>NC_140407.1:10027500-14827500 GCF_056956725.1 Heliconius melpomene rosina | reverse complement strand
TGTTGTTTAGATCTAGCATAAATGGAAATAAAATTGGAGCCGAGTTATGGAGTTTCTTAACACTAAGTTCCCTCTTTCGACAGAGCGGGATACCGCTATATGAGGGATACTGCGTGAAGTTTAAAAAAATAATATAAAATACCTTTATCATGGCATTAGTAGAGGTAATTTACTTCATCCCAAAGTCCAAGGCAATCGCTTTCGATCGCCGATCTTATGGGTTTAACCACAGGCCGTTGACTTCGTCGTTGTTTTCGTCACGCAATGGTGAATATTTAAAAGTTTTTTTTTGGAAGTGTTAAATTTTTTATGTATATCTAAAATCCTATGAAATGACGCCATCGATTTAAAATTGAAACAATATAAAATATTAATTTAAAAATTCGTTTTAAAAATACGCTTTCTTGTTTTTTTTAATTATGTATTTTGCTGAGGCCGCGATTTTGGATTAACAACATCAAAACTGAAGCCATTTTTCCCCATTCCCCACTTTTCGTACAAAAAAGTACTAAAAAAGAAAAACACTAATAAATAGCAAAAAGTAATAATAAAATTACTAACACCTAAACTCTATAGTCTAGTTGACATTTCCCAATATTGTATAACTATTGAAATTCGTATTTTCCACACGTTTACTAATATACCTACATATGTATAACGTCATAGTTATTGTTTTCTATACATAGGTGAAAGGCCGTTTGAATTATTTATTTTGCTTAAGGGAGAGTCGGGTAGTCCCGGCCACTGATGACTTTAGGAAGTCCAGTACATTTTTTTTTTTTTTTTAATTTTAAAAGCTACATCCACGGGCCCACGGGGCATAGTTGGCCGTGCCTTTTTTTATTTTATCAAAGTTCTTTTAATGTGGCGTACTTCATTTTGGGACAATTTAAACTGTACTTATATCTAGAGCTTATACTAGAGGGGTTGGATGAGACCCCTACCAAATCTTTTTTTTTTTCTCTCCTTTCTTTTCTTTTTTTTTTGCTTTTCCTTATTATTATTTTTTTTAACATATATTATTATCGTACATTACATATATAACTGTCTTATATATAATTATTTTATACATGTATAAGTGTCCTAGACTTAGGCTGGCTTATGCAGAACGCCTTCCTTGAGTTTTTGGAGTACATATTAATAAATAGTGAAGAACTTGAAGTTTTTACAGCGCTGAGTCGATAAATATTCGCCGCATTAGTGACCCCAAAAACGGAGCGGATTTTCTTATATATAAATAGTAAAATTGAAAATCCTTGATTTGAGCTATATATTTAGATTATAAAAATATGTGACTGCTGATCATCTCCAAATACTTTATATATATTTTCTGTTTTAAGTTTACGTACTATATATAAATAATTTTGTCTGTCCGTTTCCACAATATTTAGTGTTTTACATAAGTGGCCATGGCTACCCGACCCTCCCTAGGTGTTACGTAAAGGTACTGTTCTCAGAAATATAATATTTACAAGGATCGTATGCACTGCGGTTCTTTCTATGAAAACTAAGTTGTCTAATTATTTTTAGTTTATATTTAAACTAGCTTTTACTTTTGACTCTCTTTCTTTACTTTTGATTCTCTTTTGTTTTCTAGTTTACGACTTATAGAAGTACAGTTTACTTCGCCAATGTCACTAGAATGGTACTCAATGAAAATTAATCAGTTAAAAATACTAGAAGTAACACAAATAGAAGGTCTAATTAGATAAACCACCACTAAAAAACATGATTTATGATTTTATATTTTTAGTAATTTGATATTTAGCACCTAAAACTTATAATTATAAAAAGCTGATTAACTTTGACTTTGACGTTATTACTAAAGTTATTCTGTAGTTTAAAGTACATTATAAAAACTAGGTATTTTTGGTAAAAATTATTTAATATATATGAAGATAATAATTAAATAAAAATTGCTTGCCCACTGTGTATTTTATAACATAATTAGACACTATTCCATAAACTATAGTAAAACTGAGGCCAGTCGTGTTGTAGGGACACAAGTGTTCTGTAAGCGCGAGAGGTTGTTACTCGAGAAATTTTATTACTATTATGTTCACTTCTTCGGTCTGATAACGAGGCAAAGTGTGGCGTTAAATTCCGCCACTGAACATGCAATATCTCTAAAATTCGGCGAAAAGTAGGGAACGGTGGTATCTTAATGGGAACAGATTTTCTTAACACAAGGTTCCCAGGTCCCCTTTACCCAGCTATGCTAACACAGCATAGAGTTAAAAAATCTTTAGTGACAATCGTAATTTACATGGTTTAGACGAACTTCTTCAAAGTGTAGCTCTGTGGTATTTGGTTAAAACATATTTTTTGGCTTCACGAAATGTTTTATATAACATAAATTATGGACGTTGATTCTTAATTTATTTATCTTGTATTAAGTAGGTGTAACTATAATTTAATGGTTTTTATTCTGCATAGTGTTAAGGTTAAGTATAAATAACTAAAATCTGTTGCTAGCGTTATTATAAAAATGAAGCACTTTGGTTAACCTTTCAATGACATTTTTTATAATTTTGTTGAGTTTTTTTTTTATTTTTCGAATAAAAATACTCAACCCTAGTATATTTTAGATAATAAAATTTTTCTTACTCCACTCTAACTTCACGCATTATCCTGCAATCCTGGAAATCCTGGCGTCAGGACCCTGCACTCCACTTTCCACCCTCATATATTTTAATAATACGAAAACAATAAGTGAAAACCACTCAGCAGTATGTTTGTCTGTCTTTCTGTCTGCAATCCACTGGATAGGTATGGATAAGTTTTAGCCTATGCTATAATAATAATAGAGTCTAGAGATACATATTTTTTGGATTTCACTCTAGTATTTAATGCAGATTCATGTCTTACATTTGATTTACACTTTACATATATATAAGGAATTTTGATAAGAAGCGGGCGCAGCCGCGGTCGGGTTGCTAGTAGAAAATAAAAATGTTAAATACATTTACATATAACTGTCTTGGACGCTGATTAATAACAAAAAGCTGTTCTGTAGATGGTGATAAGGGAACGTGACAGCTAAGGTCAATAAATAAATTTCTATCTGCGGTGTAGTCGAAGAGCTCCTATTTGTCTATTTAACTTATTTGAGTATTTTTTTATTATTACTTTAAGCAATGATATTTTTTTTTTGTTCGTACCTTATGAGGTAAAATCGAGACCCTTATAGGATCGTTTTGTTGTCCATCTGTCAAGACCATTTTAATATCAAATATTCAAATCTATGGTCCCTTCGCAAAAACGAAGTGTGAACTTACAATACAAATAAAGGACAAATCCAGATATGAAAAGTTATAAATATAAATATTTCATAGAAAATCATTACAAGCTATTTGTAGTTAATTTCATACAAAATTTGAATTAATGTCCGCAAACTTACCTTTGTCAATTTCCGAGTTCTGGAGGCATTGCGTGTTGTATGGCGGAACTCAACGCCGTATTCTGCCTCGAGACCAGAGCGACGAAATGGGAATATAAATTTAAGTACATATATCATTTCCTCGTGTGGGCATCGAACCCATAACCAGTCGCGTTTACAGTCACACTTTGTACCTTTGCGCCACGGCTGGCCTCATCTGATAGAGTTGTTAAAGAGAAATTACCTTTATATGCTGATTGAGTAGATAGATAAAATATTGCGTATTTTTATAATAAATATAAACTTTCTCAAAGTATTTGTTTATATTTCAGGGGATTTCAGTCATTTCAACTAATTACCATTACTATCAATCGCGTTTTGACTGTGTTACTTCTTGACGTTATCATATTTATATCAAATTATTAGCGAAAATATAGTAAATGTTCGAGATATACAAGCGTTATAACTTCAAAAAAAATCCTGCCTCTTGTACTATAAATATTACTAATTTATAATTGAAATATACTAAAGTAAAAACCGTGAAAAATATTCAAAGTAAAACTAACAACTGACAATGTTAGTCGCAATCACATTGGTTTGTTTCTGCATATATCCATTAAACGAAGCTTATATTACCAAAGTAAAGCAAAGTAACACTGAAATTTTAAAACAATGTGTTTGCAACATTGTTAAAAATTACTTTTCAAATTATTCAGTTATTACTTATTTAGATTTATATTACGATAGCGACGAGATATATGAAGCTCAGCCTGTGTGGCGACGAGTGGTCTGTGTGGCGACGAGTGGCCTGTGTGGCGACGAGTAGCCTGTGTGGCGACGAGTGGCCTGTGTGGCGACGAGTGGCCTGTGTGGCGACGAGTGGCCTGTGTGGCGACGAGTGGCCTGTGTGGCGACGAGTGGCCTGTGTGGCAACGAGTAGCCTGTGTGGCGACGAGTAGCCTGTGTGGCGACGAGTAGCCTGTGTGGTAGCAGCTGGCCTGTGTGGCAGCAGCTGGCCTGTGTGGCAATGAAATGCTCGCTTCAGTCTCTTTCAAAGAAAGAGAGGACATCCGATTAGTGAGAAGACTACTCCGACTATGGAAGTGAAAAAGCCACTAATAGAATCATCACAGCGATGCTATAACTGTGACAAGCAGGATCACGTACTCAGTGATTGTTATAACAATAGTAGTTACAATAGCAATTTCTTATTTACGTTGTGAGTTTTCAGATACTACCTCATCTCTACAGTCTAAGGAAGTTGGTGTGCATATGAAGGTGATTACTCCAACTTGCTTCACGTGTGGTGAATGCGGCCACATCGCAATGTGCTGCTCCATTATGGATACCAAGGCAAGCGATGAACGGGTTGAACGATGGGTGAATGTTTGCTCCATTCAACTAGCTATGGATCAGTTCTTAGATGAATCTGGTGAGCAGTTTTCATTTTGTTTTGGTTCTGTTGCCGAATGCTCTTTAATAAAGTCAGCTCTGTCGAGATAAATAATAATAAGTTATGGCAAGATGCACTACCTGACAATCAGCTAGCCATTAGCGCAGCTATTATGAGTAGGATAACCAGAGCGAGTCCTTTAGAATTGTTAGTAGTAAAGGTTTCTATGCCTCTAAACTTAATGTAATTAACCACGGATGAATTTGATTTGAATCTTATTATCGAGCAATCGACACGAGCAAAAGAAGCTAATGCTTCTTCTGAGAAGGTTTAGTTTGATAAACGTAAAGCAAAGTTAAAGAATTAAGTAGGTGATTATGTGCTGTAACCAAACCAAGCTCGACCCAAAATTTTAAAAACTTTTAAAAGAGCCCGTAAGCCCGTAGTAATTGGCTTTCAATTCTAGTAGCACGTAGTAGTGCCGGAGATTGCAAGCAACTAAATAAAGTCAGAATGTGCCGATGACGGCCATGTTAAATAGTTACATACCCTTTTACCCTGTAGTAGCCTGTGTGGCTAAGACAAACAAACAAAGCTAAAACAAACAAAACAAACACAAAAAAAAAACAAAAAAAAAAAAAAAGAAAAACTAGCCTTTGTGGCAACGACTAGCCCTTGTGGCAACGACTAGACTTTGGGGCAACGACTAGCCTTTGTGGCAACGACTAGCCCTTCTGGCAACGACTAGCCTGTGTGGCGACGAGTAGCCTGTGTGGCGACGAGTGGCCTGTGTGGCGACGAGTGGCCTGTGTGGCAACGAGTAGCCTGTGTGGTGACGAGTAGCCTGTGTGGCAGCAGCTGGCCTGTGTGGCAGCAGCTGGCCTGTGTGGCAGCAGCTGGCCTGTGTGGCAGCAGCTAGCCTGTGTGGCAGCAGCTGGCCTGTGTGGCAACAGCTGGCCTGTGTGGCAGCAGCTGGCCTGTGTGGCAGCACCTGGCCTGTGTGGCAACAGCTGGCCTGTGTGGCAGCAGCTGGCCTCTGTGGCAGCAGCTAACCTGTGTGGCAATGACTAGCCTGTGTGGCAAGTACTAGCCTGTGTGGCAATGGCTAGCCTGTGTGGCAATGACTGGCCTGTGTGGCAACTACTAACCGTTGTGGCAATGACTTGTCTGTGTGACTGTTAACCTATGTGGTATTGACTAACGGATGTGACATTTGTAAGATTGTTATGTTTGCCTTATACGAAACATTTCGTAGTATTTGTAATAAAATTGTAATCACTATGAGTTCACTGTTACATCCACTAAGGGGAGATATTGTGTGGTCAGGAAGACCGAACGGGACGTATTGCAAAGCACTATGTTTATTGTTCACAGATTGAACCCATGCACACGAGGGCGTGTGACGATGCAGGACGGCCGTGACGGCGCGATGCTATGTATTAGTTTTAATTATAATTTCGCAATTATTACATTTCGATTTTAATTGATTAATGTAATGGATTATATTAGAAGAATATTTAAAATGGAGCGGGTAACCCCGAATAGGGTAGTAGGTGTAGCCACGATGAATAGCAGACGTCATTGGTTGACAGCTATGGCGTGAGATGTTCACCAATTAACCTATTGGCTCCTAATCTATTGTAATTTTATTAATCTTGTGAGATTTATTGTAAAACTGTTATGTAAACGAGTAATAAGACATTGTGGAATATAAAAGTGACTTTTATTTAAGCATCTCTGTTCCTACAACGCCCACAAATGAATAGTGATAGCCAAGACCGCTTTGAGGCCCCTTCTGATGCTTCTACATCAGAAGTGGGATTACCAGCAACTAATGAGGAACAAAATACAGGATAAAGTGTTAAAATTTGACAAGATGTGAAAATTGTAAAAAAATGTGAAGTTGAAAATTTATTTTTGACATGCAGAAACAAAATTTTACGGGAGCCATTAGTATCTGACATTTAAAAAAATGTTACGAAAGTTTAATTCTGATGCTGCAGACCACGACGTTCTCACTTGGTGTGACATATGTTTATAAGAAAAACTTATTTATGGCAGTGATTTGATAATTACAATGAGCAAGGCACAAAAAGAGTTAAGAGAGAATTTGACAAATCCGAGATTGATTGCAATTGTAAAGGAAAGTATTAAAAAATAAGTTAAGTATTCGTGACAGTAAGAATATCGCTTCTGATTTAATGCGGAACTCAAGTTCTCGCAGGATTCAGTTGACATAGTTAATGAATAATTTGTCAGCATTGGTGGAAATCTTGCCGAGAAGATAAAAAAAAAATAGGTCTCCTAATATTAGTGGAAAACCACAAGGAGATAACATCAAATTGTCGTTCGTTTTACTTGATACTGATGAAATTGAAGTTGTAAGAATTATAGATTCGTTAAAATCTAACTGTGATTTTGGTGTAAGGGGTAATGAACACAAACTATTCGAAAGCTATCTCACGGATAGAATTCAAAGCACTAAAATAGAAGAATATATCAGCATAAACCTTCCTATCATATATGGCATTCCACAGGGAAGTATATTGGGACCAACACTATTTTAATATTGAATTTACCTATAAACTTTTGAAAAATTGTGTCTTTTACTGATGACACCGTTTTACTGGTAAAAGGAGAACCTGGGAAAAAGCCTTTTATAATGCTCAGGTACTCAAGGGATCGGCGTCATCTTAATTTGCTCAATCTAATTTTTCCCGGATTTAAATGGCCACAATTTAAATATCTGTTCTTAGCTAGATTTGATACTGTTGAGACTCCAGCTGCAATTGATGGCGATTACACAATGGTGGTCCAAGGGAAGACGAGTGTTTATCTGCGTATGTCGGGCGCAGCTTATTACACTGTTCAGAAATATTTAGAGGATAAACATGTATGAAAATAATGTCTATTGAATGTCATGCAGGATAGCTGCCAGCTAAGATTATTACCAAATTAATGATGTTATAAATGATAACACGCCTTGGGAATGAAATGCTCGCTTCAGTCTCTTTCAAAGAAAGAGAGGACATCCGATTAGTGAGAAGACTACTCCGACTATGGAAGTGAAAAAGCCACTAATAGAATCATCACAGCGATGCTATAACTGTGACAAGCAGGATCACGTACTCAGTGATTGTTATAACAATAGTAGTTACAATAGCAATTTCTTATTTACGTTGTGAGTTTTCAGATACTACCTCATCTCTACAGTCTAAGGAAGTTGGTGTGCATATGAAGGTGATTACTCCAACTTGCTTCACGTGTGGTGAATGCGGCCACATCGCAATGTGCTGCTCCATTATGGATACCAAGGCAAGCGATGAACGGGTTGAACGATGGGTGAATGTTTGCTCCATTCAACTAGCTATGGATCAGTTCTTAGATGAATCTGGTGAGCAGTTTTCATTTTGTTTTGGTTCTGTTGCCGAATGCTCTTTAATAAAGTCAGCTCTGTCGAGATAAATAATAATAAGTTATGGCAAGATGCACTACCTGACAATCAGCTAGCCATTAGCGCAGCTATTATGAGTAGGATAACCAGAGCGAGTCCTTTAGAATTGTTAGTAGTAAAGGTTTCTATGCCTCTAAACTTAATGTAATTAACCACGGATGAATTTGATTTGAATCTTATTATCGAGCAATCGACACGAGCAAAAGAAGCTAATGCTTCTTCTGAGAAGGTTTAGTTTGATAAACGTAAAGCAAAGTTAAAGAATTAAGTAGGTGATTATGTGCTGTAACCAAACCAAGCTCGACCCAAAATTTTAAAAACTTTTAAAAGAGCCCGTAAGCCCGTAGTAATTGGCTTTCAATTCTAGTAGCACGTAGTAGTGCCGGAGATTGCAAGCAACTAAATAAAGTCAGAATGTGCCGATGACGGCCATGTTAAATAGTTACATACCCTTTTACCCTGTAGTAGCCTGTGTGGCTAAGACAAACAAACAAAGCTAAAACAAACAAAACAAACACAAAAAAAAAACAAAAAAAAAAAAAAAGAAAAACTAGCCTTTGTGGCAACGACTAGCCCTTGTGGCAACGACTAGACTTTGGGGCAACGACTAGCCTTTGTGGCAACGACTAGCCCTTCTGGCAACGACTAGCCTGTGTGGCGACGAGTAGCCTGTGTGGCGACGAGTGGCCTGTGTGGCGACGAGTGGCCTGTGTGGCAACGAGTAGCCTGTGTGGTGACGAGTAGCCTGTGTGGCAGCAGCTGGCCTGTGTGGCAGCAGCTGGCCTGTGTGGCAGCAGCTGGCCTGTGTGGCAGCAGCTGGCCTGTGTGGCAGCAGCTAGCCTGTGTGGCAGCAGCTGGCCTGTGTGGCAACAGCTGGCCTGTGTGGCAGCAGCTGGCCTGTGTGGCAGCACCTGGCCTGTGTGGCAACAGCTGGCCTGTGTGGCAGCAGCTGGCCTCTGTGGCAGCAGCTAACCTGTGTGGCAATGACTAGCCTGTGTGGCAAGTACTAGCCTGTGTGGCAATGGCTAGCCTGTGTGGCAATGACTGGCCTGTGTGGCAACTACTAACCGTTGTGGCAATGACTTGTCTGTGTGACTGTTAACCTATGTGGTATTGACTAACGGATGTGACATTTGTAAGATTGTTATGTTTGCCTTATACGAAACATTTCGTAGTATTTGTAATAAAATTGTAATCACTATGAGTTCACTGTTACATCCACTAAGGGGAGATATTGTGTGGTCAGGAAGACCGAACGGGACGTATTGCAAAGCACTATGTTTATTGTTCACAGATTGAACCCATGCACACGAGGGCGTGTGACGATGCAGGACGGCCGTGACGGCGCGATGCTATGTATTAGTTTTAATTATAATTTCGCAATTATTACATTTCGATTTTAATTGATTAATGTAATGGATTATATTAGAAGAATATTTAAAATGGAGCGGGTAACCCCGAATAGGGTAGTAGGTGTAGCCACGATGAATAGCAGACGTCATTGGTTGACAGCTATGGCGTGAGATGTTCACCAATTAACCTATTGGCTCCTAATCTATTGTAATTTTATTAATCTTGTGAGATTTATTGTAAAACTGTTATGTAAACGAGTAATAAGACATTGTGGAATATAAAAGTGACTTTTATTTAAGCATCTCTGTTCCTACAACGCCCACAAATGAATAGTGATAGCCAAGACCGCTTTGAGGCCCCTTCTGATGCTTCTACATATCTATATCTATCCCATCAAAAACATAAATGTAAAATGAAAGCCAAGTTCTGTAATAAACTAATTTGAAAACTAGCCAAGTCAGATATTACACATAAATAAAGTCTCCAAGTTGTAAGAAGAATGGGCATTTACAGTTGTTATAAAATATTTTATATTGTTAAAAATAAATTTCAGGACTGACCATTGAACTTGGCATACATTTACATCTAACTTCTTTTATCGCTGAAAGTATACGTTTTATTACAGAACTTGGCTTTCATTTTACATTTATGTTTTTGATGTGATAAGTATTATTCTTAATAAGTACGTAATTATAAACATATTACATGATTATATTATTAAATCATTGCAAATATTTATTGTTTATCTTCTTAAATAATGAGGAGCTGTTAATTATTATTTTAAAAGACAAAGTCAAATAGATCGACTAATGTCAATAACAAAATAATAAGGAATAACATAACGACTTACATATAATAAGAATTAAGAATGTCATTTAATATATGGATATATTAAATAAATAGTGCTGCAATTGTTTTTTTTAAATTTTATTCTTGCTTGACGAAATGTCAATAATAAAAGATAGTGATATAATAAAAATAGATTACGCCGTAAATACAGGAGCTACATATACTTAGAAGATGTGTTGAAAATAATTAGAGTCTGGAATAAGTTCAAAATAATTAAAGATTAGAAAGTCAAAAAGATAATATATTTATTATGTGGGAATTATATATTTAATATTTTCATTTTTTCGCTCTTGTGACCAGGTAAAATGTAGCGTTGACATCCTCCACTCAACACGCAATGCCTCAAGAATTCGGCAGAAAGCGCGGAGTGTCTTAACTTTCAAAATTAAGACATTCGACAAGATATGAGACATTCACTCAGGATGTCGCAAACAATATAATTGATATAATTAGTTTTATAGGATGTAAAACTAGATTAAATGTCAGGGCTGGTAATAATGACTGTGATTTTTATATGGTTATAAAAATATATAAGAATTTATTTATATCTTAATGACAATGTAAAACATGTATGCACATTAACATTACTGTATTCTGAGAATTTGTTTTTTAACACTACGAACGAATTATTTTATAATCTCACGTGCTTTTTTGATATTTGCCATTTAATGTAAAAAGTATTGTAATCTGTGGTCGTTGTAGGGTTATGCTCTACATATAGCGCCAAATCACAGAAGTGATGAGTGTTCAACTGTATGACAGCCATAATGAAAAACTGAACTTGGACAGAGAACAGAACCCGGGACCTAGTGTTAAGACACTCCGTTTCCATTAAGTCACTTCCATTCCCTACTTTGTGCCGAATTCCGAAGACATTGCCGAACTCAATGCCGCTCGAAAATATTAAATGTTTAATTCACTATGTTCTCTACTTCACTTTAATTTTAGATACATTATGTGTTAGAGTAAAGGACCGTTAAAGCGAAATTTGTTCAGCAGACCGTGGAAATAAATACTACCACATCGGAGCCCAAAATCGATAATTGTGGGTTCGATTCCTTCTTAAGTGTAAGTAGATGTAGTAAGTAAATGAATTATTTACATTTTCCCGCACTATTAGAGAACATGTGGCGTTGAGTTACGGCACTCAACATGCCGCGTCTCAAATTCTGGACAGAGGAGATCAGTGCCTAGGTTATCTTTGCCTACCCTGCTATATGAAAATCAAAATGTGAAGCAACAAGAATAGTCGAAATTACACATATATAGTAAATATATCTTCTAGATAGTTTCACGGTACTTACTTTTTGAAATTGCAAACTGCAAGTTAGTGTTTTACCGCGCTCACTGTTCAAGAACGCATAGCGACAATAACGCTACTTTGTTATATAAATGTGTACAGTGAAAAAAATGGGAATTACTTTTTAGGGTACCGGTTGCCAAGGGAACTAACGGAACCTTTATAGGACTCTTGTTAACCGTCACCGGACACTTTGTTGTCTATCTCTTCAGTGGAAACATTAATATGAAATTAATATGAACTATCCAGGTCTACACTTGAAGAACAGTTCGTTTCTAAGTCAACTCAATAAAAATACAAACAAAACCTTACTGCTTACTTCCCATGGAACAGGGAGCAAATAAATGAATAAATCCGATATATAGCTATTAAGCTATAGAACAAAATAAGTGTCCAAGATATATTGTTCTACTATCTTCAAATATGTTGTTTAGATCTAGCATAAATGGAAATAAAATTGGAGCCGAGTTATGGAGTTTCTTAACACTAAGTTCCCTCTTTCGACAGAGCGGGATACCGCTATATGAGGGATACTGCGTGAAGTTTAAAAAAATAATATAAAATACCTTTATCATGGCATTAGTAGAGGTAATTTACTTCATCCCAAAGTCCAAGGCAATCGCTTTCGATCGCCGATCTTATGGGTTTAACCACAGGCCGTTGACTTCGTCGTTGTTTTCGTCACGCAATGGTGAATATTTAAAAGTTTTTTTTTGGAAGTGTTAAATTTTTTATGTATATCTAAAATCCTATGAAATGACGCCATCGATTTAAAATTGAAACAATATAAAATATTAATTTAAAAATTCGTTTTAAAAATACGCTTTCTTGTTTTTTTTAATTATGTATTTTGCTGAGGCCGCGATTTTGGATTAACAACATCAAAACTGAAGCCATTTTTCCCCATTCCCCACTTTTCGTACAAAAAAGTACTAAAAAAGAAAAACACTAATAAATAGCAAAAAGTAATAATAAAATTACTAACACCTAAACTCTATAGTCTAGTTGACATTTCCCAATATTGTATAACTATTGAAATTCGTATTTTCCACACGTTTACTAATATACCTACATATGTATAACGTCATAGTTATTGTTTTCTATACATAGGTGAAAGGCCGTTTGAATTATTTATTTTGCTTAAGGGAGAGTCGGGTAGTCCCGGCCACTGATGACTTTAGGAAGTCCAGTACATTTTTTTTTTTTTTTTAATTTTAAAAGCTACATCCACGGGCCCACGGGGCATAGTTGGCCGTGCCTTTTTTTATTTTATCAAAGTTCTTTTAATGTGGCGTACTTCATTTTGGGACAATTTAAACTGTACTTATATCTAGAGCTTATACTAGAGGGGTTGGATGAGACCCCTACCAAATCTTTTTTTTTTTCTCTCCTTTCTTTTCTTTTTTTTTTGCTTTTCCTTATTATTATTTTTTTTAACATATATTATTATCGTACATTACATATATAACTGTCTTATATATAATTATTTTATACATGTATAAGTGTCCTAGACTTAGGCTGGCTTATGCAGAACGCCTTCCTTGAGTTTTTGGAGTACATATTAATAAATAGTGAAGAACTTGAAGTTTTTACAGCGCTGAGTCGATAAATATTCGCCGCATTAGTGACCCCAAAAACGGAGCGGATTTTCTTATATATAAATAGTAAAATTGAAAATCCTTGATTTGAGCTATATATTTAGATTATAAAAATATGTGACTGCTGATCATCTCCAAATACTTTATATATATTTTCTGTTTTAAGTTTACGTACTATATATAAATAATTTTGTCTGTCCGTTTCCACAATATTTAGTGTTTTACATAAGTGGCCATGGCTACCCGACCCTCCCTAGGTGTTACGTAAAGGTACTGTTCTCAGAAATATAATATTTACAAGGATCGTATGCACTGCGGTTCTTTCTATGAAAACTAAGTTGTCTAATTATTTTTAGTTTATATTTAAACTAGCTTTTACTTTTGACTCTCTTTCTTTACTTTTGATTCTCTTTTGTTTTCTAGTTTACGACTTATAGAAGTACAGTTTACTTCGCCAATGTCACTAGAATGGTACTCAATGAAAATTAATCAGTTAAAAATACTAGAAGTAACACAAATAGAAGGTCTAATTAGATAAACCACCACTAAAAAACATGATTTATGATTTTATATTTTTAGTAATTTGATATTTAGCACCTAAAACTTATAATTATAAAAAGCTGATTAACTTTGACTTTGACGTTATTACTAAAGTTATTCTGTAGTTTAAAGTACATTATAAAAACTAGGTATTTTTGGTAAAAATTATTTAATATATATGAAGATAATAATTAAATAAAAATTGCTTGCCCACTGTGTATTTTATAACATAATTAGACACTATTCCATAAACTATAGTAAAACTGAGGCCAGTCGTGTTGTAGGGACACAAGTGTTCTGTAAGCGCGAGAGGTTGTTACTCGAGAAATTTTATTACTATTATGTTCACTTCTTCGGTCTGATAACGAGGCAAAGTGTGGCGTTAAATTCCGCCACTGAACATGCAATATCTCTAAAATTCGGCGAAAAGTAGGGAACGGTGGTATCTTAATGGGAACAGATTTTCTTAACACAAGGTTCCCAGGTCCCCTTTACCCAGCTATGCTAACACAGCATAGAGTTAAAAAATCTTTAGTGACAATCGTAATTTACATGGTTTAGACGAACTTCTTCAAAGTGTAGCTCTGTGGTATTTGGTTAAAACATATTTTTTGGCTTCACGAAATGTTTTATATAACATAAATTATGGACGTTGATTCTTAATTTATTTATCTTGTATTAAGTAGGTGTAACTATAATTTAATGGTTTTTATTCTGCATAGTGTTAAGGTTAAGTATAAATAACTAAAATCTGTTGCTAGCGTTATTATAAAAATGAAGCACTTTGGTTAACCTTTCAATGACATTTTTTATAATTTTGTTGAGTTTTTTTTTTATTTTTCGAATAAAAATACTCAACCCTAGTATATTTTAGATAATAAAATTTTTCTTACTCCACTCTAACTTCACGCATTATCCTGCAATCCTGGAAATCCTGGCGTCAGGACCCTGCACTCCACTTTCCACCCTCATATATTTTAATAATACGAAAACAATAAGTGAAAACCACTCAGCAGTATGTTTGTCTGTCTTTCTGTCTGCAATCCACTGGATAGGTATGGATAAGTTTTAGCCTATGCTATAATAACAATAGAGTCTAGAGATACATATTTTTTGGATTTCACTCTAGTATTTAATGCAGATTCATGTCTTACATTTGATTTACACTTTACATATATATAAGGAATTTTGATAAGAAGCGGGCGCAGCCGCGGTCGGGTTGCTAGTAGAAAATAAAAATGTTAAATACATTTACATATAACTGTCTTGGACGCTGATTAATAACAAAAAGCTGTTCTGTAGATGGTGATAAGGGAACGTGACAGCTAAGGTCAATAAATAAATTTCTATCTGCGGTGTAGTCGAAGAGCTCCTATTTGTCTATTTAACTTATTTGAGTATTTTTTTATTATTACTTTAAGCAATGATATTTTTTTTTTGTTCGTACCTTATGAGGTAAAATCGAGACCCTTATAGGATCGTTTTGTTGTCCATCTGTCAAGACCATTTTAATATCAAATATTCAAATCTATGGTCCCTTCGCAAAAACGAAGTGTGAACTTACAATACAAATAAAGGACAAATCCAGATATGAAAAGTTATAAATATAAATATTTCATAGAAAATCATTACAAGCTATTTGTAGTTAATTTCATACAAAATTTGAATTAATGTCCGCAAACTTACCTTTGTCAATTTCCGAGTTCTGGAGGCATTGCGTGTTGTATGGCGGAACTCAACGCCGTATTCTGCCTCGAGACCAGAGCGACGAAATGGGAATATAAATTTAAGTACATATATCATTTCCTCGTGTGGGCATCGAACCCATAACCAGTCGCGTTTACAGTCACACTTTGTACCTTTGCGCCACGGCTGGCCTCATCTGATAGAGTTGTTAAAGAGAAATTACCTTTATATGCTGATTGAGTAGATAGATAAAATATTGCGTATTTTTATAATAAATATAAACTTTCTCAAAGTATTTGTTTATATTTCAGGGGATTTCAGTCATTTCAACTAATTACCATTACTATCAATCGCGTTTTGACTGTGTTACTTCTTGACGTTATCATATTTATATCAAATTATTAGCGAAAATATAGTAAATGTTCGAGATATACAAGCGTTATAACTTCAAAAAAAATCCTGCCTCTTGTACTATAAATATTACTAATTTATAATTGAAATATACTAAAGTAAAAACCGTGAAAAATATTCAAAGTAAAACTAACAACTGACAATGTTAGTCGCAATCACATTGGTTTGTTTCTGCATATATCCATTAAACGAAGCTTATATTACCAAAGTAAAGCAAAGTAACACTGAAATTTTAAAACAATGTGTTTGCAACATTGTTAAAAATTACTTTTCAAATTATTCAGTTATTACTTATTTAGATTTATATTACGATAGCGACGAGATATATGAAGCTCTACATTCTCTTAAAAGCATAAATGTGATACAAAGAGACAAAATAATAGGAGAGAACAAAATGGACGAAAGCTACTTGATAGCAAGTTCAAATACTAGCACCTTAATTAAAGTTTTTCCGTTAATTCAAAGAGAGCCGTCTTGGAACCCACACGCTTACTTTCTTCTGATAATTAAAAGTCTAGCTGAGAGGGAACTTAAGGAAGTATTTGACATATTACTGAAGGCACATGTTCTAAATGTTTTAGTTTTAAATGGACATAGTGACCCTGATATATACACATACAACCCTTATGAGAACTATGGTTGTGGAAGACGATACCATAGGATTATAGAATATGGAAAATGTTTAAGTCCAAATACCGAAAATTGGTACCCGTACAAGTTAGTTACGGGTCTTGAAAATTGTACGATCCGTGTAACGAGCCCTCATTGGCCACCATACTCTATAGATCCTAACAGGAGAAACAACTCTCATGTAGGAGTGGAAGAATTTATATTCAGACAAATGGGTATATTGGAACATTTTCAGGTGGAATTTCAATACAGTGATGATGCAGAAATATTTACAATGATAAACAATGATATGGCGGCGGTGGGACCCATGAACCTAATACAGAGTGACGTGACAGACGCCGTGTTGGGCGGGATGATTCTTACGCATACAAGAGCACATGCCTTTAGTTACGTTTACGGACATCTGTCATATACAGATGAAATACGATATCAAGTGCAAAAAGCACAGCCTGTCCCCACCTGGAAGTATATGTATTTGGAATTTAATATTCTCATTTGGATAGTATTTGTGCTCACATTTATCACATTTTTCTTAATTTTCATCACACTAGTTAAACCTGGTGATAAAATAAGGGTTATTTTTGTAATGTTTCGATATTTGCTCCTAAACGGTGTAAGAATAAAGGGGACTTACTTCACAAAATATTTCTTTCTAATATGGATTATGTTCGCCTTTCTCATCAATATTTACTACGTGTCAAGTTTTGTGAGTATAGCCACAGACCAGCCGGTTAGTTACCAGATATCAAATGAGCAAGACATGTATGATTACAATTTAAAACCCTGCGTCAGCGATCTCATGAGGAACTATTTACTTTCAGTAGAAAATATGACACTTGGAAAAAATGTAGGAGAAAATTGTAATGGCTTATTAGACAGTATTCAAACAGTTAGTACTTCAAGCAGTATTTACACAGTCGTCTTATACTCAATTTATATGTACAGAAGAAATCAATTTTATAATCGGTTTGGAAATCCCACGACGTACTCATTTCCAAAACCTGTGAGCAAAATAGTCTATGCTATTTATTTGTACAAAGGTTTCCCTTTGGTAGAAAAACTCACAAAACATGCTGTACGGCTCAGAGAGACTGGATTGATAGAGTATCATTTAAAAGATTTACATCGCCAAAATGAGAACAAATATATGTTTGCTAGGGAGACAAGGAAGAGTCATGTCATATTTCCATGGCAAATTTTAACCGTGGGATATGTGATATGTAGCATAGTTTTTCTATTAGAAATTATTATTTCGAAGAAGTTATATTTGAGAAAACTGATTTTGCCATCACAAAGAAATGTAATAACGTAAACAAGATGCACAATTACATATTATTAAGTGTGACATTTTATTATTCATTTCGGAAGGAATTTACTGTTGTGGTTTTCATAATATTATTTGCTTTGAAATCTTACTGCAATATATTTTTTTCTGCTTCGTTATTGGGCTGTTTATGTATGTATTTCTTGTGACTTACGTTTTTCTAACTTTTCTGTGACTCATTTTTATTTTTGTAAAAATAAAACTATTTTTGGTGAAATTATACAGATTTTACAAACGTACATACTATTATTCGATATATTGTTGTGTTATCACGCAAAATGACAATTATTTATTACTAAACCAACAAACCGTTGTCTCTCAAACTACAGAAGTCACGAGTGTTTTATTTCAATCGTGTTCAAAGGTCAAGTATCACACGTGTCGACCTGGCAAAGTAGTTCCGACCGGCGACAATGTGGGTCGCTTTGATTTTAATTTCCCTTTACTCTCCTACATATGAATTTAAAGATTTTCCGGATCAAAATAATAGACTAGAAAAATGTTTATGTCACATAATCAAAGAATATTTTTCCCATTATTCTTTACTAACCTATGTGGATTTGCAATATGAAAATGAAGATATTATCAAAATAGTTCATTCTCTTACTGCCGTACCTCTTTTGGCAAAATCAAATCGTCTAAGTAAGAGTTCATTGGACGAGAGCTACCTCATAGTGGCTGAGAATGTGACCAATTTTTACCATATTATATCCTTTCTGGTAAAAGAACCTTCTTGGAATCCAAATGGACGTTTTTTAATACTAGTTGGTAACATAAAAGGCGGTATGAGAAAGATTTTTGATATACTTTTGGAACATCATATTGTTGATGTTTTATTACTATCTGATTTTATCAATCCTAATTTATATACTTACAATCCATTTGAAAACTACGGCTGCGGACGTCGATACGACAGAATAATAGAATTCGGAAAATGTATAGAAGCTGAAAATTTAAATTTGTACCCTAAAAAGCTTTTGACGGCTCTAGAAAACTGTGTCATGCAAATCGTAAGCCCACACTGGCCGCCTTACACTATTAACCCTTTAAAAACAGCTAAAACTCAAATGGGAATCGAGGAGTACATATTGCGAGAGATAAGTATTTTGGAGAAATTTTCCATTAATTTCACTTTTACGGATGATGCCGAAACTTTTACTATGATAAAAAACGATATGTCCGCCGTTGGTCCTTTGTATTCATTACAAGAAGGCAAAACTGATATAATACTGGGTGGAATGATTCTCACTCATCCCCGAGCTAAAGCATTTAATTATATTTATGGGCATTTATCTTTCGTAGAAGACATACGTTTCCAAGTCCAGAAGTCTTCAGCTGTTCCTTCATGGAAAAATATGTATTTAGAATTCCATTCCATAGTTTGGACATTATTTATTTTAACGTTTGCAACCTTTTTCATAATCTTCATAATATTAGTCAAACCGAAAGACAAAGGACAAATTATCCTGAAAATGTTTGCTTATCTGTTCCTTAACGGAAGAAAGATAGGAGGAAATTATTTTACAAAATTCCTTTTCATTATATGGATTTGGTTCGCGTACCTTATTAATACGTACTATCAATCAAGTTTAGTCAGTCTCATTACGAATCCTTCATTGAATTACCAAGTTTCAAATGAGAAAGACATTGAAAATTTCAATTTAAAGCCTTGCGTCAGTACTGGGATAAGAAAGTATTTGCTATCAGTAGAAAATATTTCACTTGAAACACTGGACAGAGATGGATGCGAGACTATGTTGGAAAGTATTAAAGCTGTGAGCGAAAGAAACGATATTTATACCGTCGTTTTACACTCTGTTTATAAGTATAACGAATATAAATTCTTCGACGATTGGGGTGATCCTTTAGTGTACACGTTTAAGCAACCCCTGAGTAAAGTAGTGTACGCAATATACGTTAATAAAGGCTTTCCAATGCTAGAAAGGCTCAGGTTACAAGCGCTTAGATTAAGAGAAAACGGTTTGATATACCATTATACACGGAACATGCACTGGCAAAATAATAGAAATTATCACTTTTTTGAGAAAACCAGGAAATTCTATATCATTGTACCGTGGTACATTTTGGCTGGAGGATACGGTCTTTCTATTGCTGTCTTCTTTTTAGAAATTATGATAAAGAAACATTCTTCTAAGATGCACAATTTGCTGATAAATTGTCATACTTCAATATAAATTGCTAGTTAGTAAATATTACTAAAACATAATAAGTATGTGTGATTGCACTATTTCTAGTAGTATTCGATGTTAATCTAAATCCGTTTAGTAATTTTTGCAAAAGTTTGGAGTGGAACAAACATCCATCCTAACAAACTTGGACATATCTATGTATGTACCTAATATTAAAGTAGGATAATGCAGTGCGAGAAGTCTTTAGTGTTTTGTTTTGTTTAAAATCATGAAATAACGTATATCAATTTAATAAAAAAAAGTCCATAAGTAAGTACTGTCAATTTCAGTTGTAAAAAAAAAAAATCTCAGTCTTGGTTCATAAATAGCAATAGTAAAAATAAAAGTTGTATAATATAATTACATTTGGCATATATATTTTTAGTTAAATGTCAACTTAAAAATAATTTTTACGTAAAATTTACGAGTCTTATTTCGTTGCAAATTGGTGATTTTGCATATTGAGTAGAATGACTCTACATTTTGGAAATACAAACCACGGTGTTAAGTTCTGCCATTCAACACGCTATTGCTCGTGCATTCGGCGGAAATTGGAGAGCGAAAGCGTCTTAAGTTGGTTCACAAGTTCCCTTTGTCTACCGTGCTATGTGCGGTATACAGCGTTAATTAAAACAAAAAGTGGAGAACCTAGAGTTTTGACCAAGTTCTCTTTATAGTCTTCTGTTATTTGGGTGACATTATAAAATTATAAGTAGAAACCATCCTGGCGCAGTTGGACAATATCCTAGTAGGTTATATGAATGAAGTAACTGTTAGTGTTTTAGCATAGCCCTATCAAGTGTAGATAGCTAATACATAAGTGTTACTAAGTAATTGAATACAATGTTGTGTTAAATGTGAAATAAATCTTAAAGAAATGTGTAAATAGTTTTTTTTTATGTTTTCTATATTTAATGTATTTAGGCTGTTGTGGCGCAGAGGCACAACTGTAATGCGACGATTGTGGGTTTTATCTCCACTCGAGAAAGTGAAATATTTATTTACAATTATAATTTCATTTCTTCGCTCTGATATTGAGGCAAAGCGAGGCGTTAAGTTCTGCCACTCAACACGTAATGCCCCAAAAAATCGGCGGAAAGTGGGGAACGGAGTGTCTTAACTGTACGTTCGATCCCCACTCGAAGAAATGTGCGAAGGACCGGCGTTGAGTTCCGCCACTCAACGCGCAAACGTTAGCGTGCAGGATACAGAGTGAAACTGATAAAACGAAAGTGTTTATATAGTAGTTTTATATAGTAGTTTATATAGTACCTAATTGAAATGCAAACAATGCAAAAAAACTAACGTCATCGGCCTCGGTGGAAATTAGATTCTATAATCTAGCCTAGATCTTGTGCACTCCGTGATCTAGGGTTTTCACTAATGAGCAGGTAAATATGTATATACTATTACTAATATCATAACAGGTGAAGTAAATAATGTATACAAACAGCCGTTACGTTATATTGTAGATATAGAGTATAAAAATATTTTAAAAGATAAATATATTAGTCGTAGGTTCACCCGAGTGACTACCACACCGCTGGAAGAATAATATAAGAAAATACATATTTTACTATTGTTCGTGCAAAATTTTATTAAAATTAGCTCAGTATTTATAGTATAAGATAGGAGGCGGTGATAAGAAGGCAGAGGGGTATTAGCGTGAAAGACAGTCCGTTCCCTACGCGCCGCCAAATTTCGACGCCTTTCCCCACTTTCCGGCTGATTCTGGAGGCATTGAGTGTTGAATAGCTGAACTAAAGCCACGATTTGCCTCGACACCAGAGCAAAGGAAATAAAAATAAATATTTCATTTTCTCGTGCGGAGATCGAATCCATAATCAGTCACAGTTTTTGTCCGTGTGCCACGACCCGCCTGACGAAATGATTAACTTGATGTAATATAGCCCATAGCCTGCCTTATCAAATGACTATTTATCCTGGTAGGTAGGTCCTGAGAATAACGTCTTCAACCAAGCAAACTATTTAGCTTTACAGACTTTTGTAAGCTTGCTAAGCTTATTTATACATTTTGTTGACATTAACTTAATCAATACACTCTGGCTTATATTTTTTATTTATCGATAAAAAACCAGAAAAAATTGTAAATAAAACAAAAAATATTAATAAACCGTTTAATAAAAAATATAGAAACTTCATACATACTAAAACCATTACTAACCATAGCTTTATTGGACCATCAAATTAATTAGTTTACAACTAAGTACTTACTTTCTTATAAAAACCAGGTTCCCTAGATATTACTATATAATTTTACAGCACGGTCGACGAGCCGTGGCCGACTTACAGTTACTTTTTCAGAATATTCCCTCATTATAAACTCGAAAAAAAAATAATGAAAAGTATAATATATAGTTAACTTCAGGACGGACCACGGCTCTTCGGCCGTACTATATTTAAAATGTTATACAAAATGATTGTCAAGCACGCTCAAAAAAAATCTTAAATAAAACTATTTTTAGAGAATACAATAGTATAAAATTGTATTATTTATGACCTTTTTAATAGTTATATTTATATTGCGCTATTTTTATTAAGAAAAACATTACATAATAAAACATATAAACATTTTCATATAAATCAAGTTTATGACGGACAGCATTTAAACAACAAAGTATTTTTATTCAAATTTATTCATTTTAACGCAATAAAATATTAATTGCGGTAATAAAAAATATATTTATATTTTTCATTTTTATATTTTTCATTTCATTCATATAGGTATACGGGTAGGTTATAATTTTTTTTCTCCAAATGGTTTTGAAGTAGTGAAATTATGTTGCCATATTATTAACTTGTAATAGAATTGTTTCAAATATTATTAATTAACTTTCCACATATTCCTCATCTTTGTTTCTAAGATGAGAAAAACTATCAGCTTTTTGTATAGATTCTTAATAGTAAATAATGCTTACAGAATCGTTTAAATTATTTAACTTTTCAAGCATTAGTTTTAAACTCTGTATCAAACGTTTTTTTTCTATATTCATATTTGTAATAAGCGTCAATTAACAACTTTTTTCTGAACACACACAGTGTGTAAGACTTCGCTTATTTGGTTTTTTTTTTATATTATATAAAATTATCAATTTTGTAGAAAAGTCAAATAAAATGAGGCGAAAGTATTTCAAACACTAAAGAAATGATTAAATTTGAACAAAATAAATACAAAATGATTAAACATTTTAAAAAATGTCATCATTTTTAAGGCAAGATTATAAATGAGCAAATATTTTATAAAAATTTACATATCTTTTATATAAAATGGATCATTTTATAATATTTTAAAAGATCCAAAATAACTAAAATATTTTTTTCCAATAAATATTATTTAAAGCACTGAATTAGTAAAAATTTTGGAATGAGCACCAATTCACAATTTCCCTATAAACTATTAATTTATTTAACTTAATTTAGACTTAACTACGTTCGTGTAATATAATTATGTATAATTAATTTAAGTGGCAATATTTTTTAATTCTTCCTTCCATTTTTTTAATCAGTACTAATTTTATATATACTCTGTTTTATAAACTTGTCATGTATATAAAAAAAATAGTTTATGACAATATAAAAATATAACACCAAAATACTATGAATATAAGGAAACGAACATAATTAATATACTATATATATGATATACATAAAATTTACTAAATATTCTAAGCTATTATCAATTATCATATACGAGCGGCCCAAACGTGGCTTCGTCAGCTTAATGTTATTGTTATATTATAACTTAATTATATAAAATGTTTATATAAATGTGTTATTCGAATGTATAAGAGATTTTGCTGTAAAAATTCATCTAAATCCTCACAAACATTCATATTTTTCATCAATTTTTTTAATTACGGGTGTTAGCCATTTTTTAGTGTTCTAAACAATGAAAAATGGTTAATAAGGTAATTTATCTTAACATTTTTGTTCATTCCATACAAAATGAGTGCATTCGCACGCAAGCTTGAGTTTGTCAAATTATATGTATCTGCTGTACTTCCCGTTAGCCTACAATCCAGAAATTGGTACAGAACCCTCGACGAGTCTGAATCACACTTGACCAGTTTTTATTTTCATTTATATTAATGCAATAATAGCTTAAAATATTTAATTAATTTTACAAACATTTATAAATCGTCTAAATTACAATAATTTTATATAGGTATAAAAAAAGTCTCTTACAAAAAGCATCTTTTATCACATTAACTGCGCTAAATACCTAACAAAATTAAAACATTTAAAATTATACTACGCAATACGTTGATTTTATTTATGTTTTATTCTCAAATTTCTTTTTGTACGACAATAATAAAAAACAATAACCAGTTATAATTATAATTATTATAAAGTCGTTGAGAATTGGAATACAGATAGACAAGAAAATCAATTTAAAAGTTTAAGAACCAAAACGTTTAATGGTTGTGACGTTGTAAAGGTATAACGGTTGTGGTTGTCACATATGTATACTTAAATTCATATAAAAAACAAACGACGACTTCCTGTTAACTTAACAACCTATATTTACATCTTTTCAAATAAATTTTAAATTAAACAAAAAGAAAAGAACAATATTCGTTTATTACTTAATTTTCGTGGCAAATGTTGAAACTCGCTTGACAACTGAGTTAGTACCAACCTCGATCGAAGACCACTGAAACCCGACTAATTCAAACTCTCATTCTCCCTTTTTTCCTATATAGTCAATTTTAGTTCATATTATTATTTTATGTTTGATAAACATAAAAAAATAAGTAAATTTCCTCATTGCATAATAGAAAACGACCAACGACGAGAGATTGTGGCATAAATAATAAAAGGCAAGAACGTGACTACAAGATGGCCACTGGTCACTGTCAAGAGCGTAACGATAAAGAAACTCAAATAAATCGACAGAAACACATAAAACAGAAGTAAATTGAGCGATCGTCATACTTATTCAAAAGTACACGTATTATAAGAGAAATATTAAGAAAAATATATAAATTAAATCATCTATCTCATAAGTATACATACATAAAAAAACATCTACTATCACAAAAACTGCGTACAAATAAAAAAAATCATGAAAATAAAAAGGACCATTTTTTTTAAAGACGTCATGATTAAGAATATTGAATATAATGCAAAAAAAAACAACTATTATCACAAATAAATCGTATGAGTCGAAAAAAAATACATAATCATAAAAAAAAACTTAATTTAAACTTTATTTCTATAGTCATAACGTTGAAATTACCTCGTGGACCTCAATTTCCAGCGGAGGAAGAGGAAAGCGGAGACTCTGAGCACTAAGAATATTAGACATAACGCTGCAATGTCTAAAGTAAAATCTGAATTTGTCATGTCTAATTCCTCTAAAGTGGTTAAAGGATTTTTAAAATGACAATATACCTGTAAATAAATAAAATTCATATAAACATTAATATTCATTTATTTAGGAAATGGTAAAAAAATATGTTAATTTAGTTTTTTGTAGGGTTGTATTCATATTTATATATTTATAAATATGAATACCAATCCTACAACAACAACCGCTCGTTTGCCTTGTCCTTCTTCCATAAAAAAAAAATAACTTTCATAATATGTGTAATGAAATTATGAAAAATATATGTAACATTAATTATTTCGTTAGGGTCTTAGTAAATAATATAAATAAAATCTCCCAACGGTTTCATCTGCATATTATGAAATACAGATTGAATCTAATTTAGACATTCACAATGAGTGTCTGTGTTTGTTTGTATTCGTATGTCTATCTGTGGCATCGTAGCTATGATTTTGATTTACTTTTATTTTATTTCATTAATCGAGTGTTTTCAGCCATGATTAAAGAAAAAAGTACAGCCGTTTGTAGATTATCAACCATTTTCTACAGCAGGGTATTCAGAGGGAACTTCCCGCAGACACTCTGTTCCCCACTTTCAGCCGAATTCTAAAGGCATTGCGTGTTAAGTGGCGGAACTCAACGCCGCGCTTTGCCTCGAAACCATAACGAAGAAATTAAAATATAAATTGAAATAAATATTTCATTTCCCCGAGTGGTTATCGAAGGTTCCAGTTGTGGCGCAAGATCGGGGGTTTTAATTATCAATTATTCCAACAATCGTTAAGAATGGTAAAAAAAACAAAACATTACCTGATGACACTGCAATTTAGTCCTGTTATAAGCATACGTGGCGAGGGCAGTGCCTTCAAATCCATATCGTATATACGAAACGTATGTAATCCATCTCAAGTACACTGGTATCGCATCGAATGATACGAAAAAGCCACTGAACAGTAAAAATGGCACTGACATTACTGGCGCCAGGAAAACGCCGTTCTGTAAGTAAAAATATAGTATAGTAATAATATGTAAGTTTTGTTAGTAATTATAGAATATTATTTTATAATATATAACAAGCATATTAATATATTGACGTGATATAAGTACGTTTTTATTGATTTCTTAAGCTTCACTTCAAAGTAGGCAGACAGAACAGTCCGTTTGCACTACCAAATTTTCGAGATATTATGTGTCGAACGGTGAAACTCAATGCCGCGCGATGTTTTGTTACCACAATGACATGAAAATGTAAAAAAAAGTTAATCCCCCAAGTAGGAATCGAACCTTTCCATATGTAAGTTCTGTAAATTACATTTTATTTTTAAATATCAATAAAATTACTGTAAATGAACATAAATATTTATAAATAAACATAAAAAATCATTCCAATGGTTCCAAAAATAAATATATAGAAATTCATATAAATATCTATAAATACATAAAAATGCCTATAAACAACTATAAATAAACATAAATTAAGCACTAACCTGTACATTCATAGCAGCCCCGACCACGAGGCCGACGCTTTGAGCGACGAACGCTATGAGAAGGCACGAAGAGAGGAACATGGAGAAACGGAACCACTCCAGCGGTTGAGATGTCAGTAGGTAAACTATTACCACGTAGATTATGCAGAATATTGCCTGTTTTTTATATTACAAAGAAAACTTATTTAATACTAAATATAAAAAGATATAAGGAAATAATTGTTTTTTTTTGTATTTATACCCAAAACCGTTGAAAATTTAAATCAACAGAATACTTAAAGCTAAAATTCAAAATAAAAATTATGACATATAATTGATGTACAAACAGATTGTTACTTCTTGTTTAGTGTCTAAAGTACAAAAAAAATTGTCTATCTAAGAATATTACCCTGCATATAGCGAGAAAGGCAGAAGAAGCTAAGACACTCCATTCTCAACGCAATTTTCAAGACATTGAGTGTTAGAGACGGAAGTAAACGCCGCACCTTGATTTCACCAAGGCGTGGTAATGAAAATAATTCAATATCTCCAAGGGCAGGCGAACCCTCAACCACTGCCGTATATGGCGCAGTTGCAATTAAATTTAAATAAAAATTAATTAAAATTACCTGGAACGGTATATCAGATACTGTTATCGCCAAATAATACGATCGTAGCGAATACCATCTATTGAAATGTTCCTTTATTAACACCGGCATTTCTAGAGGGACTGAAAATTTATTGATAAAAAACATAATAAATAAAAAATAGAAATAAAGTAAATAATGGAAATTATTTAAATATAAGTAAGTAGTTGTGGGTTAATTTTAAAACATATTTCTTGAAGTGATATTTTTTTATATTTATTTAAAAACGTACATAAGGAAGAGGAAAAAGAGAAAAATGGGAATTGAACCAGTGTCATTTATTTACGATATGTCGATATTCTTTAAGTTTTTTCAAAATCAATTATTATAGTTTTTCTCAGTGAGTGATTAACAGTTAAAAAAATTCATCACTTTTACATCATAATAAAAAAAACCGACAATTTTTCATATAGATACGAGCCCACACTTACTTATTACAGAGCAATCAAAACACAAAAAAAAACATATACTCACAACTAAGTATAGTAATCGTCATGGACGTGTACATGAGGAAAAGCATGTTGAAGAACAAAAATCCCAAATTCGACAGCACTTTAGAGCCATCGTCGCCTATGTCGTAATACAGTGCGCCTATTAGAAAACCTACAAGGATGTGCGCGAAGAGTCGCAGGTACATAAGTGTCTACAAATAAATAGAAAAAAAATGTTATTGGCGAGTGTTATATCATTTATGCTTTATCTTTATGTAAAGTTATTATTTCAGCACTGCCCAATTTCTGAGACATGGCGATTGAGAGGCGGAATTTATTTCTGCGCTTTCTCTTATTAACAGAGTGAGCAAGAATAAATATTTTATTTCCCTGAATGGTAATAGAACCCACAACCGTCACGTTTACAGTAGATTCGACTAAGCATCTAATAATAAATCAGTCCTTTGATCACTCGAGTGGCGAAATTCAGTTAAATATTTAATTTCTGTAAGTCGAAGAATCGAACCCACAACTTGTCACGTTTAAAATACCACTTACCACTGCGCCACGGCTAGCCTCAAAATGTTTATTTGTCATAAATTATATTTTTCGTCATTCACATAAACATTCTTCAATAATTTTATATTTCTAACAGATAATTGTTTTGTAATTTACAAAGCAATTAACAATCATTAGTGTTTCAAACCACCTATGTAATATTACATATACGTGTTTATTATTCTTCAATATAATGTGTTAATTTTGTCAAGTAAAAAAACTTAACTAGGTTCCTAGATTCCCTCTACCTACCCTGCCATGTGCGGGAGTGCCTCGCGAAGCTAATAAAACAGCGTACTGTTTTCCTAAGATTCCACTGCACCAATCGACTGCGTTCCTAAGATTCCATTTCGTAAAATGGAATCTTAGGAACGCAGTCGATTTATTTATTTATTTTCTATATATAAAGGACAAAGAGAATCTTTTTAGTAACATGTTTCTCTAAACGTAAGATTATTTAATAGCAAAATTAAACGAAATTCTTGTCAATCAATTGTAGTATATGTTTTATTCTATTATTTTATATATAAGCTATATCCACTGTAAATAAATCTCTATCTGTATCCCGCACATGGTCCAATTAAGAAACTTCCGTACCCCACTTCCCATCTAATATAAGAATAAATAATAATAAATTAAATCATTACCTAACTATATTCAAACTGTTACAACGTCAACATCAAAACTCGTTTGAACATGTTTTCAACAAAAAAGTGAATTAATTCTAACTTGAGAGGGTAAAAAAACCGCTTAACGCCATAAGTCAGCGTTATTGATAACATTTGTGAAATTTAATATAAAAATAAATGTATGTGTAGAAATATTTATTTGTATTTACAATACAATTATTATTACTACACAAACGTGCGACTGTAAACGCAACGGTTGTGGGGTCGATACCCACTTGGGGAATGCATTATTATTAATTAATATTTTCATTTTCTAATTATTTATATATTATAACTAATATTATTAGAAATACTTACCCAGTCTCGTCTACTAAAAAGCAATGTTCGTTTCAAGACCACCCAAAACTGTGTTAATTCTGAGGTAGCATAACGCCGCGGCGATCCGTCCGTTCCTAGTAAAGCCACTTCCACATTATCTGGCTTTTCCGTGTCGACTTGTACTACAAGAGCCTCATCTGGTAAAGTAATAAGAAAAATAATTATATAATTTACTTCATTATAATACATTTATAAAATATTTTTGTAAATATCATTGTTATAAGTTATAATGTGAAATATCTATTATTTTTATTGTATATAATCTTTTTTTAGCTTCACTTATTCGGTATATAACAGGTTATGCAGAGGGCATTGATTGTTAGACATTGCGTGTTGAGTGGCGCGACTCAACGCCGCTCTTTATCTTGTTACTACAGCGAGGAATTCACAATAACTCATTCCCCCGAGCGGGATCAAATCCATAACTATCGCTAACGCAAAATAAATTATTATATAAAATTAAGGAAAATGAAACATCAAATTTAACCGAGACAGTACAAAAAAACATACAGACAAATAAAATTCACATATTTTTTTATACTTCAAACCTTTAAAAGAGGGCAAAGACCAACAAATCTTTAATTTATCATTAATTTATCATTTAACTCGAAAATCACTTAAAGGTTTCTGACACCGGGTTCAAGGTACCCAACTACGAAACAATGTAAGTTCATTTGAAAATGACAATCTTGGAAATAAATACAGATCTCTTTGTCTTGTCTCGTATAACTTATCAGTCAGTGTAGTGTAAATAGATATATTAATTTAAAAGTCTAGTAAAATCTAATTTTTAAAGATTCAAGAAAAAAAATGTGTAGAAAATTTACGTATTGGGTGGCGGAATTCAACGCCGGGCTTTGCCTCGTTACCAACACAAGGAAATTAATGTAATATGAAAAATGTTATTTCCTAGAGTGCGAATCCAACTCACTGGTCTCGTTTACAATCACACGCTTGTGCCCTGCACCACGTCTACCCTCAAATATAAATATAAACATTCCCGCGAGAAAGATTCAAACCCACTACCATAATGTTCAAATTGTCGTATCTACAGTATCTCCTGTACACTTATAATATGTACAAATTCCATAGTTTGATACAAACAGGAAATCATTTAAAACTTTGACCTTTGCTATCGCAAATTACTAGATAATAATATAATAGGCGTATATACAATTATATGTCACATTAGTTTCCATGTTTATATTGTTAATCTGTCAACATTTTTTTTTTAAATAAACATATTATATTATTTCTTACTTAATTAGTAAGTTAAATTAATGACAATTTAAATTTAATAACGATATCTGGGATCTGAATAAATATTTACATAGTATAAAACATAATCTTATATAATACTTGATATATACATTGTATATTATATTAATGTTGAACAAACAAGAAAACTCGCGAGCGGAAAACACTATTGGTAACAGTGTATAAACGTTTTTTTTTCAGCTTCACGCTGTATACCGCACATACCATGGTAGGCAGCGAAGTGGTGAGCGGCGGAATTCAACGCCGCGCTTTGAATCGAAAATTGTACATATTTCATATCCCCGAGTGGGGAATCGAACTTACAACTGTTGCAGTATACAGTCGCACACTTGTGCCGGCCTCGTGTATAAATTGGGAGATCAAATAATTTTTGTAGAAAAAATCGGAAAACATATTTGTTAAAAGTAACAACATAAATAAGTTGTAAACTTGTAACAAACATATAAGAATATATTTTTCTTTAGTAAGTTTGGAATAATACCCTAGAGTTGCGAAGAAAATCTAATTTCGAGACACTCTACTCTCCTTTTTCAACCGCATTCAAAAATTGTTTGTTGAGTTGCGGAACTTCATTAAAAAATTGACAGTTTATAATTGTCAAAATCATTTATTTCTATTCAATCGTCAATATTATTACTCATTTGTTTATTGCTTTTTATATTGACGTTAAAATCGACCTTTGTCACTTCATATCTCTAGAACATACTTTACTGGATTAAAAATCGATTGTGTTATGACAATACTTGCAATGTATCAGAGAATTTTAACTGTAAGCAGAGGTCGCAGGTTCAATTCAATAACAATTTATGAGACAAATATTTACTACTATTATACTAATCATTTAATTTTATGCAATATGAATGATCCTTGTATTTTAGTAATACAAATGTATTATCAAAATATTGTCATTGACAAGTCCGTTTTGTAAACTCAACGCTGCGCTCTAGTTTATTGCCAGAGCATAGTGTTCAGCGCCGTATGCCAGAGAAATGAAAATATTTCACTCTCCGAGTGAACCTCCAACCGATGTGTTTAAAGCCACTCTCTGTACCTCTGAGGTCACAACGACGTCTACAATTATTTATGAAATAAGTTTAATATGACTGTTCTATAAAAACATAAAAATAAAAACAAATGGTAATTACGAAGGAAATATCCTAGTACATTAATATGCAGAAACGCAAACCAAACAATCTCTATTGTTTTTACAATGGAGCATATATTAGAAACACATGCTATACAAAATGGCGGATGTTTTTCAATTCCTTTATAATATTTATTTATTAAAAAAGGTGGATCAATCTTGCCTCGAGGTTGCGGGTTCGATTTTTACTTAGATAAATATTATCCCTTCACCGCTAATATTATAAATACGAAAGTTTATCACAATATGTACATTTATCCACAATATTTCCTTTTTTTTAATCTTCAAGCTGCATCTCGCACATGGCAAGTTAGTCAGAGGAAACCTAGTGATAACACACTCCGTTGTATATTTGTTTTACTTTCCCGCAAAAAGTACTGAACGGATTCAGATGAAGTTTTGCAGGAGTGTATCAAATAATCATCAGAATAACACATAAGCTATAATTTACGAAAAGATCTTATATAATTTGGCTATAATATAACAACAATTTGGACACATATAATTAAAAGAAATCGTTTTATAATATATCTGAATACACCAAAAGCGAAAGACAGAGTATTTGATAAAATAACTTACTTTTGCCTTTAGACATTTCATTGGCAGCATATTGTAAAATCCCGTTTTGTATATTAGTACCATTGGTCCCGTTAGTCCCGTTAGGCACGTCCGCCATTTTGTCCTGTATTTGAGACGCATCATTTTTATTCCATTCGTTTTTCAATGATTTTTCCATATCATTCTTATTATTATATGTCGCAAGTTTCGGGAGTGGCATTCCATTTCTGTAAATTTGAATTTAAAATAATAAAAACATTTTCTTTTTTTTTTTAACTTTTTGGTCCCCATTTTCCATTTAAACAGAGTCTATTAAAGAACTAAAAAAGCGAAACCCAACAACGGTTTTCATCTTACGCTGACGTAAGATGAAAACGGGAGATCACATTGAGGTGACAAGAAAATTTTCTTTAAAAGGCTTAAGAGCCTGTAGTCATCTCATACAATGAAGAACTAATCTAACTGCGTCACGTGGCCGTTATTATATTTTTTATTTTATTGAAAAACAACGTAACGGAAATAGATACTCAAGAATTTCCATACTTTACAATTACAGATAAAATAAAGGATGAGATAAAAAAATATGATAAAGTAAAAATATTTAACCTTCATAAATTATATCGTAATTAGAAACAATTATAAATCCTTCCATTATTATCACATTTTGAAGTCTCTGATAAAGTAATATAGATATATGTATGAAAAACTATGGTCACGTTTTTAATGGAGGCATTGCATGTTGAGTGGTGGAACTCAACGAAGCCCTTTGCCTCGACACCAGACCGAAGAAATGGAAATATAAATTTAAATAAATATTTCATTTCCTCGATTGGGGTCAAACCGACCTGTGTGTCACACTTTGTTGAGTGGCAGAACTCAGCCCCGCACTGTCTTAACAGGTCTTTTATAATAATCAAAAGAAATAAGCAACATACATGATTCAGTGTCTTTGTTATTATATGAATAAGATGTCTTAATGTCATGCTATTGTAGGTTAATCGTTAAACGTGAAATGGAATCAATTAAGACTGAGAAACCCATTTTGCTTTTATAATTTGTATAATTTTATAATGGTTGAGGAAAAATTACACATATATAATAATATGTTGCATTTTAGATCCTTATAAATGACTTCAATAGAATGGAACATCCGACCATCTAAAAATAAACAATAATAGACTAGACTGAGCAATTTATACCATAAATTTTTGTCTATAGAGTCCCACGCAGGGTGAAAGATGTATAAAATTTATGTTATAAAAAATATATACCGCACATAGCAGGGTAGGCAAAGGAAATCGGAAAACATCCCATCTTTCCCATTGAGACAGTTCCGTTCTCCACTTTCCATCGAATTCTCATGACATTGCGTTGAGTCACGGAAAACAAAGTCGCGGATTAGGCAATCCGTTACCGAAACGTAAAAATATTAAATATTTCATGCCCCGAATGGGTCGAACCGACTACCGTCGCGTTTACAATCGCACAGTTTTCTAACACACGACGACGACGAAATAAAAGAAAACGGAGACTGAAGTGTAAACACTACAATTTTCCTTTCTGCTAAAAACAATGAAAAAAGCAACATATAGTTTACATATAAGTAATGGCTATAAAAAAACTTACCGAATATCATTCTTCCCGTTTTCAATAGCTCGAACCAATTTGCCTGTATTGTCACCATATTCGCCACAAGACACTTCTATTATGAAGGACGCCGGATTGTGGTAGGACGGACATTGTAAATTTAGACTACCGAGCCATTCCACTGAAATAAAAGAAAAAAATTAATATATTACGTTATATATTATAAAAAACGATCCATAAAGGATTTCAACCTACGACCATTTCTTATAAATACTAGTAAACTTCATAAATATGATATATATATATGTCGGAATTAGTAGAACTGAGGTGGTTCCGGAACGCCAGCACCATCTGTTGGCGCTCAACAGAGTTAGTGTTATGCATCGTTATGGATGGGGTGAGTCGAGGCGAGTCGACTCGAGGCGTGGCCGACGGACGTCGACTCACTTTGTGTTTGGCGGTCGGCCGGTGCAGACGACACTGAAACTGTCCCGCGTTCCGTGCTGTGTATCTACCTACTGGGATAGCGATAGCTGCTTTCTTGTGAATTGATTACGGTGTTGTAATTGATTCGTAATATTACAAATTGTGTTTACTCGTGCCAACATTATCCACGGAAGCCCACAGTAAACCGGGTACTCAAATACTATGTGCGAGGGAAATCCACCCGACTCCGACATCAGAAGTGCGATCGGTGTTGGCACAGAGAACAATGGAGATAACCACTGGCGTGCTATGTTCGAAGCCCTGTATACACCGAGGCTAATTCAGGGAGGTATATGTGGTTACCCACTTATGATCCTGACAAAGAAGACACGGACGCGAGATGGTTGTGCGCAACGGCTGACTTGTGCTTTTCGCAAAACCCTCGAGTGGCGGTCAACTCGAGCTTGCTATAAGTAAGGCACAGGAAGGTGAAGCATCTACGTGGCTGTCTCAAATAGCATATGAGAGTATGACGGGCTACCACCCTCACAAATCACTGGAAGGACGTGGACAAAGAAAAGGTTGCTGTGGCTACTGTACTCTCTCACATATCACAGTCTGAACCGCGGCTTTAACGTATAGCGTTTACAACACTGAAGTGTTTGAGCGGTGGAAAAATGGCTGGCCATAAGTGAGCGGAATGCAGAAGGAAGCCTATCGATGCGACGTGACGAACACCTGTAGCTTCAACGTCGAACCAAGCGGTGTAGCAGCCGGCAGCGAGGCCTTTAGTGTGCTTCTGCGTGGCAAACCGGGTCATATCGCCATCTGGTGTACGAGCGAAGGCGGCGGCGGGCCAAGCGATGGCAGCGGAGACGGCGCAGCGCGCGGTGAGCGGTGTGTGGACGAAGCGGCGTGTGGACGTATGCAGTGTCCAACCTCCAAAGGGTAGGGTACAGGACAAAGGTGAACTGATTTGTTTCGTTTACGATTCTGGTGCTGAATTCTCGTTGGTTAAAGAAACTTTTTCTGTTAAATTTAGTGGTCGATGGTTTAGTAATGTTGTTACTATAACCGGTATTGGTCAAACACGAGTATACAGTACCGAACAAATTCTGTGTTGTGTAGTATTAACGATTGCCCTCTTGAGATATTGTTGTCGCGAGATTTTAAATCAGGGTTTTACAGTAAACATAACTGACTGACATTTTGTTTGACGGGAATCTTTATGTAAATTCAGTAAATAGCGATAGTGTGAGTGAGTTGACTGACATCTCTGCTGACCATTACTGGTGACCAATTGAAACTTTTAGAAACCTTAGGTCGATATTCAGAATTTTTCATAGTTGGTTTTCCAACGACTTTAGTATTGGTTCAAATGTTCGAGTTGGTTCGAATCGCACAGTACAGCGGCGTCCATATGGAATGTCGGCGGATGAACGTGACATTATACGCGACAGAGTTAAAGAACGGTTACACGTGAATATCATTAGGCCGAGCTGTTCTCCTTTCGAAAGTACAGCTTTATTAGTAAAGAAGTATGACGTTCAGATCGTATCCATATTGACTATAGTGAGTTTAACAATAATACCATCCCGGACAGTTATCCGCTTCCATTGATTACTGATCAAACTTCACGTTTTCAGGGTGCTAATTATTTTTTTGAAACTCTATTATAGCGCAAGCGGTTTTCATTTGATCACAGTAAACGAAAATTTTATAGACAGTACTGCTTTCATAACAGCTGAAGGGCAGTTTGAATTCGTGACTGTGCCTTTTGGTCTGAAGAATTCAATTTCGATTTTCAGAGGACAATTGTGATTGTGTTGGGTGATTTGGTTCGCGATTGCGTGGTGGTGTATTTTGAGGACATTTTCATTGTCTCAACCGATTTAGCGGTCCAGTATGGGAGGACTTAATGCAGTGTTGGAAGCTGTGACAAGGGCTGGTTTCTCTTTGAACCTAGTGAAGTGTTCCTTCTTTAGGACGAGGGTGGTGTACTTGGGGTTTGAAGTGGAGGCTAGTCAGGTCTCTATCGCCTCCGGAGACTGTGATTAAGTTGTGGCAGTTCGTCGGATTAGCTTCCTATTTCCGTCAGTTTTGAATCTGTTGTTCGTCTCGAGGCTGAGGGGACTATTGAACAGCATTTTGACTTTTGCTGGTTTCCGGTCATGGTGTGCAGGAGGATTTGAGGATGACTGCGTTGCTTGTAGGGTCGCGAAATCTCACTCAGGCAGGGTTCAAGCTGGGCTGCATCTGATCCCTAAGGTAATGATGCCGTGCCATACGGTTCGTTTAGACGTGGCGGGTAGGCTCAGCAGTGAAACGATAAGAAAGAGTACATTTTCATTCGGACAGGCGCGTTCGCGAAGTGTTTTTTTTGTTTCATGCGGCAGGCATTGACTCTTGGAGTGTTCACGAGGTGACTTGTGGCTTTGTTTGGGGCTCCAACTCGCATCATTGCTGACCAGGGAAGATGTTTCACTGGTGGTGGTTTCACTAGTAGACATTGGTTGGCATCTCTTGGCGGCGGGTTTACCTCATGCTAAAAGGCAGGTAAGGCGCGTCAGGAGTGTGTTAAAGTTCATATTAACGGCGTTTGAGACTAGCGGTAATAGGTTGTAGCAAGAATCGGTAGGAGAGTACAACTCGTGATAAATTGTACGATAAACCGGGAGCTTTGAGCTTTTAATACGTGAGGTTGCGATACCGTTATCATTGATGTGTATCGGTGGTGTATATCATTGATGTGTATCATTGATGTGTGTCATTGATTTGTATCATTGATGTGTCATTGATTTGTCGTTGATGTGCATCAATGGTGTCTATCTTTGATTTGTGTCTTTGATGTGTATCATTGGTGTGTATCATTGATTTGTATCATTTATGTGTAGTAGTGAGGTATAGACTAACGTTGACATTGACGAAATTCGTTTAGTAGCATCAGACATTATTACGTAGTGTGCGGAATATGGTAGGTCCCGTTTTGATATGACAAAAACTGAAGTTAGTAAATTTTTCTGTTAGCGTATTGTTAGAAAACGAAGAGAGAAATAAGGCAAAATTAGATTTGAAATTCAAAGGTCCATTTAAGGTTGTCGAAGTTTTGGAGTGTGATCGTTACACACTAAAAGCTGTAAATTATAAACATCTTGTAACGTACAAATTTGCTTACGATAGGTTAAGGAAAATGCCAGTAAGTCATGTACCCGACGAAATCAATGTGTAATTTATGATGTTGTTGATGATAATGATGGTGTTGAAGCTTAAGTAGTTGAAGAGACTCGAGTAAATGGTTCTATCGGCCGTAATGTGTTCGACCGCACCAGTAGTTATTTCGTAGTCGTAGCCCGGTAGAAATCGGTATCTCTTGGGGCAACTCAAGTAGTCCGTGGGTGCGCGGTGTGCGTTTAACTCTGGCGGAGGTCGTGGTCTGTAGAGACCGTAGCGTGTTGTCGCAGGTGTGACATACACGGGCTATCCACGCGGTGGATATGCGTATTGAGAGGTTTTCGACCGTACTGAGGTCGTGGTCTGTAGAGACCGTAACGTGTAGTCGCAGAGGTGACGTACACGGGCGATCCACTCGATGGATATGCGTATTGTGATGTGAGAGAGCAATGTGATTGCTGTTCGGCTGGAGAGCCGTGGCGTTAGAGGTCTTTACTCGGAGGTTTCTGTTAACTTGGTTGTAACTTCTTGCTAAAGTAAAGTGAAGTTTTGGTTATGATGATGTCGATGGTACATGGCTGTGGTATTTGTGTAGTGATTAGTTACAATTATGATCCAGATTAGTGTCGAGTTGATCTAGTGTCGAGTTGATCTAGTGTCGAGTTGATCTAGTGTCGAGTTGATCTAGTGTCGAGTTGATCTAGTGTCGAGTTGATCTAGTGTCGAGTTGATCTAGTGTCGAGTTGATCTAGTGTCGAGTTGATCTAGTGTCGAGTTGATCTAGTGTCGAGTTGATCTAGTGTCGAGTTGATCTAGTGTCGAGTTGATCTAGTGTCGAGTTGATCTAGTGTCGAGTTGATCTAGTGTCGAGTTGATCTAGTGTCGAGTTGATCTAGTGTCGAGTTGATCTAGTGTCGAGTTGATCTAGTGTCGAGTTGATCTAGTGTCGAGTTGATCTAGTGTCGAGTTGATCTAGTGTCGAGTTGATCTAGTGTCGAGTTGATCTAGTGTCGAGTTGATCTAATGTCGAGTTGATCTAGTGTCAAGTTGTTCGGTATAACGCCCTGGTATAAGGCCCTGGTATAAGGTCCTTGTATAAGGTCCTTGTATACGGTCCTGGTATAAGGTTCTGGGTATAAGGTTCTGGTATAAAGTTCTAGTGTAAAGTTCTAGTGTACGATTCTAGTGTACAATTCTAGTGTACGGTTTTAGTATCAAGTTCTAGTGTACAGTTCTGGATGTTGGTTGGTAAGGTTCTGGTGTAGGTTGGCCGAGCGGTACGAGGTACTGTTGTAGCGTTTTCTTCTAGGCTTACCAACACACGAGGACGTGTGCTAGCAGGATGGCCGTGTCGGAATTAGTAGAACTGAGGTGGTTCCGGAACGCCAGCACCATCTGTTGGCGCTCAACAGAGTTAGTGTTATGCATCGTTATGGATGGGGTGAGTCGAGGCGAGTCGACTCGAGGCGTGGCCGACGGACGTCGACTCACTTTGTGTTTGGCGGTCGGCCGGTGCAGACGACACTGAAACTGTCCCGCGTTCCGTGCTGTGTATCTACCTACTGGGATAGCGATAGCTGCTTTCTTGTGAATTGATTACGGTGTTGTAATTGATTCGTAATATTACAAATTGTGTTTACTCGTGCCAACATTATCCACGGAAGCCCACAGTAAACCGGGTACTCAAATACTATGTGCGAGGGAAATCCACCCGACTCCGACATATATATATATATATATATATATATATATATATATATATATATATATATATATATATATATATATATATATGTCAGCAAGTTTTTACAAAGGCGTCAATTATATACTGCGATACTAATTGTATCTTATTTATTCCGTATAATTGATGATTAGATAACCGTTTAAAGGTCAATCGGTAGACCTAATGAACGCGTTGTAAACATTAATTAAAATAAAATTTCATTAAAAAAATGTAATGACATTTAAAAAATGATACTTGAGACATAAAGAAACTTGTTAAAGTTAAAAAAGCAACAACTTTTAAATGTCAACAATTAACGTTACGTTTGATGTAAAATTAGCATAGATGTATGAAAAGTTGGTATATGGAGGACATTTTGTTACTTTTTCGGCAAGTGTTATAATGGTTAGTGATTCTAAGCCTGTAGATATTGTTTGGATTATTTTAAGTAAGACATAAGTCGACATATATGAGAATTTATATATAATCCTCGTTTAAATTATTGATACAAACATTTATAGATAAACAAGAACACAAACACCAAAGTCGGATAACTAACCTAAATATCTATACACAGAATTAAAAAAATATAAATAATAAAGAAAAAAAGAAAAATAATGAATGATAGAAAAACTTAAAAAAACATAGTCTTACCCAACCTTCCAGTACTGCCTTGATACACGCACTGTCCGTCCGCCAGCGTATACAAATGATCAAACATTTCAAACAAACGAGCCGAAGGCTGATGTATCGTGCAAATAATAGTTCTTCCACCCCTTGCCAAGGTTTTCAACAAGGATATACATTGGAAACAGGATGAACTGTCTAAACCTGAAGTGGGCTCGTCAAAGAACATTATAGGTGGATTGTTAACTAGCTCCAGGGCTATGGACAAACGCTTCTTTTGACCCCCTGAAAGGTTAGATGTCATTGTTTTATGGTGTTCCGATAGACCAAGGGTCTCTAAGATTTCTTGGATCTGTAAAGAAAAAAATGTGTTTTAAAAGAAAACTTGTGAAATTTGATGAATTTGCTTATTTAGATTTTTTTAAAGAAGCTTCTGAAATAAAATATATATGTAAAGTAATTCAAATTACTAATAGAAAAAAATATTTAGATATTTACAAATATAGTGTTAAAATTAGTTACTGACAAGAATATAAACGATACAATGTAAAAAAAATAATCGTTGACACAGAACGTAAATTAAAACGATGACTTTATCATTTGACCTTAGATTTTCTTTTACTTCAACTTTTTTATAAATTAAAAACAATACAATAATGTATTTGTTTCAATTTATAACTAATTTCATAATAAAATTATGCTTATTAACCCTTTGGAAAACATATAATAACATAATCAATAATATTATTAAGTAACTTGGCTCCTTTCCTTTTTTCAGTCTAATTTGGAGATTTTGGTGGCATTTTTAGCTCTTTAATCAGAATCTTTAAGTACTTTGAGCACACGTCAGTATACTATCATAGCATATCATTTTATTACAATATTTTTATTACGTTAAATGCCTCCTAACTTCATATCTACTGAATTTAAGTGGATGTACAGCGGGAACCTAGTATTTTAAAAAAAATCGATGTAAGACGAATCCTTCATACTTTGCCAAACTACAGAAATGAAAATAGTTCCAACACCCTCAGGAAAAGGGTTTGAACCACAACCATGCAGTCGACACAGGCCCACAGTATAATGATAGTTAAACTATAAAATTTAATGTCAACATACCACTTCTTCCTTATCAGCTCTCGTAGTAGCACTCGGTAGTTTCAAAGCAGTCGCTACCGCCATTGCTTCTTCAACAGTCAAATTCCCATGCAATTGGTTATCTTGCATGATATAGCACGATAGCTTTCTAAAGCTCGACAGATTGCGCTCCATGCCGTTTACTGTGATGCTGCCCTCCATTCCGGATGTCCTGGCGACAAAGGAAAAGATATAGTTGTAAAAAAATATTGGAAAACATAGTGACTAATCACTAAGTGTTTGTACATCAAATCTGAATTAATTCAAGATTTCTTATAATATCCTGACTTCATATATTTAAAGATTTCATATACTTATGCTTTGCGTAAGTATTGCAAAATACAACATCGCATAAAGTTGACTAAGGAAACACGTGCATTACTAAATATAAACATTTCTCGGAGTAGGAATAGCACTGCCAAGTAAATTAAATAAAAATGTGAACAAAAAATCCTATTCTCTATGAAGACTACTCAATAAATTAATAATAAATAAATAATGAGATAGAATGAAAATTGGGGCACCTCATTTAAAATTACTATAAATTTAGCTTTTTCTAATAAAATGAGGACGTTGTGACGCAGTGGCACAAGTGCGTGACTGGAAACGCAACGGTTGTAAGCTCGATCCCCATAAATATGTTGTTATTTTCAATAATAAAATGTATACAACGGAGAAATAAAACAGATTTAACAGGTTTTCAAACTAACCCAACGATATGTCGTTTTGAATACAGGCATCCCTCGTATAACACGGTTAATTCGTACCGTGTTATATCGAAACCGTGTTATACGAAACCAGGTATACCATACTGTATACCGTGTAGTATCGAGACCTTGTCTCGTGTTATATCGAAACCGTGTTATACGAGACTTTGAAATCATACAAATAAAGGCAATGCGTACCGTGTTATATCGAAACCAAATCTTAAGGTGTAAAGTTTTATGATAGCTGAAATTTCGTTCCAAGTACTACATAAATGAAAAAGGAAGTTACCTTGATGTTTTTATTAAGAAAAATAAATTAAATTCAATTTTATGATGAAATACAAAAATTAAAAAATACAACAATAAAATATATTCAAAGACTAATAATAATAATTACATAGTATAAAACAAGTAGAAACAGCTTATTGAACGAAAAAAAAGTTCAAATTTAAAATGCATATTTTTCAAAATCGTGTTATACTAATATCATTTCTCGTATCGTGTAATATCGAAACCGTGTTATATTAGTCTCAATTCTTGGACCGTGTAATATCGAAACCGTGTTGTACAAGTACCGTGTTATACGAGGGACGCCTGTATATCAATTGCAGAAATAAAAAAACAAAAAGCAAAAGGTGAGTTATAAATAAGTACTTCATTGGATTACTAGGCATAGCAAGTTTCAAGATCATATCTTACTAAAGAGCCTTGAGTTTCTGTCCTTATTGTATCATCTTTTTTGCAATTCAATTAATATTCTTATTCTGTCTATTAAATGAAGGAAAACTTTTTTACATTTATTTTCATGCATTTTTTAGCTTCACGCAGTCTCCCGCAGCTAGCAGAGCAGGCAGAGGGAACCAGGCAACCTAGTGCTAAGACACTCCGTTCCACGCTTAAAACTTAAACAATTAAATAATATTATTCTTTATTGTATTTAACGTGGATATGGCAATACCATGCGCCACGACTGGCATCAAACTAAAATTTTATAATCTATATATATAATAAAAAATATCAAATAAAAAAAGGATCAACAGTAAATGCACCTATTGCTAACAATATAATAATTATCTTATCCGTTGCCCGTGGATTGCCAAATCTGATTTTAATCGCCGTAAAACGATACAGAATAACGATATTGTAGTTGATTACTTGAATCAGTTTTATATTATAACGTTACACAATTTATACGCTTGGATGGGCTGGAGGATACGCCTTTTTTCCAGTGTTGCCATAATAAGGCAGCAAATATAACAATTGTGGTAGATTGTATGAAATCTATATTTACATAAATAAATTAATTTGCCTTTGCTTATTTAGGAATAATATTCTTAATACTAGTTGAGATAACCCCCAGGGGTCCACGGGAGATTCGGGGGTCTATCATCCAACATAATAGGGGATTCACAATTTGTAAGCGAAGGAGGTCCACGAAATTTATCTGCTTTCTATAGTGAAATGTTGCTACATTGGATGGAATCACTTTTTTTATTCATCAACTTAAGTTTTAGACTTCCACTCACAGCACAATCAATTAATTAATCAATCAATTCTCTTTCATTTTCGGAAACGATTAATTCTTGGCTGCAACTCTACTGTCTAACTCTACGAAAATAGTTTATTCCCTTGGGTGGAGAACGAACCTAAAACCATCTCATTTAGAGTCAGGCGCTAACCTTTTCGCGGAACGAGGAACTATTGACCTTCTAGATATAAAAACCAGCCAGAATGTGGATAAAATATCATTTTGCAGTAGGTACCTACTGTCTAGTTACAATAATAAAATAAGGAAACTCGTCTGACAAGAAATATTTTAATTGAGATCATTAAGAAAATTCTCTTCGAATAAACGTTATTTAATTGTCAAGGTCTCAAGTTAGCGAGGCAAAGAGACTTACCTTGCACTTAACATTTTTTTTTTCGTAACTTGTTGATATTTATTAAGTACTTCTATAAATGAAACGTTTTTAAATACCTAAATAGGTCATAAAAGTGATTTTAATGAACAATTCGAGGATTTTAATCAGAAATTAAGGCCGCCGTGCCGCTGTGGCACAGGCGTGTGTTATGCGAGGGTTCTGGGTTCAATTCCAACTCGGGGTAAAGAATTATCATTTATTAACATTTTCGTTTCTTTGCAACGGTAAAAAGGCATAGCGCGCAATCTGCCTACCCTGCTATATGCGGGATACAGCATTAAGTTAAAAAAATCGTGGATAAATGTGCGGAACGCTTATTAGAAATTAAATTTACTAATATTTTACTTTTACGGTTTTATACATATATATAACTGTGTTTTTTTCAGTTACACAATTTTTGTGTTTGTCCGGGCTCTGCGATTTCAACATAACTATTAAGTACTATTCCATTCGTAGTTTTGCTCGTGCAGACCACACAGTTCTGGCTTGGTGGGTGGGTGCACAGCATAGCTGTAAAAATAGCTGATAAAAAAATCACATTTTACAAAAAAAGAATAACATGACATGAATAATTTTCGACATTCTCGACTGTCGGGTTTTCTCTAAAACATGCATGTATCATACATACAAACTTTACTGCAAACCTTCCTCTTGAATCACTACGTATTTTTGTAAAAGCTATATTAAAATCCGACGCGTACTTTAAAAGAGTTAAGCGAACATCGCTTTGTTTCTCTTTATTAACAAGTTTTAATTATAACTTAGCACTGTTGTAATTTTCCATATAATTTACCTTTTACCATATAAAACAGAAAATTGATAATGCTATAATAATCCCAGTCAATGACCAATTAAAATGGACACAAATTATATTTCAACATTTTCAATGCAATATTAACACATACTCGTAACGCACATTTAAATGATAACACGAGTACGGAGAATATATGAGTTTAAAAGTAATATTAGGTATATTATTCTCTTCTGTAATCTCGTTACCATCGTACTAACGCTACAACAACCTTACTACACTATCTAATTACTAATCCTGTTTGTTTTACTTGGCACCGACTTCAAAATTATAAAATCTTTGTAAAATTATTTTTCACTTTTTAGTTCACTGTTAGAAGTCGGTTTTTCTTTTTGTTAAAAATTAATGTATTACTGCTAATAATAAATAGATATTATTATTTTATAATTTTAAAATATAGGACAAGTAACAGCCAAATGCCAGTAGTAAATCAGGAAATACATATAATTACGCAAATTAGTTATATATACTGACGCGTCATACCTACACCTCATTTGCATCGTATACTATACTTGACAATATTACTCAACAAAAAATATATACTTCACGCTGTATCCCGCACATGGCTACCCAGGCAGAGGAAACCTGGGAACCTAGTGTTAAGACACTCCGTTCCCATTAAAACACGTAGGTTTCCCATTTTCCGCCGAATTACGTGTTGAGTGGCGCAGCTGATTAAATATTTCGTTTCAATGGATTCTTCGAGTTTGAATCGGCCCCTGCGTCACTCAAAAGTTCGCTGATTAATACCGGTTGGGTTCCCAAAAGATCATAAAAATAGATTATACTTCCGACCTGGCATCAAATTCACAACCTACGCATTTACCGATGTCGCGATCCACTGTGCCACAGTGGTTTAAATATAAGACATCATCCACTTATCTTTATAAGCAGTTAGACATCTAGTAATTTGTCTAATTACTACTTCGCAAAGTGACCGTCTAACAAAGAAGTTGTCTACAATTACTGCGCAGAGTATAGAGTTAGGTACTTAGACTTTGAACTGCATATTATATTTTTATACGATGAGTAATGTGAGACAATGCTGATAACAAGCAAAATGTATAACAAGAGTGGTCATAGTGTAGAATTGGTGAGTGTTTTTAATATTTATACATAAATTGATGTATAAATCTTTTTTTAGCTTTACCTGTATCCCGCATTTTATAGGGAAAATAGAGGGAACCCGGTGTTAAAACGTTCCCCGTTTGGTTGAACGCGCTAATCTCACAAACTACTACTTAGAATTGAAAAAATATTTGTGTATTTGATAGTGTATTTAGAGAAGACTATAATATTAAATCACGCTAAGATTAATAGGACTAGAGTGACAATGAAAAATGTAGCAAAATAGGAGAACTTGACTATTTCCATTTGACCATTCAGGCAAATCCACACCTAAAAACTAGTATTCCATAGAAATCCACTAATATATTAGTATATATAAAAATCTACTAATATAGGTACTATACTATATCAGTAATATAGCAGTCGTCGGTGATTTACGCAAGCCCTGCATGTCTATACATTGCAAACCTCCGGTGTCCCAGTTAACTGACGACTCAACACGTAATTTATTGACATTAGTCTACGTTTTTTTTTTCTATATTTCATATCGAATATCCCTTCACTTGCTCGTCGATTTCCTATAAGTGTTAGTTTATATGTATACTTTTACTATTATATATTACAGTTATGGCGAAAAGGCAGTGTGGGCTGTTGTTCTTGGAAATGAAATATTTAATAGTTGTACTTCAGTCACTCAACACGCAATGTCTCCAGAATTCGGCGGAAAGTGGGGGGTCTTAAAATTATGCTCACTTTGCCCTGATACATGCGGGATACAGGGTGAAACTAAAACTATTATAATATATTGGTATCAATGAAAGTATGAAAACACTCCGTTCTCCACTTTCCGCCCATTTGAATGTTTGTCTTGTCAAAACAAAACTATAAATAAAATTTAAATATATTTTTTCCAAATACGCATCGACACTGTAGCCCTATTATACAGCCATATTTCTTAGATATGCCTAGGCAAAATGCATCGTATTTTTTCCCTAAGCGTGAGCATAAAGTTAAGAATGATATACTATAATAAAATTCCTTCCGCCTATTTCATATATAAGGTCCAGCAATTTTAATAATAAATATTCTTGAATCTTCTCTAACCAAGTTACTAGTAAGTTACACAATGCTCTACGCACTGGGTAATTGATCTGACCCATTTGCTGCTGATAACGGAGTTCCGGTTGCCAATAATTCTGACATACATAATAGAAACATGAGCTTTTTTTACTAAATATTATAGATTTGAAGGTCCAAAGACATTTTGACTGCTTTGTCGGTAGCAGGTTCAAAACACTTGAGAAATAAACTTCTTATAATTTATTTTTTTCTATTCTTTAGAGTTAATACATCTAAAAACTAAAAATAGTACACAGTAACAAACAAATCTATACTCTATTCAGGTAACCATGAGATCAATGATAAACGAACCATAAAAAGGTTATTTTACAAGTACGATTAATGCAGGTAATATATTTTATAAAAATAATTATGGAGGTAATAGAAATAGCACTGTAAATAACAGTATATAACGATGTGTATGGAATCGAATATCATAAATGCCACATTTAAGTTTGAGAAACTTTGTTTTCATTGTTTACATTTTTTCTCAAGCCCAAATAAATAGAATATAGTAACACTAACTATACACGAGAAAACAATAAAAAACATCTGTAAACCACTAATGCAGAAAAAGTCGCTCTTCCATTTTATAAACCGCATAATATTAATTATTATTCCTATTTAGATAAAAAAAAAACTACTATTATAATAATATAATATATACAGTAAATTACAATAGTTATTGGAAATAAAACAGTTCTTTATAATATGCTAAGATAATTTACAACGGCCTTTTAAAACACTTGTTTTTCTTTTAACAGAAAAAAACAAAGGCTGATATAGAAAAAATAACTAGCTAACCTTCTTAACAGAACGTATAAGCGTATAACGTAATATTATTTGTAAGTATTAATATTGATTTTTTTACAATAATAAATAATTTCTTTTTAAATCTATTTTATATTTATTTAAATTTATATTTCCATTTCTTCGCTCCGCCTCCAGAATTCTGCTTCCAGAATTCGGCGGAAAGTGGGGAACGGAGTGTGTTAATACTAGGTTCCCACTGGCTACCCTGCTGTGTGTGGGATACAGCGAGAAGCTAATTTTTAAAATCTATTTTAAATATATATTTTTTATTGTTCAGGTCGATTTGTGTAAGCAAATATATTTTGAAATTCTAGTTATAACAGATCTATGTATGTATTTATAAAACTTTTCCGTCACTGAGTAAGTGACAGACAAAACATACCTGACATTAGAAAGATTAGAGAGTGTAACAAAGTAATAAGAAACAATTTCTGGCAACTCTGAGATCAAGAAAAACTGGGATTTTCCCATTAACGTCTCATAGTCCACGCTAATAAAGTTGCGGGCGAACACACACAGCTGTAACTACTGGGAGCAGAAAAGTAAAATTTGAGTTCAATCAAATGTTATAGATAATCGTAGTCAACACGTGTAAAGCTGCTAAAAAACTACCCCATTTTTTCCGCTTCGTCTACTAGTGCAGGGATATGAAAATAATTATAATTCATTTATCTGAGTGGGGATCGATCCCACAACCACCGCGTTACACTAAGGCGCTGCCCCACTGCGCCACGCCGGTAACAATAATGTTAAACATTACTTTCTTAATTCCTTCCATCACCTAAGTTAAAGTACAAAAATGAAAGTATGTTCAAATAGGTATTAGAAATGTCTTAGAATATATTCAACCTCCAATTGCTAGGTAAAGGTAATTTAAGATGATTTTCACTATATAAAGAGAAAGTCGCAGAAATCATGTCGCAACAAAACGACAAAGTGAAAACATAAGTTTTCTATAGTCAACCACTAGCGTAATATCTCGAACTGGAAGCGTGACCACCAATTTTACCATAGCAACACTATGATAATATTTTTTATCATATTATAGTTTCATATTGATTATAATTATAATATATCTTTGTAGATAATAAATATACCTACATAAGATTTTTTTCTCTATTATACATATATTTTATGTATAGTCGGTGCAGCTGTTCCAGAGATTAGCCCGGACGAACAGCCAGACAGAAAAAATTGATTATCTGTTTGCTATTTTAAAATTACAGACAAACACTTCCATTTAATTTATATGTGTAGGTACATTCAAAGGTATTTTAACCTTCTTTATATGAATAGTTAAACCTTAAACGTAGTCCTTGCATTTACAACGCAGTTTCCTTTTACTACAAAAATACATTACAGCTTAAAATGTTACTTCATAAAATGTCAAATTCAAATATAAAGAAAAATGTATACAGTAGAAACTCAATTAACCGGACTAATTATTGTCGTTAGTTATTCGGATAATCGAAAATTTAGATAATCCAATAGAAGTTGTGGGTTCGATTTCCACTCGAACAAATGAAATATTTAATATTTTCAATTCTCGCTCTGGTAACAAGGCAAAACACTCCATTAACATCCGCCACCCAAGACACAATACCTCCAGAATTCTGCGTAAAATGGGGATCGTAAGTGTCATAACTGGAACAGAGTATTTGAACACTAAGTTCCGAGATACCCTCTGCCTATCCTGCTATGTACGGGATACAGCGTAAGCTAAAAGAAAATATAAATGTTTAATTTAACCAGCCAGGCCAGGCCATGGAGACTAGAATATTCCTCCAAATAAGGATCAAACCCACAACCCTCGACTGACACACCAGTCATTTCATCCAATTATCCCGCAATGATGTTTATAAAACAAGCGTTAATCAAAACAATAAACCTACTTGTATCCAGTAAGAATGTTGAGCAGTGTTGATTTTCCAGCGCCGGAAGGCCCCATTATGGCGGTCAGCTCGCCAGAACGAAGCCTTCCCGATACTGATTTTAAAATTGTCTTCACATCTGAAATAAATTGAGTTTATATAAATTTTTTGGCCATGTTTATACATTTTTCGTATTACAATACACGCACTATTCAATTTTTAATAATTAGTTATTTAACAGATTTTATAGATCTAATTTTAACTCGTCACCAAAGCGCAGCGTTGAATTACGCCATTTTACATGCAATGTGTCTTAGAAAATTGGGCGGAGAGTAAGCAATGAGTGTCTTATCACTAGGTTAATTAACTCTAGGGAAATAGCACCATACTCAATATTACTGAATTAAGTAGCTACTTATATTATACTTATACTACTTATTATTAAGTAGCTACTTATATTATATATAAGTATATATTTAAGGAAGAGAAAATAACAAATTCTTTATAGCACACAGGTTTCCATTTATTTTACGGGCATACAGAACAATCATGTGCATTTTGTAATTTAGGCGTGTTTATCGTATTCTTATTCATTGCGCAATTCCCGCATTAACCTAGTCTTTCAAATGTATTTTAAATAAGTGAGTTAACCTGTAAAAACATCATTCTTATCATAATTTTCTACTAAAATAGACCACGGAGGCGAGGTGACGAAATCCAACGCAGTATTTATTCAACCAAAAAAAAAACGTACAAAATGTATAAAAATCTAAAAAAAATACTTCATTTCTGTGACGATAGTAAAGTACATAAATGACATTTCAACAGTCATTGAAGAGAACAGGTAAACTATATTGGTCAAGAGACTAACTCACTTCCTTAAGTTTTCCTATATTTAGAATCAATACATGCATGTTCGTAAGAATAACAGAGAGGTGGGGGGTTCCTTACCCACCCCAGAATCGTCTCGTGCCCCCATCATAGGCATTTTACTAACAAAAAATTTTGCCTAAAATACCAGATCCTACTCTCTACTCAAGAAATGAACCAAATATGGTTTTTTGGGTAAGAAAGTTACTCTTTCCTCAAACAAGAATAGAACCTACTAACATCGCGTTCAATAAGACACATTCCAATGTCATTTATATGTACATAATATTCATGTACTTTGACCATTTAAGAAGATAATAATGTTATGATAAATGTATTTCTACATATAGAGGTAAACGGGCTTACAAGCCGTATCACTGTTATCAAAGAAATTAAATCTATAATTTGACTTTAAAGATAAGATCCACACATTACTAAATATTGAAATTATTTCTTCTATATAGATATTAATAAGATTAGATAAATATTGATTATATGTAATTTCAGTGTCATCAGAACTGAAGTTGTAATACAAATTTTAGCTCTATCACACATTGGCAAGTGAGTCAAATTGAGTTTGCAAGATTTCACATACACTAACACACATACTAACACGACAAGTCAAATAAAAGCTTGTAAAAAACGATTTACTTTTATGTTAAAGATGTTTCATATTTTATCCCGCAGTTTTAGCAGGCAGGAAAAGTTTATATATAGTTCGTTAATAGTTCTGTACTTTTGATCCAAATTTGGGTTATGTATGGCAGAACTCAACGCCGCGCTTGGTCTGGCTAAACCTTGACACGATAATTTATTCTCCACATTAAAGATCGAAACCACAACTACGAGTTTGCAGTCATATTCCGTCCCACTGCGGTACGATGGCGTCAATTTCTATATTCAACATAGTAAAAAAAAAACTTCAATTTATACATGTAAGTGAGTAAAATGTATTTAAAATTAAAATGAATTTTTCACAAGGACCAGCATGTTAACGAAACGTTACGTTAAAGATAGGTATATTAAAATAACACTCAATGTAATAAATATTTTTTTTATAGCTTCACGATGTATCCCGCACACAGCAGGGTAGGTAGAGGGTATTTAGTGTTACGACACTTCTTTCCCCATTTTCCGCCTAGATCTGGAGGTGAGTGGAGGAATTCAACGCCGCGCTTTGGTGTCGGGCCAGAGCGAGGAAATGAAAGTAATAAATATGTAATTTCCTGGAGTGGGAATTGAACCCATAACCTGGTTCTCGTTTACAGTCAAACTGTGCCTCTGCGCCACTACTGGCCTCAACTGACTAAAATCACTCATTTTACATTAATCCGAAATATTTATTCTTATTATCATGTCGAAATAATTAAAGGTGACATTATTATCAAAATTTTCGTAATTAAAGATAATATTATGTTGCTACGCTACTAAATATAATTAATAATTATATTACATTATCAAAAAGACTAGTTTCTTTTAACCTTCACGCTTTATCCCGCATATAGTATTATAAGCAGAGACAAACTAGTGCCAAGACACTCCGTTCTCTAAACACGAAACAACTTTGATAAAATATGTACCTATATATTATGTAAATTGTTCATATTTTATCAAAATCGATTCATTGGTTGAACAGTTACAAGGGAACAAAGGAACGGACATAACCCTCGTCTTGGGCTTGAGCGGAAACGGATAAAAAATACTTGTTTTAGCCATTTTTTGTTTTAAAATAACAATACACACTCTCACACTAGCTCGGTCAACTGACTCATTGTTCCTTATCTAGGTATTACTATATCTGGGTGTAAGTCTTACAAAGATACAATTATATTATAAAATATTATTAAGTACTATAAAAGTAATCATATGTCTTTAGATAGAATATATACAAATGGTACTCTTTATATGTCATTTACACTACACGCTTGTATTAAAAATTTACTTGCGAGGATCCTGATTACAGCATTATATAGATATAGGTATGAGGCCTGAGCCAGCCGTTAAATCAGAAAAGTACAGGTACCCTGAATCCTCTCCGCCGCATTTAACACGCAATTAACACGCAACGGAGGGAATTCTCTCTTCAATATATTAATAAATGTAAGTAAGACAATATCTCCCGAATGCAACCTTTATATTTAAGTACGATTATGGCTTGTGTTATGATATTAAAATGACATAAAATTATAAATAATACGCACATGAATACTTAGTAACAGACATAAAAGTACAAATTAGGTAAAATCAAATAGCATTAAGGCGACGACAATGACTTCTTACGTAATAATTACTCTAATACGGCTCTCATATTACACAGAACAATTGATAGATATATAAAATCTTTCATACGATCGTTATAAATCATAGTAGGTAAATAACATTGCAGGGTATGCAGAAGGAGCCTAAAGTTAAGACACTCCGTTTCCCACTCTCCGTCAAATTTTTCAATGCATTCCGTGTTGAGTGACGGGCCTCAACGCCAGATTTTTTGCCTTGGAAAAAGAAGAAGAAACCAAATATTCATAAATAATAATTCATTCCCTCGAGTGGGGATCGAACCTATAACGGTCGCGTTATAGTCACAATCTTGTGCCTCTGCACCACGACGATCTCATATTGTAGTAGTTAGGTACATATTAGAAATATTTCTTTTAATTTTCAACAACTACGATTTATTGGATTACAATATTCCACGTATATGACAGAAACGTCTATTATACCTTATACATAATGACCAAAACTCTCGTTTTTCATTCCTGAAAACGGCACCGGGATGTAAAAATAACCGGCCGTAAGCTGGCCTATATTTAAATTGATAGAGGAGGTTCCTGAGTTCAAAGCCCGAGGTAGAATTATAAAATAACACTAATATATTACATGATTTTGTTAACAAAATGCACTTTTAAAGTAAATCAATACACGAAATGTATTTAATTCAAATATATTCCACATTGATGGAGCAACAAACTTTTATTAAAAACATATTTTTAGCGTAATAAACAAAATAAATATTATATTAAAATGAACGTAAAATATGAGGTCACAAACGTAAACGCGCCAGGTTGTGGGTTCAATTCCCACTAGAGGAAATTAAATATTGAATATTTTCATTTTCCTCGATCTGGTAACGAGGCAAAGCCACGGCGTTGAGTTTTGCCACTCAACATGCAATGCCGCCAGAAGCTAAAAAAAATTGTTATCTTCACCTTGAAAATTATCTATACTAATATTTATATGATTTTTGTAAGCATATTTTATTATATAAATGTATATAAACTAAAACAGAAACCGCATTAATCATAACAACATTAAACACACATAAAGAACTGTAGTTTTGAATAGCAATTATAAAAAAATCCTCAGTAAATAAGTAACTAATTTAATAATCTTTTAAAATCATCTTTATTATATAGAATTTAGGTGGGAATTGCTTACTATGACTACATATTATTTCTTTAATATAAATTTGAAGAAATACGTCAATTATGCTAAAACCTTGACGTCCGGACCAAGGATAACGAGTTCTGTGTAACTGTCATGTTGACAAGTGTATAAGTTTGTTCGTAGACACAGAAAGCATATTGCGAGATGTCTTGGGAAATTAAGTGATCATAGATAAATACTGCCATAAGAGTAGTTGGGTTAAGCAACACTTCTTCAAGTCAAGACTGCATATTTGAAAGTGTCAAATATGTATATCTTCTTTATCCTGCACATATCAGGGTAACCAGGAGGGAACCTAAGAACCTTATGTTAAGACACTCACTCCTTCCGAATTCTGGAGGCATTGCAGGATCAGTGATGGAACTCAACGCTTCGCTGGACAGAACAAGAAAATGAAAATATTGAATATTTTGTTTCCTCGAGTGGGAATCGAACCCACAACCTGTCGCGTTTACAGTCGCTACGCGTGCTGCGCCACTGGTATCAATTTAAATACTTTATAAATAATATGTAAACTGGTCTAACTAAATGCATTTCGCATGTCTGTGTCAACTTACAACCAATCTCAATAAAAAGACGAAAAGTAATACTAAATCTTAGTAAAAATAAAAGTATCTAAGAATATTAACATATTTCTTAACTACTTCCTTGATTAAAAGTTTTATGCACCTAAGGTTCATTGCCTTAAAATAAAAAAAAATCGTAATTGAAGGTTAAAAAAATTTTACATAGCTTTTATTCTTATTTTATTACCTTAAAAAATATATCTGTAGGTTTAAAGCTTTTTGTGTTGATACTGACTTGACTCACGAAATGGACTTATCCTTTTCTCGAATCCCAATACTATTCATAGTATATAGTAGCGAATAGGCCAATGACACTATAAAATTTAAATATTTTAGGCAGTCGTGGCGCATTGGCACAGAGTCTGACTGTAAGCGCTATAGATGGCGGGTTCGATTCCGATTCGAAAGATGAAGTATTGAAATTTCCTCGCTCTGGTAACATTTTATTTATTATTATCTATTGATTGGCCCCTCCGGAGACAAGGAATGTTTGAAAAGAACAAGGGATCAAAAAAAAGGGGATGTTTCAGTTCTCACCCCTAGGAAGTCTTCCCCTTACACCCCACATAATGCAAGAAATGCATGAATATAAAACATTAGCGCCATGTACGCACTCGATATTAACAAGTAGCGTTATTATCCTACGTAATAATGATGGCTCATTAAACGTACATTACAAAACCCTTATAAGAAAACAATGAGTTAGTAATTACAATTGAATAGACGAACAGTGCATATAATTTTTTATACTCACGCAGCTCTGGCATTGCCTATAGTATAGGCATAACGTAGGTAGGAAGAACCTAGTAATTTTTTATTATTATTTTTAATCTTATATATATTTATTATTTACCCTCTACAGATATATGGACAGTACCTAGTACTAAAAACTGCTTAACGATGTATCCCGCGCACAGTAGAGGCAGAGGGAACACAGTGTTAAGACACTTCGTTTCCATGTTGAGTGCATTGCATGTTGAGTGGAGGAACTCATCGCCGCTCTTTGCTTCGACACCAGAGCGAAGAAATGATAATATTAAAATGTAAATAAATATTTTATTTTCTCGAGTGGGGATCGAACCCACAATCGTCGCGATGCCTAAACAAGTTTCTGTTTTAAATGTTGTGTTAATTTTACACAATTCTTATCATAGGTATTTTTACGTGTACATATTTGTTAATCATAATAAAACCTTAAAGTTTAGTCTCTTAGGGAGTGTGAGACATGGTACTAGGAAAAACGTAGTATTAGGACACTACGTATTCTAAAAATTTATAAACATTATACAGATACTGGATTGCGAAATCTAACGCCGTGCGAAATTATTATAATTAAAGTCTTAAATCTCAGATTGGATCGAACCCACAACACAGCCACGGTGGAAAAAATATGTATACATTTTTCTTACTTATCTATATATATAAAATCGAAAGGTCACTCACTCATCACGAAATCTCAGAAACTACATATGCTAGGAATCTCAAATTTTGCATAGGAGTTATTTATAGGACGTAGGTGCGCGCTAAGACGGGAATTTGCAATATTCGACTTCTAAGGGGTTGTTTTTGGGGTTGAAAGTTTGTATGAAACTTCGTTATTACAAATGCTAGGAATCTCAAATTTTGCATAGCAGTTACTTATAGGACGTAGGTGCTCGCTAAGACGGGAATTTGCAATATTCGACTTCTAAGGGGTTGTTTTTGGGGTCGAAAGTTTGTATGAAACTTCGTTACTACAAATGCTAGGAGTCTCAAATTTTGCATAGACGTCACTAGGACGTAGTCATGGAGACAGAAATTAATAATAACATAGTTCACGCGGGTGTAACCGCGAGCGGGCCGCTAGTTAATTATAAAGTCACGTGGTTACGCGTCGTTGTAAACGAGCTCGACGAAGGATTTTACCAAAAGTGAACGACATTGAATATTAAAACGACTTCCTTTTGTACATTTTATACTGCAGCATTTAATTCGAAATAATTACTCGTTTTACTATCACGGACACTTAAACTTACTCTTACAAAAGCCCGTAAAAGGTTAATATTAATGCTTATTTTACAGAATTGCTATTACGACATAATATTCTTTTATTTTTATATATATCTTGTATATAGCGATGTAGATATGGTGCTAAACTACTTTGTCCTGCACTAATTTAATAAAAGAAACACACAATACTTCCAGAATTCGGTGGAAAGTGGGCAACGGAGTATTTTAACACTAGGGGTCCAGGTTCCCTACTCAGACCCTGGTAGGTGCGGGATTACAGCATGACGCAAAAAAAAATAAAATAAAAAAAATAAACTTGCATAAACACTAATTACATGTAGGTATACATGTAAATACTATAGCTATAGGAAGCAGTTTAAATATGTCAACAGATTTAACCTCAAGTACTTCCCGCGGAACCGAATTCCAAGGGACTGTAGCCTTAACCGTAGAAGAATCTCCAAAGAGGAGGTTATCAATTCGACTGTATTCTTTTAATTGTTACCTCAGAACTTTTGACTAAACCGATTTTGATGATTCTTTTTTGCTTGAAAGCTGTTGCTTCCCGTGTGGTCCTATTTTAAATTAGTCCACTTTTGACAATGTTATCCATGAGAAAATCACATAAATCTTAAAAATGGACGAATATTTATATAACGACAATCGATTTCGATGATTCTTTCTTTATTGCAAAGGAACATTGCATTTAAAGTGCATTCAAGGGTAGTTTGATGAGAGAGTGGTTAGGTTCTGATTATGGGATCCGGTTGAAGTTGGTTTTTGTCTTCATTAAAAATTACATTATTTATTTAAATTGTGCTCAGTATAGTTATCTCTTAATATTATTTTCTCCTTGACTGGCAGTTTCTTCTTGAAAAAAAGAAATCGGTTTAAAAGTCACACCATTAAACTATTTTATTTTTATCTTCAAGAATTCATAATCCTGATAATGATATTTAATACTACTTTTTTACAACTTTTGAGGAAAACACAGATAAACTCAGTTTTTCATGGGTATTTCTAGCAACAACAAAAGTTGTGACAGCCGTATTAGAGTTTCAACGTGGAGGAAAAAGAGTTAAGGAAATACTTAATGCTAATTGGTCAAAACGGTTAGTATTAAAGAGGCGCGAGTTCAATTCAAGACACGTTCTTGTTTTTATACATAGTAAATCTTTTTTTATATATTATACAATAGAATAGGTATAGCTGAATTGTATATCTACGTCAAAAATGTAAAAAGGTAAAATTCTCTATTATTTATGAAAGAGTATTTTTTTTTACTTTTCGTATTATATTTGTTTATTTAAAAAAAATTAATCTAGGTCTTCTATCCTTATAGATACAAACTTAACAATGGCAATAACAGCAAATTTACATTCTATATATTCGGCTACTGTGTTACAGTTATTGGGACTTCCCGTTCATCCAGTTCCCATCGGACTACTGTTATTAACAAATAGGGATCTTCCTGACTTTTTTACGCTATTTTATCGATTAAATTCTATAAGAAGTATAGTGCGGTCGTCGAGCCATGGTCGCGGTTAATTTTTCTGAACTTTTGCACTTTTTTTCACTCTAGAAATCTGCGCGGCCATTTACGGTTAACTTAAGGGCGGCCACGATTTGTCGAATGTATTAACTATATACCAACGTCCTCCGTCCCCAATTTTAAGATTTTTAGTATTTGTTTGTACTGCAAGTTCTCACTTCTTGCCAATTTCATAATTGTAAGTCTACGGTAAAAACCCAATTAGTTTTGATATCGGCAAATAAAGTTGATAACTTTAAGTTTGCGTGTATACTACACGTACTGCGTACTGCGTACACGTGAGTGATTTTTTTCTATGAAACATGTTACACCAAAAATTTTCATTCTTTTCATATTTTTTTGGTGGTGTGTGGGCAATAAAGTAGACGCTAGGTTTCCAAAACTAAATATACCTGTACCTATAATTCTATTTATATAATAAATACCTAATCAAAGACAACAAAACTATCTGTATACATATTGTGAAAACCAAACTAAACAAAACTGAAATAAAAGGAATAATGATGATGCAACTTTGATATGCAAGTCATTCAGGGAAAATTGGGACATTTATTTTCATCAACATTGATAAAATTCAAAAACATAAACTTTAATATACCTATTTTTACCTTAATATTTTCTTTCGTACGTAGGTAGTGTAGGGGAGGGTAAACAAGGACAAGCCAAGTATTAAAACACTCCGCTTTTCATTATCGCCCAAACGGAAGTCAACACTGTGCTCTATAATTATATAGGAATTCCTTTAGTTTGGGATCGAACCTACATCCATCGCTAGAACTCTGAATTCTATAGTTCTATAGTTGTAGTAAATGTACTAAATAATACTAAATATTTTGTTATTGTATACCACATGAAATAGGAATATAAAAATATAAGTATTATATTACATTTTTATTGTTTTATAAAATATGCCCATAACTGCACTTACGAAACTCGCGATCGTATGACTAGCTAAGTTATCATTCTACAAAGCATTTTTTTAGCTTCATGGTATATGAAGCTAGGAACTTAGTGTTAAGACACTCCGTTTTCATTAAGATTCCTGGGGCGGAACTCATTATTTCCTCAAATGAGAATCGAACCTACAACCCGTCCCGTTAAAAGTCGTGCGACTGTACTGTGCTCGTGTGGTGAGCCACGACTGGCCTCTTGCAAAAATAAAAACGATAGTTATCATACCTAACAATTATATTCTGAGTATTTTAATATAATTCATGTGGATGTATAACTAGGGTTTCTGTTTATTTTAAAGCCTTGTAAGTGTAACCAATGTGACTACTAAGATATTTCTTATTTTTATGTTTTAAAGCAATAAAGTGTTGCTTAACTGGAATATGAATATGACCCAATACGTTTCTTAAACAAAGGAACTTTATTATTTATTTCTTTTGATTAAAGTTTAAAAAATTCTACATTCTTTAATCGTATTTTCTATCTCAGGGACTTACACTGAAATCTGTCAATGCACTTTCTTTTAATATAATTAAAATTAATAGAAATTCAAGAGAGAAATTTTTATTCATAATAAAATATATAATATTTTTGACATTTCCCCTCAAAAGGATAATAATAGTTATTAAAAATTAACCCGCACGATCGATGCCTCGAACGTAACACTAGTTGAGGATCTTTAAATTTCGACATCAAAAATAGAAAGGTGCTAACTATATTTTCACTTATATTAAACACTGTATTTCTTTTTTCTGTACAAAAACGTGACCTTTTCGTATGAAATAAGGTTTTTTCGTACGAAAAGTATGTCAATCTATATATATATATATATATATATATATATATATATATATATATATATATATATATATATATATATATAGATTGACATATATATATTATTGATATATATATATATATATATATAGATAATTTTTAACAAAAAGAAAAACCGACTTCTAACAACGAACTAAAAAGTGAAAAATAATTATATAAAGATTTTATAATTTTGATGTCGTCAAGTCGTTAGTTTGAAGTGTCAAACTAATGCTAATAATAACATAGTTCACGCGGGTGAAACCGCGAGCGGGCCGCTATTATTAAATAAAAATATTAAAATATGTCAATAACTTCCTAATCGCAAATTAATAAATAACCTCCAAGTGCATTTCGATAAAAGACCAAATATGTCTGCTCACTGATAAGAAACAAATAAATACTAGGTGGTGATAAATACAATATTTATACTTCAATCACGGATCTATACGAAGAACTTTGATATGAAGATCCCGTCCCCGCATATAGCGGAGTAGGCTGATATAACTTAATGTTTAAATTCTCCGTTTTCCAGTGGCGTAGCTAGGGTATTTGCTGCCTGGTGCTGCTTAGGACTCGATGCCCTAAAAAATGGTCTTCTAAAAAAAACAGATTTAAAGTGTCTTCTACTCTCACGTACTTGGCTACCTTTAAAAAAAATTAATCGTCCACTTTGATGCCCCTTTAGTTTTGATGCCCGCTCGCACCCCCCTAGCTACGCCACTGCCGTTTTCCATTTCCAATCAATTGCAAACATAACCAAAGTGAGTCTGTTGTGGCGCAGCGGCACAAGGGAGTGACTGCAACGCGACGGTTGTGGATTCGATTCCCACGCGAGGAAATGAATTATTATTTCTTAATATATTCATTTCTTCGCTCTGCCACAAAGGCATGACGTCCGGCGTTGAATTCCGTCACTCAACTGGCATCACGAAATTTCAAAATTCGGCCGAAATTGTTTTAACACTAAGCTCCCTCTACCAACCCTGCTATATGCGAGATACAGTGTGAAGGTTTGATTTAATTTTGAGACAATTCGTGTTGACAGATGGAACTTAATATTGTACTTTGTTTTAGTAGATTGGATTAACAAAAAAAACTTTTCTTCATAACCTTGGGGTTATGAGGAAAATGGAATCTCAGGTGGGATTCAAACCCAAAATCATGGTGTACGATCAGACCTTGTCCTGCCAGTCACGACGGCCTTTATCACTTTAATTATAAGAACAATTAGAGAAATAATATAATTGCTAATATAATTATATTAAGAGAAACAAGCACATCGTTAGACGTAATTACTATCCTTGATAATGACTGAACGACACAATATAAACGTTTATACAATAATAAACTTCTGACAATAATACAAAGAGCATCACGACAAAGAACTTTAAAAACATAACAATTTTGATACATTCAGGCCCGTCATGGCGCAGGGGCACAAGTGTGTGACTCGCGACATATACGCGACTGGTTGTGGATTCAGTTCCCATTCGAGGAAATGAAATATTTAATATTTTATTTTTTTCGCTCTGGTATCTTTTTTTTTATGGAAAAAGGACAAAGGTCAAGCGCAAAGCGCAGCGTTGAGTTCCGCCAATCGAAACAAAATGCCTTCAGAATTCGGCAGAAAGTGGGGAGCGGAGTGTATTAACACTAGGCTCCTTTTGCCTATACTGCTACATGCGGAATATAGCGTGAAGGTAAAAAATAAAGGATATATCCGTATCATTGTATCAAATGGTCATTGATACGTTTATTGTAATATATTTAAATAAGTAGGTATATATTAAAGATTAGGCAAAGAAAAAGAGAACCTCGTATCAATAAATTTCGTCCCTCGCATTGCAGTACGACTGACGAGTCGTGGGCACCAAGAATTTAGGTTTTCTGAGCTTTAGCGCAGAAAATAATCAAAAGTAAAATAATCCTGAAATCAATTTGTGCTGCCGTGTACACCTGTCTTCCAGCTTTCAGGGCCACGACTCGTCAAACGTACTATATGTTTCTGTATTTTAAAATGAAAATTACAACTTACTGCTCTTCCTTCCTTCCTGGACTCTATAGGCAAGATCTGTGAACGCCAAATCCACTGGTGGCCGTTTAGGTAGATGAGTTAAAGTTTTCGGCTGAGCTGGTGTGATGGTCACCTTCAAGCTGCCCTTCCTGTCAGATAGCATTGGTTTAGATTCCTCGGCAACGAGGCTTAACTCCTTATCCACTTTCATTTTGCACAAATAAATGGAAGAACAACAATCAAACTATCATTTCCTTAACAAAGGAGGTGAATTTGTAAATAATTTAAGCGTCGCAGTACATGCGTTCTGCTGTACTCTCGCGCACACACTGACTAGCTGATAGTATGACACTGTATTACGCAGATAGTGTTGCCATCTGTTGTTGTTTAGTGCGGACGGTCCGGTTTAATAATCACGGTCTAACCTTAAGGTCTACAGATATTTATCTATTATAAATAAAATTAATCAATAAAAAAAAATATATCATCAAATGAACTGAATGATAAACTACGTTTTTTTAGGTAGGTAACTTTAATAGTTTCTTTCTAACTTTGTCCCGATTTTATGTGTACAAAAGATGGCAACCCTACTCGAAATAAAATTTTGAACTTTGCGCCGGCGCAACGGATATATTTTATCGGGGCTCCGTGATTATATTATATAGAATCAAAATTATTTACTTCAAAATGCATATTGATTGTAAATTATAATTATAATAATATGAATATCCAATATGTTAATCTTTGACCAAATTGCCTCATAGCTTTAAATATTGTTATAAATGAAAAAATATATTATAATTGTGTTTGTTAAGAAGTTAGTTTAATTGTTCTTTATTTTAAGAGATTATTTTAAATCATTATAATTATCAGCACAATTCAGCTTGTGCTATATCTTTAGTAATATCTTTTTTTAGGTTTTAAGGAATGCCTAAAAACAGTCTTTGCTTTTAAGGAAACCATAAAAAAAATTGTATAAAAAAATATATATTAAACTATAATAGAAAAAACATACATAAGTAGAGTAAATTCCAATTTTTTTCAATAAATTTTGGTAATAGGTATAAAAAATGGCATGATTTATTCATTCCCCTGAGTGGGAATTGAACCCACAACCATTGTCAAAGGCCACAACTGCACTAACTTATTTAACAAATATTATGAAGATAGTTTTACACAGAGATATTACAGAAAAGTATAAATTTATTCCTGGTCAGTTAATTTTAAAATTATGATTTTTAACACATTTTATTAGGTTGATTTGTAATTTATATATATAAAAGGAGATGTTCCCATTGACTGAGGTAAGACTTATGCACAACCGTAACTGTAATTTGGACAGATGTTTATTTTTGTAATGTGGACACCAACTTTGAAGAAAGAACTTGGAAAGGAGGAATTTTGAAAAATTTTAACCCTAAAGGGATGAAATAGCGGTTGAAAGTTTGTAAGGAAAAAAATTTAAACTGGCACTGATTTTTATAAAACTTGAAATTGAGACTCTTAATTGAAACTGTGTTTCACGAATTCACCCCCTAAATTGAAATAATTTTATAAATATATATAATAAATATTTGTATAGTTCAAGTAGGCAAAGCCACCCAAGTCGGCTAGTAAATATGTAATAAAATTTACAGAATCTGAATTACACACACTTCTAATTGTTGTATCAGAATAAAACTTGGCAATTACGAGTAGATTACATGACAATACAACATTACTGTACTGTCAAGCTAATCTGATGATGGAATTGGAAGATAGCTAATGGAACCTTGGACAGTTTACTAGCAAACATATCAAGTTGGCACTCATTAAATTTGTCTTACTAATGTGTAAAGTGTATTTTAATATTTTAAACTAATAAACTATTAGGGATATAACTATATGGACAACTATTTGTTATACAAAACAGTATTTTAAAAAATAAATCTATTACATTGATTGCAAAAGATTGGTTTCACATATAATATTAAATTCTTATTCTTAACTTTTTTTTCCCTAGCTTGTACTATCCCATCGTTGGGCAAAGGCCTCTCTTCTATTCTTAAAATACCCCAAAAAAATGGTATTGTGATTATTATTAAAAATATATTTTGATATGACTTGTTACAATTTTTGAGATTTACTGGTTTTCATACCATTACATTACTTTTGATATATTTATATAATTAATTGAAATAATAAATTGACCTTGTACATATTTTATAACCATTTAGGTTAATATGTAATAGTAAGAATATGTGAATAATGTTAAAATTGACCAGTAAATAAAAACTTAAAGCAAAACTTTCCAATATTATATAAAGTTTGCACACTGAATCACTTAATAAAATATATCCATTCAGTTTCGTTTTTACACTCAATACAAACATTTGATGACAGGCACAAAAGTACACTATATTAATAATATCATTATAAATGTTGCAAAATACGAAAACCTAAAAGAGGTCACGAGAAATGGCTACGTCGAAACTATATGGGCATAAACTTAAAACTAATATTATATCATATTACCCAAAGTTATTTAAAAGAAATTTGCTATCCATATTGCTTTCATACACAGCACATAGCACGTTTAAAGTTAATTATTTAACTATTTAATAAAGTAAACACTTCGCACAGTGGTAAATCAAAACAAAACAACACATATATTTTGCGAATATCCGTAAACTCTTGATTCGAAACTTCAAAAACTTAGAACTTGTTGAAAGTAGCTTTTTGCAAATTCATATTTGTTATCTGTACTGTACAATAAACTTATAAAAGTTATTAATTAGCGTTTGTTAATAAAAATTTAAATAAAAAATATTTAAACTGCTATTAAAATAAACGTTTATTGTCTTAAGTAGTTTATACCAAGTACTACTTTTATAATACATATTAAAACTAAACAATTTCTTTTCATACAATGAATACGTTAATTCGTTTCTTTCAAAATTATAAATATTTTCTTTGTCCAAAAAAAAACTATATAAGTGTATGTCACTTTATGCAAAACAATTATAAGAAAGAATATATTATTATAAGAAAACAGACCTTAAAAGTAATGGCTCGGGAATTCGGGGTCATGCACCCATGAGCTCATTAGGAATTAAATATTAAAAGCAAAGTAATAGCAAAAGTAAACCTTTATTATTAGAATTTAAATTATTCTAAATCAATAAAATTTTATCATCCTACCATAAACATAAAAATATTTTAACTTTTATTATTTGATATATTGTTTTATTCCTTTTTTTTGTTAATAGGCTTTTATTATATAGTTGGGAGACTTCTGTGCTACAAATGTCAACTGTCAAATATAGTACTGCAATGTGTCAATGTCACTGTCAATGTCTTCCGCTCCCGCTCTTTTCATTTTGTTATTAAGTTACTAATTTAAGCGGGAAGACATATTTGGCCCTCATATACTTGAGGTTACACGTGTTGTAGTCGATGTGATTTGTTACTAGGTTGTTAATAGATAATTATTAGCAAGTTATAAAGTAATTTAAATGTTTTAATTAATAAATATTGTGAATTGGTTAAAAGAGCTGCTATAATTAACACTGAGTAAATACCTATATGTATTTTCGAATGTTGTTGGTGTTTTATATAAGTTTCTAGTTATATAAACTTCAGTTTATAGTTATTTTGATTTTTAATAAATAAGATTGTATTTGTAACATTAGTGTTGTGTAGTTTTCTTTTGATATTTCACTTCTGAAACCTAATTTCAGAAGTGGGATACCTATCTAAGCCCATCAGGCCAGATCCTTGTACTTTATAATTTTGTTATTTTTGTGAAAGCAAATAAAACACCAGTTTCATCATTTCTCTTTTCTTAAATTATTTATTGCCTATACAGAAATACAGTGTTAAATATGGGTGATGCTGGAGGTAAATCACAAAACAAATCACGTCGACCGGACACGACACGTGGTCGCGGTTAGCGAGATAGGTTAAGTCATTTGAAGGCCATGTTATGAGACTCGAGCGCTAAGGGTGTCTCGAGCGCTCGCGCTGGTGCTTTCATGGTGCTGTTGCAGGACATTCATGACGCCGCCGTGCCGCTATGTGGTGCTTCTGCTCCCACAACAAGTGACGCGTCTCTGTGTACCTCTGCTGGCGATGCGCGACGCTTTCCTGCGCGTCTTGGTGTGCCTCTGCACGCCCTCAGCTCGCGATGTACGACGCTTTCCTGCGCGTCTTGGTGTGCCTCTGCACGCCTCAGCTCGCAATGCGCGACGCTTTCTGCGCGTCTTGGTGTGCCTCTGCACGCCCTCAGCTCGCGATGCGCGACGCTTACCTGAGCGTCTTGGTGTGCCTCTGCACGACCTCAGCTCGCGATGCGCGACGCTTTCCTGCGCGTCTTGGTGTGCCTCTGCACGCCCTCAGCTCGCGATGTGCGACGCATTCCTGCGCATCTTGGTGTACGTCTGCACACCCTCTGCTCGCAATGTGCGATGCGTCTGCGAGACTGCTTGTGATGCGGTCCCCGCGCATATCTGAGCGCCACTGCTCTCGATGCGGTTCCCGCGCGTGTCTGCGCGCCTCTGATACTGATGAGCGACGCGTCCCCGCACGTGTATGCGCGCTTCTGCTTGCAATGCGCGACGCGTCTCTGTGTGTCTCCAGGTATCTGAGTGCCTCTACTGGTGAGCATTACAATGCATTTCTTTGGAGATTAGACAAACTTGAAAAAGGTACACAAAATAATATTTCTTCTCATAATTCAACCTGTCATGCTAGTTTGTTAAAAACAAATTTAAATGATTAACTGTTAGATTTGATACTTTTCCCAAAGGTGCATTATCTGAAAGTATGGCCTCTGATACCTCATCGCCTTATCAATGTACTTCAGGGGTTACCAAGGTAGCCCGTAATCTTTCTGATGCAATAAAATCTTTAAATAGTTGAATAATACAAAACTATTTTATATCAAACTGACGCTGTTATCAATAATATTGAACTATAGTGTGAGGAGGTGGAGAGGGTTAGAAGTACTAATAACTGGAATGATTCAGAATGTTTATCACATGACTCTGGGTGCCTTAAGGGTGATGTTCATGGTTGAATGAGTGAGTGAGTGATTACTGGTGATCATAGGTGGTTGATGTTTTATGCAGGCTGATTCTGAAGAGTCCTGTGGTTGTGCTTAGTGTGCTAGAGGAGAGACGGGTGCCAGTTTGCCTTGAGATGATTCTTGTCAATGTATATAGGGCTTAGTTAATTGAATTGAATTCTTGATATATGGCATTTCGAGCTTGCCAGTTGAGCACAATTCAGTTGAGCATAAATCATAGTGACTAAAAAAAAAAAAAAGAAAGACAAGAGATTCATAGCTTAATAATTGGGCGTCCGTTACACAATTCTTTTAGATTGGAACAATTTTATTGTTGGTGAAGGGGGTGTGAGTACCATTGGATAAGGAAACCTAGAAATGGTAGCAGTATGACTTGTAACCTTTGTTTGTTCTGAAATGTTTGTTGTGTGAGGGAGAACCAATAAACTGTACTTTAGAGAGTGAGTAATACTGTTACTTTGTTGGAAGGAAATGGTTTTGTTTCCTTGGCTATTGATGAGCTCTCACTTGGAGGGTGAGTAACACTGTTACTTTGTTGGAAGGAAATGGTTTTGTTGCCTTGGCTATTGATGAGCTCTCACTTGGAGGGTGAGTAATACTGTTACTTTGTTGGCAGGAAATGGTTTTGTGCCCTTGGCTATTGATGAGTTCTCACTTGGAACTGACTTGATAGGTGTTCCGAGATCTTGCATGCCTGTTCTAGCTATTATAGATGCTGATGTTATTGTATGTAGAATGTATGTGCTGTTATGTACATTTGGCTTAAAGTTGTTTTAAAAAAAAAAGATTTAATCAATTAAAAAGAGATTTGGTAATAATTTAAAACATATTAATTAAAGTCTCAATCATAAAACAAATAGAATTGAGTCACAGTGGAGATAGAAAAATGTGTGGCTGTTAGGAGAGTTTCAGGTAGACTAACTATGTTTTATACTAATGACTTATTAATACATACATAGTATTGAAGTGATGCAATGCTGCAGACAAGGGTGCAAACCTTGTATATAACTTAGGATTTATTAAATTAAACAAATTAGGATCATTAATATTTTTAATTTATGTGCAATTGCAACAATTGTCTGCTATAAGATTGAAATCAGAATGAGTAGAATTTAATTTAATTGTTGGATTAATTGAACTAATAAATTTTACATAACAAGTAAATATAAAAATTGTAAATTTTATGTTAATAAAACCAAATGTAATATTTTCATGCCTAATGGTAGAATGTATATGGAGACTTAAAATTAATAATTAATTAATTACATCTGTAACATATGTTGTAGGTAACATTCTGAGTAAATAAATTCAGCTTCAAAGTTAAAATTCCAGTGTCAAATAAAGTTACATTGAAATCATTGTTATTACAATTAACATGCAATTTAGTAGATTTGAATAAAGACCCATCAGTTATTACCTAGTGATTGACAAAAATGTAAATTTCCTAAAATAAAATTTGTTTTACAAATAGTAGGAAGTTATTTAAAAGCCATAACATACATAGACATAATTTCGGTTTCACAAATAGGACTATTGATTACATCAAGTTCATTAAGATTACTACATAAATAATTTTTGCTAAGACTAAGTTTACAACTATTACTTATATAACTGAGGATACAATATTTAGACTTACCTCTATTAATAGCTATATAAGTAATTAGCGGGAGGGATTATTGTAGCAAAAGATTTCTGTGTATTACTATTATGAGGTTACAGAGTTTGAATTATTTTAAACAAATTAAAATGGGAAATTGAAACCAGAAGAATGTTTATAGTAAATAATAATTTATCGTTTATGATATAGGAGAGAATTTCAGACAACTTAATTAGTGAGGAGTAAACAATGCCTAGGAATGTCTGTATTGAAGTGTCTGCCAGCACATTCAGCGTTTGGCTACACATTAATGTACCACTTAAGTTATTAGCTGGATTCTCTTATGTACATAATAAATAAATTTTCACATTATTCGATCGCCGGTGCCATTAAATGTGCAAACATGGTAAATATGGGAAAATGCTTATCTTCCATATGGGGTGGGGAAAAGCTTAAAGTACATGAAATTGTCAGCTATCTTGTAGACAGGAGTGTAGTATGTATGTTGGAGGGTGCAATCCAAAGTGTGTATATGTGTTGATTGTGGGGCACTGAAAGGGTTGAATGTCGGAGGATGCTATCTTCTCCCTTTGATTGATGATCACACACGGATAATTTGGTGGTGGTGGTGGTTATAAATATTTTATGTAAACATGTGTTGAATGTTGTCATATTTTATGTAAACACATATTGAATGTGGTCATGTTTTAGAATATGTTGATGACGTGTTGATAATGCGTTATGATGGGATTCAGTTACTATTAATACTCAAACGAGAAACCGATTTTCCCATAAAATTTCGAATATGTTTATTACTTCAACAGAAATTGAACATGTTGGTTGAATTATAAATAGAGGTCAGGTTAGGCCGAGCTCCTATAAGACTGAGGCAATTAATAATTGAGTGGTGGTAGTTAAACCACTTGAGGAGCTCTAACATGGTACAATGGCATGCGGATTAGTGACTGGAAATTTGTACTGCCTTTTTCATTGACAAGTTATTTTAACTGTATTGCACTAATTCTTGCTTTGTTGTCTAGCACAATTTCTTTCTAAATCATTACATGTTTACATACATACAGACTGACATTTTATTTTTTCTCTTCCTCCATTAATTCTTTTTCTAATTGTTTAATTTTTGTGTGACAACCAAGGTGGGGCTTAGTGTACAATACTGGTGTAATGTGGCAGTTTGTTTATTGAGTTCAATTGGATGTGTGGTCCCTTTGGGCACAGACATGGGGTTGGGTTGGGTGTTTTGACTTTGACTTGTAACAGACGTTAGGTCTGATGAGGCATATGGCCTGAGAAATTTTGACGGGTGTGTGGCCCTGAAAGATTTTGTGAAGAGTGTTTGGCTATGAAGGATGTTTGGTCCTTGCTGACATTATGGCCTTGTGGACCATGTGACATTCATGTGGACGTTTGGTCCTTGTGGACCATGTGACGCCCATGTGGACGTTTGGTTCTTGTGGATATTTGGTCAAGGTGGACATGTGGTCCTTGCTGACAATATGGCCTTGTGGACCATGTGACATTCATGTGGACGTTTGGTCCTTGTGGACCATGTGACGCCCATGTGGACGTTTGGTCATTGTGGATATTTGGTCAAGGTGGACATTTGGTCCTTGCTGACGTTTGGTCATTGTGGACCATGTGACGTCTATGTGAACGTTTGGTCATTGTGGACCATGTGACGTCTATGTGAACGTTTGGTCATTGTGGACCATGTGACGTCTATGTGAACGTTTGGTCATTGTGGACCATGTGACGTCTATGTGAACGTTTGGTCATTGTGGACTATGTGACGACTATGTGAACGTTTGGTCATTGTGGACCATGTGACGTCTATGTGAACGTTTGGTCATTGTGGACCATGTGACGTCTATGTGGACGTTTGGTCCTGGCAGGCAGAGGGGACGCCTTCTGACTGTTCTGTTCACAGGTTCCAGAGTTTGCTGCACCGGACTGAACATACTTGGATATGAAGATTTTACAGGGTTAAAAATGAGAGCTCTCAAAACTTTTTATTTTTATATCTTTTGTCTGTACATTTTGATTGCCTATCCGTTTATGTTGTAATGTTTAGACATTTATAAACTTAAAATTTTAGATGATGAAGACAGCGAATATGGTACTACTGTAGAATTTTCATCAATACAGCCATGAAACGACGCTGATGACTTTGGGGCTAATCGGGATGCACCAGCATGTGATCAGGCAACTGGATCAGCTACGTCGGGGACGACGCAGGGTCAGAATGGCCGAGTTGGGAGACTTCTGTGCTACAAATGTCAACTGTCAAATATAGTACTGCAATGTGTCAATGTCACTGTCAATGTCTTCCGCTCCCGCTCTTTTCATTTTGTTATTAAGTTACTAATTTAAGCGGGAAGACATATTTGGCCCTCATATACTTGAGGTTACACGTGTTGTAGTCGATGTGATTTGTTACTAGGTTGTTAATAGATAATTATTAGCAAGTTATAAAGTAATTTAAATGTTTTAATTAATAAATATTGTGAATTGGTTAAAAGAGCTGCTATAATTAACACTGAGTAAATACCTATATGTATTTTCGAATGTTGTTGGTGTTTTATATAAGTTTCTAGTTATATAAACTTCAGTTTATAGTTATTTTGATTTTTAATAAATAAGATTGTATTTGTAACATTAGTGTTGTGTAGTTTTCTTTTGATATTTCACTTCTGAAACCTAATTATATAACATAAGATCCGGTATTGACGTAAAGGAAAGGCAGAATATAATACATTTAAACCGCTTCGCTCTCCGCTTCTCTTGTGTTGTGTCTTAACACTAGGTTCCCTCTGCCTACCCTGCTGTGTGCGTGATACAGCGTGAAGCTGATTTGACTTGATTTGATAGAAAAAAAACCTAAAAATAGTTCTATGCACCTGTTTTAATTATATTAATTAATATTATGAAATGACATTTATTTTTAAAATACGATATAATGGCAACATTATTTAAATTACAAGAGACTGAAGTTCAAACTTCAAAAAGTGGACAAATATTTCAATATTATGTCAAATAAATTTTCTTTTCCCTAATGATGTGAACATTAGTTAAAACATAACAAACCATAATGCGACAATAGTTATCCAACATGGAAAGTGTTACTGTAAATATTTTTTTCTTATTAAAATGTATTTGTTTTGTTTTACGTCTTATAATAACCATAAATATTTTCTTTGTTCCAGAATTTTTGTGTTTCTCTTATCAAGGGTTTTATCGATAGCCTACGGGGTGTAACTGTTTTATTATATTTAGATAAAGAAATCAATGAGCGAGCACTGAGCCGCTCCCCGCCAGTCGATTTTGAAACTAGTAAACATAAACAAAAACAATCAAAAGTTAAACAGTAAGTTTTACATTGTTATAAAAAAATTATGTGTTCAGTGACTCAAAAATACCATGTGGTGTTTTTTTATTAGCAGTAAATACTAGGTAAATTCTCACTCACTTCTCACAAAAAACTTTTCTTATCAAAGGACTATGCTCCATATTTATTATTATTAAAGATATTGTATACTTTTCTTTGTTCATTTCTTTCATTTAATTTTAATAATATTATTAAATATTATTATTCCATCTGTTTGAAGTAATTTTCTTCTTGTATATACATGTAAGTGTACATTTCACATTAATTTTATTCTGTTTCTATAAACAATACAAAAAAATATCTATAAGTCTATAGAATTGTAGATATTTTTTATCATAGTGTTTATAAGAAATATCTTTATTTATTTTTTCAGGGAATCAAAAGTACTTACTAGGGTATTACAATCATGTATCCTGAATGGATTCATATTTTTATTAAGTATTCTCATATTTGAATATGCTCTGTTGCCTGCGGTCAAATACTTAGTAATTATAGTATTTGGGCACAATCCTGGAGTGGCACATAATGTATGGGGATGGATGCAGCCATTTTTATCTATGACATTTAGAATGATATGGGTCTTACCATTGTTTCTGCTTAGCAAACTTGTTAATAGTTTGTGGTTTCAAGTAAGTGACAGATTTATTTTTTTATATACATTTATAGTGATATTTTATATTTCTTAGTGATTTTCACTGTTAGAACTAAATTCTAAAGCATGGTTTCTAAGAGGCGCGAGTTTGAGTCTTACTATGTTCCAGTTTTTTGTTAATGTGAAATAAATAAATTAATATGTAGTAAATGCTTATTATATTATATTATATTGTTTAACACATATCGTAATTAATAGGATATAGCAGATTCAGCATACAGACATCGAAGGGGACGGCCGCAATTCATGTCAAGTGTCAGCAAAATTATTGCAGACTCTTTATTTAGTCTTTTGGTGCAAGCATTGTTTCTAGTTCAGGTGAATGACCTTTTATTTATTATTTTTTTTATTTTGTGAGTGTAACTTTATGTGAAATGTTTCTCTTAATGTTTAACTGTTAATTCAATTGTTGGGGGTATCAATGATACCAAATATTTTTCACTTTCTTTTTGCTTCATGCTGTGTTCCACACACAGCAGGCTAGGCAGAGTGCTAAGACACGCCATCCTCATTTTCTGGAGGCATTGCGTGTTGAGTCTCGGAACTCAACGATTTGTCGTACAGCGGGGAACAAAGTGTCCTAGCACTAGATTTCCTCTGTCGAGTCTGCTATGAGCAGGATACAGCTTGAAACTAGAAAAAATAAGTTAATGTTTATTTTTCTTTTCCAGAGTATGCTAGTCAGTATGCTGCCTATAACCTATGTAGGTGAATTACTATGTCTAATACACATGTGTCTGTTATATTCATTATATTCATTTGAATATAAATGGTTTAACATGGGCTGGGAGTTACACAAGAGGTTGACATTTATTGAGACTAATTGGCCGTATTTCTTAGGCTTCGGGTTGCCTTTGGCAGTTCTGACACAAATACCGCAGTCTTATATTATTAGGTAAGTAAAAGAAAATTTTACTACAGTAGGGTCGACGAGTCGTGGCCTCCCTGAAGTCAGTCTTTTTTAAAGAATTTTCTGAAGAAAAAAGAATAATTTTCTGAAAAAAATAATCAAAAATAAGAAAAAATTCTAAAATCAAAACTACTATACTTTTTTGATTTTTTTATTTAAAGTCGATATTGTACCTAATAACAACATTTTTAAATTAATGAGATCGTCGTGGTGAAGTGGCACAGCATCAGACTGTTAAAGCAATGGTTGTGGGTTTGATTCCCACTCTGAGGGAAAATGAAAATGAAAATAATTCACTATTATTTTAATTTTCTCGCTTTAGTACCAAGACAAAGTTCATTCATTTTTCAGACGTGGCGCGGGGGCGCAAAAACGACTAGTTGTGGGTTCGATCCCCACCCAAGGAAATAAAATATTTACTTCCACAAGTCAAATTTATGTACAGTTGTACTTATGCATATATTTTACAACTAGCCACTTCCGCTCATGGGTTCAATGCTTGGGTTCTATTATGTTAATAAATGTTCTCTGTAATATATTTTCTCAAATATTTTCCATGAACAGACAGCAATCAGTTACAATTTTATTATATGTATAGATAGATAACATATATAACAATAGATATTTATAATTTTCCAGTGGCTGCGTGTTCTCCATATTCTTCCCAGTTTTTATATTGAGTGGTAATGAGGCTACACCTGTCGCGGGGAGGTGAGAATATTATTCAGTTACTTTTTCCTTATTTTGTATCAATATAGATTTCAAGTTAGGAGGCGGTTATGGGTTCGATTCCTACTAGGTAGAATTAAATATTTAGTATGTTTATTTCTTCGTTCTAACGAGGCAAAGCGCGGCGTTGAGTGCCGCTGCTCAACACACTTTTTTTAGTATTATTGCCGCGCTTTGTCTAGTTACCAGAGCAAGGAAATGAAAATATTAAGTATATCATTAACTCGAGTGAGAATCTAACCAAAACCGACGCGTTTACAGGCGCAGTACGTCCCTATGGGCTCAAGAGAAATAGAGAGAGATTTACAAATTTATTTTATATACAAACTGAAATAAATTCAATAAATTAGTTTGTTTTATTTTGCAGCGACTATCCTCTCCGTTTGTTCTCTCCGGTGGTCGCAATTTCCAACGGAATGTTCCGTTTCGTGAGACACAGTGCGGATGATAAGAGATGATAAGTGTTATCATACTTACATTATATTAAATATTTATATATTATATTTGTATATTATACTATGTTACTGTAACAGCCTGTATAAGTGACAAAAACATGGTGGTATAAATGCTTTTGTAGGCTATTGTTTTATTTAAAAACTTTTAATTATGCAGTGTAGGAAAACAAATTTAGTGTTGCGACACTACATATTTTACTTTTTGCCTATTTTAGTATAAAGATATAAACCTTTAAAAATCTGGAGTATAACTATTGAAATATAATCATTCAACTGAGAATTAAACCTGCAATGTTTATGCTTACAATTTTTCAATAATAACATTTTTATTAATAGACAATGACTATAAATCTTAAATTTTACTGAAAAATTCTAAAATTCAAGGTTTTACAGTAAAGTATACAAAAAATACGTACATATGAAGATATATACATATGTGAATAATGCCACGTATAGATATAGTACATATAAATATAAAAATTATATGAAACATTTTTAGTTCTTAAAGTCTTGTAACGGAATGTTTGAAAAAAACATAAAAAAATGCATTTTTCCAAAATATATTATTATATATTTATTTTTATATCTTAAATATTGACGGTTGAAAATGTCTGTCTGTTTGAAAATGTATATATATATATATATTTCTATTTTATAAAATAAAGGTAAAGTAGGTAAATTCCTTTCATTTACTATGGACATGCTAAATGAATATAAAATATTTGCAAAAATTAAGATATAATTCCATTTTATGGTCATATTTAGATAGATAACAAGCGAATTATAGACAAAACAAAAAACCCGACTGCATAAACTAAATTAACATTCCAATAATACTCCCGCCATCAATACAAATTCAACGACGTATCATAAAGCAAAATCGCTTCACTGGTTTAGCAGTTACAAGGAAACAAATGAACGGACATACATACATACTCGCTGAAAACATAACTCTCCTTTTGGGTTTCGCCGCAGTCGGGTAAAAAATATTGAAATAATAAAAAGAAAATAAGTAATAATACATATCGTTAAAATCTTATTAAAGTACTTTTGTGTGTATTTTAATATTTATTTATAGGGATTTTTAGGTTGGGATTAATTTTTCTTTATATTTAAATTGCTGTTGATTTTTTCATATAGTTAAGTCTAGGAAATGTATATTTTTTAGCAAAGTGGGATCATTTTTTTATTTATTTTTTTCTTATTATTTGTAAAGAATCTATAACACGTAAAAGATTTTTTTGTTTTCATGCTATTAGTTTTTTTATTAAACAGTGTTATTTATATAAGTCCATTCTTTTCAAGTTTATTTACTTTTATGTGTTATAATTGTCTATTTTTTATAATAATTGGGTTTTTTACATCTTATATTAGGTTAATTTCTTTAAATCAATCATTTTTTAAATTAAACTAAAATATTAGTACTTTTCAGTTTTTCAATCTCTTCCAAAATTCATTATTTATCTTTGTCCGTTTTAAGATTTTACACTGTTTGAAGTTACTTTCTTTATAATTAATATATTTATTTTAACATGCTCCTACGTATTTTCTAGTATCTGAACTTTGAAAAAAAATAAATAAATATATTATTTTTATTATTTATAAAAATAATATTAAAAAAATATTTTTAACATATTGCTAGATCCTAAAGATCCAACATTTTCTTCTGCTATATATAGGAAGTTTTAAATTTTTCATTTTCCTTTGTATTATAATAAAAGCTATATTTTATTTATATTTATTTTACATTTTAAAGTTTCACTTAAAACGGTGTCCGAAATACCAACGGTGCCTGTGTATTGATACTTGTAGGTTGATTATAATATATATTATATTTTATTTATAAGTTTTGTCAGTCATCACAGGATTGGGTATATTGTGATTTTATTTTTACATGACATTATTTATTAAAGGAATTGACTGAGAAGTAGTATTTTTGTTTTATTTTATCCCATTTCTTGGGTTTATTTATTTTTATTTTCCAAGTATGTGATATACGGTGTTTTTGTCAGCACCACTTTAAATGAAACCACAAAATTTTAACTACTCTATAAAAGCATAATAGAATTAAAAAAAATCCTCAAAGATGAAAGAGGTTTTATGTCAAATAAAATAAATAGTAAAATTATAGTTGGGAAATAAAACGCCATTTGTAACTACGACGCACGCACACATAAATCAAAGGGACGCCGCCGAACACGACTCATTCCGAATTCGAGTCGTAGGTATTGGCGATAAAGTTCAAAGTTGTTTACCTTTAGTAGTATTTTTGTAGTAGTATGTGTTTACGTTATTGGCTCTATACATCGTGAAATGAAAATAAAATCCTACGTCTAAACTATTGATGTAGCTTGATTAATTTCTTTAGGTATGGGTTTGAAATATTTTACCCTATATGCTGTTCCCGTAAACGGTTCCACTCTGTCTGTAGATATAGATACATTTTTTTTGTGTAATTATTGTTTATTGAAATTATTTTTAAATATTGCTAGAGAAAGAAAACTTTATGTTACACTCTTATATATATCTTTTATTTTATTATAATTTTACAAGCAACATCGCACAACAAAACGTTAACAACTCAAGTATATAAAATAACTGTTTTAGCAATTAGCAATTTTGTATTAAGGGAAGCTTGCTAGAATTCAATAGTGAAAACTTCATTTACATCAGTTATGCCGTTTCTGAGATTAGCGTGACTACACGCTTAGACAAACATACAAAAAATTGAAAATAAGTGTTTTAGGTTCAAATACATTAATAAATACCCCCAATAACGATTCCGTGATCCATCCATGTCCATGTATACTGTACAAAGTACAAACAGCGATGAGTTACAGTTTTATTATAAGTATAAGTATAGATAATATATAAAGATTTTTATTACTTTGAAATTCGCATTTAATTTAATATTTTTTATAATATGATAGAAAATATTAATTCCCACTATTGTTAATTAATTATTACACAATGTCAAACTCTTTTGTATCTTTTCGTATCGTACCAAAACACAAACAATCAATTTTAAAATAAGAAGCCAGTGACTCTTATTTCTATATTTTTGACATCAAGCTGTTCCAAATATATTTTTTTCGGAGTTCAATAATTTAGCTCGTCTGTCCATCCAAGGACCCATTGAATACCTACAGCATTTTATCCAAATCAGCAAAGCCGTTTGGGATAAGTAACGAGACAAATACACATACAGAAGAATTACATATAGAAGAATTACTTATATAAGTTTTATTATTATCAGTTTATTCACCCGTTTGGTGTGTTATTGCTTGAACTTTGCTTGATTTAATACGACTTAAGGAACTCATTTACAGCTATCAGTGAAGTCGTTGCCATTGGAAGCTATAATAAGTTCAGAAGGCCGCTCTGTCTCAAACGATTATTATGATCGATATGTAAAATTATTCTGCCTGATCCACATTCTCCATGCATAATTAGTAAAATGACGTAGGGAAATTTTACAAAATTCTTATGGGAATAGAACTATAAGAGGCTGTCCGCCGTGACGTAGGGGTACAAGGGCGTGAGTGTAACGCGATGGTTGTGGATGCGATCCCCACTCGAGGAAACGAAATATTTACTTAAATTTATATTTACGTTTGTTCGCTCTGGTATCGAGGCCAAAGCGCGGCGTTGAGTTCCGCCGCTCAACACGCAACGCCTCCAGAATTCGTGGAAAGTGGGGAACGGAGTGTCTTAACACTATGTTCCCTCTGCCTACCTGGCTGTGTGCGGGATACAGCGTAAAGATAAAAAAATACGTTTTATTGCCCACACAAACAAAGTCCAGCCTGCTTAGTAAAAATAATTAATATTTACTATCAATTATATAAAGCTATGATTTTCTGGTCCTCCTGACTATGATTTTAATTAATTCATATTATTAAGTCCACAGGTTTACGTCAAACTTCGCGTAATATGTTAAAAACTCTTCGATCAACTATATAAATACAGATAAACTATATAAGTAATTGATCAAAGCAAAAACTATTAAAAACTTGGTAATACGTGGAGACAAAATAAAACAACTGTTTTTAATCATTATTATGTAAATTAAATAATTTAATCCGTATCTATAAATATAAACCAAATCTTACGTATATTTAAGAAATCTGTTAAAGAATATTATCTTAACACCTATTCTTAAGACGTTTGATTATTCTATTTACTTAATATATATTTTGTTATTTTATGACATCAATATATATTATATATGTATGTTATTATGTATTAGTCTATTATATTACTTTATATATGTGTATGTACTATTTTATAAATATTTGTGTATTAAGTTAATGTATTAGGATAAAATATTATTAACGTATGTTTATTTATTTGCACCACCCACTATTTGTTTTAAATTTTATGTCTCCTAACCTCAAGGTTGTCTGGAAGAAATCGCTAATTAGCGATAAGACGCCTTTGTTCTTCACACTATGTAATTAGCCTATAAGTACTAGATGTAGTTTGTAACTTTGTTTTCTTCTGTTTGTGGTGTACAATAAAGTATAAATAAATAAAAATAAATTTTATGATAATTTATTTAACATACTTAATAATAACAATTTATTTTATTCGAATTAAATCATATTTTTCAATATTAATTCAAAAAGTTTTTTAAAATATATAATAAAATGTATATATTAATTTTAAATAAAATATCGACACTGCTGTAATTATCAAGTAAATTATTAGTTTTTGCGAATGCAGGTTTTAGAATTCCGGGTCTCAAAAAAAACCTGACAAGCGAGAGTCGGGCTCGTCCACCGATGGTTCCGTACAAAAATTAGAAGTTGTGACGCCGCGCTTTACCTTATCGAGCTTTTGCTGAAATTTAAGTTTAGCTTAGCCAGAGTTTAACACCAAATTTTGTCCCCCTTTTATAGGATTTCACCATAAATATATTTTTTTTTCTGAGCTACTACTGCCTGTAGACGCTAGCTGCCAAATTTCATAACTACGTCAACCGGAAGTACCCTATTAATTTTGATTCTCTTTAGAGTATTTTTTTTTTAAGTAAATTTAGAAATACAATTTTTTCCAGAAATCATTGGGCCGTAGATCGGAGTTAAGTTATAGTTCTTAAACGTTAATGTTGGGAGAAAACATGAAAGTGGTTTACGCGTCTTGCGTCGTACGAGTTACGACTGGCGGGTGAAAGTGCAGCGCGTACAGTAATAGTAAATGTCTATACTTTTTTTCGCTTTACCTAGTTAACGTTTTAATTGAGAATGATCCCTAGAGCTTATCAAAGATTTGTAAAAAAATATGAAATGTATAATAATAAAATAGACTTAATAAATAATTATGAAAAAATTTAATAATGGTGAATGTAAATAATGATAAAAAAAAATATGGATACTTATTTTGAAAACAAAAGAATTGATTTTTATATAGGTATAGCGATAGGCGCCATGACATACTTATGTATGTGCATAATATACCTATACATACCTACCCAGGTCTTATAAGCTTATACCGCACCCATCCAGACACAGTTTCTACAGATACTTCTTCGGTTACTCACGGTTGCACAATGATATAATATTTAACGTTTATAGTAAAAATAAAAATCGACTATCAGATAAGATACTAACCATATGTTTACGAAAGCCAAGTTTAATTATTAATAAAAAATAAACTATATAATTAAAAAAATCGATAAGGTGTGCTTAATTTGACGACTTTTATCATTTTTCCAGTGGAGTGCCTAAAATTTCGGAGTATCATGTTGCTAAACATATTTGTGTGTATATTTTTGCCCTTCGTATGTACAGTCTTATATTTACGCTATAATAGGAAAACTAGATTGATCAATCAAATACCCGGACCGAAGTCGTGGCCGATTGTTGGAAATTGTCTGGGATTCATGCTGCCATCAGGTTAGAGATTTTATTTTTACATTTTGCCATATGATATATTTGATCCACTTCACGCTGTATTCCACATGTAGCAAAGTAGGCAGAGGGAACCTAGTATAAAGTCAAGACGCTTCCAGTTCCCACTTCTCGTCGAATTCCCTACACATCTGGAATCCCATTTATTTTTCATTTCTGCCCTTTTTAATTTAAGACATCAAGCTTAGAGTGCCAAAACTACCGTTTCACGAAACCATAAGAAGTCTAATCTAATCTAGTTCCACTCTATACCCATAGCGGGGTTAGTCAGACAAAACGGGAGGGAGGGAAAAGATCTGATCTATACACTATTTACCAGATCTAAAGCCTCCTTGGGCCTCCTATAACAGCCTTTCGGATTTCTCTTGCATTCCTCTAGCTAATATTTTAGCAAAAACAGTACTGTCCAAGCTAATCAAACTGATAGCCTTATAGCTTGCGCAGTCCATCTATCATCCTGTGAATTCCCCTTCTGCACAAAAACCAGAACAAATCCAAGACGCGTGGTATATTTGATCATCTCAGCAGAAGCTTTGCTGTTAGGTACTTGTTGTTCTGTTAAAATTTCACCATCTTTTGAAAGCACACATTTCATTCTATAGGTTAGCGTGCAACCTCGGGAAACACTAACTTCTCGCCAGAAAAGCTTCGTTTTCCTTAAAGATATTCGTTAACATTTCAAGTTTTTCTTTCTTTTACTTTTAATGCTTTATGCTATCGTGTGGTGCTTTTGCAGCTTTTATTTTTTATTATTTATATCTCTCATACTTTTATCCTTACCTGAGGCTTTATAATCCTTCCACTTCATCATCCCAACATTCGATGCACTTTTTGCTAAAGCCTCTTTTCAATTTACCACATATCGCCTGCCCTGTTGCTGCTTCCTTCATAAAATTCCTAAGATTCCTCCAGCATACTCTAGTATTTTCTTTTCCAGATTAATTGCAGACAGCAGAAAATCTGGCTTCTGCTAGCTTCTAACTCTTTCTTAATGTTCCTCTCTAATCGGTGATCCTTGAACCTTCCAGCTTCTTATGAGATAATTCATGCATAAAAAACTCGTCTCTATAAACATATCTCAAAACAAAATTTAAATCCACAACTATCTTCTATTCACAATGACTTACTGGCAACATACGCTATAGTGGCGTCAAGAAGATTTCTAATTAATAGCTTCGCGTTGTATTCCGTATACAGAAGAGTTCCCCCTTCCCCCGTTCCCCAGGTTTGTCATGCCCCTGGGGGCAAACCTGGACGTAGTGTTAAGATACTCTGTTCTCATTATGACACTCCCATTCCCCACTTTCCGCCGAACTGGAGGCATGCTGAGGCTGAATTTAACGCCGCGTTTCTATTTATAAATAAATCATTTTTAATTACTGCCATTATCATTTTTAAATGATGATGGCAGTAATTAAAACATGTAATTAAATAATTGCGTTATCTATAGGTAGGTAATACTTACTTATAATAAAACAGTAAAAATATTTTGTCTGTAAAGTTAGTACTTTTGACTGAAATGGCTAGAGGGACGCTTAAAAAGAATAATAGAAAGCGAAAATATTTTTTTTAATTTCCGTCTGTATGTCTGTATGTACGTTAATCTCCGAAAGTACTGAACCGATTTACTTAATACTTTCATCAATTGCTTTGTTTCAATTTTGAAGCATTACGTGTTGAGTGGCCGAAGCCTCAAAATATAATTGAGTTTATATTTAATATAATTTGTTTTTGCAGATGAACTTTTTAAATATCAGAGAATTTTAGCAAAGAAATATGGTCCAATTAATCAAATACATGGATTAAATATTCAAATGGTAAATCTGAGCGAGCCCGATTATATTGAGGTAATTGAACTGTGTCATTCATACACTCGTGTAGCTTATCTCTTCTATAATTTTGTTTCTTGTCTTTTCATTATAAACGTGTCTGTACATTTGCATAACATTTATAATTGTAAAAAAAACACAATTATATAGTAGAAAATAGGAATCGATTTTCAGAATTGAGAAAACCTTCTCATAATAGAAATATTTTGTCTCTCCAGCTTTGAGTTCCACTACTCAATACGCGAGCGTCAAAAATTCTGTTTCAACTATTAAATAGGCATTTATCCACTATGTGACCTGATTTTCTCCGTGTTTATTATTAATTATGTATACTTGTAGAACTGCTAAAACATTTAATTCATATTTAATATTGTTGCAGAAACTTCTGTCTACAAATGAATACAATTATAAATACCACCCATACACATATCTCTTAAACTGGTTAGGACAAGGATTGTTAACTAGCAATGGTTAGTACTTAATTAATCAAAAATCTCAATCATTAAGTAAATTACTGCGATATACCAATCTAACCGGTTGGAATGAAATATTGTTCAAATTGGAATCGAACCCGCATTCATCATCGGTCATCCGTTTGCAAATACATCACGATGTTATAAATTTTATTTAATAATAATTTTTATTTAATAAGTATTATTTAATATGGACATTACGCCCTTTTAAATATTGTTATTTGTTTACAGGCATCACATGGCAACGAAACAGAAAAATGTTAACCAAAGCATTTCATTTCAATATATTAAAGAAATTTTTCAACACATTTGTGGAAGAGACGGAAAATATGAATAAACAACTGAGAGAAGCCGACAAGAAACAGACTGAATTGTTGCCACTGATTAGCAACTTGACGCTACGGATTATGTGTGGTGAATACTGCTCTTATAGCCCAAGATCCCAGAGCTGCCAGACCTACGTCATTTTAGCGAAGCTGAAATTTTGAGGATTAATAGTCTAAAACGTAAATAAGACAGTTTGCCTACTCACTAACTTAAAAGTGGGGCCCTTTCAGAGGTAGCGCCAAATAACGGTATATCTTTGTCTGGGAAAATGATTGAGCCATGGTCTGGTTGCTCATGAGGGGTCTTCAAATGGTCCGTAAATGATACATTTAAAATTAAAGCTTATTTAACGTCGTCTGACGTCGTAAACATACATTTTATACTTCATTCTTAAAAATATATTTAAAAACGAGCGTTTCTACTTTAATTTTGCTGGACATGTACTTTAAATTGGCGCTATCTCTGAAAGGTTCCTACTTTCAAGTTAAATATACAGTATAGCATACAGTCTTAACTACATATTAGACTATTAATAATCAAAATTTCAGTTTCCCTAAAATGACGTAGGTCTATCTCAGTATATTATGATATCTATGATCTTATCAGTATAATTAATTTCAACTCGCACTTAACCGGTTTGTTTATAATAGAACTAAATTTCACTTTTTAATAAAAACATTTTTAAAGAAACCTTAATTTAGGTCTGTTGTTTTACAAATTGTAGTCCTTGCAAGTTTGTTTATTTCTTATTTGTTGAGCTACAATCTTATAATTGGTACGGAAGCCTCTGTGGGTGAGTACGACTGACACTTCACAGGTCTTTTAAATATTATATTTCTTTATGATTTACAGACACAGCAATGGGTATCTCTATACAAAACAACATGAAGACTATATTAGAATCATATTACCAATCGTTGGTCAACATGGGATATTGCTTTAGCACAAGGTTTAGTAGCTTATGGATGAATAATGAACATATATATAAACTGACCAAGACTGGAAAAATAGAAGATGAAGCAGTGAGAAATATACATGATTTAACGAATACCATTGTTAATAATCGAAAGGAGCTTCATAAAAATAATATGGTGGATAATGAGGCGGATGATGATGAGGGTAGTCGCAAGTATGTAATGTTAGATCTACTTCTTAAACATGAAAAGGAGGGGCTCATTGACATCAACGGCGTGAGGCAGGAAGTTGATACGTTCATGTTTGCGGTAAGTGTTGCTAATAACTAAATAGCTAATAAAAAAACTTAAAATCCTTTTTACTTAAATCTATAAAATTAATGGTTGTTGGCTATCTTTGATATCAACATAATTGCTTAAGCAATTTTAATATTTTTGTCTGTCTGTCTCTCTGTTTTTCTGGGCTAACCTCCGGACCAGCTGAACCGATTATTATGGGAATAACTCTAAAATATAGAGAGGGTTGTAGAACAACATAAAGTCTATTTTGTTCGACAAAATTACTACTTCCTAAAAGAATTATTTTATTGTATTAGCTAAATCTTAAGTTTTCAATGTTTTGTTGCTTGATTGTTTGTAAATTATTATTTGTATGATAATAGAAAAAAATCTTATAGGTTATAATATACTCGTAGACTAAGATTTCAAGATTTAGGATTCTCTAATGGAAGTTGAACATACATATATATAGATTTATTTTATCAATTATAGGGTCACGACACGACTTCAACAGCAACCACCTATTTGCTAATGATGTTAGCAAACGACGAAGTCATACAAGTAAGATTTTTTTTAAAAATAGTTAATATTTAGTCTCATACTTCCGCTATCGTAAGACAAAACGAGGAGTAAGGCGAGTTAGTACACTTTAAACGAATATATATTTTGTTGGAAAATGAACTCAGAATATAAAGTAGAACCAGCTTTGTTTTTTGCAAATAAAAGCAAAATGAAATATAACATAACTAGCGACCCTCTTGCGGCTTCGCCCGCTTTAACTACTGGATTATTCATGTAATGTATGTTTGCAAAGCACTTAAGATAATGTGAAAATTAATTAAACTCTAATGCAACCCGCATTTTCGTAGTTTCAATAAGGATTTTCCAATTGTTTTACAGAGCAAGGATTTTTTAGTAGGTACCGTAATTTTAAATCTGTGCTACTAATCTTTTCAAGTACTTATTAAAATATATTTAAATGACAATTTTTAGATAGTTAAATGACTATTTTTAAACGGAAGAAATTATAAACAAAAACCTACCTACTAATAACTACTACAAAAAATGTGAAACCAAATATATCGCGCTTAAATAATACATTCAACTCCAATTATCCAATACGTGCAAACGCATTTAAATCTTCGTTGCTATAAAGGCAGCCGGGATTTTTTTTCGAGCTTGTGGTTAATGCTGAAGAGGGTACTCTGTCCCTGATGAAAAGCAAGCACGACGTGGCTGCCTGTGAGGAAAATTAAATAGAATGCATGGGCCGGGAATCGAACCCTGGCCGCCCGCGTGGCAGGCGAGCATTCTACCACTGAACCACCGATGCGTGTAAGGCAAGCGGGCACGGCGGACGCGCTTGTATTGCATGGCGAGTGACGAGCCGTTTCGCAGCAAGGATTTTTTTGATATTGTAACAACTTCTAAAGTACTTATTATAATGAAAAACAGTAAAAGACAGTTTTGGTCTACATTAAATGGCCAACGTAACTAATGTACTTATTTATATGCTAATATAATAAGGGATAAGTGAAACTTGAGTAACATACAGCTGATGTGTCAACGGCGGGATGTGTCAACAATTAAATGCGTTTTTCTGTAAAACTATTCGCAATTTCGAAATATTGTAAAAAGCAAATTTTATCTTCGTTTAACGTAGAAATTTAATAAAGTATTTTAAAGGATAAGGATTAATACCATTATGGAAAAATATCCCTCACAATAAAAAATATATTGAAATTATTATTTTTAGACAGAAAAATGATCACTACACGTTATTCTTAAAAGATACGAATATGCCATCGCGGACTTTTTTGTAGATCTTATTAAGAGGAACAATACTCCAGTACATTTTTTTCATGTAGTACTTACCATTAGAGCAGCGCATGCGCGAAAGTGTCTCAACGGGTAGGACTTTATACACATTTATCGTATTTATGTTAATTTACATAAGAATGTACAAATAATAAACTATATATAAACCTTCTACGAAAAACACTCGACTTAATGCTGAAGACCGCATCAAAATCCGTTGGGTGGTTTAGAAGAAGAAGAGTTAGAAACAACAGACAGACACGAAAAGCGACTTTGTTTTATAAGATATAGGATAATCGCTTTGAAAATGATATGCCTTGTATGCTATGTACATAACATGTATTCCATTTTAATATAATTATATTTGTATATTTTAATAATTGTAATTGCCATTGTGGGTTCGGCGCTCATTCGAGGCAATTCGTAGTTTAGAGTTTCGCAATGAAATCTTATGAAGATTCTAAAATTCTTCTTCGTAGTTTTAAAATCCACGAAAGCCAAATTACGGATAGGAATAAGTTAAAAAAAAAATTCTAACTATCTCTCTATCTAATTCTAGAACAAAATTTATGATGAGATACGAAAGGTTTTTGGCGACAGTGATCGCCGACCTACAATGGATGATATTAACGAAATGAAGTATTTGGATTGCTGCGTGAAGGAAACACTGCGGATGTATCCCAGCGCACCTATGGTTGTCAGATATCTGAAAAAGGATTGTGTATTCGGTAACATTTGATTTTAATAATTATTTTATATTTATTGTTTGATTCGTGACGGGTTGTTGATTCGATTCCTACTCGAGGAAATGAAATCTTCTATATATATAAAATCGAAAGGTCACTCACTCATCACGTAATCTCAGAAACTACAAGTGCTAGGAATTTCAAATTTTGCATAGGAGTTATTTATAGGACGTAGGTGCTCGCTAAGACGGGAATTTGCAATATTCGACTTCTAAGGGGTTGTTTTTGGGGTTGAAAGTTTGTATGAAACTTCGTTTCTACAAATGCTAGGAGTCTCAAATTTTGCATGGATTTGACTTATGGGACGTAGGTACTCATGGAGACAGAAATTAATAATAACGTAGTTCACGCAGGCGAAGCCGCGGTCGGGCCGCTTGTATTTAATATTTTTATTTCTTCGCTCCGGTGTCGAGGCTAAGCGCAGCGTTGAGTTTTGCCACTTAGCACGCAATGCCATCAGAATTCGGTATAAACATTGGCGTATGTAGAGATATTCTCCAGGGCTGGGACTGGCCCCCAGTGGCCTTTTAGAAACGATTCCACGATGAGATTAGAAGGAAATAGTGGTGTTGAGTAGAGTGCATTTAAAACATAATATTTAAAAAGTAAGACATTATCTCTTTCTCTATCTCTTTCCCTTCTAAATCTACTGAAAATAATAATAATATTATTAAAACTTTTAGGTAATTACACAGTACCAGCGGGAACTTCGTGCTGTGTTTATATATATGACTTGCATCATCGCGCCGATTTGTATCCCGAACCAGAGCGCTTCATACCTGAACGATTTCTGCCAGATAATTGTGTAAAGAGACATCCTTATTCTTATATTCCATTCAGTGCTGGACCTCGTAATTGCTTAGGTAATTCAATGTTTTAATTATTTCGAGGCCGTCTTGTAGGCAGGGGTACAAGCGTGTGACTGTAACGCGACCGTTGCGGGTGCGATTCCCACTCTAATAAATCGCCAAATTTCTTCTTTCTAATACCAAACCAAAAACCATAGTATTGAGTTCCGCTATTCAATACGTAGTGGCTCGAAAATTTGGTGGGGAACTCGAAAGTGGGGAAGCAAGAGTCCTGTTATAATATTGGATACTGAAAAATCAAAAAAATAAATTCGCCGACGATTTTCCAATGAAAGAAACTACACATGCGGCCGGTAATTTTTAACTTATTTTATTTAGCTTGATTCGCTACCATCGTAACTATTACTTTAAATTCACTACTTTTCTGTTGACCCAAGCTGATGGCAATGTACAGGTGTAACGCGATCGATGGTGAAGATGATTTAAAATTTAAAATATTCTTTATTCAAATAGATAGTCTATTTGAATAAAGAATATTTTAAATTAATTATATTATAAGCACTTTTGAATCGTCGGATGAATATATAAACAAAAAAGCTAGCCAGCTATTTTAAATACATGTAGTCTGTCATTTTGTTTTGCAGCCATCTTGGATTTATTCCAAAGTGTGCTGTATTACTCTAGTCAAGCCCTTTAATTTGATACCCATATTAAGAGTGAATTAAAAAATCCGCCATAGTCAATATAGTCCGCCATTTTGTTGTGAGATGCCATCTTAGATTTTTGTCAACATTATTTTATATTGTGTGTAATTAAAGCAAGAGAAAACAATAATAAAAGACGAGATTAATCGTCACAGGTCATCAACGGCTGGTCAGGATAAGACAAGTTAACTCGTCCAAGGTCAATAATGGTTCGACATGAAAAGAGGAGTTAACTCGTCACAGGTTAGCAAAGTGTTAACCATTTCTTTATTTCCAGGTCAAAAATACGCTTTACTAGAAATGAAAGTGGTCATATGCGGCCTACTTCGTAAATTCCGACTTGTACCGGTGACCAAGCCTTCAGAGGTGGAATTTATAACAGACATTGTATTGCGCACAAAAAATCCAATTTATGTAAAATTATGCCTGAGGACATAAGAGCAAAGAAGGATAAAGTATAATGAAATATGCACTTGTAGATGTAATAAAAGAATTTTAAAAGCAAAATTATGTTTTTAATTTATCCAATGCCTGTACTTTATATATTTATACACCATATACCTATAGGTCTCACGTATTGGCATTTTGATTACAAATGGACATTTAAGTTTTTGTTACACAACCTGTCTTGTTAACCGACTGTAAGCTTTTTTACCCTTCTACTCGTGCGTCACGGCTGGCCTCGAGAACTACAATAAGAATTATTTTATGAAATAAAAAATAGCCTATGTAAAATTTCTCTGCTTTGGTAGGAAGACAAAACGCGGCGTTGTAGTCCGCCATTCAACGCACAATGCCTATAAATTGGATGGAAAGTGGGAATCTGTGTTCTCGCGTCTCGACTCTTGTTTTAGTTTGTCTATCCCGCTTTTAAATAGTATTAGGTAATGTTACAGTAGAAACTCGGCTCTCAGTTATACGGATTCGCGATTATCCGGACTATCATCCACGATAGTTAATTTTATACATATATAAATGCGTACGTAATTTATATGTGTATAAATCGTATATTTTAAAATGTTAATAATATCTTAATAAATATTGATTTTCGTACAATGGTGACGGTTGCTTTTTAATAGACATATAACAATTTTGTGCTACATATGTACTTTAGCTTTTCTTTATACGAATTATCCGGATTTTCGAATTTCCAAATGACTAACGACAACAATTAGTCCGGTTAATCGAGTTTCTACTGTATATCGAATAGTACAATTATATAGAGGGGGTGGAAATTTTGAAGTTTTATATATTTTGGTCGACTTTTTCTAAACTTAATACTGCTATATTTTAATTAAAAAGACAATAAATATGACAATCAAAATTAAAGAAAGTATTATAATATGATAAACAAGGTATAATATGATTTTTATATAATAAAGTAAAAAGAGTTATGTCCCCTTATTATTCATTTTCTTGAAATTTCTAAGAGAATGTCCTAATTATATAACTATTATTTCTTTATATCATTCAGTTATTAGTAATTATAATTTTCTTACTTCTTACTTCATTAAAAAAAGCTGCTTTCTATTGTTATTATCATAATATATAAAAAATATAAATTAAATATAAATAATTTACTTATTCTCTTTGCGTAACGTAACGTAAGCGTGCGACTGTAAACACGACAGTTGTGGATTCGAATCCTACACAGCCCACAAGGGAATTAAATATTTAATAATTTCATTTTCTCGCTCTGGTAAGGAAGTAAAAAGTCTGTTGAGTTTCACCAATCAACACGCAATGCTACAAGACTGCGGCGGAAAGTGGGGAACTGAGTATCTTAATGGGAACGAACTATCTTAACACCTGGTTCCCATGTTACCTCTATTTACTTTGCTATGTAGGTACGGAAAACAGCGTGAGGTGAAAAAAAAAAACAAATAATTTATCTATTTTCTTTTATTTTAAATGAATTAAAAATTATAATTTATTGCTTAAAATTATCTTTAGTCCTTAAATTAATTATTAATACTTTAAATATTATAAATTATATTATTTTGTTTCTGGAAGATACCATCCGTGGAAACACCTCGGCGCCTGCGATGGCGTAGTAAAGTGGGATCGTCCCACTTCTGTTAGATCTCGAGCATTTAATACTAATAATGTCACCGCGTGATCATCTTTACCCCATAAGACTGCACTTAGTAGAACACCATCGTCTTCCTCCTAGATATTTAAAAGTAGGTATTAAAAAATTCAAATTCAAAATATTCTTTATTCAAATAAACTATAAAAGCACTTTTGAATCGTCGAATATATATATTAATTCAAGGCATCATGGCGCAGTGGGTATGTATGTATGTAGCACTACAATATATACAACAATGTATGGAAATATATCGAAAATCCGGCGGAAAATGGAGAACGGAGTGTCTTAACACTACGGTTCCTCAGCCTACCCTTCGTCTCCATTTAGCAGCTTAGGCTTCAGAGCATATAGCTAAAAGAAACAAAAGAATACAATAACTATTTACCTTTGCATCTGGGCTTGCTACGAAAACCGGTTCACTGGGATACGAATCGATCTCCCTCCATGTTTTAATTTCACCTGTCTTGTTGTCTACTTTAATAATCTGAAAGGAAATGTGTATATTAATAATATTTATTATAACTTTCGAGACATTGTGTGTTTGAGTGGCAAAACTCAACGCCGCGTTTTGTCTCGTTACCAGAAAAAGGAAATACGAGTATATCATCCCCCTAGTGGGAATCGAACCCATAATCGTCACGTTTACATTCTCAAGCCTCGCAAGACCTGTGAGCCAGAAGGGCATTAATAATATTAGTATAGATTTACAATATTAAAAATCGGTAGGTGGTTGTGATATTCCATGTATCTATTGAAATTACCACGTCAACTTTACGACGCACAAGAAGTTTCAAATAATTTTTAAAATTTGTAAATTTAAAAAAAAAACTTTTTTGCTGTTTTATATAAAAAATTACTTACTGATCCAGCGTGTTCCGTTTGTACTTCCAATGATATCCCATAGAAATATCTGTAGGGCCGTCCTGGAAACGTATACATGTTTTTATTAGTGTGGTCATTTATATAATACCAGGTTTGTCGCTGCGGCTTCGCCCGCGTTGTCTGATATATGACATGATGAAATGACTACCTTATTTATTTTATATAAATAAAAAATAAATAGCTCAATAAAAAAAAATAAAAAAAAATAGCTTCACGATGTACGCCATACATAGCAAGGGAGGAACTTGGGAACCTAGTGTTAAAACACTTCCGTTCCCCATTTTCCGCGGAATTCTTCAGGCATTGCTTTTACCTGGGCGATAAAATATTAAATATTTCATTCTCCGAGTGGGAATCGAACTCACAACGTCACGATTACACGCTTGTGCCCCTGCAACACGACGGCCTCTAACACTATTTCACAATAATATAATATTTAATATAAAACATACCGTTATAAGCTTCATAATTTATTCTAGGAACTTCAACACCGACGTCTGTCAGCAGTAAAGTCTCAGCTTTGGAGTTTGGCGGCAACCTGAGATCGATCTCAATTCGTTTTGGACGACTGTGGTACCATTCACCGTAGCTGGGATTTCTGTCCATATTCTACAAATATCGTCATAAAAACTTTAAGACGGCCTGACTGTTAACGTTACGGTCGTAGGTGTATGAGTGGGAACTCGTAGAGTTTAAACTCGGAGGAATAAATTATCTTTTCCTATAATTTTTTTCCCGCACACAGCATGGTAGGCAGAGGGAAGCTAGTGTTAAGACACTCCGTTCCCCATTTCTTCGTTCGTTGTTGTTCCCATTCTTTTGTTGAATTCTGGAAGCATTGCGTGTTGAGTGGCGGAACTTAACGCCGCGCTTTTGCCTCGACACCAGAGCGAGAAAATGGAAATATAAATTTAAATAAATATTTTATCTCCTCGAGTGGGAATCGAACCCACAACCAGTCGCTTTTACAGTCACACCTCTGCGCCACGACTGGCATCGATTTGAAGCTGTTACCACCAACTCTTCAACGAATACCACTATTACCTTAATAGCATCGATGTACATAGCATTGATCATTTTGGCATCCTTGTAAGAAGCGACATCGATATATAATTGGTCATTTTTCTCAAAACAATTAATTATGTGCATAAAGAAAAACGTATCAGCTCGGTAGCGGGTTTGTTTTCCAGTTATACGGTGTACCAATATAAGTGTTGTCTGAAAATATGAAAGAAAGTATATATAATAAATTATAGATAAAATTGTTGGGGTCGTCGTGATGCTTAACTATAAATGCGAGAGTAGTGGGTTCGATTCCCGCTCGGGGGGAATCAAATATTCAATATTTTCATTTCCTCCCTCTGGGAAGTAGCCAAAGTGCGGCGTTGAGGTTCATTCAACACGGAATGTGGAACAAAAGTGGGTCAATGATAATGGAGTGTTATTAGGTTCCCAGGTCCCCTCTGCCTACCCCTCTGTATGCACGAAAAAGTTTTTCTACATTTAATAACTCACCTCGTAATCTGAATACCACTCTAGCATCGTTGAAAATGGTTCATTAAATATAATTTTCTTCATTGTTTTTAATGTCGATATACATAGTGGTTGTTCTATTATAATATAATAGTTTTCTGTTATTCCTGAAAATAAATATTCACTTTCAATATTATATGAAAAAGGACAGCGTGATGTAAGCAAATTTGGATGGTGAATGAGAAAAGGAGTGCTTTAACACTATATTCTCTATAACAGTGGGAAGCTGCCACTATATAAATATTAATAGAAAAGGGAGTTTGACTTAATAACTTACAAACCCTCATAAGATTATTATCTACTAGCGGACGCGCGCAGCTTCGCTTGCGTATTTAAGGGTGAATTCTAATAACCCATGAAACATGTGTTCAATGAAATATTTTTAAGAGTCTAAATTTCAAATTTTATAAAAATCGGTGGCGATTTAAAGATTTTTCCATACAAACTTTCAACCCCTTATTTGCACCCTTAGTGGGTGAATTCTAGAAAACCATGAAACACGTGTTCAATTAAATACTTTTAAAAATCTAAATTTCAAATTTTATAAAAACCGGTGCCGATTTAAATTTTTTTCCATACAAACTTTGAACCCCTATTTCACCCCTTTAGGGTTAAAATTTTTCAAAATCCCTTCTTAGTGGATGTCCAGATTACGAAAGTAAACTTTTGTCCAAATTTCACGTTTCTACCACCAGCGGTTACGGCTGTGCGTGCGTCTTACCTCAGTCAGTGAGGACAAGTCCTTTTATATATATAGATTATTTAAAACTAGAGATAAAGGTTTTAAAATAAGCATGATAATATAATTTTTATATAATTTTCCCATAAGTCTCCTTTTTCTACATCTGTTTCAAATTGATACTTAGAACTATTGCGCACTTTATTACAGCAGGCGCGTCCTGGCATACTCGTATACGTAATTGTATATAATAATTTTTTTATGAAGTAGAATAGACCATTTTCTCTAATTCTAGACCCATTAGGTATAAAATCAAATATTCCTTAGTAAAATGAAAAATTACAGTGAAAATTTTGCACTTATACAGATTAATTAAATTTATTAATTAACGTGTTAATATTTATGGAATATTTCATTAATTAGTAATTAATATCAAAACAAACACTTCATTTATTAATTATTTATCTAATATATTATATATTTACCAAAGGAGTGCATGTATGAGGGATTAAATCTCCACTTTGGGTCCACGACACCTACAACTTCAGCTGACTCAAACATGTTAGCTGAAAAAATAACAATCATGTATAAATTGCCGAAAGGCCGTCGTAGCGTAGTGGCATAGAGTACGTTTGTAAACGCGACTGTTATGGGTTGATGATTTTTTTTCATTTCATATAGAAAAATATTAAATATTTTCATTTCCTTGCTCTTTTGGCAGCAAGACAAAGCGAGGTTCAAAAGGCAAAAAAAATGCAAATTTTCTCGCGGAAAATGGGAAACGGAGTGTTTTAACACAATTATCACTCTGCCTACTCTTTTAAATACGGGATATATGTAAATGAAGCTAAAAAAAACAAAAAAAATAATATACACCTTTTGCAGAATATGGAAACTTGACGATTACATGCTTGGGAAATCCCATTACAAACTGTAAGCCGATGTTGTATACGTCCCCTGTAAAAAATATATTATGTTTAAAAAATATATTCAATTACATAAGGTTAAAAACGGTATAAAAAAATAGTCATGGAAAAAAAAATTTTTTTTTACTTTTCAAGCGCAACCCAACGCTGCATTCCTCTAACAAAATCGAAAACGAAGCATTGTTGTAATTGGAAATTGAACCTATAACCATGGCGTCATTTAACTTCAAATTATTTTGAAATCACAAATCTAATGTAATAATCACATAAATGATTTATTAGATCTATAAAAAAATATATATACTGCACATGTAATATAACTATAATATACTGTACTGAACTGAACGCAGCAGTTGTAGTAGGGTTCGATTTCCTCTCGGAAAAATGAACTATTTATTAATTTTTTTCTTTTCTGATAACAAGACTATGAGCGAAATTGAATTCCGCCAATCCACACGTGATATTTCGAAAATTGGGCGGGAAGTGAACGACAGAGTGCCTTAGCACTAGGTTCCTCCTGCATGCTTTATGCGGGATACACCGTGAAATAAAAAAATGAGTAAAAAAATAAGTACTTACCATTTGGCAAAACATGCGGGTGGGCAGTGTGACAAACGATAAGGGAATTCAAAAGGCTCTTCCTTTCGATTGTTTCAAGAGATTCAGGGTCGATTCTGTAATCAAATAAAATTTATTGTTCTTACAAAAGATAATGCAAAAAAATAAGGAAAAAAATATAACGATCGTATAGAATTTTTAATTATACAATATCAACATGTAGTTTAAGTAGCTCCTGAACGTTATATAAAAGTCACGGATTCAAATGATCCGAGTGGGAATCGAATCTGAACTCATCACGTTTCAGATACTTTCCTTTGAGGATGGTGGAAAATAAAATAATGAAACCAACCTGTACACAGTGGCTATTTCAGTCATTGTATAAATCTGATCGCCAAAAGGCTGCACTGAGATTCCGGCGTTGTCTGTAAAATAATCGTCTAACGTGAAGGTCGACGATATTCTGAAATAGAATTATTAATTATTTTTATAACAGATTTGTAAAATAGATTACGCATTATTTTTACATTTTTGAAGTGTTGTTAAGCAAACGCACAGAGAAACAGACAGAAAAAAATAGAAATCATTACTTTGTGTACTATTACATTGATATTGATTACGCTGGCCTTAACAACATTAGTTATTATATTAATATATGTATAGATTGGCAACCACATTGGCACAGTGGATGAGCCTGGTTGTAAGCGTGATGGTTGTGGCTACTATCTCCTACTACCCTCTGGGGGAGAAATAATTTCCTCGAAATACTAAGACAAAGCGCGGCTTTTTTCGTCACGTAAGATACAACACGTAAATTCTCCAATTTATGGGTGAATAAAAGTAAAATGTAGAATTAATCCTTTCACGCTCTCAAGATCGATATCTTAATTAAGGACGGATTTTAAGTACGGGTCCTAATAAAGGAAGAATTTATAATATACATTATATAGATATCTTACCGATCAAAAATACTGTGACAAGGATCAGGTACGGACTTTGTGCCAAATTCAGTGACGACAATTCTATTTGCTTTTCTATTTTTTTTCAAAGTCTCCGTGTTTAAATAACGACATTGATAAGTCACTGCACCATTTTTCATATGAAACCTGTGAATAATAGAATATAAATATTTAATATTAATAGCTGTAACTTACTTGGTATAATAATGCAGGAAGAGAAATATAAAAAATATCGGTTAAGTGCGATTAGGACTCGCACACCAAAGGTTCCGTACCAATTCTGAGATCGTAAATCAAATAAAGACCTGAATATTCGATATTTATTTCAGCATTATACAACAACAATAATCGCAGGGATCATATAAGAGTTTCGTTTTTCCTTTTCCGCTATTTTGTGTTTTTATTCCAAAATGTATCTAAGGATACTTGTGTTTTTAAGATGAATATAACAATAAAGTAATTGTCAAAATCCCTTCAATGATTTAATAGGTAATGAAAAGAATACAAACATACACGATACGCGTGAAAAACATAACTTTTCTTGGCAGTCGAGTAAATAGTGCCTAAATAGTACCTGTGTAAAAATGCAGGACCGTCAAATACATGGCCGAACTCAGATGAACCGACTTTGTGTGTTCCTGATCCATTTCTTAATAAGGCTCCATTTAACCAAGATGGAATAGTACCTTAAAATATTTAAAATAAATATTATATTACAATTTATTAGATAAATCATTATTTTGACTATTCACTTGGTCAATTATGTATTCATTATGACGAAGCTTTGTGAGATGAAAATAAAGATTTAATAATATTTTTAGATTAGATTTTATTATTTTTATAGCTTTAGCTATAAAAATAATAATAATAATATTCATATATTCTTGACAATAAATTTTCATCTTCATTTTCATTTTCATTCATAAAAAAAACTATAAAAAAGCTATAAAAGAAAATATTATATATCTAATAAATTGTAATTATAGTTTTACAAGAAAAAAAATGCTGCGTTTTGAAACGGATACAGAATGCTGATCATCATTCTATGAAATTCTATTCAGTGTAGGCTCTAAAATTTAAAAAAATATTGAAAAAAAAGGTGTAGAAACAGGCCCAAAGTCTCTACAGTTTTAACAATATTTGTATTATCAATAATAAATAAAAAAATACTAGTAAATGTATACTGATCAACTATACAACTTTGGAATATACTAGGTTTCTAAATTTTGTTTTCTAAAAATCTAACTCTAGAGGTAGACCACTATAGTAGAGTATTGGTTCTATGATCTATAATCTTATTATTTCTATTTATAGAGTACAGTAGAGAAGTGTAGAATAGAGTAGAGTTCTGGAGTAGAGTTTTAAGGTAATATGAAATGTATAGTATTGTCTACTTACCAGTCACTTTCCCTTGTATAGGTTTCTTCACCTCCTCTTCGCAGCATCTGATCCACGTGCTCATATCGTACTCAGATTGTTTTTTAGTTTTAGAAATGATCTCCATCTTATATTAATTTTAAATTTATTTATTTGAATTCTTAAGAACAATTGATTAATTTTGTTATAATTTGTATAAAACACTCATATAGGCAGTATGGTATGTATTCTGTAAATTAAAATATTTTGCTTTTATTAAAACGGTTTTATTTTAAATATAATTTATAATACATCGATACATAATTATCTTAATAGTGGCTTTTAAATTTTTTTAGAACCATTTTGTAACAAAAATTAACTCTAAAGTAATTTTTGTTATGTTCAGCTTAAAACTTTTTCTGTAATGCCTCCATCGAACAATAAATCCGTTCAAAAAACAAGTCATCATTATATGCATGCCGATTCCTGTTTTATAAGAGACGATGCAAAATCACTTTACTTTTATAGCAATAAAAACAATAAAATTTTAAGTAAACGATTTGAATATCACTAATTAATTATAAATAGTTTTTAAGTCAATTTAAAAAAAAAAACAATTTACGACGAGGACCAGATTGAAGGAAAACTTTTAATTTAAGAACCCACAATCACTGTGACGACTCATCGATTGAATAAAATGTTAAATATTAGTAAAAATTAATTCCATTATTTTCACAATCATTTGTATTAATTTGTATGGATTTTCAATATGATACAACAAATACTCTACTATAATAATAAATTAAAAACCAATTTTAATAATTAAAATGTATCACAACTAATTTATATATATTTTTTATTCTAACACTTAACAAAACACAATGAACTAACCTTATTATTTTTGAAAGACACTAACAAGAAAAAATACAGCAAAATTTTAAATAAAAGAACAAATGTCACTTCAAACAAATTTGGCATGCACTAACCACTAAGGTGATGTACAACTGTGCGTTTATTATAACGAGTGGTGCCGAGATAACACACTAGCGGTGTTATAGCCTGAGTTGGTATTTTGTTAAGGTATAAATAGTCTATAATAAAATTGTAGGAAGTTATATATTTCAAAAGCCTAGCACTTGAGATAACAAGTAACGTCGGAAAGTATGAGCGTCGATAAATAAATTTAATAATAAATAAGAGAATTCTGTGGAACAGAAATAGGAATGGAGAGTCTCTCTGTCTACCCTACATCCTGCTGGATACAGTGAGAAGGTTTTTTTGCAGTTAACACATATTTCGCATTGGCACCGCAACTCTAACCGGTTTGACGTAGTCTTCGTAAAATACTAAACTAAAATTAAATACTAAAATACTAAATACTAAAAAACTGGATAGTCCCGGTGGGCTACCTATGATCCACGGGTTACTGAGCGTTCGAATGTCGGGCTTTCGGGGTGTTGCGCTAAAAGCCAATACGACTAACAGTATTAACCTGAAATTCGAATAAAAATCGAGTAAATGTATTCAACCGCAAGCCGGGTTCGTACTTACAACCGTCACAACCTATAGTATAGTCAGATACTGCGTCACTATAGCGTCATTTGTATTATTTTTAGGTCTCCAGGCAATATTTCTAGAACTGTCTCTATCAGTTAATTATTATAATCAAAAATTATCAAATGACGATAGGATTTCGCGATATAGTAGGTAGAGTAAGATAATATCTACTATATATTGTAATCGTCTAATTATATTTACAATTAAAAGTGAAATTTATTGTTTATTTGATATTAAATATAAATAAATATTGGGAGGGCAGTCGTGGCGCAGGGGCACAAGTGTGTGACTGTAAACGAGATTAGTTGTGGGTTCTATCCCCAACCGAAATAATGAAATATTTATTTAAATTTATATTTTATTTTTTTCGCTCTGGTGTCAAGACAAAGCGCGGCGTTGATCTCTGTCAGTTATCACGTCCAGTATTTGGCGGAAAGTGGGGAGTGTCTTAACATTAGTTTCCCTATTATGCATGTCACAGTATGTATAGTGTGTTCGGAGATTTTTACAACTAAATATACTGTTACGATAAAATATAACATTATAAATAAACTATATAAAAAAGAATGACTGAATTATTAAGAAACAGAGGCTATCTTAGTGCTATGTTACAGAGAATATCAAAAGAATAATTATGAATTCTCACAATTGGAATGGTAAAGATTGTATTTAATTTATCTGGCAAGGCAAGGGAACGGAGTGTCTCGGAAATTTTATATAATGTTTTAGTGTTGGATTGTCCATTAAACGAGGATATCTTGACGTGACTGCACTGTACTTGAGTTCAAACTGACTTCAGGATCATTGAATGGTGTGCTGGGTCATATACAATTCTTTGTTATTTCTATTCCATAACTTAAATTATATAATAATTTAATGTAAATTACAATGTCTTTTTTTTATTAATTTATTAATCAAAATAAATTTTAATTTGTTTTATTAATAATTATTTTTATTTCATAAGTTAAACGTAATATATTAAAATATTCTCATTGCTTATTACTTGTTACGTATATAATAAGCTTATATATAGTTTTACAATGTCTCAAATATAAATATGACCATGAACATTTTATCGTACAACCCATCCCCGAATTTGCTATGATAAGCTATCGATAGTGAAAAGATAGCGTTATCAATCGATCGGCATATTTTGCATGTATACGCAACATGAGACATAGAAGACAAAGGTTGGAAAATATATTTATTAGAGTTTGGTATTTCAAAAGAAAAAGATAATACCTATCCTTATGGAAACAATTATTTTTTTTTGAAATTTAAATTGTTTTAATTTGGGAACATATTTTAGTTTTTTATCAGTGTTTTCACATTCAGCTACATTGTTTTTCCTCAAATATATTCAATTTACAGATATATTTTTATTATTGTTATAATAAAAAATTTTACATTATAAAGATGTTCCATGAATTAACGATTAAATATTGCAGTTTATTAATTTGCAACGTTACCCTATATCCCGTCTATAGCAGGATACACCGACTTAAGACACAATCCCACGCATGCCGTTCAAATACAAAGCATTGTTTGTTAAGTTGCCCACTCCTCTCCACTCCTCTCCACTGCTCTACATTGCTCTTAATTTATTTTAAACATTATTTATAGCGAGCCATCCTGGCGCAGGACGACAAGCGTACTACTATAAACGCGACGGTTGTAAGTTCAACTCACACTTGAGGAATGAAATATATTATATTTGCATTTCCTCGCTCTGGGAACGAGGCAAAGTGCGAGGTAGAGTTCCACCTCTTAATACGCACTGTGGGAAGAGTGGGGAACGGAAGTGTACGAAGACTACATTTAAAAAAAAAAACATTGTTTACAGTTATTTTTTTTACATTAATAGGCTGTGTGGAATTTAATCTTTGAGATATAGAGAGAATTTAGGATTACGTTATGACTGATAAAAGAATTTAAAATAGTTTCTAGTAAGTTCTTTTCAATACATTCAAAATAAATAACAAAATATCGATTTAGTGATAAGTAAATAAATAATATTGAGATATAATATGAAATATTTTGCCAATATGCTTATTTCATCTTGAATAAAAGAAAAATACCTGTATTCTATAATTTTTGTCTTATGTGTTCCGTTTGACATCTGAAGTCCATCATGAGAGAGTATATTTTACTGCCATATTTCGCTAAAGTGTCGGTGTGACATCGGCCGTCGAGTAAGTACTGAAGCTGTCGTATCGAACCAGACAGTGCCAGACCGACTGACTGTTAATCTTTTTTTTATTTTATTTTTAACGTGCTTGTGCCCCTGCCACACGACTGGTTTCTAATATAAAAATAAAAGTATTCAATTCAACCGAAAGAACAATAACTTGTTGAAATTATCGCGTTAAACAAACTCGTCGCCTTTATAATATTAGAATAGTTTATAATAAGATATAGGGATGATAAAAAATTGTATGTATGTATACACCTATGTAGTATATCAGCGATGTCTGTCTGGTGTTTCTTCAATCGTGTGATAATAAAGGTAAATACTATTAAGCGTACGAGAATATTATTTAAATACTTTTTGGTTATTATCTAAGCTATGTCTATTTTATTACTTATAATAAAATGTTATCATGATTTCAGAAATTATATTTAGTACAGCCAGTAAATGGGTAAGCGTTATGGGTTCAATTCCCACTTGAAGAAAAGACTTGACTTGAAGTCATGGCACTATCGATCCATGACCGGCGCTATAATGTAAATGAATCCTTCCTAAAACTGTTTTTCTTTCCGTACCATACTGGTACTAGAAGGAAACTCAAAGTAAAAAAAATGCTTTAATAATAAATTATTTACAGATTTTTAAATTATATAATCCTTTAAAAAAACATCCATGTATACAGTTGGGTGCCTGAGATGGTGTAGTAAAGTTAGCTCGCGCGATTTCACTTAGGTCACCCGCGTTTAGTACCAGCAGAGTCACGGCGTGGTCGTTAGTACCCCATAGCAGCACACTTAATAATATGCCACCATCTTCTTGCTAGAAATAAAAATAAAATGATTAGTTAAAAACTCTAAGAGCATAATAAATTGATTAAATATAATTTAGGCGTAATTCATTTGTTTTATCTTATCAAGTGATAATGAAGCGCTAAAAGTTACTGCTTTTTTATTTTTCTTTCAGTGGAAGATCAGAAGCAGATTATTATTAATATACAAAGAATTAGAAAATGAAAAGAAAAATAAGAAAGCAGTAACTCAATTGCACTGCTCTCTTAACTTGTATATTGATATTTTTTATTTGATTATGATGAAAATTGTTCTAAACGCGATGTAATCATCGCGTTTGGTTCCAATTTACACTCGGGGATTGAATTATTTTTATTTCCTTCCTCTGGTTACAAGGCAGAATTCGAAATTGGGAAACTTCGCCAGCCAACGTCTCGAAAACTGGGCAGAAATGGAGAACGCAGTGTCTTGACACAAAATTTCCTCTGCACACCCTGCTATTTGCGAGATACAGCGTAAAAATAAAAAAAAGGAATAACGATATGTTTTAATATTTAGTTCCCCTGCTGACATGCGAGCAAACTAAACTAAAGAATATTAAATATATTATAAAATAAATAAAGTAAAACCTTTCCATCTTCAGTAGCTACAAATACTGGTTCACTGGGAAAAGCGTCAAATTCACTCCAAATTTTAACATTGCCAGTATACGTATCTATTTTAACTATCTGAAAATTAAATATCTTGTGGTATTTATTCATAATAAAATGTAAAGTGCTTGATTTATTATTAAATATTTAAAACATTCTTGTGAAATATATATGTATAAATACAGACAGAAAAATAAATGAAATCTTTACCGAATTCGCAAATTCCATTTCGTCCCTGGAACCAATTCCATATAAATATCTATAAGAGTGACCTAAAAGTTGTCATATAACATTAATACATCAGCTATTTATACATCATATAAATATGAAAATAATATAAAACATGATATCTGTATTCGAGGCCAGTTGTGGCCCAGGGGCTTAAAGTGTGATTGTAAACGCGACTGGTTGAGAGTTCGGTCCCCACTCAATGTAATGAAATATTCATTTAAATTTATATTTTCATATCTTCGCTTTAGTGCCGAGGCAAAAGCGCGGCATTCTGTTCCGCCAATAAATGGAAAATAATTACTGAACAACCAATGTGTTTAATATTGATGAACAATTCAATAAATTTATTATTAATAGTATGATTTGTATACCATTATAAAGATAATTAATTCCTGGTAGTTCGATTTTAACATCTGCCAGTAATTTCGCTTCAATTTTTATATGCGCGGGCGAATCTAATGGAATTTTTAGACGCTTTGGGTAGCTGTGGCACCAGTGCGCGTAATCAGGGTTACTTTTCATGTTCTTGTAATGATAAAAAAAATAAAAAGTTAGAAGTTATACGAGTATAATAACTTTCTTTCTTAAAATAACTATCCTCAAGATTTATATTTATTTTATTGTTATTAAAAAAAAATACGTAATTCTAAAAATATGAACTTGTTGTTGGCACTCTACATTTATTATAACAAAGAAAATATTGAACTATATATTTATACATTTTATTTAGTAGTGCTCAAAGCAATGAAAATTTAGCCCATTAGTCTAAAAGCAAAAGTTTGACAAGTGTAAATATGCAACTTGTAGTTCGCCTGCGTGGACTTTAAGGACTATAATAAGTCTGCCTAATAATAATAAGGACTATAATAACCTCAGTCACTCAGCTAAGCTAACAGTAGAGCTTCATATGTCTTGTTCAAAGACAGTGGCGCAAATCAACTCGACACCAGAGTGAGAAAATTAAATTTTCATTTTGTCGAGTGGGAATCGAACCCACAACCTGTCGTGTTTAGAATCTCACTGGCCTCATATACATATTACATAAATTAAATAGAAAATAATACACCTGTATAGCTTCAACATATAATGCATCTATAACCTTTGCATCATCGTAAGCGCATAAGTCAATAATAATTTTTCCATCTTCTTCAAATGCGTTCACAATGTGCATAAAGAAGAGTGCATTCGTACGGTATCGATTTTGTACGTTTGTTCTTCTATTTACTAGAATTATTTGCGTCTGAAATATTAAATACGATGTAGATGCATTAGAATAAAAAGCTTTCTCATAAATTTGCTTGATAAAATTGGTTTTTTTTTGTCTTCTCGCTGTATTTACTATTTCTCATTTAGCAGGTGAAGCAGAGGGAATCGTACTCACTACCGTCGTTTGACTACACGATTGTGGCCAGACGCCACGGCGGACCGAAAATAACTATATCTATAGATCTGATAGGAAAATTGAGCATATTTGTTGTCTTTGTAATAAATGGTTGATGGAAAATACCATGGACGCTGCTATGGCACAACGGCACAGCGCCACGGTTGTGGTTTCGATTTCCATTCCATTTGGGGTTTGAATTGTTTTTATTTTTCATCCTGGTGGCAAAGCGTGTAGTTGAGTTTCGCCAATCAGCACGCAATAATTAGGTGGAGTGTGAGGAACAGCATCTTTTAACACTAGGTTCCCTCTACATACGCTGCAATATGCGGCATGTAACGTAAAAGAAAAAAAACTAAAAAAGTTATAAACTGATATAAAATTACTTCACATTCGGAATTCCACGTAAGTGTAGATGAGAAGGAATCGTTCAAAATGATAGCCTTCAGAACACTTGCTAAGGATATTGATAGGGGCTGCTCTATTATGACATAATAATTGTCAGTTATACCTGTAATAAATTAAAAATAATAGAATTATTATAAAATATAATTAAGATGGCTTATTTGAGCCCGTCGTGGCGCAATGGCACAAGCGTGTGACTGCAAACGTGACGGTTGTGGGTTCGATTCCCATTAGAAGGAATATATATATTTAAAATTTTCATTTTTTCGCTTTGATAATTAGGCGCGGAGTTGACTTCCACTATTCAACATGCAATGCTTCGAGAAAATGGGGAACAGAATGTCTTATCACTAGGTTCCCACCCTGCAGAGCCTTCTATATGCTAAAAAAACTTAAGTATTACTTTAGGAGGAGTCGCGGCTTATTTCGATATTCTCGCTCTGATTGCAAGACACAGCGCGGCTTAATTGCACGGAACATCGATGTACTTAAATAAGGTACGGCGTTAAGTTCCGCTTTCCATTTTACAAAAGCAGAAAAATTTTATACTTTCTCATGGTCAGTTTTGAAAAAGAAAATTGAAAAGTATGTTAATATAAATAAAAACATACCAAAAGAATGCATGTACGAAGGATTAAATCGCCACCTTGGTTCTATTTCGCTGACGACTTCTGCCAAGTCAAACATGTCTTCTGAAAATAAAACATAAAGAGATATCTTAGATAGATTTTTCATATATTATGTTAATAAAGGCCTTGAGGTCGTCAGGGAGTGGCATTCCCTTAAGTGAGAATCGAATCCGCAACCTCTGGCCTTGCATTTACAGTCGCCCGTTTGTGCCACTGCGCCAAGACTTGATGTGATGTTAGTATTCAATAAAATATTTTATATAAATAAATAAACATATTCTGTGAATAAGAACGAACTATGTTTACCAATATATACAACATTTTTTTTATAAAAGGAAACAAACTGTTTATATGATTAATCGATAATTATATCATTATTTTCTTTAGCTTTATATTGTATCCCGCGTATTTCAGGGTAAGAAGAGGGAGGCTAGTGTTAAGACACTCTGCTCCCCATCTTGCGTTAAGTATTATAACATTATAATTATGATATATACACATATACATTTTATTTGTTAGTGGCTTCACCTAACAATTACCCTACAAAATGAGACAAAGTTAAAAAAATAAAGAAAATTTATAACAAAGCAAAAATAAAGTTATTAAAGTGATTAATGATGGATTACCAGAGCTCTAATTGTATGGTACACTGATGTTTCTCAGACATGCAATTTCGTTTACAATGAAAATACGACAATGAAGAAAAAAATATGTAGAAAATTTTATTGAAAACATTGATTATTTAAGTGCAAGTTCAATTAAATTTTATATTTAAATTGTTTTTGTTTATACTTTAATTTAGTTTTTATTGTGGGCGAATTGGAAAAATTATTGAAGTAATTTTTATTTTTTTTTATTTGTTTCCCTAAAAATCAGGATCTATCTTCTATTTTTTTTGATTTGCTTGCACTATCATTATTTGTATATGTGTTTTGATAGTTTACTTATAGGTATATAGATTTTTTTTTCTTAGCATAAACTTTATTTTCATCAATACCGTCGTGGTTCAGCGAATCAGCGTTTGACTGCAAACGCGAAGTTTGTAGGTTCGATTCCAACTACGAGGCGGCGGTATTCCATTTTTTCATAAATGTAAACGTAATATGTACCTACCTGTCTTAGAATACGGGAATTTCACTATAACGTACTTTGGCAGCCCCAAGACAATTTTCAAACCAATATTGTAAACATCTCCTGAAAATTTTAAATAAAATTATAAAATAAATTTCTTCGTTTTGGTGTCGAGGCAAAGCGCGCCGTTGAGTTCCGCCACTCAACACTCAATGCCTTCAGAATTCGGCGCAAGGTGGTGGATCTTAACACTAGGTTCCCGCCTCCCCTCTGCCTATCTTGCTATATACAGAATAAAGCGTAATATGGACAATGGTTTAAAAACTTTATTTAAAATATACTATAATATAATTGTTACCATTGGGCATTTTGTGTGGATGCGCTGAATGACACACTATTAGAGAGTTTATAAGACTTTTCTTTTCCAAAGTTTCCAATGACTGTGGGTCGAATCTGAAATAATTTAAACAAGAAAAAATTATTTCCATATTAATTCATATATTTTTTAACTTTGAGAACCGCCTATTTATAGGCAAGTAGAGTAGGCAAAAAGAATCTAATGTTCAGAATTCAGATACTCCGAGTTCCATTTTCCGCCTTATACGTCGCCAACTTACTTTACGTTAAGAATTAAAATGGAAAACCAAATTTTTATTCCATTTTTGTAGAAATTTCGAGAAACACTATCTCTTAGTGCTCCCCTACACTCTCTTAACTCCTAGGCACAAAAGAGGAATAGATCCCGTTTCTCGGTTTACTATAAAAGAAAGGAAATATATAAAAGAAATGAAAGTAAGACGTGAGTATCTTTTTACATTATGTCTAAGTAACTTACCTATAAACCGTTGCAACGTCTGTCATTGCGTACACTTGATCACCGAACTGATTCACAGAGATGCCAGCATTATCTGATATAATGCTTTCCAGATTGAAAATTGATTCAAAACTGAAAATATTTTCATATTAATTAATTGATTATATTAGTGACAAATCACTTTACTTTGTACTGCTTTTGGATGTTCTAATTGAGTCCTTTTAGAGCGGAATCCCGTCCGGAACCCGTCGGAAATCGAACCCGTCCCTCCTCTGTGGCCCATACTATACACCCTACTATAATTCATCGAATTGATTGATTATATGATTGCTAAGATCATTTTATAAGGCATTGTCTTTCAAATAGCAACTGAGATGAGGAAAATGACCAGGAAATCATTTATCTTCTTGTTGTTATTAGAGACTAACCTAACTCCATTCCTTGAACAATTTCCCAAGAGACAAAGGTTCAAATTTCGCTACGTAAAATTTTTAATACGTTTTAGAAAAAATATTTTTTTTTTCTAAGTGTGGAACGACGTTTTAAAAAGACAAAGCTACCAAAAAGTATGGTTCCACAACTACACGCTTTAATTTAATATTTTATGATTTTTGAAAAACGCAACTTAACGCATCGAATCGTCTAACAGAACGGGAAAAAAATTTTAACTGTAAGAATTCCCCCGAATGGGAATCGGTCAAACTGCACCACGTGGTCTCAAAATAATAATAGGCACAAAACACATCGTAAATGTACTTAAAAATACGATAGTTGAATTTGAACAGCAATACAGTTACAAAGACTTTTTTTTTTAATATTGAAAATTATCTATTAAGTGGTTGAGGTCTTCGTGGCCCGGTGGACAAGGGTGTGGCTGTAATCGTGACAGTTATGGGCTCGATTTCCACTCAGGGGAAAGAAATATATGTTTTTATTGTCTTACTCAACACACAATGCCTCAGAATTCGGCGAGAAGTGGGGGGAGAGTGTTTTAATGGGAACAGAGTGTCATTAGGTTCCCAGGTTCCCTTAATATAGTCTGCTATGTGGAGGATACAGCATGAAGCAAAAAAAAAATTAATATATATATTACCGTTTAAATATAGTATTACAGGGATCAGGCACAGCTTTGGTACCAAATTCTGATACAATGATACGATCAGCCTTCTTATTTTTCATGAACGTCTGTGATTCTAAGTAACGGCACTGATAGGTCACTGTACCCTTATTTAAGGCAAATCTGTAAACAACATATAATTAGTCGTCGGGCGTCAATTGTAAAGGCGTCTTAAGCAGTTTTTTTTTCAAAGTTGTATAGGAATAAAAGGAATCATTAGTAATAAATTCTTAAGAATGCTGTCCACACTTCGGCATACGTCAGGGTTCATGTCTGACTCCTTTGCAGTCGCCGGAGTCAGGCTATGGAATGAATTACCCGAGCCCATGAGAAGAGCTCCCTCTCGTGAGGTATTCAAGGGCGGGTAAATAAAAAAATATTATTATGCGGGTACTTTTTTAAAAATAACATAAGTATGCTATTTTATTATATGGTTTATATTCTTGTGTATTTTATTTAGAATATCGGTATTATTTTATTATAATTATATATATTATATATATATATATATATATATATATTTATATATTTATTGGATGTATATGTATGTGTATTTTACTTCTGCACACCTGCATACTTACTATCCCACATGACAAGGTTGGCTGGGAGAGAATGCTTTTAGCGTTAAGCCCGCCTTTTGTACATTGTTTTTTGTAATTGTGTGTAATAAAGTATATATAAATAAATAAATATTTCTTTAAGTTGAATTTAAAAGTATCTTTACCTTGTAGTACTTACACTACAGCTTCTTACACTAAATAAAAAAATCCGCATAGTGTCCTATCACTATTCATTTCTGAAAACAAAAACCGGACAAGCTCGAGTCGGGCTCACACACCGAGGGTTCCTAAGCTAAAGGCTCTTGACAGACTGACGGACACACAACATAGTGATTTTATAAGGATTCCTTGTTTCTTTAAGATCTACGGAACCCTAAAAACATTTAAAAAATATCATAAGATGCTACTACTATACCTATGTAGAAGAGCAGATCCATCAAAAACATGTTCATATGCAGATGAGCCAATTTTCATTCTCCCGGGTCCATTTCTGAGTAGATTACCATTTAGCCACACAGGGATGGTGCCTAAAAATAATATTTTTTATCTTTAAATAGCTGTAGGCAGAGGGAACTTGGAAATCTAGTGTTAAAACACTCCGTTCCCATTATGACACATCCATTCTCCCCTTTTCGCCGAATTCCCGAGGCAATGCGTATTGAGTGGAGGAACTCAACGTTGCACTTTGTGTCATCACCAGAGCGAGGAATATATTAAATCAATAAACATAAAATAAATATAATTTTAAAAAGTTTTCATTTTTAATAAGCATAAAAAAAACTTATAAACTTTTACTCATTTTTAAATTAAATTGCGGAGATATTGAAACAGATTTTTAATAATATTGTTAAAGAATACACAAATAAACTTTACACAATATTTCTTTTTATACACAAATAAATTTTAGATACAATTGAAGAACAAAAGATTTTCTCTTTAAAATGAAATAAAAAAAATAAAAAGATAACAAAATTCATTAATAAATATATTGTTTTGCTGTGATTTTGTAGTAAATCATAACCATACATTTTATAATACACTTAAATAATGAAAGTGACAATGTAGAAGTTTTTTTGTTCGATTATAAAATGTTATTTTTTCTTTCGTCACAATTTATATTTTTTAAATATGTATAATTTTTTACAAATACCTTTTATTTCACCCATTAATGGTTTTGTAATCTCCTCTTCGCAACACCTAAGAAAGGTGTTCATGATGCTTCCAGGATGCTGTATATTGCACGTCATTATAGAGCCTTAGGTAATTGACTGAACGATACAAGACCTTACAAACTACTGACATAGCATTTGCACATTTACGACGACATTTATATTCTTTGGCGCGTCTTCGCGTTATGTCCTGCTTACACCAGGGTAGGGAACCTAGTGTTAACACTCAGTTCCTCACTTTATGCCCATGAGACATTGCGTATTGACCCTCCGAAATCGAAGCTGGGCTTCGGCTTGTCACCAGAGCGAGGTAAATAAAATTTTAAATAATTCATCCCCCAAGTGAGAATCAAACCCACAATACTCATACGATGTGTCGTATCAATTTTCATCATATACTTCCAGCTCGTTCTGGACTATTAGGTAGATATTTGGTGCCTGGTGGTAAAAAATAACTAAGTTAAATTTAGAGCTTGAATTGTATCCCGAGCGAACAGAGAACTGGGCACCCATATAGTTATCCCATTCTTACCTCGGTGAAATCAATTAAACTTGGCTGACTGACTGACTTGGTGAAGAAATGATAATATTAATCATTAATACTTTATTATTAAAAAAAAAATGCATCGCAAAATAAACTAATATTTAAATTTAAAATTATTGTAGTACATAATAAAAATAAATATTATTAATCTTTTTATTAATATTTTTTGAGGTCAGTAGTGGCACATGTACCTTGTGCCACGACCTTAAAAAATATTTAGCCAAGCTAAGGTAAGCGTGTGACTATAAGCGCGACAGATTGTAGGTTCGATTTCCATTTGACGAATAGAAATATTTAATATTTTCATTTCTTCACTCTGGTGTCGAGGCAAAGCGCGACGTTGAGTTTCGCCACTCAACACATATTGACTCCAGAATTTGGAGGAAAGTCAGGAGCGGGGTTTCTTAACACTAGGCTCCCTGATGCATGAGGGGATGAATGACCACGCGCTTTATCCGTAATAAGCCAAAATATTTCCAATGAAAAGTGCACAAATCGATAGAAACCTCTGGTCACAATTATAAATGATGAATTCAGCTAATTAGTAAGTCCTGGTTACTTCACGCACTCGTCACATTATTGGTTTTTAAGTGATATTGTTATTAACGAAACGAATAGTTAATCTGTTACATAAGATGGTGACCGGATTAGTTCTCTTATGTAACGTAATAATTACTTAATATATTGATATCAGAATAAAGAAATACGGAAAAGATTCATCTTAATTAGAAAGGGTTTTCCCACTTTTAGGGTAGGTACTTTAGAGGTATAAAATTATTTTTATTTTATTTTTTTTTAATATCATATATCCAAATCTTTTTGGAGCACAGGTAAAATCAAATTTCTAAATAAACACAATCAAAAGGCACCCCTTATGCTATGTTTTTGCTACAGTTGTATTTTCGGTGTAATGAAAACCTATAAAGTAAAAATTCCAAAAATAACGATAATTTATAGGGAATAGTGATAATTTGTAGGGACATAGAAAAAAAGTCATTACAAACTTATATTTGTAATAAAATGTATACATATTGAGTGAAAACGCTAGCAAAATGAAATTTGTCCCTTTCACGTACAATGAGCCAAAGGCTCAAGGGAACAAGGGAAAGGGAAAGGGCGCCAACTAAACCAAAGGGTTTAGTTGGCGCATAGGCTCAAGTGTGTGATTGTAAACGTCACTGATTGTGAATTCGATTCTCACTCGACGAATGAAGTATTTATTTAAATTTATATGTTCATTTCTTCGCTCTGTTGTCGAAACAAAGAGCGGCGTTAAGTTCCTTGCTTTTATTCAAAATCTAGCAAGAGATTCATAGATAGAAAATAAAACATTGAATTAAAAAAATATTATCGTAGAACTTTATTGTAGGCTAATACTACACAACAAAAAAATATGTGTCTAGGTTTTAGTCACCTTTTATACTTACGCGATTTCTTATTTACTAATAAGTACAATCTTAAAATAATCTTAATACTTTTCCTTAAATGTCGTATATAATTATGTTTTTTGTAACGAGTAAGAAAATAAATTAAATGATATTATTATTTAAAATCATATATCAAAATCAAAGTGACTTAATTGAAAAAATAGCAAATTTTCACAAAATCCGCATTTCTTCTTAAGAATATTTTTTTGTGAGTTTAAAGAAAAATGTGAATTTACCGACATTTGTTATTAAATTAAGTACTTTCAATTTAAGATTATATCTATATATTAAAAACTCGGTTAAGGGATCTTTAACAGGAATATATGAAGTGTTAAAAGAAACAATATTGAGATAATAATATAAAAACAGTTATTTTAAAATGACTTAAAATACTTTATCGTATGCATATCTATATGGACTCTCATCAATTAATATGAATAATTATACATTTATACAAAAAGTTTTTCTTTAGCTTTTCTTAATCTAAAATTAAAATTATAACACAGTCAATCACGTATAATCTTAACTTACGATTTAAAGGTAAATACACGTGTACCTCTGTATGTAAGTCAAAGAGCCCAAAAGTCAGGGAAGTGTAAGAGGTCAGGTCAGAGATATGCTAATTTTTAAATTTTTAATCCTAGTATTATATATATTATTACAGCTACAATTTCATTAATGAATGTTATAAAATGAATAATAACAGAGATTCACATTACTCATCAGGATCGTCTTAACCCTACATTACCACTTTAATTGAATAATTGTACATCGTCATTGTCTTTGAGTTGAATTGAAGAAGCAGAATTAAAATTGTAATTCTGCTTCTTCAATTCAAATATTTTAATTTGTTAATTTTAAGTTTAATATAATTGTTGGCGTTGCATTAAACTTTGAAAAACTATGATCTCATAAGTTTATCAACTTATCATAGTTTTTGTTCATAATTTTATTAGTACTAAAAAGCGAAAAATATTATAACTCTAAATTCAACTTCTTCTCCCCTTTTTAAAATACTATAGTCGAAACAGCCAAGGTAGGTAGATGTAGTTAGCGTAATAACATTAGTCATAAGAGCTGACTCGATTTATTAGCAAATTTACTAAATCTTACGATAACACGTATATTTTTTTAAACTGACTATTTTAAAATAAGTATATGTTTTTAGTTTAAACTTTTATGTTATTTGTAGATATTTTATTTAACCTTTCACTTTCGTCCGCAAAATCACTTTTATCTTCTTTAAATGTGCCATTCTTAAAATAATATTCTATTTCCTGTAGTGTGCGGCCTTTTGTCTCTGGCAATTGGAAGTAGATGTATAATAAGCATAAAAACACGATCGTAGCATTCAAAAAGAAGACCCCGTGATAGCCAATTTGGGCAAACATTTTTGTAGCAAATTGAATACTAATAAATTGTACGACACTAAAAATAACGCCTAACAATAAACAATTGATAGTTTTTATCTCCAAAGGATGTAACTCTGACAGCAAAGTCTCAAGTACTGAATAGGGGCCTGCAGTGACAGTCACGTAATAGAGAGCTAATAACGAGATCTTGACCCACGCCATCTCTCCATCTTGCCAAAAATAAAGACTTGCTGCAAATATCATTAGTATTGTATTAGAAATGATGCCAGAACAAAATAGCAATGGCCTCATGTTAAATTTTGTTACTAATATACAAGAAAATCCTGCTCCTATAAGAGCGAATCCATCAACCATAATTGTATAACCTAAAATATCATTTGTGCCTGTTATATCTTGTATAATTGTTATAGCCATAGTGCTTAACAAAATCCTACCAGCCGCTACTCTGTATAAGCAAATAACATTCATTAATATTATTATTTTTTGTAAATAACGTTGTTTACATGCTTTTAAATATTTTTTAATGAGTATTATAAAACCACCAGATGTTTTTTCAGATACTGTTGGATTATTGTTTTGGTATTCCAATAACATTCTCAGTTCTTTTTCCGTTGCTTCATTGTGAGGGTGAAGAGTATAGAACGCTTGTTCACATTCTTCGAATCTGTTCTGTGTCGCCAGCCACGATGGACTTTCCACCCAAAATAGTGGAATAATTGCAGACAATGCTGTTGGTATTAGACCGACAAGGGCTACATTTCTCCAATGCAAGAAGAGACATAGCACGTGCCCAAACATGGTTCCTAATGACGAGCCAATACCAGACATTACATTCAAGCAGAATGATCTCATGTGCGGCGCCACATATTCTCCAATATTTATATACGTCATCACAAGGATGCCTCCATATGACAGTCCAACTATGGCTCTGCTCGCTATTAGCACTGTTTTATCTTGCGCAAAGTATACCATTATCCAACATATTAATACGGGAATTGATAAAATTGTAAGGGATTTTCTTCTGCCAAAAGCTTCAGTCAGTCCTACCATAGAAGCAAATCCCAAGAAGCAGGTTATGTTGATCGTTGCAGCTGTAATAATGAAATTCAAAATATTTTTTAAAAATATTAATTTATAAATTAGAAGTTTCACCTTGGAATGAGAGATTTATGCAATGACCCAGGTCAGGGGGGCCCTGGGATCTCAGTCTATTAAGTAGTATTTCAATGTTTGTAAAATCAATCAGTATTATGCTGATATGTTTTCAAATATTATTGTAGAAGTAGATGTGAATGTACTGCGTGTCACAGAAAAAAAGCATGAGTACTCACCTATAGTAGATATGTCATCGTCAGATAATTTCATAGAACTGCTCAGATCGTGCAAAGCGTCAATCATTCCTGACATTTGACCAAATATAAAGCCATCGGATATACTGCACAGCGCCAGCCCAGTGACCACAAGGACCTGTAATTTTAATATAAATAATAAAGTTTTTATAAATATTTTTTTTTACCTTGTTGGGACTTACAATAAATATGTATGTTAATTTTATTGAGATTGACTATTGTAGCGCAGGGATACACGTATGTGACTGTAAACAAGACGATTGTGCATTCACTTCCCACTCGGGAAATAAAATATTTAATATTTTCGTTTCTCCGCTCTGGCAACTAGGCAAAGCGCAGCGTCGAGGTCCGCCATTCAACACATAATGTCTAGAAAACTAGGCTGGAAGTGGGGAACTGAAGTGTCTTAATGGGAACAGAGTGTCTTAGTACTAGATTTCCAGGTTCCTTCTATCTACAAAGATATTATATATTTTTACTTTCGAGTTTTTTCTAACAAAGTTGCGGGTGACGGCTTTAAAAATATTTGAATTTGCTATCCATACATTTATTATTAAAAAATTCTTAAGTTTACGCAAACCAAGTTACCTGCACAGTATACGTATTACGTACATATACACATGCATGCATACATGTACAGTAGGTATACTCAAACACGTGTCGAAAAATTTTGTAGTTGTTGAAATACTAACTATCAAAAAGTCATTGACGCCGTTTGGATAAGTTTACCTGAACATTCAATAATGAGTTCGTTTCTTTTTATTTTTTGTAGCTTCACGATGTATGTGCGGACACAGTAGAGGGAACCTGGGGACCTGGGTGGTTAAGACACTCCGTTCCCCATGCAGATACTTCCGTTCCCTTTTTTACGCCGAATTCTTGGGGCAATGCGTGTTTAGCGGCGGAATTCAACGCCGCGCTTTGTATTTGATAATATTTCATTAAATATTTCATTCCTCGAATGGGATCTCAAAACTATCACACACTTGTGTCCTAGCGCCACAACCTCATTAGTTTAGGTTTGCATAGATTTTTTTATATAAAACAACAAAAATACATATATAACCAAGTAACAAAAAAAATCAACCAACCTGCCGTAGAGTTTGTACATTATGTTTCATGATTACTAGAAAAAAATAATATTTGATCCAAAGTTAAATTTCCTATTTTTCTTTTCGCATAACAGCCATTCAAGTCAATTTATGCAGACGCTACCTGAAAATAAAAACAACATACAATTTTAACGAATAAAAATACAAGTTCAACATATCCTTTATTCTAGAAATCTGTTATTCTTATAGTTAAAGGGTACCTAGGCCCTAAGGGGCCGATCGAACGAACGGTCGGTTGGCCGACCGACGTTGGCCTAGGGCCTAGGGCCTAAAGCAGCCAGACCTTCGTTATGGTCTAAAACTGAAAGTTCCTATGCACATACCCCCAAAACCAGTACATGAATATGAAGTTTGGGTGGTGGTTACTTTGGGAGTTATTAGGTAAATAACTTACATAATATATTACCTAACTTTTGTTAAATTATAAAGCCATATTTTTAATATTTTCTTGAGAACAGACAGACTCTGCCAGACACCTCTAAACCCTGACAAAATATACCCGTACTTTCGTCATAGTATAAAAACAGAATTTTATGGTCATATGTTGAGTGACACGAGCTTGAGACAAATATTATCTTTTACTGCTTAAATCTTTTATTTATATTGTATTTCAGCCAGTCACGTTGAATAAAAATAAGAGTTATTAAAGAAAATCTCAGGATTCTTTGGCTTGTGGTTTTGGCAGTATTCAGAGAGAAACAAATAAAATACGTATTGTATAGTATACTTGTAACAATAAAAAAGATTTATTTTCAATTTTATTGAATATTGTGAAGGAAACCGATAGTAATTAATACAAAAAAGAAATTGCAACGTTGCTTATGTGATTTTCACAGGCGCTTTGCGTAAATACATTGTCATATGAATAATGTAAGATGATTTTAACACTTTGTAATAAACAATTTAAACACTTTTCAATATTTAATATGTTAAAAAGTGTCTCATAGATTTATCAAAAATCTTATAATTAAGAATTTTCTTTAATCTTTTTTTACATTTTTAGTAAAAGTAAAGTAATAGTAAGTTATTTACACATATTACAAAAATCGTTACAATTAATTCTATAAAGAATATTTTTTAGAACCTATCAATATTTGTTAAGGTGCCATTAATTAACCAGCTGTAGGCGAATTGCGTCAAATCAACTCTCTTGTTTGTCGTTTCTAACAAATAGTACATAAATTACTTTGTTGAAACATATAAAAAATATTAACTAAAAAAACTTTTTTTTCCCAGAGTACTTTACAAATCAAGCCCTCTTATTTGGAACCCATATTATGTAAATTGTGCAAAAAATTTTCGAATCCGCCATTTTGTTTTGACCGCCGTTTTGGAAGAAAGAACTGAAGTTGTAATCCAAATTTCAGCCCAACCGGAGTGGGTCGGAATGTAATAATAAGTTTAAGCGGGCGAAGCCGCGCGTGGGTTATCTCTTATATGATTATGAAAAGACCGTCCCGTGGTGGTTTAGGCGTTTCGAGAGAATGAGTGATAAAAGGATATTTAAAAAAATATTTTTTTATACTTAAAGAACCCACGGAGGGCATGTAGGTACAACATAGTACCTTTTGGTGCTTTAATTTTTCTGTTTACATTTAAGATGCAGCTTTATGATTTTTCCTGACTACGAAGAGAAATTTAGTGTTAAAGCACTCCGCTCCCCAGTTTTGCTGAATTTTCGATACATTACGATTACGTATTAGAGCAGCTTTGTCTACTAGTACGAAAATTATAAATAATATTTAAATATATTTATAATATGACAAACATGTATAACACTTTCTCGAGTGAGAATCAAACCCACGACGGCCGCGTTTATAAACCTGTCCTGTCCAAATGCAGATAGATATAAATTACGAAATAGTAATTCCCCGTGCAAAATATTTCTCATTTCGTATACAAATTCCTTACTGCTAGTGACATTTCTTTAAAAAGAAAGTTGAAAGAATAATTTTAATATATCGACATTGAAAAGGAACGAACAATAATAATAAAGTATATCCAAATAACAACTGGACGGAAACTAGACTAACTTAACTAAAATAAATTTCTAAAATTTGAAAATTAAATATGAATAATTTGTTTTAAGTTTCATTGTCGTACATATATTTACCATTACCATTACTTTTGGATCAATATCAATCCGTCAGAATATGATGTTATACATAAAATAGCGTAATCTTAAATTAAACAATAAATATTACTAAAATAATATTTATAGCACCAATATTTTTATTTATATTAAAATAATTCCGATAAAACAAATAAAAAAAATATTTTATATTTGTTCAATTAATACTAAAAAATGGCTGCCAAACTTTAAAAATATAGGAATTTGAAAATAAAATTACTTACTGGTTTTTCTATACAAAATAAATTGATATAAATTAAATTATTATTATTATTAATTTATTTATTTTCTCATATCACTAGCGTGCTTCTCACTATACACACGACCTGTTAAATGTCAAACGGTTTGGGTTTTAAGCGTTTGCCATTATTCCCCTGGTATAATAAACATAGAGGCTGTCGTGGCGCAGGGGCACAAGGGTGTGACTGTAACGCGAAGGTCGTGGGCTCGATTCCCACTCGAGGGATAAAAATAGAAATATGATTTATAAAAAATTTTCGCTCTAGCACCAAGGCAAAAGACGTTGAGTTGAAGCGCCACTCAAAACGCAATGCCTCGACAAATTATACATTATAATATGGTAATTGTGCTAATTAAAAAAATTCAAAGCAGGCAATTTAACACTTACACTGGTCAAGGCCATTGCGTATTTTTTTTAATGTAAAGATATTATCTTCTTTTATTTTAAATTTAATATTAATGATATATGTTTATCATTTATTTTTTTAGTTCCTCGCTCTGGTAACTTGGCACTTTGCCTCTAAGAATTTGGCGGAAGTCGGAAGTGGGGAACGGAAGTGTGTTAATTGTAAAGGAGGTTCCCAAGCTTCCTCTGCTTACCCTGCTGCCTGCTAAGTTAAAAAAAATATATTTTAAGGAAATTTATTTTATTTTTGTATCTGAAACGTTTGTTGTAGAATCATAAAAATTTAGGTAAACAATAAAAACATTATGCACATTTTGAGTATTTTTACAGGTTCACGCTGCATCTCACACATAGCAGAATAAGCAGAAGGAACCTAGTGTTAAGACATTCCATTCTACTTTATATTATAAAATGATATAGTAAGTTAAAAGCAAATAACAATATTAAGAAAAAAGTAACCTTAACCTAAGTAAGGGCATTCATTTTTAATACACCTAATTAAATAGTAAGCTTGTGTCTCACGCATAATGGCACAGACCGAATATTAAACGCCTTGTTTAATTTATTTATCTCAAGAATATAATATATTTATTTAAAACTAGTCTTTAGTGTAAATTTCACAATAAACCGTAACTGAACCTCAAATCTACCCTTTAATTCTACAGAAATTTTTATATTTTTTTTCCTAAATCTAATTTTTTTGTAAAAATTACGAAGCAATTCGAAGATGATGATTTTTTTATATAAAAAATAAAATAAATAAATATATTTTTTATATTTTTATCGCATAAATAATATTATTTATTTACTTAATAATAATTTTATTTTTATTGATTCCAGCTCAAAACAACTGGTATTGGGTATCAATTATCAACTGGTCTCGATATTTTGTAAAAGTACTATTCAAGTTTTATCTCTATTAATATACATGAAATAAGTAACGAGTATATAAGAATATCAAAATAACGGATTGTACGGTACCTGGCGGTTATGAGTTCGATTCCCACTCGCGGCAATATTTGATAATTTAATTTCCTTATACTGGTAACAAAATAAAATGAGGCATTGCCTAATGAGCGAAGACATGCGGAGGAAATGGGAGCGGAAGTGTGTTTAGGTCTGCGGTTCCTTGGAGTACAAAAGTTTATGCATCGATTTGTATTGCAATTTGCTGCATTTTGTATGACTATTAAAATTCAAAACCTGTTGATTAAAGATATAGACGTATTCAAAACCTACAGTACTTCCGATGAACCTACAATTATGGAATTTGGAAAGAAGTGAGTACTTGTGGCACAAATAAAAAAATCCAAATGCAAAAATTATAAATAAATATTTAATACAAATAAATAATTACAAGTTTTGTAGTTTGTTTCTTATAGAAGGAGTGCAAAATAAGTGATCTTGAATGTACAAATGCATACAATTCTTAAAAATTGTACTTCTCGTTAACGTTCTGAAATATTTAGGTACGGAAATATCGGAATACTACACCGACGCGCATTCAACAGGTATTTTTCTTATAAAATTAAATTTAATTTTAATAACAAAAACCAAAAATAGAATCAATCAATATTTAATAGAAGGTCAAACTTGTTTTTATAATTTTATAGGCCTATATAATATTTTAGGATTATAAGTATCTTAGGCTATTATTAGCCCCGATACTACGCCATCGAACCCCAGTTAAAACGTGTTTATTTTTGCTGTCACTTTTAATGTAAATCAGAGAAATATTTAAATATTTATATAGGTAACTTATGTAGGTGCTTAGGGTATAGAAAAAGAAGTTTCGAGTTGCGCGATCTGATCCGAAAATATATAATAAGTTATTTTATTACTTGTTTGCATAGCTTTATACTTGTTTCTTTCTTTTTTCAAGCTACAAAGATAAAGAAATATTTAAATATTTTACTTTCTACCGCAAAGATAGAAGCGTTATATGCTCATTTACCATTGATAGTGTTCTGGGGAACTGTTTGACCTCCTGTTTGACCTCTTGTTTGACCTGCCGTTTCGTACCTACTTTCCAATTTTCTGACCGCACAGTACCATCCTCATCATCTGGATACGTGGTACTCTGCTTCCGTGTATCCTATATATATATGATGAGGATAATGTGCCTACAACGCGGCAGTTGACACGTTCTAATCCCACTCGGGGGATTATAATATTATTTCTTAATATTTTCATTTCTTCGCTCTGGTGCCAAGGCAAAAGCGTGACATTAAATTCTCTCCCTTTATCGTTTGTCTAATTAACAAAGCGAGGAAACAAAAATGTTTAATTATTCGTTCTCCTGAGTGAGAATCGAACCTACGCTCGTCACGATTGCCTCGAAAGAGATTTAGCATAAACAATTATTACACTCTATTCCTTAGTTTCCGGTATTTAACCAGATCTAACAATTCCAAAAAATTTCCAAAATAGATTAAAATATATTAAATGTATTTGAATTCACAGTTATCTAAACGATGAACTACAAAGAAAATTAATACATCTATTACAAAGTCTGGTTTATAAATCACAACTAATTTTAATTTTTTTACGACCATAAAAGGCTAATTTACATTTTACATTAGCATAAAATTTAAGATTTAATTTTCCTTGTAATGATTTATCAAAATAAGAATATTCATTTCGTACTTAATTTATTATTGCAAAACGTGAGATTGGGGAATAAAAAACGTATTGTATATCTTACGAACAAAGTTAAGAGGGCGTGAAACAAACACGTATGACGTATATGACGCTATCGTAGAGCAATTTTAAAATATTACGAAGTTACAACTTCGATTCCGTCCAAAAAAGTGTAGAGGACAAAAAATTATATTACTTTTTGTTATTCAACCCGTTAGTAGCGGCAAAGGCGTTGAGTTTGGCCACTTAACAAGCAACTATGAATATTGGTAGGCAAATAAGAAACGAAGTGTCCTAACACTAGTTTCTCTATACCCAACTGTACGAAAAAGGCGTGAGGCTGAACAAAAAACGCTAACTAACAATAGCAAAAATTGGCAGGAGATCTTAGAATCGCAATTTTGAGGAGCACATAATATAAAAATACTATTAATTAAAAGATGGATGATGTATGAGAAAATCTATTGTTGGACGTATTCCATGCAATATAATCCAATTGGTAGAATGCTTTTTAAAATTTTTGTATTTTTGTCCATTTCTGACAATGCTATCCATGAGAAAAACCCATAAATCTTAAACTTGCTTTAAGTATGTGCACGACAAATGTCAGAAAACCTAATATATCTCTATATCTATACAATTACAATAAGGAAATAATAAAATAAAAATTAAATATAGCGGGAAAGAGATGTAACCATGACGTCGAGAATGTAATAAACAGAAGTTTTTAAGAATATTGCAATTAAATTTAATTGTTTTTCTTTAGCTTCTTTGTTAATGATAAACTTGGTACTTAAGATAACGTTACTTATTATTACAAAAAATTATGCACGCACGTGGTCAGACACTTGTCCGAAATACGCCGAACGTCCTTCAGAGTATACAAATTTCAATTTCAATTTCAATTTCAATCACTGAAAGATTCAATAATTAAAGATTCAAAAGGCTTCCGCTTCACGCTGTATCATGGGATCATACTGTCTTCTCATCTGAACGTCCTGCTTTTTCCTGCTTTCTTGCAACTTTTCCTGCGCTTTCTTTTTGTTTAATTATTTCACTATTAAAACTGCCCGACTACAGAATTCTTTACCAATTGAGATAAGACGTACGGATAGTTTACAAAAATTCTAAATTTCACTTTAAAATACTATTTCAATATTAGCATAAATTAATAGAAATTACAAGTATGCATTATATACATTATTTATTTATTGCGGTATATATTTCACTGTATATTAATTGTTAGTTATTTACGTGTATACGTTTCTAATATGTTAATGAGTAAGTATTGATCTATTCATTTGCATGTTAAGTGCCTATATATAATAATATAATAATAATATACAAGATGGAAGCGTTTACGGGAACAGCATACGGGGTATAATAAATAAACGTGATTATAAGTCACATCAATATCCATACCTATATTATAAATTCGAAAGTAACTCTGTCTGTCTGTCTGTCTTTTACGCAATCAGGGCCAAACCGCTAATTTAATTGTGATAAAATACTCATATAGAGATACTTGAGGGTCTCGGGATGAAATAGGATACTTTTTTTCTTATATTTGTAATATTTTCGATATATACGAATATATTAAAATACTTATTAATTTGACATGCAATTTATTCCGCCATGTTAATAACAACAGTCTCTCTGCGACCGTTGCTAAGCAACGATTTGCAAAGTTTGTTGTTAGAAATCGTCACCCAAAATGAGCTTGCTTAACGCACCTCTCTAATGAAAACTGAAAATAATTTCATAAATACATTTAATAAATCTTCGTATAGTTCAAGCGGGCGAAGCCGCTTTCGGGTCCACTAATGTTTATATAGGAACTTCTAATGAAGAGAGAAGAATTACTAAGCATGTGGAGAACGGAGTGTGAATGTTACAGCTGTGCGCACATAAAAATGAAACTATAAGTTAATAGTTGATGGTACAGAGTATATAATTTGATATTTAATAAATTTTATAAAACCAAAAAAATCACCCCTTGCACTTGGAATTAAATCCACAACTATCATGAAGACAAACATCATAAAAATAGTTTTGTGTGAATATGTTTCATAATGTATATAGCTTGGTGAAACCAGTCGAGATATAGGAGCACAAGTGTGACTGTAAAAGGGGCAAAGGGGGGTTGTGGGTTCGACTCCCAGTCGACAAAACTAAATATTTTATATTTTTATTTTGAGTTAAATGCGCGGCGTTGCGTTCCGCCACTCAACACGCTATGCCACCAGAATTTGGTTGAAAGCGGGGAAGGAGCTATCTCATATCTATCTCCACTTTCCACCGAATTCTGGAGGCACGTGTTGAGTGGCGGGACTGAACACCGCTGTTTGCCTCGACATCAGAGCGCTGAAATGGAAAATTTATTTTTAAATAAATATTTCACTTCACATCGAGTGGGGATCGAACCCACAACCAGTCGGTTTACAGTCACATTTTGCCTCATTTTATATACTTATAATTATAATCTTTTATTACATATTTTAACAAATTCATAAATTATATAATTGATCGAGGTCAATTATGCAATAAATCTTATATAATTCTATGCAACAATAACAAACAAAGGAAATTATAATTTCATTTAAATTTTAAATGTTCACAACAAAAACATGTATACAGGGTGTAACTCGATCGACGAATCAACAATATTTGTGGGTCTTGTAAAAAAACGGATTCTTGAAGAATTCGCAAATACCTTACTTGGGTTTGCGTTCTTTTTTTTCCCCAATATAGCTTAATAAATAAATAAATTTGACTGAAAAAATTATTTGTTAAAATATAATTTTTAAAAGAGTGTTTTTAATTTGACATTATTTTTTAATATTTATAGACCGATCTTTTCGTTCCCCGAAGAATTCTGAATTCTGGTTCTTGCTGAATCATTGAAAATCGCTAAACTTACATGAGAGTGAATTGGATAGATAGATAGGTCCCCTACACAAAGTCCATTGTCGATCTGTCGATTGAGTTACACCTGTATAAGATATGTACGACTATATAAATAGCGTTGAAAAACTACCATTTTTTGTATAAACAAAACCTTTATGTTGTTTTTCTGCATGACGTTAAAATCATAATAATTACCACAAGCCGCTACTGCCAGTCTTGGTGCAAGGGCACAAGCACGGCGGTCGTGGGTTCGATTCCCACTCGAGGAAATGATATGAATATTATTATTACTTTTTTTTGTTTCCTGCTATACAGCAGGAAGCTCTCGGTCTCTAAACTCTTTAGTAGTTACTAAAGAGAGACACAGTTTAGCCCTGATAGGGCAGATTCAAAAACTTTATCCCAAAAATTGGCACTAAAAAGATGCGCTGTCATATCAGCAAATGCTATATATTTTTGAGCTGTAAGTCATATAGATTGTTGAAATAAGTGAAAAAAAGTGTGGGAACTAGATACTGCCCTGGGGAACCCATTCAACGCTTCCTCTACAGTAATACAGTATAAGCCATCAGCGATTTCCAAATACATTTTAAACTGCTTAAATCTTTATTTTACTAAAGCATCCGAAAATTAAGTAGGTAGGTATAGAAATAAGTCAGCTCGTTAAAAATCTGCCGGAGAAATATCAATTTCAAAAGCAAAGTTACATCGAAAAGTGAGTGTAGATATTAATTAGGACATCCACATAGCAGCATGCATAAGCATCGATTAGCAGCATGCATAAGCTGCATTTCCACCATTAATCTTACAGAAAGGTTAACAAGCTCATAAATTAAATTAAAATGCAGATTTTTTAGTATCTTAAAATTAATTTAGTTGTACATTAAATTATTAATGGAAATAATTTAGCTCTAAAATACAACTTAACGATCCTAGGTATGATTTTTTGTTCATACCGTGATGTAAACGGTGATATCTCGAGTTAGATACTGAAATAATTTTGTAATTGACTAGTTGCTGCCCGCGACTTCGTTTGCGCAGCATTTTTTTCATCAATTACTGGGATTACAACACAAAATAAAAAAAAACCGTTTGATTCGTATTCCATTATCATTTTCCCCACTGACACACACATAGAAGAGTAGGCAGTGAGGACCTGGTAACCTTCTATTGAGATATTCCGTTCCCATTTAGACACTTCGGATTCTGACGATATCGTGTGTGTGGCGGAACTCAACGCCGCACTCAGCCGCGTTATCAGAGCCAACGAATGAAAATATGAAAAATTCATTTCCTGGAGTTGGAATCGAAACCAGTGACTGGCCGGTCTGGAGGAATAATTTTCTTTATTATTAGATATTTATTGTACAGACACCTTTTTTAGTGTTTTATTATAGGATATACAGTAGTTTATTTTATTATATATATAAGTTAGTAATAATATATACAAAAATAACAATTTTAACTAATGCTCAATTTGCTTTTTGTATAATTTAATCATGTGTATTTTTTATTCACTCAGTTACCTTAATATAATTAAATTGTTAGTGATCGCTATCTCTGCATAGGAGATATATGAGAAAATATATTATTGGGGGCTACTATTAACGTTACAGAATCCAAAACAATAATATTTATTTTGTTTTCCAGAGCGAAGAAATGAAAATTATAAATAAAAAATATATATATATATATTTCCACTATTATTATTTCCGATAGTAAATAGAATCCTTTCTTATTAATCTAAATAAATCCTTACTTATACAAAAATAAAAAAACACGTACTGTTTATTTTTTTTTAATAAATGTAATACAACTTGTAAGCCTATATAACTATATACAATTGATATTTCTTAACTAGGTTATTAAAATTTTTTTTCGCTTCACACTGTATCCCTCAATTTATCAGGGTAGGCAGAGGGAACCTAATGTTTAGACTCTAAGATACCTTGGGAATAATTTGTTATTATTACTGAGGAACTGACTGAGGAAGCGACAAAATACAACTTAAAAAAATATACGAAATACGGTATACCATTATAAAAGTAAAAAAATTAAAACATATAACATATTTAATCTGGCATAAACCATCCATGGAAGCATTTAGGTACTTGAGATTTCGTATTGAAATTAGCTCGCGCAATTTCCTTCATATCACTAGCGTTTAACACTAACAGTGTTACCATATGATCGTCTTTACCCCATAATATTGCACTGAGTAGAACGCCGTCGTCTTCGTCCTGAAAAAATATAAATTATAAATAAAGAAATTTTAAAAAGAGGTAATAATTATAGTTAAAGAAATAGAAGAAAGAGAATCTGAAAATATCAAACATGTTATTTCCCCAAGTAGGAATCGAATCCACTTCCTCTAGTCTTTCAATTTAGAGATAAGATTATTAAAATTTAAATTATAAGATATAAATTAAAATAAATATAAATAAATTAAAATATTCCTTAGGATTAGAAAAAGTAACGTTTTCTTTTAATTATTAACAATTTATTTAAATATATACTACAATAACATGCATTTAAAAACTTAATAGTTTTTAAATAAAAATTTACACAGTAAAAATATTATACGTAGCACATTATTTTATATGTAGTTTATTATAATAAAATTTAATATGTACTGAAACTCCACTCATATTTATGCTAATTATAAGCCAAGTTATATAATTCTAGCTATAATTCTTTAACTTGATTACTTAAAACGATAACGCCCACGCAATTTTCGGTATTAGGTAGATAAAATCTAATAAGGTTACAATCTAAACAAATATTTTTATTTTTTCTGTCAGAAATAGCTTCACTCATTTAAATGCAGTTTTTACTATTGCATTACGGCCAACTTCTCTTAATATTTAGTGTTTGTATTATTTAGATTGGTTTATAAATAAAGTAATATATCAATATAAAGTATTTTGTTAGATAAAATTTCTATTAAGAATTGAATTGGCTGAAACTTAAGTTGTAGACAGAGTAAATAAGTCATTACAGTAGTAAATATATGTATGTAAGAAGTTCAGGCGGGTGAAGCCGTGAGCGGGTCGTTAGTTTTTTTCATATAATAATATCTTGATACCTTTGCTTCAGGATGAGCTATGAACACTGGCTCGCTGGGATAAGAGTCCAGTTCACGCCAAATAGTGATATCCCCGGTTTTTGTATCAATTTTAATTAGCTGAAACGATATTCTTTCATAAATTATAGAAAAAGATGTTCTTTCTCCTTGTCTTTGTTTTATTTTATTAGAAAATTTAATATAGTTTTTAAAAACTCTGCCTAACTTGCTGTATGTGGGCTTGCTGGCTATATATAACATGAAGGTAAGAAAAAATATAAATAATAAAAAACCTTACCGAACCAGCAAATTTTGAAGAAACATCTGACCCAATTCCATAGAAAAATCTATACGGCCTCCCTAAAAACATATTATCTATATATATAAAATCGAAAGGTCACTCACTCATCATGAAATCTCAGAAACTACATGTTCTAGGAATCTGAAATTTTGCATAGGAGTTACTTATAGGACATAGGTGCTCGCTAAGACGGGAATTTGCAGTATTCAACTTCTAAGGGGTTGTTTTTGGGGTTGAAAGTTTGTATAAAATTTCGTTACTACAAATGCTAGGAGTCTCAAATTTTGCATGGACGGCACTTATACGACGTAGGTTTAGAAATTAATAATAACGTAGTTCACGCAGGCGAAGCCGCGGGCGGGCCGCTAGTTTTACATATATTTCATAATATTAACGCTTAAAAAAATATTGACATGTGACTTCCAAAAATTATATAATTAAAAACATTTAATTTTTTTTTTGTTTCAGCTAATTCTATAAAATAAATTCTATACTAATATTATAAAGCTCTACGAATTGTAATTGGTATACCAAAGTAAATTCTGGCGCTAAGAATATTTCATACTATATTTAGTAGTTTTAGTTACTTCCATCAGGACGAAGGGGCGAAGCCCCCTCAAGCCACGTATGCCACGTGAAAATAGAAATATATAAAAATAGTCTTACCATTGTAAACATCATAATTCATCCTTGGTGCTTCAATACCTATGTCAGCTATAACTTTCGATTCAACTGTGGTGTTAGACGGCGCGTTCAGAGGAATCTCGATACGTTTGGGTCTAGACTCATGCCACTGGCCATAGTCAGGAATATTTTTTACGTTCTGGTTACGAAATAAGAAAATATTTATTAATAAATGCTTTCAATTGTTGAAAATTTATGTTGTTTAAAACAATTTGGGAGCTGCTTAAGATTTTTAAAATGTTTTTCCACTCTAAGAATATTATTTTTTATAGAAAATTAATAAAAATAGAACCTAGCCTTAAGGCTCTCCATTTCCTCACCTTCTATCCTTCTATGCAGTGTGGAGAGTGGCCAAACTCAATGACGTACTTTGTCTTCTTACCGGGACAAGGAAATGCCAATAAACGAAATTAAAATATTAAATATTTCATTCCCCTGAGTGGGAATAGAACCCAAAGCCGTCGCGTTTACTGTCCGACGATTGTGTTTCTGCGCCATGACGACCTCAAATGTTTTTTTTGTTATCTTACCTTAATAGTTTCAACGTACATCGCGTCGATAATCTTAGCGTCTTTGTAAGCAATAACGTCGATATATAAATTTCCGTTATTTTCATAACAATTAACTAAATGCATAAAAAAGAATGTTTTAGTAGTATAACGAATTTGATTCCCAGTTTCGCGATGAATCAAAATTATTTGGGTCTGAAAAATGAAAAGATTGCTTAAAATATTTGTTAAAGTCTATAAGTACTTAATATTGCCAATAAAGATATATTTTTTATATTACGGATTGTCAAAAATAATTTAATTATGTGCAACATTTATAGATGCTTAAGTGTCGTTATTTTTTAAAGAATATTATGAAAAATTTATGTTTTAATTTCCTCGCTCAGGTGTCGAGGCAAAGCGCGGGGATCAGTGCGTCCAGAATTCGGCGAAAAGTGAGGAACGGAGTGTCTTAACACTAAGCACCCTGCTGTGTGCGTACAGCGTAAAACTAATTGTTTATTATTATTATACACAAATATGAAATAACATCGATGTCATAGTCGTGCAGCAGCCCAGTACTTTACTGTAAACCCAACGGTTTTGTTTTCGGTTCCCGCTCGGAGCAAATACAGATTTTCATTTTCTCGCACTGGTAGCAAGTCAAATCGCGACGTTGAGTCCCACCACTTAAAAAAAGTATGGGACGTAGTGCTTTACCGAGCGAGCGTTTTAGCTTAAAAAAAAATGGATTTACCATTATATTTTGCTTCACATTTTTTTCTAAATCCTAGACACCACACACCATTTTATGTTCAGTTATTTTTTTTTTATATTCATACCTCGTACTCCGGATACCAAGCTAGTGCAGAGTCAAATGCTCCCTTCAGCAGTGTAGTTTTCAGAAAATATAACAATGATATTGATAATGGTTGCTCTATTATAATAAAGTAATTCTCTGATATACCTGTAACAAAGGTACATAACATTACGGTGTAGTTCTTAGTTAGCCTTAAATGACGAACAAACAATAATAATGAACACTATCGAATTGCTTTAACCGTGTGTGCTGCAAAAATAGTTAAATCTGTTAAGCTCTTTATATGACAAAAAAATATTCAATTTCATTAGTTTTAAGTAAATAAGATTTAAATAGATCGCAATAAGGCATTTTGTGATAAAAATTAAAAGAACATTGCATGGTGATCATTTTTATTAGACATATGCAAAAAAATATAAAATTTATAAACATAAAATATAAAATGTATAATATAAATTTAAAATTTATAAACATAAGTTATTCCAATATCATAATACAACGCTCTGTGTCAGTATGTTCCCCAACTTTATCACTAAATATGGCTGTGCCAAAATAAGCGTATCTAGTCAAAACGCGATTGAAGTCTTGCGTTAAGGATATAAATATATCTCATATTTTACAAATTAGATCCCAGCCCGATCGGCGGCCGCAAGGCTAGTATTGCCAGTAGGTACCTACCCCCTTCTTTCCTCAACCAGCAGAAAAAACAGCATTGCCCTCAAGTTCAAAAAGTGGAAGAAGATATAAAATATACACTTAATTACAAAACATATAAAATTCACTACCAATATACAGGGTGGAATTGTCAGCGCCACTTTAAATGAAACACAGTTTTAACTACTCTATAAAAGCTTAATATAATTCGGAAAAAAATAATTCTCAAAAATGAAAAAGTTTTTTTTTTCAAACAAAATAAATAATAAAATTATCGTTTTAAAATAAAACGCCATTTGTAAAATATTATATAACATAGGCACGCACACACTTACCTGTCAAAGCGGCAACGTCGCATACGTATGTGTGCGTGACACGAAATACAGGTATGGATAAAAATCGTGAAATGAAAAAAAAATCCTACGTCCAAACTGTTGAGGTACCTTGATTATTTTTTTTAATTCTGGGTTTGAAATATTTTACCCTATATGCAGTTTCAGTAAAAGAAGCGCTGCCTCTTCCATCCTGTATATAAATTGTAACAAACGTATAAGAATTTCGACGTAGTTTGATAAGTATATATGAATTAGTGGTCAGAGCGCTTGCAAGCGTACGCGCTAAATTTTCTATACGTTTCCTAAAACCAAAACGACAATTAAAATAAAAAAAATAAATAAATAGTGGCACCGTGAGACCATATCGCTGGTCAAACGCAATTCTTTATTTCCTCCGTTCTAATTTGACATAATGATAGGAGCATTATAGAATTAAAAAAATAACGTTTATTATTTTATGATAAACGGCAACGGCATAGTTGCAACGCTTAATGAAACCATAAAATAAATAATATTAAATGTTTTATTATGATAAAATTGTTATACTGGCATAAAATAAAAATATTAAATTAACATAAAATGTCATAATTAAAAAATATTTTAAATTAAAATATAAATAATGCATGTTTAACTTCAGTTCCTTGTTAATGAGTTGGAAGCGTATAATATGAACATAAATCATACGTTACATATTCACGTTTTTCACGTTTACCACGTTTCTGCACGTTTTTTTCGCGTATTGCAGAGTAGGCAGTTGACCCAGTGTTAATACTCTCTATTTTCCGCCCAATTTTTGAGATGTATGTTTAGTGGTGGAACACAACGTCGTGTTTTGTTCAGTTTAGACAAACCAAAGAAGAATCTTTTCTTCTAAGATATATTTATATATTATAATTCTAGAAGAAAAATAATTCATTACATCGTGAACCCACAACCATCTGGTTTGCAATCATATTCTCCCCCAGCGCCAAGTTGGCGTCAGGCAATTAAATAATATATTTTTGGAATGAAGTTCCTTACGGCAGGCTTGGAAGGGATAGGGATTTCGCTGCGTGACCGAACTGAACAAAATGTGATAGTAAAACCGTAAGAAAAATGCGTGGAATAAAACCGTTAAATGAGACGTGCGCAGGCGCGACAGTCGCATACACAGACGAGTAGTGTATAATAGCTTTCTCTTTCTCCCTCTTTCTTTTTTTAGTTGTGAATTTGAATTACGATGGTTTTTTTATTTTAAGTAATTTATTATTTCCTAAAATACTGAATTTCCTAAATACTTTCTTGTACTTAAATAACACTGATTAGTTTCAGCAAAATTTAAGAGAAAAATCAAGAAAACCTACATAAAATTGAGCACGACTTTTTTTGCAATTTGTGTCGATTAGCCGAATTACATTAGCCGAAGGAACTTCGTTCCTACCTGGTGTCCCACGACACCACATTTTTAATTTTTTTTTTTTCAACTCTGTTCAAATTCTATTTAAAAGATTTTTCTTTTCCTTTATATAATATTTCTTAGATATACAGTCCACGAGGTCTAAGCTGAGCTTTGCATTTGTGTGAGGAAATAAAAATATTAAATATTCAATTTCCTCGATTGGGAATCGAACCCACCACCTCGCATTTACAGTCACACACTTGGGGACACCGTATCCCCCACTGGACTGGATAAATTTTTAAATCGTTTGATACTATAACATTGCTTACCAAATGAGTGCATATACGCCGGATTAAATCGCCACCTTGGTTCTATTACGCTGATTATTTCTGCAGAATCGAACATGTCACCTAAAAATGTATTAATGTATTAAATTTATTTATTATTTTAGTTCAATTTTCCACCCAATTTTCGAGACATTGCATTAACGCAAATATAGACGTTGCGCTTAGACTTGACACCAAAACGACGAAATTAATAATAAATCGTTAATTTCCCACGGTGGTAATCGAACCCAAAAACGTCGACGAAAATAAGAAATTCTCATACATTAAAAGAATATAATTTTATTAAATAAGCGAATCAATTTTACATTTTTAAATATAAATTATTATAAAAAAGATACATTTAAAAATATAAAAAACCACACTTCCGAGGGCGGGACAAGGGTCCAAGCCATCGGTGGCTAGGGCTCCAGAGAGAGGAACCTCCGCACAATACGTGCCGTCTCAAGTAATACTGCCTTCTGTATCCGGTTCTTGATCCAACAGCTAAGCGATAGCCTCTTAAGGTGTTGGTCGAGGCTTTTCGCTATTAGACCGTTAACCGAAACCACTATCGGCACAATGATAGTCGCATTGACATCCCACATGGCGGTAATCTCATGGGCTAGGTCCATATATTTACTATTATTTACTATTATTGATATTCTTTGATACTCTTGTAGTTTACCTGTTTTAGAGTATGGAAACTTGACGACAACATGTTTTGGTAATCCTTTTACGATTTGTAATCCAACATTATAAACGTCTCCTGAAATAAATTATTAGCAAATACTTTAGACATTCACTTTTCTCGTCTACTATTGTAAATATTTCTTGATGTACTTAATAAAATTATTGTCAGTGAGTCATTGCCGCTGTAAAGTTAGGTTTTCTGAACTTTTACATATGGTACATTCGGAAAGAAAACTAATTGAAAGTAAGAAAAATCTTAAAATCTTATCTCCGCAGCCCTCTGCACCCACTCCTTCGGCGACAACATATATCCATAATATATATATTCTACACACAGTCAGACGTTGACCAGCTAAAAAAAACTGGATGGCAAGCCTTAATTAAAGGAAGTGCAGGTTCAAATCCATGGCTACTTTTTACATAATTATTACTGAAGCATAAAAATCACCATTTGGCATCACGTGAGGATGAGCTGTATGGCACACGATTAGAGAATCAATAAGACTTTTCTTATCCAACGTGTCGAGGGACTCTTTGTCAATTCTGAAAGTATAAAAATAAGTTACTTTCATTGAATAATAAAATTGGAAGTTAGTTTTTGGGTTTGTAATGATAACTTGACTTTGAAACGTAGGATTTTCATTCTTATCGAGGACTGATGATAATACAATAATTATATGAAAAAAAACAAAACTTATACGATATTTCTCGTAGACTTACTTTTTATATTTATGTACTTTGGCAAGTGAGAACAAACATGCAGTACAAAAAAAAACAAAGTTCCGATAACTAGAAATTTATGTTACAAATACTATAAAGAGTTGATTTCCATTTCAAAAAAAAAAATGAGTGCACACGCCCGCAAACTTGAGTTCGTTATCATTTATAAGTTGGACTTCCGTTGACCTGCACCGAATTAATTTAGTACGGAACCCTCGGTGGACGATTTCGATTCACACTTGACCGATTTTTGTTATTTAAAAGAAGACATACTTGTACATTTGAGGCACTTCAGTCATTGCGTAGATCTGATCGCCAAACGGATAGACAGACACTCCCGCATTGTCAGTTACAGCTCTGTTGAACTTGAACATTGATGATATCCTAAAAAAATATTTATATAGATATATAAATGCTAAAGGAATTTTCATAGCATATCTTTTATCAATTACATTATCATTTGGTTACAATTTTATCTCCTGAAGATATGGATTTTGGTAGAATTAAGTCAACAACATCTTTTTTCGTTGTTTTGTAACTGATTAAGATTTATTTTTTTATCTTTAAAGTATGTGTCACTTACATGCTGATATTTTAAAATGGATCTCTTATAATATATGTGACATAAGGGAACGTAACGCTGCATTCTGTCTCATTACCAGACCAAGGAAATAAAAATATTAAATATTTCATTCCGCCGAGTGAGGATCTCTTGTCTCTCGCCTGTGCCCCTGCGCCACGAAGGCCTCAGTTGTCTATTTAAATATTATCTTTCGTTATTATGAGAATCCAATACGTGACTATGAAATTATAATTAGAAGAGCAATAACACTTATGAAATTAAGTGTAATAAAATATTTATATATCTTTGGAGAAAAGAGTTATGTTTTGAGAAAGGTAGATAGGAAAATATTAATTATACAAAAAATTAACTAACCTATTAAAAATAGTGTGACAAGGATCTGGTGCGGGAATCGTGGCGAACTCACTGATAACAATGCGGTTTGCTTGATGGTTTTTTCGATACGTCTCCGAATTGAGGAACCGACACTGATACGTCACGGACCCATTGTTTATGGCAAACCTGAAATAATTAACCATAAATCTTTCTCGAAATTATTCGGATGTCATTATTGTGAAAGGTTGAAATGTGAGTGTGAGTTAAAAGTAATTTTTAAAAGTTAAACCAACTTAAAATACCTGTCAGTATGTCCAGAATTGGGAAAGTATATACTATATCTTAGAAACTACTGAAACGATTATGTCCACAAAGTATATTTGCCATGCCACGATAAACTAATTTATACTTACTTGTGTAAAAGTGCAGAACCATCAAAAACATGGCCAAATTCTGATGAACCTATTTTTAGAGTACCAGGTCCATTTCGGAAAAGAGCACCACTGACCCACTGTGGTATATCACCTAAGATTTGGATAAAAGCTTATAATTACAGCGTATGTGATGTCGTAGAAACTATTGTCTCAGTTCAGGCATATTTTAGAATATTATAAAATTCAAATGAATAAAATACAAGTTACTTGCCAATTATTTGTCCTTCTAAAGGCTTAGCAATGTCTTCTTCACAACATCTAAGCCACACTTTCATATCATATCCAGGATATGTTTCTGTTTCGGACAACGTTGATTGGTGTGACGTCATCTTTTTCACAGGCTTATGGAAAAGTCGATTCTGTTTCAAATACTAAATAAGTAAAATGAAATCTCATCAAAAATATGGTCTTTTATTTTTTTAATCAAGCTCTACAAACTCAAAAAGTATATTAAAAAAATATTCATAGCTATATTGCTTAGTCGTTTATTATCGCCAACTGAGCGTAAGGTTAAAACATAATTTAATAATAATACTAATGAAAGAACCAGACTGCATATTTTGGGTAAGGTTTGTGAATTTACAGCGTAAAGAGCTACAAACTTGCTTTACTCTACATGAGATCTAATAACTTTCTGACAGTGCAAGTCCTTATATGTTTCAACCTTATATGTTTCATGCGTTTCGTTCGTTGGGATGTATGTATATGTGGAGAAAGAAAATAAAGTTCTATATATATTTTTTGTTTTTTGTGTACAAACACTATCTTACATACCAAATTTCAGCTTTCAGTCACCTTCATAAGGTGATCGTCACTGAGTCAGCCATTGACGAAGTGGGATTTTTTTAATGTGAAATAAAATTTTAAAAATTAATATATCTAATTCTTATATATCTGATATAATCTAAGCTCAATTTATTGAACCAATAGGTCCAAAAAATTATGTAGCATTTCAGGATAAGGTAGGTAATTCCCATTAGTTTGAGTTGGCAGGGGACTACTATGGCCCCTGATTTATACTTTTAACTAACGGGTGATTCGTTGTTATTTTGATATTAAAAACTTGTTTTTTATAAGTTTTAAATATTATTTATTTTATGTTATTTGTATATGTACGCTACGTTATGCTATAAACAAAATGCGTCACTCACCTTAGAGAATAATTAGAGAAAAAAACACTCTATATAAAGTTATTTCACTTAACACTTTCACACATGATATATTTATTAATTTTTTTTTATATAAAAAAATGTATTTATATGTATTTCCTAAACAAAAATCGTGTTACAATAATCTGACCTAGTGGCTAACTAATTGGTATTATCAATACTTGTATAATGTATGATGTAGATAATTTTTATTTGTTATTTTAATATAGTTTTAGTCTTAATTTTTTAAACACAAACACGTGTATGCTTTGCAATCGATATAATACATTATGATAAGATTTTAAACGTAAATAGATAAATGTATAATCCATAATTAGTAATAATGACACAGATATAAGAAATTTTGTTTACTTGAACTTCATGGTTTAACAATGAAAGTTCCATTTTTCTCGTCCCTGTAAGAATTTCAAGAAGTCCTCGTCTACACTTAAGGACAAGCCAAATAATCCTTTAGGAGTAACAGTCGAAACTCATTTAAATTTGACAGGGCTGTTTGTGAAAATTTAATTGATTGAAGAATTATGAGTCCCGACTGTTAATACTTTTAACTTTTTTCTTTCGTCTTTCTTTTTATTTTTACATAGTCGGGGTTTTAGTTTTTAATCATATTTTTTTTTACGATTATTACCGTAACGAGAACGAGACGTAACGAGAATCATGATTTGAATCGTTTTAGTAATTCTTGTTTAATTTGATATCAGTCTTGCAGTATTCGAAAAATAGATTAACACTAAGCAAAATGGCGTTGCACTATCGCTATTTTTTACTTTTTAACGTCACTTATCTAAGAACCTTTGGGCGGCTAAGATGAATCTAAAGATAGTTCAATACAGTCGAGTAAAAATATAGGTCGTAAGCAATTTAAATCTAAATCAGAAAAAAACCTACAGAGATGTTAAAAACACAAATAAGCGTATAGGAATTTCAACGTAGCTAAATGACAACGTTGGCTTAGAAGTCAAAGTGCTTGGACTGTGTCAAAGAAGCTTAAAAAAAAGCAAACAAACATAGCGTTCACTTAGACTTAAGGTAAGACGTATACAAATACACAGCAAAAAAAATAATTAAAAAATATTTCACCTGTTTAATAATGCTTTAAGAACTTTATGAAATAACACTGAACAATACCTAAGCAAGTGCTTGTAATTCTGTCATAATTAAGATCTGACCTATGAACACTATTGTACGTATAACCCTTATTTAATTTATATTAATTGCTTAATAAAATTGTATGTCTGTATTTATCAAAATTACATATAAATGAGACAAAGTTCGGCGCCATTCACTGCCTTGAATTATAACCTTACAGCCTTTTTTATAAATGTAAAAAATTAAAACTCTTAAGATTTTAATGATATATATACATTTAATTTCGCTAACTATCGTTCAGTATGGTATTTAAATCTTCATAAAAATTAACGCATTTTGCTGACGCATCGCATAATTTCTTGGCTAACATTTCATTTTTAGCTTTATGCAAAACGTAAGTTTCTTTGCAATCAATGAAAAATTTCCCAGTCACATTTTCGCAGGTCTTCGACACCGAGAGATGGACCACTGTTTCCGCTCCATCTTCAGCTGTCCTTCCAGCGAACCAGCACAGAATATTAAAAAGTATACGCCCTACAGTATTAGCTTCGTTTAAAATATTTGTTCTTATAATACCAGGATGCATCGAGTTCACAGATATTCCAGTATTTTCCAGACATCGTGCTAAGTACGTATGAAACAGTAAATTACAAAACTTACTATTGGCGTACGCTATAACTCTATTATATGATGGTTCGTTGATTTTGTTTAAGTTAATATTTCCAAAGATGTATATTAAACTTGGTCTCGATGCCTTTAATTTAGGTATTAGAAGCAAGGTTAGTAGAAATGATCCAAAATGATTCACTTGCATTCCTTCAACCAGACCGTCTTCTGTATAGTCCGTTGCTTTGGAACAGGCTCCAGCGTTGTTTATAAGAACGTCTATATTATAATCAGATGCTAGGATGTCATCGGCAAACATTCTTACAGAAGTCAAGCTTGACAAATTTAATTTTTTAAACAACACATTAGGATTTCCAGTCGAGTTTACTATTAGTTTTTGTGTAGCGTTTCCTCTTTCCTCGTTTCGGCAAGCAAGTATAACCCGAGCGCCTCTCTCAGCTAACTTTAGAGCAGTAAAATATCCTATTCCACCATTTGCTCCAGTAACTATAACAGTTTTTCCCTCCATAGATGTTAAACAAACACATTTTTTAACACTTTTCTGTAGATAAAGTCTTAAACTGAATATTAAGATAATAAATATAAGGATCCACATGTTTTATGTCTGTTGATTGCTATAATATTATTGTTATGCGTAACAGGAAACATCACGCCCATTTATTCTCAGTACTGTAAATAGGGTAAAATTTACAGTATTTGTACCTAATATAGATATTACGAAGAAGATATACAAAGTAATAAAAGTAATAAAGTCACCAACACGTAACAATTAATAATCTTCAAAAACAATAATTTTTTAAATTTCAACTAAAAAATTCTGAAATTATAAATATATATTAATTATAATAAAAATAAATTAAAGTATCTATAAGGAAATACAAATAATAATATTATAGCAATATAATCAATATTGTCCTTATGCAGAAAAACAACAAAAGGCAGTTATCGCGACATTATTGTAAAAAACAAGTATTGTATCAATTTTATGGATGTAGGTGAACGGTAACATGACATTTAAAAGTTGATAAGTATAAAATGAATTACCGAATAAATATTTGTATTTCTTCGCTCTAGTGTCAAGGAAAAGCATTATGAGAAGTTATGAGAAGCTTACCAAAAGTTAAATTGGTTAAGCCATATCTGAGACTAGCGTGGGCAAACAGACAGACAAATCGGACAGAAGTCTAAGTAATAGGGTCCCGTTTTACCCTTGAGGTATGGATCTCTAAAATACTACAACTAAAATAAATTAATTTGATTAATTTAATAGGTCCTAATTAAGATCAGTGCCAGTAAAGCAACTATTATGTGTAATTTTATACGACAGTAACTAATAATTACAATACTTTAAACAATAGCATATCTGACTCTTGCCATTAGCGCGGTAGAAATTGTTATCTTCAATACTATTTATGTGCATATTTTTTAAGTTATTTATAATTTGAGGCCTTACCTTACGAATGTGGCTTCGATCGCAATTCGAGGTAATAAATTATTATTAATAAATATTTTCATTTCTTCGCTCTGGCCTAGGCATATTGGTTTATAAGATCATTTTATTGTCTGTCCGTCTGTCTGAATATCAAGAGTCTTTATGTCAAGAACGCTTGGAGATATCGAGTGTGTAAAAATCGTATTCCTACATTCTATCTACAGGTAGTACAGTAGATCAGAAAAAAGTTAAAGATCATTTGTTATTAAATCAATATCAATAAAGTAAAAAATAATAGCCTTATAATAAAGAGGGGGGCCAAATTTGGTATATAAGCCGCTATTTCAAGTGAAGATCAGATGAGAGACTCGAATTTCAGAAAAAACTCGAGTCCTTCAATATGTGTACGGAACCCTCGATGGGCGAGGCCGACTCGTGCCTGACCGTTTTTCTATTATAAACAACAAAATTAAAATTATTTGAATTTTAATACGTGATTAGCTATACCACGTTTTAGTATAATCAAAGTAATTAAGATAAGAACATAAATCCCTAGAAAAATTCAATTATCCAGTGTTTATAAGTGTCTATGAAATTTTTGAAGTATTAAGATAATGTATCAACATACCTTCACATAAAAAATGGTGAATCATGTCTTTATGGATTTAAGAGATTTACATTTAAATAAATAAGACGGATCCAGCTCTCATTTTATTGTATCGCTAAGTTTAATGATGATACAATTCTATTCAATTTTTTAAAAAGACTTTATTTATAATTACAAGTTGATCAAATAAAAATTACTTATTAGTTAATACTAAGTTAGACACTTTTTCATATTTTTTTTCATTTCATTCAGTGTATTACATCAAATAGATTATGACCTCCTCGATAAATCGGACTAGCCACCAAAAAAAAGGTTTTATCAATTCAAATCAGTAGTTCTTGAGATAGAAGCGTTGAAACAAACAAATTCGAATTCATTCAATCGAAAAAAATCATCTTTAATGGAAGTAATGAGAAAATATTATTATGTATAAATGTTTTTATTAGTCTGTCTGTAAGCTTATAATTACGTAACTACACAAACATACAAATAAGTTATACACTAAAGAAAATTTAAAAAACTATACTTATATAAATAACCACTGTCTTAGAAATAAACAAAATCAATCAGGTAAGAACCATCCATGAAAACACCTCGTCACTTGCGATGGTGTGTTGAAATGAGCTCGCGCTATCTCTTTAAGGTCGCGAGCGTCCAGCACTAGCAAACTGACTGAACAGTCGTCCTGGCCCCAAACTAATGAACTTAAAAGGACGCCATCGTCTTCCTCCTGAAAAATAACAAAATTCATCATCACACTGTATCCCGCACACAGCAGGGTAGGCAGAGGGAACCTAGTGTTAAGTCTCCGTTCCCCACTTTCCACTGAAGTCTAGAGGCATTGCGTGTTGAGTGGCGAAATTCAAGCCACATTTCTCGAGTGGGGATCTTATCATGGTTTTAACCTCCTGCCAAACACCCCTAGGCCCTAATAAATTACGAATATAATATAGCAAAGTTACATATATAAAGTTACATTATAGTAACAAGAAAGATTAATATTATTCATATTATTAATTTTAATTAACTAAAGTGAAGAAAACTGTTTTCTCCTAATATGTTCCAACGATAGGTTCGTATTAAGACACTTCCATTCCTCACTTTCCGCCTAGTCGTGTGTTGAGAGTCGGACCTCATTACCAGAGCGAGAATGAAAATAATAATAAATCCTTTGTTTCCTCGAGAGGGAATCGAACCCTTATGGGTTTGATTCCCTGGCGCGTTTACAGTCGTATGCTTGTGTCCATATACAGGGTGGAATTGTCAGCACCACTTTAAATGAAACCACAGTTTTAACTACTCTATAAAAGCCTAATATAATTCGGAAAAAAAATAATTCCCAAAAAATGAAAAAGTTATTTTTTCAGATTACGTACCATAGCGTCAGGCCGGGCAATAAATACTGGCTCGCTTGGACAGCACTGGGGCTTGTGCCAAATTATATAATCACCGGTTTTTGTATCCACTTTGATTATCTGAAAATAAAATCCTTAAGTGTTATTGAATTGGAATAAACACATGAACGTAGCAGGATTTAAGCCCGCGCTTCTTACTCTTCGAATAAGAGAACTCTAGAAATAAAGAACTAGAGGCTATAGATATTTCGTTACACAAAATACTCACGATTTTATTAGATTAATAAAAAATAGCCACGGCGGTCACTAAATAAAAAAAATATTATTGATAATTTCTCACCGATCCCACGTATTCTGTATCCACATCTGATCCAATTCCATAGAAGTATCTGTAGGGGCGTCCTGAAATCAAATATTTATGTATTTATACATCTATCAAAAGATAGAGAGATATAGAGATATAGATATTTATTATTTGACGTTATTTTCCGCCATCAAACACGTATTTGACGGCGAGTGGTGAACTTAAGTGTCCTAATGCGCCGTGGTGCAGTATCACAATGGTATGACTGTCAGCTCGAAGGTTGTGAATTTGAATATCACGAGGAAATAATTTTCAAGACATTGTGTGTTAAGTGGCGGAACTTATCGCCCCGCTTTAACCACGGACAGGAAATAAAAATATTCAATAAATAATTCCATTAGAATAGAATATATATAGAAATCGAATCCACAACCACCATGCTTACAGACACACGCACGTGCCACTGCGCCTTGATGCGACTGCCCCAATATAAGGTCTCTTACTACGAGTATTTTTCTTTTTATGAAAATATTAATAAAAAAATAACTAAAGATATATAAGAATAGATATAGACCATTGTACAATTCGTAATGGATTCTTGGCGCTTCCACTCCAACGTCAGCTATAAGTTTTGTTTCTACATGACTCTCAGGAGGTGCGTCCAGTGGAATTTCAATCCTTTTTGGTCGACTTTGAACCCATTTTGCGTAGTCTGGATTCTGTTGCATTGACTGTTGAATGTAAAAAAAATCTTTAACATTTTAAAGTGTTTATCTTTATTTAGAAAAAAAACATACTTTTTTAGAGAACATATAAAAATCTCTTGGAAACAGTCCATGCGCTCTGAACACTTACTTAGCCATACGTTCACGTATGGCGTTGAACGAATGGTTAGAATTTTTTATTGGTCAGAGAGGTAAGAAGTGTTCCGTAACGGAATACATCATGAACGAATACGAGTTGGACTTGACCTTTCTTCTTATGTTACATATCTTTAACAAAGACTTCTTCTTCTTCCTGGCATTAATCCCGGCTATTGCCAGGGTCTGCCTTCCTAGTCAAACTACTCCACTTTCCACGATCTTTTGCGTCCTCGGTGGTTAGACCATTGGCTCTCATGTCCTACATCACGACATCCAACCAGCGCTTCCTTGGGCGTCCGGGAGGTCGCGTCCAAGGAACCGGTATAGCAAGGCACTTGCGTCCGACATAGTTCTTAGGCCGGCGCGTAACGTGGCCAAACCATCTCAAGCGACGCTCTTGGAGCTTATCCGCTACGTCACGGACCCCAAGACTACCTCGAATGAATGTGTTGCGTATGCGGTCAGACCGCGTTACGCCGCACATCCACCTCAGCATCTTCATTTTGTGACGTGAAGCTCCTGAGTGTGCCGAGATAGTGCTGGCCAACATTCGCTGCCGTATAAAAGAACCGGTCGGACGATGCTCTTGTATATCAGCCCCTTGAGCTTGGGCGGTATTCTGGTCGCAGTGGTCGCAGACCACACTAGTGACCTCCCGCCATTTGGCCCAGACAGCGCTTATCCGGCCATGGACATCGTGATCGATGTCTCCAGACTCGTGCATAACGGATCCAAGGTACCTGAACTTCTCCGACTTAACGGCTGGCTCAGGACATATAAGGATGGTGCTCGAGTCCCGGCTCCCGCAGGCCATGTACTCTGTCTTCGACACATTTAGTTTAAGACCGCCGTTCTCAAGCGTACCCTTCCAGAAGTTCACTTTACGCTCCAGCGTCAGTCGGTTCTCGGCAATGAGTGCTATGTCGTCGGCATACATCATCAGCCATGGAGGCTGGTCCTGGATGTGAGCCGAGACAGTATCGAGCACTACATTGAATAAGAACGGACTAAGAGCCGAGCCCTGGTGAACCCCCACTGTAATCGGGAAGGGTCTAGTGTCGCCAACAGCAGTCCTAACCATAGAAGCGGAATCGTGGTACATGCCTCTGATAATCTCAATATAGGCCTCAGGGATCCCTTTGGATCGCAAAGCCCACCAGATACACTGACGAGGCACACAGTCAAAGGCCTTCTGCTGATCTAAAAAGGCCACGTGCAGAGCTCTCCTTTTTTCCCTGTATGCCTCCATCAAAGTTCTGAGGGCGAAAATGGCGTGCATGGTGCCCGATCCTGGCTGAAATCCATATTGAGACGCAGAGACAGTACACTCTCGGCGGAGCCTGAGGTCGATCATGCGCTCGAAGAGCTTCATGGTATGACTCATAAGCTTAATGCCCCTATAACTACCACAATCTTGAACACTGCCCCTTCCCTTGTAAATAGGGGTAATAAAGCTAAGCCGCCACTGATGCGGCATCTTACCAGTGTTCAAGATATGGTTAAAAAGGTCAGTAAGCATGAGCACACCAAGAGAGCCCAACGATTTCCACGCTTCGATCGGAATGTCGTCAGGTCCCACCGCTTTTCCGTTCTTCATGCGTCGAAGGCAATTACGTGTTTCGTCAAGGGTTATTGGGGCAATAAGTCCGAGGTTAGGCGGTGGGTCGTGATGAAGACTGCACGGGTGCTGAGTATTCAGCAACTCCTGGAAGTAGCTTCTCCACCTCTCCTTCACAGAGTCATGATTACAGAGTAGCGTGCCCTGGGAATCTCTGACGCAAAGACATTTTGCGATATCTCTATCTATATCGCTTTATGCCGGGAACGTGCCAGTTTGTAAATGAGCTTCTGCCCCTCCACAGTTTCAAGTTTGTCATACAATGGTGACAGACTCTTACTGCGGGCTCTGGCTACAGCTCTTTTACTGGCACGTTTAGCTACTGTGTACTCCAGTCTGTCTTCAGGAGAGTTGGATTCCTGCCACTTCTTAAAGGCAGCCTTCTTTTCACGAGTCACCTCCTGCACCTCGGCTACTTTCTTCTTCCAGGAATGACCTTACAGTTAGTTACCCTGCCCGAATGACACCGTCTGGTCAATAAGTAGTCAATTTGAGTTGAGTGGGACCTGTTCTTATACGTGATAAGGTGCTGAGGATTCTTTTGGAAGAACGTATTCACGATGGCCAGATCAGACGTAATACAGGTACTCAGAATATTTTCTCCCTCTGTATTGCGAAGACCGTCCCCAAAACCCCCGTGAACACGTTCATACGGCTCAGCAGCCTTACCAACGTGATCGTTCAAGTCCCCCCCAACTAAGACCACTTCAGTAGACGGTACAGCAAGTAGAGCCCCTTCATATTGCTCCCAAAATGTCTCCCTTTCGGCCGCGCTACATCCCGCCTGGGGAGCATAGGCACTGATTAAGTTTGTGGTAACGCCCTCAATCAGTACCCTCACCCGCATCAAGCGGTCGGAGCGACGGTCAACTTCAAGGAGCCCATTCTGAAGCTCTTTAGAAAGCACTACCGCCACACCGTTTCTACCTGAAGGTGACCCAGTGTATATAAGCCGGTAACCCTGTCCGATGTTACGGGACTTATTGCCCTTCCAGCGTGTTTCCTGGAGAAAAGCACACTGGACCCGACGTTTCATGAGTACATCTGCGAGTTCCCTGCATCGTCCGGTCAAAGAGCCAATTTTCCACGTTGCAAAGCGGAGTTTCCTTCTGGGTACTGGCGTCTTTAGCCGTGCCCGTACATGACACGGTAGCCCTTGCCCACTTGTCGCAGGTGTAGGGCGATGTGGGGGGAGGAGGGGAAAGAGGGGGGGGGGGGGAGAACACCATTCTTAGGGACTGGATGAGGATGTAAGAGTGGCGGCTCGAGGATCCGGGGTCGCGTACCCGTATGCCCACAAACAAATATCGGACAGATATTAGTCAGGAAATCCTCTGGATTATTTGATCTTTAACAAAGACTATTTATATATAACTAGCGGACGCGCGCAGCTTAGCCTGCTTATTTGCACCCTTAGGGGTGAATTCTAATAAACCATGAAACACGTGTTCATTGAAATATTTTTAGAGTCTTAATTTCAAATTTTATTTTTATAAAAATCAGTAGCAATTTAAAGATTTTTCCATACAAACTTTCAACCCCTTATTTACACCCCTAGGGGATGAATTAAAATAAACTACGAAACATGTGTTCAATAATATATTTTTAAGAGTCTAAGTTTCAAATTTTATAAATATCGGTAGCGAATATAAGATTTTTCCATACAAAATTTCAACCCCTTATTTGCACTCTTTGTCCAATTAAATATTTTTAAGAGTCGGAATTTAAAATTTAAAAAAAATCGGTGTAGATTTAAATTTTTTACCATACAAATTTTTAACTCTTATTTCACAACATTTTTCAAAATCCCTTCTTAGTGGATGTCCAGATTACGAAAGTAAATATCTGCCCAAATTTCACATTTCTACGCACAGCGGTTACGGCTGTGCGTGCGTCAGTCAGTGAGGACAAGTCCTTTTATATATATAGATGACATAGCAAGAAGCCATTCATAGCTCATGGGCACAAACGCATGACTGTAAACGCGACAGGTTTTGTTTCTCTACCCAACATACAATACGGAAAAGCAAAGCGGACACTGGGCAGTGGAGTGTCTTAACACTAGGTCCCCTCTCCGTACCATGCTATCTGCGTGATACAGCGTGAAGCTAAAAAAATTACATAGTAAAATAACTTACCTCTAAAGCTTCGACATACATTGCATCTAAAATCTTGGTGTCCTTGTATGAGCAGAAGTCAATATTCACTTTCTCATCGATTTCGAAACAATTTATTATGTGCATGAAGAATATTGTGTTCGTTTTGTAGCGAGTTTCAACGCCAGTCTCTCGGTCTATTAATATTATGTTTGTCTACAGAAAATATAATAAAAGTAATAAATAAAAATAGTATACTGTTAAAGTTGCAGAGGGTCGAATCCCATTGAAGGGAATGAATTTTTTTACAAGAGCTGGAGTTCCTCCACTCTACACGCAATGTCTCCAAAAATGGGCGATCGAAGTCTTAATATAGATATCTTAACACTAGGTTCCCTCTTCATACCTTGATATATGTGAGATCATGGGCATTTTTACATGACTGTAGCTGTAGGTAAACTGATATTTTTGTGTTATGTTGATTTTTTTATAATCTTGATTTACTAGTTAATACCAATTATGGGTAGATACGGTATAAAAATATTAAGTATTTCTTTACCTCATAACCAGGATAAGTAACAAGAGCTGCTGAAAATGGTCTTGTTATGAGGAAACGGCTCAAGAAGCTCAGAGCTGACACGCAGAGGGGCTGCTCGATAATAATAAAGTAGTTTTCTGTTATACCTGTAATATAAAAAAAAATTATAAATATTAAGACCAGCCATGGTGTAGGGGTACAAGCGTTTTTGAACAAATATAAATCTTTGTTTTTTTATTGGGGCAAATTCTGGGGTGGGCACCAGACAATTCTGGGGTGGACGGGCTCTCCTCTTCCTACGCTCATGTCCACAACTTGTCGCGTTTACAGTCTGCGAATGACTTCAAAATGTTCACGGAGTGTACTTTCACTAGTTTTTCTTTCCGTACGTTCACTAGTTTTTCTTTCCTTGCCCTATTATATGCCTGATAAATTGTAAAACAAAACAGAAGTACCAAAGGAATGCATGTAGGCAGGATTGTAACGCCATCGTGGTTTTGCACTGCCCACTATTTCTGCTGCTTCGAACATGTCTCCTGAAAACATGGCGCAAGTTAAATATTACCACAATACAAATGAAAAGCGATCGTTAGTTCTTAAATCAATCTTATTTAGTTTATGTTAGTCTAAATTTAATTTTCTAAATTTTGCTTCTTACATTTCATGAGTGAACCTTGTATCTAAGACACTACGTTCTCCATTAAGACATTTCTGTACCCTACTTTCAAAACTGCCTCTTAAAATAAAACTGCCTCTCAATATGGTGTATTTTAATTACCTTTGTCACTGTAGGGAAATTTAACAACGACATGGTTAAATTCACCCCTGACCACGTTCATCCCCACGTTGTATACATCACCTAAAAAAACAAAAAACATACAGGGTGTCCCAGGAGTCAACGATAAAACGAAAACAGGTGATAGACCAAGTCGTGACAGTTATGAGAAAAATATAAAAAAAAATCTGTGTCATGTATTTTTCATATTATATTGATTTAAAAAAATATCGGAAAAACCAACACCTGCTAGAGCCCGGACTCGAGCACTATCCTTATAAGTCCTGGGCCAGTCCCCTAAGTCGGAAAAGGTTTTGACGGTATCCTGTGATCACAGACCACACCAGTGACCTCCCACCACTTAGCCCAGGCAATGCTTATCCGACCATGGGGATCGTGATCTATGCCTCCAGACTCGTGCATGACGGATCTAAGATACTTGAACTTTTTCGGCTCAGGGGCTGACCCAGGACTTACAAGGATAGTGGTCGAGTCCGCGATCTCGCAGGCCATATACTCGATCTTTGATACATTGCCAATATGCATTTCATTCATGGAGAGTGGTTATGTAATGCTAATGCTGCAGTTAGAATGTATCGGAAAAGATACAAAAACGTTGAACGTCATCCCGATTATCGTGTATTTCGATTTTTCTCTCTTCAACAAAGAAGTAATCCAGCAAGTATCGTACCATTTCGGAATCCAGATTAAATGCGCCAACTTTTAAAGTTACTTGCAAAAACAGTGTAGTACATTTTTTTTATAGTACAGTCGGTTAAAGTTGGGTGTACAAAATATTTTGAATTTAATGTTTGGCAAAAAAACGGCATTTTATTGAAAACCGATGCAGGTGTGTTTCAATCTTAAACTGTAATTCATAGAAGGGTTACTCATGATTACATTACAGAAAAAAAAATGAAAAAAGAGTAATATTTGTAGTCTTAGGACTTGAAAAATCATCACAGGTGTTGGTTTTTCCGATATTTTTTTAAATCAATATAATATGAAAAATACATGACACAGATTTTTTTTTATATTTTTCTCATAACTGTCACGACTTGGTCTATCACCTGTTTTCGTTTTATCGTTGACTCCTGGGACACCCTGTATAAGTAAATACTGTAAAAAAGAAAACTTCTTTTTCAGAGCGTGTGACTGTCAACGCGACGGTTGTCGATTCGATTCCCATTCGGAGAAATTAACTTAATATTTTCATTTCGCTTGCTCTGGTAACAAGATTAAACGCTTCCGAGATTAGTGAATGGAGTCCTTGAAACTAAGTTCTCTCTTCCTAATCTACTATATGAAAAAAATAGGGCGAAGCTAAATAAGAAATAATAATAATCAATTTTAAACTCTTTTCCTTTGCCTCATCTAATCCAACAGAATAAGATTTCAGAACCCAACATATGAATATGACCGAATACGGAAAGTGCAATAATCTCTACTCGTTTCCTCTAGTTTTTATTTTTCATACCATTACACTAGCGCGTCCCAAGTCCACAAGTTTGCGCGTTAACCACTAAAAAATCTCAATTTGTCGTATCGTCAGACTTTCAAACCACTCCCTTTATATAGGGTCTTAATATTTCGAGTAACTGCCAGTATTACATGGAAAGTGGAGAAGTTGGCCTCGAAGAAACTGGGGGTCATCAGCAGAGCGAGACGGTACTTCACGCCAAAACACATACAATAAATTGTAACCTATATGTTATTCTGATTTTTTTGCTTTTAAGTAGTTATTCTACTATTGCATTATACATCCTCATATACTTTCGAATTTAAAATTTTAGTAGGATATAAAAATATGTACACGAATTGCATACCGTTGGGCATGACATGAGGATGAGCTGTATGCGCTACCACCAGTGCGTTAGATAATGTTTTACCTTCCAAAGTTTCAAGGGATACGGGATCTATTCTGTAAAAAAAATGTACTAAATATTATTTATTAAATTCATAGAAAATAAAGAATAAAATATATGAATATATTTACATACCAGTGGCTCACATGCGGATACAGCTGCTCCAAAATTTTTCTTATAAGTATAGTAATTAATAACAAATTATACAAATTCTTTATCTTCTATATATATAAAAGGACTTGTCCTCACTGACTGAGGGAAGACGCATGCACAGCCGTAACCGCTGTGCGTAGAAACTTGAAATTTGGACAGATATTTACTTTCGTAATCTGGGACATCCACTAAGAAGGGATTTTGAAAAATTTTAACCCTAAAAGGGTGAAATAGGAGTTGAAAGTTAGTATGGAAAAATCTTTAAATCGCCACCGATTTTTATACAATTTGAAATTAAGACTCTTAAAAATATTTCATTGAACTCATGATTCATGGTTTATTAGAATTCACCCCTAAGCAATAAGCAGGCGAAGCTGCGCGCGTCCGCTAGTAAGTTATATTACTGCAGTGTTTCATCTACATTCGTTCAGTATTTTTTTAGTCTTAAGTAGCGGAACTCAATATTGTTTTCCAATAATTATAAAAATATATAATTACTTATACATAACAGGTACTTCCGTCATCGCGTAGATTTGGTCTTGAAAAGGATAAACGGATACCGCGGCGTTGTCTGTTCTCTCCATTGAGAAGTTAAATATTGATGATATCCTGAAATTTTATTATAAGTAAATATTTATATGAGAAGAAAGTTATAAGAATTCTTTGGATTTCTCGTGAAGGTCCCATCGCGTAGTGTACTGCTTAATGTACATATAGAGAAATGTTATAAAATGTTTTTGTTTTAATTTCATGCTTCCGCATATCCCGCATATATTAAGTAGGGAACGGAGTGTCTCAACAATAAGGCACGACCCAGTGTTGAGACACTGTGTTCCCTACTTTCCACTAATGTTAGACTCATTCGCTTTGTCTTATTATGAGAGCGAACAAATGAAAATCGAACCCACAACGACAAGAAAAACTAACCTGTCAAATATAGTCCGGCAAGGATCTGGAACGGCCACAGTACCAAACTCCGTAATGACGATACGGTTTGCCGCCATGTTCTTCTTGTAAGTTTCGGAGCGGAGGAACCGACATTGATACGTGACTCGCCCGGATTTCACGCTGAATCTTAAAAGGAAATATTATTTTTAACTTCACACTGTATCCTCCATATGGCGGGGGTAGGCAGAGGGAACCTAGTGTTAACCCTCTGTTTCCCACTTTTCTTTTTAACAGTACTATGTGCGGGATAAGTAGTGAAGCACAAAAAGCATTCAATCAGAGAACTCTTAATGATAATATTTGAAAGCATACTAAAGTCTTAGATTTTTTTTCAATTACATACTTGTGTATTAAAGCTAAGCCGTCGAATACGTGTTTATATTGGGAGGAACCTATTTTGCTACATCCGGGGCCGTTTCTCAACAATGTTCCTTGAAGCCATTGCGGTAGTTCACCTGAAAATATAATTAATTACATATTTTTATCATGTATATCGTTTTTTGGATTTAACTTGCATCCTCTTAACACCAAAAGTGAGTCTTTTTTGGGGTTGAGGGTACACAAAAGACGAAAAGGGGCCATGTTACTAAGATTCCGCTGTTGGTCTACCCGTCCGTCTATTACCAGTGTAAAGAAATCAAACACCTCGAGGCTTTTACAGAACTTATATTTCTTCCAGGACTAAATACCATTCGGCTTGTACAATTTATATCACAGGACTTTTACAGAACTTATACTTCTTCCAGGGCTAGATACCATTAGACTTGTACAATGTATAACTTAAATTATAATACAATATTTTATTCTAGAGGACCACTTTCCTCTTCAGCTCCAAATCTAATAATGCGCATCAGAATTTACATCACATCAAGCGTCTTTTTTAAATTGTCAACTCGCGCTAGTTCTATGTATAAATTTTCAAATATATCTTTTTATTAAACAAAGAGGTTGATTTACATTTTTCTATAACAAATTATCGTGAATATAAAAACTATTTATATAAAATCATTACACCAGGGTGTGTATCTCATGAATTTAGACAGATGAAATTACTAGCTAGCTGAAATCCACAAATTCATTTGCGTTTATGTGTATTCGGCACCGATATTTATACCATTTGAAATACGGACTCTTAAAAATATTTAATTGAACATGTGTTTCACGGCTTATTATAATTTATCCCCTAAACTGAAAATAATTTCATAAATATACTTTTTAAATATTCATATTATTCAAGCGGGCGAAGCCGCCGGTGTCTGCTAGTAACGAATATACTCATTATAATGCAATATACTTCACCTAACAAGATAATAAACAAAGGAAAGTCAAATAATAAAAGTTGCAACATGTTTTATATCTTAATTACTATAATTTAACATGTAATTACATTACACATATAAATATTAAAAATATCAGTTTTGACTGATAAATATTTTAACATTTATTTTAATGTATGTGTGGACCTTAGTAACTTTCCTTTGAACATTTGCTATCGTTTTTAATTTAAATGCTGTCATATTATCGATGTAATGTTATTAGCACAACACGAGCCTGTGACTTTAACACGACGGTTGTGGATTCGATCCCGCTCGGGGGAATGAATTATTATTTGTAAATATTTTCATTTCTTCGCTCTGTTACCGAGACAAGAAATATTTTATAGAGGAGAGGTGCCATGAAAAGGACACGTATTGAAAGGGCAATTGATTGAAAAATCAATATAAAATAATTTCTCATTTACCTGTCACTTTACCCTCCAACGGTTGTTCAATTTCCTTTTCACAGTTTCTCATCCAAACACTTATATCGTAATTGGGATACAATTTTCCCGAATCACTCATATTGTTTAATCCTTTTCCGCAGCGAAATCCTAATTTTAACACGAAAAACTCTGAAATCTAAAAACGAATTTTATAAAAATACAAGAAAATTAAGTATTTTTCCAATATCAAATGATATTCTATAGGAAAAAATTGTAGCAATAAAATATTTCAACTTATAAACACTGGAGTGTTACAAGCGCATGCGCTGGAACTAAAAATAGTTTTCATCTGTCTCTGTTTTATAGGAGCTCTCTTGCATTCGCTGAAGTAAAATCTGTTTAGGGGTGGTGCATATTATGTTTGTTTGTGTAATTTATACTTTTTTTTCAGCGTCCCGCACACCGAACGTACTTGGGAACCTAGTGTTGAGACACTCCATTTCCAATCAGGACACTTCCGTTGCCCACTTACCGCTGAATTCTTGAGGTATTGCGTATTCAGTGGCGGAACTCAACGCCGCGCTTTGGTTCATTAAAAGAAATTACAATATTAAACATTTCATTCCCCGAGTGGGAATCTAACCTGACACAGACTATGGCACGGCAAAAAGAACTAAGCGGTAAGACATTTCGACTGAATTTTCAAAATAATTTATTTGCCCGATAACTCACGAGATACGAACTCACAACCGCCATGTTTACAATAATACGCAATCGGTCTAAATAATTTCTATAATACTTACAATGGCATTTCAACTGCATTTGTAAATTGGCTAATCGCCACTTTGCCACGTCGTTAAAGTATTAATAGAATCATAAAATAAAAAGACCCTCTCCCGCACTCAATATAAATAAAGAGAAAAAGTCACTCACTTCTGCCAACCAAAATAGCAACCGAATGACCGTGGTGGCACAGTGGGTGGCACTGTAAGCACGGTGGTTTTGAATTCGATATACCTTCAGCGGAATTATTATCTTTAAAATTATTTTCATTTCTCATTTGATTTTCACTGCTCAAGATTCAATCTTTTAAAATTTTGCACACTTGACAATTCAGTGGGTTAGGTAAATTAAAACAATTAACGAGATGTGCCTATAACTTCCGTAGGAAAATTAATTGTCCAACACAAAACAATCTATTCCAACCAGTACTTCCTAGGGTTAGAGTGTTTAACCAAACGATCTCTTCAGCTTTATAATGTTAGAATTAATAATTCATCGCATAAATTATAATATAACGACAATACCTACTCTATTTTTTACTATTTTCGATTTAGAAAAATATTATCATATCCTATTCATTTTGGCAAAATGTTAACAAAGAAATACTGTTTCTAAAACTTTTATGAAACTTTTTAATTTTTATTTAATTCCAGGTTTACTCATGTTTTAAGATATAAAGAAATTAATATAACAATATAATGAAAAAACAGCTTTACGCTTAACAAAACAAGAAAAATAATAAAAATAACAATAATCACAACTGTACTGTCTTATCAAGAGGTTGATGACAATGACCGATGACTAAATGTCGCATTTCACGTAAAATGTCCGCAGTAGGTACCTACTCGTGCTTCTATAATTTATTATATTAATTCATTTTTATAGTATTAAAATGCGTCTCAAATTTGTTGGCTTTTGGGTGTTTTTACATCTCAAGTACTTAAAAATTATGGAAATAATTTTTGGTATTATTCTTCCTCGTTTTAATTCTCGCTTGCTCTATTCCCCACCTACCAACCGATTTTTGAGATGCCGCTTTGTCTTTGCTTCGTCAACACCGATCGAGAATATGAAAATATTTCATTCTCCGAGCGATAATCAAACCTGCTGCGCTGCGGGTTCGCATAACGATAATGTCACACGGTGTGCCCAATTTAACATACATTTGTATTAAACAGATGTTCACTTACATAAATATTTTATAGTAGTTCAGATCTCTAACGCGTTATCCTCTCTACGATATGAGAGATACACCACGCATGCGCAAAATTGATTATGTAATGAAGAATATGGTTACAAAATCTACATAGATATATCTATAGCCTATACAAGTAAAAGAAGCGGGGTGAGATCTCGTTTGACCTTGGAGAACAAAAATATGATACTGAAGGAAAGTATCTATACATTGCATCACCTAAATTGAACCAATGAACCCACTGTAACCGCGGTTATTGTCACTTAGAAATGTGCCATATGTCATATATAATTCTTAGTTACTTGTAGTTGGTTGTAATATAAATTAGAAAACCAATTAATATAAGTCCTACGAAGTAAAAACATATTTGGGTCATAATCAGAAAAGTGGACATTTTCGAATTCGTAACGTAACTGATAAGTAACAATACTGATAATGTTTGTTACGAAACTGATGATATAAGGCATTATACACAACAAAATAAGAATATTATATGAATAAAACTATTGTTGTTTTTATTTAATGAGACACAAATTAAAATTTTAAAGATTCAATCGTTGAATTAACAGATTATAAATGTAAGAAAACATAACAAAGTGACAATATTAACAATATAATAATGCTAGTTCGTAATAAACTTATATTTCTAGAGATCACAAAGTTAATGATAAAATTAAATCCACTTTAAAATATATCAAAATTTGATTCGTTATCACTGGAATTAAGTTTAATTCTTTGTAAGTGTTTATTCCGCATATCTTCATATTTAATAGGATTGGTATGTTTAAGACGTTCTCTATATCTTTATTGTCTTTCAGCATTTGACATAGGAGCCATGACGGTTACTGAAAATAAAAAAATATGTATCAATAAGTATTTAATAATATTTTATGTTTATTGTTTAGATCTTTAACAACGCTAGTACAGAGCGTATTTGTTTTTAAATAAAAGCCTCACCCGCTTGAGCTACATATTTATTAATTCACTATCTCCAGAGAAAAAATTAGTAATTACGAAATCACAACTAATTTCAGGAACAATAAAAAAATGTTTTTAACTAAATCGGTTAAGCTGAGATAAGCGTGCACAAACACATTAGACAAACAAGCAAACAGGCAAAAAACTTAAAAATCATTATTTTTAGTTACTTTACGTTATCAAAAGTCACCAATTATTTTTTTCATATGCCAGCAATTTTTTTTATATACATATCTTCCGATGGTAACGTAATTATGAACTAGGCTTCATATTTTCTCAGTTTCGTTACGTAACGAAATATAACGAAATTGAGAATGAAGTCTGAGAAATTCTAACCTTTTTAAATATTTGCTCATAAGCCACGTGTTGCATGTGCAAGCAATGAAGTTCTTTTTTGAGATTTTGTAAAAAGAAGCAAATAACATAAACAAGAAAACGAAATTATAGAATACTTACTAAAATAAAAGCCGTTTATAACCCTGAGATGTAATTTCACGCATTCCCTCTAAAACATTTGAACCCCTCAACTGCTGCGAAAAGACCACTTGTTGTAGCTACGATAGCATTGACTTTTACAATAATGGTGCCACAATAAAAACTAATATTAAATACCATTCAAAATAATTGCGTTCATATTTTAATTGTACGTTACTAGCCCTGAGTAACAAAAAGATAATATTTTGGGACAAATTTACTTAATTCATATATATTATTTATTAAATAATGTATCAATAAAAGTAGTTCTATATAATATTATGCATAAAGTAAAGTAATATAAACATATCTGAAATCAAATAAAACCATAAACATTCGTAACAAATCAATTTTTAAAAAGTTAAGTGGTGAATGGGACACGAAAAATTGTATGGAAGCATTTTGAAAAGTTTTTTGCAACTAACAAAAAATACTATTATTAGCCATAATACATTTAAAATATTACAAAAATCTTTAAGTTAATAAGTAAATTTATCTTAAATAGCAAAATATTTAAATTATCTTTAAAATTGTATTTTTAAAACGCATTCAAAGTAGCGGGACAAGAAAAGACACAAAATGTACACTTTTTCTGATTATGACCCATTTACAGATATTGTTGTCATACAAAAATACAAATTAAAAATGAAATACGTATTTCAAAAGACAAATTGTAGGGAATCTACAATACCAAATGTATAATTACAAAATTATATGAAAGTGACCACCTAGGTACTTAATGCTGCCTGACAGTTTAATACAAAACAGCAGTTCTAAGTAAAAATCAACTGACGCTATCATTATACCATCCGTTTCATTCTACTGAACTAGTGGTTACATCTGGATAAGCTCACAATTAGATATTTACTACAGATTTAAATTTAAAAATCAACTATAATATTTTAGCACCATCGTGTCACAGTGGACGTGTTTTTCAAAACACAAATTGGCCCTGTATAGGGCCCATGTTCAGCCTCATGAGGAGTAGGTACTGTTTTCATCTCTGGGCTGATGCACCTCAGTATCAGCTTGACCCATTTGATAACATACAACGTAGAGCCGTTTAAAACGTTGGGGACCCAATGATCTGTGAAAGGTTTGACACTTTGGCTTTGCATAGAGACGTCGTCGCCTCGCTGTGTTACTGTTAGACCTACTTCCCGCCGAATACAATAAGGTACCCATATTATAGGTACCCAAAGTGTACATCTATCTCCATCTCAAATGCCGGTAACGACTTAATCGACTTAAAATGTTTGTGAAATTATTTTTTACTTTTTAGTTCGTTGTTAAAAGTCGGTTGTTCTATTCGTTAAAAAAAAATTTTGTTCCTTTCGACACAACCTTAAGAAGTCAAATTTTCAATGCTTTCCGCCTTATTTAAATAGTTTTATGCGGTGATATTATTTCTATTTAAGTGGTGATTACGATGTAATTACATAAATGAAGGCAAACATTTTCATTTTCAAACGCTAAAATTGCAAAATTATTATAACGATAATATCAAACAGACAAAATTCATATCGAATGAATGATACAAGTATGGATGATGATAGGCTCATTTTAATTTGACCGTCGTTTGCAGTCTTAGAGTCTCATAACGTCATTTTATGCACAACTCCATGAAAAGCTGGACGGTAGAAGTATAAACACTTTACCCTTTTGTGTCACACTGTCGAGTAATAAAAAAATGAATAAATTTCGTAAATTTGAAGATGTTTTTAAACTATCCACGCTTGCTCTACATTTTAATGGTTCGCATCCCCAAGCTACTCGAAATCGGTTCAAAATGTTCAGAATTGTTTACGAACATATAATAACATTCCTCTGTTTCGTTTCTTTGCTATATTCTATAATTCTGTACGACGTAAATAATAAGGAATATACTGAAGTCATCAAGAACGGTGTTATGGCAATAGTATGTGTGACGGTGACTTTTAAATTTACTATTCTCTTACGCAATAGAGATGATATTCAGAGTTTGATAGACACAATAAATCAGGATTACGAACTATCTGAGGATCTATCAGAAGAAGAACAGCATATTGTTATGAAACATGCAAATATGGGAGTGGATGTTTGTAAAATTTGGCTCGCAGCATCAATAGTCACAGGCTTACTATTTCCCGTAAAAGCTTTTGTTCTAATGGCCTACAAATATATAAATGGCGAATGGGAATTAGTCCCAATGTTCGATTTGAATTGGCCATTTATTAATGGAATTAAGAAAAATCCAATTATTTTTACTTGTATTTTCGCTCAATGTTTGTCGTTTGATTTCTTTTCGGCTTCCATGTATTTGGGTTTTGATCCACTCGGTCCTATTTTTTTGGTACATGCTTGTGGTCAATTAGACTTGTTAAGCAATAGATTTATGAAACTATTCTCGCAAGGGACAACAGCAGATGCAAAAGAAAATTTGAAATTAATCCACCTAAAACTTTTGGAAATATATATGTAGGTATAATAATATTATATACATTTTTTTTTCAAATATTTTATTAAAGTACAGGTATACGTAACCTGGTGTACGTAGCACAGTGGGACAGCGTGGACTGAGTTGTGGTTAACGGTTTGACTTCTGCTCTAGGGAACCCTTCCGCTGTTGTAAACATAATGCGGCTTTGAGTTACTCCGCTCTACAAGCAATGTTTCTTAAGTTTGGTGGAAAGTGGAGAACGAACTGCGATATGTAAAAAATAAGAGAAGTTAAAAAAAATCTTACAACAACAACTTGTTCAAGACGTCCACACTCTATCACGCTAAAAAAATAATAAGACCATCCTGACGCAGTATAACTGTAAACACGATGGTTTTGGGTTCGATCCCACTCGGGGAAAGTCAAATTAAATACCCTCAGTAACGGAGTGCCTTAACATTAGGTTCCCTCTGCCTGTCCTGCTATATGCGAGATACTGTGCGAAGACAAAATAAAGAAAACATAACAACGATTTTGCAGGTACGTGAAAAAAATTCAAGATATTTTTGTCGTTTTATACGAATTTAATATGAAAACTACTACGTTTCTAATTCCATTTTCCACTTTCCAGTTTGTAGAGGTAAGTCTAATGAATAAAATATTTATTTTGTAATATAATAAACATGCGGACAAAAGTGTGTAAACATGTGGTGGGGGGTGTGCCATGGAATTTATCATTGCTAATCCATACCTATATTATAAATTCGAAAGTAACTCTGTCTGTCTGTCTGTCCGTCTGTCTGTCTTTTATGCAGTCAGGACCAAACCGCTAATTTAATTGTGATAAAATACTCATATAGAGATACTTGAGGGTCTCGGGATGAACATAGGATACTTTTTTTCTCATATTTGTAATATTTTCGATATATACCAATATATTAAAATACTTATTAATTTGACATGCAATTTATTCCACCATGTTAATAACAGCCGTTGCTAAGCAACGACTTGCAAAGTTTGTTGTTAGAAAACGTCACCCAAAATGAGCTTGCTTAACGCATCTCTCTATTGAAAACTGAAAATAATTTCATAAATATATTTAATAAATATTCGTATAGTTCAAGCGGGCGTAGCCGCGTTCGGGTCCACTAGTATATATATATATATACCAAAAAATAAAAAAAATGGAAGAAATATTGTAGTGTGAACTAATAATATACCACATATACCAATAAGTAATTCTTCAATCAATAAAATCTTTACGTTGTTTTTATTATTGTAATAATATTTTGATATAACGTTTTTTTTTTCAGTCCTTGCGCAAAAAGGACGTATCATTGGAGTTTGCGTCTTTCGCCATTTCCGCTGTATTTCATTTTTATATGCCCTGTTTTTATGGTAATAAATTGATGGATATGGTAAATAATTTTTGCTACGTTATTTAAACAATATAATTATCATGAAATACTTAAACCTGCTTCAATATTTCCGCCGGATTCTGGAGGCATTGCGTATGGAGTGACCTTGACGCTAGAGCGAAGAAATGAAAATATAAATTGAAATAAATATTTCATGTCTTCGAGTGGGGATCGAACCTACAACCAGTCACGTTTATTTACTTTGGCCTCAACTTTTTCCAGAAAAGACACCGCAAATTAAAATAAAATAGTTTTATATTATTGGTTGATATTCATGATTTTTTCCCCCACAATGAGAATCGAATCCAAAACAGAAGAATGTGCACGATGGACATTTTTAAGAAAAATAAATATTTTTCTTATTATTATAAATTTTATATTAGAGTGAAAAGTTACGTCAAAGTATATATGCTTGCGGTTGGGAGATGGAACGAGATATCGAAATTCGTAAAACTATCCTATTCATGCTGACCAGAACCACTGTGCCACTGGGCATCAAAAGTATTTTCTATTCTATATGCTTGGACACATTTGGAGAGGTAAAATATAAAAGGTTATAAATATTTGAGGCCAGTCGTGGCGCAGGCACAGAGTGTGACTGTAAAATCGACTGGTTATGGGTTCGACCCCCAATCGGGGAAATCAAATATTTATTTACATCTATCTATATTTTCATTTCTTCGCTCTGGTCTCGAGGCACAAGCGCGACATTGGGTTACACCACTCAACACGCATTGCGAACGGAGTACTTAGCACTAGGTTCCCTTGCCTTAACCTACTGCGTGCAGGGGCATGTATAGTGACTGTAAGCTTGACGGTTATAGATTCAATACCCACTGATTCATGAGTTATTCTCATTTCCTCGCTCTAGCAAGGATACAAAGCGGTAAAGCGGTAAAGGAAAGGCTTGTCAATGGGTTCCGTTTGGCTACCCTATATGCGGGTTGGTAGAGGGAACCTAGTATCCTAAGCTAAATTAAGTTTAATTTTTTTCTTTAATTATATTGTTTTCAAGTATAAAGGGATTCTATTATAGTATAGTAGTAATTTTAAAGTAGTTCTAATATTTAGCACAATATTTTGTTGATTTTTCAGATGGCAAGTCAAGCTTACGGAATATACAATCTCATGAATGCTGCTTGGGGATAAATGTACAATGTATATATACTAATCTAAACAAAACAGAAACTACAAAATAAATATGCACCTCTTTTTATATTTTAGAAGTTATTTGCCATATGTTGTTATTATAGTTGTATATTGGCACCGATCCTTCACTTTCATTTTATCTCTAACAATTCAGTTAAAAACAGGTATAGCTCTTTTTGTATGGAATAAAGATATAAATAAACTGTCCAAATTTTTTACCATTTTTCTCTTTCAAACTCTAAAATGTACGAAGCGTGGAAGTAGGCACATTGATTATAGAACATTTACATATCAATAGTATCTATACAATACAAGCTCATACTATTCAGCACAAACTATTTTGTGTTTATTAAATTAATGAATAAAAATTGAATACAATTTTTTTCTTTTATTTTAAGATTAACGATGTATCTATATAGCAGAGAAGACAGAGAGAATCTAGAGAGAATCTAGTAGAAGCTACTTAAAAAATCAACATTTAAGTAAGTACTTTATTATATTGAAAGAAAATTAATAACGAAGTCATGATAATGACAACCATAAAACAGCTATTGTTTTTAATGCATGTCTTAAACAACTTTTTTTGCTATACTTAGCTATAAATAAAAACTTAAGTCTTGATATAATTGAGTGGGAATCGAGCCAACAACTTGTCTCGACCTCGCGTTTATGCACGCCTGGCTGGCCTGGCTTTGTGACAGTCCTCAAAATAAAATATGATGTTAATCTTATTTTGCTTAAATCGAAGTAGAAAAGACATCTTTAACATTCCATGGACTTACAATGGGTGCCTGTCGTGCAGGTAGGAGGAGCTTGGAGCAGTGCCCGGGACTTGAATCACAATATGTTGGCTCCCTTTAAATACACAATAACCCAATATATCAATTGCAGAAATTAAGTATGATAATATATATCAATAGAATATTTAATTTCTGCAAAGTAGAAAGCAAAAACAACATTATTTTATGTTATAGAGACATTTTATTAAAATATTAATAATAATACAAGCCTGTATTCTGTACGAGTATATTAAATATTTAGTATTCAGTAACAATAATATGAAAGTTCATTAAAACTACTATAATATAAATAACTAACTAATTATTCATTTTTCAATATCGATATCTAATTCGGCAAAGGCCTTCTCCTATTCCTTCCAATATCTTTCTAGTTTGGTCCACGTTTCATGGGCTATGGTTTTGAGACCATCTTCTCATCTTCTTAAATTTTCTTTCCTTGCATGATATGTTCAGCCCTAGTTAGATCATTTGACTTTCTAATATATTTAAGTATCTACTGTTTAATACATTCGATTAATTCGTGCAACATATATTTGTATGCTTTTAAATTATTTTCATAATTGAGTATATTTATTTGACATACATATAATATAAAAACATAGCTATTTCTTTAATCTTTTTGTGCTACCATAGCTTCTAAATATTTAAAAAATCTTAACAATATGGAACTTACACAAAATTGCCTGATTTTTTCAATAATTCAAGCGGATCAATAAGCAATATAAATTTTTAATCCATTTTTTTTACTCCTTAATTTCAAGGATTATCCGGTAAAAACCAGCCGTGTAGGCATTTGGGTGAAGGAGATGGTGTCTTATAACATACTCTCCCCAATTCCTTTAGAGAAGCAGCTTCAAGTACTAGTAGAGCTACGGCACATTCTTCTTTACCGAACACTAATGCACTTAGAATAACGCCCTCGTCTTCTTGCTGAAATATTAAATTTAAAAAAAAAAACTATATTTATGATTCTATAACTTAAAAAATAACTGAACGATGGTCCAGAGAACGATCTAATTCCTACATTTTAATATACCATGGCAGGTCGCAGTTATCAAGCAAAATCATAATAGATACGAATTATAACATACAGTTATATACAAATACTATAAAAATAAAAGCAATAAACCTTAGCTTGCGGGTGAGGAATAAAAATAGGCTCACTGGGATAACAATCTACATCCCACCAGGTCTTGGTTTCTCCTGACACTGTATCCACTTTAATTATCTGCAAATATACCAAATAAGACAAATAAATTCAATTAAAAAAGCAGCATGGGGCCAGTACATGGGGTCATAGCGACAGGTAGTGGATTCGATTCCCACTCGAGGAAATTAAATATTTAATATTTCCATTTTATTTACTCTGGTGTCAGGGCGAAGCGTGGCATTGAGTTTTGCCACTCATCACATATGATTTTTTAGAAGTAGGTTATCTCTGGCCACCCTGCTGTGTGCGGAATACAGAGTGAGGCTAAAAAGAAACATCAGCTTTAATTATAGGCAGAGGAGACATAGTGTTAAGATTCTGATATTTTTGCTCAGTATCCGAGATATATATATAAATTCAGATTCAAAATATTTTACTTATTTATTATATACCGATATATTTTATATAAAAATATTAGTATTAAATAACATTATTTTAGTAAAAAAAAAACTAATTAAGGAAAAGAGTCTCACCGAGCCAGGATTTTCTGCGTCTACATCAGAACTGATCGCATAAAAATATCTGTAGGGTCGACCTACAAAAATATACATAAATTTTACAGCTTTATAACGAATGAAATGTTTAAAAGTAAATAAATATAATTTATATTTATATATTTAATTTTATAAAACTGAAGCGTCTGTTTGTTTCAATGCTCTAATCTCAGTGTCTAACTGTGGCAAAGAAAAACTAATGGAAAATTATTTAGCTCCAAAGACACTGAAGTATAATTTTAAAGTTTTTTTCTTTATATACATATGCCACATATTACTATCATATTATATCTTCAATAAGTAGTGAAATTTACCGCTATATTTTTTAAATCACAAAAAACAATCAGGCTGAGGGACTTACTCACCGCCCGGTTATCAATCGGAGAACAACGCCGCAGAAAAATATTTTCTTAAAATATTGTAATTTACAAATACCTACCATTATGTAAATCATAGTGTATTCTTGGAGTTTCACATCCTAGGTCCACGAGAAGCTTTGGTTTTATCTGGGTTAAGCGAGGGGCGTCTAAGTTCACTTCTAGCCTTTTGGGCCTTCCTCGGAACCACTCTGCGTAATCTGCATTTGATTGCATTGTCTATAACATGATGGTAATTTAAGTAAAAAAAGCAAGATATTATATTTGTTTTAGTTTCACGATGTATTCCGTACATAGAAAGTTAGAGGGAACCTATGAAAGACAGACAGTCTTAATAATACAATAGGTTCACAGGTTCCCGGAAACGAGGTGCCTAATGTGAACAGAGTACCTTAACACTAGATCCCCAGGTTCCCCCTGCCTCCCCTGCCATATGTGGGAAAAAAAAAATACAATCATTGCGTACAGAAAGACGACTCTTCATGCATATATATATAAACTAATACTATCTAAATTATAATATTTTCCATATACTTACTTCAATAGCATGTATGTACATAGCATCTATAACCTTGGCGTCTTTGTATGCACATACATCGACCACTAATCTATTGTTTTTCTCAAAACAGTTTATGATGTGAAGGAAAAACATTGGTTCTGTTTTATATCTTTTTTCTTCTTTACCGCTGTGTCGGCTTATAAGGACTATATGTGTCTGAAAATTATAACAGAAATATGTGTAGTAGGATGGGTCAAACATTTTTTTTTTTATTATATGGAAAATATTAACTCTTAATTTTTATGTTAAGAAGTGTCTCATCGCGATTTTTGATTTTTCATATTATGTATATGAAAAATCAAATCAAACAAGGAGAAAGTTGAATTAGAAACTTTGCTGCAATTAAACTAATAGTATGGGTATAAAAACCAATATATATTCTTGTACGAAATTAAATGATCTACAAAAAAGGTTTTTGTACTAATTTGACTTAATTAAAAATTATTTAAAGTACAACAAAAAAAAACGATTAATAAATAAATATAAAAAATACTGTATTTCTTACCTCGTGTTCCGGATACCAACGTAGGCTAGAGGCAAGAGGTTGGTTTGTTAACTGGTTTCGGACCACACTGTACACAGATACTGATAATGGCTGCTCGATTATTACGAAATAATTTTCAGTTATACCTGAAAAGTGTTATGAAAAATTGGTAAAAGTATAATTATGTTGTATAAAAACTGTGATTAGAGACAAAGCGCGGCGTTGAATTCCGCTACACAACACTCTGTGGAGGAAGGTGGAGAGTGGAGAATAGGAGGTTTTAACACTTTGACCCCTCTGTTTACCCTTCTTAATGCGGTATATAGCGTTAAAGTAAAAATAAGAATATAATCTTAAAAATATAAAAACATAATTACCAAAAGTATGCATATATGCTGGATTCATCGCCCAACGCGGGTTCATTCTACCCACTATGTGCGCTGTTTTGAACATATCACCTGTACAAGTAAAATTTTAAATATACACCAATATTACAGAGCTAAAAGTACCAATCCAAAAAGACGAATATAATATACATAAGTATTTCAATAAAAAAATCATGCATATTGAAAATAACTTATTTATTAAGTTTTTTATATTGCATATTATAATACTCACCCTTTTCCGTTACTGGAAATTTAACAACAACGTGCCGAAGCCTTCCCTTCAGTACACACATACCGACGTTGTAAACATCACCTGTAAGAACATAATTAATTAAAAGTAAAATATTTTTTATTTTACACTTAAACAAAAAGAATATTCGGGAAGTTTGTTCAGTAGATATGGAAGCGGAAAGGCATATTGCCGACGGTAACAGTGTTAATTAACAAAAAATATATTAAAGTAATATTCTACATGATTTTTTTCATCTGAAATAAAAAAATCGGGGCTTGTCGTGGCGCAAGGGCGCAACGTAACAGGTTGTGAGTTCGAATTCCACTCTTTTCTTCAGTTCTTCGCTCTAAGAACAAGGTAAAGCGGAGAGTTGAGCTCCTCCACTCAATACGCATTTTATAAATTAGCGGAAAGTGGGACACTTTCAAGAAAGAAAAGAAAGAAAGGCAAGAAAGGAAGGAAGTATCTTAAAGGGGAAGGATTGTCTCAACAACTTAACACCTTGCTATGGGCGGAATACAGTGTGAAGCTAAAAACAAGGTTTGTACGTACCGTTTGACATGACGTGCGGATGTGACGTATGGTTGATGAGAGCGAGGCTTTCTGTTAAATTCTTCCTTTCTAACGTATCAAGATTTGCTTGATCAATCCTAAAAGTTATTTTTCTATTAGATATAAATAAATCAACAATTAATATTATATAGGACTGGTTGTGGGCTCGATTCCCACTCGCGAAAATGAAATATTTATATAAATATATATTTTCATTTCTTCGCACTGGTGTCGAGGCAAAGAGCCGCATTCCGCCATTGAACAGGTGGAAAATGGGGAACAGAGTGTCTAAAAGGTTCCCTCTGTCTATCCTGCTGTGTGCGGGATACAGCGTGAAGCTAATTTATATACATAACCATTTACCGGTGAATGACAGGACCTTCTGTGAATGCGTATATTTCGTCTCCAAATGGGTAGACCGATATCATAGCGTTGTCCGATATTGAGTCGCCGGGCTTGAACAGGGCTGCAACTCTGGAATTTTATATTAAAAATTATCATACGAGTTAAAAATGGATTATAAATTATTGTAATTATAAAATCAATCATTTTATCTAAACTACCTTCGAAACAATTCGATTGTTATTGTTTTTTTCTCAGCTTCACTCTGTACCCGTATAAAGCATATAGCAGGCTAGGTAGAAAGAATATAGTGTAAGAAGATCTCCTCCGCTCAATTTTTATGTTCTTCGTGTTCGCGGAATTCAACGCCGCGTGTCTAGTTTCCAAATACTGTTATTTTAAGTGCTTTACTCTACCATTTCCTTCAGCGTATAATCAACAATTACAAATGAACTAAAGATATAATATAGATAATTAAATTGAACTCCTAATCGATGAAAGATAAACCACTACATCACATTACCAGTGTACTATAAGAACCATACATACCTATCAAAAATAGTATGGCAGGGGTCTGGTACTGCCTTTGTCCCAAACTCAGTCACCACGATCCTATTAGCTGCATGATTCCTCTTAAACGTGTTAGATCGAAGGAATCGACATTGATATGAGACTCTACCATCTTGGATGGAAAATCTGTAAAGAATTATAGCAACCATGTAAATATCTAGGATGTAAGGATGTAATCTAGGGTAAGAGTACTATATGTATATGATTAGCTTCACGCTGTATCCCGCACACAGCAGGGTAGGCAGAGGTAACCGAGTGTTAAGACACTCCGTTCCCCACTTCTAGAGGCATTGAGTGTTGAGTGGCAGAACTCAATGAAGCACTTTGCCTAAATGATAATATTAAATATTTCGTTCCCTCGAGTGAGAATCGCACTCCCAACCGTCATCAACCGACATTTACAGTCGCACGCTTGTTTCTCTGCGCTACGACGGCCTCAACCTTACTTAGTAATTCTTTCCATTTTATATAGACTCACCTGTGTAAGAGAGCAGCGCTATCGAACAAATGCTTGAACCTCATAGATCCCACTTTTAATGAACCGGGACCATTTCTTAGCAGAGTTCCGTTAAGCCATATTGGTATTTTACCTAATATAAAAATGGTAAATAACTATTTACAAAAGTTGCTACAAACGCGAATTCTACCGGTGTTAACAGTCATGTATCATGGCAAGCAGAGAAAACCTAGTGTTAACACACTCCTCTCCCATTAAAACACTTTCGTTTCCTATTTCCACCGAATTCCGGAAGCATTGCGTGTTGAGTGGCAGAACTCAACCACCATCTAATAATCTATTGAAACATAAACACAAAATTTCCTTCAATTCAGTTCAGTAGGCGGTAAATGTTGACTATCAAAATTATATGACTGTAAGCTGTATTTATTTTATATATTTCTAATTTCAATGATATATGTACAATTTATACATACCTGTCAGTTTGCCCTCTATAGGTTCAGTGACCTCTTTTTCGCAGGATCTCAACCAGACATTGCTGTCGCAATTAGGATAATGTTTCTTTTTACATTCCTCCATCGTCACTAAAATCAAAATGCAAGTTCTAGAAACAAAGAATGAACCCTTTCTTTTTTTATATAATTTTCATATTTTTACTTAATATCAAAAAAAATTTTTGATCTCTCTGGTGGAAAGTCACTAAATAAAGAAATATACTCAAATCACTCCTCTCTTTGAATAATTTTGTGTAATTTAAAACATACATACTTATCAACTAAAGAATTGGGTACACGTTAAATGTCAATATTGTAGGTACATATGCAAGTCTATTAAAAATTATTTTTTTTTCAGGTTCACACTATATACAGCATGTAGAAGGGCAGGCAGAGTGAACCTAGTGTTAAGACACTCCACTCCCCACTTTCCGAGGAATTCAGGAAGCATTGCATATTGGTGAAAAAAGTTTTAAAATTAGAATTATATGACACTATCTACTAAGATCGAAAAAGGCAGAAGTCACATATAGGTACTTACTATCTAACGAATAATAAAAAAAACATTAGAAAACCAAAATAATATGTTTCATATTTACCTGTTGCACTATACTGTAAAAAATCTACGTATATAAATATATAACGAAATTTAAGTTTTTTTTTATGTAAGCTTAATTTCTTTTTATTAAGACTAGGACATATGACCTGGTGAACGTGGAAAACTGAAATGATAAAGTTTCAGGGGCGGGACACCCCGCCCACGACATTTAGCAAGGTTAAGCGTACGTCGGTACTGTGAGCGATCTTATATTTTATATTTCTCTTCATATTAGTTGGATTTATTTTTATTATAAACTGTTTCTTCAAAGCAGAGTAGACAGGGAGATTAGCGTTAAGTGTGTACGACAGCTCTTACTAACTATAGCATATTTATTAATAATAAATATAAAAGTTACCCTACCAATATTATAAATGCGAAAGTTCAAGAAGACGGATGTTTGTTCCGCGTTTATGCAAAACTACTGAACAAATTTAAATTGAAACTTGAAATTAATACCTATAGCATATATTAGAATAACACGTAGGCTTATGTAAAAATGATGTGTAATCAAATAACTAGCAATAAAATTAAACGGGCGAAGCCACGGATAAGTCACTTGTATTTGATATTAATAATAAAAACAGTAATATTAAATAAATGATGCCATTCCCCCAGGTGGGAATCGAACTCACAGCCGTGTGTTAGAGCCAGACGCTGTACGCAACGACGCCATCAAAATTATACATGGACATTATATATATGTTTTAAAAATTATTGTAAAACAATGAAGAAATAATACTTTTTACCATCGTTCACTCAGGCACTACCTCGTGGAAACGGCGAAACGTGATCGCATGTGCACTAAACGCGACGTTAAATATGTACTAAGGACTTTTGAAATATAGCGCTTGTTATTGTTACTATTTTTGTTGTGAATATATTTTATAGAAATAAGAGAGGACAACGCGACGGTTATGGGTTCAATTCTGTTTAAATGTACGAAATATATAATATTTATATTTTCGCGCTCTGGTAACGTTGAGTTCTACCACTTAACACTCAATGCCTTGAAAATCCGGCGGAAAGTTAGACAAAGCCCGGTGATGTAGACTCTATCTTGTTGGACCATCGCTTAAATTGATTACTATTTGCTTACAATAGAGTACTCATAAAAGTAAACGATAAAAACATTAATGAATTAAATTTTTACCACATGTGAATTGTATTTAAGTAATTACTTAAATTTTTATGAAAAGTGTACAGCTTTTGTCATTTTTCATTGAAATAGTTTGTTTTTTTCATAAAATTTATTAGATACACTATTGTAAATTCTAATGCAAGACATTTTTTTTCGGCTTCAACTGTATATATAGCTGATTAGGAGAAGGAAACTTAGTGTCAAGACAACTGGGGAACGGAGTTCCTCAGTTTTCGAGACATTGTGCTTAGTTTTCATACGTCAAATTCGGATGGAAAGAGGAGACAGCCCTGCTATGATCCTGATAAAGAAAAGTAGAAGTAATCTAGAGTAGAATAAAACGATACGGTAGAGTGGAGCGTCAGCAATGAACTTCATCAATTGTCTATGATCGCTCCATTATTATCCTATTACCGACGCTATTAGTTCATTTATTCAAGGATCTGAGAGGTATTTTGCATTATTGTTGTTTCAGCCGGTTCCTTTTGAGTTCAGTGGTTATTGTTTTAAGATAATTGTTGACTATGGGTTCATATTCAAATTCGTCAAAGGTTTTTAAAGAAATGTTTTTAATTTTGGCAAATATCTACAAACATTTGGTCGTTTTGAACGGTAAAAATAAAGAAAATAACAATATGAAGTAGTAATACGTACAAATGATATATTATGCAGTGTAACTTCTGCTTTCAAGCAATGAATTATATATTCGAATCACTGATAAATATTTTTTTGACTAGCTCCAGTATGGGGTTGGGTGTTTCTAAAAGGTGCCGGTTTGATTCCCGCTACGTTAAATTTTTCATATACAGGTTGTCCCAGGAGTCAACGATAAAACGAAACCAGGTGATAGACCAAGTCATAACAGTTATGAGAAAAATATTTAAAAAAATGTCATGTATTTTTCATATTATATTGATTTTAAAAAATATCGGAAAAACCGACACCCTGTGATGGTTTTTCAAGTCCCAGTACTACAAATATTACACTTTCTTCATTTTTTTTCTGTAATGTAATCATTAGTAACCCTTCTATGAATTACAGTTTAAGATTGAAACATACCTGCATCAGTTTTCAATAAAATATCGTGTTTTTGCCAAACATTAAATTCAAAATACTTACCAACTTTAACCGACTGTACTATAAAAAAAATGTACTACCCTGTTTTTGCAAGTAACTTTAAAAGTTGGCGCATTTAATCTGGATTCCGAAATGGTACGACCCTTGCTGGATTACTTCTTTGTTGAAGAGAGAAAAATCGAAATACACGATAATCGGGATGACGTTCAGCGTTTTGGTATCTTTTCCAATACATTCTAGCTGCAGCATTTGCGTTACATAACCACTCTCCATGAATGAAATGCATACTGGTAATGTGTCAAAGACCGAGTATATGGCCTGCGAGAGCCCGAATCGAATTTTAAAATCAATATAATATGAAAAATACATGACAAAGATTTTTTTTTATATTTTTCTCATAACTGTCACGACTTGGTCTATCACCTGGTTTCGTTTTATCGTTGACTCCTGGGACACCCTGCATATTATTATTTTTAAAATATTTTCTACTCTTTGTACAAGAAATAGTGAAATGTATAAAAAAGGCCGCCGCTTACGACTTAAGCCGTTCTATCGCGGGTATAATCCTGGCGTAGGGGACATACGACCTTTAACAGATCAAGGTCCAGATACAAGTTCAATATCAAACATCTACTATGAAGTATATATATGTCGAATTTATCAAAGTTATTTTCTACTTTTTTCTTATATTTTTTTTCAGTTTCATTCTTTTCCTTTCCTCTGTCAAACTTAGAGACGTGTTTTGAATGGTGGAACTCAACTATGGAAATAATATAGTGGGCATGAAATCTAGAACCATCTCATTTAGTGCACAAATTCTTATTTACTATTCTACATATTTTGTTCTTAAATTTTTCATCATTCACAAATGTATTTTACCTTAATTTGTAAAAGTTATCACACGTAGGTTGCTATCATTTTATTATTTCTTAGAAGTTATAATATGTCGTAGCGCTGGGGCACAAAGATTGATAGTAAACGCGACGGTTATGGGTTCGATCCCCACTCGAGGAAGTGAAATATTTATTTACGTTTATATTTTCATTTCATCGCTCTGGTGTCTGGAGCTGATTTGATTTATTTAGATATAGATAAAATACCCTTTTTTTTAAATCAATGATTTTAAACAAAAGTAAAACATAATAATTAAAAATAAACAAAAACATTTTACTTACACGTTTTTATTTTCGACATGACAAAGTCACGTTAATCTCAAACAAAATCCACGTGTCAATTAAATCCCTCTCCGAGGTCCTCGTGGCGTAACGTGACAAAATGATATTCTTTTTCTTTATACGAGTATATATTATGCTTACGTTAATTTTAGACTATTGACTATATTCAGATTTACTTGTAATAATAGTTTATTCCAAAGGCCTTATGCTGTGTACTGCACCACATGCAAAATCAATGTATATTTTTATCTTCCTAGTAACGAGACAAAGTACGGCGATGAGTTTCGCCACCCACCACGCAATGTTTTGAAAAGAAGTGTTTCAGCACGGATCCCAGGTTCCGTGTCTACCCTGCTATGTATAGGATACAGGATGAAGCCAGAAAAATACGTAGTCCCCAGAGATGGGTATCGCATCCAAAATAAAACTAAGTAATAAATTTGTAATAAATAAAAAACCTGAATATTGAAACGAGTCTAAAAGTGCTTGTAAAGGTCTATTTGACTAAAGAATAATTTGAATTTGAATTTAAAAGCTTCATAGCTCTTACAACCATAGGTTGTCGCGTCACGCCACGATGGCCTTATAACTTAACAAAAAAAATATTTAAATTATTCCATTAGATATATGCAAGTAATTGAGTTGAAGATGAAAACTCCAAGTAATATAAAAACAAACATATTTTGCATTCAGACCTACAGACATAATATTTTCTTTTATTTACGTAGTTTTAGACTTTACAATATATAATTGTTCTCATAATTAAATAAAAAAAAAACATTGACTAATCTCGTGAATATTTGTATTTTTTTGTTTTTAACATCATTAATCTTACGTTTTCGACAACATCATTACGGGCGAATAAGTAATTAATATTTTTATTTTGACCAGTTTTAATTTTAAAATCATTGTTCTATTCTAAAATTAACTTAAGGTTGCGAAAATTTTGTAATATTTTCATAGAAGTAACTGAAAACTTAGTAAGAACGTGTATTTATGTTTTTTAGCTTTACCGCTATGTGCGTGAGAAAAAGTGGAGCTAAAAAAATTATATTAATTATTAATAAAGTCACCTCACTATATAAATACTACGAATTACCATAAAAACAAATTGATTAAATTGATTATTTTTATTAAGAGTTATTAAATTGCAAATAATTATACTATCTTTATTACTATGCACCATGTGGGCGAAGCTGCAAATAAAAACTATGTAATGATTGTCTTAAAAATACGAAAAGAAAACAATATTCATATGTTACAAATACATTTAATTATTAAGACGTTTCATTATTATATCTAGTTTTATTTGACTTTATCGTCTAGATTAACTAGTGGGTCTAATAGAGGTTGTCTTGGCTGAAATTGGCCGAGTTGATCAATTACTGTATACAATGACAGCAGTACCATCCAGGAACCTATTGAAATATAAACAAAAATTTTCATTCAAATGGGTTCAGTCCATTTAAAAGGAATAGAGTGGCACACGTATATAATTAAAGAAATGAATAATTCTACAAGATTTCCATAGGCTTACACAGTTAATATGAAATTATTTGCCATTTTCATTATCGTCGACAAGGCTTGCAAACTTTGCAAGGCTGGTAGACACAGCAGGGGCATATTTTGGCGGGATGAATGCAGTACTCGTCGCCTACAGCGTGACAACGGCCCAGGTTTAACATATCTTCTAAATCACATCTGTTTTGTAAAAGAAAATGGTAAACTTTTATGTATAGACCAATCTCTACTAGATCACTCTCTCTTAGATCACTCTCAAGATCGATCTTAGAGTTGAGGGCGATTTATAAATGTGGGCCTGTATAGTTTTATTCCTACACTCAGGATAAGCATTTACTACCTAGATCTACCACATTATCAAATAACCTATTGTTGTATTTCAAGGTACTTACGTAGAAAGATAATATATTCTTGGATTGTGAATTGCTTGACTTATTCAAAAAAATCTAAAATCCAAAAACATAAAGTATGAAACATAGTACTATTCTCACTTGCTATCTTCTAAAAGAATGGTTTCAGCTTCATTAAGATTTGGTACAGCGTACTCCACCACACCAGATTTCCCAATAGTGACTGGAGTGGCGCAGACTGTCATATTGTAGCATTTATCTGGATGGGCCTGCTCTACCAGGGCACTGTCTATGAAAGTTGGCTTTTCGAATAATCCTGGAGGAATATGGGAATGTTATCTGAAGCTATAGTGATTAAATATAATTATATAAACATTATAAAAAATGTACCTTTCATAATATTAACAACAAATCTGGCTGTAGAAAAGCCAATAGATAGATAACCTTGTTCATTGTTGCTCTTAGCTTTACATATAATCTCATCAGCCTCCCGCACGAGCCTCGTTAGACAGTCGACTTGGGTCTAAAATAAAAACTTTTTAAATGACTAATTAAGTTTATATAATAGAAAACTTGACTTTTTCATTCAAAATCTCTCTATTTAGATGGAAACCGGAGACCGGAGAGATATTCTACTGAACCTATCTCACAAAATAAATTAATTAACAAAGTTTTATTACAATCTAAGTACTTTAGTTATTATAAATTAATAAAAATACATGAAACCAATGAAAAAATGTTTAATCCAATAAATTTCGTTGCCAAGGCCCACTAATAACCGCTCAATCGACATTGGCCTTTGAAACCGGAGTCAGGTCGCGAGGGAAATTACTAAGTAATGTAACCTCGAGAGAGGTTTCGGCAATGAAAATATAAGATGCTTAGGGCTTCATGTTTCGTTTAGGTTAGTTATAAATTTAATTTAAATGATATTAAGAATAAATATTTTGAAATAGCTAAAAATATATTTTTACTTACTTTATAACACAATTATGAAGGTGGGAACCTGGTTTTAACACCCCATTCCCATAAGATACTTTCGTTTACAAAATTACAACTATAATTGCGACAGGTTGTGAATTCAATTTCCACTCGAGGATATGAAAATATGAAATATTTTTTTTTCCTCACTGTGGTAAAGAGGCACAGCACAGCGTTATATTTCATCATCCCACACGTAATGCCTCAGAAATTCGGGGAAAGTGGAGAAAAGAAGCATCTTAATAGGAACATAGTGTCTTAACATTAGGTTCTCAAATTCCTTCTCCCTCACCATTTACCTGCGGAAAGTTCCCAGCTTTCCCATTAGAGAAGACGGGTACTCTCGTACACCTGCCCGTTCCGCATACGACAGGTATTTGCGAAGAGGACGGGTCCGAGCCGGTGATGGAGCAGAACAGTTGGTTGGCGCGCATTGAGTTTATTGAGTTTACGCCTAACACCTTCCTTTTGTCGTACACTTTAGATAATTTTAGTGTCTGAAAAGTTATTTAATATACAAAAAAATGTTTTAATATTATTTATAAGTTTTTTTTAATTTACTGGAACAGTCATAAAATGTAGTAAAAGTAGGTAGTATGTATAGAGTATCTTCTACCTCACATCAAACAATAGGCTCACGATTTTTGAAGGTATAAAATAAATAAAAAATATAGAATCAACACTGACATTGGCACATAACGCATAGTTACAGTCCACTGGCGGTGTCTGTATAGCTATGATAGCTTGAGGACAGAACTGTGCACACGCTATACTGGCCGTTCTGACTTGCTGCAGGTTTTGGAAGAAGAGATCTCGGTCTGGCAGGTTGCAGCACGGAGGAAGGATGTAGTGGCCACCGCAGATTACGACCACATCTGCATCCTGATTGAATAATCACAAAATAGTTTTAATTTCCTAAAGAAACTGTTAAAATAAACTATACATTTAACACTTACTAACTTATAATTCACTTATTCTAGTTGTATATAGTGAATGTATGACTGCGGAAAAGGCTTACCAATTTAAATAACTACAGCTGAAGTAATTTTAAGAGCTATCTATAAGTGTCCCTCATTATGTAGGCTTCACTATTTTCTTGTTCTAGTTGTATATATGGGGAATCCACTCCACATTTTCTTTATTTTGGTATAAAAATCGTAAAGCGGTTCCCAGAATAAATATATCTAACAATTTTCAGCTGCATAATCAAAATAGTTTTGGAATAAAATGGTCCTATCATACGAATATATAGTCGAATAAAGGAGTCTATAAGAATTCTATTATCTACTAATTGACTACGGAACCCCAAAAACCCTCAACTAGAAAACAGAATCTTACATATAAAGCATCTTTCAAATATATCCTTCCCTGGTACCCCTCTACTTCAGGACTAGTGTCAATATGAGCCAAGTCGTTCGCCACGCCTAGCACTCGTCTGTTCGGCTCGTCGTATAGGGCAAGTATTTTAATGATTTTCTGCTGTTTGAGGAACAGGGAGGTTATGTAGCCGACGTCACTGCCAGCACCTATTACTGTCACCTGCGATTATAACTGGAGGTTACACTAACCGACCTATTGCGCTCAAAAATGAGCTGAAAACAGAGTACTACTTATGTAATTTAATAAGATAAAAAAGACAAACCTTTTGCGGTGGAAACCGTGGTACTGGACAAAATTTCTCGCACTCTCTGTCTATTTGGGCTAACACATCTGAGATTACAAAATTTTGGTAGTTTGCTTTCGAAACAACTTGATGATTTGGCCTGATCGAATTTAATATAGATCGAAACATGATTATTGTTTTAAACTAGTTCTTTTGTATGCATTGGAAAAGCTTTATTGTATTCTTATATATTTTTTTAGTGTACCATACTGTGTGGGATATGAAAATGGTGCAGTTATTTAGTATGACATGATGACTTTATTTTACTGATTTGATACTGTCATTTTTGATTGATATTTTTACTTCTCTTTTTGTTGCTATGATTAATATTAATAGTAATATTCATTTTTAAATATCTACAAGTCCAAAAAAAATTAAAAAAGAAACTTAAAGTAAAAGTACTTTTTTACGCAATTTAAACTTTTTGTGCATGATATTTATTTAAGAATGAAAATATTGCACAAATTGTTTCTAAATGCTTCTAAATAATATTTTCGCGTTAGTACTTATACTTGTACTTATCACATAGGTTATCTACCATTAAAAGGAAGCTGGATATCAAAATAAAATATCAAATAGAACAGACATCAAATTTAATAGATAAGTTTCACTATACAATACAATATATCGTAACATATTGATTATTATAAATTGTCCACTCATTTACAAGCATACGTCGAGTGTACGGAACACAGGAGTTCAAAATGACTAGAACTATTCAGAAAGCCGCCTAGACCTCATACATAATTATATTTAAATATATAATTTGTGCAATGCAATGCATTATTGATATTTAAAATTTTAATCATTTTGTAATGATAAGACGAAAAAATTAGATTAATAATGATTGAATTTTAAAAAAAATATTATATTTAATATGCCATTTAATTTCAATTATTAAAAATTATTTTTATTTTATTTATAAAAAATAAGTACAAGCTTGTCATTTACAACATGGCAGTTTTACAAACGCAATAAAGTTACAATAACAGAGATTACTTAAGAAAGTTAAAAGTGTTTCACTTAAAAGAAGCTCTTTTATACTTAAAACTAAATATATATTTTAATAAAAATATGAACAAAAACACATTTTTTTTAATTCTTAAATTAAAAAAAAAAAACAATATTATACATTTAAATATAATAACAAAAGTAGAACTTAAACTCATTTATTTAAATATAAATATAGAAAATTATAATTATATGTAAATGTATTTACATAAAAAACATCGCAAACATTTAGTTTCATTTTCTTACTTAAACTAAACCTGTGCATTCCATGCCACACAAAATTAAATATAAATGAATAGTTTAAAAATATAATATTACATCATAGCCGTTTTTAATAATATAAAAAAAATGTTAACATTTGGCAAATAAAAAAATATCTTGTTTTTTTTCTGACTAACTGTTGTAGGTTTAAATCTACACGTCTAAATAATCAGAAAGGAAACAAAGTGATTTAAAACTATTATCTGCGCCTAACCGATAAAATACTGAAATTGCAACAAAACGTGACAAACGAACGTACGACAATAATTTATTTTCAATTTGAATTATGTTATATTATATATTTTTAAAATATTCCCTATTCATCGAAGATCTAGACGACTCGAAAAAAGCCACGTTTACACGTTATATAGAACTACTATGATATATTTAATTCGATTATAATATTATTTTTACAGATTCGACATAATCAAAACGTGGCAAGAGTTTCTAATGGTACTGCAGCTTCCCACACACCCTTATATTCACAACCTATCTCGGAATACTTACAAATAGATCATAAGAAGTGTTTTAATCACTATATGTACTTTAATTTAGATTTATTTACATTCTTGTTATGCCAATGACAAAAAAGGTGTTATGCCAATAGTCTAGGTAAAAGGGCAGCGTTAGGTTCCGCCATATGATATTTAATGTCCAATATAATTTACAAGTGTAGAAATGGGGAGAAATAGGTAACGCATGAGCTAAGAATTTCATTAAATATCGAAATCAAAAAAAATTACGATATTTTTTAGTATAAGATTCTACCCATATCGAGACCATATAAACCAGTGTTCATTATTAGCCATAAGAATGTAAACAATCTAAGAGTAGCACACGTAACTTACATCTATATTTCACTAAACGATATTATTTCCCAAAACATTTTTATGAAACAGTGGACAGAAGAGCTATGTAGACGAAGTATCAAAAATTTTTCAAAATCCCATCCAAACTGATATATAAACCTCAAAAATCTATCCGAACAAAATCTTAGAAAAATAATAAATAAAGTATCCCTCCTATATATTTACAGAAAAATTGAAAATATAATGAATGTCTAAAATATACACAATTCAAGAGAGCTTTAAATTATTACATGATTAAATAGTAAAGAGATTAAAAAATATGACATTCCAATATGATAGGTTATACGTATAATATATTACATGATATATAGGAGCTAAGACAGGCAAATTCTTACAAATACTTATTTTACAAGCAAAACTGAAGCTGCAGTATAAATCTATTAACACTTATATTTAATTGGCAGAGTATACGAGACTATACAGAATTAAGTACTTATGTATTATTCTCACGATAGATGAAAAAAAATACTGTTTTTTAGCATTAATTTCTTATAATTAATACAATACTGTGTTAATAGGATACACAATATTTAAAATATTAAAGTTATATTCTTAAAGAAAGAACAACGGAGAAAGTAAGAAATATATGAAAACTTTAAATAATTAGAATTAGGCCATATAAATATAAAAAGCAGTGGGGAAGACTATATTATAACAATTTAGTAATTTTATGTAAAGTAGAAGTTATTCGATACCTATTTAATTTAAGGAATAATATTACTTCAAGGCAAGGAACACTCATATTAGCTACTTTTAACATTGATTTAAATACAAAAGGGCATAAAATAGAGAAAATATATAACATGGCGGAGAAATCAGCGGAAAAAAATAAAAAAAATATAGTTAACGAATATAGAACCACTTCCTTTTCCAAAAAAGAAATCGGTTAAAAATAAGTTAAAATATAGTCCAAGTTTTGCCTCGATGATCCTATATACGTGCTATATTTTTCTACTTCCCTTGCCTATTCTATGTAATATTAAAACTATTATAATATGCAAGTAATATTTAAGGGTACTACAAAACTTATTTGTGACTTTCATGTTTCTATTTTACTTCTATTTATGTATATTTACAATATGGCTACCGCTAAAAGCATTTAAAATGTAAATGGCTCATAGTAATTTGGCGTTAGAGGTATTAGTTGTTACTAATATGTTAAATTGAGTAAAGTAAAATATTTATTTTTTCTCATATACATATAAGTCAATAATATGCGACCAATTTTTAGATTATATTCGCAAAATTCTATAAAAAAGTAATATTGGGAATAGGCGATAGTCATATATGTTTAATTTGTGGATATCAACAAGTATCTAAGAAATATATTCATTAGAAAATAAAGACATAAAACATTTAAGAATAATTCCAATTACATTTTTTTTAGAAAATACTGTATATAATTAAAATATACGATAATAATTAGTATTAGTAAGTAGTCACTAGGGCAATTTTGATATCATTCAGATTAAATTTTACGGGCATTATCATAATAATGTTCAAAATTATACATATTCCTATAACCAAAGATGCAACATTTTTTTTAAGAAAAATATTTTAAATTTCTCACAAAACAATTTTGTCATAGAAAAAAAAAAACATTTTATAGATGTAAAATTATTTAAAATTTATTTAAATAAGTATGTTTGTTTAATATATTGTATTATACGCATCTTCTTTATATGGAATGATTTAAAAATATATTTTTATATATTTATTATTACACTTTTGTTAGTGTTAAAGAAATTGAGCAATTGACTATTGTGTGTACAGTTGTAGGTTGTCCGTTACAGCACGTGAAGTGTCAAAAACCTTATCATATCTTTCATTAAAGTCGAAGTCATTGTAAGTAAAAAAAAATAAGTAAAAATTTAATTTAAATATTCAAAAATTGATCATACAAGCATCGATTGACCCTTTTGTACTTAGCGTACAGAAAAACAAATCAAACAGTTTTTTCTTTCATAACCATTTACAAATGAGATACACGTTTCGAGATATAACAGAAATATGTTGTGTATATTATACATAGTTAACATTATTATTTCCAAATTTGAGTTTAAAACATTCGTGCGCAAAGGGAGCTTAAATTTTTACAGATAAAATATTGTCTTTTGAGCGCCTATTTTTGTTTTAGATATATAAATAAATAAAAATAATTTATCATTTACAAAAAATAAATATAAATTACAGATATAATAATAATAAATAAGTGTTATATAGATTGTAATAATTATTAATTAAGGAAATCGTTAGTGTACTATATTAGTAAAGCTTCAAACGTTGTCATTACGATATTCAGTAAATTCCTGACGAAAAAAAAACAAAATTCCAAAAGTAGCGGTATATATATTTATACCGCGATTTTTTCCAAATTTACATCAGAACAAAATAAAAATTATTTATTTTAATGTAAATAAAACTATTTAATATATATTTTTATTTATAACGTTAATATATTTTTTTATTCAGATCATATTACCGACTAGAATATCGCTTTGTGCAAATGAAATATTAAACTTGGAATGTTAAACTACAACCCTATGTTACTAATAAATAATATACAAAATACATAGAAAATAATATATAAATAGGATATACAAAATTACTGTTAATTAATTAATTATCTTTATACAGTTAAAATTTCAGCTTTTACTAATAAAAGAAACAAGGTTCATTATAATTTGTGCACAAGATATGTTAATCAAAACAACCGCCTTATTATAATATATGCTACAATAACATTACAAAACAAAAATATACCTACATAATATAAATCAAACATGGCCGCCGTAACCCACAATGACTAGCATATAACATATAATAATAATGCTAAAAGCTTTAGTTTTTTTATAGTTAATAACAGATTTCTATACTACGTTAAATGCAATCACGAGTTAGTTTCATTCTAAACTACAACACGAAATATTATTTATTATATTTATCATAGTTTCACGCTGCATGCCCCATACAGCAGGGTAGGCGGAGGGGACTTAGAGTTAAGACACTTCATTCCCCACGCACAACCCAATTTTCGAGGTCTTGCGTGTTGAGTGGCGGCTCTTTGTCCATCAACGCGGAAAAAATAATATAACCCATTCCCCAACATTGCCACGACAGACGGGATTATTTCTAGTAATAATAATATATAAGATAGATTAAAAAAATAGGGTTGCCAGCTTATATAGTTATGATTTATTTCGATATTAATTAGTGAATGAACTAATCAAGTTACAATATTTGTGCACATACGTTTTAAACAACAATTTCATTCTTTTACGAATCTTATCCATACTTTTGAGGAAGCTCAGAAATAATAATTTGTTTCAATGTTGTTGTTGAAATGTTTAGAAACGGTTTTCCTTTATTTGTTAGGTTCCCGCTATGTTTAGCATATAGCCGGGTACGCAGCGGGAACCACTGACTGAACACTAAGACAAGCAATCGGTTTTCTACACACCGCCCAATTTTCGAGACATTACATGTTGAAAAGCGGAATACGACGCCTCGCTATATTATTTAAATATATTATTAATTGCCAATCAAATAAATAATAATAAATAATTTATTTATAATTAATTTCAAAAACACGAATTAACTTGCTTTCAAAACCAACATTAATTTTAAGTCATTAATTAATATTTTCTAAGATGGCAACCCTTTTCTAATACAACACATAGAAATACTAAGTCTATGAGATTGCAGAGACGAAAATCCGCTTCGCTCCTTATTAGGTAATATCACAGATTCCTAAAGGAAAATTCCTTGAAGAAAATATTTATTTAATTATTTATTTATTAAATACACCCCTTATTAAAAAAACTAGTGAAGAATTTAATATAAAGTGATAACGTGTTAATAATAAATATAAATATAATTATATAAGTTTGTAGTACGAATACATACTGAATATTGAAATGATAAACAATATATAAAAATAACAAGATTTGAACCTACACTTTGTGAAGGATGGAGAATGGAGCACGGAGTGTCTTATCACAAGGTGCCTTCTGTCTACCCTGTTATGTAAGGGATACCGTGTTAAATAAAAAAAAACAAATATGTAAACTTGAATAATATTTGAGGATATTATACAATAAATTCAACAAAAAATAGTTTTATGATATTATGATTTCCACTTTAAAAAAGTACTTTGCTTAAAAATTGTAAATAATATAAATTTATAATATTATTACCACGTCATCACTCCATATTACAAATTAAAAATAAACATTTGAGCGTCACAAGAGAAAGCCACGATTTTAAGTTCTTATGTAGATATATTCAGATAATACCAGTTATTTCTAGTTATAACCAGATATTTAAAGGGAGCTTTATGTATATATCCTTGTACGTACGTACATTTAGGTGATTCGAGGAAAAAGAAGGTTAGAGCAGGTCCTAACCTTCAGGCGCGCCGCCGCATAGCCGTTCTAGTTCCAGAAGTTCCTAAAAATAAAATATTTTCGTTTAAAAAAATGCATATTCTATTGAAAAACTTTATAACGAAATTAAATAGAATTGCTAAAAAATATATTCAACAATTACAATACATATATAATATAATTAATTCAATATAGAAAACAAAATAAGGAAATAAAATATGGAAAAGGGAAGTATATAATAAAACACTCCTTCAACTTTAAATATAATGAAACAATCTTTAAATAAAATGTAAATAGACCAACACACAAACTATAATCTTTTATATTTTTAATTATTTAAAAATCCTTAAAGTTAAATATCATCTTATTACTTTACGACGATCTCAAATAAAAATATTATCTTTTGGTAGCGGTCCTCTGACTTCCCTGCTTTATATGGAATATAGCGTGAAGAAAATAATAAATATAATTTAACCTGATCCCGATGAACCAGTAAGTTAGCTCGCATCCTTTCATGGGTCCTCGCAAGCTGTTCTCGTCGTCGCGCGTGGGCCTGCTCTAGACGCGAGCACTCCGCTACTCCACGTTCCACTGACTATAAAGATTCGGACATTATGGATGAGAAGATTTTTTTTGTGTGTGGGTTTTAAGAATGTTGTATATATATGTATATCTATTTGATAAATATATTTAAAATGACTACTGCCTCTATTCAAATATATTTAATTTTTCATATGTTTGGCCACTTTAGAGTACTTACTTTGTGTTAACTTTTGATTTTAATTAAGTTCATACAAAAAGCGAAAAAAAAGACGTACCTGTGAATGTATTTCCCGTTTTATCCTTAATATTTCATCTTTATCCCTATTTGTTTTCTTCGCTAACGCTTTCACGTCCTCTTTCCGTGAGTTTGCTAATTTGTTTAAAATTTCCTTTTTCTCCATTTCTAGTAAATCCTGTAATATACATATGTACATATCATAAAATTATAAAGTTTTTATAGTTTCATGCTGTTTCCGGCATATGTAACGGCTCAATAATATATAACGATATACATGTAAATATATATACATAAACTTACAGTTAAAAGTTTCATTTGATGTTGCTGTTCATTGCGTAGATTCTTTTCTAACGCCGCGTATATGGCGTGATGGTATCTGGAAAAAATAGATATTTTTTTCACGCTTTTTTATAAGTTCACGCTGTATTCGGCATACAGCAGGGAAGGCAGAGGGAACGTAGTGTTAAAACACTCCGTTCCCCATTTTCCGCCGAATTTTGGAGGTATTGCGTGTGGACACTATAGCGAGGAACTGAAAATATTAAATGTTTTATTTCCTCGAGTGGGGATCGAATCCACAGCTTGTCGCGTTTGCAGTCACATGCTTTTGCCCCTGCGCCACGGCTGGCTCGTATACAATATAGACATATATATAATATGCTTCAAGTTAGCCCCTAAACCCACAGAGATATACTCTGAGTTATATGTGAAACATGACACATTAACATCTATTCAATATGTCATTTGTCATATAAAAAAAAACAAATAGAAATAACTACGAGTTGATACATGACACATTTTAAGACACGTTCAACCAAACAAACAATTCAGCTTTATAATATTAGTATATAGAAGTATATTCACCGTAACCGTAGTTCCCTTTCCGCGGCGGCCGCTTCCGCCCCGGGCGTTGTAGCGGTGGTGGGTTCCTCACCGGTGGCAACGGGGTCACTTCTGAAAGGTCATTTGAAGAAATAATATTAATTTATGATATACGGGATGCCAATATGGATGAAGATATCGTAGCGCAAGGGCAGGAGCGTGCGACTGTTAGCACGACGGTTGTGGGTTCAATTCCCACTGGGGGTGATAATATATTTAATATTTTTATTCTCGCTCTGAAACGACAAAAAGCGCGGCGATGAGTTCCACTACTTAACACGCAATGCCTCGACAATTCCGCAGAAACAACAACGGAATTTTCGGAACAACAATCGAAATTGGGCAACGGAAGTGTGTGACAGACAGGGAAGGCAGAGGCCTACCCTGTCTGCCCATCCACAAGATGAATGAATTTTTGTCATTTCCCCGCACTGAAAAAAAAGCGCTCTGTCCTTTCAGCATCGCGCTCTAACACGCATAACAGAGTATTATGCAGGATAGATTAGTGTGAAATCGATAAAAGAAATGACTAATACTCACATATTCCTCGCAGACAACCGTTTCACAAAGAACTTAGCAGGTTTCGCCTGCTTGGCGGCGCGCGGGCGCGAGTACTTCCGCCTCAGCGCGTCTAACTTACGGGCGAGTTCTGCGCGCTTGTCTCTCACCACTTTGCTGCTGAGGAGGGCTTCGAGGGACTCGCTCGTGTCCTCCGTGTCGCCGTTGAATTTTGTGTTTTGATCGTCTGCTAAAAAATAATATTATTTTACATTTTCAACACGCTTTTATTAGGTCGAGCTGTAATAAGCTAACTATGTAATAAAATCTAAGAATTTGAATTGTGTATTTCAAATTCTGATAGTTGTATCATCATGAAAATTGAAAATTTCAAAATATGTAGATTAGATGACAATACAATATTATGGTACCATCGAGCTGGTCTGGTGATGGAATTGAAAAATGGCTGATGGAACCTTGGACTGCCTACTAGCAAACATATCGAGCTTGTGTTCATTAAATTTGTCTTATCAATATGTAAAGCGTGTTTTTAGTTTTTAAAAGTATTATTCCACACTAATGGCACGAATTGACTACGAAAGAAATATACAGCGTGCAACTAAGAAAAAAGAATAAATTTTAACCACTTTATTTTAAAAGAAATTTGAATAGATACCTCCTTGAGGCACTTTTTCCGTCTCACTCGGTTGACTATCCGTTTCATTCGTCTTCACTTCCGTAGACGTGTTCGGCTTGTTTGGACTGCCCATTGGACATATTGTTGTATCCTATAAAATAATAAAATTAAGTTTAGAAAATAATTATTTCAATTACGCTAATATGGGTGACCAGGTCTTCACCATAAAACTATTAAGTTTTACTAATAAACATATTTTATATTGCAGATAACAAAGTAAAATAAATACCTACCTTATTCACAAATAGAATGTTAATGGACACATATATTTAAATACGCAAGTTAACTTCACTTTGACTAATGAGCTGGTTGACTGAGCTATGTTTGCTTCGTATAGGATAGGACATAATGTGAATAAGTAATCAAGGTTAAAGTAAGGCTTATTTAAAAATTATATTTCTATATTATATTTTTTCTATTTATATTTAGTCCGTAAGGCAGACGCTATTTGGTATCACAATATTGTCAATTTTATACTACAGTTCCACGTTATTAAACAAAAATATCTAAGAGTTGTGTATGACACATTGTCTTAATGAGATGCAATGAAGGTGCTTGGCACCCCGAACCACTCAATTATTGTTTCTTATCTTTTAAAGATAATAACAGAGCCATGCTACGATCAGACAAACATATAAGTCCGTCTGTCATGCTCAATTTCCCCCGAATCTATTGAACGGATTCAGTTGAAAATTTGTATAATAATAATTATTATATTTTTTTTTTCAATATTAAGAAGATCATAAACAAATTAATTAAATGAAGTATCTAACTGAGTCTTCGTATGTATTTTAAATTTTATTTAACCAACTGTAATAATTATTTTAAGGAACCTATATATACATGAAGATAATATCATAACAATCAATTTAAGAAAATATATTATATAGCTTATATATTTTTATTAAAATAATAGAACTAACACAATTGTCCCCACAAACATTTCATATGTCCTCATAATAGTTCTGTATGTGATACAAAGTGTAAGCAATATGCAACACATACAGTAACAATATTGACTCCATATTGTGTAATTATCATCATCGTTATGAAATTATTATGGGGAGCTTGTTATATTTAATAACGTGTTCGACTAATAGACGATAGAATCCAGTGTTAAGGTACTCCGCTCGCTTACAAGCATTATCAGTAGATTCACGTAAATCAACGCTGCGCTTTGTCTACTGGAGCAGAGAAACGAACATAATTTACGTATAATCATTATAATATAATGATTTTTTCGACACGACGACTATGTTATAAGAATTTTATATGTCCCCATGAAAATTTAATAAATCCCCATAATATTTCTATATGCTCCCATAAATAAAATATATGTTTTCTTACCGTTGTAGGTCCAAGATGTGAAGTGGGTCGTTTGACTGCATCTCTGGTAGGTTCTTCTGTATCATCTGTGAGTACTGCTAGTTGGTGGGATCTTTTTTCCATATCACTCTGGTATTTTATTGGATTCGCTAAAGCCTCCGCTAATTCTGATAGACGGTCTGGTACATAGTCCTGTTTAGAAAATACGTGTTTATATTTACTTGTGTACTTATTTAATATTTATATCGATTTTTAACATTTTTAAAGTGATGTTCCATTCTTCGGAACAAGTGTATTACTATAATTTAATTTAATTAAATATATTTAAAACAACTGTAACAACTATTATTGTAAAAATATATAAAGCTAAATATATAAGGTAAAGAAGATATTTTTGACTTTAACAGGGTAAACTATAAAAAATATTTAATATTTACTATTATGAAATAACAAATTTTAATAATTATAATATACAAAAGCCCATGTTTTTTAATGGAATTGAAGGGGGGTTACGCATTTAATTTGTCAAATAAATTCTGGAAATAAGAAAATATAGGTCTGGAAAAGAGATAGCTTATTTAATTTAAATGACATGTAAGCATGCATAATGTTAGTATATTTATGTAATAAAGACTCATCATTCATAAGAATCATTTAACAATTGATAAATCAAGTTTAAAATTCTAAAATGCATAGGTATCGTATAGATTTCTTTGAGATGAAATATCAAACAGCAGAACTATACTTTACAATTGCTTCCTGCAGTTGATTAGAAACCGTTAAATATTTAAATTTAGGCCAATCAAACCCTATATATGTTTGTGCGTACCAACACTTCAATTTTCACTCAAATAATAAATCTACAAAACCATAAAATCTAATTTCATATTAAAATAACAATCAAAGTTATTTCCCAAATCTTTACTTCAACTTGAAAATATATTAGCAAACTCAATAAAACTGTCATAAATCTCCAAACTTCAATAAAAGGAATGTTATCCACAAATCATGAACAAATATACACCTAAGTAACCTTACATAATAACTGTGGTTCACCTTGACTTGCACGTGTAGCAACAGGCTGGCTGGCAAAGGGAGCCCTAGCTCAGTGCGGAGCCCTACATGCCGGTATCCAGGGCAGAGCCCTAGCACTGGGAGCACTCTGTGCCCCAAGAGACGACCGCTTTCCTCATGAGCTGCTATACGTAGCATCGCCAGTTCCGGCAGTACTACCTGGAGTTATATAATTATATATTTTTTTCATATAAAATAGTAGGCAGAGGGCACCTAGAAACCTAGTGTAAAGATACTGATATACCATTAAGATAATTCCTCCGTTCCCTACTTCCACCGTCGAATCCTGAAGGCATTGCGTGAGAGACGCAATCAACACCGTGCTTTGCGTCCTTACCAGAGCGAAGAAATGAAAATAATAAAAAAATAATTTTCTGGATGGGAATCCAATGCACAACCTGTCGCGCTTATACTCCCACGCTTGTGCCTTTACGTCACCTTTGGCCTCTCGGGATCTCTGGATCTATATGATGATATAACAACCTCTTTACCATATAATAATATGACGAACGTAAAGTTATATAGAAAACCCAACAAAACTGAAACTTTATTAGTTCACTACTAACAGAAACATCGCATAAAAGTTTATAACAAAATCATTTGTAGAACTAAACAAGAATACACTATTCGTACATATTCGATGATTGCATGCAAATATTTTATCTAGTATCTTATCGGAGATTTTTAAAAAGGAAGTAAAAAAGAAAGAGCAGTGACAAAAAGAAACAAAGCAGTTTGGAAAACATAACGATGCTTCATACGACGGTGAGACCGAGAATGTTACAACCAGATTCTATGGTTTGGGTTACCAGAGCGAAAAAATAAAACAATGTTATATATAAAGTTCTAAATGGACATCGAACTCAAAACAATGTATTACGAATTAACGACTACTTAGGTAATATGGTTTATCAAAAGCTAATTTATTATACAGTAACTTGCCTTAGTATAACTTTGAAACCTGCTTTATATTGAATTTTAAAATAAAAATCATGGTACGATGCTTGAACATAAATTCCAGTAGTAAATTTATTTCCGATTCAACTTCCTATCTGTGTCAGTGTTATCGGATATGGTTATATTTAAGAGATGTTATAAAGAACTTTAAATCCAAGCAATGCAATACGGTTGGATATTTGACTGTAAGTACACGGCTTTTTATTTATAAAAAGTTAATAATTAATTTCACATTTCACACCTAGTCACTATATACTATATACAACGACAAACAGGGAAACGGTGTGTCTTAACACTAGGCTCTCAAGAAGAATGCAGCAACAAATGAATTATGAACAAAACAAACACTGGCACCTTCAATACAAATCCAACGTAACATTTATCAAAATCAGTTCACTGGTTTACAAGGGAACAAATGTACGGACATAATCTACGTACACGCTAAAAACAAAACCCTCCTGGGCTTGAGCCTCACAGCCGACGAAAAAAAAGAAGTAATAAAAAAATCACCTTGAAATTTCCCAATAAATATATTAGTATAGATATGTGATATTTTCATTATTCGACGCGAATTATTTAAAGATATACTTATTAGAAACAAACAACGAAATCTTTTATGTAAAACGAAAAATAAACTAGAAATTCCGCAAAAGAATTCATTTATAGTAGACATGTATCTACTACAATAAAAATGAACAATGTACGGCGGACCATTACCACGCGTACTATGTTTATTTATTTATCATTTGCTTCTGTTCTACGTGCGAAATTAAGATGTCGAAATTTAAGACCGGTTTCCACTGCAAAAGATAAATGAGCGGGTAATGCTTTGGCTGAACAGACTTCTTTTAAATAAACTACATTCACATTCCAATCAACAAAGAGTTTTGTATTTCGTAATTACTTCGCTTCGCTCCTAGAACTGAACGAGTTCATTTAGCTCGGTTCTAGGAGCGCTCATTTCTTTTTCGCAGTAGAAACTCGGCTTTATATTGTAATTAAATACGGCTGTGATGTCGTTTTGTTTTTACGTTTATCTTTTGATTCTAAAAGATTCCTCGATTTGCCTTCATGAGTGGTTTTAGATGGTTTTATAAGAAAATAGAAGTTTCTAGTGGCACTACATCTGACTATATACGATTATGGGTTCAATTCTCACATGGTAAAATTAGTTATTTTCATTTCCTCCCCCTGATAACATGACAAAACGCCGCGTTGAGTTATGCCACATCAACACTCGATATCTCTTGGTCGCAAAATCGGGCAATGGAGTGTCTTAACAATAGAATCTCTTTATCTACATTCCAGATACAGCATGAAGCTGTAAAATAGATATCCAAAGTAAAATACATTAACGGGCTGTTCCTGACACAAAGCCTAATCAACGCTAACATAGAAAGAAAAGAAAAAAAAAACATAATATCAAACATAAAAACTATTAATATCTAAGCAACTTTTCTATCCATACTCTAACAAAAACTATATTCTTTCCCTAACTGTATATAAAAATTCCACTTGAACAATACGATGAGTAGTGAACGAAAGTTTTGTAGCGTTTTATAACTTTGCACTTTAACTGATAGGTTTATTATAAGTTTATTATATTTTTGTTGAAATAAAAGTGTTTTCAGGTTCTGACAATATATTGGATAGGAGCTTAAAAAGTTTTAGTTCTATAATCGGGTATTATTTTCAGGAAAATCAATGAAGTATGAAAGTGTTAGAGAAAGTTAATAAATCGTTTAATTAATATTTTTATATCTTTGCTTTGCCGGCAAGGCGTGGCGATAAATTCCGCCACTCAACACACAATACCTCAAAAAATCAGCTTACACTACTCACCTTCTTAAAAACAAAAGGCTCGTCCCCATAAACGGGATTGATCCCATTATTGGGCACCACTCGTGTCCTGAACTTCTTTCGGACAGTGTCCGCCGGCAGACCGAACATGTCCACCTCCACGTACGTGCCTGTCCGTTTATCAGTTAGGAGCTGACCTGACACCACACTCACTGATAAGGAACCTGCTATGATACCGTCTACTGTGCTCTCCGCGAACGGGTCGAGACGACGATCCTGTATATATAAAAAGCATAATTAATACTTAATCATATAAGATCTAATATGGCTAAAATTATTTTCAAACTAAATTGCTAGGCAAGCGTGCCACACCGTAGATCGCATCAACGCTCACCAGACTTGATGGGTTCGTACGCAAGCCTATTCAATATAAAAAAAATTAAAAATATCAATATATAATTTATTTCGTTTACTTGACGTTTTTTATTAAAGAAGCAATTGTTTTGTTTTGTAATAGAACATATTATAATTATTCCAATATCTGGGTTATAATAATATTTGTTCAACAGTTACAAGAATTATTATAAAAATGTGTGTCATTTGATTTCATAGAAACTAATATACATTTTCTTCTTTTTCTATCATTTATATGGCTCTATATTTATCCTATAACTAGCGGACCAGAGTGGTTTCGCCGGCTTCAATTATACGAATATTTATTTTAAATATATTTATGAAATATTTTTCAATTCAGTGAAATGTTTTTAAGAGTCTCTAAGAATTTCAAATGTTGTACCAATCGGTGCCGATTTAAAGATTTTTCCATACAAACTTTCAATCCCTATTTCATCCCTTCAGGGTATTTTTTTTCCATAATCCCTTCTTAGTGGCTGTTCACATTATAAAAATAAACATCTGTCCAAATTTAAGGTTTCTACCATCAGCGGTTACGGCAGTGCGTGCGTCTATACCTCAGTCAATGGGAGCTTTTCTTTTTATGTATAGATCTAGAAAATATGCTGATACAACAGCTATTTAAAGTAAAGAACTATGAATAATATTGTCAATTATTATTCATCATTGCTTTAAAGTAATGTATATTTTTTACTTTTTAATATTCATTAAGTTCGTGCGTCATTTTTTTATTTTTTTTATATTTTATTGCCACTTTGGCATAGTTATAGAGAAGAATGCTAATATATTTTTTAAAAATAGTACATAAAGATGTTGTTTGACGATACAGTGAGGTGCTAACATCAGGGGGTTACCCCTGGTGTTAGTACCCAATTCCAATAAAACTATCAGCAACGACAACATATTATACTAAAATTATCATCAAAACTAGCACAAACAGAGCAGAATATAGAGTTAACTCACCTTTCTCCTCATAAACTCGGGTTTAAGTAAATATCCGCATCGTCGGTTATACTCAAAAGTTCCCAGATTGAGTTGCATGGCAAGATCTAGAGTTTGATAGTTTAGTGCCACTAATTGGCAGCCCGCGTTCCAGAACACCTACAATACAATTAATATTAATTTGACTTATAAGTAAAGTAATTTTAAAGGAAATCGTAGGTATTGCTATAAGGCCGTTCAGTTTTTTACGTGGCTTATTTATTTTATCTACACTGAGGAATGATTATATTGAAATTCTTTTCATTTCCCCGCCACGGTGCCGCGTTGACTTCTAAAAATTCAACGGAAAGTAGGGAATGAAGTGTCTTAATATATTTTTTCTCTCTTTTAATACATAAACAAATTAAATTAAAAATACATTTACAATTTACATGGATTATACTTTTTTTAGCGTCACGCTGTATCATATGTAGCAGGTAGAGGGAGTTTAAGAACCAAATTTTAAGACACTCCGTCCCCCCTTAAAACAATATTTCATTCCTCTGAGTGGGAATTGAATCCACAACCGTCACGTCTACACACGCACCATGTTACCTGCGCCACTACGACTGGAATGTCTACTTGTATATTATTTTACTTTATAAAAATATATTTTACAAAACAAGCTACATTGAAAAAAAAAATAATTTAAATACTTACTTGGGGCATAAAATTAGAAGAATCGAATCTAGTACCAGCCGGGTAAACTCTCGACAGCTGATGTTTGTTGTAGTTGACGAACTCAATCGGACGCTCCTTGAGCAACGTAGTCGCTTGCTTCTCATCAAACGATGACATTTCGTAGAAACGGTTCTTTTCTGTTTAGACATTTACAAAATAGTCAGATAAAGCTAAAAAACGCAATTAAAAGTTTCCTTAATAAAAATAAAGTCGTCCTAGTTAGTAAGGATATAAGGTTCATATTTTAATTTTACGCTTTCCAATATAGAACAAGAAACAACGGCGGAGAGAGAAGAGAGTGGAAAAAGACCGAGAAGAGACTAGCCTCAAATAAATAAAATTAAACATCGCAGTTATTTAATTTAATTCATACAATTTTATATTAAAAAGTTAATGCGCGTGTAATTATTATTAAAAAATTTAAAACACAAAGTAAAGATTTCGAATTTTCATTTGAGAGAGTGTTCGTGTAAAATGTATAAACCCTTTTAAAGTTTTCATGTCTTTTTGCGTCGACATTTTTAAGCTTTAATGTACCTGGTCTTATGTATTATTATGAAAATTTATAATTCTTTTTAGCTTCACGCGCTATCCAGCACATAGCAATACTTTGCGTGGGAATCGAACCCATAACCGTCGGCGCTTGTGTATCTTAACACTAGGTTCCCTCAGCCTACACTGCTGTGTTTGGGATACAGCGTCAAGCTGATCTATTTATTTAATTTATTTATTTTCTGATTTAAGTTAAAAAATATAAAACTTGTCATTGAGTTCTACCATTAAACAAAATTTTAAAATGCCACTCACTTTCAGCATTTTCAAACGACGAGAAGTGCACAGGCTGCACGTAGTTGACCAGAGCTGATATTTCAGCTGCGGCGTGCGTTTCGCGAGCTTCCTCCGCGGTACCGCCTTCGGCTTCCGCGCCGCCCTCTTCCTCGCTAGAACTTTCAGATTCTGATGATTCGGATGATTCTTTTGAGCCTTGGCGAACTAGCTGGGATTAAAAAGGGGAAAAATATACAAATAGTTCGTTAATACTAAGACTAAGCTTAAAAAAACAGTAAACTTGAAAAAAATACATACAGTATACCATATTGACGCAACAAAATAAGGACAACAATAAAAATATATAAAAATTATACATAAAATTCATCTTATAATACTTACGCCATTTCTAATTAAGTAAAATAAAATATAATAAGCTGCACGGATATATTTGCAACGCGAGCAGCGAAAGGCACAATGTATGTCCTCACAAAGGCAATACGACGCGAGCGAGAGAAGAGACGAGTATTAAGATTTCTAAGAAGTCTTATCCTCGGATAAATTTTCTACATACATATCAAATGTCAACAAAGTTCTATTATACCTATACACTAGTGGATCTAAAATCTTTTTTTATTTTGAAAAAATCTAATTAAATTTTATACTTTTTTTAGAAAACATAATAAAATCTAATTGTGTTGTAACTTTTTTTTTCTAGCGTCCGAACTTTCCCACTTTCCGCCAAATTTCGGAGGCAATGGGTGCGAATGACGGAACACAACGCCGCGTTTTGCATCGTTACAAGAGCAACGAAATGAAAATATTAAAGATTAGATTTCATTTCCTCCAGTGAACCCACAACTGTCACGTTTACAGTCGCACGGTTGGACCCCTGAGCCACGACAGCTTAAACTCAGACATCATTAATTTTTTGTCAAAACTACAATCTTAGTTCGTTTTATTTTCAAAAACAATGCTTACATAATTCAATCTTTTAATAACTAACATCACCCCTTACACAAAATCAACACACCCCAACCCCTAAATACAATATTTAATATAACAATTCTATGTATAAGCATAATTAATTTCCTACTACGTTCTAGCAATCTATATGTATAGGTATATAGCTATATAAATATTTTACTAGGAACCTTACTCTTACTGTACAAGACCCGAGCACCCCGCGGCAGTGTGATAACATTATACATTAATTAGACTAACGCTTATTTGTATTATAATATTGTAGTATAATATTTGAATTGTTATAGGAAAAGCTTCAAGTTTTTCCAACATAGTATTCATACACTAAGTTCCCAGTTTATACCCAATTTACGAGATATTATTATCATTTCACTGTACCTCTAAAAATATATAGGTATATTAAAAAAATAATTAAATATGTAAGGCTAATAATATTAATTATTATTCCGACGGATCATTATGCGTAAAATATTTAACAGAATCAGCACGGTAGATAGGCAATATCTAGTTTAGCATCACAATGCATCCCGCACATAGCAAAAAATACTACCTAACTTTGGTTAAACTATAAAGCTCATTCAAATAAATTATCTACATATATTTCCACATCCATTTCACACTTTCCATCTTTACTAAACATACTCCCCAAATATACCACTTCAATCAATTGTTCCAATATCTCTACATTTACGCTGCCCACAACAGGCAATTTACTTTGAAGTCACTTCGTTTCACTCTTTAGAGACAGCTATCCAAATACAAATTGAAGAATCAAACTGACAACGCACAACTTTCTTAACACCTGATTGGATGTCAATCCAAGGCAACATGCCAGCTCTTACTCACAGCCTGCAGCAAGGGTTCCGTTCACATTGTATCGGGGCAGTATCTCCGATAATTTCTTTCCGTCAAATGCCTTTTTCAAGTCCACAAAAACACAGAAAACTTTTTGGTTTACGGCGAAAAATTTTATCGTAATCACGCAAAAGCAAAAATCTATTCCATACAACCTTTTGCAGGCCTCCTTGGGCCTCCTTGGGGGGGCCCAAGGAGGAGAAAGGGCCCATCCTTTCGAATATTTTTTACATCCTTTTCACTAATATTTTAGAATTAACTTTAGGTTTTATGTTACTACATTACAAGTATAATGTTATCTTGAATGTAAATTTTAATATAATTTTTAATGTTGTTTTTTGATCCAGTGGCTATTATATATTTCAGTAAAGTCCTTAATAACGACGCCGTCTGCCTAATTACCGCCGTTCGATATAACCCACTATATCTGCGTTCAGAGTTGAATCATTTTCTTAGAATGTGTCATAAATAACATAAAACTTAATTATTTCTATTTCACCATGCAGGCAACGCCGCAGGAAAAACTAGTATATAACAAACATACCGGTCCATGTGCGATCTCGCCGTTGCCCTGCGGCATCGGCTCCCCCTTGTCTTCTTCCACCGGAACTTCCTCCTTTTTGTGATGATGATGATGTTTTTTCTTATTCTTTATTATTATTTTGTTTTTTAATAGCGACGGGGGTGGCATTTCCCCTCCTGTTCGAAATAAACAAATTGTCTTATAAGAAATATATTTAAAATACGATGTTAACATAAGAAAGACGTCGAGGGGCAGTAGCGCAGTATCTGTCTGTAATAGCTACGCTTACAAAAATTTTTACAAAATACGCAATTTTAAAAAGCAAAGAAAACCAGTGTTAGTGTTTAGACCTATCCAATGATAGGGGAACCTATGTACACATGTACTTACATATGTGTATATATAGAAACATTTTCTTAATGATACAAAATGTTTATTATAAATTCACAAATAAACACCAGAAACGAGGAAAATAATATTTATGTTAAGTATTTAGATATACATTATTATAGTTCAAAGCATGTATTCGACTTTGGGCTAAACCCACACGATTATCATATTAGAGTACAGCGTTTACTTTTGTGATACTAATAGAATTATATTTTTATATATAATTTTCTCTATTATATTACCAAAGAACTATCTATAGGTAGATAAATTAATTTAAATTGTTAAGAACAAACAGTGACAACAAAATAAATAATGTCACGATGGCATTAAAGTAATTATAGAAATGTTACTAAGGAATGATTTAGTTAAGGATATCGAAAAAAAAAACCCTCCATTTGATTATTTGATGTGAAAGCACATATATTACATATGAAAGTAATATGCGAACGGGAGCGCTCATGGCCGGCGCGCCCCTTAAGTGCATAATTACTACCTATTTATGTTCCGTTTCATATAAAACGATTTAAAATGAGTAATGTGGTGCATCTTTGCATTTATATTGCGGAGAAAATGCGTTGGGATGATAAAGTGTTATCGCTGTTTTAATATTCATATATCTACATAATACCGTATGTTTTATTTATAACTTTTCGTGATTGTTTAGAAAAATAATAACGGAGTGATTTGTCGATTAGTTCTCTCTGTGTCTCTATCACATTTAATAATGTTTGTATAATATCAGAATGAGAAATATGCAGTCTGTCAGCTTTGCTGTTACTCTGGCTACCTTGCTAAACGCGGGATACAGCGTAAAGCAGAATAAGTAAATAATGATATAGAGATTATGATGGAACACTTAGATTTGGTAGATTTTTTTTCAAATATTACAAATAGTAAAAATAATGTTGTACTTTGGCACTCGGTCCTCTCCACCTGCGTATACAAACGACTATGAAAAGGAAAACTCTAAGACGTCAATTATTATTTTTTCTTAAATATTTTCTTGTATTCAGAAGTAACGCTAATGCATTAATAACTACACTAAAAGTAATTTAAAAACATAATTGAAATTCATATTAATTTTGAGTTTAAAAAAAACATTCATCATTAAATAAATTTAATAAATAAAATAAATATTACAAATTTAATAAATAAAATAAATATTTGCCCTTGTAAATGCCAAATTTTCAGCTCCCTTCGATTTTGTTTACTTATGTAAATCTTGATAATCACTTCTGAATTGTCAATAATGAAACCAGTTTAGATTGTTGTTTCTAGGAAAACAACAATCGCCTAGTCGAATCTATTTTAATTGTATTCCTTTAAATACACGTCGACGTGAAAATGTTTAATAATTCAAACTCTATCAGAACCACGCGATGGCTCTACAATAGGTATATACGTACATACATACGTAGATACCATACATGTGAAGTTAATAAGAAAATAATTAGATATAATTTTTAACAAAAAAACCAGATTCCACAATCAGAACCTAACCTAATATATAAAACCGATTTTTCATTATTAATAGATACGTTCGTTTTATAACGAACTATCGATGTTTATTTTAACAGCAATGACTCAACGCTTCATCAAACGCTGTAACTGACTTCAAAGAATGGCGCTAATAGCGATGTTAGGTAAGACTGCTATTCTTAGCACTGTCGCACCTTTTACCGTGATCAGAGGTGATATACATACATACATTTAATTATATTAGATGTTAATTCTTTAATAGTTTTAATTATCTTTTTATTACTCGCAAGAGTAAAGTTTTGCTTAGCAAGACACAAACAAAAATTTATTGTAGGTCTCCTAATAGATTGCTTCAGTTCACTATAAAGGCATCTCATGCTGGAAGGAGATCAATATAGCTTCAATATTTTATACGTAAGCACTCTCTGGACAACAATTTTAATCTATACTTTCAGCACGTGGAGTCAACACACGTTCTTTTATCTTTTAAAAGTAATAGTACAAATATTAACAAAAGAATGTAAGGAAATACTTTGTAATAACAGTAAACCTATCGATCGTTACCTACACTTTTGAGCGAAGCCTTTTATTGAATAGAAAAATTAAAAATGTTAAATTTAGAATTTTGGAATTCGGTAATTTTGCCAAAAATTTCAAATATTTATAATACTCTTAAATAATAACATATGAACATATATAGTAACAATATAATATTTCATTTTTTAAGCTTCACAATAATCTATTAAGCTTATTTTTAAAAAACCGAATCTGTTTTTAATTCCTATTCAAAATTGTAAAATGTAAAGTAATAAGAAATCCCATATTCATAAGAGAATTACCGTGGGTAGGTTCTACCGCCACCATATCGATTTCGGCTCGTATCAATATGTCTTTTGTTCGTTAACGACGACAATTCCGTTTAGAGTTTTGGTAAACCATTCCTATATTAAAAAGAAATTTATATTCAATTTAAGTAAAGGCAAATTTATCCTTTTAGCTTTAGAAAGATTTAGAGTAATTTAAGGTAGCTATATGTACATAAAGTTAAAGAAGCAGGGGCACAAACTGCGGCAGTAAATGCGACTGGTTGTAGGTTCGATCCCCACGAGGAAATGAGATATTTATTCAAGTTAATATTTCCATTTCTTCGATCTGGTGTCAAAGCACAGCGTTGACTCCCGCCACTCAACATTCAATGTCTCTAGAATTCGGCGGAAAGTGTTGAACGGAGTATCTTAACACTAGGTTCTCTCTGCCTTCCCTGATGTATGCGGGATAAAGCCTAGAAGCTGAAAAAAAATAATTCTCTATTATTGTTACCCTAGTTTATTAGAAAATAAAGCCTTAAAATCGAAATAATTTATATATGTGGCAACAATAATAAGTCTCCAAAACGCAAACGTCACATAAACTACACAGTATCGTAACAACCACAGGCCCTATATCCTTATCGGACGCTATTCGTTTACGCATTCGTATACGTTATACCGTTATACGTGGTAATAGTAACGATCGTAACGGTTACGTGTAGATTACACAGCTATTTTACAAGGGTTTTAGGTTATTTTAACAGTTATTTTTTATAATAATAATATAACGTTATTAAGTTGTACAACAATATTAATTTGAACATTAATTTTAGTCATAAACATTTAAAAGGTTGTTGTTTTAGATTGATAACTGAATATAATAAAATTAAATATTCTAATAAGTAATAGACCTTTCAGCGAACTCTCTCAAACAAAAAGTAAATAAATGACATTTTTTTTAGGTTCATTTCTAGCGGGATAGGTAAAGAGGACGGAGCGCCAAACCGTATGGTCTATGCATACCTCTTTAGCCTCATCCACTGTCATCAACCTCTTCATACTTGTCCTTTGCATCTAATTACTAAGCGTTACGAACTAAAATCATTAGTATAAAGAGAGAGAGAGAGAGAGAGAGAGAGAGAGAGAGAGAGAGAGAGATAGAGAGAGAGAGATAGAGAGAGAGAGAGAGAGACACAGAGCAGAGTACTCACAGAAACCTAGTATTAAGACAATCTGTTCAAGAAATGAAAATATTAATAAATAATAATTCATTCCCTCGAATAGGGATCGAACCCACAACCTCCGCGTTACAGTCACACTCTCGTGCCTCTGTGGCACGACGGTAGAGGTACGGCCATTAGTATACATATATTATAATAATATAAAACATGACCCAATGATATATCGAAGGGTAAAAGGTAAAATGTAATAAGCAATAAAATAAATTACACATTATATATGAAACCACCCTCCACCCTTCACCAGGGTATACCAGGGTATGTAATTGTAAACTCGCGAGGTATTCAGGAACGTTCGTGTATAATCAAATATAATTAAGAAGTATGTACTTTGGCGTATTATTGTCCTGTAGGTACTTCGTAGGATAATTGTTCCGTATATTGGTTTACGTTAATTTATGTAAAAAGAGATTTTAAGGGGTTTTTCGGATTATCGTAAATTTTACAAAATATTTATGCTGGTTAAAATTATCAAGCACATTAAGAGTAAGATTTATTTTAAAGAAAATTGCTAATGTGCTTATTGAAATTAGAATTGGACAAAACTGATAAACACAAAAGTTTTGAAAAATGGACGTAACTTATTGTTTTGGAGAGTGTTGTTTGAGCAAAAAGCGCGAACAAAAACGGAACGGAATAAAATAGAGTTTATCACTATATTCCGTTTGTTCAATAAATAATTGTAAAAGTAGTAAATATCAAAAGAACTGATGCGTATATTAATTCTGTAACTTATACTAGAAGAATATCTTATACGTAGTAGGTATACTTATGTAGTCTACTGGTAGAAGTCGGTAGAGAGGAGAGTTAAGGATTTCTCAAAATTACAATGAGGACAGAAAAAAGTGGGATTTTCCATTTTAAGTCGTAAAGTAAATTACACAAAAAAAATACTTACCAGGTTCCAATTGATGAGAATCCAAAGGCTTATCGAGTAACATTTCGCCAAATATATCTCTACAGTAGTTTGCAATTTTAGCTTGCTGACGAGGATTGCAATGATTTTCAAAACTCAATATAACGGGATAGTCGGATGTCTTGAATGCACTCTCTGCTATGGCTTCTAATACTTCTTTCGCACTTATTTCCGGTACAAATGTGTATCCGTGGACGATTACCGGTTCCTCTGTCCTTCCGTTCCAGAAGTCTAATTCTACACACCTGAGAATAGGAAAATTGATTTAATTTTGGGAAAAATATATTTTCTTTAAGTTAGTTCCAAAATATTAAATTAAATATTATTGCAATTTGATTTCTATTCGAATAGTACTTTAAACAATAACAATATCGATAAAAATGGTTATTCGATTATAAACACCTACTACTGAAATTTCATTTAAGGTATTTATGCTTAAAATAAAAACAATGACTATATTTGACACCCTGGTCAGTCAATATTTACAAATATTGTTTTATAATATAAAAAAAAACACTTGCTGTGTGAGATGAACCCTAGTGTAAGCCAAAATCCACAACCGTCGCGTTACAGTCACATGCTGAAATGAAAATTAAGATAGAAATTTCACTGAGGTATCAACGTACCTCGAACCCACCACCATCATGTACGATAAAGAAGAATCTTAACAAAAGAAGAATTAAAGAAAATGACTCTACATACTCTCAGACAGAGAAAATTACAATTGCGCTACATATGCCTTAATATTTAATTAAAATATTTCTTTAGTATGGACCGAACTATATATATATTATCAACACGACCAGAACACTAAACTCTCTTAATACCATTTCATTGTATTCATCGCTCTGTAAATTGAAACTGCTTTACAAAATAGCTGGGAAATTCGTCCGCACTCCAACTCGGCAGCTCCAACCCGACTCTCGGCCATAATTGAAACTGTAGTATAGTACCTATCCGTTAAAAATACATGCAACTTCTAATCAAAAATTTAACTAACTTTCGATTAAAATTTGAGGCTGTCGTGGCGCAGTGGGGTCTGATTGTTAAGCCGATAGAGGTTCCAATCGAAAAAGTTATTGTATAACAAATATTTTTATTTCCCCGGTCTAATAGACAAAGCGCAGAGTTCAGTTCCGCCACTCAACACTACATGTCTTGAAAATGGATCTTTTTTGCCTAACGGAGTAATAGTAAATATCGATCAATAATTTCATTTATTATTTTTCAATTTTAAAGTAGTCGTAGTAGAATTCCATCATCAGATTTTGACTAGTTGGCAATAGGACTACTTGGGTAGTACGTTTCTACTAATAAAAAAAAATTAAATTAAAAAAAAGACAGTGAATTACAAACCACAGTAAAATAAAGCGACACAAAAAATGTACTCGAATATAAAATCTCCCTATTTGGAAAAGAAATAGATTATAAATTAATTTTTAACAAAAACAAAAACCGACTTCTAACAACGAACTAAAAAGTGAAAAATAATTATATAAAGATTTTATAATTTTGAAGTCGGTGCCAAGTAAAACAAACAGGCTTAGTAATTAGATATTGTAGTAAAGGTGTTGTAGCATTAGTTTGACACCGACTTCAAAATTATAAAATCTTTATATAATTATTTTTCACTTTTTAGTTCGTTGTTAAAAGTCGGTTTTTGTTTTTGTTAAAAATTAATTTATTTCATGATTTTTAGTGATGGGTAGATCTTAAAATGATGCTTCTTGAACGAGTGGTGATGGTGGTGGTAGTGGTTGTCAACGAGTGGTTGTGATTGTTCTATGTAAAACTTCATTTAATTAGCTATTATTTTTGTGCAAAGTTACATTTTGGTATATTGACAAGAACAAACATAAAAAGTATTCGGGTGAATTCGGAATCTCCTTTTTTTGAAGTTGGTTGAAAATGAGAACATCCTCTTTTTTGAGATTGGTTGAAAAGAAATGCAACGATCAGGAATCTCACTTCTGACATCAATTTAAAAAGTTTTTGCTTGTAACTATTACAGTATAATTAATTTTTGACCAAAAAAAACAAACTTTCTCAATTTTCTCCGGATTCCATAATCGAAACCTAACCAAACTTTCACCAAATTATCCTTGAAGTGTATCCTTTCAAATAAAAAAAGAATCATCAAAATCGGTTGGCGCGACATTGAGTTATTCGGCTATTAGTCGCGCACATGCATAATGCAAATTTAAGACTTATGTAATTTTCTCATGGATACCATTGTCAGACATGGACCAAAAAAAAATGGAACAATTCGGGAAGCTATACCTTTCAAATAAAAAAAAATTATCAAAATCGGTCCACCCAGTTAAAAGTTATGAGGTAACGGTCCAATTGATAACCTCCTTTTCTTACAGAAGTCGGTTAAAAAATCTAAACATATAATTAAATAATTGACTCCTTTATCTAACTAATTAATTAACTGTTACAATATGTATTGTATACAGTCTCATAAAATGTAAAAAAAACAAAAACAAATACTTTAAGATCGTTAGAATTCCTTTGTGGCAGAAAAATCTTTTGAAGTAACGAGTAGACGAAAGCTTCTTGCATTGATGAGCCCTTTCTTTGAAAATACTGTAGAAGTATTGTTATAACAAAATTGTAAAGATACAAATATGCTTTACAATAAGATGTAAGCGCGAGAGGTTATGGGTAAGAATACTATTCAGGGAAATTTAAACATTTATTATTTATTTATTATTTTCTTCGCTCTGGTAATGAGGCATGGCGCGGAGTTCTGTCACTGAACATGCAATGGCTCTAGAATTCGTCGGAAAGTGGAGAACGGAAGTTTATTAATGGGAACGGAGTGTCTCACGCAATAAACTATGGATAATTACACAATATTTAACAAATATTAAATATTTAATAACGGTATCCATTAATGAAACCACATTAAAATTTATTGCGTACGTTCCAAAAGTGTATACATATTCTTGGTAATCTCGACTCTGAATTACTTAACATTATTAAATTAATAAATTATTATAATCCCTTTAGGGTATTTCCTATGGCGAAAATGGGAGTATCTTAACACTAGGTTCCCTTTGCCTACCTCGCTGCGGGCTACAGCATTCATGATATCTATTACTTTTTAACCGACTTCTGTAAGAAAAGGAAGTTATCAATTCGACTGTATTTTTTTATTTATTTTTTTATGTTTGTTACCTCATAACTTTTGACTGGGTGAACCGATTTTGAATTTTTTTTTATTTGAAAGGTAGTGCTTCCCGAATGGTCCCATTTTGTGTCAAGCTAATGCTACAACACCCTTACTACAATATCTAATTACTAAGCCTGTTTGATTTACTTGACACCGACTTTAAAATTATAAAATCTTTGTATAATTATTTTTAACTTTTTAGTTCGTTGTTAGAAGTCGGTTTTTCTTTTTGTAAAACATTAATTTATACATATTTAGTACAAGAAACACTTGTTTGTTTTAAAAAAATGTTGAAACAGATTGTAGCCATCCCTAATAGGGTTTCTAAGTATTGTGAGCTTTGAACATGTGAGTGTCAAAGAATTGAATGAAATTTTTTTTTTATGTTTATTACATACAGTATATACCTACATACTATTTATATTCTTAAGAAAAGCTCTACAAATTATTATTTAACAAAGAAATTATTCCATACACAAAAATATGAGCTTAGTAATTTCAAAAGCAATGTTGAGCGACACTGAAAAATCCAATATTTAGTCAACGAACAAAAGCACGTCACACATCACCAAAGAATGTCGCTTCGACGACATACTATTTTTTTAAGGTTAGCCTGTTGCAGTTAATATTTATATACCTTTATACTTATATAAATACACAGGATAGTTGAAAATTCATTTGTTGTATTTTACACAATTTATAGATATTTCAGCGTCTATTACTCAAATTGAAAAAAAAAAATTACTTAAAATAAATTAAACTATGTACCTAACAGTAACGATCTGACAAGTTTATGTATCCATAGGTATAATTCTTTTATTTTCACGCTGTATCCCGCACATACCAGGATAGGCAGGGGGAACCTGACACTTCGTTTCTCATTAAGACATTTCCGCTCCGCATTTTTCGTCGAATTTTTTGAAGTCAGCGCCGCGCTTCCCTTCGTTACCAGAACGAAAAAATAAAAATATGAAATATTTCATTGTTTACAATCGCACGCTTGTGGCCCTGAGCCACGACGCCTTTCTAGTTCTTTTGTTAACGTAAAACCATATTTAACTTCCATAATATATTATTCGCTCAGGCATAGTATATACCTTATATTAAAAAATGTACAAATAAAACATATAAAAAATAATTTTAGAAAGGTTTCCTCTTGAAAACAGCAGAAACAGATCTATCTCAAGTGGCGCTGCTCTCAATCTCTCTCTCTTTCTCTCTCTCTACGTTAAAAAAAAACGTTTTCTAAAAATATTTTCGTATTCTTAAATGCTAACAAACATATTTAATTTTCCAATCTCCTAAAACATATTGTCAGCTTAAAAGTATCAACCCACTTAGCAATTCTAAGACAATGTAAACGATATACGTATTTCGTAGAGTTGTTTGCTTTGTAGAGTAACAAGAAACTGGTAGTGGGACGTGATCTATAATACATTAAGTTGATAATTCATTTCCTCCTCATTAAAATTATATTCGGTTCGGTTGAAATTTTCAGTATGTGTATATTATATTAGGGAGGAAGAGCGAAAATGTCATCTAAAATAAAATTTGACCCAATTACAGTAAAATTGTACCCGCGGCATGTTTATTTAAGGTGAATATTTAACAAATGTTGATCATGATAGACGTTTGGAATTTTGTTCTACAACGTTAAAAGTAACCAGAATGTTTATAACATATTTTTAGCGCTGTTTAATCACTGATCATATTAATATTATAAATGTGAATGTAAGTTTGTTTGTTACGCTTTAACGCCAAAACTACTGAACCGATTACGACACTTTGTACACATATCCGAGAAGAGATATAATAGACAGGACGTAGGATACTTGTTATTACAAAAATATATGTATAATTAAAAAAACATCGTTTGGAAATAATATAAAAATAAATTAAGGCAAGCGAAGCCGCATTTCAGTCTCTAGTAATAAATAAATTTTTAATAAAAAATATGGAAACTACTAAAATTAACTTTACAGTTTAATTTAGCCCGTCTGTTTGTGCATAACATAAATACAGAGACCTCTTGCCGTAGAGCAACGCTCCAACCCCCATAAACCTTTAAGGATATAATACGAGTCATTTAACATTTAAACAACAATGTTATAATAGAACAAGTTAACTTAAGTCAAAAATTGGTATTTGTTATATGTGTCTAGTAAAACCATGCATTAGTTAAAGGTGTTTGTCTGTAACCGCAATGATTTGTGGGTTGAATCCCCATTCGGGGCATTGAATATAACGGAGTGTCTTGACAATAGGTTACCTTTGCTTACCCTGCTATGTAAAAAAAGACGGAATAATAAGCAACAATTTAATTATAAAAAAGAATAATAATAATATTTATTTGAGGCCGTAGTGGCGCAGCGGCACAATCGTGTGAGTGTAAACGTGACGGTTGTGGGTTCGATTTACACGGGTTCCCTCTGCCTCCCTTGCTATCAATGTAAAGCTAAACAAACATATTGCAAATACTGTAGCTAAACAAAATGACATTATTCCACACTTAGGAAATATAAGGAACGTACGGCTTAGTGGCCAGAGCGCTCGGACGGTTTCCAAGAGGCGCGGGTTTAAATCCTGCTACATTCAAATTTTCATACGTTTTCTAAAAAGATATGAAATGTTTTTTTCATAAGCGGAAATTGTCCAACGTATCTACTTTGTTAAAGCGACAAGTAACAATTGTGTCAATATAAAAGTGTACTTTTTGTTTCTAAAATTTAACAGCGTTGTGAAATAAAACAAAATTGAGTTAAAAAGTTTTGTGTTTAAAGCGTTAAAATACATTTCCAGTTACAAATTTTATAAATGTTTGTAGGTATTTAAAATACTAATCTCTTTCTCTCTATTTCTGTCTTTTACTACCTCTTTCTCTTTTACAGTCTAGAACCTAGCGTTTCCCACCTTCAGCAGAATTCTAATGAAAATAATTCATTTTCTCGAATGGGAATCGACCTCACAAACGTCGCGTTTACAATCAGCACAAGTACTATGCAAAAATATTAACATCACAATGAGAATAGTCAATTCTTTTAATTATTGTTTACATCATTCACGCTTTTATTCTCGTTCGCGAAGGTAAAGTGCAAATGTAATGCACTTTACCTTCGCGAACGAGGAAACGAAAATAATCCGTTCCCCCGGTTAAAGATCGAACTCACAACCAACACGATCACTGTGCCACTGCTCTACCATGGTCTCTATTAAATAATATAACGATATATCAATTGAAAACATATAAAACAAACTAAATAAACAATCATATAATTAATATCACAAAAAGATCAACACAAAACTTTACTTAATTATACTAAAATCTATACATTTTGAAATCAATATACCTAAACACCAATCAACGGTGAATATATAGGCGTTAAAAATAAATTAGTAAACGCTATAAACGTGCGTAATAACGTTGCAATAAAGTGCGTTGTGTTTACACGTATGTTTACGAGGCCATATTGACGACATCAGACATTATGGACCAAGAGGTCACGGGATTTTTTACTTTTATGGGTTATAGAGTAGTTCCCTCATGTGAACGATCTTGGTCTACCTGCTTTTAGTGGGTGCAGCTTCGAGTCGTAAAGCTTACATTAGGCTAAAACTAAGAAAAAAACGATCAGGATAAAAGTCAGTTTTAAAAAATATTTAAAGTATGGCGACTCCACAGTCAAAGTAAGTTGGTCTACCGGCTCTTAGCGAACTTCAGAGCTATGATCTTCACTGTACTGCTGCGGAAAATAAAACTATAAAAGAAATGGTAATTTTAGTACTAATTCGAAGTAAGTTTTCCCCACAAGTAAAACAAGTTGATCTACTCGCTCTCAGTGATTACATTTTAGAACTGCCACAGTTTAAACTTTACGTATAATTTGAAAAGAAAGCTAAAAAAACATCGAAAATGTTTGAATACGCGAGAAAGTTATTCTTTTTGTCCCGTGATCATTATCTAAATTAAAACATAATTTAGCCTCAAATAACTAACTACTTTTGTACGAAGTGAACAAACAACATACACCTTGCTATGGCAACGCACATTTTTCGTGTCAAAGGGCCCTCTTGTCAATATTAATATCTGTTTGAATGGAAGCAAGAATCTTAGTACACAATATATAGAGACTCTTATCAACTACGACAATTAAAAACTACGGCATTTAAAATTAAAAACTAAATATATTGAACCCACGACCACATCATTCCATATTTATATCACTAATCATTAGGAACCAATATATTACATTAATACGTTAGAATATTAAAATCACATTATATTAATTTAGGAGATTCTACGGAACATATTGAAAGATAACAGAGCGACGTGACTAACAACATGCACGGCTGATATGATACTCTAATTAGTTTTTAGTTTGGTCACCATGTCATATTGAATCGTGTTAAATGTTTATGTATGAGCGTACAGAGAAATTTACTTCACTATGTGCAAATAGCAGGGTAGGCAGACGGAACCTGGGAACCTAGCGTTTAGATTCACCGGTCCCATTAACACCAATTCCGTTCTCCACTTTCCGCTGAATTCTGGAGGCATTGCGTGCTGAGATGGCGGGAACTAGAGGGAATTGAACCCACAATTATCATATCATTTGTCAATTTTACTAAACTATATAACTACAATAATATAATAAAATCGTTATATTATATACAGTAGTTATTTTAAATGAGAAGTAGGTACGTATATTATACTGAGCACTGAATGAAATGTTTATACAGGCGGATACTTAAAAGTCATTGAGTCGTTTTTATCTAAGCATGAGAGTCGTTAGCTGCCTTAACTATGAGCAGTAATCATTTATAGAATCGGTGTACGGAAAATTGTATTTTTTTATTAAACCAAGGTATAAATAATACCTATGAATGAAGAGCGAGAGGGAAACCTTGCGTGTTGAGCAGCGGAACACAACGCCGCGCTTTGCCTCGACACCAGAGCGAAGAAATGGAAAAAAATATTTCATTCCTCGAGTGGGAATCAAATGCTCAACCTGCCGCGTAAACAGTAACAAAACTTTTATTATTTCTATATTAACGCATAAATTTAAATAAATATTTCATCTCCTCGAGTGGGGATCGAACCCACAACCAGTCGGTTTTACTGTCACAGTTAGTGCCACTGCAATACTACTGGCCACTACTGGCCTCAAATTTTTCTATATATATACAGTAGTTTCATTCATAGTGATGATCTCGAAAGCTCAGCAAATTTGTGCCTATACTTCACTAACATTGAGAATCTGCATTTGGGCATAGCTACTGTTTTAATATTGGGAAAACGTCCGTAACTCGCTTGTATCGCAGTTTTGAACAATATCGATTTCAATCGATTGTTGACTATTCAATTTCAAAGCTGGAATATTTTATACCTACATATATGTGTATTTAGAATTTCTAATAAATAACATTATATTAAAAACACATCTCTAAATTAAATGCTATAAAAATGGATAATGTTAAATGTGTTATTATCTAAACATAATTAAATATAATAAAATTCGCCAAATTCTTAAAAAGGCTTTTTTTCACCTAAATGTGGAATAAGACTTTAAAAATGTAAAAAAAAAAAATAGATGAATTATTAGGCGGATAGGGGAGTCCCTATCAACTATAAAATAATCATTTTGACACTAAATTCTCTCTGCATATCCTTCTGTGTGTAAAAAAGAGTTAAACTTTTCTATTATTCTTTTAATAGGCACAGAGATCCTAATATTAGCAGTCGGGAAAAAAAAAATCAAATGAAAATCTTCATTACTATAGATAAAAGAATCCAATATCAATATAAATCCTAAAGTTTAGTACCTCTTATCGCAGCGTAGCAGAAACAATCACTTAAGAACATCGCACTAAATGGAGACATGAAAATGGGAAACAGCATGACGTACATTAACGTCTTTCTCGTAAACGGTAAGTATTTATATAGGTAGTGTCATAATATTATTTGTCACACAAACATTTTTTGTAATTTATAAAACCCGACATCTATGTGCATCTAGCACATATAGCTAGATTTATTTTTAGCTGCAGAATTGAAGAAATTTCCCAACTCGTACCTATCGGCATATTAAATCTACCTCTACTAATATTATAATTAATCAAGCCAGCACTGCGTTGTGTACTTGCAGTCAAATGTGCAGCTATGCTAACGTTTCGCCATCTCATCAATGCGGCTAAGGCTCCGCTAACTCTGTTACCACAAAATATATTTCATAGACATATTAGAACAGCCAGTTTTGGCGTGGTTGTGAGTTCGATCCCCACTCGAGTTCCGCCACTCAACACGCAATGCCTTCAAAATTCGGCAGAAAGTGGGGAACGGAGTGTCTTAACACTAGGTTCCCTCTGCTTAACCTATTGTGTGCAGGATACAGCGTGAATACGATTTATATATTACCTGCATCCAGCCAGAAGTCCCTGCCTGTAGATCTCAACGCTGGACTTGCCAGTTATCTGATGTCCGGTCAGATAGGTGTTGTGCGAGCTGTTGATGAAGTAGTGCGCGAGCGGCTGGTCCATGTCATCGCAGAGATCTAGCTTGTTTGGAGCTACTATGGGATTGTCTTCTGACATTAGGAACCTGCGAGAAAGCATAAAATATGATATGTAGAAACATCTAAAATCATATCGAGGATATCATGGCGCGACGACAATGTTTCTATTTCCAAACGGATAATTGAGGGAAACGTATGTTTTTTAATTATTTTCATTTCCCACCAAAGTGTAAGAGCAAATCACGGGCTTAATTTTCATTCCATACAAAAGCTATTCGATACAAACGCTTTTAAAACGGGGAAAAAGAACGCAGTATTGTAACTCTAAGTTTTTTCTGCCAAGTCCTCTATATATAACATACATAGTAGGCATGTATGGATGTGCGAAGCTAAAAAAAAATATCTGCACACAAATTAAGGCCATATAAAACCTATAAAGCTAATTCCTAAGCAACGTGAACAGTTGAAATAATAAATAAAAGCTAATTGGCATCGAGTGCGGGTATTAGTTTCACCCATTACCGTTATTGACATTTCGAGTGGTTAGTAATTAGGGAGGGAATTGATTTGCCATCAACGCCTTTCATGCCTTCCATTATACATACATTGTTAGCATGTATTGGTATAGGTCTGTTGATTGCTGTTTTTGTGAATCTCGCATTTTAAAAAGAGGTATTTTTGAGGTTCACTCTTTTCCCGCTTAACAAAATGGCAAAGCAGAAGGGAATATAGAATAATAAACCTATGTTATTATTTTTTACCACCAAGCCAAACGTGATCCTAAAAGTATGTATCCAGTAGAAGCTGGATACTTCTAGCTTATGCTGGACTGAGACGAACTTGCAGGTAAATAAAGATTGTATGTAAAAAAGTCTGGTGTAATTTTGAGCTTGACTTGTATCTCAGGTGAACGCAGCACTCAGATCTCACATAGATCTCAGATTTTTTTATCGATAAAGTCGAAAACGACGAATTTTCAGCATTTAACTTGCCTCCATTTCACATTTCTGTTTCTTATGGGATAATATATTATTTATATTGTTTTGTTATGGTTTTTGGGCTATTCGGGCCGAAAGCGGAGAGCAGAGTGACAGAGGAGTATATGCGGGATACAGATATAGATGAAAAAATATTATTGAGTTAAGATCTTGTTTACGCCATCGTGACTCAATTGTGACATACGTAGCTAAATTCAATTATTGAAAGTATATTTATATCAATTTCGTAATAATATTCATATTTATAAAATGTTTTGATACTGCAACATCCAGTAATTGACTTAACTCGAAAATAAAATATTTTTTCTTTAGGATCTTTCTAAATATTCTACAAAATGCAAGAAATGGGATTGAAAATAATTATTAAATTCTACTGACTTTGAGCAAAAGTGTCTTAATGGGAACGGAGTTTTTTAACCATCCCGGTTCCCTCTGCCTTCCGGGGACAGTGCGGGATACAGCGTAAAGCTACTGACTTCAATAGTTGATCTAATAGACTATTATTATACTCTTTTTTATTCCGGTGATCAAAATATCCAAAATCTAAATATATTTACCTACAAACTCGAAAGAACAATAAAGCTTTACGTTAGTTACAGTTTCTATGACAGACAGGCACTGTCTATGAACACCTCAGTATGGTTTACCTACGAGTTTGTACTGGTCTACGTCAGCAATGTTCCACTTTGTATACACATGTTAGTTATCCAGGGTTGAAAAGCTTCGAAAACTGGCGAAACGCACAATCACGTTTTGTCTTCCAGAGCAAGGAAATTACTTTTCTCTGATTAAGAATCTTTTTACTGATATGGCATAAAGCTTATTTATGCTATATCAGTAGGCAAAGGGAGGCATGTAGGCAGAAGGAACCTGCGAATCTAGTGTTAAATTATTCTATTCCCCACTTTCAACAGAATTCTTAAGGCATTGTGAGTTAAGTGACGACACTCAACGTCACGTTTTGCTTCGTTCTCGAAGCCAGGACATAAAAATATTAAAAATTTCAATCCCTCAAGTTCAAACCAAAGCCACAATCGTCGCGTTTAAACTTGCACGCTTGTGCCTCTGCACCAAGACAGCCTCAAAAAGCAATAGTAGTACAAACACAAATCAAAATTAGATTCGGCCAGTACTTCCAACCCTGCCAAGTCTAACCAATATTTACTTATACGTATAGATACGTTAGTTCACTTGACCGACCGCTCGTAGGTGAATAACGTGAGCTAAACTTTATTGCGATTGGATGTAACGGTGGGTATGTTGTTTATGTTGGGAAATATGAAATTTCCTTTAGGTGTGTACTTTATATGTGTCACGTTAAATTGAATGTTAGTGGGAAGGTATATGAAGTTCGAGGTCCGCTGAATCTCGCTCACGGCAGGGATGGAAGAAGGAATCTAGGGTTAAAACACTCTGTTCCCCTTTAAAACTAGATACCAAACAAAACAAAACAAAACATAATCTAAAATGTGAATATTACCTTAAAAATCCATCAAATGTCAGTTGCGTTCGTTGCTGATGGTATTTATTGTGTTCATACGCCTTTATGAGATCCCTGGCGCGCTGTATATCGGCGTACGGATGTAATATCTCGTTCAGTCGTGGATCCCGTTGCACTTCATTTAGGAAATCGACCAACTGGTTGGCCGACAGGTGAGGCTTGCCGTCGGTACTGCAACAAATATGTGACTCAATTGGAAAATTCCTAGGTTCCAATACTGCGCGGAATGCAAAAGAAATTAGAGTTTTAAGCGAAAACCCGTGAATGTTTTTAGTGAAGAAATAGAATATTATAGGTAGGTAGGCAATAAGCATGCAAGTTAATATAATATGAAGGTTTAAAGGAAATGGAACCTAAATATTTTAAAAATAAATGATTAAACGTGACGACGCGACGCCAAGAAGAATATAGTCAAATATTGAAAATAGTTCAAGAATACATAGTTGTTACTGTATTTTTAATAAAATTTATTTTATACTTTTATTAGTAGCAGAGGGAACCTGTTTAAACACTCCTTTTCAACTAAGACCCTTTCGTTCCTCATTTCCGCTGAATTCTAGAGGCATTTCCGCCGCACGCCGAAGTATCCCTCATTACCAGAGCGAGAAAATGAAAATATTAAATATTTCCCCGAGTGGGAATCGAACCCACAACCTATCGCGCTTACAGTCATACGCTTCTAAAATCAAAATTTTAAACTAAGTTGCTTGTATAAAATGAACTGATGAATTAATTACTAAGCAATAAGCCGAATGTTATTTAATGAGAAAATAAATTGTATTCGGTACTCCAATAAATACGCGAGTTGATTGGAAATGTGTTTTAATGAAATGAGAAATTAAAGTTTTAAGTCAACATTTTTAATTTATATGTTTAGAGATTGTCTAAAAAATAACGAAACAGTTTGTCATCAAGTATGTTTTGATGAGTAAATAAAATATTTTTAAGTAACTTCTTATCACAAAGCTTTCTCATTTGGGCGGAGAAAACTTCAATGTTAATTACAATTACATATATTTCGTGCATAATGGCAGGATCGATAAGTAGGCTCAGCTTGCATATGGCAGATCAAAGAAATAGTAATATTTTGTTTATCAGTAGTAGATAATTAAAGGACAGTAGTTTATTATATTTTTTCAATTTTAAAACAAAGCATCCTTTCAAAAATTTACAGAAACAAGAAGCCAAGTTTAATAAAACGAATGTTTGTGTAGTATAGCAGTATCAATTATTTAATGTTATTCGTAAAGTGTAAAACAAAAGTGTCTTTATGGGAACAAAGTGTCTCAACACTAGGTTCCCAGCTCTGTCTACCCTGCCATAAGCGGTACAGTGTGAAGCCAAAAAACTAGTGATACAACGAAAAATATAATACTATTACAATCTTCATCAAGTTCCTCGATAGTACCCTCGAAGTCACTACATATCCGCAAACAACTAATCAACACGTATCACACTGACATCTCTCTCTGCCTTTGTTAGCTACTCTTGTATAATGGACCTTTGATTGCTACGAGATGGAGGTCTTACCAGTGCTGATAGCACAGACTATTATGATAATATGATGTTACAATACGATCTCATTGTAAACGCCACGATTGTGGGTTCGATTCCCGGAGGAATTAAATATTTAAAAATTTTATTTCTACGCTATGGTAACAAGGAAAAGAACTTCGTTAATGTCCGCCAGTCAACACCCAATGCCTCTAGAATATAGCGGAAAGTGGAGATTAGACTAGATTACTTAGTTATTGCTAATTGGAATTTTTACATAAACATAAAAGATATATTTCACATACATAATATCGAACATTATGTAACAATTCTGCACTCGTCACCACAAAAATTCTATACATCCATTTTCACGTCAAAGACGGAAACTTGTATTTACGTTTCCGTCTAACGTTTTCAATTTTTAGTTCGTTCCGCTTCAGCCACGTGAAACTGACATGTGCAACTATCGCTTATTTTAAAAAAAACAACTCTACTTTGAACAACTAGAATTTGAACGAAGAAAAAGTGTTTATTTTAAATATAGATTTATATTTTAATTCAAATATTACAAAGTCTGTAAGGTAAACTTAGCTTTATATAACAACTAACTTTTACCTACGGCTTTCGTCGAGTAGTCAGATGAAAATCACTAAGAGTTGTGTATGAAACATGATGGATTTTAAATGCCCTAATCATTGCTGCAGAGATAGGTTACATTGAAAAAAAAAAATACAAAAGATTATAATATAGCATTTTTCAATAAATAGAGTATCAAAAACAAAAATAACTTTCAATTTTAAACAATCGTTTCTAAGATTACTATGTTCAAGCACTGAAATTAATAAGTTTAATAATATTAATATAGATATTGTTCAGTGCACCATTGGATATAAGATTCGCTACTTCAATATGAGAAGCTGAAGTAGTATAAAGTGATCAATAAAGCTGCATAAGTTTTAGATAAAATAACACTTTAACTATGAACGTAATATCAGATTAAAATTATAATATTAAGTTTTATTAAATTGTACATACAAACAAAAAATATATCTTTTATGTATTTATATGATACCAATCGAATGTCGTAGTGTAATAAAGAAAAACATCTAAACCATCTTCCCATGTATGAACTGAACTAAACATACTTCTTGTCACTTTGATGATGATGGTGAAAAATGATGATTTTACTTTTTATATTGATCGAATAGAGACGTCGACGCACAGCGGTAGAGCGTCTCCGCTCCCGAGCGATTCCCACTCGGGAAAAGAAAATATTATTATTTTCTCGTTCTGATAAGAGAGGGCGGCGTTGAGTTCCGCCACTCAATAAGATTGCTTGTTGAGTTTCAATAGGGATGAAGCTGGAAGAAAGAGTATCTTCAATCCAAAACTAGATTTTACCTGTCCTGCTATTTGCGGAATATAGTGTATACCAACAATCTAACCAAAAAAATATTGTGAAAAAAAAAAACAACTTACAGTTTATTAAAAATATTTTGAACTTCGGTACGCTGAGTCAAGCTCTTATAGAAGGCGAAGAAGTCCTCGAATTGGAATTTCGACTGACTTATGGTGTCGTTCTTCCCCGTCGGCAGGCCTGATTCGCTCAAAGCTTTTTCCACTCGCTTCTTATCTTCTTTGTTTTGCGCGAACAGGCGGACGATGCTGCAGACAAAAATAAACTACAATATAATACAAAAAAATATATTTATAGACTAAGCTTTTCGAGGGTTGGGAATTTGGAACCGACACATTACCCAAATTAAATTATTGTATTTACTAATCCTTACAATTTTCCTCTTTAAACAAACAAATGATTTATAATAAAAGTCAAAGAGAATACAAAGTAGTAATAAAATAAATAATAGAGACCGGTTAAGAGCGAGCCGGACTCGCCTACCGAGGGTTCAGTATCACATTCATGTTTGTAAGTGACAAAAAGCTTGCGAGCTTATACACTTATTTTGTATGGTACGAATTACAATTATAAGTTTTATTTTGGTTTTTTCTGCAATTTTTAATACAAATTTCTATTCGATTCGATATTTTTTTAGGTTTGCATTTTGTTGCATGAAATATATAATTATTTTTTTTATCTATAAAATACCTTTTTATTCTGATTTTTTCTTTATTTCTTTTGTAGTTATCACTACTTACAAGATTTAATAAATGTGATCTACACGGACAGTTCTCTAAAGGTTTTAATCACGCAGCGAATTTTGTACAAAATGCACAAAACAATGCATAAATCCTCTATCTTTTGGTTGCGTTAACTAAGAAGCTTATTTTTTTCTGTGCTCCAAGGAACCGTAGACCCGGATATTTAATATTAATTTGAGCTTGATTTCCACACAATTTCGTAATAAATGGTCGTGACAGGTAGACAAGAAATTGATCGTATAAAGATTCGGTTTTTTTTTCTTTTGAGATACTGAACCTTAAAAAATAAAATAATCTTAGCATATTTTTGTATCTCCTATTTGAAAACAAAAACATATAAATATAATATAAATAATACTATAATATAACATAACTAATGTTACCAATATCTCTTACAAGAATATGCCAGACTTGTATTCCAGCCAAATGGCACTAGTGTACAACTTAAATCACAACTTGTACAACATACATATATGAATTACTAATGAAACATTCTATGCATACAAGTATTTTCATTGTAATATTACATAAATTCAAATTCAAAATATTCTTTATTCAAATAGGCTATTATTATAAGCACTTCTGAATCGTCGAATGAACATATGAACAAAAAGCTACCACCGGTTCGAAAGGCAGTTCTGCTGAGAAGGCAAGAAACTCAACAGTTGCTCTTTTCAAAATCAACGGTACAATTTATTACATTAGCTGGCAGCTATTCTGCATTACTTTCAATAGAAATTAAGAAATCACTCCCTACAAGTCCCTTGTAACATATTAAAACCCGAAAACAATTTAGAATAAATAAATAAACAATATCAAGCAATAACAAGCGGGCGAAGCCGCGAGCGGGTCGCTAGTCTGAAACAATCAACAGATGATATTTAACGACTGAACTTACAAACAAAGCCACCAGCTTCATAATATTTTAACGGCACGATTACGGTTTTTTAATTATTCACTTTACTTTGGTTTTAATGGATTGTTGGTGAACATTATCTTGTAATGTTTACCTTTTGCGTGCGTAAATGAAATTAATTATTCATGTTTTTTAATCATGTAGCTTTATGTTTCATATATCTGTAATTATATAGTTATATAATGTGGGTAGAAGGTATTTAATGTTGAGACACCCACTTCTCTACTTCCCGCCCAATTTTCGAGACATTACACGTAACTCAACGTCTTGTCTTGCTAGCGGAGTGAGAAATTAAAAATAATACATTACCCCGAAGAGGAACTGAACTTTACGGTCAAACGCTGTGCCGCTAAAAACTGTGACTAGGCAAATGAGAAACCTAGATAAAACATTCCACTCCCCACTTTCCCCCCACTATCGGGACATTGCGTATTGACTGGCGCAACATAACGCCGCGTTTCATCTATCAGAGCGGGGAAATAATTTTAATATAATTATAACGCGAATCATCGTAATTACAGTAAACTATCGCACTCACAATTAAAACCTAATGTACTAATATAAAACTAATTTATCGATAAAGCTAAGGTAGTAAAATAAAACTCTTAGGAAAGATAAATCTTAAGGAAACTACGATAGGAAAGAAAGGTTTAAATCTTTAAAGAAAGGCACCCCCGCCCCACTCGGCAGGCTGCCGACGAGACAAATCCCCTTTAAATCGAGCTTAGGCAAATCACCCGTTTAATATATTTGCATTTGAATTCAATGTGTGTTACCTGAAATCTAAATTCTATAGAAATAACTAGATATCGTTTACTGAGAAGACAATTTAGGTCAGAATGTTATAATAGTAATTTGTTTGTTAGATGTTATATCTTTTTTTTTAGCGTTAAGGTGCATCCCGCACATAGCAAGGTAGGTAGAGAGTTCCTGAGAACCTAATGTTAAGTCAATCCATTCCCATTACACTTCCATTTCCCACTTTTCGTCCATTTCTGGGGGCAATGTGTGTCAATTGGCGGAACTCAACACCGCGCTTAGTGTCGCCACCAGAGCAAAGAAAATTAAATTATTAAATATTTCATTTTCTCGAGTGGGAATCAAACCCACAATCCGTCGCGTTTTCAGTCACATGCTTGTACCCCTCACCACGACTGGTCTATACCTATATATTTGCGGGAGAATAAATCACAAAGCCGAAAAATAAAAGGATAAATCTATAAATTTTGAAACGGAAATAAGTGATTAAAATATTTTATATAAATTAAAAAGCTGTTATTAAACTTTCTGGACAAACTTTTATTTTCAGCTCATCTTAATTTAATAATAGCCGGCTCAAGCTACAGCTCCGGGAAGACAAAATAAACTGTAATATTTCTATGAACGTGATTATTTTAGTAGCTTGCAATTCCGTATTTCCATATTTTACGTAAATATTATTTTTTTATACAGAAAAGTTTGCGTAAGTGCGTTTGTTGATACACTGTACGTTGACACTCGCTTACCTAGAAATACCTACGCCAGCAATGTGTTCCCTAATCTCGCCGTGCGAATGAGGAATGTAGACAATTAATTAAAAGTAATCCATTCCCCCGAGTTGAATTAGAACGCACAATCTTTGTGCTTACAGTCAACACTTGTGGCACTGCGCCGTGACGGCCTCTTGATTGAATTTTATTGATTAATTTCAAAAGTATATGTAATAAATAGTATAGTATAAATTGATAACAATTTAAGAATATCGAACATTAAAAACAACAATCCAACTAACACTAATAGGTACTATACAATCCAGAAATTACCTATATAATTAATTTCCACCAATCTAAGTGAAATTAGTAACAGAGATTGGTTGCAAGACTATGGCACTGATCGATCGTCTGTAGGTTCGCAACGGCGGCTCGTAGCGGGCGGTGCTACAACTTAATTGTCTACGAGGTAACTTCGTAGCGCAGGAAAGTCTAATTGTAGAACGTTTGGTTTTGTTGAAATATAGGATTTCAGGAGATGCAAGATTAATTATAGTGTATTTAGTTAGTAAAATTAAGCTCTTCTTTATTTATTGGTTTAATTATATATAAATAAAACTATTCTGTTACTAAGTTAATGACTTACAATGCATAGGAACTCTGAATTTAGGAGCACGAAGGAAAGACATTTCAAAAGTCGACAAAAACGGGATAATAGTTAGTTTTTTCCCTTTACATTTAGTGTTTGATTTATTTTAATCGGTCCATAATCCATTTTGTTTAACAAGTTTTTGTTGTTGAATAAGCTGAAACTTTATTTGTCAACTCTTTAAAGTCATTCTGATGAGTAAATAGCTGTAGTTCTAGCGGGCGAAGTCTAGAGCGGCTCCCTAATATTAATATATTAATATGTAAAACGAAACCTTTATATTAAAAATTTAAAATGTATCCATAAAACATAAAAATAATGTTATTTCATATATTTCCTATACCTTCAACTATAACGATTTTCTATTAGATATATAATATCTTAATATGAAAACTTTTGTATTATGGGTAGGTACTTTATAAATACTATCAAATCGTTCATGCCTCACTTTCCAACGAGACTACGTTATTTCCATACTATTGCAAGAAATATAAAATACAGTTATTGCAACAGCTTATTCAAGTGGTTTCATGTTTTTATTCAATATTTCTCATTAAATAAAAACTCTATTTTTCGATGTGGTTTTATAAATTTTTTAGAATACTAATAGCCTAGTTTAGCTTTGCCAGTATATTTGATTCATGGAAACAAATTCCATTATTTAAAAATACGAGGAAAGAATGTATAAGTCTTTTTTGTAGCAGATTGGAACGATTCTTAAAAACATTTTACATTAAACATGTTTTTAATGAAATAATAATAGCCGTGGACTTGTGGAAATTTTAGCTTTCGTACACATCCTCATTTTAATGTTTTACAAAACAGGAACATATTTTGAAAAATGCCGACTTTTATATTGTTATTTAAAGTATTTTGCAGTTTGTTTCGTATAATCCTGTTATATACAAATTTTATACAATATTTCTAAATGTAAAACGCCGTATGCATACATTAAAAAAGCTGTCATAACGTTATCGGGAGCTCGCATAACATAACTGACACACGCAGTTTATAGGACAGAGGAAAATTGTTGCATGTGCAGTATATTTTTTTGCTTTTTGTCGCATACAATAGGATATAGAGAGGGAACCCGGGAACCTATATTTAAGTTCCCCGCTTTCCACCGAACTCTAGTGAGGTGAAAGTGGAGTGGCGGAGCTCAACGCCACGCTTTTCCTTCTTACCAGAGCGAAGATATAAAAATATTAAATAATTCATTTCTCCGAATGGGAATCTAACCCATAACTATCGCGTTTACACAAACACGCTTGTGGCACTGTGCAACGACAGCCTCGACGATATTTTTGTTCTGGTAAATACACACTTTATTATATTGACCACGTGGCTGAAGCAGTATGTAAAAGCCCATATAAAACTTCCCTTGCTAAATGACTAGCTGACAACAGACACCACTCCCAGACATATTACATAAAGCTGAAATGTTGACATGTATGTTGTTTGGGGGGTGTAGGTGAGCACAAAAAGATTTCCCGAAATTTTAACGACAATCAAGATAATAAGATTTTATACTTATCAAACGACAGAAACAAATAAAATAATAAAGTGATAAGTCACTATCACATAACAATAAAATATAAAATAAAACAAAGACGAAAAACATTAGTCACTATTACCACTAAGTTAGTGATTGTAGCTACGAGTATTTCAAACTAGTCTACGAAGTTACCTTCGTAGCGGCTGACTTTAATTGTGTCTAATTGCAAATTGCCATTAGGTACCGCTTGCTAATCGACTGTTGGATTGTCTGATTTATTAACTGCTATCGCTGAACGGTTTTAAATGTCTCCCCCGTTTATTTCGCGTCTATCGCATTATACAGAAATATTGCGACGGAACTTAACGCCGCGTGTTGTTTTAGAAAATTTTGTGAAACTTTTGTCGTTGTCATTGTTCTTAGGATTATTAATATTTATTTTTTAAACTATTACATTTCAAATTATTAGAAACGTACGTACGTATACATAACATTTTTAGACTACACATTTTATTGAAACAACTATATAATTAGGAAGAAAAATTTTATTTTTAATTTTAGAATAAGAATATACTTTTAAAAGGTAAAATTTGTATGCTATCGGTGATAGTTGCAATATAATTTATTGATTTCTATTAATCTCCTGGAAGAGGGTCGAACTCGCTACCATCGCATGTGCACCCCGACACTTGCCAACTGACATACGCCGACGGCATTTTCAAATAGCCTTATTTAATGATTATATAGAAGTATATAGAAAATGTCACCTGTGGCGGACACTTTATAAATGTCAATTACAAGCTTTATTATAGATGTATAGAAGACGTTATTTTTATATTTAATTTCTTAACGTTCTTTAAGGAGCTATGTCAAAATGTTTTCTATCTATTTGCTTGAAATGCTGGTAATAAAGATATAACTTTTATAATTAATAATTAAACCAAAACGCACTCAAGTGCATTAAAAAACTGAACTGTATAGGACAATACAAGATGTCAAGAAGTTTATCAAGGCGTGACGACAATCTCTGAATGGCGTTCAACATATCATAGTGGCTAGGCGTATTTTATACTTTCTTTTTTTCTAAATTATTATTAATCCTATTAATGATTAATTAATTATTGTAACCTATTAATAGAAGTTCATTAATTAAAAACATAAGTTTAGTGGTTCCTGGTTGTCATCAAGCAAGCCAAGCTAAGATTGTTTTTGTCAAGCCAAGATCGAACTCATAACCACCGCGCGTATACAGGCAGAGGATCAGAATCATTTCTGAACTAAAAATAGCAATAAATCATAACAACCACCACTTTTATAAGGACACTTAAAATTTAAATCAGAATCATTTCTTCAAGACAATGTTATACTCAAGCGTTCTTTGACCCAAATTAAATTTTAAAAATAAAACATTTTTTTTTCAAAACAATGAATCATTTGTATGAAGATAAGATAAATAGAATAAACAAAATAGTTTTTTCGTCTTTATAACTCATCAATTGCTATGCAATTGAACGAGATACGATAAATGAATATGAATACGATATATGAATTATTAGAATACGATATATGAATTATTATCACAACACGCGGCTTTGTTTTGATTCTAGTATATTTTTTTGTTTCTTTGCATATAATAATATGAAAAAATGGCGCGAAATAATTCTGTCCTATTTACTGAATCTTAACACGTTTTATATATTACATATTGTTCTAGAAAAACTAATTTATTAACATGTCCGCTGTCTGTAGTATAGCTACTACAGATTATTTTATAATTTAATGTCTAAGGGAAGCGATTGTTTACGCAAGTCAACGATATCAGTAAATACAAACACGAGTACGTACACAAAATGTGGCATAAACTAAAGAAAAATAGGTAACATTCATCAGAACCTGCTGAAAAGCATGCATGAAGAGCACGAGCACGAGAAAGAGTTGGAGGTAGAATTTTTAGTGACAGAAGCGTTTATTGCTTCATTTTTCCTAAAGAAATAAATCTTTTTATTTTCAGCTTCACGCTATTTTATTTATATACCGCGGTTAGTTGAGTAGGCGGAGGGAGGCTACTCTTGTGAGTATTAAGGCACTCCGCTCTCCACTTTACGGCTTAGTTTGCATGCATTGATGCATTGATTGGCGGAACTCGCAACGCCTCACCAGACCGAGGAAATGAAAATATTAAAAATTTCATTTCCTCATGTGGTAATCGTGAACATTATGAAATTTGTTAAGCTAAAACGTGACATGAATTTAACCAAATTCGCCACCACCATAGGGAACGTCTTCAAAGTAATATTGTATGTACCGTATATGTTATGACACACGTTCTAATACGAAATGCATACATACGAGTACATACACTAAACTCACATACAGTTGCAGTTATAGTGCACTGTTCAAAGGCAGTGTCACCTTACATTCGCCTCGTTAGCCGGAGCTAAGGCCGTAACATGCTCATTAGAGTACGTACTCATTTCATAGTGTTTGCTAGTGGAAATTAATAAAGTTAATTTTAATGTATACATATATGTAATAAAACTGTAAGTCGATGATGGAAGATGTATGAGAAAATATATTGTTGGGGGCATTTATAAATGTGATAAAAAGCAAAATATTGATTTAATTTTTTTTGTCTGTTTGTCTGTGCGTTTGTTAATGCTAATAGGCCAGAAATGGCTAAACCCATTTAAATGCACTTTCACTATTATATTTTTTCAGTGTTATTTGCGTATTTATGAACCGATTTAAATAAAACTAAGTTCTATCAATATAAATTGTAGAATGCGACAATATTACCCTCATTCTGACGCAGTTGTAAAAGTGTTAAGTATAAAACTGATAAATGATATTAAATAACCAAAAAATTGTTTGTCATAAAAAGACTATAATATGCAATTAAGCATATATAATATACATACGTATTCATTACTTGTTTTTTTCTTTTTTAATATATATGTAAACATGACATTTTATCCACAATTTACACGTCAAGTACATGAATGGGCACACATAACACGCACTGTTCGGGCTTCTAAGTGGTCAATTTAATATAAACGCTACAAGTGCTCTTTAATACGATAGATTTACCTTAATCTCTTTTGGCTGAGCTTACAGACTAGACTGAAAGTATGGTGATTTGAAGAATATAATATTAGCTATTGTTAATATATTAAGTTTTTTTTCAGCTTTACGCTAAGTTTGCAACTTTTCGCCGAATTTTCGAGGCATTGCATTCTAAGTGATGGAATTCAAGGCCTTGTCTTTCCTTTCTTATCTATATTATTTTCTATCCATTAAATGAAACAATATAATAAAGAAAACCAATCTCGACAGATGCAGTATTTATGTTTTATATTTGTATTTTAGAAATGTTATAACGAAACAGGCCCCGGCAAATTTAATTAATAGTAAAGAAAAAATATTTAAAAACGACATGATAGTTTTAAAATTACTAAAGCCAAGATATTTATAGTATATTTATAGAAGTAATCCAAATCTACAGATTCAATTATTCATAAGAGAGTATAGACCTAGTCTTAAAATGTAAATTACAACGCTTACAGAAATCCTTTATAAAGTTCCAGTCAGCTTCAACTAGTTACTGAAACTTGACATCTTAGAGAATATTTGATTCAAATATATTAACGAAATAGTTTGGCCTTTGACTTTATTGAATTTTGATGCTAGCATTGAAAACTTTATAGTTATTTCTACTTACAAATACTTTTACTTTTTTTGTCTATATCATATACATATAGTCGCCCCTTGACTTTGTGCGAGATACAACGTTTATTATTATCGAGACACGGTCACCATGTCCGGCCAGGTTAAAAATGTGCAGTTTATAAGAAACATTTCGACTTCTTCACAATTGCGTAGAAGAAGAAAAGAAATTCATATGATTTTGAGTTTAATAATAAAATGGCAATGTTTTACAAGAATTTTCTTTGGTTGCTTTGACAAAGGAAGCGCGGACTTAGATCAATCATTTAGCACGTGATATCTCCGTAAGTCACTACTCGTTCAAAGGTGCAGAGCTCACGTACCAACACAAATAAATACATATGAACATAAATAAGTATAGATTATAAAAATACATATAAACGTAATGTTAACATTAGGTATATATTATAAACACATATAGCAAAAATACTGGAACTAAATGTAAATTCACATAATACAAATTAAAGAGTTCAATAAAATCATTACTCACGTAACAGTCAATTAAAGTTAACTATAATTAACAGTGAGTTTATGGAAACAAAACTTTCTAAAGGCTTTGCGGCGCAGAAAGTCTAAATCTAAAATAAACCTGGTCTAGTTACAATAAATTTCCAGCTGAATGCAACTTGATGCCTCTATACAGAAGCCAGTCCGTCTTTGATACTTTTTGTTCATTGTGAACAACTTTTACTTCAAATCGAAAATATAGGTATATTTTTTTAAATTTTATATAAAAGGTTACTATAGCCGGCACTTAGCAGGATTAGCAGAGGGAACCCTGGGAACCTAATGTTAAGACACTTCGTTCCCATTAAGATACTTTTAATTTACTCGCAGTCGCTCCCTGGAATTTGGCGGAAAGTGCCTAAATGGGAACAAAGTGACGTAACACTAGATTCTCAGGTTCTTCCTACCTACTCCGCGAGATACAGAGTGAAGCTATAAAAGAAAACGCGTAACCAACAAAACGTATCGACAAAGGTAAGGCACCTAAATGTCAGAAAGCTCATTGAAAAGCTGTATTCAAAATTCATTGTTATTTTAAATCGGGATACTATATTTTGTATTTGTTTTATTCCTGTTTTGTTCTCACGAGACAGTCCGCTAGACCGTTTCTGATTCATACATATACATTGGTACTGACATTCACTGGCCAGATGACACGTGGGCTATTTGAATAAATATTGGCCCGCTAGCACAGTATACATAATACCGCATTAAAAAACGTAGCTTTTCTTTTTTCAATATTGCGTTTGACACATTCCATTCTAATTGTGTGTTAAGTGGCGGAACTAAACGCCGCACTTTGCCTTACCCGAGTGAGGAAAATATTTTAAATAAAAAAAAGCAAGCGTACGATTGTAAACGCGACGGTCATTTCCAATAAATCCATAATCCATAAATTCCAGTCTATTGAAATTACTATATAGTATAGTATTTAAATTGATTAAATATTTGTGTTGATATTGAATCTCTCTGTGTTATTACTGGTAGTCCTCTTATCGAGGAAGGGTATATATAGCCTATATTATATAACGTCAATAGTTGCGATATAACCTAATGTACCTTATGTCACAGTTACCTTCTGACATTAGGTTGTGTCAAAAAGTAAAAAGAAAAACTTTAAAAAGGTTGTCATACACAACCTCGTTGTTATTTCCATTTGACCGCGCGGGCGACGCAGCAACTAAAAGCCAGTTTTAATATAAATAGAAAATTGCCCTACTTACATTGAAATAATCTTAAAATTCCAGCCTACTATATATACCTTACTTGCAGATATATATATACATGTATATGAGAACTATGAAGTTTATTATAATAATAAATAGTATTGCAGAAATAAAAGAATTTAACTTGACTACCGAAACAACGATACAACTCCCAAGTTAAAAGGAACAACAAACATTGCATAAAATATAAGTTATTTCAATTTCAAAGTGAATTCTTGTGAGCCTACAATTTCATTATGTATGGGGAGGGTCAATGAATAATAATTGTTATTGTGAAAATTGTATACCGTACTGCTCGGTACAAACTTTGATAATTTAAAGAAAAAGCTACGTTACTCCAAAACATAATTAAACAAAAGTTGAAAATTTTCTTTCTTCCATATAGTAGGGGAACCTAGTGGTAAACCCTCCCGTTTTGCATTTAGACTATTCAGTTCCTCACTTTCCACAGAATTCTCGTGGCATTACGTGATAAATGGCGAAACTGAACGCCGCCCTTTGCCTCATTACTAAAGCAAAGAAATAAAAAAAAATATGAGAATCGAACCCACAACCGTCACGTTGCGCAACACAACGCACGCGTGTGCTTATGATTATATTAATATCAAATTAATTTTATATAATAAATAGGTAAACAGATTTTAATTTTTAAATTGTGAATGAATAGATAGAGATTGTGAATGAGGAGTAGGGGGTAAATAGCACTAGCGACATTATACAGATTCATTCTATTTCCTATAATATAAATTCTTCTCAAACATTTTTCTAATAATTTTCAATAATATAATCAAATTTGTTTAAATTTCCAATACACACGGTTTACATAAAACATTCATATATTACTCCCATATGTTTTGAAACGGTTTGTTATGGCTCACGTCTTATTTATTCCACTCATCTCTATGAACTTTGCTGGTAATTCGGGACCGTAGGAAGGAAACGTGATGTCATCCCGGAGGATACCTTTAATCCTCGATTTCATGTAACCCTAAGTAAGGAAAGCTGAGCATGTAACATATTGTAAGCCTAAAATACATATAAATTTAAAGTATATATAAATCTAACATATTTTTTTTAGTTTCATAAAGCAGGTTTATCTAGCATTAAGACACTCCGTTTTCTACTTTCCGCCGATTTCGTGATGAATGGTCATTGGTTCGTAACGGTCGTACTCCAAATAATAATAGATATACAGCCAAACCAATAGAAACAAAATTTATGACTTCACGTACATATAATAAGAAATGTATGCAATATTAATTGCAATAATAAAGTTCAAAAGAAAACAGACCGCCAAATATAAAGTTGACCATTCAACCACACTAGAACCAGCCGGTCGAAGCAGCTGGAACTGGCGTCCGAAAGTGTTCCTCCACTCCACAACTAATAATTTACTTATTACCGTGTCTATCATCAAAGATTTTAGATCTAACAAAAATCGAGCAAGTACCACATTCGAATATCCTCCTTAATATAATATGTATGCGTAAAATATTAGCACGTTGAATACTGGTATAAACATAGCTGACCATCCAAGAGATACAGGTGGCCCCAATAAAATTATACAATATAAATAAAATGGAATGAATGGTATGGATATAGCAAATATTGGTATAAATGGACACGTGCGCTGGTCCTCAAAGCTTATGTCACGCGTAAACACTAAAAAAAGAACGTCCGATACAACAATACAATTAGAATGGAGGAAAAATCAACAATCGTGATCGTCGTGTGACAGCACATGTGCAAATAAAGTATAAAACCTATGTAGCCTTACTTGGAAACTTTGTTTAGTATAAACTGTTTTTTTAGCGCTACTAAATGAAGTAAAAATATATACCATTTTTACAGCACGTTGTAATTCCAGGGTAGGTAGAGGAAATATGGAAATCTAGTAGTGTTAAGCACTCTGTTCCCATTCTGTTCCCCACTTACCGCTGAATTCCGAAGGCTTGGCTTCGATACCAGAGCGAGGAAACGAATATGTTAAATATTAATTTCCTCCAGTGGGAATCGAACCCACAACCTGTCGCGATTACAACCACACACATGTGACCCTGCGCCACGACTGGCCTAAAGGGCTTTAAAGGGTAAAATGGTACACAGTTAACATAGTACCTACATAAAATAAATGACATATTTTTAATATAATTTCGCTTACTGCATGCGAAGATTGAGCGTTGATACAAAACTATGCAATGTAAAAGGCTGAAATTTCTTATGTAGGCTCTTTAGAGATTTTATAGGAAAGGATTAAAAGAGGATTTTTTGAAATTTCTATAAAAACAGAACCGCAATTTTTAGTTTTATAGCCCACACAAATAAACTTACGAGCTAATAGCTAAAAACAATTTAAGACAAAAATGTATAAGTATTTGTAGAATTTATGCATTATAATAGAAACAACGTTAAAAATTTTCATAACTATATAAGGAAAAATAAAAGCTAAACGTTAACCCGGATAGCTGACGTCAAATTCGCAGATCAGATACCGCTCGAGTCTAGGCGCATTTCGATTCGCAAAACACATATCTATATTGAAAACTTCGTTTTAATAAAATTGAATGGATGACATATATTTCTTTTCGTTTTACATTTTCAACGTTGCATATACAGTTACAACTGTATAACGTAACTATTAAAAAAATTGTGAAATTAGAAGAAGCTTTTTAAGCTTCCCGCAGTATCCCGCATGTAGTAGAGTATTTAGGGAACACCTAGTCATAAAACACTCTGTTCCCTGTGGTCTTTCTCTCCCAACGGGAATCGACACCCCTACGACATGACGGCAATTAGTTATTTTCATAATAAATATATAATATATAAAAAATAAATATTTACATTACCCTTGCTTTAAAACAAAGAGAATTTGTTACTAAACAGACCACAAACTAAATAGATAAATAAATTGAATGTTCGAAATATACAAATAAGTGAAATCGTCGACCGCGAGTTACAATAACAGCGCTAAATAAACTGATTTATAAACGATCGTATATCAAATATGTCTTTACTTTAATATATTATGTCTAATATTGGATTCCATTATATTTTCAAATCTGCTGTAACCAGCACATAGCAGGGTAGGTATAGGTAACCTGGGAACCTAGTGTTAAGGCACTCAGTTCTCATTGAGACACTTTCGTTCGCCACTTTAAATTCTAATTAAATAATATATTTTAAAACATTTAAAAAACACTTACTTTTTGACAAGAATCTTGCCAGATTTATCTGCTTTCAAGACGATCTTCGTATGCATTTTCTCCAAGAACTTCATGGTTGGATTGTTAAATTGATTTAGATTGTACGCCAGCACGAACAACTCCTCAGTCCACATCTAAGGAAAATAATATTAACATTACAAAGTTGTTTTTAAAAGAAGCTTTCATTGTACAAATGAGACATTTTCCTTTTTTATGTATGTAGGTATCCTAATAAATGTATGTATGGCCCTTTTATTATATAGGAGAGGAGCCAAGTAATACTATAATATGTCAAATGAGTTTTGGTAATCCAAATCAAATCCAAAGGAATATTTAGGATAAGTTATGATCAAATATAAATGTTCTGGAATCCGGCCAAAGGAGTTCTGACTTGTTATTATAGTTTGTTGACGAACGGCATGAATCTACACTTTATTTCGGAATACGACAAAATTACATAGAAATAATTAGTCATACAATATTGTTATACGACATCGCCATCTCAACTTATTTGGGTTACTGATCTGATATATTATAGAGTCTGGCGACCCGCTTGCAGCTTCGCCCGCTTGAAATATACCATCATTTATTTTTTTATTTAATTTTTTATTTACGAACTAATTAATGTAAAGCCAATCCTAAATGTCAAAAGTGAAAATTGCATTTAAATCGGGGAAACCGTTTCCGAGATTAGCGTGCACAATCGCATAGACCAACTGACAAACAGACTATTGTTTTTTTTTATTTAAAACTATTATTAAGGGTTGTGTTACACTAATAAAAAAAATATTGATATACATACATACATTGTTTGAGTTACAAAAACCTATCCGTTAACTATGTCAAGCTGTCTTGGCTGAGATGAAAATAACCAAGACGCATTATGCTTTTCGTCTTGCTACAATCTTTGTAGTTTTTTGCAACAACAAGTAATTAAAATATTTTCTCACATTGTCACAAGTTCAACTATACATTAAATTTACGAGTGATTATATTTTTTCATTAATGGTAGAGTAACTAAGCATTATAAATGATTATTGATCTTTATATGATTTTATTTTTATGTCTCTCGATGTGGTAGCTAGGCGCGGCGTTCAGTTGCGCCGCTCAACACGCAATGTTACAAATAAAGACTGAAAGCAACGAATGAAGTGTTTTGACACTAGATATTCTTTGCCTACCCTGCTACGAAGGGTAAAAGGTATTATGTATATACCTACATCAATATAAAAATAATAATGTCATTGCCCTACGTGTCTTAAATTTTAGTATAACTGAATAGTACCATTTCTAGATTGATTTTCTACACCTTTCATAATACAAAGGTCCACACGTGACGAAATCATACGGATATGAAAGATAACAGCGAGCTTCTGAGAATTGTTTGAGGATGGAACGTATGTACATATGTATCTCTTTTGAGCTCAAGACATACATATGTGACGTATTTCATGTCAAAATATTGTTATTAATGTCAAATTCGTTAATTGTAAACGATAAAGAATATTGTACATTAGGTACATTCCTCGAGGCCTACTCTGAGCTTTGCTTTAGTGTGAGTGTTTGTAATTTTTACTACGTTTCGTTATTGCTGCGTAAATTATCACTGTCATTTAAAACAGTTTTAATAATATTAATAAAATACTTTATATTCAAAATAGCTAACGTAAAAGTAGTTCAGTTTTTATTTTACTAATTCTTATAAATTTTAAATATAAACTGAGCTCAATACCAGCCATTTTTGTATCAATTCGGGTCTCAAGGAAAAAAAAAATAACACATCCCCTCGAATGAAAATCGAACCCAAAACGATCATGGTTAGATGCCTGAAATAGCTTAATTAAAAGTTACAACATAATTTCGTTGATCTCCAAACTCTTTTAAAATTCAATCGCTCTTGCCCCGAAAGCTTAAAACATTTCTCTCCAATCGACAAAATACAGACAACACTTTCATGAATAACTTGACGGAGCAAAGTTTAACTGAAACTTTTCAATATCCACTGAGAATATTTAAGTATTTATAAACATAACAGCTTTGACTAGTGTCGTATTATAATTTATTATCCGGATGTAAATAATATTTTTATATTTGTGACTCCGATTATCACTCGGTGGTATGAAATATTTAAAATCATAATTTACCTCGCTGCCGAGAAAGCCTCAAGAACTCGGCGGAAAGTTGATAATGAGGAAAGGAGTGTTTAAACATTCGGTTCCCTCTGCCTGCATAATAGGGTAGGTACTCTGACCAGGATACAAATGTTTAATGTAGATACTAAATAAATGAGACCCTAGTATAGAAGTAGAGCAGCATCTGACTATAAGCGTGATTCGTATGACTTCGATTCCCACTAATGGAAATTATTACATTTATTTCCATTCTATGTTGGCCAGAAAGAGGAGAACGAAATAGGTATATTATTAATACTAGGTCCTGCAATGCGAGATAAATCATGCTGCTTTTTTTCTACATAAATGAGCATAGAATACTCATCAAGTTAAATAGCAGTTTCACTTCAATCTCATGAAGTAATTAACCTTTAAGACTGAAAGTCGGTAATCTTCAAAGCAGCGCAATGCTAATACGCCACTTTCAAACAAAGCACATTTCTTGAACTGCAATTATTTCTATAATTTATTTACCCAATCTTTGTGTATCATAGAGTATTCGCTAAGAAACGCAATATGTTGAATATATAAGTAATATCTAGTAATACAACAACTTCTTTCACTATTTTTTCTTTTATTCGAACTCATAACCACACTTTTAACAAATTCAAGTAATCATTTGTAGATGATCTTTTTGAATACATTTTTTTTATTCCACATAGCATAACAAGATAGGCATAGAGAACGTAGTGTCAAGACACCTTGATTGGCCTTCTCTTGATTACATAATAAAACAAATAACTAGAATTTTGTTTACTCCAATTGGATTAGGATAATCTGCTTTTCGAGAGCCCTTCGAATAGCTTGAAGCTTATGCTATTAAACCACAACCCCGAACCAAAATTAGTGCTGACTTGAACTTGACTGACAATCAACTTGAAGATGTTTTATACAACTACTTTGATATCCAAAATAGAACTGGAAAACCAGGTAATCGATCCATGGCTACTGGCAAGTTTATATAAAGAAGTGAATGTAGATATAAAACAATATTTTTTTGACTTAACTTTGTTTCCTGAACATAGCAGATAGGCAGGGGGAACCTGGGAACCTAGTGTTAAGACACTTTGGCTCGCTATCAGAGCGAGGTAATGAAAATATTAAATATTTCATTTCCTTCAATGTAAATCGAACTGACAACCTGTCGCCTCAACTGTCCTCCAATATTACAATACTCAATAATCATTACAGTTTTCAGGCAACTAGAAAAAATTGAGTATTTAATGGTATACACAATTAACCATAAAAGCTTTCAACGTCCAAACTTTATTACGAGTAGAAACAAAGCTTCATTTATACGTACAGTTACGAAACCAATTAAAACTGCTTACTTTTTTGTTGATAAAAACGTTCTAGCAGACTCCATCACCGAAGGTAACGACACTTCGCTAGTAAATTTTATTAAAAAACATCCATCGTTCAACTACATTTTTAGCCAGTCGTGGCGCGTGTGACGGTAAACGCGACAGGTAGTAGGTTCGGTTTCCACTCGAGGAAAATTTAATATTTTAATTTTTTTCGCTCTGGTAGAGAAAGAGGGGTGTTCAGTTCCGCAACTCAAATCGCAATGCCTCCCGAATTCGGCGGAAAAGGGGTAACAGAAATGTCTTAACACTAGGTCTCCAGGTTCCCTCTCCCTACCGAGATATATGCGGAATACATGATGAAGCTAAAAAATGCCAATACCAATATTAAAATACTCATAAAAACGAAAAATTTCCCTAGCGTACCCAGTCGTTTTTATATCTTAAAAAGATAAAATAAAGATTTAAAAGTTTGTTTAAAGCAAAGAAAGCTTCTTCACTTATACATTAAGTAAAGACGGGAAGTCCAATGTCGTCGTGACAGTATAGAAGACTTTGTAGCAATTTCCTTTCAATTTATTGGCTGGCAAGCTCGTGTCATTGAAAATTACCTATCATTTTATAAGCCAGGAAGTTGTTCTATTCCATTATGTTTTGATATTTTTATCTCATATATGAATCTTTCATTTCTTTCTCAATATAATTTATCAACTTTCACAGGCGGTTTCGCCCGCTTTGTAAAAATAGAAATAAGTAGGCGTTGTGTATGACATATGACACAAATTTAAACGCGGTAGGAATGACATTACATTGAAACCTTCCTCTACAATTAGACTATTCAGCACAAACATCTTTTTTTCAGTTCCAACCAGTATTTCCAGAGACTGGTGCATTCAATCAATTTTTTTTATCGTCACTCAACATGCATGCCTCCAGAATTTAGCGGAAAGCAGGGTACGAAGTGTCTTAACTAAGTTCCCAGGTTCCCTCTGCCTACCCTACAGCATGAAGCTATTAACTTATTATTTAGCTTCATAATATTCGTATAGAAGTATAGAAAAATAAATAATAATAATAAATATTTTATTGCTATATACATACCTACACATATCTATCCCAATTATTGGCATAAGGACAAAAACAATATAGCCACAACAATAAACATACCTATAATACTAATAGAGTAAGAGAACTGTGTTAAATTGACAAATTGACATTTCTCTATGTCTCAGAACTCGATGAGGTTCACCGTTCGCCAAACGTATGACATTTGACGGTAAATTTAATTTATGCGAGACACTCGGTGAAATATGACATTCTGTAATGAGTGTGGCATGGAACTAATAAATTAGGATTATTACCTTTCTATGTAATGAAAATGCATGAAAAGGAAAACTTATGGGTTGCGTCGAATATGTGAGATAAATAATAAATTCTTTATGCAAAGAAATATTTTTATAGAACAACAATATTGTAAATACTTCTAAAAAAATATAATTTCTTATATCTTCAATAGTGGTTAACCTTATAACACGATGAGGATTTAAAATGTATGAAGTAAGTATCCCATATCTATCTATAATTTAAATTCTATTATATAGACAATACTATAATTATTGTATATATTTACAAATAATAGTTTCATTGAAATTTGTTTGGTTTATTTAAAAAAATATTATGTACATGCTTAAAGGAAGAAGAGATATAATTGAGGTATGTTTTTGTGAATTAAAGATGACAGATCGTTTAAGAAAATACTATAATATTATTATTAAATTATAGACTATAATATAATATAATTTTATACATAACTACAAAACAACCATAATATAATTCAATAGTGAATATCGCTTCATTTCACAAACACAGTACAGAGGAAACCTCAAGCCGTTCTCGCTGCATTATACACGATCGGGCAATTATTGCGGCGAAATGCAACTTCGATAGCTCTTATACTACATGCCACGGTGTCTACTAATTCTGGAATATTCCGTAAATATTTCAGTGAAATATATAAGATTCTGTGTTTGGGGATTTCAGGTTAATGAAAAGTAATAATATCGGTATATTATTACTATATATATACAAGATGTGGGAAAATGAAAATAATTCATTACCCCGACTGCGGACGGACCCCCCAACCAAAGCGTTTACAGTGCGATGCGACGATGGTCTTATATTCATTATGTTAAAGCTCCATCAAACCGTTTCTGATATTAGCGTGAACAAACGCAAAGACAAATACAAAAATTTTAAAAATCTGTGTTTGTGTTATATTAATAAAGGCGCCCAATTTTTTTTCATATATATATATTTTTGTTACATGTGTGTATTTTATGTGTTACAGTTATGTTTTTATTATAAGTATAGATTTAATTTCCTCAAATGAAAATTGATCTACAACCTTCATGTGGACGGAATGGTTTTAATGGGTACGCAGTGTCTCAACACTAAGTTCCCAGGTTCCCTCTGCCAACCCAGCTATAAAGAATACAGCGTAAAGCTAAAAAAAATACAAAATACAAATCCAAGTTGTTATTGTCGAGCCATGATATTCAAGAAAAGCATTTAACGAGGCGTATGGCACCTATAAGATATCTCACAAACGCTTAAATGCAATATTTAACAATGCAAAATGCTGAGCTACACACCTGCGCTATCGCCTTCCTCGTGCAGCAGAAGTTAACGAACGTTACGTTAACGAAGTCCGCTCCGTAGCAGACGGTTACCGTTTTCTCTTCTAGGGAACCTTGGGCACCTATTAATACGATGTTGCGTATTTTTTGGTCCTGTGGACAAAGAAAGGAAATAATGTAAAAGTAGAAAATAATTAACGATTTGAATGGTATTTTTTTAAGTGCATTCCATAAAGGAAAAATTTAAAGACATTCGGGAAAATCCTTCTTAGTGGTCTCCAATCCCTAGTACTAAACATCCACAGTGTTCTACGCCGCGGAATTTTCGCCCTGTGTTGCCGCTTAGTCGGAAGAGTTTTATATTTATAGTGCTATATGCGCACATCAAATGACAGACAGATTGTATTATTTAACAATTATTAGTATCATTAATTATTTTATTTTAAATAGTTAATGATATTAACAATTGCTTTAATACGTACGAACAAAACTACTAAGCTGCATTCTTATTTTGTAATTTTGATTCCTATTTAAAAATATTTTAAATAAGGCGACTCAATCCGCAAATCGCTGCGTTGTGTTCCGCCATTTGACACGCAATCGTCGGAAAGTGGGGAATGGAGTGTCTCAACACTACGTTCCTTCTGCCTACCCTGCTGTATGCGGAATACAGCGTGAAGCTGATAAAATAATATTTATAGCCTATTTTCTCAAAACTATATTTCAGGCACATAAATTATTACTAAATCAAATATTATATACTATCTGGTCTATCGTAAGTTACTACATTTAGAACCTAAATTAGCATAGGTAAGTACTATAATGATTATTATGATATTCGCAAAAATGTAGCTCAGAATTCTGTGGTTTATTTGTAAATGCCTTCTGAAATCGTAGCTGGTTTTATTAAATCTTTTGAGTACAAAATCACACATTTTGAATAAGAAGCGAAGAAAATATTTTTTTACATTTTCACATTTTATCAATTTAATTGTTCTGTATTTACTTATTTGTCTTTAGGCAGTTAATGCAATTAATATAATGAAAAAAATACAGTGTTTCATAATAAGACTAATTCTAATTGCTATAAATGAGAAAACGGGAAACAGTCAAATGAAAGCCTTAATCTTATTTTTAATGAAGATATAACAAAGCGCGTTTGGGACACGGCTTAGATTTTTATTCTTAATAATATGAATTAGAGAAATCTTAATTATGTTTATATTAAATTGTTTAAACTGTTTTCAACTATGAATGAAGCCTATTAGGCACAAGCGCGCGACTGTAACCGCCATGTGTTGTGGGTTCGATTGCCATTCATATAAATGGAATATTTAATATTTTAATTTAATCGTTCCGGTAACGAGACAAAACGCGGCGTTGAGTTCCGACACTCAACGGAGTGTCTTAACACTAGATTGTAACCCATGTTGTCTCTATCTACTCTGGTTTGTCATACAGTAAAAAAAAACTATTAAAAACGAACCCTCGGCATATGCTATATTTCTTCTAAATAAAGAACGAATACAGGCAAACATATCTTATAATAAAGCATTCCGTGATATCAAATGTGTACAGTAAGAGTCAAATGTACGCAACGCAAACTGATAATTTTATTAATTGCAATTAATTTTAAAATAGCGTCTGTCTAATATAAAAGTACATTTTAGATGAAGAGGACAAGACAGGACACGTTTATACATTAGTAGAAACCAAACAGGATGAAATGCAACATCACTTAGCAAATGAAATGGGGACAGCAGTAGTAATTAAGCGAAGTGGTTCAACAATTTTCTGTCATATAAATATTACTCAAGTAAGCGATGCTATATTCTAGTACTGGATATTGCTTTGTTTGGCCTTTTAATATCTTGTATTTCTATGACAATTAGAAGAAATTATTTCTTTTTTCTCATTTGTTTTTACGTCACATGTTAGAGCTATATATCAAGACACTCAGTATATAATTTTTATTATAAAAGGTTATTTTAACTTTTTAAACCTTGTGTTAGAACCCAGGAAATACACCCAGGGAATAATTGAACCAGGAAATAATATAAAATTATCAATTAAATTGAAATTGAAAAGCGAAATTACGTTTTAAAGTTATTATTTTCTTTTTGATTTAGACAACACACGAGCGCCGGTTTACTAAACCGAATAGAAATTTCGAGAATTTTTTTTTGTAAACGAACAGAATCATCAACCGATGGTGAACACCACTAATTGGAAAAATCCGGAATAGACATAATTGAGGTTAAATTATTTTCCAAAAAAAAATGCCATAAGTTATACCTCCAACTTACGTAGTATAATAGCAAACCAAAACGTATTTTCCTTAGATCCATATCGCATTCCCCTTGATTAAATTCGGTTAAAAGCAACAAGCCAATCCAATAATACATTTATCAAGCCACATTCAATTCATATTGATCTCGGAATGGCATTGTATAGCGGCAGTATCCATTTTCTCCGTCAATTTGGGGATAGTGAATATGTCTCGTTATTTCTACGACAATCAATAGTTATGGCACTTAAAATAATTGGACAGGAAACGGAAGGCGTCACGTTAAACTGACAATAACTGCAGTTTTGGCAAATTACGCTTTTAGAAAAAGCGATGATGACAAAAATTCTATGTTTCAAACATGTCATGCCAAATTTTGCTTTCTTACATACTTTTCTCTGTTGTACGAAGTATTTATGGAGACATGGACATTTGTTGTTGCGTGCATACATTAATATTTAGCATATGAATGAAAATTCTATTTTTTATTTTCAGTATTACTTTAAACATAGTAATAGAGTTCATCTTTATAGATCCAGTCTCTATATCAAGATTATGCACAATGCGTATAGTTAGTGCGATCCACGACGACGCGCCATACCACTTTTTATTAAGAATGTCTCCGGCATAAGATGTTTTTAGCTTCGCGCTATATCCCGCTCATAGCTATGTGTGCAGAGGGTACCTATTGTTAAGACACTCCGTTTCCCATTTTCCGCTAAATTGTAGAGACATAGCGTGGGTGTTTATCGAATTTACAATACTTACATATAATAAAATTGTAACTTTCATGTTTTTTATTTCTATCGGTTTATAAATAAAAAAAAATGTCAATATAAAAAATTATATGCGATAATATTGCTACAAAATAAGTGTTTTATTGAATTAGTTGAAATTCTAGGTGTATAATGTTGATTGGTAACAAAAATAATTCAGATGATAAAATAAATAATTTTGTAGTACAAGCGGGCGAAGCCGCAAACGGATCGCTAGTTATTAATAAAATAATCTTATATAACATACCTTTGATAAATTGTATAATTCTATTCTAATTGTATATAGCGGCCGCTGAATGTGTTCTCGGTTTTAGATTTACATTACATGACAACAACAGATGCGCCACTATTAGATGCACATATTTCATGAATTATGAATATATGCACGTTTGTAGAATTTGTTTTGCGATAGAAATGTATTTGTCGATGTTTTATTATAATTTATAACGAAACTGTCGTTCAACGCGAAGGTTATGAATTCGATGTCCATTCGGAGGATTGATTAGGTATAAATATAAAAAAAACATTCTTTATCTAGTAATTGTTAATCACATTAAAAGTAACCATAAGTTATTTAGTTCTCTTGATGTCCGAAAAGTGCGGGTTTGAATCTTGGTACACATTTTTTATACGTACTAAATATTTGTCTTTCCTTAGTGTAATACAATACTTTAAATTTATAATAATTAAGAGTGGCGTTATTTTACGCTGAAGAACCTTTTTCGCTTGTTTATAACTCTGAGAGAAATATAAAAAAAACAAAAGTAGATTGGCCCAACATTTTACTTAACAATGAAAATAAAGAAATCACTTTCCAACAATTCCGACCTTCTTTCGTAATATATTTTTAGCTCTTTTTAATTCTGATAGGACAGAATAAACACAACTGGCATTTTTTATTAGTAAAATTAAAAAAGTAAACATTCATTAAGAGATGAACGTAAAAAATTGGTTAAGTGCGAGTCAGACTCGACCACCGAGGGTTCGGTACTGTTTACATTATTGTAGCACGATGGGAAGTAAAAGTTGACAAACTTAAATTTAAAGGCGTGTGCATTAATTTCTTAATAAATGAATTACGAATATAAATTAGTAGAGGAGTGGTTTTTTCTGTGATATCAGAAGAAGAAGAAGAAGAAGAAGTACCTTATAAATTGCGTTGACTTTGAAGCCTAATTATCCTATGCTCCAAGGGACAGTAGACTGATTTTTTATAATTAAATGAAACTAATTGTAATACAATCCCACCCCTCAGAATTGATATGAACCCATAGAGATCACGTAAGTACAGCCAGAAACAGTCACACTGCGCTACGATGTCGACATAGTTTCGTGTAGTTAAACAGAACAAGGGTTACGTGTTCTTAACGTACGAAATTGTTCCCACAGGATTGGTAAGTCGTACTACTAGCAAATAGCAATCGTTGTTTATTTTATTTTTATTGTCGACAAGTTGGCCCCTATTGTGCTATAGTGCACTTCATGATGGACATTTTAAAGAAAATTCAGTATTTTTCACTACATTTTTTGTAAGGATTAGTATAGTAACGTTTAGCGTTGTTAAATAAAGATGGATTACGGTTTATACGAAAACCGAATGTAATCTATAAAATTATTAAGATTTTTAGCTTTTTTAACTAATAACTAAATTTCCTTAAGTATGTTGCGTTGAAAGTTTAAAATACAATTTTTTTGTGTGAGGCCGTCGTGGCCCATCGGCCTCAAAGCGCGACGGAATTTTTAATTCGATTTCGAAGTCGAGTCGATTCGAGTCGGAAGAATGAATTATTTTCATTTCTGCCAACTAGTAAGAAATCAAAACGCGGCGTTGAGTTCAGCCACACAACACGCAATGTCTCGAAAATTGGGAGGAAGTTGGGGAACAGAGTGTCTTACATTAGGTTCCCTTTGCCTACTGCACTAAATGTAGAATACAGTGTGAAGCTAAAAAAAATATATGATGTTTTCATTTAAAATATTTAAATAATAAAGACACGCCTTGGTCGGTGCGATATAAACATGATTCACTGATCATATTTTAATTACTAATTAGTAACCTTCAGAGGAAGCAAAAATTAAAAAATAAAATTATATAAATCAACCTTAAAGATATGTATCTACAATTTTTAATGGACTTCATTAAGATCTTTTTAGGGTTTCGTAGCCAAATGGCAAAAAGCGGAACACTTATAGTTGTCGTTACATCTGTCTATTCGTTATTATACTGTTGAATCTTGGTAGATAAAAGTATACCAAATAAAAGTAAGAAACAAGTTGTGTTGTAAGTAAGAAACTAAAAGTATTTTTCTGTGCTGTCCTTACACTATTTATTATTTAAAATCCGTTATGTTTGGAGTCATTGCCAATTGGCGATTTTAAAAAATATTTTTTTAGCTATATTTAGTTAAGTGGGCCTAATGTATGCTTGCTACTGCGGAACCCATGAAAAGCGAATTTAACTCTCACTTACCTACTTTTTCTTATTTAAATATTTGAGTCTGATTTTTACGCTCATGTTTTCAAATCGTCGCCAATATAATATTAAATTTAAATATTTATTATTTATAACATTCGAGATATTTATATATATACATAGATGGTTAATAATATAACAGAAACAATACAATATTAACACAATAAATTATCGATTATGTCGTAGTGTAGCAACTCTAATTAAATTAGTTCGGAACGTGATTTTATAGCACCTCACTCTTTACAAACTTAGCGGACAAGTCAGCTTTCTTTGTTTCGTAGTAAACACGGATAACAACGTTATTATTAAGAAAAACTTTCTTATAACTATGAGTTTAATCTTTTCCCTACCAATAAAAGTACAGTATATTGAATAATCTTTCTATTAATAGAGTTAGAAAAAACAGCGTGAAGCTAAAAAAATATATTAAACAATAGCCAACATCCACCAAAGTTACGAGGCGATATATGGGTTTATATGCTCATTGACGGTATAACTATATCAAACCGGAACTTTGTACACCAAATGGGTTGACACCAAGTTCTCCAGTAGTGGAATCCTGAATTGTTTGACTAATAACGGTGATTATGGGTTAAAATACCACTTCTGAGCCGCATAATTAGTGAATATATGTCTTATTTATTTATAGGTCTGATTATCCTAAATACGGCTTTTGGTCCTGTTACCTTCAAAACATCGACTCTGTAAAAGTAGAAAACAGATTGGAAAAAAAAATTCAAACAATACAAACCCGGTAGAGCAAGTAACATAATAAATAAAAAAATATATGAGGAATTTCCGTAATAATATTTTTTGCTGACCCACATACACTATTATCACGGCCGCGTGACATATCAACGATGTTCCGGTCAGATGAGCAAACCGCGCTCGCGATTGCGAATCCTGTCCTGTGCTGCAAATATATTTCCACGAGACATTTTAATTTAATAAGCTCAGTCATAATTTCAGTCATTATTTCTGGGAATTTTACCCTCAGCTTATTGTAGCTATATTGATAATTCAATATACAATGAACGGAGTGTCTTATCACTACGTTCCCTCTACCTACTCCTCTGTGTGCGGGATACAGCGTGAAGCTGATTTAATTTTGATTTATATACTTGAATCAATAAATATTTTAATTAAATTTTACCTCGACGCATTTACCTACGTTAGGTGTTGAAATTTCGATTTCCATGTCATACATATTACATATGTATCTATATGAAATATCGTACTTTATGACGTACATATGTCACTTAATTAGTCCCCAGTGAGCAGCGGTTAATGAAAATGTACAGAGATTTAAATTACAGGTCTGTAGATTTTCATTAACCACGGCCATATATAAAAAAAAATAACATTTTAAACTTTGACGGACTCTCCTGTAAAGCTACCGATTTACACATCCGACAATGTTAATAGGGACAGGCGAAATAGTGACTTAATAAGCATAATGAAGACTTCGTCAAATGCGGCAGTTGCTCTCGCATCGACGATAGGTGACAATAGATGAAGCATGGATCCATCACTACACTTCTTAATCAAAAAAATGTTATCTGGCAGGACAGAATCTGGTGAAAGTCGTTCTAAGCGACCAAAAATCCAAAAGTCGGTTTGCAAGGATATGGCATGGCATCCGTATTTTAGAGTGCTCATGAGATTTTGTTAAACGATTATCTCAGGCAATGCAAAACTATTAATAGTAAATATTTAATGGCACTATTGGACCGATTGAGTGCAGAATAAAGAAAAAAATGGCGCCAAAAGCAAAAGAATAGTGTTGTTTTACCAAGACAATATCCCATATCACGAGTCGTTGAAAAGTATGGTTAAATGGGATAATATCCAGACTTGGCCCCTAGTGACTTTAGGCTTTTTGCAGACATGATAAAGATGCTTCAGGGAAAGAAATTTGGCTCGAATGACGCTTATCTGAATGTAGAGTACAAATATATTTTGTAAAGAGTATCGAAAGGTTAGAGGAACTTTGGAATGACTTTATCACTCTTAAGGGAGATGAGTAAAGTATTCCAGTTTAAAAAAATATATATATCTTTCTTAGTTAGGACGGAGACTTAGTAAGAATTATGTATTATTTAATATAAAAATATTTAAACAATTTTATATAAATGTAGTTGTGTTTATATTTTCCTCAAGAAAACTACACAACATTAAACAACCTCGTATCTGCCACAAAAAAAACTACCAAAAAATTCCAAAACATGACATCTCCCAGGAATTTCTATCAATAAAAATGCTCGCATGCCAGAACATTTTATTGATGGGGCATAAAAGAAATTACGACCCGCTTACTTTTAGCCACAGCTATGATATCATGTAAGAACTACACGTAATTAACACGTAGTTGTTACAGATTTAACATCAAACACCAACACCGTAGGAAGTACCGAGATTAAACGCGCGTGGGATCAGCGGAAAGCCATAATCATATAATAAAACCGCATGCATTCCTGCCGTAAGACAATACAGGAGGAAATTACTTAAGATGAAAAAATAGCCCACTCCTCACGAGGAGGTTTGTTTTGTATCGTATACCCTTAAAAGCAGTTGGAAACGTTCAATTCGCATAAACGAGAACGTAAATATTAAAAGTCGATTTAATGAAACGTTCAAAGTGAATAACTCTTTGGCGGATAATGCCTTAAGCGAAGGACTTCGCCGAATTAATTTGTTTTGTTACAAATAAACTTCGGGCATTTTCATCTCTTTGTGTATCAGAATATTCTTCGATAATTCGACCACCAAATATTTACAAGGTATCTAAGATTTGCTTTCATAAACGGGTTTATTTCGAGTTGAAGTTTAGCTGAAAAGTTATAGTTAGGTAATTGTATATCGTTACCTTCGAATCGCTTATAAATGCTACTTCAATATTTTCCATTTATATCAATCGACTGAAATATATTTGAGATAAATTAAAAGGTATGCTTCTATTATTACTATGATTAAAAGATGAATCCATTGGATATCGCAGCAAAATTGGAAATTATTTTTAGCTCGACCGCAGCATCCAATATTCGTAACGAGCAAATCGAAAAAAATAAACACCAACATTTCATCGCTCGCTGAAACTTTTAAATTATTCTAGACGTGAATAATGACTGCAATCAACAATCGTTGAAATTATGTAGGTATGAACTTGTTTGTAAAACAATGAAAAGGTATATTAAAATTCCTTGAAAATAATTATATACTTCACTACTTTTCAATATTACCAATAATTCGGATTGGATTGCAAATTCCAAAAAATAATTTAAGCAGATATTCGGTTTATAGAAAATGTTTTCGATTCAGGCATACCTAAAACCTAAAGAGCTTTAAATTGAGAACAAATATAATAAGAATTAAAAATAGCAAAGTACCTGTAATATAATTAAGAAAGAACTTTAAAAAACATCCATTTAAACGTTGCGAAAGAAAAAATATTAGAAAAGAACACATTCCCACGTTCACTTCGAACGTTTCCACCTCATTAGCGGGGATCCACTCAATGAAATAAAACAACTGGCCGGTTCAACACTCTCGATTGTACTGGTAATTAATTGTTGTCGGGCCAAAGTGTTGAACCACGGCGTTTTAGTGTTAACATGTTTATTACGATTCATATAATGAAAAAGTCATATATTTTAAATAATTTCAGTTTTCTAGATCGAATGGTCCTGGATTCTTATTTAATTTTAATAATATTAATATTTGAGATAGCAACGTTATCTATATTAGTATATATGTCATATAAATAATATGTAACATATTCAAATACAAGTTATACTTACTTAATACGTATGTAAAAATCCAATAATAAAAATAATTAATGATAGCTCTAATATAGTCTATATTCAGATTTGCATAAATAATATTTACGGCGTTTTCTTTGTGTCTACCGCGAGCTTCTACTCCAAACAAAGCGTCATACGAAATTTGCGATTTGTATTAATAGCCAAAATTTTCACTCGTAATTCGTGAAAATCGGCCGTAGTTTATTTCCAACGTCGAGTACAATAACCCTTACAGAAATTTCAAAGTCATATACTGTGTTGGTCCTGATATATTGAAATACATATACTTATTCATCATTTGGTTATTGTGTGATGGTGACGTTCCATGGATTCAAAGTTTGGGAGCCGGGACCATCGTAAGGCAGACCGGTGCCTGGGACTTACGACACCTGCTATGTATGAAATACAGCTATGTGCGTAAAGCTAAAACAAAGAATCTCAACACAGTATGATAGGACGTTTATTTACGTTTATATTTCCATTTCTTCGCTCTGGTGTCGAGGCAAAGCTCGGCGTTGAGTTCTGCCCCTCAACACGCAATGTCTCCAGAAATCGGCAGCAAGTGGGGAACGGAGTGTCTAAACAATAGGTTCCCTCTGCCTACCCTGCTGTGTGCGGGATACAGCGTGAAGCTGATTTAATTTCATTTTAATTTAATTTACTATGATCATTACTAAAACCTACAATTATACTCCTCCTGAAATTTTATATTCGTTTCATAATCTTGAAGCCAACATTTTTTAAGGTTTCACTTCTACCAGGTGTGAATTTCACACATGTTTTTATATGAATATTTTATATCTTACCTCTAAATAATAGAAGATCTAGTGAATTTTATTAACTTTACATTTATGTGAATAAAAAAAAAAGAATCCATGACATATTCTCTAACAGAAATCGTTCACAAATTTCTCGTACATAAAAAAAGCGACCCCACACACATTATTATTTATGTATGAGCCTCGTGAAATGCCACCTTCTATTTTTAGTGTTGCAGTAGTCAGATAAAAAGCGGCAAAATTAAAAACCGCTTTGAAATGATACAAGTTTATTTTCATCTAGATTCTAGAATCTAGATACCTAGTACATGCCGTGCATTCATTAAAGTCATATTGTAAACTCACGTACGCCGATTACATCAGAACAATCTATTCCAATAAATAATCATTTTTCATGTGAAGTTAATTAATCATTAAAATATAAATTATTATGTGTATGTTACGTGTTAAAAAGTAACTGACTGAACGATCATAAGAGTTTTACGATATAAGATTATTTACATATCGCGTTGGTTAACAAGGCCGTCGTGCAGTGGAGCAGTGCCGGACTGTAAGCGTGATGATCGTGGGTTTGATCCCCATGCGTGGGGATTGTATTTAGTGATTATTTGAATTTCACCCTAGTAATCCCGGTAGACAAGACGTCGATTTTCTCAACTTTTCTTACAGGCATCCTTAATATATCCAAAAAACACTCAACTAATATGAAATGCACTGATGCAATTTTTCTTTCCATACATAATCTTTATCTCTCTCGACCTGACTATTATTTTTAAGTCTAAGCTACTATTTATATGCCTAAAAGTAGATTTGAGAAAATGCATTTTCTCTCATTGAAAAAAAGGGAAATGTAACATTTGATTTTGTGTACCTGTTCATTTGATGAACTAAGACATTATCTGTTTGAAAGCTAGTAAATAAATAAAAGTAAAAATAATTGTGGCTGCCGTTCTCTTATTTGATTACCACATAAAACGCCCACCAAATGTTCAGTAAAAACACCAATTCTTGTACTGATTCGACATGTATACATGCATATCATACTAGAGTAACGGAAAGAATATTGCAGACTTGTGATGTGATGTGGAGAGCCTGCCTTTCATACCGCCTAATCAGGAAATAGACAATGTGCCACGCGCGCGAAGTCGCGGGCGGTACATTAATTAAATAATATTTCTAACAATTTCGTATTTCATATATTGCCACCAAAACCTACGATCGCGAACTTTACATTTGAGTAAGTGATCAGAGAGAACCGGAAAAAACAAACTTTTAAAACTCAAGTTTATTTATTAGATATCAATAAAAAAAATTAACCAAAAAAAATATACCAATTCTTCTACACCAGATATTGGTCTCACATCTTCACTCTCGTCTAAGGTGTCGTTTGAGTTAATAATTAATTGTTACGTTCCATCATTAAGAACAGCGTTATTTCCACAATTTTAGTTTCCCTTTTCTACAGGTTGTTCACATATATTTTTTATTCTTGTAGAAACAAATATTTTACAAACGACAATGAGTATTGAAAATAAGAAAACTATCACACATTTCAAATTTTAATAGTGTTAACACTTTAAACAACAAAAACATTTCAATATCGCTTAATTATAATAGTTTTACAAATAAATGCAGATATGATTCAATTTCCAATCCAATAGTTAATTAATATAGTGATTATTAAGCTAACAATGACTGAAATAATTAGTTGCAGTGCGAAGCATTTTGTTCATTAATTTATACGTACCTATATATCTGTTTTTTTAAGAAAATTTATTTATTCACAATTTTTTTTTTGGTTTACGTTTTATCCTGCATACAACAAACATAGTGTCATGACACTGCGTTCTCTGCTTCCGCCCTAATTGGACACATTATTTGTTGAGTAGCTAAGCACATCCATGCGCCTTGTTTATTTATTTAATTAATTGGGATAATGACATTTTATTTCAGTTTTTTTCAATATCATCATCATTTCCTCAATGAGGATCGAGCCCACTAACACCGCGTTCACAGTAGGTGATCATTTAAAATTAAAGTTTCCATTATAAATTAAATTACTGAATGAACTTTAATATGCTTAATGACATGATTAACACGGCCTACTTTTTTTATTTTTTTACTACACGCACTAAGTCTATACCTATGCTATTCTAGGCATAAGCTCGAACAGATAATAAGTTAAACAATATATAGATTGAAAATATAAATTATTTTAAATCATTTCAACAATTAACTGTAAAAAAAATAATTAACAAAATATACCTACATATATTATTTTTTTACAAAAATCCAATTTGTATTTGTATAAAACAATTGTAACATATTAAAATATCTGTTTGTGACATGATATTAGGATTAGGAAAGATGTAGTAAAATAGCTTTGTAAACAAAATGTTAAAGGCTCTATCATATAAATATTTTTTTTATCATAAAAAAAACCAGTTTTATAAGGTCGTAAATCACAATAATTGAAAATGGTGATATTTCACAGTTTTTTGTTTGATATAGATATTGAAACTTACGTTATTCCATCATCAAGGAATGCCATGTACAGTACCCATTAAGAAACATCCGTTGCCCACTTTCGCGCCGAATTCTGGAAGCATTGCGAGTTGAATGGCGGAACTCAAGACCAGCGCGGTCTTACCAGAGCAAGGAAATGAAAATATAATATATTTTATTACTCCGAGTGGGAATCGAACCCACAACCGTCGCGTTGACAGTCACACACTTGTGCCCTGAACTGCTGCGCTAAAATTAGTTTATTAGAAAATAATACATAAATCAATATCAACAAAGAGCTCAGGTGCCACTGTGGCTTGTTGCTGGTAAATAAATTAATCATACTGATTGAATTAATCAAAACGATCGTTGACTCGTTGTAATTTATAACAAAGTAAACTAATATAATAACTATACTATCATGCTAAACAATATAGTAGAGGCCACTCGTGGCGCACAGCCACAAGCGCGCAGCTGAAAAAACAAATTCTGGATTCGATTCCCACTCGAGGAAAGGAAATATTTAATATTATTTCCTCGCTCTTCCGCAATGCTTTCAAAATTCGGTGGAGAGTGGGGAACGGAAGTGTCTTATTGAAAATGGAGTGTCTTAACTAGAGACATAAAGCCTGAAGCTATAAATAATCTTATATTAGAATTGAAAACATAAGTAAATGAAGAAGACTAAACGGATCCAAGCCAAATTATAGTTGTGAGATTTGTTCTTACTCGATTTCCCAAGAAGAAGTTCCCAAGTAAGACGAAACGCGGTGTTGGGTTCCGTCGCCTAAAATATCTCTAAAATGGGTTGTAACGTTCACTTAGTTCCTTCTTTCAGCTTTTAGTAGATAAGCAGAATAAGAGATGATATAGCATTTTTGATGAGATAGCATTTTTTTAAAATACTTTACGGTGTATCCCGCACATAGCTAGGCAGAGGGAACCTGTATGTAATTTAAGAGTATGGAATTCAGAGTACCTTTTTTTTTTTAAATCCATATATGCATAAAAATACATTAGATTACACACTTTTGTATAAAAATACACATTGCTAAGGCAACGCGCTTTTTACGCGTCAATACGTTCTCTAGTCATTATTAATATCTGATAACATACATCGATTAGTTGGTAATGGATCTAACATAATCTCTTTGGTTACCCTTCAGTAATATTTGTACCGACATCGTTATATTTTCACGACATTAGGGCGCAATTGTGGCTTCGAGAAACTTCAAACTCTACGAAATGTAATTTTGTTTAGCTTAACGCTGTCTCCTACAAAAAACATGGAAGGCAGGGGTGGGAACCCAGTGTTAAACACATTTCCGTTTCCCCTGCAGCGTTCAATTTGCAAAATATCCAGTGTATGGCGAAATGGCAGATCTCAACGCCGCACTTGCTCTTGTTACCAGAGCGACCAGATGAAAATAATCGATTTCCCGTCGAGAAAATCTACAGTCAGGAGATGTGCCGCTGATAATATTATTATTTTATTTATTTGGTATTTAGTTTTTAGGGATCTAAACAGGTAAAGTATAGTGTTCTTTAGATAGTGGTAAGTACAAAAGGAGAACAAAATATTTGAACTCTATTCCTCAAAATGCAGACGACAAAAAAAATTAAACATATACTTAAAAATACTGTATACTCCTGACTCGAAAATAGCTAATTAAATAAATATTTAGAATATTCGACATACAGAAGACTATGCTTTGCTACAGAATATAGGTGTTTTATATAGAATCTAGATGCTTGGCATTTGTTTTAACACCTGTTGATATTGGGATACTGAACGGGTTCGCTAGAATAATGCTAATATGAAAAGTGGGATTTAAGGCTGTTACAAATCTTCACAATTTATATAAAAATTTTGTAGGTTTAATACTCTCTCGATGGAATATTTATTATGTAAAACTCACCTTCTAAATTTCCCTAAACTGAAGTAATAATAAAAAAGTAACAAATGTCACAGGCAAATAGAATCACCACTTTTTAAAGTTGGTTCAAAACAGGAAACAATCTAAAGCAAGTATCAATGGATATAAATAATCGCATCCATTCGAAAGCTTTCCACGGCTAATGGTATAACGGTATTCTTCCTCGGCATTTGGTAAATGTATCGCCGTGAAAACGACTATAAAGACCACTCCTTATCATAACGTCGTATGGCCAGCATATTCCATTAGAAAAACGTCGTAATGGCAGTAAAGACTTATGACGAAAATAGCCATTACGCCATGTTGACGCCCTCGTAGCATATTAGGCCAGTGTATGGCTGAAATGCCAATGGTTGATGGTTGGATCCTCAGTCGCGGTATTGAAATTATTGTTTTTCTTTTTTATCTTTGTTTTTTCGAAAACTTTGGTTTCGCCATTCAACACGCACTGTTTTGAAATGAAATGGGAAAATTGATGTTTCAAGATGATGTTTCCTCCGTTTGCCCTGCTTGTATAAGCAGGAAAAGCGTAAATCTAATAAAAATACCAATTACATTTGTGGTACTAATACACTGTAATATATGGTACCTAATAATAAGATTTATGTCGAACACCGAGATAATTTTCAACTTTCCAAATCCTAGCGGTGGAAGAATTATTTTCATTTCCTCGTTCTGGTAACAAGACGGCGGCACGGCGTTGAGTTCCGCCTGCTCAACATGCAATGTCTCAAATTTAGCAGAAAGTGGGAAACACACCGAGTTACTATATAAATAATAAAGGTAAATAAAAAATAAAAGCGTCAGTGTTTGTAAGTTATATCAACTTTAGTTCAAAGGATTCGCAACTCCGACATCCCACTAGAGGGATTTATTATTTATTTACGAGTCTAAGTACTTCATTCCCAGTGGATCCAAAGTGAATACATGATAACTGGGGGAGAGGTTTTAATAAGAATAAAATGTTCTTATAAACACAAAATATAGACAAATTAATAAAATATTCCTAATAACAAAAGTTTGGATAAAAAATGAATGCGTGACGCAGAGGCAGTGTCTGACTGTAAGCGTAATGTTTGTGGGTTCGATTCTCACTCATTGGAATTAATTATTTTCATTTCCTTCCTCACCAGGGCGGTCGCCAGAACAAGATGTGCATTGTTCAAGAAACGTTGATTGGAATCCCGCTACGTTCAAAAGTCGTATACGCAATATTAATAAACAATATACTTACTGCTACTACAAAAAATATACTTAATTTTTATGATAAACTATAATAACATTTTTCTTTTTTTAGTATGTGCGTCTGTATTTTTTTTAGAAATTAGCCTAATTCACTCATCGTTCATGACGTCACTCACCGACAATTAAAACTATAAAATTTGGGAGACGTTTTAATTATCAGCTCTTTTCTAGTTTATGTTTACTTTTTAGAGCTTTATGTTTCGGGGATATTTTTATGTTATTTATTTTAATAATGCCTTAACCTTTGTAATGTTTTATATTCATTGTGTGAAAAATCTTATGTTCAAAATAAAAGAAACAGATTTAGTTTTTGTTAGTCTATCTTATAACATTAATCTAATTAAAAAACAAGACAACATATCAACGTCTTATACAATATACCATAAAGAGACGAAATGCCTTGTTGGATAAAATACGTTAGTCATACTGTACGCAAATACGAAAAGAATTTAAACTAGATAGTGATAGGTATAACAGTTTGTTTGTTTGTATTTTATTTGTTTAGCTTCACGTCTAGTCCTGTATATGGTAAAGTAGGTACATGTGAGCTGGAATGGGGAAGGGGGACGTCGTGATAAATATATTTTCATTTCCTCGCCCTAATAAAGAGGCAAAGCGAGTTGAGTTTCGCCGCTCAACACGTTACGTCTCGAGAATTCGGCGGACAGTGGGGAACGGAAGTGTCTTAATATGAACGGAGTGTTTTAACACTACACGGTTCCTGGGAACCGTGTAGTTCACTCTACCTACCTTGGTATGTGCAGAATTCCTGCAGGTCATTTCCGCAAAATCATAAGTGAATTGACATTATGTCAGCAACAAACATCACAATAAAGCTATTAATTGTTGTATAAACTTTTATGTTCTTTATATACCTGTTTGGCATAAATATTTAAAAAAAATTTTGGTCGTCTAGAAATTTATGTGAGTTTAATTTCCTTGATTCATTAAAATACTCGTAGATAATTACAAGAAATAGTTGGATAAAAATGACATAATTGCGCAATACATTGATCAGTGTATACTGTCCAAATTAGAGACATTGCGTGTGGTATGCGGAACTCAACACCGCACTTTGTAATACTAGAGCGAGAAAATTAAAATAAAACCCGCAACCATCAACTTTACAGATGACCTCCTTTATGTGAACTATAAAAATAGTTATAAATGTAATAATATCCAAATAATCTGAATTTCACATATGCCTACAATATCATATCTACCTTATCTTAGTCATTATTTAAATCGACTTGACCAACTGCCATACTGATGTTTGATAAACTTCATATACACGTACATGTATACGAGCTTTTAGTTAATGTATATAATATTAAGAATGGTATTAAATGACTATTAAATATTTAAAGGCCGTAATGGCTGTAAACGCGATATTGATGGGTTCAATTCGTATTTTTATTTTCTCACTCTGGTAACAAGACAAAGCGTGCCGATGAGTTCCGCGCCTCAACACATAATGTCTCGAAAATTGAGAGGCAACTAAAGAACAGAATGTTTTAACAACAATTACTTTCTCACTGCCTATCCTGCTGTATGCTACGCAATCAGCATAAATAATAAAATTTGAGGAAATGAGGTTTGTGGTCAGAAGGTAATTAAAATTAAATTAAAAGATACAGTTATTGCAATATCAATAAAAATTTTATATATTCTAAATATTAAACATCACAGAATGTGTAATTTAAAATAAATTAAAGATGATAAAACAAATTACTTCTACCACAATCACTTGAAACCACAAAGTTATTATTGACTTATAATTATATAATACATATAGCATGCTATAATATATATAGCATGATATAAATATCTTTAAAATATTCATTAAATAATAATAAAGGTAATTAAATAGTTTGAAATATAAAATTTCATTTACATATAATGATATAAACAACTTATTTAATGTTATTTGTTAACATTTAAAGTTTCTATCAACATTATTGATGATGATCAGGATTATGGTGGAGCGAAACAGCGTCTGGCTTTCAATATGACTAATGTGGGTTTGAACTCCCATTCGGTGGAATGAATAATTTTCATTACTGATAAGGACATTAAGCACAGCATTGAGTTACACATATCAACACAAAATAATATATTGTGATAAAACAAAATAAAAATATCATCTAATTTAATAAATAGAAAAGATCACTTACCTTTGGTATTTTAGCAAAATAACCAGTCCTAACATCTCTTATAGTGGCAATGTCCAGCATTTCCACTTCCATATTTTGATCTGTCCAGTACAGGAAGTAACCTTTCGGGTCCACCCTTAGAGTAACAGGTAGACCAATGCCAGAGTCCTACAAAATGTTTTTATTAAAATATTAGATATTGAGGCCATTAAGGCAGAGGGGCAGGTATCTAATCGTAAATGTGACCATTGTGGTATTCAATTACACTTCCTCTGGTAATGAGGCATAGTGGGGGATGGTAGTGTAATAATGAAAATTGAGTGTCTTAACTCTAGGTTCCCAGGTTCCCCCTAGGTTCCTGCTATGAGTGGGATACATGAACCATTTTTACGGGTTGTAGCACAGTGTGAGATCATAAGGCAATATATCACCTTTATTTATCACTTATGAACCTGGTAGATTACTTTGATTGAAAAGTGTCTGAATGTAAACATATATTTGTGGGTTCTCAGTCTGGTAACGAGACAAAGTGCAGTGTTGAGTTCTGCCAGTAAAAACACACTGTGTCAAAGATTAGGCAGGAATTGGGGAATGTAATGGAATGGCTTAACACTAGGCGTCTACCTACCTACTCAACTAGGTGCTGGATAAAGCATATAAAAAATACTAGACAATAACTAAAAGTGCTTAACTAAATATGACTTGGCTGCAATCTTTTATCAAAATGGAAATACAATTAACAAAAGTAAATTTGAAACTAAATATTTAAGAGTTAAACTAAATGATAACCTAACGTAGTTTCAAAGTTTTAAGTATAAGAGTAAAAAGTATTTTTTAAAGCTAAGTTATCCTAAGTAATATTTAATAGTACTTAGAAAATACTATTTATATTTTGAAATTTATTCTATCGAATTATTGTTGTAAAATAATAGAAGTGTTTATAATGTTATTTATTTAGTCAAAATATATTTTTTAGATAAGGTAAATATGTTACATATACATACCTCATCCCATTTAATAAACTTTTCTCCTTCTTGCAAAGCCTGAGGCACTTCAATCGGTTTTATAGAAACCTTAGCAGATTTAGTAGCCGCCGTCATCTTGAATAATAAATAATTATACGGAAATCATAACACTATCGTAGATTAAATCCATCATCTTCCTCCCAGAACACAAATCTAAGATATTTATCAATGGTTCAGACACAATAAAGGCACAGTTTGTTATTTCTGTTATAACACAAATTAACACTAAATTATTAAAAACTAACTTAAGGCGCTAAATTACTGATAAAGAGTTATATATCTGATACAACGCGATAATTTCGCCCATACTCGCTGCACGACGAAACAGAACCACCGAATATTTAGAAATGTCAAAATCTACTTCTATTCACATCTCAGTCGGATACACCTATTGTAGTGACATAACTTATCAATTCACTATTCGGATACTCTTTGCAAAATATATAAAGAAAAATATTCTCAGACTATAATATACACTGCCAAAGTATTATGGTTAAATATTTTGTATTATGTTATAATATTATAATTACAAAATAACAAGTTTAGTATTTTTTTTTCACTTACCTCTCTTTGTTTACTAAATTATTTTTCAATTTAAAATTACCACTAGGGTATGGTTATAATGTTCTTATCATCTCACACTGGCTCAATGGTTTTTAAATACAGATTTCACCTTAAAGTTTAAATAAATTAAAATTTTAAGTCTAAATCAGTTAAATACAATATTAAAAAAAAAAGTTATTGACAAATTTATGACATTGGCAGTTTTGAATAATCAAGTCAAGGAGCTGGGATTGGGAAGCCGTAGGTAGTTGTACTACAATAAGCAAAATATTATTATGGTTAGAAATGATAAAGATGATGTAAATGATTTTAAAAGAACGAATTTACTAAATGGTTATCTACTTTGATAGATTAATATAATATAAGAATATATTCTGAAGTTTAATATTATATTTAAGTTATATTTTCGTCAGAGTGAGAATTATAATAATAATTCAGCTGTAAAGTGTTTGTAAACTTAAAAAAATGGCAAATTCCGTAAACATATCAATTGAAGCACCTATCGAAAATCAAATACAAGAAATTACTTACGATGGACAGGAAATATATCAAGCGTAAGTGAATTTTATATTTATTGTATAAAATATATATCTTTGGTATACATTAAATATCATAATACTTTTAGTACAAATATTGTTTTATTTAATGATACTGTTTATTACTTACAGTCCACTATCCATGTCAGAGAATCTCACTCGATTGGCACAGAAAATTGACTTTGCTAAGAGTGATGATGAATTCTGTAACATTAAAAAAGAAGGTGAAAGTAGTTCTGATGTGAAATCAGAGGAAGATAAAGAACCAGGATATCAGTCAAGTTTATGGCCTTGGGACTCTGTAAGGAATAAACTTAAAAATGCTTTAACTGAAGTATGTGTACTGGCCGATGTGTTGAGTATTGCCAAGGAAAAAAGATATATGGTGGGTGTGTTTTTCTATTATAATATTTGTAAAAATGTGTATTGAGTGATGGAACACTACTAAAGCAAGTAAATGAAATATTTAATTTCCTCTAGTGGAAATTGAACCCACAATCTGTAGGCTTTACAGTTGCACACTTATGTCCCTGTGCCACGATTGGCCTTTATAATTTAACTTTTTTTAATTTAAATGTCTTTAAATTGCAAAAAAAGACACTTTAAAAGTAATATGCCACATTTATAATAAACTAACAATTATTGCTATACATTATGTTATTTTAATATAATAAAGCAGAAGGGTTTATTGTGTGTTAATCATAATTTAATGAAGTAACTTATTTCAGACTCTACTGATTTCATTTGAAAGATTTCAATGTGTTATTTGTAATATGAAATTCCTAGTTATTTTGTACATTTCAAACAGTATTGTAGTCATTTTAGGTACTTGATCCAATCCAAGCTGATCAAGTTGAAAGCCGTCCTATGGTCCAAGTTTACGGCAGAAAGAAAGCTCTTTCTGCAGCAGGTGCAGTACTGCTCAATGGTGTGGAAAGACTAAGGGCCAGTGAAACTATGAGAATGACTCGAAATATGCCAGATTTTCACATAGATCTGCTGAGACTTAGACAGAACTGGAGGCTAAAGAAGGTTTCTAACACAATTGTTGGCGATTTGAGTTATAGGACTGCTGGATCTAAGTTTAGTCAGACTGGTGTTTTTGAGGTATGTTAATATATATATTTTTTTCCTTAATGCATCAATTTAACTTACTATAAGCTATCCTGCTTATAGTAAGTTAGACAGAGGGAAATTAGTGTGACCCACAACCATTGGGCTTACCATCTCACACCTGTGCCACCTGTGCCATATGACTTACTTGGGAATAAAATGCTTGGACTTTCCCTCGAAACGCGAGTTTGAGTCTCGTTACGTACAAGTTTTATGCACTTAAAAACTGTAATGTATGACTAACACTTGAAAAACAACTTTTTCTAGGTGACAAAAGCGCCAGAGGAGCAAATAGCTCAAGCTATGAGTGTGAATGCGACCGGCCCCGCCCCTTCCGCGCTGCGCGTCACCGTACCCCCTGAGCTACAGGGCGTTGCGTTTATATCGGTTGTTTGTCAGAAAGGTTATTAACTTTTATTTTTTTAGCTTCACACTGTATCCCGCATATAGCTGGGTAGGCAGAGGAAAACTGGGAACGCCATTTTTCGTCGAATTCTTGAGGCGTTGCGTGATGAGTGGAGTAACTTAACTGGTTAGGTCCCCATTCAGTGAAATGTTTTTGAATGTGGAACAAACATCTATTCTCACAAACATTCTCATTTTAATATGTTAGTAAGATTAGTAAGATTACATAATTATATATTATTACAGAACAAGAAGAAGTAGTAACAGCAACACTGAGTTCCTCAGCACTAAACTGCCCCGGGACGTTACCAGGGGACGGGGCAGAGCTCCACTGGCAACAGAAACTTGAGGCTGCACAAAATGTATTGTTTTGTAAGGAATTGTTTGCCAGAATGGCGGCTGAAGCGGTGCAGTTGGACGCGTCCATACCTCACATGGTTGTGGGTAACCAGATTATGGCTACCGTGAGTTAGCATTTTTTTTCTGGATTTTTTTAAAGAAATTGTTGAGTATCTTGTAAGGATATTCTGATATTTGTATTTAAATTTTTTTTTTAATTTTTATTTTCATACTTCAAACTTTGTCAAGCTTCACAAACAAAGAAACCAGGATGACCTATTTTTATTTACATTATATTTAAATTTAAACACTTTTTCATTTCAGGTATTGCCAGGTATCCAGTTGTTGATTGGTCTTTGTCATAATAATGGACAAAATAATAATAATCAAGATATTGTTAAGGTATGCTTACATGTGGTATATTAAAGTACCAAGAGTATACGATTACGACGTTTTAGCTAATTTGAACCTACTGACCATCCACCAACAGAGCGAGGAGCGTAGCAATAAGAACGAGCACGACCACGTGCTGGAACACTCGCTGCACCAGCTGCTGCGCGCCGTGCACCACGCCAACACGCATCACCCCTTCCCGCATCCCGCCACCGGGCCCCTCGGGCCCTCTAAACGACGCTCCGTGGCAGGTGGGTGACATATACCACCCATTGCTCCTCAATATAGTACACACACACTACCTCTAAACTTTATACAACAGGAACCAGCCCCTGACAAAAGTCGTCGGGTTTTAATTAACAATTATAAGATGATAATACAAGGTACGACTTTGAGTTCCGCCATTTAACAGGCAAAGTCTTGAAAATTAAACTGAAAGTTGAATATAGTGTCGGATTACCACTCCCTCTAAACCCTGCCATATGCGGGATACAGGGTTAAGCAATTATAATAATATTGTACATATACAGGTCCAATGGCAGCGGACCGATACGAGTTGTTGGACATGAGCAAAGAACAATCGCTTCTAGAACAAATTATTCAACAAGCACAGCACTTCTTTATGAGACGACGCAGCGAATACGTGCTCGACACTATTGCTAAAGAGGTAAGTATTTTGGCGGTTTAAACGCTCAAGCATAAATAAACTTTAACAAATATAAATTTCTACAAATTAGGTAATTTACTTTTTATGACAAAAATCTAAAAATGATAATTTTATTATTCATATCGTAGTTTTCAATTAATTATACTTAATTAATATTTTCTTTTTTGTATTTAGGTAAAGGATCCCCTCATAGTGTCACACTGGAACGCATTGAACAGTCCCACACAGTCTTGTGTGAAAATTAACATTATGGCGTATGGGTATGTCATATTTTACTTATTTACTTTTAGTACAGAATATATTAACAATATATTGCTAAAACATTCTATTTCTTCACAAATATTGCATTTTGTATTATATTCGCCACTTAATCTAATTCTACCTATACAACTGTCCCATGGACTGTAGATTTATAGATATATCATAGAAAATAATAATTACAAGTATGTAACTGTCCATTTCTAGTTTATTTCAATCGAACTGAGTGGATACACCCACAGATTTTTATTTGTCAACTTTTATAAGTCACATTAACTTACAAACATTACATTGGTACAGAACCTTTAATGGGCAAGACCAACTCGATCTTGACCATTTGTTTTTTATTTGAAACATTTCATTTCTATAAAACCTTTATTTTGTATATTTTCCTTTTTTTGTTTGTAGTTATGACGCAGTGTGCAGAACTTCATTGGTAGTGCATGTTGGAGAAAAAACACTTAAATGTATATGTAGAGACGGCAAAGTGAGACATCTTTCATATGAACTGCAAGAACTGAGGGATCTTATATATTGTCAGGTTTGTTATTTAATACTTTTTTTAGCTTCACGCTGCATCCCGCAAATCGCAGGGTAAACAGGGGGAACCTGGAAACCTAGTGTCAAGACACTCTGTTCCACACTTTAAGCCGAATTCTGGCATTGCGTGTTGGGTGGCGGCACTCGACGCCACGCTATGACTCGTTGCCAGAGCGAAGAAATAATGGAAAACATTAAAAATATTTCATTCCTCTCAGAGGGAATCGAACCCATAACCGTCGCGATTACAGCCTCAATACATAATTATAACATTAATGTGATGTTATCAGATATATCAACATCAGATGACAGCTGTGCAAGCAGTGGGGCGCTGCATGGGCTGGCAGCTGCTGGCGAGCAGCTCGCACCTCGGCTGTGGGCCAGTAGAACCGCTGGGGAACGCCTCTTCGTGCCTCTTGGCCTCTCCTAATGGTATATTTTGGAAATTTATATTTAGATGCTGTTGGTTTAATTTTTTAGCTTGAAGCTGTCACACAGTGTCCCGCATATAGCAGTAGAGAGATATGCTCCCTGCCTGTATTGAGTTAATTTACCAATTATAAATATTGCATATATAGAGCAAGGAAATTAAAATAATTGATCTGAATAAAATGTTCAATGTCTTTTCACTAAATTTTAAACTATTAAAACTTGTAAGTGTTGTTTGTCATTTTAAACGAAATAACGATTTTTCCTATTTCATTCAATTTTTATTAAAAAAAAATAGTTATTGAATTTTTTTAAACTGTTTTCTTATTACAGGCGACCGAATGATTGCTATTAGATGTGAACCATCGATCGCAATACAAGTGTTCATAGCTCAATCACCAAAAAAAGACTTCTTTGTCAGTGAGTTAGTTCAAGACAAGAAATGGGAAAACTTAGGCGGTGCCTTCAAAGAAGTTAAATTAGAAAAAATGGAGGGCAAAAACTTTTTAAACAAAATGGAATTACTTATGGCATGTCTAAGTAGCCCTTCCTAAAACTATTTATAAAAATTATTTATTATACTAATACTCTACTGATCTTTTTATATAATTATATGTAATAATAAAAATGCAAGTATTTGTATTTGTGTTTTTTATTTATTATACATAAAGAAACTTAGTCCATTAGGTGCTTAGGTAAAATGTTAAAGATATACTGAAGATTGTTCATCCATATCTTGACTTCTATAGATGCAAATTAAAATTATACCAAGGAACTGAAACAAAGAGAATTCACATTAACGACAAGTGTAAATATATAAACAACATAAAAAGAAAAAAAATACAACAGTTTAAAAAAAAATAAGCATTTGCTGCAGTCATGCAGGCAGAGGGAACCTAGCGTCAACACACTCCCATCGCATCATCAATTACAAACTGAACCAACACATCATGATGGTAATATAATGCACTACAATCCGATGAAGATTTTCTTGATTATATTTATAAAAAGTTTTTATGTCTTCTGAGACAACAACATAATCATATCATTGATAATAATAATATAGAAGACTAAAGCAAATGTGGTGCAGGGGCACAAACGCCTGTAAATTGGAGAAATTAAGTATTTAATCGCTAAAACTGGTAATGAGGCACGGTGTTTTCCTGTTCACCATGCAATGGTATCAAATGCTAGCATGAAGCATGTTGAAGTGTCTTAACACAAGGTTCCCTCAGTCTATCTTACTATATGATAATATAGGCAGAGGGACAAGCAATGCCTTAAGAATTCAACAGATTGTTGTAAACAGAAGTGTTCTGAGAGGCAAACAGAGTGACTTAACTAGGTTTCCACTGCCTAATTTGCTATGTGCAGTGTACAGCTTGAAACTAAAAAAAAACAACACAAAAAGATCTACCAAGTTTTAGGTTATGTTTAAACTGTAAAAGCATGTTTGTACTATTAGCAATATATAAAATAAATAATCTTGTAATGGGGTACCAATTTTAACAATACCATAGTAATAGTTAAATATATAATTATCTGTGTATTTAAGACAATTACCAACATAATAATTTTTTGTGGTCATGCAAATAACCTAACATTATCTGAGGAGTCTCTTGTAAAATTTACTTTTGGAGTTGGAGCTAAATTATGAGTATGAAGATACTAAAAATAAGTTTTTTTAATTGGTTACTGTGTATATTTTTGACAATAAATTTCTATTCAGATATACACAAACATATACCTTCCTGTGACTTCAATTAAATTTATTGAATATTGAAATACCCGACTGTGGTTAAAATATTTATGTGGTTACAACAAAAGAATAAGCTACTTATAGAGCCTGTCTTATTCACAATGTAATTATTTTAGTTGTTCTAAATTGGTTCTACCAGTTGTTTAAACAATGCTCCTATCGAAATTTCATATACTTTTTTAACTTGCATATATTAGTCTTTTAGAGTAAGATGTACCTTTATTAGGGCCCAACAACAGTAAAAACTTTTCAACCAGACTTAAAAGACTATATAATATTCACCACACCGCTCAATATTTAAGATAATTCAACATACTGCTTTGTCTTCTTACCAAAGCAAGAAAGGCAACTTTCAAATATTTAAGGCAAGAACACACAAAACCAAGTATCTATATAATTAATTAAAAGAATTGCAACAACAATACAATGTAAGCAATGGCCTCAATCTTGTTTTTATACTGATAGCAACTGTGTGAATAGATAACTGTATCATAACTGAAAAGTATGCTACAATGTATTACAAATGTTGGAATTCTTTTGATATTTTATTGAGTATACATGAAATTGTGAGATTATTTATAAATGGTGCATGAGTAATAAGTAATTGTTACAAACTTTAGAGTGGATAAAACAGTGTCGAGGGTTATTTAAAGAAAAATATGTCTGTATGTAGTGTAAAGTAGTCAAATTACAAATTGTAACATAATTTAGTATTCATACATAGTCAACTTTAAAAGTTCCTAAAAATAACCTCAAAATATAAAGTAAACATGCATATAAGGACAAATAGTTGTACATTACCTCTAATTCCTTGGACATCAACTTCATTAATCATCTTTGAAGCATTAACCCCCAGTATTAAACAGACATTGAATTTTAACACTTGGAAGGCTTCAGATTACGATAACACTAAACCTAACTAAATGCTAGAATTAAATTAACATCGAGTGATCGGTGACCTAGATCTGGAGTTTCCACCATAGCTTGAGCCGTACCCGTTGCCTTGGTTGTTGCGGTTAAAGGGCCTGCCGCCGCCGTAGGATCGGCCGCCGCCCTGAGGGCCCCCTCCGAAGGAACGCCCTCTGAAGTTACCTCCGCGCCCGCCTCTGAAATTACCACCACCCCGACGAGGGCCGTCTCGTTTTCTCGATAACTCTACTTTTAAGGTAGCTCCTAGCATCTCGAATCCATTCAATGCCATACAAGCATCCTCCGCCTCCTGCATGTTTTCAAATTCAATGAACGCAAAACCTGGGGGGTTAAGTGCGACCCACACGGAGTTGAGTTTCCCGTATTTATCGAACTCGCGCTCCAAATCCTCCTTCTTAATGCCCTCGACGAGCCCGCCCACGTACACGCGAGTTCCTCCTGAGCTCATGGTGATTTCTACAAGTAAATTTTAATAAATGATAACGATTGGACGCGGTCGATCCATAAATACAAAATACAAAGCGCTAAACATTAAACAAGATGTCGTCACGTCAATGACGATGCCACGACACCCCAGCTAATAACTCTGCTTGTAACCACAAAAAAATTATACTCACGTGTTTTTTTTAATGTAGGTTCAAGTAAATCTACACTTAAACGATATGTTATGTTTTATTTTACGATTTAGAAACTAAAACTATTTTTAATTTACTTAAAATATGAAAAACTGGATCAATGAAGTTGATGATTGAACGGTAAAGAAAGAACGAACAAATTTTATTGTCTACTTCGAGTCAGTGTTGCAAGTTGTAAAAAGTTTTGTTATTAAATGAAATGTATAGTTCACTTCTCTTATTTTATTATAATTATAAATATTAAAATACTAAACATAGTTGTATCGATGTAAAAAAAAAACTTAATTAATAAATTATTTCTAGCTCTTACATAGTTTTGTAATTTTATATAACAATTTGAACGAATGACACTTTCAAAGCTATACATGAACGAATCAGTGAAAGGTGAATGAACGAAATGACGTGACGTCATTAAATAGCAATGGAGGGGAGGAGGCTTTCAAGTAAAAACAAATGAGGTAGGAGGAAGGCAGGGAGGAGGGATTTGATACGAAACCGGCCAAACTACTCTACTTTGTTCAACGGTCGTCGGTCGCCGAGGCGCGTGTTTTCGCTTTTTCCTTACTATAGCATAGCCCCACCTTTGTTTGGTTGTTTTGGTACTTATCAGACAAAGTCGAGTTCAATTAATTCACACTAAAAATTACTTTAAGTTTTATTCATTAAAAAATCGTATATCTAATAAAGTCGGTATGATAAGTCATTGTGTAAAGTACCTGTGTTGTTTGCTTAAGTGCTAACATAAGGAGTCAGGTTGTACCAGTGCGATGAATTTTAATTAATCCAAAATGTGTTTCAAAGAGATGGGAGTGCAAAAAAGACATAGTCAATTCAGTGATACAAAATACAAGTGGCGGACGATAGTTTTGTTTCTGTGTTTTATTTATTGTGACGCACAAGAAGTTAGGATAGGCGAGGATCCTTATATGTTAAATAAGTCGTTAGGACTAGCTGAACTACCAGGTGGCGTAGTGGCCGGGGGCAGAACTATTTGGAAGGCCGAGGGTAGTCCGTACCTTCTACGAGATGATATATTAGTGGAAAGACAAGGAGAATTGGTGATAGAACCAGGAGTGGAAGTGAGATTCGCGCCCATGATCGGAATAACTGTACGGGGAAAGCTCGTTGCCATAGTGAGTATTAACTTTAAGTTATACTTAGTAGCTTATAGTAATAACTAGTTTACCTCTCTATATATAAAGTCGCATTCCTGTCTATTTATAACAAGGTAGATTCTTAGAAAAGCCAATATCAATGTTATTCTGTTTTTTTTTGTTTTAATATATCTTTAATTATAATTTCAAGGCCATATTGTATTATCTAAAAAATATTGATGCATACTCTTAAATGATTTCTTTACTTTTATTCTGTTATCATTTATATACGCGATAGGTGTGAGTTCAATTCCCACTCGAGGAAATTAAAATATTTAATATTTTCATTTTCTCGCGCAAATTTTAAGTTTTTTAATTTTAAGTAGTTCGCGACATCACAGAATTCGGCGGAAAGTGGGGAACGGAATGAAAACAAAGGGTTTTAACACTAACACAGGTTAAAAAGTCTCTTCCTTATACTGCTGTGTGCGAGGATACAACGTAAAGCAAAAAAATCTAACAGATTCTAGTTAGATAAAATATACATTTATTTTAAAAAATCCAATAATAAATATTGTTGATGTCATATCGAGATTCCTTTTTGAGGTGACTCCATGAGTCATTTTTGTAAATAGTGTTGAAATAATATAAATACTTTATAGTTATACTATTACTAAAATAGGGCATTGGTCTAATAAACATTTACCTACAAAGCAAGTCAGTCCCTTCGATTGATAACGGTTGATAAATTGCTAAAGTTTGATAACGACGAGTAGTCGTTGATAACAGTATCGCGCGCTCTATTGATTCGTTCACCTGTTGGCCTAAAGCTAATATTTATTCATATAATAGGTGCAAATAACTCGAAATACACAATGCTAAATAAATATTTAGCCATTTTAACATTGAATAAGAAAAAGAATCATAATTCAATAATTTTATTTTTGTAATCTTATTTAATATTAATTAATTTTTGTACTTGTAATATATCGTTAATAATTTAATATTCAAAAGCATTAGGTATGCTATAAAATAAATATTTTAACAATTAACCAATTGACTTAAATTTTTTCATGTAATTTTGTTAATTTTAATTTCCACGTTAATCCTGTTAAAATGTAAGGCGTCTTCAAAAACCAATTATTAGTAAATTTTCTAATAAAAAATCTTTAACCCATTCAATAAAAGACATATACTAAAATGTGTATACTTTTACATCCTACGCTATAATATATTACGTTATATTCTGTACGACTTATGAATCATAGAGCAGATGTTCAAAGACAAGACAGGACATTGAGCTGACCTGACCCCCAGATGGGATTGAATTATATCCTATTGAAAAATCACTCCTGACTTGACCCTCAATTGCGGGAGTGTGTCGAGAGAAAGATTAAGTATTACGTAAGATTTACGTAAAAAATCCATTTTAGTTTATTTTCTTGTTAAATTATTCCTTAAAATTCATATAAAATTTAGTTAATTTAATCAATTAGTGGTTTAAACGGTCTTATGGGAAGTTAATTTTAAATGGCTTTATCTGCACTTTTGTAAAACGAATTAGTTTTAGTCTAATTAGGAAGAAATTAATTAGGTAGGTGCAATCTAAATCCCTCATTCGTATTGGAATTTTTACAGGTATAGTTCTATAATATCTATACTGATATAAAGTCGAAGTGTGTTTGGTTAAATTCACTTATCTCAACAACTACTTTCTCCAATCCAGAATTATTTTTGTGTCCATTTATTAAGGAGGTTTCGATGTAAATGCCATTACGCCGCGGTGATTTTTCTTAGTAAACATTATTTTTAGGAGTAAAAAAACGTAAAGATTTAATATTTTTCTTCAATGGAATTTCGCGTCGTTAATATTCTTAGTAGAATTACCTATTTGAATTTTCGTCATTGTATTAGTGTCTTCAATATTATTAGAGCGCACATTAGATATGCTTCATTTGTAGACCGTGGGATTGTCGCGTCGGCCGAGCGGTGCGTTAAATGTGAAAACCTTGTAGAAACTGTGTACATTCATTCATTGTATAGAATTGTATTGTAGATTACATTTGGTGTTTGGATAAAGAATGAATTGAACACATAAAACTTTTCAATTAGGCCAAGGCTACGGCTATGGCTACTCAAGATAAGTATAACTACTAAATACTTACTTCGTGCTATGATTTGATTTAAAAAAGTAAGAAATTTATACTTTTTTTTCTGTAATGCTATAAATTAAATAAGTTAATATAAAAATTGTTGTCAAGTTCTAATATATAAATTATCTACTTCTTAAACTTTTGATTGATACAATTTATTGATATACAATGTACAAACACAACTTACAAAATACAAAATTAAGAATTGAATACAATTATTTTCTCAAAGTCAAGTTCTTCCAATAAGGCTTCACGCGCCAAAAAAAATGCTTTCACTAACGCAAGGGTAGTTTTTTGTTGGATTCCAGTTTTATCATAATGAGGGTAAAAAATGACTGCGTGCAGTTAATAGTGGGGTGGGCTCTAACCTCTTCGGGAAAGGGTAGAATTATTTACTAATATACTTTTACTTTTTAAATGTACTTTTTACTTGTCTATAGTGAATGTTTAGCCTTTTTTCACTTTCACTTTCCTATTTAGTTTCTAATATAAAGAATAAAAATATATAAATACATAATGCGTGATTGATTTCCGTCATTTAAACCCGCAATGTTTTAACATTAGGTTTCGCATTACCTACCCTGCTGCGAGAAAAAAAATTAAAATCTAAAATTATACTTCTAAATTCCAATTGAATACAAATTAATACAATCAGATACGTCCCAACCACCCCATGTCACCTTCATTATATTTACATTGCTCTTCCACTTCCATTTCGACGCCAGGAATCAACATAAAAAAATATTTTGTATATACGTAGGTACCCTTTTATCAGCCAAAGTAGTCACGTTGTTTAATTAGGACGACTATCAGTTCAGCTCTTAGTTTATGGCGTTCCGAGCGTGCCAGTTGAGCTCCCATCACTTCGTCAATGTCGCGTTGTATGGAGAACACAAGAAGGAGATTGTACGGTTAAACAGAGATAATTTTACGAAATAGGAGAATGCATGTCAAAAAGAGATTCAGTTGACTTGGACTTGGACTGCCTTTACCTATAAAATATAAATTAATATTTACAATATACATGACAATGGGTTAGTTATAAGTAATATTTTTTTACATACCCAACTGGGCTCTAAGGACTCTGAGGTGCCCTAAGATAACAGTGAATAACCTATACCTACATAATAAAAAAAAATATAATTTATTTAGCGTTGTTTAAATCTCCTCAAGACCATATCTTGTTCCGAGAGACGAAGCATGCAGCTTATCTTTACATCTCATTTCAACTAAGGTTCTTGTACTTAGTAAACGATCTGTTATCTTATGTATTTGATTATAAAATTATGATAGCTTATTAATGGCGTGTACGGTGTGTACAGTCCACATACAGTACTCTTTACAATTTTGAGGCTTAATCATTTGAACTAAAACTCAAAAGAAATCGCTAACGTTGCACGTGCTACGTTTACATTGTTTTTAAGTAGATTTGTATACGAAACTAGCGGCCCGCTCGCGGTTTTACCCGCGTGAACTATGTTTTTATTAATTTCTGTCTCCATGACTACGTCCTAGTGACGTCTATGCAAAATTTGAAACTCCTAGCATTTGTAGTAACGAAGTTTCATACAAACTTTCGACCCCAAAAACAACCCCTTACAAGTCGAATATTGCAAATTCCCGTCTTAGTGAGCACCTACGTCCTATAAGTAACTCCTATGCAAAGTTTGAGATTCCTAGTTTCTGAGTTTTCGTGATGAGTGAGTGACCTTTCGATTTTGTATATATAGATGAACGAAAGACGTTTTAACCAATTTTAAAAAAAGGAAAATATTTTAACCAATTTGACTAATCAATCGGCACACTAATGAGACTCACAGGACACCAATCAATGACTCTATACACTAAACTTAAATAACCCTTCTTTAGCAGTCGGGAAGAAGTTAAAAAGGCATATTTAAATTTAATCTGTCCTGTCAATGACTTATTATCTAAAAGGTAATTTCTATACAGACTATACAGTTAACTTGCAGTTAACTGGCCTCAGTTAAGTATTTGACATCTCATGGAATGATCATTGGCTAACCTTGGAAGTACGAGTAGGTACGTGACGGTAGCTGTTCTGATTCATCGTTTACTGTTTAATTCTTATACATCGATACTTGTGACCTTAGTAAATAAATATTTTTTATATATTTAAAGAAAAAAAAATATCTGACGTTATAGGCATGTATTTTAGTTTTAGAATGTGAATTCAAATGTCCAACTTATCAGTATCTATTAGAATAAAAATAAGACGATATCTATCGCCGCGCCATCACTTACATTCACGAACGGGGAAATATTGTTAATATTTTAAATATCATCATTCCCACAAATTGGTATCGAACCCTCAACTAAAAAGAGTTGAATCAACCATTATTCCATTGCGAAACGAACTCCTCATAAAATAAAAAATAATTAAATTTACAATCTTAGTGACTAATTAATGCAGAAGCTATGTTTTGCTTTTCAGTACAATCAGGGCCATTCTTATCCGCGTCATGTAATATATGTAGACTGTAGGTACAGTATGACTCAAACGTTGCAGTAAAAGTGAAACGAGGATGAAAATTATATTTATTTTTTATCGGAAGCTACTAGAAAAACTCATACAATTGACTCAACTTTGGCAATATAACTATAAGTATGTTTAAAATTTCAAATCTAAGTTTAAATATTTTAAGTAAGTTAGCTTATCCTGAATACGAATTGAATCGACTACTATTGCGTAATACTATAGGTGTGTAGGTGTTATGAAAACACTCAATCCTCCACTCTCCACATTTATGAGACTGCCTGCATAGCGGCGGCAATACCGTTTTCTTTCTTCTTAAATGACAAGAATTATTTACCTCGAGTGGGTATCAAACCTACAATGTCCGTCTTTACACTTGCAAGCTGCCACATTGCACCATAAGAGCTTCGATATCTTATAATAATTTAATTTTCTATATAAATACAAGCACAATATTTGTAATACCATTCCTAAATAAGGAACGACCTGCCTTGAACGTTAAGTAACAATTTAGCGGAATTAGCGAGCCTTTTCCATTTAAGGTTTAACTGAGCCCTTGTAACTTGAAAATACATTACAGAATTCTATTTTATATAGTAAAGTTATTGATTAATGGTTTATTGTTTTTAAAGACTATTTATTTTGTTTCACATCTGTATATAGATATAAAAACATTATTTCAGAACATTATGACCCTATAACCACCTACAACATGAAAATTAACTTTTGTATTTCGTAATTTAAAGATTAATGGAATTACAAGCTAGGCTTCTCAAAGCCATGGCATTAATGTAGGTAATATCCACAGTGAATAAGATATTATCATAATTAGTCATGTTTACGTTTACGATAACTAATTTCATATTAACTCATAGTACCTTGTTACTTCCTTTACTATACTTATTCATGGTTGTTACTATATCTATACTAATATAATAAAGCGGAAGAGTTTGTTTGTTTGTTTGTTTGTTTGAACGCTAAGATCTCTGGATCTACTGGTCCGATTTACTTTGTTTTTGTTTTGTATGAAAGCTGCATTCTTCAGAAGTGCTATAGGCTATATAACATTACATTACACATATGTAATAATAAATTAAAATACTTTCTAATTTGACATGCAATTTATTCTGCCATGTTAATAACAACCGTCGTTGCTAAGCACCGGTTTGCAAAGTTTCTTTGTTGTTTTAAGAAAACGTCACCCAAAATTAACTTATATTTTGATATTCATCCTTATAAAAATAAATATATTATATAATATTTAATAAATATTCTTATAGTTCAAGCAGGCGTAGCCGCGTCCGGGTCCACTAGTATAGTATATATACCTACTCTATTATGAGCAAAGCGAGCAAAGCGCGGCGTTGTGTTCCGCCACTCAACACGCAATGCCCCCGAATTCGGCGGAAAATTGGGAACGGAGTATCTTAATATTAGGTTCCCTCTGGCTACCCTACTGAGTGCGGAATACAGCGTGAAGCTGATATCACGTCATTTCATAAGTACTCATCGTATCTCGTTACTTCCTTTACTATCCTTATTCATTGTTCTTATCAGCTACTACGGTATTATCAAATCTTACGGACTTTTCTTAGAACAGACAGGTGTTTATAGAATTGACATAGCATAAACAATTTAACGATTTGTTTAAATCATATGAAACTTTAATTTTGTTATTGTCATTACATTTCTGACTACTGCGTATCAAGGCGGATGGGAGATAAAAATTGTACTTATAGTTCTATAAAATAAAGTATACCTACCAATTTTAGGATTGAATTTGTGGACGTATGCATGCATTCACTTTTTCGATATTTTCATAAATATTTAGAAAAAATACAAAATTTATAAATGTAGGTCCACGGGAAGTAATATGTATGGGTTAAGTTAGGCGCATTTCATACAAAATGTAGTGATAACGATGCATAAAAATGCTCGTATCTTTTGACATAGAAGCTTGATTTTCTGTGCTCCAAAGAACCGTGGATTAAAATATTTAATATTAACTTCAGGTTGGTATTATTTAAATGGTTTACAACATTAACTTAATTTTAAGTTAACTGCAAAGTGATATATTTACAAAATTTCACAATATTATTTCGCAAGTTCAACGTCCCGTAAATTGGATACAAAGAAAGTTTTGCAACTTTCGCTGTAAAATTACATACGGTGATCTATTATATAAAATGTTGCAGTAACAAGTCCATGTTGATCGATTTTTAATTATTTTTATGTAATATGTAAAAATCAGCATCATAAAAATATTTTTTTTAATCTATGTCATTTTGGTTCCTCATTTCGACCTTTTACAGAAAGTGTTGCCCGATTTTAACATGTTGCCAATTTATATTCGCAATATATCTAAGTAAACAAAATATTATCACTTAAAAAATATTTTCATTTTACAAACACAACAGAAAGAGAACAACTTTTACTAATTTGACAAATCTCAAGTATTAATATTGTGATTATTCAACTAATATTGACGATAATCTACGGTTTAAAGGCTCTAAAGTCGAGACATTTGAAGGGACGATCTCTTTTCAAACGATACAAGCAGGTTAACGAACCCATTGTTAACTTCTACAGTCACGTTTGTGAAATAGTGCAATGGTACTGACTCGGAACGATGGCTTTAAGTTATAAATGTGTACTAGGCACTAGCTAATGCCGTCTGCTTTGCCTGTCTTTTAAAATATTATATACATAGTTTTACTTTTTTTAGTATTATTAGTGTTTTCATTTCCTCGCTCTGGTAACATGACAAATGGCGGCGTTAAATTCTGCCACTCAAAACACAAGCCTCTAGAATTTGGCGGAAAGTGAGGAACGCAGGTGTCTAAACGGGAACGGAGTGTCTTAAAACTAGGTTACCATTTATTTCCCCTGCTGCTTTTTATATATTTTATGGTATTTATGTAACACCTAGAATGCTTTTACTCATCTTTTACTTGTTAGTCATATTCTTAGTAAAGTTAATGTTGCAATAAGCCTCCAGTGTTTTATGCACCTGCATAACGACAGCTACCGTTTACTTACACAGTTTACATAATAAACCTATCTACACATAATATAAGGAACAAATATTACCTAACTATTTTTTTTAAATGAAAATAATTTTAAAATAAATAATTTGGCCCGATTTTGATTAAAAATTGTGAGTATATTTAAATTTGCTGGATTGAAGTGGCTATCGATATTGATGTATAGTGTTATAGAACTAATTTCGCTATCGCTTCCCGGGGCGATACCGTTGGCTCCGTTAATCTATTATTAAATCCAAATCAGCCCCAAGATTCATAATTAATATAAATATTAATATGTTATAGCTTTTTAGATCTATCTTTTATCTATGCGAATATTTCGGTAATTATTTTAGTAATTTCCTATGAACTCCCCTCTTGTAGATTTGTGACCATGTTTTACGACATCCTGCACCTTGACAGCGTATCCTGTCATTGCATGTACCATTCCATTACAGTCCATGTAGTTTAAAAATAAAAAGTGCGAGTCGAACTCGCTCATGAAAGGTTCTTTTTGTATTTTCTTTTGTATTTGTTGTTATTGCGGCAACAGAAATACATAATCTGTGAAAATTTCAACTAACTATCACGATTTATGACATCACGGCGAAGTCTTAGTAATAGGGTCCCTTTTTACCCTTTAGTTACGGAATTCTAAAAAATGTAGCACGGAAAGAGATTAACCTATCATGATAACACAAGGCTCCTAAGGTAAAGTTTTAAAAACTAAACATCGTTTCGTCTTCGTTTTAGTCTATGTAATTTCTACGTAAAATATATGGAACGGCACCATTGAGGCCATGGTAGCGCAGTAGCACAGTATCAGACTGTAAATACGATTTTTGTATATTCAATTTCCACTTGAAGAATTTTTTTTTTATATTCCGGCTTTGGGAAAATAGTAAAGTTGATTTTACCACGCAAGAAGCTATTAGGGTGAAAGTGATGAACAGGGTGCTACTCTATTGTATAAGGTAAAGCATGAAGCTGTAAAACTCAACAATTTTTCTTCAGCTTCACGTTTTAACCTATATAATAAGGTAGGCAGAGGGAACTTAGAGTTAAGTCACTCCGTTCCTCACTTTCCACCAAATTCGAGATATTTCATGTTGTGGGGCGGAATATATACGGAAATACCTCTCTATTTCCACATTCCCAGGACTATAAGAAAAATTAGAGAAGATTCTTATCTAATATCAGATTGAATATTACATTTATTTTTATCCCACGGAAAGTTACATAATACCAGTTCATTCAATTGTTAAGATAAACATCGGACTAGTTTATTAGAGTTCATCTAGATATTACACTTTGATCATTTTGCGGCAAAAATTGCTCAAATTAATAAAATTTGACGAGTTTTTTTTCTAAAACAAAATATGTGTTTCTTACTGTTTCTTACTTAAATATTTTTTCGGGTATTCTGGGTATGTTAACTTGGAAGACATATTTATGTGTTTTTTGTCATTTTTTACAACTTAGGATTAGCTAATACTAAGTAATTTACCAAAAAAATATATATTACTATAAATAGCTAAAAACGATTACTTTGCGTTTATTCATATTTTAGCTTAAATCATACAAAGTCATACGAATAATTTACTCATTTCTAAAATCTAGATAAAAGTTATGTATAAGTAAATAAGGTTACGCCATCATGCTAGGAAATTCTAAAACAAACCTTGCACATTTAAAACGAGTTTAATGTCTAAAGATATCTACAGATGCGATCTCGTTTTGTTTTTGTAACCTATTGAATAAAAAAAATTGCATATAGTCGACATATATTCACTTTTGCTTCGAGCGTGGGAGCCAATACATATTATTTGTTGCTATTTAGAAACATTATAAAATAATTAATATAGATTGTAATTAGATAAATAATTAAAAGAATATTATACGGAAACATTTTTTTAATATGCTACATACAATAGGTAAAACCTACTTAAAGCGATGTGACATAAATAAGCCTTTCACAACAAATGAATTAATCAAAAGAAAAGGAATACTTTATATCGATTTAGTAGTTCCTCAGATTTGCACGTTGAACCAACCAACTCTTCAGCTGTAAAATATTAGTATAGAGTTTCTCGAACCAATCATTAAATTTACAGCTATCTAGCGTGTAACAAATAATAAAAAAAAAACCTTTCAAAGCTTAACAAATTGAAGTAAACCTTATTATTTGTAAGTGTCACATTCCTAGCAAATTGCAATACAGTTATTGGTACACTACTCTGGCACCGGCGACAGGTTAGAGTTGCAAACCGCAATCGCGGTATCGTACTTGAGGTACTTTTGTTACTTCAACTGTAGTTCCTTATAAAAGCTTCTTCAGGTTAATAATAGAAACAACCATTCGGTTCCAACACTTTATTGATAGATACCACTGTGCCGTAAAGTAAGTGTATTTGCCGAGGCTCAGGCAAGGAATGAATCCCGACTACTAATTCCATGCCTTTTATATTATTAGTCAAATCAACAACTATCTTGACAAATACAATTATAACAAAATTGTGTCATTTGACTTCACAAAATATTATTTAAAAATTTAAGCCAAAGAAAATAACAACTTTATTAGAATTATTATACCATAATTCTAATAAAGTTTAACAACAAAATACTAATAAAAATAACTTTACATTATAACGCTAACAGCTCGGCCTTCCTTTACCTTCGAGTCCCCTCGAAAAATGAGAGAAAAAAAAAAATAACCAAAATTTAAACAGACATTCATGTATATAAAACTTAATCTTTTCGGCCATCTTACAATTAATTGTTCCTACAATTACATATACAATTAAATAATTATAACAAAAAGAGAAAAAAAAAACTTAAACAACACAGATATATCTGTTACACTCCATAGTTGGCTTATCGGCCTCATGTGTGAACAGGTTATGATTTTAGCCAGGTGTACTCATCATTTGACTTATCAGTCTCATGTACACCCAAACTAAAATCATATTACATCAATTTCTTACTCACTAAACTATTCTAAATCATTATCATTGTCATTATCATTGTCATTATCATTATCATTGTCATTATCATTATCATTATCATTATCATCATTATCAATTCAATATCTGTTACACTCCTTAGTTGGCCTATCGGCCTCATGTGTGTACAGATTATCATGTAAGCTAAATGCACTCATCATTTGACTTATCGGTCTCATGTGCACCTATACTTACTCATCATCATTTTCATGTTCTAAATCTCTACTCAACATGAGGAGATTCATATCACCTCACAATTGTTTATTTATCATAATCATGGTCATTATCATATTCAATTCAATATCTGTTACACTCCTTAGTTGGCCTATCGGCCTCATGTGTGTACAGATAATCATGTAAGCTAGATGCACTAGCTAGATGCACTCATCCGGCTTATTGGTCTCATGGGCACCTATACTTACTCATAATCATTTTCATGTTCTAAATCTCTACTCAACATGAGGAGATTCATATCTCCTCACAATTATTTATTCCATCACTAAAACTATCAACTTTACCATAAACTCTTCCTACACTCTTTATCAACTTTCATAATCATTCAAAACTTCATTATTAATTTCAACATTTGCTCAATTTCTTTCCTTGCTCAATTTCATCACTTGCGCATCTACTATTAACTACATCAAAAATTAAACCTCTAAATCTAAAGACTAGTCAACCGAGTCAATCAAGTCATCATCAGTATCATTTAAACCGATCCCGATTATAAGATATCCAAGGAAACATTTTTATGAACTGAAAATACTCCTTGATATTTTCCACTTTTAGTAATTGAGGTATGATCCTTATAATCTTGCTACAAGTTCTTTTTTTATTTATTTACCATTTTTAATCTTAATATCGCGTTGAACCCCAACCACCTAGTAGTCACCTACTTTGTAGTTATTAAATTCAAAATATTCTTTAATTAAAAAAAACTTATTATAAGCACTCTTGAATCGTCGCATGAACATATAAACAAAAAGCTACCACCGGCTCGGAAGGCAGTTCTGCTGAGAAGAGCCGGCAAGAAACTCAACAGTTGCTCTTTTGAAAGTCAATGGTATATTTTACTATTACATTGGCTGGCAGCTATCCTGCACTACATTCCCATACACGTATATCCTTTAAATATTCTTGTACAGTGTAATAAGCTTTACTTGTTAGAATTTCTTTGTTTTTTTTTACAAATACTTTACATGATTCAATATTTTATTCTGTTTCTAATGGGACTGAACTAAGTATTTTTTTATTTATTTTTTTTTCAGCACCGCTTTCACAACATTTTTATTTTTGGTAAATTATTTTTTTTTATATCCGATTTAATTAGTACAATACCATTATGCACTGTAAAATTATGGCTCAATAATACTGGATATTTTTAATAAATTATCTTGTATTATAAGAATTTTAATATTAGTTGAAACATTTTGAATTTATTTAAATTTTCATTTTGAATTTAAATAATCTATAGCTTACCGATAGTTTTTTTTAAGTATTTACCAAAACCTTTCAGCGAAACGTAAATTTTGAAAATGATATTACTTATTTCTCATTAAAGAAAATCGACTCAGTGATTTTAAACAAAAGGCATCTATTATATATTTATTTTCTAAAATGCCCGCAACTTTAAGAATTATTTTTATTTTAGCATTTCTTTGTAACCGTTGTTGTAATTGTAACAAATAATACAAGTTATTAATGATTTTAAATATTCATCTTCCAACTTGCTGAATTTCAAGTAGGCTAGTAAATCTTCTGGAACTACAAACTACAAAATTTCCAACTTGTGCTCCTAATCGTATTCTACAATCCTCTGTAGCATCAATAATACAAATCAATAGCCTTTTTACCCTTCATTTCTCATCTATTTAATAAATTCATTTCATGATAATTTCGTTTCTAAAAGTTCATTATATTTAGGTATAAAGTAGACGTATCAATGAGTAATTGAGTTCCTGGCTATTTATACTTTAAGTTTTCTATTCTCGTTAACCAAATATCCAAAGTTTGTTCTTCATTTGAGCGTTTACATTCGGGAATCGTATTAGAAGTATTCGTAGGTAATATATGTTGATAGAATTGTTTTAAGTATGAGTAGGTTAATTACTTCTTTAATTATGAATGTAGGTACTTCTTTATCAACGCTAATATTATTTCGTACGAACGGAGTCGTATCTTTTATTCCACATCCACTATCAGAACTAGATGATTCACTCACCAACATTCTTCTTCGTCGCTCGTGACTGCTACGTGGCCTTAACTGCAATTCGCTCGAAAGGTGACCTCGAAGCTCGATGATGCCATCTCAATCGGTATCTGCTAGACGAGCGCGAACTCAGCTTACGACCCAAGATTGGCCCACGTTCACGTTTGCGTCTTCTTATACCTTCATGATAATTTCAATTTACACTCGTGACTCAATCTGAAACTTACACCCAGTTGTATCAGTTTACAAAATAAATAAGTATATAAAAAACAACAATATGTGTACCTATTGTACATAGGTATCTTAATGCATACTGTTAATTTCAATTAATATAAAGATAATAAAAAATAATTGATACTGGCCTTAATATAACCTCTTGATGTGTTAACGTGGAAACACTCGCCACTTCTGAACTAAAAGCTTCTTCAGGTTAATAATAGAAACAACCATTCGGTTCCAACACTTTATTGATAGATACCACTGTGCCGTAAAGTAAGTGTATTTGCCGAGGCTCAGGCAAGGAATGAATCCCGACTACTAATTCCATGCCTTTTATATTATTAGTCAAATCAACAACTATCTTGACAAATACAATTATAACAAAATTGTGTCATTTGACTTCACAAAATATTATTTAAAAATTTAAGCCAAAGAAAATAACAACTTTATTAGAATTATTATACCATAATTCTAATAAAGTTTAACAACAAAATACTAATAAAAATAACTTTACATTATAACGCTAACACTTAGAACTTTATTGAGGACTTTCAAATTTTTTGTGTTGCAAATTAATGTGTGTGAATGTTGAAATATTGATTTTTTAATAAAAAAAGTTCTTGTTAAATGACCTATATATTTTTTAATAGTTACAATGCTGAAACGTGGCAAATTACAAATGAATTTTTGTTGCAAATCTTACACGTTTTTACGTTAAAAAATAAACAAAAAATATCTTGTTGAGAGATTCCTTAAAAATCACAAATCTATACTAATATAATAAAGCGGAAGAGTTTGTTTGTTTGAACGCTAAGATCTCTGGATCTACTGGCCCGATTTACGTTGTTTTTGTTTTGTATGAAAGCTGCATTCTTCAGAAGTGCTATAGGCTATATAACATTACATTACACATATAAACTAATATATTTTAAAGTAATTTCTAATTTGACATGCAATTTAGTCTGCCATGTTAATAACAACCGTCGCGTCGCTACGCAACCGTTACCGCGACATTTTGATATTCATCCTTATGAAAATAAATATTATAGCCACTTTTAGCATTTTATCTAGATTGAAATTATAGTTTACTGTATAACATACTAATAAATAATTAAGGAGATGTCAATGATTCGAAATGATCTAGCCTACGGGCGGCACAGTATGACCGACGCGAAAATATTCTTATAGTTCAAGCAGGCGTAGCCGCGTCCGGGTCCACTAGTAATTTATAAAAGTATTTAATATATAAGTATCTACTTATGTAATAACATCAACATCGATTGTTTCAATTACAACAGCCCACCCTGGCTAGTAATGCACAAAAACAAAAGTCTATTGTCAAATGTTGAATGGATTTCGAAATGTATGGAAGTTTCTTTGTTTACACCTAGACAGGTAACTATTAATACTAAAAGCTATGTAAAGATTGTTAAATATTGAAATATTAACATTTATTCATTATGTTTGGAAAATTGATTAGAGACAAGTCGTGTCGCTTTTTCTGTATCGAATTGGACCATAAATCTAAATTAAATTAATAAAAAGGCATTTTTTTATATATGTTAGTAAATATAAATATTTATATACGCAAATTAGATTTCCATTTTGGGTTTAAAACATGTATATGTATGTTTTTTAATGTATTTCTATGCAACATCCACAATGTCTAAATGTCGCGGTCGTGAGTCCTTTAATGCAACGCGACTTGTTCAGCGAATCCGTTTGCATAATCTCTGCCTTGCTCTTTTCTCAACAACGTTCTAATACCACATAGAAATGAAAGATATTATCTATGAAACATATGTATAAATTGTCTTGAAATTACATATTATAACTACGCTATTTGTTAGGTTGCAAAATTTCAGGGCATTTTAAAATTATATGTGAATTTAATTTGCGACATGAATCTCACGATTTATTTATAAGCTTAGTATATTTTTATATTTATTCTTTATATATGTTATATATTAAATATATGTATATATTTTTAAACTAGATATTTAGGTATATCATCATAAAGAACCACAGCCATTGTATTGGCTATACTAAATGACAACTATCCATTGTGCTTTACAAAAAAGGTTCCAATACGATATAAAATCTTCTAAAAAAGATTAACCGTATTCGGGACAATGACATGGTGTTGCCATGGTGTGACAAACATTTAGCGAGATACCATCGTCCCGCTCTGCTAGTGCCCATGAAAAGCGTGACGTTTCTGCCCTGAATGTTAAAAAAAATGTCATTTAAAATATCTTTTTTATAATTATTGTCATTAATGTATCTAGAAGCCGGCGCCGGTAGTGAGTTCGATTCCCAATTGGGGGATCATATTTATTTTTTGCAAATTGAAAATTGTAATAGTAGGAGTATTAGGACAAAAGTGATTTCTCAACAAGAAATATCACAACCATACGTTTAAAAGATATTGAGATCAAGGTTGACAGATAGTTTTTTTTTGCAATGTTGCATTCTCTCTAATCGGATGTATAGAAACGTTTTACTATTAAAATTAACAGAATTTGTCTTTATTACTAGCAATATTTAAAATAAAAAAAAAATCTGAGCAAAGTGCGATTTAACCGAACTAGTTGACCGTTTAAACACAGTAGGTATCAAAGATACTGGAGGACGGTCACGTAAAAACTATGAGGACCTTCCGGAGGGCATGTATAAAGAGGTTGATGACAGTGGACGAGGCGAAAGAGGTATGCAGAGACCGTAGCGTTTCTCACTCCGTTCCCTCTTACTACCCCGCAAGGGAAACAGCGTGAAGCTAAGTTAAGTTGCTCTTACCTTAGAGCAAGATTAAATCTTTCAATTCGTCATTACATAATCGATTAACACATTGTGATATCGATAATACATGTACTCGTACATAAGGTAAGGTTAGTAACCTACCGTATTTGGTGCGTGACGCCGTGACCAGATTACTTCGCAGTTTGCACTTGTTAGTATGAACGTGATAATTATTAGTTTTTTTATCTTTAAATAAAAATAAAATTTAATATGTATATCAATTTTTAAAACTTTGACGTGTCTGTGTATGTCTGTCTGTGGCATAGTAGCTCCTAATTAGGTGACCCGATTTTGATTCGATTTTTTTGTTTGTAATTTTGACACAATGGAGAGGGTTATTAGCCACGATGAGCCATGATTATAAGTTGTTTTCTAGTCGTCATTTATTTTTTTATAGGTTTTTGAATTAAATTAACTACTTTGCAATTTGAATGAGACTTATTCGTTAGGTAGCTATTGTTTAATGTCTCTATTTGGGCAGTTAGTGGAAGATTTAGGGACCATTTACTACTATTTACTCAGTTTTCTTATTACATGATAGGAAGATGAATGTTTAAGTCAATCTAGACCAAGCTAGAGTTATTTTGTAACAAGTCCTTTCTCGTTTATCTTAAGAAGTAAACTAAAAGAGAAATCGGCGAAAGCACGAACACCATCTTCAGTGTAATGACTAATGCCTAAAGACGAATTTATGTAAGTACTTATTTTATAGGTTGGTAATATTTATATTTTGAAAAAATATTTTAGACAAACTTAAAAGTATAAGATATCAATTCAAATACCAAGTACCTACCTATAAAGTGTGTGATCTTATAAGTGTTCCGTTTTTACCTTTTAAGGTACGTAACCCTAAAAACGATAATCGATTAATACTAATCTAATAATCAAAATTTTGGCACTTTAGTTATATTGGTAGCGCAAACTACCTTTAATACCTATGCTAGAACTACCTTTAATACCTATATATTAAAGCTATCTTTAAAGGACCTTCAAACAGACTAATAAAAATCCACTTCGCTACAATTTATTCAATGGTAGTGCGTTTGGACGACACTTATTTAAAATTCCACGCGACGCCAAGAATCGTTGTTTGCCGGAAGTCTGTTCACAACATGGAATCCGACGGTTACGGCCTCGCAGGTGGTATAAATCGAAATGTAAATTAAATAAAAAATCGTTATCAATACAGATCCTGATGAAAATATATATTTGAAATTATTATTTTTTAATTACATATGTAGGTGGTAGGTATTTATTTTTCACAAACCCTTTATAGCCATAAAGCAGTATAACTGTATGTGTCAATTAGCAATAATTACGATACTGAGACCAATTACAAATATCAATTGAATTGCACATTGTGGGTTCGATTCTTACTTGGAGGTATGAAATATTTAATATTTTCATTTTCTTGCTCTGGCAACAGAGCAAAACGCGGCGTTGAGTTTCGCCAATCAACACTCAATGTCTCCAGAATTCAAATTCGATTTAATGGGAACGGAGTATTTTAAATCCAGGTTTCCACCGGGATGACGTGAAGCTAAAAAATTAATTACCTGATTGGGGAACCTACAAAAAGTCGCGTCAATTTATTATATTTTGCGTTTCACATTTACAGTAAGACGCTGTCAGTAACGCCACAACGGCCTCATTTAATACGTCCTGGCCAACATTATTCTCTAAGGCTTTAACGTTATATAAGTATACAAAATTTGAATATTGGTTCATGTTATTACTTAATATCAATTTGTGTTAAAGTTAAAGTTAAAGTTATCTCTATACTGTTAAACCTTGATACGATATCCTAAAAAAAACAGTTCTTAACTTGCATCGCGTCCTTGCATTGTCCTCAATATAGCGTCAATTGACTCATATAATAAGTAGCTACCATTATAGATTTTTTGTCTCTACGTCTCTACGTGCAACCGACTAGGCGTAACTTAACGGAAAACCGACCTGCCTCAAAAATTACACTAATGGCTTGGACAAAATTATGCCTCTGATCGTTCTACTTCGTCGGAGAGACTGTAGCTCCGATACACTATAATTAAGTTGTTTGAGTCATTGCGCTCTATGGATTTGTAGTTTGGAAATAAATATGTAACGCAGTTCTGGCTCAGTGGTCGGGTCTAACTATACATACGATGGTATTGGGTTCGATCTAAACTCCTGTGCATTTCCCCCTAAAGGTAGAAAAAAATATATACATACATATATAATAGGTTTTGTTGTAGCGAGAAAGTGAATAATGATTCATACTAGAAAGCTGACATTCTGAAAATCGATTTGTTTATGTATGCTCTTTCCTTTTCTGATATATTTAATAAAAAATAAGAAATCTGATCTTTCACTTTCACAGAAATACATTGTAGTGTTTTATTTATTCTGGTAATACCAGAACACTCGTATTTATTAACCGCCCTCAACTCAGATTAATCTTGAGATGCCGTTGTCATTCATAAATTATACGTGTATGAATGGAAACAGCATAGTACCTAGTATAAATATAATCATTCAAAAGCGTTATCTTCGTTCGATTAATCAAATCAAACTATTTAAAAACAAAGAAACTAAAGGGCATAACATAATGTGCCCTTCATTTACACGTTATATATATATAGAAGTGACAGCCGTTCACCTAGATATTGACCTTTATCTGTATATGAAAAAATCGAAGGTGTGATGGTATGATGTAATATGGCCGGCGCACGCGCAGTCCACGTTCTAATGCGCCCTTGCACTTCACGATGACTTCCTGCCTTTTCACAATTCCCATTCATACCGTCACGAACCACCGGCCCCTAGTATGGTACCAAGTATGGTAATGGTAGACGCAGCTGAAAGTTATTTATTACTCTAAATATACTTAGATAAGAACTAAATTTCGATAAAATATTTTCTTATTTAGACATACCGGCCGGCGGCCTTCCTGCCGTTGCTAAATTACGTATATGATGTAATTTATTCAAACTGTTTGGTTATTTTAACATCAACTAATGTAACGTGAACTATTTGTTTTACTTTACGATTGTAACTGTAAGTACCACTTAGTATACAGGTATAAAATTCTTTATTCTACACTCATTTTTAATGAATGTGTGTGTCGCCATAACTCTAGAGATATAGTTATGGCGAAACTATAGATATCTCTATCTATTTGAATAAAGAAAATTTAGATTTTTATAATAAAAAAAAAATATGTATATAAACTTTGTTCATAACACGAATGAAGTCGTACTATCGACTATCACGTGTCCTTTCCAATTGTGTATATAAAAATATAGAATATTTGAAAAAAAAATACTTAAAAACTTTTTTGTAAATTATTGGTTGAACAAACGAATAAATAAGTATAATAAATAAAAGTAAATAAAATAGATATTTCAACATTATCTTTTTACGCAAATCCCAGCGTTTCGCTAGACCTCGATTCGCTTAATGGTATGATGTAAATCGGGGCGATGCGTATCAAAAATGGGCGGACGTACGAAACGGACGCTTGAGTTCCGGTGTAAAAGGGCATTTTTAAAATACAATAAAACGATTCAGTAAAAACAAAAGACTTGCATCAGCATTGAATGAATGCAAAAGTATTTTAAGCGCTACTTTCATAATTTTTTTGTTTTTTACTTTACGCAATCGTCGTTCGATATTGGACTGCGATATATACTTTTCGCCTAATTTTTCTATCTGTGTGCTAAAAGAACGGTAAACCGACTGAAAATTTTAATCAGATTTATCTTTTGAATATTAAAAATAACTTCCACTACCTTATTTATATTGTTATTTTATTTGACAACTACATTAGTTGGAATTGTTTTTGATGGATTAACATAACATTCAGTATTTTGGCAAAAATATAACATTATTCTAATTTTTTTTCAGGGTAAACATGGTAGTACCATAACATTCACAAGCACAGAAGAGCCCCAAGAACAATCAAAACCATTTCCTGATATACGTCTAGTCGATGGGCCCTCGATTTTAGCTGGAAGAGTACAACTTTTACACAGAGGACAATGGAGATCTGTTTGTACCAACTCAAGAAAGTAAGAAACTAAATTATTGTAATAAGTGTTCATAAATATTATTTAGAAATGATAAAAATTTACTGTATATTATTCCAGTTGGACTATAAACGACATGGAAACAGCATGCAGGCAATTAGGCTTCATGGGCGGAACGTTTTACAATTGGATGGATCGCCAACCAGGAAGGCGAGCACGTCTTTTATTTGAGGAACCCAAGTGTAAAGGCACAGAGTACGATCTATTTCAATGTGACTGGGTTTCACGACAACTGGGGTCGGGTGTTTGCGATTATCACCCTGACCTTGCAATTCAATGTCAGCCACACCATGATGATAATGAATTAAGAACATCTGGAATTCATTGGAGAGGCATAAGATTTGAAAATGCCGTGTTTGAAAGAATACTTACTGCGGAAAATACACTGTACGTCCCAACTTCGATGTCTATATTAGCACATGTATCTATAAGAAATGCAGGCTTAGGAAGAGATAATAACGCTACTAGCGCTTTAGACATTATAGGCGTCCCTCCTTTAATGGAGGACATTGAAATTTCAAATTCTGCCTTTAACGCCATTAACGTGACTTCACCAGACGCGCCAGTAATTATAAACATTTGCACAATACAAAACAATAGAGGTTATGGTATCTATGTTAATTCAACGTACGGCATGACGAAGATAGAGAATTGCTCGATTCACGACAACGGTGGAGACGGAGTCAAGTACGTGGTGCACGAAATGAATATAGATGAGAAGTTTGACCGAAGTGAAATATTTGACTTGTGTACACTCGCGTCCACCCCGAGTCAGACATTCCCTATACAAATGTCTATAGAACAATCGCGATATTCAAATATGGAAAGAGATTGTAATCAAAAATTTTATACGAGATCTGATCACGTTCTCACTTTAAGTTTTTTAAAAATGTATACTAATAAAAATGATACAGGAGAAATCTTTATTTATGATGGACTGTCAGCGAACGACAAGCTTTTATTAACGTTTAGTATACGAAACCATACTCGACCACAAAGTGTGACGTCTACGAGAAATAGAATGTACGTAAGATTCCACGCTAATACGCAGACTGATATCGTTGGGTTTTTGCGGTTAACCTCAGGAATTAGTAAAACTTATGATTTAAATGTATCAGACACCATTATTTCGGATAACAATGGTAGAGGTGTGGTAATAGAAAATCTTCGCTCTCAAATACATGTACATCGCACTTCCATTTCCAATAACAATCATGTTGCTGGTCTTCAAGTAGTGAGTGGAGCAGGAGACGTCAATGTAACAGAGAGCAGAATATCTTTTAACCAAGGAGATGGCATAAATATTACAGTTACAGGCGGCAATCGTAATATTTCGAGAAGTACACTAAGTTCAAATCTTGGTTATGGCATTGCTGTTTGGATAAATAATACTCAGGAAACCGAATTTATACCAAGTAATCAAACCACAGTTGTTGAATATTCCGAAATATTTAAGAATTTAGAAGTAGGCATTCTACATGGTAACTTTTGTGGAGACAGCTGGGTCAATGTTACTGGGAATTGGTTTAATTCTAGTGTCGAAAGTACTATTGAAATAGCCACGTGTTGGAAATTTAATGATCCAGGGAAATTGCTTTATTTACAAGTTGGACATAATAGATTCTATCAGAATCAACGTGTACCCTTAAAAATTCAGCCTGCTCTTAATGTCATTGGGAAAATTGAATACAATTACTTTGAACATGGCGAATACGGGGCCATAGCAATACTCAATAGAGTAGAAGGTAAACATTTAGAAGAATTTGAAATACTCCCATCCAGATTTCATATTCAGCATAATTATTTTTATGGGAACAAAGGACCATTTGTAGTTAATCTTGGCTTATCGCCCTACAGTGACTTGCAATACATATTTTTTTCTAGAAATTATCTTCGCGAAAATAAAGTTAGAGAACCTTTTGAAGCCTGGGATGGATTGTCTTCTAGACTTACTCCAAGAAGCAGGGTCGCTGCTGTGATTGTATTAGCTTCGAGTAATATCGACGTTTTTAGAAATATTATTAATAATCCAGAGGCTCAGTACGAAATAGGGTCACATGTGGAGGATCAAAGTAAGTTACTAAATTGCACCTATAATTGGTTAGGTTATTCAGAAGAAGAAAAAGTTTACAACAGATTATTTCATAGAAAAGATAGATATAACTTGGCTAAAATTATTTACATGCCCTATTTATTACATAGCAGCAATCCTGGTGCTACTCAAATAAATTATAATTCCCTTTATGTGCCTCAATTTAATATACCAAGATCATCTATAGTTGGTGGAGAAGTTGAAGGCATTGAAATTTTAAGACAAGGGGAGTATGATGTGGATAAAGATATCAATATACGTCCAGGAGGTAGACTTATTTTACAGTCAGGCGTTACACTGAAGTTCCCACCAGCTATTGGCATGATGGTAGCCGGTAAGATAGAAGCAAAAGGAAAACGTCCTAATGATATAACATTTACTTTAAAAGAAGAAGCTGCATTATCTAATGACAGTGTTTATGAAACTGATACTGAAATAGCTTCCACTACGCCAGATTATCAAGAACCGTTTGTGCCTATAAGACTTTTGGGTGGAAGAACTCAGTATGAAGGAAGGCTACAAGTTCGAGTAGAGGGTAAATGGGGAACTGTTTGTAATTATCGTTGGAATATCATAAATGCTGCCTTAGTTTGTAATCAGCTTGGCTTAGTATTAAATCCCGATGATTGGTTTCTAGAACCGAATGAAATTCCCAACGCAGGAACTACAGAAGATGTGATTCTATCAAACGTAGAATGTACTGAATTTGATAATGACATTACTAAATGCAAAGCAGAAACAGTAGAGAGTTTTGAAAATTCATGTTCACATGAAAATGACGTCGGTATTAGATGCTACGAAACCAGTTGGGCTGGAGTCAGATTTAGTGTAATTGCAGACAGAGCTGATTTACAATATTTAAGTATTGAAAAAGCGGGTCTTCTTGATTATTCGTCGAACTCATTTAAACCTGCGCTTCAAATAGATTTTGCACGTCATAGCCTCGAAAGTGTTAAAATAGCCAATAATTATCACGATGGCTTAGGAATTTTGTATTCTGATTTATATGGGGCGGATGCTATAAATACAGTTCGTAATTCAGAATTTAGTAATAATAAAGGCAGTGGAATAAGCTTTAAACAGTTAGGTCTAAGAATATACAGCTCAACAATAGAAAATAATAATATAGCTGGCATTTCTCATAACCCTCATATCACAGGTCCACAACAAAGAGAAATAGCAGGATGGTTTAATTTAGATCCAGGATTTAATATGGACGAATCGAACTATCACCCTATAATGATTCCTGAATATGAAACAGGCATTTCTTTGGTTAATGGGGAAACAAGACATATTGTTTTTACTAAAAATAATGGAGAAAATATTGTTAAAACTTACAATATAAAATGTAATCCTGGCTACGTTCTTGGTCTTCAACTTTTAAACCCAATTCACAATTACTCTACTGAGAGTATATGTATATACGACTCACAAAACATAAACGAAGCCAGCACAGTGTGGTGCCTCGACCGTGATCTAGCTGTATTCCCCACAACTAGTAATACTTTTGGTGTCGTGTTAAAATATGAAAGTGGTCTGCGAGCTCTAGGAGGTGTTGTTTTGGTGGTAAGCACTATTATTGCTCCGGTGCAGAATATACGTAATAAAATAATTAAAGGTCCAGTACCAACATTACAAGTTTATAACACAAAAATAAAAGGCAATACAAAAGGTATACGAGCTTTGTATTACAATCGTTATTTGAATGAAATTGGTGATCATTTTCTTCGAAAGGCTAATGAAACCCTTAAGATAATAAATTGCGAAATTGCACATAATACCGAGGAAGCCATATATGTTAATACACCATTTTGGGACATTCATGAGAGCAATATTACTGAGATAACGATAATGGTCAATGGCACATCGATTACTGATAATGGTAAAGGCATTTACCATTTTGCAAGGGACTTAAGGAGTTCCAACAACTTATATCATTATGTACTTCAAGATAATACAATAGAAAGAAATAAATATGGAGGATTTGACATTAGCTTGCCATATGTTTGGCAATATAATGAGAATTTTACTCATTCAGTTTTCATGCATAACAACACTTGGCGAAATAATAACAATTTTGGATTTGTTATAGATGGACATTTTGCTGAAGTGAATATAACCAAAAACGTATACACTGATAATAATTGTAAATTCGGTTTAATGTCAATCAGGGGAATGGAAAAGAAAATGAAAATTGACGGAAATGTTATACAACGAAATAATGGCCAATATATGGTACAGTTTGTGATGGACAGTCAAAGTGAAATTATGGGCTTTGTGTATGCTGTGTTCGTGCTTAACGAAATTAAAGATAACAGATTTTCTGCAAAAATAAATCGTGGTGCTCTTATGCGAAGTGTTGATCCCACATACGCCTTGGGATTCAAAGGAATACAAAAAGTAAAGGTTAGTCGGAACCTTTTCGGTAATAATGCGTTACAATACACACTATTAGCTGGTATTAAAACTGCGAAAACAAATAATTTGCTAGATGTCACAGAAAATTGGTGGGGTAGTGCTGATGAAAAGGAAATACGAAAACAAATATTTGATTTTGATGATTGGAACAATCACGCTATCGCAACCTATTTACCATATTTACTCGAAGATAATTTTGAATCAAGCGTATCCGTAACATTTAGTCCTGAGATTGCAGTAAACTTAGATGAACTTGGTGGACGCTTAACTTCAGATCTTACTTTAGAAGCGCGAATTGCCTCTTATATTGTAAAATCTGATATTACAGTCATGCCAGATGTTACACTCACGATAAATCCGGGCGTGGTGCTAGAGTTTGCTCCTAATGTCGGTATATTAGTCATGGGTACATTAAATGCAATCGGACATAGCCAATTACCTATTTTAATGAGGCCAACAGCTTCTATAATTAATATGGAAACAAATAGACTTGAGAAGCGAGCAATCGGACAGTATTCTTCTAATCATCACAAGCGCAGACGACAATTAGAAACATTGATAGTGCAAGATTCTATTCGGCTTTGCACTGGCAGAAATTGTTCAATTAATGACAACAATTTTGAAAGAAATAATGAAGGCTTTTTAGAATATTATAACAAAACTACGTTGCAGTGGGTACCTATGTGCGATAATCGTTTCACAGAGAGAAACGCCCAAGTTGTATGCCGAGAATTAGGATTTGATCCTATAAATGTGTTTTTTGCCCACGACCGACGAGTAGAATATCATAGCAATTCACTCTCACGAATATGGTCCTGGCCGGAGCCTTTGCAATGTGTGGGAATCGAAGAACGCTACGACGATTGTCCTATTCGACTAAATGGTCAACTCTACGGCCATAGGCATGAATGCAAGTGGAATTCTGAATTTGTGTTTATACATTGTGGTTCTAGAAATTTAGAGGAAAATGTTGATTACTGGGGCGGAATAAGATTTACTAATCCAGAGTTTGAATATTCTCTTTATGAACACAGAATACATGATCATCACACGCATGAAACTTTAAAAAAGGTTGAGAGCCGGTTACAACATGTACAAATCATCGGCGCTGGTATATTACATAACGAAAAATCACCGGCGGTTCAAAGCATTATAAAAAATCCAGTTATTGAGAATATTAATATATCTAAATGCGCATATCATGGCATTAATACAATATCCCCAACGGATACCATAAATATGATGTTTAACACAATCAGTGACACTTTAGGAGAAGGTATCAACGCTATATCTTTAAATGGAGAAGGAAGAGAATCAGAAGAATCAAGTTTCACACCCTTAAAAGATCTTAATTTGCCTTATCATTTATTTTCCTTAATAGATATTTGTGACAGCACTAAAGTAATAACAGTTGAAGAGCGAGTGCTGTTGTATTACAAATACGATAACAATCCTGTCAATTGCGTGAAGATATTCAAGAGTATGTTCAGAGTTAAGCCTTTTGGGTTCAGACTTTTGCAGTTTAACTTGTTTAACCATACTTTGAACTATGGCAAGCGCGATTCATTGACTTTATACGATGGGGATATTTACAATATAACCGCGCCTCAAATAGGATATTTGGAGAATGGATCGCCTGATGAGAAGAAGTTATTCAGGACTGAAGGGGCAAGCCTGAGTGTCAAACTATTCGCAAATGGTGCGGCCTCTGTACATGGATTCATTGCTGAAATAGTAACACTCCCGATATCTGCAATTGGATTTAGTAAGTTGCTCAGTTTTTGTTTTTGGAAATAAATCATTTATTAGTTTATTTATTAGTATGTACACAATTAGAAAATATAATTCTACTTTTATGTGAGCTCTGTTTATTTTAATTAATTTTCTTTGGCGAAGTTTTCTATATAATGGACAACCTTAAAAAATACACGTTATATTAGGTACTAGCGGCCCGCTCGCGGTTTCACCGCGTGAACTATGTTATTATTAATTTCTGTCTCCATGGCTACGTCCTAGTGACGTCTATGCAAAATTTGAGACTCCTAGCATTTCTAGTAACGAAGTTTCATACAAACTTTCGACCCCAAAAACAACCCCTTAGAAGTCGAATATTGCAAATTCCCGTCTTAGCGAGCACCTACGTCCTATAAGTAACTCCTATGCAAAATTTGAGATTCCTAGCACTTGTAGTTTCTGAGATTTCGTGATGAGTGAGTGACCTTTCGATTTTATATATATAGATAATATGGCACATTTGTTGTTAAATTTTCACTGAATCATGAATGGAAGTTACAAAAATTAAAATATTTTTTATCTACATTTCAGATCGAGACGTCCAACATAATATATCAAACAGTGAATTTACTAACAATCGTGATGGTGCTATAACATACCAATCAGTTGGTGAGGTTAACCCTCTAGTCGCTATCACGAGGAACGAAATCACAAATAACTGCTTGAAATTATATGGAAATTTCACTACTTGTCAAGCTGCTGTGAGAGTCGATGTTCAGAACACCCAAACTCTAGTTTTCAGGGTAACTTGTTTTAAAATCTAATGAAATAATATACATGAAAAGAAAGAATTAAAATTGAAAAAATAGTTCTATGAGAATTAAAATTGTTATTATAATTTGAATCTATAATATCTTTCACTGTTTTACATGTCTCATTATAACAACTACTATAATTCTTACAATTATTTCCAGAATAACTTAGTGCGTAATAACGTCGGAGGTCTTCTAGTAAGAGCTGATTCGAGGGGCTCAGCAACTTCGTTACGGGGCTGGATACACAACAACTTGTTCTTCGAGAACCATGACTTACCATGCCTTCAAGTTGAAGGTAATTCATATTGTTACTTTTTTAGCTTCACTCTGTACCCTGCATATAGCAGAGTAGACAGAGGGAATCCAGTGTTTAGGCACTGTGTACTTCATGTTCAGCCTACTTTTGGAGACGTTGCCTGTTGAGTGGCGGAACCCAACGCTGAATTATGTCTACCAAATGAAAATTATTTAAATATTTATTTAAAAATTATTCCTCCGAATAGGTCAGACATGGTCATGGTCATCCCACTACCTTACGATGGCTAAAAGGACTGTAAAATTAAAATATAATATTAATATTCCAGGTCGACAATCATCGCCATACCAAGAAGTTACGATCTACCGTAACTATTTCACGCGTAACCGAGCTCTATACACAGATGTCATTGTTTTACGTCAAGTAGTTTCTAATTTTACACACAATTATGTCCACCACAACACTGGGTTGAGGATTCTAGAAGTTTCTGGCTTTGATAAAGTTCGCCTACCTATATATCAGACGACGTCGCACAATGGGTTTTATAAGTGAGTTGAATCTTTTAAGATAGATTTTTTATTAGCAATAATCATAGAAAATCTGTTTTAGTGTATTTTTTTTACACTAAACAAAATGTAAAAGTAAAGTATGTGTTTATTACTCGAGATTGCAGTATATTTCATATAGGCTATTTTTCCCACATGTAATATGCAAAATGTATTTTATTAAGTCTTAAAGAATCTTAAGGAATTTAGGACTTTAACTTTTAGGTATATTCACGTTAGCGAAAATTTAATTTTCTGATCAAATTTTAAATACTAATTTTTCTTATGATTCTTTTAGGAACTTCGCTTTAGATAGAGAAGGCCGCGCCACCATAGTAGCAGGTACAGCGGGACAACATTACGTCGACAATATATTCTTTAATCCCGATAATGATTACGAAATGATAACAGTTAATCGATCTATGTAAGTTTTTTATTTTATTTTAACATATGTGGGAATTTAAATTAAATATTTATGATTAATATATATAATAAGCTTAATCATAAACTTAAATAACATAAAATTTAAATTATTATTTCTTCAAAAGTAAACTTATATTGTATCTGTGTAATTATTACATTAGAAAAAATACGTCTGTCAAATAGAATATGAGATAAGCTTATTTTTTAAACTTAAGAATTCTTGTGGCATTGCGTGTTGAGTGGCGCAACTGAATGTGGCTTTGCCTCGTTGACAGAGCGAGGAATTAAAAATATTAAATATTTTTTTGCTCTAAGTAGGAATCGAACCTGCAACCGTTGCATTTACAGTCGCACCCTTGTGCTGTTGCTCCACGACCACCTCATAATTTTATTTTGATACTCTTTTTTGATAAAAAAAGAAATTAAATTGGTATATTTTAATTTGCATGTACTAGATAATTGTTTATAATCATAGTTTTAAAACAAGAAGCATGAATAAATATGGAAATATATATTTTATACGGAATTAAGTAAATTTAGCAAATATCATGTTTATATTAAGTAATGTATTTATTATTATATTTAATGTTGGGTGAAAAGTAAAAATCTGCCTATATTATAAGAGGGATAGTGACATAAATAACTTAATATTATATTGACTTAAATTATAAACACACTCATTTAAATGATTTTGAGTTTATATTTACATTTTCTGATCAACAAGGCTTGTTGATGTCGATTGTCACTTTCGTTATGTTTTCAGTAACTTTTTATTATGTCATTACCCCTGTTATTTTAGTTAATATTAAGACAATATATATTATTTGCATGTTTTTGTTGCATGGCTGCCGGGACCATAGCTTTATCGATTTTAATCCAAAATATATGGGGTAAGTTCATTTCTGTTACGTTATTGGTAATTATTATTTATATAAAATAACTCATTTTATAATTTTTCATGTTAAATACTCATTTCAGTTTTAATTCCTAAATATAATCTGTGGTGAGGTTATTTTTGAATTTTCTTTTTAGCTTTAAGCCAGCAGTATATCATAGTTTTATAGACAGAACATTCTGTTCCCATAAAGGCACCCCGTTCCCCACTTTCAGCCGAATTTTGAAGCTATTGCGTGTTTAGTGGCGTAACTTGCTCGCCAACACTTGCTTGTTCTAATAACGAGACAAAGCGCGGCGCTGAATACCGGCACTTAAAACGCAGTGCTTCTAAAATTCGGCGGAAAATAAGGAACGGAAGTGTCCCAATGAGAACAGAATGTCTCAATTAGGTTCCCAGTTTTCTCCTCTCTTCTCGACTATGTGCGGAATACAGCGTGAATCTATACCAAAAACAGCTGTATAATATTCTATTTTTATTTCTAGTTCTCTGGATCTATGGCGTACTCGTATAGACGCGAAACATAATTACTGGAGTTACAACGAGAGTTTGGCCGTGGCGGGTCGTATACGTGATCAGTCGGACAACCCTTTGTTGCTGGAAGTTGATTATAGGTGGATATTTATACTTAAAAAATATACGTACCTATATAATTATATTTTTTGGTGTGTTTTATATTTTTTTTTGTTTTGAAATATAAATGTTCCTTTTTAGCGTTATTTAGTGTTTGTTTAGCAGTTTTAGGTGTTTTTTAGTATAGTAATATAGGCACACAGTCTGTTCCGCACTTTGACACTGCGTGTTGAGTAGCGGAACTCGACCCCGTGGTCTTGTTACCCGAGCTAGTAAATGAAAATAGTTAATTCGTCGAGTAGAAATCGAACCCAGTGCCGCTGAGCCCCGACGGGCTGAAAGTGACTGTTGAAATGAGACCTGCGACGACGCCGGTTGTCTTATCATGTCATACCATGCCTGGCCTGTATTGCTATTTCCAAAGCACAATGCTTTAATAGTAATACAATACTGCAATGTTACTATTAAAACTTATGGGTAATATTTTAAGGAATAAAAAATATTAAATATGTCTTACTGAAATAATACAGAAAATAAAATTCGAATGAAAGTTTGTACAATTTCTATTGTATTTCCCTATTCCCAGGCCATATTACATGAACAACGCATCAGTGCTCGGTGGCGGGAAGTGTCCTCCGGGGTGGGACCCCGTGTCCGGCACATGTTATATGTACGTGGGTGCGCCCATGACTTACAGCGAAGCGAGGAAATTTTGTTCGGTGAGTACGAATAGATCTAAAAAAATTAAATAAGTAAAAAAAAATAGTTTTTGTTTATTATGAAATTATTTTTATTTGTTTTTTTTTTTATATAAACTTATCACTACGCGCGGCCCGCGTTTTAGGTTTAGCAGTAGCAGTAATTCAAAGTTTTTTTTTTGTTTCACAGTCGGACAACGCGTCAATGCCGTACATAACCAACAACCTCCAAGACCTGTACGAGTTCATAAAACGTCAGAACCAGTGGTTCCAGTATGGCGACCGCGTGTGGGTCAACCACCTGGACTACCGACAGTGCACCTCCTTCGCATTCTCCGCCGTCGAGCAGACTGATTGTGCGCAGAGGAACGCCTTCGTGTGCGAAATAGGTGAGTGAGTGAACGAGTGAGTAAGTGAATGAGCAAATACGAGTATTTGCGAGCGTGCGAACAAGTGTCTACAACTTAGTAGTTTAAACGATTTAACGGCTTCCAAGCGGAGCGGGTTGGAGTCTAGTTACATTCAATTTTTATTAAAGTTATAAAATATGTTTCTATCTATCTTTTATCTATTTATAATTTCAGATCCAAAAATATCAATCGACCCGATGTCGTGGCAAGGCGATGCCTTGGCTGTAGGTTTTGTCGGGGCTTTGGTAGCAGCATTTGTTTTAGTTGGCGCGGCTTTAATTTGCTGGTATACTAAGTCTAAGCATAGGTGAGATTTATATTATTACTTTTTAATATGAACACTTTTTAAATTTCACACCGTACCCCTAGTAGCATGGTGGGGGGGAACCTTGTATTGGGACACTACACGTTCCGTTTCTACACGCATTAAATCCACAATCATGACTATATATCGCTTATAAATAATATTTTTAGGCTTGCCTTCATAAGCGAAATTGAATCCACAACCATGATGGCCGCCATGTATATGTTCTTAGTTTAAAACATATTATACTCCTCAATCCATGCAGAAACATCAAACATCGCTTGCAATTTTATTAAAAAAAATAAAATTGTTATTCCAAAATAAAGTATTATTTAATCGCTTATATCTATTTTATTATATTTTCAATATATTATGACTTTGCAAATAAATTCCAGACATCTTCAAAGGCTGGAGCGTCGTAATTCAATAAGGCAGTCCTTGCATTCAGTACGGTCTATAGGAAGTATTAATGGCGGCTTTCCTGATACCCCATATAGAAGGAAAATGGCTCAAATGGTAATATATTTGAATAATGTAGAAAATTCTGATTATATTTTCTATTACAGTATATATACAAAATACATTTCTACCGAATGAAGAATTTTAAATTTGGCTTTATTTTGAAGTATTTGCTTATCTCGAATTTTATTACTCGTTTGTAACTATTCCTTCCATTCCAGAGTACAAGATCAACAGACACATTAACAAAAGGCTCAGATTACCGCAAAATGCTCGCGTCAACGACATCAATGGAGTCCATGGAGAAGAGTCAGTTCAATTCCTCCATAGAAGACACGCAAAGTTTCGACATTTACGAAGCGCACAACCCCAATAACGTGATACAATTGAAACATAGCACTTTCAACAAGAAAACCTCCTCACCCGAATACAGCGTGCCGCAAAATAATTACGATTTGTCATACAAAAATGAGGGTTTTCGAGAAAATTCTGGAAATATGACGCCATCTTTTAATACGTTAGAGGAACTTCCGATTATACATCACCCCAACGGTCAACCGTTAGACATAATGTCTCCGCACAACGAAACACAATATTATTCATCTGATACTTTACCTTTGCGCGGAATGAATAAAGACGAGCCTATATTTAAGAATGATTTAGAAAATGAAAACAAATATGGCCACTACGGTGGTCAAGAGAATGGCGGACAACCGAAATTGTCGTTTTTGATGGAGTTGAGATCGAAAATGCCGGAACAACCGCAAGTTTCGACTTCTACGTTTGGTCAGAGACGTGTTCCTGGTAAGATTTAAGATTTTTTATTAAAATAAAACCTTTATTAGGTAGAGGGATCCTAGTGTTTGGACACTCCATTACCCACGAAACGCTAGGTTTTCAAAATATTCAACAATATTCGCTGTGTGAGGAAATTAATATAATTCGTTCCCCCTAGTGGGAAGCGAACCTGCAACCGTCACGCTTATACTCAGATGCTATGCCGCTGCGCTACGACGATCTCAACAGCTTTATCATTTTTTTAGTTGTTTCATATTTATGGTAGTTGTGATTGTAGTGGTTCTAAACTTAGTAAAATTAGGGGATTTTTTTACCCTCAAAAGGAAAATTACGACAATTAGATATCATTACGTTCTCTTTGAAATAAGTAAGAGTTAATTAACAAAAAACCTTTTCGTCTCTATTAATCTCACTTGCTGTAATCAGATAAATAAAGTATATGACTACTTTGTCTAGATGACCAATGATGAATACAACGATTTCAGTTAATTTTATTAAGTGCGAATCTTTTTTCCAGATGACCAATATGATTATGACGACCGTCTCCCCAGTCCGCCTAACCCCCCGGCTTACCTCAATTCTCCCCACTCCCCATCTCCCCACTCCCCATCTCCCCACACCCCATCTCCCATTTCCCCATCTCCCCACTTCTCTCCAGACCTACACTCTAGATCTAGATCTGAGACGCTTCTCGAAACAGACTTCGACTTTGAAGACTCACAAATGAACACTTTGTCTGAGGACAGCAGATCGTACAGTCAGCCATTGGAAACCGCTATGTAGATTAACAATAAATATACAGATTATAACCTGTTCAATAGAAAATTTTGGGCAATATTATGTATAATATTTTTTTTAAAATTCAAAACGACTTATGAAGATTTAGAACTATACAAATTATTGTGCAATAAAATTGAATACTTCTTGACTTTTATGTATTACAAAATACAAAGTATAGAAATGAGAATTTGCATTATATTAAAATAAATTAAGTTATATTATCATAAAAATCATCATTTTGAAATAAAAATATGACAAAAGTGTCTGAACCGTTTTTTATAATGACTGCTTGAAAATAATTATGACCAATATTAATAGTCATTAATCAATATTAAATAAATTTAATTAATAAAAAATATTTAGAATATTTTGATGTAAATAAAAGAAGATAACTTTAATTTATTGCTCATATACATTCCATTTGTGCTAAATACATTATGTATTTAATATTTATCAATAACAATATATTGTAATGCATTATCAAATAGCCGTCCACCAGTGGCCTTAATAAGAGACTATTGGTATTTTTCAATGTATTACAAGTTTATTAATAAAAAAATTTTCTTATGTCTTCATACCTTAGAAAAATGTAAATAAAATAAATAAGACTGATGTCTTCATAGCTTTTGCATTTACTTTATCTGTATTTCTTCATCTTATCGCCATTTTTTACTCTATGCTAATAATTTATACTTTATTTTCCTTTTTTTTACTAATAATCGATATATTATTAATTGCTTCACTTAGAGAGGTCAATTAATATTTAATTATCATTAAATTTAATTAATAATATCAATACAAATTGAGTGTTAGTTAAAAACTAAATGACGCCTTTGAGTGTAGCTTCTTTTTGGCATTTTATTAAATAGGACTTAATGTAAATGACACGATCTCATATTTTCAAATAGTGCTTTTTAACGGTAACATTAATATTAGATTAAACATTTATTAAATTACTGTTTTGTAATTATATTGTTACCATGAAACATATTTCTTACTTTTAAATATTTGGTTATCATACAAAACATTATATGATAACACGACATTTTGACAAATGAATGTCTGCCTGCTTTTTAGTTTAATTTTTCACAATTAAGTTTAAGAAAAACTGTAATTTTAAAAATTAAGTAACTTTGTATGTCCGTCCTTTTGTATTATAGATATTTAAGTTTAGATATATTATAAGGTATACATTTATAAAGAACTAAATACAAATTGTCTTTTTTGGTTCACATTTTTTAAAATTTATGTTTATATATTTTATTCTTTATTATATTAATATAAAATCTATTTCTACATTTATCATATTCTTGTAATGATTTATATTATTTAAATAACGCTTTAATTATTAAACGTACAAAAATAATAAATTTAATTAACTGGATAAATATTTAATATTTTTATTTGACGATTTTTATTTTCTCCTATACCTTGACACCCTATGCTGAAAATAAATAAAAATGTATTTTCTTTTTTAATAAAACTAATAATTAAAATTAAAAAACTATTTTTTTAAATTATTAACTAATAATTAAAAAACTATTTTTTTAATAAAAAATATAATAAAACAGTAAAAGAAATGGCGGTTCATAATTTTATATATTAGAAATGTGAAAGTTTGTGAGGATGATGGATGTTTGTTCCACTTCCACGCAAAAACTATTGAACTTAAGCGGACGAAGCCGCGTCTGGGTTACTAGTTCAATATATTTTCTGAAAAGTTATTTATGTCAAACTAATACAATATAACTTTATAATTTAAAAAATGATTTATTTGTATATGCCTACCAATCCACCTGTGGTTTCAGAACTTTTTGGTCAGCTGATATTATATTATAATTTAGTCTTTCTCGATAATCGGACAATTCAATATAAAAATATTTTTTCAATTCGAACAAGTAGTGCCCTTCCAATTTATAATATTCAATGTTGTATTGCTTGGCCGTCAACATATACATTGTTATACTAAAACAGTCGCATAAAACAACGAAGATTATTTAAGATCGAGATCCCAATCATAAATTTGCAGGTATCTGGTTTTTTAATGAAACTTATTTTTAAGAATGATAATTATAGTAGAATAGATTGCACCAGTCAAAAGATTGTGAAAAATTGCAATCGTATGTTTTTTAAGTGAAGCCAACATCATTTAACAAAAGAAAAAGATCAGATTATTCTAACCGTTCATCTTAGGCTCTTGATCCTCAAAATTTCAACTTTGCTTAAATGACACCGGGGCCCTGGGATCTTAGTCAATAATGCAGATTAGTAAATTCATAATTATGTACTTGTAATGGTTTCTCTAATGGCAACTCTGAGCCGAAATGTCAAATAAATGTCGATTGATTGATATTAAAGAAGTTGACTTGTGAACGAAGTTGTGTCGTTTTCATCCAAATAATGATTCATTTCAAATTTACTCTTTTTTATGTGTAAATTAATATGAGATTTACACCTCAATTAATGCCCAATTACATAAAGTGACGGTTGAATTTTTCTATAACTAGTTTTAAGGTCGAAAATAACTTAAATTCAATAAAATGGATACGACGGGATCGATTAACAATGAAGAGAACGAATGTATAGAAAGTATTGAAAACGAAGAAGATGTGGATTATTCAGAAGAAAGGGAATTAGTAAATGATTCTTGTTCTACTAAAGTTTTGGATACGACTGAATCTCCTCGCGACAGTTATTATATTGTTTACATTTTGTTTTACTTATTTGGAATAACTTCGCTTGTGCCTTGGAACTTTTTGATTACTGCAAATGATGTAAGTATATATTTAATATAATTATTAAGAATATTTAAAAAAATCTTTATCAAAAAATTATGAGTGTTTACATTAATTAATGCTAATATTTTGGGTACACTTAGAATAAAATATACAGGACAATAGGTGTAGATACAATATCCGAACTTTATCTATACCCTACTTTAAATATAGACCAGTGATTTAATAAGATAAGAGTTCATATTGTTTCTATACTTATCAGTTTTTAAATTATTGAAGCCACTACTACAAGTTAAGCATAAAATGTATGCCATTAATTTGGTTTAATATAAATTCACATAATAATATTTTTTTAACTTCACACTATCCTGCACATAGTAGGGTCGGAGGAAACCAGGGAATAGAACCCATAACCTGTCGCGATGACTATAATTATTACTAATTATTTGCATAGTAAATTGAAAATTTCTTCTTCATAGTTTCTTAAGAGATGTGTCTCTGTAAATCATCTTATATACATTTTATATATATGATATAACTTTTATTGCAGGTATTGTATACTATGTTATTACATCAATGTCTATTATGATTATAGTTATGATTATAGATTTAGAAGGTATAATAAATAAAAAAAAATATATAAAAATGTAATACTTTATATAATTGATTATGGAGGTACCTTCGTTGAGTGTATGATATAATTAGATAGTAGAAATGTGAATAACCAATATTTATTATCTATCCCTGAATTTATATACAATTTTGTTGTTTTAGTATTGGATGTATAAATTTCGTGATGTATCAAATGTTACAGTTTATGTTCGGAAAACTCAATTTCAAGCTGAATTCACATCATACCTTAATGTTGCAACAGCTATACCCAACTTGATATTTTTAATTTTGAACTCTTTATATGGACATCTGTAAGTATAAAATTCATAATATATATAATTAAATTAAAGAACATTGATGGACTTCAATTTTTTACATTACATAACAAAAACTATTAAATATAACTAAAAGTCTGTTAAAAGTAATTGAACATATTTACCTTCAAATGTAAACTAAATTAAGTTAAGGTCAGTAGTAAACTCCTAATAGTTCATTGATAATGTTTTTTTATTAAATATTATGTTGCATAATTTATTAGGACACATGGTTTGTCCTCTGAGACAATTCAAATTCCCCTTAGGCCAAGACCTGCCAGCCAGGCCTCAATTTTTTTTTCTATTTAATAATTACAAATAATTATTTACGTTTTTGTAAATATTGTCATAATTTTAGGGTATCAGTCAAAAGTCGACTACAAGGGTCCCTACTGGTGGTGACAATATGTTTTCTAGTGACCACGGCATTCGTTCAAGTTGACACAGACAAGTGGCAGAACACTTTCTTTATTATAACCATGATTAGCGTCGTTATAATGACTGGTGAGTTTTTGTAATATATTTTGTTGATCTGATCATTGCTATTATTGGTGGTTATAGGTTCAATTCCCGATTGAGTTAAGTTAAGACACTTCGTTCTCCATTACCCGCCAAAATCACAAGGCGTCGCCTGTTAAAAACGCCGAAAGCAACGCCGCTTACCAGAGTAAAGAAACGAAAATATTAAATTATTAATTTCCCCGAGCGGGAATCGAACCCGCAACCGTGGCGTTCACAATCATACGCTTGACACACTATTTAAAAAAAATTGGCGATCTTGGTTATATTGAATTGAAATTATAACAAATTTTTATTAAAGGATATTACGAAATACCTACTTAAGTACATTCAAGTAGTCAGTATCAAAGTTTTTACTATTTTCCTTGTTATTCTGCTCTCTCATCTTGACTATAATTATTTCGTTTTATCGCTATACAACCATTGTAACATATGTGCTCACGTGTATACTTCAATGTGTTGTATATAGGTAAAACACGAGTTTTATGACTTATATAGAAAACGTATAAAAAATTAAACGTAACGGAATTTGAAGCTGCGCTTCTTTTTAACGGTCCAAACCCTCTGACCACTAAGCCATACGTTCTCATCAAACTAAGTCGATATTCTTATATGCTTGTTGCTTTTTTGCGCCAAATTCTTCAGGCATTGCGTGTTGAGTGGCGGAACTCAACGCCGCGTTTTATCTCGAGTGGGAATCGAACACAAAACCTGTCACATTTACAGTCACACCCTTGTGCCACTGCGCCACGACAAAGCACCTATTAAAAAGGTAAAGACATGTTTATATTTAAATATAAAAATACAACAAAATAAATTAAAAGCCTTCAAGCAATGCGTTCATTATACCGAGAAAAAGGTTGCGAATTGGTTTTATAATAGAGGTTCGACGACGTATATCACAAATGTCGCTTTAATTTTATGTTAAAACAAACAAAAAAAATATGCATAAATATAAATGTTTGTTTTTAAAAGGAGTACCTATATGCAGGTTACAATAATCCAGTGCTGCCAGTGTGCCAGCTCAAAAACTAGTGACTGGTGAAAAGTACTGGCGGAAAGTGGGGAAGGGTCTTCATAGTAGTGGGTCAAAGCCAGATTGTAAATGTCATGGTGGTGGCCTGGGGGTTCGATCCCCATTCCGTTTCGCCACTCAACACGTAATTCTTTATAAAGTTCAACGGAAAGCTGGGAACGGAGTGTCTTAACACGTCTGGTTCTCTGCCTGCGTGGGAAGCTGAAAAAAATGTTTGGTTGTTTACACTGCAATGTTATAATGATGAGCAATAGAATTAAATTTATTACGCGACAGATGTTAATTAATTGACCTTTGATTTCGATAGTTTATCAAAGAACAAAGGTGTTACATAATTGTTGTTTACAATTTGTTATTAAATAATAAATAATTGTACCTATAGACAATACAATAAGTAAATTAAATATTAATTACTTTTTTACTTCTCTTTTATTATAATTACTTTATTATAATTATAGTAAAAGATAGGTAAAAAAGAAGAGCAACCGTGGCGCAGGGGCACAAGCGTGCGACTATAAACGCGAAAGATTGTGGGTTAGATTTGCACTCGAGGAAATTAAATATTTAATATTTTCATTTTCTCGGATAAGGAGGCAAAAGCGTGGCGTTGAGTTCCACCACTCAACTAGCATGCCTCCAGAATTCGGCGGAAAGTAGAGAACGGAAGCGTCTGAATGAGGAACGGAGTGTCTTAACACTACGTTCTCATATTTCCTTTGTCTACTCTGCTATGTTCGGAATATAGCATGAAGCTAAAAAAAATTAGAAAAAAATAAAATTAGTTACTATGAAAAAAATAAGAAAAATATTGAGATAAGATATATAAAATTTAATTCTAAATCAAACATTCAAGGATGAGTGAGATAATCTATTTATAAAACCGTATAATTTTAGCATTATAAAAAATAAGGCTGAGATGACTTAAGTTTTATTATATTATTGACCTTTCTTTATAAATGACATTAACAAATGAAGTATAAAATTTATAATTCTTCTCAACGTAAATATAAAGGTAATAATTGCCTTTTAAAAATAATTAAATATAATATGGACTTTTTATATTTAATAAGGAATAGCAATTAAATACAGAAATTTGTCACTAAATTCTTTCTGTTTATTCGACTGCGACGAAGCCCAAAAGGAGGGTTATGTTTTTAGCGCGTATAATATATTGTATGTATATCTCTTCCTGTGTTCTCTTCTAACTGTTAAAACAGTAAACGGATTTTGATAAAGACTTCGTTTGTTTCGTTTATAACTCATTCGTTTCTTTGTACCTAGCTTTACCTAATTTCAAATTGGGTGACAAAAATATTAATAAAAAGTTATTAAACATTATCTTACAGAGCGAAGAGAAGTTCCCAGGTTCCCCCTGGCTACTCCACTACGTGCGGGATACAGAGTACCTATAGCTAAAAAAAATCTAAAAGATTTCATACAAAACGTATTGTTGATTATATAAAACTTCGCATATATATTTTCTAAAGCCTGCAGATAAACACGTCATATATGCATTTGTAATCTGACCCCTTATGCAAAACATTTGCGGGGTCCAATGTAGGTCGAACGCGATTAAATCTAACGTTAACGGGCTTATTTATGTATCCATATTTGCTTTTAGTTTAGCATAATGCAAAAATAAAGGTTTTGTTGCATTTTATTTAAAAACTCGTTAACCAGATTTATCGTGTATATTTCGTAGGTAGTAGCTACCCGCTTGAGTAATAAAAAAATTAATCAGCTTCACGATGTAGTGGGTTCGACTCAGCGAATTTTTTTAGCAAGGCGAAGTCCGGCGTTAATTTCCGTCACTCAACTACGTGTTGATGCCTCCAGAATTTAGCGGCAAATGGGGAATGGAGAGTCTTAACACTAGGTTTTCAGTATGAAGCTAAAAAAGAATGTGCTAAAGTGCAAACTACAATAATAGTGGTAATAAGGAATAATTATTTTCCTTATGATAACAAATGTTTGTTTTTTAATGTTAGTACTTTTTTTGTAGTTTCCTTAATACTATCCAAGGAAAATTTAAATGTTCAATACTTTACATTTCAAATGTTAATACTTACATCAATATTTTCTCTTTTTGCAGCGGCCAGTGCAGTTTTCATCGGTGGCCTCGTCGGCATAGCGAGTCGGTTTTCCAAAGAATACATGGCAGCTGTGATAAGTGGGCAATCTTTAGGCGGTATAATCGCGGCCATAGCCCAAATAATATCACTCGCTTTCAAAATCTCACCTTTACACAGCGCTCTCATATATTTCTGCATAGCCGACATCATGGTCATATTGTCATTGATTTCTTATATTCTTCTGTTTAAAATAGATTTTTTTACTTATCACATTTTGAGAGGTAGCGGTATGGCCACCAATCGACACAGGGAAGTCTCCATGATATTGATCCTGAAGAAGATATGGGTTTACGCCTTCAGTATTTTCGCTGTTTTCGGCATTTCCATGGCCGTGTATCCGGCTGTTACGGTTCTGGTCGAATCTCATCCTATCACGTCGGGCACTGATTGGAATAGTAAGTATTTTTATGAATTTAACTTAATATTTTTTAAATAACGATAAGAAATTATGTTTTATTGTTGTAATGTTATTTTTTTTCTGGTCTGGTATGATGAAATGCGGCATTGAGTTACGCAAATCCACGCCTAATGTTTTCGAAGGTTGATGGCAACTGTTGAACTGTCAGTCACTTCGTGTCTTAACGTGAAGTTCTCTTTTTAGCTTCACGTATGTAGCAGGCTAGGCTAGGTAGTAGCCACCCACCCGCTTGAGTAATAAAAAAATCAAGCTTCACGCTGTATCCCGCACACAGCAGTGTAGGCAGAGGGAACCTAGTGTTAAGACACTCCGTTCCCCACTTTCACAAAGCGAGCAAATGAAACTATTATATTTCATTTCCCCAAGTGGGACTCGAACCCTCATCTTATCGCGTTTACAGTCGCACGCTTGTGCCCCTGCCCCACGACTAGCTTCAATCTTGATTGTATGAAGAATTATTTTAAGAATTTCATTCAAATAATAAACTCTTTCTTTCTTTTCAGATATATTTTTCGTGCCAGTCGTCAACTATTTAATTTTCAATTGTGGTGACTATGCTGGGAGACTCGTGGCTGGATTTTTGTTACGAGTAAGTGTTAGCCATTATTTTTCTTTTCATCTTTACGCTTTATCTCGTATATAGGAACGTAGACAAAAAGAACCTTGTATTAAGATATATTAAGAAAAATAGTCTTAAACCATTATTTTAAATATTATTTTTTATTATTTTTCCCCATTAAGCCAAACAACCAGTGGCTAATAGCCGCTGCCAGCGTGCTCAGGGTATTCGGTGTCCCCATGCTGATGCTGTGCAACGCGCAGCCCCGCAAGCATCTGCCCGTCGTGTTCCTGTGGGACTACGAGTATATAATGATCATGATTGTGTTTGCGTTCACCAACGGCTACCTGACCAACATCGTCATGATAAATTCTACTAGGTCAGTGGTTATATGTAATTAAAAAGAGGCACAAAGTAAGACTATAAAACCGACTGATTGTGGGTTCGATTCCGCTTAGAGGACATGCAATATTTCTATTTCCATTTCTTCGCTCTGGTGTCGAGGTAAAGCGCGGCGTTGAGTTCTGCTACCCAACACGCAATACCTGCAGAATTCGGCGGAAAGTGAGGAACGGAGTGTCTTAACACTAGGTTCCCTCTGCCTACCTTGCTGTGTGCGGGACACAGCGTGAAGCTGATTTAAAGGATACAGAGTGACCTTAAAATAAAACAAAACAACATGTCATAATTTTTATGTATATTAGTATAGTTTTTTACGATTACAGAGTGGTAGAGATGCACGAAAGGGAAAAGGCGTCGTCAGTAATAGCTACCATGTTGAGCGTAGGTCTCACTGTGGGGGCTGCTGTCGGTATGCTGTTAGTGAGGTTACTTTAAAATAACGTAAATTAGATAAAAAAATATATGTTGAGTAATAATATTGATATTATTGTATAATTTGTGATTTTGAGTTTTATACAAATTACATTTTGAGTAAAAAAATATACTCAGTAGAGTATTATCTTTAAATTAATTTTGACAATTAATGAATGTTACCATTTTCTAGCATGCAATTATACATAATTATGTCTAGGAAAACTATAAATATGGTTTATTTTGTTGCTCTATACAAAACTAATGTACTGTAATTTTTATATAGATAAATAATTAACTAAATAATTTTAACTTTAACTTATAAATCAATTTAATTATAAAAAAAATGTAAGTGTAAGTTAATTATGCAGGGAAGCAATTGTCTTAATTAATTTTTATCGTTTTAAATTATTGATTTCACTTAAAACGGCGTAATAAGTTAATATAATGTTTTTTATATATTGCATATTGTATTGTATTTTATACATTACTTCGACGAAATTGTTTGTACTTAGAGGTCATCGCGGCGCAGGATCCGGCCGCGTTGTGGGTTTGATTCCCGCTCGGGGAAATGGATCATTTATTTCCACGCTCCAGTAATAATGCAAAGCGCTGAGTTTGAGTTTCGCCACTCAACATGCAATGCCTCGAGATTTAGGCGGAAAGTGGGGAGCCGAGTGTTTTAAAACAAGGTTCCCTCCCCCTCCCTCCCTAAAAAATAATTTTTTTTTAAATTTCAAATTATTTCAATTTAAGATTTTAAATTAAAAAATCAGTTTTGTGTGTGTCTACACTGAGATTTTGAACTTTTTTTATTTTTGCAAAGTTGCATTTGTCTTAATAAATGATAAGATATTGTGTACTCTGCAATAAAAAATATGAAATAAAATTTCTTTATAAATAATTCAATAAGATTATGTCAATCTTTAAAATAAATGTATGTAGTTCTTTTATAAGACACGTGATTCTCTAATATATAGAACTTAGTGTATTTTTCTTTTAAATATAAAGTTTTAGTTGTAGAACATCAGTATGATATACAATCTTTTATATGTATTTTATGAATTATAACTCATAGTGCATATATTATATTCATAGTAAATGATCTCATATATAATTAGTATAATCTAATAAAAAATGTAAAAAATCCATATTCAGTTGTCTTTTCTATTATAATTCTATCTGGGGAACGAAATATTAAATGTTTTGAATTTTCTCGCTGTGGCAATGTGCGGCGTTCGGTTTCGCCATTCAACTCTCAATGCCTCGAGAATTTGGCGGAAAATGGGAAATGGCACCTCCATTATAGGGCACGGAGTGTCTCAACATTAAGTCATCGTGTTTGTTCTGCCTACCCTGCTATATGCGGGATGTAATGTAAAGCTAAAAAAATAGAATAACATATTATAATCTCTACTTTCCATTAGATTCATAATATGTATATATTAAATATATACGTATATATATTAAATAAAGCATATATCCAATAGATTTCTTTCAATTTGCATGCATTGTAACTTGCACTGTTAGTAATAATCATAGCCAATGTAAATATGTCATTAATTTTTGACAAATACATACAGAAAGATACAATTATATTTAATTTAAATATACTTGTATACTTTTGCGCTCGCTTTATCAAAGTGCAGCTTTATACTGAATATGTAGATTATTTATATATATTTTTATATACAGTACGGTCGACTAGTATTGGCCACCCTGAGCTTAGATCTAATCAAATATGTGATATATTTGATTTCAGGGTTTTTTGTATGCTTGATTATTTTCTTCTCTAGTATATGAGTTCTGAAAGCATAACTTTAGGCTACGACTCGTCGACCGTACTGTGATATCGTTTAAATATTAAAACTATAGGAAATTGAAACGACGTCGTCCCCTTTGGTCACTACGATTACATGTCTCTAAAGAATATTCTAGAATTTATAATATTTTATTATTGCTTATATTATACATATATGTTATGTAGTACACGTATATACATACATATTATGTAGATTTAGACATATTTTCACCAATTTTGTTAAACATTCCATGTTGGATATATTTTGATTAAAAATATATATTTGTATTTTTATCGCAAATATGTCGCTTAATATATATTATTTATAAATTTATTTATAAATAATTCTATTACAATTTTTTTAATTATATATTATAAATTCTATATTCTATTACTTTTAATTTATATTTTTTTTTTAAATTCCTGTTTAAGCTATCTTTGAATATTTTGTTGAACAACAATCGTTTTTAGTTACCTCACTAGTATTAAAAAATAAATTTTGTGATTTCTTACTTTAATATTTAACTTAAGGTTAACCAAACAATTTATTAATACGGTTTGTAGATATTTTTTCATTTCATATAATTTTGATTGTTTTTTGTACTTTTTTTTAATTTATAATTTTTATATCTCAATGTATTTATGTTATAAATGTAACATATCTTATCGTGTCTCAAATAAAGATGTTATATGTTACTATTTTTTTATTTTAATCTCTTAAATACTATTGTATATTGGGTGCGTGTATGATAGTGCTTATAGTTAAAACTTATTAATAATTATTTATTAAAGCACAGCAACGAACTGTGGTTGCGACTGTTTTGTTCGGTTCGGTTCTGTTTTGTTCGGTTCGATTCCAATTCAGCAGAATACGAAAACATGAATGTGGAACGAAAAGTCTTAGTAACCAAAACATAAATGTAAAACATAAAATATTATACCTAGTGGGAAAATTCACAAATTTGCTGGAAAGCCCTTTTTTATTTATAAGCAGAAAAAGGTATTTTACGTCATCCTTATATGTATAAAATCTCTCTTCTTTTTAAAGTGAGCAAAAAGTGGTTAAGTAAAAATGCTGTAATTTAAGAATTAAATTGAAAAATATATGATTGTGAAAAATATTGTCCAAAAATAATGTTTGTAATTTATCCCCAAGCAGCATTCATAATATTGTAAATTCCATAGGCTTGGCGCGCCATCTAAAAAAATAACATATTTTGTACAACTATGTATTAAATAAACTAAATAAGTTTATAGTCGTCAGTTAGTCGGGACTGTATGCGCGAAAGGTTGTGAATTCGATTTTCACTCGAGGCGATGAAATATTAAATATTTTTTATTTTTTGCCTCTGGTCGTAGACGCAAAGCGCATCTCAAGAAGCTTAGAGCTCAAGTCACTACTTGAGACTTACAAGTAGTGATTTGAGCTTTAAGCTTCTATCCCTGGAATGCTATGGGCCCGACACCCGCACGGAGAATTCATGGAACAACTACTAGTTTCTTCTCTACTCAATGATATCCGTTTACAGAATAAAAAGAAATAAAAATAAATTATTACGTCATACCTCTCCAAACGCATCCAAAGATATTGAATTGAAAATAGTTTTAATGACTAGAGGCAAAGTGGTTCTGGTCATCATAAATAAAATAGTTTTACGAATTTCGATATTTCGTTCCATTTCCCAACCGCAAGCGTATATACTTTGACGTAGTTTTTCACCCTATAAATATTATACAGTTAAGTAACTAGCTTAAAATAATAAGGTGAAGTTATATATAGCTGGCTTCATATATTAACTTCTTATGAAGCCAGTCGTGGCGTAGGGGCACAAAGTGTGATTATAAACTGGTTGAGTGGTTGTGGGTTCGAACCCCATTCGAGAATCCTATATTATTTAAATGATTATATTATTTAATGTTTTAATTTCCTAGTTCTGGTAACGAGGCAAAGTGCACCACTCAGTCCCGCAATTTAACATGCAGTGATACCAGATTTGGCGGGAAGTGGGGAACGGAAGTGTCTTAATAGGATCAGAGTCTTAGATCTTTGTCTACACTGCTATGTGTGACAAACAACGTGAAATAAATATATATGTATATAAAAAATGTTAAATAAAAATGTAATTACCATATCCACTAATTTACTACCATAAAAACAAGGCATATAGAAATGAAATATGGCACAGACGGTGAAAAACGCAAATTCCAAAGATATATCCTTTTCGCGCAACGACTGGAAAAGAAAAGTACGTACATATCTTCAACAGATCTATCGCAGAATAAAGTATCTGGATCGTCTAGGTAAGTGTATTCGCAAATACTCTCACAAACAGTTGATTGTCCTATGTTCATGTTAGGGCTTGGAGAAGTTCTAAAGACTCCAAATAGCCTAACGCTTCTCGAGTGGTTAGCCGTCTAGGACTTCCGACTCCTTTACTAAGGCGAGGAGAGTACCAGCATGAGCTGGCAGGGGAAATCTATTGTGGATTTATCCGTGTGCTGTCTGGGTGACGCGTTGCGCAAGACACCTCACACATTATCTGACCATCGTCACAGTATGCCATATATGATGTGACAAAAAAATGAGATTTTGGACTTACGTGCACAAATTGAAAAGTAGAAAACGGAATGAGAAATGTTGTCGTTTTCATATTGAATTCATACAAAACAACAAAAATATCCTGTATTGTTTTCACGTACCTGCAAGAGATTAAGTATTTTATATTAATAATATGGGTTTAGTTAGGTAGGAAAAAATAACTAAATATAAAGTATGTGCGAGGATTGTACGACATTCAAATGGGAAGTACCTACAACTTATAAAAATTAACAATCTTGAGTTTGCGGCAGTGGTGCAGTTAGCTAGGGGTGTGCGAGCGGGGAGGTCGCACCGGGCATCAAAAGGAAAGGGGCATCAAAGTCGACGATAAGTTTTTTTTTTTTAGAACTCATCGTCGACAATCACTTTGTGTTTTTTTAGAACTCATCGTCGACCATCACTTTGTTTTTTTTAGAACTCATCAACAGGAAAGGGGCATCAAGTCCCCCAAGCCGCACCGGACAGCAAATACCCTAGCTACGCCACTGGTTTGCGGATTATCCACACATTTATCATAAAATGAACTACAAAAATTAGTTTGTTATTGTTTTCTTGTATGAAGTATCTAGATATTTTCACTATTCAGATGTTTTTCTTTATTTATATTGATAGTTCTCACTTAGTGCCAAATTTCATAAGTCTCCAGGAGACCTTAGATCTTAATTTTTTTATGTTAATTTCAACTTGTTATCTCCACGCAATCTCAAGAGAAATGATCTTGACAGAAAGACAAACAAAAAAGTGATGCTATAAAGGTTCCATTTTGACCTTTAGAGATACGGACCCTAAAAATGATGAATACCGTACCTATATATTTCTATAAGTTTCAAATTAATTAATTTCAAATTTTCTTTGGCGTCTGCTGTGGTTCCTTCAGAGAACAGTGTCTTTAGTCTATTACATATCAAATCTAATTGGCCACAAGCGTGTAACAAAAAAATAGGACCAAGTGGATCGAACCCTATGTACATGGAGACCGAAAAGGCGTCGAATGAGAAACAACTGACGAATATGAAGGTAAAAATAAAGAGATTATCCTTGATTCCATTAATTAACGGCCAGTGTAAATCAAACATTTGGATCAACTCCCATTCGTCCTTGCTATACTTATAGCCCATTAATATAAAAGCTTTCACGGGAAACATGAATCCTGTAGCCAATGCTGCAGTGACCCAACATTTACATACTATTACTCCCATATTTGCGTACTTTGAAACAATTAGTTGTTCTTCTTCTGATAAATTCTTAGCTAAATCGTAATCGTGATTAATAGAATCGATCAATCTTTGAATATCATCCCTATTTTGTAAAAGTATTTTAAATTTAAAAGTTACTGTCACACAAACTATGACCATAACACCGTTTTTGATAACTTCTGTGTATACTTCATTCTTCATATCGTAAAAAAATATAGAATACAGCAGAGATACGAAGCAGAAAAATGATATTAAATGTTCGTAAATGATTCTGAACAGTCTAAGTTTTCGGGTGGCTTGCGGATGCGAACCGTTGAAGTGTAAAGCAAGTGTTGATATTTTGAAAACATCTTCAAATTTATGCATCTTTTTAGTTGAAGTAGCGTCCAATTTTTGCGAAGTCGCTCAACTAATGTCTCTACGAGACAGTAAGTCTGGATATGACAGTCGAATTATAATTGGCCTATTATCATCTATATTCGTATCGTAAATCCGATATTTATTTTGTCTGTCTGCTATTATATTAAACTGCTGAACTGCAATAGAATAGCTTATCAGTTTCACCCACAGCACAATATCGTCCTGTATCTACACAGAAGAAATCTAGTTTTAAAAAGCACAGAGTGTTTTCCTCACTTTGAAAATACATGACTAAATGCTTGCAAATCGAAAGAAGGACATTTTTTAGATATGTTTATCTTAGCTTCACGCTTTTCATATTAGCTATATGTGAAGGGTAGGCAGAGAGAAATTATTGTCAAGACATTCCATTCTCCACTATTCGACTGAATTCCAGACATTGCCTTGTAACTGGTGGAACACGAAGACAAGATTTGTCTTCTCAAAGGAAATATTAACATTTCATTTACAGTGTACAGGTATACTTTGTCATACAGCCAGCTAAGTCTTCTTGACTTAAACTAAGCTTCTTCCTTATTAAACCTATTTATAACATAATCGTGAGCATATCCAGATAGTATACTAGTTGATTCTAATAAAAGGTTAAGGAAAGTTGTTTTCTACTTAAAATTGCTGTTTCGTACGAAATCGTCAGGTTGCACAAACAACCGCACCGTTCACTTTAATATAATTTCATAATTATACATTTGATTGTGGATCCTCTACAAATTTGTCTTTCAAATTATTTAATTTTCAATCAGTAAATTGCAATTGAAAATAAGTATGTCAATATGTTTACTTTGCAGGGTTGACAGTGACAAACTGTGTTCTTAATATAGGTACAATTTGTATTCTTTACTATATTGTTAGCGTACAAGTGTAAATATGGGTAGATTTAGGTGAAAAGACAATAAAATCAGTGGAATTGTGTCAAAACTACACAGTTGCTTGAAGGCGGAAGCCCTGATTGGAAGGTATCTAGTGTGTAGTGTTGTTATTGAGTGATACATGTCACTTATTGTAATTACGTGGAACCTCTATCCGAGTATGTTGGAAAAACATAGACAGTATGTGTTTTTTCGTGTTTATTTTAAAAACGTTAACCGCTTCCGTTTTCTAACATTATGATATAAAATATTCCGTTTATACTTTGAATGGTATTGAACAAAAGCATTGAATATTAAGGAAATCGCTTATATTTTCGATATTTTAACTAATATGCAAGGACTGACTTTGAACTAACCGGCTTGCCTTTCTGTAGCCTCGCATTGCAGAATTTGGGAACGTAAAGACACGTCGTTCCCATTAAAACACTTCCGTTTCCTACTTTCCGACAAATTCTGAAGGCATTGCGTATTGCATGGCGGAAATCAGCGCGAGGAAATGAAAATATTAAAACATTTCTTCGAGTGGGAATGAAACCCACAACCTGCAAATCGGGCTTGCAGTCGCATGCTTTTACCCCTGAGCCACGACTTGGGTCAGGCACTTAGGTAAAAATAAAAAACTTTTTTCCTTAAAACTATTTAATTACATTATCATACAATAGGTATATTCTTATTTCATTACCACCTTTCTCCATTAAAGTTCTTATGATTATTGAAATTATTATTTCCTCAAGCAAAATTTAACATACACTGGTTTTTTGGTGCGCAATACCATATCGGTCAGGAACTCCAAATCTGAGGGCTTGGTCACAGGTTCCAATCGGAATTTACGAAGAAGGCCCGATATAACAACTTTCAATTGTAATAAAGCGAATTTTTGACCTGAAAACAAAGATATACAATATTTTACATTGCTATGTCTCCATGCTACAAATAGTGTAGCTCTGTCCTCAGTTAGAAAACTATATACTGCTAGCTGAGAGGTAGAGGCCGTACGTTAAGCGCTTCGTCCTGTCTTGCTACCCTGCCAAAGGTCCTCTTATCCTCGCACATCATTTAAATAGCGAAAAATGGCAAAGAATAGTATAAACTTTATTGAAAGACTATATATTTGCTTATACTTTACTTAATATAAAAAAAAATACTCATATGATTTTAGCATAATTATTTTTTACATGATGGTCGTGAGTTCGACTCTCATATGCAAAATGAATTGTTTTCATATGCCATATATTATAAGAAGCTTTATATATAAAGTTTATCAAGGACAAATAAAAAGATAGTAACATAAATAGATTAAGTTTCTTATTTAAATCTTTTTTTCAGCCGCACGCTTGTGAATCTGGGACTTGCCTTGTATTTTTACTATTTACTATAAAATAAATACCTGCTAAAGAATATTACATTATATAATAACAGACTAGACTAGTTGACATTTAATTTCCGTGTGGTATTTTATTATTTCCTTATTAAATTTGAATTATTTTTTTTTCAATATTCGTTAATTATAATATTTCTATAGCCTGCATTTAAAATAATTATATAAGTAATAAACATCATACTTTATTAGATTTGAGTGTTATTTAATAAAAGAAATCATTTCGTTATTCGAAAAGGGTAGTGTTTTTTAGCTTCGCTTATTCCGCATATAGCAGAGTAGGCAGAGGCGATCCAGGATCTAGTGTTAAGACACTCTGTTCCCATTAAGACTCTCCCGTTTCCCATTTTTCAACGAATTCCCGAGGCATCGCGTGTTGAGTAGGAGAAATCAACGCCACACTTTGCCTTATAACAAGAGCTAGGAAATAAAAATATTAAATATTATATCCCCCTAAGGCGGTTAGAACTTAGAACCTGCGCCCACCGGGGCCTCTAATCAGTATTATTTTTAAAACCTAAAATAATAATTTAATACTATTGTTTTTTTTTATGGTAACAGGTACTATGGTTGGTAAAAAAAACCATTTAATTACCTATGCAATTTCGTGGTCCAGCACTGAATGGAATATATGAATAAGGATGTCTCTTTACACAATTTTCTGGTAGAAACCGTTCAGGTATGAAGCGCTCTGGTTCCGGATACAAGTCAGCGCGATGGTGCATGTCATATATACCAATACAACAGGAAGTACCGGCCGGTACTGTGTAACCACCTGGAAATATTTAAAAAAAAATTATAGTCAACGGTCGAATTTGAGACATTGCGTTGTTTATCTTAACAAGGTAGGAGAGTCTTATGAGAGCGGAGAATTAGATCCTATGCAAATTTCCCCACTAATGTTTAATATATAGCTTATTTTTGCATCTTCACGCATTTGTTACTGCTAACTGCTACAAAACGTTGAGCTTTGTATACTAGAGTGGAGAAATAATCGAACCTACAATCATTATTTTCTTTAATATTTTAGGGTAAGCAGAAGGAACCTAAGAATCTGGTGTTAAGACAATCCATTTCCATTAAGACCTCCGTTTCTCACTTTCCGCCGAATTTCGGCACTACGTGTTGAGTGGCGAAACTCAATCCCACGATTTGCTTTGTAACCAGAGCGATGAAATGAAAAAAAAAAATAAAATAATAAGAGAATAAAAATAAAATAAAAAAAACTAAACATATCATTCAAGCGAGTGCGAATCGAACCCGCAATTCTCGCGTGTACAGTCATTTTTTTGTTTAGTAAATAAAAATTACGATATGAATCTTACTGAATACAGTTTCTTTTGTCAAGCATCTAGCAATCATAGGAGCGCTGGGATACATCCGCAATAATTCCTTTATGCAGCAATCTAAATACTTCATCTTGTTTACATCATCCATTGTGGGCGCACGATCACTATCGCCAAACACTTGTCGTATCTCATCATAAACTTTGTTCTAGAATAAGATAATTATTATTTATAAGTGAACGTATAAAAATTTTAACGTAGCGGGATTTGAACCCGCACCCCATTGGAAACTGTTTTCTTAATAAATATTTTTCTTTTCCTAAGTATGCAATAACACTTTCAAAAGTGTTTAAAACGATATTTATCTATTCTTTATTATTAATAGTTATAACTATTAATTATAGATAATTAATAGTTATAACTATTAATAATATGTTGTTGTTTACTTTTATTGAAGATAAAGAGATATATAATTATGTTAATAGACTAAACAATATTATGTAATTTAAGTCGCAATTACTAACAACTTTACAAAGCTATCGTTACGTATATTTACAAATGTTTTTATTCGCAAGAAACACAATAGGGACTAAATGTTTTTTTTATTTATCTATTTTGTTTTATTTTCAAGCATCTTCTGCAAACAGGGTAGGAAGATGAAACGTAGAGTGAAGACACTTCACTCGTTTTGGACTTACCGCCCATATTCGGGATACTGCTTGTTTAGTGGCGGAGCTTAATTCCACGTTTTAATTTAGATAAGTAGGAAAATGAGTATAAAATTCTCTGAATAAGAAAATATCTCATAATATCTCTATTCTCTAAGAATTAATAATTATTTTCTGAAATATTTAATATTTTCATTTCCTTGGTCTGGTAACGAAGTAATAACGCAGCGTTATTTCCGCCACTCAACACTTAATGCTTCCAGAATTCGGCGAAAACTGAGAAATACAAGTTTCTTAATGGGAATGGAGTGTTTTAACATTTAGTTCCCAGGTTCCCTCCGCCTACTCTACTAAGTGCGAGATACAGCGAGAAGCTAAAAAGAAACTTTTTTCCTTACTTGTACAACTTCTTCGTTAGCTAAGGTCATTAGCATAAACGTTGTTGCTATGGCAGTTGTGTCGTGACCCTAAAATTGATAAAATATTTTAATAAAAAAACTTTAAATGGTAATCAAATATATTTCGGAGAAAAACAATAAACAGAAATTGTGAATGAGAGCGTAGTTGTATTACCATGAAATAATAAAAAAAAATGTAAAGTAATTTGAAGAAATATTGAAACTAGAAACTGTGAGGCCATATGAAACAACTGTAATATGAGATAAGATAATATATGGACGGATTAAATACTATTAGTAAATACAAACGAAACGTTAATTAATATCTAAATGACAATACTAATATTCTCATTTAGGAAGCTGCCAAAATACATATTTCTTATAATCTCTTAGCATCTCTGGTATATACTCCTTATATTTAAACCTTACATTAGTAATATTTTGAGAAGAATGATTCTTAAAATGTTTGGATCAATTATTCTGACAAAATTACTCAGATTCCTAATATATAAAGAAATGACAATCACGCGGCTTCACGATTAAACGAGGCATACATCAGACAAAAAAGTGGTGGTGGTGGTGGTGGTAATGGCATATTTTTTGAATGTTCAATATTTCGCCAATGGAAAAATCTTGGTTCATTCTAAAAGTGATAAAAATAGTTGGAAATGACCTCCTCTATCACTTTATCACATATACCAACAAATAACCAGTATAATAAGTTATTACATAACAGTACATAATAATAACAATATTTTACATAACAATCTATACTAATATAATAAAGCGGAAGAGTTTGTTTGTTTGTTTGTTTGTTTTTTTGTTTGTTTGTTTGTTTGTTTGTTTGTTTGTTTGTTTGTTTGAACGCTAAGATCTCTGGATCTACTGGTCCGATTTTCATTGTTTTTGTTTTGTATGAAAGCTGCATTCTTCAGAAGTGCTATAGGCTATATAACATTACATTACACATATATACTAATATATTTTAAAGTACATTCTAATTTGACATGCAATTTATTCTGCCATGTTAATAACAACCGTCGTTGCTACGCGACCGCTACCGCGACGTTTTGATATTCATCCTTATGAAAATAAATATAAGAGTCACTTTTAGCATTTTATCTAGATTGAAATTATAGTTTACTGTATAACATACTAATAAATAATTAAGGAGATGTCACTGATTCGAAATGACTAGCCTACGGGCGGCACAGTATGACCGACGCGAACGGGCAGATGACGTTGATGGTTTTATAAATTTTCATACATTTTCGAACTTTATTTTTTGTTTATAATTAATTTAAAATACACTTTGATTCTCTTCTTATTTTATTTGATATTGCCCGCTAAAATTATCCTACTTAATAGAGAGAAATGTTTAGTTATTTCGTAGAGTCGATATCTATGTACGCACGTACGGAAAACTTTAGGTACTTTTTCTAATATTAAGAATACCTATCCTTTAGTTACTTTTAATCCTTTTGTTAGTTCATTTCGATAACTCAGATATTTTTTTCTAATAATGTGTATCTACTTATTATTCTTTTTGATTATTTGACCTTATATTTTCTTACTAATTCTATTGAGAATTGAAAATAATTTCATGAATATATTTAATAAATATTCTTATAGTTGAAGCAGGCGTAGCCGCGTCCGGGTCCACTAGTTATATATAATACCAGTAATAAGCAACACTTACCGCAAACATGAACGAGTCAACTTCCTCTCTCACGCCATCGTTGTCAATAAGTCCTTCTTTTTCATTCCTTAAAAGTAAATCCAACATTGCATACTTCCGACTACCTTCATTATCCTCACTCTCATCAACTTCTATATTATTATTTTTATAAAATTCTCTTCGATTTTTTACCACAGTACCCGTTAAGTTATGTAAATTTTTGACTGCTTCATCTTCTATTTTTCCAGTCTCAGTCAGTTTATATATTCGTTCATTATTCATCCACAATTTACAAAATCTTGTACTGAAACATTGTCCCATATCATGAAGCGATTTGAAATATGAATCCACTATAGACTTCATGTCATCTTGTACGGAGATGCCCATTGATGTGTCTGTAAGTAAACAAGGTATAAATAAACAGCATTATCTGAGCGCAGTTCAGCGAAATTTTATAAAATAACATAAAAATTATTCGAAACAAAAATAGAAGGTAGCATATAAACAAAGAATATGTTGATAACGGCTAAAGCTACAACGTCGTCGTCAACGCCCATGTAGGGGTTGCTTCAAATTTGCATTGAACACAATGCAAATATATTATATTTAAATAGTAAAAGAAAAAAAGAGAAACTGCATCTAAAGAAAAAGATAAGTTTTCTTTTATGGATATGTAATTTATGGAAGAAAACGGCTTCTCAAGATCGAGCTCAGACTTTAGAAGAGTTTATTAATACGAGCCTAAGACATTTTAAGGTCCCTTATGATGTAAAGAGACATTTAAATAACATTATGTGGATTATAATTTAAATTAAAATCTGAGCCTACGTTCAGGCATGGATTATTTTTGACATGAGGGTTTTTTAAAAAGACAAAGCGTGTTGCTAAAAGCATTACAATTATATAGGTACAAATCGAAAACAGGTTGTTAAATATCAATAAAAAACTGATAAGATAAATGATATCATCTTAGTAATACTCACCGCACATAATCCGCAATGTGACGTTGCTAATTAGCGTTAGCAAATCTGACTGTTTGTTATCAGCTTCTTTTACCAAAGTCTTATTAAAATTTTCCGTCTGTTCCACAAATGAATTGAAGAATTTCTTCAAGATGTTGAAGTGAAATGCTTTAGTTAACATTTTTCGTCTTCCAAACCATGTATTGCCTGTAAAAAAATTATTTTTTAAGGGAAATTACTATAAATATTTAACAATGAGGCCATGTAATTGTGACGTTTCAGGGTGATGGTAATTGTAGTTTTGATTCCCACTTTGAAGCATATTTATAATATTTTCGTTAGTCTAACTTGTGCGACAAGTGTTTTTTTATTTAATTGTCTGTCAATTATCAAATAAAATAAGGAATAAAATTGGTGGAACTCTCTAGGGACTTATATTTTTATTATTTTCATATTAAGTACTGACCGTTGCTCACTAGTAATCCTTGTCCGAGCCATTTAGTAAGATATGTGTATGGATGTTCTTTATAATTGTACTCGTTTGTAGCTAAAAGTTTCTGCAACAATAAGGGGAAATAAGGAATGCAAATTAATTGTGTTACTAGTTTTCAATTCATTTAATACGAAGAGAAGAATTCATTAAGACTCGAGTTGAAAATCGAGTCAACTAGGGACCTCCTAACTAAACTCTTCCTAACTAATGCATTTTGGAGAATCTTGTCTAGACGTATTATGGATCGCCTATACGCAGACATTTTAATTTAAAATCGCAACCAGGTAGCCCTTATAAGATAATTCGTACTGTAAACGCGACTTGGTTAGGGGTTCGATTTCTATTTGAGGAAATGAAATATTTATTTAAATTTATATTTCCGTTTCGTGGCTCTAATGTCGAGGCAAAACGTGGCGTTGCTGGCGTTGCGGCGGCTAAGATATTGCATCGTACATTAATTACTAAATTTCTTCATTCTACTACTTCTTATTACTTCATTATTTTTGTTGACATATTAAGATGAATAGAGACATAAGGAATCGGGTAGAATTGGATTACCACATTATTTACTCCTTTTGTTTACTTAAGACTAAATTGAGTTGCATTGATTCGAAAGAAATTTGAATATTATTTTTGTTATTCTTTATCGATTGACATTCATTAATTACTGCAAATATTCCATGCCTAAGACCTTTTTAAAAGAACACATTTATGGATAGATTGTTGAAGATTTTATTGTTTCATTAAAAAACTGATTGTTTCTTGCATTTATGACCAAAACTACATCTTAAATCTTATAATATCTTATAGAGTATATTTTCCTGTTTGCATCATGCAATGTGCCATGTCTTTAACATTTATACTACAAAAGCGAATGGTTATAGAAAATGAGAAGTATTATGATATTATAATTACCTCAATATCGGCAGGTTCACTAAGATTTACCATACGGACATTCAATCCATGGATTTGGTTAATTGGACCATATTGCTTTGGTAAATGTCTCTGATATTTAAAAAGTTCATCTGCAAAAAATACAATAAAAATTAAGGCTGGTGACAAAATATTTACATTTTCAGATAATCTAGCCAAATGTAAAAAAAACTCGAAAAATTCGGTGGAAAGTGTTGAACGGAGTGTTTAAGCATAAGGCCCCTTTTGTTCACCCTGTTGTGAGCGGGTGATTTTCGTGCGTAAACTTAGCTCTAAAAAATAGAAAAGGACCATTAAATAAAATAGTTGGAAATTAGTCTTCTATAACGTGCATCAACTTGTCTATCGCTCTACCAATCATTCTATATATCAATATTTTAAGTAATATAGATTATACATATGTAAGTTTTTACATATGTGTATAAAAGAAAATTTTAAGATATCGTTTAGTAAAACATACTAAGGATTACTAAAAATGAGAGAGATTCTGGGTAGAATTTAATTTGAAATTATCAATGCCAATTTCCAATAAATGATCATTTTGATTTTTTTACTTAAGTAATTCCTTGTTGAAAGTTTTTCCTTATTTTTTCTTCACTATTGATAGTTTATATGTATCTTATTTGTTTTACATTTACTGTTATTATTATCACTCGGAGGTATTCAAATTCCTTCACCTTGATACCACTGTAATGTAGTTAGTAAATGATAAAGATTACGCGGCAGTTGCCAATTCTAATTTTTTTTATGGCTATAAAAATACTTTTTGATGATATGGAATGAAAAGTGGACATAAAAGTTTTCGGTTTCTCTGTCTACGAAAAGTAAAAAATAAAGTAAAACCACTAACCTGTTGGTAGCATGAATCCCAAAAAATTTCCAATAACCGGCCATGACTTCGGTCCAGGTATTTCATTGATTAATCTAGTTTTTCTATTAAACCGAAAATATAGAACAATCGATATGAGAGGCAAAAGGAAATAAATAAACAATTGTAAATACATGGTGGTCCGAGATTTGCGCACTCAACTGAAAATTTAATTGTATTTATATCTAGATTTGTTTGATAATTAACTCAGACTAAAGATATTATTTTATCAGTTACTATCACAATATTTTTTTTCACTGTCAAAAGATATTCCTATTAAATAAATATAACATTTAAGTGTTATATCATTTTGCAAGCGTGAACGATTGAAGGAATATCTGTAGAGACTGGGTCTGGATGTGTACGATTTACTCTTATAGGACTTGAGTAGACTGTATAAGTATATAGGTACTTATTTATGCACCGCTGTAAATATAAAAGGTTTTCTGTTGTTTACCGTTTTAATTTTTTTTTAATTTATAGTCAAGTTATATAATAGTCAAGTTTTTAGCTCAGATATTATTTAAGAATATGTTTAATTTAACTATAGACATTTTTATTTCAATTTATATTTTTTACGAGCGCGAGATCGCTGCCGCATTCTACCTATCTTTTTTATTATATATCTTTTTGTTATATTTATGACCGTAAAATACCAAAAACAATAAAATCTACTCTAAACTGGATAATAAAAGTTAGAAACACTTGAAACTACAAATGTATCTTGTTCCTAGTATGTTTAATTATATATATATATATATATATATATATATATATATATATATTTATTATTAATTTCATCACATAGAATGTTGATAAGATCGACGACATCTCGTAAAAAGAACCTGAACAAGCGCAAGTCAGGTTCACTCACCAAATCAAGGGACCGTACATTTGAGCACATGGTTTGAATTTCGACTCGATATCTCCAAGCCTTGAGATAAGGGTTCTTGATAGACAGAGAGACAAATAGACAGACAGACGGACAACAAAGTGATCTTATATGGGTTCCTTTTTTCCTTAAAAATACGGAACCCTAAAAAGACTTCAAGGTATCATATGTATATTATGTCATGTTTATAAACAAAAATATAAATTTTATAATAGGCATAAATAACTATTGGCTTTATGATTAATTATTTTATGCTCAAGTCATCAAAAATTGAACGAACCAACAATTATCATTTTTCCATTAGACACATTAAAATATATATATAATTTTTTTTAATAACTAGGATAATACATATAAATTTTTATTTACGCTATAAAATATTAAAAAACATTTATCTTATATTAGCTACCCAGACTATCACTATCACGTTTTTCAACATATCACGTTTTTGCCAGAACTTTTTGACCTTCGATAAGCACATGATGTGTGATCCGAATGTAAATTAATGTATACTTATAATAACATCGTAATTGATTGGCTTCTGTAAATGGACGATTATATCAGAAAAACTGTTACTGATTTTTCTAAATTTTCGTCCGTTTGTTATTGTCTACCAATCATTCTAGGCGCAATGAGGTCTACCCCCGCTAACGCACTGCATCATTCTAGGAGCAATGAGGTCTAACCCCGCTAACGCACAGAAAGGATGTGTTGATCCTTCTCTTCCTATCTGACGATAATTCCTATCCCGTTCGATTTGAGGGTGAATGTTACATATGTTATATCTTTGTAAATTTTTATGTATATATATTAGGCAAAGCAAACACTTCTATAGAGTGATATTTTTTTACCATACAACCTTTGGCGGGTATTCTTCATGCAACGTGACATTGGCAAAGTGATTTTTTGCTAAACTGGCGAGCTCGAAACTCTATAATTAAAGAACTAAATATCAATAAAAATGTTTTGCGTTAGACGCTATTTAATTTTTATTATTTTTTTTAAATCCGTAATTTTATAGATTTTTTTCATTGACTTAATTCTTTTCAATCATTTAATCAAAATAGCGACATAAAATTGTATTTAAATGATTGACAAGTAAGTAGATATAAATATAATAAATAATATAAATACGTATTTTCATATAGAAAAAAACTTTATGAAAATACGTATTTATACTCTAAAATTCCTAGATAACGACCATATACGCGGGTTGTATCAACTGATACCTTAAACGACATTTATACTGCTATCAGCTTTATCAGCCAGCAATAAAACCGCTCCTTAAACCTTTCTTTTATTATTAAATTATAATAAGCGATATTTTATTAATTAGTTACGTTTTATCTTAAATAATGTCAATCGGAAGAAAACAAACTCAAAATGTTTTTAAAATGGGACCAAATTATTTTACGTATAAAATTTTGAGCAAACACCAAATGAAAATTACCTACAGCTTATAAAACTTTTACGTTTTCATAGTTGGAAATGACAATAAATAATTATCAGTCATCATCATCACATTGAATCTACCCAAATAGTTTGTGCTTATTTTTCAAAAAGAAAGATTGGCAAAGAGAAGGCAGTTTTATCTTCGACAAGTTAATTTTTTTTATTATATGTTTCCATTTATTTCTCCGTCATTTATGGATCAATTGTTTTTTATTGAAAGAGCGTACTTCTATTGCCACCAAATCAGTATTTGGAACTCCATGAAATTCGAGTATTTAAATTCTATAGGTACGTACTGTTCTGTGTGTGTGTTTTATATAACTTTTAAGCATAATAATGACTTGGCTATTTTTTAACACTAGGCACCAAACCAAATATCAGAAATTTTCGGGTGAAGATTATTCCGAGTGAACACAATTTGGCACTCATATAGATCTCCATCTCCAATCGAGAAAAACGCATTTAACATTTAACTTGGCTCTCGTTTCACATTATTGTGGTTGGTGGGATATATCATAAAACATAGTATGATAAACATTTTAATCAATAATATATTTTATATTTTAAAAAAATGCTCAATTATTTTTACTTTACTTAAAAGTAAAAAACGACTTTAAAATAGGTATAGTATTAATAATTTCACATGTTATTTTTCAATTTTCTTAAAACATTATTCTAAACAACTTAGCGAAATACAGTTTTGATGTCGATTTTTTTTAAATGTAATATTTAAAAATATAAATTATAACAATATTTTCCAGCTTCTTTCTTTACTATTTTTTACTGGATTTTTGGTTTTCAATTCCACACCATAATTTAACCAGTCTGGTTAATATGAACTTGGGTTATATTAAATATATAGACATTTCACCGAGAAATAATTGAGCCAATAAATATCCTGTGAAATATTTGCTTCTAACACACAATGGATTTCGTGAGTTAGAGATAATTTCGAAGAAAATATCTTTCGGCCAAGTTGGGACCCCAGCTTTTCGAAGTAATGGAGGTGGTGGTAATATTTTTTTGTTTATTGTTACCGACTCCTACGGACACTTTCATAGGCGAGTACGACTCGCTCTTGGCAGGTTTTTTTTATGTTTTCATGTTCAATTACATGTACAAACACCTGTATGTACACTGTATAGTTAGATATACATGAGCACAAAGAACAACACAACTTTGAATATTTTAACGGCAAATTTGAATAATTACGTAACCAGGGCATTTGCAGTAATTTGTAACGTTAGCGGCCGCGCGTAACTCAAAAGACTACTTGGATTTTTAAAGGACTTAAAACGCTAAATAATTATAAAATCGTCCATTTTATCTTAATTTCTATCAATTCAAATCAAATCAAATTCGATACTACTTTCTATTTTAAAAGACTTGTTTACATACTTACTTAAAAGACTAAATGAAATTAATAAAAAAAAAAACATTTGTATGATAATAGCCGCATTATTGTAAAACTATGTGGAGCGGAGTGTTTTAACACTACACTAACTCTTTCTATTCTGATGGGGATCGATCCCACAACCAGTCGTTTTTACAGTCACACTTTTATTGTGGCCTCACTGGCTTCAGAACTCGTATATTCATACGAGTACGTAATACAACTATCGCTTTATATATTAAACTAGCATTTAAATAACATTGCAATGGAAGGAATGAATGGAAGTGTTTGTGTTATTGTGGAACGGAAGTTCTTAACTTAACTTACCAGATTCCCAGTTCTCTCTGCCTACCTTGCTAAGTGCGTAAAGGATATAAGGCGTGAAGTTTTAAAAAACTAGCCTTTCTCGTTGATAAAAGATATAATATAAATATCCAAAAATAATTGCTCAATTCGAACCATTGGTCTCTGAACACATTTACCCAAACAAACTCTTATAATTATAGTAATAAACAATATAATTATAAACATGGAAAAAAGTCTTGTAAAAAATTGAATAAATTAGCTGCACTTATGATACACGTTCCATCACAATGTTTATGTTATTTTATACAAAAGTGTCTATTGTAGAACATATGGTATAAACACAAGAGATAACACTGTAAACGACGATTGCAGGTTAGATTCCCGCTCGGGGGATTTTCATTCCCTCGCTTTGATAATCAGGCCTCTTAGCAGTGATACGTACACTGGAAGGAATAAAGAAAATGAAAATATGAACATTCCATTTACTGGAGAAAGAATCGAACCAACAATCTGTCGCGCTTATAGTCAATCAATGTTAATTTCAAGTCATGTCAAGTCAATATGTTAATTTCTTTAATTTTTTGCCTTCAGGAACTTCTACGGACAAATGTTTTTATTGCGAGAGTCGCTCATTTCTACAAGACAAGATGGATTTAATATTAACAAAATATATTTTACCATACGTACGACTTGATGATTATTATCTTTTTCTGTAAATTTCGTGCTTCTTCAAAACTTTATAATAAAACATAAGAAAAATAAATACGTCTTTATTTTAAAAATATTTTAATAAATTATATAATGTTTCTTGTACATCAATTATCATTTATTATATACGATTTAAATAAACTTAAAATTATATTTACATTTGCATTTACTTATTTTCTAGACACATTTGTCAAGACTTTACATTCATGTCTTTATTTTCACGTTTTAAATATTTCTAGAAAGAAAGAAGTTTCTCTAACTAGAAAGTTAGAATCAAATAAGGTTTACATTTGTCGACAACAACGATCGTTGATGTCATAATGCCTACATGGTCTAATTACATCTATTAAAATATGAAGGTTAAAAATAAATAAAATAAACCAGCTTCACGCGGTATCCCGCACACATCAGGATAGGCAGATGAAACCTAGTGTTAAGACACTTACTCACTCACTTTCCGCCGAATTCTGGAGGCGTTGCATATTGATTGGCGGAACCCAACGCTGCCCTTTGCCTCGACACATTTTTCTAGTGGGGACCGAACCTACGACCAATCGGTTGACAGTCACACTTTGTGCCCCTGCGTCAAGACCTGGCCTCATTGGTTGAATGAACTGACGCCAAGGCACAATAGAATATAGCTTCGTTTATATTTCATTGTTTATCTTTAGTTAGTTTCTTTAACCAAAGACTTGGCACTTGAGATCACATTATTTGTAGTAATTGTAGCACAAGTATACTTTAATTGTAAAAAATGTACTGCATTGTCCTGCTTATACCCGGACACTCGGTTTGGGTTCATTTACTATTAATATATTAAAATTCTATTTCTCATTTATTGTACTCAAGCTTATATTTCCCGCTACATTTTCTTCATCTCCTTTAAACAATTGTTCTTCTTCAGCCACATTCTTGGGAGCGTCGGTTGCGAAAGTATTGTTTATAAAATATAATTCGATTTCTTGCAAAGTTCTATTCCTGGTTTCAGGTAAATAAAAGTAACAGTATAAGAGGCAGAAAAAAACTACTATCCCATCAAAAAAGAAGACTCCATGGTATCCTATAACTGGTAACATTTTCATAGAAATTTGTATGTGATAGAATTGTAAAACACCAAAAAGGCCACTTGTTATACTAATTTGAATGGATTTACCATCCAAAGGCATAGTTTCTAACATGACTAGCTCGAGTACTGCATAGGGGCCTGCTATGACGGTTATAAAATATAACGCAAGTAATAAAGTTTTAACCCAAGCTATCAAATTATCATTTACAGGCCATAAATAAAAACAAGCTGCAAGAATAATTTGAAAACAGTTCGATGTGACTCCAGAAATCAAAAGTAGTGGTCTTATTTTAAATCTACTTACTAACAGGCAGGACATACTTGAACCCAAAATAACAAATCCATCTACTACAAGAGTGTATTGTAAAATGTTTTCAGTTCCTGTGATATCTTCCAGCATGGACAGTGCCAAAGTGTTTATAAGAATCTTTCCTGCAAACACTCTGTATATTCCAATAACCAGTAACAAGGCCGTCATTCTCCAAAAGCGTTTTTGTTTACATAATCTTAAGTATTTTACTATAGCTTCTACGAATCCGTTGTATTTTCCATTGTTGGCTAAATTTTGCGTCTGACTTTCCACTAACGCTTTCAATTCTTTTTCAGAAGCTTCCGTTGTAACACGTAAAGCCCTAAACGCTTGCTCACATTCTTCAAATCTCCGTTTAGTAGCTAACCAAAATGGACTTTCTACCCAAAAATATGGGAGGATTGCTGATACTATAGTAGGAATAATACCAAGTAATGCAACAGTTTTCCAGTGCAAAATAGTGCATAAAATATGGCCAATAGCCGTGCCCAAAGACTGTCCAACGCTGGCCATCACGTTCATAGCTATAGGCCTGAGATTAGGAGACACGTACTCGCCCACGCTTACGTACGTCACGAATAATATCCCCCCATAAGGTAGTCCACCTATTATTCTAGATAACAAAATAGTAGTTTTATCCTGTGCAAAGTACACCACCAACCAATGAATTGTTATAAATACGGATAAAAAATTTATCAACTTTTTCCGGCCATATTTCTCTGTCAAAAACGATAATGAGGCGATGCCCATGAATATTGTTATGTTTATTATGGAAGCTAAAACAGAAAGAGAAGAATAATATTAGTACATAACTTGTTGCTATTATGTATTTAAACGATATATTATCGTAATAAACTTTATTGAAGTAAGATAATTTCTAAAAACAATCAAAAGCTTACATTCTACAAAGCTTAGATTTTTTAGAAATTGTTACAATTTTTATTGAAAAATAAAAACATTATTCCGTATTTTCCAGAGTCAATTTAAGAAAAAATACGAAGATGGCTGATATAGAGACTATCCTACGGCGAACTTTCAAATGAATTATTTATGCCAACAAATTAAGCATTTCACGAAGTCATATTTACCTATCAAAGAAATATCATCTTCAGTTATCCCTATTGTAGTGTCGTGACGAAGAGCATTGATCATCCCTGACATCTGACCAAATATGAAGCCGTCTGAAAAGCTACATAATGTTAGCCCCGTGATTATTGAAATCTGAAATTGAAACAAAACATCTAGTTAGATCTAGTAAGCATCAGCGGGTTCTTTAATAATAACAATTATTATTTGACAAAATTTATTTTTATAAAAGGATATGTCTAAAATAAAAACAGTTACCTGTCGAAGCGTTTGGACGGGAATCATATTTTGATTACTTCAACAATTGATGTTATTGCAAGTAACATAAGTGTCTTATATTATCAACTTAAGTGACTGAAATGCATTAAAAATAATTAAAGGACACTGTTACTTAATCATAGAAAAATATTAAAAAGAGAAACTTCATTGCAGAATTTGAAGTATCTATGCGATATTTCCGTTCGTAGTAGAAAACAGCAAAGAACTACCTAGTTCTTCCGCGACCGATACGATAATAAGAACACGTAATTCTCTAGAAATTGAGCAGAAAATGAATCGCACAACATAGAAAACGTACGTGTGTGTGTTCTGTTATATTTTAATGGCCGTTTTTCATTTGAAATATTACATAATTAATGATTTTTTTTGTAATACTTAAAAATATTAAAGTAGAGTAGAAGTAGAAGGCCTCTATAAGGTTTACTAAAACATCTCAGCATGTTTTCGAACCACTATGGGTTCCATTCAACCTAGCCAGAGAAGTTAAGACAATGGAACCAAAAGGGTCTAGACTCCCATAGGCAAGGGGACTAAAGTGGCTTTTAATTAATTATTTTTAATATGGTTATACTGAAATAATAGCCTATATATAATAATAGCCTATACTGCAATAATAGCCTGTGCATACCTGCATATTTATCAGAAGAGAACCTGTTGCCTAGAAAACCAGCTTAGAACTTAGTACCTACAATCGTTAGTCTCACATATGATTGTAAATAATATTTTATGTACCTAAATTCTTTTTTTTTGGAGATTTTACATTGTGTGGAGAAATAAATTATTTTATTATTATTATAGCTTTTTATCTGAACTAGCGACACACCATTTTTTTTGTCTCCAACCCTTACAGTAAGGGTGTTAATAACCCTTAAAGTTAAATTATATTTTCATGAATTATTATTACATTCATATAAAAATAAAAAAAAAACCTCCGTGCACGCGCGTAACAAACTTATATAGACATCTAACTCTAACTCATCACAAATACGATCTTTTAACACTTCAGCAGTTCAGTATTTTACATAATTATGTCATATGGCAAAACAGTGTAAAAACACGAGTTGCAGTGTTTTACAAGATTGCAATATTATTTATTATGTCAACTTTGAAGGAGCAATGGAATAAACAAAATATAATTTTAAAGAAATTATATTTGACTGGTCTACTCTTGATCTACTACAATTCTCAGCAGTAAACATTATTATCATGCTAAATTAATGACACATCTTTCACTCGCACTTAAGACATCTCAAAATATAATAAAAATAAAATAAATATAAAGCAATATAATCATCATAATAAAAATAATTGATTAGAAGCCAGCGCAGTTTTCTCATGCTTATCGGGCTAGACCATTTGGGAATAAAGTGACAGGGACTAAAGCTTCTATGCACAATACATAAACATATAAGAAATGCTTTTAATCAACTTTGAATAAAACTTTAATTGTTAAAAATTTATATAACAATAAAAATTGTTAACTTACGCAATAAAAAAACAAATAAATATACGTAAAATTTTTCACTTTTATATTATTAAAGTTTAATTTTATAGTATTATAACCGTTTTAATGGCTTAACGTGCCTTTTAAAAGCGGCACGACTGGCCTCAAGGAATATATGAAACTTAAATGATGTAACGAAAGAAATATGGTCGAAACAAAAAATATAATATATACGTATTTTAAAAATTACCATATAATAAAATTAAAAAAGTTTCATTATTTATTCTTACCTGTTTTATGAGGGAAAAAAGAAACAGTATTGAGAAGACTGTCGTGGTCTATGTCTCTAGTTATAAAGCCAAGCAGACAAGAGTGTTTTACTATAACCCGAGTAGATAGATATACTTACATAATATAATATAATATAAACAGTTTCGCCAAATGTACAGCATAATTAATTCTTTTACATAAAACATATTTTTGTGTAAGGTAAAATTATAATAATACATCATATTTTATAAAAAAATTGGTTAAGAGCGAGTCGGACTCGCCTACTGTGGATTCCGTATCAGTTTCATGATTGTAGGTCAACGGAACGTACAATTTTTAAAAGTTAACAATTGCAGGTATGTGCATTGTTTTGGTATGAAATATACTACAAATATTAGTTTGTAATTATGTTTTTCTATAATATAAATTTCGATTTTTCGGAATTTTTACTTTATTTGTATTATTAGTTTTTGCCAAAGAAGTGAGTTCTTGCCAAATTTCACATACTTATTACGTCACACATTGATTACGTGTTGAATTGTATATATACAATATGCAAGGAAAAGGATGCACAACCACACCATTGAGACTCAAAAAAATCTGAAATAAATGATCGACTGAAAATTAATAATTAGCAAATTACTTTCTTATGTATACATAACTTTCTCGTACACTTTTTTTTCTCTTAAATATTCGCACTCGAATATCTGACCATGACAACATCAACTCAATACTAATACCACAATGACTCTAGATTCACAAGCTATTCAAACATCCCTATTTCTAACAAAACAAGTCAGAATTATTAGTGTATAAGAAAAACTATAAAATTATACATATAATAAAATTGTAACTTGTCTGAGTATTTACATGAATGATAGGTATATTTTCTATAGAGAAAATCTCTTTCTGCGGACATTTATTAAATCAATGGAACCCAAAACACTGTTTTTTTGTCTGTTTATTAGTTTATATTATAGCTGAGTATGAAAGAATTGGTTTAAAGGCCTGTTCCTTACATGTTCAAATAGTACCGTTAGTATAAATAGACACTACTATATATACAGGATAATAATATAAGGAATTTTGTAGAGAATACATAATTTCATCTTTTTTAACAGTAATGACTCCAGGACAGAACATAATGAATAATTAATAACACTAAGCAGTTGTAACTTTTAACATATATATATATATTAGCTTGAAGATAAACTACTAAAAAATAAAAAAAAAAATTTATTTAAAATCTGCGAACTGGCAAATACGTTAAAAGATACATTTTTAATTATAATTATATACCTTCAGATTTCTAATTGTTTTTGTTCATAAATATTATGTAACAAGTGGAAAAGAATGATTCAATTAAGCACAGTTATTATGATGCTGTTCCCCATTTCTGTTACACGTATTGCATTTTCATTTTTTCGCTCTGATATCGAGGCAAACAGCGGCGTTGAATTCCGCCAGTCAACACGCAATGCCTCCAGAATTCAGCGTAAAGTGGGGAACGGAGTGTTTTAATACTAGGTTTACCCTGCCTACCCTCCTGTGTGCGGGAAGCGTGAAGCTGATTTATTTTGATTTAATTTTAACTTTTTCGAAATTTAATTTAAGCTTTGTTTTCTGAATCATCTGCTTTATTTAATCGTTCGCTTTCGTTAACTTGGTTTTTGTCATCCCCAAATGTGTTATTCTTAAAATAATATTCTATTTCTTGTAGTGTGCGACCTTTTGTTTCTGGTAATTGGATATACAGGTAAAGTAAACATAAAAATACGATAACAGAGTTCAAAAAAAATACTCCATGATAACCGATATGAGTGAACATTTTTGTAGCAAACTGAATACTAATAAATTGTACGACACTAGAAATAGCGCCCAATAACAAACAGTTCATGGTTTTTATCTCCAAAGGATGTAACTCTGACAGCAAAGTCTCAAGTACTGAATACGGGCCTGCAGTGACAGTCACGTAATAGAGAGCTAATAACGAGATCTTGACCCACGCCATCTCTCCATCTTGCCAAAAATAAAGACTTGCTGCAAATATCATTAGTATAGTATTAGAAATGATGCCAGAACAAAATAGCAATGGCCTCATGTTAAATTTTGATACTAATATACAAGATAATCCTGCTCCCATAAGAGCGAATCCGTCAACCACTACCGTGTATACTAAAATATCACTTGTACCTGTTATATCTTCTATAATCGTTATAGCCATGGTACTCAATAAAATTCTCCCGGCTACCACTCTGTACAAGCAGACAATATTCGTTAATATAACAATTTTCCAGTAATAAGGATGTTTCCATGCTTCTTTATATTTTCTCATAAGTATTACAAAATTACTAGATGTTTTTTTAGAAACTTTTGCATTGTTAATTTGATATTCTAACAACATTTTCAATTCTTTCTCCGCTGCCTCGCTATGAGGGTGAAGAGAATAGAACGCTTGTTTACATTCTTCGAGTCTATTATGTGTCGCCAGCCATGTCGGACTTTCCACCCAAAATAGTGGAATAATTGCAGACAATGCTGTTGGTATTAGACCGACAAGGGCTACATTTCTCCAATGCAAGAAGAGACTTAGCACATGTCCAAGCATGGTTCCTAACGTCGTCCCGATACTGTACATTATATTTAAGCAAAGTGATCTCTTATGAGGTGCCACATATTCTCCAATATTTATACAAGTCATTACAAGAATGCCTCCAAATGATAGTCCCACTATAGCTCTGCTCGCTATTAGCACTGTTTTATCTTGCGCAAAGTATACCATTATCCAACATATTAATACGGGAATTGATAGAATTGTAAGGGATTTTCTTCTGCCAAAAGCTTCAGTCAGTCCTACCATAGATGCAAAGCCCCAAAAGCAGGTAATATTAACTGTTGCAGCTGGAATAATTAAATTAAAATTAACGTTTTAATTATTATGGTCAATAGTAGTTCAATGTTTAAATTTTTCGTCGATAAATTTATTTCATTATTATTTTTTATAGCTTCATGCTGTATCGCGCACGTACTACTACAGTAGTTGGATACTCGGATCCTGGAAACCTTGGATTAAGACACTGTTCCCATTAAGATACTTCCGTTCCTCACTTTCCGCCGAATTTTCAAAGAATTGCGTGTTGAGTTGCGGAACTGAACGACGCGCTTTGCCTGTTACCAGAGTTAGGAAATAAAAACATAAATATTTCTTTCACCTAAGGAGAAATGCTTAAGCCCCTGCGTCACGATGGTCTCCATTATTAGTTATCATCCAAAAAGCCGTTGTAGGACACTACTGACTGGTTGAATAGTTAAGTAATAATAGAATTAATTATATTACATATATTAAAAAAACATATTCTGTTTACCAATAGCAGATATGTCATCTTCAGACAATTCGATAAGACTGCTTCCCTTCTGCAATGCATCAATCATGCCCGACATCTGACCAAATATAAAGCCATCGGATATACTACATAGTGTCAGTCCACTCACAACGAAAACCTAAATAATAATTTAAATTATTAAGTTTCCATATTAAAAGTTAGTTAAAAGTTTTGAGGTAACAAATATAAAAAAGTTAAATGTTAAATGATCTGACAAAAGTAAACCAACCTGCCGTAGAGTTTGTATATTATACGTCATGTTGTTAGAAGGATTATGTCTTTTGTGCACTATGTTTTATCGTCTTACTAGCATAATAAAAAAAACAGCCTGATTTTCATTAATCTTTTCTGTAAATAAATATAATGTATAGTTACTTAACCTATAGATAGAAATTCTTTACTGCACACAAAGGAAAGTATAAAATAAAAACTTGAAATGAAAACAGAGGAAAATACAAAACAAAACTTGAATATAAATACTGAGCGGTATTATTGCTAGTAGTTATCTCTGAAAGATAGGTATCTTCTGAAGAGAGGTATTTAGTTGTAAGAGATACGGGCGTGTGCAAATTTAGAATGTTAACGCCACTCAACACGTAATGCGTTGAGAATACGGTGGAAAGTGGCAAAAAAGAAAAAATGGCTTAAAAGCAATAATCTAATAAAATACAACGACTTACTGTGTTTAATATAATAATAAGGTATAAAAATGTAATTTTGTTATAATTATTTTGTTATAATTATTTTGTTATAATATCACAATAAATCAGAAGCTGCGTGCTTCTCACAATGTACACAACCTATTGAGTGGCAAGAGTCGATTTCTTTAAAACTTTCATTATTTTCCTCTGGAATAAACACAAATTGTAATTGTCTTTGGTATTGTCATTTTATACCGGCAAATACGTTAAAAATATTATTGTAATATGTTAATGATGCCAATTAAAAAAAATATCTCACAACTCAACGTTGGCTTTTCCTAATAGAGTGGGGAAATGAAAACAATTTAAGTATAAATGATTAGAATATAGAGGCCAGTCGTGAAGCATGGGCACAAAGTGTGACTGTAAACGCGACTGGTTGTGGGTTCGATCACCATTCGAGGAAATAAAATATTTATTTAAATTTATATTTTCATTTCTTCGTTCTGGTGTAGAGACTAAGGGCGACGTTGAATTCCGTTACTCAACACACAGTCTCTCCAGAATTCGGCGGAAAGTGGAGAAAAGAGTGTCTTACCACTAGGTTCCCTCTGCATACCCTGCTGTGCACGGGATACAGCGAGAAGTTGAAAAAAAAGTACAAATGTTATTTCCTCCAATGTGTCTCGTAGATTTTTTCGTACATTTTTTTTTCTACATGTTATGAGTGCCGGTTCAGGGTACGTCGAGCACTTGGGCATCATTTGGAACTAATAAGTTACATACATATCATTAGACATTTTAGTTGTTTACCATTACCGAGACGGAACCCCTTGCTATCAATATTATTTTGTGGTAACAAAATACAAAATATAAATAAAAACTCTTTTACAGCTACACATTTGAAGTTGCTATATTTTTCGATTCTCAAAGAACACCTACAATACAAATATATACTACAATATATCCAGAAAAATATATTTATACACATGTATTTTTAAAGGTTATAACACTTTATAGAGTTACATAATTTCATTTTCTTTAACTGAGTGACTCTAGGACTGTGAAAGAACATACGAGTAAGATTAATTCACATCCTAAGCAGTCGTAACGTAACTCTTCCTACTCCGCTTTATGTGGGATTCAGTGTCAGATAAGCGACAAGAAACAAAAATCAATTTATTTAGGATCAACAAGCAGTCAAATATATAAAAAAAACCATTTTTTATTATAAAATATAATTATTGTATTTAAAGCCTCGTTAAGACTAAAAGAAAATATTTTAGACAAGCTTTTATTCATCTACATATTTATATAACTTGTTAATATTATTAATTTGATATTTACACTTTCGTATTGTTTTTGTTCACAAATGTGACAAATGAAACAAATCATTCAGTTTATTAATACAGTTCTTATAATACGCGTCCTCTATTTCTTACACATTTTGCAAATTTAACATATTTGATAATAATCAAGAAACTTATAATAAGATTTAAACTTAATACAGTAGATATAATTGTAAATTGCTGTTATTAAAATATAAAACTCAACTATATACAAATATTTTCCTCTTATACAAAAAAAGTACATATTTCTAAATTACTATATTAATATTTAGTTTTTAATTTAAGCTTTGTTTTCTAAATCATGTGCTTTATTTAATCGTTCATGTTCATCAACTTCATTTTTGTCTTCTCTAAATGTGTTATTCTTAAAATAATATTCTATTTCTTGCAGAGTGCGACCTTTTGTTTCTGGTAATTGAAAATAAAGGTAAAGTAAACATAAAAATACGATGGCAGAATTTACAAAAAATACTCCATGATAACCGATTTTGGTGAACATTTTTGTAGCAAATTGAATACTAATAAATTGTATGACACTAGAAATAACACCCAACAACATACAGTTCATGGTTTTTATTTCTAAAGGACTTAACTCTGTCAACAAAGTCTCAAGTACTGAATAGGGGCCTGCAGTGACAGTGATGTAATACAAAGTCAATAACGAGATCTTGACCCACGCCATCTCTCCATCTTGCCAAAAATAAAGACTTGCTGCAAATATCGTTTGTATTGTGTTAGAAATGATGCCAGAACAAAATAGCAATGGCCTCATGTTAAATTTTGTTACAAATATACAAGACAGTCCTGCTCCTATAAGAGCGAATCCGTCAACCACCAACGTGTATACTAAAATATCACTTGTGCCTGTTATATCTTGTATAATTGTTATAATCAAAGTAATTAATAAAATTCTACCGGCCGCCACTCTGTACAGGCAGACAATATTCGTTATTATAACAATTTTCCAATAATAAGGATGTTTCCATGCTTCTTTATATTTTCTCAAAAGTATCATAAAATTGCTAGATGTTTTTTTAGAATCTTTTGCATTATTAATTTGATATTCTATTAACATTTTCAATTCTTTCTCCGCTGCCTCACTATGAGGGTGAAGAGAATAGAACGCTTGTTTACATTCTTCGAGTCTATTATGTGTCGCCAGCCATGTCGGACTTTCCACCCAAAATAGTGGAATAATTGCAGACAATGCTGTTGGTATTAGACCGACAAGGGCTACATTTCTCCAATGCAAGAAGAGACTTAGCACATGTCCAAGCATGGTTCCTAACGTCGTCCCGATACTGTACATTATATTTAAGCAAAGTGATCTCATGTGCGGTGCCACATATTCTCCAATATTTATATACGTCATCACAGTAATACCTCCGAACGATAGTCCAACTATGGCTCTGCTCGCTATTAGCACTGTTTTATCTTGCGCAAAGTATACCATTATCCAACATATTAATACGGGAATTGATAGAATAATAAGAGATATTCTTCTACCAAAAGCTTCAGTCAGTCCTGCCATAGATGCAAAGCCCCAAAAGCAGGTAATATTAATTGTTGCGGCTGGAATAATTAAATTCAACTTAAATTCTTCTAATTTCATTAAAATTAATCTTTTAATTGGTATGATTAATAGTAGTTCAATGTTTTAATTTTTCCTCGATAAATTTATTAATTATTATTCTTTTTTATAGTTCCATGCTGTATACCGCATATAGAGGGATACTAGGAAACAGTATCTTAACCCAACGTTAGGATACTGTTCCTATTAAGATACTTCCGTTCCCAACTTTCCGCCGAATTTTCGAAGCATTGCGTGTTGCGTGGCGGAACTCAACGACGCGATTTGCCTTGTTATCAGAGTGAGCAAATGAAAACATTAATACTCCTAAGCATTAATCCTCCTCCTTTCTTACTCCTAGGTGGGGATGCCACAGCAGTCGCATTTACAGTCATATGCTTAGGTCTCGGCGTCACGATGGTCTCGATTATTAGTTATCTTCCCAGAAGCCGTTGTAAGATATTACTGAAGTTAATTAGTAATAGAATTAAATGTATTATATATTACAAAACAATATAATTACATATTTACCAATAGCAGATATGTCGTCTTCAGACAATTCGATAAGACTGCTTCCCTTCTGCAATGCATCTATCATGCCCGACATCTGACCAAATATAAAGCCATCGGATATACTGCATAGTGTCAGTCCACTCACAACGAAAACCTAAATAATAATTAAAATTATTAAATTTCTATATCTAAAGAAAAGTCAATTAAACTACTGTATAACATAATTTTCTTATGTTTATTGTTTAGAATGTTTTTCCAGCTGTAACCGGCACACAGAAGAGTAGGCAAATCGAATGTTAAATACACTCCGTCCCTAAATTTCCGCTGAATTCTAGAGCAGGTATTCCAACAACCAGTAAGCAACTCAACATTCGGTCTTTTCAATATCCATGTTACAATTTAGTCAGCTTCAGAGTATAGTATGATAGGCAGAGTAAACCTAGTGTTAAGACACTCCGTTCTCCACTTTCCGCTCAATTCCGCATTCGAGGCATTCCGACTTGAGTCAAGTCAACGGGACCGGGCTTTTGGCAGACCGAAGATATGAAAATATTAATAAATATTAATTCATTTCTCGAGTGGGCGTCGAACCCACAGGGTCGATCGAGACAGGTGGATATTATTACTACTGGCAGCTATACATTTTGTGGTGCCAGAAATTCAACATAGTTACTTAAAATTGTGTGTATGTCCAAATCATATTATTAAATGCCAAAAATTAAACGAACCTGTCGTAGAGTTTGTATATTAGGTGCCATGTTGTTGATAAGGAAAAAAAATACTACTCTGTCCACAATTTTTTATCTTCCTCTTGTCATCATAAAATACCAGTCACATAAATGTTTTCTGTAAACAAATAAAACATATTATAGTTATAATTTTAATACCTATCTATAGACAGAAATACCTTATATACACAAAGCAGATGCGGAGGAAAATATAAAATAAAAACTTTGCTAATAGCAATCTCAGTTAGATATCTTTTAAAGACAGGCATTTACGAGTAGATGAAAGACATATAACCGAAGATGCCAGGGCCCCCAGACCTACGTCTGTTTAGCTGAAAATTCGAGGATTATTAGTCTAATGTGTAATTAAGACGGTATGCGTATTGATAGTGAGGTAGCCCTTTAAGAGGTAGCGCGAGCAAAGGTACATACATATTAGTTTTGGAGAACGACTGAGTCATTAGATTTGTCTGGGTGCCTGATTATAAGGGGTGTTGGTTAGTCCCGCAAATAATACGAGTATATATAAAATTGAAGCCTGCTATTTTAAACAATCTCATCTCAATCAGTTGGCGTTACCTCTAAAAGGGCCCTACTTTAATGTTAGTAAGTACGCATACCGTCTTCAGTGTTACTAAAGTGACGTAGGTTTGGGGGCCCTGAGATCTTCTCTAATATAGGTTTGTACAAATTTAGACCATTAAAAAATAAAATGGTTACAAAGTCAGGACGCGAACCGCGGCGTTGAGTTTTGCCACTAGTATCGAATAACCATAACAATCCAGCTAAACAATTAAAAAAATCATGAAATATGTCCATAACGAAGATTTTTGAGCGTGATCAGAATTTTCTTTTAACATATATAAATTGAAAATCTGGGACATATGATAAATAATCGTAGCAGTCCAGCTACATTGTAAGAACTAAGCCTCTATAAGGATAGAAGCAGCTAAATTGACGACCTGGAAAGTTTAAATAAGAACATAATGGTGGTAATGGCTTAACTAAATTAATTATAATTCATAAAATGCCTTAGCAAAAAGCATTTTCAGTGTAGTTGACAATTTTTATCTTTACATATACATATGAATATACAGGGTGTATATTCTAGTCTATCGGTGTTTTCAAAATATTGATTTTTAAGTGCATTCATAACAAAACACTAAAACACAAAACAATTTAATTTGAATTTTCACAGTCCGATGAGCAGCAACATATAGCCTACTTTTATTTAGGAATTTCCGCGAGGTAGGGATTTACGTAGGAAAAACTACGTTTGCCTTGTTCATAGATATGAAATAATTAAACATTTTACTATTAAATATCATTATCTTCGCGAGCAAAATGAAAACAAAAACTTTAAAAATATAATTACGGTTTATTAAGTGTACAGTATAGATAATAATAAAAAAAAATACCAAACATTTTTTTTAAATACACTGAATTAATAGTACATATAAATAAAACTGAAGGGTCTACCTGGCATTTCTCAGGAGCATATAGTTATTAACATGATACTAAAAAACAAATAAACCATTTTAAAGTGTTTGTCTGTCTGTATATCTTTCTGCTTAATTCAACTCAATTAATTTTTATGAGGTTGTAGAGCAATATATATATACAAGTATTTATCGTCCCGAAATTCCCTAAAGATTGATATAGATTATCACTGGATAAACAGCGTTTGTCGTGCGCGAGGTCCTAGGTACGTATGAAATAATTAAATATTGTTCTATGAAATGCAACAATTTTAGCGAGCGAGGAAATCAAACAAAATTCCAAAAGATTTTATTTATGAATTATGAAGTGACCTTATATATAACGTCCCGTTTTGAACGAGACTGTCCCTTTTTTCGTTGGTGAGTCCCAGTGTCCCGAAACATGTCAGCGGGACGTACAAATGTTTCGTTTTTGGAAATGGCACGTAAATTTGGTTAGGCGAATATAGAAAACTGAATAAGGGAATATTTTAAAAATAAATTAAATTATTTATTATAAAAAGAAATAAAAGAAATTGAACACCATCAGACGCCTAGAAAAACGAAAGCTATCTTAAAAGAACGAAAGCACGATTTTTAAAAAAACGAAAGCCACTCAAAAATGTTTAACTTTAGCCGATCGAAAAATAGTCAGGTTATCTATATATAGATAAAATACTTAAATAACCAATAAATGTCCAAAAATATATTTAAATAAATATAATAAAAAAGAAGCGGGCGAGGCCGCGCAGGGCCTACCACTAATTAAATAAAATAAAATAAAACCACTTACTGTATTTAATATAATATAACGGAGACAAATATTATTATAATTATTTTCTCACATATCACACTGAACTGTAGTTGCGTGCTTCTCTCTATGTACACTACCAATAGAGTGGCTCGAGTTGAGTCGTTTTAAAACTTTCGTTATTTTCCTCAGGTATTCGTATGAGTATAAATTGTAATTGTATTTGCTATTGTAATTTTACACCGGGAAATACTTTGAAAATATTAGTATGATATGCTATTGGAGCCATTTAAAAAAAATCAACAAGCTCACGTCTTTTCCTAATAGTGTTACATATGAGTATAAAATGTTTTCCTTGAATGTGTATCGAATCCTCGAATGTGTATCGAATATAAATTATGATTATAGACCGACCAAATAATAACTCGCCCGAAGTCACATAGATCGCGAGCTGCGATACAGTCCAATCGTACATCTATCTGGGAACTTTAATCACAAACAGTGGAGGTTGCGTGGAAGAGGTAAAGAGACGTATGGTGATGGCTAGAACTGCAATGGCTCTCCATTGCAGTTCTCAAGAAAATATGGAGAAATAAAAACTAATTACAAAAACCACTAAGATCCGGCTTGTGCAGATGCTTGTTTTTCCAATTTTTCTTTATGCTGCGGAGACATAGACCTTGCAACCGGCCGAGAAGAAAAAAATTGATGCTCTGGAGATGTAGTGCTGGAGACGAATGCTGAGTGTATCATGGACCGAGTTTCGCACCAACGTCTCTATTCTCCAAGAAATCGGCACTAAACAACGTCTGTCGACGTTAGTATAAGGTCGCATACTAAAGTTCTTTGGACATGTCTCCCGAAGGGGAAGTGGCTCCATTGACGAAACGGAAGGACGGAAGTGGTAGAGTGCAAGGCACTGGAGGGCGAGGAAGATCTACCATGCGTTGGACCGACCAGATTAAGGCTGCAGTAGGGGAACTCTTACATGAATGTACCAGGCTCTCAGCCAGTAGAGATAAGTGGCGAATGCTTGCGAGACGTGTAACATCTGCCGCTAATGTCCCTTTGTGATGACCACGACCGCTCTGACAAGAGTGTTACGACAGAGAAGAAGAAGAAGAGTATCGAATCCACAATCATCAGATTTACAGTCGGACGCTACCACTGTGCCATGTTATCTTATTACGTACCTCATTCTTCTCTATTCATGTACCTACTTATTTATATTTTTACTATTACCTTAAATGAAATTAAATAAATATACTATAAAATTCATAGGTCACTCGTAGTGCAGGGGCATGAATTCGATTCCCATTCGAGTAAATCAATATTGAAAATATTAAATTTCTTCGCTCTAGTTACGAAGCAAAGGGCAGCATTGAATTCCGCCGCTCAACACGCAACGCAGTATGCAAATGCAATATTACAAACGAACATACAAAAAATAAAATATTTTTGTCCTTGCTATATCTGCGTTAACATTTAAAGTGTTGTTACAAAAATTTTTCGTATTGTTTTGTGAGGTGAACTTGCACCACCACTTCTTCCATAAAAAAATGTTTAAGAATTTTGACAGTCTTCTCTCTTTATATTCTTACTGAGTATCCTATGATTTTCTTTAACAAAAACTTACTTTGACGTTACGAAGTTCTAATATATATCTAGTCAGAGAATTTTTTTTTATAGGTACAGAAGGAGTACAGAATACCAATAATTTTTTAAATAATCCATAAAATTAATAAAACAAACACTACATACACTACATTTTTTTTATATTCACGCTGCATCCTACGCATAGCAGGGTAGGTTTGTGCCACTTTGCACCACGACTGACTTACCTTATAATAAACAATAGTCAATTTTAAGATATAGAACATTGAAAATGTTCTATATATTGCGAATATAATTTTGTCCAATAAATATGAACACTATGAAAAACAAAATATTTTTTTGGCCAAATATTAGTGATATTATTAATTAAATTTGAATAATACGAGTCCGAGTCGCGCTTGTCCTTTTGTTTTGAATTTTTATATGTAAATATATCTAAAACAAAGCAAATAATTATTGGTAATTCGATCATCGTTGGGAGGTTGTCGTCGTTTCTGATTATCGGCCTTGCGCTATGCGCATCCAGCAATCTCCGGCGATTTTCACACGGTTGAAGTCCTCTGTCAGGAGGTAGTTGCTGTGGGGGCCTGATAGAAACCCTAAAAATAACTTAACAAGCCTTACCTACTCAAAACAAAATCTATAATCTTTATAGGATCGTTTAGTTGTCTGTGTATCTATCTGTCATAATACATAAAAATATATGAAATATATATAAAAAAAACACGTCCTTCAGAACACAGGTCGTTCAAAGTGTACACAAATACATGAAACCGAAGTCAATAAAAAGACAAAACGTAAATTGATATTGTCTATTTATGTAAATCACGGAAATAAAAACAATTGCAAACTTTTATCTGCAGTTATTTTAATAGAAAATGAGTGGCATGCGCCAGCAAATATAAGTCTGTCAACTGTTATTTTCCTATAATTATTATATAATTAAGTACAGAAACGTCGGTGTGTAATTCCAACTCGTTTGTATTTTATTAACAAAGTATTTCAAAATTATCCAGTTGGAGAACATTATAAATGATGATGTCATTGAAACTAATACTTCACCATAAGGAATAAGTTAACTTAACTTCCCCGATGTTAAGTTTTGTGTTAAACTACGTTGTTAAATTTTGTATTAATATTTAATGAAATGAGATTTTTATTAAAGACTCAAAGGGCAAAAGGAAATAAAATAATTTAATGTTAATTTATACAAAACGTTTAAGTAAATTTATACAGCTGTCTTTGTAAACGTAAAAGGTAAGTTACTATATTTACCATCATGCTATTTCGGCATCATCTTAAATTTTTAGGCATCTTTCAAATTTTATTAAAATAGACGAGTTTTTAAAGCGGAAAATATTAAATTAGTGCATATTATTGGTTTTGTGTTATAAATAATCGATTTCCTAAATTATAAAATTCCTTTTTAGGGTTCCCTACCACAAATGGTAAATCGAAGCGAATCTTTATATATTTTTTAAATTCACGCTGTACGTCGCATAAAGCAGAAGTTTCCCGCTTACCGCCGAATTTTTGAGACATAGCGTATTGAGTGGCTTACCAGAGGGATGAAATAGAAATATAAAATTAGTTCCCCGAGTTCATAATCGTAGCCTTTACAGTTTAACGCTTGTGCAATTGCGCCACAATGGCCTCTATATATCTATACTCTATCTATACTTCTATACTAATATAATAAAGCGGAGGAGTTTGTTTGTTTGTTTGTTTGTTTGTTTGTTTGAACGCTAAGATCTCTGGATCTACTGGATCGATTTACTTTGTTTTTGTTTTGTATGAAAGCTGCATTCTTCAGAAGTGCTATAGGCTATATAACATTACATTACACATATATACCAATAAATTAAAATACTTTCTAATTTGACATGCAATTTATTCTGCCATGTTAATAACAACCGTCGTCGCTACGCGACTGCGTTCGTTACCGCGTCATTTTGATATTCATCCTTATGAAAATAAATATAATAGTATATTTCTATAGAAATTATACTCTTATATTTCAAGCAGGCGTAGCCGCGTCCGGGTCCGCTAGTACTAATATAATAAAGCGGGAGGGTTTGTTTGTTTGTTTGTTTGTTTGAACGCTAAGATCTCTGGATCTACTGGTCCGATTTACTATGTTTTTGTTTTGTATGAAAGCTGCATTCTTCAGAAATGCTATAGGCTATATAACATTACATTACACATATAAACTAATATATTTTAAAGTACTTTCTAATTTGACATGCAATTTATTCTGCCATGTTAATAACAACCGTCGCGTCGCTACGCAACCGTCACCGCGACATTTTGATATCCATCCTTATGAAAATAAATATAATAGTGACTTTTAGCATTTTATCTAGATTGAAATTATAGTTTACTGTATAACATACTAATAAATAATTAAGGAGATGTCACTGATTCGAAATGACCTAGCCTACGGGCGGCACAGTATGACCGACGCGAAAATATTCTTAGCAGGCGTAGCCGCGTCCGGGTCCACTAGTCAATAATAATCATTTAAATCAAAATTATAAAACATCGAAGGATAAAAAATAAATTGACTTAACAAAATTAGTATTACAATTAATTTATTTTGTAAGCTAACCGCCAGCTCTTACTACCTAGTACTTATTTTTTAATTACAAAATTATCATAAAAAAAGTATTAATTTCATCAGACTGTATTATAATAATAGCAGGTTACAATCTTTCCATTGATATTTTCCTTGGTACTTCCGAAGAATAGCCGAGGGCAAGTCCTTTCTTCCTGTTATCAGTGCTGGGTTATAGAGCCTAATTGGATAGCAATAAGTAACAAATTATTACGTTCTAGTTGTTAACAGATCACACCAAAGAAGATGGACAAATAGAAGATTACCGTCCGTGCCCAGATGGGCCCTGTATGGGCATATGGGGCCCATCTGGGCACGAGTAAATGATTTACTATTGTCGAGATGAAACTGCTCGCTATTGATATTATTTTGTGATAACAAAGCTCAAGGTATTAAGTAACCTACCGTGATATTCGATCTGTACCTACATAGATCAATCAACTATATAAATAACACTTACGACGCCTTATAAGCCTTATAAGTTAGTTTATTGTTGAAGTGATGTTAATATATAAGTCTTATATATTCATTTAGGTTCATGCTGTACCCCGCATATAGTAGAAGCAGTAGCAGTGTAAGCAAAGGGAACCTGGAAACTGTTAAGATCTCTGTTTAGACACTTCTGTCCATTAAGACACTTCCGTTTCTCACTTTCAGAATTCTGGATGCATTGCGTGCGTAACTCAAAGCCACAATAAATATTACTTGTAATTATTTAATAAATTTATGATATTTATATGGATATTTATTAAAATGAATAATTATTTAATTGATTGACGTCAATCATCGATTAGCTATAGGGAAATCAGTAATTTTAAACTGATTTCCTCAATCTTATAAACAAAATTAACGCTGGGTTTAGCCCAACATGTTATGTCTCTAAATAGGAAGGAAGTCAATTTTTTTTATATAAATTAAATAAAGAAAATAAAACTAAAAAGAAAGTAGAGAAGAAATATTTTTTTTAAAACAACATGATTTAGTACGAAATGTAAATTACAAAAATTCTTATCCAATAATTATTTTTATTCAATTAATTCTACGTGACATTTTTGACAAATCTCCTACAAAAAGGATAATCAGTGCGGTGAACTAGAAGTTTCTGAGATTAGAGCGTTAAAGCAGAAAAACTCTTTCTCTTTATAGTATTAGTATAGATTATCAAGTTTTATACTCTAAAGCTACATGACTATAACAATAATAGGTTCATGAAAGTTGTACTACTTTTAAGCACATGACACATTTTAATCCTATTCAATCTCATCTAATTTATTAAAATATAAATTGTAAAACAGCTATGCAATAATCATCAACTGATTATTTTTTATTATATTTAATATATATATATAATAAACTTAATAATAAATCATAATAAACTTAATATTATTTAGTATTTTCGACTTTTACGAAAACATGTTGTTATTTCGTCAGTTTTCTTGACACTATGTACTAGGAGGCGCATATAACTCGCCTATATTATAAACAATTCAAGCGCAATTTTTGTTATATACTACTACTACTATTTTATTTAGCGTCAAGAGGGCAGTTGTGGCGTAGGGGCAAAAGCGTGTGACTGTAACGAAAGGTTGTGAATTCGATACCCACACGAGGAAATTAATATTTAATATGTTCATTTATTCGCTCTGGTGTTAACTTAACACGCAACGCATTTCCTCTGACTACCTTGCTATATGCGAAATACAATATAAAGCTAAAAGAATAAAAATAAGAAGACTATAAAATAACTTGTATGTAACATTTTATGTTAATCCAGCTTCGATTAACTATATACTATAGTTAATTGATAATTAATGTATAATTGATCGAAGTAATCCAATCTTACATATTATATGAAATATTGATTTTAAAAAATGCATTTATTGATATTATTTACAGAAAAAATGTAGATATAGACGGTATTCTAGCGTCCATTAAGAGTGAGTAAAGTAAATATATTTACTTTACTCGTGCTTAGTTGTTACTATAACACACTCAACATTTTCATTAAATAAATTTTCCTCTTCCCCTATATTATTATCAATACCACAATCAAAACGATTGTTTATAAAATACAATTCAATTTCTTGTAATGTCCTATATTTTGTCTCAGGTAAGTAAAAATAACAGTATACAAGACAAAGGAAAGATAAAAAAGCACTAATAAAGAAAAATCCGTGATAGCCGATTAGTGTGAACAGTTTGATTGAGATTTGAATGTGATAAAATTGGACGACACTAAAAAGACCACTTATGACAAAAATATGAATAGTTTTACCATCTAAAGGCATTAGTTCCAGCATCACAGGCTCGAGCACAGCATAAGGGCCTGCTAAGACAGTTATAAAATATAATGCAAACAGTAGAGTCTTTATCCATGCCATGATAAAATCATTGACAGGCCATATATAAATACAAATCGCTAGTAAAATTAGAAAACAATTTGATAAAAGTGAAGATGTAAATAGCAGTGGTCTCATTTTAAATCTGCTAATTAATAAACAGGATAAACTTGAACCCAATATCACAAACCCATCTACGACAAGAGTATAATGTAAAATATTGTTAGTTCCTGTGATATCTTGCAACATGGATAGTGCCAAAGTGTTCATCAGAACTCTTCCTCCAACTACTCTGTACGTTGCAATAACCATTATTAAGGCCGTCATTCTCCAGAAGCGTTTTGTTTTAGCTAATCTTATATATTTTATTAAGGGTTCTATGAACTCGCTGCTTTTACAATTATTATTTGTATCATGCATTTGGTTTTCTATTAACATTTTTAATTCTTTTTCAGAAGTTTCAGTGGAAATATGTAATGCTCTAAATGCTTTTTTGCATTCCTCAAATCTCTTTTTAGTTGCTAACCAATATGGACTTTCTACCCAAAAAAATGGTAAAATTGCTGACATCACAGTAGGAACGATACCAAGTAAAGCAACAGTTTTCCAGTGCAAAATAGTGCATAAGATATGTCCAACTGCGGTGCCAAATGACTGTCCTACACTGGACATGAAATTTAAAACCAGGGCTCTTATATTGGGAGATATGTACTCACTCACATTTATATACGTTATGACCAATATTCCTCCAAAAGGTAATCCACCTATTATTCTAGATATCAAAATAGTTGTTTTGTCTTCCGCGTAGTAAACCAGTAGCCAATGTATTATAACAAATACAGATAAAAGAAATATAAGTTTTTTTCGGCCATATTTTTCTGTGACAAACCCAATAGTTGCGACGCCTATGAAGATAGTTATGTGAATAATGGAAGCTGAAACAAGAAAAATATTTTTAGTATGAAAATGTTAAAAGAGCTTTATTTAAATTACTTCATTCAAAATGGACGCCATATTAAAGTAACAGTTTATATATTACTAAATAACATTTAAAGATATCTCTATGAACTGTTTTCCAAAAACAAGTTAAACTTTACCCATCAAGGAAATATCATCTTCAGTTATCCCTATCGTCTCGTCTTGACGAAGAGCGTTGATCATGCCTGACATCTGACCAAATATGTAGCCATCTGATACACTACACATTGTGAGTCCCGTGATTATTGAAATCTGAAATTTATAAAGATAAATGAAATAAAATATTATGTGTGTGGCTGTAAATGCGAAGGGTTGTAAGTTCAGACTTCATTCGCGGAAATGAAATATTTAATATTTTAATTCTTACTATACTTTCGCTATATTCATACAAAGATTGAATATAACTTCTTTAATTTAACTTAGCTTTACACTGTACCCTTAGCGGGGTAGTCAGAGACATTGGAGCACTAAAAGCTACGGTCTCTACCTTCGGTCTTCGCCTCGTCCACTGTTATCAACTTTTTTATATATACATGCCCTACGGGGCAGTAATAAGTTGCATAAAATAAGATATAAAATATATGAAAATATTAATACAAATAAATATTGACATTACCTGTCGAAGTGTTTGTACTGGAATCATTTTATGTAATACCTCTAATGACTTCATACATCAGTATTTTTATACAATAGTGATTTGCGTATCTATATATACAAAACAAATATATCTGTGGACATAATTTTTCATTGAAAAAATAAATAACAAATAATATTAACATATCGAAGTAATCACCTTCAGTTATAAATATAAATATAAAAAAAACAACCTAATTCAAAATGGACGCTAACCCGATTGCATAACACTAAAAATTAACAAAGCAAGCCCAATAATTTATTAGGATTAATAGTTGGGACCTATTCTTATATCAATTATATCTTCACAAGGAGCCAAGCAAAATTAAAATGGGTCCCGACTGTTAATCCTAATAAATTATTGGGCTTCTTCTTTTTTTTTCTATTATGCAGTCGGGTTTTTTGTTTACATGTAATTAATTTTTAATTCTCACAATTTCGCTAGACTATTTATTAATTTCGTTTATTTTGACTTTCACAATAAGCGTTAGCTAACTTCTATTAAAGTTTAGTTTACATGTTATAAATATGAAAACAGTTCGGTAAATTTACCTTATCGTGACCAAGAAAGTTTATTTTTGAGAATTATATTACAATAAACCACCGCCATGAACGAAGCTAAATAGACAAATGTAGACAAAAACAAGAATCCCATTACATACTTTAATTCTTTTAAAATTTGCATTACAATATGTTGTCTCATGTGCGGTGGCCTCATCTATTATTTATTTTTATTAGTTTGAAACGAGTACTTTGCTATTTGAATAAGTAACATTAATATACGCACTATGTGCGGAATACACCGTAAAGTTGGTATTTTTTTGTACAAGTGTTATGATTATATAATTTGGCATCACTTATAAACTATTGGTATAATTTGACTGTATGAGATTTTATTACGAACACTGCACTTAATAGTAGGATGAAAACAATCTTTTATGTTGGTTTCGGCATTAAGGTATTACCAGACAAAAACTCATTCATTTCTGTCGAGCAGTTTCAGCATGATTCGTAAACAAACTAATAGATAGATAGATAGATATATAGATAAAAAAATTGCTGAGTGGAATTTTGCTTCTCTATATACTTATCCATGTCATCTCTGGGCTGGTGCTTCCCAATTTCAGCTTGAACCATTTGATCGCGTACAACGAAGAGCTTTTTCTGGGGAATTGCTTAACCTGTTACCTGCACCCAATTTTGTAACCGTATAGTATGTCAAATTCAAATACAATCCACACCATTTGGATACATGGTACTCCACTATTATGCAGTTTTGTAGGAACTTGTTTCTCACGAAACCGCTACCCAGCTGTGGAACGAACAACTCTCGGGGAAATAAATTATTTTTGAAAGCACTTTTTGAAGGTACTTTCAAAAAGTACATCTGTCTCCACCTCAAGGACCGGCAACGCACATGTACCTAGGTCGCTGGTGTTACACGGGGTCGTGGGCGGCGGTGGATATATGTACGTGTAAAAAATATACTTATTTTTTATATACAAAAAAAATATTTATTATGTAACAATATACAATTTAGAATTTAATTTAAAAAAAACAATAACTCTATTATTATTTTTAATTTATTTATTTTTCTGGTAATATTGAAAAGTTTTCGTCATACAGTTATTTGTTCAAACTTAGTTATGGCTATTACATTTTCTCCATCTCCTTTATATAAGTTTTCTCTTTCAGCTATATTCTCATTTGTATGACTTTCAAAGCAATTGTTTACAAAATAAAATTCTATTTCTTGCAAAGTTCTATTTTTTGTTTCAGGTAAACAAAAATAACAATATATGAGACAGAGGAAAGTTATCATTCCGTTAGTGAAGAAGACTCCATGATATCCTATAAGTGGGAACATTTTCATTGATACTTTTATATGGTAAAATTGAAGTCCACTCAAAATGAAGGCTAATATCAAAATATGAATATTTTTACCATCTGAAGGAAATAATTCCAGTATAACAGACTCAAGCACTGCATAGGGACCTGCTATAATAGTTATAAAATACAAAGCAAATATTAAAGTTTTTATCCAAGCCAAGAGATTATTATTATCAGGCCAAAAGTAAATACAAGCTGCTAATATCATTTGAATAGAGTTGGATATAAGTCCAGATGTAAACAACAGCGGCCTCATTTTAAATCTACTAACTAATAGACAGCACAAACTTGACCCCAATATCATAAACCCATCTACTACGAGAGCATACTTTAAAATATTGGTATTCCCTGTGATATCTTGCAGCATAGACAACGCCAAAGTATTAATCAAAGTTTTTCCACCAACAATTCTATATATTCCAATAACCAATAGTAAAATCGTCATTCTCCAAAACCGTTTTGTTTTAATTAATCTCATATATTTTATCACTGGTTCTACAAAGTCGTTGTACTGTTCATTATTATTTGTGTTGTGCATTTCTATTAATTGTGTCAGTTCTCTTTCAGAAGCTTCAGTTGGAACATGTAATGCTCTAAATGCTTTTTTACATTCCTCAAATCTCTTTTTAGTGGCTAACCAATGTGGACTTTCTACCCAAAATATTGGTAAAATTGCTGATATGAGAGTTGGGATGATACCGAATAAAGCAACAGTTCTCCAGTGCAAAAAAGTGCATAAAATATGTCCAGCTGCAGTGCCCAATGAGAGTCCAACATTTATTATTAAATTTGAAGCTAAAGGTCTAATATTGGGAGACATGTACTCACTTATATTTACAAATGTCAATACCAATAGTCCTCCGAAAGGTAGTCCAACTATTACTCTAGATATCAAAATAGTAATTTTATCCTTCGCAAAATAGACCAGTAGCCACTGTATTATTATTAGTATAGATAAGTATAACAAATTTTTTTTTCGTCCATATTTCTCAGTGAAAAATCCTAAAAAGGCGACACCAATGAACATTGTTATATGGATAATGGAAGCTGAAACAAAGTTCTTTTGAAATTTTTGAAAGCTTTGCAAAAATTGGGTTAGTTTATACAAAACAGTATTTTATATTGCCGTGAGGCCGTCGTGGTGTAGAGGCACAAGTGTGACTGTGAGAGTGACGATTGTTGGATTGATTCCTACTCGGGTAAATTAATTATTATTTATTAATATTTTAATTTTTTCCTCTCTGGTACAAACGTACCTATAGTGCGGCGTTGGGTTCCGCCACTCAACACGCAATGGCTCGAAACAATCGGCGGAAAGTGGGTAAAGGAGTGTCTTAACTCTAAGTTTCCCGTGCCTGCTATGCTATATGCGGGAAAACAGAATGAATTTGAAAAAAGGAAATAATACACACTATAGTTTTTTTAAGAATGTTGATATTTTCCACAAACAAATTAATGTGATTTTGTTTCTGTTTTATATTATTATACCTATTAAAGAAATATCCTCTTCAGAAAGCCCCATTGTCTCGTCATGACGAAGAGCGTTGATCATACCTGACATATGCCCGTATACGTACCCGTCTGATATACTACACAGGGATAGTCCAATGATTACTAAGATCTGTAATTTACATACACAAAAACTATTTTTTAGATCTTTTTATAATAAAAATGTATTTAAATCCTTTATTTCACCAAATTCATACATAATTAATAATACATTTAGAAATTTCATTCACAACGGTGGTGGTGGATCCCTTCTTCAAAAGCTTATTTTGTAAAAATTTTATCATATAAAATATTTTTTTAGGTTTTTCTTGCATCTTGCATATAGGGTGTGCAGAGGGAACAGAATAGATTAACAAAAACACGACAAGGCGTGGCGATTAATTCCGTGTCTCAACATGCAGCCTCCAGAATTCGGCGGAAAATGGGGTACGGAAGTGTTTTAATACGAACAGAGTTACTTAACAATAGGTTCCCTCTGCCTTGCTTACCTTGTTCCCTTTGCTTACCTTGTGAAGCAAAAAAATATAATTAACATAATATCGTTTATTTCATAACACTGAATGATTGAATATTTTTTTTTGTGACAGAGAAAAAAAAATACCAACGTTAAATGTATTTTATTTTATTTTTTAAAATAATAAAAGTGTGAAAATAAAAAGCATAATTTTCACATTACCTGTCGAAGCGGAATCATTTTTTCAATTACTTCTTTTGATTTTATTTGCCCGTACACATTATGAAAGCAAAAACAATGCAAATGTATCTGTGAATATAATGTGAAATAATATAAATATAATGTCGGTCCATAAGAATAATTTATTACAGGCAAAAAATATTTTATAATATTTTATCCAGTCGTGGCACAGGGGCACAAGGTGAATTGAAAAACTGGCTGGTTGTGGGTTCGATCCCCACTCTAAGAGTATGCAGTATAATGAAATATGTACCTATTCAAATTTTTATTTCCATTTCTTCGCTCTGGTGTCGAAGTAAAGCGCGGTTTTGAGTTCCGCCACTCAACAAGCAATGCATCCAAAATTCGGCGTAAAGTGGGGAACGGAGTGTCTTAACACTAGGTTCCATCTTCCTGCAATATGCGGATCTAGCACACACATCCAGAAACTGATTATTAAAATATAATTAAAAAATAATAACCGACTTGGTCAATTTCAACCGCATTCCATTAACACAACTTAACCAACATTTTATCAAACTACTCTTGATGTGCACCCTTTTCAATAAATAACAAATAACAATCGTCGAAATCGATTGGGTTGATACTGCTACTCAGTATCAACCCAATCGATTTCGACGATAGTAATTCGTCTATTTGTGGATCATGGATACCATTATCAGAAATGGACCGAATTAATAAGGAGCCATACGGATATTATTAGCTTTCAAATAAGAGGAAGGATCAACAAAATCAGTTCACCCAGTCCAAAGTTGTAAGGTAACAAGTAAAATTAAAAATACAGTCAAATTGATAAATATGTTACAGAAGTCGGTTAAAAATTAAACACCCGACACCTTAATGCAAGCGTAATAGTTAATTACAATTAACAATAGTCGGGACCTTTTATTCAACAAATTACCCATTTGTAAGTGTTTCTTACGAAAATATAATTGGTTAAAGAATAGGCCTCGACTGTTAATCCTAATGGACTATAGCGTTTGTCTTTTTTTCTTTTTAGTTTTATGCAGTCGGGTGCTTGGTTTTGAATATATTTTACATTTTTTGGTTACAATCTATTAATTTGAAATATACCTTATATAGGAAAATATACCGTCGTAATTTGTATCTGCTTTCACAGTCCACTAACTATAAGATATCACTGCGCTCACGTAATTACAACACACTTTTGGAATACACAAGAATACCAACAGGTATAAAACCACTGCACGGATTTTCAGGAATACAGTGATTTATGAGGAAGTTTTTGGAGTATATATTATTTTGGTTTTGTCCTTAACTGAAATATAACGATTATTATTGTTGAAGAGGTCGTAAAAAATTTTGCCCACTAAAAGCTTCAGTCGCGTGCACCGTGTAATCCATATACAGATACAATAATGTACTAGGGATTTCTAGATTCATATAATGCTACAAAAAATCCGTAAGAGCATATCTCTATCTCTCACGGTTGACACTATAGAAACATTTATGTTTAAAATATTATTGAAAAATATCACCTTTTTTTCGAAGGTGTTGTTTTTTGTTCATTATTACTTTTTATCTATGTAAAAACGCTCGTTAGCCTTGCCATTTACCTAATGCAGTTTAAAGTGGTCTTGTATATATAGTTCAAGTTAGTTTGGTTTCCCCACCCTTTTTCCGTAATAATTTTAAACATATTGTGAAACTTTTATTATGCACGTTGAAATTGAAATCTTCTAAAATAATACCTATCTAAATTATTATTTTCTCTCTCTCTCCTCTGCCTACCCTGCTGTGATCAGGATACAGCGTGAAGCTGATAATAAATAGGTTTATATAATAATAAAAAAAATAAATGTCTTAAGAAATCTAGGAATTTACCTTAACGTGACGGAGAAAGAATATAGAGATATAGAGTAATCCAACACACCGTCGCAATTCTTCAAATCCCTACAGAAAAATGTGGTGAAAGACAAATACACAATCGGTTATATTGTAAGCTTTGTTTACTTTATATCTATTGTCATTTTGATACTGCTAATTACTAAAATTCTTTTCGTATAGTCCAAGATCGCAGGGTCGCCAGACCTAAGTCATTTTAGCAAAAATGAAAATTTGAGCACTATTAGTCTAATACGCCTGTCAGGAGTAAAGGCCCACGTAAGGGGTCTGGTAATAATATATATATATATTTTTAAATTATTATTAAAAATATATTTAAATACGAACGTTTCTACATTAACGTGGGTAAAAGTGTACCTTAAGTAGGCGCTACGTCTGAAAGGATCCCACTTTCAAGGTAGTAATTAGACATACAGTCTTAACTACATATTAGACTATTAATCCTTAAAATTTCAGCTTTGTTAAAATGACGTAGGTCTGGGGCCCCTGGGATCTCAATCTATTAATCAAGTCAGACTGTTTGAAACGTTATGGCATTCGCATTCCGCAGTATATAGAAAATACACTAATTTAGTTTTAGATACTTTTTCACTTTGTTTGCACTAAAATTTCTCACGGTAGTTAAAATATTTATATTAGTAGGTATTTATAAATATTACCGATACTGAGTTTAATTAGCTGAAGTTTAATGTATTAATGTATTTGTTTAATATACATGTTAAATGTACCTACAAGCACACAGTTTTTCATTTTATGAAGGGAGCGTGAATTCCCTTAGCTGAGCTACAGTTTATGATTTCCACAATACTATACATCTCAAAAAGTATTCTGACTTAATAGTCACTTAATGTTAAGAAAAAGTTAAAAAAAAATATTTTGCTTTTTCTGAAGTAGGTAATATTTTTATTAGGAAATAAAAACGGAAAATTCATTAAATGCCATCTTCCTCTGATTAACGCGTTTCAGACGTTGTCAAGTTCCTTATTATTTCCTTACTGAAATGCAAGTAAATTATCAGCTTCATGCTGTATCCTGCTCACAGCAGAGTAGGCAGAGGGAACCTAGTGCTAAGACACTCACAAGATTATTTACAGTCACACGCCTGTGCTCTTGCCTCATGATGGCCGTATCCTTTTCTTTTTAATAAACGGCAGAGAATCACACAACAAATCACTTATTTCATAAAATGAAAGAATATATGCTAATTCTGCTGTGTGTGGGATAGAGCGTGAAGCTAAATAGAATGAGGTAGAAAAACCTCAAAGAAAAATCAATCAATCAATCAAACTATCTTTACTTATGGAATAAATTACAATTCGTTCGTTCATTCTTCCGTTCTTTTGTTTGATTACTGATTGAATGACATGACATAAAAAATATATACAGAATTGACTTTCTATCCTTTTTTATATGCGTATACAGGTATAGGTAAAAAGATACTTATTTCTTTATATTATACAATTTTTATTAGTTATGTAACTATATACAATTTATTATTTATACTTTATTACACCAACATTATTAACCTGAAATATATTTATATTTTCTTATTTTTTAAAAATCAATAACCTTATTATTATCTTTAATTAATTTACTTTTCTGGTAATATAGAAAAGCTTTCGTCATACACTTATTTGTTCAAACTTAGTTATGGCTATTATATTTTCTCCATCTCCTTTATATAAGTTTTCTCTTTCAGCTATATTCTCATTTGTATGACTTTCAAAGGAATTGTTTACAAAATAAAATTCTATTTCTTGCAAAGTTCTGTTTTTTGTTTCAGGTAAATAAAAATAACAATATATGAGACAGAGGAAAGTTAACATTCCGTTGGTAAAGAAGACTCCATTATATCCTATAAGTGGGAACATTTTGATTGATATTTTTATATGATAAAATTGAAGCACACTTAAAATACCAGACATGATCAAAATGTGAATATTTTTACCATCTGAGGGCAATAATTCCAGTATAACAGACTCAAGCACTGCATAGGGACCTGCTAGAATAGTTATAAAATACAAAGCAAATATTAAAGTTTTTACCCAAGCCAAGAGATTATTATTATCAGGCCAAAAGTAAATACAAGCTGCTAACATCATTTGAATGGAGTTGGATATAAGTCCAGATGTAAACAACAGCGGCCTCATTTTAAATCTACTAACTAATAGACAGCACAAACTTGACCCCAATATCATAAACCCATCTACTACGAGAGCATATTTTAAAATATTGGTATTCCCTGTGATATCTTGCAGCATAGACAACGCCAAAGTATTAATCAAAGTTTTTCCACCGACAATTCTATATATTCCAATAACCAATAGTAAAATCGTCATTCTCCAAAACCGTTTTGTTTTAATTAATCTCATATATTTTATCATCGGTTCTACAAAGTCGTTGTATTCTTTATTATTATTTGTGTTGTGCATTTCTATTAATTGTGTCAGTTCTCTTTCAGAAGCTTCAGTTGGAACATGTAATGCTCTAAATGCTATTTTACATTCCTCAAATCTCTTTTTAGTAGCTAACCAATGTGAACTTTCTACCCAAAATATTGGTAAAATTGCTGATATAAAGGTTGGAATGATACCGAATAAAGCAACAGTTTTCCAGTGAAAAAAAGTGCATAAAATATGTCCAGCTGCAGTTCCAATTGACAGCCCAACAGTTATTATTAAATTTGAAGCTAAAGGTCTAATATTGGGAGACATGTACTCACTTATATTTACAAGTCTCAATATCATTATTCCTCCGAAAGGTAGTCCAACTATTACTCTAGATATCAAAATAGTTACTTTATTCTTCGCAAAATAGACCAGTAGCCAGTGTATTATTATTAGTAATGATAAGTAAAATAATACATTTTTTCGTCCATATTTCTCAGTGAAAAATCCTAAGAACGCTATCCCAATGAACATTGTTATGTGGATAATGGATGCTGAAACAAAATTGTCTTGAAAAATTTGAAACTGTCCTAAAATTAAGTAGCTTTATACAAAACAGTACTTCTGGTATAATACTTCTGATATTGGTATGAGGCTATCGTGGTGTAGAGGCGCAAGTGCAACTGTGAACGTGACAATTGTGGTTTGATTCCCACTCGGGTGAATAAATTATTATTTATTAATATTTTTATTTCTACCCCTCTGTTACAAAGGTATAGTGCGGCGTTGAGTTACGCCACTCAATATGAAATGACGTGTCACCCTGCTTTATGCGGGAAAACAGAGTGAAGCTGAATAAAAAGATATAATACCATTTCTGTACATGCTTTAATAGTTTTAAGAAGTTGAATAAAGCCAACAACTAAATTAATCTGATTTTGTTTATTTTTTATATTTATGTTTAAATTTATGTATGTTACCTATTAAAGAAATATAGTCTTCAGAAAGTCCCATTGTCTCGTCATGGCGAAGAGCGTTGATCATACCTGACATAAGCTAAAAGAAGCTAAAAGAATATAATTACTAAATATTAATTATTTCATAACGCTGAATGATTGAAAGCTATTTTTGTGAAAGTGATAAAAATAATGAGTCAAGATCAAATCGATAAACATCGAGTATACCAATGTTACTTTAATATTTAAAATAATAAAAGTATGGAAATAAAAAAATATATTTACATCACCTGTCGAAGCGGAATCATTTTTTCAATTACTTCTTTTGATTTTATTAGCACGTAAACATCATGAGAGCAGAATCAGCGCAACTGTATCTGTGAATATAATGTATAAAAAAACATTCGATATCTTAAAACAAAAAAAAAAATACCAGCGAATAGTTTATTAGGATTAACAGTCGGGACCTTTTCAACAAATTTCTCATTTATAAGTTTTTCTTATGTTAATTTATTTGGTTAAAGAATGGGTCCCAACTATTAATCCTAATGGACTATAGCGTAAATATAAATTCAAGTCAGTTTCTTCTCCCCATTCTCCCTCTCTTCTTTCTGTGATCATTTTAAACATACGGTACTATTTCTTACAAAAACATTAAATAGTGAAGAGGATGCACGGATCAGATCTTTTTTATTCTAGAAAAAGATATAGGAGATAACAATGGAAAACGTCATTTCTTACAACTTCCTAGGAAAATATAAAAAAATGAGCTTTATTTTTTAACAAAATATAAGTAATATATTATTATATACTTTATTTACCTTCGCCTTCTTGGTCGTTTCGCTTTTAACACAGTTATCGTATTCGTCGTTTTAAAAGTTAGTAGTGCGCCGCGTACTGTTTGCTGCTTTATTTAAACTCCATCCAAATTTTATATTTTCTCATCAAATTTACCAATGTTGGCATATGGACAGAGAAGCTTTCAGTTTATAAAATTACGAGGATCTTACCATACTCGTTTTACTCTCTATTGTGCGGTGTAGTATTATCTAAAAACGTTAAAAGAATACCATTAGGTTAATATAATCATTAAAAATTAAAATGTCTTAAGAAATCTAGAATAATTCTTAATTCTAAAATAATTGTTCAACAGACCGTCACAATTCCACCCCTTACAGACAAATGTAGTGAAAAACAAAGACACTATCGGTACATATTGCAATCTTTGTTTATTTTGTATGTATTGTCATTATAATACTGGATTACTCAAATTCTGTTTTTATCTTGTCAAACCGTTCGAAACCTTATCGCATTCGCTTTCCGTAGAATATTTTTCTTCTCCATTTTGTTTGCACGAAAATTTCTCACAGTAGTGACAATATGTATATTAATATTTAGGCGTTGAGTTCTGCCCCTCAACACGCAATGTCTCCAGAATTCGACAGAAAGTGGCGAATGGAGTGCCTTAACACTAGGTTCCCTCTGCGTTGCTGTGTGCGGGATACAGCGTGACGCAGGAAAAAAAATCTTTGCATTATTTTATTCGTTAAGTCACCAATACTGAGTATATTGGGTAGAACCGGAGGCACCTCTAAATAATGATGACCCGATGCCTTTAAGAGCTGAAGTGTTTAATGTATCTGTTAAGTATTGAGGCCAGTAGTATCGCAGTGGCACTAACTGTGACAGTAAAACCGACTGGTTGTGGGTTCGATCCCCACTCGAGGAGATGAAATATTTATTTCAATTTATATTTCCATTTCTTCGCTCTGGTATCGAGGCAAAGCGCGCTATAGCTCTTCAGAAATGTTTCAAGTCCACTAAGCTTGAAACAGATAGGATAAGAACGGCACATACTATAAGCAGACGAGCAAATAAACCAACAAGTAGACGAAATTATACGCACGTCTTATTCTTACTTTTCTTAATGTACTATATATGTTTTATTCACATAGTATATAATTAGCACCTTTTATCATCGTAGGAGTCGTCATTACCAAAACTCTCGTTGTACTGTTTTTCCAACTGTACAAATAAATAATCCAAGAAAAGTTTTGGTCATGACGACTTAATTATTTGAATATAGCGCCATCTTAGAGAAAACTTATTTATAACATAGTACATGCCAACATAATTTGTTATTACATACGCCGCAAGATGTCTCTAGTTCAAGTAAATGTTTCCAGAATGCTACGATTAAAGTATCTGAATTTAGTATCTTTGAAAAAAGATGGCATTATACCTATTTTCTTCTGACGTACTAATTACATCTGCAAAAATATCTGCTTTTTCAAGAGCTACACCTTTATCTAGCTATCGGTCTAGGTAATAAAATTGCGATAATTTAATTTTTAAGAAATTAAAAGAATTTTCGGGAAGCTCCGAAGCAGTCGTCCCTGTAGGACGTGATTTCTCAGGCGGTTTTAATGATACACGTGTTCAAATCCAGCTACGTGCAATATTAGTCCAGTCCAGTGCATTTGTATTCATTTAAAATGATTTTATTGACAACATCATAAAAATAATTCTCATATTATATGAGCCAAACGTTAGTGTAGTAATGAAAGCTATTAGGTAAATAAATACCAATCGAGACGCAATTGAGGGTAATGATGTGACTATCAAATATATGGGAAAACAATATATATTTATGTTGAGGCTTACTACTATTTAACCTCCACAAAAAAAGAGGAGTGTTATAAGGATGACGTGTCTGTTTATGTGTGTATGAGTTTGTAGCTCCTAAACTAATGAACCTATTCGGATTTTTTTTGTTTAAAAGATGTCCTATGCGAGAGTTTCTTAGTTCCTAGCCGTGAAAGAAAAAAATATTCATTCATATTCCGTTTGAAGATTATTTATCAATCAATTTTTTCTAATTGTTTGTTTACTTTACCAGTTTGTACCAACCGCGGCGTTGAGTTCTGCCACTCAACGCTTAATACCTCAAAACAGATGCAATTCAATAGATAAGATAAGATTTACTTTTTTGTACTTGATATTTATTTAATTTTTAAAATGCAATAAGACATTTTATTGCACTGTTTCTTATATATGTTTATTTAAAAATTGTGAATAAGGATTACGTTGAATAACAGCTGTAGACGATAGCTCTGTTCCGCTTACCGCTTAATTAAAGTAATTTAAGTTTAAATGTTTTGTATTTGTTATTTTTTATGTAAACTTTTATTTTTTAACTTTTACTTTTTATTTTTTAGTGTTCCCCATATAGCAGGGTAGGCTGAGGGAACCTAGTATTACACTAGGTTAAGTCGGGAATATTTAAGAAGAAAACGATATTTTCATCAGTGTTATTTATTTTGTTGGACAATTTGACTCACACTTATCAATTGACTTTTTTTTGTAATGCTCTTCCGTTAATATCACTTTTAAGATAGACACTTCTTCGTTAATGTCACTTTTAAGATATATTTTTAAATAGTTATTTCTTTTTTAACAATTATTTAAAGCCCATGTCTGTTCTTTAAATATTGCAGTAAAATATTAGGCTATTTGAATGACTGCCCCTGAAATACAGAAGGCGCTCTTCATGCACATCTGTAATAAAGTACTTTAGATGCTTTATGTATTTAGTATTTTATTGTACGGATATAAAAATATATTTGTATTTTGTTTAGAAATAGCTGATATTGAATCTGTACCTCTTGGTTCTTAAAATGTTCTAGCTCGTACGGGGGAATGGGGTATTGAATTCATTATCATAAAAATATTTTTTAAGAAAAACAAAATTACTTCAACATTGTGTAAAACCAAATGTTTCCGGTTTTACATATAATGTTGTTATAACTAAAAAAATATTTTAATTACTTTAAAGTAAACAAAATTATGGAAAAATAAGAACAATAAATCGAAATATTATTGTTACTAGCATTATATAATATCTAGCTTTAACACACTTCGTCCCTCAGTTTCCGCCAAATTCTAGAGGGATTGCGTGTGAGTGGCGGAACTTAACGTCACGAGAGTAATGAAACCAAAATACTTCAAAAGTTTATTAATATCTCTCTTGAAATAAGCAAACGTGAACTCGTTTCAGATAAATAAGTAGCTAGCCTAGTTTAGTAGATGTTATTTTAAGTAAGCTCAGCCCTAATCTCTTTCTAGGTTGCTAAAGTTCAGTGAGTCTTAAAGGCCTCCTCATAAAAAACTATAAGGGCTATAAATACTTTGGTATGGAACATTATTCCCTTATCTGCTTGAACCTATTTATTTTTTCTATTAAAATACATAAAAATAGAATCCTTTTATAAATTTTCTATTATTTTTTATGAGTCGTACAATTTCTAAATTAGCACATAGTTCTTATGTATGTGTTTATACTTACAGTTAACATAAAGTTTTAAAACTTTAGTAAACCAAGCCTTCATTTAAAATACAATTAGTTAGGACAAAAAGTGAGAAAGAAAGAATGCTATACAATTTTATTGAATAAACCATTAAAAATGCAGTAACAACTGCCTATTATTTTGCATTGGGTTTTACATTTATATTGAATAACGAAGTGAAATACTGTTTTAAATAATATTGTAATAATTCTAGTATAATCTATATAAAGGAATTATTGAAAAAAAATCAAGTTACTATTGTAACTTGATTTTTTTCATCACTTGATAATGTGAATTTAAGACAACTAAATTTTACCATATGATGATTCATAATAGAATGTGTGATAGAATCTAGGAACCTAGTGCTAATACACTCCGTTTCCATTAAAGCTCTCCCGTTCCACAATTATCAGCGAATTCTCGAGGTGTTGAGTGGCAAAACTCAAGTCGCGCTTTGACTTGTTACGAGAGCGAAGAAATGAAAATATTACATATTTCAGTCCCCCCAGTGGAAATCGAACCCACGCGTCGCGTTTTCTATCACACTCTCGTGCCCTTGCCGCCAGGACAGCCTCGTATATTGTGTAAATAAATTGAAAAAGTAACTTTTTGATACTCTCTAATTAAACAAAAACATGAACATATAACGGCAATGTAAGTACAAGTTCAACATTGTTAGTAGACGCAACTTGCAACAAGTGAAGTTGTGAACTTTCACAAAGCGAGTCTAATGTTAATGGGCAAAAGTTGAGGGTAGCTTGTGAAAATTAAAATAAAGTATATACCCTATACTTATATTTAATTATTTTTTTTAGTTTCACGCTATACCTTAAATGCCTTACTGTATTTTATATATAAAATATTTAAAAATGTTGGCTTGCAAAGCCGTTGTGCCGTAGTAGGGCATTGTCTGACCGTAATCGATGATTGTAGGTTTGATGCCACTCGGAAAAATTTCAATTTTTTTCATTTTTCCTCTCTACAACTCTGCTTCGAAAAATATACATAGGTTAGGATTTTCAAGTTTATTTCCAGAAAGACTTTTATTTTAACTTTAATTCATACAAAATTCACTAGAACGCCAACACAAATAACGATAAATCAGAGGTAGTCGTAACTCAGTGGGGAGTCGGTGCAATCGTACTTGCACCTGAGCCGAAGACGCCAGTGTGCATTGTCTTTACTTACATCATCTATGGCGGTTTGTGTTTATTTTGATAGTTATTACTGAAAGTCTCGAAATCAGGAGGAGAACGGAGAGTCTTGACAATAGTCTATTTCTGCCTACTGATATATGCGAATTCTGTGTCGATATATATATATGTACGAGTATATGCGAATTGACCAAAAAATTCTACAATTCATAATTTAAATGGCTTGGCTTTTTCCATAATTTTTATTTATTTTTCTGTATATATAACAGAAAAGATATATTAAAATTAAAATATGAACTTTAAATTAAAATTATTTTCAAAATACATGTTTTACATTCATATCATAACATCTACTATTAATCCTACTTTCAAAGCTACAAGCTACAACTGTAGAATAGAAGTACGACAGAAGTACTGCACGAATGTACATATCAAGGTCATTAACCTGTCTTCAGACGTGTAAAGACAACTGCTGGAGTTTCCATTATTCAGGAGTAAAGGGTTGGGTTGAGATACGACGCGCCAGCGCTATCATCATACGAAACGTGCTTGTAAACTCAATGGATGACTGTCTACTTTTGAAAAATTGATATCCTACTAATATTATAAATGTGAAAATATGTGAGGATAAATGTTTGTTCCATTTAAACTCAAAAACTAATGTATGGATTTAAATGATACTTTACATTATTATAGCTATATAAGCTGAAATGCTGAAAATTTACATAAATTATAGCCTATGTTATATTATAATATATATGTAAATTTGTACAATTTATGTAAATTTTCTATTTTTATTATTTATATCATTAATATTTTTATATGAATTCTTTGTAGACACCTACTGCACGACACCTAGGAGTGTTTTAACACTTAATTCTCTCTGCATCCTATTGTGTGCCTACGTTACAAAGTGTAAAGCAAAAAAAAATCATCATACAAACAATTCTATGTAGATTAATACAGTACTATATTCATCAAAAATATATCATACTAATATTTATTTATTGTTAGTCTAATACCCACGTACTTCAGTATTTCACGCCGAATGACATGTTTTTGATTTACACAGTCCCCGAATATTATGAAATACTGGCTGCTGTCGCTGTTTTATGTACGAAATTTATAAAATGTATGTAAAACGTGTACAAGCGTATTGGATTCTACAGTAATAATTTTGTTTATAAATTTACTTTATAGCCTACTGTGCAAATAGTAGTTTAAATAAAGATAATCTAGTGTTAAGACACTCTGGTTTCCACTAATTTTACTTTGCTGAAGAAAAAAACTCCTGAGAATCGAACGAGCAACCACCGCATGGTCAGTCGTAGATTGTCTAACTAATTTGTGCTGATTCCCACATAAACCACGTATTAGATTCACTATTCAATGTTTATACAAACAACACTGCAATCAAATGAACTGGAATGAAATAATTTGTTAACAGTACCTGATGGTTCCTTATTAACCGTATACATTTGATACGTTAATGTTTTTCTGTATTAAGATATCAGTTGTTTGCTGCTAACACATAGGTTAGATTTGTAAAATTTCCATTTCATCTTTCGTTTTTTTTTATTTTTTTTAGAGATAGGATAGAGCTAAGTGACAAATCACTACAATCAACCAAATTTTTTTTTGTTTTTCTATACGTTGCAATGTTATTCTTGATTTATTTTTTACTTCGTCTTTTTATTTTTACCTATGGTTGTCTGTATAAGAATATAGGCAATAAATAACATTTGCATAGTGTGTTTATATTTGTATTTTTTAACTTTATTTGTATTAATATATTTTTTTCATTTATTTTTTATATTACATTTATTTTATTCTGTCTCTTCTTATGCGATCTTATCCTGTCCCATCTTTATTACCCTACACCTATCTATATTATTCTATTCTTCTTATCCATACAGAAGCAGAAGAATACACTAGAAGGCAGAAAGTAATTAAATATTATAATAGAAAATATTAATTGCTATTCTTAGCTATTTATGAAAAATTGTGATGATTTAATTCTATAATGAATACAGACAGACCCGTCAACCAGCAACAAGTTACATGCCAGACGAGGTTCATTGTTAATGGGTTAAACTTGGCGCTCGTACAAATGGAAATTAATTACAGTTATTAAGGCTCCGTAGATAATTGTCAAAAGAATATTTTCAAATTGTAAAATTGTTATAACTTTATTTATTAGCGCAATCAACCAATCTTTATGAAATGCGATATCTTTTGGTACAAATCTCAAAGACGATTGGACTCTAATTATATTTACTTCATAATGTCTAAATATAAGAGAAAATTTAATAACTATATTTCTTATTATTAACTTTCTTTGCTCCATGCCGATAATACTGGATGAATGTCGTGCAAAAAGCCTGAGGACTCCCCGAGGGCATATATGAAGAAGTCGATGACAATGGAGGAGGCGAAAGAGTTGTGCAGAGATCGTGACGTCAGCGGTCCGTTCTTCCTGGCGACTCTGCGAGAGTTAAATCGTAAAGCTAAAAAATAACGTTCTTTGCTTACCTCATAAAGTGCAGGAGATAAAAGATTTTTTAAAAAACCACATGCAAGAGATCGTCGAAGCATATTAAGAGAAAATCTGTTTGTAAACGTGATGGTTGGGGCCTGGATCCTCACCCCCACAGGATAATGATTATATTTAGATTATTTTAATAATTAAAATCCGCGCTCTGTTAGGCAACTAGAAAAAAAATGCGTTTCATATTTACGAAATATAACAAGATAACAAAAACTTAAAATAGAAGTCGGATTATAATAGAAAGCAAATTTCCCATCTGCCTAGCAACTCCACACAGCCCGGCCTGGGCTATTCGGGATCCAGCTACGTTTCACATTGTCAGGTTTATGTGCCCCGTGCGCTGCGACCCGTATAAATTTCGAGAACAATACATTGTAATTTACATTTACGTACGTGACGTATGCGTGTGGTTTAGGTTTAGAAAAGGTTCAAGTAAATAGTCAATTTTAATTTAAAACTGTTTAAGGTTTCATTTCAAGTAGATACTTTTTTTTAACTTCACACTGTGTACCTCAAATCAGGGCAGGGTTCCCAGGTGCCTTACGCCTGTAGCACCTGGTGACCTAGTGTTAAAATACTCTGTTCCCATTAAGTGACTCTCGCCCAATGTTCATCAACTTCCTCACTCTCCGCCCAATTCTGCGCTCGTTATCAGGGCGTAAAATTAAAATATTTAATATTTCAATAATATATTTCCCTCGAAAAAATAACTTAAAACCATCCAATTATTGAAATTTTCAAGAAAATATGACAGAATTTTTTAATTGTCTTGTAGATTTCTTTTTTGATTTGTCACTAACAGTGCGTACCGGAGCGACCCCTATCGCTAATATTGTTTCATAAAAACAATTAATAAGATTTATGGCAAAAATAAAAATTCTTAATGCCATTTCTGCTATTAAATTCAATGGTGTACCAAATAAACGTGATTTGTGCTCGTCTTAACGCGCACCGCTTAAATAGAAAAAAAGTAATATTGTTACAGAATATTACGACGTTTTTTATAAAAATACTAGCGACCTGCTCGCGGCTTTGCTTATTATAATAACGAAAGTTTTCGTGTTTTTACTTATTATGTCTGTAGAGTGTTTGTAGAGATTTTTATATCTTCGCATAGTCATGGTGTGGGAACACAAGAGTGTGACTGTAAATACAACGGGTTGTAGGTTCGATTCCCACTTGAGGAAATGAAGTATTATCATTACAATTTTTATTATTATAGCCCAAGATTTCAAGGCCCCCAGCAAAGCTGAAATTTTGATGAAAGTGGTTGTCCCACATATGGCATTAGGGACCTTGTACGGTTAAAATAAGATATACTTAGAACATGACCGCCTTATACAAAAAAAATATCTAAACTTTTTAAATTATTTTCATTCAAACACAAAAAGAATCGGCTAGTAAATCATAAATGCGTCATAATTTACCATAGCTAGTCGCGTCACTCGCCCTATTGCAAACAAACACCTGAGCCCTTACTTTTAGGGAGCTCTTACCTTTCGCTACGATAATTTGAAATATTAAAACGAAATGGGTGGAATTTTGAAAGTATACATGTATTTTATGTTTTTCATTTCAAATTCATACACCAAAATACATTTAAATGTTATCTACCTAATGAGTCATTTGTATTCACTCAACACGCAACGGAAACTTAGAACAGAGTGTTTTAACACTAGGTTAACTTTACAGAAGGTAGGGGAAAATCTTAGTTGACTTTCGAGAATATAGTATCGATGACTGAAGGCGGGTACGTAAAAAGCATGATGACTCTCCGAGACCATGTATGCAGAGGCTGATGACAGTGCAAAAGGCAAAAAAATATGCAAAGACCGTTTTTATAGGATAGCCACTATCCTGCTTTAAAAATAAAGCGACAAAAATATGTTACACACTCATATACCTATAGATTTTTTTAAAAATCAAAGAAGTCCAATAAACAATTTCTCCACAATATCTACACCCAATAGCTAATACTTAAAAATGGCTGAAACGTGGAGTATAAAACTTCTAAAGTGTAAAACTTACGCTAAGAACTGTTAAGCCAAGAGTGAATGTGCACCAGTTACAATTTGCAGAAACGTTCCTCGCACCCGGCTTTTATCAAATTCATACATTGCACTTGGAATTGGACTAAGCGGTGTGAATTTCCTAGATTATTATGCTTTAGTTAGCTATTAGTTTAGAGTAGACACTTCTAACTAAATTATTAGAGGTTATAAACATATATTACTGTTATAAAGGTATCGTGCTTGTTTATATGAATGTAGTAATCTCAGGAACTACTAGTTTCTAATTTACACTTACACTAGGTTCCCTCCACCTACTCTGCTTTGCAAAAAAGCGTAAACATGTCTTGTTCTTTCTTGTTCAGTATTTACTGCTTAGAGTCATTCCAGTATTTTTTTTCCGCGCTTAAAAACATCTTTTTAACATTAAATCTCCGCAAATTGCACAAGAAAGTAATTAAAAGTCAGTCGGAGTTGGGACAAAGAGCGCATTCGCTTTATAAAATATTTTGCTACTCTGTGCAAAACAAAATTAAATTTTAATCATATTATACCTTATGGTGGAGTACTAAAAGATTATTTTTGAAAAATGTCTCGTAATTTATGTTGTATGGCTTGGATAAGGTAGTTAAATTTTGAGTTTTTAATATGTTTACAAGTTGTTTTCATTTTTTTTCCTTACATAGGAAGGTAGGTAGAGGGATCCTGGGAACCTACTGTTAAAATATTTTTTATCGTATTCTAGAGGCATTGCTTGATGAGTGACGGAGAATTGAAAATATTAAATAATTCAATTCCTCGAATGAGAACAACTGTGGGTGTGATTCAACGTGGTTTACTTTTGTTAATATTGAAAATACAAGTTTTCCCCCATTTTATATTAGAAATCCAAACCAATCATACTTTTAAAACTTATTTTTCAAGATAAACAATATCAAATTCAAAAAGCTCTGTAGATTGTGACTTCTTAACTTTCCTAAACTTCTAGCTATTTCTATCTTAGACTAAATTGTGACATAAGAAGTAGTTTCGTCTTGTCGTTTACCAAAATACCCGTGTAAAGTGCTTCCATTCTAGTCTTTAGGTAATCTGTCGTGGTTAACTTCCGCTTTGAAGCTTAATTACGAGTATATAGAGTTTAAAGACTAAGTAACACTGTGAATGCTTAGAAGATAAATAAATAGGAACAGTATACGAAAGTTGAAGAAGTGCAGGCTCGATTCAAATTCGGTCTGAATTAAATTTAATTTTCCTGGTCTGTTAAGAAAAAGGAAAAGTTACCGCAAGTCCTATTAAAAATATAATAAATATGAATGAAAAAAATTTTTATACTATTTATCTCGTATATAGTAGGGTAGACTTAAATTGTCTTACTTTTTCTTTTAGCGCTTATCTATGGTGCACATAAAAAAATAACAATATTAGTGAATCGAAAAGTAATATTTAATATTTTCATTTTCTTGCTCTGGTAACAAAGAAAAAGGCGGCAATGAGTTTCGAAATTCTACAAGCAACTTTTGCGGAGAGTAGGTCCCAGGTTCCCATTACCTACCCTGCTATATGCGAGATACAGCGTGAAGAAATTGACAAATTTACTGCACGTAAAAACTAAACTATGTGTTACGTGTAATAAGAAACGAAAAATGTGTAAAAACAATGAATAAAAGAAAGCTTAATAAGAGGTTTTTCATATATTTTCTTTGAAAGTGAGATAAATATTTCAAAAGTCATAAATGTATAATGTCGGCGTGATAGCGACTCAAGTATTATTTTGTGTGCAACACAAATTATTGCGGACAAAGCGGTGTTGGTGTTATGCTTTGTGGAAAAAATGTTTTTTATCTTCTATTTTAAAGTCTCTTTACAAATTTTTATATTTTAGTTAAAAGTTTATTATTAGTATAAATTTTTCTTTTATATATATCTCTTATTTTCTTTTAGAAGGCAGAGTTAACGTAGTGTTAAGACACATCGTTCACTACGCACCGGTCAATTCTCAAGGCATTGCATTTGTTTTTTTACTAGAGGACAAAAAAGTGTGAGTGAGAATCGATTCCACAACCGTAGCGTTACATCAGATGCTATACCACTGAGCTATAATGGCCTCAAAATATTATTTCAGTATGGCTTTTTTTTTATTTTCCTTTTAGGTTGCTAAGCTCACAAAAATACTGCATCTCGATTATAGCAGCATAAGCTAAATAAACAGAGTAAAGTTAAAAAATAACTATTACTCCGTGGATGAAGCTGCATATTTTCATACATAAAAAACATGTAATACATAAATACTTCTTATCTAAGCAAAATTGTGGCTCTGAATTCTATCATGCAAAAGGAAACGTCTTTTTCTTGATTTTTAGATAATCTGATATAACAAACCGAGGTCGTGGTGGCCCAGGAGCACAAGAGTGTGGACTGTTACGCGACAGTTGTGGGTTCGATCCTCGCTGGATGGAATATATTATTATTTTCATTTCTTTGTTCTGATATCAAGACAAAAAGCCCGGTGTTGAGTTCCATCACTCAACATGCATTTCTTCGAAAAAAATTGTAAGTGGGGAAAGGAGTGTCTTAATTAAGTTTCCTCTGCCTATCCTGCTATGTGCGGAGAGAGTTTTTTTGGCAAGCGCGTAAATGTATGCAAGATAAATCGTAAAGCTCCAAAAATATACAATAATATAAACATTAAACACAACAAAAATATGTCATATTTTATGAAAATATATATAAGGAAGATTTTGTTTTATTGAGAAGGCTTACGTTTTAATTAAAAGAGCCAAAGCAGTACTTAACATCTTCATCATTTCTTGAAGAAACTTGTTTAGAAATTCAATCTGTAGATAAGTGCTTGCAATTTATTCTAAGAATATTCTAACATTTTAATGTATTTAAAAAAAAATATACTCGTAAATATTATCTTTTTTCTTTCTCTTCATTCTTTCTAGCCGGGGCCACACCACTTTCTTCTTTATTTATGATTATATAAGAGACATTTCGTGTTGACAAGTTGTGGCCTAAGGTAAACTGTAAAATAATATATAAAATCTTGGAAAAAAAAAGAATTAAGCACAAGCTTTTATTACAATTAAATTAACAGTGAGTTGAGGTCAATCTTGGCACCTCTGATCCACACAAAGGCACAGAGGGTTACTGTAAAACCGACTAGTTGTAGGTTTCATCCCTATTCGAAATAAAATAATTATTTAAATTTATATTTCCATTTCTTCGCTCTGGTGTCGGAGCCATTTCCGTTGGGTTCTGCCACTCAACATGCAATGCCTCCAGAATTCGGCAAAAAGTGAGGAACGGAGTATCTTAACATTAGGTTCCCTCTGCCTACCCTCCCATGTGCGGGATACAGCGTGAAGCTGATTTTTTAATTTTTTAATTTTAATTATACATGTTTTTAACACCACCACCTGAGGGTATCACCGCCTCTTACGACCTCATGCAACACCAGAGGCCGGCCTTTAATGTAGAGCTACCACACAACATTTTAGATAATAAATAAGTAAAATAAATAGAAAACCTTTTCCATTTATGCTAATGTACTTAAAGATCAAACAAGGAGATCACCTAAATTGTATTATATTCTAAACGTGACTACATTTAGGCTGGCACTACGCCAACAGCATCAACAGGTCAGCACTGTTTTTATTATGATATCAACCTGTGTTTTGTTACAGAACCTCTCAAAGAAGTCGACAAAGCTATTAATACATTCATATTCTAATGGAAAAAAAGCCTAGAATATTATAGATTTGGAAATGTGGACGCCAGCCGTAGCAGGGGCACAAGCTTAATAGTGCCTTAATGGGAACGAAGTGTCCTAACACTAAGTTTCTTCTGCCAGTCCTTCAATGTGCGGGATACAGCGAGAAACTAAAAAAACCAGACAAGTGCGATTTAAGCTCACCCACCGAGGGTTCTGTACAAAACCGTAAAATTTGAGGTCTCGAGCTTTTTTTAAAATTCAAGCTTACTAAAAAGTAACTATGTAACTAAAAAGTATTCTCGGTTCCGACTATAAATTATAATCGATATTTGGAATATTAAATTTGCTTATATTTTTATTCACCTAAATATATAATGTGTATATATGAGTAAACAGACATCTACGGAATTTCCAAAGGCTGACCTGTTGAATATTGGGCGTTCTGCCAAGTATCTGTGGGCTTTTAAATTAATACTAAAATCCCATGACAGCTTACCGCATTGTTATAAAATGGATATAGTATAATAAATTCATGAGTTTGGGTAAAACAAAGGGTAATTTATCATTATTTTACGATTGCTCTTATCGATCTCTTACTCATATGGCTTATATGTTTTTTTATTTTACAGTAAATACTAGTTGAATGGTTATGTATAGTATAATATAATGAAACCAGTCAAGTGCGAGCCAGTCTTGCTTGACGAGGGTTCTGTACTAATTTTTTGTTTGTAGCTCAACGTTACACTGTAGTCAGGTTGTCCAAAGAATTACGAGGACTACCGTTCTGCTGCTGTTGCCCTACTGGTCAGTACGTGTACAGTGACTGTAAACGCGGCGGTTGTAGGTTCGATTCCCACTCGAAGAAATTAATTATCTTCATTTTGTAGCTCTGGTAACTATACAAAAATTCTGCGTTGAGTTTTGCCACTCAAAAATTTAACACTCGAACTTACTGTCTGTAGTGATTTATATTATAGGCTAATATAATCACATTACATGTACATGCATGCATGTATAGCAGTGACATCTTAATACATGCACAATATGACAATACTATCCAAACCATGCTGACATTATGAAATAGTTGGAGCATAAGCGCTTTAGTTCATGGAATATTACATATTTCGTTCGCACGATATTCCCTTTATTAATTACTAATTTCCACTAACAACTTTACATGTCCTAAAATGTACATTTTCCATATAAATTCCATTTTCAATAAATCTAATATTTGGGATATTTGTCAGTGTAATGGAACTCAAAACAATGATTTTTAATTCGTTTTATCTGTTTGTCTTTGAGTTTTGTTCGCTAATCTCAGTAATGGCCCAATCAATTTAAAAACTTTAAACTATTGTAGGTATTTTGGCAAGCTTCCTTTAATATTTAGTGTTTGTTTTAATTTCCATCGGTTCATAAATATTCCGATTCGCTCTTGGTTGGTTTTTGGATTCGATTGGTTGGTTTGTAGATGCTGGTATATTATATAAACATTTATATATATGTACATATTGCATTATAGGAAAACTTTGGCCCCGCTCAGCAAAATCGAACTTCATATTCATATTTTCTTTAAATACACCAGAAATAACCATTCCCTAGAGCGTGTTTCGAGTTTGAACTATTATACTATGAAGCCTCCCTAAAAGAGCTAAGCCTATATAGCCTTTGTTTCTATCTCCCCACACACATCTCTATTCATAAAGTTAGTTAATTGAACTTAGTGATAAATCTTCCTATTCTCTGATTACAAAATAGTTTGTAGTCTTCAAAGATAGCTTCAGACAGATTGCGTTCTGGGTGATGTAGCATTTAATTAAACATTTTCGTTAAATATTCAATATACTCGTATGTATAACATATTAATTTTGAATTATTAGTAACTTCGTTTACGTGGACTTCACTTGTGAAAAAAACTTTCCATTTATATAAACAGTATCTAGAAAAAAACATTTTATCATAATAAAAAATATGTTTAAAAAAAATAATAATTCTTATACTATCAGTCCACAAGTCACATATCACTTGTCAATTGTTCTGAAAGCGTTCCGAGTGTGAAACAACCGGCGACGTTCAATTTCCTTTTTGGTTTGATATACAGATGTATTCTAGCCTTTGTTTGATGTTCTTGCCATTTTGCCAGTAAAAAACGAATGATTTATATCCTTATATATATATCTTAAAATAATTTTTGCAATTTGTAAAGATTTATGAAAAAAATATAACTTAAAAAATACTTTACTATTATCAAAACAACGCCACGTAGGCATCGTTACGTATTAGATTTTAATTTTCTATATTTAATAAATATAGCAATATCCTTTTTTCAATTCCTTATAGACTTCCTTAGAATATAATTATATTATAGTTATATACAAAAAATAATAACAAAAAATAGTCATTAACACTAAAATATCTTGAATAAATTTAAAAGTATTAAGTTAACAAACAACAACTTTTAAAGTTGGTAAAGTTTTGTAATTTAAGATATTTATCTGCCACTATTATATCTGAGTGCACGTTAATGGATTTACAATTACGTTTTGTATCCTGCACATAGAAGGGTACGCAGAGGGACCCTAAGAACTTAGCGTTAAGACACTCTCTTCTCATTAAGGAACCTCCCTCCCCACTTTCCGCCCAATTCTTGAGTCATTGCCTGCTATACAGCGGAACTTAACATCGACAGAAGAATTACTTGAGGATAATCTTTATATTCAAAACCTAAATAAAAAGAAGAAATGAAAATATGAATAAGTAATTCCTCCGAGTTGGAATCGAACCCACAATTCCACTCCACTATTTGAAGAATATGTAATTACAATAATCTATTACCAATAATAAACGAAAAACATAAACCAACATTTTATATATACATGTTCTGCCTACGGAGCTACATATGTTCGTGTCACTTTCAAATTTGGTCGCGTCAAGCTCGTGGTCGCCAGTGCGATTCAATTTCCGCTAAGCCACTTGTAGGCCAGACGCTGGTACAATCTTGGTTAATTGTGTTCTATGGATGTTCTGGATTTAGTCACGTGGTCCATTTACAATGGATTATCTCAATTCAATACTAGGCACGTTATTTTTAGTAACCGCGTTGATATGAATAATTTGAATATTCTATTTTTCTATATACAATTTAATAGTCATAATATTTTTTTTATCAGCTTCAAGCTGTATCAGAGCACTAAGCAGGATTGGCAGAGGGAACGTAGAGTTAAGACACTCCGTTCCCCACTTTCAGTCGAATTTCTCATGGCAAGGTAGGCACCGAAAAGTGATAGACCTAGTGGCAAAATATTGTCATTTAGATTTTTCATTCTCATTAAGATTAGGTTTTCCGCAGCTTTTCTGGCGAAACAAAATACGGCGTTTAGTTTTGCCAGAGTTGCAAAATATGAATAATTCGTGACTCTCAGTAGAGATCAAATCTACAACTATCGCAATTAAAGCCAGACCTTGTTCCACTGCGCCACGATATCTTTAATATTTTTTCATATAAATTCCTATTTTTACATAAACAGTAACAGTACTAAATAATATTGTTTTTTGCATAATTAAAAATATATTTTTAACAAAGTAGTAAATTACTTAGTTCTTTAAACAAATGTTAAACTGTTTAATAACCTAAACAGTTAAAACGAAAAATTATAACTCCATTTAACATAGTTAACTGACCATAGTTTTTTACACTGCAGTCTGGTAAAAAGATAGACTCGACAAATCAAAGATGACAAGAGTAAAAAGCCTTTCAGCATACAATGCCCTACATTTTTAAATTTAGAATAATCTGTAGAATATCATCCAGGGTAATTTCAATTAGGGGGGGACTGTCAATTTTTCAAAGTCACAGCCCATTTGATCGGCGCGGGCTTTAAATAAAACAAAGGCCACAGCGATGATGAGGTCATCAAAGGGCGTAATTAAATTAGGGCGAATAAAGCCCAGCTTTTAGGGATTTTGGTGAGGGCTTAACCCAAATATCCTTTTCTACGAGTGTATGTATATTGTAAAGGCAAACGTAATGGTCTGTGTGCGTCCACAGATCTCGATGTTTATTGCAAGTCTATTTCTGTCAAGATAATATTTTTGTATCTGTAGCCTGTACGAGTGATTTTTTTTTTAGTGTTAAGACACTACCTTTCTCCACTTTCCCGCTGAATTATGGTGACGGAACTCAACGCCGTCAGCCGTCAACGCCTATTTACTAGAGCCGGGAAATGAAAATATTAAATTTTTCATTTCCTCGTGTAAACCCATTCGTCTGTCGCATCTACAATCGCACGCCCGCCCTTGCGCCACAACTGACGTCATTTTTTCTAGTGTCAAGAATACTTACCATAATAGGAAAGGCAGAGGAAAAGGCAAAAAAAATTTTACCACTCCGTTCCTCACTTTCCACCCGATTGTCGATACATTGAATGTTGAGTGACGAAACTCAACGCTGCGCTTTGTTTCCTATGTGATACTAAAATATAATTCGTGATATTTAAATTTAAATCATTGATTTTTTATATTCAAAATATATTTATTTCATATATAATGAATACAGAATATGTTTATTTACCATAGTGAATAATATGTTAAAATTTTAATGATACTTACACATAAAAGCTTTCTAAAGGCCAAAGGGTCGATGTTCCTAAAATAGATAGTGTTCACTTTTAAACACACTGAAAGATAAACAAACGTAGTATAGAAACTTTTAGTTATTTTTAGGAGTTGAATATGTTTTTCTAAATATGAATAGCAAAAAAAAACAATAAAGAAATTAGAAGATATTTTTTTCAGTATCCCTTTTTCATTCCTCTGATAGCAAGGGAACTTAGCGCGAAGAAAGGGAAATATTTCATTTATTCGAGTGGGGATCCCACAACCGTTTTTATGCACATTTTGTGTTCTGCGCCAGACTGGGCTCATTCATAGATAATTATTTTAGTTTTTATATTTTTATTATTGTTTTTAACATGGCCTGTATTAAAAGAAAACAGAAGACAGTAATATATGATTCTATGTAACGTTTTAAATAAAAATAGCAAATATTTACGCTCAGTATACCAACAAACCCGCCGAGGAATCGCACAAAATACAAATATTGACATCTCAAAGCTGACTTACAAATTGAAGCAATAAATCAGTCTTCCAAAAGGCAACCTTCATTAACTTTTCATTGTGATGAATTTATTAATCTTCTTATGAAATTAAATCTTACACTTATTAGTCTAAAATATTTGTTTTATATAGAACAACGTTTTTTTTTTAATATTTTTTTGGTTTAGACGAAAGTTTTAAGAAGTTTTTAGCTGTACTCTATATCCTGCACATAACGGGGTGGGCAGAAGGAATCTGGGAAACTAGTGTCAAGACAATTCGTTTCTGTTGATGCCGAATTCTGAAATGCATGTTGAGTGGCAAAACTCAACGCCGCTACTTTCCACGTTAACTGAGCGGGAAATATTAAATATTTCATTTGCTGAATGAGAATTCAACCTATAACCTGTCGTGCTTATAGTTACACGCACACGCTTGTACGATACGCACGACTGGCCTCTACATATGTCACCTCTTTAAAAAAGGAGTAATTACGTCAGTGCTGCACCAAAACAGCGGTATGTTCCACATAATACGAGTATCTCATCAGACACAACATTGTAACGTTCATAAGTATAGAAACTTAGAAGAAGTCGCCTCGGAACGCTGATTGCAGTGCCACTTAGCTCGTTTGTGCCTCTCCCGCTCTCTCTAAGTATCTACATTCGACATTTAAAGCCGACTAAATGAATGGAAAATTTTGTTGAGAATTTCACATTAAAATGATATTGGTATAGTTTGATAATATCTAAGTCAAAGTCAATCAAAAAGATTTAGCTTTAAAAAATGTAATTATAATTGATATATTTAGTATTTATTAATATAATTCTGACTGAAAATGTGATGGTTATTGTTCGTCCGTTCGTTCGTTTCTACTCGAGTGCGGGGTATGCGGCGTTAAGTTCAGCCAATCAACATACAATGCCTCGAATGTGGGAGCAAAATGAAGTATAAAGTGTTGACACTGGTTTCTCTTTGCCTACTCCGTTACGTCTGTGGACGTATTTAAAGATTTTTTCTAGAAGGGGGGGGCTGGAGTTTGGCATTGAGGAGATAAGTTTGCGTAAAGGTCTTTTTGTATTTTTCAGGGCAAATTTTTTGTTAGTATAATTTCTGGAGAGGATACAATATTACTCTCAGTCGGGTATAGCCCACCCGAGCTCTCTATATTCCTACGCTTATGACTACATACGGGATACAATGTGAAGCTGAGAATTTCATCTTTCATACAGTTGAAAAGTGTCTGGTACAACTAGAAGACGACGACAGTTCTGAGTTCGATTTCCTGCAGTTTAGTCTTTTTAAGTATTTATTCATAAAATACTTAGAAAGACCAAAATACAGGTGTATACTGGTGATACTAAAAATATTGTCTCAAAACTTGCATTTTATTTAAAGCTATTTTCGCTTAGTCATTATTTCAATATTTCCTGCCCGAGGCGTATCTAAAGTTTTATATACGAGTATATTCAAAGTGCTATTACGCGACCGTAACTCACCGGTTGCTCTTTCAATAACAAAAAGTAATCTCCTACTGTTTGTTGAGAACTTTCTTTTAGATTATCGCCGGACGTAATATTTTTGATTTAAAATGCGCTTCTGAAACATGAAACTTATTTTTAATTTTGGTTTCAAAATAAATCTATGGTAATTTTATATTATAATGATAACACTATGAATATCTGACGCGTTCAAGTATTTCCATATGAGTATTAAAAGTTTTTAAATTTTGTATACGTATGTTCGTTAAAATGGCATACTTAACATGAGCTCTTATTTGTTTTAGGACTTAATCTTCATAGATCCATATAGATCCAATAGATCCTCAGAAGTATCAAGTATCCCCCCATCCCTACTATAAATGGAACCTAAATCTATAAAATTGAGGCCGTTGTGGTGCAGAGGAAGCATGTGACTGTAAAGGCGATGATTATGTATTCGATTTCCTCTAGGCGAAACGAAATATTAAATATTTTATTCTTTTTGTTCTAATAACGAGGCTACAAGGCTTAACAGGCAATGCCTCGAGAATTCTGCGGAAAATGGAGAATGGAAGTGTTAATGAGAACGAAGTATCCCAACAACAGTTTCCCAAATTCTGTCAACCTTGCTAAGCGCGGGATACACCGTGAAGCTAAAAAAAATTCAAATAATATCAAAAACAAAAAAAAAATCACAACAGTAATGTTTCCTAGATTTGACAACAAAAATTTTACGTTACTTTCCATAAAATTCAGCCTAATCAAATCATGGGCGATGTAAACATCCAAATTGAACTGGAACAAATTCAAAAGATCGTAATCAGAAGTGAACGTCTCAATAATCAAATTGAATACAATAACACGCTCATCAAACGAGGTTGGCACATACAAATGTATGGAATACGGTAGCAGAATGTTTATTAAAGTAAAATTCCCTAAAAAAGTGGCAAACATGTGGAATTCTTGGTGAATTTGTAGAGTACGCTGCTATTTATTTATATACCTAACTAGCGGCCCGCTCGCGGTTTCACCCGCGTGAACTATGTTATTATTAATTTCTGTTTCCATGACTACGTCCTAGTGACGTCTATGCAAAATTTGAGACTCCTAGCATTTGTAATAACGAAGTTTCATACAAACTTTCGACCCCAAAAACAACCCCTTAGAAATCGAATATTGCAAATCCCCGTCTTAGCGAGCACCTACGTCCTATAAATAACTCCTATGCAAAATTTCAAATTCCTAGTACATGTAGTTTCTGAGATTTATTATTTCATTTTTTTGATGAGTTGAGATGAGATGAGACCTTTCGATTTAATATACATAGATGTATTACCTTGTCATATTATGTTATATAACATCTTTTTAGTGTCCCTTATCTCAGAAGGTAAAACGTTTGTCAAGACAGTTTATTAAAAATCATAATAAAAATATATAAGTAATAATTTATTTATATTAAAATCTTTTAGATCAATCTTAAATGTTTTTAAATTTTAGTCAATGTCGAGTGCCATTCGTATAACAAGTCCACTTTGAATTTCAAAAACGGAAGACAACAAGCACCTTATTACAATCACTTTTTCGTATCTGAATATAAAATAAGATATCAATTTCATATAATAGCGGAAGAGTGTTTGATTGAAAACTCGAAGCGTGCTCGACGTGCGTTTGATTCCTACTCGGAGGAACACGGCACAGGCCCAGGGGCACAAGCGTGTGACCGTAAACGTGGGTTCGATTCCCACTCAAAGGAATGAAATATATAACATTTTAATTTCTTTGCTCTAGTGTTGAGGTAAAGCTTGATTTCCGCCACTCAACACGTTCAGTGGAAAATGGAGATCTTAATCTTCTACATGAGGGATATAGCATGAAGCTAAAAAAAATAATCTCATGTCTAATTCTCTTTTTTCACTTTTAAAAGCCATTCAAGTTTAAAGCCGTAGGCGGTGGCCTATATCGCCCACGCTATAAACTCTGCGTGTTATGCAAAAATAGACAGAATTAGAAGGACCATGGATATATAAAAAATACATTAAATTTTCATTCGTTTTTAGACATTAATATAAATAAAATGTATTTTAACACTTTTAGAGGCCATCATGGCTATAAACGCGATGATTTGGTTCCCGATTCCTAGACACGTGGCCTTAACATTAAGTTTCCTCTGCGTACCCAGCTACGTGCGAGTTACAAAGTCAAGTGGTGAAGTTACACCAGTGCTTATTTTCTATGAAAACCTTTTCACTTTTCGCATTTTTGTCTTCAATTGTATTATAAGTTCGTGTAAGTTAGTCCGGGGGAAGCAATAAATAAATTGATTGTTCGGCGAATTTCATGCAAAATGCATAAAAATGATTAATACCTTTACGCGATCTTATGATAAATGGTTTTTACAAACAAATAACAACAAGACGGACGGACGGACTCTTATAAGGGTTCCGTTTATTCGGTTTAAGGTACGGAATTCTAAAAACCACGCACGCCCACATACACGCACGCAAGCACCCACACACTCACGTACGTACATTTACATGTACAAATAAACGCGAAACAAATAAACAAACTATAGATAACCACTACGCCACAGTTAGACTAAGTAATTATAGTTAGTGAAATGCTTTTAAAAGTTTTCAGTTTAAAATAGATTTTTATCCACAGTCAGTTTTGTTTGTTGGTGTTATAAGTAAAGTTTGAAATTTTCCTTTTTACGTTTAAAATTGTTTATAGTTGTTATGCGAAATTACATACATTATTAGCAGACTGGGCGCAGAGTAAATGCTTCATTTGCTAAACAACCGAAGCTGGTAAATCAATCTACGCTATTGGTGCAGGGCATGAATGATGAGTTTAACGACAGCGGACGAGGTGAAAGAGGCTCTCTGGCTATGGCTACTCTGTAAAGTATGAAGCTAAAAAAATACTATATATTTGTATATATATATATGTCTATATATATATACGTAGTATTCACATATTTAAGCTTTATTCAATTTAAAAGTTTATTCGGCAACAGCAGAGTGGCCCGTAAGCAGTGCTCCACAACAAACTACTACTTTAAGTTCCAACGTATAAAGTCGAAATAAAAACACGTTGAAATGTAACCGTTCGTACAGACGAAAAAGTTTATGGAATTCAAACTGTAACTGCAACATATTTCACTGAACATACGTACTTCGAATGTTAAATAACAATTATTTTTAACTAAGTTTTAATTTCATAACTAAATATTAATTTTGGTAGCCAGTGTAGGCAGAGGGAACCTCGTGTGAAGTGTCTCCGTTCCCCACTTTCCGCCATATTCTGGAGGCATTGCCTGTTGAGTGGCGAAACTCATTAATTATTAATTAATTTACATTAAGATTTTTTGGGTATGACAGTTTTAACACATTTTAATGAAACCATTTTTAAACAGATTATTCGTCGAGTAATTTGGTATTCGGAAATATGATTCGCTTGATGTTTCCAATATTTTAAAGTAGCCCCTGCTAGTAGAATGTCTGTCTGTAACCAAAATGTACGTGATTAATCCGTTTAAAAGAGTTTAATTTTATATTTATGAATGGTAGTCCCAGTGAGAATTGTGGATAAATTATATTTTGCCAATTATGGGTAATTGGCCAAACACGCTGATTTTAAGTCCGAACAAAAAAAGTTATATATTCGTATGGTTAATTTTTATATATATTTCAAAATTCATCTCAATGTCGCATTTTATCTGCGATAGACAGAAAACGAGAATTATTAATTCCCCCGAGTGGGTATCGAACCTATTACTTTCACGTCGCTGAGTGTTAGATAATCATAACGGTAACCAAATATTTTAATACTATAAATAATATGATAAAAATCCTAGAAACGCCAAGCGTCAAGCCCAGAGGCATGATTAACGATTAAATGTCAACAGTTCTGACCTCGAAAATTGATTTTCCTAGCTAATTTGAATCTTATCGGTTTTTTTTCTTTTAAAGTGGCTATAAGTTGCTTGTTTCACAATATTTTTATTTATATAATATATTTTGTATTATATTGCATATATATATTAGTCTTGGCGCAGGCGCAAAAGCGTGTGACTGTAACGCAACGGTTGTGAGTTCGATTCCCACTCGGGGGAGCTAATTATAATTTATAAATATTTTCATTTCTTGGCTCTGCTCTGCTGCCACTAAACACATAATACCTTAAAAATTCAGCGGAAACTGGGTAACGACGACAACAACGACACAAGGTTCCCTCTGTCTATCCGCTGGATGCGGGATTCAGCGTAAATCTGAACAAAAACCAAACAAACTTTAAAAGAATAATATATTAACAGAATTTCCCTATTCATTGCGTTAGTCAGAGCCATTCTGTTTTACGACGTCATAGCCCTGCCCTATCTAAGATTATCTTATACTCACTTAACAATGCCCATTATGTTCCATTGAGTGGACCTAAAAACCTCGTGGACCTTTACAAGAATTCTGACTTCTGTAGTACTTTTTATGTTCATTTAAGATAAGTGCTAGAGTTAGATTTACTGAGTTGTTTCACGATGACTTTTTTTTATCATGTTCTTAAATATAGGAGTGTTGATTGTTATTTTATTTTATAAATGTGCCAAGATTTTGACTGTAAACGCGGCTGTTGTGGATTCGATTCCCGCTGGGAGGAAATAACTATTTTCATTTTCTCTCTTTGGTAACAAAACAAAGCGCGGCATTCAGCTCCACTCCCATTCAAGCGAGTTCCACTTCCCATTCTCCCATTGAGCGGAAAGTGAGGAACAGTGGGAACCATGATTCTCTGGTGCATAGTTAAATTTGTCTATAAGTTCTTATTTTGTAATAGGCAATTGTTTTGTTAAAAACATGAAATATTAATATAGAAATAAAATATAATATTAAAATAAATTAGTATTTTTTTTCTATTATGTTTTAAAAAATAACACTGTGATGTTGTCAAAAAGTATTTAACTGTGATGCTCTAATTTAAACTATGTCTTTCCGTGATCTAGTTAACTTAAGTGCAAAATTGGGTTGAGTTAAGAAACATTCTATTTCTCTTAAAAAAGATATGGTATTGATTTTGTACCTGTAAATTTGGACTTCTTAAATGATTTCACTGTAAAATATTTTTTTTCTTACATATGCAAAATACTGCTAGATCGCTCGACCTAAAATTTTTTCGTTTCGTTATGATGGATGTATGGAACACAATGTCAACTACAGTAGTTCACGAGCACGGCTTGTTAACAGAAAATGCAAATTGAAAAAATAAGAGGCCAGTCGTGGCGCGGCACAAAGTGTGCTGTAAAATCCACTGGTTGTGAGTTCGAGTGGGGACTCGACTAAAGGAAATATTGAGTATTTTCATTTTATCGTAACAAAGCAAAGCGCGGTCTTGAATTACGCCACTCAACACAGCAGGGTAGACAGAAGGAACCTGGGAACGTAGTATATATATATATTTTTAATTTAATTCTTGCTTACACTACAGACTTATGGTCCGTATCTTTTGTTACCTTACCTACCCATATTTTTTCTTTATCACTTTTTTTTCTTTAGATATTATTTAGAACGTAGAGTTAAGACACTCCCTTCTCAATAAGCTACCTCTGTTCCCCACTTCAAAAAAAAATATTTAAAAATATACTTTTCCATCCTAAGTTTGCTCTTTGAGCTATAGAATAATCCTTTTATCATAAAATCATGATGAATAGAGCTTTTCATTCGAAAATCAATCGGAATATTTCAGTAATGATATTATTTTAACGATAACTTTATATTAGAACATAAAGGGCGCAGATAAAAGGCGATGCTATAAAAGAAAACAAAAGGCTCTATTACAGATGAAAAGAAAATCTGCCTTAGACAGATTTCATTTGAGTGTTATTAGCTCCATGACTATTTAGATGGATTTTTTTATTAATTATTTTTATTTCTTCTAATATTTTACTTGTAACAAAAAATATAACGTATTCCTATTTCTATTATATCTTAAAGTTTTGAGAGGAGGATAGCGTAGGCAGAAGGAACCTAGTGTTAAAACACTCCAGTCCCCACGTTCTGATGAATTCTGGAGGCATTGTGTGTTGAGTGGCGGAACTCAACGTCGCTCTTTGCCTCGACACCAGAGCGAAAAAATGAAAATACAAATATTAATTAATATTTAATTTCCTCGAATGAGGATCGAACCCTTAACCGTCGCGTTACAGTCACACCCTTATGCCGAGGTTACCTAAAACTAGGTTCCCTCTGCCTACCCTGCTGTGTGCGAGATACAGCGAGAAGCTGATCTGTGAGATGAATTCAATTCTTTGAATTATTTTAAATAATCTTTTATCCCAAAAATCTGAGGATAAAATAATACTGTACGCCCATATAAAATTATGAGCGATAACAACTCGGTGAAACGCCTATGAATTATTCATAGCTCCCGATCGATATACATACATATTTTGAGTTGGTAGGAATTCGACAGATACCAAACGAAACTAGCTATGTTTTTAGGGAGGCATTTTTCTATTACTTGTGGCTCATAGTTAGCTAGGTTTCAGGAAGTTTATTTTTATCTGTGAGTAAAATATTTCTTGTTTTTTTCCTTCTTTTATATTTCTGAGACATTGACTGTGAATGTGATGATTGTGGGTTCAATTCCCATTCGAGACTATGTTTAAATTATTTTTCTTTTACCGCTTTGGTTAGGTTAGATAAAGCACATAATCATACTGAATGAATTCAGTCATCGTTCCACTCTCCACATATACCACAGTTTCTCGAAAATATCCGTCAAAAAGTGTAACACTGAGAAAAACGAAAAGAAGAAATTAATAAAAATAGGTAACTCTGATAGAAATTGGAAATTGCAATTATCATAATTCATCTGAAAAATTATTACAGCACAATTAATTTTAAATTTCCTTAATAATATTAAATTTATTAATCAGATGTATTTTTCATATCCTTATCGCCAACATAAAACCAAAATAAAATAAATATTTAATATTTTAATTTCTGCACTCTGGTATTGAGGCGTTGAGTGCCGCCACTCAACACGTAATGCTTCCAGAATTTGGCGGAAAAATGGAGAACGTGGCTTAGCACTAAGTTTCCCTTGTCTACCAGCTATATGTGAAGCAGTATATAAACCAAAATGGTTTTAAATCATAAATATATAAGTAGTCGAGTAAATATATTGAAGATACTCGTATATCAGCGCAAAAGTGACAAGCTCACGCCGTATAAAGGATAAAAATGCTGACAAACGGGTATGATAAAACGCTCGCATTGCCAAATCAGAAATGCCTCAAACCGCTTTAGGGAAAATATTTCAGTATAAGCGGCTAAACGAAACACGGTTAGGTTTTTCTTACCTTTGCACATTTCTCAAGTTATATATATAACTAGCGGATGCGCGCAGCTTCGCTAGCTTATTTAGGGGGTGAATTCTAATAAACCATGAAACATGTGTTCAATGAAATATTTTTAAGAGTCTAAATTTCAAATTTTATAAAAATCGGTGGCGATTTGAACATTTTTCCATACAAACTTTCAACCCCTTATTTGCACCCTTAGGGGAAGAATTCTAGAAAACGATGAAACACGTGTTCAATTAAACATTTTTAAAAATCTAAATTTCAAATTTTATAAAAATCGGTGCCGATTTAATTTTTTTTCCATACAAACTTTGAACCCCTATTTTATCCCTTTAGGATAAAAATTTTTCAAAATCCCTTCTTAGTAGATGTCCAGATTATGAAAGTAAACATCTGTCCAAATTTCACGTTTCTACGCACAGCGGTTAGTCAGTCAGTGAGGACAAGTCCTTTTATATATATAGATTATATATGTAGGTTAGACTAGGAGAATCTAGTGTTAAGACTCTTTTATTAGCTTCACGTTGTATCCCGCACATAGCGGGATAGGCAGGCATTGCGTGTTGTGTGGCGGGACTCAACTAGTTTCTAGAGCGAGGAAATGAAAATATTTAATATTTCGTTACGTCGAGTGGGAATCTGACCTACAACCTGTCGCATGTTAAGACTAAAATATTATTGATTTTCTATAACGGGAAAAATATTCTTTCATTCATTTCATTTACTTACGTATTTTTTAGCTTTTCACATTTTCTATATACTGGTATTTCAAATAAATAGATTATAAATTACGCTTATAAAAAAATATTAAGGGCCAACGTTTGCAACAGTACACGCAGCATTTCATTCTACTTCTTTTGAATTAAAAAAATAAATAAAAAATATATGAAAATAAAACAATATTTGCTTCAAAAGCTTTTATTTCACCACATTGTACAACCATGAACGTAAATATTATTTATTTACTTGAAAATGGCCCGAGGATAAATAAAAATATTTCTTATACCAACAATCGCTTTATGCCATAGACAATTGTATTTATTAATTTTAACAAAATTTCAAACATTCGTTCCGTAGCTCACGGCACTTGCAATATTTTGACAAGTGAAGGAAACAGATTCGAATCTGGCTTCTTGTAAATATTTATTAATTATAGCGTTTAATCTTTTATAATGGAGAAATTTTCTAAAATTTCATTTAAGAAGTAAATATATATATATTTTTTTATTTTTTATTACAAAAAATGTCTCTAGTAAGATTCGAACCCACAATCTATAATTTTTAACAATGTATTAAAGCGATTGTCGGTCTCACACATGGATATTATTTTCTTAAATATATTCTATGCTGCATTAAATAATTAATTTTCACAATGACTGATCTATTTCAAAATATATTTGGCTATATACATTTGACATATCACCTCAATTAGCCTAACAAATAAATTCTCTACAAGTCAGTGTAAAGAGCTGCAGGAAGACATTTAACACCGTACAAGATTCTTAGTTCATTTTCATTTTATAGTCCAAGAGCTTGGTGTGTTTTTTTGGTTTGAAAGAAATCTCATCTCTCTCTCTCTCTCATACAAATTATAATTTTATTCTCAAAATATTATATAAAAATGTGAAATTTAATCTTTATCCATAATTTTATGAAAATATTAGTTCCTTTTCACTTTTGTATTAACTTTACGAACTCATTTATATTTCAAGCAGCCGACTCTTGTACTATAAAGGTGAAAGTTATATACGAATCTTATCGGCAATTATAACTATGCATTAACTCTATTCACATTGAATACGAATACATACATACATATACTTTAATCTAATATTTTTATCACACTATCGCAAACTGAAAGGACAAGGCAAGCTTATTATAGAAGTTTAGAAAGAACTCTTTGCCATCTTATTTCGTTAGTTGTAAGCTCAAAAGGTAAGATCATTGTTTACTATAGTATTTTTGTCAATATCTAGATGATTTTACTGATTTTGATGTGAAAAATTTCAAAGTAAACATTTATCAATTATAACGACATTGCAAGATTATAAAGATATTAAAATATCTGTAGAATATTGTTCTTTTAATAAAAAAATATTATAATAAAAGATTTATTTAAACTAAATTTAGATCTTTTCTGCAAATTATTACATGAACAACAAATTTGAGAGAGATAATTGTTTCAATATGGCAATATCAGGGAAAGACACTAAATATCTGTTATAGACACGCATTGCTTTTTATAAATATAATGTTATACGTATTCAATTATTATTTAACGTGTTTAAAAGTTAAAATAACGCTTGACGATCATTTCATTGGATGAACCCTAAAATATTTTTGTAACTTTTCGGTATATCCTGCAAATAGCAGGGAAGGTAGAGGGAACCTAGTGTTATGACACTCTGTTCCCCACTTTCCCATCAATTTTCAATTTTATTCTTACTACATCTGTAAAGTTTTGGCGATGTCTTGTAAATTGGTGCGGCTATAGTAAGCTATGAACCGAAATTTTCAATCGGAAGCAATCCCGAAGCCACCGACACACGATTGATGTCGATATAAAAATCTTTTGTCGAAATACCATTTCAATTTATATATTGTAAACTGTTTTACTTTATATTTGTTTACATATCATTGATAATTAGTACATTTGAATTACATTTTGTGTTATTTTATTCAATAAATAACAAATTTTCTTTTGATTTTCCTAGACTTAAAACGAATTAATAATAGAGACCAGAAATATTTAAAGATTAATATTAATAAATAAATATTAACATCCATTTAATATATTTTTTTCAATTTCATTAATCAAATTAAGGAGCCATTAAACAATTTAAAGTATTTTAAAATAATTATTTCTTAACTTAAGCTTATTATTTTTATGACTAACAACGATAGTTTAGGTCAGGTACAGTGAGGTTTTATAAAGGGGACAATATTGAAATCATTTCAAATATTTAATCTTACATTATATACTTACATTGTATTTAATTGTTAAATTAATTCAATAAAAATACGATTAAAATGTAAATGTAAAAATATAAGTTATATTGCGTTAGTACTAAGATATTATCAAGATGTCATTCTTTAGTAGAAAACGTATAAAAGTGTCAGATAAAACTTATTTAATATGTTAAAAAATAGAAAAATATCTTACTTAAAGAATTTCAAATGTTATTTTTTGCTTTTATTTAATGCTATGAATATGTATGTATATAATGTAAAATTAACATATATTATTAAATATAAATAATAACAAAAATATTTTGTGGAACCCTGTTTGAAAGTGCAAGGAAATTGACTGTGAAAAGCTCGGAATAGTGAATACATACAACTCTAACATGAAATAATAAAATTTTATAATAAACTCTCGTAATACAATAACGCTAAAAGACGAACCAAATATACCTTTATTTTTCTTTTTCCATATACTGAATGTATATAAAATATACATATTTTAAAGTGAAATAAAATATTTTTACGTGTTTATTGCGCTTGTTAAAGCCAGAGCTTTAAAATTTTTACTATAGACGACTATAGTAAAAATACGCAAGGTAAATTCGTGGAAAACAAATATTGGAATTACAAAAACCATTTTACAAATAATAACAAGGAAATGGTCATTGACGCTTAAATTACATCAAACTACACTAAATATTAGTTAGCATATAAAAAAATATTTTACTAACATTAAACTGTAAAATAAGGCAAAACTTTAAATCTATTACGAAAATTTTGATTCAATTATATAAGTATAGACATAGATAACACCATAATGAAATATATCTATGATGTTACAAAGATATAGAAAAAAAATGTAAGAATGAAATGGAATGACTTATTTCCACTAATAAATCTAAGAGATTTTTTTTACAAAAAATAATAATTAGTATAGAATCTGTCGAAGCTCATTAATTAAAATTCCGTAACCGATTAAGAGAATAGGGTGGTAGTGTATTTTCGAGGATGTCGCGTTGGCGTGGGAGTTTTCCGTTCTTGGTCTTTTCAAACTGAGCTCGTTCACGGCCACTGAAATGGAATATTAAGTTTTCACGTTCTAGACTCATCTCAAACTAAAGTTTGCTTTAAAATTGTTTGTGGATTTTCATCGTTATAGTTTTAATGGATGCAAGAAGTTTGGCCTACGTTTAAACAAACTAAGTTTTGATGTGTACAGCCCATGATTTATATTTAATATGAAATATTATTATTGTATCCGTGCTTATATATAATTAATAGTATATTTTATATAATTAATAGTCTAACAAAATATAGGTTATTATTATACGTATATCTGCATATAAAATAACACTTATGAAAGGCTTAAAATCGTGGAATTTTATCATTGGAGTCTATAAAAGACGTTCTAATGCCAAATAAACTATGTATGTGTTATTATATTATTTTAACTATTGTTGTTAGTATGTCTGTGGAAAGGTTATTATAAAACTTCGCTCCTAAAAGGCGTTGCAAAGAATATTCATTTGACGAGAGAAAGCACTTTAAGATATTAATATCAATTCTATTATTTTATTTCTGTCAAAATCTTTACAATTTCTGCCTTTTAAGCATATTTTATATCAATGCATTGTATATTTTACGTGTTTATAAAAAAATAGAAAAATACCTGTAACAGTTTGTTTTTTAACATCAGCAAATTTCTCTCCTGGGCCCACTTCATCAGGGATCGTCGCGGTACAAGTGAGGAGTAGCTTTCCATGTGCTGGTGTTCGTAGTTCAGCTATAGATACCCAAAGCGATATCGGAGGGGGTATAGGCTCCCTAGGTTTTTCTCGAACCTATACAACAATATTACCATTTTACGAATGGATCTTAAAGAGCTTAAATAGTATTATTTGAATGGTATTTTGTGGCATCTTGAGAAGAGAGAAGAGATAAATATTAGTCTAAAAATTACATTTAATTTTAATTCAGAAATCAAATTTGTCAGTAGTTTAGATTCAAGGACGTTATTGATATTTGATATCTGTGACATAATAAATTCAAAGAATAATAAAATATAACATAAAATAGTAAATAAATAAAATATTAACAGTATTAAGTTAATAATCCGAAAACTTATTGTACGAGAAAATAATACGTATAAATAAGAATAGAAAATCTACATCTTTTCGTAGAACTAAATAAATGTGATTGTTTTAGCGAAAAAAGCCATAGAAATTGTTTTAGACGTCAGAATAGAGAATTCTGCCAAAATTGAAGATCGTTAGTGTCTTAATGGGAACGGAATGTCTTAACGCTAAGTTTCCAAGTTCCCTCTACAATTTGCAGGATACAGCATTGAACAAAAAATCTTAAATTTATTTTACTGTGGCGACTGTGGCGCAGGCAAATCGTCAGAATGTAAACGCCATGGTTGTTTGTTGTTCCGATTCTTATTTGAGGAAGTTAATTATTTTCATTTCTTCGCACTTGTAAGAAAATAAAACGTGCTGTCGACTTCCGTCACTCAATACGCAATGTCTTGAAATTTGGGTGGAAAGTACTGAATGTCTTAGAACTAGGTTCCCTCTGTCTAACCTGCTATATGCGGGATACAGATGAAAACTTAAAAAAACCATACCTTCATGTGATCTTCACTATGTCCATCTTTCAATGTACATTTACTCTGTTTGGTCAAATTTAGTTGAGGTGCCGTCGTAGTCTCACTAACTAAAGCCCAGTATTTAGCAGTATAATTGAATTCTGGGGCTATATATCTGTGTTGGTGCTTCCTATGCCGATATCCACTTCCGCCTTTTGTCCTTGTAGAACTAGATACTCGATAAGAAAAATATTTTATTGATTCTTCTGGAACCTAAAATATGATAATAAATATGGTAAATGTTGTAAATAATTAAAATTATTGTAAATATCCCTGGACTGATGAGATTTGAATCAACAATTTTTGCTCTTTTTGTTTAAGTCATTTTATAATTGAACGGCTTTGTAAAAGAAATAAGGATAATTGAGAACAAATAACATTAAGTAAGTACAAGATTTTATAATTACCTTTTTAATTTCACGCTTTATCTCGCATATACCAGGAAGGAAAGAAAGGCAGAGGGAACTTAGTGTTAAGACCATTCATTCCCCCTTCTGCCGAATTCTCAAGACATTGTGTGTAGTGGCGAAACACAACGCCGTGCTTTGCCTTGATACTAAAGCGGAGAAATTAAAAAAATATTTGTTTATTCCTCGCTATATTTAATTACTCTGAGTAGGAATCGAACCCTCAACTGTAGCGTTTACAGGTACGCGCTTGAGCTAAGTAAATATGACTATATTATAATGTGTAAAAAGGAATGATTTGATTGATGATTTTTATAACAAAACTATTTGATATTATAGATAAATAATAAAAATATCCATACCTTTTCATTATCAATATACCAAGTCAATCTTGGGGCTGGAGCAGCGGGGGCTGACGTGCAGTTTGCACGTAAAAGCCCTCCCACTACTACGTCTGGTTTTCCGAATGTAATGATGGGTGGGTGTTTTTGAGAATCTGTTGTAAGATATAATGATATTTAATTAGTAAACAAATAAATTAAAAACTACTTTCATTATATAAAATATATATATTATATAGATTACACTTTGATGAAGTGTTTAACATTTGGTTCTCTCTGCATTTCCTGCTATGTGCACTATACATATATCGAGTGAAGCTAAAAAAACCTTAAACGGAATTAAACTCCCAACCATAGTAGTATAGTGTATATAAGCACTTGTCCACAGAGCCACAATAAAATAAATATTCCCATATGAAAACATTTAAATCCATTTTACAATGAACTAACCACGAAGTCTTTCTTAGAAAATCTCCTTTGTTGTCAAGGAAAATGTGAACTTATCGACCTATTGGCTATCTATCGGTCGCAATTAGTAATTTTAATTGAAAATTCCTTAACAAATATTTCCGATATTTTTAATAAAAGAAATAAACGTTAACATAAATTGTTCTCAAGAATAACATTAAAAGCATATTCTAATAAAACTACGTACATACATATCGTCGGTGCGCCTGCCAAAACCGTTATGTGTATTTTTTTGATTTTTTTTTTATTCGATAAATAGCATTAAAATAGTACTCTGCATAGCCTACAAAAACAAATATATAGTATTTCCGTCTGGAAGTCGATTTAACAAAATCGATATGTGCACTTCATTTTTATTTTTGGCAATGACAAATTCGTTATGTTATGACCCAGCAGCAATGATCCGATGCGAAATGTTATTACATTATGTAATGTAATACATTAAGGGGAACCGTCACTCGAGCCTTGTGATACAGATTTTTTTGGTACAGAACTTTTGGAGGATCAGGTTGAGTATGTCCCTTCCACTTCTGTCTTATCGGTATATAATGAGAAAGAGCTCAAATCTCAGCGACTGTCGATGGAAATAGCAGATTCAGAGCGAGCAAGTATAGTATTGGTTGAAAATACGATTCATTTGTACCTAGATAAAGCTACTGGAGAATTTGTAAGCCGAAAGTCAACCGAACTCGGAACTGGTCACTTCATACTAGATAAACAAGCTGGAGCTTAGCTTCAAGGAGATGGATATTGATGAAATATACAACGATAAAAAAAGCGCGACTTTAATACGAAGCAGAGAGTACGTACTTAATACAATTGTAGAAGACACTTAACTAACGATACGAACTTAATACATGGGTTAAGCAATTGTATGCCACCAAACCAGAATCATCTTCTGAAAGTAAACCAAGAAATCCTTCTTGTAAGTCAGCTTCTGTAAGAAGCCTGTGAGAATGGTTTTAGGCTTATTGCCAAGAGTTCAAGTTTAATCATTACTGCAGAGCAAGTGCACGACACATATTTGAAGTACACAATAAGTATAACAATTTAAAAAAACCGACTTCCACTGGATCCCATAATTAGAACATAACCAAACTCTCATAAGACTATCCTTTCCAATAAAAAAAGAATCATCGAAATCGGTTAGCATGATATTGAGTTATTCTTTCATTCCATATTTAAGACTTATATGATTTTGTCATGGATAAAATTGTCAGAAATAGACCAAATCAAAGTAAAGACCAGTAAAGGTCTGAGGTAACAAATATAAAAAAAATACACTCGACTTGACAACGTCCTCTTCACTGAAGTCGATTAAAAAGTGAAGCCAGAAAAATGAGGAGGATACAATAAAGAGAACTATTTACATTAAATTGGAAGCTGATAAAGTTTTAATTTGGCATGTGCACCGTATTCAAAGAAAATTTGTCACTAAAAGAATATAAGGTACACAAAGAAAGTAAAAGCATACCAAAACAAGAAGAACGCATATTCTAGAATCCTCTAACATGTCATTGATAATCTGAAGAAACAGCGTAGGGGACAGCACACAGCCTTGGGGGACAGCGTTCACGGGCATGTACTCCAAGCAAAAACCATCAACAGTTACCTTGAGGCTGCACCCAGTGAGAAAGCTAGCGATCCACTTGCATAAACTCTCGGAAAGCCATAGGATGGAAGTATTGCAAGGAGCGTCTCATGCCACACGCGATCGAAGACCTTCGCCATGTCCAAATTAACTGCCAGACCCTATTCCTTGCTTTCAATAGCCGTAGCCTACCGGTGGATTAGGTAAACCAGAAGGTCACTGGTTGAGCGACCATGGCGGAAGCCATATTGACTGTCTAACGACAGATTACTGATTGATTAACATCAATCAGTGATTCTCCAGTTAAATCAAAAGCTGGCCATTGATAATGCTCTCCATCACTTTCAAGAGCGAGGGTGGCAATAGGCCTGTAGTTAGATAGATCGGAACCATCGCCTTTCTTGGAGATCAGGTGGATAAGAGCGCTCTTCCACAAGTCTGGGACTATACCGATTGAATAAGAGTGCCAAAACAGACCCATTAGCACAGGTGACAGCTCAGGAGCACTAAAGGAGAGATGTCATCTGACCCACTCGACTTGTGGATGACCAAAGAAGACAGAGCTCGCCTAACAGCTTTTTAGCTGAACTTAATTTCAGACATTAAGCCCTGGCACGAGTGTGCGCGCGGCGTTATTTCTTGGTCATCCATATTCGAGTTCGAGGCAAAGGGATACTGTAGTAACGATAAATACGTTCATGTATATGTGCGGCACGAAAGCGACTGTGTTACTTAAATTTAGTTTTAATTATCTTGATAAAATTTATTGCAATACTTATTGAATTCGCTTTTTATTTACTTCAAATTTACCTAGTTATTTAAGGAATAAACATTAAAGGCTTAGTCTATCTATAAACCTTTCCTAACCACTTTCTAACAACCCTTCAAGTTTTCTATTAAACATTATTAGTATTAATAACCATAGGACTAATATAACGTACCGTACTGTTTTATCGTTATCAGATTAACCATTTTTACGTAAAAAAGCGCCAAACCACAATTCCTTACGTTCATCATTACTAATCATTAGTATACATATTTGTTTTAAGTTTAATACATTTTTGTTATCCTCATAATAACACTAAATAAATCCGATTATGTTCTTTTACAAAACTGATATGTGCATATTTTTCACTTGTAAGAAATGGTGGTTACAAGACAATTCTGATATGTGCATCAAAATGGTTAAAAAAAATTATTGCAGATGAAGGGTACATTTTATCATTTTCGCTTGTATCTCAGTTTAAGCATAATATATTTTGTCACCATACTCCATTTATAATTTTTTGATAAAGCTATTATTTAATAAATAAGATAGTTTTGTTGTCTCTCCTGAAAACTTGACTAAAAACACATAGCGGTTTTGGCAAGCGCAACGACCATATACTGTGACTTGCTCTGACATGTTCTGTAAAATTTTATCGGAGAACAAAGAGAACCCTAACAACTATTTAGATAACGATTGCTAGATATCAAGAGTTTTTATAATGACAAATCACTTTGTTTTCTACTTTTGAAACAAATGTAATGCTAAAGCTATATTTAACAATTTTAATTAAGCATTAAATGAAAATGGCCGATTAAGTTAAAATCTGTATTTTCTTTAAATAAAGGCGATCAAATTTTCCGATTGACGCTAAATTCTGCCTCAGGCAAAGCGTTTTACGATAACTCGGTTACCTAAACCTTATTGGCGAAGTATGCTGGCGTTTAATCAAAATTTCACGTGATAAATTTCCACGTGAAAATATTTCAATTTTCCTCTTGAAATGGAATATACTAATAACTGTAGGGAGAAAACTATTAAGTGACTAAATTAAACTATTGAAATTATTGAAGTTGATATTAAATTATTATATCTACGATGGTTGTGATATTTCATTTTATGACTCGAGGGAGTGTTTATATATATTTCATATAATCAATTAGTCTTATAAGGTCGGTATTGGATTATGTCATGTTGGGAATAGTCTTTAGAAATAAGGTAGGTAGGTAGGTAGAGAACGAATGGACTTGTCCCTAGTCTTGTTTTAGCTACGTCAAAGTACGGACTAAAAAGAAAGGTATTTTTAAAAATATAAAAATGTCAACATAGTGGGACTCGTATCCGTGCCCCTTCAAAAATTCCTTTCATAAATCACATTTTAAACGCTTCCATATAATATTTTTCTTTTTAGAGTGTGAGGTTAATGCTTTAATAATGTTCCCATAGGGAAAATGAAGAATGTAAATGAAATGTGTCCATTTCACGTGCTAATGAAATTCTGTAACGCAAATAATAGTCACTAATTGCAATTATTCAAATTCTCCATCAGATGATTGTAACTAGTTGTACAATCAATAAATTCCTTAAAATCAAACAACGTTGATGGTTCCTCTAAACATATTCCTTGTTCCTCACTTATAAAATAATACTCGTATTTATAATATATAAATGTCATTATGATAATTATAAATTATATATTTTTTCATAAATAAAACTTGAAATTATTTAATTATTTGCATATATGTATGTACTTATATTAGTAATTCCCCCCATTTTCTACTTGTGTTGGTCAGTAAAATGTCAACCGAAGCAATGTTTATTGTAAAACTTGCTGTCGTAAAACGGATGATGTCCGCCCTTTATGTGAAATATTAGGGTGTGCCCACTCGAAGGTTAATCATTAAGGTATAGACTATTGTCTCTTTAAATGTGAGATACTTTTAAGTAACAAATATAAAAATAGCTAATTACAGATTTTTTTACGTACTTACATATTCGTATTATAGTTATATATTTTCTAAAATGCTTAGTAGATTTATAGTAAACATATTTCTATTTGTATGACACAATTCACTTACACACAACAGTCAATTGATGTGGAGGCGAAGCAGCAGTAAAGATCGGCGTCTCGAGGGAGACCTCGCACCAGTACAGCCCGGAGGCAGTCGGGTCCAAATTATCAAGCGTAATAGAATTCTCCGTCACTAGAGACATCTGCAATAGGAATTTACTTTAAAATATTGAATTTTTAAAATGAAAATGAAAATATTTCTATAATAAAAATAGAACTACAAAACTCAACATGAAATAATCTCAAATTTGGTCTATAGGAAATGTGCTTCAAGTATGTTTCTTCTACGCGCTAATGACATTTTGCAACTTAAATAATAGGCACTAGAACATATAAAAATGGCAATGTATCATCACTGATATCATTGCTATATTCTTACTTTTTACTACAGATTTTCGTTTTTAATAAGCTTCACGCTCTATCCCACAAACAGCAGGGTAGTTAAAGGAACCTAGTGTTAGGACACTACGTTCCTCACTTTCCGCCGCGTTCTGGAAGCATTGCCTATTGAGTGGCGGAACCTAACGCCGCGCTTTGCCTTGACACCAGAGCGAAGAAATGAACTGTTATAATTGAACGATGTATTAATATATAAACATAGTCGTATTTATTAGATATTTATATTTTTTTTATATCAGTGAATAAAGTAATAGTAAGTTGTAGTAATAGTAATAATAGTTTGAAAGCTCAGAAATTCTGCATAATATTATAAGGTTCCTTATTTGAAATATGAAACAGTAGTCAAATAGTGGATTAGAATATATTTGCGTAATACAAACAGAAATGTACTAACAATTCAAATTAGCTCAACAAAATGGCGTCTCTACGTATGTACATATCACAGCTAAACCTAACTTTATAGTATTTGCTGGTACAAAATGTTTAACGTGTATATACTTTTAGTATTACGAACGTGAAAACTTTCTGAAATGTATGTTTTGACTAATAATTATTGTGGTTGCGAAGCTTTCGTTAAAACAGAAACCATTTTGAATGCATTCCAAAGGGTATTATGCTTAGCGGTGGTGGCGGAAATCTATTTTAAATAGTTGTGAAATACTATGTAAATTTATTGTTGCTATTTTTCTGCCAGAATGTGCTATTCTGCGAACGGGAATCGAACCCATATACATTGCATTAAAAATCAGACATACATCTATATATATAAAATCGAAAGGTCAGTCACTCATCACGAAATCTCAGAAACTACATGTGCTAGGAATCTCAAATTTTGCATAGGAACTACTTATAGGACGTATGTGCTTGCTAAGAATCTAAAGCTAAGCTAAGAATTTGCAATATTCGACTCCTAAGGGGATGAAATAGGGGTAGAAAGTTTGTATCGAAAAAATTTTAAATCGCCACCGATTTTTATAAGATTTGAAATTTAAACTCTTAAAAATATTTCATTGAACACGTGTTTCATGGTTTATTAGGATTCATCCCTAAAGGTGCAAATAAACGGGCGAAGCTGCGCGCGTCTGCTAGTTCTTTATAATTGTCTAATCTGTCATAATTTTTATGTGATATATAAAAGTAGTATATATTTATTCAATTAATTTATAAAATTTACATAATATATTAAAAAAAATATTAACATAAATAAGACTATATTAAGATGAGATGTTATAAACTCATTCCAAATAGAAATATAATTATTTATCATGAATATTTTAGATTAATTAACTTAACGCAAAACGTTCATTTGCTGTCTTGCATAAAGCAGGATAGACAGAGACAACTTAGTGTTAAGACACTCAATTCCCCACTTTTCAACGAATTTTCAAGGCATTGCCTGTTGAGTGACGGAACTTAACGCCGCGCTTTTAGTATCAGAACGAATAATTGAAAATATTAATAAATAATAATCCGTTCTCGAATGGGGATCGAACCCACCACGGTTGCGTTACAATCACACGCTTAGGTATACTCCTACCCCACTAGGGCCTCAAGGTATTTATCTTTAGGCTATAAATATAGAAATGTTCACTCAGTTCACTAATAGCTCTCGGGTGCGGAAATTTAAAGAACATCAACTCACATTAAGCTTGCCTCCTGGAAAGGTGTAATTTGTATAGGGTGGGTTCCTCTCCCTTACATATTGTAGCAGTTTCGATCCAGATCTTAAGAATTCGACTTTATACAGCAGCTGTGGCGGCACTTGGTGAAGGCATCGCAAGGTGGCGGACCCCCCGCGAGCCACCCAGCTCGGCGCTGAAATACGCACATCTATATCTGTTGCTTGCCCGCTTCCTGGAAAACACTTGTTTCATTTATATCGTGTTATGAAATGTGCGGTTATTATAATTTTGTACGACCATTTGGTGAGTGCTTTATATTAAAATATTACAATTTAATTTTCATCGTAATTTGTACAAAATACAAAGTATTTTATTATAAAATAAATGTGGTTGTAACGTAATTAATTTGTCATACATAAAAATAACAAATGTCGATTTAAATCATCCTTGGGTACTATATGCATTTTGTTTATTCTAGCTACAAGGAAACTGGTCAAGTCCGAGTCTGCGTGATTATAATTGTAGTTTTTTTATAAATGTGTTATAATTTCTTTCCATGACATAAATAAACCTATAAATTTCTCTATCTTTATTTTTAGTTCTCACTTCTTGCTCAATTTCATAATCGTACATACACTAGAGATTTTGATTATGTGGCGAATTTCATACAAAATGCAGGAAAAGAATGTGTGAGCGCTCGTATCTTTTGATTGCGTTGACTTAGAAGCTTATTATTTTCTTTGCTCTGAGAGACCGTACACCTCCATGTTTGATATTAATTTCAGCTTGACACATTCACGTGATCTTGAGACAAATGTTCTTGACGAACGGTGAGACATACAGACAGACGGCTTTTTTTTCTTTTGAGGTACAGACCAGCGTAGAGTTCCGCCACTCAACATGCAATACCTCAAAAAAATCGGTGGAAATTGGAACGGAGAATTTTAACACTAGGTTTTCTCTGCCTATCCTGCTGTGTGCGGGATACAGGTAGCAGATTTATTTGTATACCTACTACTACCAATTCTAATGAATCCACCTATAGAATAGTTGTTCTAAATTGCTATTTCACACCTAATGAACATAGAATGGATATTTCAAATGTAAGCTCGAGTCAAAGTTAATAGCTAAGCTTCACCCCTACGTGGGTTTGAGCGGAGGTGGCAGCTAATATGTAACATACACTATTGAGTGCTCTAACTTCGCAAAGTTAGCACCGAGGTACCTACGGGAAGTTGAGAAATGACCTGCATGTAAATTGATATACTAAATGTTATTTACTGACGTATAAACTTAGGATAAATGTTTGCTGTTAAATGTGGTTTTTAGATTAAAATTATGTAAATTTCAAATGTAGAGCAAATAGGGAGAGTTTAGTGACAGTGTCTGACTGCTGTATGTATTTTTGATTTGAATTCGCAACCTCTACATCCATTTTTCAATATTAAGAATAAACTAAAACACTTGAATAAAATCTAAATCTCTAATCAATATTGGAAATATACCAAAAAAAATTATAAACCCAGGAAAATTTTGATTAAAAATTGAAACAACAACCTAATTGACATCTTCATTATAAAAATAAAGATTATGCCTACAAAAGAATTCCATTTTTCGGTGTTTCCCGTTCTCGAAGGTAATTTGAACGGTTGGCATCATCTTTTCAAGATTTCTTTCATTTATCTCATATTCTATGTTCCTTCATTACTCAGTAATCGCTTAGTTCATTCACAATGTGCATCGTGCTGAAGTGAAGATCAGAAGACCGAGCCTATATTTGTTTTCTAATAATGGTATTGTTGTATAGGGAATATTTAAAAATAAAGAAATTTGATAATTATATTATACTAGCGGACGCGCGCAGCTTCGCTTACTTATTGCTTAGGGCTGAATTCTAATAAACTTTGAAACACGTGCTCAATAAAATATTTTTAAGAGTCTCAATTTCAAATTTTATAATAATCGGTGGCGTTTTAAAGATTTTTCCTTACAAACTTTCAACCCCTTATTTGCACCCTTAGGGGAAGAATTCTAGAAAACCATGAAACATGTGTTCAATTAAATACTTTTAAAAATGTAAATTTTGAGAAAAAGAACTTAAAGAAATATATAATATTTTCATTTCTTCGCTCTGATGTCGGCCACTCAACCCGCAATAAGAATTTGGAAGAAAGTGGGGAAAGCTTTGCCAACCCCGCTACATGCGGGATACAGCGTGAAGCGAAAGTGAAAAAAAATATAAAAAAGTTTACTAAAGCAACGTGATAATAAAAAAATTCTGATACTCAAGTATAAAACTCAAATGTCAGTGCAACGGCAACTCACACGTCATGCAACGGGTGTGTCGATGACATCCTGTCTGCATTTCCTACACGTTCGTTCCTAGTAAAGACCGTATCAGTTTACAGCGTAATAGTAATTAAATATATGTGTGGCTTAATAGAACGTTTATAGCTTTAGATAATTGTCTTTAGGGCGTAGTCATGATATCCTTATTTGGAAGTAAAATAACTCTAGGGACTTATATATGTATCTAGAACTAGTAACTATATATTACAGTCGCGTCATTAATATATTGTTGAAATAAGAGTCTTTTAATTTTTTTATGGATAGAAATATAGAAGTATACAATAAATAAATACAAAATTTCCACATTTAATCTACATAAAATCACAATCAAAGGATTGCAGGAGCTTGTATAATACGCCAAATGCTCCCAAGATTAACCGTTGCATAATCTTGATGAAGTACTGCTTGAGTGCAGCTGATAATTTGCAAACAAGTGGATATTATTTAGTCCGTGTCCTAATTTAGTAGGAGCATTTAGAGTTGAGATATATTTGGTTTAAAAATTTTACAATAATTAGTAATTTTTCCGGTTATATTCCACAAAAGGTGAAAACGACACCTAGTTCAGTTTGTTGTTTGTCTGTCAAATCATTTACGTCGAGATTGCGTGAAGGTGTCAAGCTGAATAATATATAATATACTAGCGACCCTATTGCGGCTTCGCCCGCTTTTACTACTGGATTATTCATATAATGTAAGCACTTAAAGCAAAGCACTTAAGATAATGTGAAAATTAATTAAACCCTAATGCAACCCGCATTTTCGTAGTTTAAATAAGGATTTTCCAATTGTTTTACACAGCAAGGATTTTTTAGTAGGTACCGTAATTTTAAATCTGTGCTACTAATCTTTTCAAGTACTTATTAAAATATATTTAAATTACTATTTTTAGATATAGCAACAAAAATATATAATATTTTTGTTCCTTAGAGCACAAAAATAATGAAGATTCTAAGTTGATGCAATGAAAAGATTTATTTATTGATTTTGCTGAATTTTGTATGAAATTTGCTACTTAATCAAAACGTATGGGGTAGTTCCCGTAGAAAGTGAAAACTTACAATACGAGTGAAAGGGAAAATCTGAAACGTGGCAATTCATAGGTATTTCATAGAAAAAAATATATTACAAACTTATATTTATAGTACACATTAGCCTTTAAACTTAAGTTAGTTAACTTTTATAAGTTGTACTTCCCGTTGATCTAAAATTCTAAAATGGGAAGCCTCGCTGCCAGTCGATAGGCAAGGTCCAACTCACACTTAACCATTTTTAATGTATATACAAAGACATTGTGTAATTTAAATGGTGGTAATTTTGTCTAATTTAAATGGTCGTGCGCGTGAATAGGGTGTGCCACAAAGCAGCACCGCAGACGTGTCGAGTGTCGACACTACTTGACACTTTACACTTGTCATTCAACACTCGACATTCAACCTTCGACACTCGATACTAGACCATTTGTTGACATTTTATTAGCTTTCGAGCCACAGTAATGCATTGGATCTATAAATCCTTGAAAAAAAATACACCTGTTATCGTTATATGCGTAGACTTGTAAATATTAATATTTTATTAGATTATTGATTAGAAACGAAACGTTAAATAGGCTAATTTAAAATTTTCTAATATAATATTTATTGTTTGATTTTACCGAATAATTCCCTTAGTAGTTTTTAGTAAATTTAAACGCGACAGGTTTATTCCCATTTAAGTTGTTTAACTTCCCAGGTTCCCTCTTCCTCTTCTGCTGTGTGCGGGATAAAGCGTGAAGCTATAAAAAATATTATGCCTCGATAATTTCAATGTAACTGCACTAAAAACTAAATCGTTATCTCCAGGTCGTCTGTGGCATACTCGTATATTTTATCTTTCCGACTCGTAAAATAGACTTCATGGTCCAGTAACCACGATGCAAGTGACAGGCTAAGAGATTTTTCTTTTACGGTTAGTTTGTAAGTAATATTTTTTACAACTTTCCTTGTACATTGATATAAATAAATTTTAAATTAGTTACTGAAATTATAAATAGAGTGACAGAAATTGTGTATTATTATAATAAGCTATATTTATTTCATTTTTTTTTCACATGTTTTTAGCGGTTTATAAAGAAAATCTAGACTTGAGACACTACGGGCTTCGCTTTATGGCCAAATTTAACACTAGAAGTGCCGAAGATTGAGACCCCCTTTAACCGCCGTCGTGACAAATTTGTCCCATTCTACTTATTATGTTGATTGTTAGTATAATACAAAAAAATATTATTATAATAATTCGTAAAATATGTAGACCATCTTTAATAATCAATTCTTATTCTTTAACAAACATAAAAGTACCAAAAAATAATACACAAAGAAAGAATCAAATATTTCAAATACATTCTAAGGTCATGACAACTAACTGAATAACTCTTACAAAATTATAAGTTATTGAAATTAGTTAATATTATCATTAGGCCAAGTATTGTATTAATATATTCTTCATCAGTGATACATCACAGATGATTTATAACATTGCGTGGTAATGCCTCCAGAATTCGGCGGAAAATGCCAGCGGAGTGCATATCACTAGGTTCCCAGGTTCCCTCTACCTACCCTACAATTGCCCACATTTGGTATCAAGTGTTTTTCTGAAATTCAAGCCTAGCTTAGTCATCCTTTCATCTGATACCTCACTTGGACTAGCGGCCAAATTTAGTATTGACACCAATTTTACCCCACTTTTCAGGCTATTATTTTTTAAGATTTATACATAAATGTATAGTTTTCAGATTTTTTCCTGTATTGGTACTACATGTAGATGCAAGCTGCCAAATTTCATAATTCTAAGTTAACTGAAAGTACCTTATTAATTTGATTCCCTTTATAGTGTCGAAATACACGTTTTTTACTATATAAATGGTCATATCTTTTTTTAAGGGCGCTTTTCCAGGAAATCAAGGGACTGTAGATCGTCATATAGTTGATATTCATATACTCATATGAATATCAACTCGATTTCTCCAAGCATTCCAGAGATAAAGGCACATACAGAGGGAAGGACAAAAAAATGATCTTTTAAGGGTTTTTTTTTCCTTAAAAGCTACAGAACCCTAAAAACTTAGGCATTGACTGCTAAACCTACTATTCAATTTTTTTCCGCCCCCGCATTGCCCTTTCCCCTCCACCTCGTCCCCAAGGCATGAAAATATGTCAAATTATACCCTCAAATAATAAAATAATAATGGCGGGACAAAAATGACCCAGCGGCAGTTCTAGGTAAACCTATTTTTTTTTCAAAAAGTATGACTGCTATAAAATTATTTATATTTTTAATTAAATAAAGGTGTAAAATTGGTAATAGTAAAAAAATTTCATCTACATAAATTAACAAATAAAAAAGTTACATACAATCTACCTTGCGTTTGGGTCAAAAATGGGACGGCGGCGCTTCTAGTGTTAAAACAGCGTGTTGGGTGACGAAGCTCAATGCTAGAAATGGGCGTCTACTATAGCGGAAAAATAATAACTATTAATATCTTTCAGTAGGAATCAAATTCACATGGATGACCCCTTAGTCTATAATAATATTATTTTTAATCAATTATAAAACTTACAATCTACAAACATTAATTTTAATAACATCGCTTATTGTATAATATCATCATAGTTTTCACTTTGGAGAGTTTAGCCTTAAGTCCAGTGACGTTACATGGACACTTACATTGGCCCTATATATAAATGATAATACCCTATATTATCATTTATATAAACAAATAATAAAAAAACTATGAACTATTTAAATTTGTAAGTCTATCAGTCTTTTTGAAAAGTAAAATATTTACACAGAATTTTCGATGTACAGCAAACTCAAATACAGTTGTTTAAAATTTCAATTAATGCCATTCGTTCATTCACGGTGGATTGTATTGTTATCCAAAATAAAATGGAAATGAGCATGTCGCATATAGTATGTAAATTACATATATTTATTATTTAATATTTATTGACGTTTATATTTCCCTTTCTTCGCTCTGGTGTCGAGGCAAGGCGCGGAGTTTAATTCTGCCACTCAACAGGCAGTGCCTCTAAAATCCGGCAGAAAGTGGGGAACGGAGTATCTTAATACTAGGTTCCCTCAGCGATATTAAATATTTCATTTCCTCCACAACCAGTCGCGATTAAAGTCACACTTTGTGACTAGCAACTATAAATCAACGAAAATAAAGTGATTTAAGAAATATACAAATTAAATAAGTCTTACCTTCTTCCAAAGTATACAATAAGAACAGTGTGAACCACCATGGCACCTGAAGACGCACCATCCCTCAAGCTTTCTTTTTCACTTTTCACACCATTACAAAAAATATTAAATATTTTCACTATAATTTTGTTAGTATAAAGGAAATATTTTCACTCGGTCACATTAAAACTTTTCGTAAAAGTCATTTTGAACTAATTACTTACTCGTCGGAGTTGTCTATAAAATTTTTAAATTAATTAAAAGTTTGTAATATAAGCACTTATTTTGTATCAAAAAAAAACAAAAGTAAATAAAGTATGAAAAACCATAACAAAATCTTGTCATAAATAATAATGTTGTTATAAATAATATTGTTGTAATAACACAAAGTTCTGAAATTGTTTTCTTCCTAGTGTAAGGGGACAAGCGTGCCTCTGTAAACGTGGCGGTTGCGGGTTTTATTCCCACTCGGGGCAATGAAATATTTAATATTTTCATTTCATCGCTCTGGTAACCAGGCAAAGCGCGGCGTGGAAGTTCCGTAAGTCAACATGCGAGGCCTCGAGAATCCAACGGAAAATGGGGAACGGTACTATCTGAATGGGGAACGAAGGTATAGGAGGAAGAGTACTGTACATATCAATGTATTTCGCATCATATTTGCTTTAAAGTCTGCAAACATGAAATCTCAATAATGAACCTAATATCCTTGCCTGGATGACTACGATAACGAGAAAATACATAAATATTTTTATTCATCAAATTCAGAACTGTAACAAATATGAAGAAAAAGTAGTCACAAACCACATATTAATCTATTTAATCCTCATCCCAACCTATAGGAAGACTGTATTTAGTTGATTTACCCCCGACAAACGTCAAGAATAGGGTAAATAATCTTATCGCATCAGTTCCTCTCCACTCATGTCAATAGAGGCATAGCCCTTCTGCTATATTTAAAGAACATATAATGATATATAACTTATTAAGAATTTCATTTGATATATTATATAGAAAACTCTTTCACTCGTTACGATTTTCAAAGAAGAAAAGAAATAAACAAAAAAAAAATTATAACGGATTATAATGCTTCAAACTTTTGCAGCTTTTTGACCTTTTTATTACCGTAAAATCTTCTTATTTAGGCGTCACACTAGCCACATATTATGAAAGAGGTAAGGTGTATTTGGTTTATTTATCCCCAAACGTCAAGGATGGGGTAAAGGGTCTTATCGCATCAGCCCTTCTCCCTTTCAATACTGGCACAGCCCTTTTGAGAGTTGACATTTTATTCAATGGACGCCTAATATATTATATGTATTTGTCTACGTTTATAAGTTATTCTTCCAATTAACCTATAATCTGTAATGATATGTAATAAACTGGTATGAAAGCCTCGGTGGGCGAGTCGAGTCACATTTAACCAATTTTTTAAGCTTAAACTCAAAGTTTCAAGTTATTTAGATGTCGACATAATTATTTAGGTAGGTAGGTATAATATATACATAAATTATTCCTCCATAACATATTCTATTTACCTACTTTAAATAAAAGATGGTAAACACTCAAGTTCGAATGTAACAATTAGAAATTTTCAACCTAAAAAAACATTTAAGGAATTTTTAATTAAATGTAATTTACCTCTACGGTGTGTATCAGCACACCTGCCTCTTTAATTAATTTACCTGTGCCGAACCGGGAGCCTTGGAGGCTGGAGCGCTATCGATATTTCTTAAAGTAAAATTTTGACTACAGTACGTACTAATAACGAAATATATGTTTTAAATTGTCTAACTTTTATTCTATTTCCTAGAATATATAGAGCCTGGTAATTCTATATTTAGACGTTACTTGTGTAGTATTCAATTCAACGTCATAGTTAGTCTAAATAAGGCAATATGAGACGAGGGAATCTGATTTGTACCAAAATAGCGAAAGGCGTCGAAATTGAGAGTCATAAGAATATTTTATTATTAATTAAAAATGTTCATAAAACATGAAATACGTGATAACGCCTAAATTAGTTTCTCAAAACTCGTTAAGAAGTATGATTAAATTACACGTTTATGTTAAAAAAGTAAGTAAAAATTGGCCAAGCTTGAGTCCAGCCCGCCCATGAAGAGTTCCGCAGTATCAAGTATAGGCTAGACCAGTTCCAGACCTACACTTAAAAAAATACTTTGACATATGGGGGGATATTTTTCATTTAAGATTTCTTTTAACTCGATCGAAACGTAAAACATATATTTTTAGAAAATAAGACGAAGATACAATTATTTTCAAAAAAATCTCATTCATTTTCGTATCTTCGTTAAAAAACAAATGTTTTCAACAAATTATTCGGCTTAAAAGTGTTCATTTCAGAATTTTCTTTGTAAAATTGCTCCATAATACAGCTATTAGTCGCAATGAAATGGACTTACATTCAAGTAAGGACCGTTACTGATTAGTTACTCAAAGAAAAACAATTCTTTGTGTGTTTTTATAAGTAATGATGGGCGTTTCTGTTATTAAAGATTTTATAATTATATTATATTTAATTTGTTATGTTGGAATAGTGCATGTGCTCAATATATACATCCTTTAGTTATTCTAAATTAGTCCTTTCGTAGTTCGTCCTTTATTAGTTTCATCTAATTCAGTTCAGCAATTTTTTCAGTGAAATTGGAACAAATTTCCTTCTTCGCGAACTTTCACATTTATAATATTAGTAGGATTTAAAGTAATGATAAAATAAAGATTCTCCTTTCCTTTTCCGTTCTAATGGGAACGAACGCTGAGTGTACAGTCAAAATTGTTTCTTAATTGCATCATTATATTTTTATATGCCAATAAAAATAACTTAGTAATACTTTATTTGATAAAATAAAACATCATTCATGTTCTTTTACGGGAGGCACATTCGTAAAACATCTCATGGAATTATTCCATTCAATCTTCTACATACTCTTGGGATGTGACATTGTAAAATTACGAAACACATCTATCTCTTAATATATTTTTATTTCTTTTACATTTGTAAGAAAATTCTTATAAAAGATTCTTACGTAGGCTTTTTCTTAGTTCCCCCTATATTTCTCGTATACGAGAGGAGAGTTTATGGTTAATATTAGTATGCGATATGCGGATTATAAATTTGGAGACAAACCTTTCTCCACTTTTCGAGATATTGTTTATCACGGTTTAGACTGTATCAAATCAAAAGGCGTTGGATTCTTCGTCTTTTGTAAAATAAAATACTAAAAAGCTTGTCAGTCAGGGAACTTAGTGTTAAGACACTCCGTTACCCAATTTCCACCGAATTTTGGAGGTATTACGTGTTGAGTGGAGTAACTCAACGCCATGCTTTTTGTCACATTTTGTTTTTGGCACATTTTATCTGTTACATTTACATTCAGACATTGATCCAACACGCTACAAATAATGGTCATAAAAACAAAATGAAAATTCTAGCAAATACTAACCAGTATAGGAAGATATTACGTAACCATTTACCTTATTCCTCAATTTGCGATTAATTACGGTTGTATTGTGAAAAATAGACATCAAGGGCGCGCTTGGAGAGGCTGGTTAGTGCCTTTAACGAATAACCTGGCTTGCTCATTTGTCCACTCGTCCTGCCATTGAGTACAATCGGGACGAAACAGAGTAAAATGTTACGGAAGAGGGTTGTGTTGTAGGTATTTCTTTTATATACAAATGACTTAAAATTATTTTGTAATTTATATAATGTTTTCTTTCATTTTTTTTAAGTGGTTGCTACCACAAAAGAAAAAGAAACCGGTCAATTGCGAGTCAGATTCACTTATCCGTACCAATTCCAGAACTGTAGGTCAACGGTATTTACAACTTTAAAAAAAATATATTTGTTATAGTTTTTATCTGCAATATAAATATAAATGCTAATTCAAGTTTGTTTAAACATCGGTGGGCAAGACCGACTTGCGCTTGACCGTATTTTGTTATAGAATTAGTTATTGTTGTATTGTTAACATTTTTATTTATATGCAATTGCATAATACATTGCGCATATACGATTTTCAATTTGCTATTCTATCTCCAAACTCTACCAACCATTGGAATTTAAGTAGACAAATCCGCCTCTACATTCTTAAGTTTTAGTTCGAATTGCGAACAATAAGTAACTACATATATACGAGTACGTGCAGAGAAACTTTACTTTAAACCATTTTAAGGATATTCGAATTGATCTCAGCTATTGATTTTTGTTAGCAATTTCTTTAGAGGAATTCTGGTTTGTGTTATTTTTATATATTTTTTAAATTAATATAAAATATATTAGTTTTATATTTTTTTATGTTCACATATAACAGGGTACGAAGAGGGAAATCGAGAACTTAGTGCTAAGACACTCCCTTCCCATTCAGACTGTTCTGTACTTACTTTCCGCCGAATTGTGGAAGCGTTGTTTGTTGGGTGGTGGAACTAAACTTGAATAAAACTTTCCAGTTCCGCCGTAAATATATTGTCATTTCTTCACGGCAGAAGGCAGCGGAAATGAAACGACAGTCGCGTTGTTTGAATGACGTCATATACCTACTCGTAAAAGCAATAATGCCTCCACGTCATTCGTCAAGTCGTCATCGAGATAGTTCTGTTAGAATTCATTATGTCTATATAGGCTCTTTACATAGACTTCTTCAGGACAAAGTTGAGGAACTTCTGATAGTGGATGATTGATTGGTTGATCTTTTATTGGAAAATTTATACAACTGAATTGGGAATTTTGGCCCCTTTCGCTGTCTCTCTAAAATAGTAAAAAAATAAAAAATGTATAAAAATCGCTCACAGATTAATCAATGGTCAAGTGCAGGTTGGACGTGCCCACCAGACTTGATAGACAGATAGACAAATCCAATAATCAACAGATCTTATAAGACTTCAGTATTTTCTTTTTGAGGTACGGAACCCTAAAACAAACTGATTTATTGTTCAATTTCTCCACCCACTACGAGAGGTCTGGCGTCGACGTCTTAAAATAAAAATATGTTTCAGCAGCAAACCTTGTGTTTACATCGCAATTTTCACCTTCCGCTGCCGTAATTTGATCTTGTCAAACCCGGAAAAGGAATCATACGTTCCGCAAATATAACTTACGGGAGGGACTTAAGGGATTCAACACATAGCCATTGTGCGCCGTTGTTGATCAGAATTATATACTTATATTACATTTAAACTGTTCTATTTAATATAATAGTTAACAAATTACCAATCCTTTTTTGTAAAATATACTTAAAATTATTTTATTGAAATATGATAAAGAAATCTTTTAAATATACTTCGTGGTGTTGGAGCGTAAGCGTGGGGGGACCGAAGTATATCAATGGAAACAGAGTATCTTGACATTAAATTCACAGGTTTTATATTTTCAATTATTATATTGTAATCGTTTTAGATGAAACAAAAAAAAAGTCTGTAAAATCATATGTACTATGCGAGATAATCTCACATAATAACTTATATAAAAGTGTGGCTTTAATAAAAGCTGATAAACGGGTTGAGTATTTCGATTGACATATAAAAATCAAAGGTTTCATTCATCTGATATGGAAGTACAGATACAGATATCATATTAATATTATGAATGTGAATGTTAGTTTGTTTGTTACGTTTTACACCAAATTTTTTTGCCGATTAGTAAGAAAAAAAAGCAAGTAAAATTTAAGGTTATTAATATGCATTTCAAATCAAAACTCATCACGTATTCCCCTTAGTTAGAATAGCTTGAGTAGACGAATTCGTATAATCAATGTTAACTCCGCACCGTCTGAGTGTTTATTAAGCCATTATCGATTTTCCTCAACTTTACTTCAACTTTCTTAACTGTAAATGTTTATTTGGCTAAATTACATTGGAAAATAAATTCTAATTGTTTTAGAATTCGACTTTAGTTTAATTTTCTATTTATTACTGAAATATTTGCCAATGTTACATACCTGATGTTTGTTCTCATTTACTACTAGCGATACACCTGCGGCTTCGCCGGCATGTAGTATTTAATTATTAATGTAGTAATCTGGATTACTTTTGTTTTCTAATAATAATATAATTTTAAAAAATAATATCTATACTTGTATTCAAAAGTAAAGTTTCAGCCAATTACTTTAATCGGTTAAGGTGTTTCTGAGATTTGTATCTTAAATAAATTTTTGTAAGATTTATAAAGTTTAATTTTTCATAAAAAATATAAACATATTATCAATTGTATGTACTTAATTATAAGTAGACTATTAAGTGAAAAAGGGGATAAACATGTTTTAATATTCTTATCTTTATTATGACAAAAAATACAACGATTTTTCAAATTGACGTCAGCACACTAAACTATATATAATAGCTACATAGCCTTACATACAAGAACTCGACAAAGCAATGTTTATATGAGAAATATAAATGTAAAGGATATTAAAATAGCGGCACTGAGTTCCTAACATACAATGGCTCTTAAGGCGGAAAGTGGAAAATAGCTTATAAGATTTGAACTAATCATCTGTACAATAGGCAATCTTCTTTTAGATTTGTTACTATTTTTCAACGAATATATCGGTGTTGAGTTATGTCACTCACCACACAAGCTCTCAAGATCCATAAAGAAAAGACAGAGACTTTTCTTTATGCATAAGACAAGGCAATCGAACGTACAGGTCATCTGATGGTAAGTGATCACTGATGCCCACGACCGTGTATTGGTAACACCAGAGGTAACCTTGCAACATCAGAGGACCAACATTGCAAGGAATGAATGAAGGCCTGTACTTAGCTGAATTAGAATCTGTTAAGGCTGCTACAAGAGGATCAAACTGAAACACAATTAACAGCTTGAAGCTGAAAAAAATATATCACAATATTTTATTAAGTATATCTAGGACCTATAACAACTTCAGGCTTAGGAAGGTCTAAAATTCTTATTACACCCGGTTTTTCTGTACCCAATACTCGTATACGAGATAATATTGATACCAAGTAAACTACATTATATATACGGCCTATTTTCGTATATGGTGGTTTTCTACATACTAGGTTGTATTTTCATTTTCACCTAAAAAAATAGCCATATAATAGCTAAGTATGTATTTAGATGACAAATCTCACACTTGTGCCTCTCTTAATAACAAATTATAAGGATCTAAAAGAAGGCCATATTTTTCTTATTTGAAACTCAAAAGTATCATAGATGAGGTCGTCGCGTCGTGGCGTAGGGGCATAAGGGTGCAGGTTCGATCTCCACTCGAGGAAATGATTTAGTGTGTCAACGGAGTGTCTTAACACTAGGTTCTCTCTGCCTACCCTGCTGTGTGCTTAACACAGCGTGAAGCTGTCAATCATAAGTAAGGTTAATATATGCAGTTGAACTAGCTAATAAACTATTTAACATATTGTCATTCATAACGTTTACCGCAAACTGCAATTATATTAAATACAAAGTAAACCATAGTTTAATATCGCTTTTCATGTAAAATAGGCGTTATTTGGAAATGTATTCAATTTCTAGTATGAAATATACGTTAGTGATTTTGTTGGAAGATTAATTTATTAGTAATTATACTATATGCTTTATCGATACCGTCGAAACTTGTTTGGAAGTGGTTGCAGGTTCGATTCCGCACAAAGTTCCGCCGCTCATCTAGTCTTGACATTAGATTTTTACTGTGTAAAATGTTGCTCTAAAAAGGAAAAAAAAAACCTTCTTAATGTTTAAATAGTAATAATAACTAACATAACTAAGATAGTTGATATTTAGTTGTTTGATATTTATTTTCACAGGACGATAATTTCGTGAAGACAGAAAAACAAAAGATATCTAGATATTTGGAATTTAGCCGATGACATTACTGCCATGTGGGACTTCCGGTAGTGGTTTCAGTTATCGTTTAATAGCGAGAAGCCTCAACTCACATCTTAAGAGGTTATCGCTAAGCAATTGAATCAAAAATTGGGAACGTTCCTAACTCTGGAGAAGAGTTTTTTTTTAAGTATAATTTATTTTTAAATAACTTTACAAATGTAAAAAATAATAGTCAAATTATGGCATTGTTATAATAAGTTATACAGTTCCATAATTCTAGTATAGGAGCATGAAAAACTTTCATGCCACCTCACCCACGTATTCTAATATCACATCCATATAAATGTAAATTAGCGTCGAGTAAGGGTTGCTCCAATCTCAACTGACTGGGTTTTTACTTCCTATGTTTTTTTTTTCTTTTATTTCCTATGCATTCCATTTTATTATTAAAATTAATGATTACGAAGTAAAATGCACTTTGTTCTGTTTTCAATGAAATTAGACAACTAGTTATAACTATTATTCGTGATAAAGGAAACATAGAATACTTTTTGACAGATTCATAGAAGAAAGAATGAGAAGAGAAATAAATAAATAATATGAAATAAATCTTCTAGGTCGTAGGTTGTAGTTGCAGGTTCGGTATTCGATTCGCAAGTTTTCTCTGCCTACCTTGCAATGTTTGGTACATATAGGTCTGGTCCATACAGTGTGAAGTTAAAAAGTTTTACCCGACACGTACCAGCAGTAGGCAAATAGAACTTAATAATAACTCACTCTCTGCTATTCCCCAAAGTTCGAGACATTGCATATTGAACAGAACCCATCGCTTTTCGCTCTTACCAGAGTGAAATACTCCGAGCGAAATAAACCAAATTGAAAAATATTTTTTTAATTGGCCAAAATAACATAACGTCAGGCAATTCGTGGAAACGATTTAATTAGTACCGAAATAGGAGCAATCAAAACGTTCCGATATATCAGTTTCCGTAATCAAATGTCATGGACGCGATCGCTCGTGAATTTAGGGAATGTGTTGAGGTTATACGTTTTATTAATATAATAAATAAAATATTTTTAAATGTTTTATATCTTTGTGGCTTAGTGAATTAGTGATTAATGTAATAGATGTAGGTTCAAATTCATTGTCAAATTATGGTGGTGATATAAATTAAAAAGAAAGCATAACTTGAGGCCATTCGTGGTGGCGTATAGCGATGCAAGCATGCGACTGTAAAAGCGACAGGTTTTGGGTCCCATTCCTAATCGCGAAAATGATATATTTAAAAATTTTATTTCTTCACTCTGGTAACGAGGCAAAGCGCGTAGAGTTCTATCACTCAACACGCAATGCCTCCAGAACTCCTCTTTTCCTCATAACTATAACTAGAGAGAATTAAGCGACAGGACATTGTATTTTACTTGTTTTCGAGATACAGTGTATTGAAGAGTAAAACTGAACGGGATGATTCTGGATTCGATCTTTTGCAGGAATTATAATATTTCATTTATTTTAGTTTCTCCGGGGAAATGATTATATTACGTTTTTTTTTTAGTTTCCTCAGGGGAATGATTATATCGCATTAATTTTAGTTCCCAGGAAATGCTTATATTTCAATTGTTTTCATTGGGAAACGGGGATGGGTCTAAAAGAGCAGCGGAAAGAAGTGAAAAGCGGAGGGCAGAGTGTTTTGATAATGTAAAAAGAAATTTAAAACTAACATATTTATCATAATGCCAAACGTAGTATGATATTAAAATACTGACGTAATTCATTATTAGTATCTTATCACACACTAATTAATTTTATATTCATGTCACATATTTATATCAACACAACTTAATGTTCTTACTTTTCCTTCTTCTTCTTAACATTTATTAGGTCAAGTTGTAGCTAAGTAACTATATATACAATAAAATCTAAGAAGCTGAATATTACACACTCCCAATTAACTTGGCAATTACATGTAGATTAGATGATAATTCAATATGATGAAATTGGAAGATGGCTGATGGAATCGTGGACTGCCACTAGTAGGCATATCCAATTTGTACCCACTCTCGTTCTATTCTATTCGGTACTCTTCGTTTTTTCTGTTAAAAAAATGTTTTTAATTTTTTTAACTATACATATAGAGGGAGTTATGGGGCGAGATTATATTATTATTATTATATTATTATATTATATTATATTATATTATTATTATTATGTAAAAAAACATAGAAAATTATTATAAACGTTATAATTATATTGAAATTGAACATACTTCCAGTTTGGCAAAATGGGAAATCACAAATCAATTAAACACACAAATCAAACAGGGCCGATCGGTAATTTACAAAGTAATTATTTTCCAACAATTAATCTTATTTGCTAATAGGGCGATAAGATAATTAATTTATATAAATAATATGTTATCGTCTGAACTTAAACTCGTACGAGTAAAAATGGAGAGAATATTGATTTTAGTTCTTGTTTCCTCTTTAAACGGTGTTTTAAGTGATGATATAGTCAACGATAGGCCTATAATAGGTGTTCTATCCCAGGAACAGTCTGTCTATCTCCATACGAAATACCCGGAAGAAAATTACACAAGTTATATTGCAGCTTCCTACGTCAAAGATGTAGAGGCATCTGGCGCGAGAGTCGTTCCAATTTTGTAAGTATTTTTAATATTATTGTCATATTATTTGTATGTATTTAATATATAATATATGTAGTTTAGTGATAGTATGTTAGTTTCTATAGTTTGATATTTTTTTATAATGGGAGCGGAGTGTCGTAACACTACGTGTTCAGGTTCCCTCTATATCACCTGTATGTGCGGAATAGAACGTGAGACTTAATTTTCTTATTTTCAGTTGTTTCTTTATTTTTTAACAAAAGTTAATTAACAATTTAATCCACTATTAATAATAGTCAATAATGGTTTACTTCGTTAATCAACTGACTCGCCAATCTTTTGCAGCTACAGCTCCAGTGTTTTAGATTTTAGCGTTCAGTACTAACGCCGGTCTAAGCTTAATGCCTGGCTTTCTAGTTTTTTTTTTATGAAACAGAAAGCTCTTTCAAAAAACCTATCCACTTTATTTCACACGAACACTAGTGTTAGAAACATATTTATTTTTAGCCAATTCTGTTATTTTTTGTATTGATTGTGTATTTAAAAATTCCTTAGTTTTATATGTATATAAAAACAAAAAAAAAATGTGTTTTTTTAGATTATCTATGCACATAGTAGGATCAACTGAGGGAACCTATTAAGACACTTCGTTCTTATTAAGATACTTCCGTTACGGACTTTCGCCGAATTCTGGATGCATTGTGTGTTATTAATGTTATTTTAATAAAATATGTAATATATTTTCTTTTTCATATTTCAGAATTGGCAAGGATCGCAGCTATTATGAAGATCTTATGGGAAAAATCAATGGGTAAAAAATATTCTTTATATTATTAAACTAAATTTATGGCAAAATAAAATAATCTGTAAACATATAAAGGCATGCTTATTAGTATTTACAAAATTTAACTTTTACTAAAATATTCAGTTTTCAGCAATAAAAATTAACCATTAACCGCCATATTTTCGACACTTTGCTTGTAGAGTGACTGAGTCAAGTAGACTGAGTGACGGGACTCAACACCGTACTTTTATCTTGTTACTAGAGGAAGGAAATGAAAATAATTAAGTCCCCTAAGTGGGTATTGACCCCGTACTGTCACATTTAACGGCTTTAACGAATCTAATTCAACGGAATAAAAAACGTCAAATATGCTACCTAAATTACTTTTAATTAAAACTCCATTATATTAAATAAATAAAATAATATATCTTGATATACATTATTGTTATCGCATACAAATTACTTAGTGATGTCCAACGTTTATATCCATAGATTTTAATCAATAATAATTTGCATAAACCGTATGTTGAATTTAATTGCTTATGTTATTAAAAGCGATAGTACTCATTTATATGCAATAATACAATTTCGAATATCATTGATGATGAAATGCTTATGACACCATTGTGGCACAGTACGAGTAGAGCAGTATTTGCTTGTAAGAGCGTGGGTGTGCGTTCGATCAATATATTTGTTTTCATCGTCACGCTGTAGCAAGGTAGACAGAGAGAGACTAGTGTTAAGACACTACCGTTCCTCACTTTTCACTGAATTCTGATGCATTGCGTTTTGAGTAGCATAACTCTATCTCGTGCTTTGATTTGATTGCTTTGCCAGAACGAGAATATGAAAATATCAAATACTTAATTTCCGCAAGTGAGAATCGAACCTACGAGTACAATCGTCGTGTTCACAGTGACACACTTATGCCCCTGCGCTACGACTGGCCTCACAAGAATCAGAAATAATTTAAATATATCACACCCCATGTAAAGATCGAACCTACAACCAACGCGTTAACAATCAGATACGGACCCTACACCACAACGAACTCGTATGACGACGCTTATATTAGAGTAGGTACTATTATTTGTATATTTCACCATTTATAGAGTGTTAATACCAGGAGGAGCGACATATTTTAATCAGTCGAATGGCTACGCTGACGCTGGACAACATATCTATGAAATAGCCCAAGAGCTGAACGATGCCGGTGATTATTTCCCAATATTTGGAACATGCCTCGGATTCGAACTTCTTATCATACTGGCGTCGGGCCGCGGTAAAGTCGAAAATAGGATTCGATGCTATTCTTATTCGAATCTTCCATTGAATTTTACGTCAGGTATGTGAAATCTAAAGTTAAGCCGGGTTTACAATGTATTAAATTTTATAGTAAACATACATTTCTTTAGTATTATACTTTATAGAGACTGGCTGGCTGTATTTTATAGATATAAAATTTCTCTGATTATGTATACATATTTTATACACAGAAAGATATTCTACAGCAACAAAGCCAATTAAGCGATGTATCTTAAAATTTCACGATAAAAAGGGTTCTTAAACGTTAAAAATCGTTAAAAAAAATTATGGAAATTGCAATATGGTTCTATAAGTATAAATATATTCTTTCTAAGATATTTACAGTTATTATTTCAAATTCTTACATATTATCCTTTCAGACTTCCGCAATAGCAAAATGTTCAAAGAAACTCCAGAAGATATTATTAATTTACTGAAAAACGAAGACTTGACTGTAAACGCTCATCAATTCTGTATAGTGGACGCCGTAAGTCCATTTATTTAGCCTCTCCATAGTCGCTATGGAGGCAAATAGTAATTAATTATACAAAAAGACTTCGCAACTTTAAAGTAATTGCTTAGTTCTAGTATTGATGGCTGTCATGGCGTAGTTGGACAGCATCTGACAAAAAATTTGATGGTAGTGGATACGATTCCCGTTTGGAGGCAATAAATATTTTCATGTCCTCGACATGGCCAAAAACAAAGGCGTGTACAATCAAAATCTACAATTCAAACGGAAAGTTCAAAACGGAGTATCTTTTCAATAGGTTTTCTCTGCCTACCCTCTTACGGGAAAAATCGTGAAGCTGTAAAGTAGGTATCCAACAAGTACACACTACAAAACCTTATTGAAAATCTACAACTTTAACATTAAATTACATTCATTTTCGCCTTTGCTTATGAAATTACCCAATTTCCTATATATTTTGCTCTCGCCTTCTTAAAGAATAAATTTCAAGAAAATCTTTTGAGTATAAATAAACCCTATTTCTTCAGTTGCTTAAGCTGCCGTCAGTTAGGCTTCACTTCACAATGTAGACCAAATTGTTAGTGAAAATATTTTGTTCCAGAATTTAAAGGCTTATAACCTTACGAATGAGTGGCTTGTGACGTCATACAGTGATGATGATTACGGAGTACAGTTCATAGCAAGTATTGAACACAAAAGGTATGTAGAAATAAAATACGTTTTACGAGATAATATTGTGTTTGCAATGGGGGACTATAAACGTAATTGATTGTGGGTTCGATTTCAACATTTCGGAATGATTATATTTAAATATTTTTTTTATTTCACTGCTCTCGTAGACAAAACTGGGTTTTGAATTCAGCTATTCAACAGGCAATGTCTCGAAAAATTAGCACATCGTGAGGAACCAGGTTCCCTCTGTCTACCTATACATCAGTATTCGGGAAAAACATAAAGGTCATAATTATAAAATACAAAAATATTTGAGAAAAGACCAATTAAGTGGAAATTAATGCATCTAAAGCCTCAACCTAATTATTAATAATTAAAAACTATTTTAGGTATCCCTTCTACGGAGTTCAATTTCATCCAGAAAAGAATTCTTTCGAATGGAAGAAATCGAAGAACTATGCACATTCCTTAGAAGCTATAAAAGCTAACCGCTATTTCATGGATTTCTTTGTAAGGGAATGCAGAAAGAGCGGCCATTCTTTTGAGAGTGCATCTGAAGAAAACCAATATTTAATTTACAATCACGAACCACATTTCACTGGTGTACTGGGCAGTGCTTACCATCAATGCTACTTGTTTGAGCCTCGTGGGATAGTTTCGAACTAATATAAATATCTTTTATGGTACAAATAATAAAAGAAATATAATAATGTATTTTTTTTATAACCTATATAATAATATGAGATATATAATAATAGAGGCACAAGCGGTTGATGTGGATTGGATTTACGCTCGAGGACTTCTCTCGCTCTGGTAACAAGGCAAAGCGCGGTGATGAATTCCGCCACTCAACACGCAATGAATAAGGAATTTGGCGGAAAGTGGGGGACGGAAATGTCTCAACGGATACGGAATGTCTTAATACTTCACTTAAGCTTTCATTAAGAATGGTAAATTTGAAATGAAATGTAGGTAATCATAATAATATTATTTTCTATTGAATATTAAGCACGAAAAGGTGAACTAAATTGTAAAATACAAATCATTTTTAAAATAGTCTAATAAAAAGAGATTCTTATATTAAAGCCTACTAAAAGGTTATTTCCTCAAAGGCATCATCATAACATAGTCAGTACAGTGAGGCGAACGTTGCCATATCTAAAGTTCACTTTATATACATAATATAATATCGAACGGCACACTTCCGCTGTAGATAGTTTAGTAAAATAAAATCTAGGTCACAGGAAATTTCGACCTTACCGACAGGTACCGGATGTCTTTATGGCGGTCCGTATCCTTTAAGGGCTAATGTTGCCAGGTTTGAAACTCTCTTACACAGATTTTCGATATCTAAAATTTAAGACTACAATTATATAACATGATTTATATAATAAGCTTCAGAACAAAGTGCAACTGAAATTGCTAGTAGTAAAAATTCTAAATTCTTTTAATTTGTATCTACTTATAAGCGACCTCAATTAACTTATATAAAAAAAAGAATTAAAAGTTTTAATTAGTCACATTATTATGCTTCTATTTATATCTTCATTGTTTCCGTAATAAATAGCCCCAAATCGAAATAAAAATAAAACTTTTAAAAATATTTTACCAATTATTATTTTAATTTAATACATTATGCCTATTCTTATATTTTTCTGTGATAGAAGACTACTATATTATTCGTAAAGAGGAGTTCAAGACCATAATATATTATCAAGCATCAACTTATACACGATAATAATTCGATTTATAAAATTGTTTAATTGTTTTATTTTTTGTTGAAAAGTATAGGCTAGGAGAACCAGTGCTCTGACAATCCGTTCCCTTCTTTTCGTCTAATTTTCGAGACATTGTGCGATGAGAGGCGGAATTCAAAGCCGAATTTTGTCTGCTTCTTAGGAGATGAAAATAATTCATTCCTCAAGTGGAAATTGAACCCTCAAATATTACGTTTAGACAAAAGCTGTGCCGCTGCACCACTACGGTCCACATATTGTTGTTAATTAAAATAATTTAGATTTCACGGAAATGACGAAAACTCAAAACTCTTTATAATCTCATTAGAAACACACAACGGACATCAAGAAAGAGAAGTAATAGAGTCGAAAATGTCAAAAATAATTTTAAAAAGTAATTAATTTCATCATATTGAAAGTAAAAGATACCTTCCTTTATGCGTCCACTTTAAGTTTCTCCTGCGCAGGACATGCGCAATGAAAGTACACGCCAAAATGACCTTTACCTACCGACAACTTTCATAAAGTTTTATTACCGCGCGATATGCGTTTAATTTTAAAATTGATTAAAACATTAAAAAATATATATTAAATAAATTGATAATAAAATAAATAAACTTAAAAAAATAAAATGAAATATTATAAATAATCACTGTTTCCCTATATATTTATATGTAAAACCACCTGTAGCGTATTTTTCACTCGCGTTAGAGACTGAACGAGCGTCCTCAATACGGACCGACGGTGTACTGAGGCTGGCCCGCCCCCTCGCCTCGCATCGACCCGCCAACCCTCGGGGGTGCGATTTAGACACTATAGTTATTTTCTTCTATATTTCAATAATATCTATCGATCTATTAAGTACCAAATTCTTAGCATATTCAAGTTTTAAGTTTTAATTTTATTTGTCATTTTCTAGAAAACTGTTATTTATTTAATCTTAAGATTTCAAAAGAAAATTTTCACTACAAATGGATTGATACGATTTAATAATACAAAGTGCACTTCACTATACTATTCTAAGACAATCTTTGTTCTGTTAATCTAAGAATAGGAAGACTTCATTTTGTTTTCATTTTATTAAGATAGGTACCAGCGACCCGCTTGCGGCTTCGCCCGGTTGAACTACACAATTATTTATTTACGTATCTAAATTGCTTTAAAAACAATATGTGTGTATTGAAAACTGAAAGTTGAGTTAATTAAAAAAATAGCTATTATCCATATACCTTCCAAGTACAGACAGCGATCAACAACATTTTTATTATAAACATAGCCTAAAAATAATTACCATTGATCGAAAGTGAGAGTGGTTTTGTTCAAATTACTCACACTGCTGGTTGTTGATTCAAATACCTGTACGGTTCTTTATAAGTGTAGAAAACAACTCATCACTATCTCCTTATTGTTAAAATATAGCAAAAAAGATAGATATAAAAAAATATATATTATACTATAACTATTTTCAGGCTGTATCCCGCATATCCCCGTGAATCCCGCATATCCCGCGAATCTAGTAATAAGATACTTCCATTTTCCACTTTCCGCCGAATCCTAGAGGCATTGCCTGTAGAGTTGCCTCGTTACCAGGACGAGGATATGAAAATATTAAATATTTTCCCCCCGATTGGAGATCCAACTCACAACCATCGCGTTTATAGTCGCATGCTTGTGCGACTGCGCCCCGGCGCTATGGCCTCAATTTCAAATATTTCTTACAATTTTCGTTTATTGAGAAAAAAAACCAGGAACTTTGATAGAACGTGAACTTTTAAGATAAAGTTTAAAGCATGAACGTAAAATCCTTGAATAGAAACTTCCGTTAAGTTTTGTATTACGGAATATTTAAGTTTGCGCAACACGAACAGAGCGGTGGGTTTCACGATTTGATATTTTCATAATTTTTTGTTTTACGTCAAAGCATTTTTTTTATTTAAAGCATTTTTAACGGATTATTTAATATTTTCTGGTTAGGTAACGCACAGCATTGGGTTTTGTCACTAACACGTAAACTACAATGTTCTTAAAATAATCGTTCAATGGACAACACAGTGCTTGACCTCTAGGCCAAGGAGAAACTATTGGACTTGAGAGGAGACAGAGAGAAGAGCAGGAGGTGAGAGAAACAAAGGCGGATTTCTGAAAATTCCCACAGAACGTGAAAATACAAAATTTTCGATGTTCCATTTTATATCTTAAAGACAGAGTTACGGGCGATGGCAAAGGATATTGTATAATGAATATACTTTAAAATCTTACGCCTTTCTTAGAGTAAACGGATGATATATCTAATTACCATAAAAAGCTCCCAGCTTTAAACCTAATACCGTTAAGATAAATTATTTCACTGTAATGCATGTTTAATAAGCGAGGGAAATAACTCGTGACTTGGGTTTTATAAAGGAAGGTGTAAAATAGCGTATGTTTTAGCAACATTAGCTAAAAAAGGGTCCATGAATTAACCTTACAGGATAAACATAAACCTTTTTTATATATCATGAAGCTGCAGAGGTGCAATGGGGCAGTGTGTGTCTATAAACACGATGACTGTAGGTTCGATTTCCATTCGGTGGAATGATTTTACTGTGCTGTATTTAAACAAACGCTTGGAACAAACAAATGGATGGAAAAAGGAGAACGGAGTGTGTTAGCACGAAGTTAGTATTACTTTTTTTTTAATGAAAAAATCTTTTAAGTATAAAATTTTTAAATAAAAGTAAAATCACCTAGTTTTTATTTAACAGTAACTAAATAATTACAAAGAAAAACACAAAACAAATTGAAAATAGAACTGAAAATTCTCGAAATTTGTAGGTAGGAAAGTTAAGCAACTTTCTTTATACTATTTGAAAATGTTACAAAGGTATTATTGTGAACGATATTTATAGCACAATTTCTCATAAGATACTTTCATTTATTTCTACGAACATTACTTTTGTTTTGATTTTGGAAAAACAAAATTGGATCCACCCACCGTCCACAGAATCTAATTATGAGGTGGAAAAATTAAAATGAAATGAATAAAGAATGGGGTATATCATAACGTTCTTTCTAGCTGGCTTATTCGTTAACGGATATATATTTTTTAGAGTTCCGTACCCAAAGGGTAAAACTGTACCTTATTACTAAGACATTTTGTCCGTCTGTGTCGCCAAGCTGTATCTCATGAACCTTGATAGTTAGACAGTTGTAGTTTTGACAGATAATGTAAATTGTAATTTCTAAGTTGTAATTTCTGTTGCCGTTATATAAATTTAGTGAGAAAGAAAATAAAATGAATATTAAAGGGGCCTTCAATCAACAAACGTGATGTTTTTGCTCGTTTGTACAGATAATGGTACGAACCTATCGTGTGCGAATCCGACTCGCACTTAGCTGGTTTTTTCGGATTTTTCCCGGAGAATAGAATACTTAGTGCTAAAACACTCCGATGCTGGGTATCGAATGGTAGCGGTAGCGGTAGCCTTAGGAGCTACTAATTAAATTAAAAAATATTTATAATGAAAAGATAATAATATATAGGCTGTATTACCTGCGGGCTGCGATATTTTCTTAGATTTCACAAATTTCAACTAATACTTATTTTTATTAGAGTAGGTCGGTGTAACCTCAAACATTTTCATTAACAAAATCATTTTAAACCACCTCACTATATAAATAAACAAACAATTATCAACAAGTGTTAACACTCTGTCAGCGATACAATAAAGTAGATTGCGATTCATAAATCTCCGGGGAGAAGCCGGAAGATCCAATTTGAAACAACGCGATTCAGTAACAGGTGCTTGTCATAACGCCGATTGATTGATTGATTGATTGATAATTCTGTCCATTTTAATAAAAAATGTAATCCTAAAATTCAAATGATAATATAATAAGTTTCTAAAAATTCTATGTTTAGTCAATTGGGAAACGTCATAGAAATGGCTAATTGAATATAATAATGGCTATTTACAGCTTAGCGTTATCTGGTGTCCAGCACGTAGCAGGATAGGCAGAGGGAACTTGGGAGCCCTATTATCACGTGACCCGTCTTTTGCCTTGTCTTTTTCTATAAAAAAACATCTAGTGTTAAGACACTCTGTTCCCATTTAGACATTTTTGCTAATAAATAAATAATAATAAATTTAACGGGAAAATCAAAATACCTTTAATATAATTACTCCCCCGGCTCTAAATCGAAACCACAACCAACGCATTAATAGTCAAATTCTGTTTCACTGGTCTACGACATAAAAAATGATACAATATTTTTTAAAATAGCAACCAATGAGCCATATAATAAGGACTAATACAAACGTAGTGACACTGATTGATGGACCTCGTTGAAGAAACAGTTACGAAGTACTATATTATTATTTATAGAGGTAAATAAATAAATAAAATATTGTACAAACGCACTGTTGGTAAACAGGTGAAAGAAATAAACTATTATATAATTTTCGTCTTACTAAAAATAATACATATTATTTTCTAGGTGCACTTCAGAATGCGACTAAAATATATAAACTAGCTAAAATATATGTTTACTATGACAACTTACTGCATGCATGTGACTGTAAACATAACAGGGTGTGGGTTCGATTCCCACTCGAATAAAATATATATGTATTTAATATTTTCATTTCATTCAAACAAATATCAATAGTATTTTATTTTAAATTGTTAGGTATGTTTGCAGAAGAATTTAAAAATGGGCACTTTTACTATTGAAACGTAAATATTTAAAGTATAAAAAGAAAACATTCAAAGGGCCGTTTGGATTGGAAGACGTAATGCAGGCTAATCGTCCAGTCCCAACGACGTTGATTGATGAATGAAGCAACAGTTACCGGTAATTTTGTTAGCAAATAATAGAGAAAAGCTGTATTGATGATAATAATTATTATTTGTAAAATCTAATATTTAAAAAAACGGTTGCTTAGAAACTATGATTTTAGTATTTTTATTCATCTATTAACGTCATTGTTCTTGACTGTAAACGCTACACATTCGATCTTTTTCGATTTTATATTATTTTTTTTTTAGTTTTACGCCCACAAATTGCATGGTAGGTGGGGGAACCTGGGAACCTAATCTAAAAATACTTTGTTCCCATTAAGACAGATTTCCCAATTTTTGCCGAATTCTCGAGGCATGGCGTATTGCGTGGCAGATCTCAGCACCGCACTCGTCACCAGAACATGATATAAAAATAACTTATAATTTATATAATAAGTTGATTTACGTTGTACGTAATACTAACGTACTAACGTTATGCATGATTTATCTCCTTAATAAACATGCTATTTATATAATAAGGTAGATGAAACTTAATTATGAACTAACACTGATTGCGGTATCGCTATAAATATAATTATGGCACAGAAGCTTGTCACTTCTATTTTAGATATATCCCAGTAAATTATATGCGATAGACAGATCCAGGAAAGGATAGAGTTTATAAAACATTTAACGATGAGTGGTAAAACTCACCACAATTTATTTAAATAATAAATAAAAAAATGGAAATATTTTAATAATAAACAGCTATAAGTGAAATTAGTCATTAGGAACCATGATATATCCTGACCGTTTTCGGCGACGGCGAACTGACATCTGACTAGCAAGAGCCTCGCTGGTGTGCTCTTAAGTGACTGACATAGCCGATCTTTGACCCTACTAGCAACTGACTAGGAACCATAGTGCTTGCCATATATCAAGAATTCAATTCAATTCAACCATAGTGCAAGGAATACGGTTGAATGCTTAGGTGAGCCCATGTCGTGTTTTTACTGTACCTGTATATATTTTAAGGGAACTGCCTTATATTAACTGTAAAAGAATATTAAAGTATAATGGAAAAATAGTTACTCTACAACAAGTAGAAAAGGTTCTACGAATTCCTAGTTGTTGACTTGTTTGAGTTCCACCATTCAACCAGAACAGCCTCCAGAATTCAGTGCTAAGTGGGGGACGGAAGTGTGTTAATGGTAGCAAAGTGTTCACTAGATCCCCAGGTTCACAGCGTGAAGCTAAAAAAACACAGACTCAACCCGAAATAATTAAAACAGTCTTCTTGTAAAAAAGTCAAATAAAACAGTTAATTCTATAAAGCTTAAAATTTATGGCTTAATAAAAATTAATAAACAATAAAATTAATATCAACCCAAGCCGCTTAAAACAAAATTTGGTGATAAATTGTAAAACGAATTTAAAATTTAATATCCATTTAGCTGTACCGTTAAATTATGAGATTATTAAAATAACAACGCCATATAAAACATTATACTGTTGGTACGTATTATATTGACATAAGTTAAGCCGGCTGCTGTTTATCTCTACAGTATGCATGTGCATATTTTATGCAGATCAGGTGCATGCACTCAAATATTTTTTCTCATATTTTCTTAGGTCAGTGTCTGACGTCATCCTTGTTATGAGTTCGATCCCCATTTAGGAAATTTTTCACGCATCCGGCACATAGCTGGGTAGAAGAAAGTTTTAAGATACTCGCGTTACTAGAACGAGTTACGCATGCCAAAAAATGTGAAAATAAAATTCTCTGTAAATTACCGTGTCTCAACTTAAATTATCGGTTTACCCATGTACGGGAAAAAGCGTGAAGCTGTTTCTGGAATATTAAAAGTTTATAAACCTTAATAGATTAATGTCTGCACTTTAGTTAACATGGAATTTATATAGCCCACCATAAAAGGGCATACTAGAATCTGATGAGATTTATAGTCGAAGCCTAGCGCATAGCACTATTTAGTTAATTTGGTCCAGATATCTTAGTCTACCTGAAATTGTTAAAAAAATCTTGAATAAATCGTTAAAAAAATAATAAAATTTCCCCACATAGTAAAGTAAAAATAGCAGTGTTTTCGAAGATTCGCTTAAAATAACCAAGTACTATCAACAGTGTTCCTGTTCTCATTCATTCTTTTACAATGTTTCCCTTTAAAACAAACAAACAAGAATAATATACGACTTTTTCGATTTTAATATTTCATGTTTCATTTTTATGTTCTGAATTTTCATCTAAAAGGTTTCTATTGATAAATCACTTTTTTCTATATTTTACTACTTACCTAATTCTTAAAAAAGCGCGGCGCTGAGTTCTGTCACTATTGAGTGCACACAATATCTCGAAAATAGAGATATCACACTATCCATCTTCACTTACTATAACAGCTTAGTAAGTAAACTATTGTAAAAAATTATTCTCTGCAATAGCTCATAAATTTAAAAAAGACATTTTTTCTTTAAAGAAACTTGTTTTTATTTATCTATAAAGCTATGACAGCGTTTCCGCATAAATCTTAAAAAACTTATTTATTTAAAAGTCTTTCTTCTTGGTGGTGCTTTAATATTTTTATTTTTAAAGAGGCCTTATTACATTTTATTTGTTTTTGTAAAATTTACATTTAAAGTATCATTTTATATTTAAATTAATACATAAAGGAAAGGAAACGTAATGCTTAACTTTTTAAAAAGGCAAATTTATTTCTACAGCTTTATATCATATACTGCATGTAGTAGGGTAGGCAGACCTAGCCTAGTGTTAAGACACTCCTTTCTCTATTTTCTGCCGAATTCTGAAGGCATTGCGTGTAGAATGGCGGAGCTAGTGAGCTCAATGGCCGCACTATATTTTAATTCCTCGATTGGGATCGAATCTACAACCTGTCGCGCTTACTGTATGTAACACTCATGTACCCCTGACACGAGTGTCTTCAGCAATCATATTTTTTACGGTTTTCAGTCTATTCTTTTAAATAGCCGATTTAAATTTCAGAATACTATAAAATAACGAAAGATATTAACAGATAGAAAAATTGCATACACTTTTCAGATTACGTCTACCTGATGTTATTGGTAATATAAAAAAGAATATCGTAAGTGAAGGTGAACCCTCTTCACGCGTAAATCTAAAAGAACATGCCTATCGTCAAAAATGAAATCTTTATTATTTTTGGATTTAGTTTTCAATTTCGTTTGTTTTACTCTTTTGTATTAAATGGGGTAAATCACATAAAGCAGAAATGTATATTTAAGGTATATTTAATAAAAAATCTTAGGTACCTTATTATATTGTTTTGGTATTTCTGCCCACGTCCGGTTTGAAGAAATATATTCAAGAGGATCCAAAGCATCTAAATGTTTGTTTTTAAAAATATCTATGACGTCGAATACGGAATAAGACCTAAAGAAAACCTCTTTATAAAAAAAGTTCTAAATACTAGCTTCTTTAAGTGTTGTTAGCTCACTATAGAAGAATGAAATTAAGAAGAATTGGAACGTAGCGGGATTCGTATCCGACATCGACTCGAATCCGTTATCCAGATAACAACCAAGCATATTCACCGCCATAAGTGCATAATGAGCACCTCTTCGGGAGTAGATAGCAGGTATTTAAATGTGACTACGTAAATTTCATTCTGAAAACTGTTGAAATTATCATTGTGAAAGATTTTTATTCCAATATTTTGTGAGAAATTTGTTAGTATTTTGGACATATGTAGCAATTTTCATTTACGTAAACATAACATAAGAAATATAGAAACGTAGCACGTATTCGAAAACTTTTGTGAAGATCCAGATATCGATTTGTCTGTCCGTTCATATCGAAGGCACTTTTGGTTATCGTTTATCAATAGGTCCCTTAAGATTCGGCAGTTAGCAGAACTTTGTAAGTTCAAACAACCTATATTTAAGTTGATGTCCATAAATACTTGCCCTGATAGGATTTAGTAGGGTCGCCCCAATTGATTTTTGGTAGGCTATTTGAATATTAACTGTTTTGTTCCATTATACAGTAATAGTTGTCTTAGTTTGATATTGGGTTTATATCAATATTGATATATATTGTAAGTATATTGTGTTCTAATTAATATGTCATGTTGAGGTTTATTTATTGGAGGATGAACAATTATATTTTGTCTAAAGACATGTTATACTGTTATACTAACATTGGTTTTAAAATGATGAGGAGCATAGAAGAGGTGCTTCCGCTTCACACTTTATCCGGAAAATATAGGGAACCTGAGAACTTTGTGTTAAGACACTCCTTTTCTATTAAAACAGGAAGCAAGCATGGGTTACCAGGGCACGGAAATGAAAATAACAAGAATGTATATCTATAATCTATAATCTATATCTATACTTCTATACTAATATAATAAAGCGGAAGAGTTTGTTTGTTTGTTTGTTTGTTTGTTTGTTTGTTTGAACGCTAAGATCTCTGGATCTACTGGATCGATTTACTTTGTTTTTGTTTTGTATGAAAGCTGCATTCTTCAGAAGTGCTATAGGCTATATAATATTTCATTACACATATATACTAATAAATTAAAATACTTTCTAATTTGACATGCAATTTATTCTGCCATGTTAATAACAACCGTCGTCGCTACGCGACCGCGTTCGTTACCGCATCATTTTGATATTCATCTTTATGAAAATAAATATAATAGTCACTTTTAGCATTTCATCTAGATTGAAATTATATTTCTATAGAAATTATATTCTTATATTTCAAGCAGGCGTAGCCGCGTCCGGGTCCGCTAGTAATTGATATAATTATAGTAATTTTTCCAACTGAGAATAAAACACACAACCAATCGCTTTTACAGACACTGTGACCACGAGGGTGGAGGGCGGAGATATATATATTTTTTAAAAGAATTTTGTGACACAATTGTCAGATTATATGGTAAATAGTTATATTCAAACTGATACAATCATGGTGTAAGTAGAACGCAATCAATTGCTATAGTGTATCATGGCACGAAATAGATCCATGCGGGCGGAAATGGGAAACGAAGTGTATTACCACTCAGTTGTATAATCGGTGCTAGTACTACCTGTGTTAATATATATATTAACACAGGTATATGTATCTGCATAGTTCATAATAAATAATTAAATAAATAATATTTCTCAAATACATTTATTTAACATGTAATAAAAGGCAAAAAAATCCCTCGTTCGGCTCAAAACGGGACATTTTAGAGTGGCTTTCGTTTTTTTACCTTTTTAGAGATTTTTACCTTTTTTTTGTGCTGGAGTGCTTTCAATTTTTTTATATAATTGCACTTTAATAAATAGTTTTCTACTTCCGTGACATTTATACGTCCCGGTGGCATGTTTCGGAACACGGGGACACACAAGTGAAAAACGGAACAATCCCGTTCAAAACGGAACGTATGGTCACGTTCGTTATAACCCTTATTTCTTGGTCATAGCAAAATTACGATCATTAACATAGTTTTTACTGCAATAAAAAGAGCATAAATCACATTATAAACGGGTATAATTAAAATAATAAGTTTAGAACCTTGAGTTATAGAATTTTAATAAAAATAAGCATGCAATAATCGAAAGCCAAAATAATTTGTAAAATTTTAAAGAATTATTTTATATAGTAATAGTTAACAATTTTATTTTAATTCATGGTTTAAATTTAAAGCTTCTCAAGGGTTCAAGTCTTAAAAAGAGAGGCAACTTTTTCCATGGGTTTCATGTCTCAGATTTGATTGATTTGAAAATGCTAACAAAAATACTTAAAAAACAAACGTGCAACTGTAACACGACAGATTGCGGTTTTCGATTTCCGCGCGAGGAAATGAAATATGTTATATTTTCACGTCTTTGCTCTGGTAACGAGGCAAAGCAGGACGTAAAGTTCCGCCATGGGAGAGGAGTGCCTTTACTTCATATACGTGTTAAAGCGGTCTGTTTACCCTGCAAAATGCGGGATGCGGCGTGAAGCAAAAAAAAATGCTTAAATAAAACTACAATCGTATAAACAACAGTGGGTCGTACGTACTATGACGTCACTGAAACTGACAGTTCAGTAGTGGTTTCCATCATCGAGCACAGCGTTGACCGTACATGAAGTAACACAGTCATTTGTCACTGTCTACAATTTATTTATTATCCTATATATTATTCTATAGACAAAAGAAGGTGTCTCAAGACTTATGTTCTCCAATCTCTTCTTTTCAGGCTGAATTTTAAAAATCTATGTAGAGTAGCGGAACTTAAGTATGTTGCAGTTACAGTAACAATAAAAAACGTTATAATTTTAATAATTTTATATGTTTTTGTAGAATAAATTTCTTCTTTGATAGTATACTCGTTGGTTTCAATATGTAATTCTTAGAATGTCGGTTTACTTATAAATACATTGCTTCCTACGCTAGTTACGTAAAGTTCATAGCAGCTATTTATGCTGAAAACATGAACGTTGTTCTAACGAAATGTTTTTACTATAGTTTAAGTATCAGTTAAATGTTTAAATTAATATTAAAAAAATATAATATATAATATAACATGCTATTTGCAACATATTATAACGAGAAAAGCGCAGCATTGAGTTCCTCTACTCAAAATGTAATGCCTCTAGAGTTGGGTGGAAAGTGGGAAACGAAAGTACCAGATTTCCAGATTTCCTCTGCCTACCCTACTACGTATGGGATGCAGCGTGAAGCTAAAAAAATTAAGTAATAAAGTACTGTATTAAATTTGATGACTCGATACTCAACGTCTCGAATTTGGGTGGAAAGAGGAGATTGGAGTGTTGATAATAGGAGATACCTAAAAAAAATAACATAGTCAAAAAGGATTTAGCCTAATTACCATAAAACTAAAAGAAAATCTTTCTTTTAAAAGGAAATTTTTTCGTCGTGTCTAAAATTATATTATCAGATTTCACAATCTCCTCGGGAAACTTCTTCGATGTTTAATACCTATAATCGTAACCGTTTGCTGTGAAACATGAGAGCTATATTATATGGAAGTAGGTACACTTACCTTACCTTATAATTCGACACACGTCCGTTTCAAATAAAAAGCCCAACTGAATCCAATGTGTCTAAATGTTCACATTTAAAGATCTTCCGTAGATGCGAGATATTTTTTTATGTATAAATATGTACGTATGAGGCCGTTGGGCACAAGCGCTTGATTATAAATGCGAAGGTTCGATTCCCACTAGAGGCAATGAAATATTTAATAGCAGCATTAACGGGCAAAGAGAACCACTAGGTTCTCTCTCAAGTCACTTATTTCTCCGTTCTTTTGCTATGAGTAAATCGAATCACTGTTTATTACAATCCAATGCACTGCTTTGTGTTATGAGAACGAGAAGTAAAAACAATTAAGAATGCGGTGAAAATCTATTTCCACCCATTGCATTTTATAAACAGACAAACAAAAATTTATATATAACAACAACTTCACGCTTTATCCCTAGCGGGGTAAGCACAGAGAACGGAGCGCCAAACGCTACGGTCTCTACATACCTCTTTCGCCTCGTATCTCGTAAAATTCCTCGTAAATCTATACTAATATAATAAAGCGGAAGAGTTTGTTTGTTTGTTTGAACGCTAAGATCTCTGGATCTACCGGTCCGATTTACATTGTTTACGAATATATTTTAAAGTACTTTCTAATTTGACATGCAATTTATTCTGCCATGTTAATAACAACCGTCGTCGCTACGCAACCGCTACCGCGACATTTTGATATTCATCCTTATGAAAATAAATATAATAGTCACTTTTTAGCATTTCATCTAGATTGAAATTATAGTTTACTGTATAACATTCTAATAAATAATTAAGAAGATGTCACTGATTCGAAATTATCTAGCCTACGGGCGGCATATTATGACCGACGCGAACGGGCAGATGACGTTGATGGTTTTATAAATTTTCATACATTTTCGAACTTTATTTGCTGTTTATAATTAATTTAAAATACACTTTGGTTCTCTTCTTATTTTATTTGATATTGCCGGCAAAAATATCCTTTTAGGTAGTTTTTAGGTAAGGGTTCTAGGTACTTTTTCTAATATTAAGAATATCCTTTAGTTACTTTTACTTCTTATGTTGGTTTTCAATTTCTCATTTTTTCTAATAATATGTCACTACTTATTATTCTTTTTGATTATTTAAGCTTATATTTTCTTACTAATTGTATTGGAAACTGAAAATATATTTAATAAATATTCTTATAGTTTAAGCAGGCGTAGCCGCGTCCGCGTCCACTAGTTTATATATAAAAAGTTATATTCTTATATTACTTAAAATTAGTTTACAGAAACATTTTTTTTATGTTTTATTGTAGAAGAGATTAAAGTTATCATTACATCGAATACTAGCGGACCCGGACGCGGCTACGCCTGCTTGAAATATAAGAATATAATTTCTATAGAAATATAATTTCAATCTAGATGAAATGCTAAAAGTGACTATTATATTTATTTTCATAACGGTCGGTACGGTCGGTCGTAGCGACGACGGTTGTTATTAACATGGCAGAATAAATTGCATGTCAAATTAGAAAGTATTTTAATATATTAATATATATGTGTAATGTAATGTTATATAGCCTATAGCACTTCTGAAGAATGCAGCTTTCATACAAATCAAAAACAAAGTAAATCGATCCAGTATATCCAGAGATCTTAGCGTTCAAACAAACAAACAAACAAACAAACTTTTCCGCTTTATTATATTAGTATAGATTTGAATTAGTTTATTTTCATCCAAAGTAATCAATAAAGCGCTCTAGCTAACGGAAATTCACGTTAACCTTAGAAATTGAGAAGATAGTTACTAGAAATTTGAATCAAAAGAGAACACGTCTGAATTATTTAATGCATTTGCTAGAAATCTTGTTCTATCTAAGTCTAGTTGAATACGATTCAAAGGGCAGGTCGGTTTTGCGAAGCATTCGAATGCGTTCGAACAGGTATCTAAGACGTAGATCCTGTTTTAAACCAATCTTACTAATGTTTAATGGAAATTTTCCCGTTTAACATTTCCAGTAGACTAGTGTTGAATTTTACGGTTATCCTTTTTATAATTGTGAGGTTATGTCATCGGTAAGAATGTATCCGGCATTTTAACTATCACTTATCCTGTTTATAAGACAGTATTGTTGCGGCTTTTGTTGGTTTGTTGTAAAGTCGTTTGCTGATTATTTTGTTTTTGGTATATAGAATTTTTCATATTTTAAAATATGAATAAACATGGACTAAATTAAATAGAAATTAAAAAATTATATAAAAGTTTTAGAAACAGTATCTCTTTGTGTACATTTTGTTTCATGCCAAAATGAATAGGCTAATATGCTACTATACTAATATGGTACTAAATATACTTACGTGATTAATCCGGTTAAATAGTTTCATTTAAAATAATGGAATTACATAACAATTGTTCCAGTTTCAAATAATGGTTGCAACATGTCATGCGAGTAGATCCAAGTGTCAAAGAATCAACGTAACAAGTTCGTCTAATGATCACACGTCAGCTAATTCATTATGTTAACGAGGCGGTGTGGACGGCGTGATGGATGACTGTGCGGCTGTGGGGACAGGCACGGGGAAAAAGTCGCCCTTTATATTATAATCATGTAATATAATTTATGAAATTTAATGAAATACTTATGTATTATAATATATGGGTATTTAAGCTTGGGAAATGTATGATAAGATAGGTAAGTTTTATATAGATAGTTACGTTAATGATTGCGTTTATGTTTAAAATAGTTTCGTATTTGTTTTTATATTTTGTTTATTATATGAAAGATTAATATACCTAAGTATTGTGGGATGACCCACAAGGAAGAAATCTTCGGATATCTCTTAAGGTGGTATATCTATGGTTTTTTTTAAGCATCACACTGCATCCCGCACATTGCAGGGTAGACAGAGGAAAACTGGGAACCTAGTAGAACTGACTTTTTTGTACATCTTTGAAAAGGACAATTCGATACTACATTTTCCTATAAGCGGACAAAACATATATTGAAATCGTCATATGTAAGATAAATATTAAAATCATCATCATGACATTATTAACACCTGAGTGTATTTTACACTAGAATGTTTATAATATACAAAATTTAAAAAAGTAATTTTTGGTTACATACAAAGCCTCCAAAAAATATCTTGTCCCAAATGAATTTGAATACTATATAAATAAATTATAAAGCACAGAATTTTCTCACTGCACTCGAAGTAATTTTCTATCTACAGGATAACATCTTCCAAGCCCCGCTATCTAATCAAGACGTACGGTGGACTACGTCTGGGACGCGTCGGCATAGATCTTGGTGTTTACCTCCAGTTACAACATTAATTAGGATCAAGTGCAACGTGATAATGCCTATTAATATCCCCTCGTGCTACAAATTAATGGCATAGCAAATTATATATGAATATTTATTTATTTAAAAAGATTAACTATTTCCTTCTTCTTAAGGTACTTCCGTTCTCCACTTTCCGTCGAATTCTTGAGGCATTGTCGAGTCGCGGAACTCAACGCCGCGCTTTGCCTCGTTACCAGTGCGAGGAAATGATAATATTAAATATTTCATTTCCGCGATCCGAGTGGGAATTTAACCGTTGCGTTCATCAATTTGATGTAAGTATGTAAGTAGGTATGTTGTTACAATTGGATGAAACTCGTATTTGAGTATGTTGATTATTTTCAATGATTATTTCCAAACAGTGTATGTATGTATTGTCTACATATTTCCAGAAAACTAAAATTTATATCGAGATGAAAAAAAAATACCTTACAGCTAGATAACTCCTCGCAAACTCGAGACAAATGATCTGACACACACACAGACGGGCAACAAAGTGATCCTGAAAGGGTTCCGTTCTTCCTTTTGAGGAAAGGATGAGGAGAGAAAAGTACGGGAAATTCTTGTAGTAAAGAAGTGTCTAAGAAAAGAAATATAAGTCTTATATTATGTTTCTTATTTACAACATTTATTTTATACTCACCAAACCGGAATTTATCTAAAATTAACCAAGTTAGATAGAAAGCCCAATGAGTCGCTGCCGCCCTAAAGTTAAGCTTTCCGAACTTTTGCGCACTATACACCTGGCAGGAAAATAATCAAAACTAAGAAAAAAATCTAAAAACAAAACTGCGCCATCTGCAACAACTTCAGGGCGGCCACGACTCGCCGACCGTACTACACGTACAGTACAGTAAAGACGCATGACTGCGCTGGTAACCGAAACGTTAACCTATCATTACATTTGACCTACCCTCATAATTTGCCTTGAGCTCGATATCATCTAGTCTATTTAACACAGTAATAATCAAGTACAGATAGCCTCTTTTCCCTATGTAGCGTTTGTGTGATATTTTGATATTTGTACTAAATTGATACACAATATTTATTACTTTTTTTAGTTGTTTAAAATATCATTTATTTGTCTTACGGATTCAATTGCCACTCGAGGAAACGAAAAATTTAACATTATAATTTCTTCGCTCTGGTGTTGAAATAAAGCGCGGCGTTTATTTCCGCTACTCAACACGCAATGGTCTCCAGAATTCGGTGGAAAGTGGAAAGTGTTTAACGCAAGGCTTCCCTGTGGATACCCCGCTACATGCGAGATACAGCGTGCAGCTGATTTTTTTTTAAATATTTCTAATGAACAGAATGAACTTTTTAATTGTACCTAATCTTCTGTGCAATGTTAATTTATAGAACAATAAAATAAACGTTTTAATCTTAAGAACAAAAGTAATTTATATGTAAATTTAGTATGACATAATTTTTGAATTATTCAATTTTCTTTAAGTTATAGTCGCTGCGGAGCTGGCTTAAGCGCTGCAATTACTTTACCCTAATGTTCTTATTAAATTAGACCTTTAAGGAATCTTAATAGTAGACACAAATTTCTTTGTTTTAATAAAATTGTGATAAATTTCTATGAAATAAAAGTCATTTTTTACATTCGACTACGACTAGTTTGAGAGAATTCTTTGTTTGAAAATATGTTCAATGGAAACGAACTTTTAGGACATAAATAAAAACAAAAAATACACGACACCAAATATTTATTCCATCACGTTTCTAATTTCACACTATCACCACTATTGTGTTGAGCTGAATGTTCCAAGAGCGCTTTTCTCTCGTGGAACGATCTTTCACATCTCCCACATTTATGGGCCCTCACGCCAGTATGGACGCTGCTGTGTCGTCTTAGCTGGTATGAATTTGGAAAACATTTGCTACAATCCATGCATTTGTATGGCATAATCCCTGTATGGTTCCTCATATGCAGATTTAATTGGCCCTTGGCCTTATACCTCGACCCACATATTTCACAACTAAAAGGTCTCTCTCCGGTATGCCAAAACATATGCTTCTTCAAAACTTTTTCAGACACGAATTTTTTGGAACAAACTTCACAGACAAAAGGTTTTTCCTTAGCTATATTTCGCAAATGGACATCTAATTTGCTCTGGCTCTTATAAGTTTTATTGCAATGTTGACATCTCGCTGGCTGCTGTGGACTGTGAACGTTTTCTATGTGGTCCTGAATATAATAAATACTATTTTCAATCAATCAATCAAAAAAACTTTATTGTACAAAGAAAATACAATTAAATTTCTAATTTAGATACAGTTCATAGGCGGCCTTATTACTATAAGTGATTTTTAGATTGGGAAAAAATAATCACTTTATTGATGTAAAAAGTAAATATTTTTCCCCAACGAGGGTAGGGTATTTATTCAGGGTAGTCAAGGAGATTAGAGAACCCAGTGACAAATCATCACATCACAAGCAATTATTCAATTTTCTTAAGTTACTTAGAGACTATGCCCAAAGAAAGGTAGAAATTTATGTTGCACTTTCTGGAATCGAATCGCGACAACGAACATTATTTTATTTCCGCCACTCAACGTGTAAATCCAGCGGAAAGTGAGGAACGGAGTGTTTTAACACTAAGTTTTCTCTACCTCCTCCATTATATGCGGGATACTGGAACATGAGTAATATGTTTTTACATAGAACCGAACCCACAATCATTATTTAATTAGACACTTTCGTACTACGCCACAAGGACATGCAACAAAGCTGAAAAATACATAATAATCTTATTATTGAGAAACAAGACATTGTATAGTACATTTTAACATATCGAATACCGAAAACATTGTATGAAACAATATATAAGTCTTTAAAAGGCACATGATTACCGAAACCGGTCGTGAAAGGTCGCTCTACTGAAATAAGATATCTTACAAAGGCACAAAGTGAATACACTGATTTTGACATCGGTTTCAAATCTTCAGTTACTATTATAGTATTATTAAACATAGCAAGTACATTTGATATTTTATTTAGAAACTGTAGGTAATATTATATATATATATATATATATACACACATATAATAAAATTTATATGCATTTATACGCCTTAATAAAAAATATTTATCGTATAATAAGTAGTAAATATTTAATATTTATATTTCTCCACTCTCGTAACGAGGCGAGGCATTAACTTTCGCCTAGCTTAGTTTCAAATTGGGAACGGATTGTTTCAACACCATGTTCCCAAGTTCCCTCTACCAATCCTGGTCTGTGCTGGTTACATTGTGAAGTAGAAAATATATATATCTATAATAACTAATAAAATCCTAAGAAAAATTTAATAGCAAAGTACTGAACAATTTACCAACACCTCTACCAGAGTTAACTGACATTAATTTAATATTTTATAGCTGCACAATCTCTCCAATAACTAAGTTTGCTTAGTTAGTTTAATTTAGTTAGAACAGCTTTGTTGTTAAATTCATTTTAATACAAGCAATAATATTTTAAGCCTCATCAAATACTTTTATTTAGCTTCACGCTAAGCTAATAAGACACTCCGTTCTCCATTTTCCGCCGAATTATGGAGGCATGGCGTGTTGGCTGGAGGAAGTCAACGCCGCGCTTTGCCTCGACATTAGAGCGAAGAAATGAAATGAAATATTAAATTTTTAATTACTACTATGAAATAAGTACTTGCTAGGCAAATATTTAATAATATTCTTAAAGACATTTTAACGTGTCATTTCACAGTTACGGAAGAAAAACACTTTTTTAGAAAATTTATAAAAAAATGAGAGTAGGGAGACTAGAGCCCGATCCTCCTGGAAATTGTCACACGTTTTCTAAAATAGTATTTTGTTTTTCCTTAGTATGGAATAACACTTTAAAAATGTTAAAAATATTAGAAAAACTTCTCACCAAATTTTAAAATTCTTACCTTCAACCCCCACATTCTCTTGAATCCCTTTCCGAATGTTTCGCAAACAAACTGCCTCATATCCGTATGGTGAATTAAATGTGACTTAATTTCATGCCTGAACACAAATCTGAAAATTTTCATGGTTAAAAAGTGAATTCGGCGAAAGTTCGCCTGTTTTCAACTTAAATTGGGTCATGACCTTATAGAATTATTCAGGTACCAAATTCTACAGAAATCCGTCGTCACAAATCTGTATATATAAAAGATTTTCGAGTGGGAGTCCCTACATTTGGTTATTAAAATCGGCGTCGGTCATGCAGTTAGCTATAGTGCTAATAAATATTGGTTCCTCTTCTAAAATATTAATATTTAAAAAATAGTACCGTTTGATACACCATAATCATGGTAAGGGCCCAGTTTTACCTAAATAAGCCCAAGTATTTAGAGTCTAGTTAGTACGTTAGTAGAATCTATAACATTTATGGAACAATTGGTAAGGTATATATATCATAAGAATATCATAAGAATTTTATATTCATTTAATTATTGTTTATAATGTGGGGAAACAATGGGGAACGGAGTGTTTTAACACTAGATTCCCTCGTCTTACCCTGCTACATGCAAGATACATCGTGAAGCTGATTAATATGACATATGCAATAAACAATACTATTTTTAACAAATTTAAGACAAATTTGTGTTGATAAATGTAGTAAGTCCCTACACATTCATTTGAGCGTTGTAGACGACAAAATACTGAGTTTTAAGTTAAAGAAGCCTTTGTTTTATAAGCTAAGGTAAATATTTTTATTTGTAAAGGTTAAATAAAACAAAATTTGATATTTTTTTGTAGTGTCATGCTGTGTCTCACATATATAGGGTACGGAGAAAGAACGTAAGTTTCAAGACACTACTTTCTCCCGAATGCAGCCAAATCCCACTGAAATCGACTTTTACTGCGTGACTACCTGCCTATCTTAATAAACTATTGGGCTTGTTAATTTTCTTTTTAGTTTTATGCAATCGGGGTTTTTGTTTTTTTTTATTTATTAATTATTGTATTAATTATTATAAAAAGTTTTAGTAGTAATTAAAAAGACTATTGTCGAATGAACATGAGAGTAGATGACAAAAAAAATCATCAACTATTTATAGACTTTAGGCTATATTTTCTATACAATTCTTCGAATAAAACCCGCAAAACTACATATTCTTGACGGAAATTATTTATTTACTTATTTCTCTCGCATGTTTCCAGTGATAGATCATCTGGATTCGCGAATAGGCCGTCATAAAACTTTGCTATTCCGTTTTGGACCTTTTTTTCTTCATCTTTTGAGTTCAAAATTGAATAGGTTTGTAAATTATATTTTTAAATCTGTCAAATACAGGGAAACAACCTGTTATTCCTAAGTCAATCACAAGCCACGAATAGGCTTGTCAATTATAAACATCCGGTACAAAATAAATAAGTTTTTATATCCTTTAAAGCTTTGCTTTTCTAATATCGATTAATAAGAAATTATTTAAATGTTTTATAAAAACGATTTCTACGATTTTACTGCCTTAAAAGGTGGATGATTAAAAAAAACACGCAAAAGAAGATAAGAGAGTATTTTGGTTATATACCGTGAAACCACAAAAAATCAATGTCTTTTACATAATATAGCAGGGTTATAGCAGGGCAGAAGGAGCCTAGTGTTGAGACCCACTTTCTGCCGGATTCTGAAGGCATTGCGTTTTGAGTGGCAGAATTTAACGCAACGCTTTGCCTCGTCAGCGAAGTAAAGGAATGAAAATATTAAATACTAGCGGCCCGCTCGCGGTTTCACCCGCGTGAACTATGTTATTATTAATTTCTGTCTCCATGACTACGTCCTAGTGACGTCTATGCAAAATTTGAGACTTCTAGCATTTGTAGTAACGAAGTTTCATACAAACTTTCGACCCCAAAAACAACCCCTTTGAAATCGAATATTGCAAATTCCCGTCTTAGCGAGCACCTACGTCCTATGAGTAACTCCTATGCAAAATTTGAGATTCCTAGCACTTGTAGTCTCTGAGATTTCGTGATGAATGAGTGACCTTTCGATTTTATATATATAGATTTTATTTCTCAAGTGGGAATCGAACCCACAGCCTGTCACATTTACAGTCGCACCTTCGTGCCACTGCGCCACGACTAACCTCACAGAGGTTGCATCAGCAATGAAAAGAAAGAAAAATGCATATTTTAAATAGTTTTTGTGCTTTTGCCAAATTATATTTTCAATTCCAAATCGTATAATACTATGTTATAAAAGAAAGACAGACGGTCGACGAGACAAACAAGACAACTAATTAATTTTATAATTTCGTTAACAATCTCGAAATATGAAATCTTAAAATAGAATTGTATACATGTTTTTTCGACAGCTTTTGTTATTTCTTTTTGAAAACAAATTAAGCTTTCTATACACTATCGTGTATGACGAAGTTATTATACACTAGCGACCTAAACACGGCTTCGCTCGTTTGAACTTATTTCTATATTATAGACAAACTATTTAACAACATCTCTTCGTAAATGACCGCGTCTGGTTGTGTATAAGATTATTTTTATAGTAACATTACTTATTATTTGGGACTACACCATTTTCATATTATACCTACATATTATAGTATTTCCCAAGAAGCATGTTTTGACGTTATTCTGTCATATATTGCTTTCAAAGCAATCTCTATGAAGCGAATCCCGTGAGGTTTTCGGTATTCAAATGCTGTATCTAGTATTTAGATATTCTAATTTTAAACTAGAATAGAGAATTGCTTCGAGATGTATCCTTTGCATATCTTAAGTAAATATCCGGATCTATCTTACCAATATTTACATATATATCAGTTGTAAGTTTTCAATTAATTGTTATTAAACGTTTTTATATATAAAATAAGTAAATCAAATAAAGAAAAATATTGTAGAAATTAAAAGTTATCATATAAATTACTATAATAATTAGTTTTGTTTGTCGTATTACATCAATAATAATAAGTAATCTTATTAAACAGTATATTATAAGTTAATTTATAACATATGTTCATATATTATTTTCATTTTCTCGCTCTGATAACGAGGCAAAGAGCGGCGTTGAGTTTCACCATTTAACATTCAATGCCTCGAGAATTTTAGGCAGAAAGTGGGGAACGGAAGTGTCGGAACAGGAACGGAGTGTCTTAACATTAATTTCTAAGGTTCCCTCTGCCTACTGAAATAAAAAGAAATATAATAAATGAAAAACTCACCTCCTCCCACAATGATCGCATATAAACAAACTACTATCATTATGAAGACGCTCATGTCGTTTCCATGTTTTGAATTTCTTAAAACTTTTGTTACAAACAGAACAAAGTCCACCGGCTTTTTGCAAATGTACCGATCTGAAATGAAACTGTAGGGAGAGGGGAGACGCCTTCTTTCTATCGCAAATATGACAAAATAATTTCTTGTCGGAACAGTGTTGGAACCTGAAATATAGAAATATCGATATTCCTTTGTAATTTCATGAAAACGGTGATAAAATGTATTGTATTGCTGAGAGCTCTAAATCAAAGATGGCTGTAACAAAGAAGACTAAGAATGAGAAATATATATTTATATATAATAGATAAGCGGTACAAATTTTATTATAAATTAATATATTTACCTATGAGCAGTCATATCAGCAAAGTCTCTGCCGAGGTATGAACAATTTTGACATTTTAAATCGTTATTAGAGCAATGTTCATTTAAATGTCCATTTATATCACAGCAATTTGTCATGTTGCACAATCCTAAAATATATTCACGAGTATAATAAATATAGAACCGGAGGCAGTCGTGGTGGGAATCGAACCAGCAACCATCGCGGTTACATACACACCACGCGCCACGACTTACAACTACAAATTACATTTAAAAATAATAATATACTTACCACAATTAAAAGCTGCAAATTTTTCATCATTGTTTAATGTACTAAGTATGACTTTTGCAATTTGAGTTTTCTGATATTTTCTTTTACAACTTTTCGTTTTCATATGCCTCATAAGTAAACATTGTTTACCTATAAAAAAAATGTTCATTGTTCATGTTGGTGCCAGCCAAAAAGTAATAATATTAAGAGATTTACGCCAAGTAAAAGCTGAAAAAGAATTATTAAAAAGGCAAGTTGGCACCAACACCAAAAATATAGGATTTTGAATAGTATATAGGTAAATAACAATTTTTTTTTACTTTAAAAGTGACTGATTTACTTTAAAAGTGATTGAAATATTATTTGCATATAAGAAAGTGCAGTTCTGAAGTTGGATTTTAGTTTTTTTAACAGTTTTATTAGTTAAATTGCTAATTGTTATGAGGCAAGCTAGAATGTTTACCTATTATTTTTGAAATTTGTTATATCGTTTTTTAGCTCTGCATTGTATAATTCATTTAGCAAGGTAAGCAAAGAGAAACAGATTTTGTTTGTCAAATTCCAATTTCAAAACAATGTGTGAAATTAATGTGCCATTTAGGCAGAACTTTAACTGGGCTTTGGCTCCTTACAAAGAAAGTAATTAATTCCCCAATTTAGAATTGAACCCACAAACCGTAACCTTAATCTGCAAACCAGCTAAATTTGCCTGCTTGAATTTTACAAGAGATGCCAAAAATGTGTATGTATGTACGTACGTACGTACATACATACTACTGTACCTTAAGGATTATCAATATTATTTTAATAAGTGGTCTGTAAAAAATTAGATGAATATATTGGTACCTCTTGTAACATTCAAGCAGATGAAATTGGATGGAGCCAGCTTGTTTGCAAATTAAGGTATTCTGCTTTTACAGTAAAATCCTAATTCTAAAGTAAAATCCTAGTTTAAATGCATATATGTATTTTTAGTGTATTGTAACATGTTACCGCACAATTAATAGATTAGGAGGGATCGTAATTTTAGATACAAATAAATAATTCACTTTTTTTGACTTTCCTGTGAAATCCAAGTTAAGTGGAATAAAAATAAAGATAAAAATATCACTTACTATATTGTTTTTTGCATTTGTGACACTCAAATGACTTTATTGACTTAATTTTATGTTTTTTAATCATTTTATCTTTACACTGTGTTAAGATATTTCCATCTACTTTGTGATCCAGTGGTTCAAGAAAATTATCTTTATCATCACTTGACAATTCATACTTAAATTCTTCAACCTTTATTTCTCTTTTAAGTATTATGTTAGTTATTTCAGAGTCCTATAATATTTTATAAACGAAATAAAGGATAGTCATCAGGAAAAGTAATAATGAATAAAAAATAATAAAAAAAATATAATTACAAATTCATACATACATAATTAAAAGATTTCCAATATTCTTCTGATTCAATACATTTACTTTTAAACTTTGCATATTCTTGTACACTTTTTATGCACTTATAGCACAATACTTTTGGTGTATTCTGGATTTTTATCTACAACAGATATTTATAAAATGCACTTAATGTTTCATTTTATTTTTTTAAATTTAAATACGGCAGCCAAATAAATACAAATACATTTCTAATTTTATGATGATTTCTATTTTTTTCTTACTGTATATTATCTCTATTATATTTACAAAATGTAAAATTACTATAAATAATTCACTTTCAATTATTTTTAGTAATTTTATATTACGAATGCAATCAATATTATTTAAAAAATATTATTAGAAATTATAACAGTCTTACACTAAACCCAAAACAAAATTCAAATAGCTCTAAAATATTTTTATTTTCATCAAGATTTATTCCTTCAATATAATTTTCATCCAGACACACGCGACAAGGATAGTTACTTAATACATTTTTTATAGACATTTTACGCAAATATCACTGATGAAACATTTAAAATAACTATATATGGATTTAAAATAGCTATATAACACTAAATTACAATATACAACTTTGTTTTTGTCAAGTGTCATATTCAAATTATTAGTAGCTGTCAGCTGTCAATATGACGTATAAACAAAATAATTGCTATTTAAAAAAATATCATTCCGTATCGTTATTATGAATATTTTATTGAAACACTTATTTATCTTTTTAATTTGAATAAAAAATATGTTTTTTTTTATTAAAATAGCTCTGATATAAATAAATCTTAGTAAAGACGTCGTTTAATCACAAAAGTATTTAAGATAGATAAAAAAAATTATAATGATGTATTTAAATTATAAAAATTGTATGAAAATTAAAATGGTCTTATTTTTAACCTAAATAATATTTATTATTTGTTGCATTTAAATTTAATACTATGAATATAATTGAAAAAAATAAAAAAGACTAGTAATAAAAAAAAAAATTGGCCCCATTTGGCGAAATGAAAAATATAATATTTTTATTTCCTCGTTCTGGTGATGAGGCAAAGCGCAGCGAGAGAATTCCACCACTTAATACAAAATGCCTGAAGAATTCTGAAAATGAGGAACGGAATGTCTTAATACTAGATTTCACAGGTTCTTGTTCCTTATGCTTGCTCGTTGCTATGTGCGCGATGCAGCGTGAAGTTGAAAAAAATATTAGAAATATTTCATAATAAAATAAAAAATATAATATAAGAGATTTTCTTATATATTGAATTATAGAAATCTGAAATATGAAAGTATATATTTAACTAGATATATTAAATTATAGAAATATGAATTATTATTCCATTTTTCGAAACATTTTATTCCCAATAGTTAGGCGCGTGCCTAGAATGTTAAGAACGAAAAAGTTACACTTTACAAAATTCAATTTCAATTCGACGAAACTTAACGCTCTTTTAATAGGACGGCATCCCGTCCGAATTTCCAACTTTGGTGGTTTTTGTGTGTTTCACTTGAATAATAAATATATGTTTTGTTAATATTATATCACTCACATGCACTTATTGAAATCTGAAACCGAGATTTTTTAGAAAATATATGATATCTTCTTCAACACAACAGACAAATATGTTTTAAATAGACGACAGACTATTTAAAAATTATGTCATATTACATCGATTCCAAAAAATAAATTTACATCATATTATAATATCTTCCATTCACATACGACACTGATCAGATTCAATGTTATTATATAATAACTAAATAACTAATAACTAATAAATATTTATTGATGTACCTTAAAAAACCTAACCTAACCTTAATATTAATGTTAAGGTAACGAGTGTACTTGTCACCTGATAGTAAGTAATCATCGCCATCCACGAGCCCGTGTGTTTTACCATAGGAGCCACAGGTGCGTTGACGGCCTTCAAGGTGGAAGTAGACGCGCTTTTTGAAAGTGTCCATATCGATTGAAAACACTGCCTACCACTTAGGTATATAAATGTAAAGAGAAATAAATATTTACGTTTTATTATACTACGTTACTATACTAGTGACCCACACATGGCTTCGCTCGCTTAATACTATTGTTTTACTATAGGCAAATTATACAAATACTTTACATAAATTGTAGTGTTAGTCTATGTGTTATTATGGTGTATAAGCTAATTACTGTAAGATCTTAATCCGTTCAGTAATTTTTGCATAAAAGTAGTTCGTTCGAATATCCGAGGCCGTCGTAGTGCTGGGGCATAAGGGTGTGACGCGACGGTTGTAGATTCGCTTCCCACTCGAAGGCATGAATTATTTTATAAATATTTTCATTTCTTCGTTTGTTACCAAGGCAAACGCCCGGCGTTGAGTTCTGCCATTCAACACGCGGAAAGCGATAGCGGAGTGTTTTAACTCTATGTTCCCTTTCATGAAGCTGATTTTCATTTTGATTTGGAACAAACATTTATCCTCACAAACATTTATAATTTAGCTTTCGTTTCATATTCATTAAACGAGTTTGGGTTTCATATTGTTAAACGAACTTGTGAATTATAATTGATTTATGTCGTAGTTTCCCAATTCTTCGGAATGGCAAAATTGAACGTCGATTAAGCAGCGTTTACCGCGAGCCGAGGTTAACTTGCTCGTGCGAAATTCATAATCAATTCACCCCGTCGCGTCGTATTGTTGACGTTGTGGTTGTTTTGAAAACAATGGACGGTAAAACGGTCCAAAACTTAAAGTTGCTCGAAGGTAAGTCAGGTTTAATACAATATTTACTGAATATTTCGACTATTATTGCTTTTAATAAGTTAAAATGTCATTTGGGAAATGTCAGTCGTCGTCGTTTCCTGAAAAATATCGTATTTCTACATTTACTTAAACAAAGATATGTTTCTTTTTCTTTTATATCGCAAAAACACGTATTTCGATACTGTAAAAGGAATCAAAATTAATAGGGTCTGGTTTTTGAATAAATAAATCGTTTAAAAATTGTAACATTGATATTGAAAAGAGCAACTGGTGATATATTTTATTTGATGATTTAATAATCTATGCCAGTCTATTTGAATTAATTATATTTTGGACTTTGATTCGGAATCAACAACACTTGATTCTAAAAATACTCCAAAATCTTCAAAATATTAATAAAGAAATATTTCTAATCATGAAATATTAATAATAGAAAGAATATTTTGAATGAAATTTGTATGAAAGCATCGTATTAACGAGATTATCCGGGCAAAGGTCAGTCCGTTAGTGGCAAATAAAATCGTAGTCTTTCATTCATGAATGAAACATTAAATGTTCATACCTTAGTTGGACATTTTTTCCTTTTATGGTATATTGATGTTTTCGTCGTATCACAAGGAACCCTTAAACTTAACTACATTATTTAACTAATGAATAGTTCTATCTCTCTCTCTCTCTCTCTCTCTATATATATAATAGTTCCTCTTAAAATCTTAATTTGGCTTTTGAAGTGATTCTGATAGAGATCTTTCATAGAAATAAGTTATCCGATAGATGTTATGTTTTCTATTTTTTTGTCACTTCGCGACTTGCACGCTCACCGAAGCGTTCGGGATTGTAGGTCACCTTACAAGCCTCTAAACCAACGCAATCAAAGCATTTATGAACCGATTTTGCTGCATTTGTATAAAAATAATCATATAATTAGAATCTATAGAGTACTTCCCGTGAACCTAGAGTCATGAAAATCGGCACTAAGCGAGAAAACTTATATTTATAGTTCATTTAACTTAAGTTTGTAAATTTTTCTAAGTTGTACTTTCTGTTCCGTTGCCCTACAATCCTGAAATTGATACGGAACCCTCGGTGAGCGAATCCAACTAGCTCTTGATCTTAATTTTTTGTTATATTTTGATATTTCATGCACGATTCATATATCAGAGTTTAGAGTAAACATTTAGAACAGATTCCTAATATTTTTTACGGTTTTTCATTTTTATTTCACTGTTTAATAAAAGCATATATTATTTATCCTTGTACACCTCAATCACAGAATTTCCATGGTGTGTTGATGCGTACATTGTAGCAGGTGACTTCTATTTACCGTTGCTATTCAGGATGGTATTCCGTAGGCGAGGGCTTGCCTCTTATAGATCGGAGTCGGACGTTCAGTGCGACCCGAAGTGGCGTCTGGTGTGGACGCCCCGTTATACCTGTTACGAGGCCAAATTTCAACAGGTCGCTCTTGATCCAGTGGTGATAACGCGTAATGTTTTTTTTACTAATTTCCCTATTTTTTCTGTGTTAGCTGGTTGAAGTTTTAAGTGTTATCTGTGTGTTTATGTTTTTTGTGTTTTTCATATAGAATATAGTTGTTTTTTCAATAATTTTGTCTGGTTAACGCCGAGTGAAAATGGTACGGTGGATTTTTTCATGGATTTTTATAATGTGGGTAAAATTTGCATGTTCGATGTCTGTGTGAAGCTAATCTTTTCATATAAACTAGTACGTGCTGTTTTTTGTTTGCATATAGATATAGAATGTGTTTATGTGCTTGTGTGCAAAGGGCGACAGATTTTTCGTAGCTTATAGCGTAGCAGTAGCGCTTTTAAATGGAAACGCTTGTGTGCATTTTTATTTAGATTTTAGCTTATCCTAAACAAGTATTAAAAAATATTATTATTTATAACCATCAATTTACTCAAGATTATAGTAATATTGTATAATGTAGAATAATAAATTAATTTGTTATAGGGAAAGGAAACCCTATTTATTTCAATAACACGAGAATATATGACTTAATATTTTTTTTTTAATAAAAATGTCAAGCAAGACTTTTTACACCGAACTAGTAGTTTTTTATGGCAATACTAAATAATATTTTTTGTAATGTTTTTCCCATTTATTATGGGAGGTTGTTGGTCACGCAATATGACCTTTGAAGATTAGAGAGCAATTTCTAGATCAATTGTACTATGTTTGTTTCACGTATAGCTACATGTACCTAATCAAAATACATTACATATACACATATTATATTTTTCAAATATTATATTAAATATATAGGTACATAAATAAAAAAACAACCTTAAAATGCATAAACGTCTAGTATGAAAAAAATACCGGATTTGTACCCATTAGTTAATGAAATTATTAATAATATATTCTTATTGTAACTTTGTTCCTATAATTATCGTAGACAATTATAATTTATTAGAGTTTAGGGGTGTGTCTGGCAGGGGGATTGAAATTGTGAGAAGTATCTGGCAATTGCTAATGTCATTTCTAATATTATTTCCAAGAAAAAATAAAAATATGGAGTTTTATATTTTAAGGAAAGTTAGGTTCTATTTTATGCACCTTATTTACCTATTAACAGTTTGACAGATGTCAAACTAAAAATTTTATTAATTGTGCATGTCTTAAATTTTTATACCTATAGGTTTTTTTGCATCAATGGGCCTGATGCGTAAAATTTAATTTAATTATTAAAGGTCATACAGCAGCATAGGGGCCCTAATGTGTGACTGTAAGTGCGACATTTGTGGGTTCGATTCCTACTCAGAAGAATGAAAAATTTAATACCTTTTCCCTCGCTGTAGTAACGAGGCAAAGTGCGGCGCTTAGTTCCGCTCGTCAACACGCAATACCTCAAGAATTTGGCGGAAGGTGGTTAAGGGTCTTAATGGAAACTGAGTGTCTTAACACTAGGTTCCCTCTGCCTACTCTGCTAAAAAAGTCAGATTGCTGTCAATTTTATACGTTTCGAACTTTTCAATTAACCTTATTACATTAAAGAGCAAAGCAAAGAGTACTTTGCTTTGTATTTATCTCCCGAATGCAATCTACGCTCTAGTGAAATTTCACAAAATTCATTTCAACCTTTGTGGTGACAGGAAAAGGAATTACTTCTAGGTATATTTATTATCGGCCAGTTTGGTTCCCTTTAGAAATGGTGTTACATTTAGTTATTATTTATTGTTTTGAATTTAAAAATATAAACCTACAATTTACTTACATTTTATTAAAAAAAACTATTGCCGTATAATGAATTAAAGTTATGATCATTATTATCAGATGTTATTAATACAAATAAATGCAATTTAAGCAAACATTCATCTTTAATATAGATATTTCCTATAAATAGGTACATAATAAAAACTTCTATAGTATTTCTAAAATTTAATCGTGAAATATACCTATACATAAGAATTTATTTATCATTTCTACATGAAAAATTCGTTAACGACTGTTTGAAATATAATATGAGGTACGAGTTTCAAAAATATTATGAAGAAAATAATGAATATTGTTAGCCTGCTCTATTTTATTTTAAAAAAGTTACAATGTCTTGAAAAATTACTGTTTTTTTTATAATTAACAGATTTACTCGGGGTCATAATGACAGGTGTGTGACATGACAGTTGTGGGTTCGATTCTCACTCAAGGGAAAAAAAATATTTTCGAAGCGCCATAAATAAAGAACCGAGCCGAACCGAAAAAAATATTTATTAAAATATCCATTTCTTCGCTCTGGTACCAAGCGAACGAACAGCGTTGAGTTCCACATTTCAAACGCGCAGTGCCTCAAAGATTCATCGGAATATGGGGAACGGAGTGCCTTAACACTAAGTTGACTCTGCCTACCCTGCTTTATTCGGGATACACCGTAAAGAAAAACAAATTTACATGTAGATTGTTGTATTTAAATTGCAAAGCGTATGTTACAATTTCGATTTCTGTATAAAAAGTGAAATTAATTGAAATGAAATGAACTAACTAAATACTAATTGCATTTTCCTACTGTGTTTAATGGAGAAAATGGGCATAATTAAACAAAACTTTTCCTTATTATACACAAAGTATATGACGGGTTTATCAAATTCTATTCCTTTAATGATAACGATCATATTCCGTGGTGGCGCTTACAAAGAATCAGTATTATTAGATTTAATTTGAAACTCGGCCATTAAAAATGTATTTGTACACGCTTTATTCATTATTAGTAAAAAATAAAAAGCTTAATGAATAAAAATAATTAAATCGTTTCATTAGTAACTTCCAAGAATGTTATTTTTAGTGAATTGTATTTTTTTACTCTAATGACATTAAATAAAATTATTTATAAGCTTCGTACAACTTTTTATACAGAATTAATTTAATTAAGGAAGAGTTATAGCCCGCGGTTGGGTTTTCGAAGACCGTAAAACGTAAAATTACGTTTTTCTCGTTCCCGTAATAATTCTAGAAAGTTCTACCTGAATGCTCCCATACTTTCGCTAGGCAATCTACGTAATATCAGTTTTCTATGTCGTATATCATAAACAAAATATTCTCCTAGAATGTAATTTAGATTTTTTATTGTTCTTAATGTTTTCAATAAAAAAGAGATATAAATTATTATGTGTTCATCTTATAGTATTTACGAAGCATTTTAGTTAGTTTAAGTATTATTCATTTCTACTAGAAATCTAATTTGCATCAAACTATATGTTTTTTTTATATATATGTTTTTCGTAAAAAAACACTATATAACGTGAATTATTAATACATAGTTGACGAGCAACTGTAATCGAGACAGGTTGTGGATTCGATTTACATTCTATGAATTGAATTATTTAATATTTTCATTTTTCCACACTGGTAACGCGGAAAGTGAGTAAGGGAAGTGTCTTAATGAGGATGAAGTGCCTTAACACTAGTTTTCCAGGTTCCCTCTGCTGACCGCGCTACGTGCGGAATACAGCGGAGCTAAAAAAAAATGAGAAAAATATTTATATAGTACATATGTATATAAAATACAAAATATAATTCAAAATGATTCCCCAAAATATCTATTTAGCGTAAATTAAAGCAACGTCACGCTGCCTCTTATCAATCATTGTGATAGAAACCTCAATACTACCTGAAAATACCTCGACCGGCCCCTGCTTGAGTCTCCTGCGTTACCTACTTGTTGCGTATCGACCTAATTTGACCCACGCCCCGTTAGGATGCCAGTGATAATATGACAGTGTCAGGTTTGTTGTTTATACTGAAAGTAAATTGTGGTCGGATTTTCCTGTTTTTTTTCTTAGAAAACGTTAGCGTCTTGCTGTATGTTTAGTTTTTAATGTTTATGCGTTAGAATTCTGGTTTTTGAGGACAGTTAAACGCAACATGCTATGGATTCGGTTCTTACTTGAGGAAGTTAATTATTTCCATTTACTCGTTAAGTTTCGCCATTCAATGTGCAATGCCTGCATAATTTCTGTGGAAATTGGAGAACGGAAGTGTCTTAATGGGAACTGAGTGTTTTAACACTAGGATAGTGCTAACTCTGCCATCTCTTCGATAAATATGTATAAATATGCGACCATTTCACAAAAATACATATCAATAAAACAATCATTTTGTTTAGAAAGTTATATCAATTTGTTCAAATGTATTTATAGAACGGAAGTGCTAGTTAACTACTAATTCAAAAGTTACCTACTAATAACAGCACAGTTTTAAACTTGTGCCTTTTCAGAGTAATACGTACATTTATTAGAGAACTTTTGTATAACAATAATTTGCCAAATTGAATGTATTTGTAGTATATCAATTTAATTCATTTTAAAGAATAAAATATTACTAAAGCCATTGTTTCTGTATTAGTTTTCCATCATACATTCCATCATTTAATTTTCTTGCTATAGTAACGAGGCAAAACGCGGCGTTGAGGTCCACCACCCAACGCAATGCTCCCAGAATTCGGTGGAGAGACAGAAACAGAGTGTCTTAATAGAAATGGAATGTCTTAACACTATGCGAGACACGGCGTGAAGCAAAATTAAAAAGTCAAATAATAATTAAAATTTCTATAATAATCATAATCTTCTATCAGTTTTTAACCAGAAAGAATAAAAAAAAAACATTAATATAAATAAAAAAATTAAACAACCATAATTTCCTAATAAAACACTAACTATATCATAATTTAATGTTATAACGTACTAATAACAAAAACATCGATAGCCTCTTTATCGAAGGCGGCGTAAAGGGAGTGGACGTAACAATAGTCCAATATGGCGGCGATCGGGACCGCCTTCTCGATTAAGCTAATGTGGTTTTAACTTGATTACCTCGTTTTTTTCTGGTTAACCTTTAAAACGATAATTTACTGCATGGTAAGAGTGTGCTAGGATAATATGTTATTTAAGGCTTTATTTTAGTTTATTTTTACCTTAACCAGGATATTTATGTTAAAATATCCTGGTTGGAATCAATTTTGCAAATCGCAACTGATTTTTAAATGTTTTTATGAAAATATATCGTTATTTTATGAGTGGCAGCAGGGCAAGTAGTGTTAAGACACTTCGTTCCCCATTTTACCCAAAATTCTGGAGGTATTGTGTGTGCTCGGGTGGGTACCAGAGCACACGGTGCTACCCGCTGCTGCTTTGCTACAAAGAAAACAAAAATAATTTTATTTCTACTTCCTTCTCATTTAATATCATCACAGTTTCCAACATACAAACTGTATTCATCACCAGGATTGCTGTTCCGAACTAATATGATGCTAAACAGAGTTATGTTAATATTTTACTGAAATTATAGACTACTAGGTCGTTTACCTATCTCGTTTCTAGGTCACACGAGTAAAGAGACGAGCATGTCTGGGAATAATTTTACCAACGTTACGTTATATCATAATATTTAGATTTTAAGTTATAATTTTGCATGCACTTTTATGAAAGCTAGATGCTCTTAAGAGTTTTATGTAAAGCTTAAACTAATTTAGTAGTCTTTTTATCAAAAATTATAATAATAGTAATAATTAACTTTATTTCAGACTTTTGGTTTATATGATTTTTATATTTATGCTCGTAACATATATTTTTATAGGGCATTTGGACTTTTTATATATTAAGATTTTAAAAAATCCGATTTAAATTGCATTCCAAATGTTGTAGTGAGATAAAGTTACATTATCCATACCTATATTATAAATTCGAAAGTAACTCTGTCTGTCTGTCTGTCTGTCTGTCTGTCTGTCTTTTACGCAATCAGGGCCAAACCGCTAATTTAATTGTGATAAAATATACATATAGAGATACTTGAGGGTCCCGGGATGAACATAGGATACTTTTTTTCTCATATTTGTAATATTTTCGATATATACCAATATATTAAAATACTTATTAATTTGACATGCAATTTATTACGCCATGTTAATAACAACCGTCGTTGCTAAGCAACGACTTGCAAAGTTTGTTGTTAGAAAACGTCACCCAAAATGAGCTTGCTTAACGCTTCTCTCTATTGATGAAAACTGAAAATAATTTCATAAATATATTTAATAAATATTCGTATAGTTCAAGCGGGCGTAGCCGCGTTCGGGTCCACTAGTCTATCTATATATATAAAAGGACTTGTCCTCACTGACTGAGGTAAGACGCACGCACAGCCGTAACCGCTGTGCGTAGAAACATGAAATTTGGACATGTTTATTTTTGTAATCTGGACATCCACTAAGAAGGGATTTTGAAAAATTTTAACCCTAAAGGAGTGAAACAGGGGTTGAAACTTTGTATGGAAAAAAATTTAAATCGGCACCGATTCTTATAAAATTTGAAATTCAGACTCTTAAAAGTATTTTATTGAACACGTGTTTCATGGTTTTCTAGAATTCTTCCCCTAAGGGTGCAAATAAGGGGTTGAAAGTTTGTATGGAAAAATCTTTAAAACGCCACCGATTATTATAAAATTTGTAATTTAGACTCTTAAAAATATGTAATTGAAGATGTATTTCATGGTTTTCTAGAATTCAACCCCTAAGGGTGCAGATAAGGGGCTAAAAGTTTGTATGGAAAAATCTTCAAATCGCCACCGATTTTTATAAAATTTGAAATTTATACTCTTAAAAATATTTCATTGAACACAGAAGAATTCTCCCCTAAATAAATAAGCAAAGCTGCGCGCGTCCGCTAGTATTACATAAAACGCATAAAATTTCCATACACAAAGGGTAAAACGGAATCCTATTACTAAGACTTCGCTGTCCATCAGTCTGTCTGTCAGCAGGCTGTATGTCAAGAACCGTACCAGTTAGATAGTTGAAATTTTCACTGATGATATATTTGTTGCCGCTATAACAAATACTAAAAACAGATTAAATTCATATTTAAGGCTCCAATACAATAAATGTGATGTTTTCAGTTTATGGTACGGAACCAGTCATGCGCACACCAGCTGGTTTTTTCTATATATATACAAATTGTATTTTACAAGGGTGTTCATAAAACAGTAAAGGCAACATAAATATTTTTTTCTTATAAATAAGATTTGTTTTGTATATTATGTTACGTTATGGGAACCAAAACACCACATCTGAAGTTTATAATTCCTGATGCTTTGCTTGTACATAGTTTATTATAGATTCATAGATTTAGTCTATATCCAGTTTCCCCGGAGAGAATAACTTTCGTGTACCAATTAGTATTGAACATAATATACTAAGTTTGAGTTAGGTTTAATATAGTATATAATAAAATATAAGTTAACGTTTGCTAACCAGCAATTTCTTTAAAATGGTAAGTGGATAGCAGAAAAAGATAATTTATCTCAAAATATTGTCTGCCTTTTGGAAAAAGTTTTCTTGAAATTTCTTAAATACAATGTTATTTCGTTTTTTGACTCTATAAAATTCCACGGATTGTTTTGTCGTTCTCATTTTGGTACTCTTTTAAATTTCGATGAATATTAGGTAATAGTTATTTTTTTGCATGGACATGAAAGCTTAATGATGTAAATGTAAACGACTGAAAATAATATTCTCTCTTCTTTTTTAATAAGAACAAAGCGCCTGCAGACTAGGTTCCCGGGTTCCCTCTGTCCACCCTGCTACGTGCGGGATACAGCGTGAAGCTTGAAAAAGTTTAAATGCTAAAATTTATGTTTTTTACATAAGGGAATAAAAATATATTTCATACAATGCAAATTTGTATTTTTAATAAATCGGTTCACGTCATATTAACGTAATAACGTTTAGGCAGGCGTAGAATGAGCGGAAATTTGATGATCCGGTCTCGAGGTTGTATGTAAACGGAGAAAATTACTTCTAATAACCACTTTACTGGATTTGTAAATAAATAGAGAAAATAACCCCTTGTTTTTATATGTTGAAGGAATAATATATATTTATAGAGGTATTTTGTGGACGAAGGCTTATTTTTAAAATCTGTATCCCGCACATAGCAGGGTAGGCTGAAAGAACTTAGTGTTCATTCCCTCGAGGAGATCGAACCCGCAACGCGTTGCGTAACAGTCACATTCTTGCAACTGCGCCACGGTGGCCATAAAATAAAAATAAAAAATACTTATAAGGCTGTTTTTGAACATTAAATTGGTACAAATGTAGATATTTTTACCAATATTACTATCTCTTACATTTACTATCTACTTTTCTATAGCAAGCAGGATACATTAACATCGTAAACAGGAACTTAACAGAACTTACGGCGATAACAGTTTCAGACGAAGTTCCCGAAACTCACCATAACTAATTAAGGATTTAGGTTTTCAACTTTTATCTATCTTGAGTATATTATGTACATACATTTATTTCACAGTTTCACGCCGTATCCCGCATAAACTAGGGTAGGCAGAGAGAACATATTGTTGAGACACTCTGTTCTCCACTATCTGCCGATTTTTCAAGACAGGCTTGTTGAATGGCGGAACTCAACGCTGTAAAGTCACATTGTAAATATTGCTTCGAGTGTGTATCAAACCCATAACAGTTTATACAAACGTAGCCCTTTAAAAAAATAAATAAATAAACCGACGTTAGTTTACATCAAAACATTCAATTTTTTAACGGTTTGTTTCACATAATGTCAGCTCACGTGACCAAATGGACGAACAAAAGTGCATCACACTTCAAACATATGGTCAAAGTTCGCTATGTTTTTTCCTGAAAACACTAGTTTTATACTTCAATATATTTTACTTGTATTTTTTATGTAAAAACAGGTAGGTGTTCGTGTACTGTCTATCATTCCTACAGCTAAATATTTCATGCATAATAGGATATTCATGGAGGGTGATGATTCTATATTTTGCCAGACCAAAACGGAAAGATTTTTAAAGGAAGATTTCGAATTATTGTTTATTGGGTTAATAAAAGGAAACTGTAAAGTTAAAAAGATGAGAAGAAGAAAAAAATACGATATTTAATATATTATGAGGAGTAAAATTTTAAATAATTGCCATTTCTATATTTTATCTTCTCGAAGTTACACTTCTAGCACGCATGACGTAAAAGGTAAATTATGCATTATCGATCTGTCCTCTTTTTATTTTTGTATGAACAAAATTTCAATTCCGAATTAGAGAGACGGAAGTATAAATCATTTTTGAAGGTTTATTCCACACTTAGGAAGTTTTCCGTTTTTATATATAATACAATCAATTCATTGATTCAAATAAAAATAAATGTAACATTAAAAATTCTGCCCCTCGCAATGCCTTCAGAATTTGGCAGAGAGTGGGGAACGGAGTGTCTTAACACTGGGTTCCCTCTGCCTACAGTGCTGTGTGCGGGATACAGCGTGAAGCTGATTAAAAACTCTAATACTAGCTCTCATTTACAATCAGGTTATGTGATTTTGTTTTATTTAACAGATTTCATATACAACGTTATATTTTTTCAAAAGAATATTTCGTTTGTATTTCACTTAAATCCTTTAACGTCCCTCTATATGCATTTAGAGGCATGTGTTTTTTATAAAAGTAAATAAAAAAAAATAGCTAAAGCACGAGAGGAGGCTATAATGAACAATATCCGTTGAACTGTACAAAATTTTGCATACAGCCATGTACAAAGGAAGTCTTAAATAGACTGAAAATTAATAACTGATTCCCCAAAATATCTATTTAGCGTAAATTAAGGCAACGTCACGCTGCCTTCTATCAATCATTGTGATAGAAACCTCAATACTACCTGAAAATACCTCGACCGGCCCCTGCCTGAGTCTCCTGCGTTACCTACTTGTTGCGTATCGACCTAATTTGACCCACGCCCCGTTAGGATGCTAGTGATAATATGACAGTGTCAGGTTTGTTGTTTATACTGAAAGTAAATTGTGTTCGGATTTTCCTGTTTTTTTCTTAGAAAACGTTAGCGTCTTGCTGTATGTTTAGTTTTTAATGTTTATGCGTTAGAATTCTGGTTTTTGAGGACAGTTAAACGCAACATGCTATGGATTCGGTTCTTACTTGAGGAAGTTAATTATTTCCATTTACTCGTTAAGTTTCGCCATTCAATGTGCAATGCCTGCATAATTTCTGTGGAAATTGGAGAACGGAAGTGTCTTAATGGGAACTGAGTGTTTTAACACTAGGATAGTGCTAACTCTGCCATCTCTTCGATAAATACATATAAATAAAACAATCATTTTGTTTAGAAAGTTATATCAATTTGTTCAGATGTATTTATAGAACGGAAGTGCTAGTTAACTACTAATTCAAAAGTTACCTACTAATAACAGCACAGTTTTAAACTTGTGCCTTTTTAGAGTAACTATACGTACATTTAATAGAGAACTTTTGTATAACAATAATTTGCCAAATTGAATGTATTTGTAGTATATCAATTTAATTCATTTTAAAGAATAAAATATTACTAAAGCCATTATTTCTGTATTAGTTTTCTATCATACATTCCATCATTTAATTTTCTTGCTTTAGTAACGAGGCAAAGCGCGGCGTTTAGGTCCACCACCCAACGCAATGCCCCCAAAATTTGGTGGAAAGAGAGAAACGGAAGTGTCTTAATAGTAATGGAATGTCTTAACACTATGCGGGACACGGCGTGAAGCAAAATTCAAAGCCAAAGTCAAATAATAATTAAAATTTCTATAGTAATAATCATAAAAATAATCTTCTGTCAGTTTTTAACCAGAAAGAATAAAAAAAACATTAATATAAATAAAAAAATAAACAACCATAATTTCCTAATAAAACACTAACTATATAATTATTTATATAGTTAGTGTTTTATTATTATAATTTATTGTTATAACGTACTAATAACAAAAACATCGATAGCCTCTTTATCGAAGGCGGCGTAAAGGGAGTGGACGTAACAATAGTCCAATATGGCGGCGATCGGGACCGCCTTCTCGATTAAGCTAATGTGGTTTTAACTTGATTACCTCGTTTTTTTCTGGTAAACCTTTAAAACGATAATTTACTGCATGGTAAGAGTGTGCTGGGATAATATGTTATTTAATGCTTTATTTTAGTTTATTTTTACCGTAAATATCCTGGTTGGAATCAATTTTGCAAATCGCAACTGATTTTTATATGTTTTTATGAAAATATATCCTTATTTTATGAGTGGCAGCAGGGCAAGTAGTGTTAAGACACTTCGTTCCCCATTTTACCCAAAATTCTGGAGGTATTGTGTGTGCTCGGGAACCCTGCTACCCGCTGCTGCTTTGCTACAAAAAAAACAAAAATAATTTTATTTCTACTTCCTTCTCATTTAATATCACAGTTTCCAACATACAAACTGTATTCATCACCAGGATTGCTGTTCCGAACTAATATGATGCTAAACAGAGTTATGTTAATATTTTACTGAAATTATAGACTACTAGGTCGTTTACCTATCTCGTTTCTAGGTCACACGAGTAAAGAGACGAGCATGTCTGGGAATAATTTTACCAACGTTACGTTATATCATAATATTTAGATTTTAAGTTATAATTTTGCATGCACTTTTATGAAAGCTAGATGCTCTTAAGAGTTTTATGTAAAGCTTAAACTAATTTAATAGTCTTTTTATCAAAAATTATAATAATAGTAATAATTAACTTTATTTCAGACTTTTGGTTTATATGATTTTTATATTTATGCTCGTAACACATATTTTTATAGGGCATTTGAACTTTTTATACATTAAGATTTTAAAAAATTTGATTTAAATTGCATTTCAAATGTTGTAGTGAGATAAAGTTATATTATCTATATATATAAAAGGACTTGTCCTCACTGACTGAGGTAAGACGCACGCACAGCCGTAACCGCTCATGATAGAAACGTGAAATTTGGACAGATGTTTACTTTCGTAATCTGGACATACACTAAGAAGGGATTTTGAAAAATGTTAACCCTAAAGGAGTGAAATAGGGGTTGAAAGTTAGTATGGAAAAAAATTTAAATCGGCACCGATTCTTATAAAATTTGAAATTCAGACTCTTAAAAGTATTTTATTGAACACGTGTTTCATGGTTTTCTAGAATTCTTTCCATAAGGGTGCAAATAAGGGGTTGAAAGTTTATATGGAAAAATTCTTAAATCGCCACCGATTTTTATAAAATTTGAAATTTAGACTCTTAAAAATATTTAATTGAACATGTGTTTCATGGTTTTCTAGAATTCACCCCCTAAGGGGGCAAATAAGGGGTTGAAAGTTTTTTTTGGAAAAATCTTTAAAACGCCACCGATTTTTATAAAATTGGAAATTTAGACTCTTAAAAATATTTCATTGAACACATGTTTTATGGTTTATTAGAATTCACCCCTAAATACGTAAGCGAAGCTGCGCGCGTCCGCTAGTCTATCTATATATATAAAAGGACTTGTCCTCACTGACTGAGGTAAGACGCACGCACAGCCGTAACCGCTGTGCGTAGAAACGTCAAATTTGGACATGTTTACTTTCGTAATCTGGACATCCACTAAGAAGGGATTTTGAAAACTTTTAACCCTAAAGGGGTGAAATAGGGGTTGAAAGTTTGTATGGAAAAAAATTTAAATCAGCACCGATATTTATAAAATTTGAAATTTAGATTTTTAAAAGTATTTAATTGAACACGTGTTTCAGAGTTTTCTAGAATTCTTCCCCTAAGGGTGCAAATAAGGGGTTGAAAGTTTGTATGGAAAAATCTTTAAAACGCCACCGATTATTATAAAATTTCTAATTTAGACTCTTAAAAATATTTAATTGAAGATGTATTTCATGGTTTTCTAGAATTCTTCCCCTAAGGGTGCAAATAAGGGATTGAAAGTTTGTATGGAAAAATCTTTAAAACGCCACCGATTATTATAAAATTTGTAATTTATACTCTTAAAAATATTTCATTGAACACATGTTTCGTGGTTTCTTAGAATTCAACCCTAAATAAGTAAGCAAAGCTGCGCGCGTCCGCTAGTATTACATAAAACACATAAAATTTCCATACACAAAGGGTAAAACGGAATCCTATTACTAAGACTTCGCTGTCCATCAGTCTGTCTGTCAGCAGGCTGTATGTCAAGAACCGTACCAGTTAGATAGTTGAAATTTTCACTGATGATATATTTGTTGCCGCTATAACAAATACTAAAAACAGATTAAATTCATATTTAAGGCTCCAATACAATAAATGTGATGTTTTCAGTTTATAGTACGGAACCAGTCATGCGCACACCAGCTGGTTTTTTCTATATATATACATATTGTATTTTACAAGGGTGTTCATAAAACAGTAAAGGCAACATACATATTATTTTCTTATAAGATAAGATTTGTTTTGTATATTATGTTACGTTATGGGAACCAAAACACCACATCTGAAGTTTATAATTCCTGATGCTTTGCTTGTACATAGTTTATTATATATTCATAGATTTAGTCTATATCCAGTTTCCCCGGAGAGAATAACTTTCGTGGACCAATTAGTATTGAACATAATATACTAAGTTTGAGTTAGGTTTAATATAGTATATAATAAAATATAAGTTAACGTTTGCTAACCAGCAATTTCTTTAAAATGGTAAGTGGATAGCAGAAAAAGATAATTTATCTCAAAATATTGTCTGCCTTTTGGAAAAAGTTTTCTTGAAATTTCTTAAATACAATGTTATTTCGTTTTTTGACTCTATAAAATTCCACGGATTGTTTTGTCGTTCTCATTTTGGTACTCTTTTAAATTTCGATGAATATTAGGTAATAGTTATTTTTTTCATGGACATGAAAGCTTAATGATGTAAATGTAAACGACTGAAAATAATATTCTCTCTTCTTTTTTAATAAGAACAAAGCGCCTGCAGACTAGGTTCCCGGGTTCCCTCTGTCCACCCTGCTACGTGCGGGATACAGCGTGAAGCTTGAAAAAGTTTAAATGCTAAAATTTATGTTTTTTACATAAGGGAATAAAAATATATTTCATACAATGCAAATTTGTATTTTTAATAAATCGGTTCACGTCATATTAACGTAATAACGTTTAGGCAGGCGTAGAATGAGCGGAAATTTGATGATCCGGTCTCGAGGTTGTATGTAAACGGAGAAAATTACTTCTAATAACCACTTTACTGGATTTGTAAATAAATAGAGAAAATAACCCCTTGTTTTTATATGTTGAAGGAATAATATATACTTATAAAGGTATTTTGTGGACGAAGGCTTATTTTTAAAATCTGTATCCCGCACATAGCAGGGTAGGCTGAAAGAACTTAGAATTCATTCCCTGGAGGAGATCGAACCCGCAACGCGTTGCGTTACAGTCACGTTCTTGCTACTGCGCCACGGTGGCCTCAAAAGTAAAAAAAAACTTATAAGGCTGTTTTTGAACATTAAATTGGTACAAATGTAAATATTTTTACCAATTTTCCATACACAATTTCCTTACATTTATCTATCTACTTTTCTATAGCAAGCAGGATACATTAACATCGTAAACAGGAACTTAACAGAACTTACGGCGATAACAGTTTCAGACGAAGTTCCCGAAACTCACCATCTAATTAAGGATTTAGGTTTTCAACTTTTATCTATCTTGAGTATATTATGTACATACATTTATTTCACAGTTTCACGCCGTATCCCGCATAAACTAGGATAGGCAGAGAGAACATATTGTTGAGACACTCTGTTCTCCACTGTCTGCCGATTTTTCAAGGCAGACTTGTTGAATGGCGGAACTCAACGCTGTAAAGTCACATTGTAAATATTGCTTCGAGTGTGTATCAAACCCATAAAGTTTATACAAACGTAGCCCTTTAAAAAAATAAATAAATAAACCAACGTTAGTTAACATCAAAGCATTCAATTTTTTAACGGTTTGTTTCACATAATGTCAGCTCACGTGACCAAATGGACGAACAAAAGTGCATCACACTTCAAACATATGGTCAAAGTTCGCTATGTTTTTTCATGAAAACACTAGTTTTATACTTCAATATATTTTACTGGTATTTTTATGTAAAAACAGGTAGGTGTTCGCGTACTATCTATCATTCCTACAGCTAAATATTTCATGCATAATAGGATATTCATGGAGGGTGATGATTCGATCTATTCTATGGCCAGAGCAAAAAGGAAAGAATTTTAAAGAAAAACTTCGAATTGTTGTTTATTGGATTAATGAAAGAAAACTGTAAAGTTAAAAATAATCAAATATACGATATTTAATATATTATGAGGAGTAAAATTTTAAATAATAGCCATTTCTATATTTTATCTACTCGAAGTTGCACTTCTAACATGCATGACGTAAAAAGTAAATTATGCATTATCGATCTGTCCTCTTTTTATTTTTGTATGACCAGAATTTAAATTCGAAATTAGAGAGACGGAATCATAAATCATTTTTAAAGGTTTATTCCACACTTAGGAAGTTTTCCGTTTTTGGGAAAGCGTATAAAAATAATATGACTTAAAAATCGTTTCCGCGAAGCGCGATGAAATTTTCATACGTTTTTTAAAAAAGTATAAATACAATCAATTCATTGATTCAAATAAAAATAAATCTAACATTAAAAGTTCTGCCCCTCGCAATGCCTTCAGAATTCGGCAGAGAGTGGGGAACGGAGTGTCTTAACACTGGGTTCCCTCTGCCTACAGTGCTGTGTGCGGGATACAGCGTGAAGCTGATTAAAAACTCTAATACTAGCTCTCATTTACTATCAGGTTATGTGATTTTGTTTTATTTAACAGATTTCATATACAACGTTATATTTTTTCAAAGGAATATTTCGTTTTATTTCACTTAAATCCTTTAACGTCCCTCTATGAATTTAAAGGCATGTGTTTTTTATAAAAAGTAAATAAAAGAAAAATAGCAAAAGCACGAGAGGAGGCTATAATGAACAATATCCGTTGAACTGTACTAAATTTTGCATACAGCCGTGTACAAAGGAAGTCTTAAATAGACTGAAAATTTAGATTTATTTGTTTTTTGTAGGCTGAAATACCGATAGGTATGGTGTATTTACTTAAAGGTAATGGAGACTTTTAATGATATTTTACTTTGTCAGATCTTTAAAATAACATCGATAAATTACGATACGTACGGTACGTGGTTCAGGGGCACAAGTGTGTGACTGTAAACAAGACAGGTGGTGGGTTTGATTCTCACTCGAGGAACTAGAGGTTCGCTCTAGTGTCGAGGCAAAAGTGTTTCGAATTGAATCGGCGTTGATTTTCCGTAACTCAACGCACAATGCCTTCACAATTCGGTGGAGAGTGGAGAGCGGAGTGTCTTAACAGCGTGAAGCCGAAAAAAAACACATTTAAATAGACAGTCAATCAATCTAAATAAAGAAAAACAGTATAAAAATATTATACGCGAGTTATTACTTTGAAACATTTTACTATAATAATATATTTCTAAGTTAAAGTTATTTTCCTATCAACTTTCCTACTATAAAGCATATAATGTACACAGCTAATAATTTAATTTGTTTGATAAATGACCTCTATACAAGGAGTATCAGGCCAGTACGGCGGCACATGTGCAAACTGTCCCAGTTTAAGTAATTATCGGTGCAACGTCGCGGGACATAGGATAACTTGATTTAATTAAAGTGCCTGAGAGGAACCAAGTTCAATTTAGTACTATAGACTTTAAGGGACCGAACAAATGAAGATTGTATTGTTTTAATGGATTTGTTGTTATTTTTGGTTTAAATCTATCATTAACATATATCATTTACACAGTGTACTTAAAAAAATAGAATATTTTACAAATTATCCTAAATTATCCATCCTTAATGTTCAATTAGCCACATTTATATAAATTAATGGTATTCGTTATTTTTAATTTAGGTTTAATTTTTTATATTAGTTTCGTGCTCTTCTATACTCCTTCGTACCTGGTAACGAAGGCTAAGGTAACCAAGGAGCCTAGAATTAAGACACTCAATTCTCTATTTTTCCCTGAATTCTCGAGGTATTGGGTGTTGAGTAACGGAACTCAACGTCGCGGTTTTCCTCATTATTAGAGCAAGCAATCGAACCCAAGCCGTCACTTTTACAGTCCCACAATTATGAATTTGCGCCACAACGCCCACACTAAGTTGAATATTAATATAGAACTAGAACAATTTAGTTTTAAACTCAAATAATATTAAACGTTGCAAATATGATATTAAAGTCCGTAATACAACGTCGACGTAGACCTTTATGGCACCAACAATGCATTTAATATCTGTCACATATTTTGTGTCTGTACTGTCTCATATTAAAACACGTACATTTACCAGTACCCCCTGCAGCTTTGTAAATAATATAAATGGGCGGAGAAATACAAAACAAAACATAATTTAATAAGTTTTTTAGTTTTTTACATTTTTAGAGTGTTATTCCACATCAACATAGTAGGATTTTATTTGAATTATTTGATCTTGGAAATCGTCGAAGTATTCTGACCAATAAGCCGTACGTCCATTCCAAGAGGCTTGGGTTCAAATTCTACTACGTTAAATTTTTTATACGATTTTTTAAAAAGGTAACTATAAACGTGTCATTGCTAAAGCTAAAGAACTATACTATATCCACATTCAGCTGAATTCTGGAGGTATTGCGTGTTGAGTGGCGGAACTCAACGCCGCTCTTTGCCTCAGCACCAAAGTGGGGCACGTCCAATATCTATAATCGAAAGACATGGCATGAGACTTCACCCACCTAGTGGTAAGTAGAAAGTGTCCCCACGATTTTATTTTAGTAATCATAATTTCCATGAAATTATTTTTTATTTTTTAGTACATTTATCTGCAATATCAAACCGTTTAACTTAAAATTTTTTTTTTACTTTTTTATTTCAAAGGAATATTTAGTTTTTATTTCACTTAAATCCTTTAACGTCCCTCTATGCATTTAGAGGCATGTGTTTTTTATAAAAGTAAATAAAAAAAAAATAGCTAAAGCACGAGAGGAGGCTACAATGAACAATATCCGTTGAACTGTACTAAATTTTGCATACAGCCGTGTACAAAGGAAGTCTTAAATAGACTGAAAATCTAGATTTATTTGTTTTTTTAGGCTGAAATACCGATAGGTATGGTGTATTTACTTAAAGGTAATGGAGACTTTTAATAATATTTTACTTTGTCAGATTTTTTAAATTAAAATCGTTAAATTACCAATGTATTCGAGGCTAGTCGTGGTGCAGGGGCACAAGTGTGTGACTGTAAACAAGACAAGTGGTGGGTTTGATTCTCACTCGAGGAACTAGAGGTTCGCTCTAGTGTCGAGGCAAAAGCGATTTTAGTTGATTCTGCATTTAGTTTTACTACTCAACGCACAATGCTTTTACAATTCGCTGGAGAGAGGAGAGCGGAGTGTCTTAACACTAAGCTTCCCTTGCCTTACTTGCTACATGAGGGATACAGCGTGAAACTGAAAAAACACATCTAAATAGACAGTTAATCAATATAAATAAAGTAAATATAAAAATATTATAGAGGATACGCGAGTTCTTACTTAATAACATATTTCTAAGTTAAAGTTGTTTTCCTATCAACTTTCCTACTATAAAGCATATAATGTACACAGCTAATAATTTAATTTGTTTGATTAATGACCTCTATACAAGGAGTATCAGGCCAGTACGGCGGCACATGTGCAAACTGTCCCAGTTTAAGTAATTATCGGTGCAACGTCGCGGGACATAGGATAACTTGATTTAATTAAAGTGCCTGAGAGGAACCAAGTTCAATTTGGTGTACTATAAGCTTTAAGGGACAGAACAAATTAAGATTATATATTTTTAATGAATTTGTTGTTATTTTTGGTTTAAATCTATCCTTAACATATATCATTTACACAGTGTATTTAAAAAAATAGAATATTTTACAAATTAACCTACATCCTTAACGTTCAATTAGCTACATTTCTATTAATCAATGGTATTCGTTATTTTTAATTTAGGTTTAATTTTTTTTATTAATTTCGTGCTCTACTATACTCCTTCGTACCTGGTAATGAAGGCAAATGTAACCGGGGAACCTACAGTTATATCACTCAATACTTTCTGCTGAGTTTTCGAGATGTTTGCTGAGTTTTCCTCATTACCAGAGCACGGATATGAAAATATTTGATATTTCTCCCACCGAGTGAAATATCATATAATCGAACCCAAGCCGTCACTTTTACAGTCCCACAATTATGAATTTGCGCCACAACGCCCACACTAAGTTGAATATTAATATAGAACTAGAACAATTTAGTTTTAAACTCAAATAATATTAAACGTTGCAAATATGATATTAAAGTCCGTAATACAACGTCGACGTAGACCTTTATGGCACCAACAATGCATTTAATATCTGTCACATATTTTGTGTCTGTACTGTCTCATATTAAAACACGTACATTTACCAGTACCCCCTGCAGCTTTGTAAATAATATAAATGGGCGGAGAAATACAAAACAAAACATAATTTAATAAGTTTTTTAGTTTTTTACATTTTTAGAGTGTTATTCCACATCAACATAGTAGGATTTTATTTGAATTATTTGATCTTGGAAATCGTCGAAGTATTCTGACCAATAAGCCGTACGTCCATTCCAAGAGGCTTGGGTTCAAATTCTACTACGTTAAATTTTTTATACGATTTTTTAAAAAGGTAACTATAAACGTGTCATTGCTAAAGCTGAAGAACTATACTATATCCACATTCAGCTGAATTCTGGAGGTATTACGTGTTGAGTGGCGGAACTCAACGCCGCTCTTTGCCTGAGCACCAAAGCGAATATTTCATTTCCCCGAGTGGGGATCGAACCCACAACCCTCGCGTTACAGTTAAATCCTTGTGCCGCTGTATCACGACGGCCTGTATAGTGTTCACAAATAATTTATTCCACACATCATTTGTACTTGGAATTGTATATAATCTTAATGAAATCATCGTTAAAATTGCATACCTACTCTCGAAACAAACACATTACATATATCAATATAGTATAATTAAATGGGAAAATGTACGAGATCCACTTATAGTGCAATTAAAATACATGAAGTGGTTTTGCGTTGCTTTATTTCGTAATACATATATACGTATAAATAAAATGTACGGGCTTAAAAACTTGTTTCTTTTTGTGTTTTTTTTCTCTTTTTATTATGTAATCCATATTATTCGGAGACATTGGATGCATCTGACTGACTGCATGACAAATATAATTATATATGTTCGATTCTTAGTAATTTTAGTGTAAATATTTCCGTTTTACCTGCCTAGTTTTTTGAAAAATGCTGTTTTAATTTGAATATAGTGCATACGAATATAAAGGAGTCTGTTGTCTGCCTATGAATGAAAACGGTATCTCAAGGTCAGTCTTAAGATAGATCTCAGAGTTGTGAGCGGTTTATACATATCGACCGTAGATACACTACTACGGTAACATATATACGGTACTAATACGGTATCTTTTCATTGCGTTACCTAAAAGCTTGATTTTTTTTCTGTGTTTCAAGTTACCTGAATATTTGATATTATTTTCAGTTTGATACCTTTACACTATTGTAAGATAAAAATGATCTTGACAGATGGACAGACTGAGAACAGAGTGTTCCGTTTTTACTTTTTGAGGTACGGAACCCTAAAAATGGATAATAATTAAGAATACAATATCTTGTTATATTGCTGTAGTCTGATAATAGCTACGTCGAAATTATACCTCGAGGCTTTAATTGCGTATTTGATGTACCGGGCCATCGATACGCCGCATGGATTTAGTATGTAATAATTACAGGTAAACAAGACACGAAGTGGATACATAGCAGTATTAACGAGAGACAAGCGTGCGCCAGTAAACCCAACAAGTTGTGGGTTCGATTCCTACTCAAGGATATATTTAATTAATTTTTATCTCTTGGCATTGATAACCAGATAAAGTGCGGCATTGGGTTCCGCCGTTCAACACGCAATGCCTCAAACATTTGGCGGAAAGTGGGGAACGGAATATAGGAGGCCATTCGCAGCTTCGCCTGCTTGTACTGCTATTAAATATTTACTAACGTATCGCTCGAAGGTATACACTAAGTCAAACTGTGTACGTAATCTATATATATAAAAGGACTTGTCCTCACTGACTGAGGTAAGACGCACGCACAGCCGTAACCGTTGTGCGTAGAAACGTGAAATTTGGACAAAAGTTTACTTTCGTAATCTGGACATCCACTAAGAAGGGATTTTGAAAAATTTTAACCCTAAAGGGGTGAAATAGGGGATCAAAGTTTGTATGGAAAAAAAATTAAATCGGCACCGATTTTTATAAAATTTGAAATTTAGATTTTTAAAAGTATTTAATTGAACACGTGTTTCATCGTTTTCTAAAATTCTCCCCCTAAGGGTGCAAATAAGGGGTTGAAAGCTTGTATGGAAAAATCTTTAAAACGCCACCGATTATTATAAAAATTTTAATTTAGACTCTTAAAAATATTTAATTGAACATGTGTTTCATGGTTTTCTAGAATTCACCCCCTAAGGGTGCAAATAAGGGGTTGAAAATTTGTATGGAAAAATCTTTAAATCGCCACCGATTTTTATAAAATTTGAAATTTAGACTCTTAAAAATATTTCATTGAACATAAGTTTCGTGGTTTATTTTAATTCATCCCCTAGGGGTGTAAATAAGGGGTTGAAAGTTTATATAGAAAAATCTTTAAATCGCCACTGATTTTTATAAAATTTGAAATTGAGACTCTTAAAAATATTTTATTGAACACGTGTTTCAAAGTTTATTAGAATTCACCCCTAAGCAATAAGCAAGCGAAGCTGCGCGCGTCCGCTAGTACTTTATATACTTATAGCCTTTTTCATATATCTGTTGGCCACCATTGGTCTTTCGGTTCTGCCTTATACGTACTGAAATACCTGAAAAAAAGAACTAAAATGTTAAATATACTGTATAAACAGCCGAACCACCCAATTCCCCATTTGCACCCCATTCCTAATAATATATCAACATAAACAATACAAACAAAATATCTAAAGTACATATTTATAACAATCGTAATTACCTTACAATAACCACGTTTCTATACACGAACTCCCACTCATCAATACTCTCGCTCGGTTCATTGATGAATGGTGGTTTCGTGATTGCTTATTGTTGTTTTTTTTATCCGGAAACGTAAATTTATGAAAACACAAACGTAACATGGATATGACTTTGACTTTCATCCAATCCCCATTTTTCCCCAATTTTCTAGACATTCCATGTTGAGGGAACGAAAATCAACGCAGCGTTGCCTCGTTACCAGAGCGAGGATATGAAAATTTTAACATTTCCTGAAGTGGGAATCGAATCCACGGTTATGACCCTACTGAATATATCAAGTACCATAAATATCTAAAAATAACATTCTAAAATACAACATACAAAATGATAATACCCATTAAATAGCTTATAACACTATTTCAACACACACTTTCATCGTACATTTTTCGCAACCGAGCGAATCTTTCAACAAATCGTTTTAATACAAATGGTTCTAATAAAAAATATTTCATTTTTGCAGGTGAAGGAGAACTATGTGCTTCTTCAGCATAATAGTGATCATATTTGAGTGTCTGTGCTGTGAATAAGTGAGTCCCGGTGAAAATGAGTTTGCCAATTTTCAAGACGCTGATACCGTTCCTCTGTGGACTTGTTTCAGGTATGTGTTTTTTGTGTGTGTTTGTGTGTTTTTTAATATTAAAAGCATTACTTTTTTTATTAGTAAAATGTAATGCTTTTATTAAATAACTCCTGGGGAAAAATAGTAATGATGATGACGAGTGAGTAGGATTTATTATGTACTGCATTTTAATAAAAAAGTTTTAATTTTCACAGAAAATTTTTAAAAAATACATTAATGGAATAATATACAACATATAGTTTTTTATTTAATAATACATACTTATAAAAGTTCGATTGACGAGTAAATAAATTTTTGTTATTTTTATTTTGCGTTTGGTCGATGTGTATTTAGTTAAATAGTGTAATGACGTAATAAATTGATAGTAAAAATCTTAAAGGAAAAAAATAATTTTATATTTTTTAAGCAATAGTTAGTTTTTTTTTTTATAATTTTATACTTTTAATGTATCTCAAATAAAAGCTTGTTTTTTTTAACTACATTTGAAAAGAAGAAGAAAGAAAGAAGAAGAAGAGAAGTCGAGTAATGATAAATAACTTTACATGTCACTCATAATTGAGAGCACTTTACACTCGAGAGCGTTGAGGTTAAAACAATTATCATAGCACACTAATTGAGGCTCACAAGTCAAATTCCCACTTCCCACTTAATATTGAATCAAGCTAAAAATAAATTAGAAATTAAAGCTTCTAGAAATAGATTTTAATTAAGATTACTATATATAATTTTAGTTAAAATAAATATTTTATTAAACTGGCTGAAACTTTAGTCTTCAATATATAGGATTCTTTCAATGTTTTAATTGACAGTATTTAAAATATTAATTTTTTTTTAGCTCGTGAAAGTAAGATCTTGGTATCTGTCAGTAATAAAACACCGATTCCAGTAGAACACAGCACGTATATGACGTATGGTTTTTACAATTTTACATATTATGTAGTTTACAGTTTCCCACCAATACATATTGTTTTTCAAACTCCGCAACGGTTTTTAATTTAATTTTCACTAAAAAATAGAGTGCCCGCTTTAACTACACGATTGTTTATTTAACAAATAGAATTGTTTTTGTATACGTGTGCTGTTACATAAAGTTCCATGATAATTTCGAAATGAATGTACCTATTTGAATTAAAGATTTAAAATTGGTTTGTATAAGGATTCATCTAAGTCATATATATGATTTATGTGCAATAAAGCATATAGAAGTATAAAATGAAAAAGGTAGTTGACAAGGGTGGGCTTATTTCTAAAAGACCGACCGGTGGAAGAATATATCTATCACACAGCGGGGAGAGTACATTGCAATTGTCAGTAAAAGAAAATAATAAACCAAATATAATAGAAAAATGTAAAGAAAAATTATACATATTATATAAACTACATATACATTTTTTTTGTTAGTGTTCTGTGATCAGTCGAGGACTATGAGCAGATTGCTGTAGGTAAAATGATACACTACATACTACATATACATATACTAGCGACCCGCCCGCGGCTTCGCCTGCGTGAACTACGTTATTATTAATTTCTGTCTCCATGAGTACCGACGTCCTATAAGTGACGTCCATGTAAAATTTGAGGCTCCTAGCATTTGTAGTAACGAAGTTTCATATAAACTTTCAACCCCAAAAACAACCCCTTAGATGTCGAATATTGCAAATTCCCGTCTTAGCGAGCACCTACGTCCTATAAATAACTCCTATGCAAAATTTGAGATACCTAGCAAATGTAGTTTCTGAGATTTCGTGATGAGTGAGTGACCTTTTCATTTTATATATATAGATTACATATATACACACCTAGTTACTTATTTATTGTTAGTAGCTAGTATATGGTAGGAATTTAATATTTGTTTTTGCATTCATCTTTTACAAAATATGATGGTTATTGCCAGTGACTTTCCTCTTGAGAATTTATAATCACTGAAATTGTTCTAGTAACGTTTCGTACAACGCATTCCAGCTGCTGCTATTCCTCGCTAATTGCTGCTATTGTGAAATATGAGAGGTAAACGCAATACGCGTTGTGACAATTTTGTTTACTATTGTTTTTATTATTCATTTAAATTAAAATCACCTTCACGCTGTATCCCGCACAGCGGATAACAGAGGTTCCCTCTGCCTACTTTGTGTGAGGGATGCAGCGTGAAGCTGAGTTATTTATTTATTATTTTAAAGACTAGTTTTTATATATAGTACACAACTTCAAATTCCTCAAACGGTGAACTATATTACATTACTCAGGTAATATTAAATTTATCAATTATAGTTCATTAGTAAATGCTATTAGACATAAGCTGCGTACAATAGTTGGTACCAATCAATGGCTGATGAGTGTTTGTGTTGTTTCCAACGTCCTATATGTGTCGTCTATATCAAAGACGATATACTCGTACTGTGTAAATTAGTTTATATAATCATATCACTTATGTATTACAAACGTGTGACTGTAAAGGCGACAGGGTATGGGTTCGATCCCCGCTCGAGGTAAGGAAATATTTTTTTTTTTATTTCTTTGGTGTTGAGGTAGCCTACGGCGTTGAGTTCCGTTATTCAACATGAAATGCCTCGAGAGTTTGGCGGAAAATGGGGAAAGGAATGTCTGAACACTAAGTTCCCTTTATCTACTCTGCTGTGTACGAGATACAGAGTGAATCCAAAAAAAAGTATAGTAAATACATTATAAGCCTGTTGTTTTAATGTTTTTTGTCTGTTTAAGTGTTTATATAATTTATTTTATAGGTTTAATAGTAAAAAAGAACGAAAAATATAAAAACTTACCACCATCACACACTTTGCATATAGTAATATTTAATGTTAAAAAATATCTAAACTAAAAATGAGAAACAAAACTATTTACTTGTAACGTATCCCCTGAGTAAAAGTTGGACTCACAACTACAAGTATGTAGTTATCTCGGACTGTGGCAAACTTATATTAAAAATTTACTTTTAAATTAATTTTTTTACTGCACGTTGCGGTATACTGCACATAGCAGAGGCAACTGAACCTAGAGTTAAGACACTTCCGTTCCCAACTTTCCACCGAATTCCGGAGGCATTGCATGTTGAGTGGTGGAATTCAACGCCGCACTATACCTCGTTATCAGAGCAAAGAACATAAAATATTTTCATATAATTATTCAAAATGCCTTATAAAAATGATATCTTTGAGACAGGTTGACTAGCACTAAGAAATTTAAATCCTAAACTAAATTCAGTGATAATTTTTATCATTTCCACGTTACACTGACCACTCCAATCGTTGTAAGCTCTGCAGCAGCAAGACTAACATAATTACTTCTTGTCCAACTTGTCAGTATGAAAATTAAATAAACGTTGAGCTATAAGGAAACGAGAATGGAATAGAAGGAGGTCGACTATGTTTTCATTAAGCTCGGTTTCTCTACAGTTGCTGCACCTCGAGGGGTTGCTGCTATTAATTGTAATTTTATTTAATTGTTATACAATTTTGTGTTTTACATGTTAAATATTTTGTTTTTCTTTTATTTTTGCTCAAATTTCTTTTGCTGGATTTAAGAGAATTTTAACTTTAGAAAATTTTACTCTGTTATAAAGATAGAATTGAAATATCATTCGTACGAATTCTTTAATAACTATTTGGACAAATGAAATATTACTTTGGTTTGTCGTTTTACTTTCGTACTATTATTAATGGCAATTGAAAATTAGTTTTCTCAAACTGTTCACAAGTTTAAATAAAAGCGTATAAAATACACTTTCATTGAATATTATCAACGTTGTGGTGAAACGTCAATACCGAATATTTTTAAACTAATCCGAGAAAAACTAGACCAATCGGGAAATGGGTCACAATATATATTAGCAATTCTTACTTCGGTTTTATAAATTACTGGATTCAAAGCAAATTAATTATACTTAAGACTATACTTTGTTAGTAAAACAAAGTAAAGTTAAATACATATATATATTAAGAAGATAATATTTTAAAATATGTGAAAATTAATCCACGATAAACACATCTACATTGAGATACCGTCTAGAGCGTGATTCAATAAATAAATTACAACAATATAGATATAAATTATAGGCAGCGGTGGTCAGCAGGATTTATTACGCTATGGATAGCTAGTTGAATTAATATTTACCTGTAAATCTCCCTCATGTCTGCAGGATCACGTATTTTGTCAGTGCCTTATCTGTTGTTCATTTTGGCATTTTGTAACGGAAAGCATAAATATGTAAACCCTTGGAAATTGTTGTTGTAAGGTCTGCTAGAACGCGATGGTAGAGGGTTCACATTCTATTCGGAAAATATTATCTATATTATAAAATGATATAATATTATAATAATATTTATCGGTAAATTGCTTAGATGAAAAATATTTTTAATGAGTGAAATCCTTGAGAATAGAATAAATAAAAATATAGTTTTGTACAAAATAAATATACATGTATACTTCAAATTAGATGCCTTTCAAGTCATCATTGTAAGTTTTACAAAATTACATAATCCACGTTAAGTTGACAAATTAGTTTCTGAGGTGACTTTTATCCGATAAATCTCTTAAGAGCAAATGTTAAGGCCATCATATTGTAGCGTACTACGTGCTAGTTTCGTAAACTTTTCAAGTAAAAAGATGGTTATTGTGTATCCCGCACACAGCAGGGTAGGCAGAGGGAACCAAGTGTTAACACACTCCGTTCCCCACTTTCTCCCGAATTCTGGAGGCATTGCGTGTTGAGTGGCGGAGCCCAACGCCGACAGTATTTATTTTACAGTATTATCCTAGATACTGTAAAATAATGTCTATCTTTTATATTTTATTTGTTTTTAAATATGTAAAAAGTTTTACAATAGGCTCTCCGTATTAAAAAAAACGATAAACATCGAATAGAAGCAAATCAATCATAAATAAAGAATAAAATATGGTAAACGATTATAAGGCAAAATATTTGTACAACGGGAACTTTCCTCATAGAGAAAGTTCGCTGACAGTTTTGATTAATTCATGCTGCTTACTAAAAGATAAATTTAAATCATATTTTTTTAAATTATCATCCTCTAGCCATATTAGTAATTAGTTATTACATATTAAAACGTAAGATACAGCTAAAAAAATAAAAGAACAAAAGCCTTATCTTCTCTTCTGTCCTTTTTAAAATGGATGTCCGGACGTGACAGTTTAATTGTTTGGCCATTTTGAATAAAGTATATACATATGTACGCATACGCGCTTTTCATATTATTTTCGGACTATAAATATAAAGATTCTGAGCTTGAGTCATATTCGAAAGAATATATTATTTTAATTTTTTCAATAAATAGGTGCTATATTTACTCAGAAAATCTACTCTAGGAAAATGAATAATGGAAGCATCTTAAATAGAACCCATTTTTTTATAGCTTCATGCTGTTTCTTGTACCCTGCTACGTACAAGAAACAGCATGAAGCTATAAAAAATGAAAGCTTGCGACACAGTTATTATTGTAAAAATACTTTTATGTATACAATATACTATGTATAATGATACAATATACTATGTATAATGTAATAATTATTTTTTATCTTAAAATATATTTTAAAGCTATAAATGAAAATATGAAAAATGTTATTTATGCTCAAAAGCTATATCATCTCATATAAAAGAGAAAGTGAAAGTTGGCTAATACACAACACTGCTGCTTTGTTTAACCAAAAATATCAAAAGAAAATATTATTTTAACATTCCCCTAATATCTACAGCCAGTACAAACAATCTGACACTGACCACGCTACGACAGTATCTTGAGTTATAATCGTAGTCAAAAAATGCTTACATTAATCAATTCGGTATAAGAAGGTTTTTTTTTAGTAGCTTCTCCTTATATTCCGCACATAGGAGGTTAGGCATAGGAAGCCTAATGTTAAGACGTTCCCATTTAGACTTTTCGTTCCCCCAAATAAAAATTTTAAATATGACATTCACCCGAGTGAGAATCAAACCCACGACCATCGCGCTTACAGTCGTATGCTTGTGCCTTTGCACCACGACGACCTTATAGAATAAGAATATGTGTATTTAATTTAACAATTGCAGGTGTATAGTACAATAAACAGTCATTTATCATTTTCAACGTGAAAGGGTCGGACCCTCGCAGACAAAGGGTAGAAAGTTTAGGAAAACGTGATGTAGGGGAAAATTTAATACTGATACGTAGAACCCGCGAGCATCGATATTCAATTTGAAAAATTTCGTAACGATGTTTACGTAAATATATTGAGTTTAAGATATTTCAAAGGAAATAAAATTATTATTATATATGAGGCCGTTGTGACGCATGAGAATAAGGGTGCAACTGTAACCGAGCCAGTGGTGTGTGGGTTCGATTTAATTTTTGTGAATATTTATTTTATTTATTAAATCTAGTTTTTGCTAATATTATTTTAAAAAATATTTAAATGTAGTAGGAAAGTAGGAATAATAACTGCTCTCCGAACGTGTTAATTTACCTTATGTTTTTAAAATGCAAAGTAGCTCCCACTGGACATCGTCCGTGGCTTTGTTGAAATTGAAATATCAAACCAAGATAGCTTGTAAAGGCAAATATTGCAAGTTTTTACTTTTTAATTGTATCATACAATACATATTTGAATATTTTACGCGGAATTTTATCTCGTTTAACGATTCTGGGGTTATAGTTTTGTAAGGCATAAAAAAGTAATAAATTTTTCATATTGAACTGAGATCTATTGTTCGAATCCTTTTGATTTGATATATGTAAGCTGCTGTTAAATATTAATATAAATCAATTCTGTTTTTGAAGTTATTTCTTAAAGTTCAGCTTGACTGAAATTTGACTGAGACATCCAGAGGGGTAAAGTACTCTATCGCCCGTTTCTGGTATACTGCCTTATGCCAACCATTAAAATACGAAAGAATATTATAAGAGATTCCAAGCAAAGACTTAAATTTATATTATAAAAAATATTTTTATATACATATGAAAAAAATACACAGATAGGTTGGCCTGGTCTAGATAGTACTGTTGGAATCTATGTTTAAATATCCCTACAGGCTGAGAACGTTTAACATCAATAGGCAGAGTTTATACTCTCCGTCTCTTTCTAGGAAATTGTTGTTACGGGAAAGTACTGGGAGTTAAGGGTACAAAAGGGTCAAAAACTTAACTGAACTAACGTTATTTGAAGTACGAGGGAGTGATGGGATGGTAGAGGATAGTGTAAAGGAGGGTAGAATGTAAATACCGTCGATCTTTTATAATTATGTATATTAGGTACGTGTCGTACTTCCTCGATTCAAAAGTAAATTGAATTGTTAGGTTTTAATTTACTGAAGCAAGGAAACAAGGAAGTCCACGAAGCAAGAAAATGTTTAATTTGAAATATAATATTGATCTAAATGATGTTGTGCTAAGTTTTATTTTATTTATTACCACGTATTTCTCGTTTAATGAGAGGTGACCTGAAGTAGCATTGTGATACAAGACTGTTCATTTCATATTGTGAAAAGAAAGCTGATATTGCCACCACCAGCCAGGCTACATGAATGTATTTGAACACTGAACTATCACGTGCAAAAGGCAAGCCTCATATGATTATCTGTTGTATCTTTATAATTTTTATTATAAAAGTATGTAAATAAATTAGAAATATGTAAGGGAGAAGTGGCATGAAAAAGCCAGTTTACTAAATGAAGCAAAAAAATATACTTTTAATTAAAGAAATTAAGATTTTTTTTCCTCAAATTATTATTTATTTATTAAACTAGGTAATTTCGTACAAAATAACCCTTAAATACAAAAATTCATCAATAAAATATTCATTTTAAAAAAATGTGTCATTTGGCTCTTTCATAACATTTCGGTATTGAAAGAGCAATTAAAAGTTATGAAAGAGCCAGTCTTATATTATGAGGTATAACAGTAAAAAATATGCTAAACAATATTAAATAAAAACGATATAATAATTCTTATTAAAAAGTAATGTTTTTTTTAATTCTATCAGTCATTTTAAGTAGATAATTCTAACAAACTTTTTAATCTTATATTATTCAGACCAATCACATTGTATTGTTTTATTTATATTCTATTTTTCTTAACATTATATTATTCTTAACATTATATAACATAAAATCTTTGTAGTGCTTAATTTCTCAAAAAAAAAAATGATTTTTCGGGCCTTTTTCGTTTTTTCTTTCGGCTCTTTCAAGGCCCGTCCATCCCGCTCTTTCATAATCTATTCTATAAAAAAATGTAACCTCCAAAATGACAACGATATCAAAACTTTTCAAACTCAATTTTAATGCAGTTACAAGGCCCAATATATACATAAACTCAATCTATATTCCAATTACCCGTATTTGTTTACAATGAAATACTAAAAAACAACTCAAAGGAGGTAAAATACTTACTTTGGAATGCCAAAAACTTCAACTCGACGTATCGGCGTCCGTTGGTTCCGATAAACTGTAAAATTTTTGTGGGTAAAATATTCTAACGAATCCGTTCCTAAACTACTTTATAGTAGTTTAGGAACGGATTTGTATTATTTAATATGACTATATTGCATATGACTATAATAATTATATTGCAAGTGGCTCTTTCAAAACCTGGCTCCTTCATGCCACTTCTCCCTTACATATTTAAGTCATATTAAATTCAACTTTAATATTCATATTTACTTCAATATTCTCAAGAAAATTTCTAGAATATTTGTTGGTTCAAAATACTCGCAGTTGTATATTTCCTACATGGAATGTATTATACACTTTAAATTTTATTATATTTACCACTTATAAAGATTGAAAGGAAACTACTATGGTATCAAATGTGGAAACATTCAATCTTCCTTAGCTAACCGCTAAAATTATGCAATCATAATGAGAAAAATCGGTTAAGTGCGAGTCAGACTCGCCCAACAAGGCTTTTATCCCTAGCGGAATAGTCAGAGACAGCCGAGCGCCAAACGCTACGGTCTCTACACCCACCGAGACTTCTGTACTGATTTGTTTGGACAAACGGAAAGACGAACAATATAGTTATCCTATGAGAGTTCCCTTTGTATTTTTTGAGATAAGGAATCCTAACAAGGATATTACATCACAATTCACCCTAAATATCATTAAAGAGATGACTCTTTAATGATATTTAGGCTGGCTCATTCATATGAATGAAATTAGTGACTTATTACTTTTGGAGTTTTGGAGAAATTGGTTATTAAACGACGTCCTCACATCCTTAACTTAACATACTTACCTACTAACCAAACTTTATAAACTTTATATTTTGTGATATCTTGTCAAAACCCATTAAAAGGCCATAAGTATTTTATGCCATAACGACGGTAATTCCTGGTGTATTATTTTAAGTGACATTTAAAATTAAAATATATATTCTAGGTAAACATTTGCTAAATAAAATGCAAATAGTATGTTCTCAACGAACTCGCTGTTTCTTTTAAAATTGTTTCACTGCTAAATTAGAAGGAGCTTCCTCCTCGCACAATGAACGCATAATTTCCTTGACGTTTTTTCTCCGCGGTCTAAAGGGCACTTTGTCAAACCTATTAGTCTTCATTCTTCTCGCTCTGAAACATTCGAGGCGAGCAATGTAAGTTACATTGCCATTTTTAAAGATTTAGACCGGAATAAATAATGTGGGACGTGCACTTTTTTCCTTGTAAATGTTGACTCTACTTTGATATTTTTTTTAGTTTATTTTTAGATAGCAACTATTTGTTTCAGTTCTCTATCGACGTATGTTTATTTTAGAAATGTGTTTTTTCCCTTTATCCTCTTTTTACTTTTTCACGGTTTGGTTAGACAATGCGTACTCAGTCCGTATAATTACTATAGGTTTGATTTTAAACAAAAGTAGAAGGACAAATGGAAAAGTTTATTTTGTAACTAGAATAAATTGCATACCTAAAATAATAAGAATAAGATCTGTTAAAGTTAAGAAAGAAATAATTTTACTTTTATCCTATAGAAATTGTAATTAAAAACAAAAATAATTTTACAAATATATAACTGCAATTTTTAATATGTGTTCACGTATTTAGAAGCATCGGAACTATCCTCAACTGTAAATAAACATGAGATCGTAAAATCTCATTATTATAATTCAACAAACATAATCCGTTGTAGAAAGTTAGTCACCAAGTTTGTTGCCACGAATTAAGGAGATTAGGCATGTCAGGGAAACTCACTAATGGTCGAGACGCACAATAAATTTCGTTACACCGACCAACTTTGTGGGTAACGTACCTTACGTGATGCAAAAGTTTCCACATCGACGCGAGAACATCGCTATGTGTGATGCGGGCTATCATTAGCATATAGCTAAAAGCGTAAAACATTTGACGTCATCAAACGTCAGCTTATATATATATACTAGCGACACTTCGCGGCTTCGCCCGCTACTGCTGAATTAGTTATTTAATACACTAATAAAACAATACTAGGTGTTTTGAGTAAAAATACCTTAAACAAAAAAAATATAGCTGCGAAAGTTAAAAATTCAAGTTTCGTTTTAATGTATTTTAGTTTAACTTTTAACGTTGAAATCTGGCACTATCTTGATATACGACCTCGGAAGTAGTAACCCTAGACATCGGTCGATAAGAATTGTGAAGGTTTTTATAAAAGCTTTCAAAAAATATAATAAATAATGAATAAACATGAAGTTGACGTCATCGTAGGATAATTAGAACGTATGTGACTAATGGTGTTAGTAATGGTGTTGATGGGTAATGCAAACTTCACACAGTTGAAACAAAAAAATACAGATATGATATAAATCATATCATAATTATACTGCAGTAGCTATAATGATTTATATCCTTCCATATAGCTTTTGGCATATTTCGTAATTTTATTATTATTATGTTTTTTTATAATATATCAATGAACGCAAGTCATCGAGTCGAAGTCGATGCCTTTGGACAACAAATAGCTAAGTATACTAATAGCCAGTGAAAGTGGGAACCTATTTACCTATTTTTTAATATTCTCTCCAAAATAAATATTTAAAAAATTTGGACAACCCCAGGTCAGGTGATGTCAGTGCACGCGATGGCTTTCCACTCGAGGGAACGCTTATAATTAGTAAAGAGTCCTAATCCAGTTTGGATGAAATGTGACATTCAGTAAGTACCCCAACGTAAAATATTTTTAAGCTGGTGAAATATTAATAAGCAAGGGGTCAGAGCGTCGTAATGGAAAGGCACGTGACGACAAGCAACGATTGTGCATTTGATGATTGAACGAATGGAATAGGAGTGAATTATTTGACAAAATGCGGCGTTGAGTTTCGCCACTTAACACAGAGGGAACTTGGGAATGTAGTGTTAACTTCACTTCCGTTCTATTACATGTAGGCTTGTGCCCCTAAATCTACGCTTGTGCCCCTGCGCCACGACTGACCTCAACACAATAGTTATTTTGTTATCAATATAAATAAAACTTTGGCAAAATTTGCATGTAATAGACCTGTTTAAAATATTCGTACTCTGGAACTAAAAAGTCAATTTTCTATTATTTTTTCTCTCTTAGTGACCACTCGTCCTACTTTCGGGCTCTTTCCCTGCAAAGGGTTTCGCTGTTTGTAATTAGATTACAGAATTAGTCTGAAGTTCCTTTAAAATTGCGGGAACGTGAATAAAAAATCTCTCCGAATTAATGGAAAAGACAATCCTTTTTACAATTTACATAGAAATTGTTTCCTATGTAAATTATAAATCATCTTATGTAAGCCTGAAATTTTTATGTATTTCGTCATTTTATATGAAAAATATCCCGTAATAAAATTCCTTATCCTTATATGTCATGGAATTTTTAGAATCAATTTAAAATATAAACTTAAGATTATTTATTTATTAAAATATTTATTTAAATTTTAAATATACACATTCCGTGACAATCATAAACGATATCATTATTTATCGGCAGTAAAAAAAATAAATGAACGGACATACATATTATATTGTAGCGAAAAATAAAATAAAAAATAACAAAACAACAACTATTTTTGATGACAATAATAATATCAAAAAAAAATATTGTCACCAAAAATAGGACAGTATTTGATTTAATAGATAATAGATAATTAATTATTAGCGGTAATTATAGACTTGATTCATTTGTGCTATATACCATAAGAAGTATTATTATTCTTTTATTAGGTCGATTTATAACTAAGTGGCTTTAACTATGTAATAAAATCTAAGAAAGTACAGTACTGTCATCAAAAACGTAGCTTAGGTGACGATACAATAATATGAGCTCATGATGGAGGCGGGTCCTGAATAATAGAACTAACTACTAAAACTAAACGAAAACAAAAAAATAATATAAATTTCGATACAAAATTAAATTTTAATTTAAAATAAAATACTTAACACACATTCAGCAAAATCCAACATTCTTAGTAACAGGCAATTACACATCGACGTGTTCTCGAATTTACCTTATAAATTATAAATACTTAATATTTTATCCTCAAAGAATTTGTAAATGAGCTTCAAAGTACGATAAATTTACATAAAACCACCGGTTTGTAGGCCTTTATGTTTGATAAGATTTAAGCTACTTGAACCTGATATGGGAACGTAGCGTTGCTGCTAATGTTTGCAGCACACGCGATATCATTTGGCCTTCTTCATTATATTTCTTGTCATAGAACCATAATTATAGCCACAAGAATTAATTATAGAGTAAAAAATATTAATAAACATTGTAAATCACTGACTTTGAATCAGTCACTATGTTTTGTGAGAATTAAAAATTTAATTGAACCAAAATATCCGTTAAAAAATAAAGCCGCCGTACGCCAACTAAGCGTAAAGTGGGGAACGGAGTGTTTTAACACTAGGCTCCCTCTGCCTACCCTTCTATATGCAGGATACAGCGTCAGGTTAAAAAAATTTGGAAATTAGAAGTTGGTAGCGAATCCAACGGAAAGAAACAACATTTTAAGCCGAATTCGAATGTATATTTTAAAGTTCCTAATTATCTCCTCTTTTTTTTCCCGCATAAGGGATGATTACAAGAGCCTCCTCCTTTTTTTTATTTCCACCTGAATTTGTCTTACTAAAGTTGGAAGTCATTGCTCCGAGTCATCTTACAACGATCTCAATCAAGGTTAGACATTATAGCCATACCACGATTGTCTTTAGTTATCTATTACAAAAATATAAATAATAAAATAATACCATTTCTATAATATAATTTAAATTTACCTAACCCTCATATATCTTTAATGAATGTGGAGAATGTCAGCATTTTTGTTTGTCGGGTGTCATAATCAAAATTATGTAGCGGGTTTTATGGAGTATAAATTGCTGTGTCGCCGATATTGATGTTTGCTTTCATTCTACGTCTAATATTGATTAATGAATTTTATATGAAAGTACTAAAATATTTATAATTTAATTATAAAATAATAGTTTTGTCCTCTTTTCGTTTTTCCGGGTGTACTAATTGTTGTCTAATTATAATTTCTTGGGGGAATGAGATATTTAATAACATTTTGATTTCTCGCTCTGGTAACGAGGCAAAGTACGGTGTTTAGTTCCGCCTTTGCACAGAATAGAAGTAAGTGTTAAGATATATCACTAGATTTCCAGATTCCCCCTGTCTATCCCGCTTTGTGAGGGATACAGCGTGAAGCTAAAAAAATAAAACGTCAAACATTTTCATGTTGAAACACTTGTATGAACATAGCATCTAGGCGGAAGTCGACGCACGTATTTCTAACACGTAGAGCACGTCCTATACTCCCAAATGGCATTTCGCTCACACCAAAATATATATTTCGTTGTATTATATTTCTTTTTAAAGGCTGTTTTCTATCTTTAATGTACGTATATGTAAAAATGGATGCCATTTTACTCTGCTAAGAAAGCTTCTTACTGCTTCAAAGTGCATGCTCTGAATTCATTTACAACTAGTGACCTGCTCGAGGCTTCGTCTGCCTTAACCACACAATTATTTATTTTCTCATTTGAATTAATACCGTAATCTAATAACATTATAATTTATATGTATAGAACGTGAAATTTCATAATATAGAAAGAATCTATAGATAAAGTAACCTTACAATTTAAAGGCAATCGTCTAATATTACGACATCTCTGTCAGTTTTTTTTTTATTAAAATAGCAGTCATAAACAAAATAAAAACGTTACGAGTTGCAAGAGCGACTCGGACTCATCCATCGGGGGTTCCGTACCAATTTTATTATTGTTGGTAACGGGAACTACAGCTTGTAAAACACATGACAAATATAAGTTTGCAGGCGTTTGCACTCATGAAATGAACTACAAATATAAGTTTGTTAAAATGTTTTACTATAATATAAACTACAAAGGATTGTAGACGTGGATATTTGATATTGATTTTAACTTGATACCTCCACGCTACTTTGACAGGTGTACAGACTAACAGACAGATAGACATCGACTAACGCCATACCGTGTTACACACAAGACAGTATCTGTTTCAGGAAACCAAGTGAATGTCGCTATAACTGCTTGCATAAGCCCATCACGCCAGCCTCCATGATGTTACCGACATCAGTTTCAGGTACCCGAAGTATCTTAACACTAGGTTCCCTCTGCCTACCTGCTATGTGCGGGATACAGCGTGAAGCTGATAATTTTTTTATCTTTATTCCATCATACAATATCTTTGTTACCAAGTAAATATGTTCGCTCTAATAAGCGAGTTCTTAGTCACTATGAAAATTTATAATAAGCAATTCAAATTTGATCTTTAAAAGTTTGTATATATCTACAAACATATAAATATAACATACATCATTATCGGGCCTACACAGAAATTATATAAAACAATGTATGTATGTATATACGCACAGCCCTCCTAATTTAACTATAAGCCTTTAAGTCAATTTTACTCATGGAGTAATTAATAAAGTTCACAAGAGGTGTACCTAAAGGTAATTGATTCGGGATGCTCCACAAAGGCGTGTCCCATTAATTTTGTTTAGCCCGCGCTCCCGCAAATAACGGGAATGTTGTTACAATAAAGCTAATTATACGTATAAATAAGCCTATGCTTGCTTGTGCGTCGGATTGCGACGAATTGTTTTGCTCAGATTTTTTTAAGGTTCTTACATTCAGAACTCTTGTTCTGAATTGATTATGTTATGTACAAGTTGTTTTTTTTTGGAAGATTAAACTAACTGGCAACCTAATATTAGGCCGCTCCGTTCCCATTAAGACAATTCAGTTCCCCAATTTCCGACGAATTCTGGTGGTATTGTGTGTCTAAGTTTTCTCCATTCCACAAACAATTCATATTTTTAAAATCTCCATGCCAAAGTTTAAATTTCAGCGGGCAGTAGTTTTAATAGGATAGGCTGTCAATCAGTCACTCAGTAACAAAGATTTTATTTACAATCATCTAATTTTGTACCCTAACTAGGATTCAAACCCATAACCGTTGCGCCCGTTCGTATATCGTTCAGTATATTCAAACAATGCATGGTAAGCGTAATTATAAATATTGTAACAATATTTGCCTATGTCGGAATCGATTATGCGTTCGTGACTCTAGCTAGTCGTAGTATAGGTAAAACATGAGGATTTAAAGAAATTTATGTTTTACGTTATATTAACATATTTTGTTGGCTCATGGCTCAGTTATTAGTGTGGTAATTAAACGCAACCATCACAATTTAGTAGCTTCGAAAGCCAATATGAACAAGTACTTAGATATGAATAAACTATATATAATTTTAGTATAGATTTAGATTTTGTTATAATTCCATTTAGTTATGCGATCCCTATATTTATTTTATTAATTTATTAGTTTAAAATAAATTAGCAACTTGCAGGTTGGATTCCCTGTCGAGGAATTGAAATATTCAATAATTTCATTTCTTCGCTTTGGTAAAGAGCCAAAGACCGGCGCTAAGATCCGCAACTCAACACGAAATGTCTCCAGAATTCAATGTAAGGTGCAGATTGGAAGTGTTTTGAGGAAATCGGAGTGTCTTAACACTAGGTTTCCAGATCACCTCTGCCTACCCTGCTATGTTAATAATGATTAGTTATTTTTACTAATTTCTCGCCGAAATAATAGTTATGTATGTGATTGAATGATGTTGTTAATCATAGAATAGTATTTTCCTTAAAAATATTTTTACCCTCGTTTTCTCACGGCCAGTCACAATTTGATTTCGTTTGTTTTGTCTTGTCACATCCTCTTCAATTAAAGAGTTCTTAGAAGTCGCTCTGCGAGTCCTTAATGAATTCTCTTATCAAAACACGAATTTCCATACACGTGTTGTAAATATTTGTACACATATTAAAATAATATAGGTACTATAATAATTTTAGCATGAGGTCTATTAGATATACCAAGAAAAATAATGTTGTTTTCATATATTTAGATACATTTTATACATAAAAGTTATGATATAAAATGGTATTTATTTTTTAATTTTACTTGATCTTTTAGCTATTCAATTTTATATTATTTACTAGAGGGACCGCGACATCGTTCACGTGAACTTATATCTGGTGCGTATTGTTTGTTTAATATTTATTAAATATTAAAAGCTGGTAAATCTAGTTTAAAAGCTTATCATCTTGAGGCCTTCTTAGGGTATTTCCAATTTCTTTATAATTCACCAGACCAGATCCAACTCCAATAAGAGTTTTAAATTATATTTTCCATATGATATTAAATAATTAAGTATTTAGTGAAAAAAAAGCCAATTTTCAAATCTATCGTAACCTTCAGGCCTGAAGGCGTATACTCATATTCTTCCTTATCATACGTTATCAACAAATTATTTTTTATTTCACATTTCACGATTCTAAAATATACGTAAAAAAATTTTTATGACTATCAGTTAAATAGTTTATACGGGAAAGACTAACAAACAAATTTGTTTTCTTATGTATAATATAATAAGAATGATACCTACTTGATAAAATATAAGTATTTGTCGATGAACGCCTTTAGGTAATACAGACTTCCATTAGATTTCATCTAACACCTAGGTGTTATGCCTAGGCAAGCGAGTAACTAATCTCTAATACCTGTACAGGTGGCCTAAATTTACATTCTCAATTTACCACTCTCCTATTTACTTTGTGTCTTTGTGAATTCTGTGTGAAATAACACGATTCACGTGCGGTTTGAACCGTGCTGTAGTATAAAGTAAATTTCTATAGATATACATTTAAATGTATTTAGGTATTTGGTTTTGAAGGCACTATTGCTTTTATGAATTCTTATCTTTTTCATTTATGGGTCATAATCAGAAAAGTGGACATTTTCGAATTCGTAACGTAACTGATAAGTAACAATACTGATGTTTGTTACGAAACTGATGACATAAGGCATTATACACAACAAAATAACGATATTATATGAATAAAACTATTGTTTTCTTTAATTTAATGAGACACAGATCAAAATTTTAAAGATTCAATCGTTGAATTATCAGATTATAAATGTAACAAGAAAACATAACAAAGTGACAATATTAACAATATAATAATGGTAGTTCGTAACGTAATAAACTTATATTTCTACTTAGAGATCACAAAGTTAATGATAAAATTAAATTAACTTTAAAATATATCAAAATTTGAGTCGTTATCACGGGAATTAAGTTTAATTCTTTGTAAGTGTTTATTCCGCATATCTTCATATTTAATAGAAGTGGTCTTTTTAAGACGTTCTCTATATCTTTTATGTGTTTCAGCATTTGACATAGGAGCCATGACCCTTACTGAAAATAAAAAATATTTATCAAAAAATAATAATGACAAAATCACAACTAATTTCAGGAAGAATAAAAAATAATTTTAACTAAATCGGTTCAGCTGTTTCTGAGATTAGCGTGCACAAACACATAGACAAACAAGCAAACAAGCAAAAAACTTAAAAATCATTATTTTTGGTTACTTTACGTTATGAAAAGTCACTAATAGTTATTTTCATATGCCAGCAATTTTTTTTTCTTATATACATTTCTTCCATATACAAGCACCGGTTTGATACAATTTTATTATAAACATATATAAGAAAACATTGGTACCGTAATTGTGAACTAGGCTTCATATTTTCTCAATTTCGTTACGTAACGAAATATAACGAATTTGAGAATGAAGTCTGAGACATTCTAACCTTTTTAAATATTTGCTCATAAGCCACGTGTTGCATGTGCAAGCACTGAAGTTCTTTTTTGAGATTTTGTAAAAAGAAGCAAATAACATAAAGAAGAAAACGAAATTATAGAATACTTACCAAAATAAAAGCCGTTTATAACCCTGAGATGTAATTTCACGCATTCCCTCTAAAACATTTGAACCCCTCAACTGCTGCGAGAACACTACTTGTTGTAGCTACGACAGCATTGACTTTTCGAATTATAATGCCACAACAAAAAATAATATTAAACACCATTCAAAATAATTGCGTTCATAATTTAATTGTACGTTATTAACCCTGAGTAAAAAAAGACAATATTTTGGGACAAATTTACTTAACTAATATATATTATTCATTAAATTATGTATCAATAAAAATAGTTCTATTTGATATTATACATAAAGTAAAGTAATATAAACATATCTGAAATCAAATAAAGCCATAAACATTCGTAACAAATCAATTCTTAAAAAGTAAAGTGATGAATGGGACACGAAAAATTGTATGGAAGCATTTTGAAAGGTTTTTTGCAACTAACAAAAAATACTATTATTTGCCATAATACATTAAAAATATTACAAAAATCTTTAAGTTAATAAATAAATTTATCGTTAATGGCAAAATATTTAAATTATCTTTAAAATTGTATTTTTAAAAGGCATTCAAAGTAGCGGGACAAGAAAAGACACAAAAAGTACTCTTTTTCTGATTATTATGACCCTTATAAACTATGGATAGACTCACTCATATATTGTTGTTTCATATATTTTTATTTCTATAACTTGAAAATATTTTCTGGACAGTAGTTATTTTAAAAGACTTTTTATTATATTTGCATAATCATAATCTTATTATTCTCTTTTAAGTTCACACATATGTTTTTTATATTTTAAATAAAACCGGTCAAGCGCGAGTCGAATCGCTAAATGGGGATTTTTAGGAATGCCAGCAACTTATAAAAGCTAACAAACATGTATGAAATTATCTTTAAACATAAATTTAAATTTTTCGGATTTTTCCTTTTTTAGTTCAGCAATTTAAAACTTCTTGACAAATTTCATAATATAGTTTCATACAAAATGTAGCAAAAACGATGTATAAATACTCGTATCTTTCATAACATTGACTAAGAAGCTTAATTTTATTTTCTATGCTTTAAGGACAATAGATCTGACTATTTAATATAACGAATAGCAAATGGTTTCAGTGTTTTCTTTTCAACTCTAAAAATGCTATTATTATTTAAAAATAATTTTCATGATCTATGCAAATATATATACCTTTCGATACTGAATCTCATCTAAAGACCTTTCTGCATTAGCCCCAGCACAACTGTACGTTTAGGGATTTCAGGCCTCTAGGCGAGTGGCGGTTAATGCCAGCTTACGGCATAATCCGTCTTGAATACTGCCATGTTTCCTTCCTTAATGGACCTCGTTGGAATGACATGTCAATTGTATTTGATTTTGATAAGTTTTCTTTTACTATTATTTATATCTCCAGATAGTATTTAGCAGGGTAGGCAGAGGGAAACTAATATTGAGGCCACTATTGTACTACCCACTTTTAACTTCAATTTTTCAACTTCAACTTTTTTCAACTTTTAGACATCGCGTGTTGGAACTTAACGTTTTGGCCTGTTATTGTTTGTACTATAAGGGATTTTGTAATTATTTGTGATATATTTTGTAAAAAAAATGAATAAAAATAAAAAAGTGGACTCTGCGATTGTGAGTGAATTAATAAGCCAAAAAAACTTTTACCATGTTTTCTCTGCATACATTTTCGAAATCCAACTGACATAATATTATTTCTATGAACACCTGCAGCCAACCTATTTAGATTTGGCAATGGACAAACAGTGGAGAAATATGATATTTGTCAGAGAGGGTCAAGGGAGGTATACTCGCGTGATGAGGGTTTTCATAGAAATATTTGGCGTTCAGTGGGTTACGTCGACGTTACAAAGCGCCTATTTCTGTATTAATTACGTCGGAATTTATTCAAATCATTCAATAAATTTTGAAATTATACACAAATTCTGAACATTATATGTCAATAATGCATTGACATCAGATACGTGCTCCGGAACAGTAATGATTGTGCAACCAGAGCGTTCACTCTTAACTCTCAACGGGCTGCCTTGACAGATTATCTATCTATTATATCTTACTTTATATTTTACTGTTTTCTAGAAAAATATATACGTACATAATACGCTAAATAAAAAAAATCAATAAGTAATAAATAGATTAAAAGTTAAAACCTCTTTTATTTTTTTTTAAATAAAATCCCATTAAAATTGGATATTCAAGAAAATACTCTTTCCAAAATGATTCCGTAATAATTTGAAACTGGCACTTTTCATCTTTTATTCGAACACTCAAACACTTACAACATCTGTCTCTCCTAAGTGACTTGTGATTGTTATTTCTCTTTGTTATATAAATAGTACTTGACTGAGATGAGGTAACATCGCCGATAGGGGATTCGGACGGACCTCTTCCCGAGTTTGTATAGTGAAATTAAAAACAACTAAGGAATTCGATCAAGATTTCAATGTAAAAATCTTAACGAAGTGTTAAGAATACAGATACTAGAATTTAAAAACTATATAAATATATCTTAATATAGAATAAAAAAAGGTTTTATTTATTTAGTCTCGATAGGCAATTATTTATTTAGCCTCGATGTTCAGCATGAAGGTGGCAATATTTTCAATGATTAATTTATTGATAGCAGTGTCCGATGAAACTGAAAACAGTGTTCTGATGACAATTACATTACATATTCTATTCAATATTTCTGTTGATCCCAAATACTTCCAGAATTCGGCGGAAAGTGGGGAACGGGAATGACTTAATGGGAACGAAATGTACACAATAAAATACCAGGTTTCCTCTGCTATGTGCGGAATACAGATAGAAGTTAAAAAAGAAATATCTAAGAAGAAATGGACCGCGTAATTAAATTATGATATTACGCACTTTTTAATTTAATCAGAGGAAGATGAGATGGGAGAGGCAGATTAACTGATCATAAGGAAAAATATTTTGTGAGCTTCGTTATTTCGTTGGCATATATTGTATGACTTTTTTACGTCGAATTATTAAAAGTGGCCGTGGCGTAAAAGCAGTATTATGGCCTAGTATTCCTGAATGTAACGTGTGACGGTTTTGGGTTCGATTTCAACTTTGGGGAACGGATGTTTTTAAAAAGAACAGAATGCAAGGTTTTAAAATTCAATAGAAAATGGGGAACGGATTGTCTTAGAATTAGATTCCGTCTACACATAACAGTCTCGTAGAAATCAGAAAAAAAATTAGCCGTATTTAATCTTTTAAGAGTTGAACTCACTACCATCTAGTCAAAAACGTATTCCTGTCTGCTTGACCATTTAACTTATTTGTTATAAAAAATACGATGTAGTGGAAAAATCGTTGTTTGAAAAATATGGAATCTGTTCATTCTCAAATTTCCAATACAAAAAGTTTTAAAAGTTTTTCTTATCACATTGAACTGAGTTGAAAAATATATATTTTTCGACTTTTTTTAATGTATCAAACTTTTTGGATATACATATACAAAAAATATAGATCAGATGCATTTGCCTTCTCTCGTTAACTAATGGTTTAAGTCCTAAGGGTATATGCAAGTACATGTACTTCGTTAATTTAGAAATGTCAAATGTGCGGTGTATTTTTTCATATGAATGTCTAAAAAAATAATAAAATTACATACAATTTGTTTCTTAATGCTATTCATTAAAGTACAATAATGACCGCTATTGACTTTTAACTCTATCAGCAGATTTTGTTACTAAAGTTTTTTTTAGCTTCACGCTATATCCATAGGCAAATGGAACCTAGTGTTAAGATATTCCGTTTCCATTTTTCACAGAATTCTGGTGGCTCGGCACCAGAGCGAAAAATGAAAATATTTAATGTTTCATTTACTCGAGTGGAAATCGAACTCACAACCTATCGTATTTACAATCACTAGCTTATGCCTGAAGACTGGCATCAAGATACAAGTTCTGAGATGCTTAATTGTTTTCAATATCATCTCATTGTATTGTTATAGCGCCGTACCAACTAGTTTATCACGAGAGTAACATGATAATTACTTCATAAAGCGACTACGTTCCCAAGGTCGTGCATAAATATTAACCCTGTCAACCCTTCTAATAGTGAACCCTACAACGAAGATTTCTGAGACATATTAAGCAAGATACATTCATATGTCCCGTTTACACTATGTTTACATTAAAATATAAAAGACAGTATTTAAATTTAAATTATATTTGAAATTCAAACATGGACGGAAAATGATAAAAGGGGTATGCATCCTTATAGTTTCCTTCAATACATATAAAATAAAATGCAGCTGTCACTATTGCATAATGCATCACGCTGTTTTTTCAGCTTCACGCTGTATTCCACATGTAGCGTGTTAACCAAAGAAGCCAAATATTGAGACATTCCACCCTCCACTTTCCACCTAATTCTAGAGGCATTGCGTGCACTAAATACCGTAGTTTTGCCTCGACACCAGAGCGAAGAAATGAAAATATTAAATATTTAATTTCCTCGAGTGGGAATCTAACCACAACCAGCCAACTGGCCTCAATATATTTTCAAAGTAAAAATTAGATTTCTTTCAAACCGAAAATTAATTAAAAATGTATGTAAAACCTAAAATGTAAACAGGATACGAATTAAGAGTAAACGTGTGGGACACGAGTCGGGAATTATTGGAAATAGTTTGTTGATATAATGACTTTAGAACTAAATTAGTTAAGTTTTTATAGCTTAACATTACACGAACTTGTAGAACTTGACAATCATATTTTATAGTTAATACTGCATTAATTATTTGTTCTGACATTTACTTGATAAATTAGCACCCCGCCTTGACATTAAACATACTCGTACTAAAAATGTAGTTGGTATGCTATTGACTCCAGTGGCCTCTAGAGTCTGGTGGGAAGTCTGGCTTGGTCACCTTTTTACAGACGCCAAAAAAAAACCATTAGGTTCCCTCTGCCTACCCTGCTGTGTGCGGGATACAGCGTGAAGCTGATTTAATTTTAAATATATAAATATTACAATATTATATAACATTTCTACATAAAAAAACAATTCTTGATCGTCTTTGCCTAACAAAACAAAAATGGTTTAATAATAACGAGAAAATATAGAGCTCATAGAATCAGATAACAAGGGACTCATAATTTATCTAACATTTATATAAGAATATCAATTTGCTATGTGTTTATTCCAATATCGTACAATTTTCTAAGAACATAGAAGATAAATAACAATTCTGCCATATTAATTTAAATAAAGTTAATTAATTTCCGAAATCCTGAAACTTCTGTTTTGCCCATTATACAGGATGTCCCAGGAGTCAACGATAAGACAAAAACAGATGATAGACCAAGTGGTGACAGTTATGAGAAAAATATAAAAAAAAAATCTTTGTCATGTAGTTTTCACAGTATAAGTCTTGCCTGGGCTCTCTTGACTTGGTCTATCACATGTTTTCGTCTTATAGTTGACTCCTGGGACATCCTGTATATATTGTTTTGTTTCCCACATAAAGCAAGTTAGACAGAGAAAACCTAGTGTTAAGACACTCTGTACTCCATATATAAATATAGTTATAAAAACCAATATGCTCCTTCAAATAGATTATTTATTCTTATATTTGTATAGGATTATCATTACACTCGCGTTGCTTACTTTGGGTTCTAATATACACTTTATCTCTTAATTTATGGCGGTCTTCGGATACAAGGGGCATTGTGCCTCCATCCAATATATAAAACATATAGTTATTGTAATTCTGTATATACACATAAGATTATTTTAGTAAGTAAATGGGGTAATTTTTTTAGTACATGTTTTTTTGTAGTCAGTCTTTCACGCTACAGATTGTGGGTTCGATTCCCACTCGAAGGAATGAAACATATAATATTTTCATTTTCTCGCTCTAGTAACGAGGTAAATTCGGCGGAAAGTGGAATATGAAAGTGCCTTAATAAGAACGGAATGTTCAAAACGGCACTAGGTTCCCAAGTTTTCTCACTAGGTTCCCAAGTTTTCTCAGAAGTTTTATTAGTTTATGTGAAAGTTGCAGAATTAACCCATTTTATTACATGCATATACATAAAGATTATATTAAGATTTTAAATTAGTGGTTAAAGAGATATTTTTGTCAACAGTCCAAAGCATGGAAGACGTGTGGGTTGAACTGAGAGCACCACGATTTGTTGTGCACGGTCATAGCGCAACCCTGCGGTGTGAACACAATGTCGACCCTCAGACGTTATATAAGGTACGTATTTATATAATAAACTAGCGGCCCGCTCGCGGTTTCACCCGCGTGAGCTATGTTATTATTAATTGCTGTCTCCATGACGTCCTAGTGACGTCTATGCAAAATTTGAGACTCCTAGCATTTGTAGTAATGAAGTTTCATACAAACTTTCGACCCCAAAAACAATCCCTTAGAAGTCGAATATTGCAAATTCCCGTCTTAGCGAGTACCTATGTCCTATAAGTAACTCCTATACAAAATTTGAGATTCCTAGCACTTGTAGTTTCTGAGATTTCGTGATGAGTGAGTGACCTTTCGATTTTATATATATAGATAGATAGATTATATATTTCTTATATAAGGATATTTCTCATATTTGAGAAAATAGAAAGTGGAACTACAACATGTATTCAAGAAACAATGTTAATAAATATACCTTGAATATAAAAAAAAATTAAGACAATTACATAGTTTACAGAAATTATGAACATTACGCACTTTTCGGTGGAAAGTGGGGGACGGAGTGTCTTAACACTAGGTTCTCTTTGCCTAAAAATTAAATTTAGCAAAAATCTAAACAGAAGAAAATCAAAGACCTCGCAGAATTTGGTTTTGGATTTATTCGCGAATTCTTTTGATTTCATTCGTATATTAACAAAATAATTTTACATTTAATTTTTAACGATGCTCCAAATATAAGCACAAATTTTAGCTCTATATGAAATATTGCTTACTACAGAAAAGGTACGCTCATATTTTTAATAAGGCTCCTAGTTAAAAATCATTTCAAGGATATCTTCTTTATATAAATACTCTACCTCTATTTATACTTGCATACTTACTTATTATAGTTAACAAATATTTAAGTCCAAACAACAACGACGCTGTTGTCTCGATTGTGCAAACTACTACTGGTTTAGAAAAACAACGTTAAATTTACTAGAAAGTAGCAACCATTCGACCTGGCAGATTCAATTAGTGTCCACAGATTGGGCCTTGTGCACACTAATGAAGATAGAAGTTACTGTCGATAGCGCCGAGATCCTTGTTCTGGGAAACTCTCTTCTTTAACGGATTGTAATTGTATAATTCCTTCTTTTCCAGTTCATCAATTAGACAGAGTAGCATATATTAATGCATTGATTGCTTAATTAGTAAATTAAACATTCATTTTAATATATAATTTAATTTTTTTCTATATTTTAATTTTTCTATTGGTTGTTAGTATTCCTCAGTTAAAAGTATGAATCTCTTTTTATCCAAATTGAATATTAAAAGATTTTAAAGTTATTTTAGTTAGTTAAAGGATTTAAAATATATCAATATCTATTGTTAAATTTATACCATACCTAAAAATTATCCGTAAGTATAATTACTACTAAGGGACGAACATGTGGAACATCTTACTTTTATTATCCTTTTATAGCAAAGTAATATAAAATTTAAACGCTTAATTAAAAACTATCAACTAAAAGTTACTTGTATCTTTCGCTTATAAGCAACAATGTCTATAAAACTTGAGCTAAAGTTCAAACGTTACTTCGTCCGTAGAGAATAAAATAAGTAATACAAATGCCATAAACGGTATCGGTGGAGCGAGATAAGCGGAAAGCGAAATACCTGTCAGAGTCAGTTCGTAGAGACCGTAGCTTTCGTAGCTTTCGTAGCTAAGTTAAATATTATCATGTTATTAAATATTAATGTTATTGTAAGAATAATACTGACGTATTTGTGTATTAGTTCAGTTTAGTTCTTTAATTATGGTGTTCTGAGCGTGCCAGTCGAGCACAAAATCACTTCGCCCATGTCACGTTGTATGTAAAAAAGTGATAATATGTACATACATAACCAATGCATAATTTTTCACATTTTTTATTGAGATATTCAGTCAAAAAAATATTTTCCGAAAAAAGTATGAGAACCCTAGCATATATAATATTAAAATTTAGAGTACTCTTTATAGTAAATGGTGATATTTCTTCGTGCTTTACGTTTAGCTACTGATAATGGCATTATCATAGAGACACTGGTTAAGATAATGGAAAGAAGTATTTGAACAATAAGTTATGTCTATTCTAGTTAAATAGTTGATGTTGTTGTTGTTGTTCTTTGTCTATGGCGTTCCAAGCGTGCCAGTTCAGCACTAATCACTTCGCCAATGTCACCTAGAATGGAGAACACACAAAATTCAAATTCTTTTAGTTAATATGTTACCTTTATCATATTATGACACACATAGAATGATTGTTATCATATTATGACAGCGTCAAACGAAAATAAATATAAAAGTAAATTTAATAACTTTCATCAAAAACTACCCGATAGCCCATTTCATTTCGATACATGATATTTTTGAAAGGACATGTATTTCCAATTTCAATCTTTAGTGAAAATCATTAAACTGAGTAAAATATACGCGACAATTTTATGTCAAGTTAATTAAAAAGTCTATCTGAGGCAATTCGCGGGAAATGTCGAAACAGAAACTGCAAACGTTCAGAGTGACGGCAAAGTTCATTTATTTTTAAAGCGACCGCCTGATAGTTTTTTTAATAAACCAAATTAAAGTTGTTTGAAACAATGCAATAACGAAACACTAAAATCTGTTCGAAATAGAATTTTAGAATGATTTCTGTATTGGTTTATTCATTTCATAAATACATATAAGGCTAGTCCAGTCGTGGCTCACAAGTGTATGGACTGTAAACGTGGTTAGTGTGGGTTCAATTCCCACTCGAGGAAATTAAATAATTATTTAATTTTAAGTAGTATTTAATGTATTTCTTTAAGAAAACTAATGAACGACTGTGGCCCAGATGTGGCACAGAGGCAAAAGCGTCCGACTGTAAACGCGACGGTTCTAGGTTCGATTCCCATTCGGGAGAATGTACCTTTCATATATTCCACGTTCTGTTAACACATCAGGTAATGTCTTAAGAATTTGAAAATAGAGGGAAACGAAGCTTAATGAAGAGCGGACTGTCTTAATGCGTGATGCAACGTGAAGCTATAAAAAAATAATAAATAATGCACGAACACTTACTTTAGGTAATACAATATATATTGATCGTATACAATATGAGTATCGAGAGATGTGTGCTGTCAGTTCATACGGATTGCCTGCTTGTGCATATTTTAACAGCAGGGATCGGAGTTTTATGGTTTGTGTGCGCAGCTTTTTTGTATATTGCGAAAATCCCTTTTACGTTTCACACGGCTGTCGTATATTACGTAGGTACTAGTACTAGCTGTTATATTGAATTGAAATATTATCGATCAAAGATTCTACTTTTTATTGCTTTTGAACTTCCGTTACTCAAAAGAAAAAAATATCTTTATATAAATAATTTTGATGTCTGACAAGTCTGTATACCTGACAAGATCATTGTTCTCTAAATCGTGTGGAGATCAAAATGTATAGGATAATTTTTGTGGGCTTCGAATCATGAAATTTGGCAAGATTTGGTAAAGGAAAATTCTGCAATCTATCTACGAAAAAATAAATATAAACTACTATAAATATAAACTATAAATATAAACACGTATTTATTTAATAGAAGATAAATCTATACGCCCGAAAATTAAAGCTTGTCAACTTTTAAAAGTCGCGTTTCCGTGAACGGAATCATTAAATTAGTACGGAACCGTCAGTGGCCGTGTCCGATTCGCTTGACTATAAAAATCTATATAAGTGCTAAAATACACATGTTCCCGGTGGTAAGAACGAACCCATTCGGGAACAGCTCCAACTGCCCCATGTCTAAGATAGTATTATTTATGTTATTCCGTTCCTATCTCAATAGCAACAGTAAAAAACTATTAGATATTGGCAGGAAGAAGGATCTCTGTACTACATAATTATAGGTATTGCATTACTTACTAAAGGATTACAACATCATTATATTATATAGAAAATTGCCCGTATTCCAGAAACGTAAATAGGCCTCTAGAGTAAAACGATGAATATGAATATTGAATACATATTACGTAACCGTAGAGACTCGTGCTTTTATATGAAATTATTATTTTTTCATATATCTTCCTTTAAAACAATTAATAAATAAATGAAAATAACTATAATTTAAATAAAATCAAGCGACTTTAATATATATATATCAATCACTAGAACTCTGGAAACCTACAAAAGAAATTCTTATAAATCGTAAGTTGTTCCCTAAGTTAGAGAATATACGTCATTTAATTGTAAAAGGATTGTTTTGACTTAGACATGGCTTTTAGTTTCCGAGAAAATTCAGGGCAAACATACAAACACTTAAGATTTAACCCACGTACGTTTACAACTAAATACATTTTTGTTCTCAGCTCTATCCCACACATATCAGGGTAGGCAGACAAAACCTGGGAACCTGTGTGTGTTGAGTGGCAGACCTCAACGCCACGCTTTGCCTCGTTAAAAGGAAAGGAAATGAAAATATGAAATATTTCAGTTCCTCGAGTGGGAGTAGAATCCACAACAGCCACACACTTTTGCCCCTGCGCCACGACTGGCCTAATTTAATTAGAATTATTAATTAAATCGTTTTTATTAATTATATACCTTTTACAGGTGGTGTTCTTTAAGAGCGGTCATCGTATCATGCAGTATGTACAGGGTCGAGATCCCCCCTTCGAGCTTTACAATTTTACTGGCGCGGATATCAATGTGAGTAGAAAACTATTTTATAAGTAAAACTAGATTCAAAGAAAAAATAATAAAATTCTTTTTTCTTTCAGCTTAAAGACAGAGGGAATCTAGTGATAAAACACTCCGTTTCTAACTTTTCAACAAATCAAGGCTGAGCCTGATGAGCGGCGGAACTCTACACCGCACTTTTTGCCATGGTGCTAGAGTAAAGAAATTAAAATATTAATAAATAATAACTCATTCACTCGAGTGGGAATCGAATCCACAACCGTCGCGTTACAGTTACACGCTTGTGCTCCTACGCCACTACGACCTCTATTTATACTGTCCGTATTATTATAATAAAATAAATATTTAATATTAAACTTTCGCTATGCGATGTTCCTCTCTAAAATAATTTACTGAATAGTAAGTTCTTAGTACAAAAGAAACTTTGAAAGCTAACACTATTTAGAATTACAAAATGCAAAAACCCACAGCGAAAGCTCCCTTCCTCTCGAAGTTCCCTGAAACTGTTCCTTGTAACTCAATGAGAAGTTGTTCGATACTCATCAATATTCATAAATTGGATTACAAATATTTAAAATCTAATATCCGGTATAAACAATATAAAGTATCAAACTTTTGACTTTTGTACTTTTTTATTTTACTTCAAAAGTACAAATCACCTATTTCTTTTAGACATTTTTATTTTCTTTAATGTTTTATGCTATAAGATGAAGTAAAATATTTTATAATAAATATCTATAGATAACTTTTTTTGTTATAATATAAAATAAGTAAACTTGGAAAATAAAAATGTTAAATATATCATTTCCTCGAGTGGGAACCGAACCCACAGCCTGTCGCAATCCAGTCAGACGATTGACCTCAACTAAAAATATATTAAAATAAACATGTATCGCTAAAATGTATAAAAATACAAAAGAACCACATATATGTAACGGCGTTAAATTCACCTTAGCAGTGATAATGGATATAATATTTTATTTAATACCGTTTCAATTTTCTGAACGTGCCACTGTGTCACCGTTTGAAGAAAGTCCTACCCTTTTCTTATACAGTTTTCATTCTTCATTCTTCATTTTTCATCTTCTTCATTTCGTGCCAGAATAATTTACCCAATTTTAAATTTTAATCTACATTAAACACATAATAAAAACTTTTTGACTACATTTTATCTCAGCAATTACATACAAAGATATCTCTTATCTATATACTATCTCAGCCCACGTTGATATTGGACCGAGTCCAGACAACCTAAAGTATAGGAGTATAAGGGAATCACGAATCCCCTGACCCATAACCGTCACGGATCGAAAATTGCCCGTAAAACTTTGTATCTCTAAATCTATAGATATAGGAGTTAGTTTGCTCTTTCACTAAAAATAACTAGCACATCGTTCAATACTGATAAATAAATAAATAATATATATTTTTTGATATAACTTGAGTGGTTTATGTAATATTTGAAATGGGTCTTACAATAATATACGACAATCTTAAATTTGCTTCTTTAGTGCTATGTTGCTCTTTTCATATATTTTTCATTGAATCTAGTTTATATCGATTTTTTAATATGACTTCTATTTTTTAAGTGTTTTGCCACTAGGTTTCCTCTGCCTACGCTGCTATGTGCGGGATACAGCGTGGACCTAAGTCAAACAGACTAGAGATTAATATTATAGTTTTTGCTCAGTCACATTAAATTTTCTAATGTATATGACATGTTGTTATATTTACTAATTAAAAATAAGTATTTCAATTAACTATTAACTAACCAACTTACTGCCGAATTTTGTAGACATTACGTGGCAAAAGTAAACGCCTCACTTTGCCTTATTACCAGATCGAAAAGGAAATATTAATTATTTCATTTCCTCGAGCGAGAATCGAACCCACAACGTATCGCGTTACAGTCGCACTCTTGCGCCCGTTTCTCACGACTAGCCTCTTATTAAAATTATATCAATTTAGTATTTTCCAACACTAAATTTAACAAAGTTAACACAGCGGAAGTGGCGGAAGTTCCATAAATAACACTATTGATTCGAGTTTCCTAACTTACTTCACTAGTTTCCCGTAAATTTCCTTCAAGTAACACACTTAAGTCCGTATGTTACCAACATGTTAAAGTGGGTTCATTCGCTTCAGAACCGACGTCGTCGTTTCATGTGCAAATGTGCAAAAACTACTTAAAAGTTTAACTTTAAAATGTTGACATTTTAAACGCGAATGTGAGGCTAGTTAGTAATTGGGTTAACTTTCTTATTTACATTTTCAATTATTCGCTTTTTGTGAATTATATTTGAATGGCTGTAGGTATGTACTCGTAAAGGGATTTGAGTTAGTCTTTGTTTTGTATTTGAATTTAAGAGAGAGAGATATCCCTCTTTAATATTAACTAATCTGTAGAACCAACTATTTTACATTGGAATTTAGATATTTTGTTTTAATTAAGTTATTAGACATGGATTTGCCACTACATAAACTGATGACTGTGAGGTCAGAAATAATAGAATTTTTAAATAAATAATTGCTTTTTAGTGTCTCGTCGTAGAGAAGCAATAAAAACACAGTTATACATACATATATACCATCATACTTGTAGAAATATATTTGTAAATACTTGTAGCAGACGATTTATCATTAATTTATATAATACTGTGCATATGTATAATACAACGTCGAGAGTCACCCCCGCTGGTACAAGTAAAAAGTGACAGCCAGACATGTTAGCACGAGTGTCGTCTAGATATGCACGACTCTCGCGACGTGAAGTGTTTGCTTTTTGCTAGTGTAAAATGTAGCAGTAATAATGACATACTCGTAAATGAAACTAAATTAATAACTTATATAGTAAAAGTTACTTAATGTTATTTTTATCAGCTTCAAGCTGTATTCCACAAGTAGCAGGGTAGGCAAGTGGAGCCTAGTGCTCCAAGACTTTCCTCTCCCCAATTTCCGCCCAATTCTATAGGCATTGCGTGGGCATGAGTTCACCGTGTGGGTACCAGGACTTGTGACTCAGATGCAGGGTGGAGAGGCTCCTTTATATTTACATTAGAATTCACCTTCCCACTTCAACCCACCTTCTCTCAAACCAATCGAAATGATAACAAATGCTGCCTTTCCAATCAGTTTTAGAAATGATTTTGAATTCTAGACAAGCCAAGATTTTCTGGCAAGCTATACAGAAATTTCAATTATACCTCTGATTTCTATTTATATAGCGAATTGTTAGTCGCTGTATAAATAGCTAGCTAGCTAATAGCTATTTATAACTTTAAACATTTTTCTGACCAGTTTTTAGGACATGAAAGAACATATATAAAATTATGATCTATATATTATTAACCATATGTTTCCCGTGGACATGTTATCGTGGATTTCAAGAGAGAAGAAAAATACAAATTGAAATATACTATAAGCCTCAGGGTTATCTCATAGGAGTGCATCATGAGAAACTGATTCTAACGGTTTTAGTTCACATTATTAAAGCGAGCTTAATGCCACGAAGTAATAAGCAACCATGCTACTATAGCGTAATTGTATATTCTAGACAAGACAAATATCTTAAGATCTCTCTAATAATACAAGAAGATAACATACAGTATATATCTTCTTACTATTATATTATTATTTGGTTGCAATTTTTTGCTTTCACCAGCGAATGTGGAACCATTCGGTATAATACAAAATGTTCGAGATACAGTGAATGTGAAAATACAAATATATTTTGGAGTACAATGAAATTCCATTACAATTCAGCGTTGTACTAAAAGAGAACAGACATCGAAGCTTAGTTTTGTTTGTAGTAAATATGTAAGAGGATTGTTGAATAATATGGGAATAATAGAATAAAGAAACGGAGGATATGTATATGTATATGTCGATATATCCCTTCTTGGACGTAACCACTTTAGAATGGTTTTCCCTTGTGTTGGTTGATGTGATTATTTTTTTATATAAATTTTATTCTATGGAATGCTTTTTGAGTGTAGTGCCCACGAAATGTCTTGATGTATTCCACACACAGCAGGATAGGGAACTTAGTGTTATGACACTCCCCATTTTCCGCCGTACTCAGGAGGCATTGCATATTGAATGGCGAAACTCAACGCCGCTCAAAAATTAGTCTAATGTTATTCAATTTGGAATTACCTCATACAATATACCTTATAATTACCTGATTTATTAATAAAGATAATCAACATATAAGATCTAGAGCAATAAAGAGAATTATTTAAAATTTTAATGTTAATTACGCTTAAAACATATTATGTTATTATTCTTGAAACAGTAAAGTCCTTTTATGGAGATCAAAGCTGTGGTCGCGTGACGAAATGTTATGTCTGGCACTTGACAGCAAAAGAAAATACTAAGCTTTGTATACACCGTGTGTATTTATATTGTTTTTTTTTTTTAAAAAAGCATCTAGTTTATGGCAACATATTATGTTAAAACAATAAATTTTAATTATATGTTTAATTCAAATGAAGTATAAGAAACGCAACCAGTCGTGACAATATTAAATATTTATTGCTAATAAATTATTTTTATTTTCATACAAATTTATTTCTCGAGAGTTAAAAGTTTTGTGACTTTTTTCATTTAGCTTCACGCTGCATCCCGCATATGCCTACCGCAAAGTAGGCAATGGAAACCTGAGAACCTACTGCTAATATCCGCCCAAGTCTGGAGACAATGCGTGCTGAGTGGCGGAACACTAAAATGAAAAATATATATATCATTTCCTCGAATGGGAATCGAAGCTACAACCTGTCTCACACATGCTTGTGCCCCTGCACCACGACTGGCCTCAATTTTATTAGCCTTATATATGGGTAGCAGATTCTACTTTCAAATGTCGAGAATATTATCTGAATGCAACTAACTCTCTTTGTTTCAGCTGCTACAAATGACGCCGACATCTATAACATTAGAAAAAATGGATTTCGGTGCGTCCGGCTCTTACGCGTGTGAAATAGCGTTAGAAATACCTCTCTACTCAAAGGCGTCTAAAATACACGAAGTGAGCGTGATTGGTAAGTAAAATTCACCTCTCTCCCCTCTTAGGTAATTTGGGACGGGTCACTTGGAACCTCCGGCTGTAGGCCGTTCCGCTTCAAACATTATTTTTTATTCACTAACCATCTTGTTGTTTACTTTACGGGGAAAATTTTAGTATTTTTCTTTTTTAGTGTCATTTTGGAAATAAAAGTAAATTTTTTAATTAAAACATTGTACAATATTGACTTAATTAAAATGAAAATTAATTAATATATGTCACCGAAATGAGCAATTTGTTATTCACCAAAAGGATATTTTTAGTTTCAAGTGCTAAGCTTGTGTTAAGTGTCAGGCAAAGGGAACCTGGGAACCTAGTGTATGTGTAAGATAGAGGTATTGTGTGTTGAGGTAATAATTGATAAATACATAATTTAATTTATTTTCGTTTCTACTCTCAAGTACAAGAAGCGCGGCGTTGAGTTCCGCACTCCACATACAAGTCTAGAAGTCTCTTGTATTTTTTCTTGTGTATGTTTAAATAATATTATAAATTATATTATAATTTCAATAATAATTTAACAACATTAGTAGCGTAGGTTGAATTCATAAAGCCCATTTAGCTCGTTAAATATAATAGAAGCAGTGAAATGATTTTATTTCATTAAGTAAGATTTTGGTTCTGTTAATGATTTTATCAAACCGATCTTTTAGAAGTTCTGTCAACCGAATAAAACAATTATATATTTTATACACCCTTTCAATTTGGTACAGTATTTTTCTTATCAGTTATTTTTTTTTGATTTCTTATCTGAAAAGTATTTATATAATGCCAATAATCTAACACAAACACATTGAGAATTAGATATAATATGACGCTGATATCAGTATAAAAGCTAGGTTAGCAAGGAATAGGTTGGTTGCCAAAAAGTAGTATAAACTAGTTTAGACCAAGCAGAAAGGTGCCATGATTTACGGCCGTCACATTTATATATAAACACTCACACAAATGCAAATCTCAGCTTAGACCTCGCCGACGCACTATGGACAATGGTAGATCAACGGCAGATCAAAAGTCATTTTTTCAAAGTAGTCCCTGATGCACTATTTTTTTTTTAATTAATAGTATAAGAGTGGAACTTTAATATTATGAATTATTTTTTCGTGAATTACATTTGGAATATATATTTATTCATCGTGAAAAATTGTCATTCGTGAGAATGTCTATTTCAGGTTGTTCACTTTGATACTTTAAACATAATTTCCTTAAAAAAATGAGCAAGTAGGTATAAAGTGTTATATATTTTTGAAGAGCCCATAGTATGTAGATTTTAAAAAATATATTATATTGTGGATATCGTGACTATATTTTTATAAAAAATATTAACAATAAGTGAAGAGAAAAAAGGTACGTGTTTAAAGTTCATCGAGACTTTTAACAGTTACCGACGTCTCCCGACGCGTTATATTTGATATTGTTTTATAGTCCACATATTCATAAATAAGATTTACTAAAAATCAGCTGCAGAGACCTGCAGACTGAGAAGTTATCACGAAAACTCCGATACAAGTCAGGGGACACGAAAACTCTATCTATTGTAGTTTCTAATGTTTTACTATTTAATTGATTAGATTGCGGTAAATTTCCATAAAATTATTGTTACTTATTGATAAAAGGACGTTTTATCTTCATTTTGCACACATTTTGCACAATCATTTATTCACACTACCCTCATTTATGAAATTATATGAAGAGTGAATTAATTTAAAAAACTATTACAAATTAGTAATAAAATTACTAACAGACGTTTGATTATTAAGTGTTTTCACTAAATTTCAAAATGACGAATACTTTCAGTGTTCCAAGCATGTATTATTACTCCCATACATTGAAGGTGCAGGGTTTACGTTCAATAGGAGAAGAATTAGCACCTCCTTAAATTATTTGAGATTCCTGGTAAAGATTTTATTGATTGAAAAATTACTTATAGGTCCCGATTGTTCATCCTAATAAACTATTGGGCTTGTTAATTTCTTTTTAGATTTATGCAGTCGGGGTGTTTGTTTTTTAATAAATATTTTTTTATTTTTCAAATTTTTGTTAGGAGTCATTATGGTAATGATAATCATGATATACCTTTTTGAAATCCTCATATTGAGCTCTTGAATTTGATACCCATATTGTGGTATTCGAAACCAAAAATTTTTTTTTCACTAAGTCCTATGGCGTCCCACAGCCGCCATGATTATTATTTTTTAACGTCACCTATCTAAGAACACTTGGGCTGCTAAAGCGAATATAACGATACCTCAATTATGTAAATCCGTTCAGCGGTTCTGGAGATACAAGCTAATAAAAAATATTGCATACATACATACGTACATACATACATACAAAATACGCGCGAAAAACATAACTCTTCTTTAGCAGTCGGGAATAATAATAAAATAATTTAATAATACATTTTTACTATTATTCCTTTAATTTTTACTTCTATTTACTGAAAACTTTTCCTTTCATTATTTTTTTATATATAAATTCTCCAACAAAAGTATAATATCTGAACGTCACCTAACGCACTATTTCATACTTTATGCTTGTGCAAAAATTCAATTGTTTATCTTAACAAATAAAAAAGTTATCGATTTTTGATCTGATACAGACCTCGATTTCCCATAGTGCGACGGCTCAAACAACCCAGTCTTTCTCTTAGATATTTTAAATATTTTTAGCTTAATTTTAATAACATTTAAGTATAATATTTATTTTATAAATCATTCATTCATTATCTATGTTTATTCAAACTATAGCAAAAACGTTAAGTAGATTTGTTGTGGCGGCAGTAGGTACTCCTTTATAACTCAGTTATTTACTTCAATACTGTTTTCGTGTCACGATTTCACTCTGTGTCTACTGAATCGAATTTCAGACTGTTCTAGGGTCAAAGTAGGGTTCTAGCGTCTAAGCCGCCAACAGAATTCATGAAATATGATTATTATTTGATATTATTTTAGTAGAGGCCGTCATGGCGCAGCGGCACACGCGTGCGATTGAAACGCGAAGGGTGTAGGTTCACTTCCCACTAAAGGAAATGTAATATTTAATAATTTCATTTCCTCGTTCTGATAACTGGGCAAAGCGCGGCGTTGACTTCCGCCAAAAAGCGGAAAGTGGCAAACGGAGTGTCTTAACACTAGGTTCTCTCTGCTTACCTTGCTTAGTGCGGAATACAATGTGAAGCTGATTCAATTTATTATTTTCATATAAATATTGTATATTTTCTTCTTGTATTTCGCTTCATTGGAATCGTTCTTTAGAAGAAATATCTAGTACACGGAATCGAATACATTTGCACACGACCATCTCTGATAGTCTCTGGTACGATATTGCCTGCTTCAGCGTCCAATATAAGTTGGACTCGTTCAAAACACTACAAACATTAATCCACAACATACGAGTATATAGCCCAGCTATTTCCTATTTCATAGGCGATTGCCCAAGTATATCAAACTAATGATCTACTATTACATTTTCGTGGGTTTATTTATTTATTTTTAAGGACCAACTATCCTGGATTTTAGTGCATTAGCTTATACAATATGATTGGATTAGGGTATTTAGTTATTTGAATGACTTGTTTCATTCCCACAATCCGTCGAATACAAGGAGCATTGTTTGTGGAGTGACGGAACTCAACGCCGCGGTTTGAGACGTTACCAGAGCAAGGAAGTGAAAATATAAAATATTTCACGCTGTAACCCGCACAGCAGGATAGACACATGGAGCTTAGTGTTAAAACACTTCGTTCCCCACTTTCCGCCGAATTCTGGAGGCATTTAAATATTTCATTTCCTCAAGTAGGGATCGAACCCACAATCAGTCGCATTTACAGTGACACTTTGTGCCCCAGCGCTATGACTGGTCTCAGTGAACTAAATAGCTAATAAATTAAGAATTCTAATGAAAAATATTTTGCCCTTTGAAATATAAAGTTCCTAGGTACCGTATAAGTTAATCACTGAAATTCTATTCATGTTTTACATCAACTATTTAAGTATCCTCATAGAGAATTTGTGAACGAAATTAAATTACGTATTTTGCCTAAGAATTATTTTTGTTATTTATTTTTTATAACTTGTTACTTATAAACGTAATTATTTGATACAGTGCGACAGAAATACCGTCCCAAGATTAAAATTAAACATAAGAAGCTGTCATCCAACGACGACCTGGAAGCAAGTTGTCAGAGCGCACCTGCGTATCCGGCCCCACATCTCACCTGGCTCATCAACAACGTTAAGGTAAATCTTTATACGTCTATACTAATTTAATAAAGCAGAAAGTTTGTTGGTTTGCTTATTTAAACGCTAAGATCTCTGGAACTACTGGTCGGATTTACTTTTCGAGATGTATATAATCAATCTGTTGGTAAATGCAGCATAATTAAAGAATTATAGGTCGTATGCGGGCGAAGCCGCGAGTGGGCCGTATTATCGTGGTAACATAATTAACTAATTCATTCGTCAGATAGACCGTAAAAATATCACCGAGTCAACGAGTTTAAGGCAAAGGACAGAGTGTTAAAACACTCCGTTCCTCATTTTTCACCCATTGCCAATGAAATAATCTAATACTAATTCCTTAGTAGTATATATAAAAATATTATATGTAAATTGAATACAAGAACAAATATTTGATTTTTTTTACGTCAGTTGTAAAGTGTTGCAAAGTACACCAGCAGTGTTATAGCGTACAATTACATTTTATATAGTTATTTACGTCCCCGTAAAACTTGCATGAATATTGAGTGAAATTGTAAGAATTTTACAACTATTTTACAGGATTTTGTTGTTCAATGAAAATAAAGCAACAAAATTTTGATATAACATTTTGAGCTATTAAAGAAAATATTATTTTGCACTTACTACAATTACTATTTGAATGTGGTAGACTCAGGAGCTCGGACATTGGACAGCCTCAATGTCCATGTAAAGGGCCTCTGTAATTCTAAACTTCGTTCGCAAGTCCCAGGGCGAAAATAGGCTGATGATGATAATGATGTTGGTAATGATGACGTGTACGTGTACGTAATGACGAGTAAATAACATAATAATTATTATTTGAGGCTCGTGACGTTTCTCTTAAAAACACTAAAAACATAATAAAATAAGATAATTGAATTGGTACAATTTACAAAAACCCATTTATACAAACAGTTAATTTGCCATTAAAATGCTTATCAGTAGCTTATCTTATCAGTATCAACATTGTTATTAACTCGTCGTATAATTTAATTCACCTATTTAGTGAATTTAAACTGGCATAATAGTAGCGTAGGGAATAACGATGACGTCATAATACAGTTCAAAAGAAACTCGAAAAAATTATGTTTTAAATAAATTTAATATTAACTACAACTAAAGTCTGATTGTTAACTGTAGACAATTTAATAATCTATATTAAAAATAATTTTAATTAACTGTTAACGTTAACACGCGACGTTTAAAGATTTGGAAACCAATCCAAAGAATAAATTATTTAAAATTTTGTTTTAAAACGGCGAAATGAAAATAATTTATTCTTTCCAAATCGATCTAGTAACCAGACAAATTATCAAATTTGAGAAAATGGCAGAGAAAGAAAGGTATGACATCAGTACAAGAAAGGTAGGCCGGTTGTTAAAAAGCAGTATAGATCGGTTTAAGCCATGCAAGGGATGCGTCGCGTTCGATGTCAGATGTCACATCTACACTATATTTAAACATTCACACTAACTAACTAAATAAAGTACTTTACAAGTGTATCTGCATAATAATACAACAATAATGTCAATATGAATAATTAAATTCTATAAATATTAAATAATAAATTTATATTTGAAAAGAGCGACTCGTGCCTGTTCCACTAGCTCACTAGCTTTACAAAACTATTTTCCGAGACGTTTATGACATTCTTTGTACACTGACAATGCTGAAATTTGTATATATTTAAGAAAAGATTACGTAATCTGTTTGGATGACAAATATTTATTTGTATAATTCTAAAATATAGTTTTGGATATCTAATTAATATTTTACTACATCGCTTAAAGCGATAAGATGCTTATGTCGTCTTTTTTGTGCGACAAAGTATATTTGTAGAGAATGAAAAAAAGATTAGTTCTTCTTCCTCCTGGCATTAATCCCGGCTAATTGCCAGGGTCTGCCTTCCTACACAACCTACTCCACTTTGCACGATCTTTTGCATCCTCGGTGGTTAGACCATTGGCTCTCATGTCCTGCATCACGACATCCAACCAGCGCTTCCTTGGGCGTCCGGGAGGTCGCACCCCAGGGACTGGTATAGCAAGGCACTTGCGTCCGACATAGTTCTTAGGCCGGCGCGTAACGTGGCCAAACCATCTCAAACGACTCTCTTGGAGCTTATCCGCTACGTCACGGACCCCAAGACTACCTCGAATGAATGTGTTGCGTATGCGGTCAGACCGCGTTACGCCGCACATCCACCTCAGCATCTTCATTTCCGTGACGTGAAGCTCCTGAGTGTGCCGAGATAGTGCTGGCCAACATTCGCTGCCGTATAAAAGAACCGGTCGAACGATGCTCTTGTATATCAGCCCCTTGAGCTTGGGCGGTATTCTGCGGTCGCAGACCACACCAGTGACCTCCCGCCATTTGGCCCAGGCAGCGCTTATCCGGCCATGGACATCGTGGTCGATGCCTCCAGACTCGTGCATAACGGATCCAAGGTACCTGAACTTCTCCGACTTAACGGCTGGCTCAGGACCTATAAGGATGGTGCTCGAGTCCCGGCTCCCGCAGGCCATGTACTCTCTTTTTGAAAAAAAGATTAGTTCTACTGTAGTTATTAATTTTTCAACAGCGTCAACGATGTATGCATCATTGATTAACTAGTTTTGTACCAATTTTTACAAACAAATATTTGCTTTAAATTGATATCCAAACATTTGTCGGATCGAATATTAATTATTAGCCAAAAATCACATACGAAACAAACCAATTTGACAGTGATACTAAAAAGTAATTTCAAACTATATCGCCGGTTGTTATAGAACGAAATGGTTGATTTTGTGAAATGGTTGGTTGCACTTTGTACCAACTGTTTCGTTTCGAAATCAATGACGCGTTAATTACTGTCGTCGCATTAATTAATGTGGATTGCGTTACTATTGCCGTACTAAAATTAAGTTTGCTGTTATCTCATATCTCGTCTGTTACAATTAGTGAAGTTTGTTTTGATATAAGTACATGTTTGGGAAAAACACGGCGTTGAATTCCGCCACTTAACAGGCAATGCTTCCAGAAGTTGATTGGAATTGTCTTAATGAGAATGGAAAATCTTAAGCACTAGGTTCCCAGGTTTTCTGCATGCCACTTAATAGATATTAATTCCATATATTTCTGTGCTATAAATATCTTGAACAGTATAATAAGCTTTACTTGTTAGTATTATTGTGACAGTAACTTAAAATTGTTGATACATTTAAATCCCTCAGCTTACCGTCTAAAATAAAAATGGCGACGTTCATTTAAAAATAAATAATTGTATTTAACTTATGTAAATTATGCAACAAACATTGTTGTAACAAATTACTGCTACCTGTAAAAAGGTATGAGGCCTGTAAGCTGTTTACACGTAAAACCGGAAGTTATTAAATTTTTATATTCTGAGAGCTTGATTTATTCAAAGCCAGCGTCAGTTATCAAAGTTGTTAAATGTTATACAGCTCTGTTCTGTTGTAATGCCCGTAAAATTTTTACTGGTGAATGAAAGATCTCGTAAAATGTAATCGCGGGCTTTCTTCACACTATCACCGTTCATTGTTGCTGCTAAAGCTGTGACAGTAAATATATCTATAGGAATATTATGTAAGAAGGTTTTGTTCTCGATTGACCTTCGAGAACACGGTGCTGGAGGAAGAAATAAAAAGAAAAAGGAACCCCTTGAGATAATGTCTGAATAGGTTAATATTTTCATTTTCATGTGTCACGTTAAACAATGTAGAATTTAGACTTTTTTTAGTTGCAGAAACTTACTTTAATTAATGTATTGTAATATTTAATTTCATTTATTTCTTATATGCCTCATATTAAAATATTACGTAAGTTTTTTTTACATTTTATTCATTCTGTTTAACTTGATTTCATTATTTTATTAGTATACTGTCCTTACGTTTGCACAACCAGTTTTTGATAATTTTTATCCGCCTTTAAAAATACAGTTAAATTTTCATAATATTTCTAACTTTGTGTAATTTATATTCTAGAACTTTTGATAACTCTGTTTGAACGACATCGTTCGCAGAAACTCAAATTAAACATTTGTACCATCGAAACTTATTTGGACTAATGACTTGTTGGTTTTCGCATATTATTTAATTTAAGCTGGATAGAGAAAGATAACCGAGCTACAAACTAAATTATTTCGTTCTCCATTTAATGTAAGTTTCTTTCGACATTATATTGAAGGAATTGCATATAAATAACATCCAAGCCCATCGACGATTATATATTATAATATGTATATAAATAAACAACTTTTTTACAAACAAATTAATTATTTACCATTATCATATTTTTAACGTAGTTTATATATCTATAAAAAAAATAGAAAAAAAGTTGATTTTAGATTAAATAATATATTTTGTCGACAGGTGGACGAAAGGCTAACGATACCACACGGCACAGTGAACTCCCACCGCCACCACCACGGCATGCCGCTCGCTCAAACTAATTCCTCTTTAATATTTCCCTTAAGTAACCTACAATTGTTCCCTAATCAAAGTGTGATCATCACATGCCTGAGCACTATACCCAGCTACGCGTATCTGAACGAAGGTTTTGCTGATATTCAGAATTATACCATTGCAGGTTAGTGAAGTTATTATTTTTCTGTATTTATTATTTTTAATAATTCTCGTATTAGTATTATTAAATTATATACATTATAATAATACAGTGCTTGTATACATAAGTCATAGAAGAAATTCTTACATTTATGTAACAATTTATTAAGAATTCGAGAAGGGCAACGAACTATTTCTTTTTTTCTTAGGACGAACATGATTAATATAATATTTTTTATTCAATATAATTTACATGAATACTACTTCACGTAAATACTAATAGCTTTCGTATATAACCTATTCAATAACATTCTAAGAAAGAAATAAAATTCCTTGAAATATTTCATAGAAATATAAAAATTCAAATAACTTGTTATTCCACAGTCAACGTTGTGCGCATGGAGCCGACACCCACGCAGTTGCCAGTTAAAATAATAAGCCCGGACCTAAATAAATCTAGCTCTATAATAATTAAGCAAAATTTTATATTAACATCGATTGTTATAGTCCTCCATGTTGTGAAATTAATTATAATGTAAAACTGTGTTATATTATGTATTTATTATTGCTATCAATGTTTTGTATAGAATAATGTTAAGAATATTCCTAAAAAAATTTTTGCCCAATGCTTTTTTATATTTTAGTAATTATAAAATAGGTTTTTTAGTGACTATTTGTAGCAAAAAATCTATTTTATTATCTGTATTAACTTGTCCTATTATTTATTGTATTATTATTGTCTATTAATGAACTGAAATTATTTTGGTTTAAAATTTCGTACTCTAATATGGACATTCTATTTATTTATACAATATATATAACATTATTCATTAATATAAATAATTAATGTTGCAAATTATTCTATTTCCAAAAAATAATTTATTACATCTATTTATGGTTATTTTCAAGTTACTTTATATACATTATATAGATAGCTAGGTGTTATTCTTAGATAACCTATACGAAAGTTGTGCGTATTTAAACTTCAAATGATATAATTTATACGAGAACTTTCCAAATAACTTTGATTGTAAACTGAGGTAATAAATTGTAGTAATTAATATCTAGAATTCAAAATTCATACCGTTAATTATAATTTTATGTAACAAGTAACATTAAGCCAACGGGATATTGTAATTAGCAATTATTATAATCGACGGTGTTGATAGAAATTTTGACTAAGATTTTTGTTGAGGTAATCTAAGTTCTATGATATTCTTGGTATTTTATTAAAATCTTTTGTATTAAGGACAATATGGCGTATTGGGACTGTAAATTTGATTATTGAAAATATCACTAATTCGGACGAGAAAACTAAAGTGATATGTCACTAGGTTCTCTCTGCCTACTCTGTGCTTTGTAGGTTGTCTTGAGTTTTATATTAATTTAGTTTATGCTGTCGGGTTTTCTGATTTTTTTATAATTATTAATATTTTTCGGGGTTGAAAATCTAGCGTTTTTTTTTTAAGTTGCATATTTTTTTAAAACATTTAAAAAGAACCCACGCCTCTTGAAAACCGTCCAAACTTAAGTGGACGCTTGCCAAAAGGCGTGGGTTCAAATCCCGCTACGTTTAAATTTTAAAACGTTTCTAAAAAAGTTTCTAAATATTCTTTTCTAAATATGGAATAACGCTTTAAATGTTAAAAAAAATTAGTGAAAAATTGTTCCGTTTTCATCATATTATCCAAGGATTGTTTTCTATGACGATCCATCACGTTATTTCCTCTAACCGAACGAGTGAAAAGAAGCTATTTTTAATATAAATACCAACCTCTCTACTGCAATTTGAGCGTGCAATCATGTAAGTCCCACTTACGCTATAGTTCTTTTTAATATTATATTTAAATTCTAAAAACAATTTAAAAATGTTATTTTATATACAAATTGTTAGTCTGTCAATATATTTGTTTAATTTCAGAAATAATTTATTGAATATATTTTAATAGTCATAATAAATAGATATCCAGCCGTCGTGATGTTAAGGCACAAAGGTGTGACTGTAAGAAATGCGACGGTTATGGGTTCGATTCCCATTCGTAAGAAATAAGTATTACTCATTTTCTTTTTATTTCCTTGCTCTAGTAGCAAGACAAAACGAGGCGTCAAGTTTCACCACTCAACACACAATGCCACATAGACTCGGTCATCTATGTCTAAAACAAAAATATAAAATAAATTCAAAGAAAATAAAAAAAAAACTTATATTGTAGGTTATCAAATTGTAATATATTTATATAAATGTCCAATAGAGCTTATGATATCTGTTTGTCGTTAATATAAAATTTAAAGACCTACATTCTATGAAGATCAAATCTCAATTAAAAATAGTAATTTAAAATTATTTAAATATTATATATATGTAAGTAAAGTAAAATATTGTTTGCGTATAAAATGAGGCAACGGAGTGTCGTAACACTACACTGCTGTGTGTAGGCATATGCTTAGGTCGTAGTTTACAATATATTTGTAATATATATGCTATAGATGTAATAGTAAATGTTAGTCTACACTTTTTTACTCCTGATTTTTCATCCTAATTACGTACCATGCGAAGCTTCTTCGAATCTTTTTATATTCACTTATGTACGCAAATATGAGACTGAGTTAGGGATTAGGCGGTGCGAGACCTAATTACTGCTACAATATTATTAATATGGCATCTGAAAATCATTCTTTATATAACAATTTAGAGATAACCTTGAGAAGGTATTATTTAATTGCGATTAAAACAAATATTTCTAGAGAAATAACGATTAACGATTTTTTTAGTATCCATTTCAAAACTACTGTAACTTAAGTTGTCTTACATTCTTATTTCATTTAGGATTTCTATATCCATTTCGTTTTACTTGACTAACATGAATAATTCAAAAAGTAAAGATATTAAAAAGGAAAATTATTTTGTAGATAGTGTATGTATTTAAATATTTTAAGTAAATGCTGTGCTATAATAATTTTGCTAAAGTAAAAAAACAATGCATAGAATAAACGGATGGATATGTATCCTTTTATCACTACTAGGTGTGAATAAGCTGACACTTCATATTTCTTGTTTTTACAATGTTGTTTTTTAACACATAATAATATACGAATAGAATTTAGCCCAGTCGTGGCGCAGAGTTACTAGCGTGCGATTGTAAACGCGACTGGTAGTGGGTTCGAAGTTCTTACTCGAAGAAATTAAATATTTATTTAAATTTATATTTTCGTTTCTTCGCTCTAGTGTCGAGGCAAAGCGCGGTGTTAAGTTCCGCCACTCAACACGCAATGTATCGAGAAATCCGCGAAAAATGGCGAATGGAATACGGCATCATGGTACATGGAATTCATACTCCATACATGGAATGTGTGTACAACCTGGGAACCTAGTATCACTAGATTCCCAGGTTGCCTCTGCTTACCTTGCCATGTGCAGTACAGCGAGCAGCTAAAAAAATATATCGTTAAATATTCCCGAACCGAGCAGGTCATATATCTCGTAAATTTCACTTTAGGAGCGAGATACATAAAATTTCTTTTATAAATTTAGTTAATAAATTATTAGGAACAATGGCGTAACTAAAACATATCATTTAAGGAGTGAGTAGTAATTATAAAGAGAGATTTATAAGTGTTGTGAAGCTTCAAACGCATGCTTGAACATGGATTGATTCTGATTATAGGCTTACTTAGTTTAAATTTTAACGAGCGAAAAAGATATTCGTAAAAATAAAAGGTACTAACTTAAATCGTCGAAGTTTTTTAGTCCATATGACTACCGATACTAACGATACCAACCGTAATTCACATTAAATATTAATTTTAATTACAAATATACGTTTATATTAAAAATAGAACCGAGAGTCTTAACTAAAATAGCCATAAAATATCACAAGACTGTATTAGCTATCGTGAAAAAAAAACTATGAAAAATATACAAACTTTAAAAAAGTTGAGAAAATTATGTAATTTATTGCATCGTTGTCAAAACCAGACGGCTTTCAGACTTAATGAATCTGCCCTTTCTTGCTTATATTAAGTTAAAATTTTAATTCAATAAAGACACTGCCACCAAACGCCGCCGTATAAACTTAATTGCCAATTTATATAAAACAGCAAGGAAAGAGTCATGTTCATTATTCTTTATATTCTTTGTTAAATATTTTTTTATAGAAGGGTTTTATTATATACCTACATATACATTGTTGTTTTTTAACATTATGCAATTTTACCTCATATCTTATGACGATTATAATTATGAATTTAATACCCATATTTATAGATCGCTTTCAACTCTGAGATCGATCTTGACATACTGTTTTCATTCACAAAGTATTAATACGGCATCTCAAAGTCGATCTCAGAGGTACGCTCAAAACATGGCCCCATGATTAGATAAGATTGAAATACTTTTTATATAGAATTGATAACATTTTTTAAAATAAATAATATTAATTGTTAATTGTTTTGACATAAAATTAAATATGTGAAAGTATTATCATGTATTTAAAAAATTACATAAGAAGTCTTTAAATATATTAAATAACCTACTCTTAGTTCAAATTTCATATATTCATTTTAAATAAGAACAAATTATAAAAAAACGCAGACAGATTCACTAAAATTACTTCAAATAAGTAGATACACTGAAATCGTATAGCTAGCTTTCAAAATTTCAATTTTTTTCCGTTGGTGAATAAACGATTACTGTAAAAATTCTTCCGATGTTCGAGGGCTATCGATACAGTTAACGACAGTTTTTTAGCAAAACCACGAAAGCTAGCAATCACGAGAAATATCTATTTAAAAGTCGTTACAAGCTTTTAACGACTACATTTAAAAAATTTAAATGCAATTCTTTAAAATGATTAATCGCGTATATTATACGTTTCGAGCACTTTTCAGTGGTCTGTGGTCACGGGTAATGTTCGAAACGTTAGGTTTCCAAAAATGCATAATACTAAATATTAATTAATTAATTAATCAGGTTAAAGAGTTTAATTTAAAATGGGTAACGAAAAAATTAAAAAAAATATTGTATTTTAACTTTTTATGAAGGGCCCTTAGAAACTAATGTTTTAAAAGGTCATTAGTACTCAATTTAATAAATGTTATGAAGCAAAATTGTTTGATATTTACATAATATTCATCGATTTATCCTTAGTTGCGCTTTAATAGAATCACAATAGTAAAAAAATAACTTACACTAAGAATTATAAATGAAAATTGAACATGATGTTTTGGAATTCAAAAAATGAAAATATATGAAACCAAATACGTGTCTTTAAATGAAAATATATAAAAAAATGTTTATTATAGAAATGCTGTTAATGCATGCTTAACTGAAAATGTGAAAAAAATAACATAATATTTGCATGATACATAAAGATTAGATTTTTTTTAAAAATATAACGACTTTATATATTTAGGTGAAATATAAAACTATCAAAATCAAGCTTACATTCGTACAAAGGCATATCACGTAGAGTTTTATAATGAACGAAATGAAAAAAAAATACGGTATTTTCTACATTATGAAGAAATTCATGCAGGCTATCGATGTCTTCCTTATTGCTATACACTCTTTTATAAACTTTAATTGTAAGTTAGTTATATTACTGTTGGTTCTTAATCCTCGGAACAGGGAATATATATGGAATAGTAATAATAAATTAAGATTTTTATTTAGTAAATTAAAAAATGATAATATCAAATATATACTATTTCTAATATTCTCTGTTCTGGGTCTAAATTTATGGATTTACCGTGATACGTTATCGTTTTGCTTTTGTATATGTCTCTTATACGTCAATTATGCCATGATAAGTGAATAGAAGCTTCTATGGTGTAAGCTGTGTGTTTGACTGTAAAACTTTTGTTATATGTACTTGTATACTTATTCAGGGCCGTATTTAGAGTTATTTATTAATGTCGAGGCCTAGAGGAAGAAAATTTAAGGTTCCCACTACGATATTATACCAATTATTGATATCATATATTCATTTTTCATGTATAAATAGTTCTAAATACAATTTCCATTAAATAATTTTCACTTTTCTAAATCCGGCCTTGTGAATGTTATGTTTTCTATTTTATTATTAAAAATGTATTTTTTTGTGTCAGTGTATTTGTTTATCTAAAACTTAATCAATAGAAATCTTATAATTAAGCCAATATAATATGTAAAATCTATTTTATATATACTGATTTTTATTTTTATAGACAAAATTAATCTTTTTCTTAGTTGAAATTTTGGTATAGTCAGCAAAAACTATTAAATAGAAATTAAAAATAAATATAAACATTATTTGCTGACTTTATTACCCTTCCAGTTGATGTATATTCAAATCTATAAGAATTTCCCTAATAAATATATGCAAATTGGTGTTAAAATACAAGTATACATACATATATATAACTCTGGCTGAGTAGTGATGAATGTTTGTATTTAACCGTATAACGCCGCAGCTGAGTTTATATGAAAATGTCTAATATTTACAAAATGTGAAATTTTATCTCTTTATAATATAAATGTATTACACGTTCAATTTACACATGGAAATGTGTTTTATTTCGTTATACCCTTTATTACGATATTTCTATTAGCTCTATTTAGTTTATTCCAAAGAAAACTAACGAATTATTTATCTATTATTTTTTATATATTAAAAAGGTAAATCAGCTTCACGCTTCACTTCACTTATGATGCACGCAGCAGGATAGGCAGGTAAGCTACAGTTAAGACATTCCGTTCTCCACCTTCCGCCTAATTCTGGACGCATTGCGTGTTGAGTGGCTGAGTGGCAATTCAACGCCGCGCTTTGCCTCGACGCCAGTGCGAAGAAATAGAAGTATAATTTAAAAAATATATTTAATCTTCTCGTATGGGGATTGATTCTACAACCAGTCGCGTTTACAATCATAGTTGGAATCATTAAAAAGGTTTACTCAATTAATTAATTAATACAATATACTTATATAATAATCAATCTACAATTTAACATCAGCGCCTTTATTTCAAGCTTCACGTTCTATACCAGGATAGACAAGGGGGAACCTAGGAACCTATAATTTAATTTATATGTTTTAAAAGAAAAAGTAACGTGTCCATTAAATTGACTTACAAGCTTCAACAAATGTGCATAAATAAAAACTATATCATAACTAAAACTGAAAATAACCTCTAAACAGCGAACATATATTTTCCTATTACGCGACGGAAATTCTTGTAGTACTCCCATAAACTTCCATACAATATTCTTTATTTCTAGCAAAAAGGTATCAAAGTAGCCTATATTGCCTACTCTAGTATCTGCCTTATCCTGCGTAGTCCCGCCAGATTTCATGTGATATACACTCTCGAGCTTGGGATAACCCGTGGATCACTGAGGCGTTTTGGGGACAAATTGACCTCTTTGTTTCTATCCCGCGCCGAAATCTCATTACCCGCATCATGGCCGTGTTTGTTATTCACTGTGAATTTGCACGGTCTCGCTGTTTTTGTGATTTATACACGTAGTTTACGTTTCGTCTGTACGTACGTTACGTTTGTTATTGTAATAAGAAATATTAATGTTTTAATATATATTTAAGGAATATATGTGTATTTATATAATCGTACCTGAAGCAAATTCTTTGTATTACTTTTACGAAAATTTTGCAGACGGACGAGAACTTGACCTTGGCCAGTTCTAGTTTGTATAAATAAAAAAAGCATTTTAAAAAAAAATATAATAGACACACTTCAAATTAATAGAATTGTTTCATTTTTATGTTAAATATAAAAATAGAAAATATAAAAAATGAATTTACTAGTGTATAATTTATAACATTGTTCTTTTTATAACATTATGTTAATAGTTTATGATGATACAATAAAATGTTGTAATGTATCAAAAACTCAAATTAAAAGTTATAATTGAAAGAAATTAAAAACTTTTTACTCTCTCCAAACTGTATGAAACGAAATATACTAGATTAAATAAACACAATCACTAAAAAAGAACAATTTTAACACACCATTTAACTTTGAAAACTTTAGTTTAACATTGCCAATAGATAATATTTAGTGAAATTGGGCAAAAGGGTTTTATTGAAGGTATCATTGGATGGAAACCATAATATCGGACTGGACGTTCATTAAATACGAACCATTTGGACCCGAATTAACGGAATTGTCTCTGAATGGTCCTGAGCGGTAACGTGATACCGATATTTTTCCGCTCGTGTAATAACAATCGCCTTGTTATTACAGGGTTATAAGCTTTTGAATATTTAAACTGTTTCGTATATAATTTAGCGTCCAACAGGTGGGTTTTTGTTTCGTATTTTCGAATGGAAGATAACATTTATTAATGTATCTTATGTCAATAACTGTTTTTGTCAGTAGTAGTATCGTAGATCTTTATTTTTGTCATAATATTGATTGATTCGCACCTTTATTTCACTAGTATACGTCAAAATATATTTTTAAGCATATACGGTGTTGAGTTCAGCAATTGGCAGAACTCAACGTTTGGTACTTTGATGTCAACATTGCGTGTTCGCAAAGTCACTAAATTCGGCAGAAAGTGAGGACCGGAATTGTCTTAATAGGAACGGAGTGTCTTAACACTAGATTCCCAGGTTTCCTCTTCGTAGTGAATGATCTAAAACATCAATACTAACAAGGTAGAATCCAATCACATTTACGTTTATTTGCGAATTTGATTATTTTAATCAAACCACGATGCCCTCCAGTGTTTCACAAAGTTGTTTCTATACAATTGTATTATTTCTCACCGGCCTTCAGTTGTAATAATACTTAGCTTTTTGTTCCTCCTACAATAAGGAAATCTTGATTTAACTTTCTTTGAAGTTGCAGTTTCTTGAAAAGCTCTTTTACTCGCCAAAATGTCGGACAATTAGACATTCATTTGTTTTAATAGTTTAATAATTTATTTTTTTTAAAACTTAAAAGCCTTTAAATTTTGCTTTAAATATATATGATGTCTATTTTCTATGCCTCGTGAAATCACATTAATTATCGTCCGTTGTCCCGCGTAGTAAGTAGATACAATGAACCTAGAGTCAAGACACTCTCTTCCTCACACTCTGCCCAATTTTCAAGACATTGTGTGCGCCACAACGACGTTTACAAATTAAGTCAATATCCAAAATTATTCACTGCCAATTGAAAATGAAAACTCGGAATTGTGAAATTATACACACAAATATAGAATTCAAAGAATTTTTCTTCTACATTTATGACAATGGTAAGCTGCGAAAGCCCGTTTTACTTCTCTATCAAATTATTAGTTCCCTTTTTCATGGAAATACGTAATGATGTTTGCGTTTGTTTGTTATACGATAAAGAACTGAGCGATGCTAGACATTAAATGATTTTAATATAAGTTATATATTTTTTTACATATTATTCCATTTTATTGTCAACATTTTATTCTATTATATAAAATAGAATGGAATAGAATAGAATAGAACAATATAAATATAACGATATATTTATTACGTTAAACAAAAGTTGCAAATACATATAAACTGGAACAGGTGTAGTTCCATACAAATATTTTGTATGGAACATTAAATTATTTAGTATGTCGGTGGCAAGAGTAGCAAAAATATGAAATTTTAAAAGCTTTTTAAAAACAATACAGCAATTCTCTTTTAATGAAAGAAGATAAATATAATATAGGTATGATTCGAGTCAAAATAAATATGTTAGTATTATAATATTATCAAAACATTATGTAGTTACAACAAATTCCCAAAAATATATCTAGCTGCTGATGACCAGAAAAACACCAGGTCATAAGCCGCTGCCTTTACCAACACCGGCCTTTCTTTCTTAACATTAAACTCCTTTATGCAAGATCCCATAATCTTAAAAAAACAGGATTTCTTTTTTATATCCTTTAAATAGAAAACGCATTCACGACCATAGCGTGTGTAATATATATTCCAATTGCAGCATAGTGACAAAAGTAGTAAGTTATATTTAAATTCCTCTGCTATAGTAACTGTAGAATGAACCAACCACATACAAGTAAAATAAACTCTCTTCGCAGCTCTAATGCCGCTTTTCGCTTACGCGCCGCTTATTTGCACTCGTGCCTTATAAACGTTATACATTTCAGTGACTATCATGGCAACGTTAACTCTAACTCTTTATTAAACTTTAATGTCTACCACTTAAGCTTAGTGTATGTATATTTATATTTCTTTTAGTTTTCTTTTTTAGATGTATAATTTGTATTTAAATATTAACACAGCGAAAGTTTGCTTTAAAAATTTTATTTTTAATAAATTAATACATATTTATTTCTTTTTGTTTATTATAAGGCTAATATTGTAATACTATTTACGGTATTAAAGGTCATAGTGGCGCAGGGGCACAAAGGCGCGACTGTAACGAGGTTAAACGCGGCGTTGATTTCCGCCAACCAACACGCAAAGCTTCCAAGATTCAGTGAAAAGTGGGGAACGAAATTGTCACAATGGGAACGGAGAATCGTAAGACTAGGCTCCCAGGTTTCTTCTGTTTACATTGCTATATGCAGGATACGACGTGAAGCTAAAATAATATTAAATATTATGACAACATGGTTTTATACTTTTTATTATATTCTGTAGTTTTAAAGAAAATTATTATCTATACACGCTTTGAGATACCGTGCGCGGATATGAGTGTAACGAAAAATGGCGCGGTTATAGTAAAGTTAACCTTATCTTAACTTTTATATATACGCTGTCGTGATAGTGCTGCTATATACTACATCGAACGAAATAGCTATGGGCTTGAACTTTTTTAAGAGAAAATAATTATTTATATATTTATGCATCAAAAATAAAAAATCTTAGTGCCAGAGCGAAGAAATTAATATATAAATAAATAATAATTCATTCCCTTGAATGGTGATCGAACCCGCAACTGTCACGTTACAGTCATATCCTTGTGACCCTGGGTCACGACGGCCTTGATTGATTTCTCGAAATATGGCGTTTCGAGCGTGCCAGTTGAGCACAATTCATTTCGCCAATGTCACGTTGTATGGAAAACACACGAAGGAAATTAACCGGTAATAAAAAAGATAAATATACATAATTATAGAATACATGTAAAAAAAGAGATCCTGTGTTCGTGCACGACGGCCTTAGTAACATGGTTATCATTAGTTTACAGAAAATGAAGACTCACAACATGTTTCAACATATGTCAATCATATTAGAATCCATTTATTGGTTGACAATGACAGATAGATACATTCGGTATAAAAACATGAATGTGCACTTTATTTCTATGCTAAACCTAAACTTGTTAAAATATTTTACATAGGTAAAATATTTTAATGGATAGCCATTACTTTCAACCAAACCGAATAAATTGTCAAAATAGTTATCTGGAAAGGTGAAAAAGAAAATAAAAAAATACAATATTTCTATTTTATTATAATTAATGGATATTTCTTATTTTGACTATATTATATTTTTTATGATTATATGAAATATGTACGTATATATTATATTCAATATATTTGTATTTATATGTGATTGAAAGATAGCAGGTAATAAATGAATTTTTTTTTTTCCAACTAGAACCAACCCATATAGCTTTAAAATTTTATCGTTCCTGAGATATTGGACATCAAAAAAATATCTAAATACCACATTAAAATGCTTAAAAAAAAACTTATTATCACCATACATTCAAACCTCATATTCATTTTAAAGTAACGAATGCTAAACTGTACTTTATTTTATAATTGGTCACAGATAATACAAAGACAGAGACTATATAAATGGCTATACTAAAAACGCAAAAAAAACATTATTATAATGTTTTGAGTACAATAATAACAAAGGATTTTTTTTAAAGAATTTTATAAAGTAACTGCACTCTTTAAAATATTTAGTAAGTAATACTTTCCTTACCTTTAATGAAGTGTCGATCAGCTGTCGCCAAGTCAGATGCCATGACGTGGAGCGAGTTACACAAACTAGATGTTTATGTAATCGCACGAAACGAGAATATAACTCAGGTGATATTATTCTTAACAATGTTTTTCTTTTCGCTGTATCCCGCATGTAGCAGACTGAGGGAGTCTAGTGTTAAGACACTCTGCTCCCCACTTGCCGAATTCAGGAGACATTGCATGTTGAGTCGCGAAATTCAACACCGCTCTTTACCTCGACACCAGAGCGAAGAAATGCAAATATTATATATTTAATTTTTTCGAGAGGGGGATCGAATCCTCAACCGGTTACGTTTATAATCACACGCTCATGCCCGTGCGCCACGACTTCCTTTACAATGTTACTTCCTATAATATGTAAAATATACATATACCAATTTTCAATTATTTAAGTATTTATTAGATAATACGGAAAAAGCCTGGGAACCTAGTGTTCACCGTTACAAATTTTACATTCCTTACTTTCCGCCGAATTCTTGAAGATGAAGAGTGATCAAGATGGAGTTTGTAACGTCGCTCCATCCATTCTACAAATATAATAACATGTTAGGTTTAGAATAATACAACACAATTAACAACAAAATTATGTCTATTTCAATAGTTCTAATTATTTGTTTCAAATTCAAAATATTCGTTATATAAATAGATTTTTGCATTGTCGTTCGTTCTTTATATTTTCGTAGTCAATAACACTGTACAGTAAAAACTTTATTCAAGTAGGTATAGTCTGCTCGTAGCGATTGCTAAAGGCGACTAAAAGCGCACTTTGCTGTCATTTTAGTTTCTTTTGGCCATCGGTTCTGAATTTTTGCTTTACATTTACGAAAAGCTGTAGTGGCGCAGTGGCACAAGTTTGAGACTGTAAACGCGACGATTGTGGGTACGATTCCCACTTGAGGAAACGAATTATTTTATTTATTTATGTTTCCATTTATTCGCTCTGGTAACAAGGCAAAACAAATGAATTCCGCCACTCAACACGCAATACTTCAAGAATTCGGCGGAAAGTGGGCAATGGAAGTGTTTGATTGGGAAATGAAGTGTCATAGCACTATGTTCCCAGGTTTATTCTTCCTACCCTTATATGTGAGTACAGCGTGAAGCTAATAAAATTAATAACAAATATAAGTAATACTTGTTATTTTTACTATCTTCTGTTATTTTCCTTATCTTGTGTGTATTCCTTCATTTCCGTCAACCTAACGCCAACACGATATCAATAGATAAATAGTTTTCCAATATTTTCTATGAAAACTTGTTGTTTGATTCCTCGTATAAAACGATAAAAGAATGTCTTTCAAGTTTAAAAGTTAGTAAAGAAATGTTAAATTTGATGAAAAGTATTTATTTTTCAGGTTAGCGCTCTATGAAGGACAACGATAATAAAAGCAAGAATTTAAATGTAAATATTAATATAAAAATATGTGTAACATATTTACGATAAAAAAATATTAGAAAAACTGAGTTCTAATCATAACATAAATATGATATTCGGGTCCCATCCCTAGGTAGCATATTTAAAGACAATCAAAAAAACAAAAAGAAACATATTAGTCCTACTACAATTTCTATTCATTGCCATGATAAATTCCGCCATCTAACAGGGATTTATGAAAAACGGAATGCAGAGACTAAGCTATGAGATAAAAGAATAAAAAATAAATTGCATCCGTAGATTTCTGCAATTTTCAGGTCAATTACACCATGGATGTTACTAAGAAATCCCTACGGAAATTGCTTTTCGCTTTCAGTTTACTTGCTTACATCGAACGCATAGCTTCGAAAGCAGTAGCTGTCTTAGCATAATATTTTTCTAGCTTCACGCTTTATCCCGCACATAGCAGGGTAAGCACAGGGATTAGGAAACTAATGTACAGATATTACGTTTTCCTCTTTTCGCCGTATTCTTAAGGCATTGCGTGTTGAGTGGTGCAACTCAACGCCGCGCTTTGCCTCGTTACCGAAGAATTTCTAAGATTTCTCTCTCGCTTGTTTCTCGTTTCCTCGAAACGTGGGAATCGAACCTACAACCGTCGCGTTGCGCCTTGTTCTCCGGCGTCATGACGGCCTCATAATAATTGTAATTCCACCTGCCTAATCAAGAAAATGTTTCAATAATGAAAAAGAAAAATCTCTATAAAAAAATGAACACGAAGCCATCGAAGAATTCCTAGACTTTCATGTAATTATTTTCATTCTACGCGAAGGCAAATTAATCAAAGCTCGGAAACATCGTATCTCGTTTCAAGTTAGATGAGTTGTCACCCGCGCCGTACGCTCGCTGAATAAAATTAACTTCCCTACAAGATTCTTACTTATTTTCATTGCCTCACTTGTTTTAGAAAAAAGAGAAAAAAATTGTGCACTTGCAATTGAGTTGAAGTTGAAGTTTATAGATTATATTCTCGGAGCTGGACTTCTGTTTACTTTGTTAGGATAATATTTTTCTTTTCGTTGTGCTGTTCAACATAAATATTTTTTTTGTTAACGTCACACTGTATCCCACACAGAGCAGGGTAGACAAAGGGAACCTAGGAACCTAGTGTTAAGTCGCTTCCGTTTCTGTGAAGCTTAAAAAAGTACTACATTAAGTACTATAGGAAATAATAAATAAATTTTAGCCAGTTTAAATCAGTCTCAGTAGAAAAAAAGCAGGTGAATAATGTGAGCTCGGCTCCCAGTAAGCCTTATCTGGAACAAGTTAATGATTTGGCGCGTTTATGGCAGCAGTTAGCAGTTTCGAGTGGAAAAATGTCATGAATAAAGTTAACGCGCGCCTGTAAGGGGCGTGATGTATACGCTTATCGAATTCAAACTTTTCCTATAAAAACTTGACTTGGATATGCTTTTTATTTGTTTTTAAATGTAGTTATTTACAGAAATTTTAAGTTCTTGCGTGAAGTTGGCCATGTAATAGTGATGTGCCTGTTTTTTCCTTCTGTAAAATTACTTCTGTTACTAAGTTCACTGTAAACTAAAAATAGATATTTAGAAAGCCTAAACAATATTGAATATCCTATCCTGTCTACTAATATTATAAATGTCAAAGTTTGTGAGAATGTGTTCCACTTTCACGCAAAAACGGAATGAGCCTAAAAAAATGAGAATTAAAATTTACCAGTAACAAAGCTTATACTTTAGAAAAATTCATAGTTAACAATTTATATAATGATTTTATATAATTTGGCTATAATAAGTATAGAAATATGTTTAAGCGGGTGAAACCGTATTTTATAATAGAAAGATCTGCAAAAAGTGACATTTGCTCTTTATTCAAATATGAATAGTACGAATACGTTCATTTCACAAGACATAAAAAAATTACATTAAAATTCACATTCTGAAATAAGTCTTTGAAATCTAAGAATTATAAGACCACATTATACTAACATTATTCTTTGTCCCGTTTCATACATAATTTAAATATAAATTCTTTCATAAAACTAATGTTTTATGAAAGATTTTAGTATTAAAATAGTAAAAATAGATGTCTCCAGAATTTGGCGGGATACAACGTGAAATTGAAAAATATAATAATAAAACACTCTGCTAACTACGCTTCTGATTTAAACTCTTTTATTTCTTCTTGAACTACTATTGACTGTTGTTGCAAACCGGTATTCGTCGAATGCAAGTGATAAATTATTACTGCACGATGCAGTCTTGGAAATGTCTAACTTTGTACTTCCTAATGGTAGTTGATAGCTCTGTCCACTGAACTGAAAGTTTGAACGGTTCATTTTGATAAATTGTGCTATATATAATAAAATGTATGATAAACTATATAATAATTACAGACTTGATGCAATCGAGATACAGGTACTCTAATTTTAAGCTAATTTTAGTACTAAAATTATGTACACCATCGATTTTGGTAAAATTTTAATAATTGTTAGTAAAATATTAATAATACAACATTTTAAAGATATCTATATATATAAAATCGAAAGGTCACTCACTCATCACGAAATCTCAGAAACTACATGTGCGAGGAATCTCAAATTTTGCATAGGAGTTATTTATAGGACGTAGGTGCTCGCTACGACGGGAATTTACAATATTTGACTTCTAAGGGGTTGTTTTTGGGGTCGAAAGTTTGTATGAAACTTCGTTACTACAAATGCAAGGAGTCTCAAATTTTGCATAGACGTCACTAGGACGTAGTCATGGAGACAGCAATTAATAATAACAAAGCTCACGCGGGTGTAACCGCGAGCGGGCCGCTAGTAATGAATATAATTGTAAATATGTTTCTTTTCCTTTAGGTGTCCTAAGCTAAGCTTACTTTAACATCCTCACACTACACTCCCAATATATTTACGACAACTTAGTATATGTGCATTAAAATATTAATAAATTTAATAAAAACAGTGACCTCCATCAACATAATTTAAGAAATAAAAATAAGCTTGCTGTGCCCTTCTCTAGGCTCCATAAAGTGTCTCACTCATTCGTAGGTCAAAGTATACACTTTTATAACAAACTTCCAAACGACGTGGTTAATTTATCACTGAACAAATTTAAAAAAGTGGTAAAGCACAGGCTCTGCCAAAAAGCATATTACCCTGTTAAAGATTATGTTCACGATAAAGATGCTTGGAAATGAGTTGCTCTATTTCTAAGTTGAAATTGTTAATTGTAATTGTAATTTGTAACAAATGTTGGCATTTAAAAAGAGTGGCCATGAGTTTCTTTGCTAGTATCTTCTCATGAGCTCAACCGTTTGAACGGGCTTTTTTCAAGTCAAAATTGCACTTTTTTTTTTTTTGTTATTTTGTTTTGCATTTTTTTTTTCTACTTTTATGACATGTCCAAGTAAATGTTAAGCATTTTTATGGAATAAAGATATTTTGTTTTGTGCTCAACTGGCACGCTCGAAACGCCATATATCGAGAAATCAATCAATCAATCGATATTTTGACTTTGACTTTGACTTTAAGAATAACTGAGCTGAACTGATGATATACTAAACGCCGCACTTTTCCCAACTAAATAAGAGAAACTCAAAATAAAAATATTCCTCGTTCTCATCTTGAGTAGAATTTTATCCTCTACGATATTATTTAACTTATGATGCGAAAATTTTTCGAATATATTTTGTATTGCAATAGTATAGAATCGAAATATATAAATGTAAATACTTTCCAAATATCTGTAGTTGCGAAGTGTGAGCACTTTCCGATTCGGGAACGCTTGAATCCCCAACTTTTCTAAATGGTATATTTGAAGTACCTACTTTAGAAAACTTTTAAAGTGCACTATGAAATTTTATGTTAAATTAAAAATGTTATCGTTAAATTGTAAAAAAAAACAAATCATTGATTCGAATTATACATTTTCTAGATTCCGTATCTCAAAAGAAGAAACAGAACTCTTTGGAAAATTTTGTTGTCCGTCTGTCACGACCAAATAATGAAATTCGCCGGGTATTCAAAATCTATAGAATACTTCCCTTTGTCCTATATTTATGAAATTTGTCACGTAGTCAAAATTCACAATACAATTAACTTAATTAGAACTAGTAAAGGAAGTTTGAAAAGTGAAAATTTATAGGTTCCATAAAATAAAATATTACAAACTTATATTTGTAGTGAGTGCATTTCACACAAAAAGTAAACTGCAACATTATATATACCTACGTGTAGTAATTTAAATAAAGCCATGAAATAAAGTAAATTATAAGTAAATTTATAATAATAATTTCCTAAGTTACATTATTCCACTATTTACGTGTAACGAGAAAAAATTTAATGTTCATATCCACCAAGCTAATGAAATTATCCCAAAGAACTCCTACAAAATTACTTGAAAATTATTTGAGAAAACGATAGATTGCTTTAAGTATATTTGTAGTTCATTTCATACTAAATGATTGCATACGCCAGAAAACTTAAGTTTGTCAACATTTGTAAGTCACGTTCTCGCAGACTTTACAATTATAAAATTGGTTCGGAACTTAATGCAAAATAATGTTATAAAATAAAATTAAAATCTACTTACATCAATTTTTACATAACCATTCTTATAATCGAAATGTTCAAAATTTTATTTACCTAACATTCTTTGGCAGGCGACGAATAATTTGAACAGAAAAAGTTTTCTCGTAAATCAATGGAAATTTGAAGTATTTAGCAGTGACTGAATTTAAATGGACGAACTTAATTTTAGCTATAAATTATTTTTACAAATCAAAGAAATTCATCGTTCTTTTCGCCTTTATTTTTACCTTCTAGCTTTTGTTAGTTGTGGTTTTTTTTAGTTTCGCGCTATATCTCACACATACCATGGTAGGCGGAAAGAATCACTCAGTGTTAAGACACTTCGTTCCCATTAAGACACTTCTGTTCTCACTTTCCGCTGAATTCTCGTGCGTGTTGAATATCGGAACTCATAGCCGCGCTTTGTCTCTTCACCAGACCTGGGAAATGAAAATATTAAAAATTCCCCCGAGTGCCCACTCGTTTAAACTCCGCTCTTGGATGATTTGACGTGGTTATTTTTCAGTAATTTGCTATACTCAATGTTAATATTAAAACCAAAGGAATGAACTATTTTCATTTTTGCGCTCTCGAAGACAAAGTGTTACGTTGAATTCCACCTCTCAACATGTAATGTTGCAGATTAAATTGGAAAAAGGAGAATGAAGTGACTTAATATATTTAAACTAGCGGACGCGCGCAGCTTCGCTTGCTTATTTAGGGGTGAATTCTAATAAACCACGAAACATGTGTTCAATGAAATATTTTTAAGAGTCTAAATTTAAAAGTTTATTAAAATCGGTGGCGGTTTAAAGATTTTTCCATACAAATTTTCAACCCCTTATTTGCACCCTTAGGGGGTGAATTCTAGAAAACGATGAAATACGTGTTCAATTAAATACTTTTAAAAATCTAAATTTCAAATTTTATAAAAATCGGTGCCGATTTAATTTTTTTTCCATACAAACTTTCATCCCCTATTTCACCCCTTTAAGGTAAAAATTTTTCAAAATCCCTTCTTAATGGATGTCCAGATTACGAAAGTAAACATCTCTCCAAATTTTACGTTTCTACCATCAGCGGTTACGGCTGTGCGTGCGTCTTACCTCAGTCAGTGAGGACAAATCTTTTTATATATATAGATCGTGTACTTTTTTATTATACTGATTTCAATGAGAATTATGTACATAAAACGAATATCACCAAAATATCTCTCTCTGACTTAAGAAAGAAAGACATATATTTTAAAAAATATGCCTTTAACACCCACGCTTTCACGTTTAACCTTTAACAGGTTCTCAGATAGATGAGACTTCGTGTAAATCACTCCCACACATCTCGTGGTATCAATTTTCATTACTCTAATATTAGAGCTTCTAAACCTACGCAACAAGTAACTAGACCTTTGATATCTGTAGATAATTGTTTAAAGTAACATATTTGGGTCATTTTGGCGCAGTTTTGGCATAATGTATGTAAACGTGGTTGCTGGTTCGATTCTCAATCAGTAAATCCAATGTTTGTCATTTCACATACTGCCAAGACAACCAGGCAAGTCCTGAAAGTTGAAATATTGCTTTATAAAAAACATTTTTTGTTTCTGTTTTTTTGAAAAAAAATTATAGACCGACACTTTTCAACTATTGTGTAATACGAAAGTCTTACTATAAAGCTATGTTGAAAAAAAATACAAAGTCTGTCCCAACCGTATCTTAATTAGTAAGCAATATTTTCCAATTTTCTTCAAGAATCCAATTTTTTTTTTAAAAATCGCTAAACAACTATAAGATTGTTTTATGCAGCAGAGTAGGCAAAGAGAACCTGGGAATTTAGTGTTAAGACACTCCGAGCTATATTACTATAAAGTTTTATCCAAATTCCACATATTACTCACAAAAACATTATAATATTAGTAGAATTTGTCTCTCGTTATTCAAAATGATATAATAGCAAGATTATTTACGGCACACTAATGTTTACGTTGCCATTGGTCGCGAGGGTCCGCTCACTATAATTACTGGTTTGGGAAAATTGTTGTTCAAATCGTGTGTAGGCGAGAGCACCGCAATTTGAGGGGAACAGGCTACAAGTGCCCTCTGCTACGCTCACGGACATAGAATATAGCTAAAAGTGGTTTTCGGTAGATTTATGTTTTATATAGGCTTAAAGTGTGATATAAAAGGTGAAAAGTTGTTTTTAAATAATAGAAAACAAATTATTTTTAAAGTTATAGTAGCAGTTTTAACCCGCACTAGAGATTTCTCAAGCAAATTCAATAATGTATTTTTTTACGCTGTATCCCGCAGCAGAGTAGCGCGAGTAGCAAATGGAAATATAAATTTAAATTTCATCGAGTGGAGATCGAACCCATAACCAGTCGTGCTTACAGTCACTACAGTCGTGCCCCTACACCACGACTGGCCTCAAATTTTATTGAAATATTAAATATACAATATGGAATATTTGCTTCACAAATTAGTGCCGTCATTAGTCAATCAATTTCAATTACTCTCGAAATTACGTTAACGGCGAAATGTACGGCACATTCAATTATTGTTTAGCCATTTAACCCGCGGACGTCCTAAGTGATGAAATACCTATCTAGTTATAGCGAAAAATATAATTAAGGCCGTAAGTTCGCAGTGGCACAAGGTTGTGACTTTAACGCGACAGTTGTCGGTTCGAACCCCACTCGGGGGAATGAAATATTTATTTCAATTTATCTTTTCATTTCTTCTTTTCTCAAAGCGCGGCGCTGAGTTCCGCCATTCAAACGTCGCGCTTTGCCTAGTTATCATGTTATTATTGCTTGCAAATAATATATATAGATAATATACTCTTTTATATATACAGTTCATATGTAAATACACGTAGGTAGTAAGTTATGCCTCTATCAACATTCATCTCGCTAGTTCGCAACAGTTAACAACTTTTCTGTATAACTTAACCCATTCGAAGAAAACTTTCCGAAAATTCGCCCAACGAATGTCGTATAAAATAATTTAAGTCAACAAACAACATTGATACGGACACAAGTGTGTGACTATTAAAGCGATTGCTATGGGTTCGATTCCCACTAGAGGAATTTAAATATATATTAAATTATATATTTTACATTTCTTCGCTCTGGTGTCAAAGCAAAATTCGTCGTTGAGTTCCACCACACAATATGCAAGGCCTCCAGAATTCGGCGGAAAATGGAGAGTATTATCACTAGGTCCCCTTTGCCTACCCTGCTGTGATAAATATAAATAATTCTCCCAATATTTATTAATTTTATTATATGTATTTTATTATATAGTAAAGAATTCATAAAAAAAATGGACTATAAAATTATATATAAACTTATTACACGTCGAAAAAGTATATAATAGAAGTAACATAAAACTAAAAATTTACGTCGAAACTAAGTCTAAAAAAGAAAAATAAATTTGAAAGAAAAATCTAATTAGAGCCTAAGAGAAGATAAAGTCAGCGTCCGGGGACATTATAGAAATTAGAAGCCCTACAATTAACTCTTGCTCCCTTCGTGGAAATTCCTTCAGAGCCTTTACCCTGGTACTTAATGCGTCGTTGATGAACAAAGCTCCTTAACGAAATTTTCAACCTCTTTTGAATGTTATAATAAATCTTTTGAGATAAGAATTATTATCTTTTTAAGAATATGTAGGCTAATGGTACTGATAAAAGACACTTTAAGGCAATTATTTTGGCGCAAGGGCGCGATGGTTGAGAGTTCGATTCTCTCTCGGTGAAATGAATCATTTTTCCAAAATAATATTTGTTAACAACTATGACGTACTACTTTTATGTTATTTTTTCCTTGTAAAAATGGAAATATACTAAAAAAGATTATCCCATGTAATAAATATTCCACTTTGAAAAGTATTTTTACTATTTTTAGCAAAATTTATATTTTTTACTATCATTTAATAAGTTATCTGGTTGTTTTACTTTGTCATAAAGTTCCATCTAGCTATATATCACCCTTCCATATCGTTCCAGGGGAATCTCTGCTCACCAAAGGCACATAAATGCCTAAATCAATTTAACATTTTATGATTCTATTTTATACGTGCGCTATTAAATGTCAGCCTTGCCAAATTTATAGCAAATTTATTACATTTCACCGTCATGTACCTAATATTTGCATAATATTTATTGTGAAAACTCTGTGCATTCACAATTTTAAAAGTTTGCATTTATATATAGGTACATAGTTTAAGAATGAAAATTTAAAACTTAATTTGACTAATTGTCGACGAAGGGTTCGGGCCATAGTGAATAAGAAAGAAAACGATAATTGAAAAAATATTTAATAAAATAAATCTAATTTAATTCGGTGGAAAGTGGGGAGCGTAGTATTTTAACACTAGGTACCCTCTACCTAAGCTACCCTGCTATGTACAGCAACAGATAAAGCGTGAAGCTGAAAGAATAAAAAAACAACTTCAAAACCATTCTTACTATACTTACACAAACTTGAACAAAAGCTAACTTGTAGAAAATAATATTTTAAACAGTTCAACAAAAATAAAATTGAAATATTTGAAGTTTTTAACATTTGTTCCATATAGGACTGTTCAGGCAAGATAGCTGGTACCCGCTAAAACAGTTGAAAAAACACCATATCCTCTGAATACCTACCCAGTTGCTAATTGCACTACTACAATATATCTATTATAGCAAATTACGTCAGATTAAACTATTAAACATAATTAGCCATCATATATTGTTATGATCCATCACGTTCATCGTCTCTTGACTCCAAATAATCTCATGTCATAATCAACCCTGAGGGCCTACAAGGGTCATTTGTGTACCAAAGGTAACCTTTACACCCTCGAAGCGAACTCACTGGTTTGTAAATGTCAATATTTTCTTATTCCTTGTTTGTCTTTCTATAATACTTGTACGATATTATGTTGATACGCCCCTTTGCTATACCAACTTGTTATGCAAGCCTTACTTATTTATTTAATACTTTTAGAACACTTTCTTAAAATTATGAATTTTATACCTACACTTATTATTTTTATTAAATAGAAACAAAGATATAAGAAATATTTGCACGAAGATTTAAAGTTTGCTATTTTATGGAAATTTAACATAATTAATTAAGCTTAAACTATGTTTAAAATAAAGCAGGAATAGTGCTTTCATAGTAATACGAGTTATCCATTCATATCATTCATCTAAAATAAATGGTGGCATTCGTTATCGTATAACAACCTTCTTCCTGACGTACACTAAGTGTGTAACTTGAGATTGCTTCTATTTGAGCCATTGGGGATGAAGAAACAAAATAACATACGAGTAAAACAATACTAGACAAATATTAATATAAATATTATAATAAAAAAACAGTAAAAAAGTTCATGTCATTTCTTTTAATAATACAATTTTTCTATTAAATACGACAATTTTTAAATAAATCTCGAAATATGAATGTACAGGTAAAATAGCTGAAAGGCTTCTGATATATGCAAAGGAATCTGTGGTATTAAAGTTTTAGATATTTCTTGGTTATGCTTCTAAGAGCATTACAAAGCCTTTAGAGTACTACTATACAATAATTGGCAAGAAATAAAAACCGGCCAAGTACGTACGTACGTACGTAAGTCGGACTCGCGCACGAAGTGTTCTGTACCATCTATAAAAACAACAAAAAATCTTGTCTATTATGGAAGGCCTTATGGAAGGCCCTATAATATTTATTTTATTTTCCTTTATGTATTTGTTATTATAGCGGCAACAGAAATATGTCATCTGTGAATATTTCAACTGTCATCACAGTTCATGAGATACACTCTGGTAGCAGACGAACGGACAGTGGAGTCTTAGTAATAGGGTTCCTGTTTACCCTTCGGACACGGAACCCTAAAAACAACAGTTATCCAATCAAGTATAAAAGTATAAAAAGATGTAGGTACTCGAAGAATATTGTTATCACCCATATTGATGAGCATAACTGACGTCCGATTGAAAGATAAAATGCTAATCTGCCCTAGGTCTTTACGATCGAAGTTCGTCGATTCAGCTGATCTCACGCGAACCAAGCAATGTAAAAGAAGTCCTTAAGTGATATTGTGTAAGTTCAGGGATAATGGGGCCGGTATCCCTATAAGGGTCGTTAGTGCCATTGTTTACGACAACCTAATTCTGTTCTGAACAGCTGAGCAACTTCAGACGGGATTTGGAATAGGGGGAAATGGTACGGCAAGATTCGACTATAATTTTTTCTAGTTTCCCGGGAAAGTTTCTATGGGGTAACTTGATTACTTACTTAATGAAATAAGTATTATGTAATTAGATTTACTTTTTTTGTTATGATTAATATAAGGTTAGTTAAAATTTTGAAATTTATATATTATCCACGAAATGCAAATGTTAATAAAATAAACTTAAACTTTTGAAAGGTCAAGAATATCAAATTATTTTTCGAGTTCCGTTTCTAAAAAAGAACCCTTATAAGATCACTTTGTTGTCTGTTCGTCTGTGTGTCTGACAAGAGCACTTATCTTAAGAACGCTTGACGCCATGATTTCCTGAAAAAACGAATAAAATGAAAATATTCATAAATAATAACTCATTCACCCGAGTATCGAACTCACAACCGTCACGTTACAGTCTTTAGAGAAAAACATTATAATCCAAATATAATAATTCAATTAAGATAATCAAAGATGCTCTGTATAATCATGATATGTCAGTCTATCTGTCCGTAAATAATTACGAAATGTTCTGGACGGGAACCTCATAATAGTGTACTGTAGTGCTTTACGAGCTACCCCTTGTCCCTCCCACGTATCCGGGCCGTGATAGATGAATGCAAAGATTACGCGTCGCCGGCGGCTGCCACGAGCGTGTCATTAAAACTGAAATTATTCTCGCTATTTACGTGTTTAAGTTACATTGTTTTTTATATAATTACAATGGACTTCTCTAAATACTTTAACGTAAGTACATTTTACAGGTAGACATTTTGATTATAAGGTCATTTCTTCATCTTTGTAGGTCATTTCGTTGTGGAATCCTAAATATTGTTGATATTGAATGGAGCGCAAAGTATGCTGTGAAGTGTGTTTTTTTTGGAAGAATTATTAAAAATTCACACCAAATTGAAAATATTGATATTTTCCTGTTTATCTGAATAAAATAAATGTGATTATAGTCAATAATCAACATGAAACCTTGGAACCGTTAAGGCACTCAGTTCCTATTAGACACGTTCATTTCCATCCTTTCCGGCAAATTCTGAAGGCATTGTGAGTTAAGTGGCGTAATTCAACGCCGCGCTTTGCTTCATTAAAAGAAGCAGAAAACTACTACTTGCAGTAAATATAATTTTTTTTTGAGTGAGTATAGAACCCTCAACCTGTCACGTTTACAGTCACCTCCACCACCTTGCGACAGGCCTCAAACTATTGTATTGATTCAATCTATTTACGTGTATTGTACGTAAATAATAACAAAACTTGAACAAACGGATTCGGTCATTTACATTGTATCAACAATCGAAAGGAGTACTTCTAACAATCTTAAGTAAAACAAACTGAATATTCATTTAGTAGTCACATAATTACGATTTAGAAGGAGCAGATCTCCGAAATCTGAATTGAAACATTAAACAATATTAATTGATTAAGAAAATATATTAATTATATTGTATTATCCAATATGAAAGTTACAACTTCTTTCCCAAAATATTAATAATGGATCGTGGTTTTTAGCACTGTCAATAGAGCACCTAAGTTTAGGTTCCTTGTTTCACTACAAAATACAGACTATAAATTAACTTAGTTTAAGTAAAACTCATAGAACAATGGTGGCACAATGCTTGGAGTTTCTTTTGGCGGATGGAATTTGTAATAAAGTCATATGCCAGGAAACCAATTTAACCGGAATTTAGCGTAGAATCAGTATGCAGAAGCGTAAGCGGGCCGATGGTCGAAAGAACCGATACGTGTTAGAGTGAAAATAACGCCTAGATAAGCGTAGGTAAAGCCTATAGCATGGTATGGAAAGGCGACTTGCATAAGGTAGCAGATAACTAATATTTGCGATTACCCACAATCAGGATAATTACTTGACTGTCTTGAAGTACACCCGGCGGTCTCAATTTCCAAATTTCTATCATATATTTGTTCTTTGTTAGAAACTGATCATCTTTTATATCCTTAGATCGTCTACACACATTCTGCTGTCGGCAACACGTACTCACGCTCAAAGGAAATATATGTAGATTAATTGTAAACATGGTACGGCTGCTTTAATTACTTCGCAGAGAGCCAACAGATGTTCTGCATGTATTTAAATGTAAATAAGCTGCAAGTAAGTAAAAACAATATTTAAGTAGTTTATGATTGTCTTCTTTTTATCACGCATAGAACCACGTACTTAGGTAAATAGAAAATGTTTAGTCGTCGTGGCGCAGCGGCACAAGGGTGTGACTGTAACGCGACGGTTGTGGGTTCGATCCCCACTAGAGGTAGTGAAATATTTATTTACGTTTATATTTAATTTCTTGACTTGGTGTCGAGGAGCAAGTTCTGCCCCTCAACACGCAATGCCTTCAAAATTCGGCAGCAAATGGGGAACGGAGTGTTTTAATACTAGGTTCCCTCTGCCTCTGTTGTGTACGGGAAACAGAGTAAAGCTGGTTTGGCTATGTAAATATACATTTCGAAGATGGTGAATAAAGTTACTTGTTGTTGCCTGTTTGAGGCTGTCGTGGCGCAGCGGTACAGCATCTGACTGTAAAAGCGACGGTTGAAGTTCGTTTTCTTCTCGAGGGAATGATTATGTTTAAATATTTTTCATTTACCACTCAACACGTAATCTCGAAAATTAGAGGGAAAGTGAGGATGAGGATATTTGCTATGCCGTAAAAAACCGTATGTATATGTAAATTTTAACTAGATTTCAACTCAAAGCGCGGCGTTGAGTTCCAGTTCCGAATACGCAATAACACGAAAACGGAGGGACCGAAATGTCTCAACTGCTATAGGTAAGCAACGTACAGCATGAAAGTAAAAAGTAGGTTTCAAAAAGGCTTTTATAGCCTATAAGGCTAAAGTTAATTAATATAATGGATATGGACTCAAAAACATAAAAAGAAAATATAGGGAAAAAACTGTAGTCTATCATTCTTATTTTTATATATATTTTTTCTTGTTACATTCTGTCAAATGTGCCAAATTAAGATATATCACGTTGAAGTTTTATTACAAAGATGAACAACTTTGAATACTTTTAGGAAAAGGCCGTCATGCGTCGTAACGTATGACGGAGTCATAAAAAAAAGATATAGATTATATATCTTTTTTTTCCAACTTCACGCTTCAGCCTGTGTAAGGTAGTAAGAGTCGTTTTTTTTGTAAGTAACTTATTTTTTAGGCATTGTGTGTTGAATGGCGGACCTCAACGCGGCGTCCTGTCCCGTTACCACGACTAGAGAATAAAAATATTAAAAAGTTAAATTTCTCGAGTGGAAATCGAATCCACAACCTATCGCATTCCCTGACACGCTTCTACCAACACCACGATAGGCCTAAAAAACATAGCATTGAAACAATAGAAAGACTTCTTGTTTTCACGTCAGAAAGGATCTTATTCAAAGGTAAGTACACAAACCAACACGTATTTACACACGCAGCCCACAGCTTACTGAAGCCTCGTCTGGAGCTGTCTCATTTGAGAAAATTGCTAAAATGGAGCTGAGAGCAGCACGTTCTGTGAAAAATTGACGTTTCATGGGCTTCTCTAAATGCAACGAAGGAATTATGGTTAGGTCATTTTAAATATTGCCGCTTGAAGAACAAGGGTAATCTCATTTTGTGGGAGATTTACATTTTTTTTTTGTTTTTTTGGAAATGTAGGTATTTTTTATTTCGTTATTTATTTATAATAACTATTTGTAAAATGACGTGAAAGGTAGTTTTAGAAAATTAAGAAGAATTCCTTGGTGTTTCGTACCAAACGCTGTGTCCTATCTAATTAGAAAAATATATTTAATTTCCTCAAGTGGGAATCGAACCACATAACGTCGCGTATAATAACAAACCATTATCACATGTTCATATAAAAAGGCTCACATAATACATACTTATACACATACCTTCTATAAATATACTGTGGTTTAAGAATATGAAAGACTTAGCGGTATTGCCTACTTTTTTATTTTTGCTTCAGATGCAAATTGAGTTTGAAACTTCGTTTGGCGGAAATTCTTTGGGCGACTGTCATTCGCGTTTATCCACTGAATTTTATATTTGGGCAACTTGATAAGCTTCTTTTATAGGTATAATTTAGGTGAACCGCTAAAAAATATATAAATATCTGTCGTTATTTCAGATTGGAGGATATAAATCTTTGTTAAAATGATAATTTATTATCGTTTTTTTCTTTTTTAAACAATGAAAATATACGTAATTTTTATATATAAATTAAACTTAATATGCAACCCACATTTTTGTTAAGTAATTTGGTATTTACTGTTAATAGCCTATAGTCTGTTTTATTTACTTTTATCTTGCTTTTCAGAAAGTACAAAAAAAAAATTATTTGCTTTATTACTTTGCTTTTTTTTTTCATTGCTCAAGGTGAGCTTTACCCCGCATGCGCTTTATCCCGCATATATCACCAAGACACTTCGTTCTCCACTTTCCACCTTAATACTAGACATTACATATTGACTGGCAGAACAACTAACATATATTTTGTATACCAATATATCGTATTTGAACCCACGACCATCACATCACTCACTCAGCTCATTTCAACCAAAACAAGAGAATCCCACAAAATATTCAAATTAAACATTGTTTTCGTATACTCGTATAAATTCAAGACACGTAGGTTTTGTTGTGTTGAAATGTTTCTGTTTACAGCTAGTTCATAATACGGATCAGTGAATCTGTATTAGATTACACCCAACCCAGTTTGAGGTCGATCCTTTATGCAAATTTAGTTATCTGACCTTAACTAATTTATAGGTATTTACGGTAATAAGATGATTATTTATTACTTATGAGTCATTTTACGCCTCAAACTTTACGCGCGTGCGTTTTTTATTGCGTTTTTCTTATTTAATTTAAGGTTTTGTGAGTCAGTCAATTGTCTATACAGATTGAGTTCTTGAAGAAAAGGAGTGTCCTTATTAAAGTCATATGGATGTTGCTGTAATTGAAGAACTAAAATAGCCCTTCCATAGGTCCAAGGATATTCCTCTCCTCTAGATCATGTTCAGGTTTATCGATAGTGGTCGTCGAAAACGTTGATTAAGATGGAAATACTGTTGGTTTCGTAGTATCCTTACAGTAATATAGTTAATATTTTCTTGAAAATTGTAAGCTAGTTTGTCGTAGGGGCTCAAGCGTGTGGCTGTTAACGAGACAGGGATTCCCATTCGAGGAAATAAAATAGAAAAAGGAACGGAGATGTCTTAATGGGAACGGAGGGCCTAAACACCAGGACCCCTCTACCTACCCTGCTATGTGCAGGGTTCCATGTGAAGCTAAAAAATAAATATTTGGTGACATTAAAGGATGATACGAATATAAGCCGGAAGTAAAATAGATGTAGGTTTAAATTTTTGCCTTTTTTAAATATTTATGATAACTTTTAACTGCTGCTTCGCCATCGCTGTCGAATGGAGATAACAAAGATTTGTGTATGACACTGACACATTCTCAGTGCCTGAGGTATCTCCGGACGCAGTTACGAGTACAGTGAGTGAGTTGGTATTAGATTACACCCAAGCGAGATTGAGGTCGATCCATAATCCAATCATCACAACGATCAATGTGATTTAATATGCCTAGAGCCATCCTCAATTATTATATTACTTGTTTTTTTATATAAAACCTTTATTGGCTGTGTTGCTAACTAGTTTATATTTTTTTATCAAATGTTTTATTATAGTGTATGTTTTCCAAACTTAAAATAAACAAATAAATAGGCTACATCTCTAAGAGATTTTTCAAATCGAACCAGTAGATAGTTCCTGGGATTAGCGGCGTTTAACCATACAAACTCTTCCAATTTATAATATAAGTATAGATACGGGTATGAAGATATTAGATAGACTTACGTTTGTCCACATCAAGCCTGATGTTTGCGTTGATACCTGTTGAATATCGATTTGAAATTCTGATAGTTTATTGTAAAAATGTCAAGTGGTAAGTATAAGAAAATACTTAATAACCATAATTTATTGTTCCTCTTCACATATACACATTTCTAACACTTTACACAACACACTTAACACTGTTTCTATATAACACTTTACACTTATACACGTTTCAAAATGCATAGTTCCGACAATGACACTGATTTTAAATACTTGAACACCGTCATAATTTTACACCTTACGAGAGGCAGAATAACTACGTACTGATTCAATCCATCAAAAACGTCACTTTCTATAGCCGTTCCCTTCCTCTTTTATAAATAATTATGTGGGTATTATTATTTTATTGTCTGTAAAATACCCTCACACTAATAATTGTCTTACATTTTGTTTTCTGATAGTAAATGTATTTGAATTCAAATAGTGTGAGTTCGAGTAAGAAAATACATGTTGAAAATACACGTCTCGTTATATAAATAAATTGTATATTCAGGCGCTTTTGTCTGTACAGCATTTTTTATCTTTTTACTTAAAATAAAAATAAATCAGCTTCATGATGTATCTCCACTCTCTGTCGAATTGTGAAGGCATTACGTGTTGAGTGGCAGAACTCAACGCCGCGCTTTCCCTCGACACCAGAGCGAAGAAATGGAAATATAAACGTAAATAAATATTGCACCTCCTCAAGTGGGGATCAAACCTACAACCGTCGCGTTACAGTCACACCCTTGTGCCGCTTCGTCGCGACGGCCTGTTAATAAATTTAATATTCAATGTTGGTAAATAAAATTGCAAACCAGAATACATAATATATTTAAAAATTTAAATAATAAATTAGAAAAGCGCCATCTGTCATATATACCAAACTATAAAAGTCTAGATTTAAACAGTGGAATAATTATATTACAATTTTAACATAGATGACGATGTTATCTATGTTAAGAAAATAATTCCTAGTAACTACTTTATCGCGTCTATACATAAAGTTAATATGAATTTATTTAATATCTACCAATTAAGACATTTTTTATTATAAAATTTTAATGTTTTTTTTTAATAACCATGCAAGCTCTCGAAAAATTGGGTGGAAAGTGAAAGAAAAATATATTCTCTTAATGTAACTTTACAGAACTTTTTTGTTCATGTGCCTAAATACTAGTACCTGATTAAACTTTTCGACAATTTTTAACTGGCAATTAAATGATATCCTTAATTCATAACACATATAAAACTTATATAATATTTTATTTCTTTTGTTTGGGAATTACAACTAGCATAAATTATAGCTACAATAACTATAAATTTCCTTCTAGTAAACAAGATTGAAAGAATTTTTATTAATTAAGAAAAGTGCCATCTATGATGTTTACTAAAAACTTTGACACAAAAAAAATAGTTTTGTAGTTGTAAAAAAGATGGCGTTGTTTTCTATATAATTTTTATAAACTTAAAAAAAATAACTCATTTCTAAAATATACTTATAAACTTAAACAAAAATTAAATTATAGAAAATAATATTTTATTGAAAAATAATAAGTAAAATTATTGAATCTTATTGGACTTATTTAGAGTCGAGCTAAGAAGAAGTTAAGAAATTAGTAGCTTTTTGATAAATTGTTGTCAATCATAATTGACTCGAAATCCTGAATTTTCAGTATGTGAAATTTCCTTAATAGGTATTTGCCGTTTTTAACCGACTTCTGTAAGAAAAGGAGGTTATCAATTCGACTGTATTTTTTTTAAAATAATAATTAGGATTTAAACCACTAAAGAAAATCACATCCTCACACTATTTCAGAACAAAAAAGATCTTAAATTTGAATAAAATTTAAAAAAAGCGGAAAACAAAACACAGACCAACTCATACATACATACATATATTTATATGTATAAACAATATTATTTTATAACAAATTATAAAAATAACAAATTTAGTACTAACGCCACCAAAAAAAATACTCCAAAAAAAATTCATACTAAACAACCTTATAGATTCAAAGCGTAGGAAAAGTAAACAAAGGTCACATATCAGTACTAAAAGCTAGTTCAATCAATAATTCCCAGGCATCACGTCAGGCCACCTGTACATGCTGTCCCGTTTATATCTGAAAATTGTATATGAAATAGCGAAACCCGCTACGATAGGGACAGATGCACGTGAATTGCAATTTGCATGAAGGCAATGGGAGACTCTTCGAAATCGACAACGAATTCATCTGAAACTTTTCAGCGATGACAAAACGAAGCAATTACGATATTAAATTATGTGTGATCAGCTTCACGCTCTATCCCGCACACAGCAGAGTAGGCAGAGGGAACCTAATGTTAAGTTATGATACTTTTTTTTTCTTTTCCTAGGAACGCTTCCCGACATTACGGACAGAAATAATGAAAATAATTTATTTTCCGATTGGGGATCGAACTCATAATTTTACTTTTAGTACTTTTACTGCTACTATAATTTGTAAGTACATTTGTATTTTATATCCTTTACACATATTTAAATAGAAATAAATAGCACAAGAAAAGAAAGAATTACTACTGTTCCTAGCTTAAATAAAGAAAATAAACATTACTCTATAGACCCTAAAACTAAGATTGCTTTATCTTAGCTCGTGGCTGAGATAACTTGCAACACATATTCCCCTATACTATATAACATCAGAATGTACCATCTGTTGCACAGTATCGTTATCTTCCGTGGTTTTTTTTTGTAAAATTTTGTGTATAACATAAAATTAATAATTTAATTTAACTTAGAAAATATATAAATAAAATATTCTTACCTAAATATAAAAAAAAATTGTAACGATTTTATTAATTCGTGAAAGCTAGTATGTTATACTTATAATTACCAGAAATTAGAACTAAGTCAGTTCATTTTTCCTGACCTTCAAAGAGTTTCTGGAAAAATAGTTCGTACTCGTAGAAATAACAATTACAACTTATAATAAAAATTATAACTTAAAACTAGCCTCTAACTCTTTTTTAGTTAAGTAAATTCATATTTTTCATATTAACATATTTTTACTAGAATTATCATTTTTATATGAATTCCATATGTATGTAAATTTTTGTGAGTCGGAACCCTTTCATTACTTGAAAAATACAGATGGGTTGTCCTCTTGGTAAGGTAAAACTTATTTCACTTTGGTTTTAATTACTTTATCAAATTTGACTATGTCATATTATTACGAATTAATTACTTTAGTTTATTTAGAACCCATAAATTAACGGAATTATTTAATTTTGCTATAACAATCAAAACAGTATAAAATTTACAACATTTGAATTAAATTATCGAGCGCCAATATTGATAAAGATAAAAAACACTAATTATAAAACACACTTCATCAAAACTTTCATTTTTCCAGAAAAATATAAAATTTTTGAACCCAACGAAGATGCTACGACGAAGCCTCTACCACGTCACGACGATACGTTCTAAACCAATCAAAAAATTAGACTTTCCAACATGGAAAAGCAATTAAATGTGAAAGTTAAGTTTCAGAATAAACCTGCGTAGTTCGTCCAGGACGCATGCGCTGGGCCATCGATCCCCCACATCTTCCACCAAGGCTCACTTCGCTGGTGATAGCCTGCCGGTGAGTACATTTCTATAAACAATAGTGGCCCCAGTTCTAACAGTAGGCAGTCAGTACAAAACAAGTGCATGTACCTCGCCGTGGCGTTGATCATAATTATTGCAAGTTTGGTCAGGCTGCAAGTAAGTCGGATTTTGGTATACTATTATCAATGGATGCTTTTTTCTGTTTCTACAACACAATTTCTTCTCTGTGTAAGTAAATGTTTACTGTCTTTTCAGATCTTTTGTGCTTTTTCTTTTTGATTTTCTTTCTCTTGTGACATACGTCAAGGTGACCTTGGCGACGTCGTCGTGTCACAGCTTTTTCTATGACGCACTTGGTCCACCTTTAAAAGTAAGCTTTTAAGTTCATTTGATTTGTTTAATTTGATTGTGTGTGTGTTGATATAATGATTTTTTTGTGTGTATTAATTGCGTGTGTACTTGTGTGTTGCTATGCTATATCTATATATATTTATGGACGTATATATGTATAATGCTTTTCAATATATATATGACGTAATATCGCCTTGATATCTTTGATATCTACACTTCTATAAGGAATAAGTGTACAAAATATTTTTAGCCACAAGGGGGGTGCAACAGGTACGCGCCTGCGCTATAAGTTCCGTGACGTTACCAAAGCCTTCAGACGATTTCTTCATAATTATATAGGATTGTTTGTACTATACAGCATATAAGCAACATTTAAATATTTAATAGTCGATTTCGAGTTAAATAAAGCTATTTGACGTGGATTGAATTGATGCGGGAGTCATTTAGATATTTATCGCGGTTAAAACATCGATGTTATCAGATTATGGTGCAAATCGATATTTCGTATACGATTTTGTTTCGAGTTCCAATCGAGTTGCATTCGATATAATGGAGATATTTGCTAGTTGCAAGACATGCGCGCTGCATCCTGAAATATTGATGTGCTACGTTTAACTTTGACCTTTGAATAGGACATAAAGAAACAAAGAGCTTTGTAAAATAACAAATGTTTACTTTTTTTTTGTGAATAGCATTTAAATATTAATTCGTTTAAATCGTTTGTTGATATGTTAATGAATTATAATTTTCCGTCGTATTTTGTTATTTTATATTTTTTGATTCTATATTAACAATCAGCGAAGTTAGCACAAGTAAAGTTGTCCCCGAAATATTATTTTCCTTCTTTCGCTCTTATCCTTCTGCTTCTAATGTTTTTATTCTTCTTGAATATAATATAATAAGATTATTAGAAATATAAAAACTAAATGATAGAGGGTACCAAAAAATATTTATTTATTCCTTAGGCATATAGAGAGGTACATAATTATTTTATCTAAAGACAGAATTCTCGCGTACGGAAAGCGTTGCCATAGCAACCACTAATATAAAAATGTAGATAAACTATAACTGTGCCAAATTTCATATTCCTCTGTCCGCACAATTTTCATAATAGAGGGAATTTTCGTTCTATATAGATTATATAACATCCAGTATAAATCAAGAGGTGGTCCAGGTAACCTCCTCCTCTATGACCTCTGGAGATGCATCACGGTGTCGCCGATATTGATTTATGAGCTCGCTGTCCTCGGTGGAGGGGTTCTTTCCCCCCTCAATTAATACCTAGAATGACCGACGCAGTTGCGTCCAGTGCAGTATTGATTTATGGCCGACGCCTATGAATAGATATTTCATTGTCATTTAACGTTCTCTAGCTCTAGAATAAAGTAAAATATTTACAAGTTTTAATTGAAATTACCTTCTAAATTACATTTTACAATTTTATGCAAATTTATTAAGCACTAAATCTGTAAAAATTAAACCAAATTATATTTTTATTAATGGTTTTATGATTACTTTAGGGACGTATAAAAATCGCGAACACATACTATAAAACAATGGAAAATATCTATTTATTTATATATGTAGTGTTGACAAGACTGCGTGAGCGGAGGAAGCGTCGTCCGCCCACTGCCGGCGCCCGCGCAGGTGTCGCCCCACCACCTTAGTGAAATAGAATATTGTATCGACAAAAATGTTATACGAAAATATATTTTTTAAGTAAATAATTATTCTCAATCTAATATCTCAACACTAGGTTCCCTGTGGTACCTTGCTATATGTTGGATACAGCTTAAAGCTAGAAAAATAGTAAATATAGTAATTATCGGAAGGGTGTTTGTTTATATTTTTAAATTTATTTTTTACAAATAGTATAGTTATATAAATAAAATAACAAACAATATAAATAAATATAAGCAAAGATTTTTTAAAACAAAAACTTTCTAACGTCATATAAATGTTTCTATTCTTTAGTCGTAGTCTTATTTAGCCGAAATAGATTTTTATTGTGCGGGATACAGCCCACACTAAGCAGGGTGGGCAGAGGGAACCTGGGAACCTATTGTTAAGACACTCCATTCCTATTAAGACACTTTTATTCACCATTTTCCGCTGAATTCTTAAGGCATTACGTAATGAGTGTTATATAAATATTGAATATTTACACAAAACTTGTAGCGTTTACAATCGCACGCCTGTACCACTGCGCCATGACTGGCCTCTATAAAAGATCATGGCAATGAAAATATATTTGCCTGGAAGAGAATCGAACCTGCAGCTACACGAGGCCAGTCGAAATCTTTTTAAGTTTTTCGATATTATTTTACGTTATATTTTTAGTAATACTCGTATAAATATTCATATATGGGTATATATAGGTAAAAATCCATATTAGTTCTTTAAAACAGAACTACTCTTTGGCATAGAAAGTTTGAATGAACGCTGGTGAATGGACACCACTATGCGACCACTTAGTACTGACCGCACGGACCGGTATACCGTCGCAGTTAGTCTTATTCAACAAATTTGAATTGTGAATTGATTTATATCGTCAATTTAGGTGGGCTTAAGAAATTGGGCTTATTTTATTCAAAGTTAATTAACTACTTACTTAAACTACTATATTAAAATCAAGAAATTTCAAATTATAGAGCTGGCAACCTACAATCGTAATTTTTATTCATACATTTTTATATAGATTTTCCAGTACAAAAATTAATTATACATCTGTTAAATGGAAAAGTCCGAAATATAGAAAATCCATATATTTAAGTATTTACCATTTTATGTTGGTAAACCCTAATAAATTTACTAGATAAAAATAGAATTTTCACACAAACAGGTTTTTGAACAAGCAAATATGGATAACCGAGGCCACCGTGGCGCAGAGGCACGTACGCATAACACGGTGGTTGTGGGTTCACTTACTACTCGAGGGAATTAAACATTTCTTCTCTGTGGTAACGAGGCAAAGTGAGGCGTTAAGTTCTGCTATTTGTGTTTCTATTTTCCCTCTTCCTACTCTACTATGCTAAAAAAAGGCTAATAAGCTAAAAAGAGGAATATTTTCAGAATAATTTATAATAATCGCAACCATTATGAATGGAATATTTTAATTATACACTCTAAAGCATTTTAAAATTAGCAGATTGTGTCTTATATTGGCCATTTACAAACACACTTTAAAATTTATAGCTCATAACTATCGCGAGTCACTGCTTAAAATAACAAGTAATTTGAGCCCTAATTTAGTCGAACAAATCTGTTAATGACTTCATTTTACACCATACGACAAATCGTATCATTAATGTTTAAACTAATTGGTCGTTAGGTAACATTATCAAGTGATAAATTTTAAATTATTGTTCCTAATAATTAAAAACATTTTTTTGCCATAATAATTTTAATAAGATGTGCTACCATACTTATGGGTTCGAATTCCACGTGATAACTTCTTATTTGACAAAGCTAAGCATGGTTTTCGATATCGCTATCAATTACGTCATGTACTTAAATTAAGGATTATTTTTATTTTACAACGGAATAATTTCGCATAAGGCTCTACGGCTCTTCTTTTGTCATATAGAGAAAAGTTTTTACAAAAATCATAGAATGGTGGTGAAAAATCATGAAATGGTCTCATTCTAATCAGAATAGATTCTCATCATTCTCATTTTCAGTCTAATCAGAATAGATAATGTAAAATAATAAAAAAAAATCAGCTTCACGCTGTATCCCGCACACAGTAGGGTAGGCAGTGGGAACATAGTGTTAACACTCTCCGTTCTCCACTTTCCGCCGAATTCTGAAGGAATTATCTCTTTTATCCCCATAAGACTTTTTATAAAACAAGCTATATATTATTACTTGATTTTATTATAACCATTTAGTCGATTTATAATCGATCAATGTAAAGAACTGTCAAATTTTATAGCTTATACTATATTGGAGCCGTCACCCATCAATACGACCGAGAGCCATTCGCACCTCTCCTAATGGCGTATCTTACCTATTTTGAAAACAAACTTGTTGACCATTTACATGTTTACATACAAAATATATGACTCATATTTTATGTTCGTTGGATATTGTTTATTTATGTTTTCAGAGCTAGGAGCTAATGGCTACTAATAATTTACTATTTAATTTTATTAGGCTGTCGTAGCACAGTGACACAAGCGAGCGACTGTAAGCGCGACGGTTGTGGGTGCGATTCCCGTCGGGGGATGAAATATTTAAAATTTTCATATTTACGTTTTGATAAAGAGAGCTCGAGAGTCAGTTTCACCACTCAACCCATAATGCCTCAGGAATTCGACGGAAGCGGGAAACGGAAGTGTAACGTGTGAACGGAATGTCATAAGGTTTTCTCTACCAATTCTGCTATGTGCAGGATACAGCGAGAAACTAAAAAAAAGAAAAATATTTATATATAAATATCATAGTTGCCAAATATTAAGTTTCAATAAATGAATAGCAACATAAATGCAAATGTAAACAGTTCAAAGGGAGCCGCCACGGAACGCCAAAACACAGATAGCATCTTAATCGTGACGCCCACTCGCGACACAGACAATAGATTCTCATCATTTTTTTAATAAATAAAAACATCTTACATTATTGTTATGTCATGTTAAATTGTTCGTTTGACTGATTTGCATTACGTACCGCACCTAAAAAATGATTTATAAGGCTATTTACTAACTAACATCAATTACATATTCGTATATAATCACTCAATCAGTCACTTATAGACACTAAAATACTTAAAACCAAAAAAGAAATTCTTTTTATTAAACATTTATATATAATTAGTACACGTGCGTGCATGTTTTGTGCTTTTAATGACGTTCGTTTGAAAAATGCCTTAACATTCGTTCATGTTGCTATGGTAACAATGATGAGTCATTGCAAATTTTCATTTTTTGTTGCGCTTTTTGTCTTCTACAATGATGTTTTGTTCTCGTAATGACTTTATTATGACAAATCATTAATATTTCTTTCAGTTTATGTATTTGTAATTGAAATGGTCATAGTAATAACGTAACTTTCATCCTAATAAAAACGTAAATGTAAAATGAGAGCCAAGTTCAATATTGAATAATGTGTCGCTATCGACTTGTGAAATGATAAATAATTGATAATTCGAGGCAATTATCTTTGGGTGGTAATATACCTTGTAGTCTAGTCGATACTATTTAGTACCAATATATTTATGAAGTTTTTAGGACACCTATAATTGAGTTAGGTTTTTGATCAGTCACAAAAATGTCGATTTTTAAAGGTGGCTATATCATTACCGCTTGAAATAAATTAATAAAATTTAACAAGCTTAGAGCGTTAATAAATATAATAAAAGTCATGCAAGGCGATTTAATAGTTTACGAACTCTGAAGGGGAGAAAATTACCTCAATATTGTTCGTGTAAAATAATATACGGCGCGTTTAGTCCTTTTTTTATTTTTTTTAGCTTAGCTAGATACACTACTGCGTATGTTGATTATTATATGTATTTTTTACGTATTTGAGCAATATAAAGAAAAGGTCGAAAAGATCGAGTACTCCATCGGTTTCTTATCCATTTTTTGAACAACGACAGTTCGATATAGGTTTCTATATCTTACATATTAATGCTATTAATAAATATATCGATTGTTTTGATGTTTTTATTACATCTTTTAAAAAGTTTGTGTGTTCTTATAGATTCACAATGGGTCATCTCGGGGTGTTGGTTACGGCAATAAGCATCGTCGGGGCGATGGCGTATATCCCCCATGGTTCTATTGGGGAAAAGGTTTGCAAAAAAACTTAAAATAAATTAAATGTTTAATAATTATATATTACCAATAAAATGAAGAACCAGTGTCTAAATCCATAAATATTATTAACAGGAGCATATACTAACAGAAGCTTTGCTTCGTGAGGTTGTCGAACGTATGGGTCGGGAGTTCGAGGACGGAGCATCATCTATTTTGAATTTTCCGACACCGAACGAAAGGCACATGGCAATGATGGCGAGGGCGAACAAGCAGATAGAGCCAGAAACGCTGGACTACGACTCCCTGATAGATGGGAACCCCAGCCCCAGTCTACGCGACCAGGAGTATTTGCAGCACAGGTAATAAGTGCTTGTTAAATATTGATCGATTGATCTTATTTTTAAATAAGTGACAGGATGATCTTTGAGGTAAATAAATAAATAAATCAATAAACTTCACACTGTATCCAACAACTTACAACAGGGTAGACAGAGAGAAACTAGTGTTAAGACACTCCGTTCCCGACTTTCTGCCTAATTTTGGAGGCTGTCAAAAAAAGCGAACCGACTGAAGCATAAAGATGCATGAAGATATATAATATTTTTTGTTTCCAGTTCCTTATGGGGACACCAGTATGTCACTGGGGGCGCCGGCGAGGGTGAACAACGTTTGCAACCATCAGGACTAGTGCCAAATCGCCAGATGATCAAAACTGATGCTGTCCTGCCTGCTTACTGTAATCCTCCAAACCCATGCCCTGTTGGATACACTGGTATGAATATAGCATGAGTAGTAGCATGAGTAGGCCCGATGAGTGGTCATTTTGATAAATTATAATTTAGTCTTTATATAAAGTTATAGATATTTTTCCTTTAGTAACAAGAAACAGTTTCGTCTTTAAATTCCAATTTTTAGTCTGTTATAGTTGACTTCATTCTGTCCTGGCAGCTTAATGATAAAAATTTCTAACTTACAATCTTGCGTTATATTTGTACATATATTTTAACCATTTTTGCTAGATTATTGTGTTAATTTTTAAGGATCCCATAATCTTACAGAAGACCAAGGTTGTATCAGCGACTTCGAGAATACGGCGGCGTTTAGCCGCGAGTACCAACTTGAACAACGCTGTATGTGTGATGGGGAACATATGTTCAGTTGCCCCGCTGAAGGCCATCCTGAACTAGAATTGCGGTTCCCCGATCACAAGAACTTAGTCGCCAAAAAATTTAAAGACGACGTTAGTATAAACTAAATTATAATTAATATCTGCTGTGGAACTGTAGGATTTTCATATATTTTAAAGCTGTTTTCAAGCGATATAGGTACCTGAATTTTTAATTTCTCTTGTTTACAGGGTGTATACACATTACTCTCCGTTATTTATGAATTTTGGAAACACATTGATTTCATTTATTTAACTAAGTTGGGTTTGGACGTATACGTTTTGTGTACAGAAGTTCTGCCGTTAGTGGCACTTTTTTTAAGTAATGATGAAATTTAGTTTATATAGACTGTAAAAATTTTACAAAATACTAAATATACTTGCATATCAGACCCGTTCCAAATAATGCTGTAATATTAAAAAAAGGAGAGCAGAATGTTTTAAATATTTACAACTTGATAAACGATTAAATCTAACGAATTAAAGACTCTTACAAAATAAAATTATAATTTTAGGTGGAAAACCCGTACCTACAGGGTGAACGCCTACCTATAGCCGCCAAAAAAGGATTCGACGTTCACGTTTATTAAATACTACCGTTACAGTAGTCTTACTCTACATATTAGATTTTACTAAATGTCTTAAAATTAATAGATAATATATATTTGTGTAACGTTTTTCTAATATTCATTGCAACCTCACGTAGAGAAGTAATGGTCTTTGAATAGGGAAGGAATTTTAAAAATCTAGAGCCGGTATCACTTTATATCTTTTCTTATTTCCATTCTGTTTTAAAAAAACTGAACTAATGTAAGAAAATTTGCTTAGTTTATTGCATATTTTATAGCGTCTCAATCTATATACGCAAATATAAAAATTTCAGTTGTTTCTGTTATCACTGATCGTTTTAAATAATAAGATCGATGCTGTGACTTTTGCTAGGTGTACATATAATAATATATCAAAAATGCGGTTGATTTTTTTCAGCTGTCAGCTGGATTGTATAGAAACGAGCTAATTTAGTAAATTTTAAATAATGCGTCGTTCTCAACTTCAAAAAAAAATCTTCAAATTCACTAACTTGCAAATATAGTAAAGCCTATACGTAAAAACTTGACATTTAACTTGGCTCTCCTTTCCCATTTATTTTTTTGATGGGATTAATTGACATAACCTATTTTAATCCATTATGACGACAAAGAGAAGAATCAAACGCATTTCTCTAGCATAGTACTGTAAATTGGGAAGTCATCCGAACATGATCTAGTCACAATATAGCAAACATATAGGTAATGGTAATTGCGGGTGCTCGACTCGAATGTACAGAACATCTGAATATAACCCCGACGATAGATAAGTATAATTTAGTATAGCTAGTAGTTAGTGTAAGCTTTATGTCTGTTGTCATAGCCAAGAAAACAAAACTTATTATTTTTTTTTTTCATTTTAAACTGAACGCCGCATTTAAATTAAAATTTGTTGAAATAATAAACAGTGAACTGAAAGCTGTTAACTTCCAGGCTCCAGTCCCATCATTCAAAATGTTTGAGAAAAAAATATTTTCCAAGCGTGTATTTTCCTAATTATATAAAAATAAAAGCGATTAAAACTTTTCTAATACTTTCATATAAAATCAAAAACAAAAAAATATAAAATAATAAATAGCATCCACAAAATTAGCATAGCTTTAAAAATATAATTTTAACATAATTTAGTGACGACTATAACACTTTTTTTAACGCTGGGAAAAGATCCGTGAACATAATATGACTATCCTAACTAGGCCTTTAAAAAAATTAAAAGTTGAAACTTTATTTAAATTTTAATCTATTTTTACAGCTTTCACAAAAACTAAGTAAATTTAAACTGTTTTCACGGCTTCATTATAAAATGGTATAACCTATAAATTTAAATTTTCATATATATTAATAAAAATATTTAACAAATTAGAACGCTATCGAATTAAGAGGCGTTGTTCTGTGAAAATCTGTTAAGTGTAATACCATAGTGCTTTTATGTATTAAATAGAGTAGAGAGTATTGAACCGATTAAAACAGTAAAATGATCAAAGATGCAGTTAAAAAGGTACTGTGTACGTTATATGAAATAAGGCAAACTAGGATACGAATCTAATATAAGAAAATACAAAGAAGAAGGTCAGTCATAAAAACGAGTAGCTGTATATACAGATTGTAAGATTCGATACTTAAGTAATATTACCATAAAAATATAATAATTTCAATAATATAAAAAATAACACATAAGAAAACAGTACAACCTCATAGCCAATTAAGAATAACAGTAAAACTATGATTAACCGTAACTGGACATACCTGGAATATTATATTTTTTTATTATTTTTAATATGATTCCCACGTGAGAAAAAAATACAATCACACATATTAATTAATGCTTTTCCTTTTAAAAAAAATCAACATAGAAACAGCGAAAGGCGTGGCAAAATGTATATTTTAAATATTAAATTATTTTAACAAGAATTATGTAACCACAAAATACAGTTCTATTACTTAAGAAATGGGCCGTTGCGGTATAGTGGCACAAGCGTGCGACTGCCAACGTGTCGATTGGGTTCAATTTCCATTCGAGAAGATGAAATATTTAATATATTTCAGCCAGAGCGTGGCGTTGAGTTCCGCAGGCCACGTCACTCATATAATTGTAATGTTTAGTGACGGCAAAAAAATGAAAATATTAAATATTTCATTACCCCTAGTGGGAATCGAACCCACAACCTTCGAGTTTATACTCATCGCTTGTGCCCGTGCGCCACGACGGCCTCAATAACAAAATAAATAAAATATTGTATTTTATAAAAATAATTCTCGTTGGAGAATCCGTTCACCAATAAGAATTATTAGTTATCCTGTTTTGTCACTAGCTTCTCACTACCAAGCCTCCTATGAGGGCTAAAGGTTAAAGGTGTTTTTTTATAATATTTCGGATATGTATAATATAAGAGACGGCTACAAATTGATATTAAAATCTGTAATACAATTACGCAAAGAGTATCGGTACAGCGTGAAATATATACAAATTAAATAAACTAACATTCCCAAAGGTCTTCCTTAGTAGGTATAGGTAAAAATTAAAATAGCTATAATTACTTGAAATTACTAAATTAGTATGTAATTTATAACTAAAGCTTCATAATAATTAATCATTATTTTAAATCTTTATATATTTATGTTATATTTTATGTTTATCCTATTCTTTTTTAACTTTTGAATATTTAATAATAATAATTAATTAATAATAAAAATATTATTTTATATACTATAATTTGTCAAAATAATTATTTAATCGTCGATTTCAGTTGCGAATGTGAATGAGGGCCAAAGAGCCAAAGGTAAAGAGGATATAACCAATTGATCACATATAAAAATGCAGTAAAAATATGGTAAAAAGAAATTTAACAAATTATAAGCCCACAATAAAAAACAAATACAAATTTATATAGTTCTAAATTTTCTATTTAAAATCAAAAAATTGAAATAAAAATTAATGTTTCCATATTACAAAATAACATTAAAGAATTTGTTAATCAAAGAGAGCTTTCAGAAAACTATTAAATAACAACAGCTGATTTGACAAAAATACCTATCTTCATTATCATGTTTAATTTTCGATATAAAAATGTTTACTAACCGTAGAGATTTAGCTGCCTCTTTCCTATCCAGCTAGGCTATACTACTGTAGTTCATAAGATTTTAAGTTAAAATTCGTTAACGAGCGCGAATTGAGCGTTTTGCCGATAAGTTCTGATAAATAGCTTAAATCAAGAAATTAGCTTGGCCAAGTCTCATCTACATAAGATACTTTCTGAATCATAGAAAATTAGCTGCCTCTGGCCTATACAGCTAAGTTATACAGCTGTAGGTCATGAGGTTTAAGGTTAATATCTTGATTTTAGTTAACGAGTTGTTGAGCGTTTTGCCCATATATTGTAAGAAACAGCTAAAATTAAGAAATTAGTCTGGCCAGGTCTTCTTCACATAGGATCGATTTAACATACCGTATGAATCATCAAAATTTAGCCTATACAGCTGTAAGTCACGAAGCTTAAAGTTAGAACCTTGGTTTTAGTTAAAGAGTTTTTGAGCGTTTTGCCCATAAATTCAAATAAGCAACTAAAGTCAGGAAATGAGCCAAGCAATCGAATTTTAGAGAGCACCTAAAGTCAGTCATGGGTAAAGGCATTGACAACAATGAAATGTAATAATCCTATACTTTAAATCATCTCGGACGTTAACCGCAACTGAAATCGACTGAAAGAAACATGTGGAAATAAGTTTAAAATATATTAAAGTTAAAAAAATATCGTGATACACGTGACGTGCGTAATTCATAATAGTAGAATTTAGTATTAGTAATGTAAATACCTAATGTCAAAACGGGAAGATGTCTAGTCACAACCAGTAGCCTGTATATACCAAATACATAGCTAAAACAGAGAATCTATTTTTTAATTAAAAAATATGGTTATATAACCTAAAAATGTGAAAAAAATATTAAAAATCTAAAAAAATATAAAAAATAAAATAAAATTATATTTCTATATAAAATAAAGAACAAAAAACAAAACATAAATAAGTTAGTAATTACTATTTTATGTTATTGCTAATAATAATATTCGCTAAGTTTTCTTGTATATATAAAATTGGCATAAAATGGAGACAAATTACCTAATTATTAGTTAAGTAGCACCTATTGTAAATATAACCATCATATAAAAAATATTATTTAGATTTTTCTTATCTGTATCTTTTGTGTACAGAACATTTCTTTTCAAACTATCTTGATAGAAAAGACGCGTACTTATTTCATTTTTTTTCTTATTTAATATTCCTTTTTATCTCACACTTAAAACGAGGCTTGTCTAAATCAATACTAACCCCACCACTTCACGATATTCATATTTTTGCAATTAACTAGTAAATTTAAGATATTTTTATTATGAACAGACATACTGTGCATCTGTTACAATAAAAATTCAGAGTCACCTAGTTCCTAGAGACAAAACTGATTATCGATAGGTATAGTTAAAGAGAAAAATAAAAATAAAAACAGTTAAATGTGAAGTATAATATTATTCATGCCTTATTTTTTTTAGTAACATTTATTTACCTGATATAATATTTTGTTTTTTTTTTTATTTTTGAACGCAATAGATTAAAAAAAAACTTTTCTTTCAATTGTGTTAGGTAAGTTAAGATGTATATATACATACGTATTGTGACTGAAGTGGACGAACTATTTTTTATTTTAATTGAAACAAAATTATTTAATAATAATATAATATAATAAAAATTAAAATTTTAACTTCTTTAAATACTGCTTGTGAAAGTTACATTGAAATTTGGTGAAACATCAACTATTACCAAATCGTTTTACAAAAAAAACTGAATACCAATTCAGGAACTTCTTGCTAATAAAATATGGCCTACACATAAAATGGAACAAACAAAATAAAATAAGAACAAAAAAAAACTTTTTAATATACTTAAAAACTCCAATTTCTCTTATTTATGTTAATAAAAAAATATACATTTGTAACTTAACGGACAACGGCACTGCATCAACTGTTAGAATAATTAACCACGATACCTCTACAATTGACATTGACAGAACATTTTACATAATTATATACGAATATATAAAATATAACGTATAAGAATATAAGAAATTAAAACATTTTATAATAAGTTTTATGCTTTATTAACTAAAATAATATGTTTGAAGAGAGTTAGTTCCCAAATTACATTTAACTTAATGTTACGTATTTTTATTAATAAAAATTTTTTAACAATTTATTTAAGAGATTTCAAAGAAGATTTCATTAAAAATATTTTCATTGTAGTTTTAATAATTTATTTAATTAATTTTATTCTTTTTACCATATAAAATTAGACATACAACAATGTACAATATACTTAGAAACAACAAAGGACAAAATACTCCGTAAAACTAGTATTAAATATTAAAATAATATAACATTCCACATACTTTAGTTTTGTATATCGGATAAATTCAAGCTGGAATTAGATCTAACTCGTCTAAGGATCTCAGAAATATGATTATATTGATTACAAAGATATATTTTTGTAATAAAATATAAAATTTAAAAATAATTAGATCTAAGCATATTTTAATAAGAGCTACGTTGCTATTGTTTTCACCCTCTAGAAGTAACATAAATCACTGTATTCGTAAATTGCGAGTACTTCGAAAAAAAAAACTTTGTAAGAGTTTGTTTTATCTAAAAACCTTTCTCGAGGGTGAAAACGAAAGCGTGTAGCCGACCTGCGCGGAAATGGCTAATACCAAAGATTCAGTAGACACGAGGGTTGAACGACCAAAAGTATGCCTCTTATGATTACAATGAATTCCATCAAAATAATAAGTACAAATTATTTAATATATAAATTCGTAATCACGCACAAGCAGATTTTAAGATTGAGTCAATATACTTTTTTCTTTTCTTTGGCTTGAATGGAGAGCATTAAAGTAGGACTTTGATCTAATTTGTTTATTTTACCTGCTTATACCTTTATGGAAAACGGAATGTCTTAACACTAGGTCTTTGCCTACCCTATCATCGCTTGCGGGGTAAAGTGTCAATCAAATAAATCCAAGATAATCGGTTATTTCACTATTTGAATCCAACTAATAATTAAAAAAACAAATTGATGAAATTAAAAAAACTCATAGACTCCACTAAAATACAATTGGCAGCTATTGCTACCTACATAATATGCAAATATTGTAAATTTAGAGGGCATACGCTAAATTGAGTTCATAGAGCACCAAACGCTAGTTGCATATAATTCAACGTTTGGACATAGATAATATAATTACTTTCTCAATTCTACATTTTAAATTGATATCCTATAAAGTCACCTTGTGTAACCTAATTTGTTAAGATTAATATATTTTGTGTAGGTTTCGCACGATAACGAAGTCTCTGAAACGCGTAAAGAGTCAAGCTTGGAAATTCCAATAAGAGTTGTATTTTTGTTGGAAACGTCATTCATCCCTCGTATTTTGTATATCATTGTATTAGATAATAATTAGTTAAGGATTTAATCCATTAATCGTCATTTTGTATATATACATTGCGAAAAACGAAACTAAAGATCACAATTTCTAAACAGTACAGTAGTTTGTATATATTGGTATATATATTTAGTATATTTTATTGGATATACTACGATGAAGCAAATGAGTAGCCTGTATATATATTTGTGTGTCCTAGCGAGTAGTCGTGTAGATCTTAGCCTAGAAGTATGGTTAACTATAGTCTCCGAGGCCTAACCCGAGCTTTGCATCTGTGTGAGTGTTCATATATAGTGTAGGTGTGTCAAGGTCAACGCATCTTTTGCTTAGCCTGGACCGCTTCGTACTGATTTTTGACAACCGACCTTTTGTACTGATAACAGCGTCAAATTATTAATTCTTAATATTTTTCTTTTTATGTTCGATCAATAAAAAATAAAAGATAGAACTATCACTATATACTATCACTATAGAAAATTAGAAAAAAATGTGAGTAAGCTGTAAAAAAAAAAGATAATCGTGGACACAACACTATTCTTGATGATATAACGATTACTTTTAAACTCAAACAACATATCAATTTTCGATATTGAAGAATTGTTATACATATATTTATTTATTCATACACTTTATTTTCAAATGTTGTTTTTTTGCCTCTACTTTTAGAAACACTCACACAGATGCAAAGTTCATCCTAAGCCTCGTGAACTGTAACATTTTATATATATAAAAAGCATATGGCGAAACATATTTTAAAAGTAGAGTTAATCAGCCCACATAATTTTGCGGCAAAATATATTGTTTGTGAATTATTTATTCGCAATAGCTTAGATAGTCATTGACTTATTTATGTAAATAATTTACAAATATCGTTCATTTTAAACTGGTGGTCCAGCCGAGTAAATAGTATAGAAATTTTTATTTAAAGATAGCTTAAGCATTTGTGCAAGCAATTTCATACATTAAAGTGCAAATTCCACTCATGATTTTGATTTTCTTTAGTTTTAATGATTGTCGAACTACTTTAGCCATCATATTATTTTTATTTTTTAATCAACAAAAATATAACCAAATTGGAAAAAAATATAATTCCTTATTAATTTAAAAATAAATAAATTTAATAATATTGCTGTAGAACGAAAACTGTAGATCGTTTCATGGGTTATTTTCATTCAACGATAGATAAGATAAAAAAGAAAATGTAAAAGTCTATGATTCAACTTATTTAAGTTTATAGCACATTGTATTATAATAATTTTTAATTAAAAAGCATTTTTTTTCTAAAATATGCACAAATTAAATATAATAAGGGTTGTACAAAATAGAAATTGCGTTACGTGGTCTCGTTGCAATACGCAGTAACTAATTTTAGTATATGCTATGCATTCTAGAATAAGATTTACATATATAAAATTTATTTGCTCGTTATAATGTTCATAGAACATATTTTCTTATTAAATATGTATTTATCTAATATATTTTTGTATTAAGAATAATATTAACTCTTATACTGTTGGAGCTTAAAAATGCGCCTATGGGTATTTAAAAATTAATATAAACTTTATTTTTTAATTTAAAGTTAACAATAATGAAAACGCCAGAAGTCACTACAATTTTTGATTAAAACAATCTATGTTATAAGATAATATTTATTATTTTCAATTTCATGGTAGGTTTTATTGAAGGTTTTAGGCGTATTGCTCCAGCATGGCCTTTTATGATGTAAAGTGATATTACATAAATGAAGGTACAGAGCACGGTTGGGTTCGTAGTTTTCGTAGGCGCCGTGAGGTTGCAATGGAGTTATCGGTCTCAATTTTTATTCAAATAAACTGTATTCGGTGTAAACGATGTTTCATTGCTTAATCCTGATCTTGAGTTTTGTTGGAATATTAATATTCTTATGTTTTTTAGCTGTGCTTGCGAAGGCAGAGGTAACATGGGAACCCTGGGTTCCCCACTTTCCGTTAAATTTGTAATTTATTAAATTAGCGTGGAAAGTAAAGAGTGGTTTGTACTGTACTCTATCTAGCGTATCTTAAAAATGTGAATTTTTTTTTTGAAGATAGAAGTAATTTTGAAGATATTTGTGGATGTATTTTTTTAGTAACGATACTATGAAAAATATAGCTTGTATATTATACATCTTTTATTCTGCTTAGAAACCAAAATCTTTATAATTTAATTGATAGCTTCACAGAAAACAAGAGAGCCACTGGTTGTTTTAAAGAATCGGTATTTCAATTCTACAGTGGAACGCAGTGAGAATGTGAGTACGAACGTGAGAATGCTAGTCATACCATTATCAAATGTGAACACGACCTGCATAGTAATAAGTAGGTGTTATATATTAATGTTAAAAATCTTAGAGATTTTATAATTTCATGATATAATAATTAAGAAATCGATAAAAAGTTTATAATTTATATATTTTCATTAAACGTTTTTCAACACAACAAGATGGGCAGAAAGAGGTAGGCCAGAGGTACATTTGATTACTTCGTTACAATTACTTCGTAAGCGCGACTGGTTGTGGATTCGATTCTCACTCGAACAAATTAAATATTTTTATTTCTTCGCTCTGATATCGAGACAAACCGCGATGTTGAATTCCGAAAGTGGGGTAGGGAATGTCTTAAAATTAGGTTCCCTTTGCCTCCCTTGCTTTATGTGGGATAGAGCGTCAATCTGAAAAAAACAGATATAATAAACACGCTCTAATACAGTAAATATTTTAAAAATGTCCAAATTCTAATTCGCAGTTTCCTCTTCGTATATGAACTCCTGATTATAAACAACTTTACATTGACGTTTAAAGTAAATCTTATAATTATAACTTATTGTATAATTCCATTAGCGACAACGATCCTATAATAATGTCATTATTTCAATAGATTAACAAAAACAAACAAACGTAGTATTTACCGGTTTATAATACTAGCATAATATGCTATAAATATAACATTACTCGATTTATATTATTTATACAAGAAATTCATTATTTTTATACGATTTTTAAATAAAATACAATAAATCAAGGCGCATCGTGACATTAATTGCCTTAACACCAGGTTTCCAGCTTTCTTCTGCCTATAATATTAAAGTGAAAAAAAAAGTGGAGAATGGAGTGGCTTAACACTAGATTCCCTCTGCCTACTCTGCTGTGTGCGGAATACAGCGTGAAGCTGAAAAAAAGAAATATGTTTAAGCAGACGGAGCCGCATTTGGGTCGCTAGTATGATATATGCCGCCTTTATAATATGAAAACAAAAAACTGCTCCACCTTTTTACTACCTAACAGAGATAACTGTGACAACCTGGTGTGAAGACATAGATTCTCCATTTGAGATTTCCACTGAATTTGAGAAATTGTGCATTGAGAAGAAGACTTTAACCGACCAGATAAATGAAAATAGCTTTTACTTTATTCTTCTCCAGAGAAAGGCTCGAACCCGCAACCACTGCATTTACTGTTTGACAACCAATGACTAACAATCGATTCCTTTCCTTTTTACGCTCACGCTTGCATCATATATCCTTTTCATAATTCTTCTACAGATTAGGTGACTAGAATATAATTATTATACTTCGTCATAAGTACCGTCACGTCATCATCGGATATAATATATTTGATATCTGTCATACACCAACAATTATGTCATAATATGAAAATGGCATACATTGGGAGGAAAATTTAGATTATCCTCATAAAGTAAGCTTATTCTGTTATAAATATTTCTGAACGTTCATAATTAATATATGAAGAGATAACATTAAATTTATGGGTAATAAAACCTAGTAGAAAAATTAAGCTTTAGAATAAGTTGGAAAATTTTCTTTTTTAGGGCATTTTCATTTCTATGCTTAATACTTTTATTGACCGTGGACTTAGCAACTTTATTTCCTAATATAACCAAGAGCGGCGTCAAGTTCCGCAATTATTCTTCACAGACATACCTACTACTTTCTGCCAACCCTACTGCAGCATAAAGTGCTAACAAAAAATACTTAAATCAGCACTTGATCTATGAGAGTGGGGAAATATAAGCAATTCATTCTTCTAAGTAGGGATCGAACGCAATCCCAATTTTGATTTAATTTTGAACTCGTCTCAAATCCTTGGCGATGTATGAGGAAGGCAGCTAAAACTGCTCTGCTAAAAATGCGGGATACTATGTGAAGCTAAACAAACAGCTAAACAAATTCAAAATATACCTGATATAGGTAAAATATAATTAAATAAAATTGAATAAAAGGATTTTATTGAATTTTAATCTTATATCTTCTTTTTTTAGCTGATGTTACAAAATGATTTTAATATTTTATCTTGGGTCGATTCTCACTTGATGAGAATCGAACCCAAAACCAATCGCGTTTACTTATAGTCAGAAATAAATGGTCTGGTAGATTATTCTATTTTCTTTTGTCAAAAAAGCACAGATATGAGCAGAATATATATTCTTTCGTAACGTTCACATGAACGTAAAAAGCCAATTAGAATACATGAGGCAGTCAGTAGAAAATAGGGAACAGAGTGTCTCAACACTAGTTTCCCTCTGCTTACCCTTCTGTGTGCGGGATACAGCGTAAAACTATTTTCTTTTTTTTTTTGACGAGCATATATAGCAAGATATTTTTCAACTGCAAGATGATATCAATACTTGCGTAAATGCATAAACATGTATTTAATACTTTAAGCGTTTTGTTTATTAAATACTGTAGATATTGCGTTCATGTAAACTGATAAATTCAAAGTTCTACATATAAATTTTATAAAAATTCATATTAAAATATCTTGGTTGTCTGTGCATCAGGTAATTTCAACGGCAAAACAGAACAGGCAAAATAAAAACTATAATCATAGTTGTTTAAATTATTATTTTTATTATATACGTAACAAAGCCGGTTTGAACGCAAGTATAAAAATAACATTACAAAAATAACATGACAATTTTAATTTCATTTACAATTTCGTTATATAAATTACAAGAAAATGACTAACCAAAAATATACATAAAAAAACCCATTTTTGTTTTGCAATTTTGTAATAAATATCAGTTTCACAGTAAATTATACGCAAGTTGCTCTAAAAGAGGACGTTTAAGGTGAGAGTAGGTACTAGGCATAGTTTGTTTAGTGATATCTGTGATATATCTTACTCTTGTCAAACATAGTATAAAATATATTATGTAAATTGTAACGAGTAAACAAAATGAAAATACGTCTGGAGAGCAAACAGAGATCATTACATTTGTATTAACTTTAAATCGTGCAAACTTAATTTATTTTGAAGACGACTGCTTATTTGCATCGGTCTCAGTGTCGTGATATCACTACTGTTATTATTAAATTAAAACATATAAGCGTATTTTTGTATTAAACACTACCATAATATTAAATAATTACAATAAATATTATTAATAATTTGTTCAATCTCCGTACGTGGGATTATGATTAATAATTTATAACTAATATCACACTTATTCCGCAGAAACATTAGAAAACGTGTAAGTCTTATAATATAGACACAGAACGACAGTCTTGTTCCGTCAGTTACGCAACGAGGATATCAGGTCCATATTTCTCCACGGTTGCGTTCCCACTGAATATTCCTTAAACGCTCGCAAGGTCACAGTCAACAGTTTTCTAACATCGACCAACTAATCAATACAACTATAGACAATTAAAGCTCACTTCGCGACTTGCAGCCGAAGCCGCTCCAATACAAAGTTATTAGACGTTTTGCATCACATGACGTCACCTCATTGACGTATGAGAGCACGCGACACGAATTTGTTTAGCAGCCGGCTTCGCACTCGGTTAAATATGCCAGTGGTTTTACTGGTACTGACCAAAACATCAGGTGGAAATGTCACTGTTAACCGCCTAACGTCCACGTCACATGTCACTCTCCTCCCCTGGCCGCTTGCTCGGAACTCGCCTCGGATGCTACTCGGGTCGAGTTAGACGGACAGTCCGCCTCTGAATCTTGAGGGTCTGTCGCAAACCAGCATCAGTTTACGCCAACCGGTAAACACTTGCACTGTTTGATTTTCTGCAGGCGCTTGCGCCTAAAGGGAGGGTTCTGTCCGGGGCAGCGGAGCGTGACGGTTATCCAAGTAAACTTTTTTGGTTTACAAAAAGAACAAGATTTGAACGCTGGTGGAGGTCTCTCATCATTATTGTCCCGACGGCGCGGGCCTTTCGGAATATAAAATGAATTGCACTGTCCGTAACAAAAGTTGTTTATCACTGTCGCCTGCACACATCCAGGTTCACGAATTTTTTGTATTAGTTGTTCAGTTTTACACCAGTCCTCTTTAAGATATTCCTTTTTAGTTACAACGAGCGCATTCCTAGAGGATTTCAGAATGTTGCGGAATGCCGCACCTTTAGGAATTTCTGTTGCATCTTCTTGTTCAGGAATAGATACAATCATTGTTTCGGAACTGCCTTCACCGAGTTCATTTCGTTGAACGTACGACGTCGATGGCGCAGTAGCTTCCTCCGTCCGTCTCCGCGCTGCGAGCACCCTTTCAACTTGTTCCGTATCAATAATATCCAAAATCGAATCCGTGGGCGTAAAAGGCCTTTTGCTTCCGACGCCAGCACTCTCACCGCAAGCGGCCAACAGTGCCGCTGCAATAAGCCAGATGCACGATTTCGAAAAGCTCTCCATCTGTAATAAAATAAAATATGTAAATGTTAGTAAATAGCTATAACAAACGGGCATTTATTTAAAACTAATAGGTTTCGCTAGAGAGGAAGTCGTGGGCTTAACTCACGTTGTATCGAGAGATGAGATTCCACATCGTAGGCAGGGAGTGCGCAGGCGGGTGTAGTCCGCGAGGAGCGAGGCGCGGTGCGTGTGCGCAGGGCCGGCCGGCGGAGCGGTAATGAGCGCGAGCGCGCCTCAATGGACCACCGCTCAATGAACGAGGTGAGTCACGCACCGCGCCTCCGCCACAGAGCCGTTACTATCAGTCCCCATCGCAGACGCGGCACTCCGCACACGTGTTGGAGATTAACATCAAGCTGTGTACAAACAATATATTTAAATCCCAATATAATGTTACAATACCCCGAAGGTTTGTTTATCGCACTATTAATAGTGTCTGTAGCATAGTTTGTTGATAAGAAAAGATTATCTACGTTTGAATTAGTTTCTAAAACAATGAGACAAAGACGTAAAACTTTTCAGGTGGTTGAGCTTGTTTTTTTTTTTCATTTTGTTAATGTAATTACTAAAGTAAGTTTATATAGATATTTATTTCAAAGTAAAATATGTGACTTATTACTAAATTTAAAAGGTTTGGGTAAAAACTATTTATACTTGTAAATATAATATCCGCTTTGTCAGCGGTAAATTTTAATTCATTGAGTAATAATGAATAATAATATTATTAATAAAGTATTATTCGATGATCTCATTATGATCCCTCATGAAAAATTCGGTAGAAAATGGGGAGTTGAGAACAGAATGTCTTAACATTAGGCTTCCCTTTGGCTACCCTGCTGTGTGCAGGATAAAGCGTGAAGCTATCTTTTTATATTAAAATTAAAAACAACACTATCCTGATTTAAATCTGACGTACGATCACAACTAAAACCACATCCCTACCAAAAAAAAAATCACAATTTGCTTCACAAATATCTACTGCTAGGCACAAAACGGTATCCCAAGAAACACTTATTCTTTGACAACGAAGGAGATATTTTCTCACCTATCGCTTCGCAGGGCGCCGGCGCAAAAGCAACACTTGGTCGCGGTACGGCGCCAGCAGTATGGTCTTCCAAATCTCACAAATACCCGTTTCCGCCCATTTGAAGCCCACAATGGCCATAGAAACTATGCATCCGGAGCCTTCTGCGAAGTGTAGGCGATGTGTGGGTGAAGGTTTTATTGAATCGCGTTTTTAACAAAACATTAGTTAAATCAGTTGTGATAAATTGTTTGAGATAGTGTTTGTATGACAAAATAGTGTTTTTGTTGCAGTAGGTAGTAGGTAGTACCGTTTTATCTGACCGCCTTATGTAATCGTTGTTTGAATTGTTTACTTTTTTTTTATTATAGAAATATTTATTTCTAAGCTGATTTCAGCTTAACGCATATCCCGTAAGGTAGGCAGAGGAAACCTAGAGGAAACATTCCATTCCGCACCGTTTTTTATAGAATTTTTTAAATTTTATTTACAATTAATTAATTTGCGACTGTTAACTCACTTATTTAATGCTGACGCGAAGCTTTCGGAATATCATACAATAATTCTCTAGTTATAGATCCGAGACAAATTTTACGGCATACATATAAAATAATAAGTAATCATAATAGCGCAATGGAGAGTCTAGTGTTAAAACCTCCGTTCCGTCGAATCATCGATGAAATTAAAATATTGAATATTTTATTACTCCGAATGGGAATCGATCCCGCAACCGTCGCGTTAACAGTCGCACGCTTGTAACCCTGCGCCGCGCAAACCTCAATCCATCTCTATCTATCTCTTAAGAATGTATATTACAACGAGAAGATATCTCATATTGTAACGAAATAACTGCTATAATAAGAAAAAAAATATCATAAATTTTCCTTAAAACGTCATCAAACAAAAGTTATCAAATTTAATTCACGTAGAGTAAGATCATTCGTATTATTTGTATTATCAACACGTCGTCGTGTAATTGACTCTATCATCTTATGTACATTCTGTATCATATAGAGATAAACTTATGTTTTCTTTATATTATAACTACATATATAATATAAATATGAATAAAATATTTTATCAAAAGTAATATAACACTATTTTATCTTCAAATAAATAACTTCACGAAAATATTTCTAGTTAATCTACGAGCACAGCGCAATGAAATTCCATGTAAAATAGAAAGGAAGTGTATTTAAACGTACAAACGTGCATTTTTTACGGCATCGGCATTTGGGTGACATTGGAATTTCATTCATTCAAGTCCATTCATAAGTTTTGTCCACCTTTGGAGAAAAAAAAAACTAAAGACCCTTAGACGTGTCGTCTACATCGCTCTGAGATACAGGCTGTTCAAAATAAATATTCTCGCAGAAGTATTACAAAAAAGAATAATACCTACTAATACAATATAATACATACAAGTTTATTTGAAAAAGATAAAGAAATATTATATTCTTCTCTTTTTTTACGCTTTAATTCAATCCAAATATCTTTTGTATGCGGTTTCGCCCGCGTGTTCAAATGGAAATAATAACTAAGAATTACGTATGATACATTCTAAGTAGCGTGATAACTCTAATGATAGGTGCAATGGGGCACATCGAAACGAATGACTTGGTTTATAGCCTTCTTTGATGATGAACTTGATGAACTGTAGAATACAAAAACATTTTTTCAATTCGAGCTAGCAGCTTCTGAGACTATTGTAAGTGAACCTATCCAGATTCATAGGTGCACCTACATTTATTTTAAAAAATATATGTCGAATGAACTAAAGAAAATTTCGGCGACAAAAGATTTTTTTCAAGCTTTACGCTTTATCCCTAGCAGGGTCAACTGAAATCTCCCTTTGTCTCTATTACTCTCTCTCTTCTCTCGACGTGCTAAACGACCTAAGCACATTGTTCTTCATTATCAATGTGACATCCTCATTACAATATAGTAATTCATACACTTGCTCTTCTGTCTTTCCATTTACGCTGATGGATACACTGGCTACAAAGTTACCTACATTTTTATATTTATGCAATAGGAAAATAGGGAACGGAGTGTCTTAACACTAAGTTTGCTCTGCCTGCTTCCAACCTGTTGCTAGCTAATGTAATAGGAAGGTCAATTCACAACCTTTAGATTAGTGCAATAAAATAATCCAAAAATGGCTATTCAAAGTAATTTATATCCCTAAACATAATTATTTCACAAAGTTTATAAATACAAAACATTGCAATTACAAAATATTTATAACATAAGAGAATGCTAAATAAAAACAACATGCTGTGCTTAATTCCTTTTGTGGCGTACCTAACTATAATAAAGTGTTCACACTACACAGAGGCCGCCCGTTCTTAGAACCACCGTTGCTCACGACATTTTTAAGCTCCAGTCGCTGTATACCGATATCTATTTACTTTACCTATTATTATACTAGCCACCCGCTCACAGCTTCGCCTGTAGTTATACTATCATTTATTTACTAAGCTGAATTATTTTCGTGTTCTAATAACATCTTTATTAATTGATTGAATGATTAATTTTAAAGACAATATCCAAATATTGAAACCCTATAAAATAGTTTTTTTTTGTAGCAATTTTGTTGAACAAAATACTTTATATTAATATTTTTTTTTTTATTTGGAAACCGATTTAATTAGAACATACTACTAAATGTTAAGGAAAAGTATGCCAAAATAGAATAGTGAAAACTATATTTAAATTGGTTACGCCGTTTTTGTGATAAGCGTGCACCAACGCACAGATCAAGAGATAAACAGACAAAATAAAAAAAAATCATAGTTTTAGGTTCTATCACATTTAAATCTTCCATGTAGAAAAAGCGACCAGACACTATTTTATAGGTAGATGATCTCAGTGGCATAGTGAGACAGCACTATAACTGTGGGTTCGATCTCGAACTCGGGAAATTATCATATTTAAATTATTTTCGAGGTTGTTGTGGCCCACACACAAAAGCTAAATATTTGATAGTTTAATTTCTTTGCTCTGGTAACAAGGCAAAAGCGTGGCGGTGAGTTCTGTCACTCGCAGAGCCTCGAGTGGTAGGATGTAGAGAATGGGATTCAGCGTAGAGATGAACAAAAAAGCCACGTAGAGTTCCGCCACTCGAAATGCAATGTCTCAAATGCAATGGATATTGCCTTATACATAAATATACATTCGTACTTTCATAAATCTTCATTAAGTTTTAACTAGCTTTTAGAATGATGCCGTTGGGTGATGTCAGACTTTATGCGGTGGTTTTCGATTCAACTTCCAATTTGGGAAATGTATAAAACAACGTAATTTTCCTACTAATGTAGGCATACATATTTTAATGCATTCAATTTCAAATAATTTTTTACTAAAAAGTGATTCAACACAAATGTCTCATTTGTGTATAATACGAGTGTATGCATATTATAATAAAGAAATAGTAAGACATAAAAAAATATTTTGTGTTTATCAACCAAAATGGGAAATAGCGAAATGGACAATTGAATCCCATGGCCATCCCAGGCCATGTAGTATTATGCCATATTATTACCAACTGAGGCAGAATCGGGACGAGAATACTAGCTAAAAAAAATACATCTGATTCAACAAGATCCGGAATGGAATACCGTCTCCTTTATACGTAACACATTTGAAATAAACAAAACAATAAATGAACTAATTTAAGCAACGTGGGGTGTTCAAGGTAATATTATTATACCCAAAATATATAACTAAATAAACGTAGCCTAATTAAGAAACGTCTGTGGGCTTATGTCCCATGAGGAAATAAATACTCGTAGTTTATTTTATAAGTTCCATATTATCAATCAGCTATATTTTTAGCTTCACGTTCTATCCCGCACAAAGTGGGAAAGGCAAAGGGAATCTGGGAACCTAGTATTGAAATAATCCGTTCCCTATTATACACTCCATCGTTCCAATAAGACGTTTGTGTCCCTGCGTCACGAGTGGCGTCCATATAATAGTTATTGTTTCAGAACTGACATAAGAGCAGAAAAAAAAACTTAGTTTATCGTATAAAACCTATTACAAGTAGATCCGATCAGAGCCGCAAATAAAATCTAGTTATACAAAACACAATTCCCTCTGCAATTCCCAGCAAAAATCAAACTCGTAAATCACACAGCAATAAGAAAATAAGACTTTTTTTTCTATTTTTGGATTAAGAAGATTTACAATAAATCATCCACTTGCATCGATGCTGTAGTTTAATCAGCGTAGGAGCATTGTCATTCGTCAGCTTGAATGGGGAGCGCGACTGGCAGGCGCCTGCGCACTGTGCCGTATTGTGTTATACGGGCACCATATTTCATGATCAATGGTGATCAGAAATAATAAATTTAATAAGTATTTTTTATTTATGGGAAGCGTATTGTGAGCTAGGTTAGTGGATACTAAGAAAAAAATATATTTGTAAAATTTGGTTAGAATTGTTTGGGCGTCGATTTGGTTAACGAAATTTAAATATAGTTAATATTAAGGCATACATTTTTATTTACATTTTGTTTATTAAGAAGTGTTCAAAAATTAAAGTTAAATTTTATTATACTAGATTGACATACCTAAGATATAAAAGGACATTTATTTATCACTCATAGATATATGATATTACCTACACTAGAAGAACGAAGAAGAATTATGCAGAAAGCGAAATTTATCCCCTTATTTCGTTAAAATATAATAAGAATTATAGTTAACTTGTTCAGTTTTCCCTATGTGGTTACCCTATTATTTCCACAATTTTTTTACGTAACTTCGTCTACTTTCAATTGATACAACCTATTTGCCATTTTATTATGAAGTTTTTTATATAAGTCCATTGTTCAGATAAATTTTTGTACCCAGTTGCCTTTATATTAAATGACGAGGGTGAAATATGACACTTTTTGTACCTATACAATAAAAGGAACTAAAATTATTTAAATTTCGTTGTTTGAGATATATAGATGCCATCATAGCGCTGGCTGACTGTAAACACGTTGGTGTGGTTCGTCAATACGATCGATCGATAGAAATATTTTCATTTCCCTTCTTTGGCAAGACAAGACGCGGGGTTGAGGTCTACCATTCACCGTGCAATGTCTGGAATTCGAAATAAAGAGTTTATTGACAATATGTTCCCTCTGCTGCTTTATGAGTAGATACCAATCAACACGAAATGCTTCGAAAATTCGGCGGAAACAATCGAACAGGGTGTCTTAACACTACATTTCCTCAACCGTCTATAAAACTGATTTTTTTAGCAGGATACTGAAAAAATATACCTGAACGATGAATAAATAATACATGATGAATAACATACAACTTAAATAAACAACTTTAAGAACAAATCATATAACGCCTTGATAATCAGAACGTAAACAGTTTTACAATACAAAGAAAGATAAAAACGCTCTAATATCCTGGCGCTCCGGTCATTTAAAACATTAGGCCATTACACAGATGCTCTTAACAATTTTGTATACACAATATATTAACTAAGTTTAATCGTTTTCAATCGCTTTGATCGGCGAAGTCTCACGTCGGACGGCGCCATTGGAGCGACAGCCCAAAAAAATCAATTCGATAAGCTGAAGCGGCATCATTGTTGTAGGTTCTGTATAGAAGAATTATATTAAGTTGAAGCAGAAAGCTGTTATGGCAATGTTACTGAATTTTTAATTATTTTCTTTTTTCCAGCTTCAAGCTGTAGGCCGCACGCAGCAGGGTAGGCAGACACTTCGTTCCCCATTTCCCACCGAATCCTGGAGACGTAGATCTCCCGGATTAGGTGTTAGGCAGCTCGCAAGCATCCTTTAAAGTGTATGGTCCCAAATATATAATATCTGAGACACTTGGAAAATCTCTATAAGTGCCAGTTTTGAATTTACTTAAGAAAGGTAATAGAATTCAATGTATTTCCTATTATTTCTTTCCTAATTTTAGTAAACAAAAAAAAACGAGAACAGAGTGTCTTGACACCATAACTTGTATTGCTGCTCATGCAGCTATACGCGGAACTCAAAGTGAAACTAAAAAAATGCATGACCAATATTATTTTATTCACATTTTATATATAAAATGATTTTTTTTACAAAAACACGATACCATGAAATTCACTACTGATGAAGGTAACGTCAAAGATCACGCCAGGTACCAAGTATTTAAAGCGAGCGCGCACCAGTATAAATCAAATGGGGGCCCTAACAACTTATGACATAAAATCCTTTATTATTCACACGGCCCCAAATAAAAAATATCTCGTTCAATAGCCAGCGCCGAATGGCGTCGCGCCTCGAATTTCATTATTGGATTAACTTGGTTCCTTTAAAACGAACAATTAAATGGACGTGATGGGATTGACAAAAAATATCTTAGTTTCTTTTTTTTAGTTTTATTTCAAATTCGCGCTGCAACCGCTTAAACTGTTCTTAGAACTTATTTATTGTACATTTTATAGGTATAATATTATATGGTATTTATGTAGTTTTTGTAGTCGTTTCGAAGGTAAAGGCACAATTTAATACTAATCTCCTTGCGGTTAAGCCTCTATTCATTTCATTTTTCTGCGATGACATTGATTTATAAAAGGATTTTCTGAATATTCAATATGTTGTTTCGATTATGAACATAGTATATACATATTTTTTTTATAATTATACTTATTAATTATTACTATACATATATAACTAACTTACTTACTTTATACTAACTTTTCTTAATAAGCATGCACCCAAGGCTGTTTCTCTATCCATAATAACAAAAAAAGTCTAATATTATTTTCAGGTTTGCGCCTAGTGGGATAGCTAGAGGCAACGGAGCACCAAACTATTCGGTCTGTATGCCTCTTTCGCCTCTTTTATCAAACTCTTCATACACGACTTATGTGACATTCCTCCACTATCATGAGTCAAAAAAATATTTGCCATTCTTTCATAATTCATTGTTTCGACATGCCCTAACCACCAGAGCACATTCTTCTTCATTTCGTGAAATTTTACAATAAATAATAATACTATTTTAATAGTTGAAATTAAGAATTTCAAGTGACAAATATAACAAAATATATATGTTTAAGGCTTTATAGGATGGATGGAATGGATTTAATCACAGAATGAAAGATAATTAAACATGTCATTTTACTTTTAAGATCCAAGATCCAACTACACCTCGTGCTTTACCTTGTTACCAGAGCGAGGTTTTTAAAATATTAATTAACTCACTCCCCCGAACGGGAATCAAACCCACGACCGACGTTATAACATTTACACGCTTGTACCTCTGCTGCACGACTGCCTAAAACTAAAACTAGAAATACCCGATAGTAACTAAAATAAATCGATTCTACCTTTTTTATTCATGACTGATGTGACCTTTAAGTCTAGACTTTTGTCTGTTACGTACATTTTTAATCAAATTTTCCATTAAATTTAAAAGCGCATCACACCTTTGTTAATACAATGTATAATAATTTATCAATTTTTTGTATCCATTAGTACGTTTTCCGGTGTATTCTGTTATTAGTTACGCCATAGACATTTTTACGGTGAATTCATAATATTAAGAACATGCAAAAGTACGACTATAAGCGTGAAAGGTCGTGAATTCAATAACCACTCTATGTAATGAAATATAAAAAGGAAGGAGTGTGTTAACAGTAGGTTTCTCATGGCCCCTGTGCCTATCCTGCTATGTGCGGGATACAGCGTGAAGATAAAAAAACTACTTTTTTATATATATATATAGGTATAACTAACAATCTAGCTGCACTTGGCTTCATTTAGTAGTTAATTTACAAAGCTTCAGAGATGTAAGGTTCGCAGGGCAATATTTTCTTCTATTGAGACTTATATTTATATATTTTGTCATAACTGAAAGAGAACTTAAATATTAATAGATTAATATATATTTACATCAATCGTATAGGCTTAATATCCTAATTATTCAAAGTAATTAAGAATTTTAATAATATAATTATATCATTAATAAAAAATAGTAAGAGAAACGTCAAAATCTCTTATAGATTTTGAACAGCACAAATACAAAATTTAAAACTTTCTCTTTCACAAGTCACATAGAAGCCGGAGTATATTAAAACAAACTAGCGGTAATAATTGATCAACGATAAGCAATTAAGCGTGGGTCAAGTTAGGTTAATACGAGAAATGTTCCCGTCGCCATGGAACCTATTGGGGAACAAAGAAATCGTATAACACAATAGCGACGTCAAGATAACGCTCGACATTTTTTATAGAATTTGTTGATTTGTATCAGCTTCACGCTGTATCCCGCACACAGCAGGGTGGGCAGAGGGAACCTAGTGTTAAGACACTCATACACTTTCCTGTGAATTCTGGAGGAACTGCGTGTTAGTGATAAGCATCGTGTTTAAAGCTCAAGGATCACCATGGGTTTACGTTACAAACATAAATATATAAAATGAACCCGCAACTATCATCTTCAGTTAGATACAATCAACTATGCCACGATTCACACGTAATTGAAATGTTTATTTTCTTAAAAATATAATTTCAGCTTTTTTGTAGTACAAAGTAAATATATTAAAAGCTGGCGCAATTGCTTTTTGTGCCATTACGGTTCACGTCTGTCATCGTATTTCGTAATTATAAAATGACGTCTCCCAGGGTGGCGCCATTGTACATTGATGTCTGTTTGTGTGTGTCATTTCCGTATCGATTTAATGCATAATGATATCGATTTGAATTTACTTTTTAATTATATTATAATAAAATTAAGTTAAGGAAGATATACCAATTATCTATAGGAACATGTACTATGATATCCTGTCATTTAATTAGAAATTAGTAGGTGCCCATATGTCTGAAACTACTGAATATAGAAACAAATAAATACACAAAAACACTTACAAAATGGCAATGAAATGGCAATTTTATTGTATATCAGTACGGTAATTTCAATTATTTATTGTTATTAATATTTTCATTTCTTCTCTTTGGCACCAAAGCAAAAGCGCGGCGTTGAGTTCTGCCCACAAACACCCAATGTCTTAAGAGCTGAGAGTCTTCTCGCTAGTTTCCCTATATCTACCCTCCAACGTGCGTGAAGCATACAGCGTGAAGCTAAAAAAACTACTGGATATATTAATTGGAAATATAAAAAAAATTAAGTTACAAAACTTAATGACAGATGACACTTAATAAATAATTACTCTAAGGCAACATCACTCACACCCACTTCCTTCCTCAATTGAATAGTTATGTCAACAAAAAAGAACTGAAAACTATTAGAAATGACGCAAACAAACGGCAATAGTACCAAAGATAGAATAGTGACGTAAGTATTAATCGTATATTGTGCTTGAACCGGCTGATGAAGTAACACGGCGTCGAGTGTGAAGCTGCCTGTACATATGTTGAAGTCTTGGTTATTTTTTTTTTGTTTAAAAAAAAAATATTAAATCAACTTCACGCTGTATCCCGCATACCGCAAGGTAGGCAAAGGGAACTAGTGTTACGACACTCCGTTCCCCACTTTGATTTCATTACTTTTAAGTAATTAAAATATTATTTTCTACATTTTCGTTTAATTTTACGCATAATAATAATAATTTTCAAAATCGACTTCAAGACTAAGTAAGTCTTGAAGTCGATTTTGAAAATTATTTTTAGTATGAAATATCGAATTCAAATATTTTACATTAATAATATTTTCGTTTATTATTTTAATATTCGATAACAAATATCATTAATAATTCGATAATATTATGTTCAATGTAAAGACTATGCAAGTGTAATTTGATCTAACACAAGTGTGATATATGATATAACATATTACGCATAGAAAGAAATTGAGGAATACGTGAGGACACGCATGTACCTACTCATTGCTTCTAAAGAAAAAATCATAAAAAAAGATTTTTTTTATTTTCATGCTGTATGTAAAACATAGCAAGATAGGCAAAGGGAACCTGGGAACCTAGTGCTAGACTCTATTATTTTAGACAGCGACAATGAAAGCGACGGCAATGGTCACCTCATTCCTCTTGAAAATGTAAGAAAGATACTTAAAATTGAAAAAAACAAACTTATAAAATAAAATTTTAAATTTGCTCTACCACCATAATGCTGGTACCTTGTTCTACTAAGCTTCGATTTTCTTTAATGTCTTCCATTAATTTACAATACAATAAGATCAGCATACAAATTGATGTTTTAACATAAATGATTTTAATTTTTTCTCGTAAATAAAATAAACTGTGTCATTGTTACATTGAATTTATGTATGTTACGATACCTACTTGTTAACATACGCAATACATCAATCGATCAATCGATGTTGCAATACATCAAATGAACAAAGAAATTATATCACTAATGTATTCTTATTTTTTGTGTAAATGTTAAGAAATTGATATTTTTTGTAAGGCACGGCATGATGAGACTAGGGAATCCGTGATGATTTGGAGTTCGTTTTCCACTCGAAGGAATAATCGCCAAATAAAACAAATTTCTAAGTTAATATAATCAAAATCTATAGAGAACTTCAAACTTCCATATTCTTGCAGTAGGTAAAAATAAAGGAAAAATCTGAAATATGGAAATTTAAATTACAAATAAAAACTCTTAAAAACTTAATTGTAGATTATTTAATGAAATTCACAAAATGACTGCTTACACCATCAAGATAAATATAAGGATAAATAAATAGTGTTCTTTAATTCTTATTTTTCAACTCCAGACAGTATTCCGCATTTAGAAGGGTTAGTAGAGGGAATTTAGTATCACTACCCACTTTCTGCCGAATTCTGGAAGCATTGCGCGTTCAATAACGTAACTCAACCCTGGACACCAGAGTGAAAACATATTTTTTTTAATATTTAATTAAATAAGTGCATTCATAGTTAATTAATAATAGGTACCATTGCTTGTTTGAACTACACCTATCATTTGAATAGTCGTCGGCAAAACGTTTACGTATCATTAAACCAGCACCAAGGTCCCTATTTGTTGTTTTAGCATAACAAATGACAGTATGACGTTCTAGCAAATGCGTTTTGCGGTATGGCAACACTTACAAAGTAACTGTGCGTATTTAAAAAAAATCTTATGAATATCTTTAGGTATATATCAAAAAAATTGTAGTTATGGAGGCCAGTTGGGGCTCAGGAGCACGGCAGTAAACGATAGGTTATGGGTTCGTTTCCCACTTGGGGAAATGAAATATTTAATATTTTCATTTTCTCGCTCTGGCAACGAAAGCACAGCTTTAAGTTCCGTACCCAACACGCAATGCCTCCAGAATTACGAGAAATTGGGGATGAAGATACAAGAAAAAAATGTAAAAACCTAACAAAGTAAATAAAAAATACAACAATTACAACAATAAATTTTTCAACAACATTATGACAGCATATCTAGATCATAACATACTATTAAGCAATCAAGTAAAGATTATGGTAATATTTTAATAACAGTTTACGTCGGGCCCACTATTAGCTACACGATTGAATTAAATCATGTTTCGTATTTATTTGCATAACATAAATGCACGTATATTGTGTTCGTGTTATTCGAAGAACTAGATAGAACTCCATAATATCTAAAAGTATATTAATTCTACCTGTTACAATAGAATAAGCATTTTTTTAAATTTTACTTTCACGCTGTAATCCGCACATAGCATGGTAGGCAAGGGGAAACTGGGAACCCAGAGTTAAAACACTCCGTTCCCCTTAAGATACTAACCACCACCAGTTTCCGCCGAATTCTGGAGGCATTGTGTGTTGAGTGGTGGAGATATTAGAGCAAATATTTAATTTTCTCGAGTACAAACAACTTTTGGCGCTTACACTCGCAAGCTTCTGCCTTATACTTTTTAGTTTAGGTTATTTCTTTTTCTTTGTATTTCTCAATATGGTTATTCTATATACAGTTACCCATACATAACCATATAAGTAAATAGAAATATATCAAACGCTTTTTTGTTCTAAGAAGTAAAAAGGCCAGTCGTGGCGCAGTGGCAAAAGTGTGTCACCGTAAACGGGATAGGTTGTAGTTCCGATTCCCCATTCTAGGAAATGAAATATTTAATAATTCAATTTCTTCGCTCCGGGGAGTCTTTACTGCTAACTAAGCTCTCTCTAGTTATAGTTATATATAAAGAATAAAGAAAGAAAGTAAGTAAAAGAAAGAAAGAAAGTGGGGAACGGACTGTCTTAACGAGTTCCCTCTGCCTACCCTGCTGTGTGCGGGATACAGCGTGAAGCTAATTTAATTTTTTGATTTTTTTAAGATAAAAATAACCATATTCAAAGCACTTCCATTCTATTCGATAAACATTAAAGTAAACGATATCTAGTATTACATTAATGAGTGATAACGAAACCTCACTGTCCAAGGTCGGTGCGCCTGGACACACGCCAGATGAGCAAATTTGATTTCAAATGTGTACCAATATAAGCCAATCAGGTTTGTTTGTAAATAAACATTTTATAGTATAGTACTCGTAGTATAGTAATTGTTGTATTGGGTACAGGTATCTAAGCAATTTCTAAAATATTTCTATATTGTACAAATAATACATAATTAAAAAAAGGAATAAAATATTTTATTCCTTATAATAACAAATATTCGTATTTTTGTAAAGCAACTACAAATGAAACTGAAACGATACATACATTTTTTAGCCCAGAATGTAAAGAAATGAAAATGGTATGATTTAATACGTTCAGGTTCATCATTCCCTCCCGAAAATTCTATAAATTTTGGCAATTTGAGAGCTGAGTTATTAGAGATTTGATAAAAGTAAAAAAGCTTCTTACTACTGCTGTGTATGTTTCTAATATTTCATATTTAATAGAAATTATAGTCCTCATAAAATTTATTGCAAATATATAAAAACAAGAAATACATCAGGCAATACGAGAGACAAATTCCTTTTGGTCTATCGCAATTTAATCCTGATATAAGTACAAAATATCTTAATAAATATATTTATTTTGTATATGAAAATCCTAAGCCGTCGACAGTTGGTGTAAAAAGCGTATGTACATACATATGTAAGTATGTATATTTTAATATCATTAATTTTTAATGGACGTGGCATGACAGTAAAAAACAAAACAATACGTCCACAGTCCGTTTGATTTTTCCGACTCCAATAAAATTATAGTTTTTTTCCTTATCGTTTACAATTCATATCAATTTGTAATGTAATTTATGTTTTATATTGTCACTAGATCTTGGCACTTTGAAAATTAGCAATTATTTATACCAACGTATAATAAAATTGTAACCGATCGCTGTCTGTACGTGTATGTGGAAGATATATATATGTACTAGTGGACCCGTACGCGGCTACGCCCGCTTGAACTATACGAATATTTATTAGATATATTTATGAAATTATTTACAGTTTTCAATAGAGAGATGCGTTAAGCAAGCTCAGCAAACTTTGCAAATCGTTGCTTAGCAACGACGGTTGTTATTAACATGGCGGAATAAATTGCATGTCAAATTAATAATTATTTCAATATATTGGTATATATCGGAAATATTACAAATATGAGAAAAAAAAGTATCCTATGTTCATTCCGAGACAATCAAGTATCTCTATATGAGTATTTCATCACAATTAAATTAGCGGTTTGGCCCTGATTGCGTAAAAGACGGACAGACAGACAGACAGACAGACAGACAGAGTTACTTTCGAATTTATAATATAGGTATGGATGGGAAAATCTATTTTTGGAGGAATTCATCAATGTAAACTCAAAACAATGATTTTTAAAATTATTGTGTGTTTATCTGTCACATTAATCTCAGAAACGGGTAAACCGATTAAAATATAGTTTCCACTTTTATATTTTGGCTTTTTCCTTTAACATTAGTGTTTATTTTATTTAAATCAGGTTATAAATAAATAAGTTATATGATTACAAAGAATTCAGTAGGAACAAAATTGCTACAAAATTATTTTATTATTGAATAGGTTGAAACCTTAGTTTTCAATATATGGATATTATCTTAAAAATGATATGAATGTTATAAGAACACGAAAATAATTTTAGCGGACGCAGCCGTGGACGGGTCGCTAGTACTTGTATAAAACAAGTGTATGTCTAGAACTGACTATATTTAGATATGTAAGTATTAATATTTAATAGTAATCAACGACGCCATCCTGACGGACTCGCTTATCGGCTTAATAAACTTAAAAGCCGCAAGATATATGAATATACTAGCGGACGCGCGCAGCTTCGCTAGCTTATTTAGGGGTGAATTCTAATAAACCATGAAACATGTGTTCAATGAAATATTTTTAAGAGTCTAAATTTTAAATTTTATAAAAATCGGTGGCGATATGAAGATTTTTCCATACAAACTTTCAACCCCTTATTTGCATCCTTAGGGGGTGAATTCTAGAAAAGCATGAAACACATATTCAATTAAATATTTTTAAGAGTCTAAATTTCAAATTTTATAAAAATCGGTGGCGATTTAAGAATTTTCCCATACAAACTTTCAACCCCTTATTTGCACCCTTAGGGGGAAATTCTAGAAAACCATGAAACATGTGTTTAATTATATACGTTTAAGAGTCTGAATTTCAAATTTTATAAAAATTGGTGACGATTTAAAAAAAACCTATACAATCTTTCAACCCCTTATATGCACCCTTAGGGGGAGAATTCTAGAAAACGATGAAACACGTGTTCAATTAAATACTTTTAAAAATCTAAATTTCAAATTTTATAAAAATCGGTGCCGATTTAATTTTTTTTCCATACAAACTTTGAACCCCTATTTCACCCCTTCAGGGTAAAAAATTTTCAAAATCCCTTCTTAGTGGATGTCCAGATTACGAAAGTAAACATCTGTCCAAATTTTACGTTTCTACGCACAGCGGTTACGGCTGTGCGTGCGTCTTACCTCAGTCAGTGAGGACAAGTCCTTTTATATATATAGATAATATGCTTTACATTGTACCTTTTTGAACCTACCGTTGCACTTTGTTATTGTAGATTGAAGTAATAAATATATTAGTATGAAGTAATATAGCTTTTAGGCCATCGCAGGGGTCTAAACACATGGCACTAAACGCAACGGTTGTGGATTCGATTCCCAAACAGGGGAATGTTTTTTTCATGTTTTCATTGTCTCCCTCTAGAAACAAGGCAAAGCGAGGCGTTGAGTACAGCCACTCAACACGCAACGTCTCGGATCGGAATACTTTTGAAAAATTATTGTCAAAAGCAGCTATTATTAATGTCAATGGTGAGTAATATAAAAAGCAGTAACAAGGTGTCAGCTGTTACATTTTTTCATACAATAGAGTAGACAGAGAGAACATAGTATTATAACTCTGTTTCCCATTTTCGCCGTATTCTAGAAGCATTGCGTATTAAGTGCCTCAACGCCAGAGCGAAGAAACGAAAATATTCTATTTTTTTTGAGTGGGAATCGAACTCGCAACCTGTTGCATTAACACTGTGTGCCTGGCCTCTACGTAATATTAATAAAATACTAAATTGTGGCCGAACATTTAATAAGTTATGTATTTGATAAGCTGTAAAACACGATTTTAAAATAACAATTGTGTTTTGCTAACTTAAATAATTAATTACTTAGCAAATATTATTATCAATTAACTAGTAAATATTTAACATAAACAACTAGCCTTTAAGTGATATTATATAAGTATTATACAATTTTATGTAAATGTATTGTTTTAATTTAATTACGTCTCTGCACCTGGTTGTTAATAGCTAATTAAAATAGATTAAGGGAATCTAAAAATACCGGTCAAGTGCGAGTTGGACACCCCCACCGAGGCTTTCAGCGTACATACAGAGTTTATTTTATTTAAATTGGTTCATAAATAAAAAGGAATATATCAATATAAAGATTTTTTTTGATAAAACTGCTACTTTAGTTTTCAATTCGTTTTTTTTACAATTAAAATTTCAATGATGGTAATTGAAACATAGAACCAATAGACGTCATACAGTACAGTGAAATTTGGCAAAAGATCGTTATTATCGAACTCGCTTGAAATACTGCTATTAATCTAGCTTTTCAAGTTCGTTTCCAATTTTACGCACTGACCTCATTTTTAATCTTATTAAAAGTGTTCGTAGAAAGTATTACGAAGCGGTTATTAGCTCACGATTTAATAGTAATTGTACTGAAATAAATATGTACGTATGTAAAAAATGATATTTTTAGATTATTTCCCTTTACTGGTGAGTATGTTATACGCGAATTCAGCGAAAAGTGGGGAGCACAGTGTTTTGAGACACTAGGCACACTAGACACTAAGTTTTGCCTACATTGCTGTATGCGGGATATAGCGTGAAGCCGATTTCCTCACTCTGGTAAAAGACAAATCGCGACGTTTTGTTCGGCCACTCAACATGCAATGCACAATGTCTTGAAAAGTCACAAACAAACAATTGAATTATAACAAATTTGAAATCAATTTTATTATAATAACTTATTTTTAAAAAAATGTTATGTAAAAACAAAATTCTAATTCAAAATTATCTAAAAAAAGGACAACAAATCTATATATTATCTGCAGCATCTTTAGCCAACGTAGAAGGATAGTCGACCCGCTACAGCGACTGTAACATCGACATCAATAGACGCCGGTGACTCACTGTGTTTATATTTGATTAAACACTATCACGTTTTAGTTCGTCTGATGGATTGTGGATCGAGGAGTTGCAAACACGTAATGTAAACCTAAAAATAGTCAACTATAAAATGGTAATCTAATAATGGAAGAGCTACTGGAAAACAAGGAAAGCTAGAGTGAAGACATTTTTAATTCTGCTTTGCTTGTAGGCAGAGGCCTGTGAACCTAGTGTTGAGACACTCCGTCCCTCATTAAGATACTTCCGTTCCCCACTTTCTGCCGAATTCATGAGGCTTCACCTCTTTACCAGAGCGAAAATATACAAATTAGATATATTTTTATAAAACGCTTCTTAATAAAACATATAATGCACATATACATAAATCTATTGTGTATAATTTATACACAATTTTGCTTAATAGGTGAACTAAGATTTTATGGGACAGACAGACTGACAAACAGATATACTTCAAAGCTGGACTGATTAAACGGTATCACGTTTTGAGCTAACATTTCGAAAATGGCACTAATGCATTTCCTAAGACCTGCCACTTTCTCTATTGTAAGAAAGCTCAGATATTAGCAATAATTTACAGTCAAATAACTTTTTGTAGTATAACTATAGAAAATGTGAAATAAATATAAATTACTTAGATTAGATTTTGGCTTCTGAACAAAATTACATACATATATGTATGTTTTTCTCTGTTATCGCAGCAAATCAACTGCTTTTAGCTAGTGGGCACAAAGAACCCAGTGTTAAGACAATCCATCCTCCACTCCCTGCCAATTTCAAAGATATTAAGCATTGAGTGGCAAGATTCAAGGTCGCTTCGATCGATAGGAGGAATGTATTAATAAATATATTCCGATTTGTTTCAGCAATTTGGGGAACGGAAGTGTCTTAATGGGAACGGTGGGTTTTAACACTAGGTCCCAGGTTCTCCTGGATTGTGCAGGATACAGCGTCAAGATAAAAAATAAACATGAAGAAAAGGAAAATTGTCAGACTTTTCAATTGTTAACACAAAAGAATGAAATTTGAAATGCCTACTTACCAATAATTTATGTACAAAAATCCACTTTCGTTTCTTCCGTTACTGAGTGACTGACTGACAATGCACGCAAACCTAAAATAATAGCCCCGGAAGTCTTAAATCTACCATATAGATTCCTTGGGAAGGTGGATGTAGCATTAAGACAGGATTTCTCGAAATATGTATAGAAACCGGAAAAAACATAATTATTCGTATTATAGTCCACACAAACAAATTTAACATAGTGGGATCAACTTGATTACTATAATGGACTAAAATGGGCTAAAACTAGTGGTGAGAAGTGGTAAGATTCAACTCGTAAGTATATAATAAAATTTAAGTAGGTATGTCTTATTTAGTCCTAGCTTCATTTCAGTGAGTCAGTGTTTATATTTTAGCCGTGTTTTAGTTCCACAGTACATACGTTTGATAGATTAGATATTTATTATAGCTCATTCGGTAATATTGCAGACAGAAATAGACGACTGACTGCACTTTAAATCTAAAAATTTACTATTAGACGGTTTTAGATAGATAGTTAGAGTACTTGAAAATTGAAATATATCTTTATAGGATTGTAGGTTCGGATTACATATTCCATGCCAAGTAATGTTTGTGCACAACAAGATTATTCTTCTAATTTAGTTGTGATTAATTAATTAGATTTCGTTGACTAAATTAAATATTTATATAGCTTACGATGGTACTTTTTCGCTAAGATTTTTTACTTTTTTAGGGTTCCTTATATCAATAGAACAGAACGGAACCTTTATAGGATTTCTTTGTTATCTGTCGATACATTTGTCAAGCCATTTATCTCAAAAACAGATAAAACCACAGATAAAATCAAGCTTTTAAGTCAAAACAATCAAAATACACGTTTTTGCTGCATTTTATATGAAATTCGCCTCGTAATCAAAACTTGCGTACTTCACCAGGACCTTCAGTTATGAAATAAGTACAGAACCGTCGATGGGCGTGTTCGACTCGCACTTGATCGATTTTAATTCCGCTGCTTATATACACTCAAATACATTGTAGCATTGTTTAGTCTCGGCCAATTTATTTTATTGAGATTTGTTGGTAATGATAAGTACTGTTTAATTATATTTTTTCAAGGACTCGATGATGACAATCTTATATAAAAAGTAACTATTTCTGTTACTTTGTTATATATTAATTTGTACACTTCACTGAATGAGGCTTTATGGATAATTATATGTGTATCTATATCAATGTAATTAAGGAAACTTTTTTATGTGGCTTATGTTTTTAAAATAATATTTTTTTAGTATATTATCGTTATCGTACCGCTACCATAATTTTGAAGCTAAATCAATTTTTTAATTTCTTTCGAGGTAAAGCGCGGCGTTGAGCTGCGAATTTGGCGGGAAATGGGGAACGGAAGAATCTTAATGGGACACGAAGTGTCTTAACACTAGTCTTCCAGGTTCCCTCATCCTAACCAGCTATGTGTGGGATTCATAGCACACATAGCAGGTTAGGTTATCAGAAACAGTGTTTACAAGTGTGTGACTGTAACGCGAAGGTTGTGGGTTCAATTCCCACTCTAGGAAGTGGAATTTATTTATGGTTACATTTCCATTTCTTCGCTCTCTCTCCAGAATTCGGCAGAAAATGGGGAACGGTGTGTCTTAACACTAGGTTCCCTCTGCCTACCCTGCTGTGTGCGGGATACAGCGTGAAGCTGATTGATTAATGTGAACTTTTCCGTGATACGCAGAGTGAAGAGAATAATATTCTTTCACTACGAAATCGGAACAAATAATTTAGTAATAATTTACTATTTAATCCTCTGTGTAACTAATAATTAATTATGAAAATTGCAAACTTCCACACTCAATTCAAATTTCAATCTGCGCATTGTTTATTTACTTGTAAGATTACAGTGGTGTCAATATGTCTGTCAGTTCTAATAGGATGATTCACTATTGAAAATATAACTATAAGCTATAGGCTATATATATGCTTGAAGAAATAAATGACTACAATTAATTGTTATTATAAAATTGCTTTTGACATTCTGTAACGCATAGCTGCGTTGTTTGTCATTCGGTTTAATTATTCAACGGTCATTTGTTGGTCGGAATAATTATATTTTTCTTCGCGTAACTAAGTTACGGAAACTGGAGTAACAGGTTTTAATAAGGATGAATATTTTAGTCAAGCTAGCAACTTAAAAGAGTAACTGGATTCTTTTAAGTACGTATATAAAAATAGAAAATATAGCCCTTATGGGTTCTTCTTTTTTTCTTCTTCTTAGGTACATTTCATTACAGAAGACAAACGTTTGATCCGTGGATTTATTGGCTTGACTTGAGTTGAATACTAACGTTTTGTCATATTCTTCTTGTTAATAAAACATACTTAATTTCACTTAAAAATTACACAGGACTAATGTTTACTTAGCTATCACGTTTTTTTATATTCAAATATATACAAAATGTTTAAGGCTTACAATTGTTTTTAAAGAGAATTTAAAAATATTTGAAATATTATTTTCTATTTTATACACATTTAATATCGATAATCAACACACACATTGTAAGGTTTTTCGTAAATAAATAATTAAATTGTGATAAGAACAAAAATTACAACTTAAACAGGCCACCTACTATGTTTTATGTCCATTAACCGTAGCGAAACAGGAACCATTAGACCTTCGTATTAAATGTATTTATATTGAGTTATTATGGATAAATAAATAATAATAATGTATCGCATAGCTGTAATCGAGCTATATATTTCTCATCTTAGTATTGACATTTTGAAATAAACCCTTTTTCTTTAAATATTCTGATAAAAAAAACTTATTTTTAACTTCACCTGTATCCAGTATACAGTTGGGAAGGCAAAGGGAACCCAGTGTTCCTCATTTTCCGCCAGAATTGTATCTGATTCGGTGTCAAATGCAACATTTGAAATTAGCATATTTCAAATTAATTAGTTATCCTTTGCTTGCTACTTGCAATTTGCTATAATTGGAAATAATTTCTACAAAACAGTAAAACTTCAACAAGAAAAGAGTAAAACGGTTCTGTAAATATAGTATTACTAGTGGGCCCGGACGCGGCTACACCCGCGAAAATATAAGCCTAAATAATTAAAATAAGTTAAAAAATAATAAGTGGAGATTTATTATTAGAAAAAATATCTGAGTAACCGAAATGAACAAACAAAAGAAGTAAAAGTAACTAAAGGAAATTCTTAATATTAGAAGAAGTACCTAAAGTTTGCCGTGCGCGCGTACTAAACATTTTTCTATATTAAATAATTATTAATTAACGATTGTTATTAACATGGCGGAATAAATTGCTTGTCAAATTAATTATTTTAATATATTGATATATATCGAAAATATTACAAATATGAGAAAAAAAAACTATCCTGTGTTCATCCCGGGACCCTCAAGTATCTCTATATGAGTATTTTATTACAATTAAATTAGCGGTTTGGCCCTGATTGCGTAAAGGACAGACAGACAGACAGACAGAGTTACTTTCGAATTTATAATATAGGTATGGATGAATTAAAACCCCCAATTTGAATGAAAACTTTCACTTCCTGCTACTAGAATTAGGGTAGGTGGACATGACGACGGCTGTCAATTACAGCTGAGATTTTCTTTTCTTAGGCCTTAATTTTTTTTTTTTCACCAGCTGACACAGCGTGAAGTTAAAACAAACGAATTAATGTAAGTATTTAAACTAATACTTCTTACTTATGTACAGCATAAATTATTATTAATTTGACTCAATAATAGCTTAATTAACATGTCAATTCCCCCACTACGGACACGTACCAGCACTGCCTAATTGGAAAATTATCCTTATAACGTGACAAGTGAATGAGATGTAATGGTCGACTATTTTCATTTCAGGGGCACTAGCGTGCGGTTGTAAACGCGGTAGGATGTGGGTTTGATTCCCACTCGAGGAAAAAAAAAAGAAAAAAAGAGGAAATTAATTATTTTATATTTTCATTTCATCGGTCTGGTAACGAGGAAAAGCGTGGCGTTGAGTTCCGCCACTCACCACGCAATTTCTTCAGAATTCGAGATTGGAAGTGTTTTAATCATTAAAATCCGTTAAATAACTAAAGAGGTTAAATGTAGCTAAAAACATCTATTATGACGGATTACTTTTGAAACTTGAAATATTGGATTTTCTAAGACGCTTTTTCCCATAGAGTTTTTTACCTTATAAAAAGGAATTTTATATTTTAATCATTTGACATATTGATCGATTGTTATGATAAGAATAAAGTAATAATGCTTACATAAATAATAAAACTAACGCGCATTCTATGAGAAATATACATATATACAATTATAAAAAACAAATCAATAGCAGCTACACAAGATGCACAGATAACGTTTCGCAAGAGAAAATTCTTACCCGAAAATGAGTGCGGATGTTCCATAGAAATAAAGGAGGTTCGCTCGGAATTATCTCGTATAAGCTCACTTCTAGAAAAGTATGTGGATTCTAACGAACGGATCATGACTAAAATGCAAGAAAGCATAGCTGAAGTGAAGACGGAAATTGTCGAATTGAAGTCAAGTAACGAACAGATTATGACCTTAGCACGCAGCAATGTAACACAAATAAATGAGATCAGAGCATCTGCATCTGTCATTACTGAAGAGCAAATTAACCTGAAAGGTGAGGTGTCTAAATTGTATAAGCAAATATCCTCAGGAGAAAATGTAATTAAGCAGCTACAATCTCAATTAGATACCTTAAGAAGCTCTCCATCGTCTGCTATGATCCATGAAAATCAACTAAGTCTGAATGAGCAAATCATGAAAGAAATACAGGACCGTACTAGCAGAGAAAAAAACATTATAATCGTGGGATTGCCTGAGCAAGATGGCATTAGTACACTGTCAGGAGTATCTAAAGACGAGTCTGAAGTTATAAAACTATTATCGACGGTAGATAGCAACCTACCGAACCCCATCAAAGTCTTCCGACTTGGAAAGTACTCAATTGGAAGAACTCGTCGCGTCAAAGTATGCTATGACACTTCAATGCCTGTAAAAAATCTTTTACGGAACAAAAATAAGGTACCAGCACCTATTAAGTTATTCTCAGACCAGACTCCAGCTCAACAAAAGTTTTTAAAATACATCCAAGAAGAATTAGTGCGTCGTCAAGACGGTGGAGAAACTGACTTAACTATTAAATATATTCATGGAACACCCACAATAATTAAACAATCTACAAAAAACTTAAAATTTTAGATAATCCAAACGTATTGAGCTCAGAGAATAATACATATCAAATCATAGATAACTACGATATTTTGCAGACCAGTAAATCTCGACTGAATTTTTTCTACTTAAATGCACGCAGTATTCGAAAAAAAGGCAAATTAGATGAACTCAAATGCATTTTACGATCGATACCGACCACCATACATGCCATTCTTATAACGGAAACCTGGATCTCTTCTGAAATACAAGCTTTACAATTGAAGATTGATAATTACTCTCACTATTATAACTACCGGACCGATTCCAGAGGAGGAGGAGTATCAGCATATATTCACAACGATTTGAAACATTCTTTAATAGAATCAACCTACTCGGGCGGAAACAATTATCTGTGGGTTAAACTAGAAAGGTATTCACTAGATATTGGAGTTGTATATAACCCTGGGGACACTAACTACAGAGACTTTCTCGAAGTATATGGATCCCAATTACAACAGCGAAAGAGAGCCTTAGCATTCGGAGACTTTAATATTGACCTACTTGCCAAAGATAATCATTCTAAACTATATAAAAACTTACTTAAAGAAGCTGGTCATATCATACTGAATAAAATAACTAAAAAATACTGCACCAGAGAAGTTACTACTAAGAAGTCAATCTTAGATCACGTAACCACGAATTTAAGGAACGACAAGTACCACATGGCATTAATTAACTCAACACTATCTGATCATAAACAAATATATTTAGAACTTAAGAAAATTAAACCTCCACAAAAAATACGAACACAATATGAAGCAATTAATTACAAAAATCTGTACAAAGCAATAGAAAACGTAATTTTTCAGGAATTAAGTAATGATTATACACAACTTGAAAATAAATTAATATCCTGTATACAAACAAATAAAATTCTCAAAACTAAAATATTAAACACACCTCAAAACGATTGGATTAATAAATACATCATTGACGAAATTAATCAACGTAACACATTATGGGCTAAATGCCTTAAAACACCCCACGATAATAATTTACAAGAAAAATTTATCCTAAAAAAAATTCAAGTAGCTAAACAAATTCAAGACACAAAAAACTCTTACTACTATAAAGAATTCATAAAATGCGCCAAATATCCGAAAAGGATGTGGAATTTAATCAACTCTCTAGCAGTAAATAAAATCAGATCTAACCATACACCTCCAAAATTAGTAGTTAACTCTATACAGATTTCTGACCCAACTAACATATGTCAAACCTTTAATAATTACTTTGCCACAATAGGGTCGCAACTAGCAGATAAGATACCTAAACAATTTCATAACGATACCACCCCAGCCCTCCCTAAAATAGTCCCTCAATTAACTTATGAGTTTTCTGTTTTTAAACCATGCACTTCCATGGAAATCTTAAAATTAATTAATAATCTAGATTCGAATTGCAGCACAGGTATAGACGGAGTAAATACAAAATGTTTGAAGTGCATAAAACATATAATAGCACCTAAATTAACTGAGTGTTTTAATAAACTTTTATCCCAGGGAAAGTTTCCTGATACGCTAAAAGTCGCGAAGGTAACTCCAATTCATAAATCTGGGTCTACAACGGACCCAGGCAACTACCGGCCAATTTCCGTTTTGCCTGTCCTATCAAAATTATTAGAAAAAATAATATACAATCGGTTAGAAACTTATTTGAATTCCATGAACTTAATTTCGGAAAGGCAATACGGATTCAGACCAAAAAGCAATACACTATCTGCAATGATCGATTTAGTTACTAAAATTAGATCCAATATTGACAATAAAAAATATGTCTTGGGGATATTTATTGATCTAAAAAAAGCTTTCGATACAGTTAGTCATACCCTTCTTATAAAAAAATTAGAAACTTTAAAAATTACAGGAATTGCCTTAAATATGTTTAAGTCTTTTTTAGATAATAGATTTCAGGTGGTGAAAATGGGCAATAACAAATATCAAAGTAGTATTGTCCATGTAAATTACGGAGTTCCACAAGGCTCAATTTTGGGCCCACTGCTCTTTTTAATCTATATAAATAATATTACCGAAATTGGGCTAAATGGGCATCTCACTCTATATGCCGATGACACCTGTCTATTTTATTTTGGATCATCTATGGCCACTATCATTGCACAAGCTCAAGAAGACTTAAACAGGCTATATACATGGTTCCAATACAATCTTCTAACCATAAATATCTCCAAAACATGTTACATAATTTTTAAAGCTAAAAATAAGCCTATTTCCTTACACAAACCGCTCGTTATTAATAATCTCCCAATTAAGCAAAAAACCAGTGAAAAATACCTCGGAATAGTTATGGATAGCACATTGTCTTGGAACGCACACTTAAATCACATATCAAACAAACTCTCGACGCTGCTGGGATCACTGCGTAACATTGTAAGGTGTATACCGTGTAAAATGCGCTACGTCATTTATAATACGCTAGTCAAGCCCCATTTGCTGTATCTGGTAGAGGTTTGGGGTAGTGCCGCCAAAACTAAATTATCAAACATACAAAGAGCTCAAAACAAATGCATTAAACTGATATTTAATTATCCACGATTAGCATCAACAACAAAAATTTATGAAAACACAAAAATAATGACAATTCGCCAACTGCACGTCTACAACATCTGTATCTATATACGAAAAATACTTAATAAAACCGTACATAGTAATATATCCTTTACTAAAATACAAGATGTTAGTGGACGCTCAGTTCGTGAATGCCGAGCTAGTTTATTGGTGCTGCCCAGAACAAGGACCAATTACGGTAAAAAAATGATAACTTTCGAAGGAGCGCAATTTTACAATAAAGTACCATCACTTATAAAAAATGTTAACTCATTTAACACATTCAAATTTCAATTGGCTAAATATGTTCGCGATAATTATTAACAATGTGTTAAGTAAGTACAAAATTTACTATTTTTGTCACAGCAACTTAATCTTAAATTATTATAAGTTTGTATTTGTAAATGTAATAATTGACAACGACAATTTAACTATTGTGTTAAAGTATCGTTCTCAAGTAAGTGGCTTAGGTCTTATTGAGAATAAATGTCTATAAACTGAAACTGAAATCAGCTTCACGCTGTATATCGCACCCTACAGGTAGGCAGAGGGAACCTAGTGTTAAGACACTCCATTCCCCACTTTCCTTTCTTTCCACTTATCCTTGTTGAGTGGCAGAACTCAACACCGCGCTTTGTCTCGACGCTAGAACGAAGAAATGAGAGTATTAAATATTTCATTTCCTCGAGTGGGAAACGAACCCACAACCTGTCGCGTTTACAGTCACACGCTTGTGCCACTGCTCTACGACTGGCCTCAAGTCTGGTTTAGTATTCAACGCGGTAATCGGGATTGCTTTGATCCATGACACGTCAATCAATGTTGACAGACAGTCGAGCATTTTTTGCTCGATGAAGTCATATTTAATTATAGTCCTTGTTATATAATACCTTTATCCTGTTTTTTGTTATATAATATCTTCATGCTGTATCCCATACATAAAAGGATGAGAAGAGAAAACCTGGAAACCTAGGACTCTCCGTTAAGAAATTTCCGTTCCCCGCTTTCCACCTAATACTAAAGGCATTGCGTTTTGAGTGGCAGAAATCCACGCTGCGTGTTGTCTCGTTAGTGGGAAGTTGGGAACAGAACTGTTTTAATAGGAGCGGAGCGTCTTAACACTGGGTTCCCAGGTTCCCTCTGCCTAGCAAAGTGTATTACTGCTGTCTTCACTATAGTTATAAAAAGCAAAATATTTGATTACAATAAAATTATTAAAAATATTGTGACATGCATGAGCCGACACGACATGACATCAATAAATTTTAATTACATACCGCAATTATAAATTAATTATTTATAACCTACCTTTTATAGCCATTTAGCAGGTAGGTAGAGTATTTAACTGTTCTATAAAATTAATAATATGTCCAACGTTTACTTATGTCATATATAACAAATCGTATAACTTTACACAAGAATGATTGTACCTACTGTTTTCAATTTCCGCACTAGTAAGTACGTCTATATAGATTATTTTAAGCTTCACACTGGGAACCTGGGAACCACACATTTGCCACACATTGCTTCGTTATCTGAGCTAAGATATGAAAATATTGAATATTTACTTTTATCGAGTGGGAATCAAACCCATACATGTCGAGGCCAATTATCAAAAAAATAAAAAAATAATAATAAACAAAACAACAAACGAAACATGAAACATTGAGTTCCTTCACTGAACAGGCAATGCCTTGAGAATTCGGCGGAATGTGGAAAAAGGAAATTAACAGCCTCAATAGGCACGGAGTGTCTCAACACTAGGTTGTAACTACTTTCCGTTTCTAGGTTCAAAGCCCATTTAGTTAAGTTTCTTTATTTAATATACATTCCTACCACACATATAGAAATAAGTACACCCGATCGTAATAAACCAGTAGCTTTATAATTGGACCTTGCAATTGAAATATTAGATCACTCTCTATCCATTCTTAGGAATGATATCATAATATATATTTTTTTATATAATACCAGTGTAATGTTACCACGTGCTTAATTTAAAAGAGAGCTTGTTTTTTGTCGGTTGTTACTCGTTTTTTGGACGCTTCTAAATGAAAGCAAAAACAGAAACTAGGGTTGCCAGAAAATTAATATTATATATTACTGAAGAAATATTTACATATTAGTATTAAAAATTAAATTCCAGGCCAGTCGTGGTGCAGGGGCAGCTTACAGGTCCGATTCTCACTCGAACAAATGAAATATTTAATATTTTCATTTCTTCGTTCCGCCACTCAACACATAATGCCTTCCCACTATGCTCCCTCTATCAACTGCTTCATGCGGGGTTGTACCCGCGTGAAGCTGAAAACAAGTCAATTTAATATAAAATTTTATAATATATGTGTAACCTTATTAAATTATGTTATAAAACATTACAGATATTTAAAAAACTACTCATTCAGCAGTTCATTCTTGCTTGTGTATTTTCCGTGTGATTGCAAATCGTACGTGGTTTTCGGGATAAAAGGTATGAGGGAAAATTTTATAAACACAATAAAAGACAAACAGTTTAAGCGCATTTAGTATCGTATAAATAACTAAATTAATTTTAAAAAGCACACTTACCTTGAATTCACAGATAAAAACTTTAAATTTATATATAAAATATATTATAATAGTACAAATATATTTTCAAAATTCACCAAATTCGTATTGGATTTAGAATTGTGCTTATATAAAAGTAACAAAAATTTAAATTTAAAATTAAAAGTAACAAGTAAAAAAAAATATTCCTAATATAACCTTTTTAACACATTATATTTGGCTAACCCTATTTATAAATCGCAAACGACAAGTCCACATTATATTTTACAACCGAACCATGTGAAATATACCGTATTAATTAAATGCGACTAGAATGAATTAACATTACAAGTTTTTATGTAATTTTTTTATTAGATTAGCTTTTTGTAGAATTACGATGATCACATGTTCATAAATAGCGTTTTTTTTTATCACAATAAGAATAAAAAGGTTTGTAAGTTTAATAGACATTTGTATTGCTTATTATTATTTTCTTTTATCTTGTTCATTCTGAAAGCCTGTGTTTTATTTTGTGCATAAAAATCTAGTGCCGATTAGGGAAAGTGCATGTGTGTGTGCGTTAATAAAAGTAAATGTTATATTTATAGTATAGCTTGTTATAGTAAGTCGTCGCGGCGTTGAGTTCTGCCCCTCAACACGCAATGCCTTCAGAATTCGGCCGGCAGAAAGTGGGGAATGGAGTGTCTTAACACTAGGTTCCCTCTGCCTACCCTTTTTTGTGCGGAAAACATAGTGAAACTGAAAGAAAGAAAGATCTGATCATTTATAGAAAATAAAAAAGTACACGAAAGTCCTTAATTTTTATTATTATGGCTCTTAAACTTTTGAAACTTTAAAAAGCAAATGAAAATTAAAAAAAGCAAATAGATTTGACATTTCGCGTTATAAAAATAAACACGGTAAAGGTTGGCAAGAAGGTGATCCATATACAGGATTTTATATACGGAAATGAAGTCATCACTTTTTTATCCCCATAAACTGGTTCAGTAATTAAGTTGTACCAACAAACAGAAAGCCAATGCTTGAGTGGAGATAAATCTGTTCGTGATCTCATGCCATTATCTGCTTCGTTATCTGTAGGTACACGACAGTGACTAGCCAGAACTGAATTGTAGCGAGAAGCTCCAACAAAAGCGACTTTCGTCATTAGAGTACTGGCTTTTTTCTATTGTCACTGTCGTCGCCGTGGCATAGATGAAAAAACTAGATTGAGTCAAGACTATAGTTTCTTATTTTAGAGAAATATTTAATTAAATATTTATGTTTGTAATCATTTTAAAATGGATGGAAAATAGAAAAACCAGATAAAAAATTTAGGTTCTAGGTACGATAAATAAATAAAAAATAAATAAATAAATGCTTTATTCAGTAATTAAATGTTACATACACACTTATTTATTTGAAATATGGAAAAAACAAGAAATCAAAATTAATCACTAAAACTCAAACAAAAAGGATATACAGTAACGGTAAAACTGAAACACTATTCACAGGGAGATGTTGACAAAATTATGGGAAGTTTTCTCTACTGAGAGGCTATCTCTGTAAAAAGCTAGCTTTTCACGACTGGCCACGACTGGCCTCGATAAGCTAATGTTAGGTTCTGAGAAATGTTTTACAAAATATTTTCACATTCTCGGTCTAATCAGTCATCACGTGAGACCACACCATGTCGGTAAAACTATACGAAGATTTTACATGTACAGGTATATTTAGAAGGAAGATACAGTGGAAAATCACCATATTGGCTACAGCTATAAAAATTAAGATAACATCTATTACTCACCAGATATGGGTTTCCTGCACCAGAGTCGGACACGCCCCCGAATCAACACAAATTAAATGCCACCGAATCATGCAACACCAACACTTATTTGTTAGCTGCCTTTCGAAACCGCTTAATTGTAAATTATTAATTTGTTATTGATTTATCGTGACTAAATATAAGGACACGTACAGTACCTATTAAACCTTAACTTTTTCTTTCTCTTTCTCTTTTATGATTTGCTTACCTTTTATTTCACGGCTTCCTGAATAGGGTATCATTTTTTTAGCTTTACTCTCGCCTTAGTCCTCGTCCGTTTTCTAAGAGCTTTCGAAGCTTAACTGTTTAAACTCCGCGCCGTGCTTTGCCTTGCTTGAAACAGAAGCTTTGCCTTCTAATAAAATACGATACGATTCGTTATTAGACCAGTTTTTATAGGTGGCAAATTTTTTTAAATATTTCATCGAGCTTTTCCTTCTTAATACAATCAATCAACTTCACGCTGTATCCCGCACGCAGCAGGATAGGCAGAGGGAACCTGGTGTTAGTAAAAGTTAAAAAAGTTTTGTAGTTTGTGTAGAGCTTTATCCAATTGATAATTAAGCTTAATTAAATATAAATAAATTAAAAAAATTTAATATTTCATCATTAAAATATAAATTTATTCAAAATAAATTATTTTTAAAATAAAATGATAATATAAATAAAAAAATAATTCCTAATATTATAAAAATTTTATTAAAGATTGAAATTTTAAATAATTCATTAGAAGCAATTCTTGAAACATAAATGTCAATCACGATGTCGTTTGTGACCTTTTACTAGACCTGTCACTATGAAAATTATGCCAATCATATAAAGGTGTTGTCAGCATGTCGATTTTCTTACGAAAACTATATGTACATAGACATGCTTGGAAGGAAAATATTTATTTCTTTAAATATTTTTTTTGCTTTTTTAGGGTGGTTTGGTTTCGTTCTTTATTTCCTAACAACTATAAAGTAAATATAAAGTATATAGTATATAGTATATAGTTTATCCTTTCGGACTTGATTGTGAAAATTGTGCTGTATTTTGTTTAAAGAGGCAATCTCTTCTAGATCACCTCTAGAATTTGGAAAATGACTTAACAAGCGTGTATTTTACACATCTCGACTGCACTCGACTTGATCGTACTAATCGTATACTTTCTGTACGTAACCGTATAATTTATTACCAGAAAAGGTATTATCCAGAAAATTCATTCCATATATTCTTGCAAATGATGCAATTAATAATAACTGTGATTTTGCCTCATTTTTAATTAATTTGAATGATATCTACAAATAAATACCAATTAACGACCACAACCACACCATAAATAATAGACATGTCTTCATGACATCACATTCAATTGCTGTATAAATCATAATAACGTACCTGTTAGATTGGCCGTACACTGGAGATTTTGAGTCCTTAAAAATACTTTGAATTCTTTAGTTTTATATTTTATTAGCTTCAGTAAAAATAACTGTACGTAGAACGCCAGGCCAAGAAAGCTTAGTCTGGCCAAGGACCGCATTTCTTAGACAGTGTATCAATTAAATCATATTTTATTAGCTTGAGCCGACACCACTCCACCTAGAAAGCTTAGCCAAGGAACTCATTCCTTAGAGAGTATGAGCAAACACTGGGGAAGACTATCCTTAAATCCCCACAGAATCGCAAAATGATAAAATGTCACCTGCCATTAACCATTTTAGCATATTTTTAGGCTGATCTACTCGCTTAAATAATGATGTACAGTGTGGAGCATCCACTATTACTGTAACTTTTATTCCCCACATTACTCACTGTAATAATTATGTCACGAGACATCACTCTTTGAAGATGCCGATTATTATTGAATATTGCGTCACCTTCCCATATAATTTATGAAATAGTTTTTGCTTCAATCCTTCATAATCTTGTAGCGTCAGCATCAACATATCTGATATATGTAAAATAAATTAGAAAATAACATAAAAAAAATCTATGTAAATAATGAAGTGCGCGTGAAGCCGATTAAGTAATTTTTGTACAAGCATATGAAATCGAGAATACTTTGTATGAGAAAGTATGTTGAAAGTAAGTTTGTATGAAGAATGATGTACTTGATAAAAGAAAAATTACATTTTTGTAAGTTTTGCCCATTACAGCGAGTATAATAAGATGGGGAACCGAAGCCCTTTACACTTATATATTAAAAAGATTTCAACAACTAACAAAAATAGATTTAAATAATATTTTTTCCTAGCTCTACCACTACAAAAAAATCATTAGAAAAAGCTTAAAATATAATACATTGTGTACGTATTTTTTTACTATCGCTCCCTTAAAAAGCTTCATAGCTCAACAGATTTAAGATATTACCCAGTTCTTACATTCCGCTAAGAACACAATGGGGTAACGCGTATTTCCCCCGCTCGACCATCATAAATCACTTATTAATCATTACGGAAACCTTTAAGGAAAATAACAGATTGACGATATGAATCAATAGGTACTAAAATACAATTCAATTACATATTCCACTTACGCGCCGTCTGATGTGACCGCTTTTGAAGTTCACGGAATGTTTCGGAAAAATTCTTGAATTTTAAATTTTATTCTTACATAATAAATTTTAAAATTCAATTTTAACATATTCTACCTAGCCAGAAGAGCTCATCGAATAGAAGAATTAAAATTATATTTAAGATATTCGTTTAACTAACAAACTATTTATACGTTTTTCTAGCCAAGATTTTAAGTAGTCATGGTATAAAAATATTATTTTACCATCAGATCTTGACAGATGTGCGATTCTGAAGCAAAGCGGCAACGGCAGGTATCGTGGCTCCCACCCAACAGGGTAGACAGAGAGAACCTAGTGCTTAGACACTCCGTTCTCTATTTTCTGCCGAATTATAGAGGCATTGCGTGTTGAGTGGAGGAACTCCACGCCGCGCTTTGTTTCGACACTAGAGCGAAAAATATTTCATTTCCTTGAGTGGGAATCGAACCCACAAGCTGTCGCGTTTGCAGTTACACTTTGTGCCTCTGCGCTACGACTAACCTCACGTTGATTATTTAATTGATTGAAAGATAAATAGAGACATGTTAACTATAAAAGCGTGTTAAAGCGTGCAAGTATTAAACTCGATGTATCATTTTTTATATTTTTTTTATATTAAACTGATATCTATCAGCTAACATTAACTGTAATAATATTTCCACTATCTGGCTTTATAGCCATAGTCACATAAATAGCGTCCTTAACGCTATATTTATCAATGTGTCAGCCTTTCGACGCCCACTGTTGGACATAGGCCTCCCCCAAGGATCTCCACGCCGATCGGTCCTGCGCTGCTTGCATCCAACGGTTTTCCACGACCTTGACCAGATCGGTTCGCGGCTATCTAGCTATCTCATATAAAATATCGTAAAATTTGGTGTCAAGTAGTTCATTGATTCCGCCCACAGTCCTTAATAATTATGTATTTCAACAAGAGTACTCATAAAAAGAACATTTAAAGTATAAGATTAATCTTATGTAAAACATTTAAAACCCCATCAATTTTATCAACACTTAAATAAGTTGCATGTACATATGTCAGTTATTTTATGCCGACATTACATTAAGAGAAGTGTATTACATAAAATTATATAGGGAACACATAAAGTAGATACTTTTCAAAATGCAAGCCAGTCGTCCACTGCGCTAAATTCTTTGCACGAAGCAGTGCGACTTACTAAACTCGAAGAAATCAAATATTCAATATTTTCTTTCCCTTTTCTGGCATCCAGGAAAAGTGCGGCGATGAGTTCTTCCACTCCACATATTACGCCTCCAGAATTCGGCGGAAAGTGGAGGACGGAAGTTAAGTCTTAATGGTAACGAAGTGTCTTAGCAGTGGCTTTCTAGGTACTCATTTCCCAGATGGCCTCTGCCTTTTATGTGTGGTTCCGCGTGAAGCTAAACAAACATGCATCAGGCCCAGGAATTACGCAGGTAGTATAAGTATCAGGTAGGTAAACCTATATTTAGTAGTTAAATTAAGAATCTCGTTATTTTGGAAAGCTTGTACGTACAAGCCACGTGGCTTGCATAAGTCCATCACGGAGAAATCCAATTAGATAAAAAATATTTTTTTTTCTTTTACACATCAGCTGAATGCCACAGATTAGTTCAGAGATGATTCCGTACAACCTCTTTCGTGAGTTCTCCATTCAACGTGACACTGGCGAAGTGATTTTGTGCTCAACTGGCACGCTCGGAACGCCATAATAAAAATAACAGAACAGAGATGATTGATGGTTGCAATTACGGTGAATTTGAATATCTAAACTGGACTGTAGCTGTAAATGCTATTAAAATCGGTCCAGCCTTCTACAATAATAGCCCAAGAAACAGTAAGTAAGGGAATATAAAGTAACAAAAATCTATAATTTCATAATGAAGTGTGATACAAAAAATGTAAACTACTATAATATTACTTAAACCTCAGTGAGAATAACTCATTTAAATATCCTTATAAATTAAAATTAATATTTTTATTTAAATTTATCTTTAACTCCAGTCGCGGTAGAGTAAATCTGGTCCAAGGTCAAAGCGTTTTGACTTCTTGCAGGGTAACATAAATATGTATTGCAAATCCTTCTTTATATCGTAAAACAAGCATTAGTACAAAATTGTGCAATAAAATTTAATATATGAAGCACATTACCTATAAATTTAGACCGTCATCGTAAGACACTTATTTCAAATCCTATTTCAAAAGGAATTATTTAATTTTGTTTGACTTAATTTTAAAATAATAATAGTAGCAACAGTAATATTTTTAATAAACTCTATTATCTATATATATAAAATCGAAAGGTCACTCACTCATCACGAAATCTCAGAAACTACATGTGCTAGGAATCTCAAATTTTGCATAGGAGTTACTTATAGGACGTAGGTGCTCGCTAAGACGGGAATTTGCAATATTCAATTTCTAGGGAGTTATTTTTGGGATCGAAAGTTTGTATGAAACTTCGTTACTACAAATGCTAGGAATCTCAAATTTTGCATAGACTTCACTAGGACGTAGTCATGGAGACAGAAATTAATAATAACATAGTTCACGCGGGTGAAACCGCGAGCGGGCCGCTAGTCTATAATATGTATATAGATAATAGAGTTATCACGTCAGTCAGCCAGTCATACGCATTATGTATTAACTGTAACATTTCAGCCTCATATGGCGTATTGTTCTCTTCTACGGTGGTCCAACCCTATCAACTTGAACCATTGATCTACAATGCAAATCTTAGCCTAAGACTAGTATAGAAACCCAACTTGCCACCATTTTTGAATCAGCAATAGGAAAACTCTTCGTAATTTTTAAATATTAAACGAAATACAATACTATATTCGTTCAATATGTCACCACAAATACAAATTCCACCACTTACTTTACATATAGTTTAGTAAGACTTCTCTACAGTTTTGTTAATGAGCGTCTCTAATGAAATGAGACAATACTAATAGGTCTGAGTGGTCCGAGTAAATATATTGTTTTACGAGCGGCGCCAGCGAATGTAGCACATTTCATTACAGCGAATGCAAACGGCACGAATGAGAATTATGTAAGATTTATTTAAAGAATTACAATGTTGCTAAAACAACCAATGTGGTGTAGTGTTTGACTGGACGTGATGTGTGTGGGTTCAAATTGTATTTTGGGATTTATGTTACCAAATTTATTACATAACAAAACTCTATTAGGTTACAAACTCAGATTTATGGACGGATAATTGCTCCTAAAATTGGCCTAATTGCAAATAAATACATTATTATTTGATTATTGACTTCTCTACAATACACGCTGGGAAAATTTAGTTTCTTATGACTATTCTCTGCAAATATAAATCTCTGCAAAGAAGGCGCGGAAGGAGAGCTGGATAATATATTCCACAAGCCCCAAGACTGAACCTACAATTTTTTTTCCGAAGTAGCTTTATTGCTGTTGACCTGGACTGGTCTTGACAGCGTCACCGGAACCTACAATGCCCATGCGGCCTTTTATATGATCGTTGACAAATAAATTGTAGGGTAAAATGAAAAAGAAATGATAATGCGCCTAAAAGTGGCGTGATCGGTAAGTGTCGTATAAAGACGTGTTTTGGGCTCCACAATATATCGACAAATACATTCGCTCCTTCATGAGCGAATGTATAGTGTTAAATATTAGTTTTATATTCACAGTATTTTATTCAGTTTTATTTTATTTTTTAATTCAAAGTAATATTTATTATATAATATTTAAAAACAGTTAATTAAACTTATAATAATAGCATAAAATGGTAGAATTCAAAGTAATATCATAAAAATGAAATCATTCTTAGTAAAAAGCAATTGAAATAAGTATATTGACGATATATGTAATTATATACCCGTATTGCGGCGACATATACCTACTTCACAGTAACAATTTATTAGACTGTCAATTTATTAGACATCATTATAATTGAAAACCACGAATAAAATTTTAAAAAGATAAAATCAAAGATAACAATGATGTTACGTGCTCTACAATATATGTTGCTTATTTTAAGCTTCTATATAATTACAATAAAAAATATATGCATATCATAACTTTATCTACTGAACCATTTCATAACTTTTTTTCACCGGTTTAGGTAGACAGAAGTAACCTGGGAATCTTCTGATAAGATACTCAGTTTCCATTAAGGATACTTTCGTTTACCACTTTTCTGTAGGTATTACGTGATGAGACTAGACCAGTTACCAGACGAAGAAATTAAAATATTAAATATTTTATTTACTTGAATGGAAATTGAATCCACAAGTTTTTGCAGTTACTGTCACACAGTTGCACCCCTGCGCTTTTTTATGTGTACTATTAAATAAAACTGGTAAATAATAACGATTGTAATTAAAACCATTTCAAGCGTGAAACTCTTTATTAAAAGAAATTGTTCGCATTAATTGATTGTTTGAAGCAATACAATTATATATAAAACCGACGATGAAGCTGACACGGATTGGAAATATTCCTAGTAATGAAAACATTGGTGGCCTGCACTCTATATAGTCTAAAATGTCGTAGATCGTGAGGCGTAGATGAGGATCTGAAAACATTGTAAGATAGATTTGGGTAAATTAATAATTCAAAGCCGCGCTCGCACTATATAAGGAAAGGTAGGGTAAGGTTAGGATTTCGGGAATTCCCCTTTATGCTTCCCGACACTTCCAAAAGGACCTTAGTAAAATTTAAGTGTTCTACGCCACCTAGGTAATTTTTAGGGTTTCATACCTTATAAGGAAAAAAGTAAACCTTACAGGATTCCATTAGCAGGAATTAATATAGTAAAATTATTTTCATTTCCCCTTATGGTAGACAAATTGAAACGTTGAGTTCCGCCACTCAACACGCAGCAGTAAAGCTGTCAACAACACTATCCTCAATTTATTATGGTGGTTACTATGTTTGTAAAAGCTAAAACAACTATATAGAAAAAAAACAAACTAAAGGTAGTTTGGTTTTTTTTTACTAAATACCCACATTACGTTTATCCCAAAAAATACGATAAATAGTAGTGGGAAAGAAAAAATCAATATTAGTTTAGCAAAAGACTACAATTATCTCACCGTTTTTACACAAGAGAAGTTGTTTTCCCAAAATTACTTGAATTTTCTCATATTCAATTATAGCCATTTCACACAATGCAGCGCACATAAATAAAGACATGCTTCCTAGTATGCCATCTAAAATAACTGTTAGTACACCAAATTCGGTGTGGTGTGAAAGCTAAAAGTAGAGGTAAATATGATGGTATACAAATAAGATGATATTATACCTAGCGGCGGCGTTGAGTTCCGAACTATAATTTTAAAACACACGTGAAGCAAAATTTTTGTATACTTTTTTATTAAAAATATGAATTCTATACATATACAATCCAGTATGAAATTTAGTTACAGTTATAAAGGCAGTTACAGTCTATATAGAGTAGGAGTGTAATATATTTTTTCACATAACACACTACCATCAGTTTGACAAGGCACATTTGTGGGGTGCCAAAAGTTAAAAATGGAACCCTATATTTTTTATTAGGATGCCTTCGTTGTCCGTCTGTTCGTATGTCAGTAGGTACATTTCATACGCATGAATGAATGAAACTTTGAAAAACTATGCTTGCAGTTGATCTACAATCTTGAAATTGGTACAGAACCTCGGGGGTGATGCCGATTCCCACTTAACTATTTTTTTTCTATAATAGCACGTACACTTTACGATGGGATAATTTAAGGCCTAAAAACTTACCAAAACGCTAGGATTCAAAATCGCACGAGAGATAAGACCAATATTTTTTAAACAAATGGCCACAATTTGATAAAACATCTGTAATAAAAAACGGTTAAAAACAAATATTTTACATGATTTCTTGTTCCAAAATTTTAAAATTGTCCGAATTACGCTCTTTAATCGACCGAGATTAAATTAAATTACTCACTTTTTTTCCAAACCAAATAACTTTAACAATTTTTTTAATTTCTCGATGTATCTCGGACTTAGCGACGTAGGCAGAAGGAAAATGGAAACCTAGCGTTAAAACACTCCATACCCATTAAAGCACTTCCATTCTCCATTTTACGCCAATGCCAATGCCGTGCTTTGCCTTGTTACCGGATAGAGGACACAAAAATTAAATTAAATAATTTATGTTATTTTTTCAAACAAAATATATAATAAAATTATCGTGTGTGCGTGTTTATGTTATAATGTAAAGTATAACATAAACACGCACACACTTACTTGTCAAAGCCGCAATTTTACCCTATATGCAGTTTCAGTAAAAGGAGCGCTGCCTCTTCCACCTGTATTATCTGTACACATATAGAAACAAAAGTAAAGAAAATATTCATATTAATACTCACAAATATTTTGGCAATCTTACTATTGTCTCGCATATTATCTAATAAATGCTTGTAAGTAAATAAATGTTTTGTTAATATTCTAATTTTTGCATCGTTCGTCAAATCTGTTGCAGCAAGCTTGGTTTCTAAAGATTTTCTTATAAAGCTCATGGTGGAACGAAATAAATCGAATGTAACTATAGAAGGCACGTCACGCAAATAGGCTAATATGATTATAAAACAGCCGACAACACACAGAATTTCCGGTATACCGCTGTTTCGTAGATACATAAAAATAGCAGTGTGAATAATTTTAATTAAAAATTGTACATACAGTACATAAAGCGAGGGAGCGTCTAACGCCTTTTGTGAAACTGACAATAACTTATATATGGTCCGTATTCTTCTACAAAAATTGTCAAAGAAGCGTTCCTCGGTATACAATGCACATAACGAATAGACCGATGTTTCTATTACAACAATTATATAACTCCAAGTTGAATGTACGTATGTTACAATCGTAAACACGAAACATACGTTTACGAAAATACATATTAAGCAATAAACCTTAAGTAAGTACTTAAAAGATTTTCTTTTGCTTATTTCATAGTAAAAGCCAAAAAATATTCTCAATAATATTATATTTTTTACTGAGCGCAACTGCCCACATAAATATTGGAATATCCATTTAATTAATATTTTCATTTCAACAGCACTACTGGCCAACAGTACTACCACTCTAGCTACGAACAGACAATGATTGAAAATTTGTACTGTCATAATTAACTAATGAAATATGAAATCATACAATGCTGTAATAAAATTGAATATGAACTTGAATTAATAAATAAGCAATATTTTTAAATACAATGAATATTTCCATATACGTATATTATGGTTCCGCCTATTTCTCGGCTACCTCAAAAGGTAAAAACGGAACCTTTATAGGCGTTACTGATGTTGTTTAACAATTGATACGTAAAGCTAATAAATTATTAGATACGTAAAGCTAATAAATTATTAGCTTTACGTATCAACACTCTTTATAAAAATTACGATAATGTCGTAAAAAAATATTACATTGCGCATAGTAACAGTATTAGAACTCATTATAATTGTCAGTCAATTCTGTGTATCAAATGAATAAACATGTAGTTCAAGCGGGCAAGGCCGCGGGCGGGTCGCTAGTCTATACTTATAATAAAAATCGTAGGAGGGTCGGTGTCTGTACTTGCAAGATATTTGAAAAAAATGTTATTGGGAACCTTTATTTATGTAAAAGAACCCAAAACAATGATTTTTAAAATTTTTGTCTGTTTGTCTGTGCGTTTGTTATCGCTAATCTAAGAATCGGCATAACTGATTTAGATGCGGTTTTCACCATTGGATTCTGGCAAGCTTGGGAAAACATATAGGGTTTATTTTATTACAATCGTTTCTGAAATAAAAAAGTTATGTCAATTAACAAAATAAAATAAATTCTCAAAAGACTTAAATTACTTGATGAGGCCGTCGTGGAGCAGTGGCACAAGTGTGTGAATTTAAACATAACAGTTGTGGGTGGGTTCACTTCCCACTCGGGGAAATTAATTACAATATATATTTTTTTAAATGCGCTGAGCTCTGCCACTCAACATGCAATGCCTGCAGAATTCGGCAGAAAATGGGGAACAGAGTGTCTTAACACTAGGTTCCCTCTGCGTACCCTGCTGTGTGCGGGATACAGAGCGATGCTAATTTAATTTGTTTTGATTTAGTATTTTCATTTCTCCGCTTTGGTAACAAGGCAATGCGTGGCTTTGAGTTGAGAGAACTAAATATGAAAAACAAATCAATTTCCAAAACACAAAAACTATGATTTATTTAATGCGTTATGCAAACTAAGATAATGAATCCATTTTAGGGTTTTGTACCTCAAAAGGAAAAAAACGGAACCCTTATAGGGTCACTTTTTTGTCCGTCTGTGAAGACCTTTATACTTCTGATATCACATATTCAGGATTACAGGTTTTTGCAACACAGAAATTAAGCTTCTAATACAACGCTATCAAAAGATATGAGCATTTATACATCTTTTTTGTTTCATTTTGTATGAAATTTGCCGTTTATGGTAGTACTTCCCGTAGATTTAAGTCAATTTTATTCGCCGCATCATCAAAACCTTTGAGATATTTCCCAATCTCAATTCTGAAATTGGTGCAGACTCCTCTGTTGACGAGTCCGACTCGCGCTTGGACGGTTTTTTCTTAAATTCACTTAAATGAACAATCATGTAGTTCAAGCGGGCAAGGCCGCGCGCGGGTCGCTAGTGTTAAGATAAAATAATGATGTTACTGTATATTTTCAACAGGTAGCACAGCTGGATTAATTAGGTTCACTTATTGGCATAATGTCATTATTTTTGTGTGATATGTTTTCGGTATGAAAATGAAATAAAAAATATACTTTCGAATATCATTTATTTAAGTTGCGAATTTGGTAAAAACACTGGTGCACACGTGAACTGGTGTCTAATGTATTAAAGTAAGTAACATTTATGTTATTATTTTTATTCATAAAACATACATTAAATATTGAACAACTCAACTCACATTTAACCTTTTTATTAATTTATTTGAAGTAAAACAATGATATATGTATATGATACTTGTAAAATTCCCTTAATTAAGTTAATATCGATGGGAAAAACACGCATAGCCGAAAAACTTGGCGGTCTTACTTCCAAATAGTCCAGAGCATCATATATTGAAACACGTAGCATTTCATCTATAAAAAATATATTTAATATTAAAAATACACTTATCCATACCTATATTATAAATTCGAAAATAACTCTGTTTATCTGTCTGTCTTTTACGCAATCAGGGCCAAACCGCTAATTTAATTGTGATACTAATGTGAATACTCATATAGAGATACTTGAGGGTCTCGGGATGAACATAGGATACTTTTTTTCTCATATTTGTAATATTTTCGATATATACCAATATATTAAAATATTTATTAATTTGACATGCAATTTATTCCGCTATGTTAATAACAACCGTCGTTGCTAACCGACGACTTGCAAAGCTTGTTGATAGGAAACGTCACCCAAAATGAGCTTCCTTAACGCATCTCACTATTGAAAACTAAAAATAATTTCATAAATATATTTAATAAATATTCGTATAGTTCAAGCGGACGTAGCCGCGTTCGGGTCCTCTAGCTTTAAATATATATTTAAGCTTATAAATTCAGAAAACAATAGATTTCAATTATTTTATTAAATAACTACTAACTTCGTAAGGGTACACATTTGTGTGCAGGAAAGGAAATATTTTTTAAAATTTATATTTTCATTGCTTCGCAATGCCTCCAGAATTCGCGGAAAGTGAGGAAAGGACTGTCTTAACTCGACGTCTCCTCTGCCTATCCTTCTGTTTGCGGGATACAGCGTGAAGCTCAAGAAAAATATATACATTTATATCAATTTATCTTACTATCATCATACAGGAGAAATTGTTGTCCTAAAATTTGTATTACTTTTTCATATTCCGCCTTAATCATTTCCGGGTATACGTTCGTCGTAAATATATAAACAAAACCCAATATACAATCAGGTACAAGTGCCCAAAACAATGTATCTTCTCCCTGAAAAAAACCAATATAACTGTCTTTTATAATATTTTTAAAGTAATTTCACTCTTATGAAAGATTTTTCTTAGAACTGGGTAACTAGAGTAAACTTGGGAAGGTTCCCACCCAACCTGATGGAGACTCAAATTGCCCGACCGAACAATGCCATTGTCGAGCTTGTAATGAGTAAATAACCTTCCGATGGCAATTATGTTATTATACAGATACCTTCTAAAGGCTTAATATAAAAATTTTAACTCTGTTACCAATGAATTTCTAAAAGCTTTTGGGTTACTCACGATCACAACGATAAAAGTTTCTAACCCCTAGTCACATGAGCCAAATCATTATTCAATAAATACATAAATAAAAGGTGTTGAGGAGTCAATTATACACTACAGTGTGAATCCTCACTTACAAAGTAGTAGTAATTTGTTTATACCGGAATAATGATAATTATACCGCAATACAGATGTCATAAAAATCTATTAGCATATTTAACTTACTAAAACAGATTTTCTTTAAACCACTGGAGATGTACATTATCATTTTATAACATTGAAATATAATTCCAAAGAACATCTGAAAAAAAATCGTATAATCTGAAAAAAGCTGTTCAATAATTTATAAAAACGTAAGCTAGCGGGTAGTACTGTCTACCAATATACATACAGACATCATTGATATCTTACTGTTATTTTTAATGTTATCCATATGAATTTTGTAAACATGTATATGTTTTTTTACAATTCTCATTTTCATGTCTGCATCAACATGGGTTGCGTTAAGTTTAATTTGTAATGATTTTCTAATACACTTCAGTCTTGACCAAAAAATATTGAACATAATTGTTGAAGTGAAGTTAGAAAAACTATTCAAAAATATAATAAAGTTCAAGGAGTAAGTCGCAACATTCGTATAAAAGCCAAATTTTAGACACAAAAATGCAGTTGCCAGTTGCAGAATGCCTTTAAGAATGATAACTGAATATACTCGTAAGATATAAAGCGATGATGCTTTTATTGGTTTCTGGACGTTCATAAGTCTATCAATTGTTCGAACTCCTGCACAGAAAGCCATAAAAAACTTTTCCTTAGTCCAGATGGCAACCAGTGCATTACATATACTTTCAAATTAAATTTATATTAAATTTAAGGACGTGAGTATATCAGAGTCCTGGGTATTCATGTAAAAGATAAGCTTTGGTAAGTATAGAATCACATTGACACTAATATAAATTAAGCAATATAGCTTTGCCAAAAGGCAAACGATTCTCTTAGATTTGCTTGTCTCATAATTTAATCCAAATATTAATCTTATTTTCAATACATTATACACGCAACATATTTTCTTATGAGCAAATTTAACAAACATCTTAACTTTAGGAATCATTTCTACAAAGGAGTATCAGGTGAATATAAAGACTAGACAAGCAGACATTAGGAACACAAATGCGGTACATTTTAATGCCGTAAAATAAATAATATAAATAAATGCGGCATTACAATAATAGATACATGATCAACCTTCATGATAAAATCAATAAATAATTTATTTTACTTTGTTACATTTTTTAAATTGGTTATTAGTTAATGAACAAAAATATAAAAAAGAAAGTCGAATCATTATTTATTGCAGTCATCAGCATTTTTAACCTTTTTTATGGAAAAAACAAGACAATCGAGCGTATGGGTCGTGTAACACTAGAGAAGCTACAGATGCGTTAACGACCTTTGAGGCGAAGATAGACGCGCATTTTAAGGTACCCAAGTCGTATCAACCTGGAAACACTGCCGCGGGTAAGCAATTCCACTGTTGACCTGGACTGATCTTGAAAGCGTTACCGGGCGGGGAGATGCGAGAGTAGCTTGCCCCTGTAGGAAAATTAAGAACTCTGATGGACGCTCGTGAAGGGTTGGCGATCGCAGGGGAATGCACCGAGACGCGGACGTGCCGTGAGATAGGACTGTTTAAAGACAACATTTATACAATATAATCGTTTTAATTCATAGCTTGTGTACAATTGTTTATGTGAAACACACTCATATAGAATGGTTAATTTGATGAAAGCCCATTGGAAACAATGGCAGTGGTGAGATAATTGGTGGCCTGCACTCTGAGTAGTCCGAAGTATATCACAACCCATACAAGACAATATGCAATTTTTATAAAAAAATTACATCGCGCGGCTTCTCCCGCTTGAACTACATGATTATTTCTATATTAGCGGCCCACTCGCGGCTTTGCCCTCATACTACTAACCATCTTACTTCTACTGCTTACATTAAATTAGGCCATATAGTCAAGCATCTAAAGCAATTCTTTATTCATATAAAAATTTCACTTTAATTTATTGTTTGTAACATTATTATTATATATGTAACACAGATTTCTATAAAACCAGTGATGAGGTCGATGCCGATTGGAAACACTCGTAGCGATGAGAAAATAGGCGGCCTGCACTCTATGTAGTCTAAGGTGTCGTATATCATTAGCCGTACGTGAAAATCTGTAAAGATTGTAATTAAAAAATATGAGATAATTGATTAACTTATACCTACCCACAATTTAATTTGTGTGGACTATATAATGGAATATTTTTTTTTTTTCACATTCCTGTAGGAAAATTGGACAGAAAGTGGAGAATGGAGTAACTGAACACTAGTGTCCCTCTGTCCACCCTGGTATGCGGGAAAAAGCTTGAAGCTGTAAAAACACCACCTATTATTCGAAATGTTAGCTACCAAATCTGTAAAAGATACATAGCGAAAACGGAACCTTTTACACCTTGCGCTTATTCTCAAAAATAAGACAGCTGGTCATGAGAAAGACAAAAGAAAAACAATATATTTATACAATTTTCTCACCGTTTCCACACAAGAGAAGTTGCTTTCCTAAAATGACTTTGATTTTATCATATTCAATTAAAGCCATTTCAGCCAATGCAGCACAAATAAACAAGGACAAGCTTCCTAGAATGGCGTCTAAAAAAATTGTTAATATACTAAAGAATGTGTTCTGTAAAAGCTAAAAACAAAATTTAAAATTATATAAGTTGAAAACGTAACGGAAAAATTCAAAAACATTTATTTATTTTATATAGAAAAACTCTGGCGTCGAGGCAAAGCGCGGCGTTGAGTTCTGCCACTCAACACGCAATGCCTAAAAAAATCGACAGAAAGTGGGGAACGGAGTGTCTTAACACTATGTTCCCTCCGTCTACCCTGCTGTGTGCGGGATACAGCGTGAAGCTGATTTTCTTTATCTATACTAACAAATTAACCCCTAGAAACTTACCAAGCTGCTAGGATTCAAGAGTCCACGGCAGATAAAAGCAATATTTTGTAAACAATTGGCCACAATTTCATAAAACATCTGTAAGAAAACTAATCTTTAATTTTATATAGCAAAATGCATATTGCATGGAGATAGATAAAATATTTTTCATTATTCAGTTTCTGCATGTTTCTTTTTCCAAATTTTTAAAATTTTCCGAATGATGTTCTTTGATCGATTTAAATTAATTTACCCATTTTTCACATCTTTACACCAATTAATTTCATCTGTGTTGTCTATTAATAACTCACAAAGTAACAAAAGATCAGTTTTGGCAAAAAAACAATAAAAATAGACATTCATATTAATACTCACAAATATTTTAAGAATCTTGCTGTTGTCTCGCATATTATCTAATAAATGCTTGTAAATAAATAAGTGTTTTGTTAATATTTGTATTTTCACATCGTTTCCCAAATTTGTGCTATCAAGCATTGTTTCTAAAGATTTTCTTATACACCTCATTGTGGAACGAAATAAATCGAATGTTACTATAGAAGGAACGTTACGTAGATAAATTGATATTATTACAGAACAGCCGAAAACACACAGAATTTTCATTAAAAAAGTCTTTTCCAGGTACATATAAAGAGCGGTATGAATAATTTTTAAAATAATTTGTGCATACAATATACAAAGCGACGGAGCTTCTAACGAATTTCGTGATATCGACAATAATTTATATATGATCTTAATTCCCTTACAAAAATTGTCAAAGAAGAATTCCTCAGTATACAAAGCAGATAGTGAATAGACCGATATTTCTATTACCGCAAACATAAAATTAATAACACTCGAAAATAAGTTTAGACTTATAGCAACTGTCAACACGATAAATACATTTACGATATTATATGTTAAGCAATAAAACTTAAGTAAGTACTTAAAAGATTTTCGTTTGCTTATTTTGTAGTAGAAACCAAAAAATATTCTTAATAACATTATATTTTTTACTGAGCGCAACTTTTCATAGGAAGTTTGGAATATCCAATTAATTAATGTTTTCATTGTAAAGGTACAAATGGCCACAATATTGTCGCTTGAGCTACGAAGTGACAACTGTATGAAAAATTGGTTTTAGCACTCGACTTGAATCGATAATTAAGTAATCAAATAATAAAATACTCATGCAATCAAGTAATATAATTAAATATGAACTAGAATTAATAAACAGTTTGGTGGTTTGTTAAAATGTAAAATTATCTACACAATTTTTGAATTTTGTATTCAGGTACAAATGAAATTAAAACAAAATGAAAATTTTCTAAATTAATAAAAAATTAAAAGCATTACTAAGGTGAATTTAGCACAAAGCGTGGGACTGTGTTGTGAATTTGATTCCCAATTGGGGAAATAAATTGTTATTTAATGTTTTCATTTCATCGCTGTGGTAACAAAACAAAGAACAGCGTTGAGTTCCGCCAATCAGCACACAATGTCTCAAACTTTCGGTGGAAAAAAGCCAACGGAGTCTCTTAACGCTAGACTCCTTTAATCTACCCTACTATATCAAGTTGAATATGCAAAATTTGTTAAATTTATTGATCTCAAGGAATGTATTTCTGTTAGATTAATAATTTCGTTAATTTGGGTGGAAGGGATGAACCACTCTGAATGCAACTTTTACAAAAGTAGTTTTGACAGATTTACTGACAGAAAGAAAAACGGACAAAAAAAGGCTTCCATACCTATTTCATGATTGTAGGTCAACGGGAAGTACAGTTTATATAAGATTACCAACTTGAGCTTGCGGGGGCATACACATATTTAGAAGACTTAGAAGCCTGAATTTTTTTCTATGCTTTAAAGAACCACAGATCTTAAAGCATAGAAAAAACATAAACTCATAGCCGTCGCGTTACAGTTAGCTTAATTATTGATTGACGCCTATTCATATTACCTATATATTTTTTGTGTGACATAAATGTTTTCCGAATGAAAATAAAATAAAACAAAAAAATATAATTTTCATTATCATTTATTTAAGTTGCGAATTTCATTAACAACACTGGTGCACACATGAACTCTAATGTAATAATACATAATTTTTCTATTTATATTTAAAAAACATTCTTTGAAGATTGAACACTAACATTACGATGATTAACATGACGTTTAACATTTTTTAAAATTGATTTGAACGAAAACAATGATATATGTGTATGATACTTCTAGAATTCCCTTAATTAAATTAACACCAATGGGAAAAACGCGGAGAGCCGAAAAACTCGGCGGTCTTACTTCCAAATAGTCCAGAGCATCATATATTGAAACACGTAACATTTCATCTATAAAATATATATTTAAACATATAAATTTGAAAATCTATAGATCTATAGATTTTCTAAATAACTATAAATCTATAGATTTCAATTATTTAATAAATACTTTTATATTATTTCTTCCTCCCAATCAAAATTGCGGGATGAAGATAAAAGAATAATAATAAAAAAACTATTTATATAAATTTATCTTACTATCATCATACAGAAGAAGTTGTTGTCCTAAAATTTGTTTTACTTTTCCATATTCCGCCATAACCATTTCCGCGTATACGCTGCACGTAAACACATAAGCGCTACCTAATATACAATCAGGTACAAGTATCCAAAGAAATGTATCTTCTCCCTGAAAATTAATAATATAACTTTTATTTACAACTAACTCTCAAGGAATCTTTTTTTTTGCTTTACGCTATATCCCACACATAGCATGGTAGGCAGAGAGGACCTGGACACGCTCACAACCTGTCGCGCGTTACTGCTGCTCGCTTGTAGCGCCACGATTGGCCTCATTGGTAATGAATGAAATTGTATAAAAATTTGGACGAACATAATATAACTATTGTAATATACATATGTACAGAGAGTCAAGTCACAACTTTAGAATATATAGCTGAACTAGCTTTTATTTCAGCTTCGCCCGTGTGGATAAAAAGAAGTGAGGATAAGAGATATATAATCGTAACATAGAATTCACCAAAACCTTTTTATCTTCCTAATCCTATTTTTTTATCTTCACTTTCATCCCCACCACTCCTTCGTATCTATCATATGCATTCATACGTGCTAAGATAATATCTTTAAGGAAGATTCACACCACACCGCGGGTCACAGTAACTTTTCGGTCCCATCTCATTTTCTTGTATGATATATCACCCCCTTAGAAATATAGTCAAATAAAAATTTAACATTTTTGTACAAAAATTAAACTTACAAAATCATTTTAGATGATACAGTAGTAAATGTTCTTTGAATTAATTGTTGATTTAAATAAATCATAAGATATAATATAGATAAATATCTATATTATATCTTTTTTTCTTAAAATGATGGTTTTTTTATATGGCCATTATAATTCTAAAGGTGCGATATATTGTTACTTGCATAATTGGACAGGGACTTATAAGGAACTAGTATGAATTTTATCATCGTTTCTTATATACTCGTAAGCATATTTTGACAGACTGAGATCAGACCGAAAACGAACCGTGATTCCTCAGGTACTATTAGCCGGCTTTAAAAGGCATCAATAGTAATTATAATATAAAGTGATAGAAATCCATTATTATATTTAACTTACTAAATCATTGTTTTTTATTAAAGCGCTGGAAATATATACTATTATTTTATAACAATTATATATAATTCCATAAAACATCTGAAAGAAAAGTTATCGTAAAACTTAAAAGCTGATTAAAACACAAGTTAATAGATATAATTATTATGTTTATAGTTGTACTTACAAACATCGTTGGTATCTTAATATTATTTTTAATGTTATCCATATGAAATTTGTAGACATGTATGTGTTTTTTCATAATTCTCATTTTCATATCTGCATCTACATTTGTTGCGTTAAATTTAGCTTGTAACGATTTTCGAATAAGCTGAATTCTTGACCAAAAAATATTAAACATAATTGTTGAAGTGAAGTTAGAAAAAATATTGGAAAATATAATCAAATTTAAGGATAACGCCCCAATTATGTCATGTGTGCCAAATTTTAAACACAAAAATGCACTGTGAAAGCTTTTTACAATGATAACTGAATATACGATATAAAGCGATGATGCTTTCATTGGTTTCTGGACGTTCATTAGTCTATCAATTGTTCGAACCCCTGCACAGAAGTCCAAAAAAAACTTCTCCTTAGTCCATATGGCAACCAATACATTACACACACATTCAAGCAATGTTATTACTAAATTTATGGACGTGAATATATCTGAGTCCTGGGCATTCACGTAAAACATAAGCGTTGGTAAGTATAGAATCACATTGCCACTAATATAAATTAAGCAATATAGCTTTGCCAAGAGACAAATGATTCTCTTAGATTTGTTTGTCTCATAATATAATCCAAACATTAATCTTATTTTCAATATATTATACACACAACATATTTCCTTATGAGCAAATTATAAAAAATACTTAATTTTCCGAATCATTTCCAATGAGTAACAGGAAGGAGTACCAGAACTGTACAAGGAGGCGGTAGGATAATGTATGCGGTATATTTTAATATAGTAATGTGCCGCATTACATTAATAAATACATGATGAAAAGTCTTGATAAAATCAATAAATTATTGACAGAATTTGTTTTACTTTGTAATATATTTAGTGATGAAGTACTCTTTAATATGTTATTTTGTTTGATGAGATCTTTGATTTTTACGATTATACCTACTCTATGAATATTGTAATAGTACTTTGTAATAGTTTTAAGGATTATTTCAATTGGTTATTTGTTAATGAAAAATATATATATTAAAATTAATTTCTCTGTGTCTTATTAACGTTATTAAGTTTGAGCAAGCATGACAGGATTACAAAGTATCATCAGGAATGGGAGAGATAAAAAAGACACAATATAATCTCTATATACACGGTGGAAGAGCCACTGCTCCTTTTACTGAAACTGCTGCTGAAATAGGGTAAAATATTTCAAACCCAGAGCTAAAGAAATTTATCAAGGTACCTCAACAGTTTGGACGTAGGATTTTTTTTTCGTTACGTCTCATACGTGTGCAACGTTGCCGCTTTGACAGGTAAGTGTGTACGTGCTTATGTTTTACTTTACAAATGGCGTTTTATTTTAAAATGATAATTTTATTATTTATTTTGTTTGAAAAAATAACTTTTTCATTTTAAGGAATAATTTTTTTTCTTAATTATATTAGGCTTTTATAGAATAATTAAAACTGTAGTTTCATTTAAAGTGGTGCTGACAATTCCATTCCAACAAAATATTTTGTCTGTACATTTTGTATTCTTGACTGAAATGGATAGAGGGGCACTTAAAAACAATAATAGAAAGAAGAAATATATTTTTTTAATTTCTTGTCTGTCTGTATGTATGATCATGCTAATCTCTAAAAGTACTGAACCGATTTACATAAAACTTTCACCAATTTCTTTGTTTTAACCGAGACTGTAATCGAGTCTTAAGCAGTAACCATAAACCATAAGATGTCACATATCTATAGCCCAGCTTGCTCTGCCGACAACATAGAGCTGCCCCTTATGCACTAGCTGATCTCGGACCATGCTTTCTATAAGACAGAATGTTATAAAAATACCTAAAAAAAATAGACGGACAGTACAACGTCCGCCATTTGTCTTTTTTTTAATTGAGAACGGGACAGAGCTGTCTTTATCTGCAAATATTTCCAAAAGAGAATTCCCATGGAATTTAGGATATAGTTATGGTTATACCAAAGAAAACTGTTGATTCCAGCACATTGAGAGTTTCGCCACAATTTAATAAATTTAGTATTTTTGATTTTCCAATGGAATAAGGTGAAGGCTGAACTTTATTTCTGTTACTTCCGCATGAGTAAAGCTTGACCGGTATTATAAACTTAATGACTGGCTTACCAGCTGTGGTGTTAAATGCCCGTCAAAGTCGTTTATTTTTAAAATGTTTAATATGACAGTTGACTATTATAGGCAATTTTAATGGCATATACAAATAATAATTTAGATCGTTGTGAATTCGTGACACATTGGGACCGACAGCCGTCTGATAAAATAATTGCAACTGTCATAGTTATATTTATGTAAATTGTTCTAATTTTCTCCCATAAACGTGGCGGTGGAAAACAAAGAATGGAGTGTCTTGATACTAGGTTCTCTTTACCTGGCACTTTCTGACCATAAAGGCCACACAAAGGAAGTTTTGGGCGGGCGGGTAGTAGTTTTAAAATAAAATTATGACCATTACCATTTATTTCCTACAGCTGGATAGGTACGCCTATTGGCATTACATTATTTTTAGATGATATTTTGTATAAAAATAAAATAAAACGAAAACAAATATTTCAACATCATTTATTTATGATACAAATTTCATTGAGAGCCCTGGGGTACACTAAACTCTAATGAATTAATACATCTTATTATTATTTATGCAACAGCAACATATTGAACAGCAACTGACATTTAGGCCTCTTCGCCTATTTAGGCCTATTCATGGGACGCCATGAGCTCGATCTTCAGCTCTTCGCATCCAGCCGAGAGAAGAGGCCTATGTCCAGCAGTGGACGAGGACAGGCTGATAATGATGATGATGATGATGATGATGAACTGACATTTGACTTTTTTTAAGTAGATTGAAGTAAAACAATGACATATGTATATGATACTTCTAAAATTCCCTTAATTAAATTAATATCGACGGAGAAAACACGCAGAGCCGAAAAATTTGGCGGTCTTACTTCCAAATAGTCCAGAGCATCATATATTGAAACACGTAACATTTCATCTGTAAAATATATATTTAATATAAACATATATTTATTTAAACTTGTAAATTTGAAAATCAATAAGATTTCAATTATTATAATAAATAAATTTTTCGAGTCTGAAACTAACAGAAACGTGTAAATCGAAAAAAAATGTTCTATATATTGTAATATAATTTAAAACACGCAGAACGCGTGCCAAGTTCTTTTATAAACAGAACTGGCGAGCAGCACCGTGTGTTATTTTACATTATATTATTCTCAACATAATAAAATCTCAGTCGTGTATAAAAGCTAAAAAATATATATTTATATTATACTATCATCATACAGGAGAAGTTGTTGTCCTAAAATTTGTTTTATTTTTTCATATTCCGCCTTAACCATTTCCGCGTATACGCTGCACGTAAACACATACGCACTACCTAATATACAATCAGGTACATATACCCAAAAAGATTCATCTTCTTCCTGAAATATAATAATATAACTATTTTTAACATTGTTAAAATTCAACATTTAGGACAGAAACATTTTTTTAGCTTAACGCTGTCTTGTGCTCATAGCAGGGTACGCAAAGGGAACCTAGCAACTTGGGACCTAGTGTTAAGACCCTCTGTTCCCCATTTTCCACCGGATTCGGGGGGTTGTGGGTGTGAAGTGAGTGTTGTAAACTTGTAATACCTATACAATATGGAATGACTTTATAAAACAACATTTTTTTTTCGATTGGGAATGCTCTTGTTGTTTCTCATACAGGAATATTTTTAACAAACAGAGATCAGATCGGGATCGAACCGTGACTGGGTCTTTAGTATGTATCCTTTAAAATAATATTAATCTGTTTTAAAGGGCAATTATAATAATTAAATTATATTGAACTTACTACAACTTTCATTTCTATCAAAGAGCTGGAGATATATACTATCAATTTATAACAATGAAATATGACTCCATAGAACATCTGAAAGAAAAATTTATAAAGTAAATAAATTAAAAGTTAATAAAGTAATTTATGGCTTCGAAAGTTTATAAAAACATAACTAAACGGAAATATATTTTAAATATGGATGTACTTACAAACATCATTGGTATCCTACAGTTATTTTTAATGTTGTCCATATGAAATTTGTAAACATGTATGTGTTTTTTTATAATTCTCATTTTCATATCTGAATCTACATTTGTTGCGTTAAGTTTAGCTTGTAATAATTTTCGAATAAGTTTCATGCTTGACCAAAAAATATTAAACATAATTGTCAAAGTGAAGCTAGACAAGTAATTTGAAATTGTCATTAAGTTGAGACAGAAAATCAAAATTTTAATAATAATGTCAAAATTTTAGAAAAAAAAATGCCGCGTGAAAGATTTTCAATATGATAATAGAATATAAGATATAAATAGAAGATGCTTTCATTGATATCTGGACGTTCATTAGTCTGTCAATTGTTTGGACCCCTGCACAGAAAGCCATAAAAAACTTTTCCTTAGTCCAGATAGCAACCAGTGCATTACACACACATTCAAGTACAGTTATTACTAAATTTATAACCGTGAAGGTATCTGTTGTATCTCCATAATAGGTGAGCACTGACAAATATATAATCGCATTGCAACTGGCATAAATTAAGCAATATAGCTTTGCTAAGAGACAAAAGATTCTCTTAGATTTGTTTGTCTCATAATATAATCCAAATAATAATTTTATTTTCAATACATTATACACGCAACACAATTCCTTATGAGTTAATTTTAAGAATTTCTTAATTTTAAGAATCATTTCTGTAACGGAGTATCAAGTTAATATAAGGACTAGACAAGTAGAGCTTAGGAACGTATATGCGGTACATTTTAATATCGTAATGTACCGCATTGTAATAATACATACATCAATGTTGATGATAAAATCAATAAATTATTGACAGAATTAATTTTACTTTGTTACATTTTAAATGATTACGGACTATTTTTATTCGTTATTTGTTAATAAAAAAAATTAGAATGAATTTCTGAAACATTATTTATTTTACTTGCTAATTTTTTTACTGAAAAGCCAAGACAAACGAGCGTACCAACTGGTCACCTATCACCGCCACTCACGACTCCGTACAACACCAGTGGCGTTACACAGTTACGTGACGCGTGGAAGGAAGTTCCTGCGAAAACGCACAGTAGTGGAGTGCCACGAGTCCAGATGATGAGAATAATATTTGAGCGTTTGACTGATTGTCTGGTTGGAAAATTCGGCGAGGTACCAGGTCAAACAATTGTTCCCCAGAACACTCCCCATTATAAGTACGATAGAGACAGCGAGAGACACACAGCGAAGAACGCGAAGATGGGAGCTTTACGTTGTTTTCGATCAAATGGTTCAAGCTGATGAGAGCTGATAGGGGTGCACCTGTGGAGAGATGAGACTAAGACTGTGTACAAAATGTGTTTATCACGCGATTGTAAACTGTTTTTTTTTTTGGTCATGAGGTTAATGCTGTTAGCTCTATTAGCTTTTACAGCGACACCGGGATGGGAGGGAAGAGGGTACTCTATCCCTAAAGATATACAAGTACTAAGTGGCTGCCTGTAAGGAAGTCGAGGACTGTAAGGGCGCCCCCTGCGGGACTCGAACCTCGGCTTGCGGCCGTCGAGCGTACACGTAAACTGTAATTTGAAACTTGCACTATAAAATAACACAGATACACATAGAAAATAATTTTATCCCACACCACTCAATAAAGATTACTATTCAAAAGTACGAAACCAAAATATTTGTAAATATAATAATCAGCTATGACGTCTTAACATGAACAATAAAATTTATATGTAAAGTTTGTGTACGTTCGCGTGCGCCGGCGCCAACGGCCCACGTGGTCGGCGCCTAGGACGAATTATATCTATGGAATTATACGGGTTTTTACTTTTAACAGTACAGCGAAATAACTACCGACTACAATTAAATTAACTTATTTATGAAACTAAATTAGCCTACTTTATAAAAAATAAAATTTTAAAATAAAACTTTTTATAACAATATGTGAATATTGCTTGAGTACAAAGGTAATAAAATCAATCAGTTACAAAGGGCTAGTTTCACTTTACTCATAAAATATAAATATAAAAAAAATGTTAACATTACTAAGAAACAATATAAAAAAATGCTCTAGTTTTTTTCCCAAATCTGGGAACAATGGAAATGGAAACTCTTTAATTTAATTCAAAAAACGCACCATACCGACCAAATTGCCTTTTACTCACTTTTTTTAGACCGTATGTTTACATGCACAACTTATATCATCATCGTTACCTAAGACTAGCTTTTAATATATGCGAATATTTTGCTTGACCCGCAATATAAACAATTTATATTCACTTCAATAATATGCTTAAATAATTGTAGCTCTTGTTACAGAATTATAAAATAGGTAATAAGACAGCAAATATATTTATAGTTTTTATAAAAAATAATTTCTCAATATTATTTTAAATATGAATACAAATAACAAACTAAAATCAATCCATACCTATATTATAAATTCGAAAGTAACTCTGTCTGTCTGTCTGTCTTTTACGCAATCAGGCCCAAACCGCTAATTTAATTGTGATAAAATACTCATATAGAGATGCTTGAGGGTCTCGGGATGAACATAGGATACTTTTTTTTCTCATATTTGTAATATTTTCGATATATAGCAATATATTCAAATATTTATTAATTTGACATGCAATTTATTCCGACATGTTAATAACAACCGTCGCTGCTAAGCAACGATTTGCAAAGTTTGTAGTTAGAAAACGTCACCCAAAATGAGCTTGCTTAACGCATGTCTCTATTGAAAACTGACAATAATGTCGTAAATATATTTAATAAATATTCGTATAGCTCAAGCGGGCGTAGCCGCGTTCGGGTCCACTAGTCTATATATAAATTGAGATCTAAATAAATATTAAAAAATATTTGTATGTAGGTTTATTATTATTATTATTATTATTAACATAATATTAAAATACCGCACCCGAATCATTTCTTATAACATCTCCTACATTCAAGGGTTTCTGGTAGAGATCTCTATTAGAGATAAGTTATCCTTTGTACACTTTTTTACCTGTTGTTATAAGTTTTCTGTACTTTCTATCTTGTGTGGTACATAAATAAATGAAAAAAAAATCAATATTTAAATTCTCACTGGGGGGAATATTTTTAAATTTTCCTAGTCTATCAAAATAAAGCGCGGTTTTGAGTTCGGGTACTCAACACGTAATGCCTAAAGAATTCAACGGAATGTGAAATTGAACGGAAGTGTTTTAATGGGAACGGAGTGTCACACTAAGCCACTGGGCCTGACATACTATGTGCGGGATTCAGCGTGAAGCTAAAAGAAATAAATTAACGTAGAAACGGCGGGAGGTAGAGGACGGTGCTACAAATGAAAACTACTGATTATTAATATATTTTTTAGGTCCCGCTTTCGAAAGAATCCCGTTCTTTTGCTTCACACGTGTAAAAATCCCTTGTTTCCAGATAAAATCTGGCAAGGTGTGATATACTTACAAATAAAACAAAAAGCAATATTCTTAGAAGTTCTAACAATGGCTAGAAGCCCACAAAGTCGATTGCCTTTTGCAGTTCACACGGCTTTCTCTACACGTTTATATATTCAGTATGTGGACGTCTGACCGCAAATATCATCTCCATCCAGTCTCGCTACTGATCATTGGTATGGATTCATATAAAACAGAACCAACGAAGAAATTATAATTTAAATAATTGTTTCTTTTTACTTTCACTTGCGGGATTTAAAACAGAAAGAATCTATTGGAGACACTAAATTTTAAGGTTAAAAATTAATATAATAAATAAATGGTATGTCGACTAAAGTCGGGACTTTTAGGTATAGATGTGTAAGTTAAAATTCCATTTTGAATTATATGAAATGGAAAATTTCCAAAAAATATTTCATGATATGCCAGCTCCTACTTGCACACCGGTTGAGGGATCTATGAAAAGAGACTGAGCAGCCTGCAGCAAGAGTCTGCTTACATTGTTTCTCCTGTCATTATTTCCACTCGATTATATAAAGAACTAGCGGCCCTTTCGGGGTTATACCCGCGTGAACTATGTTATTATTAATTTCTGTCTCCATGACTACGTCCTAGTGACGTCTATGCAAAATTTGAGACTCCTACCATTTGTAGTAACGAAGTTTCATACAAACTTTCAACCCCAAAAACAACCCCTTAGAAGTCGATTATTGCAAATTCCCGTCTAAGAGAGCACCTACGTCCTATAAATAACTCTTAGCCAAAATTTGAGATTCCTAGCACTTGTAGTTTCTGAGATTTCGTGATGAGTGAGTGACCTTTCGATTTTATATATATAGATTACAAGCGCGGCGTCGAGTTATTTTATTTTTTTTTTATTTATTTGTAAAAGGTTCACCAGCAGTTGTTACAATGATACTTATAATACTAACACATGCAATACAAAAAAAAAGACAACTACACAAAGGTACAACACAAGTGTACAACTATATAAAGGTAAACACAGCATGCAATCACATAATTGTTTTACTTAAATCTAATGTTTATAAAAATAAATTCTAATCAACTTGTATGTTGTAGTTTAAGTGCTACCTACTAGTTAATGAAAATTATTTGAGATTTTTCAAGATATTATTGTGAAATTTATTTATCGAATCATAAAATACATCCGTAACCATACTATAGTCGTTTAGAAGTTTGCTCAAACGAGGAATTGCTGAATTTGAACCGAGTACAGTGCGACGAAATGGGATAGATAGTGGTGCAATTTTAGACCTAGGATAGCAACGAGGGACTTTGAAATTAAAGCTACTTAACAATTGAGGACAGTCGATATAATTATTTAATATTTTATAAATAAAGCGAATATCTAATAAAGTTCTACGATTGTCCAGTGATATCATTTTAAAATATTTTAACCTCTCGCTGTACGAAGTTAACTTTTTAACGTTTCCTGTAGAAAATGACAGATTCCACAAAAAACCACAGTTTCACCACTCAACACGCAATGCCTCCAGAATTCAGCGAAAAGTGGGGAACGGATTGTCTTAACACTAGGTTTCCTCTGCCTAACCTGTAATATGCGGGATGCTGCGTGAAGCTAAAAAAACTTATCTTTTCATTATAATATATCAAAGATTACTTAAACATGTGCTCAAATATTAACAGAACCATTGTATGCAAAATAGCTCGTTTTTAACTGAACACATAAGTTAAACTCCTTTTCTTTTGCTGACAAAGATAAGTGTTTTCTTAACGGGTCCAGATAAATACCGAATTTTTATTTTATAAACTATGAACATCCAACGCAAATTTCATTATAACAAAAGTAAATTGGATGCTTATGCCATAGGTGCTACAGTCACGACTATGCGTAGGTCTTCTCCATAAAGGCTCGTTACAGGTACTCTTAGGTAGGTACTCTTTCTTTAAATTTAATGATGTGAACTAAATGACCTGAGAAATGAACGGAGAACGTCTCCACCCACTTTATTGCAAATAATACAAAAACATATGTTAAAACGTTCACTGTGGCTTGAGATCGAAACCAGCCTCTTATAGACTTCACGCCGATGTGCGTTATGTTACCTATATATAAAACTATGAGGCGGAAAAGACCTCAACCGCACCACCTGAAAGTTCTCAAAAGTAGGTCTCGCAGTGAACGTGTTAATTGTATAAATGTTTGACGACCTCTATAGAGAATTTTTTTTTATTAATGAATTTCATATTAAACGTAGTAAAAACGATATATAAATAAATAAAAAAATATCTTTTGCTGGTGTTGATTCAAAAGTCTTGATTGTTTGGTTGCTCCAATGGACCGTAGACTTGAATTTTTGTTATTAATTACAGCTTGAAATCTCCACGCAAGCCCTATATAAATGTCTCGACAAATGGACCGATGGTGAACAAGGTGACCCTATAAATCCGATAATACTTAACTTAACTTAACTTCTCGCTTTATCCCTAGCGGGGTAGTCACAGAGAATGGAGCGCCTCTTTCACCTCGTCCACTGTCATCAACCTCTTCATACATGCCCTTCGGGCATGCATGCATTCCTCTTGCTTTCTACGCGACTTTCCTCCAGTATCCTTGATACTGTATTTTCGAAGGTCAACCGAGGTCTCCTCCTATAATACACCCATAACACTAAAAATAAGAAATGGTCAGATTTTGCATAAACAAGAAACTTCCAATGCATTTGAGAAAACCGTATTAAATGTTTTGCGGTGCGCATGACGCATTGTACTATACGCGCTACGAAATTCACTCCAGACCGGCTATTTATACCAGTCCTTGCAATAAAGTGGTTTGTACTCATATATATACATATATGTAGGGAAACTTTTATGTAATAGTGTTTACAATGCTCAATTAGAAGCATTCAATAGGGTTCCGTACCCCAAAATGAAAAACCCTTGTAGGATCACTTTGTTTTCAGTCTGTCAAGATCATCTATCTCGAGATCGCTTTGATGTATCAAGCTGGAATTATTATTTAATATTTAGGCCTACGGTCACTTGGCGCACAAATATTTTTAGCTTTTTGTACAATTTACTACCCAAATGATACTAATTGGTTTATTGAATTATTTATATTGATTTAAAAAATCATTAAATGAAATATCAAATGAATAAACATTTATTCAAAATATAGATAAATATAAGAATAATATTATTATTTTTTTTACTATTTTACAAAATATGCAGAGGCTCGCGGCGCAGAGGCACAAGTGTGTGACAGTAACGCGACGGTTTCGGTTTCGATTCGTACTCGGAGGAAAGAATTATTATGTATTAATATTCATATTTCTTCGTAATTCTAGTACTAAGGCAAAAGCACGGTGTTAAATTCCGCTATGGCGGCGGAAACGCGGTGGCGCGCGAAAAGTGAAAAAGAGAGGAGTGTCCTAACACTAGGCTCTCTCTACCATACTATATACGGTATACGGCGTAAGCTGAAACATTAAAAAAATAACAAAATATTTATAAAAATTATCTTATTCGTCCACGTATATGTATATTAGGTACACACACTTCACTTTAAGAAGGGCTTCAAGGCTGACTTAATAAATTATTTAGGAGGTTTTCCATCACTCGTCCACAATGAGGTCATATCTTGTCAGCGTGAATGGAGCCCACGCCCGATCAGATGTTACTGGAGACGTTTTTGAATGTAGGCCTGCCTTGTCAACACTGTATGAATAAAAAGGTAAATATGTTTAATTCATGTTTATACGTCGCCTTGTCATCTGTTTTACGAAAAGTGTTACAATTTTTTTTTTATTATGCATATTGTTAGAAATCGAAGTCGAAGATCGAAGAAAAAATACAGTCGAATTGATTACAGAAGTCAGTTGAAAATAATAACAACAATTTAAGCACTTTAATTTTATTATTTTTATGCCTAAGCCAATCGTGGCGTAGGGGCGTAAGCGTACGACTGAAAACGCGGCTGGTTGTGGGTTTGATTCCCACTCGAGGTATATTTAATACATATTTTCATTTCCTCGCTCTGGTAACAAAATATGAGTATGAATTGACGTGATCATTACCAATAAGTAATTCTATTTCTCAGCATGACGCCTTTTAATAATATTGTACCGCCTCGTGTAAACTATTGTAGACATAATAACTTACGCGGGCGCCAGATCGCATACGTAGGACGCAGGAAGGATTGCATACCAAAAATATGAATATATAATAACACTAGTTTTCCATTATTGGGACTGTATAATCGACATCAACCAGCCAGTCATGGCGCAGGGGACCAAGTGCGGATGCAAACACGAAAGTTTGTGGATTCGATTCCCACACAAGGAAATTAAATACTTAATATTTCTACGCTCTGGTAATGATGGCAAAGCGCTATGTTGAGTTCCGCCACTCAACACACAATGCCTTTTTAGATATATGTAGGTGCACGATATAAAGAAATTAGAAAACTGAGAAATTATTATATTAAACTAAACCAGAGAGAAATTTAGTATTATTTTTCTACTTATTTTTTAAAATTACAAAAAGCAGCTAAATATGTAGTTATGACAAGAAGGAATCGTAACTTTGAAGTGTTAATAGTTTAAGGAACATTTTTATAAATAGATTTTATTTTCTTTAACTATGCATTTTTCAGTATCACGATGTAGACCAGACTATTCGAGACATTTCATTTCTTTCACCGCGAAGATATGAAAAAAAAAATATTATAATGGTTTCGAACCCACTACCGTCGCGTTTACAATTGGATATTGTATCGCTGCGCTACGACGGCCACACTATAATATGTAAAATAATCCAAAAATAGAATATAAATAGATATGTATATAAAATTAGACACAATTGATATTCAGGACGCGTCTCGCGCGATATAGCCGCGACGACGCCGAGCAGGTGGTGGCGCCTAGCTTGATAGATAACTATATAAAAAACATACTTAATTGTCATGTTTTGACATTTCAATGTGTCAAGGCGTTTTGTACGTGCCTATTTAATATACACTAGCGGCCCCCGCGCGGCTTCGCCCGCTTGAACTTTGCAAATATTTTTTTAATATTATTTAAGTGTATTAAAGGAAAATATATAAATGGTAATTTAAATGTTTTAGTTTTATTTGATTTTGCCCGAAGTAATTGTCATATTAAATAGAAAAATATTTATTCTATTCATATCAGTCTAGGTACGCGCACATGGAAAACGCTGTTAATCTCTATCTCGCGGGAATTCCAGAATAAAGGAAAACCTTCCGGAGAGCATAAGCTCATCATATAGGACAGTGAAAGTCTAATAAAAATCGGTCCAGCTGTTCTGAAGATTAGCCCGGATAAACAGCAAGACAGACAGACAAACTGACAAAAAAAAAGTTTGTGATTTGGTATAGTTTAAATAACTATATACAAAATAAACACGGTTGTTTCCAAACCACAGATAGACACTTCAATTGTATTTATGTATATGTATAAATGGAAAATAGCTTCTAATTGGAAACGACAGGTCATGACCACGACCAGTCCGACAGGAGCGTACGACTAAGGAGAAGTAATAGATGGAAAAAGCTTGTCTGTTACGGGCATCCTATCCTAGATATTTTATTCAAGACTCAAGGACTCATATTTTATATGTATATTTTATATTCGGCATCTAGCCGAGCATCAAAAAATAATAAATTATTTTTTAACAAAAAAAAAGCGACTCCTAACAACGGACTAAAAAGTGAAAAATAATTATACAAAGATTTTATAATTTATTTCACGATTTTAAGTGATAGGTATCTTAAAACGATGGTTCTTAAACGAGTGGTGATAGTGGTGGTAGCGGTTGTCAACGAGTGGTTGTGGTTGTCTTATATAAAACTTCATTTAAATAGATATTATTTTTGTGCAAAGTTACATTTTCGTATATTGACAAGAACATACATAAAAAGTATTCGGGCGAATTGAGAATCTCCCTTTTTTCAAGTTGGTTGAAAATGAGAACATCCTCTTTTTTGAGGTTGGTTGAAAAGAAATGCAACTATCAGGAATCTCACTTCTGACATCAATTTAAAAAGTTTTTGCTTGTAACGATTACAATATAACCAATTTTTTACCAAAAACAAACTTTCTTAATTTTCACCGGATTCCATAATCGGAACCTAATCAAACTTTCACGAAATTATCCTTTCAAATAAAAAAAGAATCATCAAAATCGGTTGGCGCGACATTGAGTTATTCTTCTATTTGTCGCGCACATACCTAATGCAAATTTAAGACTTATGTGATTTTCTCATAGATACCATTGTCAGACATGGACCAAAAAAAAATGGGACCATTCGGAAAGCTTCACCTTTCAAACAAAAAAAAATTTTTCAAAATCGGTTCACCCAATCAAAAGTTATGAGGTAACAAACATAAAAAAATTTTTAAAAAAAAACAAAAAAAAAAATTAAAGAAAAAAAAAATACAGTCGAATTGATAACCTCCTTTTCTTACAGAAGTCGGTTAAAAAAATAGATATTCTATGGCACTTGTTACGCTTGCTTCAGTTTTGTAAAAATAAAAACTTACCTATATGCACAAATATAAGCAAAAACTAAATTGTAGAAAATTATATTTTAATTATTTCAAAGTAAATAAAATTGAAAAATAATAAGTCAAAGTATTGATACTTATATACTAAACTAGCGGACGCGCGCAGCTTCGCATGCGTATTTAAGGGTGAATTCTAATAACCCATGAAACATGTGTTCAATGAAATATTTTTAAGAGTCTAAATTTAAAATTTTATAAAAATCGGTGGCGATTTAAAGATTTTTCCATACAAACTTTCAACCCCTTATTTGCACCCTTAGGGGGAGAATTCTAGAAAACTATGAAACACGTGTTCAATTAAATGCTTTTAAAAATCTAAATTTCAAATTTTATAAAAATCAGTGCCGATCTAAATTTTTTTTCTATACAAACTTTGAACCCCTATTTCACCCCTTTAGGGTTAAAATTTTTCAAAATCCCTTCTTAGTGGATGTCCAGATTACGAAAGTAAGCTTTTGTCCAAATTTCACGTTTCTACGCACAGCGGTTACGGCTGTGCGTGCGTCTTACCTCAGTCAGTGAGGACAAGTCCTTTTATATATATATAGATAGATTACTATTTAAAATCTTTGGAGTAGGTGCCAACATGGGTAATTTTTTAATTAATTTATTTAGCTTTTATTGTATTATATTTAATAGTTAGGTATGGTGTATGCTTTAATATTAAAGAACGAGACCTAGTGTTAAGACACTCCACTCCCCACTGTCCGCCGAATTCTGGAGGCGTATGAGGAATTCAACGCCGCGCTTTGTCTTGACACCAGAGCGAAGAAATGAAAATATAAAATCTTTCATTTCCTCGAGTGAGAATCGAACCCACAACCTGTTGCGTTTACAACCACAAGCAGTGCGACTGCCGTCATAGAAAATATTTACTTACGGTAATGCGTACATCAATCAAATAATAATAATTTTAAATTGAAATTTATTGCAATAAGAAAAACGACGCGAGGCAACCGTCACGTATGCCAAAGCAATGCTTTACTTTACATTTTATATTATAAATCAAGAATTAAATCAGCTTCACGCGGTATCCCGCACAGAGCAGGATAGGCAGATGAAACCTAATGTTAAGACACTCTGTTCCCCACTTTCTGCCGAATTTTGGATGCATTGCGTGTTGAGTGGCAGAACTCAACGCCGCGCTTTGCCTCGACACCAGAGCGAAGAAATGGAAATATAAACGTAAATAAATATTTCACTTCCTTGAGTTCGATCGAACCCACAACCGACGCGTTGTTACACAATAAACTAAAAAATAAAAAATAAATTTATTTAACAGAAAGTAAACGTACTTTGATTTTGTTAAACAAAAGTAATTAATAATAGATTTTACAATTTTGAAACCGATTTCAAGCTAAAGCTACAAGATCCTTACTACAATATTAAATGACTAAGCCTGTTTGTTTATCTTGAGGAACGGAATTGTCTTAATTGTTTTAACACTAGGTTCCCCCTGCAAGCCCTATTACTGCTATGTGCGGAATACAGCGTCAAGCACCATCTAGTTCTTGATTCAGACAACTTTCACTATTTACTATACAAATATAATACTAGATGGCGCTTCCTTGAATTTATATAAATAAGAAAGAAAAATCTTTTTACATATATTATTAAAGCGTTTATATTATTATAACGCCATCTCTATAAAAAAGTAAGTATTTATATTGTACATATCCCACATTGAATCAAAGATGGCGATGGATTGTCGTAAAAGTTTTACGGTTAAACTATACATTTAGAGAAAGTAATAGTAGGTGTATTATGTATTTTACATAGGAATAGAATAGAGTACTTTTATGTTGATTTGAATACCTAAAATATTTATTATGATACATACAATAAATAAGTTGCTACACTACCTTTTGTAGCAGCAATATACTTAAGTCCTAAGGCCTAGTGCCTTTATGAAATAACAATATATTTATGAAAAGAATTAGATATTTTTTTTATATATTATTTAGAACATAAAATTAATATGTCGACTAAAAAAATATAGCGCCATCTATAGAAAAATTCTGTAATTCTGTCATTATATTGTTGTATTCGCTTAAATATATATTTTTCGAGTTTTCATGTTGAAAGAAATAATTTCTTTTTAACATATAAAAAAAAGAATACTTTTATATTTTATTTTATATCTTAAAATTACTACCTAAAGATAAATTTTCCTAACTTTACCCTGACAATGCAGAACTGTCCTAAAATATTGATCAACATCCAACGCCCAACTGCGCAACTGCACCGAATTTCAAAGAACCGAAAGACTGCACCCTCGCACCCCGATAGTTTACCAATATGTAAATCATACATAATCTCTTGACCATACAAAAAAACATTCAAATTAGTGTAATATTTAATTCATATCCCAAGTAGTTTCATACAAAAATGGGCAACACACAAACAGGTGATAAACACCACAAAACCGGTAAATCACCAGCAAAAGGCAAACATTTCATACGAAACTTGAACCGCAAGAGTTCTGGCAAGGAGAGTAAGAAGCACGGCCGTAATAAAACTGCCGGTAAACGAGAGACGTGTGATAAAGAAGTCGATAAAACATCAGAATCTGATAACAATGATGCCATTGAAGCATCCGATAACGATACGGTCGAGTACTTCAAAACATCGGGCCTCGAGGTGGGGCGTGCGAGGACGAGCGTGCACTCAGAGGTAACGGTGGCCAGGTGCGAGCGGCGGTCACCGACCCGCGACCAGTTGCCCGCGTCCGCCGCCTCGCCCGCCGACCCGTCCTCCTCCGACTCAGTGTTTACGGACCCCTTGACGCCGCTCGCCGTCGAGCTCAACCAGTGCTACTACTCCGCGGAGAGCGCGTCCAGCAGCGCTCATGAGGAACTGCCTCGCACCCTCACTCCCCCCCGCGAGGATGCGCCCGCGCAGGCAATAACAGACATGCCGCACGATGGCACCTCTACTTCGCTGTCCACCCGCGATACAATGGAAAAAGAAGTTAAAAATGACGTTTTTGTTGACATAAGTGACAGGGACAACAGTGAAAAGGTGATGGGCGCGATATTAACGAAGTCTAAAGACGACTCCTTAGTTAAGGAGCTCGAGTACAGCCATGATTTTCTCGAAAATAGGTTGAAAGCCTGCCCGGGGCAAACGTCGTTTACTATATCGAGGCATAGGAAAGTAGAACTACCACCAGTGGCCGCGGAGTCATCTCTTAATATTATAGACAACGGTAATAACACTTTACACTTTATATTATTTAGTGTAGTCGGTTGAGCTTATCTTAAATAATATGAGATATATATATAATATATGTACGAGTAAGTATTCTGTGAGATAAAAGATGCGCGCTGATAGACACAGCTGATACATGTCATATGTAACATATTATGTAGGTTCATCACATCTCCTTTTCTCTACATTTTCTTATATTATATATTTAATTATAAAAAAATTTCGTTGTACCATAATTGATGTAGACATACACCATTTGTACCATAAATAGAAAAGTAAAATAAGTGCAGATATTATATCTGCACTTATTTTACTTTTCTATTTTTTATTCTAGAGGGAACCTGGGAACCTAGCATTTAGACTATCCATTAAGACACTTCCTTTCCCACTTTCAGCTGAATGGTGTGGGCATTGCATGTTGAAAGTCAAGTTCAACGCGGCGGTTTGCCTCCTTACTACCAAAGCAAGGAAAACGAATCAATTCTTGGGATTCGAACCCAGAAGTGCCCAGAACTTACATTAATAAATAGACACTGGGAATAAAATTAATAGATACTCTTATTTTCTCGCTCTGGTAACAAGATCATTCACGGCGTTGAGTTGAGACACTTAAAAAGCAATTGTAGAATTGCGCGGAAGGTAAATGTTAATGGGAAACCGAGTGAATGAATTTTGAATTTGAATTTTAAATTTATATTTATTATTTTTCTTTATAGGTATATATTATTATTAATTTTAATTTAGCGTATACAATAAAGATATTTAATTATTATTATTGTATTTCAGATACTCCGAGCACTCGTCACTCCAGCGTGAGCGACGTGCCCATGTCCGATTCCAATGTGCTAAGGAAAGTTGCTTCACTAACACTCGATAAACATAGTGAATCTAAAGTAATACGCCCAAAATTTGTACCTGAGAAATTAGATTTCCAAATTTATGAAAAATTTGAAGGTATGCATTTTGATTTTTTCAGCAATATTGTCTTTAAATAGACGTAATTGTCTTTTAATAGACATAATTGTAAGTGATGAACATTAGTTTACAAGAAATATTTATATTCTTAAATATTCCTTTTTTTCCTATTCCGGGATGAAAGTAGAAATATAAAAATTGAAACAAAAATATCCTGTAAGTTGTCACTAGAGTTGTGTTAAATTATCAAACATAGTTTTACGTGTGGTTCTCATAAAAATGCATTATCGTAGAAAGCAAACGTAAATTATGGACGAGCGTGACTCTTACCATTAAGCAACTTCATTTTTGTCACAAAAAATATAGCTCATATACGATTCAATTAAAATATGTACTTAGATTTTTCTCTCACTGTTATTTTTTAATCAAATCAGCTTCACGATGTATCCCGCAAACAGCAGGGTAGACAGAGGGAACCTCCCACTTTCTGCCGAATTCTGGAGGCATTGCGTGTTGAGTGGCAGAGCTCAACGCCACGCTTTGCCTCGACACCAGGGCGGAGAAATGGAAATATAAACGTAAATAAATATGTCACTTCCTCGAGTGGAGATCGAACCCACAACCGCCGCGTCTACAGTCACACTATTGTGCCGCTGCGCCACGACCTCTTTTTTTACTTCATGCTATATCCCGCACACAGCAGGAAAGGCAGAGGGGACCTAATGTTAAGACACTCCGTTTCCATTAAGACACTTCCGTTCCCCGCTCTCCAACTAATTCTGAAGGCATTGCGAGTTGAGTGGCGACAACGTTACCAGATCTAGAAAACAAGCGGTATACAGCGTGAACGTGAAGCGTATTTCCTCGAGTGGCATTCGAACACACAACCTATCGTTTTTATATTGACATGCGTTTGCCCTTTCATAATGTTGAAATATTAAAAAAGTACTAAATAAAAACATCGCACAGTAGACGTCTATATGGTTTTCATTAATTTCAGCATTCATTTTCTTTTGATCGTTTAGCGCTCGCGGTCTTACCACTTAAAAATAAATGTACCTATTAACGCATAGATAATATGATTTGTTATCTTGAATTACCCATTAACATGTAGCGTTATTAGATATTGCTATCTTAATAAAATCATTTCGCAATTTTCGCATCAGTACAGATAAAGCGGCGCTCCGTACCTACGTGACCTACAAAGTCCTATTCAAAATGCAATTTTCGTCGAATCGTTTAAACTTCACAACATCGGTAGCGCATTATAACTATGTAAAGTTGTTAAGTAAAAATCGAACGGCAAGGAAGAGAGTGCAAGATATAGTGACTATATTAGGTTTACATTCAGACGATCCGGCGCCATTTACACCTAAAAATGATGTTAATTTCCATTCTATTTACGAAAAGTGGACTAAAAAAGCATTAGTGTTATATGTGACTAAGACCTTAAAGTGTAAAGATACAATTTTCTCGTGCTTAAAATTTAAAATGAATGTGTATAGTGAATATTTCATTATGGAGATTGAGTGTGATCTACGAACGAGAACTATGACTTTTTTGTTTTATTGTGAAGAAGGAAAATTTTGGATAATTAATTTAACAAATGCCCTTTCAACGTATAAGAAATTTAGTAATAGTAAGTTTGTGTAAAAACCAACAGTACATTGCAGAATTGTTCAATTCAATAATTATTATAAACTATTATTTATGTCTATGTATACATATATGAAGTCACTTGCTTAAAAACTTATATGTTATTATAATAATATTACATAATATAATTAGCATGACTTATTTGTTAACCGTAGCATTAATCTATAAACAAAAAATACGTTTAAAATTATACAAAATTAAATCATAATTTACTTTACACAATATAATAAATAAATTTTATATTTTATTATCAAAAGATGTATAAGAATCGATATTTTGTATCTTTTTTCATAAAATAATATCTTCTTTGTATTTGTAATAATCCGATAATATTTTAAAGAACCTTGTTTACATTTCTTTACTTAATTCTTTATTTTTGTTATACTAATAGGACCACTTTGGATATGGCAACTTTTATTATAAAGTTTTGAAACAATACGTCAACTTTCAAAGTGACATATTGACAATTTATTTTGGTTGCTAAATTAGTTTGTGTTTTGTATGCTTACTTTTGTTCTCTTAAACTCGTGTAAATCATTTAAATTTTGGATGTACAGGTATTATTTCATACGGCATAACATTAATATATATTATTGCTAAAATAGTTCTAAAACTTTTTTTAGCTTTTAATATTTTATCTATCTTTAAAATAATATGTATATTTTAATATAAAACTTAAATTTTATAAAGTTTTTAGAGTTCAACATTTCTGTTCTTTATTGTGTGATAAATGTTGTTATTTCGAGTTTTTATTATTTTCAGGGCAGATGCTTTTAAATTGGTTTCTATCGTCTGTATCAGAAGATAGCCACTTAAAAAACGTCTTAAATACTCAAGATCTGAAAACACTTGGCATCCAGTACTGTACTCACCTACTTGCTGCAGGTGTGCTTCGTCAAATACCAGATAAGAATGCACCCACAGAAAATATATTTAAGGTACCAAATAATATTTACTTTTGAATAATCATATTGTAATTATAGAATATAATTTTTATATAATACCCTAAATTTACCACCTATTTTCATTGAAATATAGACTCAGTATTATATAGCACATACTTTAGTGGAGATCTCAGCTTTTGTTAGTATATAGCAGTAGTCCCTATGTATAAATAGACATAGAGAAGGTATATACTCTATACTTATGTATATAGTTTTATTTTATTAAGAGCAAGATAAACCTTTATTTCATTCTCCCTTAAGCCTTTTCTATTGACATGTCTGTTAAAACATAGGGACTGTTTAATGTTTTTTTTTGGTATAGATAATATGTTATGATGATTTTTGTATTACTCCATAGATAATGAGGAATTTTACTTCTTTTCAGCCTAACCTAATGTATTATTGGTCTCACATGGAGATGCCAGTGTCACAAGGAATAACACCAGGAAGGCTAGACACAACCTCTTGGCCACCTGATATTGAACAAAAAAAACAGAATCAAATTATAAACAATTCATTGGTAGAAAATGATTATAACAAACATAGTATTGAAGTTGTTAGAGATATAGCAGAAGCCAATCTTGTCATTTCAAAACTTAAAAAGAAACTACAAGAATTAGAATATCAGTTAGAAGATTATAAAATTAATACTCATTTAAGTATTAGTACAAAAACTGATCAAAATAATTTATCAAATAAACATCAGATTGAATTAGCTCATAAAGAAATACAAACCAACAATATTGAAAACAATAGGCTGGAAACTAAAACTGTGATAAGCACTTTTAAAGATGATAACCATTTAAGAACAAATGTAAATATGATGAATGATTCCACTATAGAATTAAGTAGATTAGGTTACAAAAGTGATTTAATGTGTAAAGATACACAAACATCAACGGAAATAAGATCTGAAAAAATTGAAAATTATTGTAAATTGAACAAAAGTCGAGATTTTAATAGTACATATTGGAAAGACGAGTTAATTGATAGCAATGGTAATAATAATAAATTCAATGGTAATAAAGAAATAGAAATGTTAATTGTAAATCATGATATTTTATGTAGTAGTCACAAATTATTAGAAGAACCCAAGTTAAATGTAACAAGTGAAAGCTCTTCAGAAGTATCATTTTTAAGCACAACAAATGAAATATTAAGCGATAAAAGTAAAAATTCAGTAACATCAATAACAGAAGATAAAGAAATAGATTTGAATAATGAAAACTCCTCAGAAAAGTTACCAATTAAAGCATTAGATGATTCCCTTGAACTAATGCAATCTGAAAGAAACCAAACAGATAATAGAGACATAGTGAAGATAAATATTGAATCGTCTGATAAAGCTATGAGTACTTTAAGTCAACCAATATCTCCACCCCCTCCTCCACTCCCTGGGATGTCGCCTTCGCCGCCTCCTATGCCAGGAACAGACAGTCATTCCATGGAATCAAATTTAGTGAACCATATATTTGACAATGATACTTTAAATAAGGAAATTTCTTTATCTCAAACTGTACCTGAATCTCCAACTCATCCATTATCTGACTTTAGCCAAGAGTCTGTACAACCTACTATAACTGAAAGTGAATCTACATTACTGTCTACACCAGACATAGGAGAGACGCTGTTACCTTCTCAAGATAGTCTAGTGCCTTCTCAATCTAGCATGGAATCTTCATCTTTATCTATTCCCTCCCCGCCTTCGATGTCCAACATGGGCATTTCCACACCTGATATCACTTCAGCTCCTATTCCGCCTCCTATGTCTGAAATGGAGCCTCCACCTCCTCCCATGGCCGTCTTAGGACCTCCACCTCCTCCTATGCCAGGTATGGAACCTCCACCAGTTTCAATGCCAGGAATGGGTCCTCCACCTCCTATGCCATGTCTGGGACCTCCTCCTCCTCCCATGCCGGGGATGGGTCCTCCACCTCCTCCTATGCCAGGTATGGGACTACCTCCTCCTCCCATGCCGGGAATAGGTCCTCCACCACCTCCCATGCCTGGGATGTGTCCCCCACCTCCTCCAATGCCAGGTATGGGGCCTCCCCCGCCTCCTATGCCAGGTATGGGGCCTCCCCCGCCCCCCATGCCGGGAGGGGCGCCCCCTCCACCGCCTATGACAGGTTTCGGGGCAAGTCCGGGAATCCCTCCGCCGCCACCCCCAGCGAGTACAGGACCTGTGCCATTCCCCGCGCCGCCAGTAGGGGGCTGGAATACTCAAAGAGCCAGTGAGTTATATTATTATATTTTACACAATAAGTATCACTAAAATCCAATTAAATATAACTTGCACTTCATAGTTCAGGCTATGTAAGCTGATAGGAAACATCATTAAATACTCACAATTTATTGTAAAAAAAATTATTACATGGTGACATGTATGCAGACATTCCATTGCGACTGAAACACAATGTTTGATCCCCACTCTAGGGAATGTATTATTATTTATTAATTTTGCATTTCTTCACTCTGGCACCAAGGCATAAAGCCCGGCGTTGAGTTCCGCCACTCAACACGCATTGCCTCGAAAAATTCGTTTGAAAGTGGGAATCGAATGTCTTAACACTAGGTTCCCTCTGTCTACTCTGCTTTATTTTCCGAGTTCCTTCAGTTTTTTTGTTATTATTTCAATTCACCCTAAATCCCTCATATAGCAGGAAAGGCAGAGGGGATCTGGGAATTTCATTTCCCCAGATTATAAATAATGCAATTAATTCAATAATTCTATGCCTAATTCTATTTACGTTTGTTGATTTTAGCAATGAGAAAAATTCCTATAAAGCCAGCGGCTCCTATGAAACCTTTATATTGGACTCGTATACTGGCAACATCTACACCTCCACAAGGTGAACTGGACTCATCAGGACTTAAACCACTATGGCTAGAAATAGAGGAAGCAAAATTAGATAATATAGATGAATTCACCGATTTATTCTCACGTCAAGTTGTCAAAGCACCGGTTAAAAAGAAAGTTGAAGTGAAAACAAAAATTCAACCAGTAAAAATTTTGGACAGCAAAAGATCTCAGAATGTCGGCATATTGGCACAAAGTCTACACGTTGAGTTTTCTGAAATAGAAAACGCAATATACAATTTTGATACATCTGTGGTCAGCTTAGAAGCGCTGCAACAAATATATGAGCTGGTATGTTATTTTTTATAGCTTTTCAATGATTCTCGCGCATACCCATTTAGACACAGGGAATCTGGGAATCTAGTGTAGAGACACTCTGATCTCATTGAAACATATCCGGTCCCCACTTTCCGCCGATCCTCAAGAGGCATTACGTGTTGAGTGGCGCCGCGACTCACTGCCGACTTGAACCCACAAGCTGTCCGGCTTACAATAATACACTAGTGCGAAACAAAGGCCTCAATAATAAATAACAGATTTTCTTCTCTTTCTTCAGAGGGCATCAGAGGAAGAGCTGATGCTCATCAAGGAGCACCTAGCCAATAAGCCGGACGTACCGCTGGACAAGCCTGAGGCATTTCTACACGACTTATCCGGAATCCACAGTTTCGCTGAGAGGATCTCCTGTTTCACATTCCAAGCGGAATTTGATGACGCCGTCAATACTATTATGCACAAATTGGACAATTTGAAACACACTTGTGAGGTTTGTATTGGTAAAACATGTAGCAAAAATTTTGTATACCTTACTACGTTGCTATGGACGGAGTTTCAAGCTTGGCACAATTATAGTTTATATAGAGAAGTGGTACAGAATGTTAATAAATATATAATGCATAGAAAAATACATTAAATGAAATTGATTTGTATAAAGTGGCATACACATGTTGCTTTCGCAACACATATTTCAGTTTATCAGGGTTCTTTTGTTTGTATAGTTCTCTAGTCTATAAATATTATAATATTTTTCTGTATTTTAATATTCTTTCAATGGTGGTCATTTCTCTCTTGAATAAATATTATCTATAAGTATCATGTATATGGTATATTTTTTGTAAAATTAAATATTATTTTTCCTATTAAATTTAAATAATTAAATGTTCCCGGCAATTTATACAAAAAAAAATTATAATTGTGTTAAATTGTAAATCGTATATCAATTACCACCTGGGGAAAATTAATTATCTTTATTTCCTTACTCTGTTACCACAAAAAAACATGGCTGTTTCAAATATTGTATTGAAAGAAAAAATGGAGCGTTTTAAGACTTAGGAGAAGAAAAGACTAGAGAGAGAAGACTAAAATATGCGGGGTACAGCGTGTCGTGAAAATAAAAAAAGTCATAATATAATTAATTGACAAACACATTTTTTTAAATTTTTAGTTTCTTATGACGAGTGAATCTCTGAAGCAGTTGTTTGCAATAATTTTGACATTAGGCAATTATATGAACGGCGGGAACTGTCAAAGAGGACAAGCAGATGGGTTCGGATTAGAAATACTGTCAAAATTAAAAGATGTAAAGGTAAGATATCAGTGGCATATTCTAATATATTTTTTTCTGTGTTTTGAGTTCGTCGTGACGCAGGGACATTAGCGTGCAACTCTAACGCTATGGTTATGGGATGTCCGAATCGCACTGAACGGAGTGAAATATTTAATAAATTAATTCCTTCACAACTGTAAAACTTGAAAGCGAGGCGTTGAGACCTGCCATTCGACACGCAATGCCTCCAGATTTCGGCAGAAAGTGGGGAATGGAGTGTCTTAACACTAGGTTCTCTCTGCCTAACCTGCTGTGTGCGGGATACAGGGTGAAGCTGAGTTCATTTGATTTTAAAAACGTTTATCGACTAGTGTTACTATTTTCACTGTCATTGTTGTAGTCGAAGCAGTCGACGGTGACGCTGCTGCACTTCATAGTGCGCACGTACACACGCGCTAGGGGCGGCGCGCTGGCAGCCGCGTGCGCGCTACCCGTGCCCGAGCCCGGCGACGTGCAGCGCGCCGCCGCGCTCGACTTCGCGGACGTCGCGGCGCACCTCAACACGCTCCGGACTAATCTTGATGGTGAGTCACATGGTCATCATTTGATTCTTCTAACTGGATGGAGGAACTCTTGGAGATCTCGGCCCTTGCTCTGGATAGATGCGACACAAGCGTTCGGCTTGTTACGCATCTATCTATAAGCTACAGATACCAGAGGGAACCTAGTATTAAAATACTTCATTCAACACTTTATGGTGAATTTCCAAAGAAAATCATCTCTGAGGAAATTTTAACATTAACCCAGAAACGTAATCTAACAGCATCCATTAATATAATTTAATTCTAATTCCATTTATTGTTCTTTATTTATATGTATATATAATTTCTTTCACAGATTGCAGAGATAAAATGGAGAAAGTGATCGAAACAGATATATCACCTAAAGGTGATGATGATGAAAATGAAACAGAAAAATCCGGAGAAACGTCAAAAAGATTAGAAGTGTTCAAAGAAAAAATGACAACTTTTCTAAATGCCGCCGAAGAAAAACTCAAAATCGAAAACGAGAATATGTGTGAATGTCGCAATAAATTTATAGCGACTGTTAAATTTTATCAATACTCCCCAAAATGTGGTAAACTTGATGATTGTGAGCCGAAGGAGTTTTTCTCCCTGTGGACTTCATTTTGTAGTGATTTTAAGGATATTTACAAAAAGGAAGAACAAATTGCTATTAAAGAGAAGTATGTATTACTCTTTCTTATTTTTTTTTAGATTCACGCTGTATCCTGCATGGAACTAAAAGGGAACATAGTGTTAACATACTTTCCGCGCAATTTTAGACTGTGCATATCTAATGGCGAAGCTCACCGCGACACTAACGAGCAACAGCGAAGTCACAAACTGATCACTCATTTAAAAAATGTATTTGTTCTAATTCATTTTTTTGTTAAAACATTTCGAGGTTTAAAATACCGTGAAAAAATAAAGCTACAGAATAGGTACGAATAACTAGCGACCTACCCGCAGCTTTACCCGCTTGTTGTTAATATAGCCAAATGCTACAAGTTTTTTCATAAATTGTAGCCTATTTTTTATTTTTATGTGTAAGCCATATTACTTTAAAGTTTCATCTAAATCTGTTCAGAAGTTTTTACATGAATAAACACCCCTTTGAACAATACAATATTTGAACAAACATCCATTCTCACAAACATTATTATTATTTACATTTATAATATTAGGAGGATGCATTTTACAAATATGTGTGCAAGCTAAGCTAATAATAAGCTAATAATAATAATTGAAAGAAAAATGTATTTATTTACTCCATTTCTGTTTCAGATTAAAAGAAACTAAGAAAATGCAATGTGAAAGGAAAGCGAATACACAGCCTAAGAAAGAGGGTGGTCTCAAGGCGCGACTCCAAAAGTTATCAAGTATTAGAAAATAATTTTTTTTTTACGAAACATTAACGGAGCTAGATTTGAACCCGCGCCACTTTTAAAGAATGTCCATGTGTTCTGACTACTAAACCATACGTTCAGAGCGTTTAGACTGTTTCTAAGATAAGCGGGTCTGAACCTCGCTACGCTCAAATTTTTGTTTCCTAAATAAAATATTTTTCTTTCCTTAGTGTGAAATAACATTTTAAAAATGTAATATTGGTTATAGTTCAATACGAAATAACATTTAACAATCGGGCCAGTGATAATATTAGTATGAGTAAAATAAATATTTAAAGAATTGCCAAAATTTTTAAATAACGCTTTAAATTAATAAGCTTTTATGGTACTACAATTTTTCTATAGATATTAAGAATCGAAAAATACATACAAACAGTTAATTGTAAAAGTAAAACATATAATATGTATGTACTACTTAATTAAATGATATGAATATTTAATATACACCACTTATACTGTATATAAAAAAAGATATATCAAAATATAAGTTTTTTTTGTAAAAAAGAACTTTTGAAAAGATATAAGGAACTAATAAGTTTTAAAATATATTGTTTGTTACGTTTGAAATTATTAGAATTAGCTTTACATTGTATCCTGCTTATAACAACAGATAGAGGGCCAGTCTCTCAAGAGGGAGTCGAACCCACAACCGTCGCTTTTGCAGTCAATTGATCATAATGGATAATACTTTACTATATGTTATTTGTGGAATATATAATTAGTAATGTTATTACCATTAAAATAATGTAATTTTAAAAGCCATTTATCGAAATTCTACTATAGTAACATTTCTTTTTTTATAAACCACCAGAATTATTTCCAAGATTAAAAACTTCATGAACTTGAATATATAAATATAATAATAAAATATACTCCCAGATAAAACTATCTGCCTGGTGAATGAATTGACTTGGATTTTCCCTTATATTAAATTCTATTTATTATAAGAAGGTTGTGGAACATCAAACATTTATAATATGGTCATCAGATTTATAATAATGAAAGATTTCATACTCTGTAAAAATATTTGATTAATTAATCTGTGATTGGTGAAATAATAAATATTATATTCAGGTTATAAATATTAAACATCTATTTCAAATATATGATTATATACTGGAGTTCCATGGATATACAAATAAGTATAATTTAGGAAAACACTGAGATTTGCTCATTTTTATACAAACATTTCTAATATTTAAATATTTTTTTAATATAATATCAATCCTTCAAAATTTGTTAAATATCAATTGTCCAATGTTAGAGGAATTCATGTTGTATTTATTAAAATTTCTGTCCTTATGATGATGTGATTGTGGGTTCAATCGCAATTTGGTGATATGAGGTGTGGTGTTGATATCCACTGCTCAGCAAGCAATGTTTAAAATTCAGACCGAGAATGAAGTGACTTAATACTCCTCTCCCACCTACCCTACTATATATGTATGGGATAAACCATAAAACTAAAACTTCAATAATGATATAATTAAAAGTTTAATTCAATTTTTTTTTTTTTTTTATATTTGTATATAAGAATTATGCTTATTATATATTCATGAAGCTAAAACACATTTATAACTTGCTCTATTATATTCTTAAAAGAATTGTATATCATGATAAAATATTTTATAGTTTTAAATATTTAATTGTTTCTTTAAAATATACGCTATGTGTATATTCTTTAAACAAAGTACCTGATATATGATTTAAAAGTTAAATATATTGCCAGATAAATAGAAAAAACAAAAAAAAAATCTTTACAGTAAGGGCACTTCCAAATTTTTTATTTTACAGATTAAAATGTTATATCTATACAAAAATTGGGTTCCTTATATTGATCCAGACATGTATGAGATGGAATCAAACATTGCTAATATTGCACTTTTCTATTTAACTGAAAATATCTGCAACATCTTATTGTTTATGATTATATCTACATAAATGGTGCTTATGTGTAATTAAGTTTTGTATTGAAAATAGTGGAATAATACATTTTTTTCTACAAATCTCTGTTTTATTTAATTATATGCAGAACATTTTTCTTCCCATATTTTTTGAAATTTCCTTTCAAATTTTCGCCTGTTTATTAAAACAGAGTCCAGTTTAAGTAAATTACTTTTTAAGGCCTGCCACTGCATAAAACTTAAATGACTTGTAAGGGAGTTTTTATTTGAATCATTTCGTAATGATTCTTCATTACTTATAAATTCTTTTAATGAATGTCTGTCTGATACATTTTTAATTGAATGATCTTCTCTTACTTTGCCAACTGATGGATTTGTTAATATTGGAGGCAAATCTTTACTTAAAAGTTTAAAGCTCTCTCTAGATACAGCTTCACCAAAATCTGTATGTATATTCATCCATGTTTTTTTAGATTTTACATTACTTACATCAAATGTTGGCAATGTCATCTCCATTATGGGCTCCTCTTCTATGTTTTTCTTATTTTTGTTAATGCTATCTACATATTTTAATATATTTTCACACAAGTCTCCTTCATTATCTTCTTCCATTAATGAATCAAAATTTACGACTAACTTCTGGGACCATTCAAACCTGTGCACATCATTTAAATGTTTCATATCTACCCATTCTTCCAAGTCCAATGGCAGATTATATTTATCAGGTAAAAAGTTTAAGCCTTTTCGAGTCAATTTATTTAAAAATGGATATAATTGTCTATACCAATTACATGAGTGCTGCAACAATACTAGAGCCATTGACCATATCCTACTCAATAAAGCATAAGGCATTAGACACATCCAATGACTTTCACCTCTTTTAATTCTGTCCAGGTAAAATATTGCAGCTTGTTTAGAACATAATGCAATTCTGAACATAATTTTAGAAAACGACATTAATCTGACTAAAATATATTCTAGCATTTGTCTTGTAGGAATATATTCCATCTCACCCGTATTTGGTAACATGTCAATAAAATTCTGAGTATCTTTCATAAGCGATAAACTCAAATATTTACGTAAAGCAGAATTTACCTTCTTAAAATATCGATATCCTATGTCGCTACGAAATTTTTTGTCATATTTATATAAAAATTGCGATAGTATAGCGCTTTCTTTATGCAGGGGAGATTGTTTCGACAAGGTTCGGACAATAGAACCGCAAGATTGTTTGAGATTTTGTATATCTGAAATTAATTTACGAGTTGTTAGGTAAGTAGTAGTGTAGTAAATATTAAAATTTAAATAACGCGTTTAAATTTACTTTACTACTTACCGGCTGTTATGTTTTGAACACAAGGAGTCGTATTAATTGGAGGAGGTAATAGTCTCCTATCATTCCAGGGTTCCAACATATTTCTGTATATTATCCAAAATAATAAAATAAAATTTATATTAAACAATGTTGTTGTTTTGCTTGTATCATGTATGTACAATATGTACATAACCTATAAATTCGTTGACATTTGACAATGACAAGAAAGTAAGTTTGACAGTTTTTTGTGAAACACAAAACGTCAATGCCATATAGTACCATTCACGTTTTCTCAATTATATAAAATTAATAATATTAATAATAATTAAACATTTATAAGTTAAAATATAAAATTAAAAAAATGCTTCTTATTACATAAATTTAATTATTATTATACAATAGGTAATATTATTTTCATTTTTTTTATTATAATGAGCTTATAATGTGTATAAGATGGAGAATAGTTAAATCGACGACAAACTTTCTGAATATAATTTACATATACATATAAATAAAACAAATTTTTAACACAAAAATTTATTGTACTATTTAAAAATGTGACTTGCAACTATTTTTATTCTAGACGAAATAACGTTATGCAGATTAACATTCCATATCATTGTAGAGAGATACCTCTATAGAGCATATGTTCCTAGATACCATTTAGGAACCTATTCTACATCGTCTAACTGGTCCCTCACCAATTGGTCACCAAGTAAAGAATAATCGGGTGGTAGCCACTCGCAGCTAGTATCTTCAGAAGAACAAACCTAAAATAAGAAGAGATGATTAAAAAACTATTCAGAAATTTATATATCACTTTTATTTATATTAAACAGTATAAAATTACGATATACCTGACATTTGCAATTTACAGCTTCAACAAAGTGATATAATTCGGTCCCAGGCTCCACATCAGGATCACAAAATCTTAGCTTAACTGATGCATGCTTCCTCTCGCCGTGCACGCAGACCGGATGAAAAGATTCTTTATATGGAAATTGCCAGTGGGCAGTCTAGAAATATAGGTTGATTAAAAAATTGATTGCTATGATGAATCCATGGCTTTCGGATAACATTCAAGTCGAAGAGGTGTGAATTACACTTTAAAAAAAATAACTAGTACGTACCTCATAAGACAAGCAATACCCCCAGCACGATTTTATTTTGACGTCATCCCAACAGCGTTGACCGTTAAGATCAGTTTGCACAGCTTTATGAGTATACCGCTTAAGCTTACAACGAGAATTCGACTGGGCTTGTGCACAACATATGGTCAAACTAAATAGTACCCACGTTAACAAGAACACACTACGACTGTGCCCACTTAGCCACATTGTGTATTATTTTATTTTGAAACAAAACTAATATACACTCTTTGTCTAATGCTTTCCTCCTTGTGTTTGAGTACATTTCTTAGAAAGGCTCTTTTATAAGGGAACGGAGAAGACGTCAGGACATTATTTCCATGACATTTCACATCACAACGTCGTTCAAACCATTAGCTTTTGCGCCGGACAAGAATAAAAAGTTGCCGAATATATTTGCATAGTTTTAATACGGTTGTTTAACGATTTACCTTTAAAAAGTTAGTAACAAATATAAAACAAATTAATTCAGGTCACGCTGTATTCCGCACACAGCAGGGTAGGTAGAGAGAACCTAGTGTTAAGTCATTCCGCTCCCTACATTCCGACGAAAAATGAAAATATGAATTTAAATAAAAATTACATTTTCTGGAGTGGGGATCAAACCTACAATCAGTCACGTTTATAGTTTTTACACACTAGTGCTCCTACGCCACGACTGGCCTCCAGGTGGAAAAATTTGTACCATTTTGATAATGATTATCAAAATGCTATGGAATTACTATGACGATTGCTAATAATAGTCAATCGAAACTACGTCTACGTGTTGTAATTGAAATTAGGTGAGGCCAATCCTAGCGCAGTGGAAACCACTCGTAGAAATGAAATAATAATATTTTTTTCCTCTGGTGTCGATCAAACCGCAGCGTTGAGTTCCGCCACTCAACACGCAATTACTCCAGAATTCAGCGGAAATTTCGGAGTTCGGAGTGTCTTAACACTAGGCTTCCTCTGCCATTCTGCTAATTGCCAGTAAAGCGTGAAACTAAAAAGTTAAAACTTAAAAATTTAAACATAAGTTATAAGCGCAACTCACAAACTCTTAAATTATCTATCTATATTTAAGAATTAATGCTGGTTAGCTCAAATGTAAGTAAATGTTAACTAAAACTTATAAATGACATTACTTTGACATATTAAGGACCATTGGTAATCAAGATTATTTCCTATTCGTTTAGTTTTAAAAATAGCTTATCTTAAATTATTAGAAAATTTGCAATAGACATGATATAATTCATGGCATCTTTGTTATATTTAAGTTATGATTAAACAAGCACATTTTTTACAAAATGAAAACGCAGATAACAGAATTATTTCAAGAGGTAAGTAATCTGTTTTAATAATAGATTCCCATTACGACCTGTGCTCAGGCAAATTTATCTTCAAAATATAATCGTTAAGCTAAGAAATAAATGTTACAATTTACAAAATTTACTGAATACTTATTAATTATTTTTACATTTATTGTTACAAAAGAGTTATAAAAAAATACACGACATTTTATACATATTTCTCTCGTATCTAAACCCCCATTTTGATCAGTCAAAGTCACCTAGTATGTATCTACTTATGACTCATGAAATACATGCAATATATTCATCGTTTTTCTTTAATTATTACAGCAAGGGAAATAAGCTGGGGTTGGCTTGTTTAACGAGCGTAGGGTAAAGTCCGATAATGTTCATAAATTTTGGTCATAATTCCTTAGTATATTAAGAATTTTATTTTAGATAAATAAATTATATTTTATAGACGTTATAATAAACTTTAGAATAGGTAAAACATATTTTACAAATAAAAATTGACAGTTTGACCGAAAAAAGACATTGAGATTGTAATTATAGGAATACCCTATTATATAATAATTAAGAATATTTAATGAAATATGAAATATGTAGGTATACAACACAATGTTAAAAATATGCGATAGGGATAACTTTTCTCGATATTTTGCTCGACAGTCCAGACTCGTCACTCGACACCAGTCGTAATATTTTCCATACATTGAATGGTGTTTATTTTCTTTCTAATAAATATCACTATACATTGTAATCTTAAAATATAAGTTGTAAGCAAATGGATATTTGTTTTTGTTAAAAAATCACACATATAATAAATAAATTAATTAATTAATTAAAATAGCGTATCGTTCGATGTCTTGTAGAAAAAATATCGAATGGGGTTTCCTTATCGATATCCAGTAAATATGCTACTCTGTGATGTTTATATTTGCTAATTTTTAAATGAACTTTAGTATTAGACGATAGGCCTTATCTGCAAAGTATAATGTTAATTTAATTATTTATTAATACTTTTATCAAACAATGTCTCGTAAAAGTACTACACCTACTAAATCAAGAATAAAAATATCTAATAAATCAGTTTTTCACCTTCAAGATAAAAAGGCAGACGAAAATGAACTATCCCTTGGTTTGATCAAATCAGCTAAAAGAACAGGACAATTAAGCTTATGTAACAGGGGTCTAGGAACAGGTGAGTAATAAATATACAAGCATTTTTTTTCGCACTTCATTTCATAATTAGTGAAATTGTCTTATTTTTAAATGAAGTAAAAATATTTAATTTATTTCATGATTAGTGCCTGAAAACGTATGGAAAATAAACGAACTGGTTTTGGACGAATCGAAAGATGTGGACTTTTCACGAAGTAATCGCAATAACTGGTGGAATGCTGAACCATTGAAAATGTTGGATCTTAGTTCTAATGTCATTAAAACTATTTCACCAAATATTAAGTTCCTTCAGGAACTAGTGACATTAAAGGTATAAATTTGAATTTTTGAGATTTACTTATGTTAATTATTTGTAAATGAATGTGTTAATATGTTTTAATTATTTGCAGTTACATGATAATGCTTTAAAAGATCTCCCCCCTGAAATTGGTGAAGTAAATTATTTATCTAACCTAAGCTTAGATCATAACAAACTGGAAAAGCTTCCAAAAGAGTTTTATAAATTAATAGAATTGAGATGGCTTAGTATTTCACATAATATGCTCAAGAACATTGAACCTGAGTTTGGTGATTTAGTGATGTTGACATTTTTGGTAAGTTAAATAGTTTATACATAATTCGACATTATTAAAATATTATATTTTATGTTTAAATTAATGATTATTATAATACAGGTATAATATATAGTTATATTTGAAATACAGGATTTGTCGCATAATAAATTGTCAGTACTACCACCTGGAATGGGCTATTTGGTACGCTTAGTAGAGCTCAGTTTATCCCATAATGAATTGGCTGAGTTGCCTCCAGACATTGTTAATTTAAGAGGTAGGTTTATAAAATATGAAATGTTTTAAATAAATTTTTTTTGCTGTAGCTTCATACTGTTTTCCATATAGGTTTATGTATGTTTTCCATATCCAGGGTAGGCAGAGAGAACCTAATATTAATACATTGATTTCCTTGTATACTGCCCAATTTTCAAGATATTATGTTTAATGGCAGAAATTATCGCCATGAATTGTCTTCTTACCAGAAAAAGGAAATGAAGAAAAACACTCCTGATTGAGAATGGCACCCGCAACCTTCAAATTCTTAAGCACTGGCATATTATATTTTTGTTATTAACCTTAATGTAGTAATAATCAATCTTTTTTATTAGACTTAAAAAAGCTAAACATCAACCACAACAATTTAAAGAAACTACCTCCCTTGGGTGAGCTAAGAAAAATGGAAATAATGGATGCCAATCACAATGATATTGGGGAGCTTCCGGATTTCTATGGTTGTACAGCTTTGAAAGAAATATACTTGGCAAATAACTTTATAAAGGTAAGCTATTCTTTTATGGATTGTACTAATATATATTTTTTTAAATGTGTATTTTTTTTTAAGTAGTCGGTTATTGTTGAGTGAGTGAGTAGGTACTTTACCCTGAATAAGGAGACACTTCATTCTCACTTTCTGCTTGAATTCATGACATTGTCATCAAAGACAGAATTTGTATTTGCAAAATGTACATCATACATTCATTGTGTCTTGCTACACCACAAGGGCTTTATTTAAATATTCAATATATTTGCCAGTCAATATATACAAACATACATATTATTAAAGTGTTTGTAAAGAACCATAAATCTGCATTATCTTACTTGATAATATATTATTCCAATTTTTATTATTGTAATCTTTTATATCAATTTTTGTAGGAAATAACAGAAGAGTTTTGTGACCAAATGCAACACTTGAATGTGCTTAACATAAGAGACAATAAATTGGAAATCTTGCCTGAAAACATATCACTATTGCAGAAACTTAAGAGATTTGATTTATCTAATAACAATTTGAATAAGTAAGTATTTGAATTATGAAGCTATTTCTGTTAGATTTTAAAGTTAGTTTTTTAGAGAACATAATATACATATAAATAGCATTCTGTCTTGGCGAATGTAAATTTTTCAGCAATTATCTTTGGGTAGCAGGAATTTGTGAAAATCTCCCTACATAGATAAGTTTTAAAAAGCGTATAAGAATTTCGACATAGCATGATGTGACTTGATGAGAACGTTAAGTTAGAACGCTTGGACAATTACAAAGAGGCGTGGATTCTAATTCAGCTTTATTACATTTTTATAGGTTTTCTTAAAAAGTATTTCGCTTATATTTTTTAAATAGCATTTTACTTGTTTAGAAGATGGGCGGTTTAGGCAAAGGGAACCCAGGAACCTAGTCTAAAGACACTCCATTCCTATTAAGACATCCATTCCTCATTTTCCGCTGAATTCTGAAGCACTGCGTGTTGGAACTCAGTGTTACCATAGCGAGAAAATGAAAATATTTAATTTCCCATAGTGGGAATCGAATCCAGAACCGATCCCAATCCTAATATGTGTATTTGTTATTTCGCGTAAATATGATATCTAAACAAATGATATTATTAAAATTAAAAACGATTCATCAATCACTAACCACATGATATTTTAATAACATATATGCCACTAAAACATCTCAGATTACCAAAGAACCTTGGACTACTGTCTCAATTACAAAGTATAAGTATGGAAGGAAACAAGCTATCGTTTGTACGCCAGGACATAATAAAAGGGGGAACTGATCGCATGATGAAGTACCTGCGTGATCGTATCACCGAGGAAGTTGTTTGCGATGCACGCCTCAATGAAGACAATTGGCCTGATAAGTATGAGTTGTTTTTTTGTTTTTTGTATACCTACACTTGCTTTTTGTATCCTGGATCTAGTTCTATACTAAAATTATGAAGTTGAAGAATTTTTTTGGTCGGATGCCCTAATCTCGGAAACAATTGTATTCAGTGGCGGAATTCAACGCCCCTAGTCGTAATCGAACCTACAACCGTCGCATTTACAGTCACACCCTTGTGCCACCGGACCATGACATCCTCAGTAATTATTTATTTTAATAATAATTTATAGGTACACAATGAAGAAAAGTCAATCTTTAATGGTGCCATCTAAAAATCTGACGACGGTACCAGAGGACGTATTCTCCGCGGCCGCCGAAGCTGAAGTGCATATCGTGGATATATCTAAAAATAAACTGAATGCTGTCCCCAGTGGGTGAGTCAAGTCATATTTTCGTTTGCCTTGTCTTTTCCATAAAAAAAAATTTAAGACATAGGTTCTCAAATTTGAAGTAAATCTAACACAAAATGCAAGGGAAAGTTTCCCAAGGCATAATAGTATAAATTGTTTCTTAGATAAGCATAGACATAGGTTAAGACAAACAAATAAGAAATTGAAAAAACATTGTTTTGGGTTCTATTAAACATAAAAAATTCTCATATCTTCTCTATATAGACAACATTAAATTACTTTAATGTGATCATTTATTTTCCAGAATCCATTTTGTGAAAGAAACTTTGACACAATTAATACTATCGTCTAATTGTATCGAGAATGTTCCATCAGAAATAAATTTGTGCAAGCATTTGCAATTTATAGATCTGGGAAAAAACAGTCTTTTGGATCTGCCCATTGAATTAGGCGATTTGAAGAATTTGAGAGAACTAGTCATATCCAATAATAAGTATGTAATCTTTTTGTAACTTCATGTTTCAGGAGATACGTTTTGTATTTTTTATTTGTAATTTAAGTAATTTATCTCTAAGTGAGATCTCTACTAGAAACCCAAACTCCAATGTAGGAGATATTAAGAGAAACAATTTGGATGCGACCCATAGTGGTGCATGGGCACAACAACCTCGGTCTCTGCCAACTGCTTTATGCAGGATTCAGCGTGAAGCTAAAAACTATATAATATCTCAAAAGAAGGCTCTTTTGAGATGCGACAAGATCGCTTTCCGGCGTCGATATACATATGCGTATATATATAGTTAAAAACACATTATTTTTAGATTTACAAAAATCCCCCGATGTGTATACGAACTGGAGAACCTAGAAATATTGTTGGCAGCGGAGAATCAAATATCGGAAATAAACGTGTCATCAGATGCCCTCGCCAAGCTGAAGAGGCTCGCCGTACTCGACTTGGCCAACAACAGCATAATAACTGTGCCACCGGAACTTGGCAATTTTACACATTTGAGGTAAATACAAGTGCAATACTGTCGACAAGACGTGACCAGGAGATTACAATTAGCAGGAGATGCGAAGATTTTTTATTTTTCATTATTTTCTTGCCAAGTGAACAATGTGTGAATAGGCGGCCACAACTCGTCGACCGTACTGTAGATATAGACTGTAGGTCGAGAGGATAAATCTGTCGGACAGTATAGATGAGCCTTCATGATCATGCTAAGCTGTTTTTGTATATTTCAATTAATTGATTTTCATACAATGGTTGTGGTTTCAATTTCCACGAATATTTTTATTTTTAACCGATTTCAATGAAAGGAGGAGGTTCACAATTCGACTGTATTTTTTTCATGCTCAGAACTTTTCACTGGGTTATTTGAAAGCTGGTGCTTCTCGTGTGGTTTCATTTCAAAATTACGTTGATTACACGTTAACAAAAATCATAACTTTTGCGACATCTTATTTAAAAAAAAAATTCTGTTAAAATTTAGTAATTCCTAGGTGTACAATTGTAAAATCTGTGAAGTTGCATGAAAGGGGGTCTCAAAAGGACAAGCTGTGTAAATTATGGATGAGTAAAATAAGTGAAAACAATATTGGTAGAATGTGTTTATCCATCGGTTTCATCAATTATTTAACTTTTTTTAAAAATATTTGTTGTTTATGCAAAAATAATTGTTGTTGTTATACCAAAGTAGAATTAGTTAACATTAGTTATACAATATTTTTCAGAAGTGTATGCAAAGGAAAACTAGTACTAATACCGTCCTTACCGTCCAAGCACCCAATTTTGAAACATTGCGTGTTAAGTGGCGGGGTTCAATGCAGCGCTTTCTATTTCTTACCAAAGCCAAGAAATTAAAATAAAACTAATTACTCCGACTAGGAACCAAACCCACAGCACATTTACAGTACAGTTGTGCCCTTGCACCACGACTGGTCTCAATCTTTTTTAGGATATAATTATTTATTAACATTTCAGATCACTAGAATTAATGGGCAACTGCTTCCGTCAACCTCGACACGCAATCCTTGAGAAGGGCACGGCGTCCATATTGTCTTACCTCAGGGACAGGATACCTACTTAACGAAAACTCAATAACATTTAGGCCGGATCCACACTATAGTGCCGGTCATGATTCTCTCGACCCGATCTCATTCTGTTAAAATATTTTTATATGAGAAACAATGAGAGCATTCTTACTATCGTTTCTGGTCAAGTTCCGGTCCTATCATGAATATAAGAATATTTCTCATACAAGAATATGTGGTCGGATCGAGAACGAACTGTGATTGATACTATAGTGTGAATTCACCCTTATCCACCGTGATTAAGGCTGACTATATTTTATATATTGCCTAACATTGCAAATATATCACATAAAATTTCTGAACTTTGAAATTTAATTATACGCTTTTTTGCCGCCTTTGCCGTCGTCATGCAGTGTGTGACAGTAAACGCGACGTTGTGGGTTCGATTCTCAATCGGGGGAATAAATTACTTAATATTTTCACTTCTTTGATTTGTTAACGAGACAAAGCGTGGCATTAAGTTCCAACACTCGACATGCAATGAGTGTTTTAAGCTGAATAAAGTTAATGAATCGTTCAGAGAATATGGTCGGCCTTATCCTCACTTACATATCGATAAATAAATATCCTTTTTGCTTTTGAATGTAAAGCTTTTGAAGCTTTTGAATTTAAAGCTTTAAACATTGGCAACTACTCTTTTTATGTTTAAATTAAGTCAGTAAGTAAGTCTATGTCATTATAATAGATTTGATTATTCTAAAGACTACTGAAAAAAAAATATCACAATAAAGTAAACATGTCTGTATTTTTTTCAATTTTTTCTCCGGAATAATCAAATTATATGTTATGATAAATATAATTAGAGTTTCATTTTCAATTAATAAAATTGCCAAACCATTATTATTAGAAAAGGCTCAATTTTACCAATTATGTATGGAAGTTCTTTTCTTTGCTTAAAATATTATTATTCTTAATTTTTTGGCCAAAAAAATACTATACTTGTAAAGCCAAAGGTAAATTCGCCAAATTTTGTTTTATGTACCTGATACCACCGCATATTAAACGAAAAATTACTTTTTTTTACAAAAAAATATTTTTTTTGTTTATTTTATTTATATTTTGTTGATATTTTGTTGTTATTTTTAAATTATTTGTTATTTACTATTTAACCTAAAAATGTAAACATACTATTTTGTATTGGAATGTAAATTAGTTATAAGATTATTTCTAAATTACTAATTGTGTTTATCTGTTGATCTATCTAAGTATATTATTGCCAAATGTTGCGTGCTAGCAAAATGTATTGTAGAAAGCGTTTGTGATTTGGAATATGTTATTCGCGCCGTTCACTCGCAGCTTTGCCCGCTTGAACTACAAATTTTGTCATACAAAATATTTTTAATTGATATAATTTTACAATTTATGAAACGAATTGAAATAAAACAATCACAAAATGTTAATAGAATTTTACCAAAAGATAATAGTGAAAACTACATTTAAACCTATAATGCAATGCATATTTTTATTTATTTATTACAATTATACTTTTATTGTATTTTGCTTATACAGGTTTTTAAAGAATCGTTTCAAGAGTTAAATGCAGCAAAATACCATTATTATTGAACTTGCTAAAACTTTAGCTTTCAGTGTATAAATATAGTCTTAATAAAATTATAATACTATTAAGACATGAAAATAATTCAGATTAGTAAACAAATAATAATGTAGCTATAGCGGGCGAAACTGCGAGCGTGTCAGTATATAATATATTCCAAATATGGCAATTGCATAATTTGCTATTTTTGATAAAATTATCTTGAGATAATGATAAATAATTATACAAAATATTTCTCATATCAAATAACTTGTTGAAATTTAAATATACGCTGTTGATGCTTTATTTATAAACGGCCCAACGAGTTGTGACATGTGTGAAGACAGGCACGAGGTAGATTCACATGTACAGTCGCGAGCATAATATTCAATATGCGGACGATCGGTGTCACGTTGTGTTACATACGAAATTTGTGACTTACTACGCAGTCACAAATTGCGTCGCGCTTGACTGTACTTTTGTTTTTGGTAGAGACTTCTCATCGCGTCCCTTTCGTCCTCATCCTCATCTAAAATACGATGAAATATCATAACACGTTTGGCGGACTATAATATTATATAGTTTTTGCGGTTAATAAAGTTACCAGTTTAAAATTTTAAAGGTATAAATTTGCTATGAAAATTAATGTTAAATGCTCAAGCGACAGTATTAGGCAATCATAATAATTAGAACGTAGAGTACGGAACTGAGAAGTTAATTTATTTTGAATCATGATATAACAAATCTTTTTTTTTTCATATTTAGATAAAGAAAGAAAGAAAATCTATCAATTCGATTTTTTAATTCATATTTATATGTTAGTGGGAAGCCAAATCCCAATTCAAATAGTTTGACCAAAGTGATGTTATATAATGATGTATCATAAAATTAATAACATTAACATATTGTTAAAAGAAATCAATATAATGAATATACTTATGTATTATAATTTATTTTTGATGAACAAAAGGAATAAATACAGATTTTTTTTCAAGTTTTGCCACGAATATGTATGTTATGTTCAACTAATCATGTCAAAAATAAAGTATTATTTTTAAAAAGATTTTTGGCTATATGGATATTATTATTAAATAATTTATAAGTATATTTTAGAGTCTATTTTGGAAAATATTTCATATCCATATACCCTGGGATCCGGCCGTTGAATCCTGCATATACCAGTTTTCTTAATTAAACCTATATTAACGAATAATACATGATTAGTAGAACAGATTACACCTGGGTTGCCTAGAAGAATCCTGCCGCAATCACCTTTAATTACATTTTTTCGTAACTCGTTTTTGGAGAAAATTGCACCAATACGTTTTTTATATGAATCGCACATCATTTGAAAGATAATCCCATAAGGAATTGGAAAATTAAGGGTTGCCAGCTCTCAGTCTGCCGCAAGTCTAGGGTTGCCTGGTTTAAACATGTCACTAAATGTTAATAATTTGCACTCATGTGTTTTTTTAATGAATTATATATCAAATTAAAGCTTATTTTTTTCTGAACACTATAAAACAGGGTTGCCTGGAAAATTCCTGCCGCAAACAGGGGTTGCCAGCGTTTGAAATATTTTATTCTGGTTCCGTTTGACTATGAGAATAGACGATGAAATGCGCAGTCTGCCTTATGTTTTAAAGTAAAATATTATATAATAGAAGGTCAATCTTAAAATCAATGTATATTCTAATTGTTCACCTGTTAAATGATGATTTTAATCATATTAAGTACACGCAGAAAACTATTTAAAGATCATGGGGCAGAAGAAATCATCCTTATTTTTAAAGTAAAATAATGAATCTATAATATTGAGTCTTTGCAAAATCTATTTTCTAAATACTAATATTTATTTATTAATTTAAATTACCATTTTGAAACAATTAAATTATCTAGTTAAATAAATGTTTACAAATATTGATCTACTATAAACTATTAATATATATACATATACATCATGTTCCCTTAATAAAATGAAGGGTGACCATTATTGCGGATATTTTTTTTATTAATTATATTGAAAAATACATTTCAATGAACTCTCTCTCTTCTACTTCTACTTCTACTTGTTTGATTTGACAAGGCTTGCCGCAATTTTTTTTTTCTCACGCAATTTTTAATAATTTGCATAGGAAAGAAATATATATAATAGAATTATAATAAACAAAACTAAGTTAGCAAAATAAATTCGAAGAAAATCCGACAGTAATGCCGACTAATAAACGCTATTTACGGTTTATGACCAAGAGTCGGCAAATATCAATTAGTTGGCTATTTTTTACTATAGATAAACATTTTGCGGCGCGATACAAAGCAAACCAAATGCAATAAAATTATTTTCGAAGATGTATTGTTTCTAAATGCAATGAAAGTGCAGATGGCCAAATGAGTTGTTTTTGAGCATATTACTTAGTTACTTACCTTTCGTTTTGGAGTAAAGACGTTTTTACTTGACAAAAATGAAGATGTGTTTTTTGTGCGGCAGGAGTGAAAATGCGATAGAATTTAACAAGGAATCTCTCCAAAAGTGTAAAATTATGTTATTGTTTCGCCAAAAAATGAATTTTAAATACAGTGACATTTTTTTAAATAGTGACACAATGCACAGTTATCATTTACAGTATTACAAAAAGTTCATTGTTTTAACACAAAAATATAAAGAAGTATTTTTTAATTATTTTCTAATACGTAAGTATACTTTAATATTTAATATTATATAGTTTAATAAAATGTAGACAATTGTGGCCGTGGGAGTTGCCTCAGTTTTGATTATACTAAGTTAGGGACGTTAGTGAGTGATTACGCTTTATTATAATTATAAGAACAATTCTTTCAGACCTAAATACCTTAAAAACTATCAGCATAGTCGGAGAAGTTCTTGCTAGCGACATTTTTTATCTATATTTTTTAATAGTTTTTATTAGTTGAATAGTTTTCATTTACTTTGCAAAAACGTAAATATTCGTACCAAAAAGATGGGCGCCATAGTTCTTTCTACGGATACGGACGGCGTTGTCAAATCAAACAAGCAGAGGGCGAAGAGAGAGAGAGAGAGATTGTTTATTGAAATGTAATTTTCCACATTTTCTTAATTAATAAAAAAAATATCCGCGATAATTGTCACCTCTCATTATATTAAGGAAACATGTTGTAATTAATACCTTATAGTACATCGATATTTGTAAACATTTACTTAATTAGATAATTTAGTTGTTTTAAATAACCCTTTTATTTAACTAAATATTATTATTTATAAAATAAATTTTGCGAAGACTCAATATTATGGATTATTATTTTACTTGAAAAATAAGAATGATTTCATCTTTAAATAGTTTTCTGCGTGTACTTAATATGATTAAAATCATCATTTAACAGTTGAACAATTAGAATAAACATTGATTTTAAGATTGACCTTCTATTATATAATATTTTACTTTAAAACATAAGGCAGACTGCGCATTTCATCGTCTATTCTCATAGTCAAACGGAACCAGAATAAAATATTTCAAACGCTGGCAACCCCTGTTTGCGGCAGGAATTTTCCAGGCAACCCTGTTTTATAGTGTTCAGAAAAAAATAAGCTTTAATTTGATATATAATTCATTAAAAAAACACATGAGTGCAAATTATTAACATTTAGTGACATGTTTAAACCAGGCAACCCTAGACTTGCGGCAGACTGAGAGCTGGCAACCCTTAATTTTCCAATTCCTTATGGGATTATCTTTCAAATGATGTGCGATTCATATAAAAAACGTATTGGTGCAATTTTCTCCAAAAACGAGTTACGAAAAAATGTAATTAAAGGTGATTGCGGCAGGATTCTTCTAGGCAACCCAGGTGTAATCTGTTCTACTAATCATGTATTATTCAATAATATAGGTTTAATTAAGAAAACTCGTATATGCAGGATTCAACGACCGGATCCCAGTCTAATATATAAATTAAAACTGCATGTAAGCTTACATAGTTATATAGTGTTTATTTATAATAAAATGTACTTGTAAAACTTATATTTGCAATGTGTTACGTTTTCTCTGAACTAGTTATTCTGGCCTTTTGATTCTTCTTTTTTTTTACAGTATTTCAATTACCTATTGATTATTTGAATTGTAAGCTTTTCATAAAATACTTTGTGAAAATATATAGAAATTGATTTCTTATATATATATTTTCTAAGTAATATGTATACGTACTGCGCTATTAGCTAGTTTGAGTATTGCTAGATAGAAGTGGTTATTTTTATGCACATATATAGTTTTCAGCTAGCGTACACAGTACCTTAATCAGTTATTTCTTTATATAAACAAATAAATCTAAATATCCATTCAAAGACCAGTTATACCAGTAACGAATATATCATATGTGATTGTTAATTGTGATTTCGGCACAATCAAATTATCAATTGTTAATATTTAATTGTCGATTGCAATTAAAATTTATCCACCTCTGGTATACACTATACTACTTGTAGTGCACTTTCGGATCGGTGGATCGATTTTGATGATATTTTTTTTTTTATTTGAAAGCTGATGTTTGCTTGTGGTCCCATTTTAATGGTCCAACAATGCCATAGATGAAAAAATCATATAATATTAATTAAATTTGACTCGGTAATTAATTTGTTATATACCTTTATGACAATATTATAGAAGTAGCCTAATATGAGTGCAATGCGTTTTTAATATAGCTTTCAATATATTTCAACAATTATATACGATTTTTTTTCATATTACATTGAAGTATTAGTGGTACAATAATAAAGGCGTAATGATGATGAAGATAAACCCTTACTTTTGGGTTTGAATAATTCTAATAAATGATAGAATGTTAATATTATTAATTTCATAATTTGTAGAGATTAATTTAAAATCGAGAATATCTATTTAAAATTGTCGTTTTTTTCTTTATTTATTAATAAAGTCATTTCAGTTCAGGCAATCTGAATATGAATTATATTCGAGTATATTAATAATACTCTATTGCCATCAACTCAAACTGAGTTGTTGTGATTGTCAAGCTTAAACTTTCTTATCACCTTGAAATGAACTCATCATTTCAACTCTTTCTGCTCACTTCGTTTAACATAGTCCTTAATCGGCCCGTTTGTAACATAAGTTCCATATAAATGCTTTTTTTATTTTTAAGGAACTTTTTGCTTATAATTTTAGTATATTTGTCTTATTTTTGATGAAAACTATCGTACATTCCTTTTCAGTAGAGACAAATATCGTCGGCGTCAGTGCAGGACCGTCTAAACGCAAATAAAAAAAATATATAGTTTGTGAAGTGCAAGTATCTCTATCTAGTGGTGTAATGATAAATTATCTTGTCAGCACCCGGGGTCAATACAACAGTAAAATGTTGTAATTTTCTTTAAAAATTTTCATCATGTTTAAGCCAGTTGTTACTGTTTGTTGTAAAAAAGGTATTTTTGCTATTAGAGGGTCCTGTATTGACGCCGACGATATGTATTATATATAAACATAATATATAAAATAAAAATATTGCGCCTCCAGTGTCTATACTATATCCAACATAATTGCAATAATAATTGATCCATTATTTCATAATGAAAAACTTAAAGCTGTATCTATAAAATAATTGTAATTGTTACAAAGACACAATAATTATGTTAATTAATATAATGTATTTTAATTATTAAAAAAGTCATAAATTGAAATATTTTTTTACATTTCAATTTATGATTTTTTTTACAATTATAATAGAAGTTCAGATAAAATATAAATAGATACCTATAAGCATAGCACGGTGTTGAGTTACGCCACCTAACACGCAATGCGAAATTCGGTGGAAAGTGGCCTCTGCCTACTCTGCTATACAACATGAAACTAGATACTTATATAGAAGTTTATAAATAAATACATATTGTTTTAATTTGAAAAATAAATCTTTAAAAATTACTTTCATGGTAATGGTTTGAATATGGTTCGAATAATAATATTTTTTTTAATACAGATTTTTAAATGTATGTATTGTTTGATGATATGAAAATGTTTATTTAACACTTGCCTTAAAAATAGTTAAAGTATTTTGTAATATTAGTGTAGTTATCTGATGCACTGCTTAGCCATTTCGCTCGCACTGAAGCATCATTTTGCCATTGTTAATTTTTCTGTGACATTTTCGTGTGATACCTTTTGAATTGTGATAAACGCACAATAAATGAAATTAAATAAATTGCTTTTTTTATTAAACCTAACTTTTTTCATAAATTAATGTTATTATGTTGTTGTAGGTTCAAAATCCATCTGAAGAAATAAAATTTAATTTATTGACAAGTCTTGTTATTTTTAGGTTTCAACACTTCAAGAGGTGAAAACGGAATTTATCGTATCACTTGTCCGTCTATCAAGATCATTTATCTCGAGATCGCGTGGAGGTATCAAGCTGAAATTAATCAAGTTAGTGGTCCCTTGCAACTTATAAGTCAACACAATCACAAGATACGAGCATTTAAGTATGTAATCAAAGTCGGGCAGGGACCCGTAGACCTACAACTGAAATTTAGCATAAATTGATAACTTTCGATACAAATTAAGAAATAAAATGCGAGAAGTCAACATTTATAGGCATTTCACAGAAACGAATCATTACAAGTTGTAAAATTTATCAACTTTTATAGGTTGTAGGAACTTCCCGTTGACCTATAATTCTTGAAATTGGTACGGAAGCCTCGGTAGGCGAGCGTTATGGGCATGAGGCGTATATAACCCAATAAAAGTATCTTTCTGTTAATCCCCCAATTACATGCCATACTTATGCAATACTTTTTTTCTCTTAAATATTTGTGTTATTATATTCTAGGTATATGGGTACTTGATGAGAAATAAATTTACATAATATATAAATTAGAATACCTATTTTGTAACAAACGACAGCGGATATCCAAATTGAGTAACACAATTAAATTATATTCTAATAACACAAATGAAAAGAACAATTTTAATACAATAAAATGAGTCACATGAAAACATTGCAACTTAATTACAAAGTGTATGTCATAAACTTACGTAACGTTACGTATATTTATAGCTTCATTTAAATATATTTCTGGAATAAAAAAAAAAATAGTCGATTTTTCCATAAATGTGTCATAAAGTACACCTCAAGCCATCGCCGTACCAAGCTTATACATCACCCTTAATAGCGACCATCTGACACTAGCATAGGAGTTAATAGTATGTTTTTTTACACTCCGTTCCCATTAAGACAATACCGTTTCCCACTTCCCGCTGAATTCTTTCTACACTGCGCTTTACGCGCTGCGTAAACGCGACAGATTTTGGGTTCGATTCCTAGTCGAGGAAATGAAATATTTAATATTTCCTCGCTCCGGTAACGAGACAAAGTGCGGCGTTGAGTTTCGCCACTCAACACACAATACCTCCAGAATTCGTCGGTAAATGAGAAATGGAAGTGCCTTAATGAGATCAGAGTATCTTCACATTAGGCCCCCAGGTTCCCTCTGCCTACCCTGCTAATTGCGGGATATAGGTGAACCTGAAAAAAAAAAATGAGAGTGAGAGTGACATAAACTTGATCTAGGCTAATTTTTTGTCCTGCTCGCCCGCGCAAATCTGTGCCCATTATTTCCTTTAACAACATTAGCATAACAATGCGTGTGTACGATAATGGAATTAACATAGATTGCTGTTTTTGTGGTTTGCATAATAGACAGGACGAGATACATGTTACTGAATTCAACAAGGTTTTTATTTTTTACAAAATATTCATTATACAAATTATATAACCTCCTCTCCTCCTACCTCCGACCTCTTCTAGCTCGGACTCCCACAAAACACGGTGACGCTGTAGAGGCTAATAAGGCCCACATCATACTACACAATCGAAAAAAAATATATAAGTATATTAAAACGGTCAAGTCTATTATTCGGTTTGAACGATTTTAATTCTAAAAATCAGAGGCATATTAGTAATAGATAATAGATATATCATTTAATTATATGTTTTCTTAGGTAAAATTCACTAATTTAAGTAAATTTAGTATTATAGTCGCTTGCGCACGCTGCTGTCAGTGTTTTGTTGATATGGTAGTTAGTGAACCCGACACTAAACCGAAGGCTTGTGTTTATAAACCGTAATCTGTAACGCAAGGGTTGTGGATTCGATTCCCACTCGGGGGAATGAGTAAAATGAGGTATCAAGGCAAAATTTTCGCCACTTAAACCGTAATGCCTCTCAGCGACGACTTTCCACCGAATTTTCGATAACAATTTCTTAACACTAGGTTCCCTCTGCCTACCCTGCTGTATGCGGATGCAGCGTGAAGCTTAAAAGAAAAAAAAAACAATAGATACAAATATATATATGGTTATCTATTTTACCCACATATGTAGGTATATCGATTGTAACTTTGTAAGTAATTGATTCTAAGTTCCATCAGTATAATTGTCAGTATTAATTAATGTAAATTTATCGTAAGTGTATTATTGTTGACTGTGACCGGTGATTTGAAAAGAATATAGGTAATTTCAATTAATAGACAAAGATAAATCTATATTCTTTTTCTGATTTCTTCTTTCCTATTGCCCCAGCTGAAATAATTTGGAAAGAACGTCAAAACTAATTTTGAAGATATAACAAACTAATACTTTAAAATGTAATTACACATTTATTTAAACTCACAGTCCAGCATAGCACCTACCACACTGGCCAGTGAGAGGTCTCTACCCACTACCGCCATCAAGGCATGGCGTTGTGGGGCCCAAGAAGGGCCCCACAACCATATTAACTATTCTCCTTATTGCTTTGTCTTTTGCAATTATTAATAGTGTACAACAAATGATTTCACAATTCCCAACATTTTCACAAATCACAAAAGGAAGGACAAACATTGACATCCTGGAGACGGATGGAACACCCACATTGCCCAATTCCTATAAATTACCAACTCAGCGCCACATTTGACGGATGCCTTCGTAATTTACAAAGGAAGCCCATTGCTGGTATCCCCCAACCCCATATTAACCACATAACTTAGCCCGTATGTTGCGAAACGAGGCGCAGCTATCGTCATTATCATTCAGTTTCACTATCATTTGTCGTGGACTCGTCATTCTATTGTAAATTGTCTGTAAAACCATAATAAACTGCAAGGTCACCTCGCATGGTGGGGGCCGGGAGCATAACGACTGCACTTCATTTTCAGTTTACTATAAACGTACGTAGGGCTTACTCGATGCTCTATCTATATCGAGATATCGTGAGGAAATTAGAAAATATGAATATATAATAATATAGTGAATTATTTTCATTTTTAAACTACGTTATTGGAGCTCCGTATGTTATGTTTACTCAGCTGTACGTTCTCAGCTGGATGGGGTTTGGTCTACTCAGTTTATATGAAGAGAGGGCAGTCGTAAGTCCAAGTTCAGAAGTCAATAAATTATAAAAACTGGATTTTAATGAGACAGAGGTGTTTCTTTTTTTGCGAAATGGCAAGCCAAGTGTTGTGATTTTTTTTTCGAAGTGTTAATGATTGTAATCTGTGTCGTCTTCGCACATTCATGATGCAACAGATATTTGTTTTTATAACAATATGGATATTTGTCAGAGGTAAGTTTTAGTTCAAAAGAAATATGCATGACGTATTTATTACTCTTATATAACATATATATAACTATAACAAGAATTATTTATTTTTCTGACGTAGATTTTAATTAGGTTTTATTTGCCATTTAATACTTAAAACAAAAAAGAATACAATTCTTTAACAAGCGGTGCGGTAGCATAGCGTGTCTGTAAAATTGACGTTTGTGGGTTTGTTTCTCACTAGGGGGGGAAGAACTAAGTATTTAATATTTTCATTTACTCGATCTAGTAACAAAACAAAGCACGGTGTTTAGTTCCCGTTACTCAACAAGCGATGTCTCGATAATTAGGTGAAAACAAAGTAGGTATGTTAATATTAGACTTAGGATATAGTCTAAAACTAAAAAAAAACTAATTATTGGTTGTAGCTTCATTTTTCACTCTCGAAAATTTGATTCTAGCGTTTAAAGGCAACATTTTATGTAACAGTGAAATGAAAATAAACGTAATAATTTATATGTACTAATAAATGTCTCCATTTATTAAATGAGAGTAGGCAAAAAACTATCAATTAGCAAGTAACATCTAAGCAAGTACTTAAAACAATAGATTATGCTATTTACTGAGACAGTTATCGTGTTCTAGGTTAAGGATAGAATAGAAATTTTCAATGTCTATTAATAAAATAGATATTAAAATGCTAAAATATACCTGAAGAACATCAAAACATAGTACAGGGTGAGTCATATTGAACTTTCCGGTTTTGGAAGGACGTTGCACGAAGAAGGGAAGGAGTAGAAGGGTGGGGATGGTGTCATTAGACGCGCCATGACATGCAGTTTTAGTGTGAGCAATGGCTTGGTCGGGACAACATCGTGCGTTCGTAGTTGAAGAGTTTATTAAAAATGGCGGCTCCGTGATCACAACACAGCGTGCGTTCCGTTTACATTTTGCTATTGGTCGACGTGATCCCATTCCCACTGGACCAACAATCAGAAATTGGGTATCAAATTTTAGAGCAACATCATCAGCATTAAAAACAAGACCACAAGGCCGAATTAGGACGTCAACGTCAGCGGAAAACGTGGATAGAGTGCGGGCTTCAATTCAACAATCCCCTCGGCGTTCTGTTCGGAAACATGCCGCTTCACTAGGATTATCTTTCAGTAGTGTCCGCAGAATACTGCATAGAGACCTTAAATTTCACCCATACAAGATTCAGGTAGTGCAAGAATTAACAGTTAGAGACTTAGACACACGAACAAATTTATGCCGCGACATTCAGCAGATCCCCCGCACTGCTGTTTTGATCTTCAGTGATGAGGCACATTTTCACCTCGCCGGAACTGTCAACAAACAGAATTTTCGATACTGGGCTGAGAATAACCCACGAAACCTACACGAACGACCACTTCACAGCCCTCGAGTGACAGTGTGGTGCGCTATTGCAGAGTTTGGTGTGTGGGGTCCCTATTTTTTTGAAGAAGATGGTCAAGTCGTCACAGTTACCTCTGCTCGGTATTGCGACATGCTTGAAACTTTTCTGAAACCGAAATTGGAGGAATTAACGCAGAATCATGACAACGATAACATCTGGTTCCAACAAGATGGTGCTACAGCCCATACATCCAGGCGTTCAATGGAAATCCTGCGACAAATGTTTCCCGGTCATCTCATTTCTTTGCGAAGTGACGTTGGGTGGCCGCCGAGATCACCTGATTTAACCCCCTGCGATTTCTTTCTCTGGGGTTACCTGAAGGAAAAGGTGTACACGCATCGTCCCCGAACCATCGATGAACTGAAGGCTGCAATCACGGAAGAAATCAATGCTATTCCGCTGAATATGACTCGACGAGTAATGGACAACTTCCGGGAAAGGCTTCAGCAGTGTGTGGTCAATGGAGGTAGACATTTACAGGATATCATTTTTAAAACCAACTAAATTAAAACTGCATGTTATGTGCTTTCAAACAATAAAATAATTTTTACTGCATGTCGCTTTGTTTTTAATACACACCTTATTGAAATCGGAAAGTTCAATATGACTCACCCTGTATTAGTTAGTCACTGCAAATTAAAAAATGTCGCAAAATTGCAACAATAAGTCACACCAACGTTTTTTGTTATCATCACATATAAAAAATAGATAATAATTCCAGTAAAAAGAATTTGTTGTTAAATTTTCCGTATGTTAAAAAAATGACATATCTATATATATAAAAGGACTTGTCCTCACTGACTGAGGTAAGACGCACGCACAGCCGTAACCGCTGATGGTAGAAACGTGGAATTTGGACAGATGTTTAATTTCGTAATCTGGACATCCACTAAGAAGGGATTTTGAAAAATTTTGACCCTAAAGGGGTGAAATAGGGGTTGAAAGTTTGTATGGAAAAAAAATTAAATCGGCACCGATTCTCATAAAATTTGAAATTCAGACTCTTAAAAGTATTTAATTGAACACGCGTTTCATGGTTTTCTAGAATTCTTTCTATAAGGGTGCAAATAAGGGGTTGAAAGTTTGTTTGGCAAAATTCTTAAATCGCCACCGATTTTTATAAAATTTGAAATTTAGACTCTTAAAAATATTTAATTGAACATGTGTTTCATGGTTTTCTAGAATTCATCCGCTAAGGGTGCAAATAAGGGGTTGAAAGTTTTTTTGGAAAAATCTCTAAAACGCCACCGATTTTTATAAAATTTGAAATTTAGACTCTTAAAAATATTTCATTGAACACATGTTTCATAGTTTATTAGAATTCACCCCTAAATACGTAAGCGAAGCTGCGTGCGTCCGCTAGTAATAACATAACGTTAAAGTACGGCCTTCGCGCTAAAGGTGCGTACTCTAGCGTGTGACGTCACGGGGCAGCAGCGTACTTGAGTACCAACTACCAACTGCTTTGGCGTTGCACTTGCGGTCTCGTTTTGGATTTAAATATTAGAATCACTAAAATGATAATAAATATTTCCAATATTTTATGAAATGTTTTTAAAAAAAATCCACGACCGCATATGTCTGTCACTTAAGGATAACCCACAATAACCGATCAAATTTGACTGGCTACCTGTAAAAACAGCTTATAAAAAATGGATATTTTAATAGATATATCCATAGTGTTATTAAAATACGGGAACAGAGTTGACGTCGCGTCGACTTGCTTGCAAGGAAACTTTATGAAGATAAGCTTTGGCTTTTATAGCATGAAATTTGGGCGAATACTTTTCGAAAAAATGTAAAATTAAAAAAAATAATATCTGTCGAGGCTGTAGTGGTCCAGTGGTACAATCGTGTGGCTGTAAACACGACCGTTGTGTATTCGATTTCCGCTCGATTGAATAAATTATTTAATATTCTTTCATTTCCTCGCTCTAGTAATAAGGCAAAGCGCGGCGTTGACATCTACCACTCAAGACGAGCGATGCCCCGAGAATATGAAATATGAAATATGAATATGAGTAGGTATCAAACCCACAACCTCCTTCCTTAGTCACGTGACTTGGTCGCGATGGGGATAGTCGATACAATCAACTTGATAGCAGAGGCATAGGGATAGGGGAGGGGGTAGCTTGTGTCCACCCTATAATAGTGTCCCGTCCCATTCGTTTTACTAACAAAAAAATTTCCAAGAAAAATTAAAATAAAACCTTCATTGCATCAAACTTTTAGATCACAGCGAAGTCCAGCCTCTTCCTGGAAAATATCTCTAGATAGTTAAAACAAATAAATTCAAGTTCAAGTTAATTTATTATTAATTTATTTTAAATCAAAATGGTAAATCGATACAAAAAAATTATAATATAAATTGAAATAATGTTAGAAGACCAGTTAGTTTTCTAGCTTAGCTTTAAATTTATTAAATTTTTCATACAAAAGCAATCCTAACGTCATGTCTTGATACATTTCTCGACTTCACCTATTTTTATTAGTTTGTGGCCAATTGGACACTTATTATCTCCGACTGCCGACTCCACCAACAAAACTAGACACGCAAGTACGAGGATACCAATCAGCAAATACCGTGGAGAAAACATCTGGAAAAAAAGAACATAAATTCCGTTTATTTTTATAGTATACTAGCTTTTTACCGCGGCCTTGTTCCCGTTGGGGCGTTCACTATATTTGTATTGCAGGTTTTTGTTGTCATTATACGAGTATATCAAAATCAATATCAAGTAAGGCCAGACGTGGCGCAGGGACACAGACGTGTAAGTGTGGATACGACAGATCGGGGATTCCCACTCGAAGAAATTAAATATTTAATTTTCATTTTTCTTGCTCTTGTAAAAAGGCGAAGAGCGGTGTTGCGTTCTACCAAGCAACACATAATGCCTCAGGAATTCGGTGAAATGTGGGATACGGTGTCTTAATGGAGACGGGAGTGTCTAGTATTAACTAGGATCCCAAATTCCTTTTCGTGTATAGGATACAGTGTGAAGATAAAAAGAATAAAATAAAATATTAATTAATTAAGCTTCATGCTTTTCCCCGCTTAGCAGGCTACTTAGATGTAACTTAGTGCTAAAACTTAAAACATTCCCCACTTCGCGTCCCATATTTGAGACATGTTCAGTGACGGATCTCTACTTCATGCTATACCTATCTTGTGAACAGAGCGAGGATATTATGGAAATATTAGTTTCATTCTCCAAGTGGGAATTAAACCCACAATTCTCGCCTTTACAGTTATATTGTAACTTTTTGATTAATTTGATTATCTATATATATTAAATCGAAAGGTGACTCACTCAACACGAAATCTCAGAAACTACATGTGCTAGGAATCTAAAATTTTGCATAGGAGTTACTTATAGGACGTAGGTGCTCGCTAAGACGGGAATTTGCAATATTCGACTTCTAAGGGGTTGTTTTTGGGGTTGAAAGTTTGTATGAAACTTCGTTACTACAAATGCTAGGAGTCTCAAATTTTGCATAGACGTCACTTGGACATAGTCATGGAGACAGAAATTAATAATAAGATAGTTTACGCAGGTGAAACCACGAGCGGGCCGCTAGTTATGCATATATGCATATAAAAATCAGCTTCACGCTGTATCCCTCACACGGCAGGGTAGGCAGAGGGTACCTAGTGTTAAAGCACTCCCTTCTCCATTTTCCGACGAATTCTGGGGACCTCATTGCGTGTTGCGTGGCTGAACTTAACGCAGCGCTTTGCCTCTACACCAGAGCGAAGAAATGGAAATATAAATTTGAATAACTGTTTCATTTCCTCGAATATTTTTGTTTCATTCTATTATCAAGTACATGTAAATTAAAAAAATATTGATACGCTATGTCTATAACGCGCCTATAATTCTTAAAATATTTCTAAATAGTAATGAAAATAAAACTATAATCAATTAAAATAAAAAAAATGCTGAAGTCATAAAAATAATGAATATCTAAATTATATTGGTAAATACTTACAATGGCACTATTAATGAGTGTGAACAATAAATAAATGTAAATAAATTTGCAAAACAACAACTGGCCACGAGTGGCGTCGTCAAAACACTGCACGTATGAGGATCTACTCGAGAAACTGGTTTCGCTTTTAATCTCTACAACTCGATGTATAGTACGGTCAACGAGTAGTGGCCGCCCTTAAGTTAGCTGTAAATGGCTGCGCAGATTTGATTTTTACGATTTTCCTTACGTCTCTAATAATCTTATATTTTTTATTGAGTGAACAATACGCAAAAGTTCATAAAACCTAATTTCGGGGCGGCCACTTCTTGTTGACCGTACTGTAAATAAAATACGAAACAATTAATAAATATCATTGTTAATGAGCGGAGTTTAAATTCATCAAGTTTTTTATTACCATAATTCTTTGAAGATTATATATTTTAAGCTGATATTTATTTACTGTATATATAAAAAACATATAGTGATTCATTTTATAATTTAGTAAGGTAAACAAAGATTACGTTTAAAGCTGTCATTCAGATGAAAGCTTCAGGGTGTCGCATCATTGGCTAACAAAGGCCACATATCCCGATTTTGCGGGGTTATTCCGATTTCTAGATGGATAGATCTGGATATGTTCCAAAGAGGCTGTCATCGATGAAAACATCAAAAAATGGACAAAAATGTTTTGATTAAAAATTACATTGATCGAGATAACTGAGACCCTGAACATATGGAACTAATCCAAGGAACGAACTAAAATGTTTAAAAATCCCACTTTTACCCGAGATAAACCCTGGAAACGCCGTCTGTATTACTACTTTCTTCATACTTTTTTTTATTTATATAACTTTAATTTATATAACTTGTATAATAAAATTTATATAACTTGTACAATAAACATTACCTATCACGACAAGCATCGAATGGAAGCCACAACCGTCGCACACTTATACAGCGGACGGCCTCGATTTTATTTATCATTTACTTAAATTTTATTTGTTGGAATTAAGGAATACAATCGAAATGTCCGGCAACTCATCAAGAGACCTTCGCTCGATGGTCTGGCATGGTCCCTCAGCATGCCACACCAGTCTTCATGTACTCCGCTAGTGGCGGCGAGGAGTCGTTAACTGGTGCCTGCTTGGCCAGATGTCGTGAGCTGGAAGACTGTGCTGCCGTCATAGTATCGTACGGGAAAGGAAACTGTCAAGGTATCGCTGGTGCTGAAACTACTAACTTCTATACTGACAACGATGCAGTTTTCTTCAATAAAATTTGTTTGAAACGTAAGTAGAGTTTGTATAAGTTCTTTTAATATTTTTTATATTCTCAAATTAGATGTAGATAAAATATAATAAAATTTGACTCTATGTAGATATTTTGAGTTGGAGGTATTTTTATATATTCTAAATAGGAAGTAAATAAATATATTTATTAAATAAAATCGTACGTATTAAAATTAAGCTAAATTCGACTGTGATACATCATCACCTTCTGTCAGATATATTTAATTATCACCACGACATCGTCATGTAGTTTTTATTTTAATAAAATTTTAATATGTTACTTATATATTTTTAATTTATTTCAGTACCAGATTCTTGCAGTAAGCGCTGGTGGTCCTTAGAAAGTACACCCGGGTATTACCTCAATTCTGAGGGTACTAATATAAAAGTCATAGTAAACACAACCATTGAAGAGTGCTACAACGCTATTTTCTCTACCAATGAGAAACTGTATCGGTAATTTTTATATTTTTTCTTATTGTTCAGATTTAATTTATTTGATTTTGCAGGAATGAATTTATCTATATCTACATTTAAAAAAATATACTTTTATAATAAAAAAAGAAATACCAACCGAATTGAGAACATCCTCCTTTTATAAGTCGGTTAATGATTGCACGGTGAATGGCAAAAGCTATAAATATAAATATTTATGTATAAAGATAACCATTAAATTGTTTATCGAAAGCAAATTGACCACATCATATGAAAAAAATACTTGATTCCAAAATCCTTCGAAATTACGACTTTGTCGAACGAGCTCTACTAAATATAAGTGAATGTACCTTCGCGTGAATGATACTCAATTTTTTAGTGTAAACTATTTAAAAAATTATGTTATCTATTTTTAACATTATTAAAGTGGGAGTATATTATATATACACTAAAATACTTTTTTGGAATGAAAATGTATAAAAATTTGAACGGGTTCAAATCCCGCTACGTTAAAAAAATTATACGTTTCCAAAAAAGTATTAATATTTATCTATTTACAACACACAAATACTAATTAATTACTTGTTTACACACTTTTCAAGGTCATTGAAATTTGGAAAAACGAAAAAAACACGTAAACTTGAGGAAAGGGCACAAGAGTGGGCATTAGATCTGAGTTGTGGGTTCGATCCTCACTCGGAGGAATGAATTATTACTTATTAATATTTCCATTTTTTCGCTCTGACACCAAGGCAAAAGCCGGTGTTGAGTTCCGCCACTCCACAAGCAATACGGAGTGTCTTAACACTAAATTCCCTCTGCCTGACCTGATATATTGAAGATAAAACGTGAAGCTGATTAAACATAAATTCCTCAGTCGTAGTCAGCGGCACAGCGTGAGACTGAAAAAACGATGGTTATGGGTCCGACTCCTTGAGGGAATAAATTATTTACATTTCTTGGCACTGTTAAGAAGACACAGTACGGCGTTGAGCGCCAACATTTCCTAACACTAAGATCCCTCTAACTTACTTACTCTTACTTACTCTAATACTTTTGTTCTTCACTTTCTCTAATTAATACTTGAATTAACTCTCTAACATACGACCTTATTTGATATACCTCCCTATTATTTTTTAAAGGTCAGCGCAATGGATAGACCCAAACAGTGCATCAGAGACATTTTCTTTGTCAAACAAAGCGAAAGGAAACTGTATACTAAATGGAGAAAATAAGTTCACAGAACCCGAGTCCTACCGAGTGTCGAACTATTACACAATATACATAGAGAGCCAATGCGGGCACGACTGTAAGTACTTATGAGGTATTTATGATGTACTTATTATTTTTACAATGTTTTTTCCACATGATGCCATGCATATACATATTTGTTTAAATAATTACTTTTATGTATTATTGAATACAAATATTTAATTAGGATTAAAGCTGGTTGAGCTGGTTGAGGCGTAGGGGAACATGTGTGTGACAGGTTTTGGGTTCGATTTTCCCTCGAGGACATGAAGTATTTATTGTTATAATTTTTTGGTTTTAGTGTCGAGACAAAGCGTGGCGTTGAGTTCAGCTTCAACACGCAATGCCTTCAGAATTCGGTGGAAAGTGGGGAGTTGAGTATATAGCCTAAAACATAAACATTTCATCTTGAACTAGTAGTTTCCACGATAAGCGGGTTCACCAAAAAATAAATTCATCTTTATACACTGTGGTTTCAGATCCTAAAAAAATTGATCGCTGTTCATATGAGGAATATTACAATCAGACGATAAAGCACGTGGATTTGACAGTCAATAATTGTACTAAGGACGAGGTGAGAAAATTTTTATTTTTCAGTTTCACGATGTCCCCGAATATTTTCTTACTGAGTGAACAATGCGCAAAAGTAAAGAAAACCTATCTTGGCCACGACTCTTTGACCGTACTGTACTTATGAGCTTTATTTATAGTAAATTGCAACATTTATTATTTAATATTTTTGATATTTCCTCTAATATGTACCTAATAGACTACAGGTATCCTAATCTCGTATTCTAAACGTTCCATATTCTTAGAACATTTCGTTTGAATATTAAATGTGCATAGATTATAATATTTAAAGATCTTCTAAATAAAAAAAATAAAAGATTTTTATTTTATACATTATATTAAATTTTATTGAATTGCTCTCTATGACATCAGTATATGTGCTTTAAATATTGTAACAAAAATGACGAATTCGTCTAATGGTACATTCAAATAGGTTGAAAGAATATTGAAGCTATTGTTTTATAAATTCGTCGGAAAGTTCCCTCTACCTGCCTTGCTGCATAAAAAATAATGTAATATAATTTTAAATAGTGCAAAATGGCATGCGAAACCGAGACAAGATTCGTATGTCGCGGCTTCACTTGGTCGGTCGGCCGGGCGCGCGGTATCTGTGATCTCCACAGCGAGGACCTCGTCACCACTGGCTCTTGGCTGCTACGGCGCGTGTCCAGAGCCACTTACTATCGCCGAGTTGTCTGTCTTAATAGTAGGTTTTTTTAGATTTAATACAAAAAAGCAATGGGAATTGATTCCGAGAAATGAGTGTATACCTACTCCGAATGAGCATCGAACCCACAATCTTTGCTTTTATAGCATTGCTTTTTGTAGCGTCACGCTCTGTTCCAAATATAGCAAATGTAGTTAGACATTGCGTATTGTTTGGCGGCAGAGCGAAGAATGTAAAATATTATATTTTACATTTCCTCGATTGGGAATCGAACCCACAACCCGCCATGTTTACAGTTCCACATTTATGCTTCTTGGCCTCTGCCACTGGCCTCATAGATAAGATTTTCTTTTCTCCGGTCATGGTACACCAAGCGCGGCGTTGAGTTCCGCTCGTTCACCAAAATTGGTCAGAAAGTTTTAACACTAGGTTTCCTCTGCATACCTTGCCTGCTGTACGAGCGAAAGTGCGAAGTTGCTTTTTATCATTTTCAACAAACCAAAATGCTTGGAAATCCCACTTGCCAAAAATTTTAAATCGTTGTAACAATTTTTTTGTTGTCGTTTATAAAACCTGATTGTGTATAGTAAAACTTTAAAAAACATCTATATTAGGTATTAGCAATTTCGTCATATAAGGAAAATGATATATTTTAATTTTAAAAAGTTTGAATTGGCAAAATTTAACACACTTTTACACTACACTACACGTACACTTTTTTTTAGGCCAACCGTAGACCAGGTGCACAAACGCGCGACTGTTGTGGGTTCGATTCCTACTTGAGGAAATGAAATATTTAATATTTTATTTCTTCGCTCTGGTAACGAGGAAAAAGTTCCGCTAGTCAACATGAAATGCCTTTAGAATTCGTCGGAAGGTGCAGAACGCAAATATATTAATACAGAAACGAGTTACACTAAGTTCCCAGGTACTCTGCCTACCCTATTGCTAGGAGCGGAATACCGCGTGAAACTATTACAATAAGCTTTTTTTTACTTAAAATATTTCTAACTATGTGCATTTCCTAGTTGAGGCAAGACAAAGCAAAGAGCAGAATGAAGTGTCACGAATTACGACAATAGATTCCTTTAGCCCGCAAAAGCAGGTTATAAATATGATACATGCCGCATTAACAGTAAAGTTGAACAAGACTAATAATAATACTTTTTTTTTTTAGTCAGCGTAGAATGTGAAGGTTCCCACTTAGTAGTAACGTACAAACCACGTGGTATATTCCGGGGACGGGTCTATGTCCCTGGACGAGGTGACCGTTGCAGCGCTCGAGCTCTGACCCCGACTGCGCCCGTTCGTCTCGCTCTGCCTCTGCTAGGCGATTGTGATGTTAACTTCGCTTACGCTATTTCTAAGGGGCCTAATGGAGTCGTGAATAGGTAAATTTTATTTATTTTTCTGTAGCCTGCTTAAGCCGTTACAAACAAATTTACAAACAATTATAAAAATTAAAAACAAAATTCACAAGAATAAATGTAAACAAATTGAATGAATACAAAATATAGAAATAAAAAAATGTTTCTTACTTAAACAGGACAATGGCATACGTGATGCTGATGATTCAGAACAATCCAATAATCCAGACGGCGGGTGACCGCTGGGTGCGCGTGGGCTGCTCCCCCGGCGCCGGCGCAAGAGGCTATACCAAAGTTGACGCTACTGTTGCTGTTCAGGACACTATGTATGTAGGATATCATTTTTTTTAGCTTAACTGTATCCCACATATTATAGAAGTATAGACAGAGGGAACCTAGTGCTAAAACTCTCCGTCCGTATAAAAAGCGGATGCGTTTTAAGTGATTTATTCACTATGCACCTCACGCTTTTTTACATTCTCTTTGTTTTCTTTAGTTTTGTAAAATTATTATTCATTTGTACAAAGCAAGAAAATTGTAGTATCAAAATTGACATGAAAGAATGAGTTTCTCGTCGGTGGAAAATTTATGTTGATTGCACGATTCAACATTGCATGCAAAAGTCTAAGAATAAAGCGTATTTAGAACTTTGATTTGTTTATAACCTTTATAATAATATTTCTATCAAAGACGACCATCTCTGGTAAGTGAGTCTCAAGAGCAGAGAGAGGAACACGGACCCAGTGCGATATTTGGCAGTAGTACAACACCGCTCACTATGTACGTGGTCCGAGTAAATGAAGAGTCGGGATCTGATGCCGTCTCTTTGGGGGAGCTCCTTGAACTTAGAATTGAAACTACAGGTAGGTACTACATTTGATTACTTAAAAGTTAAAACCGGATATATATTTTACTTTAGGCTATGGTGATGGCTTGGAACGTCAGGTTTCCAAAATTGTTTTATAATAAATACACAATTAGGCCAGTCATTGCGCAGGAGCACAAGCGTGCTGCTGCAAAGGAAATGAAATATTTAACATTTTCATTTCCTCGTTCTGGTAACGAGGCACAGCGCGGCGTTGAGTTTTGCCACTCAACATGCCACCAGAATTCGGCGGCAAGTGGTGAACAAAAGTATCTTAATAGGAAGTGTCTTAAAAACTAGGTTCCAGGTTCCCTCTGCCTACCCTACTACGTATCCCGTTTACTGTATGAAGCTAAAAAAATACTTTTAATCCGGTTTAAGAGTTTCATTTAAATCCGTATATAAAAAAAATATGGTTATATTTACAGATGAATCTGAAATAGAGGCGTATCATTTGGTAGCATCTTCAAGGCTTGGGGACAGTTCCATTTTGTTATTGGACAGCAGAGGTTGTCCCACGGGCCAGGTAATAAAATATGCACAATATTCTTTAGTATTTTTTACTATTTTGGTATTACAGCATGAAACTAAAATAAAAAAATATATAATTTGTAATTTACATGTCACAGATGAAATATTCTTCTGTATGAGAATCGAACCAATCCACGACGCTGTCTACGCCGAAAATAATTAGTAAATTATCCTCCGTGTTCCATAAGTAAATTATTAGAAATATAAGTTTGCTATACTAATTTTAATTTTTTTCCAGGTTGATTTTCCATCATTTACTAGATCCCGCTTTGGAGGAACGCAAAGGCTGTCGGCTCGCTTTAGGGCGTTCCGTTTCCCGATGTCCCAAATTGTGCGATTCGCTATAATGGTTAGATTTTGTGAAGACAAATGTCCGCCGGTAAATATAACTGATAAAATAATACTTACTGAGTTTTCAAATGTACGATAACGATTATTTTGTTGAAAAATCCCTTTTTTAATTTCAGTTAAATTGTAGGAGAATGGACCAACTGAGAAACATAAGAGATGCTAATGACACCTACCAGGCGACAGATTCGGAATTTGCAGCAAATGTTAAACAGGAGGTTTGCGAAATACTTACTTACTTTCATTTTATAAAAATAGTATGACGCTAGAGTGGTGTAGGGGCAAGCGTGCGACTGTAAATGCGATGGTTGTGGGTTCCATTCGCACTCACGGAATTGTAATATGTAATATTTTCTTTTTTTTTGGTGACGAGGCAAAGCGTGCCGTTAAATTCGATCACTCAACACGTAATGCCTCGAGAATTATTTGGGAATGGATTAGTTTAACACTAGGTTCCCAGGTTCCTTATGCCTACTCTGCTAAATGTGGGATACAGCATGAAGCTAAAAAAAATGTTAATTAAATCTCAATTTTATTAATAATTGAAATCATATCCCTGAAGCTGAAGAAGAACACTTAATGTTATAGGTGGCCTGGGCCCCAAAAGTGGTAGCTCAGGGCGGAAGGGCAGAGTGTGCGGGAGGCACCGGTCGAGTAACATTGGAACTGGAAATGGTGGTCGGTTCTCGAGATATCCTGTCCGCTGACACTCTAGTACGGGCTGATCATCGATCTGCTTTACGTAAGAATATTACTTTGTCCTTTTTTTAAACTGAAAAAGACTACTTCTCAATTTATTTGTAAAAATATGATGTTAACATCTGAAGTAAATCTATTCATAGTTTTTATAAATAAACACCTAATATTGAATGAATAATCCTTTTTGCTTCTATTTCATGAAATATGGCCACGACATATCCACCGACATATATACCACAAAAAGATTTTCTTGTTTATTTTTTCTGGTACTGTTCATTTTTTATATATATTCTGTTTATAGCTGAAGATATCCATGTCAGCGACACACCTTTGGTTTGTGTACATGAGCTGCTTTTGGTGGCGCTGGTACTCGCGTGGCTGGCAGTGCAAGTGCTCCTACTGTTAGGTTGCTGTGTATTGGTAAAAAGGTAAAGAATAAATTAACTTCACATTATATCCCGCATATATCAGGGTAGAGAGGGAATCTAGTGCTAAGACACTCCGTTCCTCACTTTCCACCGAATTTTCCGAGGCGACGCCGGGCTTTTGCCTTGGCGCTAGAGTGAAGAATTTAAAATATTAATAAATAATATACATTGTATCGAACAGACAACGAATAAATATTAAGTAATAATATCTCACTTATACTTTGAGACCATCGTGACGAAAGGGGACAGCGTCTGATTCTTAATGCAATGGTTGTGTATTCTATCCCCACCGCTATCAGCGCAGCGTTGAGTTCCATCACTCGATACGCAACGATTAAAAAATAACGGAATATTTTATGAATGAATAGTTACCTCTTCTACCCTGCAATGGGCGCAGAAAAAGTGTCAAGTTATAGCATTAATTTAAGCTTAAAATGTTCCTTGCAGGTATAGAAATTTAGCAGAAATGAATATGCAGAAAGATTATCACTCTTTCGACAATATAGGCTTCGAGACCAGCTCTACACATCGCCGCGTGCACTGGCCTGACCAAAATATAGATATCATACACACTTAGTTTTAATAAAACCAAAGAATAAATATTTATCATTATTTTATTTTAGATTCACGCTGTATCCCGCATATAGCAGGGTACGCAGAGGGAACCTGGGAACCCAGTGTTTAGACACTCCGTTCCCATTAAGACATTTCCGTTCCCCACTGTTTCCTGAATTCTGGAGGCGTTACCTTTTGAGAGGAGGAACTTAACTACGACGAGGAAATTTTAATATTTTCTTTTTCATTTTCTCGTGTGGGCATCGAACCTATCGCGTTTACAGTCGCGCGTTTAGGCCGTGATAATAATAAACTGTTAATTATTAAGGAAACCAATTTGAATGTGGACCTATTGAAATTATTTATTGTGCGATGTATAAAGAGTGATAAATAAATTCACCGATAGATTTTAAAAAATGTTTATTTTTTTCCCTAATGTGTGTTGTTAATATTTTTGCATATTTTATAACACGTTTAATATTTATATTAATAAAAAAATAAACAAGCATTATATAGAAAATACCTGGAATATGTCATGAAATTTTACACGTTTCTATTATTTCACATGCATATAAAATAGCGATGTACTAATATAATCCGAAATATATATTATAATGGATTTATTTAATTTATTATTGAGTAGTGTTGCCAGTTGCATATAATAGGGGTGGCGCAGGCGCCGGCGGGGGAGCACCGCCTGGCTGCCGGCCGCCCCGGGGCGCGGTTTGCCTCACACTTTGACGATTAGACGCCGCATTGTAATGGTAACCTTCAAATTTGTCGCCACCGCCGGTCTGCGTTGGATACGTCGCCGTGCCCATGTACATTATCTTTAAAAAATAAAATACTATTATGTCAATATTATTTTTTTTTGTTTGTCGGGCTGGCAAAGGGACCTAGTGTTAAAACACTCTCCAATCTTTGCAAATTTTATCGATAGTACGTTGTAGGTAGAGAGAATTCACCATTTTCTTTTATAGTCTTTAGAGCTTTTATAGTCAAATGAGCAGACTAAAAAAAATATTTTTCCTAAAAAAAAAGTGGAGCTTATGGTGATATATTATAAAAATACAGCTACTATTAGGATCTAAATATTAATAAATACAACTTACTTGCGGTCGATAACCGTCAGGACCGGCTTCGTATTCTACGAGTTGTGTTCTACCATCTGGCAGAAGTACGTGGTAAGAGCCCTGAGCACGGTCGTCCTTACGCTTTTCATTATGCCCAAAATCTAAGGAAACTGCATTATCTTGAACGTCATACGTAAATTCATAATTGGCTGGTAGCTGACAAAAAGGAATAAAATAAATATTTGCCTTATAGGTACATATAATTTAAAAAATGTTATAATTATAATGCTATACATACCGTTGGTTCAACAATTGGTTTTTTGACATTTCCATTTGTTGGTTTTGGTGGTAGATATTCTTGGGCTGTAGCAAAAGATTTCAATGAAATCCAAGCTAAAGCTGCCACCTGGAATAAAAATAAAAATAGACAATATCTAAATAATTATATGTATTAAAAAAACAAAAGTAGACTCACGCAAAATATTTTCCACATTTCGGGAGTGTTCTGCTACAGTAAACGAAGAGTTATGGGGTAAACTTGCAACTGTCGACGTATATAAATGGCCAACTTGCGGTCGAACGAGCGCCGTCCCTGTTATTTTCATTATAATGCCGCACGACCTACGAAAAATTTCGAAATAAAAGTAACTATAATTATTACCATTAAGCCTAAAGGTGCGAATTATTCCAAAATATTTTTAGAATTATTGTATTTCTTAATTATAATGTATAAAATGATTTTTTTAAGTATAAATATATTTTATTGTATATATACTTATTATGCAGTTAATTATTATTCCAGTTAATTAAAAACTGTATGTCCGGTAATTAACTCTAATAATTTTGAACTGGATCAAATGTTTATTTTTATATAGGTATTGATTTTTTAATAAGTAATGAGAGATTATATTAGATTAATAAGAATCAGCAACAGATTAACGCCGAGATTAATGTATGTATCCCTTTACTATATATATTTTTGTAGACTTACACATTATCCTGCAGCAGGGTAGCAGCAGGAGTAACCTGGTAACCTAATATCTGTTCACGAAGAAATGGAAATATAAATTTAAATAAATATTTCATCTCCTCGAGTGGGGATCGAACCCACAACCAGTCGGTTTTACAGTCACACACTGTGCCCCTGCGCCACGACTAGCGTTTTAATTAATATGTTTTAACTAATTACTAATATATATTTTAGAACAATATTATTTATTTGTATTGTGCAAGCATGGTCGGTAAAATTGTGAAAAATAGGTCTTCCATCCCTCTTGTGAAGTTCCTCCGTTACCTAGTTTTTTAATATTAGGTATAAAACGGTTGACAAGTCGTGATCGCTCTGAAGTTAGCTGTAGATGGTTGCGCTAATGTAAAGATTTTTCTCATTTTTTATTATTTTCTTCCCCAGTGATCAACGCGCACAAGTTCAGAACTTATAGGTGGCCACTACACAGATGCGGACTAAGGCAGCATGTAAATGAATAAATCCTTAAAAGTTTTGATATAAAAATACTGATTCATAAGGTGACATGCTTTGAAATTTACTTGATAATATATCGATACGTAGAATATATAAAAACTTTTTCAAAGTATCGATGTGCTCATACTGTAATCATCGATATATTGATACATCCCTATTTTTGACATTGACAGTGACAGTTATTGTATGTAACAGACTCACGTGTGTAAATGCTAAAATGGATAATATATAAATTATTAATTAAAGTTTTATTTTTTAGCACTTTAAGTAATAAAATTATTTTGAATATTCATATACGTATCAATTGTTAAAGAGAAAACTTAAACTTACATCATGGTAACATAAAATTTTCTTAATTCTTATATTTTGATGATAAAGTGGGAGGTAAAATGTAAAGTAAGATTTATAATAAATTATATTGTTACAGGGTAAACAACGTAAAACGAGAAAAATAGTAGAAAAAAGGTTTGCACAAATGAAAAAAGTAATAAATCCAAATGACAATAGAATAAAAGCAAAATTACGAACAGAGCCAATAAAGAAAAAGAAAATTGATCCACATGAGGTTAAAATCAGAGAAGTCCCACAAGCTAGTTCTGCTTTATTCTTTCAATACAACACTCAACTAGGACCTCCATATCACATATTAATAGATACAAACTTTATTAATTTCTCAATTAAGAACAAATTAGATATCGTGCAAAATATGATGGACTGTTTGTATGCTAAATGTATACCGTACGTAACAGATTGTGTTTTAGGTGAATTAGAGAAACTTGGAAGAAAATACAGAGTAGCTTTGAGAATAATAAAGGATCCCAGGGTTGAAAGGCTTGCTTGTTTACATAAAGGAACATATGCTGATGATTGCATTGTACAAAGAGTGACACAACATAAATGTTATATAGTTGCAACTAATGATAAAGATTTGAAAAGAAGAATAAGGAAAATTCCGGGTGTGCCAATTATGTACGTAGCCCAACACAAATATACTATTGAGAGGATGCCGGATGCTTATGGGGCACCAAAAGGGGCTATATAAAATAGTCATTCATAATTTTATTGTATCTTTATTAAATACTATCGTAATAAATTTTTGTTTCTATTGTATTTACTTTGTTTTATTACTACAAAAACCATTATATGTAAAGAAAGACATAGAAAATATTTTATGCATTATTTATTTGTGGCCGAAGAAAGAATTATCCAACCCTAATTAATTAACATTGTGCCATTTGAATACTAATAACTATGCCAATTTCACATTCTATGGAGAACACACACATAGAACTAAAGAAGAAAACTGGAAAAATAGCCTTTTGACACATAAATACAAATCATTCACTAGTGGTTTTCATTTTATGGGTTTCCAAAAAGGGCTGATATTCATATGATTTGAATATGTTAAAAAGTACTCTTAGAGTGAGTCGGGCAGATCACATTGGCAGGTGTGGCATAGTTGCCATGTTAATTGGTTAGTTATTTTTCCCAGTCTCTAGCACTAGATACTGTATGTATCTAGTGCTAGAGCACTGTTCAGCTACTGACATTTTCTCTACAATTTAATAAATAAAAATTGAAAGGCACACTTGTTTAAATTTAGTCCTGCCACATTGTACCACAATGGCCTTGAAAATTATATATATATATCTATTATAATTATAAATAGTTAAAAGGAATTAACGATTCTAAGTAAGCAGAGATAACTTAATAAATAATCACTTTATTCTTCACCATTCATCTTAAAGGGAATAATAAACATAAAATAATTAATATTAATTAATTCACAATATATATTTATTAGTTAAACTTGTACTACAATGTTTATTTAAGGACAAAAAATATTATATTGTTGTATTGTGTGCACTCGGAGAACCAACTACATCAATGATCTCCCCAATAGGCTTTGCTTCCATATCAGAAGTAGTATTACATAAAGATGGAGGAATGTGTAGGGTCTGGAACAGAAAAAAAACATTTTTATTTTCAATGAAATGATAATTATGATAATAATCAAGTGTTTTTTGTTTAAATTTGCAGGACACAGTATAGAAAAAAGCGAGGAATGATTTCTGCTTTGTTTACAGTACAAGACAGACAGACGAGTTGTGGCAGCCCTGAAGTCAGTTGCGAATGATCTGTTAGAAAATAATGACATAGATTATGTGTTAAAATTAATATAAATATTAAAAACAAATAATGTAGTATACCTTTCCAGGGTTAAGAGCCTCATATTGATGCCTCAAAGCTTGAAGTTCAAATTCGTAGGACGCTAAAGCATTCTTAAGATCTAATGCCAACGCCAGATCTGATCGTAACTCATTAAAATGCTTGCAAATGGCCTCAGTTGGTGTTGGGGTTATATCTGTTAAAATAGAATAAATAATATAATATCAATGTCATTGCAAAGAGGGACAGGCGCGCGGCTGTAAACGCGATGGTTGTGGGTTTGATTCCCATCCCGGGGAATGAATATGGTATTTAATATTTTAATTTCCTTGCTTTGGTAACGAGGCAAAGCGCGGCATTGAGTTACGCTAGAATTATGCCTAGAGAATTTAGCGTAAAGTGGGGAACAGAAGTCTTAATACTATATTCTTAGGTCCCCTTTAACCTACTATGTGCGAGAGCTTAAAAAACAAAGCATTTTTGAACAAGTAATAATTTAGTGTAATTAAATAAAAATATATTTACCAATGTTCATAATACGCAGTTCCTGTTCAATAGCTTTAGTTTTCCGTTGTCCCACACCGGGCGGTAGCTTCATGCGTTGCGACCTCAGCCACACTCCCGTCCCCCGGGCCTCGGGGAACTTTATACCGGACCACTCTACGGTCTGTTGATAATAAATTGATATTTTTATTTTAAAACCAATTTTCAATTTTTTTTAATTTACACTGAATTTTACCTGTAGCGGGCAGCTGTAGACAGCATAAACAGAGCAGAGTCAACCTAGTGTTCCATATACAGATAGCAATCAATTACAATTTAATTATATATATGGAATATTTTTTAACAAAATTAGCAATATTCAACATGATCAATCGTAATCTCTTTTTTTAAACTACATAGGACAATAATAAAAAATGTACAATTTCACTTACAACAGTCTCAACAGTCCGAATGGGCCTTTGTTGAGATGCAATCTTTTTCTTATGCAGTTTTCTATCATGTCGTCTTGCGATATTTGAAGCTGCACTCGGTGTAGAGACAATTTCATTGACGACATTCTGTTGGGAATTTGAAACTCCATTGCCGCTATCTGCCCGAGATATAAGTTTTTGTAAATCTTGTGTTTTTCTTTCTCGTTCCCGTTTTCTAGCTTCTATTTTCTTTAACTCGGCTAGTAGCATTTGTTCTTCATCGATCTATGTGAATTATTCATTAAAATTTGTTAGAAACTAATTCCCAACAATTGCATTTATAGACACACAACAAAATAAGTGGAATAATTATAGCATGTCTACCTGTTCTTGTGTCCTGTCAAATAACCGTTTAAGTTGTTCCTTTCTTTTCCTCTCATGTTCTGCATCATAGTGATACACTCTCTTCTCCCCATTAACCATTGTCACTGAGTTTGACCAAGGATTAGTTTTAACCTAGAACAATAATCAAACAGACCTTATAAAAATTATAAGAGTTTAAAAGAAAACATAAAATTTCTTTTTTTAGCTTAATGCTGTAATTCCATGTGTAGCAGGGTATGCAGAGGGAACCTAGTGATAAGCCACTCCATTGCTAACATACTGCCAAATTTTCTAGACTTTGTTACCAGAGTGAAAGGAAAGGAAAGTATTAATGACTGATCAACCCAAGTATAGGTTTATGGCAGGGCTGGGTAATTGCAACTCAGAATTAAATATTAAAAATTATTATGTCTTTGTGCAGAAATAACAGCTAACAAGTAATTAAGTGTTCAAGCTAACAAATGATCAGTAGTTAATATTTTATTGCAATTAAAACTTGCCCAATTCTGGCTCAAGGCATCTCTATAAAATTGAATTGAAACCTTCTTAACACAGCCACCAAATTCAAATAAGTTACTAGTACTGCCTTCATAGTACCTTCTAGAAATAAATTGATTATCTTCTATAAACTACTTACTTTACTCAAAGTAGCACAAATACTATAATATCTTTCTTTCAAGTCCTCGACACTCCTGTCTCTGAATGCTGCACGGTCCCATCTATCATGTATCACTATAAATCGAAGATCAAATCTCTGGCATAAATCAATTAAATGATCAGTTTCCGCTTGACTCCAGTCTTCCGACTTTAAAAACTGGTTGTACTCTGAATCTGAATATGATGGGATTGATACTTGCTGTGAAAATAAATAGGTAATATTTTTATTAATATCTATGAAAATTTTGTTTGTCATTGTCATGCAATGAGGCAATATTTGACTGTAAACATAATGGTTGTGGTTTGCATTTGAATTCAGGAGCTAATTTCATTTATTGCTTTGCCAAGATAAAGCTTTGCATTAGCGTCTGTCACTAAACACATTTCTATTCAGTGGAAGAAGTGTTTTTCACTTGGGAAGTGTTGGTTTGACTAGTTTCTCTATACTTTATGCAGAAAAATAATATTTACTAGGTGTATTTACCTTATTGAATTGTGCAAATGGGTATTCTTTTGCATCATCAGATGCTCTTTTCCAATGATGAAATACAGCATTATCTTTGCGGGCAGGGTTTGTAAACGGTGCCCACACCCATTTCCTAGCTTTTCTCATGCCAAGTTTAGCCTTAGTTTGTTTATAGGCTTTGCCTAAAAAGTACAAACAAATGAAAGATTTATTTAATATGGTTTTTATTAAATATTATCCCTAGAAAATCAAATATAAATAAAGTATTTTACCTGTATCTGTAGGTAACAATGGAGGTAGGTCCTTGTTATCATTGTATAATAGAGCAAACACCTCACGATGCATGCCTTCAGGACGACGGACAGCTTTTGCAGTAGCATATTTCTTTTTTATTTTATCACCATGTATTATGCTATCCCTGGTTATCTCTGAAGCCCCAGGCTGTTCAATATCTAATATGTCCAAAATATCTGCCATTATTACTTTAAATTTTGTATAGTCATTTACTTAAGGATTTTCTATAATTCTTTATTTTCCTATACTATAATTTCTAAAACTTAATATAACAGAATATTTTATATTTCTTTATTCAATCAATCACAATTCACAAAACATTGTTGACAGATGGCGAATTACTATTTTATTATCACATGCAGTGCTGCCAGTGCCAATAACTAAATTTTCATAAATGATGTAGAAAAATTGTCTTCTTGTAATATACTCTATATTTATAATAAAATCTTACAAAATAATATAACAAATGTTATAGGGGGCCTTTATGCAGTAGAACCCAAAATAATGACTTTTAATTTTTTTGTCTGTTTGTCTGTATGCTGTGCGTTTGTTGCGCTCATCTCAGAAACGGCTTAACCGATTTAAATGCAGTTTTGATTATTAGATTATGGCCAGTTTCATTTAACATTTATTGTATTATCACAATTGGTTCACAAATAAAATAGTTATGTCAATATAAAGAGTTGCTTGCGTCAACATTTGTACAAAATAAGTGTTTAATTGGATTGTCTAAAACTTTGGCTACCAACGTATGGATATTATCCTTAAAATCTCGAAGATCGTAATTCAGATGACAAAATAAATAATTGTGTTATATAAACGGACGAAGCGGATGATTTTTTCGAGGCATTGTGTGTTAAGTTGCGAAATCCAATGACGGAGTTTTTGCGTCCTTGCCAGAGCGAAGAAATTAAAATATTAATAAATAATAGTTCATTCCCTCGAGTGGGGATCGAATCCATAACTGTCGCGTTACAGTCATACCCTTGTGCCCCTGCACCACGACAGCCTGATTTATTTAATATTCTAAAAATCAAGTCAGCGCAGTCATTTTCAGGGCAGCTTCAGGACGGCCACGACTCGTTAACCGTACCGTGCCTAACTAGTGATGAACCACTAATTTAAGAATATTTAAATTCTTAAAATGTTTACACGTTTACAAATATTTTCATTACTTTAGATGCGAATAAAAGAATAAATAATTTAAAAAACATTAGGTATGTACTTAATGCTTATCATATACCTATGATGTAATTATTTACTTTTATTTTTTAACGTTGAAGTAATTCGAGTAACAACTTTTACTGTGTTCAAACGTTAATAAATAACCAAAAATATCTATCTAGAATCTAGAATAAAAGAAGAAAAATCTATAAAAACTATTTATTTACAAAAATATAGATTTATTACGACCACATTAATTTCTAAATATTACGTTACGCTGTTATACGTTTAAACACTCGTTGTACTGCAACGGAATTGTCGACAGGCGCCTGTAAAATAATAATAATATGCTTATGCATTAAGGCAAATAATTAATTATAATCAAGGAATTCATATATTACAGAAAATCTTAACCTATATAATATAAATATTTTTTATAATAGGTACAAAAAAATAACATAACTGTGTTGAGAGTTCATACTTATGAAACATTATGATACTTATAACTGTTTAACTATATTTATATTTATACCTGTTTAACTTACTTCTATTTTACTTAGATATTAATGACTTGCAATACGCTAAGTTAAAAAAAAAACTGGTTAAGCGCGAGTTGGACTTGCCTATCGAGGCTTTCGTACTAATTTTATGATTGTAGGTCAAACGGAATATGTATAAATTTTCACTTTTCAAATTTTTCCTTTATTAGTACAGTAAATTCTCATTTTGTGCCAAATTTCCTAAATGTAGGGTAAGTTTTGATTACGCGGCGAATTTCATACAAAATGCAGAAAAATCGACGCATAAATACTGGTCCTTTGATTACATTAGCTTAGAACTAGAACTTAGATTTAAGAGGCCGTAGAATAAATATTTGATACTAATTTCAGCTTGACATCTCCATGAGATCTCGTGATAAATGGTCTTGACGGATGGACAACAAAGTGATACTGTTAAGGTTTCATTTTTACTTTTTAAAGTACTGAACCCTAAAAAGAAACTATTTCATAGTTAGCTGGGTACTCTTTACGAAGTGCATAACTTAGATATTTGTTATTTGCATTACGGTTAGTTTTTTTAAAAAATGTTTTATACCTAGCGTAGTAGTCAAAGAGAACGAAGCTTCAAACTTTACGGACTCAATTTCTTTCACCTCGTTTACTTTCACCGCTCAAAATATTTAAATGAACTTAGAAAAAAAAAACATTTATATTTATTTTTTATATATCTTACCGATTGTCCTGCTGCGTTTATGTAATAAAACCTCAATTTTTCCGATTCCCTGAAGTAACCTTCGACTAAACTGTTAACAACAAGGGTTTCCCTCGGCGCGTTTAAAAACTGAGTCTGGCCGGACCATTCCAAATTATTAATCCACTCGAGTTGACCTGTCATGTATTATGATGAAAATTAATTTAGAATTCAGAATGAATAACGAAAATGATTTTAATTAGATACAAATTCCATTTGCAAGAATGTTTTTAGGCCAGTCCCGGCGCGGGGGCATAAATGTGCGACTGTAAACACGCGACAGGTTGTGGGTTCGATTCCCACTCTGCTAAATGAAATATTTAATATTTTTATTTCCTCGCTTTGGTAACGAGGCAAAGCGCGCCATTAAGTTTCGTTGCTTAAGACCCAATGCCTCCAGAATAGCGGAAAATGGGAAACGGGACTGTCTTTATGGGAGCGGAGTGTTTAACACTAGGTTCCCTCTGCCTACCGGAAGATGTGCGGGGATCTATGTGCGGGATACAACAAAAAGAACATAAATATTTACGTATACTTACCAGGAGTATTAGAGACTGCATCTAGGTTACCGTTATAAATATTTACAGTAAGGTTTGTGTTCCGAAGTATATTCTCGACTGTGGACAAAGATGATTAAACATTCATTGTGTACTATCCACTAACTTTAAAACATTACATATATTATTGTTATTTTGTTCAAGAAAATAAAATCAAAATAAATCAGTTTTGAGCTGTATTCCGCATACAGCAGGGTAGGCACTTTCCGCCGTATTCCGGAACATATGTATAATATAAAATTCTTGTGAAATTTATAGAAAAATGATTGGATTATACAACAAAAACAAATAAGTTTTATTTTTTTTATTATAGTCACAATGGGATATTTTTAATTTCATTTAACTGAATAGAAGTTTTTCATTAATTTATTTCATTTTCAGAAGTTTTTAATTCATTTATTATTCATAATATATTTTCACATACCTTTGATTACATTTGAAACCATATAGGAGGATATAAACGTTCGTATAGCATTTTCGCGTTGACTATCAAATTTGACATCGTCTCCAATACCGAGAGCAGGCGCTACCACAGTGTCCATAAAATTACTGGCATCAGACCTTACTGTATTTCGAAGATATTTTTCATCTCTAGAAAAAACTAGTAATTTTTATGTTTAAAATTTTCGTTTGCATATAGTTATACTTAGTAAGAAAGAATTAAATTTTTCCAATATGAATAAAAATGAAATAGACGGCATTAGGTGTTAAGTTGCAAAATTTAAAGCCGCGCTTTGCCTCGGCACTATTAAATATTTCATTTCCTTGAGTGAGAATTGAACCTACAACATACATACGTGGTCTTTACGAAATAAGATAACCTAAGAAATCCTTAGAAAAGAAAATTCATTTTGTTATTTAAAGATAAAAAAAAATAAAAAATAAAGCGCAATGTTTTAAATTAGATTTAGAATATTCGAGCAATAAATTCTCTACCACAGCAAATGCTAGCGAAAATAAAGCTTTTAAAGAAAACACGATTCGTTTTATTTGCAAAATAAATGAAAAAATAAATATTTAGTGTACCTTCATTAGCGTCTCTAGTTAATTTTTCAACAATATTATCCAAGTTAACGGCCACTGCGCCGGCACCATTGTTTACAAAATGTCTTAAAGAATTGAACTGATTGTACGCTTCAACAAACTCTCCTCTCTCTACTAGAGAGGTTGTCAAGCTTGAAAAGTTTTCAATAACAGTCCTTCCTTTTCCGTCTATGTAACCCAGTTCTTCCAAATAAAAACCCAGCTTAGTCAAAGTTAAAGCTGGTGAAATAATAGGGTTGCCTAGAACAATACCTTTAAGATTATCCGATACGTCGCCGTTCTGGAAGGAATTTAAATATTATTTGTTTTAGAATGTTTATTTGTATAGAAGATTATAGTGCTTACGTCATAAATTATAGGTACCTAATTGTAATGGTAGGATTATAACGAAGATCACAGATTCAATAAGACATGTATTTATGTTTTCTCGAACTCGAAAAGAACTTTTTGTTAACGAAACAAGTATTTTTTGGGTTCCGCAGGCAAATGGAATGAAACGGAACCCTAATAGATTTGTTGCGACTGTCTTGTCGCTGTACCCCTTTTTCCAAAACACTTTGGGCACTTTGTAAATTCCCTTATATGTTATTATAAGAATTTACTATGATCTTGATTATGAACCCATGGTGGCGCAGTAGCACAAACATATGACTGTAAACGTTTCGATTCCTAATGGGAGGAATGTATTATTATTTATTAATATTTTTAATTCTTCAATCTGGTAACAAGGAAAACCGGAAAACAAAGTCAAAAAAAGTCGGCGGATAGCGGGAACGGAGTGTCTTAACACTAGGTTCCCTCTACCTACCCTGCTATATGCGTGATACAAAAAAAAACAATTTATTATATTAATAATTCATAATACCCACTTCATGTATTTTAAGAGCTAAAGGTATAGCGATTTGAGCACCATCTGCTTGACTGCAGATATAAAGAGGAGATTGCTTATACTCTTCGTTGACATCGTAAAATGATTGTATTGTCCGTAATAAATGCTCGACTGAAAATAGTTTGAGGAAGTTATTAGTGTAAAATTATAATTGAGGCCGTGATGGCGCCGTGCTACAAGCGTGTCACTGTAAGCGCGACGGCCACTCAACACGCAATGCCTCTTAAGCTGAAAGCAATATGTATATATGACATGTAACATATTACAATATTTATAGCAATACAAGTAAAAAAATAATTTTCATATATATTTCATTAATAAATCTGTAACTTAAAGATACAAGAAGTAAGCACTTCATTTTACTGTAATATATAGAATATTTGGCAGTGAAATTACCATTTTTATCTAAATTAGGAAATTGGCTGCCTTCGAGATTACTTTTACTGAAACCTGTCCCAATTGGAGCATCCACAAAAAGCAGATTGTAATCATTTATCTGAAAAAACCAATTAGTATCGTTTTTAGGTCACTGTTATTGTACTCATAAAGTATGAAAATAAGCAATATGAAAACTATAAAAAAATAATAATATAAATTGAAAATAATAAAAAGATACTTACCCAAGAATCTTGTCTTCTAGTTAAGTTAATGTTATAAGGACCAAACATTTCAAAGTTTGCATAGAAGCTGGACGATAAGGCAGTAACGCCGTTGACCCAAAGGACTATAGGACGTGAGGTCCTGGACGAGGACAGGGTTGGGTAGAACCACCAGAACATATCGTTGCCATTCATCCTGGTGTATGCTGACGTATACTCGAGATCACCAATGCCTTTACCTGTTAATCCTGTCAAGTGGTGCATAAAATTATAGCTTTTTAATATTAGAACACTCTACTTAGCTATCCATTAATATTCCAATTTTAGATAGTTTGACTTTTAGACTAACGCCGCCTTTAAAATACATTGTAGAAATTAGCTAATACTAACTCGAATTATCTATTCTATATATAGAAATTAACATAATACTGCTATTACCGTTCCTGTAGGAATTTCTAGAAATGCTCTCTCAGTTATCTCCGACATTTTCCAAGTAACTCACATAATGAATTTCACATTTCCATTAGTATAATTGTGTAGTGAGTGGGTGTATGTTGATTTAAATACATTTTTTAGCTTCACGCTGTTTCCCGCACATAGCAGGCTACGCAGAGGGAACCTAGCAACCTAGTGTTAAGACATAAGATTCCACCGTTCCTATAAAAATACACTCGTTCCCCAATTTCTGTCGCATTCTGAAGGCATTGCGTGTTGAGTGACGGAACTCGAAGCCGAGCTTTGCCTCGTTATTAGAGCGAGGAATTGAACATAATATTAAATATTTAATTTCTCGAGTGGGAATCGAACCCACAACCTGTCGCGTTGTCATTTTAGATATCAAAGCTTACAACAGCATACTTGGTATTAATTTTCTTATTAATATTAACGTAGAGAATGAGCTTAATTAAAAGCATTTATGTTTTTTGATGACATTCTCTGTAAAGTATGTAGGCCAAATATATTTTGCTCTTGTGTTCTCCAAATTCTGTTATTATAAGAATTAATTAGTTACGTAAAATTGAGATGATTAGTGGTATATAATTATTAACATGATGATACAAGTAAGAATAAATGACTGTATTTATTTGTAGCTCTACGCAGGTAGGTTTCTGCCGTAGCTGTATAATTTCTGTAGTATTTTTATGCTGAAAAAACAATTGGTTTTGAAATCGTTGGTAACATGCTTGATTTCCAGAGAGCCAATATTAATTTTGTATAATATTTTACATATTATTAAGGCAATAACTTATTCATATATTATAATATATCCTACTTACTTATAGTAGTATAAAGATCGTCTACACGAACAAACCACCATATCAGTACACCCAAAGCAACACCTAAAATTACACCTATAATTGCTAAGATTATTATTTTAGATTTGGACATTTTTTTTCTATTTATTAAATACTTCACAATTCTTTCCGCACTGAACATCTAGTATCAATATTTTAACTATGTCATTCAGTAGGGATATCTTATCAATTGTAAACAATAAAGAATAAGATTAAGCTTTCGAAACTGATAGTATCGTAAAGCGAAATATCGTATATTTTGTTATACACAAATATTTTTACGCAGGTATGTAGTATGTATATATTGTTTCACGCTGCATCCAACACGTTTCTAACACGTTTACATTTTTTTAATAAGTGGTTTACTTAGAGAATGTTGATTAAAAAATCATATATAGTGATTTGCAGAAAAAATCGTAATCGTATTAAATTTTATTATAATCATGCATATTTACGGCAATTTTGACACAGACATAAAAAAAAATTGAAGAATGATAAGAGAAAACTGAGGGATTACAATTATCTATCGATATGTTATATTAATGATCGCTTTACTTTAGATAAAATGATATTAATTATCAATATTGAGGTATCATAATATTAGCAAACCTATCGCTATTATCTTTATTTCAGTTTTATAATGTAATTTATTAAACATTGCAATAAATAAATATGTCTTTAGTATAATGATTAGGCAACATGTTATGTAATATATATTTTTCAGATTCACGCTTTATCCCGCACATGGCAGAGTAAAGAGAGAGACTGCCAAGATTATGGAAGAGAAAAGGAATCTTGCTCCCGTAGCCCCGGCTTGTGGCGGTCGAGGAGGAGCACCTTAAGGTTTTAATGGATGTGAATGGCTTACGTCTGCGGGTCTACGAGTCCCAAATAACCCGCTATAATCCCCATTTGGAAGGCGTACCTGTTAGAGGGTTTCCTGACGAAAAAAGAAGAGAGAACAAGAGACAACCTGTTGTCAAGACATTCCGTTCCACGCTCTCCGCCCGAATTCTAAATCCGCTTTGTCATGCCAGCGAGATGAAATAAGAGTTATTTTTCTTCCTGCGTGAAAAGTACCCACGATTTCTGTATCACGATGGTCATTCTTTAATTTGTCACTTAAAGTAACTGATGCTAAAATTTTTAGTCCCTATAGTCGTCTGATAGTATATTTTCTGTTACCTATGTTACCTCATACAGGTAACAGACAATATACGAGTACTAAATACTTCGATCAACTATTTATAGTGTATAGGCTTCTTTTTCTCCAAAACTTATTTTATTTACATTTTTTTTCCAATTTTTGTTTTTTTACAGTTTTGTTTTATTATAAGTAATTACAAGGTTTTAAACATATGTAAATATTGCCGTAATCTATTGTTTTAAATAGTGCTATGACAAAATCTAGTAATTTGTCAGCCATGTTTCCTATTGCACAATTGCGATGTACTTCCTTATTAAATACACAATAACTAATAAATTAAAGTCATTTTTTCACGTTACATTCGCCGTCTTTCCTGTTAACTAGGAGTGAGTTTATATCCGTGTATGAAGATTGTTTTCTTGTATAACAATTAACAAGGCAAACTACCACTAACTTTTTGCTACTTCCTGTTAACTGTTACATTAGAAGTGTAATGATTTTATGTAAATAGGTTTAATATTCGCGATAATATATTATAAAATAAATGTAAATCAACCTATTTGTTTTATAAAAAGATATGTTTGAAAATTTATACATAGAACTAATACGAATTGTCAATTTAAAAAGGACGCTTGATGTGATCGAAATTCTGATGCGCACTATTAGATTTGGAGCTGAAGAGGAAAGTTGTCCTCTAGAATAAAATATTGTATTATAATTTAAGATATACATTGTACAAGCCTAATGCCCTGGAAGAAGTATAAGTTCTGTAAAAGTCCTGAGACATATAATGTACAAGCCTAATGGTATTTAGCCCTGGAAGAAATATAAGTTCTGTAAAAGCCTCGAGGTGTTTGATTTCTTTACAGAAGTATGCATATTAAGAAAAACTGATATAAATATCAAATATCGTTTATTATGATTAATATAATTTTATTTATTAAATAAAATATAATAATGGAGTTAGAAAATAATTTATCCAAATGATGTCATGTCACGAAGGAAAGCTCTGCTCCCTGCAGGATTGTCTCTCGGTACCTATGAATTAGAGAATCATACTTTTATATATTTTGAAAAGAGTGAAAGAAGCTAATGATACCACTTCCGTTTTACTGTAACTTTACGGAACTTCCATTACTCAAATTGAACCTAGTAACGACAAATATTTTAAAAGAGAAGTGCCCTAAAGGGAATTTTTTCAAGCGGAATTTTGAAATTGCAACCCTATTTTAAGAATGTAATACTTACACTATGTCCTGCTTTGTTAATCCAAAAAAACCTAAAGTTTCTATAGGATTTGAAATAGCCTTCAAGTCTGTCTTCCTCCCATATGGGTTGTCGTGGAGCATTTTTAAATCCGTCAGCACCGGGCCACTGAAGTCGGTCGACCCAAAGAATTTGACCTAAAATATAATTTGATTTAGTGACATTTTAATTACTATACAAATATATATATAAAAAATAAAGCATTTAAAAAACTATATAAATTGAATTGAATGCAGGAATTGTATATACATGTTTTACTGAAATATCGGCCTAATATTTTTATTTTATAACTGAATTTCATTATTTATTATATTTATATGCATAAACTTTATCCTGTTATTCAGATTTACAATATGATTTCAAAGTTATATAAAAAATACTTTAATATAATGTATGTTGTAAGCACTTACCAGGCGTATCGCAAATGAGATCGAGATTACCATTATATTTAGTAAGGATAATGTCTGTTTCATTTAGAAGTCTCTCGACTGAAAAAGAAGTAACAGACGTTGTTAAAGTCAGATATACACATACGTATATATTTTTACATTCATATTTTTTTCTTTTTTGAGTTAAGTAAGTTGTTCCTTTTGTTGAGTTTAAAAATATGTTTGGTTGTTTTTTTCGTGAGTATAATAATAACCGTGGCGCGTAAATGTGACCGTGTGGGTTCGATTCCCACTCGTTCTTTTAAGAAGACAAAAGTGCAGCGTTGATCGCGTCTCGCTAAGGAAAACAGATATATTCCGAGAATGATCCGCTAGGCTATTGAAATATAAAAACATCCTAATTTTAATAGAGAGGACGGCTGGAAGCTTTTCAACACCCACTCATAAAATCTTTCAAACCCACCATACCAGAGGGCTAGATATAGTCAGCTCATTCTGCAGGAATCCAGGGAAGTACGTGAGGCAATTAAAAACTGTTGCTGATACCTCCTCAGTCGTTCGCAACGTCGGATTTCCAAAAATGTATTATACCAAATATATGCGATTAATCCACTTAAATAGTTTAATTTAAAATGAGACATATCTGTCTGTATAGATCATGAGAGTTCAAATAACAAACTTTTAATCAAAATCATTATATTTAAATAAATATTTTATGCAGATTGAAGTTTTTTAAGTAATGTTTTCAGCAAAAAGGCATTGCCATTTTATGAAAGTAAGTGTGTTTAGTATTATAATACGTTTTCCACGAGATTGGCTTCTCTTAGTGATAGTTATCTTCATTTGATGTTGTACGGTTTATGTTAACTAAAAATATCTGCTTATTTTCATATTATACATACTGCTTTTGGTGACAGGCTTCATGAAATCCTCTCTTAAATAATCGAAGACAGTTCCCGAAAGAGAGCTCCATGTGATGTTTTCGGGGATGTTCAGCCATTCTTTCACTTTAGTATTCATTAGGACGTCGAGGTCCCACTGTTGTCCCTCGGGCGTGGAGTAGGGGCGGTCACGAATCATCATATCTCGAGATATTTCTATGCAAAGATTACATTTTATGCATATGTAACTAGGTGACGAAATGTAATATCAATATTGATTATATACATTATCCTTTTTTTTCCAGCTGCATGCATCGAACTTTAGAGGTGATTAAGATGCGGAACTTAATGCCGCGCTTTTGTCTTGGGATCAGAGCAAAGAAATAAAAATATAAATAAATTAACATTCATTCCCTAAGTGGGAATTGAACCAACGACCGTCGCGTTAGAGTCACACGCTTGTGCCCCTGCGCCACGAAATTAGTTATAACGTAAATTCTGATATAGTACTTTTGCAAGTTAGTACAGAGAAATTAAGTGTATTTCTCATAATAATTGTTTATTAATATGTAGGTATTTGAATTATATAATGGTATAGATATATCATAAGCATATACAAAGCTAAAATGCTTGCAGATTGGAATATAAGGAAATATATTTCAAATTATAAGAATATGTACTTATGCATAAATATGAATTATGTAAACGTTATAAACAATTTTTTCTTTAATTTTTTTTAGCGTCACGCTGTATCCTGCTCAAAGCATAGTAGGTAGAGGGAACTTAGTGTTAAGAGACTCCGTTCCCCATTTCCCGCCGAATTCCGGAGGCACTTCGTGTTGATTTGTGGAACTAAATGCTGTGCCACCAGAGCGAAGAAATGAAAATATTTAATCTTCACGAGTGGGAATCGAACCCAAAACCGCGCTAACAGTCGAACTTTGTACTCCTGAAACATATCTACGAAACTTATATATATTTTATTAAAAATATCGCTTACCATAAGCACTTCGTAGCGTGTCGGGCAAATTTACTTGCATTTTGGTCAAAATATTGTAAAAATCAACACTAGTCGTTGCTCTAAACACGGCTTGTTGGGTTGCCGACCACTGCATCGTTGAATTAACATATAATTCTTCATTGAATAACCGTTCCGCTTCTCGAGCATTTCTTTGTATATCCTCATATCCACTTTGATCTACAAGACCAGCTGCTAAAAGCAACGGCCCCCAAGTGAGGGTAGAGTCGACTGGTGATATCCATGAGTTACCCATAGCAATTCCTTGTAATTTTGAATTAATATTGCCGGCAGTTTCTGCCTATATATTATATAAAAGAGCGAATTAGGTAATAATATTAAATAAAAAAATAAAGCAATAGTTCCGCCACTCAAGACGTAATCCTTCCCGAATTCAGCGGAAAGTAGGGAACGGAAGCGTATTAATAGAAACGGAGTTTTTTAATACTAGATTCTCAGGTTCCCTCTGTCTACCCTACTTGTCAACTGTATATAAAACTATATAATACTATGATATTACTAATGTTAGTTACGTATCTATATTCTACGTCAATGTCATACTGCTTGTTTTCTATTTAAAACAAATATACTAAATAATACTTAATCACTAATAGAAAACCTCCAAAATAAGAATACATATTAAAATCCTAGCAATTCTAATGTGCCAGTTAATTATTTAAATGAATGTTAAGTAGGTACCTCATGCATCCTAATACCCATGTCAATCGCCATCTTCCCGCCGTACGACTGCCCGTAAATGTAAAGTGGTGCTACCTCAAACTCAGGATTGGACTGGTAGAATTTTCGCATTAGTTCAACGAAATCTAAAGCTGTGTAAATAAATGAACATCACTAATTGTATTCGAATCTGGTGATTATTTATTAAATAAGTAATAGGTTTGTTAGGGTCTGTCGTGGCACTGGGGCATAGGTTGTGGGTTCGATTACGACTTGAGGAAATGAAATATTTAATATTTTTATTTCGTCGCTCTGCTAACGAGGCAAAGCGTGTCATTGTGAATGAATCAAAGAATATGGGTTCAATTCCACTCGAGGATACATAAACAAAACGCTACGTTTGTATCCGTTATTCAATTATAAATTAATAATATTTTGGCTTTAATTATATATACAATTTAATTTTATGTTACGTTAATAATCAATAATAGTTATAAGGTAAAAATACTAAAATATTACCTATCTCATCGTTTGTAGTCGTTAAGTAACTTGGATCGTCTACGTAGCTAAAGCCTGTCCCAACAGGATTATCCACAAAGAGTACATTAAAGTTTTTCACCTGTAAGTGAAGCTGATGTTGTATTTTTTTGTTAACTTTAGTAACTTAGATGTAAAAAAAGAATATAAATAAGAAAAAAAAAATTAGGGTTATATTTCCACATTTCGAATTTTTTCTTTTTGCGAAATGTCATATTGTGTAATGTCATATTTTCATATTTTAGATTTGAAAGTTCAACTTCGTGACAATAGGATCCAAGGATTCATAGACCTGGACCTTCGATATTTCAGCCGGATACCTCCACGCGATCTCGAGATAAAAAGTCTTGACAGACGGACAACAAACTGACCCTATAAAAGTTTCGTTTTTTCTTTTGAGATCCAGATCCCTAGAAATACATATTTCAACCCACGGATATTAGATTTAGACGTAAAATTATTTATATTTATATCGGTAATGATTCTAAATTTCATGACATTTAAGTTATTAGAATATTATATGTGTTGACATACATATAACGACTCACCCAGGTATAATTTCTCTCTTGCAATGATAGATCGAGAGGGCCTAGTATTTCAAAATTGCCTATACCAGTAGAGGAGCCCCCGGGACCGCCTTGCAGCCAGACTATCAAAGGCCTCTCGGTATAATTTGCCACATTCGCCGTTGTGTAGAATAACCAGTAAAACATATGAGCGCCATCTCGGACGGTGACATATTCGGATTTTTGTTTATAGTTTTCCAATTGAGCTGAAAAAAATAATACAGAGAGATATAATGTTACAAATTTTCGTAATTTTGTTTTATATAAAACTAAATGTAGGGAACCTGGGATCCTAGTCTTAAGACGTTTCTTTTCTCAAGTTTCTTTTCTCAAGACTCTGAACTCTCTTTCTACCGTATACTGGAGGCATAACGTGTTGAGTGGCGGAACTCAATGCCACGCTCTGTCTCGTTACCTGAGCGAGGAATTGAAAATATTAAAAAAAATATTTCCTCCAGTGGGGATGGAATCCAGGACGCCCAGGCTTGTGCCCCAGGGACTGAAAAATTAAATATTTCGTACATACCATTTGCACAATGTCCAGTAAATATCGACAATAGGAGTAAGTAGAATACCATGATCGTGATGTCTTATATGTTTAGTAAACTGACTGCAGAATAACAATGAGGTATCATTGCACGTGTTCCGCCGCTGATATCATAGATATCAAACAGTTTTCGATTTTATTACTTATCTTTATTGAGATCTATAATACTTTTAATATCATATTGGAAATGTAGTTGATTATAGTATTTATTAAATATAGTGGATTTACTAGAATAATTATTGTAAAAAAAATATTCAGAAATTGATAATAATCTGAGGTCGTCGTGGCGCCGCGGCACAAGGGTGTGACTGTAACGCGACGGTTGTGGGTTCGATCCCCACTCGAGGAAGTGAAATATTTATTTACGTTTATACTTCCATTTCTTCGCTCTGGTGTCGAGGCAAAGCGCGGCGCTGAGCTCTGCCACTAAACACGCAATGCTTCCAGAATTCGGCAGAAAGTGGGGAACGGAGTGTCTTAACACTGTATTCCCTCTGCCTACCCTGCTGTGTGCGGGATACAGCGTGAAGCTGATTTTTTTTGATTCGATAAGAATACGATAAACACTTACTGCCTCTGTTAGTTTTATTTTTAAATTATTATACATAATTCTATCTTTTTTTATTTTTTTTAACTATAAATGAAAGCTTACTAAATTTGTCTCAGTAAATTATTAATTTTCTTCGAAATGATCACTTATAAAGAAAACCAGACGTAAACATGGTGAAAGTTCTAACGTATTTATATTTTATCGTATTTCAATTTAACTTTTTACAAAATATCTTTTTTGTCTTTATAAGTTTTTTGAATATAATAAAGATGTGGCAACCATAAAACTTCTGGTTGGCTCTTGATGAGGGAGGCCTCCGTTCAGCAGTGGACGGCGATAGGTTGATGAAAACCGTAAAACTTCACCTAAATTAACAAAATGTTTTCTATAGCAACACGGGTTACAATCAAATCTAATTTTCAATTCCGTGAATTATGAGGACACATAGGAGGATGTCTTTTGTATACTACTTTGTACTGACATGTGAAAATCACGTGCTCCATATTGGTCGGTAATTCGTTTTAAGACGGCACAGCAGGGTGAAGAGTGTCAAGATTCTCCATTCTCATTGAGATACTTCTGATTTCCGTTCCCCTTCTTCCTGTTGACCTACTAGTTATTACAAACAACGGAAAACTTATATTCGTAGTTCATTTAATAAAAAATAAATGCATACTCCCGCAAAGTTAAGTTTATCAACTTTTATAAGCTGGGAAGTACAACTGGGCAAATCAGTCTCGCACTTGACTGATTTTTTTTTGTTCCTCCTTAAGCAGTTACTTTAACTAAATAATCTTTGGTTGCCCCAAATATTATGGAGAGAAACCAAGTGGCGTCCACACTATAATGTCAAACGTTCAGAGATAATAGGTGTAATAAACTCGATATCTGGCTCGTGAGGACTATATAGTTGGACATAAGTGCTTGAAATATTTAATAAATCTACAATTTTGTCACCTGACCGAGATTACGATCGCTTTGAAAGATTGACATTTTATTTTGATTTATTTATTTTTTAAAGATGACTTTCAGAATTTCACCTGAGATTCGATCGATGTGTGGAAAATATTATTTATTTATTATTATTTATTATTTATTATTTAACACTCAACTAAAATTGTCCCTTGACTTAAAAGTTAATTTGGTAATTTAGGAGTACTTTACATATTATATGTAACTAGCGACCCCCTTGCGGCTTCGCCCGCTTTTACTACTGGATGATTCATGTATTGTATGTTTGCAAAGCACTTAAGATAATGTGAAAATTAATTAAACCCCTTTGCAACCCGTATTTTTGTAGTTTCAATAAGGATTTTCCAATTGTTTTACACAGCAAGGATTTTTTAGTAGGTACCGTAATTTTAAATCTGTGCTACTAATCTTTTCAAGTACTTATTAAAATATATTTAAATGACTATTTTTAGATAATTAAATGACTATTTTTGAACGGAAGAAATTATTAACAAAAACCTACCTACTACTAACTACTACAAAAAATGTGAAACCAAATATATCGCGCTTAAATAATACATTCAACTCCAATTATCCAATACGTGCAAACGCTTCTAACTAAATCTTCGTTGCTATAAAGGCAGCCGGGTTTTTTTTTCGAGCTTGTGGTTAATGCTGAAGGGGGTATTCTGTCCCTGATGAAAAGTAAGCACGACGTGGCTGCCTGTGAGGAAAATTAAATAGAATGCATGGGCCGGGAATCGAACCCGGGCCGCCCGCGTGGAAGCGAGCATTCACTACTGAATTTGTAATAACTTCTAAAGTACTTATTAAAATGAAAAACAGTAAAAGACAGTTTTGGTCTGCATTAAATGGCCAACGTAACTAATGTACATATTTATACGCTGAGAGTAAGGGATAAGTAAAACTTGAGTAACATACAGCTGATGTGTCAACGGCCGGATGTGTCAACAATTAAATGCGTTTTTCTGTAAAACTATTCGCAATTTCAAAATATTGTAAAAAGCAAATTTTATCTTCGTTTAACATGGAAAATTAATAAAGTATTTTAAAGGATAAGGATTAATACCATTATAAAAAAATATCCCTCACAATAAAAAATATATTGAAATTATTATTTTTAGACAAAAATATGATCACTACACGTTATTCTTAAAAGATACAAATATGCTCTCGCGGACTTTTTTGTAGATCTTATTAAGACGCACAATACTCCAGTACATTTTTTTCATGTAGTACTTACCATTAGAGCAGCGCATGCGCGAAAGTGTCTCAACGGGTAGGACTTTATACACATTTATCGTATTAATGTTAATTTACATAAGAATGTACAAATAATAAACTATATATAAACCTTCTACGAAAAACACCCGACTTAAAGGTGAAGACCGCATCAAAATCCGTTGGGTGGTTTAGAAGAAGAGTTAGAAACAACAGACAGACACAAAAAGCGACTTTGTTTTATAAGATATAGGATAGGATAGGATAGGATAAGTGAAAAAAAAAACAACCCATAAGAAACGTAAAATTAATTATTACACACACATAATTTTCTTTTTTTTATCTACACGTTGTATTCCGCACATAGCGGGGTAAGCCGAGGTAACCTAGAGCCAAGATTCTCTTCAGGCACTTTCCACCGTATTCTGGAGGCATTTCGTGTTGAGTGGCGGAACTCTACTCTGCCCTTTGCCGCGACACCAGAGAGAAGAAATGGAAATATAAATTTAAATAATTATTTCTTTTCCTCGAGTGGGGATCGAATCCACAACCAGTCGATTTTACAGTCATTAGTGCAAAATAAAATTGAGTAACTTGAAGTAAATCTTAGTTTTAATGTTTCAGTGAATTTCAGCTTTCTTAATATTTTAAAGACAACAAACCATTATTCATCATTAGAACACATTATAACGTGATTTCGTATACATTATCTAATAATTTAGTCGTTTAAATTTAGACACGTTAATATTAATTACATATATTTGTATACAGCATGTACATATTATATATGCGTAAGTAAACCACAATGAGAAGCTATTCTAAGATCCATTTAAGAAATTATAATTGCCTTTAAGTATTTTATAAATTATTCGTGGCATTTTTTCTTTTTTTAGAAGTTTCTTCCTTAACCTTTCGTTTCCTTAATCTAACTCCATTTCCACTTCCGAATTCTAGAGGAGGATGAGTGATCCACAATTAAAAATATTTTTTTTCATAATCCAATGCTTCCAATTCTTAAAACTACTTAATTGCTTACTTACTTACTTAATTTGAACTACTTAATACATTATAACTATTTGCAATATCTACGACGAAAATTTATAAAACTTATCATTTTAGTTTAATTTTATACAATAAAAAATGCTAAAATATATAAACTAAAATGCTAAAATGAATAAAAACCGGTATATCAATAACTAAATGTCAACCTCGACCTATACTTTAAAGTTATCATAAGTAATTGTATTTAAATGTGCAAGGCAAGCATTTAAATGACAGTTAGAATCGGCAAACTTTTTTTCAGTATTTAGTTAGCGCACAGGTGCTAAATTATGATATTTGTAATCCTTGTAATTTAATAGGCCTTTATAACGAAATCACATGACTTCTATTAATAATAGGTATCAGAATTCATCTTTTTATATATGAGGTAGGTAACTCGTAGGTACTGGTATCTCGATTGAAGACACTATAGGTAGTTCAGTATAAACGGTGGCCGATGCAGTTGATGTCGGCGGTCAAGAGGTATCGGTCTCTCGGTTGCTCTACTTATTTTTATTCTCGACTTCCCGTAATTTCTTAAATCTATATTATATATTTTTTTATTTTTTTATCGTTTTCTTCTACAGTGTTGTTTGTGATTTATATATCTTATTTGAACAATGACGAAGATTTCACCGGCATTTGTAAAACAGGTATTGTTTTTTTTTTTTACTTTATATTGTTATTTTATCAACTTTTGTTTACAATTATTAATATTGTATGTTGTTGTTACATGTTTGTTTAAACTGTTTATGAAATAAATATTGTATTGTTTGAATTCTGTGAAAATTTGTACAGCGCTAAAAAATAATAATATGCAAAGAACTTACATTGTTTAATAATTTGTTATTTTGAAAACAAGCAAATAACAGTTCATGAGGCCATCATGGCGTAGGGGCACACGCGTGTGACTGTAACGCTACGATTGTGGGTTCGATTCCCACTTGGAGCAATGAATTATTCTCTGTTATTTAAAAAAACAAATAAATATGAGAGCTAAGTGATGTAGTAGTAGTGGTAAGTGTGATAGCGTAAATTGCGATGATAGTACCGAATAGATAAACTTTATATAAATTGGAAATTTTCAAATATACGTTATTTTATATTTAAAAACAAATTTAGTATTATGTTTTCTGTTCCACTCTCTAATCATTTAATTTTAGTCATAACTCTACCTTAGAAAAAGGTATTTTTAAAAATGTTTTTTAAGATAATAATTACTAAAAACATATTAGATGTATGAATAGTAATACTTCAAGACTATATAATTACTATACAATTAACCGTTACATTTTAAAACCAGTTTTGTATATACTATATGCCTTGATCAGGAGATCTTTTGCTATGCTAAAATTGTTGTTTTTCAGCTTCATATTTCCTTTCCTCGAATGGGAATCGACTCCACAACCTGTCGCGTTTATAATTGATTTATTATTTTACTGTATTCTATCAAAATGTGCCCGACATATGAGTTAATAAACGAGATTTTTCTTATTGTCAGGTTATATAATTTCAATTCTGTTGATCTTACATTAACCACATTGACAGTGTCAAATGACATTAACCAGCTTTCATTTAGCATTGTAATATTTAATTTTAATGAATGTAATTTATTTAATCAAAACATTGTCGCTTCTCTATTTTAATTTTCTTATAAATTACATTCATAAGTTACTTATAAGTATATAAAAAAAAACATATAAAAAATAAACTAATATTTGATTGTGGTTAGAGACTTAGTGTCAAATAAGCCAAGATCTTTTTCTGTGCCCCTACGCCACGATCACAAAAATTTCCCCGACATTTATGTCCACATTTATTAAAATCTTTTATTAATTTGAAAGAGCGCACTTTCCCTTTAGTAGATATCATTACCACCAAGTTAGGATCTGGTGATGGAATCCCATGGATATCGAGAGAAACCTTTTTGAAAAAAGAAATCGTTTAATAATGCACTCCCCCAGGTGAGGGCCTTTCGATTTTATGCAATTTTATGCCGTTAATAAGAAATAAAATAAATTAAAAAAATATATTATTGTTCATTCGTATAATTACGCCATAGAAATTATAATAAATATATAAGTTGGTGAATTAGGATTTTTTATGTATTACTATTATGAATTAAAGATTATATTTTATATATCATAGTCACTGTTTATCATAGTCACTGTTAATTGATTGTTTTATTTATCATAAATAAATAATGCACAATTAAAAAGATATAACTATGTCTTATTTAAATAATATTAGTCAATAATATTGTGTATATATACAATTAATATATAACAAGAAGTTATTTTTAGAAGATTTCAAAAGAAGGAAGATATAATTTTTACCAGTAACTTTGTGATATGTTTGGAAGTGAATAATATTAAAAGAAAACCGGAGAAGCACGATTCGGACTCGCCAACCGATTTATATAATAGGTATAGAACCTATATAGTATTATTAACACCTTACATTTTCTCAATATTATTAATGCCTATAGGACTTAATCTCCAGCCGACATGCAACAGCCATTAAGTGCAATTAATTAATAATATAATTAAAAATCAGTTTCACGCTGTATCCCGCACACAGCAGGGTAGAGGGAACCTAGTGTTACACTCCGTTCCCCACTTTCTGCCGAATTCTGGAGGCATTTCGTGTTGAGTGGCAGAACTCAATGCCTCGCTTTGCCTCGACACCAGAGCGAAGAAATGGAAATATAAACGTAAATAAATATTTCACTTCCTCGACTGGGGATCAGCGTTACAGTCACACCCTAATAAAAATAAAAATATAAATTAATATTTATTAATAATATTTATTTTCTTTCAAATTGAATATAGGGCCTAGGCTTAATTATTTTTATTAATTAGTTTCTGAAATTTCAAATAGCCTTCTAATAAATATTATAGACCTTATATAAAAAAACGTACAACACACTCAAGTGACTGATGTAACAGCTAATCATGTAATTTTAAGTTACAGGAAGCATTTAAGTTTGAAGGAAATCTACGATAATGACTGTTTTCATATTATTATCATTATTATTGTTTCATTCTGTTTCTTTATGGTGTTTTTAAAAAGATTTAGTAGCCTTTTTCATTATGTATTTAAAGAAATTGTCGTTTATTTTTGTGTAGTGATTGATATAACTGAGAATTTTTTTTTTTACAAAAATTGACTGTAACTATGGATATTTAATATTGATACCATTTTTCGATTTTGATAGGCAGACAACACAATTGTCCTATAAGATCTGTATTTTCTTTTGAGTTTTAAAAATAAATACAGACGCAATGCCTCCAAAATTGGGACAGAGTGTCGTAACACTAGATTCCCTCTGCCTACCCTGTGTGCGGGATACGGCGTGAAGCTCATTTTTTTTAAAAAATAGTTTATGTAGATTATAAATGATGTTTTCATTACAATATTATTACAGTAAAAATACTATATAATCTAAAAAAAACTTTTTTCCTTATATATTTAGAATTTGAGATCTATGTGGTGCAATAGGATAGCGTGTGATTGAAAGTGAACTATTTTCATTTCCTCGCCTTCTTAAGACAAAGTGAGACGATGAGTTCTAGCACTCAATGCGTCATATCTTGAATTCGGGCATAGGTTTATTATACTCACTCTGCTATACAAGTGTCATAATGTACATACTATGAAGTTGAAAAGAAAACTTCTATGAAAATCTGCCAAGTTGCATTCGAATGAAATTCTAATTAACCAGCATGTTTTATGTTAAACAAGAAATTGTACATTTTTTAAAGATAACGAGGAAAATATATTACAATCATTGAAATATGAGTAAAATCATAACATAAAAATAATTTTATTAAATAATAAAAAAACTACATTTATATAATATCTTATTAATTATTGCAACTCAATAGTGCGATTCATGGAATGCTGCTGTCCATTTTTAATTAATTAGCTCAATTAAATTGCTTGTTATTATTGCAGAACGTTCCGATTTTTAGACTTCCCGGTTGAACCACCACAAGGTTCCACCATAAAAGAAGGATCTTTTATGGTGGAACCTTCCTATTTTAAACGGAAGCGGGACGACTACTTCCCATTTTTCATGGATTACACCACTCACTGTGAGATATTTTTAATTGATTTAATTTTTGAATTAGTAACAAGTATTTCAGTGAATATGTAATCAAAAGCACTCTAAAGACTTAACTGTCTTACAGGGTAAACTAAACATTTATAATTTAAGTATAACGATGTTTTTCTATTAAAAAACATTTTATATTGCTATCTATCCCCATTTTCCAATTTCCTAGTTTAAAACTCAAATATATGGAAAGAAATATTTAGTATTAAATTAAGACAGAATAAAAAAAATATTCACTTTTAATGCACACACTAATACACACTTAGTACACTAGTATGAATACACGCTAAAAAATAACAATAAAGATAATAAACATACCACCACAAACATAAAATATGAAATTAAACACGGAAATTACAATAATTGAAATAACATAACAGCGAAAACAAAGGAACATATAACAGTGCAACGAAGGACGATTCAGTAAGATATGTTGGCAAGACGACAGATTTAATCGCGACAACTCATATTCGGTCTATGGCTTTCGCTAATAAACTAAATATTAATATTTATCATTATCATTAAAAATATAAAACGAAAAAACAGCTTAAAAGTTAGTAAATAAACTTAAAAAAAATGTTTTCTTTATGATGATTTACTATTTTTAAGCTGTTTTTAAGACGTATTTTAACCACATTAAAAAGACAATAAATAATAAATAATTTATGTATTTCCGCAAAATAGCGTTCTCTTTACAATTGATACCTGCTTTCATAAGCTGACAATGATCGCAATATCTTCCTTTAACTACCGCCCAAGTTGACAACAACATAAATATAATGTAAAATAATTAAAATGAATGCTATTAAAATAATTTAAATTATTTGTTGTAATATTTAAACAGTAAAACTAAAACTATATCTAATTATCAAAAAAAAACCGCATAATTTATCTGTAACTCAAAACATAACGGGACACTAAAATAACGGAGCTGTCAAGTGTCAATGTTAATCTATCGATGTTTATGTCAATCGATCATTAAAGTCGTATTGCTATTTTAATTTTGAACTGAACTGCTATATCAGTGGCGTAGCTAGGGTATTTGATGCCCGGTGCGGCTTAGGGGTCTTGATGCCCTTTGAAATGGTCTAAAGTCTAAAAAAACAAAGAAAAACAAAGTAATCGTCGACTTTGATGCCCTTTTTCCTTTTGATGCCCGGTGCGACCGCACCGCTCGCACCCCCCTAGCTACGCCACTGTGCTATATTAATTGAATAATTAGTCAAATACAACAGTTGTTATTATTATGAAAATTTTTGTGTGTGAAAATAGTTGAGTGGTGGACCTCAACGCCGCGCTTTGCCTCGACACCAGAGCGAAGAAATGGATATATAAACGAAAATAAATATTTTGCATCTTCGAGTGCGGATCAAACCCACAACCGTTACCCACTCTTGTGCCGTTGCGCCACGACGGCCTCATTTATTATGTATTTATTTATACTAGCGGACCCGGACGCGGCTACACCTGCTTGAAATATAAGAATATAATTTCTATAGAAATATAATTTCAATCTAGATGAAATGCTAAAAGTGACTATTATATTTATTTTCATAAGGATGAATATCAAAATGACGCGGTAACGAACGCGGTCGCGTAGCGACGACGGTTGTTATTAACATGGCAGAATAAATTGCATGTCAAATTAGAAAGTATTTTAATTTATTAGTTTATACGTGTAATGTAATATTATATAGCCTATAGCACTTCTGAAGAATGCAGCTTTCATACAAAACAAAAACAAAGTAAATCGATCCAGTAGATCCAGAGATCTTAGCGTTCAAACAAACAAACAAACAAACAAACAAACTCTTCCGCTTTATTATACTCGTATTAGTATAGATAACAAGGACCTATATATGAAAATATGAATTATATACGAAAGATTTTATAAATGTTGAATTTTACAAGCACCTTGTGTGGAGATCCCAATGACATACAAGTCCGGTACCCTGACGTCAATAGCCAGACATCGCGTGTTAGGTGGCGGAAACCAGCAGTGGACTTCATCCAATCAACCAATTGTTATCCAGGTCTTTATCACAAATTAAATGAAAGAAATGAATTTATATTTTAGGCTAAAACACCGTACCAAGCTATTATTTATTCGGTTTTTGCTAGTTTTGGATATCTAATGCATATTTTGTTAATTTTTAACCGACTTCTGTAAGAAAAGGAGGTTATCAATTTGACTGTATTTTTTTATTATTATTTTTTTTATGTTTGTTACCTCATAACTTTTGACTGGGTGAACCGATTTTGATATTTTTTTTTATTTGAAAGGTAAAGCTTCCGAATGGTCCCATTTTTTTTTGGTCCATGTCTGACAATGGTATCCATGAGAAAATCATATAAGTCTTAAATTTGCATTAGGCATGTGCGCGACTAATAGACGAATAACTCAATGTCGCGGAAACCGATTTTGATTACTCTTTTTTTATTTCAAAGGATACACTTCAAGGATAATTTGGTGAAAGTTTGGTTAGGTTCCGATTATGGAATCCGGTGAAAATTGAGAAGGTTTGTTTTTTTTTTGGTAAAAAATTGATTATACTGTAATAGTTACAAGCAAAAACTTTTTAACTCGATGTCAGAAGTGAGATTCCTGATCGTTACATTTCTTTTCAACCAACCTCAAAAAAGAGGATGTTCTCATTTTTAACCAACTTCAAAAAAGGGGAATTCGCCCGAATACTTTTTATGTATGTTCTTGTCAATATACCAAAATATTACTTTGCACAAAAATAATACCGAATTAAATGAAGTTTTACATAGGACAACCACAACCACTCGTTGAAAACCACTACCACCACCATCACCACTCGTTCAAGAAGCATCATTTTAAGATCTACTCATCACTTAAAATCGTAAAATAAATTAATTTTTAACAAAAACAAAAACCGACTTCTAACAACGAACTAAAAAGTGAAAAATAATTTTACAAAGATTTTATAATTTTAAAGTCACAGTGCACTTCTGAAGAATGCAGCTTTCATACAAAACAAAAACATAGTAAATCGGACCAGTAGTAGATCCAGCGATCTTAGCAAACAAACAAACAAACAAACTCTTCCGCTTTATTATATTAGTATAGATAGGTACAACGAAATCCGGCTTAAGAAGTACCTATCTGCCTTTTGTTGTTGAAATCACGGCCTCGATGCTTCTCTGATTATACAATCACGCAATATCACTTAAGGCAGTTACACTATCAGCTTCCGTCAATGGTTTTATTACCTTTTTTTAATATCGGAAAAAAAATCTTCTAAAGAAATGAATCGTAGAGAACTTAAAATTTGTCGTATATATTGTTGGTAGAGCGTTATTGAGCACTGAGAAGATTTTGGAAAATGGGAGTAAAATAAAGATTGAATAATTATATTATGAAATCTCTTATTTAATTTCAAAATAATAAATAAATTATTTAATAAGTTTTATATATTTTTTACCGGACGGAGTGGCGAGAATTAGGGGAGGCCTATGTCCAACAGTGGACGTTGAAAGGCTGATGGATGGATGATATATTTTTGAAGATTGTAACTCCAAAACCACGCGGCCGCTAGTGGAATCCTAGTAGTCTCTTATAATTTATTTGTATTTAATTAATTTGTGACTGAAAATTAAAACCAAGTTAACGGAAAAAGTAATGACAATAATCATAAATAAAATATGCAAATAATGGCTTCTTCAATAAAAAATACATCTTTGATGGTCTTCTTAGGAAATACGAATTTTGCCATGACATATATTAAGAATATGAACTTGGTCAATACAATTGTCCAATATGGGGATCCGGATAATAAAATCTAAATATAAAAAGATTGAGGATGCTGGTGCGTGGGTTTCCTCTGCGATATCCTGTGACACGTAACGGCCGGTACTTAACTCTAAATTGTTTCAGTTATGGCTGACCTTCGGTGCCTCGCTGGCTTTCCTTATCATCGGTCTTGTCAGAGGATATTCTGCTTCCGCTATTCCATCAATAGAAAGTCTGGATTCTTCCTTAATACAGAATAGTGAACAGAAGTCATGGATCGGTAAGCACAATTTACATATAGATGCCGATAATATAAGACATATCGATAGTAGCGATTTTTACATATTTTATCCATCATTTTCATTTTCATGTTTTTTTTAGTATCACGCTGTATTCCGCATATAGCAAGGTTGGCAGAGGGAGCCTAGTGTTAAGACACTCCCTACTTTCCACTGAATTCTGGAGGCATTGTACAGTGACTGGCGAAAGACAACGCCGCGCTTTGCCTCGACACCTGAATGAAGAAATGAAAATATTAAATATTTCATTTCCTCGAGTGGGAATTGAACCTACAACCTGCCGCGTTTTCAGTCATACGCTTATGTCTCTGCGTCACGACTGACTGCATAACTGGTTTTGTCAAATATTTTCATAGTTGAGTAGATTTTAGATTGATTATTTTATAATTTGGGTGATTATATTTTGTTAATATATCTGATTATACACAGGTGCGATACCACCATTAGGTGCTTTCTTGGGCAGTATGTGTTCTGGACCCCTGATGCAGCGTGCAGGTAGAAAAAGGACTCTTCAACTGACTGCTCCCCTCTGGGCAGCCAGCTGGCTGATACTCGGTTTCGCACCCAATTTTCCACTGATCCTTGTGGGCAGGATAACATCGGGGCTGTGCGTCGGTTTCGTCTTAGCTCCAGCACAAGTATATGTAAGCTTATATAAACATTTTTAAATTACTCTTCTTAGTTTGTAAGATACTAGTATTAGTTTGTAAACACCCCGTTTCCCACTTTCCACCAAATTTTCGAGGTTGCGTGTTGAGTCGCGGAACTTACGCGAAGAAATGAAAATATTAAATAATTATTCCAGTTAGTGGGCTCAAAACACAGCCGTCGCGTATACAGTCACACCCTTGTATCACGGCACTACGACAGCTTCTTTAAATTACTCAGTAGTTAAGTATATAATTTTCTATTTCTTTTTTAATTTAATATAACGAGAGCGAGGCTTGTGTCAACAATACCTATTTTAATTTTATGTGCTTAAAGTTATATTCTATATCTGAAAAGGACTTTTAATGAATAATTAATTAAATAATAATAGTTATTCGAAATTATTATACGTATCGATCGACGTATTGTGTTACGATGTAATTATTCTATATTGGATTTGAACCTGCACATTTCATGCAACGTAAATAATAATAAGTTCGTTACACAATGGTGGACAGATTACGAACAGTCGAAATACACAATGCCTAAGCATCAAGTAAATTTGGCGGTTTGGTGCCCAGCAAAATTTTGAAGAGCTGAGAGAAGAGAGAGAGAGAATTTTATAGAATTCACAAAATTTCTACGGGAACGGAAAACAAAGAAATTTTATATTCCAGTCCCAAGTCGTGAGATACAAGTCACGTGTGTGTAAAATTACTATAATTTTTGTTGATCAACAGAGTCAAGAGTCATGGTGTAATTGCTCACTTATGGTGTTCTACAATAGCATTAGACGCAGTTTACTGATACATTTATCTCACATAAAATGTAATATTTTTACATTTTGCCTTGTCTGACTTATTCCACATAAATAAATAGCAGTTATCGTATATGGTGGGACTCAATAAATAAAAAATAAATATAATAAAAGCCACAATGGGTGCCGCTGCGCGACGGTTGTGGGTTCGATCTCCACTCGAGGGAATTAATTATTATTTATTAATATTTTCAATTGTCAAGAAGGCAAAAGCAAAGGCAAACCTTGAAAAATTCGGCAAAGGAGGGATCGGAGTGTCTTAACGCTAGGCTCCTTCTGACTACCCAGCTGAAGCTGAAAAAAAATCTATTAGTAAAATACTATGAACTTGTATATAATCTATTGTCCAATATAAAGAAACAGTTTAATATTTCAGTTAGCGTTGTTTGTAGATACTGTGTACAAAAGTAATTCTTGTGAAGTAAATGAGAATGCCATGTTAGGGCCATACTGTTTGTGTATAGACGAGTCTATAATCTTTAATGTAAGCAACGTTGAGTTCACATAAGCGTGTATTCAATATTGAGATAATAATATATTATGTATATATTATAATAACTACGTATAGAGTCTGTTCATTCATAATTATCTAATGAATAATTACATATGTACATTATATGTTGTTAATTATTACGCTCATTTTACACTTCATGTCTAACTAAAGTGATTAGTGAAACATTTAAAAGATAAACGTTTATGTTATTAGTAAATATCAATGTATTTATTATTATTTTTTACGCTGTATCCTGCATATAGTGGAGTAGACAGAGGGAATCTGGGAATCTAGTGTTGAGACACTCTATTCAGATTAAAACACTTTCGTTCGTCACTTTCTGTGTGACTGCCAGTATAGCGATCTGGAAAGCAAGGGCTAGTTGGCCTCATAGAAACAGGGGGTCATCGGCTCGGCCTCATATACCTACTGGTCTCATGCCTGGGCTGGTGCACCTCAGTATCAGCTTGAACAATTTGATCGCATACAACGTAGAGCCGTTTGAATCGTTGGGGACTCAATGATCTGTGTAACTTTGGCCTTGCGTAGCGACGTCTCTTCGTTGTGCGTTTTCTACCGCATAAATTCTGGGGAGTGTTCTGAGGAATTGTTTGACCTGTTACCTGCCGTTGAATTTTTTAATCGTACAATACCTCACAAACTCAAATATCATCCACGCCATCTGAATATCCAGATGGAGTGCGGTTTCTTTGCGTTGTTCATTCCATTAAAAAAAATTTTTTCCCTGTAATTTCTCTCTCTAGACAGACGAAAAGTCGTACATCTGTTTTATTTTTATTTTGAGGTGCTGAATCCCAAAAAAAGCAACATGAAAACAATAAAAAAAAATTCTATTAAAATATTTTGTTTTCAGGTAAGCGAGTGCTGTGATCCAGAAATACGGGGTCGTTTGGGCTCTCTGCCCACATTGTCTATGTCTTTCGGTATCCTAATATCATATATAGGTGGCAACTGGCTTTATTGGAGATATCTAGCCTTTCTTTCAGCTACGTTTTGTGGTAAGAACTTTTATAACATAAATGTTAATACAATGAGGCCGTCGCGCCGCAGGAGCACAAAGGTGTGACTGAAACGCGACTGTTATGAGTTCGATTCGAAGGAATGAATTATTATCTATATATATAAAAGGACTTGTCCTCACTGACTGAGGTAATAGGCACGCACAGCCGTAACCGCTGTGCGTAGAAACGAGAAATTTGGACAGATGTTTACTTTTGTAATCTGGACATCCACTAAGAAGGGATTTTGAAAAATTTTAACCCTAAAGGGGTGAAATAGGGGTTTAAAGTTTGTATGGAAAACAATTTAAATCGGCACCGATTTTTATAAAATTTGAAATTTAGATTTTTAAAAGTATTCAATTGAACACGTGTTTCATCATTTTCTAAAATTCTCCCCCTAAGGGTACAAATAAGGGATTGAAAGTTTGTATAGAATTTTTTTTAAATCGCCACCAATTTTTATAAAATTTGAAATTTAGACTATTAAAAGTATTTAATTCAACATGTGTTTCATGGTTTTCTAGAATTCTTCCCCTAAGGTTGCAATTAAAGGGTTGTAAGTTTGTATGGAAAAAATCTTTAATCGCCACCGATTTTTATAAAATTTGAAATTTAGACTCTTAAAAATATTTAATTGAACATATGTTTCATGGTTTTCTAGAATTCACCCAATAATAAATACGCAAGCGAAGCTGCGCGCGTCCGCTAGTTTATTAATATTTTTATTCTTCGTTTTGCCACCAAAGCAAAAGCCCAGTTTTGAGTGTTATGAACTAGGTTCTCGGGTTACCTCTGCTAACTATGGGCAAGATACAGAGTGTAACAACAAAAAAGGTTTTTATTATTATTTACAGTCTATATTAATGCAACTATAGATTTTTACTAACAAATACATATCTAATTGGAAGTTGTGGTTTTGGTGTAAAGAACACCATTCGTTACAATGATTCTAAAGGAAAAAGAAAAAGGATAACTCGTTCTCTCCGATCCACTATCCGTTTGCTATTTTTCCTGTCCGTAAACATGAAACTCGGAAATATTTTATGTGAACGTGGTCAATTATTATTGAGGAATAATGATTTTGTGAAATGTTTACTTTTACGATACAAACTATATTATAAATATATGCTGGCGGAACTCAACGCCGCGATTTGTGTCGTTACCACAGCGAGGAACTGAAAATATTAAATATTTAATTTCCTGGAGTGGGAACCGAACTCCCAACCCGTCGAGTTCACAGTCGCACGCTTGTACTCCTGCGCCATACCACGATAAAAATAATAATTATAAGAGAAACTCAGTTTTGTATATATGTCTATATATAGAGATCTTAAAAAGGAGGTTAGAACACCGATTTAATATTTAGATTTTAATGAAGCTTAATCCACGTATGACGCGTACGTGTTGTCTGTCTCACATAGTGTAACAGTTATCAATCATTTTTTTGTATGGCATAGAAATTTTGTTTTAATTGTTCTCATTTTTTTTGTTTAAAACCTGATGATGTAGAGGAAATAAATTATAAAATTGAGAATAGTAAGGCCGTTGTGGCGCAGTTAACAAGGCGGTTTTAGGATCAATTCCCACACGTGTTAATGATTTTTTTTATATTTTCATTAACTCGCTCTGGTAATGAGGCAAAACGTGTCACTGAGTTTCGATACCTCAAAAATTCGGTGGAGAGTGGGGAACGGATGTGTCTTAATGGAGAACCGAGCGCCTTAACACTAGGAACCCAGGTTCCCTCTGCCGACCCTCTTGTGCGCAGGATACAGCCTGATTTAATTTGATTTTTATTTATTGTTTGATTCGGTTTCGTGTGTGATGATTATGAATAATATGGAAATGTTGTAATTTTTTTGTATCTCTCTCTACTAAGTAATAGTAGTAGTAGTAGTAGTAGTAGCAGCAGCCCACTGCGGTAATAATTTATAAGGTATTTTATTATAAATTTGTACATAACTATTTAAACTGTATTCTCTTCTTTTTCTTAAATTTTAATTCTCTATAATATTAGTGTTACGGTAAGCAACAAGTCCAAGTAAATTATAGACATAAAATATTTACTTGATTGACGCACGCGCCGATATATTAAAGTGTAAATATACATATCTACTACAACATTTCTGATTGTCTTACAATTAGAGTTTATTAGTCGCCACGGACTATCTCAAATAAACAATGTAGTTAGGTGTTATTGAAATTTTATATAAAAAAAATAATATAGACGAATCGGACGCCGCGTTTTTTTGATACCTCAGGTACTGTTATCCTTTGTGAACCTAGCTTGATTACTGACTGATGACGTCATTTCACATTTGTTGGCAAGTAGGTATTCGTAAAACATCGATAAGTAAAAAATATTACAGGCAACATTATAAAATAGTTTTATATGCCAAAGTTTTATTATATATTTTTTTTGACTTTACGTTTAATCACACGTGTAGCAGAGTAGGCTGAGGGAACCTACTTGAGATATTCCATTTCCCACTTTTCGTTCAAATTCAAGACACTGCGTGTAAGTGGCGGAATTTAATGCCGCAAATACGGGCTAATATAAATGAATAAAAATAATTCCCCCATTTAACCCAACATTTAAAAAATATAATTACATACATATTATATGGGATGAAAATAAAAATTAATATAAATAATTTTGTTTGTTACTAATTACTGAAAGTCATTAAAAGAGTTTTTGTTTATAGCGGCCTTGTTCCTTGTTCTTTTGCCGTTACCTGAATCACCTGTATGGTTGAAGGCTAAAGGCCTCGACAACACATCTGCTGTGAAGTGGCTCCATCTCTCTCAGCACGCTATCGCTGGTGTTCAAGAAGATAAACAAGAGTAAGTTTGTTCCCGAGTTAAATAAGTAAAACATGTTTTTCCGGATCAACCACCTACAATTTATTGTAATCTGTGAAGATGAATGCTTGTGCCACATTCACGAAAAAACTACTGAACGAATTTATATAAAACTTTACAGTAATACTCGTACATATAGCTCATACCAAGCCTATAAAAGGTCAATTAATTATAGACAAAAATTATAATTGACTAGCTTTTTTTTACCTGCGGCTCCGCTCGCATGGTCCAATGGAAATAACTAAGAGTTGTGACACTTGACATATTCTAAGAATCCGGTTACTCTGACCCCCCGGATACAGTACGTCAAAACTTTTAAAGTGAAGTAATACAATCTGCAGTTCTCATCGATAAATGGACTCAACACATTAAGAATAATATCAAAGTGAACTAAAAGTTCCTGAGATTAGCGCGTTTAACCAAACAAATATTTCCATTCTATAAAATTAATATAAATTTTGTTTTACTTGAAGTAATTTTGTTTCAGAAACAACGAAAAAATTGAAGAACCAAAATCTCTTTTTACACGTGAAGTGTTTTTTTCATCGGCCGTCATAAAGCCCTTGATAGTTGGCTTCGCGTTATTGTTCTTCCAACAGTTCAGCGGTATCGATGCTGTGATCTTTTTCACGGTAGAGATATTCCAAAGTGCTGGTAAGTTAAAAATTTTGAATAACAATGCTAGAACTCATATTTATTATGTGTGATAGTTACTAGTTCAAGTCCTGGGCTGCTAAACACAGTATATCCTTAGGTGAGGTGTGAGGAAATAAAAGAACTGTTATTAACTCTTTGATTAATATAATAGTGGTGCCATTCATATTAGTAAATTAGTAAAATATATACTTTTTTAGCTTCATGCTGTATCTCTTATATAGGAAGGTCGGCAGAATTCAATATTAAGACATTCCGTTCCTTACGGCATATTTTTGGGACATTGCGTGTTGATTATCAGAACTCAACGCTGCGCTCTGTCTTTGTTTGATAACAAATTGGGGAATCTGCTCTGATGAGCGAGCGAAATAAACACAGTAAATTCCCCCAAGTTGGAATACACCCAAGTTGGATCGATCCCACAACCGTCCCGTTCCAGTCAAATGCTTTACAGCTTTCCCACGACGGTCTCAATAAATGTAATGAAATATCATTAACTTGCTTAAAATGAATTAACACGGAAAAATATATTCAATTACCGTTAAAACAATAAGTAGACGTGAGATCTTTAAGTTTAATATATATACTCAACTATTTAATATTACATAAGTACATTGTAATGAATATTAAACAAAAGACAACATCTGCAAAGTATGAATGGGTTTGGGACAATTTGAATTGCTTAGATCGTTACAGCGGGTATATTGTAGGTACATCCCCCACTTGATACAAAAGCGTCATTACCTCAATTTAATGATAAGTTATTAAGATCTTTTATATTATAGTATATAGAGAATTAAGATATATTAGACTATATTAAGATCTTTTGTAATATATTGTAGATTTATATTATGTTATAATATTACGAAAATTTTGTTATTTGTCTTTGGAAATGTCTAATTGTACGTGTAATTCGAATTTAAACGCCTCCAGAATTCGGCGGAAAGTGGGGGAACGGAAGTGGAAAACACTGGGTTTTCAATCGAATCCTGTGCCACTACGCCACAAATACCGGAGATTTGTAGTCTTTTCTATACAACGACATTATTATTTCTTATTTTTTTTCTATAACTAGGAATATCTTTTTTAAAAAGCAACGAGGAGAGGACGACGTGAAATATTAAAAATAAGTAATAGATTAAATAACCTAGTTTATTCAATCTCTTTAAATACACTTGTAAACGATATAAACTTTATAGACTCGTGATGACGAACAGTCAATATAGATAACTATACCCCAATGGAATTTGTACCCATATCCGTCACTCAACTGTCTCGATACATCACAATTACTTGACAAAGGTGTCCATATAGTTTATTTTGATTTATTTATTTTTTTCTAGGATCCACACTAGATGCCATGACAGCCACGATCATTGTTGGGGCAGTGCAAATGTTCAGCAATGGCGTCAGCACGATGCTTGTGGACCGCGCCGGGAGAAGACCTCTTCTTCTGCTGTCTGCGGTCACCATGTGCATATCTATGTTAGGAATGGGCGCTGCTTTCTATTTCAAATTTGAACAAGAATCTTTACTTGGGTAAGATTACATAAAATTATTGTAATAGACGAACTCCAAGCAAATATTCATAATAGATATCGAGTGTATGACAATTAAAATATTGTATAAACATGAGCATACCAATATTTAGGTAAACGTGAAGACAAAAGTAAACATAAAATCCAAATATTTAAACAAAATAATATAAAACAATCTCATAATTTTCCAATTAAATATGCATGCTTAGTTATTACAATGTTTACGAGTTATTTTACTTTTCTATGAATTTAAATGAATTTGTGGTTTATATTAGCTTAACAATTATGTATAATTCACGTGGCAGAGTGCCTGTATATAATTCTCTATATACTATAATTGTTGGTACCTATAAATAAACCCCCTCTTCGCATCGTTACCACGGCCGGTACCTGAATTAAATAAGATATATTTATTTTTATTTTATTATAGTTTCTTATTAACTTCAATTATATACTTTAAACGATACATTGTGAAAGCAACTAGCAAAATAGTCCTAACGATATGGTCACGTTTCTAAAGTAACAATGACGACTACAGTGGTTTCTTAAGTTATTTACACGTTTTATACTCAAGCACTTGTTAAGTTCGCATTGTTTTAAGTTGTAGTTCAACCCTTCTTAAAGTTTGCGGTCCGGATGTTACTCTAATTCTATAGGAAAAATAATTTTTAGCGTCGATAATTTAGCAATGCATTTAAAAATTCAGTTTTTGTAATAAGAAATTGCAAATAAATTAATGCTTCACCTGTATCTCGCAGACAGTAGTGTAGGCAGAGCGAACCTAGTGTTACGACACTCCGTTCCCCACTTTCCGTCAAATTCCGGAGACATTGCTTGTTGAGTGGCGGAACTAAATGCGCTATGCCTCGACACCAAAGCTAAAAAATGAAAATATAAATTTAAATAAATATATATTTTTTTCTTTACAGATATTTACCGATTGTAAGTTTAGTCGTCTTCATGTTAGGCTTCTCTCTGGGTTTCGGTGGACTGCCGTTCCTATTGCTTGGAGAACTGTTTCCTGCCCACTATCGCTCGCAACTGTCGGCGATGGCCAGCGCTGTCAATTTACTATCTATGTTCACAGTCATCAAGTCTTACCATGCTTTAGAGGTAAAGTAAATGGCTATCAATTTTTACTGTTTTTTTTTGTATTTGAAACGTTGTTTTATATTATAGCAGCCTAATATTTTTTTAGGTCGTCGTGTTAAAAGGGCACAAATGTAAGCACGTTGATTGTGGATTCGATTCCCATTAGGGAAATGAAATATTTAATATTTTTATTTCGCCAGTATGGTAACAAGGCAAAGTGTAGCGTTGAGTTCCACAACACAACATACATTGCTTCGAGAATTTGGTGGAAAATGGAGATAGGAAGTGTCTTGATAGGAACCTATACACTGGGTTTCCTGCGCTTACCCTGCAATGTGCGGGATACAGCGTGAAGCTAAAATATACATTATAAATGTGTAATGTTAGATATTTGTCTAACAACTTATAATACAAACAAATATAATAGTGGTGGGCACTATGAATAAATTTTCTACGAAAAATAGGAAGTTGTTTAGATTAACAGAGCCTTTTGATAAAAGATCATGTTTTCTAATTTATTTTCTCGGTATCTATTTTATTGTAGAATATGATTAAGTAATATTTTTTTATTTTTGCAGCATGTGCTGACATCGGCTGGGACATTTTGGATGTACGCTTGTTTTTGTGCTGTAGCGTTCTTCTTTGTTTTGTTTATGGTTCCCGAAACAAAAGGAAAATCACTAGCTGAAATAGAGGAACATTTCAGAGGAAAGAAAAAACGTAACGAAATGGATTTAAAATCAGTACAAACAAAATTTTAATTAGCAAAGTATGAAATGTGATACACACACAGTGAGCTTATTTGATTTAATACAAATCAATGTTACCTTTATTCTAGAAGTAGCAAATATTTTGTTTATTTATATAAAAAATGTATTTAAATTAAATATTATGTTGGTTGTTTATGACCATGCATTTAGCTAGCATATCCACCCTGTCTTCTTTTGGGTACAAAAGTGATTCCTATATTATCTATATATATGTATATAATAATTATGAATTGATCCTGTGAAATATTTAGAGCAAATAGTCATATTGCCATAGAGACGTTGAAAAGGCGCTCTGCGTAGTCATAATATATAAGTAGGAATATATGTTGAGTTTGGTAAATTTGAGTCTGGTGTGGGTTCGATTCTCCCCCGATGAAATATTTAATATTTACATAGTCGCTTTGGTGTCGAGGCAAAACGCGGCGTTGAGTTCCGCTATTCAATACGTAATGCCTCCAGAATTGAGCGGAAAATGTGGAATGGAATGCCTTACTACGAGGTTCCTCCTGCCTACCCTGCTATGTGGCTTGTGGAAGCTTAAAAATAGCATCCAAAAACCGAAAGCGATCGATCATTGAGCGAAAAAAACTGCTTCCAACCAGTCGTGGTTATTACAAACCATGTGATAGTGAAATTTGTGTTATAATCTCTCCTGAAAACACTCATCATACACAAAAATATCTTAGAGATAGATATTTAGATATTTTAATCTAGATATCTATAAATTTAGATATCTAGATATTTTAATGAATTCTGTGCATCCTAAAATTATGTCGCTATCTTCGTTCCAACATAATTTTAGGATGGTTATATCGATCGATCGGTTATATTTGGTGATAGCGATCAAAACGTGTAATGGTTTCTTATCAATTTTTTTCTCATATATTTTTTTCGTGTATATTAATACTCCACGAACTTTTTTCGTCTATGCCTTCATCTGTTCTTATGAAATCGCTGTTTTTCCGATTTCTTGGGGTTTTATATCATCTTGATAAATATTGTGAGGGGGCTGGATGAGTTCTATTAGGGGATTTTAACTTTAAATTGAAGGGCTAGAAGCTAGAGGGACAGGGGGGAGAGGGGCTGGGGGGAGAGGGGCTTTTGAGGGACTATATATACCTTCAATAAGATATGAAAGGAAGTTTTATTATATTAATTTTATTTTTTATTTAAGGAAGTTTTATTATATTAATTTTACAATAGCTCTGTATGTGTCTTCTCACTCAATGAACGCCATACAATTATTATCAAATATATATTTAGACAAGTATTAAAATGTTTAACTTTATATCTGTGATAGACAAACGTTATTGAATTATTCAGATAATATGTTCATTATAGAATAGAATAGTTTAATTTTACATATAAAAATATATTGTTATTTACAACAAAATTAAAAAGGATTTATTTTAGTTTTAAGCAGTAGTCCATTTGTAAACTTTAGAAAATATACAATTGTTTCATATTTATATCATGTTGTTTCATTATTGTCTATAAACTAATATTTCTTCTTTTGTCTGTTTGTTTGCTCGCTCTGATATCTGGAAATAATATTTTTGTATATCATAGTCCTAATCTCGATGGACTAGACTGGAGGATAGTTTTCGCTGAAGTTTTGGTATTACCTAAAATATTAAATATTTATTAAATTTGCTGGATTTTATTGTTTGGATTTAACGGGTAGTTAATAGGAACGCAGTAACTTATTATTAGGTTCCCAGGTTCCTTCTGTCTACCCTGCTATGTGGTAAATACAACGTGAGGTTAAAAAAAATATCTCTTGCAATGTTTGTGCCACTAAAAACATCTCGTATACTGTTAGGATTTAGTATGAAATAAGCATTGAACATTTGAACGAATTTAAATTTCTATTACACTGATGTATGAGATATTATGTTGTAATTTGTGCAATGAATAGGTTATTAATATGTCGATTTCAATCTCGAATGAATAGACATGTTTATTATTCTAAATACCAATTTTACATTATATACTGATATGAGCCGAATATAATAATTCACATGTCTCGTCCCGCAGGGCCTCGTACAACGACTTAGGAGATATGTATGTATAGCGGAAGTTCGTTGAGTAAATCTGTTTTCAGCTTTACCATTATGCTAATAGGCAGAAAGAACACGGCAATGTATAACTTAGTTTTGATTTTTTTATAATAAAAAAATGCCTCTTTATTGATGAAGGAACAGAAAATTGAAATATTATAGGATCATAAGACATTTCTCATTTACATCTCTTAAACTGCTAGCAATCTTAATTTCACGCTGCACCCGTATTTAACAAGATAGGTAGACAGACGTAGTGTTAAGACATTCCGTTCCTCACGTTCCGCTCAATTTGTGCCTCCCGAATTCAGCGGAAAGTGGAAATCGAAAGTATCTTAAAAGGAACGTAGTGTCTGGACACTAGGTTCCCATGTTTCTGTCTTCCCTGCGTGCAAAATACAATGTAAAGCTAAAAAAAAGGAATACATTCATAAATAATAGGAATAGGTGGGATACAATGTCATAAATCTAAAGTTATGAGAAAAGTCAACGTGCTCAGTCGTGTGCGAGGGCGCTAATGAGGGAGACTACGTTGCGTCACACGTGCACGACTGCTGCGGTGCGGTGTGATGTAGGGCTGATTGTTTCATACATAAATTATAATAACTCCTAAAAAGAATTCGTATGAGCTGCTACTTAAGATATGTAGCGACTAGGTGTTTTTATTTCCTATATTTTTTTATGTATATTTGCTGTTGTGTTATACCCCGGCCTTGAGTTCCGCCACTCAGCACGCAACGTCGAAAAATTCGGCGGAGAGTGGGGAACGGAGTGTCTTGCGCTATTAAGGCTTATTGGGGTATGGTACTGTGAACGCGATGGTTATGAGTTCGATTCCACTCGAGAGAATAAATTATTTAATATTTTAATTTTCTCGCGCAGGTAACAAGACAAAACGCTCTGCTATACATGGCCGAAAACAGAGAACGAGTAGGTATATGCGGGATTCAGCGTGTAGTTTAACAAATATTAAACATAGCGTACATTATTCGTTCTTTTCTGTATAAATAAATATTATTTGAAAATTCATACTAATGGCTTTAAAATAAATAAAACATTTTACTAAAAAGTAAAAACACAAAAAACTTAACAGTATATAGTAACCCTAGATGGACACAGATCACTCACGAATTGGTTCAGTTCAATACGAGCGTACCGTAATGAACTATAGTGCTGGGTAATGAGGAACAATCTGTAATCATTGTAAACGAACACTTTCGTAGTACATATTAATTTTTATTATTAATTTAATAAGAAAGAATTAGTAGTACCATTACTACATACTTATATACATATATGTAATAAATTGCACTCTCCAATTTACACCGGAACTCGAAACATTAGTCTCGCAACTTAACGCCGAACTTTCCCTCGTTACCAGAGCGAATGATAATATTTAATATGCAATTTCCCCAAGAGACAAAATATTTAATATTTTATTTTCTTCACACAACCTGTCCTAGCCTCATGCGCCACGATAGGCCTTAATATTTTTATGGTTATGAAATTCTAATTTCATTACTATATTTCAGAAAAAGTGGTGTGTAAATATTTATTTGTAAGTTTACATGCAGCGCTGACAACAAAACAATAAATATGTTTAAAATATTGTAGGATCGGATGCACGAATTTTGGTACACGATGCGCGTGCAGGTCTGTATTATCATTTATTTGACGTTCACCGCTGTGGTCCTCGCTATATAAGCAGGAGTATAGAGTTTCAATACTATTCCAGATCTAAATTTGGAAACGTAAACACTTGGTTTTAAAATAAGTGCAAATATATCAATTTATTCATCATGTTTGTGGTATGTATAATATTTCTTTTATTAGCTACTTAAAAAGGAAAACAATATCACTTTTATCTTTTTTTTTCAGGGAATACTATGCTTGGTAGCATTAACACTAACGGTTAGTAAATGTGAACCACCAGTGAATAGCTACCTACCACCTTCATCTGGGTTTGACGGAAGACCGTCGGCTCAGTATGGGACACCAGGACAGAGCCAAGGGCTATTTGGAGGATCTAATCCTTCTGGCCAAGGTTTCGGAAATCAACCTAGAGGCAGTTATAATCCTTCAGGAATAACCTCCTCACCATCAACTGAATACGGAGTGCCGAATCAATCCTCCCTTGGGCCTCAGAGAGGAGGATCACGAGGACCTCTGGGACGAGGCCAAGAATCTGGTCCTGGTTCTCAATATGCAAATCCAAACCAACAAGGTTTTGGTAATGGTGGATTTGGGCCTAACCGTGGGCGTGGATCGCAAAGACCTGATTCTTCTTATGGAACACCCAATGAATTGCAGTCTTCTGGTCGTCCTGGTTTTAACTCTCAACAGGAGTTTTCGAGAGGACCATCTTCAACCTACGGAACCCCTGATTTTGGTAATAATCTTAATATAGACGAAAATTATCGTGAATCAGGGGTAGATAGTTCTAACGTAAGTTTTTGTTCAACTATGATTCCAGAGAATTGTTATTATAATTTTTTATTTTATACATAGGTATATATTATGTATTATAATATGTAACATGTACATATTTCTTTTTCAGAAACCAGCCAAATATGAATTTAGTTATGAAGTAGATAATCCTGAGACAGGAACCAAGTTTGGTCATTCCGAACAGCGTGATGGAGATGTAGCAACTGGGGAGTACAACGTATTGTTGCCCGACGGCAGAAAACAAGTTGTTGAGTACGAAGCTGATCGGGAGGGTTTTAAACCCCAAATACGATATGAGGGTTTGTTTATCGTCCGCTTAACATATGTATACTGCACATGCTGTTTTTCTTTTTAAGTAATACAAACGTTCAATCTTTAAAGTATATAAAAATTTGTATATAACCTTTAAGTATGTTGATATTTAAATTCTTTTTCAGCTTCACGCTGTATTCTGCACACGGTAGGGTAGGCAAAGGAAGCATAGTGCAATGACACTCAGTTCCCCATTTGCCGCCGAATTCTGGAGTTGTGGCTATTGTGTGTTGAGTAGTGGAACTCAACGATGCGATTTTCCTTGCTGATATCAAGGCGAAAAAATTAAAAAAGAAATTCGATGTAATATTTAATTTCCTCGACCATTTAAGGCCAGTCATGGTGCAGGGGCACAAAGTGTGACTGTAAAACCGACTGGTTATGGGTTCGATGGGTTCGATGGGTTCGATGGGTTCGATGGGTGAAATATTAATTTGAATTTATATTTCCATTTCTTCACCACTCAACACACAATGCCTCCAGAATTCGGCGGAAAGTGGGGAATGGAGTGTCGTAACACTAAATTCCCTCTGCCTATCTTGCTGTGTGTGGGACACAGCGTGAAGCTGATTTTGTTTAAAAAATCCATTAATTTTTTCCCAGGAGTAGCCAGAGGAGGCGGATCATCGTTTGGACGTGGTAAATGTTCTATTAAGTAAATTTTAATAATTAAACTCTTTTTTAGCTTTACACTATATACCCCTTATAATAGGGTAGGCGGGGGAACTCAGGGTAGGAGTGTTAAGACACTCCGTTCTCCAAATTTACGCCTAGTTTTTAGAACAGTAGGTTACGAGCGGCGGTACTAACTACTCTTTTTATCTCAGCGACGAAAAAAGAATAACTCATTCCCCCAAGTGGGAATCCAACCCAGCACAGTCATGGTTACAGACAAATAATGTATCGCTCGCCATGAGGTCTTTACTAATTACACAATGATGATTTTAATTCTTTGTATATTTTAAAGGTGGGGGACCTCAGGTATATCCAGGGGCAAGTGCCGGTGCCGGTGCTAACGCTTTCTCAGGCAGCGGTACTGCTTTTCCACAATTTGGCGGTGGGGAGAATGGGCCACAAAGTGGTAGATATCAACAACCAGATTCAGGATCTTCTGGTTATTCCAGTGGAAGGCCTGTTACACAAGGATTTGGCAGAGAAGACCAAGGTTACCCTGGTAGCCAAGGAGCTGGAGGTCAAGGTGTAAGTTATCCTGGATCCCAAGCAAACAGAGGCCAAAATGGTAGAAGTGGCAATGGAGAGGGTTACCCAAGAGGTAGTCCAAATGGACCACGTGGTTCTGGTTATTGATAAAATTACCGACCTAACAAGATGTATTAGATCTCTGATTAAAAATGGCTTGTAAATAAATTTACACAATGATTACAATTATTTCATTTTACGTAATAATGCACTTTGATAAAATAATTAAGAAGGTAATAATATTTCAAACAACATATACATTGACATCAATCAAGTTCTGTCGTTAGAGAACTTTTAATCACAGTTTAAATTAGGTGAAATCCATTCAATTCAGAGACTTCAGGTATGATTGTTTTTGTTTATTGAAATACTTTATTTCAACGAGATTTCAGGGGCTTTATTGCAGCTTTCGCTTAATTAAATATTATAATAAACGTAATCAGCAGTCAATTAATTTGTATGTAAATTTCATCAATCCTAATTAAAAATATTGCTGATTAATAATAATTTAAAGCATTTTATATTAATTATTGTATTTGGCATTGACATGGCTCGTCGTATTATTAAGTTAAATAATTCTACAAGGCAATAATCATAATAAAAAAGACTAATAATTGATGACAATCTCACTTCGGTAAAACGTAATTGTATGTTTTACTCTAGTAAGATTCTAATAAATAATATTTAAAATAAATGCTTATAAATTTGTATATCTTATTGTATGTCTTATTTTTCATTTATATTAGTAGGAATAGCTGTATACACGCTTGCTCAGCGGGTCAGTCCTTTACGGGCCCACAGTTAGGGGTTCAGGATGAGTTGGAAAGAAGCATCATGGTCCAGGTCAGCATCATGGCGAGCGCAGGTCTAGAAGCTATTGAGGATTGGCTTCTACCGGCGAAAAGCCTGCATTCCCCGTTTTCGTAACTCATGCACTCCGCGAACCCTGCCCCCACGAATGAACAAAAGCCTTAGAAAGGCAAGGGCAAGGGAAATAGGAGGCAGGAGTATAACTGAGGAGTGGTACATGGTCACCAAAACGGGCTGTAAAAAGAAAATGGTTGCCCAACCGAAGGAGAAGGTGGAGCAGCAAATGCCGAAAGCGCCCAAGTCATATCAGAGATCGGGATGGAAAATTGATTACTCATTGATTTATTTTATTCGTCAGAAATAATAAAGGTTGTACAAAAAAAAAACTCTTTTATTAATATTTATTATAAATAAAATAGTGCTTGGAAAGAATTCACTCCAATCTCACATTGATTTTAAATAGAACGAAGTCCTTAGAAGACTAGATTCATATAAAAGGAGTTAAATTAGTATACACAATAATTGCTATCACAATATAATGCAAGATGGAACGCTTTTTATTAATACTTAGGTGTACATGATTCATATAATATTAGTTTATGCTTACATATAAGTAATTAAAATGAAAAATAAATGCAATTTACTAAATTAATTGCAAAATAAAAATTGACGGTAATATAGCACACGGTGTAAGTTTTGACCCTTCGTTACCTGAAATAGAAAAAGGGATAAGAATCAAAATACATTCATAATAAGTTGTTTCTTTCAAAATAAATAAATAAAAATGAATTTGGTGTTGTCACATAGCAAGGTAGGCAGAGGGTCTAGTGTTAAGACACTCCGTTCTCCACTTTCTGCCGAATTCTGAAGGCATTTGCTTTAACTACTGTAAAAGATAATGATGGCCGTGGGTTTGATCTCCGTTCTCTTATGTCAAAACAGGGCGTTGAATTCCGTCACTCAACAAGCAACATCTCGGAACAACGGAGTCTTGACAGAAGGTTATTTTTGGCATGTCTATTATTGATATAAATGCTATCATTAATATATTGAATTTTTAAAGAAGGTATATTTAAAATAAATGGAAGACCTGGTTTTAATTAAAAAATAAATTTGACATATTCCACGAAAACGGATTACAGAATTGTTAAGTAAATAATTATGCAATACTTTATCTTTACGCATAAATTAATTACAGCATTACTCCATGTTATGGAGTTGCTATTTTATGCCAAATTTAAGCATCACATTTAGTATTATGATTTTTAGCCAATTAAGCTTAAACTCAGTCTTAGCCCCTAAAAAAAGTCCTGTAAAATTCCTGTGTAATTACTAGTATGTAATGTACATGTCATTTGTACTTTTTCTCCGCACAAAGCATGGTAGGCAGAGGGAACCTAGTGTTAAGAAACTCCGTTCCAAATTTTTCGCCGAATTCTGGAGGCATTATGTGTTGAGTGGCGGAACGCCGCGCTATGCCTCGACACCAGAGCGAAGAAATGAAACTATTAAATATTTAATTTCCTCGAGGGATCAATGCAATCGGGGATGGGGATCGATTCCACAACCAGTCTCGTTTACAGTCACACGCTTGTGCCCCTGCACCACGACTGGCCTCAAGTACATAAGGCATATAATTGATTATTAGACTCATGTAATCCACGTACAATAACATATATGAATTATATACAGACCTTCCAAGCTATTGTCATTTTGTGATTTTGCTTCAGGAACTAAGCTATCTTTAACGAACACTGATGCTGCATATATTTCTGGTGTGATGTCCGGACCTTCATTTACCGGTGTGGGATCGCTTTTTAGTATATGGTGAACTACTTTATCATGATATAACGGCGCGAGGGTCACTTGGCACTGAAATTGATAAAGATTTGTATTTTAGATATACATAAGTTTTGAATCGATTACTTTGGATTAGGAGGAACTATGGATGTAAGTAAATTTACACCCGCATAAGTTTTCTTTATTACTTTGTTCTTTTTTCGAGTTAATAAAGGTATTAACGTCTAATTGTAAAATTATCATAATTATAAGTTAAGGAACTTATGTTATTTTTAAGATTAGACGTCTAACAAGAATACTGTAAATTCAGTTTAAAATTTCAAAATAAAAAATGTAGAAAGCACGTTAAATGTGCACACCGCAATGTTTTTTTATCTTCATGCATCCTCACATGCATGCATGCATGCATCCTCACATGGCAAAGATAACTAAATGATAAGTTAGTATTCGCTTGTTCTCTTTCTGTCCCTTTCAGGAATTGAACCTAAAACTATTGCGTGAATATTAAAATAATACCATGAGAATAGTTATGAAAATAATGGCTTAATATATCGTTTAACTTACTTCTATACTTAACACGCCTTCAACGAAGTGATAAGGCATCAATACAAAATCTAATTCTGAAGTAGTAACGCGGGCGTCAGGTCGTTCCCTGGACTTCCATTCCCAGGGTCCTTTTATATAATTTTCTGGTACCGACTGATTATTGACTAACCACTTTAAATGAGCACGCGGCCTTGATCTGGCTGAGGTACAATTAACTCTTAGCCGATCTCCTTCTTCATATTCGGTCTGAACTTCAGTTATACGTGGACTTTTGTTTGGTAGAACTGAAAGGTGAAAAATTCAAAAGCATTAGAGAAAGCGACATTCGATATTAAATTTGCAAAAAAGGGGGGAAATTTAGACTAATAACAACTAAAAACCCATATTGTAATATTTTCCAGGATTTCTTATAATAAATTTGATCACTTACGATATATTTTAACTTCCTTAGAATCGGACGCGGTGGCGAAGTAGGGCGCTTCGCCCGACACTTCGCAGCGATAGCGGCCACCTGAGTCCTTTGTGAGATGTTCTAGAGCTACTACTGTGCTTGACGATCGGGCCACCTATAAACACATAATATAATAGATTTGTTATTTCTTTATAGCTTCTCTCTGTATCCCGTATATAGTAAGGTAAGGTAATCTAAGTGTGTTAAAACACTACGTTCCCCACTTTTAGTTGAACTTTTGAGACATTGCACGTTGAGTGTATATTTTTTTAGCTTCATGCAGAGGGACCCTGAGAACCTAGTGTCAAGACACTACGTTCCCATTAAGACACGAATTGTCGCATTTACAGTTCCAGTACATAGATTCTTGCGTATAAACTAGATGGTTTGGTACTAATTAAATAAATTACTTCTGGCAAATAATTTTATTGATTGAGTTTCGCTTCACTTTTTAATAAAATGTTACGTTTGCATATATATTTTCTATACAGACACTTTGAAATTATTTATTTGTATAAATAAAATTGAAGTGTCTCTTCAAAATAATTATGTGTTTCCAAGTGCATAATATAGTTATTTGCCCTATCTGTATGTTTGTTCGCGTTGAGTTTTGCATATTAGTTCAACAGAACAGCTTAACTGATATTCATGGGACTTTCAATCGAAGATAAATAAGGTGGTAAAGCAATATAGGCTGAGGGAACCTGGGTACCTTGTATAGACACTCCGTTCCCATTAAGGTACTTCTGTACCCACTTTCTGAATTCTGAAGACATTACACGTAACTTAACGCCGTTACCAGGGCGAGAAAATGAAAATATAAAGAAATAGGGAGAGAGAGAGAGAGGGAGATTTATTAGACTTATTAACAAAAGAATAATTAAAATTCCACAATCTTTCTTTCATTACGAGCCAATAAAATAAATAAAATTGTGGTTACAACTTGAATGTGTTTTCATTTACTTACAAATTCTAATTGGGGGTATGGTAATCAATTGATTTATCTTAAAACTTTTTAGGCCTCTGTTCTCTCTGATTTGAGTAATACCGCCTTTATAAACTTTTGGGTTTCATTGCTATTCATCTATTATAAATAACTGAAACTAACTTCGAGGGTCTCGTGAAATACAAAGTTATAGATTTCATTGAATTAAAAAAAACACATCATTTTTAAAGGACTTTTTCGCGTAGGTATTAAATTCGTTTTTTATTTTATTTATCCTCATGACCAGAGCAAGGAAATGAATATATCAAATATTTTATTTCATCGAGGAATCAAACCCACTACATATTGCGTTTCTAGCCTTGCGCCACGACTAGCCTCTATAAGGTATTATAATATAAAAAAATATATATTATAAAATGTTCTTGTAGGATTTCCAAAATACTTGTACAAACTTGCCCGGTCATTGTTAAAATTAGTTTGAAGAGCTTAAAACTTATTTACTATGCTCTCGAATTTACAGTATATTTTGAAGAACTAACTGTTAAGTTTGAGAACTTCATTAAGAGCGTGTTATATTTAAACAGTTTACTAAATACGATGCGCTCTCATATTCATGACAGCCGATGTGAGAACTTTACTCAAAGAAACGTTATACACGAATTTTAAACAAGTAACTTACTGCTATCTCAGTAAGGCGATAGTAAGTCAGGCTTTGTAATAAGCTGTTTCCTTTTTAAAGTTGTGTATAATTTTAATTATGTAATTTTTTCTCAGCTTTACGCCTTATCCCGCATGCAGGGTATCTGATGTTAATTAAAGCTGTTCCCCATTTTCAAATTTGTTCGAGTGGGAACCGAACCCATGCTTATGATAGAAGAACCGGTCAAATGTCACTTGTTACCTAACCTTACCTACTAATTTCAGAATAATAGGTCCACATAAGGTTAACTTATAAAAATTGATAACAATATCAGCGTGACATTTACTTGACGGCAGATGGACAACAAAATGATTCTATAAGAGTTAAGTTTGATTTCGTAGAGTCTTACTAATTAATTTCATGAATTTACATGCTAATATTACAATAAGCTTTTTTTAACTTTGGATTTTTGATACCCGGGTGTTGTTTTTTTTAAGCTTTGCGTAAGTATTATAACAGAAAAATACACTTAATATTAGATATTAAATATTTAGATCTTCCCGTGACCTCTAATAAATCCCGATGACATGCGATCAAGCTGATGTCAGTCCCCTAATGCGACATGGGGATACCAAATTTTGATCAAATTGACAAGTGTCACATAAAGATTTATAGTCACATAAAGATTTATAGTTTAAATTGTCACCAAAGGTATATTTTTGTATTTTTTAGCTTCACCCTGCATGCTGCACGTAGTAAGGTGAGCAGAGGAAATTTGAGAACATAGTGTTGAGACACTCTTACTCTCTCCCTTTCCACCGAATTATGGTGGAATTTAATTATCTTCTAGGGGTAAATCAAATATTAAATAACCTTAATATAATCCACCTACTCTATACGTCCACGAGTGGGAATCGAACCCACAACCATCGCGTTACAGTCAGACCGTGTCGCGTTGGTGAAGTTAAGATTGAGATAGATTCGTAACGAAGCGTCTAGATGATTTTCTACTCACTCAATTATTTAACAAATTTAATCATAATAAAGACTGTAAACTTTTCATTAAAAAAAGTATTCCCTTTATATTAAATTTCCATCCAAATGAGAAATGAGAACTTTAAAATATACTCTACTTATATCCAAAAATAAACTTACATTAACAATTACTCCAGGTGCGGGAAAGTAGCTCGTCTGCTCACTATTTGAAGGGACGTAGCGATAAAATTCCCGATCATCTTTGTACCACTTGACTGAATACAAAGGATCATTTTCTAGATCAAATTGACATCCTAACAAGGCTTGCCCTCCTTCCACAGCGTGGCCTGGCACACGGAGCTCTAAAATACGAACGCACTCCGCCAAATCTGAAATATAGGGTTTATTTTATATCAAAAGTTGTTTTAGTATTGAATGCAAATAAAAATAAACAAGAAATAGTGTATATTTCCATAATAGTGATTCAATATTTTTTTTTAATATTCTAAAACGAGCAGAACTCTTTTAGGTTCTATCTATTAATTGTCCACCTGTCTGTTTCTCTGTCCACCTGTCTGACTGTCAAGATGCAATAAGGTAAGTACAAATATATACACGATATGGTAAGTACTTCCCGTGGACCTACAAATTGTATTATGAAATTTGGCAAGACGTGCAAACTTTCAGTAAACAGGCATTACAAACTTATATTTTTTAGTTAATTTCATACAAAATGAGTTCCCCCCCCCTTCAAACTTAAGATTGTCGACTTCTATATATTGCCCGTTGAGATTTAGATATAGCGTGAAGCTAAAAAAATAATAATAAAGATACCATAAGGTTTTATGGATAACATGCATTTTACATATATCTTTGCATTTAAAATTTCATATTTCTGAAACACGAGTTTGCAATATTGGTTTGAAATCTCGTGGATTTCAAACAAAATGATAAAAAGTAAATTACAAATAGTATAAGATATCAACATTGGATCATCGCGGATACGCTTCCTACATCACTCTTTAATAATGTTTCCATCGGGTAAATAAATATAGAAAAAGCTAGTATTTTATATCCATATTCGCCAGTAACTTTGTGAAAAACTCAATTAAGTTTAATATAACGAGCACATTATTGGGTTTTTCGATACAAAATATAGTACGTTTCAAAGCAATATTTAAATTGAGGTCAGTCGTGGTGCAGGGGCGAAAGGTGACTGTAAATTCGGCTGGCTGTGGGTTCGATCCTTACTCGGGGAAATTAAATATTTATTTAAATTTATGTTTTCATTTCTTCGCTCCGGTGTCGAGGCTAAGCGCGGCGTTGGGATCCGCCACTCTACACGCAATGCCTCCAGAATTCGACGGAAAGTTGGGAACGGAGAGTCTTGGCACTAGGTACTAGGAGAGATAAAGCGTGAAGCTAACGATAACTTTTGTATAACGAGCACATTATGGGGTTTTTGGTAAAATTATAGTGTTTCAAAGCAATATTGAACTCGTCAGTATAATATCGTTTCAGTAACAATGTCGGCTTTTATAGTTGTTTATCGTAATGTCCGACCCATAAGAGTTTCGCTTAGAAATGTTCTAATTCTCATTCATATTTTCCGTAGTTCTACGTTTTTTATGGCCAGTAAAACGTGAGCGAAATACAAGATGTTTAAAATAAAACTTGAAATGAAAAACTTGAATACTGTGCGAGGTTTTCAACAAAGGAAATAGAAAATTGATGCGAATTAAAAGTACCATTATTTATAGTTAATCCATATTATTTGATTATTTCAATTTAAAGTATCTGAGCAGATCGCTTAGAATAACTTTTAAAAAGTATTTAGTTTTTATTAAACGTGCAAAATTCAAATTTACAACCTAATATATCAAAGTATTAATATTTTCATTAGTTATTTTATATTTTCGTAGTTATTTGATATTTTCATTTCTTCGCTCTAATATCGAGACATAGAGCGGTGTTGAGTTCCGCCACTCAACACGCAACACTTCCAGCATTCTTCAGTTCTCTCCCTCATCAGGTTCCATAAATAAAAAAATTGTAATATGAATTAAATCGAAATACATTTACCTTGTTTCCACAGCAATAATAAAATTACCAGCGTACTGTACATTTTATGTTTGTTCATTATTATTGAAATCAGTTGCGATGCAATCGAACAAATGGATTATCCTCATTTCACTTTTAAACACTGCATAATAAATTTCACGTTAACTATAATCACTTTTATATTAAACACTAATTGATAAAACTTTGAGGTTAAAATTTTGTCGTTTGCGAGTCGGTTATATAGTAAAATAGGGCGGCGAATCTGGCGACGTGCTATATTTAAACGGCCGTCGCGTACGCATGCGCTATACTCGCAGCTTTTTGCACAAATTTGTATTTTTTGCATGAAAATTATGCATGTGGGTTCAATTATGCAGCTTGTCTTAATTTTTCATCGTATTTGCTTGTATAGTGAATTAATAGAATTATTTAGTAACAAACGAATGCGTTTTACTACGGGCTTGTTTAAATGTCCATAAATTAACACTGTTTACGTGTGTAATACAAAAAGATTGTGATGACGAACTGTATTTAGTTTATCTACTTTCATAGTACTATGGCATATGGTATGGTATGGAATAATACTTTGGGGTATTGCTTATCTTTGCTTTGAAAAGATTCCTTAGTTCCAAAGGCCAAATAACCTAATTATTTTTTGATGGTGTAAAATCTATTATGATTTTATAAATGTTATCACGCTTTGGGAATGAGACAGTTACTCGAGTCTATTTATAATATCATTGTCACAAATAAGCAAGTCTAAATCTGTAAATTATTGATTTCATTGAAAGACAGTTAGTTCTGAGGCAGTAACTTTATTGAACCGGTGGTAAATTATTTGACGTTCAAATGATGAAACATGTATCTTTTTTCTACTTATATTATTTCCAAATTATTTCGTTATATACCCATGTATTTTTATACTTACCTGCATGCATCTGAACTTAGTGATATAACTCAGAAGAAAAGAAAATAACATTTATTGTGATGAAAAAATAGTATTAGAACACGAATCTACAATTAGTGTTTTTACCTGTCTGTCTGTTTGTGCAATCACATCTTTTGAATTACTGGACGGATTTGAATGAAACTTTTTCTGTTGTACAGCTCAGCTTTGGTTAGTAAATATTTTTTTTGAAAATAGTGGGTATGGTGGCGCAGTGGAACAGCGTCTTACCATGCACTTGGTGGTTAGAAGTACAATTTTCACTCGTGGAAACGAATATTTAAAAAAGATGTTTAGTCTTACCGATTCGATAAAAAAGCACAAGCAAAATAGAATGGAAATGATCATTAAGTTCACTGTAATGAAGATGCGTCTACTATGTAGTTATAAACAAAAATAAAACGTTTATAAGATTATAGTCCATTATTTGAAAGAAATATTAACTATACTTTTCTGTCTTCCTAAAGTGCTTACGTAAGCTTCCTTGCGAAAGCTGTTTATACAATATCTACATTAGAAAAACAATAAAATATGAATAATATGACAATAAGATAATATGATAATAAATAGGATAAATATTATAAATAGACATATATTTGTATCTCCTGTAGAACGACAAAAGACGAGTAAAGAAATATTATACATTTCTTAGAACAGAACAGTCAATAAACAAATATGTACATACATACATTTATTTGAAAATTTCAAAGAAAGGATAAGGTCAATTATAAAAGTGAAGGGGAACTCGCGGAATAGGGGTGTATAATAAAATTAAAACGATAAGTCACAATGACTCATATTAAAATTCCGCCCCCATATTAGTTGAGAGTTTAAAAACGTCATAATAAAAATGGCGATCGGAATACTAATTAGCTTAGTCATTAATAAAGTATGCGACGAAAGTTTGTGCGAGTGGATGGTGCTTTAAAAATGTTATATATTAAATGAGAGCATTTAATTAAGGAAGTATAAATAATTCAGAAATATTATAATAAAAAAATCGTTTAAGTGCAAGTCAACAATATTTTAAAAATAATGAAACCTTGGCGACGCAGTTTGAAAATTTTGAATAAACAATTTCGTCAATTGCGAAGAAAATAATTAAAAAAATCAAGGAGACAGGATCCGTTGGAGACACCAATCAAACTGGTCGTAAAAAACAAGCAGTTCAACATCGAAGCACTAGGTTAGAGTGTCGATGACAAACGGGGCGGATGACAAACCTAAAACTATCGTTTTATCTTGTCGTTGCACAGTGGCACAAGTAGGTATGTCACTTTAAACGCGACGGTTGTGAGTTCGATTCCCACTTCAAAGTCAAAGTCAAAGTCAAAATATCTTTATTCCATAAAAATGCTTAACATTTAATTGGACATGTCATAAAGTAGAAAAAAAATGCAAATTAAAAATAACCAAAAAAATGTGCAATTTTGACTTGAAAAAAGCCCGTTCAAATGGTTGAGCTCATGAGAAGATACAGGCAAAGAAACTCATGGCCACTCTTTTCAACTGCCAATATTTGTTACAAATTACAATTACAATTAACAATTTTAACTTAGAAATAGAGCAACTCATTTCCAAACATCTTTATCGCGAACACAATCTTTAACAGAGTAATATGCTTTTTGGCAGAGCCTGTGCTTTACCACTTGAGGGAAAGAAATATTCAATAATGTTGTTGTTGTTGTTGTTTGTTCTTCGCTCTGGCAGCAGACAGTTTCGCCTCTCAACGCAAATATCGCGCAAATTTAGCGGAAAGTGGGCAACAGAGTGTTTTGACACTACATTCCCCCGTACCTATCTGTGGTATATGCAGGATACGGCGTGTAGCTGAAAAAATAAAATTTTAAGATAGGTTGACATCAAGGCTCTAATATTCTTACACTACGTTCGACGTCTTCCCAACGGAGCCTTAAATCAGATTGGGAAGTTAGTTGCAAGTTTGTGGAGAGACCGAAAGGTGGCACTGTATGACACAACTTTATGTGTAACTATGTTTTCCTTAACTAGCTAACAGACGTGTAAATTATATTTGAAAAGTTAAAATTTAGCTTTTTTATTTCTTTTTTCAGGATATGAAGATTCAAATGGCAATAGGTAACTAAGAAAGAGTACGAAATACACAACGAAAGTTCTCAAACTCTCATAATTTTTGCTACAATTTTCATTATTACTCCGTTCCTGGTTGGTTATATAGCGATAATATCTAATATTAAATATGGAAGAATAGATTTTTTTTTATTTTCTAACAGAAATATAAAATTTCGTTGTAGTATCTGTGTCAAAAACTAATTTTGGAAATTCTACTCCATTTTGGTTCACACAATGAAAAAAAATATAAAGATAACATCGATTGTTTCGTACAATAGTTTAATGACTCTGTCATTGCGCATTCATGATATTTCAAACTGCACGCGATAGTTATGGGCTTGCATCAAAAAGGATTTGTTTGTAATATGCGATTATAGTGGCTTCAATCCCCAATAAGGGTATAAATTAATTTTCATTTTCTGCCTAGATAAAACGTGACATTGGTTTCCCTAACTAAACGGTCAAATATGAAGCTAAAAGTATATCATCTTCTTTCAGTTACACGATGACCGTCGAAGCAAAGTCGTCATTCGATAAATATAAAATAATTATCGGCTTTGCGTAACTTTACGTCACTTTATACTATTTTTAGCCTGTAGTAGTAATAAGACATTTCGTTCCCATTAAGACACTTCCGTTCCCCACACTGCCAAATCCTCAAGCCATTACGTGTTGAGTGACAGAGCTCAACGCCGTGCTTTAATCGTTACCAGAGCAAGGAAATTAAAATATTAAATATTCCTCGAGTAGGATATATTGTATAAAAATATATTTTCATACGAAACTTTTAGACTTAAAAGAAAATATCTTTGGGGAAGTCGTAGTGAGGTGACCTTTGGCCTTCAATTAATAATATCATCTATGACAGTTTCGTATTATCTTATTATTCTATAAAATGTCCCTTCTGGAGAAAAAATATTTTATAGAATTATAATTTTAGAAAAATTATATATATTAAAAATAATCTTCTTAAGTTGCTGTTGGGCCAGGACTGTCCTAAAATTAAGTATCTATATAAAAAATATAAAAGGACTTGTCCTCACTGACTGAGGTAAGACGTACGCACAGCCGTAACCGCTGTGCGTAGAAACATGAAATTTGGACAGATGTTTACTTTTGTAATCTGGACATCCACTAAGAAGGGATTTTGAAAAATTTTAACCCTAAAGGGGTGATATAGGGGTTGAAAGTTTGTATGGAAAAAAAATTAAATCGGCACCGATTCTTATAAAATTTGAAATGTAGATTTTTAAAAGTATTTAATTGAATACGTGTTTCATCGTTTTCAAGAATTCTCCCTCTAAGGGTGCAAATAGGGAGATGAAAGTTTGTATGGAAAAAAAAAATAAATCGGCACCGATTCTTATAAAATTCGAAATTCAGACTCTTAAAAGTATTTAATTGAACACATGTTTCATGGTTTTCTAGAATTCTTCCCCTAAGGGTGCAAATAAGGTTGAAAGTATGTATAGATTTTTTTTAAATCGGGACCAATTTTTATAAAATTTGAAATTCAGACTATAAAAAGTATTTAACATGTTTCATGGTATATTAGAATTCACCCCTAAATACGCAAGCGAAGCTGGGCGCGTCCGCTAGTATAACTATATATAGAAGAATGATGGATAATTTAATAGAGTAAGCGCCAACAGCTTTAACAAACTTAGTGTTTTGCTTTTATTAGAACAAATGTTTCAAAGTGGAATTTTCCCAACGAACTGTATACCTATAATAAGTTTATTAATATTTGATATTCTAATATTTTATCGAACACAAATATATCGACGTTCCATTGTAGCACTTTAGTAGTCATCAATCAAATTAATATTACTTTAATTAATTAACCCTTAACTGCTCGCATGGGGTCAAAGCACTTTCGCATATCGAAAAAATGCACTTGCAACGGTTGGAACCTCCCCGCGCGCCCGCTAGCTTCTTAATATGCGCTAAAGAACATATTTTAGTACCGTTTAGGCCGCTGCAGGTGAAGGCTAAGCCTCTGCTCTCTTGAGCCGTGACCCCGTGCGAGTACTTACGTAACTTTTTTGAGAAAGGTAAGGTTTTTATATTCTATTGTTTTTAATTAGATATTGATATAACTTTGAATGAAATATTATAGTGAATGATAATTTCTATCGTTTTACTGGTTTAGAATTTTTTTTTTTGTATTTTTCGTATAAATATGTTATTTACATAGGTCTTTTTTTATTCCTCAGTTATCAAACATTCTTGCGACAACTTGCAACGGAACTTGTTGAAAGTCATGAAAAACGTCGAACCACGCGGCTATTGGAAGTACATGGTTTGGAAACTCCACCTGCTCCACCTACCACTAAACGTGGGCGGTGCTGGGCGTGGGCGTGGGCGGTGCGGTGCATGAAAAAGAGTGACTGAAAAGTATCCACAAAATGCAGTTAAGGCAAAAAGTTTTTGTGTAATGAGTACTTCATTGTTTACTACCAAAACTGCAATAACGATGATTGCCATAGATCCTAAATATTCATGAAATTTTAATGCATGATCTCATGTTGTGCCAAAAATGTTCCTTATTGTAGAAGTTTATATTTTAGTTATTTTTATGCCTTAGAAGATTTTATTTTAAGTTGTGGTTTGTATGTCTTATAGATTAAATAAAGTACTTTCATAATTACTATTCGCTTGTTTCATTAAAAAAAAGGAATCATCAAATTTTATCCATACAAATTGGGGTCACCACGGACCCCGTGCGAGCAGTTAAGCGATTTTCTTCGTGCGAGCAGTTAAGGGTTAATTATTAAAATGTAATAGTATAATTATTTACTAATATATGATGAACCATAGTCACGTAACACATGAGGACCCCCCAAAGGGCATGTATGAAGAGGTTGGTGACCGTGGACGAGGGGAAAGAGGTATGTAGAGACCTTAGCGTTTGGAGCTCCGTTCTCTCTGGCTAACCCCCTAGGGATAAAGCGTGAAGTTAAGTTAAGTTACGTACTTATAGCTCATAAAGTACATTCTTACAGTTGCCATTACCAGATAGAATTTAATACAAAAGAAAAAGTAAGTTTAATGACTAGTTCTAAATAAGTTTTGCCCGGACAGTTGCTCTGATTGCTTTTGTGAGTAATTCCTTTCGATAATTGAAATTTCGAATATTTCCATCGAAACATTTTATTTCTTTCACCGAATCCGAAAGGCAATTACCGTGTAACAGAATAAATTTGCGAAATTATTTTTAAAAGTCTTCTTATGTTTTTTACCTTTATGCTTTACTCAGCGTATAAGGGTGGGCAGGCAGAAAGAACTTAATGACAAGACACTTTATTCTCCGCTTTCTGCGAAAGAATTACTTTTAGACTAGTGTAGAAAAGAGACTAGAAAATTCTACCGTGTTAAACTATAGACATTTTTTAGATAGAGCTGTATAGCTAGTCTCAAATTGTTTATAAATCAATTCGCCAAAAATAAATTAATTAAAATTAGGATGTTCACCAGAAGCGTAAGGTGCAAATTGCTAAATAAAACAAGTGTCATTTTATAGAACTGTATAGTGCTGAATTGCGTGAATAATTTAATAGCAAATAATATTCCTACGTAACGTAGTACACACGGGTAATACTCGACAAATACGTATATTTACCAACATTTAATATTCGCTTCGGGCTAATTAAGCCGGGTCGGGAGGACCTGCCTGCCCTGCCCTACGACCCACGGCTTCAATCAAAGATAACATACGCGTCTCGCATATGCAACGATGTTTACAATGTTGCTAAATGTAGTATAATATATATTTTTAACTGACTTCTTTTTTAAAAAGGAAGAGGTAACGATTTCGAAAATTCTTTTTTCATTTGAAAGAGTTTTACTTTTTTGATGGCCCGTTACTACTAAGTAAGGATCTGACGATGGAAATCATGCAGAAGACTCAACTCCTCAAAGATTAGGAGTAATGTGACATTTTTAAAAATATTATAGGAATATATACTGTCAAATTATAAGGATAAGTTGATGGTTGTAGATATAGTTCTTCAATTTTTAATAGTTAAGTTATGCCTATCCATATATCTCATGAAATAAGACATTCCATATATTTCAATATAAAATCCGCAAATATTGTAGGTCCTGTAATTTAGTCGTAATAAAAGCATAAAGTATAGTAAGAGAGGTTTAATGAATGTAATTAATATAATAAATTCAAGTTATTCCCGTGTTGTCCCGTATCAAGGGATAAGGGCGGCGACAACTCTAAACTACTCTGACCCTCCTGGCGGGACCTCGCCGCTGCTGGTCTGATTAACTAAACTTTACGCTCGTCCACATTTTCATAAATGCTACTCTAAAAGTTGGCAACTGTCTTAATGATACTGCTATACCATATCCCATTATCCGCTTTATATGCAAAGTATTATTGAACAATGTAATGTGCATAATATAAATATTCTTAAACATATTTGATTGTTTTTTATGTTTTCACATTTTAATATCTCTTAAAGGCACTAATAATAATTTATGAAATACTAAATTGATACATCTGCTACTGTGGATTTCCAACTTTTTAAGTCAGTAACTATTGAAGAAAATGTATTCGTCGTAATTTATTGAAGAAAATGTTTCCCATTGTGTTTGTTATTTGTGAAACCTAGTAGTGTATTGCTTCATGATTCACTTTTCTCCTATCTTATATTTTTTACATTATATAAGATAGGAGATTTATAATATTTCTTAATCTTTTAAGAAACATTATGAATTCCATTCAAAACGCTGTGAACGTAAAGGTCGCGATATAACCGTCGTAAATTTTAATATCGTCTATTACTTAACGTCCTAGGCAATACGAGTATAGTAGTATAATATAGGGGCGAACTTGCACTCGCTTGTAAACTCCATAAGTACTGAAGCAGAATATAACTTGCACCATAAAATTAATTGTATCTAGACAACTGAGCGCGCTTAGTGCGGCAAATGTTGCTACGGCCATTATTTGTTTTACATGTTTCTAATTATTTAATTAGTATTCCAAGTCTAATAATTTCAATAAAATTATTATTTTTTGCAGGATTTTTTTGATTTAATTCGATAATTTAAGATTAATTAAAAGGCCGTCGTGGCGCAGCGGCAAGGGTATGACTGTAACGCGACGGTTGTGGGTTCGATCCCCACTCGAGAAAGTGAAATATTTCATAGAGGGACTGTTCAACATAAAAATATGTTTTCCATTCCCAGCAAAAGTTCCTGAGCTTATCGCGTCCAAGCAAGCAAACTCTCCATCTATAACATTAGTATAGATATAACGTGGGCTTAACGTTTGCCGCGTTTCAAATAGTAAGCTTGTCCACTTGAATTTATATGCTGTTTACAATGTCACAGAATAGAACAATGTAACAAATAATACATGGCTGACTATTTTGGAATACCCGGGAATTTAAATTTCTAATGACCAACTATTCACAAAAAAAATCTAACTTCTAACGTATTCATTGCATATAATATAACCATCTTATAGTTGTAAATAAATTTGAAATTTACCTATGTTTAGCTATTTTATTCATATAAATAACCATTTTGAATGAGATATAATTGCTAAATACTGAAAAGCTATTATATTCAATATAAATAACTAATAATTATCACATAGTAATCAATAATTATCCAATTATTGTAAAAGCGACAGGTCGTGGACAATATTATTTAGTGAAATAATATTTCATATTTTCATTTTTTGCTCTGACGTGGAGCCAAAGCGCGGCGTGAAGTTCTGCCATGTAACACGTAGTGTCTCCAAATTTGGCGGGATTTGATCCACGATTTGGTCTGTTTACTGTTTTCGTCGGGGGTCACGTCAAAAAACCGTCACGCATTTGTTGAACGGCCTACCTTACGGCAGTGTTTCCAGATCGATACGACTTGGGTTCCTTCAAAACGCGCGTCCACCCCACCCCAAAGGCCGACAACGCACCTGTAGCTCCTCTGGTGCTACACGGGGCCGTGGGCGGCGGTGACCACTTACCATCAGATACGCAAGTTTACCTTGCCTTTTTTATTTAAAAAATGGTATTTAAAATAATTTATAAAAGCTTGTTTTCTTATATGAGCTATTTACAAAAAATCTATCGTATTTTTTTAAAAACAAAATAAAATGAATATTAGAACAATTGTATAATAAACCTCAAATTATTATAAATACTAATACCGTTTAATAAAAATGACTGTAGTCTATGAATAAATATAGCGATGTAACAGGAGCGGGGACCGCACGTCGCTGTTGCAACGGAGTTGCGCTTTTCTTTTCACAAATTTTTACATATTGCAGCACCTCACGTTTCGTAACTTTGCGAATATGATTCTGCGGGAGTTTTTCGCAATTTGAAGAAAACCTTCATTTTACGAATTCAAGAATTTCTATGTTAGTTTATTGAAACATAAAAACGGTTAAACGCGAGTCGGACTCGCCTACCGAGGCTTCCGTAAAAAATTTCAGGATGAAATGCAGATCAATGGAAGGACAACTTATAAAAATTGAGAAATATAAGTTTATGAACTTATCTATATATATAAAATCGAAAGGTCACTCACTCATCACGAAATCTCAGAAACTACATGTGGTAGGAATCTCAAATTTTGCATAGGAGTTACTTATAGGACGTAGGTACTCGCTAAGACGGGAATTTGCAATATTCGACTTCTAAGGGGTTGTTTTTGGGGTTGAAAGTTTGTATGAAATGTCTTAGCGAGCACCTACGTCCTATAAGTAACTCCTATGCAAAATTTGAGATTCCTAGCACTTGTAGTTTCTGAGATTTCGTGATGAGTGAGTGACCTTTCGATTTGATATATATAGATGAAGTACTTATAAATTTTCATTTTTCGGATTTTTTCCTCTATTTGTATTGTAAGTTCTCATTTCATGCCAAACTTTATAACTGTAGGTCCAGGTCGTTTGCGTACAGGTTTTCATTGAGTGACTTAGAAACTCGATATATTGTGCTTTAAGGGCCTATAGACTTGAATATTTAATATTAATTTCAGCTTAATACCACCACGTGATCTCGAGGTGGTAACAAACGGACAATCCTAAAAATATTAACAAAATTAGCAAGATATAAAGTTACTTTTTCGTCGACAATTGTAAAAACAATAACAAAAGCAATCAGAATATTAAGTCGGCATTAAGGCCGCAGAAACAGAGACATTATTTACAGGGCTTGACCGACAAACTGAGAAATAAATCTAAATGAGAGCTCGCTCAGCTCCCTGGAATGAATGATTAAACGCAGCAGTTCTTAGTTTGTTTTCACTTTGGCTCGGACAACAGTGTGTGGCCGGGCTAAGGGAAAATTACGCCGCCCGCGGGATCTCTCACTAGTATATCATCATTAGGTGGGCGCTAGCGGGACAGCGGGACTGCGGGACACGCCTCGTCTTTATAAAAGATTCAACTTAATACAAACGAGACGGAAGAGTAATGGGAAATTTATTTTTGCTTTCGAGAAAATGGTAGAATCTGGTGCACATTATAGTATTGAACATTTAGATTATAAAGGTCGTCGTGGTGTAGATTAACAAGCGTGTGAATGTGACGGTTGTGGGTTTAAATCCCAGTCGGGGGGATTGAGGGGTATTTATTAATATTGTCATTTCTTCGCTTTGGTACGAGGTAAAGCTCGTCCCATCACTCGATATACTATGCCTTTAGAATTTTGCGAAAAGTGGAAACCGAAAGTGTCCTAATGGAATTAGAGTGTCTTAACACTAGTTTCCTACGTTCCCTCTATCTACCCTGTCATGTGCGTGATAAAACGTGAATCTAAATAAAAGGTATTATTAAATAAAACTTCCTTTTACTTAAATCTTACAAATGAACTCCTTTATTGAATGAAGCTCATAAATTACTTTTCAAAGCAAGTTACTTTTATAGCATATAAATTTTATATTCTCAACAAAGTGTTTTTCAATATTGTACGTACATTTACTATTAATCTTAAATTAGCGAATTAGAAACCTAGAAAATTTATAATTCTATTCACACTATTAGGCTTTGAATACTAATTATATAATTAGAAACATGAAAAACAAATAATGGCCGTAGCAACATTTTCCGCACTAAGCGCGCTCAGTTGTCTAGATACAATTAATTTTATGGTGCAAGTTATATTCTGATTCAGTACTTATGGAGTTTACAAGCGAGTGCAAGTTCGCCCCTATATTATACTACTATATTGCCTAGGACGTTAAGTAATAGACGATATTAAAATTTACGACGGTTATATCGCGACCTTTACGTTCACAGCGTTTTGAATGGGATTTTAAATGTTTCTTAAAAGATTAAGAAACATTATAAATCTCCTATCTTATAGAATGTAGAAGATAGGAGAAAAGTGAATGATGAGGCAATACACTACTAGAATTCACAAACAACAAACGCACTGGGAAACATTTGCTCCAGTAAATTAGGACGAGGCTGACTTAATGAGCTGGAAATCCACCATGGCGGATGTGTCAATTTAGTGTTTCATATTATGGTGGTGGTGTTTTTAAGATATATTAAAATGTGAAAACATTAAAAACAATCAAATATGTTTAAAAATATTTATATTATGCACATCACATTGTTCAATAATACTTTGCATATAAAACAGAGGATGAATAGGATATGGTATAGCAGTATCATTAAGACAGTTGCCAACTTTTAGAGTAGCATTTATGAAACTGTGGACGAGCGTAAAGTTTAGTTAATCAGACCAGCAGCGGCGAGGTCCCGCCAGGAGGGTCAGAGTAGTTTAGAGTTGTCGCCGCCCTTATCCCTTGATACGGTACAACACGGGAATAACTTGAATTTATTATATTAATTACGTTCATTAAACCTCTCTTACTGTACTTTATGATTTTATTATGACTAAATTACAGGAGTTGTTTGCGGATTTTATATTGAAATATATGAAATATCTTATTTTCTCAGATGTATGGATTATTATGAGAAAAAAAAAATAAGCAGCTTACAGGTTTGACCAGAGACAGCGTGTTCAGCTTCTGAATAAAAATGATAGATATTTTTATGATTAAAAAAGTGTACTTATTATGTACTAATTTTGTCCCCCAACCTCGTTTACAAAGACTTTATGACCTTTTTATGCCGTGCTTCTTGTCATTGAAGCTGTCACCAAAGGTAGGAATAGGTGGTAATTCTACTAAAATTGCAAAAGCTTGTGTTTTTGCAAGTTTTTGTATTTTACAAGATTTTTTTGTAATGTCATAAAATTATTATTGTCATTTTAGTACTATGTTTATTTAATTTATATTTTATGTTTTACTTTTCTCACAATGTTCTCATTTGAATCTCAATCAAGGTCAATTTCCACCCCGAATGTTCCACATAATTTAACACCAGAGCACTCAACAAGACATGTCGAACGAGTCGAAATATGACCTATCTAACTTTCTTACTTCAAAAGTTCCTTTGGCTACTTTACGGCTCCGTCTTCAGTTTATATGTACGAGTAGATGTTTTTATAGAATATTGTATTTCACAAATCAAGCCTTTTCATTCCATATCCATATTAGGTGGATTGTGAAAAACAATACTAACATAAATGGAACTAGTACGTGTTTTTGTATTTAATTTTATTCTACAAACGTTACAGCTCACATTTGTTAATTCCAGCATTTTAAAGCTTTCAAATCTTTTACTCTTCTGTGTAGTTGCCGATTTTCAAACTAAATAGAAAATGTTTCGTACGCTCACATATTCTTTATCTATTAAGTTACATGTATCGATTGGCCTATTTCGAATTCTAATGCAAAATTTAAATGGGTTAGGAAATAGAGACATAATAGAGCTGGTCATTGTCTCATTACAAATACACTGGCTGGAGGTGGGATTTTTATCCATGGCAATGCTTATATTGAACACATAATGTCTTAAAATTGGGCAGAATGTAAGGACAGTTAGTCTCATCTTGCTATATGGTTATTTTATTGTATGGTCTTTTTGTTTCTTTGAGCAGAATCTCAACCCTCGCGTTTATTCAGGTACGTACGTCTTAAAAGTGGCTTATCAGTGTTAAAATATTATATAGTATTATTTTTTCGTGGAATAGACTGATTGATTTTCTTTGTCATCCTGACGATAACTTTCATTTTTCCGCAGTGGTAGAGCGCACCGTTATGTTCTGCAACTCAATACACAGGGTCTCAAATTAGGGCAGAAAACGGAACTACAGACATCAGAATATAACTTTTAAAAATATTTCTATATTAACAATTGCTGAAATTTTAAAACTTAAAAAAATCGAGAGAAAAATTTAGCAAAAATATGTATAATAAACAAACCAATAAGAAAAACAAAAAAAATAATCATTTTATTTTATAGTTATTTATAAATACCATTTGGCTAGTAAATAATAAATACTTTTCAGCATTCAGCCCGCCTTTGGAGAATGCAATGAAGGATAAATAAATATTTTAAAAATGTTCACAGTATTTTAATAGAAATACAAATATATTCTATAATGGTATTTCGTTTTCAAAAAATGTAAATGCTTGTTTATCTATTGTTGAATAACAGGTCAAAAGGCGGGATAAGTTAGGTTGCATAGTCGGATGTTTCCTTTCAAGGCGCTCTTGACAGGCTCTCTCATTTGTTCCACGAGCGTGTGGCGAGTCGACAGTAGCCACTCGAGATATGTGTAGTGCCGTGACTCTTTACCAAACCAAGATTCATTAGGACACGTGTAGAATACTGTTTATAGTGAAAGTGACGAGTTGTATGCCATAATATTAATTGTGATGTTTCCCTCTTTATTATTTTACTCCCTATTTATTACTTTTAAAAAGCTAGGCTCCTGTTGTGTAAACTATTGAAAAATGATTTTATTCGCAACAGGATTTAAGCCTATCGCAGTTTTTTGGAAATTGTCCAAATGTAAATATGATATATACACATATATATGATATTGTTATCACGCTCTATAGTAACGTTTAATTTTTTTTAGGTTCACGCTGTATCCCGCACCTGGAAGAGTAGGCAGAGGCAATCTGGTTACTTAAGATACTTCCGTTTCCCAGTTTCCACCGAATATTTAAAGCTTTGCAATAAAATAAATTAATTAATTGTTGAATATATATTTTTTTAATTTTCAAATTGTACACAAAATGAATTCAAGCGAGATGCGATTCACTTAATACTTTACATTTGAAGATATAAACTAAAATAAATAAAATTTATTTGTTCAGAAAAGCTAAATGAAATTGTACGTGAACAGAGTATAAAAATAAATAAAAACTTAAAAATCCTGGAAACGGTCAGCAGTAGGTGCTCCAACCACTTTGCTTGGCGGTCGTCAAATGAAAGTGCAGTCTACTGTTTCGTTTCTGGTAAACATTGCTTTAGAATGGCCATTTCTTTCTTTGTATTTTGTAAAACCATTCGTTTTACGATTTAGTTTTTTTTGCTCTGGTGTCGAGGGAAAGCGCGGCGTTGAGTTACGCCACTCAACACGCAATGCTTCCAGAATTTCTGCTTCCAGAAAAAAGACTTCCGGAAAATGCGGAACGGAGTGTCTTAACACTAGTTTCCTTCTGCCTACCCTGCAGATACAGCGTGACGCTCATTTTAAATAAAACGTAAATATTCTTTGGTTATTAATTTTTGAAGTATTTTTTTATTTAAATCTCTATCAAATTATAACACAGTATTAGACAGAACAAACATTTTAAATGTTTACATCGTGCTCGTACACTGTCGCATAAATAAGTGCTCCGTACAAGCTTCAACACAAACTGCCCCGGGTAAGTGCGCCGATGCTTTGCCTTGCCAGCGAGTTTGTTATGTTACATCTATTTCTTTAGTATGAACCTTAATTTTAGACTACAATTATATTTCAAAGTATAATATACTAGCGGACGCGCGCAACTTCGCTTGCTTATTTAGGAGTGAATTCTAATAAACCACGAAACATGTGTTCAATGAAATATTTTTAAGAGTCTAAATTTCAAATTTTATAAAAATCGGTGGCGATTTAAAGATTTTTCCATACAAACTTTCAACCCCTTATTTGAACCCTTAGGGGGAGAATTCTCGAAAACGATGAAAAACGTGTTCAATTAAATACTTTTAAAAATCTAAATTTCAAATTTTATAAAATCGGTGCCGATTTAATTTTTTTTCTATACAAACTTTGAACCCTTATTTTACCCCTTTAGGGTTAAAATTTTTCAAAATCCCTTCTTAGTGGATGTCCAGATTACGAAAGTAAACATCTGTCCAAATTTCACGTTTCTACGCACAGCGGTTACGGCTGTGCGTGCGTCTTACCTCAGTCAGTGAGGACAAGTCCTTTTATATATATAGATTATAATAACGCTGTATGTGTCTCACCATATACGCCTGCAGGTTTTGTCTTCTTTAGAGGAATATTAATATTCAAATTTCCTGATATACAAACAATAGTTCGGGGTTCGATTTCCACTCAGGGAATATAACAACATCCAATGTGTTGAATTTGAGCGGAAAATGAAAAACAGAATGTTCTCTAAATAAATAAAGAAAAACAAAAACAAAAACTGACTGATATTACTATATCAGTTTAATATTGTTAGATATTGTTGAAGCTAACGACGTCAGCAATCTCGCTGCGGTATAACTCGAACCAGAATACAACCAAATCGAATTCTAATTCGCTAAAATAGTAGCGATTTCTATGCAAATCCGAGTTGCAATACAAGAGGAAGTTTTCATTTACGTTATATTTATAAGCAGGATTTTTACTAATTTTCTTTTCAATGGCAACTTATTTAAATATTAAATTTTCTTTTTTTTTTCTTCCGCTTCTGCATAACGTATATAGCTTAGTGTTAACACACTCCGCGCTCATCTCCGCTTTCTGTCTGAATTGAGATAATACGTATTTTACACTTTGTGTTAGCGAGCGAAGAAATGAATATGTATGTATGAAATTCACACTGTATGGTTAAATAAAATGAAAGTAAATAAAACCTATTTGTTTATATTTTTTTCTAAATTTTATCTATCTATCCGTCGAGGCCGTCGTGGCGCAGGTGCAAAAGAATGCGACTGTAAATGCGACGGTTATGGGTTCGATTCCCACTCAAGGAAAAAAAAAAGAATATTTTTCACAGCCAATTTTACACAAGGTTCCCAGGTTCCCTCTGACTAAAATTTTATTTTACGTGTTCTTGTAATAATATTTCACGAACAGTGAGTCATAACCTGCTATTTCGCGACTCTATAGAGTAAATATTGAAAAAAAATATAATCGTTTATTTTTTTTAATTAAATGGCCATTTTACTTTTTACTTTTCTCGATTGCCTCGTGTTGGAAATTGACCTGGCTTTGACACGAGTCAGATTGTATTGGGCTACCAAAATATTAATTACTCTGACCGAAAAGTGGAGGGAGCGAGTACGTACTGCAGTTCTAGTTTGACGTAAATATATCGTTACTTTACTATAACATAGTCAGCATTTATTTTATTTTATAGTAGTCTAATTTATCATTGTCTCGCAAATATATATAGTCAGTCAGGGAACCTAATGTTGAGACACTAGATTGTTATAGATTCGATTTGATTACACTCGAGAAAAGGATTAATATAAATTCCTATGTTTTGGATTATTTCCTTTGTTTATATAGCAAGTTCTCAGTTCTTGCCAAATTTCACAATTGTAGGTCTACGGAAAGCACCCCATCAGTTTTTATTACGCGGTGAATTTCATACAAAATGCAGCAAAAACGGTGCATAAAAATGCTCGTATTTCTTGATTGCGTTGACTAAAAAGCTTGACTTTTTTCTGCGTTCTAAGGGACTTTTGATCTAAATATTTGATATTAATTTGATAAATGCCTTGACAGACGAACAACAAGGTTATCTTATATATAGTTAAGTACTTTCTAAGGTTCCGTACCTCAAAAGGAAAAAAATGTAGCCCTTGAAAATGGAACACTCAACACGCATTGCCTCCTGAATTCGGCGAAAAATGGGGAACAGAGTGTCTGAACACTAGATTCCTTCTGCCCTGCTGTGTGCGGGATAAAGCGTGACACTAAAAAGGAAATAGAACATAAATATTATATAAGCATACTGTAAGTTACATCGACGTAGAATGTTCATATGGCACGTAAATTTATCTTTTAAGAAGATTTATGCGGTCATGTATCATTTAATGCTGCGAAAGTAAGATGAATTGTTTTGGATGAGACAAAGAAATAAACAAATGTTAATATATTATTGATATTCCAATATAAGGTTATAACATTCTTTTATATTATACAACTAATCTATACTTTGAGGCCGGCATGGCCCAGTGGTACAAGCGTGTCACTGTAGACGCGACGGTTGTGGGTTTAATTCCCACTCGGGAAATTAAAATCTTCGCTCTGGTTAAAGCGCGGCGTTAAGTTCCGCCACTCACCACGCAAAGCCTTAAGCGCCGGAAAGTAGGGAACGGAGTCTCTTATGATTAGGTTCCCTCTGCCTACCCTGATACTTGCGGGATACAGCGTGAAGCTGCAAAAAATTCTATACTAGTAGTAGTATAAGATTTTATTTATTTTATAAAACAGTTGTATGTAATAATTAATGCATTTTTTTGCATAGATATTCTTATAAATCCTTATCGATATTAATCCTTATACTTATAAACATAATTATATAATTTACTTACTATTGCTTACTTATACAACCCGGAATAAATACTTCAAGTATTGATTTTTTTTTTTTATTTAATTTAATGATAATTTAATGTCAAAGAGGAGTAAATTAGGTTAATCTTTAGTGATGTGACCCATGTACCTGCGGTGCTCACCTCGTGCACTTAAGGGTTAGTAATTTATAATATTTAAAGTGGTGTTCACCGACTGTAGATAATGAAAATAGTAGTAATGCGTAGGCTAGAACGCTATCAAGAAGATCTGTTTAAAATCTTATTATTTAAATTAATCCATCATATTTATCTACAAACTACCTACCTACTGATGAATTTCTTATTTTTTTGGTTCTTCGTTATATTCCGCATGTAGATAACCTAGTGTTAAGACACTTCTTTCTATACTTTCCGCATAATTTTCAAGACATTTGATATTGAGTGATGGAACTCAACGTCGCGCTGTAGTTTGTCTTTGTCAATTAAATTTAATCCATTAGTCAGTGTTAATTAAAATTAGATTACTATTAAACTTATAACAACATTCAAATATCAATAAATACATTTAATAAATGGTTACCGGGTGGCAATCAACTAAATTGACATTCGATAAAATTCCAACTGTAATTTCCAAGACTGATAAAATTTCAATTTGGTAGTTAATTAATATTTAAAAAAATATATAATGTTTGACACGCATACTTTATACTTAGTCTAGTAAGTAAGTTCAATTAATAATTTAATCTACTATCATCTACCACCACTCGTATTCAACACATCGAAAATTATTTATATTCTTTATTGCACAAAAAAGATAAAAAATGTACAATAGGCGGGCTTAACGCTAACAAGCATTTTCTACCAGCCAACCTGTCATGTGGGAGAACAAAAAGTGTAGGCGTGCAAAAAAAAAAAAATTAAAAATAAAATATCAATTTTGAAAATACATACAGATATATATAATAAATACAATATAATATATATTAAATTCATCGGAAAGTAACGGAACTGTCGTACTGGGAACGGAGTATCAAAAGACCAGGTTCCCAGGTTCTAATAGGAATCGTACCCGCAACCGTCACGCTTACAGTCATATCCTTGCATCACCTAGCCCTTAAAAAATGTTAAACATAAAAAAAAAAAGATTTCCTAATATATTTATTATTCCAAACAGATATAAAGACATGCCCTCAATCAAAGTATTTATATGTTTACGGAAGATATAAGTCGTCCCTTCGTCCGTCACAATAGCGTGAGCCATTTCCAGTCATCCCCCTTTTGTATTAGTTCCCTTGGTTTCCTTATCGAGGGGGGTTGAATGCAAGGCACGTGGGTGCATGGAAGGGGACGTGATGAGTCATAGTACCAATGACAATTGATCAGATCGATGGAGCTTTGTAAGTCAAACATAAATTAACTCTTTTTGTTAAAAGTATATTGGATTCTAGACGTGTGTTGTTTTATTTTTCATTCCTATGCTTTCAGGTGGACGCTATGCGCCAAGATATTCTATTTGTTGTCTGTTTATAAAAGATTTTTATATGTGAATATCTTTATTTTGTTTAATATATAATATATTTATAATAAAAACGGTATTTATTTTATATTTTTACTATGAAAAAGGCAGTGGGCGGGCGCTGCGGCCCCTTGCCCAGTATTACATTATGCAAACTGTATGCAAACGTCTAATGGGGATGCGACACGCAAGATCCTTAGAGTTAATTTTTTTAACATAATAATGATACAGACTAAAACTTAATTTACTTAATGCTTTATCTAATATATTAAAAACAAATAAAAAAATAAGCTTCTTGCTGTATCCCGCACACAGCAGAACAGGCAGAGGGAACCTAGTCAGAGCCTAGTTAAGACACACAGTTCTCCACTTCACTCACTTCACTTTCCGCTGAATTGTGGAGGTATTGTGTGTTGAGTGGTGGAACTCAACGCCACGCATTGCCTCGACACCAGATTGAAAAAAATAAAATGTAAAGTTAAATAAATCTTTCATTTCCTCGAGTGGGGATTGAACCCACAACCAGTAGCATTTACAGTGACACACTTGTGCCTCGTGCCTCGTGCACAATCTAATAGCTTGAGGCCAGTTGTGATTCAGGGGCATATATATATATATATATATTTATTTCATTATTTTTGTTAAGTTGAAATCTCTCAAAAGAGACCGCCGCGCTGTTCTAGATAAAAGCTTTCTCTAGCTTTTGCCCCAATACATCCATTACACAATTAATTGTATTCAATGTAACCAAAATTTTAATAATATTGAAATAAATTCATTTCCTTGATTAAAATTTGATTGCGTACACAACGTGATGACATATTGACTAATAATTACTTTACAGCTTGTTGTTTAAGTTATTTATTGGATTTAGTTTATGTAATCAATTTAGGTAGCTTTTCAGGTTAACGCTATATCCCACAATTAGCAGAGGGAATCTATTATTAAGACATTTCGTTCCCCATCTTCCGCGTTTCAAGACATTGCGTGTTAAGTGGCGGAACTAAACGGCGCGCTTTGTCTTGTTAGTAGAGCAAAAAATGAAACTATTAAATATTTAATTCCCTCGAGTGGGAATCAAACGGATGTGTCATAAATACTAAAATCTCTGCTTTGTATACCAATTCATCATTTATATTTTTTTTTAAGAAAGTAATTATTGCTCAATGTAATCATTTAATTAAAATCTAGAGTAAAATTTCTCAATTCTTGTAATCCCTTTAATGTTGTTGTGGGCACGTGGTGGAACAACATTTCGTATTTGTGTGGGAAAATTTTTGTTCCGAACACCCAGAAAATTACCAGCTGCTGCTTAATGTTTACTAAGTTTACTTGACTTGTCATTTTCTAGAATTCCATTTGTCTCTTTGTAATTTTCATGTTATTTTTCAAAAGTTTTTAAGCATATTGTTTTTTTTAGCTTCACGTTGCATCCCAAACCCAGCAGAGTAGGCAGAGGAGACTCTCCATTACTATAAAGACACTTCTGTTCCCTATTTTCCGCCGAATTTTTGAGGCATTGCGTGTTGAGTATCGGAATTGAACGCTGTGCTATGCCTCGTTACCTGAGCGAGGAACTGAAAATACTAAAACCGCCCTGTGCCACGATGGCCTCATAGGCTTATAGTCTAGAACTCAGCATAATTTATGATCGTCACAAAAAATTATTCTATTATTTATAAGAAATATTTATACACTAAATAATGTTATTCTTCGTTGTTACTTTAAAACTTCTTTAATATATATTCTTTTATAAATCATTTTTTTTATCATAAAGATAACAAAGAACTTTCCTAAATAACTTTATGAAAAATTAAATCAAAGTAACTAAGTTAGAGAATATAATAAGGTACATAAAAAGTATTTATTTTTCTAAAAAATCAATGAAATTTTATTTTATATTCAAAATGCAAACTATTGTAAGACTTCATCGTAGTGCAGTGACATTTCTTCACTCGATGTTTGTGGGTTGGTCGATACTGAACGGGGAAATAAAAATAATTTACTCGGCTTTAATAATTATTTACTTTTCCCCATTCTGCCAAGGCAAAGGGAGGCGTTAAGTTCCGCCACTCAACACATAACGTCTTGAATTCGGGTGGAAAATGAAGAACAGAGTGTCATGGCAATAGGTTCTCTATACCTGATACCTGATGTGATTGTACCTACTCATGATGGTGTTACAGGATGGCGAGTTTGACCCCGACTGCTGAAAATATTAATAATATTTAAAAAAACGGTGTTTCTTAATTCTAACAAAAATTATAAGACAATTTGGGATAAATAAAAACTAGACATCGTGTGGATCACATAGTTATAATATTCAATTACTTTGAGCTACTTTACTCATTATTTACATATTCTTAATTACATACTTATAATAATATTTTATAACAATAAGCAACAATTTTAACGGAGTATTTTAAACATTTCCTTTTATAACACACAAAGATTAATGTCATTTTCGTTCGCAATTTTCACATTCACAAACATAAAACGCTCAAAATTATCATAATTGTCTCTTCTATGTTTTTTTATATAATTATATTTATATAGAATATTTCATACATTTAATAAATAACTATTTTCACCAAAGTATATAGATAATGTTAATGTGTGTTTAAATAACGTAGAAGTATTTTAACGTTGAATTACAATAATTATTTTGCTATAATAGAACTTTTCTATCACTCGTTACATCGGATATGTTTCTCATTATTTTCTAAAATCTGCATCAAATAAGAATACCTATATTTTATAACATTGATAATTTTAATATTATTTATGAATGTATGTATAGACAGTTACAATTTTGCTAAGGTAATTAATCAACGTCGACGTTTGTTTTCATCTCCATAAGAAAAGGCTTATGCAGCTACTTATACCATATAGAGACTTTATATATAAAACATAAATAGCAATTATTTTTTATTGGAATTTGGACAAAGAATAGAATATTTTAAATAACTATTATAAAATTTACATTTATTATTTAACTACTTTCATTTTTAGGGTTCCGTGATAAAAAAAGAACAAAACACTTGTAGAGTCACTTTGTCCAATTGTATATAAAATATCTAGGTCTTTAGTCCCTCGATGCATAAAAAATGCGTTTATGTATCGTTTTTGCTGCATTATGTATGAAATTAAATTCGCGGAATAAGCAAAACCTAGGGTATATATATCGTGGACCTACAATTATGAAATTTGGTAAGAAAAAATTGAAAAAATCTTACAATACAAAAAAAGAAAAAAAAATTGAAAAAATTAAATTTATTGGTATTTATATAGTAGAAAAAAATATACAAAATAATATTTATAGTTCGTTTGATACACAAAGAAATGAGTCGAGTTGACTTTTGTCACGAAGTCACGTTTCCATTAATCTTTAATCATGAAATTTATACGGAACCCTCGGTGGGCGAGACTGACTCGCACTCGTCCGGTTTTTTATGTACAGTGCACCTACATATGTATATACAATATTTTCAAATACATATTTAAATGAAAATAAACTATAAAAACTGCTTTTGTCGTTTTCGAGACAATTCTAAAAGTGTAAATAATTTTGGTTTTTACAAATTTAGGATTAGCCTTTTCTGGTTGGATTTTCATAGTAAATATATTACTTTCGTGGCATTACATAAAGCATTAGAGCCAGATACGATTACTAATTACAATTTTAATATAATACACAACTAGTTTTATTCTAGAACGGTTAAACCGCAAATTGACTGCGTTTTCACTCTATTTTGGTAGTATAGTACAATCTACACTTTCACATTAATTATCCCTAAACTTAGGGCGTCAATCGCTCTACACTATGTAGAAGTACGATATATTGGTACTAGATAAAGATAACAGGGTTATTCTATTATAAGCACACTTCTATTATCTCTTCTCATAGAGAATCAGAATATCCCTGTAGAGTTTTGTCTTGAATATAAGTTTTTAAATACGTATCAGTCGTGCTCGTGTGCATTCTCGGCGCTTTACATTCTAAACTATGTTTGTGTACTCGTTAAAAACAGTTTTGCATGAAATATGTTACTGTGTATTTCATACTTAATGACTATATAAGCTTACTGTTATACTTTGCTAACATTATGTTCAGCTTTTTCATAGTTGTGACATATTTTTATAATTTATTCTTAGATACATTATGTTGTTGAAATAAAACTTCTTTATGTACGTTTGGTTTTGGGAGTAAGCTGGTGAATGCGTGACGAGAGCGTTACGAAAAGTGTGATCGGGCGAGGCAAACGAAAATTGAGAGATAAATTAGTAAAATTAGAAAGAGAGAGATATATTGCCAGTTACGTTTCACAATATAAAAAGGAATCAAATATAGACAGAGTTAAAGAAGTTTTACTTCAGTCGTGTGATCTAAAGCATACTCGTTTATTTTTATTTATTTTATTATATTTGACTAGGGTTATCAATGGCTTGCTAGTATTAATGTATCTTATTGAATATGTATTAAAGTATAATTGTAGGTTGTCAGTTTCTCTTCATAAGAAAAGATTAGTTCCTCCACATAAATTTTTCGGTGCACATTTTCAAATGGTATTAATATTAAAGATTTTATCTATTTATACGTAAATTCACAGATGCTATTAACGTTACATTGTAATATTAAAATTCATTAGATATATAAAGATGATAATAAACTTCGGTGTCTTTGCTTCTGTGATCTAGTGCGGAACTAATGCAGTTTTATATTATTATTAGTTTTATATTTCGTATGCACTTTTGTATTCATATGCTATCAAATTTAATTTTACCTATGTTAATTTCACATTATGTTTTTGAAGTATGAAACAACAAATGCTAATGAAAGGTTAAAATTACTATTAAAATAATATAGGCTATACGTGATATAAAGTAATTTTTGAATAATAATAAATTATAAATAAATGCATTAAATAGCACTAGCCGGAGTTATCAACATCTTACATTTTAAATGACATGGAAAAAGAAATTGTCGATATAATATTATGTTTATATACATATAGTATATGTTAATGATAACTATATTTAGTAATCTTTATTAGTTATTTGCATTTTTTAATGAAAAAAAAAACGTTTTGGTAAATCTATGCATCTTTGGATTAATGACATAAAGTTACATATTTGTGTTTAATCTTTTATTATAAATCCTATAAAATTATATAATTCTTGACAAAAATTAAAATATTATATTATACAAATTTAAAATCCATTTCAAGTATATTAACATAATATATAAAACAATAAATAATAATAAAAGTTAATAATTAACATACCTAAAGGAATACAAAGGTACACATATCAAAATGATAAAATAATTCTTATCTGATATATATAAATACGTACGATCAAAGCCGCTAAGGAGGCTTATTATGGAGATGCACCTGTCGCTGGTACAGCTTACCATAAAATAAATTTCTGTCAATTCATATAATATAATATAATACAAATGGAATGTTTTGTCGATCCTAAATTAATACTCTGTAAGGAAGCTGAAGAGCTGCTGCTGATAGAAGTATGAGCGTGGTAAATGCTGACTGGTAGTGACCGGTTCCAGCTGCTTGCACACGATCAGCTCGCGACGTCCCTTCTAACAGTTCCCTCGATCGAGCGTAACCCTTTGGTCTCTCCCCTTGTACACTTTCTTCGTTACTCCTCCAGTAAACTGTCGCAATTGTCGCAAGACACTGTAAATAGTAAAATATTAAGAAACGGGAAAATATGTAAAATATCTAACTCTATTTACAATAACGTTTTTTCTAATTTGGCCACACAAATATTTACTCAATCAAAACATTTCCGTTGCACAAGCGTGCAACTATAAATGCGACGGTTGTGGGTTCGATTTCTACTAAGGGGAATAAAATATTTAACTCTCTGGAATGGAAAAGCCTTAATGGGAAACAAAGTGTGTTAACACTAGGTTCCTAGATTCCTTGTGCCTACCCTGCTATGCTGCGGAACACAGCGTGAAGCTAAAACAAAATATATCTGGAAAAAGAATAAGATTGTTTAAAACAATTTAGTTACCTTTAACTTTAGGTCTCCTTTTTTAAAATGTTTTGGTTTAACTTTGAAATCTAAAGCAAGACTGGTGGTCTCTAGTCCATCATCATGTTGGTAATGTTCTGGTGTGAGGACAGCAGCGGAAGGCGCCGGTTCCCCATTCACATACCAGGTGAGCCTTGTAGCAGGCCGCGAACGTCCAGAGGTACAGTTTACTTGAACTCGGTCTCCAATTTGATAGCGAAGACGAGATCCACTTATGATAGGTCCAGTCGCGGGCAAAGCTAAAAAGATAAATATATAAACACGACTGTAAAAGTGAGAGATTGGGTTAATGAAAATATTTGATATTTTCATTTCTTTGTATTGGTGTCGAGGCAAAGCGCAGCTTTCCGTTTCCGATTTCAGTTCCGCCAATCAACACACAATGCCTCCAGAATTTATGGAAGGTGGGGAACGGAGTGTTAACACTAGGCTCTTTCTGTCAACCCGTCTACATGCAAACAGTGTAAAGCTAAAAAAAATGAGATTTTTGAAAATGTTGAACAAAAAAAAATTGTTTTCTATTCCACTACTTATAAATAGATACAATTTAAATACATACCAACTATAACCATATCAGAATGATCAGACACAGTGGGAAAAAGTGGTCTCTCCCCTGACACCTCACAGCGGTACCGTCCGCCGGTCTCGAGCACGGCTGGTGAGAGAGTCACGTTAGAACCGTTGGGGCTTGATTGCTGCAACAAAAGAGATTGTGTAATTGAAATCTTTTATTACTATGATTATTTTTATAATTGTTATCTAGCAAAATGTATAATTATGCTCTAAAGTAGTAAACGTTTGCAGCATGAATATACCGATACAACTAAATACAAATATTGTAAAGAAATAATCATTTATGGTGTTATTAAGTTGTAGGATGAGGCCGTTTTTGGAACTAGAGTATGCTGTAAAATATTTAATATTTTTTGGTTATCTTCTTGTTTTACACAATGCCTCAGTATTTGCAGGAAAATGGGGAACGGAAGTGTCTTAATGGGAATAGAGTGTCTTAACATTAGGTTCCCAGATTCCCTCTGTCTATCTTGCTAAGTGCGGGATACAGCGCGAAGCTAAAAAAAATTACGCATGTAACAAAACTCAATTCTAAAGTTCAAAATTCAAAACTACTACGAAAAGAGTTATTTTTAAAAAGTAATTACTGTGTACTTAATTATTTTTATATTTTATTTTTGAACCTACAATTGAAATTTATGGTTCCTAGAACAGATATAAAGCAAAGTTGGTAAGGTTAAGGTATCTGTCAGGGCTCATAAATTTTAAGGTCGTCTCAGTACTCGTTGCTCCCCCGCCGTGACGCTGAAAGGCCAAGTAGGCACAGCAACGCATAACTCAAAAGTTTTGACATCTGCTTTTAATATATTTCTACCAAAATATATTCCCCAATATTAGGTATATGTTACTAATATCAACTAAACAATGAAATTATCTTGGGAGTATGATGAGTTGCATCAAAGGAATAATATAAAATCCAGAGAAGTTAATAACTAGTAATACCGTACATACCAGAGTACAAAGACGGAACCTGCGAACCTAGTGTCAAGACACTCCGTTTTTCTTTACGGAAAGGACCAGGCAAACGAGCACACGGGGTCACCTGGGGGTAAGTATCAATGTAATTCTAAGGTTATATGACAGTTTATAAGTAAACAACGACGAATTTCTAGAAAACGACGACTGTTTCAAAACTAATTTGGTAATCACAAGAGTTTGGTAAATTTATATGACGTTAGGTCTGGCTTATATTTTGAACTTTTAGAGTTAAGTCTTCAGCTTTTACTAACAAATCTTAGAATTTACTAAATTTGACTTATTAATTTAAATTTAATTAATTAATACTTTATTTTAACGAATATAATGTAAGCTCGTTCGTAAATCCTTTCATTTTAGATAGCGATATTGGCTTATGCTTTTGCATGAAACAACAGTTTACATGGAACCAACTGGCCATAAACTGCGCTCCGAAGTTATTAAATTGTGAGAGATTGTTCGCAGCTGACGCATTTTATTAACGAAGATATTTCTGTTGGGTCGAGTGACTTTAAAAACTACTATATAATTGTGTTCTCTGATCTGTGCAATACGTATAGGATTAATAATGTAGAATTGATCGCCACTTGCTTGCACAATTGGGCGGAAAGTGGGGAGCGGAGTGTCCTAACACTATGCTATCATGCTATATGCAGGATATACAATGAATGTATTAAGATAAATAACATTTTTGAAAGTAACTATGTCAATTAATAAATAATTTAAATGGCCAAAGTCATTACGTATTTAAGCTTGAATTGAAGAAAAATCAATAGGTTTTTTAGCTTCAAGCTGTATTCCCGCACATAGCGGAGTAGGCAGAGGGAATCTGTGAACCTAGTGTTAGGACACTCCATTGAGACATTTCGTCTCTCCCCGCTGAATTCTTGAGCCATTGCGTGTTGAGTGGCGGAACACAACGCCGAGATTTTGTTCTTTATCAGAGCGAGGGATTGAATAATTTAAATTAATGATAAAAATCCCACGAGTGGGAATCGAACCCACAACCGTCGCGTTTTCAGTCACACGCTTGTGCTCCTATGCTACGACAGCCTGAGATCAATCTATTTGCTTTAAATAAATAATATAGAGAACTGCAACTTGTCTCACTGCGCGCGACGTTTGTGTATTTAAGTCCTGCCCGAGAATATTTATATTTAAAAATAAAAGCACTTCCGTGGTCTTCTTAAAGGAAAATAATGATTAAAAATTGTATTTTTATTTACTACTCTATTGATCTTTTGACTTCTACTACTCACGTGCAGACGCTGGTCTATGTAATATGTTTTAAATGAAATATTGATTTTATATTCTATTTTTTTTAGTAATGAAAAATAGAGTTTGTATCTCATTAGTTTCACGCTTTATTTAACAGCTTAGGTATAGCTGGGACAGTCACATAATATTCCATTCTACATTTTATTTTCGTTTTTTTTATTCTTTATTTTATATCATATATTTTTCATCGTGGGGCAGGGGCACGATGTCTGTGGATTCGACTTCCTTTCGGGGGAATAAATATTATAATTTCCTCCCTGTAATAATAAGACAAAGCGCGGGATTGAGTTCCGCCATTCTACGTGCGATGTCACGAAAATTAAGTGGAAAATGGGGAACGAAGTGTCTTAACACTAGGCCAAACACCACCAACTTTGCTATACATGGGATATAATGAAAAACTTTAAAAATATTATAGAAATACTTCATATTCATATTAATTTTACGATTTCAAAAGACAAAAGTGACAAAAGAGCAAAAGGAAATTACAAGCTGTATGAAGTAATTGACTTCATCTCGTTAAAAATAATTAACTGTATAATTATAATACAAATTTGTTATTTTATGTCCAAATAATTTTATATTTTACAAATATTATTTATTGATATATAGATATTTTTTTTGTTATTCTTCACATAGCAGGTTAGACAAACTTTGATTATTTCTAAAGTATATTTAATACTTATAGAAAGAAAGATTTATTAAAAACTCTCTACTAAACATTTTGCGGTCAAAGAAAATAAAACAATGAAACTTTATTATATTAAGCAGTAAATTAGAACTTAACTTCTAATATAATATTTACTTAAAACGTATATTTAATTAAAAAAGTAATTTAAAACGTTCCTCCAGCAGTAAATAAGGAAAAAGAACTATAATATTTTTCGGTAAACACTGTTGAGCCAGATAGAGAGATTTTTGTGTACCCTGAAGTTGGCAAGTGTTAAACGTAGCAACTAATTGTCGGAAACTCAGAGTAGCGCTCCATGTGAGGGTTTGTTGACGCTGCCTCTTCACGGCGTAATATCCGCCAGTTGTGGGGGAAGTGGTGCCGAGACCTGAGTAAACGACTTGACTTACTAACCGATTAATTTAATTATACGGTTTCCCGGGCTGTTCATTATTTAACTATTTGTATTAGAAGTTTAGTTAGAGGCTTACTTTGAAATTGCTAAGCTGGGGAAATATCACAAGTTATATATATCAACATTTAAAATAAGCTTTACGCTGTATCCCGTATAGCAAGGTAGATAGAAGGAACCTTTTCCCAGTTTCCGCTAAATTCTGGAGACATTACGTGTTGGGTGGCGGAACTCAGCACCGCACCTTGCGTCGTTACCAGAGCGAGAAAATGAAAAGAAAATGTGTAATAAATAATAAATTGTACTTATTTTAGAATTATTTTCATTTAGTGTAATTAGGTAAAACGACACTTACCTCAACATCAACTCCAGGCAGTAAAAACTTTCGCCTTGGCTCGTAATCCCGTGGGACATGTCTAAAAAACTCTTTACCATCTTTGTACCATTTCACTGAGTAAAGGACGTCAGTGGGTCCTAGTTGCCATCGACATGACATCGACGGCCTAGTACCGAGAGGTACGTGTGCAGGTACCCTCAGTTCAAGTAGTTCCAGGCTCTTAACCGTATACTCTGAAACAAAATTTAATAATCACTCTTCATATATGCTGTATCAATTATTATAGGTATATATCGTTGGAAAATCCTGAATATGCTGAATACATAGTTGTAAAACATGTTATGTATATAAAGAGGAAAGATAAATAGAAAAGAAGGAAAGATTTCTTATATTAAAAACTACTACTTAAAATTTTATAAGAGACTCATTACTGTATATTATGATGACTAAACATATTTCTATTAAGATATAATAATAATTGCAATGCATTATAAAAAATAATTTATCCAGATATCGTGTATGAAACAAAAAGCATCAAAATTGGTAACCGAGTGCATACATTCACTCTGTCTCAAGGGAAATACCACAAAACTGCACAATTAAACCCATATAAGACTGCTCTAAAAATATTCCACATTCCTGCATTTCATTCTATTTATTTAAGTATTAGGTATATTTTCATTTTTATTTGGCTGGAGGTAGCATGTTATGAAGGCAAAAATCCATTAAACGCCACGTCAAATAATTTCCCATGTGACGCTCGCTCGCGGCCCGTAAAAGAGGCACTATGCCCCGCCCAGTGGTGGATAATATTACTTTACGACCCGCGGGCCGGCGCGCAAATGTAAGTAAATTGGTGAATAAAGACAACAAGCTCGCGAGTGAGTCGACACCAATATCGTCCATATACGAGAAGCCTGTGTGAGTATACCTGTGTGTGAAAATAAATTATGATATTTCTTAAACAAAATACATTTCCTTGAAACCTATTTCATTTCTGAAAAACAATTCCGCGTTTTGAATCGTAAGTAATTTCAATTTTCATTTTTATTCAATCCCTTAAACTATAGTTCCCCTCCATGCTCGCTCGCTGCGGAAAAGAGAAAAGGCAAATTGAATAGCGATTTGAAATTACTTACTATTATAAAACGTGAATCCTATTTTCATTTTCCAGTTTCTGTTCAAAGGACATCTATTATCGATATATATTTTTTACTGTACGACTGTTAGTTATTTTTTAAATGTTCTTTTATCATAATTAACGTTGGTTATAGTGTACATGTTTTTAAATTTTTCAGTAATCATTAAAAAGGCGGCATTTCATTATTTCTTATATTTTAGGTGGACTATTATAATTAGCGATCAGATGTTCTATATTTTAATTTTTTATATGTCAATGAAAAATGTTATGGTTTATTCCTTAACAGATGGACAGACGAACAAAAAGTGATAAGTTCCGTTTTTACCATTTGAGATAGGGAACCCTAAAAATCATAAAAAATAGTCTACCTGTTTCGATGGAATCTGAAAACAAACACCAATATTTTTTTAAATATATGTATGTATTATAATTCGTTCAGATTCACAAATTCAGTCTTGTGCACGAACACAAACTGTTGTTAGATTCAGAAACGTTGTTAACTTAGATGTCTGTGCTGAGGTGCTTTTGAAAGACGACTCAACAACACGAGATAGTGCACGTCGCGACGGATACTCGTACTTCGAGTACCTCGTGTTTTACTGATAAATACAACACTGTACGTAGGTACGTATACCTTAATTGATTTTAGCATCAATATCTATCTATATTATGAATTCTAAAGTAACTCTGTCTGTCTGTCTGTTACGAAATCAGGGCCAAACCGCTAATTAAATTGTGATAAAATACTCATATTGAGATACTTGACTGTCTCGGGATGAACATAGGATACTTTTTTTTCTCATATTTGTAATATTTTCGATATATACCAATATATTAAAATACTTGTTAATTTGACATGCAATTTATTCGGCCATGTTAATAACAACCGTCGCTATGCGACCATTGCTAAGCAACGATTTGCAAAGTATGTTGTTAGAAAACGTCACCCAAAATGAGCTTAACGCATCTCTCTATTGAAAACTGAAAATAATTTCATAAATATATTTAATAAATATTCGTATAGGCCAAGCGGGCGTAGCCGCGTTCGGGTCCACTAGTATACTATATAAGTCAGTAGATGCATATCATATTATTTAAATTTCGAGATGCAGATTGGTAAAACAAGAGCTCAATGTAATTTAAGTATTTAAAAGCGTTAAAATCTCATAAAATGTAAACTATAATGGATCCATAAAAACATGAGTGGCCTATTTTAAGAATATACATTTGTGTTGTTAAATAAATAATTCAATTAAAAGAGAAATATATATGAGTAACAGCATTAAAATGAAATTTACAAGTGTAACAGGGTATATACTTTAGTACTTTATTTATTCTGCCTTATAAAAATAACGGTATAATTACTTTAACAGTTCTGACGTAAAATGTGTGCTTTTAGTTAATTACCAATGCTTATTTTGGATGTGATTCCATTAATTTTTACAGGTAATAAATGAACATAACATGTGTTCACGCTGTATCCCGCAAGTAGCAAGGTAGACAGAGGGAACCTATTGTTAAGACATTCTGTTCCCATTGAGACTCCTGTGTCCTGTGTTGCCCACTTTGCGCTAGCTTTCTCGAGACATTACGTGGTGAGTACTGGAACTCAACATCGCGTTTTGCCTCGTTACCACATCGAAGAAATAAAATATTAAATATTTCATTCCCCTCATTTCCTCATTCCCCCTATCAATAAAAGACTAAAAAGTAAAAGTTAAAGTAGTTCGATTATTCATGAAAAAGGTTACAATAGCATTATAATTACATATGTATTCGTATAAAAAAAAAATACTGTAGTAGTGACGTAACGAATCTTAACGAAAGTGTTAAATAACATATTTTATAGCATATAAGAATATTATGTAATTTCTATGTAAATTACAAATTACTTTGAGATGAGCTTGAAGTAACTAAAAAATATATTATCAATATGAATATTATATTTCATCAATTTGAATAAACCAGCTTAAAAGGTTAAATAAAATTAGAAACTCATCAAGAAAACTTGCGTACACAAGTTATTTTTTAAATAAGGAGTAATTTAAAAATAACTTTTACTAGAACAAATAGAGTTCTACACTATAAGCCGTAGAGTTTTACATTATAATGGAGTAGATTAGATGAAAATTAATAACAGATTATGAGTTAGTTTTTAAATAAGTATACACTATTCTTATTTAATCATATTATAATCACACTTCCGCCCAAATTTCCAAATTCTGACAAAGATTGGATAGATTTAAGAGTTTTTTTAAAGCATGGCTGAAGATGCATGGCAGTTGTATCGGCATCAGATGACCATCGCCAGGATTAAAATCCCAAAAGCCGTTACCCTCCTTGCATTCCTTGCTTTATTTCAAAACATATACCTATATAATTCACCATGGTTTATTAGTTCGCCGTGACCGTTCAACCAAAACTTAAATTGGTCACGAATCGCTCGAAATTGCAAGCTATTTGGACAAATATCCGATTTCAAAGTTGTCGTCGCTTTAAATAAAGACATTTATATTAATATCAACTGTTTTCTGTGTAATGTTCGTACTGATAACGAAATGTTTAATATAAGGCCGTATAATATTGTCTGAAAATTTTCTTAATATTGCTTTTTTTATTTTACATAACGTAAAATAAGTTTGCAGATATACTTTTCAATAGAGAAATAATAAATATTCGAATCGATCGAATTTAAAAATTATATCTTTATATTGAATAACAATGAACGAATATCACACATTTTTTAAATTTTTGTACGAAAAATTGACGATTGAAATTTTGAGCCTAGGGATATCCTATATCCCGAGTGAACAAAAAACTCGGAACCCATATAGATTTAATTTTTTTTAGTTTGTGGATTCGAGAACAACGCATTAGTCAACATTCCAGCTCTCATTTCACATGTATATTTTTAATTGGATATCTTAATTTTTTTAAAGAATTATTACTAGCATTAATATATTGTTGTTATTAAAATTGTTATATTAATTTTTAAAGCAACTCCTTTTATTATGAAAATTAATAAAAATATAACAGACGGTGGCAAATAATAAACATATACATATTTTTTTTTTATTTCATACTTAGGTAACTCTATTTAACTATCTTGATTTCTTAAATTATAAATAAGTTTCACGTTCAGATTTTTCCTGTAAGTGTGTAAAATTCTATTTTAATACCTAATATCAAGTTTCTAGGTCATCTAAAAGGGATAATCATTTGAATGTGTGACTGAATCAGTCATAAAACTGCCGATTTTTAACGTTTATTTCTCAATAACAATTTAAACAAAATTATTGAAATTTTAAATTCTTTACAAGCTAGAGCTTTCAAGCATTGCATGTGAATTCACTAGTGAACTATTTAGTCCACGAGTTGTGAATGGCTCAAAAGTAGCTTAAAATGGTTTGTGTATAATTCTTACTAAAAAAAAGACATCAAACAGTAGGTAAGCTAAAAAGTTGAAATTGAACTATTCATCCATTTATCACGCACGTACTTAATGCAAATTTAAGACTTATATGGTTTTCTCATGGACGGCATTGGTAAAATTAGACCAAATTAAAATAGGACCACACAGGAAGCACCAGCTTTCAAATAAGAAAAAAATCATCCAAATCGATTAAACTAGTCGAAAGTTCCGAGGTAACAAATTGAGAACTTTCTTTTTTTTACAGAAGATGGTTAAAAATACACATTGCGCGATTCCAGTTTTATAACTTGCCCGTGTCTACATATAATGTGTAAACGATTATAATAATCTTTATTCCGATATTAATATTATAAAGCTGAATGATATGTTTGGTTAAAAATCAGCTTCAGGCTGATTTCAGAACTTTCAGAGGGAACCTAGTGTTGAGACACTCCGTTCCTACTTTCCGCCGTATTCTGGAGGCATTGCTTATTGAGTGGCCTCATTATAATCTTAATTCCAATACTAATATTTATAAAGCTGAATAGAATGTTTGTTTGAACACACTAATCTCAAAACAAGTAATTATGTTCATTTTCCATGGGTGCGAGAAGTAAACAATTTACTCGCTTAAAGACATTACGAGTTGGATGGTAAAATCTATCTTCGCACTTCATCTAATTAAATGAAGAAAATGAAAATATAAAATAAATATTTTTTTCTCAGAATAATAAGCTTGCAGGATAAAAACGAAAGAATATGACGTCACTGTAATAAATATTATGATTAAGCCGTTCCTGGAACCTGAGATGAGAACAAATTAAATGGCCACCATGTCTATAAGCTGTCAACACTTGAATTATTCTAACTGGAAATCTGTCGGACGGAGTAGAAACTAATATGACAAAGAAAGAGTACCTACCGTATTACCTACCGTATTATTTACGGATATATATGGATATATTGTATTTTTTTAGCTTCACGCTGTATCCCGCACAGAGCAGGACAGGTAGAAGGAATGGTGACTGTTAAGACAAATGTCTTTGTTTACCATTGAGACTCTTTCGTTTCCCCCCTTCCGACGAATGTCTCAAGACATTGAGTGTTGAGTGGCAGAGTTCAATGACTCACTTTGCCTCGTTACCAGAGCGAAATGAAAGCGAGGAAATGAAAATATTTAATATTTCATTCTCCGAAGTGGGAATTAAACTCTCAAGCGTTGCATTAGCAGTCGCACATTTGTGTCTCTGCGTCACAACGACACTTTTATATATTTAGAGAAATAAGAGGATTTCAGGCAGACATCAGGATTCCATCCAGTCTCTTATAGCAAGATATACTGCGGCGTTGAATTTCGCCACTCAACCTGTAATATTTGAAAATTTGATGGTGACCGCACCACTAACTGTATCATATGTATGTCGGGGCCGCCGTGGCGCAGGGGCACAAGAGTGTAACGCGATGGTTATGGGTTCGAAGCCGACTCGAGGGAATGAATGGAAATGAATTACACACAACATGCAATGCATGGAAAAAATCGACGGAAAGTGGAGAATGGAGTATTTAACCCTAGGTTCCCTCTGCCTATCCTGCTGTGTGCGGGATTCAGCGTGAAGCTGAGTTATTTATTTACTTATAAAGTATTATATAATAATAAACTTATAGGCAGGTTTCGTGGGAAATGAATAATGAAAATATTTTGAGTCTGTAAAATGTTGATAAAAAGGTAAGATACTAGGTACAGTAATTTAATTATGAAGCGCAACTTCTTTGCTACCGTCTGTTTTCATTTATTTTTCTTTTCATTCATAATGTGATGAGTTTCTTTAAAAAATATATATATATATATATTTAGATAATAATATATGTGTGGAATGTCGTACACATTCCACACATATATTATTATTACTATTCCTAGTTAGACAACTTTATACCTAAATGACTCTAAATTTCAACATGATCCAGTTTCTATATGCCCGAGCTTTAGTTAAAGTTTAAAATTATAAGAATTTCATAGATTAAAGCAAAACAATTAAAAACATTGTTAAGATTTAATTATTTATATATTTAAATTTAATTGAGGCCAGTCGTCGAGCTGGCTCACAAAATAAGTCTGTAAATACGACTGGTTGTGGGTTCGATCCCCACTCGAAGAAATGAAATATTTATTAAAATTTATATTTCCGTTTCTTCACTCTGGTGTAGAGGCAAAGCGCGGCGTTAAGTTTCGTCACTCAACGCGAGGTGCCTCCAGAATTCAGCGGAAAGTGGGAATCGAAATTTCTTAACACTAAACTCCTCTTGCCCACCCTGCTGCGTGATAATATATATTTTTTATTTTTTTATATATATATTTAAATTATTGGTGTGCCGTTACATTCTCCATGATGCCTTTTCGTGGTTAATTTATTCATTAAATCAATCAATTACGGTCAATAACGGAACATCCCTCTTAAAAATGATTTAATTTAGAGCCCGTACCTCTTTGCAAATATTTGGGATAGTTAATTGAGCCAATGATGAGCATACAAAAGGTATAAAAAATTATGAACTTTTAAAATTTTATACGTAAATCTGCGTTGTTACTCTTAAATATAATGTTTTACAGCCTTATGCTTAATTCTGCCATAGTAGTAATTTAGGAGGGAATCGATTAATTATATCTATGTATGTGTCGTGATATATTTCCTTACAAAATCTTATCAAAGTGGGTATATGAAAATTATTAATTTCCCCGGGTGGGGATCGAACCCATTACCATTGCGTTACAGTCACACCCTTATGCCCCTGCGCCTTTTTATCAAATCCAACAGGAAAAAATATATTTAAGCTGAATAGGATTATTAATTTACCGCCATCGGGATTTATTTAAGGCTTGTTTAAACTGCGTAATGACTTAAATCGTTATGTTTAATTAATTTACCCTTTTTTATCGGTACATAACTTGTTATATTTACATACTAACGACTCGCTCTCATCTTCGCCTGCTTGAACTGCTCAATGATTTATTTAGTAATTAATGTAATAGTTAATTTGACAATTATAAATGTATTTTATTTTATAATAGTAAAAAAGTACGAAATTATTTGTGTAGTTTTTTTAATATTTGTAGCTCAAATCTATATAGATTATGTATTTCACCCATCAAAGATTCTAAGAAATAAGCATTGAAATTGATATTTAAAGTGTTTCGCTTTAGACACAAAAATGTAAAAGAAAATTTTAATTAAAAATATAGCTGCTGCGTCTGTTTTACATCAGAGAAGTACTGAACACTTCACAAGTGAGTGTCTAAAGACACAACTCACTGTAATTGATTAGCAATAGTAATACTCAAGTTTCACATATGTATGTACGTCTGTACGAAAAGATTTCAATGTAAGCTTGTTTGTAACGTCCATGAACATGTTATGTAATACTATACGTACCTACTTATTTTGGTGGAGTTATAAGATCCTTATAATTAAATAGTATTGAAGGTATAATTAAAAAGTAATCACAAAACTTAATTCAACATAAAAATTCACTATATATATATATATATATATATATAGATAAAATCTCTGATTACGTCAGGGTATTAGTAGATAAAATGCATGAAAAACACAAAAATCGGTCAAGTGCGAGTCGGGCTCGCCCATTGTACGAGTATGTCAACGGTAAATACAACTAATACATAAAAATTGAAAAATTTAAGTTTTTGGGCTTATATAAAATACTTAATTTTTATGAAATGAACTACAGATAATAAAGTTTTGACTTAGAAGTTTATTTATTTCTGTGTTCAAAGGGACTGCTTAATAATAATTTCAGCTTGATACTTCTACGCTATTTTGAGATAAATGGTCTTGACAGATGGACACCAAGGTGATCCCATAATCTGTTTTTTTCTTTTGAGAAAAGGAATCTTAAAAAGACCAATATTAATTTTTAGGCTAATTGCTAAATAAAGAAATCTCAATTACAAATAATTTCTTAACTGAAATTAGTCCAGAACCGTTAAATAAGTACACAGTAGTGTTTCACATTTTCGGTACAATGGCATTTGTATTGAGACTTTATGGTATTACAATATTCATCTAAATTTACTTGGAATGTTCTGAAATTCAGCAGACAATTGGGAGAAACAGCAAGTTATATTAGTAAGAGAAAGGCATAAAATAATCTATTTATTATCAATTCTCAAATGTGAGCGTATAATCAACGAAGCCCGGAATCTACGCTGATGTCAAAGCCAACAACGAGCGAACGTTTAAATTGAAGTGAAAATCTAATAGACACATTTCGGGCCACACTATTGTTTTTTAAGCCATTTGAAATATTTTAGAATTAATTCAATGGCTTAAAAATATATTTCAGAATATTTAAATAATGTTTGGGGCCGTCACGGCGTATGACTGCCAACTCTACGGTCGTGGATTCGATTCTCACTGAATGAACTTATAACCTATCGCGGTTATTAACTTTTAAACACATTTCAGGTTATATACTTCAGTGGTGCATCGATAGAAAAGTAAATTATAATAACGATAAAAACGACTGGACCACCGCCTTTATTTTAATTTTTCATAACTACCCTCAATTATTTATAAAAGGGGTATTTAATACTTAATGCTGTTTACAAGCGCTTAACATTTTAATTAAACCACTTAAGTAGCGGGCATGGAAATATTGAAAAGCTCAAGAGCTTAAGGAGCTTTGGGCTATATTTTTAAGAAGCATTTCTATACAGCCCAGACGGTCTCCCAAGTTCCCCAGACTTAACTTGGTGCTTGCTTAGAACTACTGAATAATGAGCTTGACACTTGAAGTAAAAGTTAGGGCCAACGAACGATTTTTTTTATATGTAACTTAAGTAAAAATTACATTATTATTAATATCATATAATGTTTTTTTTATAATTATACGGTTGTAATAAGACCGTTGTATTGTGTGGAAAGTCTGAGTGTAAAAATGATGGTTGTGAGTTTGATAGGCATTGGGGAAAATAATTATAATCCGGAGGGAAGTGGAGAAAGGAGTGTCTTGAGCAATGAAGGTAAGTGTTAGTGTTTTGTAAGGAGACCAATAAAGCCAATAACTACAGGTGCAAGTTCCAGGTACGGCTCGATATTTTAAAATTAGAATTTTTAATAAATGTTTTAACTACACCAGGGGTTCTCTTCACATCATACAAATACAGAATATAACACTGTCCCTTTTGCCTTCTCTGCTTTGTGGAAAAAGACAAGAAGCTGAGAAAATAAAGTAATTTAAATGTTATAGTGAAAATAATTTTTCCATTCCATACAAAAGAAAAATAAAACATATTTTTTATTGATAATAAAAACTTTAAATAAATGAGTAAAAAGAACTCTATTTAATTCCACAGAGATAAGAAAGGCAGATAGATATAATAGGATTTTTTATTTTAAATGAAAAAACTGTTATGACGGCCAGCTTACTACTGTAATATGATTCAAGGTGGTAACTAGATTAACTATTGATAGATTACACAAAAATAAAGATATTTATAAAAAAATATATTTACTTCGAGAAGTTTATTTTATTTAAGAACCAAGTTATCCATGAATTACACCATAAACAATTACACCATACCGTAAACAATTACACCATAGCGTATGTCGAGGAATACACGTATCTCGGCCAAATTATTTCACCAAAAGCAATGATCGACAAGGAAATTACAAACCGAATACAGTCTTCATGGAAAAGGTACTGGTCCTTAAAAGAAATTTTTAAAAATTCATATATACCAATAGAAGTTAAAAGACAAGCATACAATTCTTGCATACTCCCTATCATGACGTATGGGTGCCAAACAAGGGCCCTTACTAATAAAAATATTCAAAAATTAAAAATATGTCAACATAACATGGAAAGAAGTATACTGTATATAAGGAAAAAAGATAAATTAACATTAAAATCCATAAGGAATAAAACTAATATAATAGACGTAACATACACAGTAAAAAAATTAAAATTGAAGTAGGCAGGGCATATTATCCGGAGTGGGTTCGAGAAATGGGCTAAAGATGTCACAGAGTGGTATCCAAGGGAAGGAAAACGAAAAAGAGGACGACCACTACGGAGATGGGAAGACGACATAAAAGCATCAGCGGGAGCAACATGGACGAGGAAAGCACACGATCGTCAAGTATGGAAGGATCTGGGGGAGGCCTTTGCTGAAAAGCAAAACAAACAATTTACCGATGTCTAGATTTTAAGTACCTTATTATATATTGTAAATATTTAAGTTTGTTAATAAGGGCTATTTCTATTCTATTCTATTCTATCCATGAATATTATAGTTGTGAAGTATAATTTAACACTTCCGTCCCGTCCCGAACTCGGGTGTAAAGCGAATAAATCTTTTTTTTCACACCCTCTGCCTATAAAACTAAAAATTAAAAAAAACCAGTCAAGTTTGAGGTTTGAATAGTCTTGACAGACGGACAGACATAACACAGTAATCCTATAAGGATTCCGTTTTTTGCATTGGAGACTTAAAAGAACTAAAAAAAACTAACTTCTCATTCTCACACGTAATAAACAACCAAGCCACAGTTTGGCGAGCAATTACAACGTTAAACAAACAATTTCTAATTCGAAACACAAACGTCGCAACCGAAGTTCTTGTGAAATTAAAGAGCGGTAAGAGAGTGGTGTACTTTGTGTCAATAAAGTCGTCGTTCATTGCTCGATAAGTGTCTCGGCGGTAAACAGGCAGTTCTGCATTTTATGTGTAATTAAAACGAGTTGCAGACAGACGTGCGTCACCCCCGAGAGTGGAGCGAGTAAGTGGCCGTGTAATTGATAGAGTACGTTTTGGCGCGTGTTTTTTTAAAAAATATGTTTTATGTTTTTTTTTTTTTTAATAAAGCGCTAGGCAACAGTGTTTAACCAGACTACTCGAGTTATGCATGTGTTGTGGTAATGCTAAACTTTTTGGTTTGCTTAATTTTTGTTTTTTTTCTATAAGGATGGTGTTCATATAATTTATTCTTGCAGCGGCTAAATATTAAGGAAAAACTACGGATTAATATTTCGACATAATTATAGTAGCTTTTACTCTACATTAAGTTCAAATATGAAAACTAAAATTTAAGAAAAAAAGAACCTGCATAATCTAAAACTAAAAGTAATAAAAAATAGTAATAAAAAATATATAAATAATATTTTAATCATTTAAAGTAAAGGTAATTGAAAAATAAATAATTAATAAAATTAATGTTATTATTACTTTTAAGTTTTAACATCTATCGGTCTTCTTCCTCCTGGTATTAAACATCTATTATTATCATTAAACATCTATCCGTACTTCAAGTAATACCTACATTGTTATTTTGTTAACTTATTAATCTTTATAAAATGTGCAAGTTAACACGTGTAAGTACAAATATGTGTGTCTTACCTGTAAAAGTTAAGGAGTTGTCCTTCCATCATTGAAGTACACCAGCAGCATAAGTTTCAATTATCTTACGCCCTTCCATCTAATATTTCACTTGAACTAGAGGCTCTAATTTCAAATTTGACCTTGCCTAGCCTTAGGGGGCTAAGGCTATTATTTTTCAGGATTTAACCACTAATGTATAGTTTTAATTTTATATATTATACTAGTTCTAGTTCCTTATTAATCTTGATTACCTTTATAGTGCCGAAATACGCGTTTTTTGCTATTTGCAATTTTTTTAAACATATAAAAAATATATATTAAAGAGAAAGAAAAATATTAGAAGGAACGACTGTCAAACAGGCAGCCCTGTTCGGTGCGGCACTCCGCCTTTAGTGGTATACTTACTTGCTAATTAATTACGGAAACATACTGGAATTTTCCGATCCTGATATGTGTTTGTTTTAAATATATTTTAACAGTTGAGAGCTTATAAAAACAAACTTGAAATAAATGTATAATAAAGGTTTATTTATAAAGTACTTCCAGAAGCCAGTCGTAGCGAAGAGGCACAAGCATGTGACTGTAAGCGCGATAGGTTTTGGATTCCTAGTCTAATAATGAAATGAAAATATTAAATATTTTCATTTTCTCCATCTCCTTACCCTGCTATGCGCGGGAGCTGTATCCCAAAACAAAAAAAAATCCTGCATTACTAAACATACAGTGTAGAAAGGGAAATATACATCTGAGTAAATATTTAATTTCCTCAAGTAGTAATCGAATCCACAACCAATTGCGTTTAGTCACACTTTGTGCCTGTGCACTACGACTGGCCTTAGAAATTGTACATAATTTAATTTGAAAAATACCTATCCATATACATAAAAACCGTGAATCGAAAAACTCTAAAATATATATATTTCTTTTTAGTAATCACGTGGCAAAATATATATTTTCAACTCATATTTCATACAATGAACTACTCAGTAAAGCCACAGATTTCAGTAGATTCATATCATCAGTCATATTTGATCATCCTCTTTGAATAACGGGTGCGTTTGTCTCTGTCTTCGTATCCTAACAGATGAACATCCGTTTCCCGCTCAATCTGGCATTGGAAATATATTTATTTTTTACGAAAATTCCTTTTGTTGATACAGTTTTTAATTAATCTGATGCGGTTTCTTAAATTTTATAATAAGGTTTGCTTTAAATACAGGGTGGAAGAGGCTGCGCTTCTTTAATTGAAACTGCATATAGGGTAAAAAATTTCAAACTCGAAGCTAAAGAAATTAATCAAGATGCCTCAACAGTTTGGACGTAGGATTTTTTTTTCATTTCACGATTTTTCTCCATACCTGTATTTCGTGTGACGCACACATACACATACTACTACAAAAATACTACTAAGCGTTGCCAAACTTCTACTTTTCATTCGTCAAAACCAAACCGAACGAGAAAGAACGATATCTCGCGTTCTTTGTCACGCAATTACCTATTTATTATAAATCTAAATAACGTTCAAACCTCTTATTAAAATTGTTTAACAAAATCCTACTTTAAGTCAATTTATTATATCACCTTTATTATGAAATTATTTAGAAATACTGCATGGTTATTGAACCACCCACAAAGTAATATTCAAAATTTTTAACACAAAATGATATTGAACTACGATAGATAGATACTTACATTTAACATTAGTTTTACATCGTCGTTGTCGCATTCTCCTTTTACTATCACTAATATTTACATCATAAGTAATATTAAAAACTCAACATTTGTTTGAAACGTCTTAAAAAAATGTATGTTTTGATAGTACACTCAAATACTGACACAATAGTTTCACATTTGAGAAAAATACTCAGTAATCACATCATCACGATCACGAAACATTCATCACGATTTTAGAAATCCGATTAATGATAAAATTAATATTAAACAACATCCAAATAATTTAAAACACTTAATAATTATTCAACGTATAAAATCGAACAAAATAATGTAAATACAACAGAACTTAGCCGTTCCGCGGCTAAGTTCTGTTCTCACACAGATAATTAAAAACATTGTAATAGTTGCCATTAACTAAAATACTTATCGAATATACTATTAAATTTTTTATTAAGATTTTCATTATTATTTATATTTGTATGATTATTTTGATAGAAAATCGTATAAAAATTAAATATTAAACGAGTTTTATAATGTTACACGAGGACCTGCGAAAACTCAATACGAAATAAATTAATATTTAGTAATTATTTGTAAATAGTATTGATAATTTTATTAATTATTTTAATATCAAATCATGCGTAAAAAGTATAATCTACATTTATTATTAATTATAGTGTTATATTGCACAATCAATCAATATTAAAAATGAATTTTGTTATCTGTACAAAGACACCCCGCTCACGCCGCACCGATTACCGGGGATTCCCATAGAATCGGTGCGGCGCGTACATTCTGCGCAATAGTAGTTGGGTCGGACTATAGCTGAATGCTATTTACTAAACCATATAAATACAACGGGTTATGGGCCCAGGCCACGTCGTAACAATAATAAAGAAGTTTGCATCAATCGTAGAAAATTAGAAATACTGGCGAGATTAAAACAGCGTTACTTCACGCGACGCTTCGGCGTTGGTATTGAAATTTGGAGGTTAAGTTGCCGGGAAGGAATAAAAAAGAAAAACAAGCAAAATAAACAATCACAATGGAAAGGAAACAGCACAGTAATAAAACTGGAAGGAGTAAAAAATTGGAATGCTTGGAAGTTCCAAACCATAATACTACTACGGGGGGAAATTGTGTCATCATCATCTGCATTTATTGTAAAAAGAAATCCTACAATTAAAAGAAATATTAAATGTTTCAAGTGTAATAATATGGGTCATTATCGAGCTGAATGTAATGTGGACAGAAAATGTAATATTTATTGTTAAAAAAAGTGAAAAAAAATGCTATTATTGTAATAATTTTGTAAACATGTTAAAAATGAGTGTTAGTTTAAAACGGGAACATAAAAAATGTGTTTGTAGTGCAACAAAAGTAAAATTAAAAACCTAATAGAAATAATTCAATAAAAGTGTGTGTAAAGTGTATTCCTAAGTGTTGCGTTAATTTAACATCAGCTCGCCGCCGTTGCCTACATACCTACGCTAGTTGCTGCGACTCGATTTCTTGAATGAAGCGTGTGCGACGTTGCCGCTTTGACAGGTAAGTGTGTGAGTGATAATGTAACACTTTACAAATGGCGTTTTTTTTTAAAACGATTATTTTATTATTTATTTTGTTTGAAAAAATAACTTTTTCATTTTTGGGAATTATTTTTTTTCTGAATTATATTAGGCTTTTATAGAGTAGTTAAAACTGTGGTTTCATTTAAAGTGGTGCCGTCAATTCCACCCTGTATAAAAAAATTAATTTATTGTAGCAAAATTTAATATTTAATAATATATTATTATTGTTATAATATATATTTTTAATATTATAATAATATATATATTTTTTTTAATATTATTTTTTTTTAGACACAGATTATGTCATAACAATTGTAATGAGTAATTTGAGGTTAATTATTTCAAATAATTGAATAATTTGAAGTTAATTATTTTTGTTTAAATATAAAATATATATCGAACATCAACAAGTACTAATTAAGTAATTAAATTATTCTTTAGTAAAATATACTTTTTACTTTTTATTTTATGCTTAGAAGCTTTCTCCGTAAAGGATTATCCTTTAAACTTCATTTGCTAATAGTACCTAGTTGATTTTTAACAGCAAATATTTATTAAGAATCTTCTATATTATTCAATATTTTTATTAATAACTCATTAATTTATGTATATTATTGTTTTAAATATTTTAGAGTAATGATTTATAACGATCTACTTTTGTATTAAAGGAAACGACGAGTCGGGAAAATGTTCACTTGATTTTTGGCAATTTTTAAAATATTTTATAATTATTACGAGGCCAGTGGTGGCACAGGGGCATAAAGTGTGACTGTAACGTTTACGCGACAGATTGCGGGTTCAAATCCTACTTTTCATTTCTTCCCTCAGGTGTCGACTCAAAGCACAGCTTTGAATTCCGCCACTCAACACCCAATGCCTACAGAATTCTACAGAAAGTGAAACGGAACGGAATGTCTTAACATTAGGCTTTCTGCCTATCCCGCTAAATACGGGATACAGCGTGAAACTTAAAAAAATATATAACAAAACTATATTAAAAGTTGAAAAATGAAAACACAACCAGTTATTAAGTAAACAGCGTTCCAGTGCTCTCTACAAAATTGGCCAATATTTTATTTAGAAGAGGAATATACCTTTTCTTATTTCTTGATATAGTAATACCAACTAGGTAAAGCTAAATTTTCATAAAAAATGTACCGCTGCAATACACTACGCCAGAATACACTAACAACGATAGCAATGAAAATCGAATGTCTACATATATCAGAGTTTGTGAGGGACCAGAATAATATTACTTACTTTGAACAACAGTAATATCGCGCGTAATCTTTGCCTCGCTTTGTTTGCGCATATGAGAAAAGTCGCGTTGTTATAACATATAAATTTAAGTCCGCATCCAACAGTCTACTACAAATAGATAATGGAATTGTATTATGTTTGTTTGTATATATGAGAAAAACTTCATGTTTATTACTATTTAATGCATCGCTAAAATAAATACAATTATTTGAAAAAATACAAGTATTTAAATGAAAATAAATGAAATGAAAATATTAAATATTTCCTTTTTTCGAATGGTAATTGAACTCACAATCTGTTAAACTATAATTTTTGACTAAATAAATACTTATTCATTCATTTTGTGCAAAAAAAATCTAGAATAAAGGAAAAGCAAAATGACTAAAGTATGGAAATTTTATATTTAGCGCTCCGACAACACATATTTATGCTCTATATTTATATACCTATTCCTTGTCTATATATCTATGCCTAGACTCGGAAGTCCCAGGCACTGCCCGGGGCTACTCCTACTGCGACAAATGGGCCCAGGATCCATACAGTAAACACATGTTATGCTAAGAATAAGAAGCGTATTATTTTTGATTCACGCTCTATCCCGCATACATCATGGTATGCATAGGAAACCTGGGAATCTAAAATTAAGACATTCCGTTCTCGTTTAAACACTGACTGGAATTAACGCCGCGTTTTACCTCGTTACCAGAGCGTAGAAATGAAAATATAAGAAGCTTCTTTTCTTATATTACATTTACAATACAAATCCACCTCCATCCCCAGAATACACATACAATCAACCACAGTGGTGACACCCTCAAGCCACCACATATTATATATAAAATTTGATTAAGACATTCACGTACTAAGGCACTACTTACATGTATCAAATTATACGCAAAAGATATAAGCCGAACGTTTACCCCTCCACACACATAGATAAAGTTTAGCGCGTTTGAATGGCAATGGCTGACATTATCGTAAAAGTGGAAACTTTGCGTGGAAATAGCTCCGGCGAAACATAAGGGGCTCACATACAATTGCCAAAGTTTCTAATGTACTAGGTCATGCGTTTTCATTGTACGCGTGATAAATGTCGAACTACGTTTCCGGTCGCTTACGTTATATATTCAATTAATAATACACCGCTCGTTAATAATGGAGGTTCATTTGTTTTAGTATTGTCCTCGTATTCGTTATTGCTGGCTACCGTTTGAAAAGAATTGTATTATAATAATTTATAGTTACTAATATTGAAACATATTAGTAAATCAATAATAAGGATAGTGGTTTTGACTGCTTTTTTTGCCCCTGCACCATGACTGGCCTCAGTAAATACTAATAATAGAATTCAATAAGAATTTATTTCCTTACTCTAGTAAGACACCGTTGAGTTCCGCCGTTTTAAAAACTTGTAATATTAGTATTATACTTAAAAATGGAAATATTAAATATTTTAAATATTGCAACAGTAAATTCTCCACATTTTTCTTTAAAAGTTCTGAAATTCATAATTAATTGCATACATTTAGTTCATTTACATATTATAAGCCACTCCATTTACCTAATTTAATTAGTAAAAACATGTTATGTATATAAAATTCACCTATTTTTCAACAATTATTATTTCCTGTGGGAAATTAAAAAAAAACTTTAGTATGAAAAGTTTGTACCAATTAAGTTTTTTTGCATTTGAGCTTTTAAAGTTACTTACGAAATGAAATAAAGGCATCCCAAGTAATGCTGAGTGTCTGAAGTGGCGAAACTAGTCTAAAACAATATTATAATTTGTCTTTTTCATTATTTTTCTAATATTTCGATTTCTTTTATTTTTTACCTTCACGCTGTATCCAGCACGCAGAAGGGTAAGCAGAGGGAACCTGGGAACCTAGTGTTAAGATACTTCGTTTCCATTAAGGCATTTCTGTTCCCCACTTTCAGCCAAATTATGGAGGCAATGCGCGTTGACCGATGGAACTTAACTGATATTTAATATTTCATTCCTCAGAGTGGGAGTCGAACCCACAGTCATCGCATTTACAATCACACGTGATATAAGGTAAAATACTGAAACGCCGGACTTTCGCCTTGGTGCCAAAGCGAAGAAAAGAGAATATTAATAAATAATAGCTCATTCACTCGGGGGCATAAGAGTGTGACTGACCCATGAGCCCCTGTGCCACGACCGCCAACATTAAATTGATCCTAGAGTTTCGTTTTTTTTCATGGAACTGCTATTGTTACTTAAGTTTATAAATAACAAAACATCAACTACATTATATGCTACAAACGTTGTTGTAAACATGTGAGGTAGAATTAGTTCCATTTATATTTCCTTTTCCTTTGAATAAAACTCTAAAGCAGCAGTCATAATGGAATAATCGTTCTGCTGCACGACGTAAATGGCGAAAGCACTTCAGTACGCTTGCTGCGCTCACTAGATAATCTTAAACAGCCAATTCGAGCTTAGCATATGGCGAAGTAGTCATACTCATAATTCAGTCTCGAACACTCTGTCCTAATATGGTTATACTTAGCCTGGCTCGTAATGTGGTAGTAGATCTGAATTTGTTCAAAGGTAATTTTTATCTAATTAATTTTATTAACAGTAAAAAATACGATGCACAAATGAAATCTTTGAAAATATTGTGATAACTATCACTAATTAATTTCTCTTTTTTTATTTTTTTTTTTAGCTTTTCGCTGTATCTTAACAGTAATCTATCGCTGTTCTACGGCGTTGGCTATGTCTTGAGAGACATTAAAAACTTTTGTTTCTATTTTTGTTTGTTTATTATTGCAACGTGCTTCATAACCAATTTGTAAAATATTCATAATATATTTGTAAAGGGAGACCTGGGTTGACCTTCGAAAACTTCGAAAACGAATGAAGAGGTTGATGACAGTGGGCGAGGCGAAAGAAGTACGCAGAGACCGTAGTGTTTGGCGCTCTATTCTCTCTGGTTACTCCGTGAGGGATACATCGTGAAACAAAATGAAGTTAAATTAAAATATATTTAATACTAAACACACTCAAATGATATTCAAGCGAGCGGACAGTTTACGTTGTAGCTTAATAAAGTTTTCAGCATAAATTAAACAAGACATTCCTTAATCCCGAGCAAGCCGGCGCCGGCGCTGCAGGTCTTCCTATCGCGTTACAGGATCAGGATTCACTTAACAAGTCCTCTCTTCATTAAACGGTTTAATAGCTTTTGTCTTCTAAGTTTTGCCTGTTACGATGTTCTATTTATTTAGTTATTACCATAACCAGTCCTGGTGCGGAGCATACACGTGTGATTGTGAACGGGTTCGTTATGAGTTCGATTTCCACTCGAAGAAAGAAAGAAATTTCCATTTCTCTCCTATTTAATGTTTTCATTTCTTCCTTGTAATGTCGAAGCAAATCGCGACATTAAGTTCCTTTTAATAGAAAACGGAGTGTCTTAAACACTACGTTCCCTCAGCCTACACTGCTGTGAGCGGGATACAGCGTGAAGCTTAAAAAAACTAAAAATTCTAATATCAATATTTATACCGAACAAAAACCCACTAGATTTAATCACTAAATGCTTTACTTTAATTAACATAATCTACAACAGCGTATAACAAATACTAGGCCATTACAAAAATGATATTCACACGAGAGAGAGAGAGAGAGATATTAAGTAGTGCTTAGGCAGTATAATTAAGTGTTACTCACTCAATTATTCGCAACTCGATGCGAGATCACGGCCCGCGCCCAGCGCCCGCAAATCCTACCGCCGCGTGCCAAAATACAACGCCACAATTAAATATGTGAAAGGGGAGACACTCGGATGGATTATACGAAATTAAGCTCGGGAAACTTGGGAAGCTTGGGAAGTAAAATAAGTGGGCATAATTAATTACGATGTCATAGCGACGACATGCTTAATTTTCCTGCAAAATGAATGAGGAGGGCAGTCGTGATGCAGGGGTACGAGTGTGTCTGTAAGCACGACTGGTTGTGAGTTCGATCTGCCACTCGAGGAAATGAAAGATTTATTTATTTAAATTTTTATTTTCAATTCTTTGTTCTGGTGTCCAGGCAAGCGCGGCGTTGAATTCCGCCACACAACTCGTATTGCCTCCAGGATTTCGGTGGAAAGTGGAGAACGGATTGTCTTAACACGCCGACTCTGCTGTGTGCGGGATACAGCGAGAAGCCGATTGGATTTTTGATTTAAAAATAAATAAGAACTTTAAATTTAGGACAAATTTTCGTGAACGTTCAGTTTCCACAATAGTTTGTTGCAATTAAAAGAATCCCACTTTAAAAGCTCCGAAAGCTTTGCTTGTTTCTAATTTTGGATGAATCGGTATATTAAAAAATTTAAGAAGAGATTTAGCTAAGTGAAATTAGCAACTAAATTCCGATGTATACGGTGGAGAGTGACTTTACATGTTCACAATATTTTTATCACTTCGAGTTTCTATTTCCGTTAGGGTTGCCTATGTTTTTAGATCAAATTTGTATAGACGGCAGAATTGTTTATGACAGGGAAAAACACTTCTAAGGTATTTATAAAATCTTATTATTCTAGAAGAAATTCCTATTCAGTACCTTTATACGACCGTGCAAGTTACAATATTCATTCTAACACAAGTTTAAGGCTTAATTTCCTCTGCCAGTATTGTGACTGCCGCCATAACGCTCTGAGATTACGCAGTGTCGTTACGATGCTCGTTTAGATATGGAGCATGAGGAATTGCAGATCTGGAGGAGTCAAGTCTTGGAGAATCATATGACCTCATTGTTCAAGAATGTTCATATGAAATATTCGATGTATATGTATATGAAATATTAGATAATCGCTTTTTTTGTATTGCCTATTTAAAAGTTTTCTGCTATTAAGTGTCTGACAGACAATGCACAGACGAAACTACTGGAGTGTAGCTTAGTGTTCGGTGAACTAAGAGATAATTTCTCGAAATTACTACGAACGCACCGGCAAATTATTAATATTTATTTTTTTTATATTTAATTATCATTCTTTGATTTTTACACCACCAAAAATACAATTTCATTTTAAAAAGATATCAGAAGCTGATATTTTTATTATCGTTATGATATACAAATAAAACCAAACGTAAATATAAAAAATTGTATAAATAATGTTCTTATTTTTAAAATTACAGCGGTTTTAAACGTAATACTTATTTTCATTACCTACGTTTAATTATAAATAATTTGTAATATTTGATTAATATGTAATAAAATTAATAATATGTTGTAAATCAAAAAGATCGTCATGGATAAGGCGCAGCGTTCAGCTCCGTCCCTTAACACGCGAGGATTGTGGGTTGTATTCCTACTCGAGGAAATGAAATGTTTAATATTTTAACTCCTTCGTTCTGGTAACGAGATAAATCGCGTCGTTGAGCTCCGCCACTCAACACGTAATGCCTCCAGAATTCGGCGGAATTAGGGAACGGATTCTCCACTCCCCTCCCTCTGTCTACCTTGTTTTGTGCGGGATACAGCGTGAAGCAAAAAAATAAAATGACAATTACAGTGTTATTTATTTAATATGACCACAGTTCTTGTTATAAGATAACCTATCTTAACTACTTTTATTATATTTTGTACAATCATTAATCAAAGGAAAACCAAATATTGTCTGCAAAATTAATCTCTTATCGCCGAGGTAAACCCGTGCGGCGGCTTATATCTAAATAAAAATATACCGAAAGTGTGCTATGCGGTGTTCTTTGATCTTTATTATATAATAAAGTTAGTTCATTTTGCTGAAGTAATGAATATTAATGTTCTCGTTTTAGCCATAAAATAAACTTTATCAGAACAACGGCAACGCGTTGTTGTTCCTTTGCCACCTATTCTGAAGTGATAAATCTACAAAGAATAAGCCAAACTCAGTTTTATATTCAATTAACTCTTAATGTTGCAACTTTTGTCACATTATAATTTCTAATTAGCTATAATAATAATTGTGGATGAAAATTTCTAATAAATAATGTGTATATATTAGATTGTAACGATACATACCATAGATAAAATATAAAGGTATGTGATATAATTAATATGAAAAAGAATTTAATGGTAATAATTAATAATATTATTTTATTTTATTCTCTATAATAAATAAAAACTTCTGTGGTTTGATTATGTGTTCTGTGATACACAAATAATATTTAAAGTAACGATAAATATTAAGGCCGGTCGGGGCAAAGCGCAGCGTTTAGTTCCGCCACTCAATACACAATGCTTGAAGAATTTGGCGAAAAGAGCCTATGCGTAAACCTATAAAAAATATTATCGATAATATTATGTGTAGCTATATATTATATATCATCATCGTATTTTATATTTTAAAAAATTAAAACAATTAAAATTTTTATTATTGCAAGATATAATGCTGGCTGAACAAAAAGCTGGCAAGGAAATGGAAAAGTAAGAATTGAGATGGCAGATGTGTCAGGTCAATTTATGTAATTAGTACATTTCAGTTATACTTAATATTAAAGTTTAAGTTTAGCACTTTAAAAGCGTGCGAGATTGTGGATATAATAATTTTCATAGGTGTATTTTCGGCTCGTATAAGTCATAAGTACTTTCACTATTTATAACATTACTAGTGGACCCGAACGCGGCTACGCCCGCTTGAACTATATGAACATTTATTAAATATATTTATGAAATTATTTATTATAGAGAGATGCGTTAAGCAAGCTCATTTTTGGTGAAGTTTTCTAACAACAAACTTTGCAATCTAAACCAAAACCACTATATAATACTGCTATAATGGCCTCTATATAGATAACTAAATCAGCTTCACGCTATGTCCCACACACAAAAGGGTAGGCTGAGGGAACCTACTTGAAAGAAACTCCGTTCCCCATTTTATACCGAATTCTGGAAGTTTGCGTGTTGAGTGACGAAACTCTGCGCCGCCAACTTACCTCCTCTGTATATAAAGAACTTAGAAGATAAATTCAACAGCGATAATAATGAAAGCGCACATATAGATGGTGATATATACTTTTGTTCATATGAGACGTAGGCTATACTACATAAACATGGGGTGCCCTAGAAAATTGTGTCCTCATTCCCTGATGCGAAAGTTCAATCTTCAAAACTTTACTTGTGTTTTAAGAAGCGAAGGAAAAAACACAAACAACAAATTTCGAAGTTTGTTAAAAATATTACATATACTTTAATTTTTTTATTATTATTTTTCTTCACGCTGTATCCCACACAGCAAAATAGCCAGAGAAGGCGCTCGAAGAATTGAAAATATTTTTCTTTTCCTCGAGTGGGAATCGAACCCGCAGTCTATCGCGTTTTTTACTTACCCCTCTACCCCTATATATGTGCATCTTATATGTTTATATTATACCTTCTATCAGATTTATTTAGGCTACAGGATAAGCCCAACGTTATCTCCTGTGACACGGGTATTATGACTATGCCAATTTTCAGCAGTAGTGATATTACAGTACCTTTGTTAACAGATATAATATTTTATCTCATATTTTTTTGCTTTTAAGAAAAATCTGATGTAGATATTTCTTTTGTAAAATAAATACATATAAGAAAAGGCGACAGGTTGTCGGTTTGATTCTCATTTGAGGAAATTAAATATTGAAACAAAGTGATCCTACAAGGATTCGGCTTTTATCACTTATGGTACGGAACCCTAAAAAATATTTTTAAAAAGAAGCAATACATTTTTTACCAAACTACCAGATGGCTCAGTGGTATAATGACGGTAAACATGAAGGTTGCAGAGTCGATACCCACTTGGGAAAAGCTTTGACTGAAAAAGGGGACGATGCTTTAACAAAATATTCTCTCCATATAAGCTTCAAGTGAAGCTAAAATGACATTAATTATTAGTACATCGAACTCTATTTCTGTCTGTCTGTCTATTCTGGGTTTTATAAAGCCAATTTCCTAACATTAAAGGGATAGATAAATTAGCAATACAGTTTTATACACTATTATTTAGTTTTTAAAACTAAAACGAAGCATTATCTGTGGCCAATCAATAAAAGAATATTATAAGCAATTAAATTTAAAACATTACACATTTTAAATCGTTTTATAAATTATAATCCGCAACGATTATATACTTACAATGGGAACCTATAAATATTATTTCAATATCAGTTTTTAGTAACACTCGATAGGTTGAGACAAAATGATTCTCGTAATAATTATTAAAACCAGTCACCCTTTTGACTTTTAAAATGTCACATAGGTATAACATTCGTAAATGCATGCATGCACGCATGCCTGCACCGACACACACACACACATACACGTACTTACTACTTAGCTAGTAGAGTGTGTGTACACAGGCAAACACATTAATTCTCTTTTGCGCCGCGCAGTCGGTTAAAAAGTAAGCCGCTATCAAAACGCGTAAAAAAATCTAAAAAAACCGCAATCGAACAGAATTTACAAAACAATACAAAAAATTCTATAAAAGATTTAGTTTTAAAATGCTTGCATCAAAAATTCGAGGCGCACTTTTTAAACCGCATTAAGCAATTTCGTTCGCAAGCATTTCATCTTCAGAATTCTCTGAGCTCATAGATGCAATTACGAATAAAATATAAAATGAGCCATATAAAAATGGCCAAGTATTCTACGGAGATGAAAGGAAGACTATAAACAATGCCTAATCTTGTCCCCGCTCCGTTACGTTTTCTGAGAACACAGCCCCTAATGTTTGTATAGACGATGCTTAAGTATAATAATTGCTCGCTTCCCAGTCCGCTCGACCGCCGCAAGCCGAGGTTCGAGTCCCGTAGGGGGCGCCCTTACAGTCGTCGACTTCCTCACAGGCAGCCACTACCGAACCGGTGTCGCTGTAAAAGCCAATAGGGCTAGAAGCATTAACCTCATGTTCGAAAAAAGGAAAAAATAATAATAATTGTGCCTGAGCTGAAGTGGTCATTCCACTGGTTGGTACCCAGAGTCCCGCTAAGCTATGAGTGACTAATGTTTGACTATGTTAATGAGATGGTAATGATGGCACGAACGCCGTAACTAGATCATCCGCATCCGCCTCCGCCTCCGCTTTCATCAGCTATCGGCTGTCGGTCATCGTGCACACAACACACCAAAGTGATGTTTACAAAAGCTTTCTGAATCAACATTGATTTTAACTTTGTTTGAAATGGGAATGTTACACAATTTGAGTGGTTAAATATTAGCTACTTAATATCTAGGGTTGGGTGTGGATTATATATTTTTTTAAAATGAAAAGTTTTTTAAGTTTTTTTTTTTACAATTTATTCAGGTGAACCTGTACAATGTTTTGTATTTATTGTTTTGTGTTTCGCCACTCAACTGACAACACACTCAGGTTAATAGCGGGAAATGTCATATAACATATAAAATATTTATTTTTAATTTAGTAAAATTTGGTAATATTAATATAAGCTAAAATATACTTATTTTAGTTTTTAAATAACATTTGTAAATTAAAAGTACAATAATATTGGAAAAAGGTACCAACCTTTTTAAAACCAAAATCTGATCTGGTAAAACTTTTTTTTTCCTGTGTGAATTAAAAGAAGGGTACATTTGTAGGACGATAAATGTATAATCTATATATATAAAAGGACTTGTCCTCACTGACTGAGGTAAGACGCGCGCACAGCCGTAACCGCTGAGGGTAGAAACGCAAAATTTGGACAGATGTTTACTTTCGTAATCTGGACATCCACTAAGAAGGGATTTTGAAAAATTTTAACCCTCAAGGGGTTAAATAGGGGTTGAAAGTTTGTATGGAAAAATCTTTAAATCGCCACCGATTTTTATAAAATTTAAAATTTAGACTCCTAAAAATATTTCATTGAACACATGTTTCATGGGCTATTAGAATTCACCCTTGAATACGCAAGCGAAGCTGCGCGCGTCCGCTAGTATATGTATAATATCCAATACATGCCTTACTAATATCGGTGAAATAAATTTAAAACCGAAAGCCGTTCCTGAATAAAAATCATCATTCGATTAAGGAACTTTTCAGGTTTCTATGAATGTAAATCTGAATAAAAGTATTTAAGAGATTGCTATAGGGCTTAAAGTATGCCAATCCTCTGTAAATTGTGGGTTGCTTGGACTGGTAAAAGTAAAAGCTGAACTGGAGTTATTTTTCATAATTCATCCGCTTAACAAGTTCGGAGGTGGCTATAAACTTATCTATAATTTTTCAAAAACTTTCATAATTACCTAATGTAATCAAGTCTAAGTTTGCTTTTACAGAACGATAGAAAGAACATGAAGACCCAATCCAGGGTTATTTTATAGAAATGAAATAGTATTATTACCCTGACACTTAACTATACATATATTTTTAAATGTGTACAGTAAACCTAACCGACTCAATCTACTCCACGTTACACTCTTCAACTCTTGATGTTTGGTCCATTGGCTCTCATGATCTGCATCGTCACATCGATCGCTGCCATGCTATCCGGGGGTTCTAACTCCAGGGAAACACTTAGCAAGGCATTTCATTCTGAAACAGTGCCATGCCATTTTAGTGACGCTCTTGGAGATTATCCGCAACGTCACAAATCCCAAGGATACATAAGAGTTCTTCTTCTTCCACCTCCTGGCATTAATCCCGGCATAGCAGTAGTAGATAAATTAAATATTTTTTTGATGTTTTTTTTTATAAAAAGCAAATTTGAAGCTCAATAAATATAGTTAAAATCTAAAAGGGCCTTCAAAATGCCTGGGACACATGTTTTTAATGAACTTGTCAAAATATTTTTTATTATAAATTATTCACTTGCATTTTTTGAAGCACATATTGCTCGTGTTCGGAAAACTTTTAGCCAATTTTATTGCTATATAGTTATGTACGATGGAGAAATATATTTAAAACCAAACTCTCTGATTGATTATTTATATTTTAATTTTAAGACTAAAAATATTTTTTAGAAAATAATTCAAGTAAGGTGATATTTCATTGATTTTTATTTCACATTTATATTGAAAACTTACAATCGACAGTTATTTCGTCATCAAGGAAGTACACTTTTCGAGAAAATGTAAAATTAGAATAATTCAACGGTCTGTTAGCCGGAAGCTTAGGTTCGAGTCCCGCAGAGGGCGCCCGAATGAATGTATTAATTAGTTGGCAAATGCAGTATAGGTAGTATGCGGGCGAAGCCGCGAGTGAAATTATATTTTAATCAATTACTAAATCATATTTAATAAATACATTATGTTTTAACTATAAAACTGGTAACTGGTATAAACTGCTTATACTTAGATAGATAATAATATTGTAAGCGCATTATTAATAAAAAAATTATAACACTTTTCCGTGTAATACGCACAAACTATTTATATAAGATATTGTTGCAATGAAATAAAATCGCATTTTACCGTGCTCTAATGCCTTTACATGCAATCGGGACTTATCAACTTCGTTGTAAGTCTTCCTACTATTAAAGCCGACGACCGACGACCGATGAGGCACACCGGTGCGAATCCCGCGTTTAATTTTACAATGAAATTACAAAACAGAAAAACATCGCAAGCTATTCTGCATTTTTACGCTCTCATAAATAACGAATTACACAAGAAAGCTGCGCTGATAACAATATGTTTTCAAGAATAATTCATAGTCGTTGCATTCATATGAAAGGGGCACGTACTTGGTAACGTACGGCCCAATTTTGGTGCACAATTTACCTGCAGATGCAACAAACACAAAGAGGCTATATTTCGAAGGAGGGCGAGGGAGGGCGAGGGAGGGCGAGGGAGGGCGAGGGAAGGCGAGGGAAGGCGCGGCCGGGTCGGATTACGGTGGACATCTGCCGCGACACAGAACAATCAACCTAACGAGTCGCGCTCGCGACGGGATTAAGGTCTAACGCCGCTGCGAACAATACCGTCGACGCCCTTTATCAGTTCCACTTAGACGTTAACAGATCGCTCGTGTCGTGACGATGACCTTCCTTGTTTATGGCTAATCCTAAGTGGATTACTCTTTGCCCCGCTACTGACTGCTGACAAATACGACAGCCATAGCCATCCATGTACGGTCTGTTTCCTTAACCAAATACTATTTTATTAAATTAATATTAACTTTATTATTAATATTTGTAAATCTATAATACTCAAATATCACATTGTTTCCATAGACTATAATGTTTTCTTGGAGCTAAATAATTTAACCTAATTGATGTTATTATTCAATCTTAAAATTTATGAAGCAATTGATTATAAATAAACTGTCTATATTAATTGTGTAACAAAATCTACTTGCATAATTACACGGGTATATTTAATATTTTTTTTTATTATGAGCTTCACGCTGTATCCCGCACACTGAAGGGTAGTGCAGTAGGAACCTAGTGTTAGGACACTCCGTTCCCCATTTTACGACGACTACTGGAGGCATTGCGCGTTCATTGTTACTTGCCGGTCCATGAGTCGTATTCGTAAAAGTGGTACCTCATGATAAAAAAAAGTTAGTCATAATTAATTTTATTTTAACAACTAAATCTATAACTCCAATTTAGAATACTCGTATATACCAAGATCTATCTATTTTACAGATTGCCGACGGAACAGCAGTTACTTTAAAGAATCTCTAGGAATTTTAATCATAATATTTAATAACATTGTCTGGACGCCCCAGGTATTGCTTACATTGCCGAGGTATTGTATAGAATAACTAAATTATAAAGATTGCTGGTAACATCTCTCTTAGGTTCAAGGTACTCTCTTACTTCAGAGTATTGCGATGCATATCTGAATGGTATGCTACATACTTATTCACGAACCTCTAACAAACGAACGCGAACTAGTTGTGAAGCATTTTATTAATTAAAACTTAAATAAACAACAACAAACAACTACACAATAACAAAGATAAAAGAAATTCAGATGTTCTCATCGATGTTATATCATTTTATAAAATTATTAATTATCTACTTGTCGTGCAATAACTAATAAAATGTGAACTCTTAATATCAGAGTATAAAATTCTGAAATGAAATGAAATTATATATTATCTGGCTGTCGTAGTGCGGCGTTGTGGATTTTAGATTCTCATTCGGATAAATGAATATTCGTCTCCTAGCTAGTAAGAAGACACAGTGCGACGTTAAGTTTCACCATTCAACACGAAATGTCTCAAAATTAGGGCGAAAAGTGGAAGTCTTAAGATTAGGTTTCCTCTGCTTACCCTGCTATTTGCAGGACATACCGTGACCACTCAAAAGAAATTCAATTTGGAGGTAGTTATTTAAAATTTAGAAGCTGACATAAACGAGATATCTCCTAGCTACCATTTACGAACTTCTGTTAAAGTATTCGGTGACTTTCGGTACATTTCCTAGTAACACAAAAAATATTTTAGTTACTTTTACAGATACTATTGATTTTAAATATAGGTATAGATACTATCGAGTTTGTGAGAAATAAAGCTTGTTCGGACACTTTTATGTCTCTATAAGGAAATGTATAGATATTGATGGAGGCCCTATTTATTTATTTATTTATTTATTTATTTATTTATTTATTTGGTTTATCACATAGGTACAGTACAGCTTTGTAAGTTTGGTATATATATACTTAAAAAAAAATAAGAACTATACATATGTTTGTTACGATAAACTCCACATGCAAATATTTATGTGTGAGAAAAAGATTACCTAATAACAATCACAGTCTAAAAAAAAATAAAAAATTTTGTCCTTACAACTAAAACTGCATAAAAGTAAATTCTAAGTTACAAAAAGTTACAACAAGATTCGATATAATACTATTATTTAACTTTATAAGCCAGTTTACTCCTAATTTTATGGAGTGATTCCCAAAAAATATCAATTGTTGCTGAATATTCGTTTTCTATGCGACACAAACGTGAGACTGGCGAGTTAGAGCCCAACGCGGTTCTGCGAATTGGGGGCTGGAAAAGTGTTACGGGATTTCTAGGGCATTTATAGGGAACCTTAAACTTAAACAACTGTAACAGGTTAGGACAATCATACTGATAGTTCATTAATTTGTGAAGAAAAAATAGATCTAGTATGTCCCTTCTTTCGAGTAACGATTGAATTTTAAAGTACTGCAATCTATCCTTATAAGAAGGTTTGCTTTCTGAGATTCCTCGGAATTTCGCCAAATGCCATAGAAATCTTTTCTGAATTCGCTCGATGCGCAACGAACTAGTTGAATAATGAGGTCTCCAAACAGTGCTATTATATTCAAGGATGCTGCGGACGTGACTATTATAAAGCATTATTTTAGTTTTCGCTTGTGTAAACATTTTGCAGTTTCTCATAATAAATCCAAGTAAGCGTGTAGCTTTCTTCGTAATTTCGTAAATATGGTGATCAAATGTAAGTTTGGAGTCAAAAACTACCCCAAGATCTTTAATTGTGTCTACTTTTATTATAGGTACTCCGTTAACATAACAATCACATTTAATAGTATTAAGTTTCCTGGTGAAAGTCATATGAAAACATTTATTAACATTTAGCAACATGCCATTTTCTTTACACCAATTCACCAGTCCATCCAAATCACTCTGCAGTAGAGCCACGTCTTCGATAGCATCCACGACTTTTAGGAATTTTAAATCATCAGCGTACATGAACGGGGTACAGTGGGAAAACATTGCCGGCAAATCGTTGATAAATATATTGAATAAAAACGGTCCTAAGTGGGAGCCTTGTGGGACACCAGATCGAATTTCATGTAACGATGACTGATAACCTGAGATCACGACATAGAATTTTCTATTTTCTGTGTATGATTGAAGCCACTGCAGTAGTTTTCCCGTATACCCATACCCATGCAGCTTTTGATTCAAGATTTCGTGAGGTACCAAGTCAAATGCCTTACTAAAATCACTATAGATGACTTCAGTTTGATGACCGGCGTCCACAGATTTTTGAATAATCTCTGTAAACTCCACCAAATTGGTGCACGTAGACCTGGACTTAATAAACCCATGTTGAGCATCACTTATCAGAGGCTTAAAATGTGCGATCATTTGAGGAAGGATAAGGCTTTCAAATACTTTGGCGAAAATTGTGAGTAACGAGATTGGCCGGTAATTTAGAACATTATTTTTATCATTACTCTTGTAGATAGGAACTATTTTAGCTATTTTCCATTGTGTTGGGAATATTCCATCTTGCAGAGATTTTTTAAATATTAAAAATAATGGCTCAGATAAGCTTTCCGCACATTTTTTAATAAATTGTGGTGGAATATCATCTGACCCTGATCCTTTACGATAGTCCAGATTATTAAGTGCTTTAATTATTTCTTCCCTGTAGATCTTTATGCCAGAAATTGTATTAAATGCTTTCGTTGGTGCCTTTTTGAAATATTTGCCACTGATATTTTGCGGAGATGTGTAAATACTGGAAAAGTATTTCGCAAATAAATTTGAAATATCCTTTCCGCCAATTGCATTATTTACTCCGTCAGTCATTTCATTAGGGAATGAACTGTTGTTTTGACGCTTGCTTTTTGTATAAGACCAAAAATATTTGGGGTTTAGAGCAATATTATTTTCAACCTTATTAATATAAGATTTGTAGTTTTCACTCGCTAGTAATTCACAGCGCTCATTTATTATGTCTAAGGAGATCTCATCCATAGGGTTTTTATACTTCTTAAATCGAAGATCTAGTTTTTTCCGCTCTCTTAGTAACCCCTTAAGATTGTGGCTAAACCAAATAGGATATTTATAATTTTTTGGCTTATATTTTGGAACAAACTCTTGTATACATGAATTTAATACTTCATAAAAAATTTTAACTATTTCATCAACTGTAAGGTGATAAGATAAAATAACTTTCCATTTTATAGTCAAAAGATGATAATTAATAAGGTCATAATCACTTTTAAAGAAATTGTATCTTTCAGTTGTAATTGAATTACTTTTTAACATTTTAACCCTGAAATCCATAAAAGTTGCGATAATGGGAGGATGAAGCTTATCAATATTAACAAGGGATGATACAGCAGCTGTTACAGAACAATCGTGAATGTTAGTGAAAACTAGGTCTAAAACTCGGCTTGACATGTTTTTAATGCTATTACATTGTATAAGATCGTTTAAATTGGCGAAATCTATAAGCGTACTAGTCAAAGTTGACACACCTAGACAAGAATATTTTTGGGAATCACTATCAAGAGACCACTCAATACATCCAAGATTAAAGTCACCCAAAATACATGTACTATAACTATGCAATTCAGATACACGATTACAGTTATTTACGAATTTTTTTAACATATTTATTCTAACAGGTGGAGGCAAATATACACCACACAAGGCCAAACTATACATTTTGTTTGAAATTTTAAATTGTATTGTGATCCATAAATCTTCGCATTCGCTCTCCCAACTGTACATGCGACTGCAATCAATTTTTTTAGAGACAGCTATAAGTACTCCACCTCCTTCCTGTTTATGTTGGAAACTTGATAACTTTCTGTCTCTCCTAAATACGACGTATCTATTGTCAAACAATTCGGAATTTAGTATGTTATCATTGAGCCATGTTTCAGTGAGAACAATAATGTCATAAGTATTACAGCATATGTTAGTGTAAAAGGTATGGGTTTTGGTTCTCAATCCACGTACATTTTGATAATATATGTTTAGATAGGAGAATGTTATAGTCTTAACATTGAAACATGTTTGGAGTGACAGCTGATTACAGTGTCGTACTTTTAAGAAAATCAATATCCTTGACCAGCTTACATTCAGAAAAGTCAGTTTTACGCATAAAAATTCGACCGCTCTTAACCCATACATGTTTGTATCCTTTTTCTCTCGCAACAGTCCTAGCGGCAGCATGAAGGTGCTTGTTTGCAGCTGACAAGTGCTCACTTACGAATACGGGCTTTTTTTCTCCTGCAATTCCCATATGGCACGTGTTAAGTTTATTATTAGGATTGGTTTTATTGTACTTTATGACAGACGATAAAATCATATCCCTAGTTTTCGGAGAGTCCAGTTGTAGAATAATAGAACGGGGTCTTGAATTATGGGGGTCTAGTTTTGCTATTCGTGTACAATGTAAAATATGATCTCTCTTTAAATTACAATTTACGGCGGTAGTCAAATTTTGAATCAAAGTATCGAGATTTTCATTTCTACTTTCTGGTACACATTGTATTTCTAAGTTGTTTGCTCTATTATGTTGCTCAATATTATTAATCTTGTTTGTAAGAGTCTTCAAATTTAAAGTTAAGTTTATGTTTTCATCTTGTAATTTTTTGATCGTTTCTGAGGTAGTATCAACCTTCTTTCGAATATCTTCGTATTGACAGTTCAAGAATTGCATAGAGTCTTTTATTTCTATTATTTCCTCTTTAATAGACCGAAACTCTTGAGTAATCATATTAGCAAAATTTTTATTAATTTCGGATGATAGGTTTTGCAATTCAAGCTTAACTACCTCACTTATAGTATCCTTAATACAAGCAAGTGAGACGGTATCACTGGAGGATTGTGGAGGAGATGACATTGCCTGTCTCTTTGTGGACCGTTTGACAGCTACACTTTGCTTTAAATTTGTGGTTTTGTTGCGCGTACTGAGCCGTACCGGTGTATCATCACTTTGACCAATTCTTTGCTTAGTGATCACGCATGATGGACATTTCCAAGGATGATCATTGTCATTGCCAGTATTAATGTTTAGACAGTTAAGATGATAACGCACTTTGCATATGCTACATTGTAAGAACGCCTCGCCCTCTATTGGCATGTTACAACAGCCCCATGTGAAGATTTCGCTTGCTTCTTCTTTCGACATATTTATAATATTTAGCCAAGCTTTTAAATTTTCTTAAAAAAAATATTTATTTTTATGTGGGATCGAACTCGGGTTCGTTCGTTTGTTCGACTGTTAAATCAGAGTGCAGGCTTCTGCGCTACAATCAACTCAACGAATATATTCAAAATACTGTATATTTTCTAGCGTGCTGCATTTTATAAACAAAGAGATCGATATTCATTGTATTATTTTAATAAACTCCTTTTTTAAAAAATGTTGTAAAGTTTTGTTTTAAGCACTCCCGCACTAGAAACTTTAATATTGCTATAGTCAAAATAAGTCAATCACTTTCATTTATTTTTTTTTTTTTACACAGACGGTAGATACGTACTAACGTTAATGGTTTTTGATAGTTTTTGTACTTATTCTTATTTTTTTTGAACAAATTAAAATGTAACTCGATAATAAATCACTTTAGTTGCGATTGTAACTTAGTTACGGAGAAAATAGCACAGTTTTAAAGTTGTTTGCGAAATTAGTATGAGGACGTACACTTAACACATCTTTCTCTCACAGATCACACAGATTAATTCTTAATTAAATTTAAACTTAAGTTATTTTATATGCAATACATTTATCCAATTGTAATCTAATTATAAATAACCACTTATTATTTCAATTTTTTTTGTTCAATTGTAAATTTATTTTTTAAATTAACCTTTAAATACCGACAAATTATTAACCTTTAAGTACCGAGGTGCAATTTCGGTACGTACATCATTAATAATATTTAATTAAATAAATATAAAATAACATATTTCCTTAAAAAAAGAATAAACCATTCAATATAATATAAGTTATTTGTTTAGAAGTTATAAAAAGTTGCAAAGTTTCACCGCTTGTCGCACTAAGCGCCGCTGCCACGAGAACGTGACCTTAATGTATATCAATCCGAGCCTTTTGATTTATATGGGGGGTATCTCTAAAATATGATATAAAATAAACATTGACAGCCAGAACGATGAAATACGACGTAGCGTTGTGATTTAAGGGAGCATTTCACGGGATTTTATGGCGCTATAAAATCAGCTCGCACCGCGCCCCGCACGTACTGCACAGATTTGACAAAACAGACGGCGGACATTTATTTGTTCGCTTGTGCTTTTTTTTTTTTGCAAGTTTTATGGACTAGTGCCAACGTTATACTGTCCCAACGACGGCCGATTACGTTTGACAGAATAAAAATTGAGCATCGCCATTTGATTTCTCTTTCAACGGCTGAGGGTATTTTTCATTTAGGTTAAATAAATTGTCCGTGTCCGTGTGGAGTTTGTACGCTTCATTTTTCACCAACAGGTCGTTTAATCAAATTCTCTGATATTTATCATAATTAACTATTTCGCCAAAAAAGTAAATTAAAATCTAAATGTAATAATTTATTTATATACATTTAACTTTATTTCTATCTACAATTTACATATAATATCATCAATTCGTCTTGTTATGATAATATTCGATGACAGTGTGAACGACATATTTCAATTACGTAGTGAGGACGACGAGGAACGACGGCCTTGTTACGCGTGGTTGACCTGAGTACGATTACTCTACGACCAAATTATATATATTTTAATATGTTTTTAACAATCTGTTTTTAAAAAGACAATACTAACAATTGACAAAAAGCAAATTAGATATATTATTAACTTTCCAATCGATCGGCCGCTTAATTTATTATGAGTACCGTAGCTACCTATCAAGGCTACAAATGTCTAGTATATTTCTGCCAATAGACCTGAATAACCTTCCACCTACATTAATAAAAGATATGTAATATACCTATACCAACTACCTTAAAGGCTTCTTAGTCTTAGAAATCTTTACTTAATTTAAAACTGTAACTAATCGCTATCTATATGAACATGGAAGATATATGGGAAAAACTACTATTAGGGACCTTTATTAATGTAATAGAATCCTTATCTCCATGCTTATCTCAAAAAAGACTTAAGTTTTCACTTCTTCCCAAATTTCATAGCTGTAAGTCTACCGGAAATATCTAATATTTTGATTACGCGGCGAGTAAAGTAGTTGGTAAACTTATATTTAAAAAACATGAACGTGAACATATTTAGTTGTATACATTTTAAATTTAGAAATGAAATGTGAGTGTTTCTTGTTTGTAAGAGTAAATAATTTTAACGAAAACTTATAAAATTCATTTACGATTTCCTTTTATTAGAATTTTCATATTGATATTACCAATTTCAGGATTATTATGTCAGCGGGAAGTATAATTTACAAAAGTTTACAAACTAAAAATATTAGATGGTAATGATTTTTTTATATAAAATACATATAAATTTTGACTATTCGATTTTTGAGGGTTCCGTACCTCAAACGATAAAAACGGAACCCTTACTACACTATGTTGTGCGTCTGTCAAGACCATTTATCTCGAGATCGCGTAGAGGTTGTAACTGATTCCCTAAACACTTTTTAAATATACCTAACTAACTATAACTATTTAGAAATATTTTATTTTCATGCCACGCTAATCGATTCCATTATATGTTTACCGTGAAATTTTAAAATATTAATTTAATTAAAAATAGGCATAAAAACGTGGCTCTATGGTTTTCGACAAAAGAAAAAAAACGTAAAGTCCATAGGATCGTTCTATAAAAAGGGTACGGTTCATATTTCACTAGAACAACTGCTGTATTGATTCCTGCTCGGTGTTTGCGAGAGAATATTAATTACATGAATAGCTTTGCCAATACGTGAATAAACGTGAAACGGAGCTTATTTGTTGATAAAAATTGTGAAAGAATTGTATTGCAATTAATAAATATATCTTTTATAGCACAATAAATGCCTAAAATAATAATATATACAAGAGTACAAGCTATTAATCGTTCAGTTTTACACCGTCTTTGTCATAACCAGTCGTAATATCCGCAAAATCCTTTGTTCCATTCTTTAGATGGCTATAATACAAATTGATTGTATAAATTACTTGTCATCTGAAGAGTTTGATTAATTGGAGCCGATTGAAAACAATATTTATTAATTTTTCTCTTTAAAAATTATTGAGACTCTTTTAAATATAACCTCCAGGTAGGCTTCCTAGAATACCTTCAATGAAAAATATAAATTCAATAATTTTGTTCAATTAATTTTCCGTAGATCTCGTTTCTATAAAATAAAAACTATTTATCAATACCCAGAAAATGCGATATATTTTTCGCTTCATTACTAATTTTTTTTTTTTAAATATTTCTGCTATTTGCGTTATGTATGCCCCAAGGATCTCGAAGGGGATTGATCCTATATTGTCCACATCCAGCGATTTCTGGTGACATTGACTAGATCGATGGTCAGCTTGTTAGGTTCCTTGCCCAATGTATGTCGAGCTATCGGTTCTCCTAGCTAATAATATCAACCTTTCATAAATTTTAACTACTCTTAAGAAGTTCCGATCAGCATTCTTGTTTCGTAATTAAGTACTAAAACCCACATTCCGGTCAATGAGGTCAGTGTAAACACTTTACTAAACTGCTTTCAGCTTAAAACAATATTGTAATCTAATCGAAATGTTAAGTGATAGTCTATTTTATCGGTTTTCTTATTTACCGCTGACTGAATATTGATGACACTGAAGCAATTTATACGTTATGCATAAATAATGGAGAAAATATGGGTCTTACTCTGGCGCTGATAAATATTGACATAAAAGATTAAGGTCGTCTCCTTATTTATGAAGGGATTTATAACTAATTGCTTTTGCTCAAAGATTAACTAACATGTAGGTACCTACCTTATATCTAATCTTAGTATTAATGTCTTTCTTTGTTATTATACTTCAATTGAATATTGTATGTGAGGTAGTTGTGCACAGTAATACAAGCATGTGACTGTAACGCGACTGGTTGTGGGTTCGATCCCTTCGAGGGAATGAATTATTATTTATTAATATGTATAAATTCCTATTTACATATTACAAAATGTATAAATTCTATCAAAATTGTTTGCTATATTCTAGTTATGTGTGTAATGATTATTTTATTCAATAAATACGCCTCTTTGTTTAAAATAAAAGGAATGTACATTGTTAAACAGTTAATTTTCATTAAATCAAGAAAAAATAATTCAGTACATCGTAGAGCATAATAGCTGGCTTTACAAATACTACCACAACGAGTTACATATGCTCGCATATATTATGACGCACAAAACGTGCTTTAAAGTTTAATTAAAATAATCCTAAAATAATATTGGAATAACGTTTTGTATGTTTTCGTAACCCTAAAAAGGTTTAAGCATCTTAAAAATATAAAGGTTTTATTTTAATCTTTAATTGTACGAGTATATGTACGAAAAGCCCCGTTTTCGCTTGTTTAAGCTCTCCAGATGAATGTAGTGCCGAGGATATGTGGGAAGTCCAAACTAAGTGGGCGTCATGGAAGAGCACAGGATGTTATCTCAAGGAATTCGAATTTTAATAAAGATTTCGGTTCGTTTACATGTAAAGCCACAGTAATAAACCATTTGTTACTGTCGGTTTTACATAATCAATTTGCAACTTTTAATAAATTTGCAAAATCTGCAAGCTGAAGTGGCAATGGGCAGGCTATATTGTCAGGAGGGCCGACAACCGATGGGAAGAAGAAGGGTCCTCGAATGGCGACCACGTCTCAGCAAAAGGAGTACAGTCCGCCCTTCAACCAGGTGGACCGACGACCTTAAGAAGACAGCGGGAATCGGCTGGATTCAAAGGGCGCAGGACGTGGTCCAGCAGCTGACGTTGAAAAGCTGATGGATGGATGGATGGATGGAATAACTTTGCGCCAACCCGGTCTACTTAATAGATAATAATCTATGAAAATATATCTGGCTAGTCTATTTATGATCATCTTATCCTTATTATATTTAATCTCCACAGGAAAAAATAACAACCAATGTTATCAAATATCTGGATTTATTTTTAGACGTTCAGTTTTAATATGAAAATGTATCTAATATTTATTGAAGAAAAGAATAATTAAGAATAATATGAATTATTAGGTCTTCAGTTAGACACAGTATTTTGCTAAAATTGCCAATTATAATTAATTGGTTGTTCATGTGAAAGGTACATATTTTCTTCTTTCAGATTTAGTTTCTTAAGGTTAAGTGAGACCATACAAATCAACGAAATTCACGTAATGATGAAATCCCCGTGGTGCGCATGGTAAGTGAACAAGCCTGTTGATTTAAGAAATTTTGTTCGGAATATTCCGATTAATGTTTGTCTAATAGACCATGTGGTCGGCCCAAGTCTCAGATGCTTGATAACGTCCTGAAAGCCACCGTGGAAGCAAAATCCGTGAATGTGAACGGGAAATATCAAGTAAGTAATAATGTACAAACTATCAAAGAAAACATACTTATAACGAATGAAATGACCGATGCTCAGAAGGAACGGAGACTTTCTCGCAACAAAACTTTTCTCAAACAAATCGTTACGTGCGATGAAAAATGAATCCTCTGCGATGTTCATTGGAACGGTTGGACAAAGATGTACTACCAACATTCTGCCCGAGACATCCAGCAGGAGCTGATGGTCACTGTCTCTATCAAGTGCCACCACAGCTTTACAGAACCTGGCGGATCGATCGTATTAGATGTCTACTGCTATCAACTACACAAAATAATAAGAAGTCTTGCGATTGAATAGCCAAAATTAGTTGTAATCGTTTGATTCTGCTGTATGAGAAGATTTGACCGCATGCCGTATGAATGATCCTATCAAAGCTACAGGAGTTTAAGTTGGAAACTCCTCGTCTCCACTTGTTCACCACACCTTGTCCCCAGTAGCATATAATATCTTTTAAAATTTAAACAATTTTTTATCTGGAAAAGGATACATTGTCCAAAGGAGCGTTTCAAGAGTCCATCAACTCCTGTGATCCAGGTTTCTACAGCAAATAAATAAATAAGTTACCTCCAAAATGGTGAAAGTGTACCAATAATACGGGTACATACTTGGTTTATGAATAAATAACGTAAGAATACAAATCGGATTAAATAATGTATATTTTTTTCTCAAGTAGATTTTTTGAACTTGCAATGGAGTGAATCGGGATTATTTATGTTTAAATTTATAAAATGTGGTAAATATTCAAGAAATATTATACATTTGCATTATATAAGATAGTAAGTAAACACACTGAACTATTATAATAACGTTATTAACGTTAGTCCTATTTAAATCCAGAGCCCGGTAGCGTCTTGGGAAATTTCTTTTAGCAAACACACTTAACTTTATTTTCTTAATAAGGAAGCTTTTTACGGAGTCCATATAAAAAAAACTCTGGCCTCATATGACACCATTACGAAGACAGCACTCCATAATGGAAATTTGCATACGCACCTTAAAATTTTATTCATAAGAAGGAAATTGTTTCGCTTTAGCCGCATAATCAAGTGAAAAATCGAATTATATGCATAGTATTACATATTCCCTTTTTTTGTACTTAACTTACTTAACTTCACGCTTTATCCCTAGCGGGGTAGTCAGAAAGAACGGAGCGCTAAACGCTACGATCTCTACATACCTCTTTCGCCTCGTCCACTATCATCAACCTCTTCATACATGCCCTCGCCCCTATGCGTTTATTTAGGTGACCTTACTCCAGTATCTTTGATACCGTATTTTCTAAGGTCAACCGAGGCCTCTCCCTACCTCTCTTACCACTCACATTTCCATCATAAACCTTTTTTGCCATTCTTTCATCACTCATTGGTTCGACGTGCCCAAACCAGCTGAGCACGTTCTTCTTCATTCTCACCGTGACATCCTCGCTAGTACCTGCCATTCTGTGTATCTCTTCATTGTAAATTTAATAATTAATATTTTCATTTCCTCGTTCTGGTAACGAAGCAAAGCACAGCGTTGAATGCCGCCACTCAACACGCAATACCTCAAGAGTTCGGTTGAAGTGGCTTAACACTAGGTTCCCGAGTTCCACCTCCATACTACCCTACTATGTGCGGGATACAGCGTGAAGCTTAAAAAAAAAAATACAGGTATGTGACAGACAGACAGTATTCATGTATAAGATTAGCCAGGCATAAATAAAATGTTCGCATAACGCGTGTCCAGGATTGTAATTTAGATAACACTTACGACACTAAGCGCCTTCGTCCGGAAGTACATCACAAATCTTCCCTTGGAAACGCTTACGCTTAAGGAATATATATTTTTAGATAAGCTTTTAAAACAAATATACGACACAAATAACAGTGTATATTATGTAATGTGGATATTACCTAAAAAAATCGGACAAGCGCGAGTCAGGTTCGCCCACCGAGGATTCCGAACAAAAATTGGGGGACTCAAGCTTTTTCTGAAATTCAAGCTTAGTTGAGCCAAAGCCAATAGATATCTCATTTGAACTAGCCGTTTTAAAAGGAAATTTTGCCTCCTTTTCAAGATTTTTTAGGATGTACAAATGTATAGCTTTTACCCTAACCAGAATTTAGCATGCTTTCGGAATTCGGCAGAAAGTGAAGAACGGAAGTGTCTAAATAGGAACGGAGTGTCTTAACACTAGGTTCCCATGTTCCCTCTGCCTACCCTTCCATGTACAAGATACAGTGTAAAGCTAAAAAATATAAAAAAAGTAAGAATCATACAAAAGACTTGGATGATATTTGAAGACCGTTATATAACAATATTATTTCTTAGATACAGAAAGATCACACACGCTACTGTAATACGAGCTTACAAATATATATATATAATATTAGATATATAAATAAATATAAGATAAGGATTTGTAATAAGATTATTGATATTTTCATCCATAATAAACGAAAACTACAATAAAAAGAAATAAATAAAATGTGTTTCTTATACAAGTATCCATTAAATGCATAAATAATGCTATATAACATTTCCTCTTTTGCTTAGACAGGATAATGCCACCAGAGGATAAAATAACAGATTAAATTTAAAACTATGAAATAACGTAAAACATCGTATACTGTTAATAATTACATTAAAAAGTGAATCAGAAACTCTAATCGAGTTGCCACAGATGTCCTCGAGCTCCTGAACTATTTTCATAAGGCATGACTTACATTCATAATTGACCTGCAGTGGTCTCAAAACACAATGCAGATGCACTTTGCATACAATTGCGCTAGGAGGTTACACATGAATCTTAAATATAATAAGAATAAGGATAATATATGTATTAATAAAATAATGTTTTACTAGAAATTTAGCAATTTAAAAAATAATGTGAACAAAGGCCCATCGTGGCGCAGGGGCAGAAGCGTGCGATGCGTGCGGCAGTTATGGGTTCAATTGCTAATCAAGGTAGGTATTTAATATTTTAATTTCCTCGCTCTCAAATTACACAAAAAGTGTGGTAGGAAATGTCTTAATGACAACGGGGTATCTTAAAGCTAGGTTCCCAAGGTTCACTCTGCCTACCTTGCCATGTGCGAGAGACAAAAACGTAAAGCTATATGTATTTATATAAAGTAATATTTATTTATATTTACTAAAACTAATGGTAGCTTTTTGTTCATATGTTCATTCGACGATTCAAAAGTGCTTATAATAATTGCCTATTTGAATAAAGAATATTTTGAATTTGAATGTAATAAGGCTGAACACGACCTAGTGTTTGAAATTCCGTTTCGAACTTTTCCCGCCGAGTTTTGGAGGCATTGCGTGGTAAATGGCGGAATTCAACGCCGCGTTTTGCCTCCACACCAGAGCGAATAAATAGAAATATAAATTAAGTAAATATTTCATTTCCTCGACCGGGAATCGAACCCACAACCAGTCGCGTTTACAGACATGCTTTTGCCCTTTGTGCCCATACGCAACGACTGGCCTCAATGTTATATACAATTTAAAATATTAACTTTAACACGGCTATAGGCAAAATCTACACAAACGAAGTTGCGGGCGGCAACTAGTCAAAATATATAAATTTGTCCTTCATATGTTGTCGTTGAAGATAATAAATATTTTGTACATGTTGAGCACTAGTTCTAAAAGCATACATTTATCCCTTCATGTAAAATTCTCAGAGGTATTGCCATTTTAAAATTTAAATAACAATTTTTAAACGTGCATTGTATATGTTATTCATATTCATATTTATAGCAGTAACTGTTGTCTGTTAGTCAACGTTACTACGTAACCTCAACTTATATAAGTTTATGTTAAAATCCATATCTATATATATATACGTGTGTAATATAGTGAAAGAATAGAAAAGTCAATTCTGTACATTAAAGAAATAATAAAAAAATTGAGTCTGGTAACATGTCGATAACAGAAGCTAAGAAAACCAGTTAAGTGCGAGTCGATCCCGCCCACCGAGGAGTCGGTACTAATTTCAGGATTGTAGGTAGGGAAGTACAACTTATAAAAGTTGAGAAACTTAAGTTTGTCTTCCTTAGAAGTCATAATACAGCAAAGTTAAATACTCAAAAATAATAAAATAAATATAAATATTTTTATATAATAGTAATTGTGTATAACATACTTAAATAAGAACAAATCTCGGGGGTATCTCGTAAGCTCCTAGTATCCATGCCTAGGAATGCACAACCAAAATTGGCTTAACAATGAAACGCGCTACGGTTATGTTATGAATTGCATAGAATAGATAATATTTATCCTATTATTCATCTATACTTCTATACTAATATAATAAAGCGGAAGAGTTTGTTTGTTTGTTTGTTTGTTTGTTTGTTTGTTTGTTTGTTTGTTTGTTTGTTTGTTTGTTTGTTTGAACGCTAAGATCTCTGGATCTACTGGTCCGATTTCCTTTGTTTTTGTTTTGAATGAAAGCTGCATTCTTCAGAAGTGCTACAGGCTATATAACATTATATTACACATATAAACTAATATGTTTTAAAGTACTTTCTAATTTGACATGCAATTTATTCTGCCATGTTAATAACAACCGTCGCGTCGCTACGCAACCGTTACCGCGACATTTGATATTCATCCTTATGAAAATAAATATTATAGTCACTTTTAGCATTTTATCTAGATTGAAATTATAGTTTACTGTATAACATACTAATAAATAATTAAGGAGATGTCACTGATTCGAAATGACCTAGCCTACGGGCGGCATACAATATGACCGACGCGAAAATATTCTTATAGTTAAAGCAGGCGTAGCCGCGTCTAGTATATAATAATACAGAAATATAAAATTAGTATAATTTAGCATACTTAATAAATATAAATATTCAAGTGAGGTAGTCAGAGCAGAGGGAAAATAGTGTTAAGACACTCCGTTCCATACTTTTCGCTGAATTTTAGTTCCTCCAGTTCTATACAAACTCAAAGCGGCGCTTTGCCTCGAGTGAGAATCGAACCCACACCCTGTAGTGTCTACAGTCGCAAGCTTGTGCCCTTGCACCACAACTGCCCTCTAATAATAATACACTAGTACTCAACTAGTAATAAATAACAAAGAATTAAAAAAATGAAATTTACACAACAATACCATTGATTGAGCTATCTTTATACAAGCTTATTTAATTCTAATATCGACATCAGTTTTTTTAATGCTCTGTTTATAGTCAATCGAGGCTGCGGTTAAACTGGGTGGAGTCGGCTTTGAATACCGATGACGGCGCAACTACGGATCCCGTTTCAATCTCTACTCTATGCATAAGTAATGTGAAAAGTATGGAGACACCGCTCCTGTACGGAATATATCCTCTTCTAAAATATTATTGTGTATTTTTATGGTAACGACTTGTTATTTGTTCCCAGTAGTCGTCTTACTTGCAATATATCGCATTCATAATGTAGGGAACGGGATGAAATAAGAAGTAGGTTTGTACAATCAATGAAATGTCATAGGAGTATTGTAGGAGCCTGTGCCTTGAATATATCGGTTGTTTTGGTTTGTTACAATCAATAATTTGTACGCTTGAAATGAACAGAACGCTCTTTGGGCAAATGGCTATTTTTTTAGCGTACATACATTGGTATGTAATTTAATGTTTATTTTTTTCTTCATAGTTTTGTATATTTCAAGACTGGAATTGTCAGACGGCATGTGAATAGTTTTAGAAGTGAAATTTCTATATATAGACAGGGGGTAATTATAGTTTTTTTTCTGTCACGAAAAAGCGTTACGGCCACGCGTATTGGGCAGACGTTATATCGCGGTGAGAGACGACAGCGGCGGAGGGAGAGATAGGCTGGAGGCGGAGAGAGGGCAGTATATTAGACGTGTGTATTGAATGGGTACGTCACGTGCCGGTGCGCGCTGCGGTCTTTTTAAAAAACGTATTAATAAATAACTCAATAAAGAGTTTGTTTGTTGCGCTTCGTTTTGAAATTCCACTTCTATGTCCCAGCGTGCGTGTGTGTGTCACACATTTCGATATTTTTGTTTTCTGAAACAACTGAAACTATGACGGCTAGAATTCGTATCCTACCTACACATATGTGCAATATTCTGCTCTATATCTTTTATTATTCATGACAAATCACTAACACCATACATACATACTCGTAGTTTAGCACACCTAGATAACCATAGCAGCTGCAATAAATATAATATGAAATTTAATTTCCTTAAATCAACTTCACTCTGTATTCCGCACACAGCAACGTAGGCAGAAGAAATCTAGATACTCTGTTCAACATTTTCATCCAAATTCTGGATTATTACTGTACTGTACTGTATTGCGTGTTGAGGTGCGGAACACAACGCCGCGCTTTGCCTCGGAACGAGAGCAATGAAATGGAAATATACATTTAAATAAATATTTCATTTCCTCGAGTGGCGATTGAACCACAACCAGTCCGACAAGCCTCAATTAATTTCCTTACTACTAATATATTTTATTTTTATTGAAATTATATAAGAAAATAGATCTAAATCTTTTTTACCATATCAAATGTACCGTAAATATCTACAGAAACTCGGCTAGATTAGTCATTCCGCGAAAATGTAGCCAAAACTGTATTACTCAAAAAAAAAATATATCAAAAGCATTATAGTAGTCTGTCGCCATAATGTTTATAAGGCAGACAATGGGCTGTAATTCACTTTAAACTCCTATTCGATACACTGAAACGTCACGTGCAAAAGTGACTTCGAAATATCACCAACGCGAGGCATTATCGCCTCTATGGTATGGATTTTAAGAACTTCGATTTACATAGAGCTATAAGATATTTTCATATAGTATTAAGAGAGCATGTGGACAAACGAGCGGTTGGCGTGGGTAGTGTCTATTCCAACTGCGGCAGTAACTGGCCGATTATCCTATTTGGGGAACAGGCGTGACTCATATCATATTATTTTTCATATTAGCCAACTTTCAACGTATTGCTTTAGAGACAAAATTGAGTTGGTATGCTATTTTATTATGCTGCTTAAAATAAGTTTTTTTTAAGCTTTTCCAAATTGGCATTAATATGTGTTGAATTTGTATTCGTTATAATGAACGTCCATGTTAAAACCGGTCAAGTGTGAGTCGGATTTGTCTACCGAGGGTTCCGTATCAATTTTAGGTATCAACGGGGAATGCAACTTGTTTATTGGCAAAGTAAACTTTGCAGGCGCTCGTATGCATGGTTGTTGCATAATAATAACTACAAACATAAGTTTATAATGGTTTTTTTTGTAATATAAATATAAGTTTCCAACTTGTGTTTCAGCGAGTTTTCATTTCTTGCTAAATTTTCATAATTCAGTAAGCAAGCAAAAAGTCAAAATATGGCAAAGATGATGCATAAACGCTTATCTTATGATTGCGTTAACTTAGAAGCCAACTTTTTGCTGTGGGACATGGGACAGATGGACAGAGAGATAGATAACAAAGTGGTCCTATAGGGTTCCGTTTTCTTCCTTTAATTGACGGAACCCGCAAGATAATAATAAAAGACGCAATTCACATCCACCTATTAATAGAAAGTTAAAAGAACACAAAAGCTAATATTAATTCAGAAATTATGACATTACTTTGTTTTGTTTTACCTAAATGACAGTTTCGACAGTTTTTAAAAGCTTCGAATACTCAAATCTATATTTAAAGTGGCTGAATGTGAAATTAGGAAAAACGCATAAATATTCAACAAGACTATATAAATAAAGTGAGTCTGGGCCATTTGTTCGGATACACCGGTACTCTGCGCAGAGACTGGAAAAGTTAGGCGGGGACAGGATTTCCTAATGCGATTTTAATTCCCTCTTCCCGCGACGAAGAGGGTAATTTCAATAAATTAAAAAACAAACTCTAAAGAAATTTCCACCAATAAAACGGACAAGCGGTCGCTGTAGCGCGATCAGTCGTTTAGATATAGTACTAATATTAGTATCATTTTGACTTATTACTGATTTATAGAATTAACTGAAAAACGATAAATTAACTTATAATATGACCTAGTACCTATTCAATATTAATTATAATAGTTTTTATTTAAATATAATAACTTACACGAAAATTCGGAATTATATTTTTTTAATGGTTTTTTGAAAAGGGTAAAGATTTAGAAATAACAAAGTATTAAATTATACAATCAGGCCTCATTTTAACTCATATATTAATTGTGTAGTTATAAATATAACAGAATATAACTCATGAATTATATTACAAAAATACGCCGTCGAAATGAAATAATTATCTCAAGTTGGGATCGAAGCCAGTTAGTTAGTATATATTTTAATTTAACAATATTTTATTTTATATGATATAGATAATAAAATTGCTTGTTGTCATTTTAAATATTATATATAAATATTTTTTTGTATAAATATATAATAGTCATATTTATGTTCAACGTAATGAGTTTAAAGATCATTAGTTGCACTGGTAATTCGTAAAACTGTTTGTTGAAAGCCTTAACATAGCGCAATTTAAGTGTAAACAAGCTAACGATGCATTTGTTTAATTTCCTTCATCCGTTACAAGACAGACATATTTATGACCATTTTTATAAATTAAAATAAATTTGCTTCACGCTGTATCTCGCACACAATAGGGAAGGCAGAGGGAACCTAGTGTTAAGTCACTCCGATCTCCGTTTGCCACAGAATCCTGGAGGCATTGCAGGTTAAGTGGCAGAACAAATTTACATAAATATCTCATTTTATAATAATTATTTCATATTGCAACTACTAACGTATATTTAATTTCGTCGTCGCCCGAGACTTTTTTATGTGGACTTAAAGTCGATACTCTCGTATTTTCTCGTTTTCGTAGGAATTTCAAGAACTCTTCTCTTACTGCTCCCTTACATTACAACTCTATAAGTCCAATAGTTTTGTCTGTGCCGTTTCTGCCGTCGTTCGTGTCTGTAATGTTTAGTTGAAATAAATAAAAAAAACCATTTAAGTAATCTTACCCTTACTTTGTTTTAACACTATCGTTTAGTAGGTACATCTATGTATACCTATATACCGTAATATAATCCTAAAATTAACGCAAGTTTTAATTTTGTCGCCATTTGTGCAGTTAAGTGTTGGCAACCCTAAAAAAAGCATTTGACAGCTGACAGTTTAAGGCTACTAAAAATGGAGCTTTACACGATAGAACAACGTGTCTTCATTATTGAAGAATATTTTCAAAAATAATAAAAGCTTGGAAGCTGCAGTTACCTATATCATTTTCAAAAATCTGCATTCAATTTAAACTAGTAGGTAAATATGACAAATTGTGTCCTTGGCGAGCTTCCAACACTGAGAATTGTTCAATAAATTAGGCTTGATTATTGATACCTTAGATAACATGAAAGAGTAACTTACTTCATAAGTCATTCTAAGTATTTTACAAAAATTTAGCTAGTGTCCCAAAAAGTTGCGACCATTTTCGTAATATGCTAATTGCATATTACGCAATCTATCTAATCTAGCACAAGAATCTACTTTTATTTTATTAATGTAATCTACTTTTAATTCACGGAACTTGGGAAACTAGTGTTGAGATTCTCCGTTCCCATTAAGGTACTTCCGTTCCCACTTTCCGGCGGATTTTCCGCTCATTGAGTGTTGAGTGGCGGAAAATTCAATACCAGAGCTTACTAACGAGGGAACAGACAGAACAACGTAGCGATTTGTCTCATTTCCAGAGCGAGAAAATAATAATATTTAATTTCCTGCAGTGGGAATTGAACCCACAACTAAACGAATTGAAAACACACTTAGGCCTATCTCTTATGAAACTATATATTGCGAAAAAGCCGGACTAGACTATTACGGAATCAATTTGATTATAATATCGCTAGCTACAAACTAAATTACCTTTTATTTACAAAGGTCTAATATGTCAAATAATATTCCACCAAAAGTAAGAGTACCGTGACGGGGTTTGACACGCCTGCATTTTAAATTATATGAAATACGTGACATTTCTTTAGGACTTTTTTCTTGAACTTCGATGTCAATGGACCACTTATGTGAGAAGGCGCGCACTTCATTTGTTTTGTCTCACTTTCAAGCACACTCAATTGGCATTTAGATTCATTCGATATGTTATTTACTTTTAGCTTACGTAATTAGTATTTAGTTTATTATTTTATATTTTATATAAAAGAGGCAAGACAGGTTGTGGATTCTATCCCAACTCGAAGAAATTAACGTTATTTAAATTTATATTTTCATTTCTTCGCTCTAGTGTCGCTTCCCTCTCCCAACAAATGGAAATATAAACGTAAATAAATATTTCACTTCCTCGAGTGGGGATCGAACCCACAAATGTCGCGTTACAGTCACACCCTTGTGCCGCTGCGCCACGAAAGCCTCAATATAAATATTTTTTGTTTTCTGCATAAAATGCAGGTGATGCGTAAAAATAAACAAATAGTAAATACCTTTAGAAAGTAACGCCACTATAAACAAGAGTGCATGCACGTGCCATGAGGACCCCATACTGCTACTGCAACTGCCACCCGCGAGAACTCACGTTGAGGTTGTTCATCTCATTGCCCTGAAAACAATATAAGAATTAAAATGTATTTTTTCTTATAAATAAATATATTTAAACCAAATATTTGCATATTTTGATTGTTTATTGCTATTTGTTTGTGTTAGTATAAATCAATTATTCCGTGACTGTAATCGCGATAGGTTCGATTCGATTCCCCCTCGGGGAAGTGAAATATTTAACAAAAACCTATATTAAGTTTGAATTTTGTCGTAGAATACAAACAATAATAGCAATTAAAATAATTTTATATCTTTTAACAATCTAAATATAAAACGCAAAGACAAAAAGAACATTTTAAACTGCTTTAAATTTTAAATTGCTTGTGAGGTAAAAATTCGCACAATTGACCAAGGGCCTAGTACCTACATATATACTTAGAAATATTCCACATAAGTTTGTATATATCCTCGATACAGAACTGTTAGTTGAAAACTGTACCAAGCTCCCTGAATGTGTACTTCTACAAAGTTAATATTAACACACTAGTTAATATTAACCACTAACTTTACCTATATATCGATATAAATTATGATATCCAATATTACATTCCTAGTAATAAGTGCATTTCTTCGCTCTGGTGTCGAGACAAAGCGCGGCGTTGGGTTCCGCCACTCAACACGCAATGACTATAGAATTACGCAAAGTGGGGACCAGAGTGGTCTTAACACAACGTGCCTTCTGCCTACCCTGTTGTGCACGAGATACAGCGTAAAGCTGATTTGCAGCAGCAACACTATTTATTAACACGGTTATTAACACTGGGCTCCCAGGTTTTCTCTATGTGCAGGATAATACGTGAAGCTAAAAGAAGTAGAATAAAAAAAATATGAAATTTCTCTAGTTTATTTAAATAATTATACTAATTTATATTTGTTACTAACAAATACTACTTTAATACAAAATGAGTGATTTTCTGTTCTTTTCTTAGGGAATGAATAATTTTCATTATATCACTAATTTTAATCCTATCTTTTAAAAAATTAAGAAATTACTAAATGAATTAAAATGTTGTTTAGAAAGTTATTGTTCATCCGCGTCGTGGTAGCCTCCGTATGCGGGGATGTCAAATAATCGGTATTTGCAACGTCCCAGCTATTAATAAACGAAGTTTTCTATACTCAATAATATAAGTTTCCTTAAGAAGTGCTGTCCAATGTTCATGAATCAAGCAGCGTTATGGCTCTCTAGTGGCAGACGTGACATGCCACACACAGGGAAACTTCATAAGTAAATCAAATTCACGTTCATATTTCAATAGTTCTAGTGCGATTCGTTTTCGTAAGTATAAATCATGATTTTACTTTTCATATGCTCAGGAATTTTATTATTTTTACTAAGTTTCTTATACATATATTTATCATAATTGCTATTTTAAAAAGAATATAATTAGATATAGGTACACAGAACAATTAACAAAAATATTGCAATTTAAGCATAGAGTATGAACACAATTTTTATCTGTTTATTTACACGGAGCTAAGATCCGCCATTGTACATTGAATGAGGGATATTTTAATGGAAAATAGAAAACACGTCTCCTGTTCTATAAAGAACATTTTACAGTTCCAGATTTCTAAATATATTATGTAATTGTTATTTAAACTAATATAATAGTAGACACACGGACTATACGTATGCATTATTTTTATTCATTTGATCTAGATCCTTAAAATGGAAAGTCGAGAACTTTGTTTATTTTTGAACTTTTCTTTACTACGGCTGAGTCGTCGCTACTACGCGTAAACGAAAAAGATATGTTATTTTCGTTTCATGTAAAATCAATAAAAAAAGCTCAATGTATAAGAGCTGAAATGAAACACGCTCTCGAGAGTAGCTTGATTCATTCTAGAATATAAAGCTGCCTAAACTTTTTAAAAGACCAAAATAAATATTCATTCAAATGGTAAAATTATTCGCCAAATTTATTTTGGGACTTTAAATAAACATTTGGAATCCATTAACGTTTATCGCTTTATTTGCGCATTATACCCCAAATTTGTTCTGTAATCAAAAATTCTAAGGAAGCTATTTTTTTTTAATTGAGATAAAACTAATGGAGCCCAGCCTGGTGCAGTGAGACAGCTTCTGAATGTAAGCTTAATAGTTCTGAGTTTGAACTTAATTCGGGGGCAAAATTATTTATATAGTTGAATATATCTTTTACCATATAAATATGACAATTAACGCAATACGAAAGCAATCTACGGAAAGTGGGGAACGGAGTGCCTTAGCCGGAGTGCCTGGTTCTTTCTGCCTACCCTGATATATGCGGGATACAGCGTAAAGCTGAAAAAAAAATCACATGGAAATCAAATCTATACAAGATACTTAAGAAGTCATTACATATTATATATTAATATATATTTTTTAAACCTTCACATTTTATCCCTAGTTGGCTAGCCTCTATCGCTTCTATCTCTTGTTAATATTTTTCTTACACTATGCTGCGTAATATAAAAGTTAATAATAATATGAAACCAGGTAAGATTATTATTAATTAAGATATATCTAGACAAAAAAAGAAAGCAGCTGTTACAGTAGCACTAACACCGCCCGCTCTTAATTGGGGATTTTACAACCATTAATCAAGGGTGGAGTTTTTTACGCCGACCAAAACAGTTTGACGAATGACGACTGAGACCTGCACTTGACGCTAGTAAATCTAATAATATATTTGGTTAGTTAAAACATTCATTCAATCTCGTTATAAATTATGTCAAACCAGCGTAAGTATGGAAATTAATAATGAATCGTTTTCATTAACGTAGGTAATTGGTTCGTTATCCAATTTAATTTTATATCAGAATAGCTTCCGAGTACATAATTTTTATTTGACATCCCAATATCGATAATGCCGTCGATAGAGGTCGTCCGTTCGATTTGTATATGTTTTCGCTTCGCTCGCTCTTCGCTCTACAAAGTAACAATGTATCTAGTTCAAGTGTTGCCAGTAAATCAAAAATAACTGTCAAATTGAATTGAATTTTGAAAAGCATATTGTTATTCATACAAAAATATTGAAAGATGTTGTTCTACACTTTTTAATCCAATAGAATAACGATGCTCATTAAATATCTTGCTGTACTTATAATGTAATCTTAGATTTTTCTCTGCTATTTTATTTAATACATATTACTTTCTCCGACATAAGGTGCCATTTAGGTTCACGGAAAGCTAAAAGTAGAATTAAACCAGGTATCAGGTTAAACATCAGGTTTACAGAGTGGATGGAGAAAATATTCGGAGTTCAGACACTTCATTTTCCTTATTCGTCACGGGTTGTTTTCGGTCCGATCGGTTAGTAATGGTAGGTTTACTACCTACTACTTTAGTGTTACGTTAATCAGTTTATTAATAAAAAAGTTGGACCATTTTAAAAAAAAAATTGTTTGACAAAATAGCTATAAATAGCAGTTTTGATGAACTTTAGATTTAATTTAGGTATAGATTTTGTTTTTCAAATTGTTTTATTATTAGAAAATGAGAATAATACAGATTTGTAAAATAATAATTATGTAGTTCAAGCGGGCGAACCCACTAGAGTTTCGCTAGTACATAAAAAAAATATTAAAAAATATAATATAAAAAAACATAAAAATATAAAACATATTTATTTTATATCTGACACACTTATATAGCATAATTAAAAAAAAAACAAACAATTTGATAATACAAAATGATAAACACAACCATTTTGATTTTACCTTAAAAGCTCGGTCGAACTGCTCTTGAAAAACGGTCTATTTATATTTTACGCGCAATTTCCACGCTAATGAAATCCGATATGATTTATCCTTCAACCATTAAAGCTTTGATCACAGTATCATAAGCCGTTAATTCATAACATTGTCTGAGCCTCTTGTAATCGTTTACAGATTTTATAACTTGAATTATACATCTATATAAATATACTAGTGGACCCGAACGCGGCTACGCCCGCTTGAACTATAAGAATATTTATTAAATATATTTATGAAATTATTTTCAGTTTTCAATAGAGAGATGCGTTCAGCAAGCTCATTTTGGGTGACAGTTTCTAACAACAAACTTTGCAAATCGTTGCTTAGCAACGACGGTTGTTATTAACATGGCGGAATAAATAGCATGTCAAATTAATAAGTATTTTAATATATTAGTATATATGGAAAATATTACAAATATGAGAAAAAAAAGTATCCTATGTTCATCCCGAGACCGTCAAGTATCTCTATATGAGTATTTTATCACAATTAAATTAGCGGTTTGGCCCTGATTGCGTAAAAGACAGACAGACAGAGTTCCTTTGGAATTTATAATATAGGGATAGGATATATTATTTTATCTTAGTTCATTTGCCTAATTTTAGGTATCATTTATTATCCGCTTCTAGCATTTAATTTACTGGTCGTCGGACAGAATTTAGGACAAAACTCTTCCTTCTCAGTTTTTGTCTATTTGAGCAGTGTCTCTGCGTATGGGTGTCTTACAAAACGATAAATTTAGTTGATATATATATAAGTAGGTTTTTAATTAGAGTTATGATTAAAAACATATATTAAGCTTAATTGGTAAAATCAGGGGCATTTTAGTGATTCACATATTATTACTAAATATTTAAAAGTAATAATAATTAATGCTATCCATACCACGGTCGGTGGTCGGCCCCGTCTATCACAGAGCGCTAACGCACCGAAGGCGTACAAAAATAAATAATTACGAGTACATGACGCTCGGTGCCGGCTGCAGAGGAACGTTGTGGTTTTCTTCTCTAAACATAGCATCCGCACCTTATCTTCCGATAAGAATAGTTGGAATATTAGAAAATGTATATAATCTTTTCATTTATTATTATCATATGTGTATAATCTTTTCATTTATTTTGATTTATGTGATCTTTTCAGGGGCCTTCAGTAAGTAATTTTCATATATGAATGAAATATTTATATTATCATTTTCTCGCTCTGGTAAGGAAGCAAAGAGCCTTAATTTCGCCACTCAACACGAAATGCCCCTAGAATTGGGCGGAAAGTGGGGAACTTATTTAATTTAATACGCTTGAATTATATTTATTCACAAAAATAAGTACTTAATTAAATCTGTAAGGATGGGTCACTAAATATCATATTAGGAAAACATTATTTAATTTGAAGATATAAAAATAGTTTTAATGGTTTTGTTAATCCTCTTATCTTATTGACCGTTTAAAGTTACTTTCTGATTCAAAATCAGAAATTAACGGAAATCAACAAATTGGCATCTTAATAATGATAACAATGAAGAATAACAAAGAAATAGGTATGAAGTTATTTTCATTTTAAACAATTATAAAACGTGTTGACAAAATTTCTCAACAATATTTTGAGATATGCGATCTCTAGAGGAGAACACAACACGCGCCGGAGTCCGGACATACATATGAAAACAATGTGGCTGAACTACAGCCTTCACTCTCTAACTAAGCGAGCTAGAGATATATTATGATAGCTAAAGTATAATAATATTGGAAGACAAATTTAAGAGAGCTCCTTATTACACTTTAAAAATAAGGTGTACATTTAGACACACCAATCTACAAGGTGTACATTTAACACGATGTTGGTAAAGTACTTGCTTTATGACGCCGTCTTTGCCCATCCACGAAACATCTGAAGCTGAAACGTTAATTATTATAGGTTCAACTCTTTTGAGAAAAATCATTAAGAAGGGATCTTGTTTTTGAGACACTGTTCCACAATTTTCGAGTCATTGTGTGTTGAGTTGTGAAACTTAACACCGCGGGGATCTTACCCAAAACGTAAACACGATTAAACTCTATCGCACTGCGCTACGACTACGTTATTTTAATTAATTAATTTAACATTAATAGAAAACAAAAGCCAAACTCAATCCACGTGCAATATGTGTCAGAAATACATTCTGTCCGCAGCCAATGCGTAAAGTCTGAAAGACTTTTCTACAAATAAAGAAAATGAAAATTATTAACGATGAAAATTGATGTTTTTTCAGCTTCTCAATGCAGGTCTGACAAGAAGCAGCTAGATTGAAGACACTCTTTTCTACGGTTTCCACCAAATTTTAATTAAATTAATATAAATTGAATTGAATTAAATTAAAATAAAAAAATGTATAAGGATAAAAATTCAATTAAATTTTCAAATGATGAATTATTTAAATCCTTCATTAAATGAAGAATGGTCTTGCCCTCTTCGTTATTAAATTCTTATTAAAGGCTAAAAGAAAGGCGAACGATGAACTGAATCGGTACGTCACGCGGAGATCTATTGTTGTTTTTATTGATGTTTACATTTATTCTTTTCAATTTCAGTACAATATTTAATATTTGACTGAAAAATAGTAAAACTTATTAATAAATAAATATAAGTACAAGATTTTTTCTTTTTAATTATAATTTTTCGGCTCACTCTGTAAGTGAGTACAGAGTAGGTACACAAGGTTCTATCTATCCTACTACGAGCGGGATAAAGCGTGATGCCTTTTTTGAACGATAATTTTGAAATTAATAAGGGAAAGAGAAAATATTGGCACAGTTTGTGACTATAAACGGGGCGGTTGTGGGTTCCCTCCCACTAGGGAGAAAATATTATTTTCTTCCTCTGTTAACAAGACACTTTGCGCCGTTGAATTTCGCCATTCAACATGTTCCTAAAACCATAAAACCATATTAACACTTATTAAGAGCCCGGTAACTCTAACCTTCTGACATACACATCGTTTGCCTTTTGCGCAGCGCACAGAGGCAGGGGTTCTCTCATTATTTCAACAGATTTTATTTTTACTTCACTCCTATAGGTCTTGTCGTACTCATATTGCTTTTCTCGACAAATGAGCTATCGAATACAAAAATTTTTTTTTCATTTCAAACCAGTTCCTGAGAAAAGCGCGTTCAACCAAAGCAAACTCTTTCACTTCATATTATTAGTTAGTATTATTATTGTAAGTATAACTTGAAAAAAATGTTTTGTTCTTTATTTATGGCGTTCAGAACTTTGACTAATTTCAATATTTTTTGTTGGGCTTCAATGTTATTATGTCAATCTACCTTCACATCACATATAAAACGTACATCCATTCATTTGACTATTTACTTTGAAATTTATATTCTGTCATATATATTTATAAAATAAAGGGCTAAAGGGTTAAATGACACGTGACATGTAGAAAATGGAATAATATGAAATCTATTATATTAAGAACATTTTACCCTTCAATATTTTTACATATACGAGTAAGAAATAAGTATTCTGAACATGAAAACTAAATTTAACGGCCTCTTGTTACATTTTCGTTCTGTTCTTATATTAATTTAAATGTTTTATTTTCCAATTTTTAAATTGGGCAATAAAACATTCTTTATTTTAGTAAACATTTACTTTTTTTTCTTTTAAGTCGCAAAAACAAGGCCAAATTTAAATTTGTGTTATATAATTAAATAATTATAAAGAATTATAGGAGAGTTAAGGGTGACAAATACACTTATATTGTCGTATTTGTCACCCTTAACTCTCCCAATCGGCTTGACCAGGGTTGACTATTTGCAATAAATTTAATATTTGATCTAGCAAATTTAATAATACTGCGTTTTACATTCAATGCCTATAAAAATATGACAAGTAGTGTCAGCTATGTACTTACATCCAAAATAACAACCAAAATCAACGAATAAACTACGATTATGAAACATTGTTTAATAATATAAAAAAAAACCTGCGTTTCGCAGTATGTAAAATGAAAAATAAGTAAGGCGTAGACGTGTTCCCATTAATATTAATAAATAATAATACGGTTCGCACGGCGGTACATAACTCCGGCGGGCTGTCGGCCGTCACAATAGTAATATATTAGGACAAATGTTATTACAAGCTTGACTCGTTATGTTATTTTTAGGCCCCCCTAGATTTACGAATTCACGGCAAACACTTGAGAAACGCGACCGCATCGGCTTCTACTGAGCCGTAGTAATAGATGTAAACAGTTAATGTAAATATAATATTTATTTCTAGATGTATATAATAGTAATTTGTAATAAAAGTTAATAAATATTTTATGGGTCTGAGCATACGTGTATATAATAAAATTCCGCAGTGTATTCTAGATTTGCCACTTCCAAAATTTAAAATATCAGTAAAAAAAATTCTAACAAGTAAAGCTTATTACACTGTTCAAGAATACTTAGAGGACAAACATGTATGGAATTAATGTCTATTGAATGTAATGCAGGATAGCTGCCAGCTTATGTAATAGATTGTACCATTGATTTTGAAAAGAGCAACTGTTGAGTTTCTTGCCGGCTCTTCTCAGCAGAACTGCCTTCCGAACCGGTGGTAGCTTTTTGTTCATATGTTCATTCGACGATTCAAAAGTGCTTATTATAAGTTTATTTGAATAAACAATATTTTGAATTTGAATTAATGTTCTATATAGTTTTGTTATGTAGATATTATCAAAATTCGACGGAAAGTGGGCAACACTGTGTCTTAAAACTAGGTTCCCTAGGTACCCTGGTGTGAGCGGGATACAGCGTGAAGCTGATATTACTTATTACTATAGAAGTATATATTCTATTTAACATATGTATAAATATTTTATTTCTTCACTGAGCACCTATGGCTATGATTTTTACCATAAGAACAATAACAAAATTCATACACAATAATATTGATTAATATTATGTAAATATAATGCTACGGAATTATAATTTATTAAAAAAAAAACAAATATTTTTTCAACATTTACAATTATGGTTAAGTAATTAAATAACTTGACTGTGTAAGCGACAAAACAAACAACGCGAGTTAGAAGTTCACATTCTGTTAAAGTAGTTAATTTTTTTGGGTGCAAGGGGAGACCATGTGGCCGCGGCTGCTAGAGTTAACAACTACTGCAACTGTCCAGTATTGTAGTTGTTATGCGATACCAGCTTACGTATTAATTAATTTAAAGGCCACCATGGATGGTACATGGTCGCCCGAGGAAGTCAGTTAATTAAAGTTAAATTACCCGTTGAATCGATTATTATGTCGTTAAAAGTTATACTGTAACTAATTGAATTTATTGAGTTATTTATTGTATGGTATGGGGCAAAACGCGGCGTTGAATTCCGCCACTCAACATGCAAAGCCTCTGGAATTCAGCGGAAAGTGGGGAACGGAAGGTTAATACTAGATTCTCTCTGTCTATGCTGCTGTTTGTGGGATACAGTGTGAACCTAATTTTTTTTTCATAAGTAATTAATTTCCTGTGGCAATTATACATAATGGCGGCGGGCGAGAGAGCTGGTCAAATATTTAGTAACCTGCAATAAAGTTCTGTCTGCATTTGTTTCCGATCGCTTTGATCGTCCTCGTCACAGTCGTTTGAACAGCTAACTTACTATGACGTTAACAAATACAGATATATTTAGTTTGCAATTTAGCAGACTCCAGGTGTCTTATATAATTATATAGATCATGCACTAAAGTTCTATATGCACTTCAGGAACAAAATTACTTGTTTCACTGCCTCACCTAGTTTGACTTACTTAAGTCATTTACGATTAATGGTCTGGCTTCGTTTAATGTATTGACGAGATGTTTGGTCCTATAGCAAAATATATAAGATTGTCTTATGGGAGAGTAGGTATATTATACTCGAATATGTCTTAATTCTAGGTTTAACGATTACTAATGCCGACATAATTTTTTTTACAATTAGTTTGGATTGTTTTATTCCAGGGCATTTTGCTGCAGTGGGATATTGGCTGACTATAAGCGTGATGGTTGTGGATTGGCACCAAAGGTGACTAAGCCAAAACCACAAAACCCGATGACTCTGTGAAGGCCAATAAGCCCAACAGCAGACTACGCATTCGAAAAAAAGATTAGCTATCCTTTGTGAGAAAAGACATATTCGATTAAATTAGTGAAATATACAGCTTATGCAAATTTTTAATTTACACCTCAATAGTAAGCCAAAATATATATAAAAACGCCTTATATAATAATGATAATAAAATATTTACCATTAATATCTATTTACTAACTAAGCTTATGAGCTATAATATATATTTTAATATAAGTTAATAGTAAATTGATACATGCACTCTAAGTTTACGGCAACTGGTTTTCGTTGTAAAATCCTCCTAGCTGAATTAATTAAATTGGCAGTAAAGTTATAGCCTCCATAAAGGATCTCAATTTTAGGCCCCGAACCAAAATTTCAGAACGCTGCTTGTCATAAATTAACATGGATGCGGCGGTCGGTTAGACCAATCAATGTTTCAGAGAAGAACTTTTGTTAAATACTGCCCCTAATATGAAGATTTTTTTCTTAGACATTTTCTTAACTTTCTTAATAAAACTTAAAAAAAAGTTTTTATTAATATAAATAGAAATGTTGTTTCCAATTAATTTTCTTATATTTTTTACCGTATAGTATAGAAAAATAGAAGTTTAATGAATGAACGAGTGCTGAATGGATTGATATTTATAATGAAGACGCTTATTCATCATTTACTAATAAATAATAAAAGAAATATAAACAATAAAGGAAACATTCCGCTAAAACAGCATTTTATTTTTTTACTTGAATCGCTACATAGAAATTTGGCAAGCGGACAGTACACTTTAAAGATTTGGACAGTCAACTACCAAACATTTTCTTGCACAAGTTTGATTCAATTGGAAAACAAGACATGTGCAAACGTCATAATGGAGTCGCGCAGTGTCTTGTAGAATTAATATTATTTAACTAGCTTTGTTATATATAGGTATATTTTTTATTTATTTAAAGTTCTTTAACTTTTTTTTCATTTAGACATCGAACAATCCCAATGCAAAACGACTAGGTTATAACAGACAAAATCAAGATTTAGTAAATATATAATTTATTATATCTGTAAAGTAATAATAGAGGAAGAATAATATCTTCTAATGTAGAACTGAACTCATAAACATTATTTTCAGTTCAATTCAGTTCTTAGTTTATGGCGTTCCGAGCGAGCCATTTAAGCACTAACCACTGAGCCAATGTCACGTCATATGGAGAATAAAAAAGAAATAATTTTACACAATATGAGAATGCATGCGAAAAATCCTTCCTCCTTCCAACCAACTAAAAATCTTAAAAATATTTTACAAATATCTTAGTCTATACTATAATATTGTTATGTCTAATATATTATACATAAAAATATATTATATTTAAGTGTCAATTACGCCACGCCGGCGTTGTCACGTTGCAATTGTAATAAAACAAAGACACCATATAATTAAAATGGCATTAAGCATTAAGTCGAAAGCCGGGGGGACAGCGGCCGGCGCACATGTATGCAGACGGGCAGACAGTTAGTTCATTTGCGACAATCCACAACCATTGACGACTGATTACTTAATTGCTTCGTTTAATCAATTGACCGTTTCGCTGTAGAAACAAACACGCACAACATGTTTAGACGCGACCGAGTTATTGGTAAACTCCCTCGGGTCAATAAATCCCATGTTTAAAGGACGATTTTATTAAGCAATACTATGGCTATACCACTGTTAAGGTTGAAACGATCTTTCTGTGCACATGTTGGATTGCAATAAAATATTCTAGCGTGAGATGTTTATTTTATTATTGAGTTCTTGTTAAAAAAAATCAACTTTTAAAAATATAATTTGTTAATTTTTTTATTTTTATACATAATATAACAATTTTAATTGGTTGGGTAATTCTTAATTTTCTGTCAAATATTGAAATTAATCTCAAGCTAATTAAAATTCTCTTTTAAGATTTATTAAATGTTAACAGTTCCCAAAATATTTTAATAGGTAAGCCTTATTATACTAGTCGTGGCGCAAGGGCACAAAGTGTGACTGAAAACGCGACAAGGTTGTGACTTCGATTCCCGCCCGAAGAAATGAAATATTTACTATTTTTATTTCTTGACTCTGCTTGTCGATCCAAGATTGCTCTTTGGCTTATCGGTCCAAGAAGCGACTGATAAACTTATCCATTGAAGGTTCTGTATCGATTTCAAGATTATAGGTTAACGGGAAGTACTATTTATAAAATTTGACAAATTTAAGTTTACGAGGGCGTATGCACTCCTTTCGTATAAAATGAACAACACATATAAGTGTGTAATGATTTTTTCCTATGAAATATCTATAAATGCCCGTTAAATTAAAATTACGTTGACTTAAGAACGTATTTTTTTTCTGTCCTCCAAGAGTGACCTATTTTATATAGTTATTTCTTATTTTAAAAACGTTAAACTCGTTATTATTATATAAATATATTTGCTCCCTTTAGATAAATTAATAAAAAATGTGAATAAACTTCTTTCAGAACTACTAAAATATTGTTGAACCGTGACTAACTTTTCTTAAAAAGTCTTCATTTTTGCAGATTTTATTTTGTTACTTGACATATATTAGTAAAGGCAGCGAAAACTTAAAAATCGTCTTTCTCTGTAATAAAATTGAGCATTACTTGCTGTGTGAACACAATTTGTATAACAAGACTGAACGCTTCCTAGTCAGACCTTAGCAGCATCAGAACTCAGAATATGAAATTTTTCTAGCATTAATCGCCGCTAAATACAAAAAATTTCAACTATGCCACAAACATACCTTTAATTTAGGAAAATAATAATTTCTAGAATCTATTATTATTACGAAATAATAACATGCTATACATAATTTACACACAAAAGACTTGTTTTTAAAATATTAATAAGTTTTAAATATTATAATATTAGTCTGAAACTAAAAGTTAATTACAATTCATGAAAGAACGCAGGACGGTTTTCTTCGACTTGTTTCAGTGCTGAGGCACGAAAGTTGTTAAATTATTTTTACGTATATACTAAATTCAATTTGCCGTCTAAATATTCATAAAGATTTGTAAATTAAATAATAAAAAGGAGCAATCATTTTTATTAGAGTCTCAGTCTTATCATCATCATCTTATTTCTTAATATTAAATAAGCAAAATAAAATATCGAATAATAAATAAATGTATTTATTAATTTATAAATAATAAATAATCTATAGGTACATATACTAAAAAGGTATCTGATCGCTTAGTAATTGTTTTATATTAGTCGGTTCATAAATTCAAGCGGACAAAGTCGCCAATAGGTTGCTAGTATGAAATATATTTAAGTAAGGCTTGCTTTAAAATAAAATAAAACAAAACCTTTTATTTACTAAAAAAACTTTTATTTCGTTAGATATTTTTGATCTTTTATATTAGCATTTATGAAAAAGAAACATAAAAATGTTTCTATTCTAAACTAATATATTATGTACAGATAAAGTAATAAAAATGAATGAAGATGTATTTTTATAAACTCAATTTGAAATAGAAACTAATAAAATATTCTTCGTAAGTATAATTATATAAAAAATAGCGAAAAAATAATGTTGCCTTAAAATAAGTAATGGAATATGAATCTATGATTTTTTTTATTTTTGTGTTCGTTTGTCTGCTTGTACACGTACCTCTTTTCAGCTACTAGACTGATTTAAATAAAACTTTTTTGTTTTATTGCTATTAGATCTGGGCGAGTTCTAGGCTATATTTGCTATGGGTGACTTTTATTTGGAACTAAGCTAAGAGAATACCACATGGGGTTTTGTTAATAAAATGTATACATTTTTAGCGTAGGAGCTTAACAACGACATTTAAGTTACTAAAGAAGTTCGGAAGTCGCGGTTACTTAAGTAATTCTGTTTTTGCAATCAAAGTTGGTTGTACGAAGTTTTCTACAGTTGTGACATGCTAATCCTAATAATGTGGGTGTTTCATTTAATGACAAATTTTACTTGTCTTTTGTAAAAAAAGTTATTGCTGCATTAACCTCAAATAATTAGGATTTTATAATTAATTATTAAATTTTACATATTTTTACGAAGTGAACAGATTTTAGTGACATGCGATCACTCTCAACTCTCTGTCCATTTAAAAATGCTGCTGGTTGTAACGGTGGTGGGTAGAGAGGGGCTAGGGTCAAGAAATTCCTTTTCTCGTTTTTAACTTGGATTCAAATCCAAGGAGCCCGGAGTTGAGTAGTGTAACTCAACGTTGCATTTTGAACTACTAAATGGGGAAGTAATTATAAATCATATCCTCGAATGGGAATTGAACTGACCACCCACGCATTTACAGTTGTCATTAATATTATACCTACTGATGCAAAAGTATACACAACGTACAAACAGCATTCAACTTTTATAATATAACTAGCGGACGCGCGCAGCTTCGCTTGCGTATTTAGGGGTGAATTCTAATAACCCATGAAACATGTGTTCAATGAAATATTTTTAAGAGTCTAAATTTCAAATTATATAAAAATCGGTTGCGATTTAAAGATTTTTCCATACAAACTTTCAACCCCTTATTTGCACCCCTAGGGGGAGAATTCTAGAAAACGATGAAACACGTGTTCAATTAAATACTTTTAAAAACCTAAATTTTAAATTTTATAAAAATCGGTGCTGATTTAATTTTTTTTCCATACAAACTTTGAACCCCTATTTCGCCCCTTTAGGGTTAAAATTTTTCAAAATACCTTCTTAGTGGATGTCCAGATTACGAAAGTAAACATCTGTCCAAATTCCACGTTTCTACCATCACCGGTTACGGCTGTGCGTGCGTCTTACCTCAGTCAGTGAGGACAAGTCCTTTTATATATATAGAAGATATGAAAATGAAGGTCCATTTACACTGGTCTGGGCGAACAGATATATTATTATTAATAACATCAAAAAAATGTCATAGAAATCTTAAATTTAAAAATCTTAAATTTATAATAATATTGTAAAAAATATAGAAAATTAGAACCTTAATAAATATAATGAGAGGCCGTCGTAGTGCAGTGCCACAAGGGTGTGACTGTAACGCGACGATTATAAGTTCGATCTCCAATGAATGGAATGAATTATTATTGTTTTAAATATTTTAATTTCTTCGTTCTGGCAACAAGCCAAAAGGCCCGGCGTTGAGTTCTGCCACTCAACACGCAATGCTTCGAAAAATTCAGCGGAAAGCGGAGAATGGAGTGTCTTAACACTAGGTTCCCTCTGCCCTTGCTATATGTGGGATACAGCGTGAAGCTAATTTATTATTATTATTTTTAATAAATACTATGTCGTTAAAAAAACAAGAATTAGTTTTCATTATAATAATATTTTAAAATAATTCTTAGTACGTATGTACGAAAATTATGTATAAACTTTTCCAAGTTAATGATTTTGGTTAACTTTAATTCCCTCAATGTTAATTAATGTTTATTATAAATTTGCCTTAACTGCGAGATCAGCTCCATTCAGTGGTATTGAATAAAGTGAGATAAAGCCAATTTGTAGATAATTGTTATCTATAAATACAGAAAATACTTTATTTTTTATAACTTCACGCACGTACCCGCACGTGTCAGGGTAGACAGAAGGAACCTGGGAACCTAGTGCTAAGACCCGCATTGCCCACTAAAACACTTCCATTTCCCACCTTCCGCCAAATTCTCGACGCATCGCGTGATAAGTGGCGGAACTCAACACCGAAAATCCCTGGAGTGGGAATCGAACCCACAACCGTCGCGTTTCCTATACTTTGCACAAAGTTAAATATTAAAATGAACATAAGTACTTACATCTAAAGTTTAAACCACCACGTTAAACGTGAAACAGTCCCACAATACAGTTCAGAACTTCACAAATAATACACAGAGCACTCACTGTACAAATCTCACAAATTGCATTCAATCCTCACTGAGTCCTCAGAAAGCTTCGCCAAAGTTTACGGAGTTATACGGAAGCTGACGCGGCGAGGCATTACGTGCTTCCTACGCGGCGGTCGACGCGAGAATGAGCAGCAACCTCTAGGCCGTGGGGAGTGTGGACCAACCCTCCTGTTGCTCACAGCCCTCTTTGATTACCCTTATCAATACAGATGTGATTGGAACTGCCTTTATCTGTAAATAAGTAAAGTAACCGTTTCAAGTCGTGAGTGCATATGCTACTCGTGTTAAAGTAAGTAAAGGTGTTTCTGTGATAACAGCACCAATATAATAATATTTATTGACTAAAAATGACTTTAATTGTGTATCTGTCTATCTACATATTTATTTAAGGCTTAACCGTTAAATATAGTGTTAAATTTAAATGGGGCTAGTCGTGGTGCAAGAGCACAAGCGTGTGACTGTATAGATGTTAGGTTGTGGATTCGATTCCCTCTTGAGAAAATATTTAATATTTTCATTTCTTCGGTCTGGTGTCGAGGCAAAGCGCGGCGCTGGGTTCTGCAACGCAATGAAAATTCGGCGGAAAGTGAGGAGTGGAGAGAGTAAACTAAATGAGCTTATACTAAAATATTTTGAATTTTTTTATCATTATGATTTAAATAAACTAACTGTTATTATACATTATTCGAATAAAAATTCTACACGTCTACGGCAATCTATATAATTCAATATTCTATAAAATACCTTTAAGTTTTGAGCGCAGGTTAAGTAAATAACCGGACCTAACCAGCTATCTTGCACTTAAGAACCACTAACTCTGTAGTTTGAATGTAGGAATATGGACCAAGATCTAGACAGCAGGTACTTTATACAATTCCTAGGAACTTTCTTCATTACCTATATAGGTAAAGTATGAAATGGAGAATAATAATGATTTTATTATATACATTGCCTGGACGTCATAAACAAAATAAAACATATATGCATATAAATAAAACACACTTAAAACATTTTAAGTTGTTAATATAGATAAAAAGCAATTTAAGAGCGATCTGATCTTAGTGAAGCGTACCTCCACAAAATGTAATAACAAGTTATGCTCCATGAATACGTAATGTCTGCAACAATGAAGTCTAATTTGCCATTTTAGATTGCAACGTTGCTTGGATTCGTGAACAATGAGCTCGAAAAAGTCTTCGTATCGTAAATCTTCATTTTTTTAGCTTTACAGTGTTTTCCATATACATCAGGATAGGCAGAGGGATCCTAGTGAAAAGACACTCCGTTCCTATTATAACACTTCCGTTCCCCATTTTACCCCGATTTCCGGAGGCTTTGCGTGTTTAATGTTGAAATTCAACGCCGCGATGGATTTAGGAAGAAGAAAAAACTATGAAGCAAGAATGACTGACATGAAGCAAGAGAGGCGGGGAGAACACAGTATCGATAGGAATGGAGAAAAGTGAGGTAAATATTATGAGGACGGTCCCCCATATTAAGAGGTTAATAACAGTGGATGCTGTGAAAGAAGTACGTAGAGACCGTAGCTTCAGGCGCTCTGTTCTCTCTGGCTACTTCGCTAAGCATAAAACGTAAAGCTAAAACAAGTATACAATATTTTTAGATGTTCTTGAAGTACACAGGTTCTAATAATATAATGAATATTTTAAAATAATTAAAGTTATTAAAAGCCACCAATCTAAAAAAATCTCCCCTCTAAAAATCCATGTACAGGTTTCCGATCAGATTTTATAACAATTATAGATAGATTAGTGTAATTTAAGATACTTTATAAGGATTAAGATTCTAAATGACTCAGGTATACCTACTTATATACACATATATAGTACTGTTTCTAAAGCTCGGTATATTTAGGCTGGTTGACACTTCACTTTCAAGGGACAAAAGTTTATTGGTACCTTATTTGTATGCAGTACGACATATGCAAATCTAATAGGGCTTAACTTCGTTCCATAATTTTGGAAGCCAACAATTACGTTATACGATTCAATTTATTTAGATTCATGGTTGCCTATTAAGTTTAAAGAATATATTATCTACGTATTTAATTGAATGGGACTTTGGGCCAGTAGTGGCGCAGGGGCACAAGCGTGTGACTATATAGGCGATAGTTTGTGGATTCGATTCTCACTCGAGGAAATGAAATAATCGATATTTTCATTTTCCTGGCTCTGGTAACGAGGCAAACTGGATATTTTCACAATTCTGGGGAAAGTGGAGAACGGAAATATTTTAATGGAAGAGGTACTTAACACTAGGTTCCCAGGTTCCCCTAGCTACTCTGCGCAGAATATAACGTAAAGCTACAACACACCTAACACCCCTCAATTTTTTCAAATAAAAATAATGTTTCCGATGTGATAATTGAATGAATTGAATTTATTTTATTTGAAGAATTTAAAAAATGTGTGATTTCTTTACAAAAAAAATTAAATAAAAAGTTGTTAAGGTGCTGTGGTGCTATGTTATTTTATTTGATATGTATCATTTTCAGATTAAAATTAAATACAGTTTCGAAAAATATACTAATTATTAAAGAATTATTGAAAATCTATAACTTTTCCGATTCATTTAAAAGAATACAATGAACGCACCATTACCTACTATATGTGGAAATACATTAAGCCACACGTAAATTTGTAACATCAGCTAAATTATAACACAAAAGTATTTGATTTACTACATGTTATTATTAATTTATTAATATTCTAAAATATAAATGTTATACTGAAGTAAAGACGTGTTTTCGGTTAATAGCTGTAGCCTATTGGGCGTATTCGAATGAAGCAAAATTTCATTTCAAAACTTTTCTAATGAAACATCTAGTTTGGTAGTAAAAGTTTCAGATATCTTTTAATATTCATGGTTTCCACTATTGAAGTTTGCCAATATAAGAGGTGAAGATTGACTTTTTTGTTCTATCGTGAATTATAAAATATTTTTCCCACTTATGCCCATAAGTGTGTGACTGTCCATGAAATATTTTTTTAAATTTATATTTCCATTTCTTCGCTCTGGTGTCGAGGCAAAGCACGGCGTTGAGTTGCGCCACTCAACACGCAATGCCCCTTAGAAATTGCTTAAAACCAATTAGCATATATTTGGTTTTTAAGCATTTTGTCCATCATTTAACCGTACCTATGTATATTTCGATATACAACAATACATACAATTAATCTGTAAAAGTATTTTTACGAATTTTAAAAAAAGTAAACAACGCAGATTTAGTAAAATATTAATCTGCAACCCCCATACAAAAGATAAAAAAATATCTGCATATTTGTATAAAAAATAACTTTCAAAAATGTACTTTACTAGCACATCGACACCATGGTCCTCCCGTCCCTGTATTACTCGTGTATAGAGCCCGTCGACCGTTAAATCGATATTTGTTAGGCAATTTCAACTAAACAAAGACTTGGTGAATTATGTAGATATCGACTATTTACATAGTAACATGTTATCAGACGTTTCATTGTTGGCCAAGGTATTGAAATACGTGATTTGTTTACAAAAAAACATATTTAAACTTTATTGTTTCGCCATTATAATGGCGGAATCCGTGACTTAATTTCTTGGTCATTAATTTATTTTCTATTTGCCTCTTCATATATAGATATACATATAAGTACTCGACAGAGCATAAAGCTAGAAAAAGAATAGGAAATATTAGGAACATTGTAATAAAATATTATACTAGGAACCATTCTTCATTAACTTTAAAGGATGTTTACTTTTATTTGTTTTCTTATTTTTTTATAGTAATCTGAAACTTTTGACAGGTATATAGACATAGATTAAATATTTTTTATAATAAAATTGACCTGTGCGTGGAGAAGCGAATGTCGTAACACTACATTCCCTGCCGATAGTACTCTATTTTTTAAATCGAATCATAAAAATATTTAATTTACATATTTAAAATACTGGAAATACTCATGTCAAGCTAGATACAAAAAGATGTCACGTCCTAACGAGACATCACGTAAGGTCTCTTATATGTATTTTAATAAAACGCCTTTCGAAATATTTCTCATTTTAAAACTTAAGGGGATATTTTATTTAAAAACTTTAATAAAAACTTAATAAGTTCTATTCTTAAATATTTTCTTTATAAAGTAAATACATTCATTTTTAACATCAACACAAACATGTCGTAGGTTTTGCCAAAAATTTTAATGAAACTATTCTTCGATTAATCCGGTTAAATAGTTTTATTTAATTTTTATATTAATTTTCCCGCAAATAACGAATGTCACCGACTGAGCACTGAACTTACAATATCGTTTACAGTATTACATACTCTGTTACACAGCACCACGATGACCTCAAGACGTAAAAATATAACAACAAAAACATAGTTCACCAAATAATTATAAACCTAACACAATTTAACTAACTGAAAATAATTCAACATTATAATAAAAACAATTTCGCTACTACAATCCGCCATTAAATTATAAAGTTGTTCATAAAAAAAGAGAGAAAATTAAAAACGTTTAACAACAGAATAAAAAAGTAATTTAAAATTATCGCCGCCATATTTTTATCGTGGGTAACCTTAATGAGAGTATATCGCTCAGAGCGCCATGCATGACTACAGGCGTATAACATTAAATCAAAATAAAATCCAGTGCGGAACAGAATGCATAAACTCATTTCCGAGAGTCCCCCTCATTTGCTATCAGCTTTATCATCACAAAAGGCAATTTCCATCAAAGTGCACCAATTTCGGGCGTAAGCTATAAATTACGTAGACTCGATCGTATACAGATGTATAAAAAAACAATATAAAACAAATATTTTATTTTATAATTAATAAAATAATACGTAGCTTTTAAAGATGTTTTAAAGTGCTTTACATTCATGTATATGTATGTATAAGCATAGATATATTAAAATGTATATGATTTTTAAATAAATAATTACTTTTTTATTGTTTTATTGTCCCGCTCTGTTAAACAAGCAAAGCGAGGCGTTGAGTTCCACCACTCAACAGACAATGCTTCCAGAATTCGCTAGTGAGAAATAGAAGTGTCATAATGGGAACAGAATGCCTTAACACTAGGTTTCCGCTTCTTACCTTGCTATGTGTAAGATACGATATGAAGCTAAAAAACTAGGTAATAACTTTTAAATTAGAACTGATATGTAATAGTAATAAAATGGTATAAAGGTGTTATATAAATAAGTAGAAAAATTAAATTATTTATTTACTTACAACAAATATAAATAAATGCTAAGTATACTCTAGTGACAAAAGATCTTGAATTAAGTTCACTGCGGTACTGACCACTCAAAGCATCCATGTATGCTGTAGACCTGATCCAAAAAAAAAGGAATAAATTAGCAGGTATTATTAAATAATTAAGTAAGCAGCTAAGTGTTTTAGTAAGTAGTTAAGTATTTATTAAATTAATTCTTGTTATTTAAATTCTATTACAGCAATTTTAAGAGGTATACGTTTTATTCATATTGCAGATTCCAATAGCGTCACGCGAATATCATGTTACCAAACAAAGTCATCAGCAGTTCATCGTTGCCGATAACATTATTTACATAGACAAATATCTTATAAATCCCTACATACATGCTACAGGCGGATACTAAAATGTATTTCTAAATAATATAATGTTAAGAAAAATAGAATATAAATAAAATAATATAATGTGATTGGTCTGAATAATATAAGATTAAAAAGTTTGTTAGAATTATCTACTTAAAATTACTGATAGAATTAAAAAAAAACATTACTTTTTAATAAGAATAATTAAAACGTTTTTATTTAATATTGTTTAGCATAATTTTCACTGTTATACCTCATAATATAAGACTGGCTCTTTCATAACTTTTAATGGCTCTTTCATACCGAAATGTTATAAAAGAGCCAAATGACACATTTTTTTAAAATGAATATTTTATTGATTAATTATTGTATTTAAGGGTTATTTCGTACGAAATTACCTAATTTAATAAATAATTAATAATTTGAGGAAAAAAAAATTTAATTTCTTTAATTAAAAGTATATTTTTTTGCTTCATTTAGAAAACTGGCTCTTTCATGCCACTTCTCCCTTACTTAATCCAGATTATATTTTTTATCACTAGCGGCCCACATGAAAATTATTTAAATAGCCAATCATTCGGCCTTGTTAACGTTTATTATGAAGTAAATAAACATTTTAGAGTAAATTTAAAAATATAAATTAACTTGGAAAATAAACTATTCTAGAAAAGTAAACAGATGAATAAGAAATAATAAAGGAGTATATTTTGGAAATTTAATAACCCTTTAGATATTATTAGTACCTATTACCGATGTTATTCAAGTTTAAATTTATACATTTGAACGCATGGCTTAGTGGTTAAAGTGCTTGTACAGGCGCGGGTTCAAATCCCGTTACTTTTTTGTCATATTTGATACAGTTTCTTTTTTCAAATTTTTACACCAACTTACAACGAGGTCATACAAGTTAATTAATAAATACTAAACAAATCTCCTAGGTAACATATAACTTCAAGTAAGCACCCACGCGCTGTCATTCATGGAACGAATCGAACTGAATAGAGGGCAGACAGGACGGTTGTATAGCAGAATACATATTTACATTAAAATTTACATACAAAAATCTCATCTTATTAGGATTAAAGTTATAATCTTTAATACGTTTTTTTCAAAATAAGTGGTTTGTATTGTGTTTTCATATCAATGCATATCATTTAAAACCTTTGAGTTTTACTTATCAATATCCAACTCGTATCAGTACATTTACCTATCCCTAGCATTGGGACTGCTTTTATATTTTATTAGTAAAAAAATTTTTTTTGTTTTTTTAACTTAATGCTGTATTTCCCTGGGAACCCACTTCGCCTATCCTACCTACCTATATATGTGTAACTAGGTAGAGTTAGTACATTCATATTGCACTATACAAAAACAAAAATTCTCGAAAAATAGTAAAAGCAATTATTATTACTAACCCAAAAATACAAAAATAAAAGATCATTTGTTTAAGCTATTTCTATTGTTTTACGATTACCAAACAATAGTGTTCAGTGTAAAATATTTTAATCCAATATTGTTTTTTTCAATGGCGTGCGTGCGGGCGGGTAGAGCAGCGTGCGCACGCGCCGTACCACGCCAGGTGAGAACGATAACATCTGCCGGACAGCCGGGACCCCTGATAATAACTAAATACGCACCGACGCCGTATGGACACGACGGTCACATGGTACCTTATAAATATGTTATATTTTACGAGTTATTTTATACTTTTACTTCTTTTTTGGTCAGCTTCACGCTGTATCCCGCACATAGCAGGATAGACAGTAACCTAGTGTTAAGACACTCTGACGACTTTCTCGCCAAGGTCGATATTGTATATTTCTAAATATATAATAACTTGTACTCGTAAATAACGCGAGAATGTAATATAACTTTTCCATTGTAGCTGAGTGACGCAAACAGAAGAAAAAAACAAATGAATGACGGTTAACGGAATGCAAATACATGTGTAAATAATTGTATAAATTTGAATTTGGAATTCCTATCCAAAGAGGAGTAATATCTTATTAAAGTGGCCAGTACGACAAATCACCGATTTCATATATAAGGACCTAATATATGTCAAGTTCGGTATAGTATAGCATATTCTTACGATTCATATTGAGGACCCACACCACATCTCAACCCTTCTTATCTAGGGACATCGCGGTCCGAGGGTAAACATCTAATCTGCCATACAAACAAGCTATACCAATTGCCTCTAAAACCATCAAATACGAAATTAAATTGCCTATTTATATTGGGATAACATACGAACACAATAAAATAAGTAGCGATAATGAAATTACATGTTTCAATATAGTTGCTTATGCCCCTAGGCCCCCCTGGGCAACCAAGAGTCTCATTTGGCCGGAGTGACCGCCCGGATACCTTAAGGTCCTCCTTCCTCTGTATACCCCTATCCCTGACCCAGCGCACTGAAACTATTTTTCAGGGCCTCCAAAAGCCCCACCCCAAGAATCTAATAGGCGGACGTGGACTCTCACGGCCAGAGGGCCTAGTACAAAGTTTGATGTATTGTAAAGGGGGCCCTGAAGCCCACACCTGCGGGCATAAATCCCACCCAGGTACTCAAGATAATTAATATTTGTATTTGATTCTATTTATAATAATATTTAATCAAAGTGAATTATTCCACAAAACAATCTTTTAAAAATAGAAGATAACATAGTTCACAGAGAACGTAATCAGGGCAAAGGTACGCCTTCATTTTGTAGTTAGTTTAGACTTTAGAGTCGTTACAGCAATCCCAATTTTCGTTCATAGGTCGTACCCACTTTAATTAAGTAAAACAGTGGAAGTTTATAAATTAGTTAAAGACAGGGCGGTTTAATAAGCAGCGACGGTACTTGTTGCGAATGACAATAAGTTGCCGGCAGCACGCTGCACGCCGCCCGCCGCCTGCCGCCTGCCGCCCGCCACGCGTGGACTTAACGTGTCTAATTTGAAAAGTCAGCCCGCGTCTTGCTTTTAATGAGTTTTCGTGTAATGCCTTCCTCACCAAGCAAATTTATGTCATGAATAATAATAGATGCCAGGCGGAGCGCGTTTAAATCCTGAATAGACACGTCCCCGGATAATCCTCCAAGAAAATATCTTAATAAACACTGTTTTAACGAGTTGACGCCATGCTATCGAGCTCGAGCTTTCACTACTGTCTGAAAGAATTAATTAAAAACCTACCTTCAAGCCTAAATTATATTCATATATTTTATGACTTTGAAAAGATTATTACGAGATTTTTTAAGACCTAGTAGAATGTGAACTAAGGGTCATAATATAATGCGAATAGAACGAACGCTCTTTAGAAATGATTCGCACCTAATAATGGTGTGTAATTTTATTTTAAATTTTAATTTTTAAGCTTTCGTTAGTATCTTACGTTATATCGAAAGTTGATAACTTAAGGTTAGCTTTTAAGACTGAAAACTGAAATTACAATTTGTAGGCCTCTTTTTTATTTTATTTCTCATTTTATTGGCATTTTATTTCTCTGGCTTGATACGACAAAGTGCGGCGTTCAGTTCCACCACCCAACATGTTAAAATATAAAATATATAATAAAATCAAAACATATGTTTTAAATCAACGCGTGAATAAATGCGTGGAAACGGTAACCGTAATATATATTATAGTTTGAAGTGGTCTGGATTACAGTGAGCACGTATCTACACTTTCGGCGTCCCTAGGAATTCCGGAGAGTGTTTTAGCGACATAAATTACTGGGTCTATTTACATTGGTTGTAAATTAACATATCCCGGGTATTCCCGGGACGATAACCTGAATATATCCGTGAGTTTTACCAAACTATTCCATAAAGATGGACGGGAAAAACGTCCCAAGTGTTTGTTGTAGAAGAATATATGTAGAAATGCTTTTCTTCTAACTTTACATAAAAAATGCTATTGATACTGTTCCATATTTATCTATATATTAATATGTGAAGAAAAAACTGTATATCCGTTTTTACGAAAATTACGCGAATGGAGAAGAATGAAACTTGGTACAGTTTTAGTTTATATAGTGGAGTTCAGAATGCTGTTGTGTTTTTTTTTAAATCTAAAGTCTAAAGTATTGACTATACAACTTTTTTGTACTACCTACAAACACTATCATGAATTTGACACGTACACTTATAATATACACTTAAACATTCTTATGTGTATGGCTAAAGCCTGCAATCAAATTGAAAAAAGGTTATACAACAAGAGCTGGTGGTGGCGAGACCTTCGTCATTCTATAAAACCTGACAGTTTTCCTGTGCATTCATGTAAGTACTATCAGAGAAATTAAAATAAAATTAATTAAAAAATTTAAAATAAAATTTGGTTGGCCACTGCAACAAAAAAATTGAAGTATTGTATAATTATTATTTATACTAGGAAGTAAATAGTTGAAAAAACCTCTCCGTACATATGGAGTGTAAATAAATTCGACTATGTTAAACTTTTTAATAAAGAAAGCCAAATATGAAAAAGTTATTTGCTTATTTGAAATATTTCTGGATAATACTTTAATAATAATACTAAATTCGCTCGTAGAAATACTGGTAAGTTAAGGCCGATATATATAAGTATTATATATATATTACTTTGTAATGAATAACTTACTGTAATTAAAAAAAAAAAGATTAAGGAGAGGACATTTGAATACTAGATATTAAAAACAAATTATAAAAAAATTACGTTAGCGTTAATTTAAAAAGTAATAACGAAAGCGCTATTCAATCATAATTAGAAACTATGGCTTCGTGAGGGTCAAATAAATGTCGATGTTTACACATTTTATTCTGCCTCAGTTCTTTTAAATACTGACAAAGAAACCTGCGTGTCGTCGACCCTTGAGAGGCTTCATACAATTTACATAAAATTAAGTTTTGCCTTTTTAATTTGTAACGAAAGAAGTTATCTTATATAAGTACTTTTAGGAAATCTGAAAATGTAATTATTTTATTAGTCACCATCGCATATTTGTTAAGTGTCTAAATAAAAGTGCAATATCGTAGAAACGTATTTTCCCACATATTTTGACTCTTAGTTAAAACGTGTGCTAAAACCTAACTGTTTTTTCAGTCTGTTCATCTCATTCAACGCATCATCATTGCAAGGTCGTTTGCTGGTTAATTTCGAACAGTCCAGCTCTTCAACAAGGAGACCTTCTAATAATTTTATCCTACTTAAGGCCACGTATGCTTGACCAGAAGCAAAGAGCTATGAGCATATGTAGATAACGACGTGGTCGATAGTACCACTTTGCATTTTGTATACTGTACAAGCCCAACGTTGCTTCTCATATTACACAAATAATAACTGTTCCGCCATCTTAGATGGTCCGCCATATTGGATTTAGAATGACGTCCTGGCATGAGCGTCCGGATGGTTTTTTAGTAAAGGGATCTATGAGATGACAAAGTGCATAGATAACAATTCATACTTTGATTAAACAAATATGATATTATATTAAAAAATAATCGACTTTTTGTTCCTCCCATACATTATACAAAATAATCATAAACAGAAACCTTGACGCCAACTACCTTAAAATAATGAAACCCGCGTAATAACAGGGAGCATGTAAATGTAAGAATAAGGCGTCGTAGCGCGTTTTCGGCGTCCTGTTTTAATAAATCTCTATTTACAACCGCCGAGTGGAAGGCTTAAGCCTGAACATTTTTCTTCATTCGTGACTCGTATGTGCCAACAAACTCAAAGGCGATTTTTCCCCTTTCCTCAATCTTATGAAGTTTCTTCATTTTTTTTAACTTCACGCTGTATTGCCCACAGCAATGGGGTAGACAAAGGAACCTGGGAACCTAGTATTAAGACACCCGTTTCCAAATGATCTTGGAGACTTGCTTGTTAAGTAGCATTACAAGAACGAGGAAATGAACCCACAACCTGTCTTGTTTACAGCCGCACGCTTACCGCCGCACGCAGCTCCTGCGCTGACTTTAAAATAATATACAGGGTGTCCCAGGAGTCAACGATAAAACGAAACCAGGTGATAGACCAAGTCATGACAGTTATGAGAAAAATATAAAAAAAAATCTTTGTCATGTATTTTTCATATTATATTGATTTTAAAAAATATCGGAAAAACCGACACCCTGTGATGGTTTTTCAAGTCCCAGGACTACAAATATTACTCTTTCTTCATTTTTTTTTCTGTAATGTAATCATGAGTAACCCTTCTGTAAATTACAGTTTAAGATTGAAAGATACCTGCATCAGTTTTGAATAAAATATCGTGTTTTTGCCAAACGTTAAATTCAAAATATTTACTACACTCAACTTTAACCGACTGTACTATAAAAAAAATGTACTACACTGTTTTTGCAAGTAACTTTAAAAGTTGGCGCATTTAATCTGGATTCCGAAATGATACGACACTTGCTGGATTATTTCTTTGTTGAAGAGAGAAAAATCTAAATACACTATAATCGGGATGACGTTCAACGTTTTGGTATCTTTTCCGATACATTCTAGCTGCAGCATTAGCGTTACATAACCATTCTCCATGAATGAAATGCATATTGGCAATGTGTCAAAGACCGAGTATGTGGCCTGCGAGAGCCCAGACTCGAGCACTATCCTTATAAGTCCTGGGCCAGCCCCTAAGTCGGAAAACGTTTGGATGGTATCCTGCGATCACAGACCACACCAGTGAGCTCCCGCCACTTAGGTCAGGCAACGCTTATCCGACCATGGAGATCGTGATCGATGCTTCCAGACTCGTGGCTGACGGATCTAAGATACCTGAACTTTTTCGACTTAGGGGCTGACCCAGGACCTATAAGGATAGTGCTCGAGTCCGCGATCTCGCAGGCCATATAATCGGTCTTTGACACATTGCCAATATACATTTTATTCATGGAGAGTGGTTATGTAATGCTAATGCTGCAGCTAGAATGTATCGGAAAAGATACCAAAACGCTGAACGTCATCCCGATTATCGTGTATTTCGATTTTTCTCTCTTCAACAAAGAAGTAATCCAGCAAGTATTGTACCATTTCGGAATCCAGATTAAATGCGCCAACTTTTAAAGCTACTTGCAAAAACAATGTAGTACATTTTTTTTACAGTATAGCCGGTTAAAGTTAGGTGTAGTAAATATTTTGAATTTAATGTTTGGCAAAAACACCACATTTTATTGAAAACTGATGCAGGTATATTTCAATCTTAAACTGTAATTCACAGAAGGGTTACTCATGATTACATTACAGAAAAAAAAATGAAGAAAGAGTAATATTTGTAGTCCTGGAACTTCAAAAACCATCACAGGGTGTCGGTTTTTCCGATATTTTTTAAAATCAATATAATATGAAAAATACATGACAAAGATTTTTTTTTATATTTTTCTCAGAACTGTCATGACTTGGTCTATCACCTGGTTTCGTTTTATCGTTGACTCCTGGGACACCCTGTATATATTTATCTAATACATTTTTATAAATATTATTTTGAAGTAAATTCGAAATCCGCTTTCAAATTTTATTTTAATACTTCGATTTAAATTTTATTGATACATAAAAAATATGTTTAAGCTTGATAAGTTATTCAGAAAATAATAAAAAATCTTATTTACTAAACATTATCAGAACGTGTTCAGAGTAATGTTGAAAGGATTGATTTCTTTACTTCAGTATTTTCGATTTTGAATATTCTTGTACAAATAGTACCTCAAATGAATTTTTACAATACCAATAACAATCTCCTTAAACTTCACATTTGTTTATTTTAGTTTAAAAATTATACTATTCATTTTTAAATTGATATTTTAAATTATATGAAATTCTTTAATTTACGTAACATTTGCTTCTAATATGATATGGTTATAAAGCAAGTAACTAGGCAAACGAAAAAAAATTGTTTCGTTACATTTTTATTATTTTTTAATTTATTAAAAAATCTCACAATGTGCACACGCTATTGTCAACTTTCCGCCTATCTTTTTGTTAAATTAAAACCGCATCATGTCTTGTGAGATTGGAAAATACAAAATATGTTTAAAGTTCTAAATTGAGGTTCTATTGCCCCAGTATTAACTCATAGTATCATTGTCGTGGTACTGAGGCGTGGAACTAAAAAAAAAACTTATTTAAGAAATTTAATTCGATTTCTTTATTATCTACTTACTCTATTTGTGTTTTAACAAAATAAATAAACATATCTTCTTACCAAGTACCAATATTAAAACAATGTTAATATTTTTTTAGCTTCACCCTGTATCCTACAAATAGCAGAGAAGGCAAAGGGAACCTGGTGCCCAAATACTTCGTTGCCCATCGAATTTTCGAGACATTGCGTGTTCAGTGGCAGAACTCTAATCTACAATTGTACAACCATTGTCTATCCATGTATACTCGTATGGAAAGAAACTTGTTGCGTACACTTCGCGTCTTCGCGCCAGGAATCTGGCTGATCCCTAGCTAGCTACGTAAAAGCTGTCAAATGCCTGATGCCTGAATTGACATTCTAATATAGTTACAATTGCCTTTCAGTTTACTTTTCTGTATTTCCTTGTTAAAGATTTTATATAGAACTACCTAACAAATAGCTGCTTATATCAGAACAAAGAAACAAATATATTTCTGAATATAAACATTAAACTACCGCGTGCAATGATGTATGTTACCACTGCGCTACCACACCGCAATTAGTAAAAATATATATTTTTAAATAATATTTGTAAAAAGTCTTGGGTTCGATTCTTTTGATTTCTCCGAACAGACAAACCATATCGGTGACTACCCCTTTAACACGTAATTTCTCAAATATGATACAGATACATAGAATCTAAAAAAATGTACCAGAATATAAGAAAATAATATTTTTCACAAATATATATACTTATAAAAGTATTATGTTTTAGCTGTACGTAGAGTGTAATCTTACAGTATCTAATACAATGTAGGTCGTTGTCTGAACACTAGCTAAATCTTATCATCTTAGCTTAAGACCCGTGAAATTGTTCTTTCCATAATAGGTATAGAAATTTCAAATAAATAGAATACACTGACTTCTTTAGACAATTTCATCTCTAATACTCTATTTATTATTTAACCTTATCGAAAACAATTTAATGCATTTACATTGTTTTCTGTAAGAAAAAGAAAAAGAAATTTCAAGGATAAATAATTTTAGAACATGAAAATATTAGAAACCGTCGTCGCCCGGCGTCACAGTGTCTGGCTGTACACATGACGGTTACAGGTTCGATTTCTACTCAGGAGAATTATTTATTTCCTTTGATAACAAGACAATGCGCGCCGTTGAGTTCCACCACTCAACAACATCTTGAAAATTAGACAGAAAGCGTAAAACGGAGTGTCTTAACACTAGGTGCTACTAGATTGAAGTTAAAAAATCTAAATTAATTAATGTTTTAATAAAGAAAACAACACAAACTTTGTATAGAAAAAAGAATTTAATAATTTTACTATCTATTTTATGTGTGTGTAAGTAATGGTTATTATTATTTTAACTTCATGCTTTATGCCTAGCCGAATGGATTGGCAAACGCTACGATCTTTGAATACCTGTCCACTCACTTCACCTCGTCATCCACCTCTTCATACATGCCCTCCGGGGGATCCACATGCTTTGTGAGTGACTTTCTTGCAGTATCATCGACTTTATATTTTCATAGGTCACTAATATCTCCTCCTGCATCTCTTACCACTCCGTCTTGGTCTCATTTGGACTCAAAGCAAGTGCTTTTGACATCAAAGTAAGTGCAGTTCCAATGATTATAATAAGAGTACATAGAGTATTTTATTGTATAGATTCGTTATCTTAAGTCATGTATGAGGCAGTATTCTACAAAATAAACTGGTTGTATTTAAAGTCGATTTACGGACAATAATTTTACGTTATAACATCATAAGAAAATTGAACATTTTAATAATTAAAATATTAATATTTGATGAAATGAATCTTATCACTGGATTATATATTTTTTAAAAAAATTATGATTATTTTTTTTTATATGGCTCCATTAATTACTTATTAATATTATTACGCACACATATACGTATGTACATACGTATAAAGAATATATAACACGCTTATAAGTTAAGATAACGTATAATCTTATATCTTCAATATTAACGTGAAATTCTAAGTAGCTCGTTGTTTAACTTACATTGATCCTATGTGATTGTTCGTTGCATCTTAAGACACGTCAGGAGCGAAGCCAGCATTCATATGTTCGCCGGGAAGCCCCTCATAAATTTCAATATATTCTGGCTTCATATCTAGAATTCAAACATTTAAAATAATGTTGGGAGTATGTAAGTAAGTTTATATCAGCAAGCAATGCCTCTAGAATTCGGCAGAGAGTGGAGAACGGAGTGTCTTAACATTAGGTTCCCTCTGCCGACTTTTCTGTGTGCGGGATTCAGCGTGAAACTGATTTTTTTTTTAAATTACATCCTCACGAACTTATTTTTCTCACTTTATCCCGCATGTATATATACGAATGGAGCGCCTTAACACTAGTTTTCCCGATTCCCTCAGTCTATCCTGCAGCGTGCGAGATACACCGTGAAGCTAAAATAAGAGTATTGTAATAGTTACTATAAAATAGAGTGCAGAAGTCGATATTCTACAAAACGCTACAAGGAAACCAAACAATATTTTTAAGTAAATTGAGATAAAGCGTGTGTACTCTGCGAGGATTGCTCGTATTTGCCTTGGTAACAACGTCTAGTTGGTACGACGGAGTAAACTTTGAGATTTTTGCCGCAAAGCCTCCTGTCACGATATAGCACGTCGTCTGTGGGATAGAGCGCTGTAAGCTTTCTGTGTAAAATACATATATTTTTATAATGCGGTAAATGAAAAGACAACTTATGACATTATTTAAATTATAAATATTGTTAGAAATCGGAAGCGGTGAGCGTTTTTAAAAAAAAACACGATAAAAACACATACCGTTTATATGTTTCTAACGTACTCGGACAGAGGTTCCACGTAATTACAATAAGTAACATGTATCACTCAATAACAACACTACACACTAGATACCTTCCAAGACCATCAGCTACAAGCAACTGTCCCCGTTTGACACTTTTCCACAGATTTTATAATCTTTTTCACCATCTACCCTCTTTTACACGAGTACGCTAACAATATTATATGTTTTAGTTTTTATAATATATGTATCGCAGTCCATGCTCCACATTGCGTGTTGCTACCTAAAAAAACGCTTCAATCAAATCCGTCCAGTAGTTCAGAAGATGTACGTGCACGAACAGACAAACAAACAGCCAAAAATGCAAAAAATTATACATATACACGTATGTTAGTTCTATTATACATCACTCTAAAATCTTTTGTCATAGAATTTTTTCCCTAAACCTAAACATTTTTCATAACAACTAACATTATATACATTTCCCTATATGCTCTTTTTTCGGAAATCCTGAGAGCAGCGCTTGCAAGTAGCCACGAAAGTACTCCTCCTACGGTAACAAGCACAGCGGCCCGCTAAAAGTACTGCAACATATTATTCTCAAGCAAAATTGTCTATTAGAGTACAAAATATTCGTTTTACAGCTTTTCAAGTAGAAATATACTTTTATTATCTTTTATTTTTATGTCCTGTAATATGTTCTGTTGGTAATGTACGTTTATTTGGTGCTTTAACTTGTATTTATAGAAAAACATTACAGAATAAGACACTTTGTGAATATAAACTAGGTTTAATGTCTTGCTTTTAAATATTTATTCAGTATTATTTAGCGGATTGAAGCGTGGCGGTACTGGTTGTGGGTTCGATCCCCACTCGAGGAAGTAAAATATTTATAATATATTTCCATCTCTTCGCTCTGGTGCCGAGGCAAAGCGCGGCGTTGAGTTCTGTCACTCAACATGCAATACCTCCAGAATTCGGCAGAATGCGGGGAACGGAGTGTTTTATCACTGGGTTTTCTCTGCCTACCCTGCTGTGTGCGTGATACAACGTGAAGCTGACGTATCGAAACAGCATAAACAAATAATATATTAAACACATTACATGCCTTTGTTTCACGGGGACAAAACGTTTTAAGCTATTAGTAAATTTGGACGCGTGTATTTAGTTAGTTAGGCCTATTCACGTTTGTCTTCGTAACAACGTCTAGGCGGTAAGATGGGGGAAAACCTCCAAGATTTGTGCCGCAAAGCCTCCTGTCACGACACTACGGATACAAGATAGGGCTTAAATATATAATATACATAAATATATATAGTACATATATTATGCGCATACAAATAGTACATGTAATTGCTTATATATAGTACATATATTATGCGAGAAGACTATATTAAAACAATATTGAAATTAATTTAGTATAGGAGTAGAAATGTCTGAATGTAAACGCGACGGTTGTCGGTTCGATTCCCACTGGGGCAATTAAGTACTTTCATTTGATCAATGCTTCTACACATATAGCGGGTAGGCAGAAAAAACATAGCGTTAAGCTTAAGGCCTCCATTTTCCGCTTCTCCGTCAATGTTCAAGAACAAACTGATAATCCTCAATCATATTTTCTTAAACCACGACTAAGAACAGTCTCGATTATGTAATCTTTCAAACAAAAAGTCGGAATTAGTTCATCCATTTGGCGGCTACGATGCCACAGACAAACATACAAATACATAGTTTTCTTTGGGGGAAAAATATATTTATATTGCTGTCCTTCAAAGATCTTTTTTTTGAGCGAAGCGAACGTGGGTTGGCGAACGAAACGAGCAGGAGACAAAGTCATTATAGGTCAAATAAATATGATCTTACTAGTAAACATATAAAAATAAGGATATCAAGTGAACGCAGGTATTTTCGTAATTCGGTAAATTAATATTCTTCTTACTTTTATAACATCACGCTGTATCCCGCACACGGCTGGGTAGCCAGAGGGAACCTAGTGTTAAGACACTCCGTTCCTACGCATACATACGGGTTGAGTGCGGAATCCAACGCCGCACTTTACCTCGACACCAGAGCGAAAGAAATGTACATATTAAATATTTAATTTCCTCGAATGAGAATCGAACCTACAACCTGTCGCACTTTGTGTCCACGTGCTACTAATCGCCTTCTTCTTATTTAATTCTGTAATTAATTATTATCAAATGAACGCTAAGTAGGTATTTTCGTAATTCTGTAAATTAATTGGTTCACGTCAGGATTGAGCAAGAACAAGGGACACTACTAATTGAACAACTTCTTTATTATCTGAAATCTAGCACAAACTGCTTTTTATCTGATTACTTAGGTTTGCAGGAAAGGATTTATTTCACAAACCATTATACTCGTATCTCTAAATGTAGCATTATACACCTTTAGAATCATATTATGTGTTTTGGGAGTATAACATATAGTTTTTAATCATTACTTATATGGATACCAATATGTTAATTATCTAAGAAGTGTTTCTTAGCTTCACGCTGTACCCCGAAAGTTGATTAGATTTTTTTACGTAAAAAAATGAAAAAAATAATATTGAATCAATATAATATGTATGTATGATTGTGTAAGAGCTTACAAAAAAAGATATATGCATTTCTATACATTCATATTTGTGATTCTTCGCCAAAAACATCTACTAATTTTAGTTAAAAAACATAAAATATTGCAAAAATATAAAATCATAAACTATGCACGAAATATAAAATGATGAAACTGAAACTTGTACGGACAAAGCTTAGAATCTTCTTATAATTTTAATGAGTAAAGCGGAAGCAGTCAGTGTGACTTAATTTTATTTCAAAAGACATTAAAACTTGCTGCCAGGAGTGAAAAATAATCTCTGTGGAAATATTACTTACGAGATGAACGGTCGCAGATAAGCACGCGGGGAACAGGATTTATTAATCTTGTACACTAGTGGGAGTGGGGGGCACGATGGTTTGGTGGTAGAGTTGGGTTAATTACAAATAACAATGTCAGTCAGAGTCAGAGTCCAGAGGCCAGTCGTGGCGCAGGGGCACAAAGTGTGACTGTAAACACGACTGGTCGCGGGTTCGATCACCACTCGGTGAAATTAAATATTTATTTAAATTGATATTTCCATTTCTTCGCTCTTGCGCCTAGGTAAAAGGTGGCGTTGAGTTACGCCATTCAACACGTAATGCTTTCAGATTTCGGCGGAAAGTGGAATCGGATTGTTTCCACATTAATATTTATATTTAATATAAATAATCTATTTATTATAAACATATATTTATAATATATAAGCCTTACGTTACTGAGTGAATGACCAGACAGTCAAAGCGCAGCCGAATCTATTGAACCCCCCGAAGAATGTGAATGTATGAGTAATCCGAAACAGAAAATTTGCTTTTTTGGTTGCTCTCCAACGTAACGGTGACGGGACGGAATGAGATTTTAGGTTTTACAGTCATAAATAAAATCCACGGAAGTGACATTAGGAGTTGTATATCGCAATATTATGTCAAAATGATTTAGATGGCCGTGAATAAAAAGAACCATTAAATTTAATTAACAATAACATAAGTAAATAATTTTTAATAACTCCCAAGAGTTCCGTCTCGAGAATTCGGGGGAAACAGATTTCCTTTGCCAAGCTATTAATATCTTACTTTTCCCATTTCTTTATTAATTATTTTATTTAATAATATAATAGAAAATACGTAATTCAAATGTACAATTAAATTTAATTAGCTATTTTTTAATTTATTTTAATAAAAGTATATAGTTTATATACTTTTATTCACATTTTCGTTATTACATAATTTTAAAGTAATATGAGAAACAAAGGAATTTTAAAAAATATTTTGTATTTCAAGAACAAATTTATCCTTTACAATAGGGCTTACTCAGAGCTTTATAGTAGGTACCTAAGTACTATAAAAACAGATATAGTCCCTGATGAATATATAAAAATATTATAACAGAAACCGGCTGCGAACATTATATATTAATAATAATGAATGCGGTAAACTTGGCTAATAACTTGAAGATTTAAAACTTAAACAGACGCTCGAGCTTACTAAAATTTGCTGAGTACAATTCTACTTACTATTTAATATGCCTTACCAACTTACATATTAATAAATTTTATATTGAAACTTAAAAAACGGAATGCAAAAGGTTAATTTAAATGTGACTCTAAACGCCACAGGCGTGGGTTCGATTCCCACTCGAGGAGGAACTCGAGGAACATCTTAACTGAACTGAGAACTGGGTTCCCAGGTAACAAATACCATCCTAGGCGAGATACCGCGTGACGCACAAAAAAATATATATTTATTAATTGATTTGCTGCAAAATTAATAATTAATAATAGTCACTAATGTTGAAATATTTGCATTCCGCCAATCTCGAATTCGAATCACTGCGTTGACTCACAGAACACAACGCCGCACTCTGTCTTCTAGGTATTAGAAATGAAGATAATATGAAAATGATAATCAATCTTTATTTTTTTTTATTCATAAAAATAAATAATTCCATTTTAATATAATGGCCGAAGGACCCAGTTCTTTGTCCTATTTATGCGGAACTCTGGGCATTCGAGAGCAGATCTCCGCGAAATCTAAAAGCTAATTAGAGCTAAAAGACTTTCTTCTATTTTTCACAATTGCGGCAAAAATTTAAAACGCAAAGTAAAGAATATTGTTGTAAAGGCAATTTTACGTTTAACAAGCGTTCTAGAATGCATTTTATGTCAGTAAGAGTCGAGTGTGACCATTCTCTCTATTGTAGCTAAAAGGCGAAATTAAAATATCTATTTTATTATTGTTTAAAATATTTTTTAAATTTATTTTTGTTGACTTTTTTTATGACCACTCTCACTATATTAAGTAACAAAACAATATATATTATATTGGTACAAAGGATGACAGTAAACGCTACGGTTGTGTATTCGATTTATTCGAGGTAATTAATTATTATTTCTTAATATTTTCATTTCTGGCATCACGGCAAAACCCGGCGTTGAGTACCGCCTCTCAACACGCAATGCCTCGAAAATTCGAAAGTGGGGACCAAAGTGTCTTATCATTACGTTCTCCCTACCCTGCTGTTTATGGGGTGCAGCTTTAACCTGATTATTGATTATGATTATTATATTATATGTAAAAAACAATTCGAAAATAATCATTAGTCATCACGACATTATAATAATAAATGATAAAATTCAAAAATGTTCCTTAATAAAGTATGGAAAAGTAATTAACACAACAAGTTATGTCAATACCGCGTAACGTATGAGAATAAATTGCTTAATTAAAAATGTCTGCACCTACGCAAACCGTATTGCTTGCTCACGTTGCGAGAAACTTATCGTTGAGGCGTGCCCTTTATCCTTTCCATTTGGAAAATATTTATTTAGCATCCTTTCCTTAAGCCCCGCGCCCAGGTGCGAGGTGCCCCAACTCAAATAGAAGCTACCAATTTAAATACGACGCAGTTGCTTCTACCATTGTACACAATTTCTGGGCGTAGAATATTTGTGCTCGAATACAAACACAGTTCGACTTAGTTTCTATTTTTTTTTTAATTGAATATATTTTTTAAATCATATTGATTTTGGTGAATTAATTTTTAAGGTTCCGTACCTCAGAAAATAATGGAACCCTGTCTGTTCTGTTCTTTGAATATGGCATTCCGAAGGTTGAGGAAAATGAAAACTTAAATAACTTTATAAATAATTTTAATAAAGCAGTAGCGGGCCCCATGCAGCCCCACCTGCTTTTTATAGCTGCAATCCGTAAAAGTAACCTAGAAACCTAGTGTATTAGGAGTATTAGGATTAACAGATGGGACCTATAAGTAATTCATCGATCAATAAATAAATATATCCGAGAAGACACTTCCGTTCCCCATTTGCCACTGAATTCTGTAGGCATGTTGAGTGACGAAATTCAACGTCGCGCTTTGTCTCGTTATCATAAATTAAAATCTTAAAAAAATATTTCCTCGAGTGAGAATAGAACTCACACCTGTCACCCTGTCGCGTTACACGCTTGCTCCCCTTCGCCAGGCTGGCCTCCTCGCTGACCAATTTGAATTATGTCTATATTAAATGATTTTGATCCATGTCCTAGTCAGGACCGAACTCACAACCGTCACATACACAGACAGATACCTACTGCCTCCCTACGCTACAATGAGCTCTTATTTCATTACGATCCATTACTATGTACAGTAATATATATATCTGAGATACAAAGCAAGATTAGAGGGACGTTACGAGCAAACTAGAACGGTAATAACAAAGACTTACCAAACTATTATTAAGGTTAGCAATATTCCTAATTGAAAATGAATATATAATAGATATTACTAATAATACTAATACAAATTATGAATTTTCAACATAACACACGCCAGCGCGACGACTGGCCTCTATATACTCGTATAATTCTATAATATCACCGCTAATTCTTTCAAAATCTTCTTCATCTCTCTCTCTCTCTCTCTCTCTTCTTCATCATCTTTCTAAAATTCAAAGACAACGTGAAGCACTCTCATTTCCCAGTTTCTAATATTTTAATGGATCATTTTATATATATTAAGACTCGTTGTTGATCCTACGTGCTCAAGTGAGGTCGTCAGCAATCTCGGAGAGGCACGAGTTTTGAATTAATGTCGTCCAATCGTGATTACCTGTGAACGAAACGAGCGGGAAAGTGCTGTGTGACGCTCGTGACTTAATTAGTGGGAAAAAATTCTTTCTATTTCAGCACTTCAATCATTCCTACTGTTTTTTAAAACTTGGAATTTTTTTGTATTCTCAAAATGTTTACATTACTTCTTAAGGTTCCGTATTTAAAAAGGTAAAAACGGAAGCCTTATAGAGTCACTTTGTTTTCTGCCTGTCAAGACCATTTATCTCGAGATCGCGTCAAGCTGAAATGAATATCATATATTTAAGTCTAAGGTTTCACCAATCAAAAGATACGACCAGTTATTCATCAATTTTGCAAAACCTGTAGGGTATATTCTTCCTGTGGGACTACTTGCAAAGCACGAAATAAGAACTTACAATACAAATAAAGGAAAAGACCCAAAAGTGGCAATTTTTTATAAGTAATCCGGAAATTAGTATGGAAATTTCCGACTCGCACTTAACCTGTTTTATTGTAGTTGAAAATTGAGAAAATTGAATTTAATTTCAATTATTATGTATTTCCACATAAGATAGGCCTTCTAAGAGACGGTAGACTGACCTGGCTTATTAGTAAATTAATAATTATCAACCGGGCGAAGCCGCGAACGGGTCGCTAGCAAAGTTAGTAATCATTTTCTTAATAGAATCAATTGGAAATCCAAATAAGTTTTATCAATAAATCTAATTCAAAATTTCCGCCATCTTCGAATGAATTTCAATATCATTAAATGGGAAAATCAGCAATCTATACAGATTGTAACTTTAATTGAGTGATCAATTTTGTAAATCACCTTTCCTCTCCTTGCAACGTCGACGGCGACGGTGAAAACGTTGCAATAAATACATTTTCTTTTGTGTTCTATAATAAAATAAATATTTTATGTTTAATTGAATTAAAGGTTGCCCACCAAAGGTCACTTATATTGTCAATAAGTATATATTTTTTTATAATATACTTATATCAATTTTCCACTATTCTGTCCGTATGAATTTAAATTTATAGGTTTTTTTATCTTCACGCTTTATCTCACACATAGCAAGCAGGGTAGGGTAGGCAGAGGGAACCTAGAAATTTATTGGACGCTGATATATGAATATAGCGGAAGTTAAAACAAATATGTTAAAAAATAAACTGAGAAAATATTACAAAAATTGTAACGTGGTAAGAAAATTATTACCCTTCTTAAACGTCAGTAGAGTTATTGACCAATATATTAAGTTTACGACACAAACATACGAGTATATTGAGTTAATACAGACTGTGTTTTAGCGCTTAAATATTAAGTACTAGTGCTTAGTACAACAATTAACAGTATCATTTAATTATGTCGCTGTTTTTACCCGATTGCGCCACGCAAAGGAGGGTAATATGTTTCTTCTTCTTCCTCCTGGCATTAATCCCGGCTATTGCCAGGGTCTGCCCTCCTACTCAACCTACTCCACTTTGCACGGTCTTTTGCGTCCTCGGTGGTTAGACCATTGGCTCTCATGTCCTGCATCACGACATCCAACCAGCGCTTCCTTGGGCGTCCGGAAGGTCTCACTCCAGGAACTGACATATCAAGGCACTTGCATCCGACATAGTTCTTAGGCCAAACCATCTCAGGCGACGCTCTTGGAGCTTATCCGCTACGTCACGGACCCCAAGACTACCTCGAATGAATGTGTTGTTATCAGTGTATAAGTATGTTTGTTTGATTCTATATGGAGTTGTATAGACTAAATGTATACATAACGCTACTATATATAGGCAACATTTTTTTCATAAAAACTAGTAGTAAAAGCATTCATTGCATAAATATAATTTTGTTATTTATTATAGGTATAGCATAGGTACATAAAAACATATGTACATACTCTATACATACATTATATATTTACTTTATACATATATTTACCTTATTTTTTAAAAAAATAAATGTTTATATTAAAGTTATGAAGTCTTAACACTAGGTTCCTAGGCACCCTCTGCCCACTGTTATGTGCGGGATATACCTAGTGTGAAGCTAAGAGCAAATTAGAAAGGTGATAGCTATTTTTAACCAAACAGAAAACAATTCTATACTATTTTATAGTGACGTGAAAATTAATATTTACACTTTCTCACGATTATATATAGAATGGCTGTTCTAGTCCACGGTAATCATTTAATGGTAGCAGTGGTCGACGTAGGGCAAATTTATCGGTTTAAAATGAACCGGCAGACCGTGAGGACAAAGCGGCGATCAATTGAAAACGAATGCTGTCTACCACCAGTCAAAGCCTAGTTTCAGCTAAGTTTAGACATATTTGACTGGTTCCACACAGCACTTAGAATAATTAACTTTGCTGGACCGAAATCCAAATCCGTACCGCATTTAACTACTTTAACTTCATGAATAAATTAATGTTTCTTTTTAGTTTCACGCTTTACTGAAAAGAGAGAATTTCGGAGAGAATGGCCAAACCAACCTTTCTCACTCTCCATTGGCATACGAATTATTGCTTGCCAAGCAGCAAAATAGAGAATTTTAAAAATGTAAAATTATTTTTATTAAAAAAAACTCTTCAATTTATTACCTATCAACTATATAATATCAAGTACCTTGCATACTTGCGCCCATAACCCCCCCCCCCCCCCCCCCATTTCGGGTACCCCAAGTACACTCTCTTTTTGACACTGCCAACATGGAACTTGTAACTTTGATATGTATCAATTATTGTTAAAATCAGCTTCACGCTGTATCCCCGCACGCAGCAGGGTAGGTAGAGGAAACCTAGTGTTAAAACTCTCCGTTCCCCACTTTCTGCCGAATTCTGGAGGCATTGCGCGTTGAGTGGCAGAACCCAACGCCGATGGCCTCGCTATATTATTCAAATATTATTATAATCAATCGAGTTATTATAAGTTATAACAAAAACTACTTGCCATTTAAATCTTATATTTTTAAATTCTAAGAGACAAGACAATGGCTGCATTGGACGCGGCTAGTCATCGTAAAATGGCATGTAATAGTTTGGTTTAGGGTGCATCGTTGACATTGACACGGCTTGAATGTAGAGTGCTTAGAGAGCCCTCGGGAGGCTGTTCCACATGACGCTCGCCTCTCGACCCTTGTATTTGACTGGCACAGCCCATAGACATCTCTATCACTATATAATATATTGGAACCAATAATTCACGCTTATGGTGACGATTATTTTATAAAATTTAAATGACTATTGTATCATTTACGCTATCAAATTCTAATAAGGTGAATTTAAATTTTTCAATACCTTGCAAAATGCGATAGGTGCATAAATAATAACTTGGAAAATATATTTATTTTACAAAATATTGTCAAAATATAGCTTGTCTTTTATTGTACATGAGGGAAATGCGGGCAATATTACAGGGTATTTTTTTTTCTAATCATATTTATCGCAAAAAAATCAGTCTAGTTTACGCTAGATTCATTGACTACAAGAACATAATGAGTTTTAAAAATTATAAGAACACAATTCACAAATACCTATATGTTTTTTTGACACCTCAGCATAGGAAGCATGAGTCCAAAGAGAATAATCCCTCTTCTGGCTTGGAACGCGAAAACAGATAATTGCAATAATGCAGGCATCGTCGATAAATCAGTGTATTTTCTGGTGCTTCTAGCATTTCTAGATTTTCATTTGATCGACACCACCAAACATTTTTCTTTTAACCTGCCTCTCCTTTTCTTTCGTTTTTTGCAATGACTTCGTTCATGTTTGGAGTAGGAGAGCAACATCATTTTTTCCCAACCGTTCCTCGCGATTTCCCGTGCCTTTTATTTTAGATTAAAATTCATATTTAGATTAATTTAGACTTGATACCTACACGCGGTCTTAAAATAAATGTCTTTACAGACTGACAACAAATTGATCCTATAAAGGTTCCACTTTTCTCTTTTAATGTATGGGACCCTAAAAAATCACTAAGTTACTTACATTTTAAAGGAGTCTAAGAAAAATCATCATATTTTCTTCGTTGTTTAATGATTAATGACAGATCTAAATATCGATGATATCACACATACCAATGGATCACACTTAACATGATAACATGGATTACAAAATAGTTATATCGACAAAGGTCGTGTCACAATTCATTAAAATAAGCAAAAGTTTTCTTTAAAATAAGCAATTGCAAACTGAATTTACCGTTCAGAAATAAATATAAGAAATTAATAGTGTTGTGAGTGTGACATTCTCCGTATCGATAAGTAACCTAAAATACTAATATAACAAATACTATAATACGTAACAATAAACTAACAAACCTGTCAAACAGCCTCAAAGCATTCGTATGATAAAAGAAAAAGAAAAAATCACGTGATTCGAGAGACCTAAATCTTAAATGTAATGTGACTGATATGAAAGTTTTAGTCGTCGAACAATAATATCAACGACCAACTGAGAATAACTACGGAAAATCCAAAAAGTCTTTTTCACATTTAAAAAAAATCAACGTCGCTCGTATAAAGCGAATAAATAATTAACGATATAAAAAAATATACAGGGCGGCACATAGGGTTATTAATTACCAAAACTTCGGCAAAAGAAGTGTAAAATATGTAATGTAAATGTCTAATAAAATGAGAATTAAACAAAATGTATCGAATACTTATAATATCTTTCAAGCGACTTGAACATCATAATAATCGAAAATATACATCCCTCCTTTCCCTTCTGTCCTGCCATTATCGTCAATAAAAAAGCAACCAAAATTAGTAGGTAATATCAAAAATTCAATACACGAACTCATATACTCAAATAAAAAGTAAGCTTTCAAACAAAAATTAATTATAAAGATTTTAAATTAAATTTGATTTAAATTCACTTTCGAGGTTTTCCGTAATTGAATACATATTATAAATTTTATATTTTAAAATAAAACCGTAACTTTATAGTTCACTTATGTGAAACTAGAGCTAAATGTACAAATACTCGTTAGTAAAATCTGACGTAATCAGGCGGTTTAGGAAAATTCCGTGATAGAAAGAGAATTACAAGAGTGTGCGCATTGAACTGTCTATCAAAAAATTCGCTGTTGCTTAGTCAATAAAGTATAATAAAAAAATAAAAAAAGTAACTTCAATTGTCATATATAGAAATTCGTAGAAAAATATCAGAAATAGGCAGTTGCTACCATTGGTTGTGCCATCAGATATCTAAAGTGGGGAAAGAGATAGAAGTCCTCGGGTTATAAAACACACCAGCCAAGGTTCCAATTGAGGTCAGACCGAGATAATCAAATTCCGTTCATTAAGGAGGATTGAGTGACATAACACTTAAGACTGTTATGCTCTTTTAAAAAATCTCGCTTATATAGATATGATAAAATAACGAAAAAGTAAACCCTCTTTAAATTTACAATGGACGATCGTAAAAAATATTTTAAGTTCATATTAATTTAATATTGTAAAAGCGCATATTTAAATAGACATTCTTGCATCGTATTCAAGTACACTTCAATTACTGTGGAATTCGTTTATTATGACTTCGTCTATACTGACCAGCCACTTCATACAGAATGCCGTTTCCAGTTTATTTATTTTCATATAAATTCCTTACAACAAAATTTAATTATTTACAGACAGGTTGGATTTTTGGGGTCCGCGAGGCCTAAACTGAGCTTTACATTTGTGTGCTCATATACATACAGTGTAGCCGTCAAGCGCAGCGCATCTTTTGTATGGCCTAAACCGATTTATACCGATAACCGATTTATTATTTTTGGCTGATACTGATAGCAGTATTATATACTTATTTAATATTTTATTTTTGTTTTCGATTTACACCTATGGTAAAACCTATTTGACAGTAAAAAAGGAAAACAAAAATCTATACTAATATAATAAAGCGGAAGAGTTTGTTTGTTTGAACGCTAAGATCTCTGAATCTACTGGTCCGATTTACTTTGTTTTTGTTTTGTATGAAAGCTGCATTCTTCAGAAGTTCTATAGGCTATATAACATTACATTACACACATATATACTAATATATTTTAGAGTACTTTCTAATTTGACATGCGATTTATTCTGCCATGTTAATAACAACCGTCGCGTCGCTATGCGACCGTTACCGCCACATTTTGAAATCCATCCTTATGAAAATAAATATAAGAGTCACTTTTAGCATTTTATCTAGATTGAAATTATAGTTTACTGTATAACATTCTAATAAATGATTAAGGAGATGTCATTGATTCGAAATGACCGCGGCATAGTATGAGTATGACCGACGCGAAAATATTCTTATAGTTCAAGCAGGCGTAGCCCCGTCGGGGTCCTCTAGTCGTGAATAAAGAAAATATTGTTACGTTGCATAATTTGAAAGATTTAGTCATACATCGGTGGAAGGCGACGTTTTATAAATTCATACTATTTAAAGATGATAAATAAAAATTTTACAATTATCAAATGTTAAAAAAACTTGCCTGCCTACCTTCTACCTTTTATTTTCTAACTGAGACGAAATGTTCATACTATCTCTTCAAAAAAAAAACTCATAGTATGGTAAAAACAAGGAGCTCAGGGTGCTCATGGTGTGGTATATCTTAAAATAAATATACAGCATGTTGTTGACCGGACTCCACCTCAATGATAACCGTTAATATCAATTCCGTGACGACGTTATACAATTTGTTAGGTGTGTTTTATAACGCGGGGTGGTACGCTTCACTGATATTTTGATTGCCCTGAATATTTGGATATTGTTTAATTTTACTACACCCATACGACTCAGTGGTGTAATTGTATTTATTTTTGGATTTATTGTGTCAGGTTATATTTATTAATGATTATAATCTGTGTTAATTAATGATTATAATTTAATGAAGCGTCTTATAAACTAATCGATAACTTGTGTGACAATAGACAAGTTAATAGAATATACTTTCAAACTACGCCATGATAGCGTAAAGTAATTAACATTACATTACATGAAAAATATACATATTACAAAGATTTCAATTTTTTTAAGTACAGTAAATAAAATAGTAGATGAAACAAAATCGATCGATACGTTCACTTATTCAACAATATTAGTAATGTTGCTAACTTTTATGAAAATTTAAGTTGCAAATAGTCCGTATATTACGAAATCCGTCCAATCGACATACCACTGTCTACATAATCCATAATTCAAGGCAATCAAATATATGAAGCATATTATCAGTTATAACATACATACGCAAGTACAAAAATTACCAATAGTAAATAGTATACAGAGGAATATTAAATTTACCATAGAAATGCTAAGAGATTACAAGATTATCGATACTTTAGGAGATACATTAATTTCGCTATATTCACTATTGATATGGAAATTTCAATAGTAGAGTTACAATATATAAGTCTATTGATAGCACTTTCTAAGCTTCCATCGTTTGTTTGTGCGGTAGTGCTACATTGAATAAATCTTACAATATACAAAAAAATGTCTGAAAGTTAATATATAACCAAAAGAACAATCTTACTTCACTTACTGATCTTAACAACATGTTTTTTTTTATTTCAACTAATACAAGAATTGGAAATTTAGATGAAGAAGTTACATAAAGATTTACTTAGCCAGCCATATTGCTTTCTAAGGAAATAAACATATATTCATAGTGGCACTACCCACACTAAAAGGTAACTAGACACTCGTATAAAAAAAGTCTACATATAAACCTAGGAACAAATATTGAAAAACATTATGGGATTTAAATAGCCCATTATAATCAGAGTCAATCAATTCATCAAAAGAAAAGCAATATGTCCGTAATACATTTTAGGTGTCATTACAATATGTACTGAATTTTTTAAATTATTATTATACTAAACAAATATGTAATAAAGTGAAAACAAAAAAATACAGATTATAATAACGCAACAAATATTATTTATAACATTTTGATTTAAAACGGTCTTAAAATAAAGTTGTATTATTAATATTACATTTTTTACAATTAGACCGAATTTGACAACTAACAATCTAGAAATAAAAAAAAAACAACAATTATTTCATAAAGTAACTCTTACAAAGCTTTAAGTATATGTTAGTTATATGTGTTTTCCCTACTAACTTCCATTATTCGGATTTTTTCCTTTATTTGTATTGCATGTTGTCATTTCTTTCCAAAACGGATAGAGAAAGTACTAAACAATGGAAGGAACATTTATCAATGTCTATAAATAATCTCTTGAATAGATAAGATATTATCTATTCAAGAGACAAGATCAACACGAGTGAGTTAATTCATAGCTTACATTTAAGTATAGCTTTGTAGTACAAAATAATCCAAATCACTTAAAAGCTACCCTAACAAAAACCACGCAATACATTACATATCAAAATATACAAAAAATAATATCTCTACGGGCATAAGACCATACATTATTAAAATTTTCAATAGAATCACGTGATTCAATACCATACATGCCATATTAATATAGCATTACTAATGAATTCATATTTTATTATTAGCTTCACGCTACATCCAGCACATAGCATGGAAGGCAGAGGGAATCTAGTGTTAAGACACTCCGAGTGCGTTCCCAAGCACGACCCAATTTTCGAGGCATTACATGTTGAAGCTAGGAGCTGAACGCCGCTGACGTTTTGTCGATAAATAAAAATATTCATTTCCACGAGTGAGAATCGAATCCACAACCGTCGTGTTTACAATCAGACGATGTGCTGCTGCCCCACGACAGTCTCAATAAATGAATTAATATATTATGTAGATAAAACCTTAATATTCGATTATGTAATACTACCTACAATTATTAAAGCAAACATATTCTACATTCTGGGAATGCACAGATTATAAAAACACTACTCTACAGTTATATACAACGAATAAAATATAAAAAAATATATTGTAATAATCAATAAAATATCCAACTCTTTATTGGCTTAAAATTAAATAAAAAAATCGAGATTCGTTCTTTGGAAGAGTCCAGGATACATAGTTGCGACGTACAGTTGAGAAAACACAAAATATTGATATATATTATACTTAAAAAAATAAACCACAGATCTGGAATGTACTGGAGTTACTTATAATAAAGAAAAATAACAATATTAACAAAATAAACAAAAAAAACATCAAAAAATATACATAACATAATTGTCAATAATTAATAAATGTTATTTTGTATTATTCGGATCGCATTCCGATACAGGAGATTCATATCAGTTCACTTTGTAAACTTATTTATCATTTCATATTAAAATAAGAAATGAAACATAACCGAGACGATAGTTATAATTAATTATTATTATGACAGAATCAGCGATCTTCGATTATTTTATATGGCGTGTATATTTTCATCTTATTTCAATATAAATTATAATCGTGGATAGCATTTTTTGTTACAAATTATTTTTAATGCATGATAATAAAAGTAAAATATAGTTAAATGATCAATTGACTTTTGTCTTGACATCTGTCAGCACAAGCGAGACCTAACTGTCAAAAAAAAATATTGTCAGCTTAGAATATAAACCTGCTAAATCAGTTGTTCTCGAAACGCCATATATCAAGAATTCAATTCAATTCAATTCAATCAGTTGTCTTTTTTTCGTCATGTACCTCCATTTTTACTTATTCAAAGTGCAAAAAAATAGAATACCGACTTTCAGTTCATTTCATATGGTAGAGAGCATATAAAACAATTTTCGATATTGTAAACACGTTCTGATAATATACATATAATACTCTGAGATTTTTAAAGACTTTTGTTGTCTTTCTTGATAATTTGCGCAATTAGATGTCAGCAGATTTATACTGTAAACCGACGATATTAAAAAGAATCAAACCTAGGCTTCTTGCACTGACTATTTCATATTCTTTAATAAAAAACTTCAGTAAAAGTTGGTGTTTTAGTGGGTTAAAGTGGTTGCGAAGCTTCTTCACCTGGTAACGCGTGAACCCGCGCTGATAGCAGGTTGTGTAATATGAACACTGCGGGTTTCGGACTGCCTTCCATATCGAGTTCCTGTAAGATATTTTTATTGATTAAACATTGATGTTTATAAAAGTGTGGAACGAAATCTTAATGGAGAATGGAGATATTTAGAAGGCCAGAACACTAGGTTCCTAGGTATTCTGTCCAAGTCATTATATATAATATGTGTTTCATCTACAATTTATGACATAATTTATTGGATCACAAGGTAATTTTATTTGAAAAATTACTATAGTTTTAGATGGTACTCTAACAATATTACATATTCATTAATCCATCTTGCAAAACGTTTATGTAGAAACACAGGTCCATTGTTAGTTAAATGGTTGTCTTAACTAAAATCGTTGCTTATAGTCATCACTTACCAGCGTGTCATCATCAGCGAAGTGCAGCCACAGCGCGGCGCGGTCATCGTCAGCGGAGGCACGCAGCGCATGCAGCGGGCGGCGGTAAAGCGCGCGCGCGCCACCGCGGCCTAGCGATCCCGCCGCCTCCCACACGCACACGCCGGCCGCGCCCAGCGCCAGGCGGGCGCCGCCGCCCCGATAGCGGCAGCGGAACGAGAACTCCGGCTGCGCACGCACGGCGTGGTGCGCGCCGTCCACCAGCGCGCCCGCCACTGCCGCCAGGTCGTGCGGCGTGTCGGCCCGCAGCGCGCGCACTCGCAAGCCAGCCGGAGTGCCCGCGCGCACGCCCAGCGCCGCTGCGCGCGCTCTCCGCCACCACGCGAGGCGCGTGGCCGCCAGGCTGAAGCTCTCCGAGGGCGCGCACCACGCCTCCGCCGACCACGGCGCCGCCTCGTACAGCCTCAGTTCACGATCAGTGATAGCCACAAATGTAGGCTGCCATCCTTCTGCTTCATCTGAGTCATCAGATCCACCAGTAGCGCCCATCTATTACAATAATGATTATATTTTATACATATCAAGCCAAATATATTGACTGAATTTAATTAATACACAAATAAAATCTATACATATTAAAACAAAATGCACAATAAACAACAAAACCAGTTGTATAAGTCTATATTTTATCTGGTTCACGCCATGAAAACATAATATTGTCATCGCATCTGATAAGTATCCAAACAAAATATTTAAGCAAATCTAATGAAAAGCATTTTAAAGTAAAAAATCAAATATAGGGCCGTCGTGACTTAGCGGTGTTTGACTGTAAACGCGGCAGTTGTGGATCCGATTCGCATTCGACAGAATGATTTATTTTAATTTCCTCACTCTGGTAAAAACACAAAAAAAGTAATGGTCGAAAATTGGGCGAAGCGTGGACAACGGAGTGGCTTAACACTAGGCTCCCTCTTACAAAAAAAAAACTTACATGATCCTGCGGCGGGCGCCTCGCAAGCCATCCTGCGTATCTTACATCGCCTATGAGAGGCCGGAGCCGAAGGCGTGCGCGAGCGAGGGCGGCGCGGGCGGCGCGGCGCGCCGCCGCGTGCAACGCGCGGTGCCAGCCCGCCGCTGTCGTGCTGCACGGCGCGCGTAGAGCCAACGCGTGGACTCCGTCGGGAGAATAGATTTCTATCGTACGCTCTTCTGTGAACATTATTTTAAATGTTTTTTTTAGCTTCACGGTGTATCTCGCATATAGGAAGATAGGCAGAGGGAACCTGAGACACACTTGCGTCAAAAGGGGGCCCCCTTTGTGATTTACTTTTACATGATGATAAAAACCTATATCACTGTTCAAATATATCCTCACACTTCCAACTACGGAAGTTAATAGATAAGTCACAGTTTGTTCAAATTTGCTACAGATTATATAAGTAAATCAAAGTATGAAATGTAATAATAATCAAATTATCAAAAAAAATATATCGTAAACAGATGAAGTAAATTCAATTTACCTGCATCATGATGCCGCAGATTCTTTGCAACGCACGCCATAAGGAGGGGTATGTATCTAGTGTCCGCTCGCCGGCGGCGTGGCGACGGAGGTGACGGTGGTGCCTCCACCATATACCCGCGTTGCAACTCCCAACCCACTTCACTTATGATGGACGCTTTACGAAAATATGGTGTTACTTCACGGAGATACTTCACTGGAAATAAAACATATATTACATGTATACAATATACAGGGTTATATATCAAGACGGGGGGGACCTAATATTTTTTTTATTTCTTCACTCTGGCAGACAAAGTGTGGCATTGAGTTTCACTCAAGACACAATGCCCAGTGTGAGCAGAAACTAAACAACAAAGTTATTTGACATGAAGTCCAAATACTCTGTATCTGAATATCATTCTTAAATTGATATTTTTAGCTTTACACTGTATTCAGTCTTTACCAGGTAAAGCAGAGGGAATCTAGTGTTTAGACACTCCATCTGCCACTTTCAGGCGATTGCATTGCATGTTAGAAAATAGAAACATTAAATATTTCATTTTCTCAAGTGGAAAATGCCGTGTTTACAGTCACACTATGTGATCTAGCCCCAAGCAGCTGCAGAAACATGCATAGGCTCAGATTAACATAGGTTATAATTGTGTAAATTATAAAATTTTGTATAATTTAGCTATAATATAACAATAAGTTTAAGTAGGTGAAGCCACATTAGGCTCACTAGTATTAAATATAGGAAAACCCATTAATTATATTTTATTGTACTAGATTTTTGAAACAGATTTGATGTTCACTGACACACCAAACTTTAGGAATGGTCAATTAAATCATTTGATTGTACTTAACACATCTAATTAGTAGGTTAATTCAATTATAATGTATAAAGTATGTACATGATGAGGTCATGGTACAGCAGCACAGCAAGGTTAGGTTTCATCTACCTACTCTACTTTATTATATGACAACTCTATTTACTCTATTATGTGAGGTACAGTGAAAATAAGTAAAATAGGAATTTACATTAGTTTATATTATTAAATATTCTACCTTAACTTTAAATCAATATAACATACCTTCTAGCTGAACCATTTTTCCTGCTCTTTTAAGAGCTTTCACTGCTTCCTCATGTGTGGCATCTTTTAAATCTTCTCCATTAACTGAGAGTATAGCATCTCCAACATACAGCTGTTCAGTGAGGTCAGCTGCCATACCTTTGAATATTTTTGATATAAGAATTGGCATATTATTTTCTATCCCTCCCTTTATTGATATTCCCAAACCATTATTGTCTGATTTAACAACCTGAACTAAGCGTTTTTGATTAGCTATTGCTTCTGGTACTTCGGTAAAGTCACTATTTGGTGTTTCCACGTTATTATTGTTAAGAGTTCCATTTAGGGTGGTAGTGGCATCGTAGCCATCATCTAAGCAAACACTTAGGTAGTCATCCTCTAATGAACAATGTACTCTGTACCACACACCACGTACAAGTGTTTCTAACAGACCAGATCTCACGCCGGTAGCATTTGGACTCTCACTGCCTCCACTGGAAGCTCCGTTTTCCACCATAATTTTCACAAAATTATTGGAATATCAATTTGATATTTTAATTGTCTACACTACAATATAAAATTGTCACAAATAAACAGCCAAATCTTAATGGTTTATAATTTAAGCTAAGTATATATCTTCAAGGCATCTTATTATTTTACATTAGAACATTTCCTGGATACCGAATAATAATACATTGACACCAAATAAATACAACTTATTTGATTATTTCTGAATCAATATTAAGTGACTACAGATAAAATTTAAAAGCAAATCTGAAATGATTTCTGTATTGCCTTCTTACAAGATATTTTTTTGTGCAGCATTCAGAAGAGTACGATAACGTGCCGTAATGTTTTAAAATATATGAAAAATGCAATATATAATATAATATAATTTTAGTGTTGTTTTGTTAGCCACCTTAATTTTAGGACCGTACAATATTCTAACCACGGTATATAATACATCTTATTAATAAGCATATTGGCTGTGGTAAATTACTGCATGTTTTATAATCTTTGTCATAAAATAAATGACAGATGACTTTGACTTTTGACAATAAAAAATTGAAAGGAGACATCCATTGCGTATTGCTGTATTTTTTGTCCGAAATAGCCTAATATAACATTAAAAATGACTTCAAACTTATCTGCTGTAGAATTGTTGAACTTGGGAAATGAAGGGAGAATAAAACCAGTTTTAAATGAATATTGGTCTTATATACTTGGAGGATTCTTTGGAATGGCAACGGGAGTTCTTTTAAATTTTGGGACAAAACGACCCCTCATGAGCGGTAACATTACATAATAATAAAAACAAAATTTGATTGTTATTGCTGTAGTGAGTAAGAAAATTAAAACCCACCTTGTATTTCAGGAGTTCAAAAGCATATACTAGGAGTAGCGGGCTGGACTACCTTATTAACTTACATTTCAAACAAGCGAGAAGATTACTTAGCCGAAAAAGATGCTGTTTTGAGGCATTACATACAATTACACCCTGAAGATTTTACTACACCTGGTTTGTAAATTATTATAAAGTTCACAAAACCAATTGATTTGGTCTATAATACCCAAAGACATTAAAACTGCATACATCTTTTTTTCGGATTTATGTTTTCTTTTGAATATCAAGAATATATTTCATACTGTATGAATTTTCATTTAAAGTTTTCTATGAAAAGATTTTGTTATTGCATTTTGCTATTGTTTATGTGTAAATTGTGATATCTTATTAGAAAACCTCAGAAATTTTTAATAAGATATTGTATCTTAATTTTTTGTTTTGGATGCATACATCTGTAATGATCTCATCTACAAACCTTTACAGTAATTGGATTAATTTCCAAGAATCTTATTTGTTTACTTAAGTATAAACCTGCTAATGTAAGTTTTTGCATTAAACTGGAGATTTGTCTTCCTAGGTTTTGTCATTAAATATTTTGACGAACTTTTCGGTGTGTCCTGGAGTGACCGCAGTAAAGACATTCAAAGAATGATTAAAGAAAGTTCTAGCTTTTTCAAGATCTGTCCGTGTCTTAGTATTGTCCGGTTTTCTTAGTAATAAAGAAATACTGATAGGCTGTTTAAATTTTCTAGTAGTTTTCATAAACGTTAGTAGCTTTTAGAAGCCAGTGCAGCTTTCACGTGCTGATGGTACAATTCTTATCTCCTTTTAATTGCCTTTAACTTTTATATAACATGTAGAATTATTTATTTCAGAGCGAAAGAAGATTGGAGATGTGTTGGAAGAATGGATCCCTGTTCGTTAAATCATAATGAACACACTGTTTATGCTCTACTTAATTACCAGTCATGTTGAAAAAGAATTATCATTGTAGTTATCATTATTTAAATAAAGTTATAAACTAATTAATACATTTATTTACTTTTCACGTCCGTCCCACAGGGGCACAGTCAATCCACTGGGAGGAATGAATTATTATTTATTGATATATTCATATCTTCGCTCTGGCACCACAAGCAATGTAATGGAGGGTCTTGGCACTAAATTCCCACTGCCTCCCTCTGCCTACACTGCTATATGTAGATTAGTGTGAAACAAGTTTGATTTGATACACATTCAATAGTTTGAGCAGTCATATAATCAGGGATGTGCAATTAAAAGTAAAGATTGATTTAAAAAATTAGTTATAAGGACCCGGCAGTCTATCTATGATATACTAAAACAGTTAAAATTTAATTGCGCAAAACACTTTAGTTCTACCACTCAACAGGAAATGCCTGCCTTGAATGCTGTAGAGCATTGTATGCACTTTATATCAACATGGGAATCAAGTCCTGAATAGTTTAGTAAGAAATTAAAGTTAGACAGAACTGCAGGATCCAAAATTAAAAACAATATATTTTAAATATTTTTATTAAAACTAACTTATAAGAAAAAAAATAGGCCGTCGTAGCTCAGGGTCACAAGCGGGCAACTGTAAACGGGACGATTGTGGGTTCGATTCCCACCCGAGCCCATGAAATATTTAATATTTTCATTTCCTCAATTTGGTAACGAGTCCCGCCACTCCACACTCAATGAAGAATCAAGAATTCGGCAGCAAGTGGGGAACTGAAGTGTCTTAACGGGGAACGGACTGTCTTGATACTATGCTCTCAGATACGGTTCCGTTTACAGTCGCACGCTTGTGCCGCGACGGCCTCACAATTAATACATATCCACAATTAAACATGGATGTTTTTATGTTGATGTAAATAATGGTGTGCAAGTGGCGCCATATAGTGAAAACTCTCTCCGCATATTGTACAAGCTATAGGCTCGTGAACTAGATTATTATCATATTGGTCATCTTTCGCTTTATTTTGGTATGAAATACTAGGTTTTGGTAAACAGTGGTGGTTTTTATCATTTGCCAAAGAATTTTTGTCGGGCACGGCGCTTCTGTTTTCATCGATATCTATTATATCTATATTAATATATTCATTCTGAGCTTTGGAGTTTTCATTAATATCATGCTTTTTTCGCTTGTGAATTTTCTGAAATAAAAAAAATATGAAAGAAACGTAAGTAAAAAATTAGCAAGTATTACCGATTGTATTAGTAAAATGGATCTAAAAGTTAATTATATACTTTTAATAGCGCACATAAATTAAAAGAATATAAATATCAATAATTACTATTAAAAAAATCTATTGAGGCTGTTGGGACAGCATATAACAAAACACGATGGTTGACGGTTCGGAAATCAAAAATTTTTTTATGACAATTTTAAATTTATTAAAAAATATCGGTCAAGCGTGAATCGGATGCATCGAGGGCTCCGTACCAATTCAGGTTGTAAGTCAACAGGGAGTACAACTTATAAAAGTTGACAAACTTACTTTTACGGGTGTATCAACTCATTTTGTGTGAAATGAACTACATTTATAAGTTTGTAATAGTTTTTAATTTTAATATAAATTTTATTTTTTTCGGATTTTAACATTGTATATTTAATATTAATTTTAGCTTGATACCTCCACGCGATCTCGAGAACAAAACGCTCCTTTAAAAGTTCCATTTTTCCTTTCGAGACCCTAAAAACTACTTGACTCTACTTACAAGATCTCTGTTGTGTATGTAGGCAGCACCGCAAACATCACATTTGAAATTCTTAATACCTCTGTGTTTAAACATGTGCCGCGTCAACTCACTGGACGTTATAAACGATTTGTTGCACATTGAACAAGCCTGAAACGTAATTAGTAATTTTGAATTAACGCGGTGTATCCTGCACATAGCCAAGTTGGCAGAGGGAACATGTTAACACTCAGTCATCCATTTTCTGCCGAATTTTAGAGGCATTGCGTGTTGAGTGGTGGAGCTCGACGCCGCCATTATCTTCGTTACCAGAGCGAGGGAGAGTGGGGATCGAACCCACAACCAGGCGCGTTTACAGTCACACTTTGTGCCCTTGCGCAATGACTGGCCTCAATTTATATAATTTTAAATACAAGATATTTAATTTTATATTAATGAAGCTCTACTTATATTATTTGTAGTTTATACAAAGTAACTTACATGATCTTTTTGCCCCGTATGTATTTTTAGATGAGCTTGTAAATTGCCTTGAGCAGAAAATCTTTTGCTGTAAGCATAAAAATTATATAAAATTTGTTTATAATTATATTATGATTAAAGAAATGTAAAATATACAGAAACATTGTGTATCTAATTAATAAGAAAATTGTTTAAAACAAAACCTATAAGGCTTGTGGTACAACGGCACAACATGTAAGTATAAATGTGATGTTTGTGGGCTCGATTCCCACTCGAGGAAACTGAACAATTGTCATTTACTCACTCTTATAAATAGACAAGCGCGGTGTTCATTTCTGCCACTCAACTTTAATGTAGATACTTAATACTAGTATCATTCTGCAAATAAAGTTATTTAAATATGTAATTACTTAGTAAATTAGTTAATTGATTGATGGGTTGATTGAGATGTCGGAGGTTGTATGGTGGATAAATAAATCGAAAGGTTGGATGATTGATTGATCGAAATACGTAAATTTAATTACCTAATTTTTTTAAGTAAAATATAATACCTGCATACATCACACTGGAAGGGCTTCTCGCCAGTATGGACTCTTAGATGTATTGTCAAATTGTGTTTCTGTGTAAATCTTCTGGGACAGTACATACATACAAACGGCTTATCTCCTGTGTGAGTCCTGAAATTTTTCTAATTTAGATATTTTAGATATGGATAAGAACAGGTTTTACCTACATCAATAGAATAACAATATCTGCACGCTATATCCGGCCATAAAACATGTAGCAGGGTAGACAGAGAAATACAAATATATATTTTTTAATTCTCTTAATATTTTGATATTTGAGATATTTTTGGAGTTTCACTTTTACTCGCTTTAGGCGTCAGAATTTTTAGCTTTCACTGTATCCAGAATATCGCATTGAACTTTATGTGAAGACATTCCGTTCTCTTACGCTTTCCGCCGAATTTCGTTGAGTGTTGGGACTAAACGCCGCGCAATTGGAAATCAAACCCAGAAGCGTCCCGTCTAGTCGTACGTAGTACACGATTGTGCCACTGCCCCAAGACGGCCTTAGTTTTTTCGTACTGACTCAAACTGCTATTTTAATTATGTTTTCGTTTATATTATAAATACCTTATATGCATTTCCAGCTGAGCCTCACATCTAAATTGTTTATTACATTGATAGCAGGTGTGTTCCTTTTTAGGTTTGGGTTTAGGGCCTCTTTTTAACTTTTGACATTCAAGTTTTCTTTTGTAATTCGAAGATGTTTTCTTTTGTTCTTTGATACATTTGCTAAGAGTACAAATTACATATAATTTATTACATTCCATCATTAGAGGATAGTTGTTCGTTCAAATAGGTACAATCCCCACTTGGTACTCAGGGAAATCATTATATTTAAATAATTTTTATTTACCCACTAGTACTAGTAGACAGTCATTCTCTCATTTTAAGTAGTATTAGTTGTTTTCTATATGTTAAAGAATTATACATACCATTTCTTAATTATAGTGTGTTGTGTCATAACCTGTAAGTAAATAAAAACATATAGAAATTATAATACAATCAATATAATTTATGTACATAGTAATACAACACTCACAATAGGGTCAGTCATAATTTCAGCATCCTTTGTTCTGGAAAGAATATATACAAAATAAATATAAATAATTAAAATAAAAAATTATTGAAGCTTATAATAATATTAGATTTTCACAATTTTTATATAATTTAAATTTTTTCTATATGAATTCTGATATATCAAAAATATGATTTTAAAAATCCAACCTTTTGATCACTTTACAGTAATAAGTAGACCAAGGTGGTATCAGTTAGTTGATACAATTCATCAAAAGTTGGTCAGTTGATGGAAAAATGACTGATATAGTATTCATTTGATATAATTTTATATATATTTTGACAAATGTGAATTTGGAGTAATAATTTATAACAATGCAACCTCTTTATTGTTTCCTAAAGACATATCATCATTATTTGAATCATCTCGCTTATTGCCATGGATTATTGCAGAATACAATAATACTATCTTAATAACAGTAGTCTATAAAAGTTGTAACCAACTTGAAGTTAGGCTTTCTGAACTTTTATACTATGTTCACCTGGGCCTAGTAATCAAATGTAAAAAGTATTATTATTTTAAAATCAAATCTAGATCTTCAGGACAGCCACAACTCATCAACCATACAGTATATCAATTATATGAAACCAAATCTCAGTAAAAGGTAAAATAAATTATTTTTAATTATAAAAAAATTAAACAATATATTGCCAAGTTTTAAGGAAATATATTTTTTTATAAAATAAGAGAAATATAATTTGCAAGCCAGCCATAGCAACAGCCATACTTGCTTGTTAGTTCTAGCCCCAAATATTGCCTCCAACGTGAGTCTGAACTTTCACAAGTTTGCTTAAAATGGTATGCAATGCCTAATTTGTAAGCACAATTACTGCATAATTGATCGGGTAAACCATCATTTTTATTAATCTGAAATAAATAAAAAAATAATATTATTGGTAGAAATTACTTTAAAATTGTATTAAAACATAAATAATAAAACTATAAATATATTAAACAAAACAAGGCATAAATATTAGAAAATTAATATATTAAATTGCTAATTGATACTTATATCATTTACTTACTTTTACGTTAGTAATATACTCTATCATGTCACATAATGATATGTTGTAATTTTTCGTAAAAATTGATGATAGTATTCCCTCCTCCAAACAAATTCTACATATTTTATTCATAATGTTTACTGCTTTTACACATTAAGGAATTTACTGTTCGAAATTATTTATCTTTAAACCTTGAATTTGTCAATAGTTGAGATTTTACGATAGATTCACGTTGCATTAAACACATTTCTTAAATAGATCGATCAATCCTTTTTTGCAAACTTATAAATTTACAGTTTACAGTTTACACTTAAAATATGGAATAACTGTCACTTCTATAAATTAAAGATGTAAGCTAGGGGTGCCCAATGATAATCGATGTTGGATGAACATAAAATATCGATGTTTTAGCATCGATACTGCATCAAATAAAACATCGTAACATCGATGTCACCAGGGACAATGAATTACGGTAGATGGCAGTCATTACTATTTTAGTAACAATTAGCAAAGTAAAAGTTATTAATTATTTTTTTTTCGGCAGCGTGATGCTGTATTCCGCATATAGCAGGGTAGACAAAGCGAACCTAGTGTTAAGACACTCCGTTGAAACACATTAGGCGTTTACTTGACGTTTTTTTTTTCAAATAACTTATAATATAAGGCAAAATAATATAATTCACAACAACTTTACCAAAAATTTAAATTTAAATGAAAGAAAATATTTTTGATAGTTTATTGCAGAACATAGATATATTATAATTGAAATAAAAAAATTATATAAACAAAATCGCCAGTAAATACTTGCACATCTTAACATAAAATGTATACAATAATAAATTTTAAAACAAGTAATAAGAGTATTACTAAGTATAATATTTTAGCAATGTTTAAATATTAGCAACAGCTGGAATCAATTTGGTATAAATATCGATTCCTGTCAAATAAATGTCAGCATCGAGATACTCGTCGTGATCGTGTAACAGAACCGGCGTGTGGTTCATTGGTGAAAAACCAATAGCAGGGATACCAACACGGCGGACGTATCTACTGTCAGTGCCGCCGGGAAATATTCTTATGTCTAATTTCAAATTCCTGTAAAAATAAATTTAAAAAAGTAAAAAAAATAATAAATAAAAATTAGTTTTAAAGTAGGTAAATTGCTCATTAAATAATTAAGCCTCCGATAAAACTGCATTACAATCGCATAAGTCATGAATTGAAAGAATATTACATTTAAAACAATATCAGTTTGGTTATAAACAAAATGAAAAGAAAAGGTAAATGGGCTACAAAATATAAAAGCATGTCAATATTAAGTTGAGTTTGTATAAAATGTAGTAAAATATTATAAATTTATAACGTACATTTCATCTGCAGCTGCCTTAAAAGCAACCCAGTATGGATTGCTGCTATCCGTCTTAGTGCATTCGACATTTGGATTCCTTTGTTCGAATTCATAAGTCACACCTTCACCAGCTTCCTTACACCATTGCTGTATCTGTCAAATAACAAATAAATCATAATATTACTACATAAGTACTTACACATTTTAAGTTGTAGGTATGTAACAATTAAATAATAGAATGTCGAAACATTTTTTTGCAACCGCTACTGGTACGTTATGTACCTACAATTAGATTTGCCAGTGGCAAATACCCAAGTAACATTTGAATTTTATTATTTTATGGACAATTACACTAATATCATAATATGGCACTTTATTGCATAAATACATTTTTTTTATGTTTGGCTCAAAAACTTAAGTATCCTTAGCTTAGATAGATAGATTTTGGCGGATCCACATTTTCGAAAAAAAAATCGTTGATATCAATCAAGTATCAAAGAGGGATTTTTGCATAGATTATAAAAATATAATCTGGATTTTTATTTTAAAAAGTTTTTTTTTTGTATTAACGGATAACATGTTAAAAATGAGATGATAATTTTGTATGTCTTATAACACTATATAACATTGAAAATAATAAAAAGAAAATAGGTATAATTACCATTTTTTCAAACTCCACCTGGTCAACAGTAACGGCCAGTCTACAGTCGAATACAACAGTTAATTTTTCCGGAACTACATTTGATTGTATTCCACCCTAGAAAAATAAGATTTTTTTAAAGTCATATTAAATTCACTATATTATATATTAATATTCCTGCAATATTATTATATTAATGAACATAAAACTTCGAAAAATCTAAAATAAAATCAGAAAACTTTGTACTTATTTTTAAATTATATAAAATGTATATTACTAATTGTGTTTCTCAGTAAGCAAAATAGTATGTACTTACCTCAATATTAATAAAAAGGCAGCTTGAAACAAAATAGGAAATGACAACTATGACTATAATAATAATAGGTTATCTTTTACAGCTTCACGCTGTATCCCACATGTAGCATGGCAGGCAGAGGGAATCTAGTGCTAAGACACTCCGTTCCCCACTTCTCGTCGATATTTTCGAGACATTGCTCGTTGAATTTCAAGACAAAGTGCAGCGTTGAGAACCGCATTGAAAGTAGGGAACGGAAGGAAACTTATTAATGCAGGACACGTGAAGCTAAGAAAAAAATATTTTTTCAAACAACTTACATAAAGTTGTGTCATATTAATTGTAGTCACATCTCCAATAGTGAGTTTCGGGTTGCCATTCAAAATCTTTTTCTGTTCTTCCCTTAAGTCCATAAATTTGTCAATAATATATCGAATCTACAAAAAAATGTAAATATCGTTCATATTTTCATTAATTTGTTTCATTTAAAAATAATACATCATATATGTTGTTTTTACCTTTTCTCCAGCGGTGTTGGGTAATAAAAGTGATCCGTGTCCTGGTTGACCCGTACATATGATATGTAATTCTGAATTAAATATGAAAAGAAAACTATTAATACTTACTGTATGAAGTAATAAGTATAATTTAATACTTTATTTGCATATCGATCAAATGGAAAAGTGGTAGGTATAATTCTTGAAAGTCAAAATTATTAGCTCAAACGAGTCTACTATATACTCGTAGTAGTCGTCCAGTGCACTTAACGCAAGTGCATCTAGTGCACTTGTAGTGCAAGTGGACTGAATGACGCAAGTGTCGTTTCGGAATTTTGTAGTCAATCGTAATTTTGATTATTGAAAAATGTGACTCGGTTTTTGCAACAACCGACGTAACATATTACGCGTTCATTTTAAAAAAAATCGTCTCTGAAAATGCGGAAGAAAATGCGGAAGAAGAAGAAGTAGAAGTTTTTATAAAAGAATGATTTTTTCGTTGAGACGAGATCCGAGACTTGTTGTGCTTTTTATAGGAGAACGACATTCCTGCTTAGAAATATGATAACATTTATCATATTTAGATTGAAGTTAAAATGAATAAAATAAAAAACAATAATAATTCAGACTTACGCCAAATGCTGCGTTCTCCATTGAATATGATGAACTCTTCACCTGGGTTAGCCATACCCTCATCTAAGGCAAATCCAATGTTTAGAGCTTTAAAACTATCGGTCTGTACAAATTTTTCCATACCATCATGACCACCAATTTCTTCATCTGTAAATTATGAATATATGTACTTAAGTAAAAGAGTAAGTAAACAAAGAAAAAAAGAGACGTTAATATTTAAAAAAAAATAAAATTGACAATTAAAAATTTTCATCTGAATAGTTTTAAATTAACTGTTGACGTACGTACCTGGAACAAAACAAATGTGTATAGTACGTTTTAATTGGATTCCTGAAGATTTTAATTTCCGTACTGCTTCCAAATATTGAATACCGACACACTTCATATCTTGGGAACCTCGAGCGAATATTTTGCCGTTTTCATCGATATGCCCACTAAATGGCGGATATGTCCAACTATTCTGAAAAAAAAGTTTTCCATACATTTAAATCTATGCGAAGGTTCCGATTTTAATATTCTCATATTATTTGAAAGTACAATATAATTAAATCCATCTGTATCTATTAACTCTAGTCTTAATTAAATATAGATAAGTTGCTAGAGTTGTTTATTAAAGGAATATTACATTGCATGAAAATGTTAAATATTTACTTTATGTAAAATAACGATAAATAAATAAACAGTACAAAGTTATATTAGTTTACCTAAAAAGATAACAAAAGTAACAAATTTTTACACTAACATACAATGTACATACTACATACATTATACATACAATAAGTCTATAATTTTAAAAAGAGCAAGAAGAAAGTTAAGTGAATTTAAAAAACGCTGTATGCGCCTTTACTTAACAGGGTTGGTGGTGGTAGTATATAATAGTGTTAAGACACTTCGTTTTCCACTTTCCCAGATATTACGTGTCGAGTAGCGTAACTTAACTCCACACTTTGTGTTGTTACCAGAGCGGTGAACTGAAAATAATTAATTACCCCAAGTGGGGAATCGAATCCATAATCGTGACGTTTACAGATATAATTTATACCATTACTCCACTGTACTTAAGATACTAGGAATTTCTTGCCTCCTATTGAATAAATGTATTTAAATCACAATGTTTATCTGTGGGAGTAAAGATAAATAAGACTATAATTTATTTCTTTTCAAGATATAGGGCCAGCTTCACCACAAAAACGTTTCAGGTAATTATTTGTTATTTTTTTCTGTTTTACCATCAAACTCCCTGAAAACTGATCTGGTCGACAATTTTTATCAGACACTTAATAGTGGATGGAACAACGGTTACAAATACGTTCAGTTAGCGAGGCGTAAGCAGAGCATTGTATTTGCATCACTAAAGCTTTTCTTTCTTTTAATGGAAATGTAAATACTAATTAATTACACGACTTGTCTCTGTCTATAGTTACTATAGACAGAGACAAGATACTTTTTAATTATATAAAACAATTACATAATTGTAACTATTCTTGTACTTAGATAATAATAGATATTCAAGAGATTTACTTCGAAAACTGGTACGACATCCATATGCGAGTTGAGCAATATCGCCGGCAGCGACGGGCTTTGCCCTACCCATGTCAACAAGACAATGGGCTTCCTTGGCACTAATTCGTATACTTTAAATTCCAGTCCAAGATTTTCACTCTGCCTTTTAAAAAAATCCACGCACTCGTCTGAAAATAAATAATTAAACATTATTACATAATATTGTTGTTTTGTTTTCATCATAACTCGGTCGGAAACTTTATATTTAATAGGTATTTATGTTTTAACGCTATAATTATAGTAAATTCTAATTTTATTAGGGTACAAACATATAACGTGTGTATATATGAAATGAGCAGGGTAATGTTGCTCTAGCCTTATTTTATCATGCAAATTTAAAAATCTTAATTAATTTTAATCAAGTTTTTAAAAATCTTATTAATAACTAGCGGACCCGGACGCGGCTACGCCTGCTTGAAATATAAGAATATAATTTCTATAGAAATATAATTTCAATCTAGATGAAATGCTAAAAGTGACTATTATATTTATTTTCATAAGGATGAATATCAAAATGACGCGGTAAAGAACGCGGTCGCGTAGCAACGACGGTTGTTATTAACATGGCAGAATAAATTGCATGTCAAATTAGAAAGTATTTTAATTTATTAGTACATAAGTGTTATGTAATATTATATAGCCTATAGCACTTCTGAAGAATGCAGCTTTCATACAAAACAAAAACAAAGTAAATCGATCCAGTAGATCCAGAGATCTTAGCGTTCAAACAAACAAACAAACAAACAAACAAACAAACTCTTCCGCTTTATTATATTAGTATAGATAACATATTAGTATGTTGTTGATATTGCAGCGGAGTTGCCGGCACACCTGTGTTTATAAATAATTATACACTACACACGCATTATACATTTTATAAGATCCTATAATATTTTTAAAAAATCTCTGGCTCTTAATAATCAAGGAGTTGTGCAAATGTTATCAAATGATGACTACTAGAAGCAAATTCGAGGGCTCCCTCCGATTTCCATGAGAGTCCATCATAATATCCTGACTTGGAGGTAATGGGACCACCTGGGAAGTCCGCTCTTTCAAATAAAAAAGAAATCGAGGGACACTCATAAAAAATATGTAGATATTGAATATTTGAACTTTTCGACGGTACTGTATATTATGTTTACCTCCTACATAAATGCATTGTCTTAGTCTCTGTACAATTAGAGGTAAGTGAATGCACACATGTAGGTATCCCAACAATTCTAAAGATTGTGCACAATTTAGCCACTTTAGTTGATTGTCGTTACAGCCGCCGACGCGTCGTTAATTGACCTTGCGATGCATTTTGGCGGTGAAATCACGAAACGTCTAATGGATAATGTCAAAATTATTAAGAAATGATTTACGTTTTGATATAATACTATAATAATATAATATCAAATATGTATTGTGTAAGTTGCAAGCATGTTTGCTTTAATTGTTCACATTATTCACAATCGCAGCTAACTGTTGTATGAAACCTCATCAACTAGAATGGACTAAATGTATTGAATTGGAAGCCTAAACGGATCATCATACTCAAATATTATTCAATTCCAACAATATTACATTCATACAATATCAAATATATGGATAATCAAACGTATTACCTCCTTTTTTAAAGTCGGTTAAAATACAAAAACAATTATATGAGGTATAATGTTTATAAAATTATAAATGAAACTAACAACTATTTATTAACAATGTATGTTTAAGTACGAGTATATCTAGGTATAAAAACAATTTAAAAAAAATGTCTTTAACACATAAATTAAATAGAAAATAAAAAATAATAATAAATTAAATAATTGATTAGTATGGCAATACTTTATTGGACATGTCATATAGGTACCTATTTATTAATTAAAATCCGTTATTTTTGGAGGTAGTTTACAAATGATGGAGAAATCGATAGGAAAATTTAAAATAAATCCACATGTGTTTGTCCATGCCAAAATTTTATTTTTATTTCGAACCTCCAATCAGAGGAGTTTTAGAGGGGTTTTCCCCAAGAACACGAGAACACGTGAAATCTTCACAATGATTAAAAAGGACCGCTATTTTAACATTTCTGATCAATATAAAAGTTCCCTTGTTGTAATATTACTGCGAATACCTAATGATGATTAAGTCTCTAAATATAAAAAATAATAATTTGAACAGATTTTAATTAATGATAAACATATATATGTATATATATATATATATATATATATATATATATATAGTTATTAAAATAAAAATATAAAGTCTATAAAATTAATTGTAATATTTGTTTTGGTAGGTACTCTTACAAATCCTTGTTAGTCAATTTAAATTGATTGAGAGCATGCATCAGAAGAGGATATGCTGAGGGCTTCGAACGCTGGATCTCATTATGCCTTGATAAGACCTGTACGACGACCAAGTGGAAAATTACAGCATTTTGTGGGTGTGGGGTGGCCAAGTGAAAAATTGCTACTTTTTATATGAGCGATTATAAAACGTGGCAATTTTTAGTTTATACAAATAATATTGAAATTTTGATAAAAATGTCTAGACAGAAAATTTTTATGCCGGTCAAAAACAATCGGTTGTAGATAATAAAAGAAATAGTGTAATTATGCTATTATGAAAAATACTTATAACAGTATATGAACATATCGGGATTTCATCCCCGAAACTCTTCATCCCGCACGTGATTTATGGACCCTTATCTAAAACCAGATTATATAATTGGTACAACAGCTAAAAGAATCACTTTTATGTTTAATAATATAAGCAAATATTTTAATTTTAATTTTATGTTTACTTCAAGAACAAACACCCCAGAGATTTCAGTTTCTGTTAAATAAACCAGCGTACCTATTGTAATGGTAATGAAATTATGAACCGCGCTAAAATATTCAGAAATAATATTATGAAGGTCACATAAAATTATCATTTTCTTACAAAATATAATGTCGATATCTTTGCTATCTGCCAAACTTTTCTACATCTTCTCAAAAGATTAGATAATATGTTTTTTGTCTTTCTAAATACACTTTAATTTGTGACGTTGTAAAATAAATAAAAAAGAATCCTGAAACTATAACAGGGAAGTCAGAAGGAACCTATTGTTAAGACACTCCGGTGCCCAGATTATGCCGCGGGTTAAGATGCAAAATTTAAAGATAACTCCTTAATATTATATATCCTAAATGGCGATCAAACCCACAACCGTCGTGCCTACAGTCGGACGTTGTCTCACTGAGGCACATGTGCGCTACTGTAATCGCGACTGATGTCAGTTCGATTCCCTCTCGGAGAAATGGAATATTTAATATTATTATTTCCTACCTCTGGTAACGAGGAAAAGCGCGGCGTTGAATTCTGCCACTCAACACAATATGCCTCAAGAATTGGGTGGAAAGTGGTAAAAGGACTATTTTAATTGGGAACGGAGTGTCTAAACGCTAGGTTCCCAAATTCCGTCTTCCTATTCTGCTATGTGCAGGAATCAGGATACAGCGTAAAGCTGTGTCACTGGGCCATAATATGTTTAATATTATTAATTATAAAATAGTTCATAGCTTATTAAATAATAATATATGTATATAAAATCCCTGGAATGCCTTTGATATAAAGTATTAACCACAAGTGATGAATACTACACTCTCGATTACATCAGTGTATTGGATCTCCAATATTATATTCAAATTGTTCAGCTGATATAAAATTTTATGTATATAGCTTTTTCATCTTTTTTGCTTTTCGCTGTATTCCGAATTACCAGAGCGAGGAAATAAAAATATAAAATATTTTATTTTCTAGAGTGGGCACCGAACCCACAACCGTCGCTGTTACAGTTGAACGCTTGTGCAGCACGACGGCTTCATAATAGTTAACTATTATATAAAATTTACATAGAATATAATTATCCATAATTCGGCAGAAAGTGGGGAACGGACTGTCTGAACACTAGGTTCCCTCTGCGTACCCTGCTGTGTGCGGGATACAGGTGAAGCTGATTATATAGACGCTATTACGATTGAATAACCGGAAGCCGAATAATAACCAACTCTCACAAACAAGTTAGTTGCTCTTGTGAAAACTCTAAGTAAATATAAAGAACATGTTATAATGTGTTATTCTTCCAAAATAACGGAAGCATACTTAATTGAAAATAATTTCCGTCTATAAACTGTCACTTTAAAAACATTACGATAAAGTTCTGTCAAAACGAAAAAAAATATATATATATAAAAATAACTTATTTAAATAAAATCATCTAAATATTTTTTTTACATAACATAAATATGTAAATAAACAAATAAAATAATATTATTAATGACTTACCATAATTAATATCAGGTTGAACACTCGGTATCCTGAGGTATTCAACAAAATTTTCAACCGCGATATTATTTTTGTAGTTTTTCGACATTTTTCCAGTAGTTTTCGTTCTCGTATCTCTAGAAAATGTATGTACGACGTCGTCTACTGACTGAGTACTGACTGACTGACTGCAAGTGCAAACTGTTAATGTGTCCGCGAGGCGTTAAGTCAGTAAATGTACTTACGATACAATATGACACTTAATAAACGCCAGATGGAGAGAGCAATTGAGAATTTATATGAATAATAACTTTACTATTGTTTTTATTTGACAGAAGCTGATTAATATATTTTTTGTTAATAATTAGATATGAAATAGCTTTTTAGACTTGTGCGCTTACAGCATAAAAAAGATTCAGAAATTATATTATGACTATTTATAGTCTATATAGATATAAAAAATCTAAAATACATATCGAATAGAATTCAGAAGGCATCGAATGTGACAAAATCCAAATAATGTCAACTAAATATTTATTTTTTTAGCTTCACGCACATATAGTAGAGTAAGCAGAGGGAACTTGGAAACGTAGTGTTAGTAATATAGGTATATTTATAATATTAAATATTTCGTTGATTGGGCATCGAACCCGTAACCGTCGCATAAACAGTCATACCCATAAGGGCCACCGGGCCGCGATGGCTTCATTACATTATATATTTTCTTAAAATTATATAGTAATTTTAAACAATGTTAGATAGTGTAAACAAAAGTATATTTATTATTGGTTAACAGATTATGCTTAAAATAAATAATGGAGATAAAATATTTATAATTGCGCGGCATTGAACTCCGCCAATCAACACGCAATGTTCCCAGAATTCGAACGGAAGTCGTTCCCATTTAGATTGGGGATGGAGTATCTTAACACTAGGTTCCCAAGTTTCCTTTGTCTACTCTGCGATTCATCTTAAAACGCAAAGAAATATAAGCAAATCAATTTTTTATTTATAGTTTGTCTCTATTTTAGGATAGATCCATTGATTTAAGGGAGAACGAAAAAAGAACAGCTACGTGTTATATAATACACTTTCAATGTTATCAGTGGCAATGTTAGCTAACCTAATCTCATTTGATATGTAAAATGTAAATACAGTCAACAGATAGAGTCAACGATTGTCTGGTTAAGGCGCGTGTATTTATTGAATAAAAGGAACTTCTGTTCTTTTCCATGTATATAAATTGCTTATTAACATTAAATAAGATACAGTAGCTATAAATATTACCTATGCTTCTAAAGTGAAAAATTAAAATAAATAAAAGTTAAAACTAAAGTAAATGTCAATTAAGAGTTAAGAATGACATTTACTGTCAAAACTCAAAATTGCATTGAATAAAGTTTAGGCGGACTGATTCATCATTTTATTTGCTCAAATTGTTAAAATTGTAACATTGACTTGTAAAAATAAATATCATAATATTTTATTTGAAAAAAATGATTTAAAATAATCTCCAAATCGTTTATTTTGTAATATCATAAACAGATAATCAAAAAGTTTTTAATCTCTTGATTATCTGTTTTTGAAGTGTTACCATAAAACTTATTGTGGCTCTGTGTGTGCTATTGACCAAGTGATAAATAATTAATTTTTCATGATATCCGGGCGTTTTTATTAACGAAACAATGAGTAGGCATAGCAATTGATAATAACTATTGAAATGATTAAATTGTCGACCATTATACATAAAGCTCACCACCTACCTGGCAGAGTAATATAAACTATACATAATATTAACTTTTGACAAATTGTTCCTGTTGAACTTATTTATTTGTCTTATTTCAAAATAAAAATCTTGTGCTAAGCAAAATACTATCTATTTTTTATGTCAAACACATCTTCATTATTAATTAATTTCTTGTTAAAGCTTCAAATAAGGAAGATTAGATTGAATAACACTCATCGTTATACTGAAAATAATAAGTAATTAGCTACCCTGCTGATGTGCTGATGTGTGGGATACAGCCCAAAAAAATTATCGAAATAGATAAAAAGCTACTACAAAATTTAGTCATTATAAAATATGTTTTAAAAAAGAGTAGTTACTACAGCTAATTAGCAATACAAAAATTTGAACATTTTCGGATGCAGAGGACGCAAAAGTGGTTAAATGTGATGCTCTTTTATTTCGGTTGCATCTCATTTAAATAGCTTAACGACATTGAGGTCGACGCTCAAATGGTGCCAACTTGGCTGGAATGGCTGAAATACTTAACAAAATAAATAAAATATCGTATTGGAAATACTGATGGAAATTTATTTTATATTTTAGCACCATCATAATAATAATATCTCTCATCTGTTCCAAGCATTGAAATTTAGTTACGCTAATTAGTCCGATAAGACTTCTACAAGGTAAGTATGTATAAAATAAACGTTTTGTTTCTAACCAATTGTCGTCCATAAATTCATTTTTGTGGCCTTTTATAATTCTTACTATTTTTGTTATTATATCAATTGATGATTTTTATCCTCTCTTACATTTTACAAGGAGGCTTTTTGTTTTAGCAACTGGAGCAAGTACGTAAAAATAGTAAAATGGCTATTACCCGTTACTTATGAAAAAATACGAACTGTAATCAAACTACAACTTTAACATAAAAATAAATTATAGAAAATTCTGAGTGAAATTATGAAGGCCGTCGTGGCGCAAACGCGGTGTTGAGTTCCGCCAGAACGAAAATGTCTTACAGCGTGAAGGTAAAAATAAAAAAAAAACTTAATGATGTTAAATCGAAGAATAAATCGTGTCTATATATATAAAACATTAAATTTTAATTATATATCCATCTGTATTAAAATGCAAAATAACAAGTAAACACCTTATTTACTATAATAATCATTTACAAATATTTTCTTTTTGAGAAATTGTTAGTTTATATACTTATTTATATACTAATTATTAGTAATTAGTACTATTGCTAATTACTAGTACTAATACTATTACTAACTACTGTTTTCTCCTTTTAATAACTGCAATGTTTAACTGAAAATCCCGGCGGAATGGGCTTACGTGAAATATTCCGCTTTGGAAATGGAACTACCATTTGTAATTTCTCTTTGCGACGGAATTGCGTGTGATGTTTCACAGGTCAAGCTTTGAACTCTGCACTCTGCAGTAGGTACATCATAATGAAAATTAATTTTAAATATTTTTGTCACGTCTGAGACTAGTCGTGACGTAACGCGACGTTTTGTGAGCTCCATTCCCACTCGAGGAATTTTAATATTTTGTATTTTCTTTTCTTCGCTTGTCAATACAAACAAAATAGTCTAATGGCCGTAAACAATAAATATTAATATACGAAAATATTAATATACAATAAATATTAATATAGTCTAATAGACGTAAACAAATATTAATATACGAAACGTACATAATGTTTGGATTTATTCAAGTTATTTATATTGACGGCTGTGATTTTTTTACTTTTTTTATTAGATAATGTCTTATTAATCTATGAACGCAGCGCCGGCTGCACGCATGAACATGGATGACTTTTTGTCACGTTCCGCCTGACCTGAGTGTGCAAGGGAGAAAGAGACACGATCGGCCTAAGTGTTTCATCTTATGACGGAAATGGATAGATAACCCATTCATTAATAATTGTAATTAAATTTCATGCGTTGCAATGCATGTATTGTATCAAATTTATCTGTTTAATTAAGTAAAGTTCAATTAACTCCTTTCTTGTATTATACAAAATAATGATAATAATTCAATTCAATTCGTAAAGATGTGCAAATTTTTATCAATGTTTTTGTATGACGCCATCACGTAAAATTATCCGTCCGTAAACCAACTTTACAGTCAGTTAATATGGTTAGCAGTTGTAAGAGTCGTCTTAATATTCATTAATTAATAGCTATTTGAGTATATTGACGCCTACGTTTCAGCAAAGGTCAAGTTTTTAATGAAAATAATTATTTTTAAAGCAATCTTTCTAACTACGACAACTATAAAATAAAACTAAAAAGAAGATAATAAAGTTATGATAACAAAACGAAAAGCGACTTCAAAATTGTACCTAAGAGCACAAATTTAAAAAAATCTGGAAAATATAATATAGTATTTTAATTACTTCCAAGGTAATTAAAACAGGATAATTAAAGAGCTTTTAATTAAATTATTGATTTTCTATTAATTCTATTTTTGCCTGCCTGGCACAGACCGCTATTTTACATAGCGTATTCTAAATTGTATTTCACGATGTATCCCGCATGTAGCGGGATAGGCAGGGGAGCCTAGTGATAAGACACTCCGCTCCCTTCTCTCTGCTGAATTCTGGAGGCAATGCGTGAGGAGTGGCGGAACTTAAGCCGCGCTTTGCCTCGACACCAGGGCAAAGAAATTAATATTTAATTTCCACTAGTAAGATTCGAACCCACAATCTGCCGCGCTTAGAGAGTGTATAATATAAAAAGGTGTACCTACCTATAAGCTATAACTATATATATTTCACTATTTACTCTTTAATATCAGTTCAGTGTCTCTTTACATTATCTAAGCGATGTGTTTGCAAGTAAAAAATTATATAGGATAATATTGAAAATGAAAAACTGGAATTTGAGCTTGTGATTGACCCTCATCACAGAAAATATTTACGAAGATAAAAATATATTGACTTGAATAAAACAAAATATTTTTAATCTATTTTGATTGTAATCTCACACTTTTACAAATAATTAAGTATAATCACAATGATTCTTTATTTAACAGGAACAAAATGGAGTCTGGTAAGCAATTAGCAAATGAAGATTCCTACAAATGCTCAGATTTCATATGGAAGAAATTTGAAAGTATGAATCTTTATTTTAATTAACGTGAAAAATTCGTTACAACTTACAGTACATTTCCCATTTTAAAAATGTAAATTACATATATAATATAACGTTGACTGTATATAGCAGGTGCAGGCGGATACAGTAAGGTAAAACGGAATTTTGCAGCTTTAGTAATTTCCTGCATTAGCACACGGCTATAATAGTTTCTATTATACGAATAGAAGTGAATCGTTTTATGTGCTTCAAATGAACATTATTGCAATGAACAATAAAGCGATTATAAAATACAAATTTTACTTTCCAAAGTAGAGCTCGTGATGCTTAAGCTGAGCTTTGCCTTTGTGTGGGTGTCTATAAAATTCTACTAGCCAATAGTCAATACACACAGTACACAATTTTACACATACACACAATTCAGTCAGACAAGGGTGTGACTCTAACGCAACGGTTGTGGGTTCGATCTCCACTCGAGGGAATTATTATTTATTAATATTTTCATGTATTTCATCTGACACCAAGACAAGCCCAGCATTGAGTTTCACCACTCAACAGGCAATCCCTCAAAAATTCAGCAGAAAGTGGGCAACTGGGTGTCTTATTACTAGGTTTCCCCTGCCTGCCCTGCTGTTTGAGGGATACTGCGTGAAGCTGAAAAAAATTATAAAACACTCAAACATAAACAACATATCAATGCTTGTAAATTGCACTCATGTTTTTCACTTTCATCTGGTGTGTCGTTCCAGTTAAAAACAGTCGGTGCCGATGGTCAAAAAGCTGTAAAAACAGGCTTAAGTTAAACCAAGCAAGGAATGCGCCGCACTTGATGACCGAGTCGACATCTCGCGTACACTATTTACGAACACTCACACAAATGCAAAGCTCGAGCTGAGATTCGATAGAAGCTGCCCTATTTAACTAAAATAATTATAAATAATATTATCATAACAGATGCACAGTTTCAATTATTGATCGTGTCAAATTCAATTGGCAGATACAAACAAACAAGCACATTAAATATTTATGAAACCTCGTTATAAAGTAGTTAAGAGTTAAATATTAATTCTACTTAATAGGAAATGATGATTGTAATAATAAATTAACTAAGAATGTTTAAATACAATAATGTTTTAAATATTTGCTTTAATTATAAAAACAGCTATTGTTCTCTACTAGCTTAGGCGGCGCTATTTTAAAATATTAAGTAAGTATAGGTTCATTATAATTTAACTCATTTTAATAGCTTCACAAGTTCATACTATAATGACTAAAGAAAAATGTTATGAAATTCAAGAAATTGAGTGATGGAGCTCAAAGCTGCCTTTTGTCTTTCCAAAGTGAACAAACGAAATTTATTCATTCTCCCGTATGAGAATCGAACCCACAATCGTCGCGCTTTATTTCCTTTAATTTAATTTAATTTAATTGATATATTTTAATTTTTTTTCATTTTGTTTTCAAATCTTCTACGGTATTAAATAACAGTACGCTTCCTCGAACTAGGTAACGACCCGCTTGCACGTTTCAAGCACTATTTTTATCAATAAGAACGATCGTAGGTATTTCACGGCAATATTTTTCTTTCTATCTTTTTAGTATCGCTCAATAACTATCAAAGAAAACACCATTTCTAAAATATAACATAGTAAATTTGTTTTATATTTATTAGGTCTGTCGAAGCCGTCGTAAAATAAAAAAAAATATCAGCTTCACGATGTATTCACTGCAGGGGAGGCAGAGAGAACTTAGTGTAACTTAGTGTTAACACACTTGCCTCTACAACAGAGCGAAGAAATGGAAATATAAATCAAAATATTTTTTATTATATTATTTATATGGCATCGAACCCACTACCAGTCGCATTTACAAAGTATAAATATATATATAATAATAATTTAAAGTAGGTAAAATTCTAATAATAAACCATGCGACCTACAGTTAAAACGGATGCAATTCTTATGGATTCATAGCGCAATCTCAATTCTTCCAAGCAATTTCCGCAAATACACTCTGCAGGGGTTTGCATTTTGCATCGTCTTTAGTTCCAAGATTTTTATTATTCAGATATCAGTACATATAAAAAGTTATATTAAAATTTTTACCCAACTGCTTACAAGCAAGTCAGCGCTGCTAAAAAGAAATGAATACTAATTAATTAATGATTACATTACGTATACTAATTTACTAATTAAAAATTAATGATGTATTTTTTATCTCGGACCCGGTCCGGCGTGGTATTTGGCTTAAAAAATATATATATTACCTACATAAAATACTAATTTTTAAATATAACATTTTGATTGACAAAAGAATCTCAAATGTACTATGAGGTTTAAATTTTAAGATATTGATATTATCAATTTAAACTTCATATAATTAAAGTACTTATAGGTCAAAAATTTCACAAAAATATGGAAACACATTGAAGTCTCACTTCTAATAAATAGCATTAGTCTTTTTTTAATTTTTAGTTGGTATAAGGTATTTTTATGTCTATTTGAATAAAGATTCAATATTTTGTATATTGGCGCAGTAACACTAGCGTGTGACGGTAACGGCACGGTCGCGGGTTCGATATCCGTCTGAAGGAATTCATTATTACTTATTGTTTCTTGATGCTGGTACCAATGCAAAAAGTGCGGCGTTGAGTTCTACCACTCAAAACGCAATGCATCGACTTAACAATAGGTTACTTCTGCCCACCCGGCTGTAGCGGAATGGGATATAACGTGAAACCGAAAACAATAATAGTACAGATAGCCAAACTAAAAAAAATAGTATTTTTATCTTATATACTGTTAAATAAATATTCGTATAATTCAAGCGAGTACAGCAGCGTGGGGGCCGCTAGTTATAAATAGAATTAAAGTGTGTGTAACAAGAGCGAATAAAATACTTAGAAAAGCTGGATTCTAGGGTACGTATATACTGGATTCTGTATCTGATTTGTTGGTTCGCCCGACATAAGTCGTTGATTGTGTAATATTTGGAACAAACTCTCAACAACTACTTAGGTAGTATGGAATTTGAATTTCATTCCCGAGTTTACTTTTGTTTTATCTATTTTTTTTGTATTCTGTATGATGAATATTTGAAGCAACCTGTAAGTAAATTACGTGGGTGCTGACGCTGCACTGCAGTATTTTTAGCTTTAGCAGTTGTCAATGTATTCGTTGTTGATATGCTACCTTGTATTATTGTTTCTAATATTTTTTTTATTTATTTATTTGTAATGCAGTAGAGTATGCGTTTCATTTATCCACATCCACCTGTCAAACTACCTCTCAGCTGTCAATGTTCCGATATTGACATTTGACAGTTAAATTTAAAGGTTATTTAACAATTAATATAATTACTGTTTCTGTGTTTCATACTCATACAAGTGTTACATACATTAATCAATAAACACAAAACCCTTTTAAAATGAGCTCCGCTCTAATTAATGCTATAAAAAACTTACATCTATCAGTGCTACCTCAAATTAGGTTATGTTCCTCTGTTTCTAATGTTGTGAACAATAACAAAGAATTAAGTGTCACCAAAAAAGATTGGAAGTATCCACCTCAGTACACAAAGCCTAGAGAAGTATGGATCGAGAATCTTGATTCTATTGAAGAAAAGAAACTTGGTCTCTTTGAACTGCATCCATTAGTATACGCAGCCCTTCCGCGTATTGATATAATACATCAAAATGTGATATGGCAGAGAAAATTTCGATGGGTGTCATTCGCTCATACGAAAACTAGAAGTGAAGTAAGAGGTGGAGGCAGAAAACCATGGCCACAGAAAGGATTAGGGCGAGCTCGCCATGGTTCTATTAGATCTCCCTTATTCAGAGGTGGTGGTATTGCTCACGGACCTCGATCGGGCAAAACACATTTTTACATGCTTCCATACCATTTGCGCATACATGGCCTTACTTCAACCTTATCAGCTAAATTTGCACAGGATGACCTCCATGTTGTGAAAGATTTGGAATTGCCTACAGATGAACCAGAATATTTTGTTGATTTAATTGAGAAAAGAAATTGGGGTCCCTCTGTATTACTAGTGGATGAGTAAGTTAAATAACAATTTTTTGGTTAATTTATTGTCAATGTTTGTAGAACACTGTTTATGTATATTTTTTAAGTCTATAAAACCAGCCATGTTTTATAGATATCAAAGAGAAATATTAAGAACTAGTTATCAAGTAGCTTAACTTGCATGGATTTTATAACCATAGTCTGTAGGTACAGGCCATAAAGTCTGTTGTCATTAAAATATGAAGCAAGTAGCACTTAGGATTCTGTTCTCCATTTTTAATTTATTTGCAAGCATATTTGACATAGAGCATCTGACTGTAAAGGCAATGGTTATGGGCTTGATTCCTGTTATATGAATGTATTATAGTATTTTTATTTCTTTGCCCTTGTAACAAGGTAATGTAGCGCTAAGTTCCACCACAAACAATCAATGCCTCAATAATTAGGCAAAAAGTAGGAAAGAAAGAAAAAAATATAGTGACATGCTTTTATTTTTTTTTATTATCATTTAATTGTAAAACTTTGTACTTGTTATTTTCAGCACTGATTATGCACCCCGGAACATTACTGTAGCAACAGACTCTCTTGGACATGTTAACATAATGCCTGTGTATGGCCTTAACGTGTATTCAATGCTTAAACATAACACACTAGTTTTGACACAAGCTGCTGCCGAAAAAATTGAAGAAAAAATCTTACAAAACCTAAATGCAATAACTACACAGCAGCAAGCTGAATTTAAATTAAGTCAAGTTTAATTTTAAATATAAGGGGCCATTTATAAATTATTTTATGAATGTACACAAATATTACATGTGTGAAACATTACTGTCAAGGCAAATATTTATTAATTTTATACCATTATTCAGATTTATGATAATGCTAATATTGAGTCCTTCTACCTCAACATGCAATTCAGAAAGTGGTGAAAAGAAAATTTTATAATGAGAATGGAGTGTTTTATCGTTTTCCCTGTCCTTAGTTTCCCCTGCTTACCCTGCCATGTGCAGGATACATCATAAAGCTAAAAAAAAACACTTATAAATTATTATTTTAAAAGATAATTTCTAATATTATTATGAAATATGATGTCAAGAAACTTATAACTCACATTCAATGTTTCATAATGTACTAATGGCCTGTAATGTAGTTTATTTAGTCTTTGGATTATTAATAAAATTCATGTAAGTTTGATTTTGTTTTATTTATAATGAATAAAATGTACAATAATACACTGTTTAATATCCTAAAATATATATTAGTAATTAAAATATCAGCAACCTTTGCAAGTTGGTTTGGTCCTTTTTATTTGCTCATTATCAGGTGGAACAATCTGCAAATTAAAGAGAATATGTGTACATCAAGTATATAATAACACTTTCTACTCAAATAGAGGATTGCTCTATTATTGAGCTCGTTGCACAATCAGTCTTGTAACTAAAAGCAGATTTGTTAAATGAATATAGCTTATATAAAAGTTTCCAACAACAGTTTAACTAATATACTGTATGCAAAATCTACCTGGCTGTCATGTTTTGGCCTATCAATTATGCAGTCAGTATCAGTACTGTTCAGTATTTATAAAATTTTTTTTTTCATTCTTCAAAATTTATTATATGGTGAAATTGAATTCTGAGAAACATAATGGAAAAATGATACTAATTTACTCCCCTGTGTGGGGATGAAACACAATCATTATGTCGTGTTGGCAGTCAGAGGCTAATTGCATTAAAAATCTGTGTTCTAATAGCAACCTGCTCACAACTATACCCGGTTTAACTACATAGTATTTTTTTACATTTTCAAAAAAATTGTTTTGGGTTTTTATTAAATTAAAAATAATGTATTCAAAAAATTATTTTTTTTGTACTCTAATAACATTATTCTTTCAAAAACAATATCTATACATTAAAAATAAAATTTTAGACAATTTAATAAAACATTTCTATTACAGAAATTTAGTTTAGTTTTAACTGACAAAATAAAATAAATATTAATGTTAATGGAAGTTTGCCTGAATACAATAGAGAAAAGTGCATTTTACCCAGTTGTTTCTGAGATAACAAATTCCCAGACAAACAAAAACTTTGAAATGTGTTATGGGTTCTTTTACATTGATAAATGTCTCCATTAATACTTTTTCTTCTAAATATAATTATATATGTATAGATACCTTAAATTTTTTCTTACCTTATTAGATGTTTGAGAACCAATACTTCCCACCATTTTTTGTCTAATATTCCATCGTAGTTCTGACCAATTGTTTTCTCCTGGTACATTAGGCTTATATTTAGCCCAAAGTGATGTATAGTAGTGGTATAAAGCAACAGGATCATTTTTCTTTTTAACAATTTGTTTTGGCACTCTGATTACTGCAATTGCATAATAGTAATTGTTAAAGAATAATTAACGACAGAACTGAAAACATTGCCTAGTACAATTGGATGCTATCCATCCTTCGCTGGCAAGTAAAATATTACTTACAGTTGTTATTCGAGGATACAGACTTTTGAGGCTCCTTTGCTGTATCCTTCTTGTTTTCAATTTTAACACATGAGCATGCTCTTCGTGGACATTTTTCCACTTGTTTTTTATTACCTAAACTTGGAGCAGAGTATGTTGTCTGGATATTATTAAATTTTCTGAGTGTTTGGCACTGTCTGTTACATATAATATTAGGGCTTGGAACTTTAGACCTTATTCTGGAAGAAAATGTACTAGCTTTGTGTAATCTTTCTGGACCTATAATATCAGACTTATGGCTTTGAGTGATTTGATCTCCATTTTTATTCTGCAGATCATATTTAATAAATTTTTTAAGATCTGAAAGTTTCAAAATTATATTACAAGTTTTGTATTAAACTATATTGTAATGGCTTAGTAATAACCTTTCAAATAGATGAATGCTCATATATAAAAAAAACAAAAAACACAAGCATTATTAAATCATAAAATGTTATTGTAACTAACTTAAATTTTTAAACTCACCAGTAATGAAATATTTAAGTACTTCTCCACTTATATTACGAATTCCCAAGTCATTTAAATATCTTAAAATTTCTCTAGCATCTAATTGTGAAGTAATGTCACAATATTCGTCAATTTCCATGTCTCTATTAGACATGGTTGTGGAATAATCGTAAACTATTGCAATTAAGCAATATTATTAACAAAGAAACAACACAAAAGAGGAAAAATATGTTATGTCTAAAATTAGTAAATTCAGTTAGAATTAGTTAGTTCATATACTTAATATATAAAATATAATAAAGTTTAAACAAGTAGCCTCGAATTACTCAAGTCTAGTTTAAAAGCAACGGTAATCTGTCACGTGTCAATGTCAAACTGCATAGTGCTTGCACAGACAAAAACTCAAAACGATTATTTTTATTGTAGATAGGCAAACATTTGTCAGCTATCTTACCTGGTGGTTAGTGACGATGCGACCGATGGGATGAGTATTATATAATTTATAAACTACGAACACTTTATAGTAAAACACAATATGGGTAATAAAAGTAACAGTTTTTTTGTAAGTAAGGTTATTAACCTATTATTTATTTATAGCGAGTAAGCTATATTTTTTGACGTACTATTTTTAACCATAAATAGATTGATTGATTGATTTTATGATTAATGGCGTTTCGAGAGTGCCAGTTGAGCACAATTCATTTCACCAATGTCACGTTGTGTGGAAAACACACGAAGGGAATTGACCGGTAGAAAAAGAAATAACTATATACAATTATAGAATACTTGCATCTAAAATAAGAGATCCACTAATTATACTGGCTTCACCTAAAACAAAACAAACGCATATTTACAGTATGTACATAACATATTAGGTTAGTTATAAATAATATTTTTCATAGGTGTTAATTTAAAGTTAAAATTACATGAAAAAATATATAATATACTTTATATATTTTTTCATGGAATAGTCGATTAGAAGGATAACAAGACGAGGGATTAGAGAAAGAGGTAAGTCTAAGGATCAAGCAAATATGACAATGGTTTGACTCGAGAGATGAGATCGGCAAAGTAGACAGCTACAACAACAGATAACTGCACCAATGTACCTACTAACAAATCGCGCGGAAAAGAATTGTCGGTGGATAGGAAGTGGTGCATCTACACCTTCCGTGCTTCAATATTCAAATGCTCGATTTAAACGAAAGAAATATAGTAGTAATTATGATAGCAGCTATGTATTTACAGAACTATAATTATTATATATAATTCTTCAAATACTATTGAAAAATGCAAAATACTTTCTATTTCGACAAACATATTTTTTTTAATATGTGGGTACCCTGGCAGGTGCCTATCCCGCCCACTGTTAAATCTGGCCTTGGTCGCACGTGACAACGTATTTCAGTGTTTAACGATCGAAATACGCTATTTACACATAATTTTGGACTGAATTTTGAGTGATATTTCAGGTTCTTTAATGAATAAAAAATATTAAATATAATTTTCAATTTAGGTACTGATTATCTCCATTTCTCCATGGCTAATAAAACACCACAGAAAATAATGTGGGTAAAAACAGAAAACGGTACGATTTAATCGCATTTTGGATTGTATTCTTTATTTAAAAAAAACGGATAAAATTAAGTGCCCATTGTACTTTAGAGCTAAATATATAATATTATTAAATCGATCTGTCTCTACCAGCATTAGAAATATATATTTTATAATAAAAAAGATGTCTAAATTTTTCTTATTAATTTTTCTCAGTATACAAAGAAAATATAAAAATACTATAATAATAAATATACCCAAACTATATGTTTCAGTATTTGTTTGTAAATGTTTGTTCTAGCTGAATAAAGCTCGTTTCCGAATGCCTGCACGTAAGTGGTTGGAAAATTAGTAGTTACGCTTCAGACTACCTTTGTCTGTAGTTTAAATACTTAGTAACTTTATGATATATGCTTAAAGCTTCAACAGAGGCGACCACTAAATAGATACTTTTATATACAATTTTGAATATATTAAAACGCTATTATTCTACTTGAGGCCGTCGTAGTGCACAAGCGTGTGATAATATTTTTATTCTTCGCTCTGGCAATATAGCATAAAGCCCGATGTTGAGTTCCAACCCTCAACACGCAATGCCCCGAAAAATTTGGCGGAAAATAGAAAACGTCTTAACTCTAGGTTCCTTCTGCCTACCCCGCTGTATGCGGGATGCAGCGTGAAGCTGATTTTAAATATAAAAAAAATAAGAATTAAGTATGTGTCACCGCTGCTATTAGTACAAAAGGAGTTTGGTTGATATTTTTTAAACATTTTTAAAGTGTTATTCCACACTTAGAAAAGAAAAATACTTATTAAGAAAACGTATAAAAATTTGAACGGAGCGGGGCTCGAAGTCGCGCCTCTTTGAAAACCGTCCAAGAGCTTTGACCAAGCCATAGGTCTCATCGAGCTACGTCGAAATTTTTATACGCTTGTTACAACTTATACATGTTGTTAGCATAATAATTAAACGTAAATGTGGAAATACTTAGAACAAAATCAAAGATCAATATATAAGATTAAAAAATGAAAAAAAAAACGAACAACGCCAGCTGCTTTCACTAGTGAAGTATAATCGTGTCCGGCTAGCCTTTGATAAATTAAAGTTTCAGCTTTCCAATATTGACTGTGGAACTATGTGCAATGTGCATGTCACATTTATCTATCCTGTGCAGTCCCCTGCACAGCCTCTAATTGTTCAGCCGATTAAGGTAACGTACAGACGAGATTATAAAATAAATATATTATTTAATAAATATTTAACCCATAATTATTACAGCCTTGTTATATTGAGGCTGTCATGACGTAGGGGCACACGCGTGTGACTGTACTCGTAAACGACGGTCGTAAATTCGATTCCCACTCGAAGGAATGAAATATTCATATTTTCATTTGTATTTCCTCACTCTGATATCGAGGCTACGCTCGGCGTTGAATCTCACCACTCAACGCGTAATGTCTCCAGAATACGGCGAAAAGTGGAGAACGGAAGTGTTTTAATTTTTGGATTTTGATAATTATTTTAATATCTGTAATATTTTGTTGATCCTTAAAGGATTTTAAGAAATCTCTTTCTTAATGTCAACACTGATAGGCACTCATTGACCCACGTAGAGATATTTTTTAACTAAACATTTGGTTTTAGTTTAGAAACGGATAATTTAGTGTAAAGATTTTATTTTGTTAATATCCGAAGATTATTCTTGTTACTAAAGTTTAGTTAGTTTGGTCATTCCTACGTATTCAGATACCACATCAACATGATCGCTGACGCTTACACCCCCTTGGTCTGATAGAAACTTTGCTTAAGTCTTCGTAGTTAGTGTTCGTAACTGCTGAGCATTGATTCGTATTCGAATTAAGTATGGAGTAAGTGAATCGTATTTTTGCTTGGATTTTTTAATATAATTATATTTTTTTCTATTAAAAAATACCAAAATGTATTCAAAATTGTTTTTTACGGCCGTTCCGTTTTAAGTATTTAGCGGCTGATATTATGCATGATTTGTTTTATTACTTTAACTAATATTTACATTTTCATAATGTACAAAAATATAATATAGGGTTATAATAAAATTATATTAGAATTAAATAAATAAGCAAAACAATTTTCAAAATTAAAATTTTAAATACATACTGAAAAAGCTTTGAGCCGCACACACGCCACCATTTTGCGGGCACTTGAATGACGTCAAAGGTTCAGTGAGCTAGCTGACTCAAATTCTCTGACCGTTTTAGTATTGGTATATACCTATCTATACATATCCTACCTAACCTATCTATACATTATAAAAAATGTATTTATTTATATTTATATTCTTTATTGCACAAAAAAAATAAAAAAAATGTACAATAGGCGGGCTTAACGCTAACAAGCATTTTCTACCAGCCAACCTGTCATGTGGGAGAACAAAAAGTGTAGGCGTGCAAAAAAAAAAAAAATTAAAAATAAAATATCAATTTTGAAAATACATACAGATATATAAAAAATATATATATATATATATATATATATATATATATATACACTATATAAAAAGAAAAAAATAACTACATATATACAACAAACCATTATATACATTTAAATGAATAATAGTAATTTAAAAATAAATAGAAAAAAATTAAAAAATAAATTATATAATTACATGTTTATTAAAAAAGGATTCTTTTACCCGGCGTTTGAATATTTTACGAGAGGGAGCTTTTCGAACAGGCTCGGGCAATTCATTCCAGAGTCGAACTCCTGCAACTGCAAAAGAGTTAGACATGTACCCAGAAGTATGATGAGGTGTTGACAGTAAAAGGTTTGATTGGGAACGTAAGGATTTATCATGCAAAGAGAAAAGGTAGGAAAAGTCGGAAGACAGATAGGTGGGGAAATTGGGATCAGAAAGGATGGAATAAATTATAGAAAGGACCCTACATTTTCTGCGATCGGCTATCGAAAGCCAGCCAAGCTGCCTCCTACAAGATGATACACGGTCATACTTGCGCAGGTTATAAATGAAGCGTATGCAGGTGTTCAATATCCGTTCGAGCTTGTTTAAGAGATCTTTATTCATATCCAAACAGCAAGCATCACCGTAATCAATAATAGGAAGCAGCAAGGTATTGACCAACTGTATTTTCGTTTGCACAGGTAAAAAATTCTTTAGGCGCATCATTGAGTGCAAAGAGGCGTAGATCTTACGCGATATATCGGCAACGTAATTGCTCCAAGTTAGCTTGTCATCAATAATTACACCTAGGTCTTTCACTGTGTTAGTAAAATTTATGATCGTGCCGTTATATGTTAGGTTAGGCAACTTATGTTTTTCCAATTTAGCCAATTGTCTCGAACTGCCGACAATTATGGCCTGACATTTGTCTGAGTTAACATTAATGCCGTATTTAGAAGACCAAACTGAAATATGTCGGAGGTTAGCATTTAAAGAGTTTATAGCTCCAACAATATTTTCCACGCTAGAGTGCTCATAAAGCTGCAAATCATCGGCGTAAAGATGGTATCGAGAAGTTATAATGGATGTAATGGAGTTAATAAATATTGAAAAAAGAAGGGGAGAAAGAATACCGCCTTGAGGAACACCAGCTGTCACATCATGCCAATCAGAAATAGTCTGGCCAACACGAACCGACTGCTGACGTCCCCGAAGATATGAGGAAAACCACTCTAAAGCTGTACTGGATACATTAGCATTGCATAACAGAGCAATAAGAAGCTCATGATCTACTGCATTGAATGCATTACTAAAATCAATTAAAATAAGCACTGTTAATTGTCTGTTCTCCATAGCAGATCTAATGTCTTCAGTAACTCTCAACAAAGCAGTAGTAGTGCTGTGTCCAGTTCTAAACCCGGACTGCAGTGGATTTAAAAAGTCACATTTTGAGAAATGGGTGGAAATCTGTTGGTAAACAGCGGATTCTAAAATTTTGGAAAGGAAAGGAAGGATTGAAATGGGACGAAAATGAGATGGTAGCGTAGGATTTGATATTTTTGGAAGTGGGAGAATAAATGCCTTTCGCCACCTCTCGGGAAACTGACTGGAGGATAGAGAAAAATTAGCAATATGAGTTATTACAGGGATAAGGATCTCAACAATTGAAGTAATCATAATGCGACTGATATCATCCGAACCAACTGCATTAGTGGAGAGGGCTCGAATAGTTTTCTTAGTATCATTGTTACTCATAGAAGAAAAGGTAAAAGCAGGAAAATCAAGTTTCGGCAAACTATGAATTTCAGAAAGAGTACAGGTTTTAGTACTAACATCAAGGGGACAAGATGTAAAAAATCAAGAAAGAATTGATTGGGGAGATTGAAAGTTTGCCAATACCGAAGGACTTTAAGAAATTTAATGTCGCTTCGGGAGAAGAATCACGTATTTTATTAAAGATATATTGGCGTTTTAATTTTCTACACATCTGATTACACCGATTTCTTGCAACCTTGTAAATTGACCAGTTGAGGTCAGTTCGATCCTTTTTATAGCTTGAGAAAGCCTTATCTCTCTTGGCCCTGGCTTTGCGAAAGTCATCGTTGAACCACAAAGTAGACTGGTTTTTGATTTTAACTAGTCGGCGAGGTGCGTGCTTGTCAAACAAAGCGATAATATTAGAGTTCAGCCAGTTGACCTTTTCATCAATTGATTGTATCGCTTCAACCTGCAACCAGTCAATGTTCAGTGCATCACTCCTGAGCTTCTCAATATTCAAGTTTTTTAAATTTCTAAGTAGTAAGGTTTTTGGCTTTGACTTGGGTGGCTTAATCTTAAAGACACATAAATAAGATCATGTAGAGAAAAACCTGATGCGGGGAACTGCCCATATTTAGAGACGATATTAGAGTTTGACGTAATTATTAAGTCTAAAAGTGTATCAGCATAGTTGGTATGGTGAGTTGGATTAAGGAGTAACACGCGTAAATTAAGAGATATTAATATTGAATTTAATTTTTTCGCTCGATAATCATCTCGTAGTAGACACGTATTAAAGTCGCCCATTATCGTAACGTGAGAATAGTTGGCTAAGAGATCTTCGAGTACAATTTCCAGGTTATTAAAATAGTTTTTGTTGGGTGGACAATAAACTACCCCAAGGGCAAGCTTTACACCCACATTTATTTCTATAAATAAATATTCAAAACTGTCAGGCGTAGGAGAGGAATCAATTGAGGAAGTGGAGTGGCAAATTGTTTTATAGGAAATGTGGCTTTTCAGATATCGAAATAACTTAAGCGAAATAACTTAATTATAAGAACCGTAATGAAGCGTTTCTATTAGTTTTTACACTAATAGAAATATACTCGCCAAAAATTTATTTACATATTATAAGCGATATAAAAGTAAGATATCAATAGTGAAAAAATATGACAATAAAAAATAATTTTAAACATGAATTTAATAAATAAATAAATGAACATTAACAGCAGCTACGATAGTATAGTCCCGTCTTACGGATGGATGACAACAGATTGCCTGAGGCAGCCTTTTTCTGAGCTATGGACACAGAAAATGAAGACAAGGTGGACAATATTTGCTTTATAAAGACGTACTCAAGTGTAACTTTTACGCAACACTTGCAACATACTGGCAGAGCGTTGGGAGGAGCGAGCACGTCTCACAGGAATGGCAACGAATCGTTCCTAAGAATATGGACGAGTACGAACAAAAGCGCTTAGAAAATCAAGATGCTAAACGAAAAACGGAATACTCAACTCAAACCTAAATCAAAATTTAAAAATCAGCATCACGCTGTATCCCGCACGCAGCAGGATAGGCAGAGGGAACCTAGTGTTAAGATACTCCGTACCCCACTTTCTGCCGAATTCTGGAGGCATTGTGTGTTCAGTGGCAGCACTCACCCGCTTTGCCTCGACACCAGAGCGAAGAAATGGAAATATAAATGTAACCTTCCTTCCTACACTTTATACCTACATATCATTATGCTGGCCAATTGTAATGTGCGCTCTGTAAGCGGATTTTCAAAATGAAATTCGACTTCGGGAGTCACATAGGAGTCACCATAACACCAGCTCGATAGGAAAATAAAGTGCCGAGCAAAAAAAATAAGCCAAAATCGGTGTGAATATTATTATTATGTTTTCATAAAAAATAAATATATTTACATGTTTTGTATTTATATTTATACAGTTTTACCATAAACTTACTATTCCTTTTACAGTGAGTGGCCGAAATCAACGCCGAATCATGCTTAATCTATATATATAAAAGGACTTGTCCTCACTGACTGAGGTAAGACGCACGCACAGCCGTAACTGCTGATGGTAGAAACGTGAAATTTGGACAGATGTTTATTTTCGTAATCTGGACATCCACTAAGAAGGGATTTTGAAAAATTTTAATCCTAAAGGGGCGAAATAGGGGTTGAAAGTTTGTATGGAAAAAAAATTAAATCAGCACCGATTTTTATAAAATTTGAAATTTAGATTTTCAAAAGTATTTAATTGAACACGTGTTTCATCGTTTTCTAGAATTCTCTCCCTAAGGGTGCAAATAAGGGGTTGAAAGTTTGTATGGAAAAATCTTTAAAATGCCACCGATTATTATAAAATTTGAAATTTAGACTCTTAAAAATATTTAATTGAACATATGTTTCATGGTTTTCTAGAATTCACCCCTAAATACGCAAGCGAAGCTGCGCGCGTCCGCTAGTATAAATATAAATTTGTTCGAGTGGAAAACGAACCCACAACTGCCGGAATATAGAGATAAAACTCTCATAGAGTAGAGAGAATATAGAGTTTATACTATACTAACGCAATATGCATATCCCGATTGAAGCCGATAAATCCAATTTTTCGGTTACTAACTTTAGAAACATTTGGTTTGGACCGACTCGACTGTAGTGTGTGTTGTAAAACAATTTTGATTTAACCCTAGTTATTTTTTTATGGGTTTAAGTAGTAAATATGTCAAAATATATAGCTTAATTGTCATTTAATAAAGATTTTGAAAAAATATTTGAGAATAATAATAATTTTTAAAATTTTAAATACATATTCCTTATTATCTACCAGATCGGTTATCAGGGAGTTTTTATAGTGAATCAAAAAGGTATTAGCAGTATTTAATATCAGATAGCTATATTACACTTTATTAGCATCCGGCACTAAGAGTAGATGACCACTCAAGCGGTAAAGATAGTTCTGACCTCACGTACACTGGGCTATAAAACGATAAGGGTAACGGAGGCTTAGCTTCTAACGTCACTGAGAGTTAGTTCTTGTGACGTCGCTTCAGCTTCCCGCTTTGTATCACGCACACATGAAAGTAGACAGAGGAAACCTAGTGAGAAGACAATCCGTTCCCACTTTCTGTTCAATCCTGGAGACATTGCGCGTTGAGTGGCGGAAGTTAACACCGCGCTCTCGATACCAGAGCGAAGAAACGGAAATATAAATAAATATTTTATTTTCTCGAGTGGGTATCGAACCCACAACCAGTAGCGTCAGCGTCAGTCACACATTTCAGCGCCATTACAAGACTAAGAGCTAAACACAATTCATTTGCATAAATTAAATTTTAATTTAGAAGCTTCGTTTTAATTTTCTTTGTGGAATATACCGATTATTCCTGAACACGTAATATAGGATATTGTCACGTACATCGTCGCGTTTCTACGACATTTATATGATGTCTTAATAAAGTGCGACCCGGCCTAGAACGCTTGGCGTCCATATCAATAAGTGCGCGTTGAATTTAATGAAATTCCTTTCAACATTCTTCGGATAGCTTGTCTGGATGACATTCCGGACCCTATATTTTACGCCTATTTGTTTTTATAGAAGCCTTGTAATTTATCAATTTAAATCTAAATTAAGTTAAATTTATTCTGTATAGGGTAAATCCAGGATAAATGCGCCACTATTTGAAAAAGCCTCCTAATTTCGAAAATATAAATTTAAATAATAATTACAATCAGCTTCACGCTGTATCCCGCACATAGCAGGATAGACAGAGGGTTCCCCACTTTCCGTCTCTGAACACCCTGCTATGTGCGGTATACAGCGAGTAACTGAATAAAAAACAATAAATAAAATGAGAAGTATTAAATATGGTTTTTATTATTGGTTTATGTCATCAATGAGTATTTAAAACACTATAGTTTTGGTTTATTTATTATTTTTCATAATAAGAGCCAATTGTAGACAATGAACACTATTATAAAAAGATTTTATAAGAATATTGAAAATAGGCCACTTAACATTAATATTGAATATGTATATACTTACATATATGTTTATACTTTTTCACTGAAGTGGATATCAATGATAATTAATAAAATCTTTGCCTCCTACATATACTCTATACCCACATATGAACAAAACAAATGCAAAGTTTAGATTAGACGGAGGCGCCGGCAGTACAAACAACATAGAACAAAAGCGTTTCTAGCGTGATTTAAAATACCTATAGACTGTAAAACTCTCATAGCGCTAAGTTGATATTTGAAATTATTATTTTCTATACTGTACATATATATAAGTAGGTTAGGTAGGTAGTAGAACGAGATTTAAAGTGCCGCGGGCAAGCTGTATCGGTACATGTTCCGGGGGGAAGCGACTGTGTTGCTTTCACGGGCTCAGCGTATAGGGTAAAATATTTCAAACCTCTTCCTAAAAAAATTATGGAAGTAGGAATATTATTTTCAGTTAGTCAATATTTAATATTCTTACTGTCTTATACGTCGGAGATTTACGATGAGAAAATGAGAAAATAGAATGAAGAGTAAATACGATGACTAGAATTATATTCACATTTAACTAATTCCTAGTTATTACATTAACACAGTTCAACTAATAAACTAAATTACGATAACTTCAACTATTAACCACTAATTACTTTCCACATAAGTGGAAGGTATGTCTCTAAACTATGTGAAGCTCGAAGCAGTGCCTGGGACTGGCGACGTCAGGAGTAGGTAGGCTTCAGGGATCCCTATACACTAACAAACGCTCACCTTCTCTTGTGTTTAAGTTTATAAGCCGAAAAAAAATATTATAGTCATTTTTAACACTGTTCTGTTCTCAGTTTATGGCATCCCGAGTGTGCCAGGTGAGCTTTAATCACTTCGCCAATGTCACGTGAGAACTCACGAAGGAACGAACAAGTTTTTAATAACAGTTAAATTGTACGATATAATCTACTAATATTCTATTTTCCACGCTACCTTAGCCGGTGATTTTTTAATTTTTTTTTATCAAGAATTAGTGTTTAATATTATTTAAAAGTAGATTAAAATTCATATAGGAATGTAACATGTGGCGAGCAATTTTATACTCACACCATCTGGTTCAATAAACTGTCACTATACATAAAAAATATAGACCAATTTATAACCTCCTTTTGCAGAGGTCGGTTAAAAAGAGGGAATGAGCAACTTTGAGTCTAACTTTAGGCTCAGAGGCTCAGATATTAGGTAATATAGTTCTACGATCTGAACTTAAGAAAAATGTTAGTTGCGTGATAACATTTAACCCACATTCAACTAAAAACGGAATATTCAGATCCAGATCTCGTCTATCTAAGCTGCACAGTGCACATGCACTTACTGTATTTACACATGCGCGCTCGCAGAAGACGGACGTGCTTCGCGTTAAAAGCAAATGCTTAAGATTTTATAAGCTTTATTTTAATCGATAGAATAAATGGCTATGCTAAGAGATGCTTTAACAGATGGAAAATTTTAGGAAGCTTTCCAATATAGCTAAACTTTTTACCCGATTGCGGTAAATCCCAAAATACGGGTTATGTTTGTGGTGTGTATGTAGGTATGTATGTATGTAAGCGTGTTCGTTCCTTTTGTTCCCTTTTGAACCAGTGAACCGATTTATACACGATAATTGATGAGATGTTGGATTTGTTTTGATGGCGTGAGTGTTTTTCGATATATTTTAGAACGACATCTCAGGGGCCCCAGACCTATGTCATTTTAGCAAAGCTGAAATATTGAGGAGTATCCTCAATGAGGATACTCCTCAATATTCTAGTCTAGTCTAGTCTAATATGTAGTTAAGACTACATGCATACTCTGTAACTTGAAAGTTAGTTAGTAGACCAGTCCGATGAAGTCATCGGATTATTTATATATTTGCTAAAATTACATAGGTCTGGCTGGCAGCTCCGGGATCTTGGGCTATTTGTCTATAATCCAGTTATTAACGTGTACATCATCAACTGAACATACATTTTATATAATAAAATTATTTTACAATATAATGCGTCGGATGAACGGCGTGTAATTTATTTATACGGTGCATGTGATTTATTTTATTGGGGACAATAACATCACTTCGTCTTTTCCTTTATAATTTTTTATTAAAAAATATATTTTCTTGACGTTTTAAGGTAAGTATATTTAAAATAAAGTAAGTTTTCGCACAAACAATATACTGTAGGTTTTGATAAAAGGCACTTATTGGAAATGTATATGGCTTAAAATAAATCAGCTTAATAAGAGCAACGTAACTTACTCTTCAATAATTCCTTTTCCATGACATGTCTTAGAGATTTAAAGACCCGTATTGGCTTTCTAACACTACTATTAAATCAAAAATTTTATTATCTCACAATTTTTAATAAAATAATGAATGTTACACAATTCCTTCTAATTTTCTTTTAAACATATTTCTAGCAGAACAAGACTTATTAGTTTTATACCAAACTTGAGTATAAGTTTCAACTTATTAATTATTTATTTGAAATTATTATACCCTAGTGGACCCGGACGCGGCTACGCCTGCCTAAACTATAACAATATTTATTAAATATATTATTTTCAGTTTTCAATAGAATTAGTAAGAAAATATAAGCTTAAATAATCAAAAAGAATAATAAGTAGAGACATATTATTAGAAAAAATATCTGAGAAATTGAAATGAACCAACATAAGAAGTAAAAGTAACTAAAGTTAAACTAACTAAATTTAATTTTTACTACTAATTTAATTAATATTAGAAAAAGTACCTAAAAACTACCTATAAGGATAATTTTTGCCAACAATATCAAATAAAATAAGAAGAGAACCATAGTGTATTTTAAATTTACCCGAAAAATTCGGCCGAAAGTGGGGAACGGACTTAACACTAGGTTGTCTTTGCCTATCCTGCTGTGTGCGGGATACAGCGTGAAGCTGATTTATTTATTTATTATAGGCCGTCGTGGCGCAGCGGCACAAGGGTTTGACTGTAACACGACGGTTGTGGGTTTGATCCCCACTCGAGAAAGTGGAATATTTATTTACGTTTATATTTCCATTTCTTCGCTCTGGTGTCGAGGCAAAGCGCGGCGTTGAGTACTGCCACTCGAACTCACTCACACAATATACGCAAAATACTGGCAGTTTTAATTGCCTCTTTAGGAAATGAGTTCTTAGGAAATTGGCGACCATCAATAAGAGCAGAGTCACGATTAAAATATTTTTTTGGACCATGAGCAATTCTGACTGACAGATACATTAATTTATTTTTATTAATAGATCCAATTTTCTCATTTACCTATAAACATTGAAGTCGTGAATTTATATTTTATAAATATATTTTTAGAGTCACAGTGTTCTTTTCGTTGATTTATGAAAAATATTCCAATTTAAATGTATCTCGTTTAGGTCTTCACTTAAAATGATGACAAACCCAAACTTCATGACAAACCCATTATTCATTTTATGAATCTGACGAAAAACGTGACAATAATGTAAGCACTTAACCAGTTATGTTTATATTAAACTTTGAGAAAATACTAATTATAACTTTTTAAATTTTTGTTATAATACACTAAAATTAAATGGAGTATATATCAGAAAATACGAAAACACCAATAAAAAACTCACAAAATATGTTTTCTTGATCATTTTGTTGCCTGAGTATTTTTTTTTGCGTCACCTGCATACCACACACAGCAGGGCAGGTAGAGGGATCTTAGTGTTAAGACACTCCGTTCTCCATTTTTCACCAAATTCAGGAGTCATGCTTCGACACCCGAGCGTAGAATTTGGTAATATTAAACATTTCATTTCGTCGCATTGTGTCATGGGGTATTTCCTGTTGCTACTAAAGTTCCAGAATCTACAGTTATTACATTTTTCACGAACAGATCACTCACAATACAAATGAAGAAAAAAATCTGAAATGTTCTATTTCTATTTGTACTTCATTTCACACAAAATAAGTGCACTCGCCCGCACGTTTGAATTTGTCAACTTTTAAACGTTACTTCCCATTGACCTACAATTCTGAAATTAGTACGGAAGTCTGGGTTTGACGCCAGTCGAAAAGTCAAAATGAAGAGCGAGGTCTTAACACTAGCTTCCTAGCTTCCCTCTGGAAGCTAGCGTGCCTACCATGCTGTGGCTTCTAGCTTAGAAGCGACAGCATGGTAGGCACCACAACCAATTATTTTGTATGTAATTAATTAATTCGCCAGTCGTGCCACAGTGGCCCAAGCGAGTGACTGTAAACGCGACTGGTTGTGGATTCGATTTTCTCAACAGAAAATGAGGTATTTAATATTTTCATTTTTTCGCTCTGGTTTCTCCAACTCAACACGTAATGCCTCTACGAATTCGGCGGAAAGTAGGGAGTGGAGTGTTTTAACACTAGGCTCCCTCTATCGACCCTACTACATGCGGGATACAGTGTGAAGCTAAATCAACGAGAAAATATCTATAGAATGTATTTGTACTTGTAACTATGCTTAGTTAACATGGTAGGCACCATGCTGTGTGAGGGGTACAGCGTAAATTCTCTGTGGGTAAAGCCGATTATCCCTAAGCTTATTTTTCAATAATATTTTATTAATAAATTTCAGTTACACAATATTACTTTTACATGTTAATTAATTAATTTACATTTAAATTAAATCATATACCAACATGAAATTAACTACATTATTCTTTGTTACATATACGCGTATCGTCCCTTTTACTAATGACGAGTCTAGTGTTAATTACTTGGGTAATCTAATTTAGAACGTGATGTACATTTACATGCGTAAAAGTAATATAGATGTAGTTAAAAGTTTTAGGCCAGTCGTGGCGCAGGGGCACAAGGCGCGACTGGTTATGGGTTCGATCTCCACTAGAGAAAATATAATATTTATTTCAATTTATATTTTCATTTCTTCACTCAACACACAATGCATTCGGAATCCGGCGGAAAGTGGGGTACGGAGTGTCTTAACAGTACAGTACAGGTTCCCTTTGCCTAACGCTGCTGTGTGCGGTATACAGCGTTAAGCTGTGCTGTTCAAGGCGAGTGTTCTTTCTTTTGATTGTACAAGGAAATTTGTTTGATATTTTTTAAATTATACGATGTATTTTATTTAATTACATAGTAAAACAAAAAGTTTTTAAATTATATATTACCTGTATTGATTAAAACTGCAACCATCGTGCGAAAAGACATTTCTAGTATAGTTTCTTTATTTGTCTCATAGATTTATGAAATCAAGTTGAACTATTAAAAGTCATGGTAAGCATGAGGGCGGGCGGTTTTTTCAAGGGAGATCTGTGCCAGCGACATGGGAACGTAACTAGGCGACTATGTGGCGCCAGCTACCCCTCATCCAATATCACTGTACTTAGCAGCTGCAGCGCTTTACGGTTAGACTGCCTATCTACATTTAATGTAATAATGAAATGAAATAAATAAATATTGTAAATTAATCTTATTTTTTTTTAATTCATATATTTTGTTGTTTTTTTAGGTTCACGCTGTGTCTCTTTTATAATACTTCTCTACTGAAGGTGAAGGTACCTAGTATTGAGATACTTCGTTCTTATTAAGCCATGTTCCGTCTCCACTTTCCGCTGACTTCTCAAGACATTACGAGTTGAATGGCGGGACTCAACGCCGCGCAAATGAAGACATTAAATAATTCATTCGTTTGATCGAACTCACAACCGTTGCAGTTTTATTTAAGCGTCGAGTAGAAGAAAATGTAAATAATAAAATAACAAGAGTTTAATTTAGAATTATTATTACAGAAAGTGCAAGCTCTACAATACTCCATTTGGTAGTATAATTTAACAAAACTTAAACACTATGAAACAGCTGCAGGCGCTGTGTAAGCGCTTAAAGTGCTTTAGTTACTTGATATTATTTGTTCTGGCTGAATAGGTCGTTGCCCGCGGCGGGGGCTGCATCGAGACCTTTTATCTCAGCTTAGATTAATCTTTCTTGCCAATTTCCTTCACATTTTAAATGCTTTTTTTAAATTTTATATTATCTTTAATTGTTTTGGACTTACTTTGTTAGTTCCATATATATATTGTGATTGAGATTTGCAGGAAGTAGCAAAACTAACCTAGTGTCAAGGCTCTAGATCATGTCCATGACTTCAAAAGTAAGTTAACAGTTAAACGTAAGTAACGTAAGTAAATTAACAGTTAAAAGTAAGTTATCAGTTTCCTTATACAATATATGTAAAATACTATCATATACAATTTAGTTGTTGCTTAAAGTTGTGCATATGAGTGTAGTTCGTTCAGTCTGTTTTTACTTTTTAGTTTTTCTCGACTCGAAACGTTAAGACCTAATACACTGAGCGCGGCTTTAATAGGAGTGTTCTGGAAAACTTATGACACGACAAATGAGTTTTTTAAGTGGTTAATGGCAAAATTTGTCTTTTCTGGGGGTTGAATTGAACTTAATTTTTAACACATTCCTGAGTCATGCCCCAACAGAAAATACTAGCTTCTTATAGCAGTGGTCAATGTTTTGCCGAGAAAAACCGCCTGTGATAGACATACAAGTATTATTCTGTGCTATATATAGTATCAGTTAAAAATTGAAGTTATTGCTATTACTTTTAATATTTTCATTCCTCCCCCGAAGAGAAATCGGACCCACAACCATCGCGAAACCAGTCGGAAGTTTGTGCCTCTATGCCACGACGGTTACAAATATCGTTCATATATTTTTTTATGTTTCAATTGCTCTGTATTGTGAAGCAATCATTATAATATTATCTTCTACTTTTCAATAAGTATATGGTTTTCAAGTAGTATTTTTTTTATTAAGTCCATTTACAATGTGAATCCAATCCTATTTACAGAACTATATTTTATAATATATTTAATAGAGATCAAAGAATATAAGAGTATATTATAGAGTAAATAAACTGCAAAGCTTACGACGACGCTCAAAAGATTATATTTGAATGATCTTCGCGGATCATAAATTTTGCGAACCAATAACGAGCCGTCATTGTAGAAATTAATGATAGACATTTCGGGGTCGTTGATCGCATCCTATGATAGAGGTGATTAGCATATCGTTATTGCGTCTGTAAATGGGACTGGTAGTGGGTTCGATCCCCATATATTTACTTTATGCACCCACACACATTTACTTTATTAAGATGGTATTGGCAAAGCAATATCAAGCTGAATTTTCATAAATTTCATGTATTAAATTATTATTTTATACCGTTGTAGCACAGTAATAAGTAGCGGGCCCTGGTGAATGATGTATTTAATTATCGTCTATGTGTTATAATTATATCGTGGGAATACAGGGGGAAAAAAACTATTGAAAAACTAATTACCACAATTAAATGGTAAATCTCGAGCTCGGTGTACTTTCCTCGCGAAGTTAGTATTAAAACCGTTAAATAATAATATATTAATAATTAGCCTTTTCATGAAGGTTCAAGCTATATTATATTCGCTAGCTCTCTTAGTTTTACATTATATTTCCATAATATAATTAGACAAGCTTCCAACAACTACTTTAAATAACTATATGCTATTCATTTCGTTTTATATATTTTATTGCTTTTGAGCGCAATATCTAAGATATTGCGCTCAATATTGTATCATAGTGTGAAGTCCCATATATCAAATGCATTTCAATAGAATAGTGTACAAGAAAGTTCTTTGGATCACAATCCTTATTGTTTCTTTGATAACAAATGCCATGAATTGAATTTTTATGTAAAACGGTTAAAGTATGCAAAACTATTCTATATAAAAATACAAACTTGTAAGGAAAAACAAGTTGATCGACAGAATTATAGTTTCATCTGCTTAAATTCTTATTACGTTCTGGCAGCCATTTGCAAAACCGAACTAATTAGTTGAGTACCGCCGCTCAAAACGCAATACCTTAAGAATTCGGCGAAATAAAGTGTTTTAACACTAGTCTCCCAGGTTCCCTCTGCCTCTACTTCTCTTTTTTTTTTTTTGGGAAATGAAAATTTTAAGGATTAGATGCAATTATAATTAGACGGTTTAAAATTAAATTTGTTTTTTTCACTGTAACCTAGGAAGAATAATATAGCTTTAAGTTTGTACTGTCTGTCCTGTGGGATTGAAATTATGGAACGTTGCAATTCCTAATTGACAGAAATAGCTTCAGTGCTTCTGTGAAAAGTTTATGTGAAATTGGTAGTCAATTTACGGCTACGGATATTTGTACATATTGTATAAAGTATTTGTCAATAGTTCTGTATTTGTCATTGTTATTTCGTCATATTTCTGTGCAATTCCAATTTCTTCTTCTTCTTCTTCCTGGCATTAATCCCGGCTATTACCAGGGTCTGCCTTCCTACTCAACTTACTCCACTTTGCACGATCTTGCAAATCTTTCACAATCTTTCTGTGCAATTCCAATTTATATCTAAGGTATATTTGTAGGACACCCAAAGGTTAGATAGTGTATATTATAAAGTAAAACTAAATATCTAAAATGGAACGTGTGTTTATTTTATTTATTTATGCTTTTGCAACATTATAATTATTTAAGTTATAATAAGCCTTAAGTATAGCCTTTGGCGCACCCAATGCCTTTGGATGCCTATGGCCAGCAGTGGACCCGAATAGGCTGATTTGATTGATTGATGAAGCCTTAAGTTAAAATTATTATCTGTCTTGTATATTTGTTCTTTTTACGAGTCGGTTGTAGCTTTGCAATGACGACGAAATAGTCGTGCCACATTTTCTTTTTTGCTTGATGCTTAATTAGAGCAATAATACTAGTCCATTAAAATCTACTTTTACTTAATTTTTTCGAAAAGAATGATGTATTCTTTTCTTTTTTTATATTTCTCCGTAATTTGTGGACCAATTTAAAAATATATATATCTTTGTTCGAAAAGGCGTCTTTTGACATTGGTTCCAATGTCGCCAATGCGTTTCATAGAATTTCCAATGCGTTTATATGCCTAATTCATTTTAGATGTCATATATTTAGAATGCATGAAAATAACACAGCGAGTAGCGAGATTAAATTACAGTAAAGTTTGCTCTCGCAAACTTTTTAATTTTTATTCAACTCATATGATTCTATATTTTGTACAGAATATTATGAGTTGTTGAACTAATGTATAATTTTTGTCATCGCAATGTCGAAATCATATAGAAAATAGATGTTTGGGACGTTAGTTACTTAGATTATAAAGAAATAATCCCTCGATAACTTGGTAAAAATGCTACTACAATGTAGGTATAAATGCTACGAATAAGACAATTTACACTTTGTGCCTCATAGCACAGAACGCAGCAGATACCTAATGTTAAGAATTTGAATGTTCCTCGTACTCTGTACCATTTTCGATATTGTGGATGTCGATCAAAACGTCAAAAATATATAGATGTAATTATATTATCCATACCTATATTATAAATTCGAAAGTAACTCTGTCTGTCTGTCTGTCTGTCTGTCTGTCTGTCTTTTACGCAATCAGGGCCAAATCGCTAATTTAATTGTGATAAAATACTCATATAGAGATACTTGAGGGTCCCGCGATGAACATAGGATACTTTTTTTTTCTCATATTTGTAATATTTTCGTTATATACCAATATATTAAAATAATTAATTTGACAAGGAATTTATTCCGCCATGTTAATAACAATCGTCGCTACGCGTTGCTAAGCAACGGCTTGCAAAGTTTGCTGTTTTAAGAAAACGTCACCCAAAGTGAGTTTGCTTAATTCATACATGGCGCGCGCCGATATACATTTGCATACATTAACAAAAATTAGATGATTTCTATAATTTGATATTTATCCTTATGAAAATAAATATAATAGTCTTTTTTAGCATTTCATCTAGATGGAAATTATAGTTTACTGTATAACATTCTAATAAATAATTAAGATGTGACTGATTCCAAATGACCTAGCCTTCGGGTGGCATAGTATGAGTATGACCGATGCGAACGGGCAGATGACTTTGATGATTTTGTAAATTTTTATAGGTTTTCGAATTACTATTATTTTTTATGTAATTATTTGCTGCTTATAATTAATTTATCTAAGTTCGGTTATCTATACTGATGTTATACACTTAAAATATCGTAATTTTAATCATTTGAGATTTTATTTAATATTGTTCGCAAAAATTAATAATTATTTAATATAGAAAAATGTTTAGTACGCGCGCACAGCAAACTTTAGGTTTTTTTTTCTAATGTTAAGAATTTCCTTTAGTTACTTTTACTTCTTTTGTTTGTTCATTTCGGTTACTCAGAATTTTTTTCTAATAATAAATCTCCACTTATTATTATTTTTTAACTTATTTTAATTATTTAGGCTTATATTTTCGCGTGCGTAGCCGCGTCCGGGCCCACTAGTATATACATATATATATACAGGATGTCCCAGGAGTCAACGATAAAACGAAAACAGGTGATAGACCAAGTCGTGACAGTTATGAGAAAAATATAAAAAAAAATCTGTGTCAAGTATTTTTGATATTATATTGATTTTAAAAAAAATCGGAAAATCCGACATCCTGTGATGATTTTTCAAGTCCCAGGACTACAAATATTACTCTTTCTTCATTTTTTTTCTGTAATGTAATCATGAGTAACCCTTCTGTGAATTACAGTTTAAGATTGAAACATACCTGCAACAGTTTTCAATAAAATATCGTGTTTTTGCCAAACATTAAATTCAAAATATTTAGTACACCCAACTTTAACCGACTGTACTGTAAAAAAAATGTACTACACTGTTTTTGCAAGTAACTTTAAAAGTTGGCGCATTTAATTTGGATTCCGAAATGGTAGGATACTTGCTGGATTACTTCTTTGTTGAAGAGAGAAAAATTTAAATACACGATAATCGGGATGACGTTCAGCGTTTTGGTATCTTTTCCGATACATTCTAGCTGCAGCATTAGCATTACATAACCATTCTCCATGAATGAAATGCATATTGGCAATGTGTCAAAGACCGAGTATATGGCCTGCGAGAGCCCGGACTTGAGCACTATCCTTAAGTATAAGTCCTGGGCCAGCCCCTAAGTCGGAAAAGGTTTGGACGGTATCCTGCGATCACAGACCACACCAGTGATCTCCCACCACTTAGCCCAGGCAACGCTTATCCGACCATGGAGATTGTAATCGATGCCTCCAGACTCGTGCATGACGGATCTAAGATACCTGAACTTTTCCGACTTAGGGGCTGGCCCAGGACTTATAAGGATAGTGCTCGAGTCCGCGATGTCGCAGTATCGTACCATTTCGGAATCCAGATTAAATGCGCCAACTTTTAAAGTTACTTGCAAAAACAGTGTAGTACATTTTTTTTTACAGTACAGTCGGTTAAAGTTGGGTAATTGGTTTTTGCCAAACATTAAATTTTGAATTTAATGTTTGGCAAAAACACGGCATTTTATTGAAAACCGATGCAGGTATGTTTCAATCTTACACTGTAATTCACAGAAGGGTTACTCATGATTACATTACAGAAAAAATAATTAAGAAAGAGTAATATTTGTAGTCTTAGGACTTGAAAAATCAACACAGGATGTCGGTTTTTCCGATTTTTTTTTAAATCAATATAATATGAAAAATACTTGACACAGATTTTTTTTTATATTTTTCTCATAACTGTCACGACTTGGTCTATCATCTGTTTTCGTTTTATCGTTAACTCCTGGGACACCCTGTATATAATTTCAACCACAATTTACATTAATTATACAAAAACCAATGAGTATATTGATAATACTTCATTTCAAATATAGGTATCGAATTATAAAATTACGATGAAAAAGGAATTATTTTTAAGCATTATTTATTGTATTAAATTTCAATTTGAAATACTCGTATATTCGTGTTTACGTTTTAATTATATTATACTAGCGGCCCGCCCGCGGCTTCGCCGGCGTGAACTACGTTATTATTAATTTCTGTCTTCATGAGTACCTCCGTCCTATAAGTGACGTCCATGCAAAATTTGAGACTCCTAGCGATTTTAGTAACGAAGTTTCATACAAATTGTCAACCCCTAAAACAACCCCGTAGAAGTCGAATATTGCAAATTCCCGTCTTAGCGAGCACCTACGTCCTATAAGTAACTTCTATGCAAAATTTGAGACTCCTAGCATTTGTAGTAATGAAGTTTCATACAAACTTTCGACCCCAAAAACAACCCTTTAGAAGTCGAATATTGCAAATTCCCGTCTTAGCGAGCACCTACGTCCTATAAATAACTCCTATGTAAAATTTGAGATTCCTAGCACATGTAGTTTCTGAGATTTCGTGATGAGTGAGTGATCTTTCGATTTTATATATATAGATAGATTAGGCCGTCGTGGCGTAGGGGAACAAGTGTGACTGTAACGCGATGGTTGTGGGTTTGATCCCCACTCGAGAAAACGAAATATTTACTTAAATTTATTTCGTTTCTTTGCTCTCGTATCGAGGCAAAAGCGCGGCATTGAGTTCCGTCACTCAACACGCAATTCTTCCAGAATTCGGTGGATAGTGGGGAACGGAGTTATTCTTAAGTTATTCTTATAATATATGTTAAAAAAAAAAAGATTGTCGGTGGGGTCTCATCCAACCCCTCTAGTATAAGCTCTAGATATAAGTACAGTTTAAATTGTCCCAACATTAAGTACGCCACATTAAAAGAACCTTCATACAATAAAAAAAGGCACGGGCAAAAAAAAAACACTATGTTATTTTAAAAATTGTATATATCATATTATGTATGTGGTTCGACCACATTATACCATTAATAATGTAAGGTAAGCTAATAGTGTAGTGGCTATATTTATGACCGCTAATGGATTTTTAATCGAAACTTGAATCCGTAGTCAAGTTTGAATTAACTCTTTGAATTCGAACATCCGTTAAAATGATAGGGCGGCCTGCTGAGAGATAATTACTGTCTGAAATGTAATCTGTTTATTTTAAGCAATGTTTGCCTAAATGGGAAATAAAATTTGTAATGGATGCATGTAGAACGGGCAACAATTATATAAATATATAATTGATCCCGGGTGAAAAAAGATTTTCCAGCTGAGAGTAATCTCTAATTTAATCGATACTGTAATAATAATAATAAAATGCTATGATGTAGTAGATAATGTACCATGAGCGACCGGTCGTAGGTTCGATTCTCACTTGAGGAAATGAAATATTCAGTGTATTAATTTCTTCGCTCTGTGTCAAGGCGAAGCGCTGTAATAGGTTCCGCCACTTAATGCAAGCAATGCCTCCTAAAATCGTCGGAAAACGGATTGTTATATCTGTATTTATAGAAATATAAAGATAAAAACTTAACATCAGGTTCTCTCTGCCTACCCTGCCTCTTATATAAAATTATCATAATCTTCGGTGTTCTCTACTATAAATTGCTCGCTCACATTTTCAATATGCGGAGAAATTCATGGCAAGTTGCGGCTTACTGTAATTGACAGCCGAGTTGCCAATCACGAACAAATGCGATGAATTGCGACCTATTTAACGACAAAGCTTAACTTTTAATTTATCTAAGTTTTAAATACAATTATTTATTAATAGGTTATTTATTATCAATAAAATCAAATGAAATAACTACATCGATAAAAAAAAGTATCCCGCACACAGCAGGGTAGGCATAGGGAACACAGTGTTAATACACTCCGTTCTCCACTTTCCGCCGAAGTCTGGAGGCATTGCGTGTTGAGTGGCGGAACTTAACGCCGCGCTTTTGCGTCGATAGAAGCGGAAATATAAATTCAAGTAAATATTTCGTTTCCTCGAAAGGGGATCGAACCCACAACCATCGCGTACCAGTCACACCCTTGTACCCCTGCGCCACGACAGCCTCAAACTACATCGAGATTATAATTATATACTAAAACAAGGATTGAGGCGATTATGTATTTATATATATATATATATATATATACAGGGTGGAAGAGGTCGCGCTTCTTTAATTGAAACTGCATATAGGGTAAAATATTTCAAACCCGGAGCTAAAGAAATTAATCAAGATGCCTCAACAATTTGGACGTAGGATTTTTTTTTCATTTCACGATTTTTCTCCATACCTGTATTTCGTGTGACGCACACATACACATACTACTACAAAAATACTACTAAGCGTTGCCAATCTTCTACTTTTCATTCGTCAAAACAAAACCGAACGAGAAAGAACGATATCTCGCGTTCTTTTTCACGCAATTACCTATTTATTATAAATCTAAATAACGTTCAATTATTATTATTAAAATTGTTTAATAAAATCCTACTTTAAGTCAATTTATTATATCACCTTTATTATGAAATTATTTAGAAATACTGCATGGTTATTGAACCACCCACAAAATTATATTCAACATTTTTAACACACAAAATGATATTGAACTACGATAGATAGGTACTTACATTTAACATTAGTTTTACATCGTCGTTGTCGCATTTTTCTTTTACTAGCACTAATATTTACATCATAAGTAATATTAAAAACTCAACATTTGTTTGAAATGTCTTAAAAGAATGTACGTTTTGATAGTAGACTCAAATACTGACACAATAGTTTCTTATTTGAGAAAAATACTCAGTAATCACATCATCACGATCACGAAACATTCATCACGATTTTAGAAATCCGATTAATGATAAAATTAATATTAAACAACATCCAAATAATTTAAATACTTAATAATTATTCAACGTATAAAGTAAAACAAAATAATGTAAATACAACAGAACTTAGCCGTTCCGCGGCTAAGTTCTGTTCTTACACAGATAATTAAAAACATTGTAATAGTTGCCATTAACTAAAATACTTATCGAATATACTATTAATTTTTTTATTAAGATTTTCATTATTATTTATATTTGTATAATTATTTTGATAGAAAATCGTATAAAAGTTAAAGAGTAAACGAGTTTTATAATGTTACACGAGAACCTACGAAAACTCAATACGAAATAAATTAATATTTAGTAATTATTTGTAAATAGTATTGATAATTTTATTAATTATTTTAATATCAAATCATGCGTAAAAAGTATAATCTACATTTATTATGAATTATAGTGTTATATTAAACAATCAATCAATATTAAAAATGCATTTTGTTATCTGCACAAAGACACCCCGCTCACGCCGCACCGATTACCGGGGATTCCCATAGAATCGGTGCGGCGCGTACATTCTGCGCAATAGTAGTTGGGTCGGACTATAGCTGAATGCTATTTACTAAACCATATAAATACAACGGGTTATGGGCCCAGACCATGTCGTAACAATAATAAAGAAGATTGCATCAATCGTAGAAAATTAGAAATACTGGCGAGATTAAAACAGCGTTACTTCACGCGACGCTTCGGCGTTGGTATTGAAATTTGGAGGTTAAGTTGCCGGGAAGGAATAAAAAAGAAAAACAAGCAAAAAAAACAATCACAATGGAAGGGAAACAGCACAGTAATAAAACTGGAAGGAGTAAAAAATTGGAATGCTTGGAAGTTCCAAACATCATCATCTGCATTTATTGTAAAAAGAAATGCTACAATTAAAAGAAATATTAAATGTTTCAAGTGTAATAATATAGGTCATTGTCGAGCTGAATGTAATGTGGACAGAAAATGTAATATTTATTGTTAAAAAAAGTGAGAAAAAATGCTATTATTGTAATAATTTTGTAAACATGTTAAAAATGAGTGTTAGTTTAAAACGGGAACATAAAAAATGTGTTTGTAGTGCAACAAAAGTAAAATTAAAAACCTAATAGAAATAATTCAATAAAAGTGTGTGTAAAGTGTATTCCTAAGTGTTGCGTTAATTTAACATCAGCTCGCCGCCGTTGCCTACGTACCTACGCTAGTTGCTGCGACTCGATTTCTTGAATGAAGCGTGTGCGACGTTGCCGCGCCGACAGGTAAGTGTGTGAGTGATAATATTACACTTTACAAATGGCGTTTTTTTTTAAAACGATTATTTTATTATTTATTTTGTTTGAAAAAATAACTTTTTCATTTTTGGGAATTATTTTTTTTCTGAATTATATTAGGCTTTTATAGAGTAGTTAAAACTGTGGTTTCATTTAAAGTGGTGCCGTCAATTCCACCCTGTATATATATACTAGTGGAGCCGAACGCTGCTACGCCCGCTTGAACTATACGAATATTAAATACATTTATGAAATTATTTACAGTTTTCAATAGAGAGATGCGTTAAGCAAGCTCATTTTGGGTGACGTTTTCTAACAACAAACTTTGCAAATCGTTGCTTAGCTTAACGACGGTTGTTATTAACATGGCGGAATAAATTGCATGTCAAATTAATAAGTATTTTAATATATTGGTATATATCGAAAATATTACAAATATGAGAAAAAAAAGTATCCTATGTTCATCCCGGGACCCTCAAGTATCTCTATATGAGTATTTTATCACAATTATATTAGCGGTTTGGCCCTGATTGCGTAAAAGACAGACAGACAGACAGACAGACAGAGTTACTTTCAAATTTATAATATAGGTATGGATATTAAATAAAAAGTGCATTCAAAGAAAAAAGGAACTGAAACCAAGATCAGTAGTAAAAATTTAATATTTTTATAGAAATTGTTGCTGGTGCTGGTGGCTGGTGGTAGGACATGTTTTACAGAATTATATTAACTTCAATAACGTACTATAAAACTTCTATAACATAATATTTTCAAACCCCAGGCAACTATCTCATCGAGGCAACGATCCAGGTTAAAACAACATGTCGCAAAAAACGAGATGAATTCAATTTCAGTTTGTTTAACAGTGAGAAAAACATATGTATATTTGTCTGTGTATGATATAGTAACATACAGTATGGTAAAAGTCTATGGTACAAAAAAAAATACGAAATAGTTGTTATAAACTGAATACATTTAAATGCCATTTTTTATTCATTTGAAGTCGAGGGTCGGCAGCAAGTAGTAGATGAAAATGGAATAAAAAAAATAATTTCTCGCTCTGGAAGCAAGGCAAAGCACGCCGTTGAGTGAAAAAATGAAACGGATTTTCAACTACAATATTAGCTTAGCATATTGAGATTTTCTTGTAAAAAATAAGCAATCAGATATAAATGAAATCTTTTCGAAGTTTTCATATCGTTTGAGTATACAAGAATAAATCAATATTTATTTATGTAACGCAAATATTAAATACTTACTGATCAAATAATAATCATTTATTATTATTAAACACAAAAAGAAAAAAATACAGTAAGAAAAGCATTGGTATATGGGCGGCCTTATCACCACAGGTGATTTCTTTCAAGCAACCCCTACTATTAAAAGAAAAAAAAACATTAAATTTAAGGTTGGTGTAAAAATGTTAATTAAGTTTGTATAATAAACTCAACTAACTAATTTAAATGTTACTTGCTATATAATACATAAAAAATACATATAGAACTACATAAATATATTATAATAAATACATAATTTTTATCAAAAGCTTTGAAAAAGTCGGTATACACGACCTACCTGAAAACTCATCCATATATGAAGATACTTGAACTAATTCAAAGAGTTGATTAATGGTACAAATGCAAGCGGTTGTTCTATTACGAAAGTACGTAATTAGAGGAAAATGGAGTCATAATTATATAATCTTTTCAAATATTTTTGTAATGACAGTTTCGAAAATGTCTGTAATTCTATATCTATATATATAAAATCGAAAGGTCACTCACTCATCACGAAATCTCAGAAACTACATGTGCTAGGAATCTCAAATTTTGCATAGGAGTTATTTACAGGACGTAGGTGCTCGCTAAGACGGGAATTTGCAATATTCGACTTCTAAGGGGTTGTTTTTGGGGTCGAAAGTTTGTATAAAACTCCGTTACTACAAATACTAGAAGTCTCAAATTTTGCTTAGACGTCACTTGACGTAGTCATAGAGACAGAAATTAATAATAACATAGTTCACGCGGGTGTAACCGCGAGCGGGCCACTAGTACCTATTATATTTGTCGCTACTACTGTCCCGAATACTGGTACCACATAGGATCACTTCCAAATAGATGGCATGACCGTAGTTTTAATAATTTGTTAAATAATAACAACAAGATTTTATAAAGAAAAGAGAGAGATTATCAGGGCACAGTATTTATTTACAACTAAATCTTTTAAGTGATAACGTTTTATGTTTAAACAAATAATATTAACGTTTGAACCTGATGACGTTACTTCATCATTCCCTCGCAACTAGAAAACGACGGTACAGAGTCTGAGTTAAAATATTATATAATATACAAATATTATATTAATTATGCATTTTATATCCTAAAATTATCCAGTTACTCAGTTAAGTTACAAACTGTTTAATGTTCTAATATGTTTAACTTTAGGTCACTTTTCGTTTAAATTACTATATGAAGGGAAGTGTGGATAGAAGAGCCGTCGCGCGCAGATCCTATCAGTCCGTCACTAGCCGCCTCCATGGCGCTACGCCGCTACGACGCTACGCCGCCTCTACAACGCTACGCAAAGGTTCGCTACGAAATAAACTCAACTGTGAATATTTGTGAATAGTGTTGTGTAAAAGTGACGGTCTTCTGTGCAAACTTCTAATCTTTTTGTAAATTATAGTGGTATATATACATAAATTGTGAAATTTTCTTAAAATGTGGTCGAAACGTATTTGTTGTTTGCATCGGATAATATTACTTTTACTTCTATTTAAAGGTAATAAATTGTTTATTTATGTATTTAGATTTTAGATTTTTAAACGTTCGATTTTTAATTTTGTTTATACAAGGTCTTACACTAGAAAACATAGTGAGTAAATTACCTTATTTGATTGAGCTTCTATGTTTACGTCTTTAAAAAAAATTATTACGTAAAATGTTATTGTCACGTTACTTTACTATAATCAAATAAAAAAGTACCTAAAGAGGATTTTCTGTAATTTTGTTATTTTTAAGGGAACAAGAAATAATGTTTTAAGTTTTACAGTCGTAACTATGAAATCTATATCTATATGTATTATATATAATGAAACTGTAAAGATGTAAAATCTGTTCATTTAAAATTTTAAAAAAAAATCTGAATGATACAAGTAACAGATGATAAAATATATATTTTTTGGAATTGTTGTCTGTTGTTCGTCTTCTCATTAAAAATGACTGAATGAATTTTGATGACGCTTTTGCCTCGTTCCCAGACCCACAAGTATTGTTGTGTTGCGGTTGTGAATTCACAGTAAGTGTAATGTACAGTCGCATGGTTGGACCCCTACGCCACAACGGGGTTCAAAAATATAAATATATAATATTTTCCTTTTGCCATAAACATATATATGATAATATGTTATTTTATTATATTAACTGTAATCTGTAATTCGATACTAAAGTTCACAATTTAGGTCAAAGGGAAGTAAGTTATCTATAAGATTGATTATACGTTTCATACAAAACAACAAAAATAGAGCATACACGATCGTATCTTTTAATTACGTTGACTTAGATTTTTGTTTTTTTAAGAAAATAATTTAAAAGTTTAATTGGGCGAAGCCGTGAGCGGGTCGGTAGTATATAATAAAGTAAATAGTATGGCTAAAGTGCACGTATAGATAATTTCGGAAGACAACACAAGAAATTCCATGTCATGAATTTAGATTTAATTTCTTCGAGCCGAAATCATTTGCATAAAACAATTCCAATGCATAATACACTGGATTAAATGGAATATATTTATGCTTAGGTATATCTACCAACTCTACCTTCTACCTCTTTCTACCTTCTACTTATGAAACTAACTCATGGAATAAGACTATCTTCTAGTGACCTCGAATTACTGCAAAGTATAACAACGAGTTAATATAGAAAAGATAACCTGAGTTCGGTTAAATTTATTTACTTAAATAATATAAAAAACACGAAAATCAAAGATATTAATACAAGATTTTATTAAAAAAATATCTATACTAAAACAAAAAATATTCATTTTATTGAATAAATGATCATATAGTTCATGTGGGTGAAACACGTCATCGCTAGTATATTATAATACTAGCTACGCCCGCTTGAAATATAAAGAAATTGAAAACTAAAGATTCAATCAATTCAGTAAAACAGTTGTATAACGGCAATTAGCAAATTTGTTGGGAGCAGATGGAGTTACTGCCGAGATGATACTGAAAATCAGGGGAGGTCCCAGATAATTGGCGAAGAGGAGACACCGTCCACCGTCGCTAAGCAACCGTTGCTAAGTAATAAGGAAAATTATCATGAAGCTGTCCAAAATGTGTGAAGCTCAAGCGAAATGAGCTTCCTGAACCATTACATGGCGTGCGCTTACTCAACTTTATGAGACACATCAAAGCAATATTTTACAAAAACATTGTCCTTTAAAAAAATATTAAAAATTCCTCAAAGGTATATGTTTATCTCTTAAGGCTGAACCACAGTAACCATTTTAAAATAATTAATTTATATTTATTCTACCTTGTTTAGCATTTCATATAGATAAAAATTAGAGTTTACTTTGGCTTTGGAAGAATTTATATTTGACTTGCGAAGTATAGCGGACTTTGTATATATTGATGTCCTATTAAAAAAACTGTATTGCCAATAATTTTAACAGCGAGGGGTTACAATATCAATAATTTCACCTGGATTAGGGATCCATTTTTTTCTCGTATTAAATATAGCCTTTTTTTTTTTTTTTTTTTTTTTTTTTTCGGACTTGACTTTAATGCTGTTAGCCTTACTGGCCTTTACAGCGACACCGGGTGGGTAGGGAAGAGGGTACTCTGTCCCTGAAAATATGCAGGCACTGTGTGGCTGCCTGTGGGGAGTGCCGACGACGCAAGGGCGCCCCCTGCGGGGCTCGAACCTCGGCTTGCGGTCGTCGAGCGGGCTGGGAGTTTCCCTATTCTAAGCAAAAGCCGGCCGCGACACAGAAGCCGCGACCGGGGGATAAAATTAGACTAATCTAAGGGAGCTAACGGTCCCTAACCGCTGGACCCGACGGCGCCGAGGCGCCGCCGGGCCGTGAGATAAGCTAGACTACGTCGTCGATTCCGGCGACGACGGTGTGTGTGTCGTGCGTGTGTAGTGTGTTTCCTACCTACGTACGGGCCGTTTGCTACGGTAATGGCGTCATCGGGGTCTAAGAGGACGCTACGCGGGCGTCTACGAATCGCGTGAGGCGTGTAATTACACGCCTCAGCGACGAGGGGGTTCGCGTGCGAGCCTGCGCGCTCAAAGTAGCGCTTCGCTAAGCGTTTGCAGTGCTCGTGAATCGATTCCAGTTCAAAATCTCTATGTAGGTCGACATTACGCACGTACCAGGGGGAACCTGATGCGATGCGCAGGAATTTATTTTGCACTTTTTGCAAGGGAGCAAGCTTGGTGTGCGCGAACGCAACGCAAGCGTAAGTAAGGACAGGTCTAATACAAGCTTTGTATAGTGTCAGCTTATTTCTAAGTGACATTTTACTATTCTTGTTTATGAGATAATATAATCTATTGAGAATGTACTTTGCTTTATTGCAGACTTTTGTAATGTGGGGTTTGAAAGTTAATCTAGAGTCTAGAGTGACACCTAGATATTTGACCTGTTTTTCCCAGGGAATGGGTTTGTCTAAGAGATGGATGGTAGAGACTCTTATATTTTTATTGAGAGGGAAGAGTATTGCTTTACTCTTCTCGGGATTGACTTCGATTCTCCATTGGCGGAACCACTCACCGAGTGCGCGGGCCGCTTTCTGGAGTCGATCTTTTAATAGGATAGTACAACGCGAGGTTGTGAAGAGGGCTGTATCGTCGGCGTACATAGCCAGGTGAACACCCGGAGTGAGCGGGATATCACTGGAGTACAACGAGTACAGGATAGGACTTAGCGTAGAGCCTTGTGGCACGCCTGCGCGGAGGAGGCGGGGGGAAGAGAGAGTGCCTTCGACTTTATAGCGAAAGTATCTATTCGAGAGAAAGTCCCGCAGGATGTGTACGAGACAGTCTGGCAAGCCGTAAACGGCGCGCAGCTTGTAAATCAAGCCGTTATGCCAGACTTTATCGAAAGCTTTCGCTATATCGAGAAAAATAGCAGCTGTATTGCTGTGAGAAGGATCCCTAAGGTTGTATCGAGCTATATGCTCTACAACACGGTGGACTTGATGTATGGCGGAATGTTTCTTTCTGAAACCGAATTGCACATTGCAGAGCAGAGAGTCGGCCTCTACCACCTCTGAGAGTCTAACGAGAATGATTCTCTCGTAAATTTTACCTAAACAGCTGAGAAGGCTGATAGGTCGATAACTGGACGGGATATTCCGCGGCTTATTAGGCTTGGGAATGCCTATGACTATGGCCTCCTTCCATTCGTCGGGGAATGAGCACGACTTAAGAAGGGAATTGAAAATAATGACCAATAGAGATATGAACTGAGCCGGTAGGGACTTGAACATTCTATTAGACAATTTGTCGGGCCCCGGGGCCTTCCTATCTTTGAGGTTTTTGATGATGACTTTGACCTCGTCTTCAGAGGTCGGGCGGAGCGGTTCCCCTTGCGGGGGCGTCAGCGCCCATTCTGCGACCGCGGAATCCACACGCGCAATGTGGCTCGGATCGCAGGGCTGACTACTCGGGGTACATTGAGCCTCTAAACTGTCAGCGAGACATTCCGCTTTTTCGGTGTCATCGGCGGCAATTGAACAATCTGACCTAACTAGAGGAGGCATAGTCGAGAGACAATCGACTCTAAAAGCTCGCGACAGCGCCCAGAATGCCTGGTGCGATGGAGCGAGCCCCTCGAGCTTCTTATCCCACGACTCACCGCGCAGAAGTTCGAATTCGAATCGAACTCTCCTCTTTAATCTGTAAAATTCCCTACGATTTTTGTCAGTCGGGTAGGTATCGTGTCGTCGCATAGCTACGTTCCTGCGTCTAATCAATCGCCTGAGCTTTTCTGAGATATCAAACCTACCGTCGGGTAAGTTTGTTACCTCTTTCGAACAACTCTGGATTGTATTTAAAATATAATCGGTAAATTTATTCGCCGCGTCTATCGCTAGCGCCGCGGAGTCGGCGATGCCAGGTATTAATTCCTTAAGAGGGGATTCATTCGAGCGGAGGAGCTTTGCGAATCTCCTCCAGTCGACCACAGTTTTGGTGGGAGGGCCAGAGGGGCGCTCGTCACCTAACTTGAGAATGACAGGACGATGGTCCGAATCTAGGTCGAGAATGGTATCTATTGAACGTTGCGACAGTGCAACGTTCGAAAGTATGGCAATATCGAGTACATCGCCTGTGCCGAGGACACTAAAGCGAGTGGGAGAAGGCGGGCCTATAACACAAGCGTTATATTTCTCTGTGAAGGCTAGAAGCCTCTTGCCGCTGACATTAGTCACCGACGAATTCCAAAGTCTATGTTTGCAATTGAAATCCCCGATCAGAAGGACCGAGTCTCCCATACTAAGTAGCGCCAAAATGTCGCTTTCTAATAATTGCCTAGACGGCGAACGATAAACTGAAGCTATAATTAAAGGCTGATGGCCTGTGAGGAATACCTGACACACCGACGCCTCGGCTGCTTCGAGAGACGGAGGGTCGAGTGGTATACAGTGTAAATTCTTCTTGTAATAAATCATAGTGCCACCACCGTGGGTGGCTCTATCATTTCTCACAATCCTGTAGTTCGCAATGCCAGGACTACGAACAGCAGGTTTAAGAAAAGTCTCCTGTATACATAAGATATCTATTTGATGGGCGTGCGCGAAGGCGCTCACAGCCTCTTTTTGGCGTTTGACACCGTTTGCGTTAAAGGTCGCTATTGACAGGGCTCTAGGTTTAATACGCGCGAGTTGCGAGTCAGCGGGCCGTGGGGTAAATCTATTTATGACCGCCATTGGAAAAATTTAAACCGCGACGAAGCCTTGAATGGCTTCGATGAGATCTATATGATCTATAATAACTTGAGCGCGATCGTCGGAACCGTTCGTGTTCCTAAGTTTCGCCGCGAGGACTTTGATTTCTTTGAAATCAAAACATCTAGCGAATCTTAGCACAAGTGCTAAGTCGCTAGCGTTAGAAGAGGGGGCGGGCGCGGCGCGGGAATGCGCGGGTGCGGGCGCGGGCGCGGCGCGGGAAGGCGCCGGGCGCAAGGGCGCGGTCGCGGTCGCGCCGGAAGGCGCGAGCGCGGGGCGGGGAGCCGCTACCTGAGGGGTAGGCGGCTGTACCGGTGCCGCGGCGAGGGCGACGACCGGTGTAGGTGCGGGTTTAAACCACGCATTCTCTTTAGGGAGAGGGGCGGGCTCGTATTGAGTAGGAGCCGGCTCCTTTTTATTGGAGGTGCGCTTTTTGCCTCCGCGCCTAGTGCGTCTGCGCGGCGCGCGGGAACATCCGCGATAGTTCGCGGGATGGCCCTGCGTCTCGCATAGCACGCAGCTTGGGGGCACAGCGGGATCGGGGATTTTGCGGGGACAATCCGCAGTCGCGTGATCGTCTAGGCACTTAACGCACCTAGGCCGCGCGAAACAATTGCGGGCAGAGTGCCCGTATAATTGGCAGCGATGACACTGCCCAATGAGACCCCTCGTATGTGGGGGTTCGACTCTGATGCCGGTGAGAGAACACACCGACCTCAGATTGAATATTTCCTTTCCCTCCTTAGTGAGGTCAAGGATGACTAACACGATATCGAATTTCGCTTTGGTACGCGAATTATAGAGACGGTGCGCCTGGCGCACGGGGTAGCCTTTGCTACGAAGGTCATCTAACACGAGATCGACTTCGATCTCTTTGGGAATGCCCTTGAGAACGACGCGCAATTGGCGCTCGTCCTCCAGGGCGTAAGAGTGGTACCCTATCTGGTACTCACGAAGGAAAGAGGTAAATTGTCGGTGTTCCGACGAAGACCTAACTTGGATTTTGATTCCAACCTGCGTTAAGCGCGCGGTGGAATATTGGACATTGTGGCTATTGAGCCACTGCGACACCTTGCCCCATTTGTGCTTATCTTGCACATAAATGGGCGGCGGGGGTTTAACGCGGGGCGCGCGGGGGGGTACATCCTCTTCCCGCTCAACCGCAGAGGCGGGGGCAGGGGAGGGGAAAACCGTTAAGTCGTTCGCGCGGGAACGCCGGCCGTCGGGTTTGTTCGCCTTTTTGGGCGGGGGGGGGGGCCTTAGGGGCCCTGGCCTTACGCTTGGCCGAGCGCGATCCGACGGTCTCGAAACCGTCATCGTCCGAATCGGAGGACAGGCAAGTGCCCTCCTCCATCTCTACCTCAGTCTGGATCGGCGTAGGGGCACGAGAATGCTCCCTCGGCGGGGCGACTCCGAGGTCGCAAGGCCCACCGGAGAACAACGGCTCATCTACGGCACTCGGGCCGGCAGCTGAAGGCTGCATATCGGCATCCGGGCCGACCTCTGGCGCGCTAGGCGAGCTAGGCGCATCGTGTCGCGTTTGCGCGAACTTCATCACGGCGTTGAATGCCTCCCCGTGGAAGGTCTCTAAGTACCTCAGCAGCTCGGAGCTACTGAGGCCGGCCATGCTTTGTCTCTCCCCTCACCTTGCGGCGAGGGACGGGGTGTGTGCTTTAAAACTAACACTATATATAACAAGCAAAATCTACCGTCGGTGAACAGTAGGTGAGTACCTATCTAATAACAACTGTGTATTCACTTACTGAACAAACAATCCGGACGCTGGAAACGAGCGATGCGGGACTCGGCAACCACAGGGCAACGCAGCGCAGCAGGACGCCACGCAGCTCAGCAGTCGCAGGAATCCGCAGCACAACACTAATATAAATACAGTATCACTTCGACAAGGGATCGAAATAAATATAATAGCCCAATTGTGCGACCTCACCGAAGCAAGGCCGAATCGGATCTGAAAAATATAGCCTATGTTCATCTTCTATATATATGAAAGGACTTGTCCTCACTGACTGAGGTAAGACGCACGCACAGCCGTAACCACTGTGCGTAGAAACGTGAAATTTGTACAAATGTTTACTTTCATAATCTAGACATATACTAAGAAGGGATTTTGAAAAATTTTAACCCTAAAGGAGTGAAACAGGGGTTGAAACTTTGTATGGAAAAAAAATTAAATCTGTACCGATTTTTATAAAATTGTAAATTCAGACTCTTAAAAATATTTAATTGAACACGTATTTCACAGTTTTTAGAAATTAGCCCCTAAGGGTGCTAATAAGGGGTTATAAGTTTGTATGGAAAAATCTATAAATCGCCACCGATTTTTATTAAATTTGAAATTTAGACTTATAAAAATATATCATTGAACACATGTTTCGTGGTTTATTTTAATTCATCCCCTAGGGGTGCAAATAAGGGGTTGAAAGTTTGTATGGAAAAATCTTTAAATCGCCACTTTATAAAATTGGAAATTGAGACTTTTAAAAATATTTCATTGAACACGTGGTTCATGGTTTATTAGAATTCACCCCTAAGGGTCAAAATAAGCAGGCGAAGATGCGCGCGTCCGCTAGTCAGAGATAATGTAGGATGCTTAAAATAAAACATTTTTTCAAATCGATCCAGCATCTAGTTTCAGACTATTCAGTTCAAACCAATAAAAATAAAATCTTTTTTCCTTCTAAATGTAGACAAAAACTGGATGCTAAGGAAAGTTTGCCTAAACACAACAGCACAAATCGGCTAAACTGATTCTGAGATAAATCTCAACAAACGCACAGAAAAAGAAACAAAATTAAAAATCATTGTTTTGGTCTTTGGTGGAGATTGATAAATGTCCCCATTAATAGAGTTTCTCATACAACAAACAGCGATAAATTACAGCGATTAATTATTATTTTATTATAATCATATATTTTGTCTACCTCGGTAACGGTAACAGACATCTAACGGAAACTAGGGGATGTTCATACTAAAGATTTGCCTACCTTATTTATAAATGTATAACTCTAAGCTCAGTATTAGAATGCTGATTGTCTTTAGTAAACAAAATTCTGTTTATATCTAAGAAATAAACAAGATAAACAAGAACGACTCGTCCTACCTTTTAAGATGTGAAAGTGATTGATATGGAGTCATTTTCGCTGAAGTGACTTCAATACATTTTTAGAGTAACATATTTTTTCATTTAAATTTATATTATTTTCACCTGTTGCTACGAGCTCGTCTAAATAGTCTCTTGAGATAAATTTTATTACGGTCGCAGTGTTCATAACTTAACAATATTACATTGTCTTACAAGAATTTATTATTTTTTGTTTATAAGTCTATTGTTTATAAGTCTATTGTTTATAAGTCTATTGTTTATAAGTCTATTTGTTTATAAGTCTATCCCGTCTAGAGTTTATTAAAATGTCAAATTGGATTGGATTTTATTACTGAAGAGCTTTTTACTTAACTTTGTATATATGTATGTACTATTAGGTCGTAATATATTTTATAAGCTCTATTCTAATAACACGTAGTGGGAGTAGGGGGACGTAGTATTAGGACATTCTTCTTTTTGTAAAATCACACACACAGCAGGGTAGGCAGAGGGATCATAGTGGTAAGACACTCCGTGCCGCACTTTCCGCCGAATTCTAGAGGCATTGCGTATTGAGTGGCGGTGACTAAAATGATTACAATAGTTTGAAAATAAATAATTGAACTATATAAAATTTTTCAATTTTATTACCATTTTTGTGAAATGAAATGAGAAAAACAAACATTATTTGTATCCAAAAAAGGAAAGGTTTGAAAAGGTCTATATATATATATATATATATATATATATATATATTTTAAGATGGTATATGTCTATACTAGAGGCCAATGGCGCAGTGGCACAGTGTGCTGCAAAATCGACTGGTTATGGGTTCGATCGCCACTCTTGGAAAGGTAATATTTATTTAGATTTAAATTTTCATTTCACATTTTATCTAGTGTCGGAGCAAAGCGCGGCGTTGAGATCCGCCAATATGTATATCCTTTAACTATGGACGTGATTTTTTTATAACACACATATGGACGTCGGGTCTGTCAGACCAGTGTATTTACTGGTCATATTCCGTCTGTTTTTTAAACGGTTTTATTTAGCTCACCCCGTTTGTTTGTTTGGGTCAAATTTAGTAATTGAAATTTAACCCTCTTCCCGTTAACCGATTGATCTGAAATTTGGTATACGCCTTTGATTCTGGTGACAATACAATTATCCATATTCAATATTATTGTGAATCCAAGATGGCCGCCGCTACAAGATGGCGGACAACTTAGTTTTTTTCAATCCCATCAATATGGATATCAAATGAAAGGGCTTGTCAAGTAGAATTCAGTGGACTATACAAAATCAAAATCCAAGATGGCCGCCACTATAAGATGGCGGACAAGTTAGTTTTTTTCAATCCTATCAATACGGGTATCAAATGAAAGGGCTTGTCAAGCAGAATTCAGTGGACTATACAAAATCAAAATCCAAGATGGCCGCCGCTACAAGATGGCGTACAAGTTAGTTTTTTCGATCCCATCAATATGGGTATCAAATGAAAGGGCTTGTCAAGTAGAATTCAGTGCACTATACAAAATCAAAATCAAAGATGGCCACTGCTACAAAATGGCGGATAATGTAGTTTTCAATCCCATCAATATGGGTATCAAAATAAAGGGCTTGGTAAGTATAATACAGTATACTATACACAATTACAATATGAATCTCCCACCTAAGTCAAAATCTGGTATCCTGTCGAGGACTGTGTGGCTATAGGGTGCCTAAAAATGATACGTCGCTAGGGGTCGCTTAAAAGGTAAAAGCGCGCCGAGAACTGTATGGCACTAGGTGGATAAAAATGATATGTCGTTAGCGTTTTCCCCTCAAGATTCAGGCACATCTTGTTGTACATAGCCTTGTCCCTCTATTGGACCTCTGGGGGGGTCGTTCGTAACATTCTCCATTAACCTTGCAATAATGAGACATCGAGCCTCATTTCAACGAATTGAATAGCATGAGAAATAAAAACTAAAAACTTAAAAATAAAAAAGTAAAAAAAAAATTTTAAGTTAAACGGTTTTATATTGCAGATAAATGTACTAAAAGCTAAAAAATAATTTCATAGAAATTATGATTACTAAAATAAAATCGTGGGGACACTTGCTACTTACCACTAGGTGGGTGAAGTCTCACGCTATGTCTTTCAATTGTAGATATTGGACGTGCCCCACGATTAAATTTTAGTAATCATAATTTCTATGAAATTATTTTTTAGCTTTTAGTACATTTATCTGCAATATAAAACCGTTTAACTTAAAATTTTTTTTTTACTTTTTTATTAAAGGAAGAAGACAATTTTATGTTTTAGTTTACATGAATAGCCTTAAATCAAACAAAATCAATATAAATAAAATCGCTTTTTATTAAACTTTACGCATCACAACGATTTAAGTAACTTGAAGTCACAATTTCAGTCTTTGGCCACATGGGATGACTCTTAAGAAAATAATACTATAAAAAAAGACAGATAATAAAATAAATATTTTTTTAACAAAAGATAAAGTCTATCAATTAAAAAAAATAAAGAAATTACATCTTATGTTAAAAAATAAAAATTTTGACAACACCTCAAGATAAGGTACTATTGAACATCGATACACAATGGCTTTCAACATTGTTGGCTAACAGGACGATTGCGGTCAACATAAGTATGCGTTGTCTTTCTATATATCTTATGGGGGCAAAGGTACACGCAAGCCGTAACTGCGAGTGATAGAAACGTGAAATTTGGACAGATGTTTCTTGATGTGAAATCTTGACATCCATTAAAAGGGGATTTTTAAAATTTTTAACCCTAAAAGTAAGAAATATGGGTTGAAAAATCTTTAAATCACCACCGATTTTTATAAACACGTGTCTTTTCATGGTTATTTGCGATTTCGTTTCATGGTTGAATTCTTCACCCCTAAGGGTGCAAATAAGCAGGCGAAGCTGCGCTCGTCCGCTAGTAATATAATTATACTAGCGGACGCGCGCAGCTTCGCTTGCGTATTTAGTAGTGAATTCTAATAACCCATGAAACATGTGTTCAATGAAATATTTTTAAGTCTTAATTTCAAATTTTATAAAAATCGGTGGCGATTTAAAGATTTTTCCATACAAACTTTCAACCCCTTATTTGCACCCTTAGGGGAAGAATTCTAGAAAACGATGAAACACGTGTTCAATTAAATACTTTTAAAAATCTAAATTTCAAATTTTATAATAATCGGTGTCGATTTTTTTTTTTCCATAAAAACTTTGAACCCCTATTTCACCCCTTTAGAGTTAAAATTTTTCAAAATCCCTTCTTAGTGGATGTCCAGATTACGAAAGTAAATATCTGACCAAATTCCACGTTTCTACCATATGCGGTTACGGCTGTGCGTGCGTCTTACCTCAGTCAGTGAGGACAAGTCCTTTAATATACAGGGTGTCCCAGGAGTCAACGATAAAACGAAACCAGGTGATAGACCAAGTCATGACAGTTATGAGAAAAATATAAAAAAAAATCTTTGTCAACTTTTTTTCATATTATATTGATTTTAAAAAATATCGGAAAAACCGACACCCTGTGATGGCACGGCATTTTCTTAAAAATCGATGCAGGTATGTTTCAATATTAAACTGTAATTCACAGAAGGGTTACTCATGATTAAATTACAGAAAAAAAAATTTAAAAAGAATAATATTTGTAGTCTTAGGACTTGAAAAATCATCACAGGGTGTCGGTTTTTCCGATATTTTTTTAAATCAATATAATATGAAAAATACATGACATAGATTTTTTTTTATATTTTTCTCATAACTGTCACAACTTGGTCTATCACCTGTATTCGTTTTATCGTTGACTCCTGGGACATCCTGTATATAGATAAGGAGATGTTCGAACTGATTGAGGTTTAAACGCACGCACAGCCGTAACCGCTGATGGTAGAAACGTTAAATTTGGACAGATGTATATTTTCGTAAAGTGAACACCCACTAAGAAAGTATTTTGAAAAATGTTAACCCCAAAAGTGCTGAAATAGGGGTTAAAAGTTTGCAGGCCCGCTCCGTCGTCGTAGACTAAGGAATAGGAGAAGGCAGTACGCTCATCTCCAACTCGTCTTACCCTAGAGAGTCACCAATAGAAGCTGCTGAGGTATATAATAAGTAAATAATTCACTAATTGAAGCGGGCGGAGGCGCGAGTGGGTCGCTAGTGCTATGTATATAATATTATATTTTGTTTTTCTTATTTTCTTTATTGTTAAATATTAATGTATTGTATGAAATGAATTATCAATGTAATGAGTTGAGTACTACCTCAACAACTGAAGTAGAATAAAAAAATATATTTTAATTAAATATTATATTGCTCTAGTTTTCTTTTGATTCAATAGCTATGAAGACAATAATTCTAGAAATAAAATTACGAAGCCGCTCACATTTAATTGGCTGCCTTCGTTATAATTACGTTGTATATTGTCGATTATAATATTATTATCAGAATACATATTAAACATATTTTTGCAGAAAACAAATATTTATTAGGACATTATTTTTTAATACTAAATTAAATTAATTGCCAAAATGAGTAGTTTGTTTAATTAGTCCCAGATTAGGGCTATCCTCAGAACAGTTAGGCCGATTGTACTTACCTGTTTAACTGTTTAGAATTTTCACTGAAATATAAAATTTTTTGTGAAGACCACTTGTCATCCCGATTTTCCCACAGGATCGGGTGAGTTTAGTTACAAAATGACGTATAGATAATTATAATGCAAGATTTCAACAATTTTTCCTAAATACTCTTAAATAATATTAAATAAATATTCATATACTGAAAGCGGGCAAAGCTGCTTGGGGCCCGATAACTATAAAATGAAACTTATAAATAATAACAACCCTCTTTAACAGTAAATACAAGCTTTAACAAGGTTATTTATAATGTAAGACGGTAGTAAAGTGGTAGTTACTGAACTATTAATTACATAGAAAAAAAAATATCCACGTAAATATATCCAATTAAATATAAATATCGACTTCAAAAATAACAGATTTTAAATAGTAAATATGTATAATATCAATAATTTCATTTATTGTATTAAGACATTTCGCCCTCCATTTTCTGCCGAATTTTGGAGGCACCGCTCGTGAGCAGTCAAGCAGCTCGCTGCGCTTTACCTCGGCACCAGAGCAAAGGAACGAACATATCAAATATTTCGTTTCCTCGAGTGGGAGACACAACTTGCTTACAGTCACATTTCATCCCTTACTGCGACTACCTCATTTTACACGTTATTTTCAGATTTAGATTTTTTTTTATGCTATTATAAAATTTACTCTTGCAATTTACTACTGGCACATACTTAACTATTTATACAGTCCACCTGGTTAAAGTAATTCGGTATCATTTATAATAATTTTTATTTTATTATTTAAGTCTAAGAATTATATTGTAAAATATATAACTTTACGAATAATTCGTAAAGCCTAAAGCACTATTGAAGAGTGTAGCTGTAATATAAAACAAAAAAAAAACTAAATCAAAGAAGCAATTCCAGAATTTTTATGCTGCGTAATAAACAACAAACTTCTCTTTTCTCTTCCGCTTTCTTATTACATTAGTACTATTAGTATAGATAGAGATTGAGAAGAGATTACGAAAAATGATTAGTAGTTTTGGCTTTATTATAGAATCACGTCCTACTTCAGAGGACATTATGTAAATAAAAGTAATAAAATTTTATGAATTATTCTACTTTTACTTAGAAGGCAAAAAGTTTCTTTTGCATGATAATTTTATTATAATTTATAATTCATTTATAAAAAGCTTTTAACATCTAAAATATTCAACAAGTTCTTTGCTCGCAATTCGAATACATTGAAACCTTATACATAATATATTAAAACTAAAATGATATTGTGAGTGTTGTAAAGTAAATAGTTTATGTAACAATTTCTTTAGTAGAGTAAGTAACTTGAGAAAGGATTACTTTAAACGTGTTTTCTTAAGAAGGCAGCATGTTTTGAAATATTTAAAGGAATAATTGCGTTTATAACCGATTTTCTTTTTCAAAAACGAGAAAGAGGTTCAATGGGGAAACTTTGGTTTTATAATTATCTATGGTTACAAAGAAAACGTAAATGTCATAGTAGACATTATGACATATTGATAAATACAATTATACAGTGTATAATTGTATCTGTATATATACATTTTCTCATAAAACTTAAAGGGCATAAAAAATCTTTGAACTGTTGCTTAAAAACCTTATAAAAAACATCTTAGAGACATTTCAACTCTTAAGAAACAATGTAATAAAGGAAAAATATCTGTACTTACATATATTTATTACACGAGGTTCTCTAACGTATTTTACTCGCTGGAAGTTAGAGCATATAAATATGTAAATTGTTGTAATATTTTAGTTATAATAGCTTAAAATATTTCAATTAGCTATCAAAAATTGTCGTATTTAGTAGAAAAATGTTTAGTTATTGTGTGAAAACAGAGTTTTATGAAACGAAAAAGATGTTTCTTCACAACCTCCTATGTCTTTCAGTAAAAAACCCATAAAAATAAGTTCAGCTGAGCCGGAGATTGATGAAGATAGGTGGTCAAAATTTGTGAGATGTTTGTTAGTGTTTTATTATCGTGTAAATAACTAGGTATACGCTCTTATTTTTTGTTGATATTACAGACAGACACTTTTATTTAAACGTATATGTAGGTAAATCGAAATTTAAATCTGTTGGAGTGTTATTGGATTCTGTTTAAATAAAAAATATTTAGTTATTTTATCTGGATTGAGAGCTACAATAATTTGCAGTTTACAAATATTTGTTTTCATTGTTGACAGGTTCATTGTGTCTCCGGAATGTCTATATGGTTATACCAGAGGCGGTGGAGCGGGGCAAACCCGCTGTCATTAGGTGCATGTATGACTTGGAAAATGAAGATTTATACCAAGTTAAATGGTACCGCGGTGACCGAGAGTTCTGCCGGTATTCCCCTAGAGATGTGCCGCCTCTTAAAGTCTTTCCAATCCCAGGAATAGAAGTCGATGTGAGTATTATATTTATTACTTAAACTTCTGAATTATTTACTTAATTCATATATATACAACCAAATTTTACAAACATACCCAATCCAATTATGCAACGGGGTTTGTATTTATAACCTTAATGGTCTAATGTGATGAATTAAATAACATTATGTATGCATTTGTGCTCTATACAATCTATTTTCTCGAGCGTACCTATTTGTTGAATGCCTTTGCTAATGTTCACAATTATACTTTCAATTAGCTAGGAAACGCTTTTATTGTTACATTCTATTTACCTTGATAATGGTTTTGCTAAACAGTTTTTGAATATAATTAAATTGTCTGCCTTTCATTTGTAGTTTTTTAGTAACAATATAGTATGTATGCTTATTTAAAATACATATTTTTTTAAAACTTCACTAAGGCACGTACGGCGCGCCGACGGCGGGTCAAAATGCGCCTTTTACGGTATTCCTACTTAAAAATAGATGAATTACCCTGGTAGTCTACTATTGGCTCTCTCTCTCTATTATTTACTTCAGTGAAAGAAATTTGAAACACACTTCTTCTACTAAATACTTCGTTGCTTTAGAGCTTTATTAATGATTTTAAAATATTAGAAACAATAGTTTAATATGAATAAAGGTTTAACATGAACGATTATAAAATTATATTTAGTCTCAAAGCATAATTATTAAGTATTATAAGGCTGAGTGAAACACTACTTGCTTTTATATAGCGATGATTAAAGTTCTATTCGTTATTGTACGGGAATAATTGTTCTTATATGGAATCCCATTCTTACAATAGGATTACTCGGCTGCTTTTCTTATAGAATATTCCAGTTTTATAATATAAAATTATGTTTTGAAGAAATTTAACAACTAATTAAATTTCTAATTAATAGCAACAATAAAATCGACAAACACCAATGATCAAAATTTTTCTTTCAACTTTTGATAATAAAAAATATTTGAAAAAACAAAAACCCCGACTGCACAAAACTAGAAAGAAAATAAACAAGCCCAATAATTTATTACGAACTTCAAATTAACGATTTCCTTGTAAATATTTTATTGATTGAAGAGTTACTTGTAGGTCCGGACTTTTAATCCTTCTGATGGAAAGTAAGTATGTGTACAGATAAAATATTCACATTTGTAAATGTGATAAAATTTTAAATATCAAAAATATACTGAACTTTTCACCTTAAATATTTTAATATAAGCAAAGTGAGTATCGCCGTATTTTAATGAATGCCATATCAAGTACTGAACTATAACCCCTTTCGAGAGAACCGTGAAACCAGAAAAAGGTTACATTACAGGTCACAATCGATAAAGTTAATATATTTTATTGTAAAAATAACTTTAAGCGAGTAATACGCTGACAGCTCTGTAAATAAGATAATTGAGTTTCATAAATTCTATCTGTTCTATCTATCTATTCCATAGGAAAGTTGTCTAATCCTTTCCTAAGACTTGATAAAAATCGAATGTATAAATGCCGTAAATTATTTTCTTTTTTTAATAATTATTATATTTTTATTAAATGCTTTACTTTAGGCCAGTCGTGGTGCAGGGGCACAAAGTGTGACTGTAAACCACTTGTTGTGGGTTCGATCCCCACTCGAGGAAAGGAAATATTTATTTAATTTTTTTTTATTCCTTCGCCCTGGTGTCGAGGCAAAAGAAAGAAAACTTACTCTAAATGTGTTTGGTTCAATTTATATATTTTTTCCAAAAGTTTCCAATTCTCAAATATCTGCTGAACCACTGAAAATCGCTGACAAACATGGGGACGGAATGGAAAGATACTGAGGTTCCCTAACCATAGACCAAATTTATTGTTTCCTCTATTCATTTACATTTTTTATTTTTCACAATTATATAGTTAGTTACCCGTAATGAACTACTATCACTGCCGTTGTGTACCCTAACAATATTAACGCTCTAACTTTATGAAACATTAATTCATAAAATATGCTTAAAGATGAATTAATGTTTGTGCAGCGTGAGGCGAGTGATGCAGAGAAGCTTACGATAAAAGCGGCGACGCGGACTGTGCACGGCCGGTATACTTGCGAGGTGTCAGCAGACGCACCTTCCTTTTTAACAGCCCAAATGCATGGGGCTATGTATGTAGTTGGTAAGTTATATTTTAACTTTATTAATTTATGTCAGCGCCAGTTGTGACTGGTTGTGAATTCGATCCCCACTTGAGGGAATTAAATATTTATTTAAATTTATATTTTCACTTCGCCCTCCGCCAATATATACAAAAACGATGTCTTAGTTGTGACAATTATAAGTAATTATAAGAGTTATGGATCGGATTTCCACTCCAAGAAACTAAATATTTATCTAATATTTTTATTCCTTCGCTATGGTGTCGAGACAAATCGTGCCGTTGAGGTCCACCACCCAACACGCAATAACTCCAGAATTCAGTGGAAATTGTGGAGCGGAGTTCTTAATTCTTAATGCTAGCCAGGGTGAGCAGAGTACCCTGCTACATGCAGGATGCAGAAAAAAAATAAAACCGACAGAATTCATAGATATTTATATATCTATTTAAAATCTTTTACTTTTGGAGTCCTATCAATCTTTACAACAAGGATTTTTTATTACAGATTTACCAAAATCCGATCCAGAATTGAATGGACTGAAGTATAAATACAAAATTGGAATGAAGCTAAAGGCGGAGTGTATCAGCCGCGAATCTATGCCACCTGCGAACCTATCATTTTTCATCAACAACGAACCGGTATGTGCGTTGTTTTCTCCGTTTACTGTAATGAAACAAGACCAGATTAATAATTTACAAAAATTTGTTTTCGTTTCGGCCATTGATGGTTGTTTTTACTTTTAAAGTGAAATTTATATCAATTAAATTAAAATAATTATATATAGTTGAAAAGCTGAAAAGCTTTATATGCTAAAGCTATTCTGAAAACTATTCTGAAAATAATTCTGATCTAATGAAAATAATAGTTCTAATTATTTCATATTATGGCACTTACGATAGTACGAAGCACTGCTTCGTTATACGCAAAATACAGAATGTATTTCATGCAGGTATATAAGTTATAAAAATCAATCGCACAAGTTTTTTCATTTAAAATATCATACTATACTCTATAGATACTTGCAAATAGAAATTGAGGTCGTTGTGGCTTAAGGGTGTGACTGTAAATCGACGGTTGTGGGTTCGATCACTACTCGCGGGAATTAATTATTATTCATTATAGTAAAAGCCCGGCGTTGAGTTCCTCCCCTCAACATATAATGCCTCGAAAAATCGACAGCAAGTGGGAAACGGATTGGACTAGGTTCCCTCTGTCTACCCTGCTGTGTGCGGGATACAGGCTGAGTTGATTCAATTTTTTTTAAATAGAAATTGTTAACTATTTTATGATTATTTTTAGAGCTCCGTTCCTCAAAAGAAACATCTTATAAGGTCACTATTTTAGAAGTTATTTACATTATTGAAGGAATTATGAATTAGATTAATTACCATTAATTAACAGAAAGCAATCATTATAAATGTGATGATTATAATAAACATCTAACACAAAAAACTAACATGCCAAATATGTTTAAATTTAAAGCGTGATAGCATTGAAATATTTATATTTTAATTCTTGAAAAAAATAATTATTGAAACCTGTCGATTAAATATTTTAAAGCCATGGATGAAAACGATCAACATTTATATATGATGATTTGTTGTTCATGTACATTTTTAATTCCAATGGTCAACAGACGGCGAGAATGGCGACACCCATCAGTAATACAGTAATTGATAAGGGGGGAACAGTGTGGCTGGCAGATCTTCGAAGCTCTTGATATACAGGAATTGGCGGTCGAATCGCATATGTGAGGGATTCGTTTGCGAGCTGATTTCCAGATGAGATGATGTAGCTTTGTGGATTTAGATCTGCATTCATTTATGTAGACTGGATTTATTTTGAAAATTCGTGCCGGATCCTTTACAAGGCTTCCTCTTCACTCTGCTGCTAAATATTTAATACATGTTTGTCGGTTGTCGGCATCTGTTCATAAATATTATACGGTGTCTATTAGACTAGTTGTGGCGGAGTTGTGGTTCGATTCCCATTCGAGGAAATTAAATATTTAATATTTTCTTAGTTTTTGCATCAAGGTAAGGCACGGCGTTGAATTTCGTCACTCAACACGCAATGCCTCCTTAATGCGGAGGAGCATGCCGGGGTGTTTTCCTATGTTCCTTCTGTCAAACAAAAAATGTCCACAATTTTGACTAGCTGCGCTCGCAAAATCTCGGTAGTGTCCACATGTTGAGCGAAGCGAGCATTTGTTTTCTAAACTCAATTATACTCTATTACATTAATCTATAGCAGGCATAGCCTGATCAGTATCTATAGCAGGCGCCTAGTAGACCCAGAGGAAACCACGTACAGTCCCACTCCCCCTCGTCGTCGTCGTCATATATGAGATTTGTCACTTGATTATTTCTCAAGTCCATTGAATTTTTAGCATATTTGCATGTATGTATTATATGTATTTCAAAACATATTTCAAATAATTATTATTGTTTTGCCTTATTTGCCAATTTTCTTTAAGAATTCGATTTTATCGAAATAACAACACAAATTATCAAATATCTGCCGAATCAGTTAAAATCGCTGAACACACATGGAAATAATATGGATAGTATTGAGGTTTCCTACTCACAGACCACCATTGAACCGTTAATTGAGTTATAGATTATAAAAATTATAGTCGTTTAATGTTAAATAATTTTAATATTCCAACCGTATTCTGTATTAATTATGTTATATATTACAAACTAGTGGACCCGAACGCAGCTACGGCCGCTTGAACTATAAGAATATTTTTTAAATATATTTATGAAATTATTTACAGTTTTCAATAGAGAGATGCGTGAAGCAAGCTTATTTTGGGTGACGTTTTCTAACAACAAACTTTGCAAATCGTTGCTTAGCAACGACGGTTGTTATTAACATGGCGGAACAAATTGTATGTCAAATTAATAAATATTTAATATATTGGTATATATCGAAAATATTACAAATATGAGAAAAAAAAGTATCCTATGTTCATCCCGGGACCCTAATGTATGTATGTAAGTATCTCTATATGAGTATTTTATCACAATTAAATTAGCGGTTGGGCCCTGATCGCGTAAAAGAAAGACAGACAGACAGACAGAGTTACTTTCGAATTTATAATATAGGTATGGATTATTTTAACCTAATATTAAAAGGAAGCCAAAATTTACTATTAATAATGTCAAATACAGTTAAATGCATTATTTAAAATGCCTTTTATGCATTATTCATTGCATCATCAGAATGCGGGTTGCAGGCATTAGTCACCACTCTGATAAAATAATGGTCTAAACCTGAATCGATGTAAGACAAATATTTTGGTTTTTAGAGAAAGTAACTGGAAAACTGAAAAAGTGGAATGCAAGATCAGTGTAAATGGTAAGATATTAGAACAAGTGAATGATATGGTATGTCTGGGTGAATGAGTAAAAACATTTACATTACATACTCGTATTGTATAAATTTAACACGTAAAAGAAGTCTAATATATTGTAACTTAAATCAAATCAAATCAGCTTCACGCTATATCCCGCACACAGCTGGGTAGGCAGAGGGAACCTAGTGTTAAGACACTCCCTACGTTCTGCCTCATTCTGGAGGCATTGCGTGTTGAGTGGCAGAACTCAACCCAGTCACACCCTTGTACCGCTGCGCCACGATGGCCTCGGTATTGTAACATAAAATATTTAAAACCCATGTATATGATGTTCAGATAATTAGCGAGTTCAACATCGTAATTGGAACATGACGCTGCTCGTTATATTATATCTACATTCAAACCACTATTGTAACACTAATGAACAACCAAATCCACAAATAAAACAATCTCACTATCTTTCTTTTAAACCTTTTTTTTATTTTACTTACACTATATTTGATTAATAAATATACGAGTATATTAAACTTTACGTAAGCAAACTTCAACGTGAAGCTTTTAAGAATATTTTTTAATTACTTGCTAAAAAGATAACCCGCGCTTTATATTTATATAAAAACAAGCTTTTTAATATTTTTCCTATTGTTTATCATAAATAAAAGATACTAGGAGAGGAGACTATAAATAAAGATATAATATTATAACCTCAATAGTACGGTACTTCTTATTAATGAATTGATCGATGTGAATAAATGATAATAAATTCAATTCGAACAGTCCTAGTAGAATTCCATATAAAGTATATACAGATAGCATGAATGATATTAAGATTGATGACCATCGAAAGGAGAGAGTAAAATATAAGCTATAACTCTTAGCCCTTTTAGGTGGTGTTACATATAATTATTATACTCATAAACACTTTTACCCTCCTTTGTGTTGCCCAGTCGGGTGGAAATTATATTTTAATTACTTTAAAATGAAAAATTTAACATTAAAGAAATAATGATTAAAATTATTAATAGTTGTGTATTCTTGCCTTTAAAAGTCCGGCGTTGAATTTCGCCACTCAACACGCAAAGCCTCGGCGAAAAGTGGCCAACGGACCAACGGCCAATTAGGTGGATAGACAGACACACAGATAGATGAGCAATAAAATGATCATATAACAGTTCCTTTTTTCTTTTGAGGTACGGAAGCCTAAAAAATTACACGAAGAGAAGTCAGCACTTTTCTAATTTCGTTCATCATAAATTATTCACATGTTCCAATAAATATAGAAAGGAATAATGTATATTTATTTTAGGACTCGTTTTTAATAAGGAACATTCTGAAAGTTATTATGTGTTATTAAATTACTAAAATACTTAAATCTCTAAGCCCAATCAATGGAAATCATCGTCTGTATAGTATGAAAATATACAATAAGTGTTTTCACATCAAATGCTGCATGTACACGCGATGATTGTGGGTTTGATTCCCATTCGGTGTTGAAGCATTTTTACTAAAGTAAAAAAATAGATTTTCTCGCTTTGATTTACCAGAGCTCTCTATTACTCTAAGCTACTTTTTATTACGATAGAGTTACTTTAGTAATACTCTTTATTAAAATAAAGTTAGTTGTGTTTCATAACTCAATCAGAATTGTCACAGATTCTGCCGGAAAAGGAAAGTAGAAGAGTAATAACACTAGTTTCTTTTTATGTTATTCTAGGTATGAGGTACAGTGTTAACATTAAAATGTAATCAAATAAAAACATTAGTAAACACTGACAGATATTCTGGACCTTCTTTGTATTTTTACAAATCATTCATTTTTAGCCATAATTTTATTTTTATTTTGGTATAGCCCAGATTTTGGGATAAGTGGAACATGGATTGTTTATATTTTAGATGGGGTACTTATTATTATTTTTCTATAGAGAAATTTGTAGAAGAAGAGAGAAGATTGTAGAGAAACGTAGAGTATGCGCGAATTTTATAAAATTTGTTAAAAAATATTTCAATCAATCAATCAATCAATCAAATCAGCCTATTCGGGTCCACTGCTGGACATAGGCCTCTCCCAGGGTGCGCCAAAGCTCCCGATCCTCCGCCTTCCGCATCCAGTCGAAGCCAGCAACCTTCTTCAGGTCGTCGGTCCACCGAGCTGGGGGGCGCCCTATATTCTTAATTTTAATACCAGTGTATTTTATTTTAGGCTTCATCTCAGCACGTCTGGCACCGAGTAGGCGGAGGTGTAAACGGCAGCCTGTGGACCGCGTACAGTACAATACAGTTCGTTCTGCAAAATCATCACTTTATTAGAGGAAAAATAAAGGTGATTTAATATTTGTGTGACAGATATACACAAAAATAATGTTGGATTTTTTGTCTTCTTTTATCAGCTTCACGCAGCAGGGTAGGCAGAGGGAACCGTTCCCGGAGATATATATATAAAAAGACGTTACAACTTTACAAAAAAGTCTTATGAGCTCCCTTCACGACAAATTAAAACTTGCAACTGGTAAAACTAATTTTACAGTAGAGCAGTAATCTCAAACTCCCTTTTTGAGTACAACTTGTTAACTTCTTGACTTTTTCTTCTTCGTCTAAGAGCGAGTAATTAGTAAATTTCAAACTTGATGCAAGAGGATGATGTGCTATATGCGGAACTTATATGGTATAGGAGTTGAAAATGGAGTGAGGTAATTTTGTCTATACTTGGCACCTATCCAATTATGCAAACGAGGTCGTTCAATGAATAGAAAGAAGTTTATACGTGAAAATTTCCTATTAAAATATGTTTTATTCGGAAACAACCTTTATACATGACTCAGGCACAGCATCCTCAGAGTATCAAATTAAAACATTCATTATTTCTGCAGATCCGTTGCTCAGCGTACATATACTCCGTATACTTTAGAAGCCACGAAAAGGTAGCGGTTGAGGATAGACCAAAGACCACACCTGTGCCGCTGCCGGACACGCACGAGGCGATCGTTTTTCCAATACATCGAGTTTCCGAGAATAGTAAGTGATTTAACTTAATTTATATAGGAAGTTTTTATATAATAAATAATTAAATAATAAAATCACTGTTTTAGGTTCTCAATGTAATAAAATCCAAAATAAACATTTTTAAAAATGTCGTCTGTTTATCTATGCGCTTGTTCACGTTAATCTCAGTAACAGCTTAACCAACTTAACCTGAGAAACGTCATACAGGCATACAGTATGCCTTATCATACAGCGTTTGACTGCACCCCTTATGAGAAAGCTTATCTCAGGTGCCTGAGTAGCGTCTCATTAAATCCAGATTTCCTCCTAGAGTAGAACAAACACTACACTAAATGTCGGACGAATCAATTATATTTTTATAATTATTTTATTCACTCTTGTTACCACAATCAAATTTTATTTATATTTACAGTAACTTAATACTAATTCTAACAACAAGTTGTCTTGACAATATCTAAGAATGTAATGATTCCATTCCTTCGTTCAGGTGTCGGGGCAAAGCGCGGCGTTGAGTTCTGCCACTCAACACGCAACGCCTCCAGAATTCGGCAGAAAGTGGGGAACGGAGTGTCTTAACACTAGTTTCCCTCTGGCTATCGTCCTGTGTGCGGGATACAGCGTGAAGCTGATTTGATTTAATCTTATTGCATATTAATAATATTAATGAATTCAAAATCGTAATTACAATAAATGTCTAAAATACACTACACAATTAAATGACCATGAGTTTATCAATAATATAATAGGGCTATAGAGTAAAATATGATTAATGATTTTAAGTAGAAGCCAGCTCAATGCTTTCATTCGATGACTCGAAATGTTGTACAATGCTAACAATGCACGAATGCACGAATACGGCTTTATTGGGGATTTTAGGGAACAATGTATAATTAAGCAGAAAAGATAATAACTACAGTAATGAAACGGTACATAAAAAACCAAGAACAGAATCACTAAGAATAATAGTATGTGGCACATCTACTAATATACTAATAATAACTTAAAATTATTGTTATTGTACAAAATAACTGTTTCAGCAATTAGCAAGTTTGCTAAATACAGTGGCGGACTAAGGGGGGGGCGGCGGGGGCGGTCCGCCTTGTGCTTCCGGTCCGGGGGGGCCTCCAAATGGTTCAAATTCCCTTGATCAAATCCTAAACAAGCCTTTGAAAAAACGCATATAACCTATTTAAGAGGAAGTTTGGGGTTGGAAGCCCCATAAACAAATAAGTACAAAGATTAGTGCAGCCTGTACCGGTAGCTTACATTATATTAATTAAAATAACTTTTATCTTTCTAATGTCCATTTAGTTTCGTAGTTTTTAACCGACTTCAAAAAGAAGAAGGTTATCAATTCGACTGTATTTTTTTTACTTACTAGATGACTAGCCACTTACAGCCCAAGTTCCTAGGGCCTCCAGACCTACGTCATTTTAGAAAACATTTCGTACTCACTAACCTGAAAGTAGTAGACCCCGCATCCGCATTCTCATTTTCCCTATCCTTTCCTTTTATCTAATCTTTCTCCTTTTCTATCAGTCCTATTTCTCCCTCCTCGATTTTTCCCCACAAAGGGTATTTGGAGTACGCGAATCCGAATTCGCATTCTCATTTTCCCTATCCTTTCCTTCTACCTAATCTTTCTCCTTTTCTATCAGTCATATTTCTCCCTCCTCGATTTTTCCCCACAAAGGGTGTTTGGAGGTCAGACGGCAGTTGCTCCATTTAAAAACTGCCATCCACCGCTAATATGAAACGCAACAACGTGTCAAGTACGGACACTGCTAAAGACGGTAGTACCCAGACAGTAACTCCGCTTTGCAGCGCGGAATATTGTCTCCCTAACCAGACGATGCAGATGCAGAAAACGCGCAGATGTACTCATGAAATGTCGGGTCTAGTGCTTTTCTTCAAGAAACTCGCTGACAAGGCAATAAGTCTCGCAACAACGGACAGGGTTACCGGCTTATTTATACCGGGTCACCTTCAGGTAAAACGGGGTGGCAGTAGTGCTTTCTGTGTGTAAGGGTGCTGATTGAAGGCCTTGCCTCAAACTTAATCAGTGCCTATGCCCGGCAGGCCGGCTGTAGCGCGTCCGAAAAAGAGTCATTCTTGGAGCAGTATGAAGAGGTCCTACTTGTTATACCGTCTACCATAGTTGTTTTAGTTGGGGGTGGGACTTGAACGGTCACGTCCATAAGACTTCTGAGCCGTATGAACGTGTTCACGGGGGTTTTGAATACGGTCTTCGTAATACAGAAGGTGGAAAATATTCTGGGAACCTATATTGCGTCTGATCTGGCCGTTGTGAATACTTCTTGCAAAAGAACCCTCAGCACCACTATACTCAAATTGACTACTTATTAACCAGACGGCAAATGGACCTGGAGGATGGCTGCCGACCCAACAACGTCTTCTTGTTATAGACGTTAACGTCACCTCGAAGAAAAAAATAGCCGAGAAACGTAGGCTTCGGATCAAGTGGTGGTAGCCGAACGAACCGATACAGACTGACTTCCTAGCATAGGTGACGGCGGATATACAAGATCATCATTCAACCGGTTCATTTATACGGCAGTGAATGCTGGCCAGCACTATCTCGGCACACTCAGAAGCTTCACGTCACGGAAATGAAGATGCTGAAGTGGATGTACGGCGTAATATAGTATGGCCACAATCATAACACATACATTCAAGATAGTCTTGGAGTCCGTGGCGCAGCGGATAAGCTCAAAAATCATCGCCTGCGATGGTTTGGCTCCGTTACGCGGATGCAAGTGAGACTTACCGGACGCTCAAACATTAGTTGGATGTCGTGATGCACAACATGAGAGCCAATGGACTCACCACTGAGGCACTTAGGACCGTGCAAAATAGAGTAGGTTGAGTAGGAAGGCAGACCCTGGCAATAGCCGGATTAATGCAAAGAAGTATAGCGTATTTTGTCTCAATTTTCAACAATCTTTAGGACGTCGGGCAAGAGAAAAGGCCTTCGTAAAGGGTTTGGTTATAATAAATATATATTTTTTACATTATTCTTAGAAACATATTTAAATACGAGGATTTCTACTTTAACGTAGGTAAGCATGTACTTTCAATTAGCGGTACCTCTGAAAGGGCCCCACTTTCAATTTAAGTACACATATCCTCAGATTTTTAGCTACTAAACTGACGTAGGTCTGGGGGTCCTGGAATCTCAGTCAATTTTGTTTTATACGCGGAACTAATATTACTATGGCATATGAACTAGCTCTTTATGATAAATTATCGATCCAAGATGAAATACGTCGGTCAATGTTTGAATGCATACACCGATTTATAGGACTTTTGGCATCGATACATGGTTTTTAAACAAACAATATTTTTCAAATAATTGGAACGAAATTTTAGATGACGTTCTGGCTGTAGTACTAGATAATCTGGTAGAAATATACAATGACTTTCAGAATGATCAGGTTTTACAAGAAATGAAAAGGTACTGCAGGCACGTCTGTTCTGCCGATACAAGTGTGGACACCTTGGACAATTCAAGAAGTCCTACAATTTATAATAAAATGGAACTTAACCAAATCCTTACCCTGTACATTGCTTATACCTCAATATTTCTTAACCATTTGCATTTCGGTTGCATCATGCTAAAGAAGTTTTTCTAAACAGAAACTAATTAAAAATTACCTCCGATCTACAATGAATAAAGTCCGACTCATTAATCTGTCTGCCAATTAGAAGAAAAATTTCAAAAGAAATTGATTTCACTGCAGTTTTTGAAGAACTTAGTAAAATTAAGATACGAAAACATAATATATAATACAAGTTAACACTTGTGTCATGTCTAATATCTATAATCATCATAGTCATGTCTATAATATAACGATCTCTCTGTAGTCGGTCGCTCATCTCTGAGGATAGAGGTCAGCATGAGGGTTACATCTAGAGCAGATGATCTGCCTCCACCTGTATCCTTATTTTGGTTTTGATACAAATTCCTCTTTTGTTCCATACGTTATTTAGACGGACCATAGCTTCTTTTGTTATTCCAATTCTTCTTTTTATCTCTCCTTGAGAGAGACGACCACGAGAATTTTTTTTGCTAATGTATAAGTGTAGACACATATTTTTAATATTTCGTATTTTATTTTTCTATGTTTATGGGAAGTCTAATTCAAACATTAATTACAAAATGTAAACTAAATAGACTTACACACTAATTTGTACATGAAAAAAATCGTGAAATATAAAAATGTTTTTACACTGGTGAGCCTCATTGAACTACGCCGCCCCGGGCCTCTGACGGGCTTAGTCCGTCCCTGGCTAAATATACATATGTGATGATGATTAATGGAAATTTGCTAATATCTAATGGTAGATATTTAAATCTGTGCAGCCATTTCTGAGTTCAAAACATTGTTTTGCTTTCTATTAAATTGATATTTCACTGATATACCTATCTTCCATTTACAGATATGGCTTAGTTTTATTATAAGCATAAATTTAGATATAGAATGTAGAGATATGTGTTTTAATTAGAACATTAAATAAAACATTTTTTTTTTGATTTACTAGAAAATTAAAATATTTTAATTTCAGGTGCCAGGGACTTCTGCTATACCTGCTGTTGGGAGTTATACGTAGCATGGCTTATTTTGCATATAATCGTATATAGATAAATAATTTAAATATAGATAGGCACACGCTATCTGGTCAGAGTATTGTGAAAATTTAGACTCTTGGTCTACAAAGATCTGGAAAAGTTTTGTTTTTTGCTATGTATGTTTTTATTTTTCTAAATTTTAAATCTTATTCTTCTTGAACTTCATATTAAAATTGAAGTTATATTTTAGGTCATTTAATTCATATAGAAAGTCCGAACTGAAATAATTAATATTAAATATTAATATAATTTGTATATATATATATATACAAATTGATATATTGGGTGTCTCAAAAGAAATTATATATTTGATCAGCTTGCTGCGTGAACGCAATGCATTAGAGGGGCGCGGGGGGTATGTCATTCGATAGCCTGGCACTTGGGAATTTAGTCGCTATGAAGCGTTTCCCGGACCGCGCGTTGTGCGTACGTGAATTTTACAAAAACAGTAATTCTGCGACTATAGCGCGACGAAATTTTTGCAACATTCGTGATTTTCGTCACTTAAATGATGCGTCAAGCATACCTCTCATTCGGAATTGGGTAAATAAGTTTGAAGAGACTGGCTCAACTTTAGGTAAACCGAAATCTGGACGGCCAAGGTTATCGAGGACAGAAGAAAACGTAGAACGAGTCAATCAGTCTGTTTGTGTTGATCCTGATCTCTGAATTCGGAAGCGTGCAAGTGCTTTGAACGTGCATAGATTTTGCGCAAAGATCTAAAGCTGCACCCCTATAAAATTCAATTGGTGCAGGTGTTGAAGCTCCAGGATCCTATTCAAAGACTAGAATTCGTAAACGAGATAACTGAGAGAGTACAAACGTTCACCAACGTCATATTCTCTGATGAAGCTCATTTTCAACTGAATGGGCACGTTAACAGGCAAAACTGTCGCTATTGGAGTACAACTAATCCGAAACGCAAGCATCAGAGAGCTCTTCATTCGCCAAAAGTAACCGTATGGACTGGAATGTCATCGCTAGGCATAATCGGCCCATACTTTTTTGAAGACACGGGGGGACGTGCACTTACAGTTAACTCAGAACGTTATGTGATGATGTTAGATGATTTTTTGTTGCCTACACTGCAGAATTCTCCTGGCTATAGGCAAAGGACATGGTTCCAGCAGGATGGAGCGACGTCACACACGTCTAATGTGTCTCTACCACGAGTTCGTGAGATTTTTCCAGGAAAATTAATCTCCAGAAGAGGGGACATAAATTGGCCTCCACGCAGTCCTGATTTGACTCCAATGGACTTTTTCCTGTGGGGTTTCCTTAAATCTAAAGTGTACATCAACAAACCAACTTCTCTGGCGCAATTAAAACAAAATATTCGTCTCGAAATGGAAGCCATCACTGAGCGTACTTGCCAAGCCGTCATAAGAAATTTTAGCGCTAGGTTGAATGAGTGCCGTGAACGCGAGAGTAAACATTTGGATGACATTATTTTTAAAAAATAAATTCCCAAAGTCTTAATATTTTAGAAATAAATAAACATTTTACTAATAAACTACTTAGATTTTTTTTTAATTATATTTATAAATATAAAATTTCTTTTGAGACACCTTGTATATTGCTATATATGTTTTCTAAAGATAAAACGAATATAGTATTAACATAAACTCTTTGACGATCTCATTTATGTATAGCATAGTTCAACATGTACTTATTTATAATAAAAAGAGGACTAAAATAACTTCTATTTTAGATTATGATAATTTCCATTTAAATATTTGTTCATATTGTGGTTTCAAATTATTTTAAATATTCAGTATGTAATAAACTTTAAGGTGTCTAAATAATTGCAATATTGCGGTCGGCTGGCATTAGCTAGATATTTATAATATCATAATTATTATGGTATAAAAAACATGAATGTTGAGTATATCTGACTGAAAATTAAATTCTTCACTATATTTAAGACGTTGATGTTGTGCCAACCCGAATTTAAGTATTTCATTAAATGAAATACACTTTATGGTTTACTTCTTTAAGCTCACTAATATATAGAGAATGTTACCAATAAAGAGACCCGAGTCCCCTTGTCTATGACTTCAAATTCAATTTAAATATTAATTTCATCTAAAAATAAAGATTATTTAACTTTTACAAAAAATTGCATGCATCTATATATGTCATGAAAATATTCAAAGTGTGTAGCTTAATACATATAAAACTATATTTGTGAAGGATTTTAAATAGAACTTAAAGATGTATTTCTTACTTAAAGATGTTTTGAAGTGATTTTGTTAATTTATCTATTAATCATAGAGGCGTTGTTGATTTTATATATATAAACTCACTTAATCTGGAATACTATAATATATTTTTATATATCTATCTTCTATAATAATATTGTTTCTATCTTGTAAATATTATAAGTCCAATTGTAAGCTCTGTCTGCAAAAATAATTACCAAATGGCGCAGGAAAAATGTTTTAATGTTAATAGCAAATATGCATGTACAATTGTTAAAAGATATCCAAGAAATACTTCTATATTAATTTGAGTTTGTTTCACAAATGTACATATTACATTTTTGTTATGCGCCCCTTCCTACATAATAAGGCTCTGTTGTATGAATAACACAAAAGAAAGAATAAATAAATTGAAATGAACATGTTGTAAATCAGTCGTTTTATTTATGTTTTACAATTCTTTATAATATATCTTATAATATACGAAATTTTTATGTAAAAACATTAAAATTTCGTATATTATATTCCGTATTCTGATTTTCTAAGAATCTTTTTCTAATAACAAAAGAATTCCGACAATTTTAGAACCTACCATTTATACATACAGTCTATTAAAAAATTAAAAATATTTATTCTGTTTTAGAAAATATATATTTTTTTATGTTTGTTACCAAAAATATTTTATCTATGACAATATTATAATTAACTAGCGGCCCGCTCGCGGTCACACCCGCGTGAACTATGTTATTATTAATTTCTGTCTCCATGACTACGTCCTAGTGACGTCTATGCAAAATTTGACACTCCTAGCAATTGTCGTAACGAAGTTTCATACAAACTTTCGATCCCAAAAACAACCCCTTAGAAGTCGAATATTTCAAATTCCCGTCTTAGCGAGCACTTACGTCCTATAAGTAACTCCTATGCAAAATTTGAGATTCCTAGCACTTGTAGTTTCTGAGATTTCGTGATGAGTGAGTGACCTTTCGATTTTATATATATAGATAAGGATACATTTATCATTTCCACAAACGTTCACCTGAGTCTTCCTAAACATCCCCAAGACCCGTTACGAGCACTTCAAATTCTCGAAACTCGTAAGATTAATATTCCTACCCATTCCATTGCCGTTCTCTACTTCTGCCGAATTATGGAGACATTGCGTGTTGAGTGGCGGAACTCAACGCCGCGCTTTGATTCATTACCCAAGCGAAAAAATGACAATATTTAATTAGTTTATAATTACACACTTGTACCTTGTGCAAGAAAATCTGGCAAATTCTGTAAAGGCGGTCTCTATAGGATGCAGGTTTTCACTAAGATGGGTGTTTACGATATTCGATCACTATGGAGTTGTAACGTTGTTGTTGAAACGCTAAATTTTAGCATAATTCTAGTAATAATATTATCCACATCGTTGAGGACCTAAGTCATCGATTGAGCGAATAGCTCGTTCTTGCATGAAAATGATTGATTTAATAGCGGCAGCAATGCCCCAAAGTCAAATGCCGTAGAATATGAAACATGAAACTATGTCCAGTAAGAAAAGAGTGACATGTGCTCAACTGGCACGCTCGGAACGCCATACACCATGAGACTATGAAAGTACCTAAGGTAAACAAAGTAAGCTGTTTCTAGATCAGTTTCTAATCTTTTTAACTGCGAAAGTGGGCGAGCTAAGTTTATTTGCCATTCCTTCCATATAAGACTCTGTAATTTACCACTGTAATTTGGATCAATGGTAATACCTAAAAATACCGCGCCGGCTTTAATTATTTTCGTTTTGATGTTCTAAAAATTAGATTCTTCTGCCGAAATTTGGAAGCATTGCGTGTTGAGAGTAGTAGGGGCGGCGAAGAGGGGACTTTTTGGAGTCATTCGAGCGCATCAGATTAAGATACTGGGGATTCCTTGTACTCGGTTACGTACTTCCACCAAATATGAGCTTCCTATGTATGGCCGCGCGTCTAGGATAAAGGATCAGATTAGTAAAAAAAAATTGATCATCGGACATTCTCGAGCGCGTCAGATTAAGATAGGGTAAGTTAGTTACATGCTAAATCGTGTATATTCCACTAATCTGACAATTTGAGAGTGACGCAAAGGAGGGAGAGGGCTCCAAAGTTGTAAAAAAAAAACGTTATCTGGACATTCTCGAGCGCGGCTAATTATTTTTTTATTTTGAAGGGAATCATTCAAGGATTACGAAAAACATATAATCTGACAAATTCCACAAACCGAAGTAATAGAAATTGATTGATAAAGTTTAATATACCTAAGAATTGCATATATTCCTCTCACCGTATTTCTATTCCTATCGCACTCTTTTTTTATTTATTGGTCCCTAACTCATCAATTAAGATGATAAATTAAAAAAAATATTTGAAAAAAAAAAAATTTTTTGTACTTTTTTTTATAAATACAAGTATTCTATTTCAAACATACATTCTTTTAGTTACATTCTATTTCTTGAGCTTTTCTATTGATTGCTTTCAATGAATAAAAAAATTGAGGCCAGTCGTGGCGCAGTGGCACAAAGTGTGACAGTAAAACAGACTGGTTGTGGGTTCAATCTCCATTCCATTAGATGAAATATTTATTGAAATTTATATTTCCATTTCTTCGCTCTGGTGTCGAGGCAAAACAGTGACGTTAAGTGCTGCTACTCAACACTCAATGCCTTCAAAATTTGGCAGAAAGTGGGGAACAGAGTGTCTTAACCTTAGGTTCCCTCCGCCTACCCTGCTGTGTGCGGGATACAACGTAAAGCTGACTTGTTTCTTGTATTGGTTTAAAAAAATATTAATAATTGTCAGATTAAGCAAGTCCCTTCAGATAATCGTCTGATTTTGAGATATCACGTCTAGGGCATGAAGATGAACCATATATATCTTAATCTGACGCGCTCGAGTATTTCAAGATGACGATTTTTTTTTGCATTTTCAAACAACGATTACGAGCTTGCGTCACATCCAAATCGTCAGATTATTACATAAGAGCTTTTTTTTAGGTTCACTTAACACCCCCTTAGAAAATCTGACGCGCTCGATAATATATATTTTTTTGCCATTTTTAACTCTTACGTACGACCACCTCCACCACGGAAACTATCAGATTAACATATTTTCATGCTTAAGAAGACGTAGGCAATTTATGATATCAATATCTGACGCGCTCGAGTATGTCCATGGAACAGTTTTTTTTTACATTTTTGAAAATCTATAACCCCTCAACCCACCGGTGAAACGAAATTTTTTATATGACATTTTTTTCTTGTTATCATCTAAGCTTCGCAACCCAATAGGTCTCTATGACGCTCGAGTGACTCCACAGTTTGCTGCTTCGCCTCCCTAACTAGAGGTAGAACTCAACGACGCGCTTTGCCTCGACACCAGAGCGAAGAAATGGAAATATAAACCTAAATAAATATTTCACTTCCTCGATACTTAATATATGATACGATTCCTCGGTACTTAATATATACCAGTATTATCAAGTATGCTATTACAAAAATCCTAATAGGTATCTACCTACACATTTCTCAGCAAGATTATATATAATAGCTTATCACTAAAAAAACTTAAATAAAATATGTATTTATATTCCAAGAACGTCTTGGAATTTACTTTATTTATTCTTATTTCTTATTTTTCTATTCGCGAACGCGCTTTTAGGAATGATGAACGGACCGACCGAGCTTATTAGGAGTTAAGATCATCCTTTATGTCTGTCGGCTGACCTAAATAAACATAATCTTCCGCTTATGAAGGTATAAACATTTAATATCTCCTATATAGAACACAAACAAGCATCGGTGTGTTCATGTTGTTATAAAATAAACATTAGGGGTGATTCTCCTTGCTCGCCAAAAGTATGGAATTGGTAAATGGTCCAGCAAGGGCGGTTATACTCGTATAGTTATTATTGGTAATCAACGTTGGTGGCGTTGGTCTTTGTGAGTATTTAATTTTCACGTCATTAATGTTAAATGTTACTTTAGTAATTACGTAAATATAATTTTGTTGTCGTTTTCTTGCCTTATTTTGGTGCGAAAAAAGAAAGACAAATAATACTTTTATTCCATTCAAATAAATTGCATATATATTGTGAAATTTTACTTAAATTAAATATAATTTCTGTTCTGTAAATGCTTGGGGGCATGAAATATTTGTAGCAAACACCTATTTATTATTAAAGAGAAATCGATAAATTCCGTGCGGTTTGGCGAATAGTGGCTGCATGCCCATTAGCCATATCAAAATGTAAATTCTGGCACATAATAATTCTATTAAGAGCACACGTATTTTGTTAATATACCAATTATAACAATTTTAACCTCTTATCTTTTGGCATGCCTACAATACGCTGTATGAATAAAATCTATTGTAATCTTTTTATAAGGAACCATTTTATAACTTTGGCCCCAGCACCGTTGGCGTGCAATTTAAAAACACAAATTTTAAGTCATTTTATGCTATAATAATCGAATATCAGTATAAAACTTAAACTTTAGATTCTCATAAATATTTTAGATAGTATCACCATTGATGTTACGTATCCTATTAAACCCGCAGGCTCTTGTAAGTAGTTGTAGTGTCAAATTACTCTGTCTTCTACTTTGCGCCCTATTCTAGAGACCAATTATTGAAAGGCATTTATTGGCACAGGACAGAAAAAATGAGACTTATAAGCCTCGCTTGCCGTAGTATCCCACAGCAACCTTATCTTCTGTAATCGTCTGTCTCTAATCGTAATTTTTTTTATTAAGAGAATTGATCTTTCTTAATTATTCCAACTCCATTCCAAACTTTAATTCAAATTCAAATTCAAAATATTCTTTATTCAAATAGGCAATTATTATAAGCACTTTTGAATCGTTGAATGAACGTATGAACAAAAAGCTACCACCGGTTCGGAAGGCAGTTCTGCTGAGAAGAGCCGGCAAGAAACTCAACAGTTGCTCTTTTCAAAATCAATGGTACAATCTATTACATTAGCTGGCAGCTATCCTGCATTACATTCAATAGACATTAATTCCATACATGCTTATCCTCTAAATATTCTTGAACAGTGTAATACGCTTTACTTGTTAGAATTTTTTTTACAGATATTTTAAATTTTTGTAGTGGCAAACTAAGAATACACTGCGGAATTTTATTATATACACGTATACTCAGACCCATAAAGGATTTATTAACTTTTTAGAGGCGAAAACTTCGTGTAAGAAGCTTATCTTTATTTCTCGTTCCTATCGTATGATTGTCACTATGTTTACTATGACAATGTATATTTTGTCGGACAAAGAGATTATTAATATTACAAGATTTTAAATATAATTAACCTACTTTATTAAAACGTTAACATCTTCAATTATCATGAAAATTTGTTTATAGCACAAAGCTTTGTGAATATCAATATCATTAAAAAGGAATTTATTATATTTTTCTATTTGTTAAAGAAAATTAAGCGTCTTATTTCACCAGCTCCTGATATTAATACATAATTTATATCATATTTTCGGCGACAAACGAATAGAAACGAATATATTATTAAATTTTCAAAAGGCTGGTACAATTTCATCAAAAATTAAGCTATGTTTGATTGTCATGTATTATTAAAAAAAAAATATTAAAATAAAAAGAGAAACTCAATTATATTGCATATGTATATTTTCGTTATTGAAACGTACTAATAAGATTGTACGGTAAAAATTAAGAAATTATAATTTGCTTCACATATGTTAGGTACATTTTTCTATTACTAAACATTTATCCCATTGAGGCCGTCGTGACGCAGCGGCACAAGGGTGTGACTGTAACGCGATGGTTGTAGGTTCGATCCCCACTCGAGGAAGTGACATATTTATTTACGTTTATACTTCCATTTCTTCGCTCTGCCACTCAAAACGCAGTGTCTCCAAAATTCGCTAGAAAGTGAGAAACGGAGTACCTTAACACTGGGTTCTCTCTGCCTACCCTGCTGTGTTCGGGATATAACGTGAAGCTGATTTATTTTTTATTTTATTTTTATTTATCCTATATGAATATTATTCCAGTGCCTCCAAAGGGAGGTTTCCATTTTACATGCCATACTGGCTGAGGAGTGTTAGTGCCGCTCGTAAACCTACTTATTATAGAAGCGACCCACTTACGCATGATTGCATAAAAATCCACTACCTATTCCTGCCCCCCAAAACATCGTCGACGCACTGTCGAAGTATCCCTAGCACGACACGAAGCGATTAGTTGTAGATTCGATTCCCTTTCGTGGAACTGGAATAGTTATTGAAATTACGCGGCGTTCAATTTCGCCCTCAACACTTAATGCCTCCAGAATTCGGCGCAAAATGAGTGTTTAAACGCAAAATGAACACTAAGTTCCTTCTGAGAAGAGAAGATTATTATTATTAGTGGACGAAAAATTAACAGATAATTAAGTAAAATAAATTGAGAGATATTGAAAAGATATTGAGACACTTAAGAACTCTTAAAAATTAAGATATTAAAAAATAAAAATCACTTACAAATAATTCATCCAATGCTTATTGAGCTGTTTTCAGAGTACCTACAGCTTTTACAATAATTTTTATTTACAATTCAATTCTTTATATAGTCACAATATTTTCATACTAATTCTAATAACAAATTGAAGTTGTCCGTGTGTCCGTGTATTGGAAATCCACCGGAAAAGACGCCCCCATTCCGCCAATTAACACAGTCGGTAATAGAAACAATATCAAATGACGTCCTCGTAATTACAGTTATTTAATTAATATAAAGGGGATGTTTAGAAATAATACCATATATAATATAAGGTTATTAAATTGCACTAACACTATATTCAAGACTTAGAAAAATGATAACATTTTTAAAATGTTGATTAGTTGGTAGGTACTTAATAAAAGTAAAATAAAATAAAAAATCATTAGTTGAATTGATATTATCTAAAAAAAACCTTCACGTCGCGCAAGTGTCTTCCGAAATATTTTTAACGTATGATCCTCCACAGTAGGCCGTCCCTGCGTAGACAGGTCTTATAAAATAGAATTTACTTAAAGCAATTATTTATTAAGATTACAAACAATATTTTAAGTCCTGCCAGGCATTCCGTGGTACTTGTTAAGGGTTAATTAGGGTAGAAGATATTTGCTTATAAAGTTATTGGAATTACTTAGATGTTAAGAACTAAAGTTTCTATGAAATTATTCGAATTTCGAACTAAATACTAATTTCCATTAATTTCTTAAGTTTTTATCATCTATTGCAAAGTTTATGAGTTGCAACTTTAGAATACTAATGAATTCATTGGGATCGTTGTGGTTCGGAGGCACAACGATATGGCTGTAACGCGATGGTTGTGGATTCGATCCCCACTCAAGGGTACCAATCGATATTTTTATTTCTTCGTTTTAGTACTAAGGTAAAAGCCCGGCGTTGAGTACCGCCAATCAACACGCAATGCCTCGAAATTTGACGTGAGCAAAGAGCACTTAATTAAATCTCATTCTCACACATTATTCTTACATTTCTACTTGATTTCTATTTGTTTTTTCAACTCGCCAAAGGATGTCAGAAAGGAGAACAAATTACTTAGCATTACATGTATTTACTGTGCGGTTGCCGGTCCATCTCAATACAAAGGGAAAAGTTCAGATTTTAGAGTAGCACTTGACACATGCAAACCAAGGCATAAGTAGCGAGCGCACAAACGCTCACATTCATTCCTAGTCAGGACCTAATTTAATCTTCTATACTTACAAATTAATTGTAAAATGTTTTCTGTTGAGTAATATTAAAATATTTGTATACTTTAACATTATGCGTTATAGGCACACTTTTTACCCATGGTATTGTAAGTTCTGCCATTCTGGGGGGAATACGTGTTAAGTGGCGGCACTTAACACCGCGCTTTGCCTAGGCACGAAAGCGAAGAATTCAAACCCACAACCTGCCGCATATACGGACACACTATCTTGCTTGTGTGCCCTGCCCTATGTCACGACTGGTCTTAATATTATTGATGGACTGTAAACACCACACTTTGGTGCTTATTCAGGAGAATAATTACAAACTCGACGTGTTGAGTAGCTAGACATGGGGACGAACTAGCAATGTCTTGGCAATAGGACGGAATATAAGAATCATAGTGTTTTAACAATAGTGTTATAACACTCTGATTCTGAACCATAGGGTACCTCTGACTACTTTACTATAAGGGGAAAAGCTAATAAAGCTGAATTCGTTTTTAAATTATACATTTTTACTAAATGTAATAAATCATCAAAGTAGAAGTACATTTTAATATTCCATTATTACACATTCAAAGTGAGAAGAGTCGAGAGAGTAGGTACACCAGATAATAGTCGATGAATGCTTGGCCTAGAATGTATTCATCCATAGACGCGTCTGGGTCAAGAGATGGGTGCTACGAGTTCAAACATTACATTAAAGGGTGTACTCATATGCAACGTTCATTTGTCATTTTGTAACCATTTATCTTTAACTTTATTTACATTTTGTGATAGTACATTTGAATTAATTTTGTTATTGAAATAACTTTACGAGTTATTTAAAATGTAATATATGGGTATCTTTATTAATTATTTTCATTTCTTACACTTAAGTCGCATTTTTTATGAATTTAAGAACGTAAAATCTTAGCGATAGTTTCTTTACGCCACTTCATACGATAAATTTACTACACGATAAATTTAAATATTTTTATTTTAACATTCGATTCGATTTTCGAAGAACATTAAGTAAAATCCTACTATACTATACTGTAATAATAACAATCCCATCAAAATCATTTCCATATGAAATGTTACAAAGAAGATGGCTCGCACTGTCAAAACGTTATTAGCTCTCATGTAGCGCCAAGTTTCTAATTAGAAGCGCTGACTCTGTATACCTTGGCCAAAATATGTGGCTTCACAGTTTCGTTACAATGAATATTGGATAATTTGGGATTGCCCATGGGATTTTAATAAACGTCTTGGCTTAAATATTTTCTGTAAAATATAGTATTTTAAATTAATATACCTTGTAGAATCAGAGTTTGAAACTTAGCTTTACATGAGATCTGATATTTTTTTTGACGGTACGAGCTATTTTCTGTTGGCAACCTATACCATGAAAATAAAAAACCTCTCCATCTAATATGTTGCCAAGAGAGATCATAAAACTGCAAAGGTAGGATAAAATTTAACAAAATATAATAAAATATAACATACAACTGTACATATTTTAATCTTTTGCAAAAGTGCTTTGAAATTGATTCAAGTATACGAAAAAAATGTTTTGGTTATTATGAAAAAACACAATAGCTATTTTCAAAAATACCTTTACTATGTTTTCATTATTAGTCTCAAAATATTAATAGCAACCCACGTATATCATTTCATTTTCACTACAAATTCATATTTTTACGCAAATAATTGTACTCATTAAATTCATCATTCATTAGATATGTAAATGTACGAAATGTAAGGCTTGAAACGGCGCATTGAGTTACTCTCCCACTGCGCAATAGTTAATATGAAGTGAAAAATAATAACAACTAATTCAGAAAAAACCGGTCAAGTGCGAGTCGGACTCGCCCACCGAGCGTTCTGTAACAATTTCAGGATTGGAGGTGAAAGAAATCCTCTTTTCACAGGGCAGATCAATTACAAACCTTAACACTTTATACACTTAGCACTTAGAACTGTCACTTAAACACTTAGCACTTAAGCTTTCACTTGATAATTTTTGATTAGAGCTTGTTGATGAGAGTACAGCGTTAGGAAGACAGTGCTTAACTCTGCTTTTTTAATTATTTTTATAGTACAAATTCGAAAAGGAAATATTTATTTAAATTTATATTTTCGCTCTGGTGTCGAGGCAAAGCGCGGCGTTGAGTTCCGCTACTCAACACGCAATGTCTCCAGAACTTGGCGGACAGTAGGGAATGGAGTGTCTTAACACGAGATTCCCTTTGCCTGCCCTGCTATGTGTGTGAAGCTGATTTAATTTGTTAATTTTAATTTAAATAACATATTACTCCATACTTACATCAAACATAATATAGAAATACCGTATACGTTGTTGTAATGAAATAAACAAGAAGAGAATAAAAATGTGGATCGAATGTCTAAAATCTATAGCGTTTAAATCGGCATGTGATTGCATAAAAAATGATAAAACTTTTGTAAAATTATTACAAAAAAACAACAACGGACACTAGTACTATGAAGTAATCATTTATAGTATAAATAAAAATATTTTCACAACAAAATAAATGGACTTTTCCCTTGATGTCGATGTCAGCCAGGCAGGCGTGTGTATTATTTACCTTTTGAACAATCTATTTTAAATAACACGTCTCCTGGCATACACGTAGTCATTTTCGTAAGGTATTACAAAGCAATAGAATATTTTATATAAAACTTTATTTAATTTATGAGTTTTTTATTCATATTTATGTACATAATATGTTACACATATATGTATATGTATAAATACAGCAAACTTGCAAAATTTTAATTGCATGATCTTGCTTGCTTCTTATTAACAGAGAAAACCTGGTGTCAAAACTCTCCGTTCTCCTATTTCTCCTATTGGCGCTATCTCTGGAAGGGCCCCACTTTCTATTTAGTGAGTAGGCATACTGTCTTAACTGCATATTAGACTAATAGTCCTCAAAATTTAGGCTTTGTTAAAATGACGTAGGTCTGGTCGTCTGGCGCTCTGGGATCTTGGGCTATAACGCCCAACTATAACGGGCTATAACGTCTACGGGCTGTAACCACGGGCTATAACGGGCTATAACCACTTGGGCTATAACGTCTGCGCTTTACCTTGACACCAGAGCGAAGAAATAAAAATACAAATTTAAATAAATATATCATTTCCTCAAGAGGTGATCCAACCTACAACAAAGCAAACATTTCTTTGTTGAAAATTGAAAATAAATATTTTATTTTTATATTAATTACGAACACAAAAGATGACAAGAGGAACAGTTGTAATTTTAATGAAGTTATTTGTTCAGTACAGTGTAGTTATTCAGAACAAAAACCAAAGCCAGGATTAAAAAGTTTCGCCGCCGTATTACAGGCAAACTGTCGCCGGGTGTGACTTACCGGCATTATTTTGTCACAGCCGACTTTTAGGAGTCTTAACGACTTTTGGACTTTTTGGAGCCTATAAAGGATTTTCTGTTATATAACACAGAGTGCTTTCAGCAATAAATATGGTCTTGTTTGTTTCAATTTAACCTTTAAATGGATATATTTTCAGTCAAAGGGTAAGTAGATGAAAACTTTCTGTAAATATATATTTAAATAAATTATAATTTTCCAGTTGTACCAGTCTGTACACTAAAATTTACAGTTCTTTGTCATCATTTAAATAAAATGTGCTTTTATAATACAGTGGAATCTACTCTATAGAGATTACTTCTCAAAACATCGAGAGTCGGGAACTTGTTTAATTTGATGCGAGCAAGGATATCATATGTGTGAAACTCGTGACTTTCTTAGTCTATAATCATAATTAACAAATCCCCGCCGCCTCGCTCGCTTGAAGTATATTATTATACTTCTGTCTCCGTTACCCTCTTTTCACCGAATTTTGAAAGCATTGCGTGCTGAGCGGCGGAACACCGCGCTTTGTGTCGACACCAGATTGAAGAAGTGGAAATATAAATATAAAATAAATATTTAATTTCCTCGAGTAGATCGCGAACCCACGACCTTTAAAGATTGCGCGAAATATCAAGCTGAAATAATATCAAATATTTCGATTTAAAGTCTTGTCCTTTGCTGCAAATGCAGCTATTTTTAATTTGTATAAGTCGTACTTCCCGTTGACAATATTGGACCTGAAACTGGTATCTCACACTCAGTGAGCGAATTCGACTCGAATTCGACCGATTTTTTTATAAATATATATGATGACTTTACCTATGACAGCATAGTCGATCTCCCCTAAATAAAGAAAACAGTGCCCACGCAATCAAAGTTAAAATGTCCATTTTAAATGGATCTTTCCTTGTTTATTTTACTGTTCTATATAGAATTGATGAATATTCATAGAAGTGGAATATTTTGTACATCGATTCCATATAAAAAGCTGTACAAGCTTCTAAAATGTGGAATGATCAACTTTAAAATATTTATTTACATTTACATATATTTTCATTTCTTCGCTCTGGCGTCGAGCAAAGAGCGGTGTTGAGTTCCGCCACTCAACACGCAATGCCACCAGAGTTTGGCGGAAAGTGGGAAACGGAGTGTCTTAAAGGTTCCCTTGTTGAATTGGCGTTATCTTTTGTAACTATTTACTAAACTAAAGTAGTTACTATAATTTATAATATTTTACTTGTAAAAAATATCGATTCAATAGCATTTCTAAGAAAAGATGCTCTTCACAGTTCCACCTTCGCTAGGCGATAGCGTCCCCTTCACGTTTGTGATTCAAGATCCGCGTCTAGACGGCGCCAGTGGGTTTGTGAATCATCTGCAAAACATTATTTGATTGCAGTGCTGATTCACTTGTAGTAACTATTGATTTCAAAAATATTTCTCCAAAAAATTGTAAGAAGCATGCATAGATTGTAAAATATGAGCTAGTTCACGTTTTCTTAGTAAATAATATTAAAGAAGAAATATATTACCTGAAAACAAACAAACTGAAAGAACTTGTCAAAAGTTAAACTCATTGCAAATGTCGATACGCAGCAAAATTACTCCAAAATGTCGTCACTTCTACCTTCACCGCACGCAATCTGTCACTGTTCTCATTTATTGTATTTATTTATTTACTTGGATGTAGAGGATTGACGTATTCACGGCAAAACAAGCATTCTCTCAGGAATTAAATAGGTACCTAAAGATAATTATGTCTAATTATAAGCCTTGTGTAAGTAACAGATAAAAATAAACAACAGACATAAAAATTTGAACTGAAAAAAATAAATTGCTGCTATTCTGTAAATATTGTTCCCAACGTGTAAAAGCCTTTTCATTGAAATGCATGCCATTTTTAGCATTCTACGGCTGCTGGTGCCCTAACCAAACTTTGAGGCATATGTTATTTTAGTACTACCACAACTACGTACTATTGTCGTAAGGATATTTTTAATAACATAAGTATAAAAAATTGTCCAAAACTGGAAGGAATATAGGCATTTCCATAACAGTTCCATGGCTCAACGCATGGTACCAATTCTTATAAGGTTATATAACGGATCTAGTGACCATACGATCATATCCATTTAGTTTATTACAACGCGATGGATATAAGTTCGAAACAAGTTCAAATGAAGCAACCGATGCGGCAAAGGAAATATAATATTTCGCGTCATTACCCAACTTTTGTTGATATTTCCGCTCGAGCTCAGACACCATCTCGGCTCGTCGCATTGCGGCCAGATCGAGAATGTAAGCCGACTTATAAATTGCTTTAATTTAATATATCGTAACTGCGAAGGGGATCCGCATTGGCAACCATTTTTCTTTTTAAGGGGCCTTTGGCATCGTATCATAAATAACATCTTCCTAAAACTTCACGCTGCACGAACTATTGTCTGCAACTGCAATAGGGGAGGGAATTTATGATCGCCAGCAATAAAATAATGTAGCGGGAACTCTAAGATAAATATCGAAGAGGGAGGCTAAGAGATTGGGAATGTTGTTACAGTCTCTAAAATAATTCTGTGGCCCTCGTATAGTGGTTTGAAATAACATTCAACACATTTTATGTTGTATAAAATATTGTTTAAGTAAAAATTAAAATCAAACCCAAAACTATATGTGAATGTACACAGACTAATAGGTAAAACCCGGATAGTTGCCTCGGACGGATACTTGCCTCAGTTTCAAATGCTCTATGTTAGACGTGTTGTCAGTGTTTCTTTTTGATCATAATAAGAAGCGTCCCCCGCGTAGGACTCGATGCCGCATCAGCTGTCGAAGTATGGGCGCGAGTTTTGTCCGTGTGAGTAAAAATCTTCCGCGACGATACTTTGACGAGCGTTACAATTATATTGGCAAGTAATCTCCGTTAAATATAATTATAACTAATTGCGGTTTCAGTAAAATAATTATTTCTTTGATTGCATTAGAGTTTAAATTGCACTGTAATAAACGTTTTGTTGTTAAATATGTTTTATTTATTTTGTAAAGAAAAAGGGCAAGTATCCGTATCAAAAAGGATAGTTGCCTTACTGTCTTTTGCGGATTGTTGCCCTGGGGCAACTATCCGTAACTACATATTTTAACGAGCAAACAGTTTTTTTTTTAGTTATTTTTTTCATTTGGTTTTACCTTTTTTTCTTGGTGATATTTTTATTGGGCTTTACTATAGTTTATCTATATATATAAAAGGACTTGTCCTCACTGACTGAGGTAAGACGCACGCACAGCCGTAACCGCTGATGGTGGAAACGTGAAATTTGGACAGATGTTTACTTTCATAATCTGGACATCCACTAAGAAGGGATTTTGAAAAAATTTAACCCTTAAGGGGTGAAATAGGGGTTCAAAGTTTGTATGGAAAAAAAATTAAATCGCCACAGATTTTTATAAAATTTGAAATTTAGATTTTTAAAAATATTTAATTGAACACGTGTTTCATCGTTTTCCAGAATTCTCCCCCTAAGGGTCCAAATAAAGGGTTTAAATTTTGTATAGATTTTTTTTTAAATCAGCACCAATTTTTATAAAATTGGAAATTCAGACTCTAAAAAGTATTTAATTGAACACATGTTTCATGGTTTTCTAGAATTTTTCCCCTAAGGGTGCAAATAAGGGGTTGAAAGTTTGTATAGATTTTTTTTAAATCGGCACCAATTTTTATAAAATTCGAAATTCAGACTCTTCAAAGTATTTAATTAAACACATGTTTCATGGTTTTCTAGAATTCTCCCCCTAAGGGTGCAAATAAGGGGTTGAAAGTTTGTATGGAAAAATCTTTAAATCGCCACCGATTTTTATAAAATTTGAAATTTAAACTCTTAAAAATATTTCATTGAACACATGTTTCGTGGTTTATTAGAATTCACCCCTAAATAAGCAAGCGAAGCTGCGCGCTTCCCCTAGTCTTAAATAAAATAAATTCTCAACAGCAAAATGCCTCGCAAGTATAAACGAAAGCCAGATGTGGTGCCGCGCCACATCAGCTGGACAGAAGATAGCTTAGCACTTGCGTTCGAGATCTAAAATAGCAATATCAATTAGCAAATTCAAGAAAATGAAATACCAACAAAGAAGTTAAAGTTGATAATTATTGTGTAAAATGTTTTGAAAATTATAATTTAACTAAATCAAAATCAGATTGGATACAATGTGAGATGTGTCGAATGTGGTTCCATGAAACTTGTAAAACATTCAAAAACCATTGTATGAGACAAGCAAATTGAAAACCTTGGCTTCTGGTAATAATCAATACTAATGCCAAAGTTATTCCCATAATTATTTTTAATATTTAAGATAAATACTAATATTAAATTATTTTTTTAAATTAAAAAATTACATGTTCAAATTAAAAATTTTAAAAACCTTAGTACTTTTAAGTGTTGTTTAGGTAATAATTATAAAGGATCTCAGTAAGTAATTAGAGCTGAATACTTGTTTAATAGATGCTATGCCAAAGTTATTTCTTATTTTTATTGTTGTTCTACCTTTAAAATAAATAGTAATATTTAATTATTATTTTGGATACTTAATTACCATTTTGGAGTCTATTTTGTTGTATTTTTATAATTATATTGACTTTGATTAATACTTAATGAAAGATTGTGTTCAATAACAAAAAGTGATTACTTAAATTAATATAAGTTCGTTTTTATTTGAAAAAAAAAATAGAGAGGCAAGTATCCCCCGAACCATTTTGAACGTAAGGCTAGTATCCGCCATAGTAGGCAACTATCCCCTTTTTTAGAGGCCACATAAAACAGGTTGTACTCAAAATTAATAATATTTATATTTGAAAAAATTGGCTAAGTTCGAAGATTAATATACTATGTTTAAGAACACACATTGAATAGGTAACGTAGTGGTATACATTTCTAACAAAAGAGCTTTTTCAAAAAGTGTGGCAACTATCCGGGGTTTACCCTATTAAAAGCAAAAAATCTTTTTTAGAAAAAGCTTTTATTTGAACGATTTAAAAAGGAGAACATAATTTTTTTCTTTTAAATTATAACTATCAACACATACTTAACCTCATGATACACAATTTATATCATCATAAAAGCTTGTCGCGCAGTTTACTTTTGTAAATAAACCAGTACTAATTTAATTATGTAAAATCTGTAAAAAGTTTAAAATTTTAAAGTTTTAATTTAAGTTAATATTGATAAACGCGACGACGCGACGGGTTTTGTTACATATTTAATCAATTTGAAATATATTTATTATATTTAAAAGTAACTTGTACGCTTATACGTCGTTGTAGCTGATTGCCTAAATACCTTTTACTTATATATTTATTGAATAATGCCTTAACTCGGGACATATGCAGTGGTAAGGTCCTAAAAAAAATACGCTTCTAACGATATGCATATATTAACATGCAATGCCTCCATTATTCCGCAGAAAGTGAGGAACGGAGTGTCTTAGCACTAAGTTTTCTCTACCTACCCTGCTACTTGCGAGATACAGCGTGAAGCTGAAAAAAATATAAATAAAGAGAATGACACATAAATTTCAAATTATGGTTATATTCTAAACAAATTATATTAAATTTGTACAATACATTGTTGCCTTTGTGTTGTTCCAATTTATAAGCTATATTACATTTATAGTACAATTAGTAGGATAAATTATGCTTTATTACCTTTGTTTTGATATTAGCGAAACAATGTGAAAATTAAGGCGACAAATTAGTCCACTTCTGACAATTGAATATGAAGCATAAAACATATTGCATGTATTTGTCAGTCAATTTCAGATGTAGCTGGACCTAAAATGTGTCCTATTTTATACAGGTGACACACCAGTTTGTTGATTATATTAGTAAATAATACATAAATGTAATAATATAATATACAAGAACCCGTCGTGGCGCAGCGGCAAGGCAAGGCAAGGGTGTGAATGTAACGCAACAGTTGTGGGTTCGATCCCCACTCGAGGAACTGAAATATTTATTTACATTTATATTTTCATTCCTTCGCTCTGGTGTCGAAGAAAAGCACGGCGTTGAGTTCCGCCACTCAACACGCGATGCCTCCAGAATTCGGCAGAAAGTGAGGAACGGAGTATCTTAACAGTAGGTTCCCTCTGCCAACCCTGCTGTGTGCGAGATACAGCGTGAGCTGATTTAATTTTTACTTACGTAAATGAGCATGATTTTTATGTACCTTTCATTGACGCTGTTTTTGAAAGAGCCCAAGCAAGCTGGTAAGAGATATAACGGCAATTCAAAGCCAGGCACAATCATGGTGTTTTTTATTAAATTTAATATCATCAAATAACCAAAGAAATCCATCTTTTATATCTCACAGCAAAAATTTAATTACATTTTTAATAAAGTTAGAATCTTCATTTTATTTAAATATTTTCAGAAAATTTTATATTTTCATATTAAAAGATAGCACCTGAAAAGCTCCTTTTATCTGAATTAATGAAAGTCGACTTGAAGCCAGTCGTAACGCAGGGGTGCAAAGTGTGACTGTAAACCGACTGGTTGTGGGTTCGATCACCACTCGATGACATGAAATATTTATTTAAAATTACATTTCTTCGCTCTGGTGGCGAGGCAAAAGGACAGTGTTGAGTTTCGCCATTGAACACGAAATGCCAGCAATCAGACAAAATCCAGAATTCGGCGGAAAGTGGGGAACGGAGTGTCTTACACAAAGTTATTCTTAATACCATGCAATCTAATTAGAAAACATTTAAATTCAAGAAAAACTAGAATTTAATCGCAACATGATATTACACACATACTTATTCACTCTTTTACATAATTTTCAGTCTTTTAGTAAGTTGAATGAAAAAGAAACTGCGATTGCCTTTAGTAAACTCAATTATCGATTCCGAGGAATTGTTAGCTATACTAGAAAATATCGGAAAATGTTAAATATTAGCATTTGAAGTTAGTTTAGGTAATGTAATAATTGAACAGACTATAACTATTTAAGCCAACTGGATCAGTTAACTTTTCTTCAAAACAATTTACGAAGTACTTCAGTTGAAATTTGGAAGTAAAATTTAACTCCTGTAGCGTGTTTAAGTAATAAAATTTCTAACAAATATAACTTATTAATGAAGATTTTTTTACTGTGAAGCAAAAAAACTAAAATTGTTACAGAAGGGCGATAAAAAAGAGGATAAGGAGTTTCTTATAAAAGTGCACTAAACCTAGGTAATTTTATGATCTATTTCTAAAGTAAAGTCTTTAAAAGTTCTTTTTAAGTTTTTGAAACTGCCCAATAAATCCCAAAACATTCTGGTGCGCGCTTAAACTTCTATAAGAAAAATGTGATTTATATTGTTATTAACAAGAAAAGATATTTCTTCTTAATAACAATATTAATCACGGAGGAGTCGTGGAGCAGGGGCACTAGGATGCGACTATAACTTGACGGTTATGAGTTCGATCCCCACTCGAGGGTATGAATTATTTATTATTATTTTCGTTTCTTCACTCTAGCACCAAGCTGTTCAGTACGAAACATAATTGAATAGAGTATTAGTTAAAAGAAACCTTTTAAAAATGAACTTTTATTCAAAATGTCAATTGTAATAAAACGTAAATAATATAAAAATTTCAAAAACTTGGTGCTCTACACCAGAAATATATTTTGTGTTATTTATCTATTTTTTATATCAGCTTATAGTTTTTGTATTTATTATTTTCTTTTAGTATAAGTGACTTATCACTATTTTTTTTAAGATTTTTAAGTTTGGCAACAAAGTGTTTTTCTAGTTGAATTTAAAATTAGCGTACTCGCCAAGATGAATCAAACGAGTCTAAACACGACCTGTTCATCTTCCCTAGTCCAGAAGTTGCTTCAGCAACTTTCCGGCTCCATCTTCAAACTCAAGATATCATTTAGCACAGGAGTCACTACCTATCCGACTACCTTTCTATAAAATATCATTATTTAACATTGCCAATATAACGTTGTCGATTGTTATGGAACGAATATTCTATAAATATATTTTGTTATATTGAAAACGATATGAAAGAAATCATGAAGCGTAAAGCTCCAATTGACAAACGAAACATAAAATATTTTGTAGTTCACAATTTTAATTTAAATGTTACTTGTATTTCATATTAAAATTTGTTGAGAGCTTATTAAAAAGAAAATAAATCTTATACTAGGTACACACTCGCGGTTTCGTCCGCTTAAAATACTAAAACTGAATTATTTGGGATTGTTTTTTCTGAATTATATTAGGCTTATATAGAGTAATTAAAAATATACTTTCATTTAAAGTGGTTCTGACAATTCCACCCTGTATATATATATATATATATATATAATATATATATATATATAATGTGTGTGAGTATGATATACCTTTATACTAATATATATTACAATAATTGTAAAACTGGAAATAAAAAGATTTTTATTTCATTTCTTTATTTATTTTATCTATATATAAAAATAAAAACTATAACAAAATTTAATATTGTACTAAATGTAAATCTATAAATATAATTTTAAATCTTGCTCACAATCTCCCAAAATTGTACTTGATCCAAATTATATTTAATTTTTGGTGACATTAAAATTAATTTAACTTTTCATAAATTCACTCTCGTAGTCCATTTGACGTAGCATATATCGCACTAAATCAAATAATATTCCCGCTTTGAATGGACATATTGAATATTTGCTACTGCAATATTCCGAACCGAACAGTTTTCCTTTGTTGTAAGTTGTATTAAATACCATGAAGGCTGTTATGTCCTCCTCTTTGACGTCCAAGCTGGAATCCAAAAAAAATAATTTCAATTACACATCTTATTGCCTTTTAAGTGAATACCATTACCATGTACCTGCACAGTGTGAAATGATTTCACACTGTGCAGGTACATTGCAAGTACTTCTTCAATTCAATTAAGACGTATTTTACCAGACTCGGCAAATACATAATTATTAAAAAAAATAGTTACAATAGCATATTGTAAGCACTGTTTGAAGAAGCAAACGTCGTGTCTGCTTGACTTCCACACCTGACACATGCGTCTAATTTAACTGAACTAAAAACAATTAAATCTAATTAATGAAGATTATAAAGATTAGAAATATTGCGTGACAATTTGTATATAACACACTAGCGGCCCGCCCGCGGCTTTGCCTGCATGAGCTACGTTATTATTAATTTCCTAAAAGTGACGTCCATGCAAAATTTGAGACTCCCAGCATTTGTAGTAACGAAGTTTCATACAAACTTTCAACCCCAAAAACAGCCCCTTAGAAGTTGAATATTGCAAATTCTCGTCTTAGCCAGCACCTACGTCCTATAAATAACTCCTATGCAAAATTTGAGACTCCTAGCACATGAAGTTTCTGAGATTTCGTGATGAGTGAGTGACCTTTCGATTTTGTATATATAGATTAGAGATACCTAGAGTAATAGTTGGAATTGTCATTCCAAGTTAATAATAATAATTATTTGAAATATAAAAAACAATACAAAAAATAATTATAATATAATACTATACTACAACTATTCTATTTTTAAAAGTGTACGTAAGTAAATGTATAATATAATCAAATTATAATATTTATCGTACAAACAAGTACAGGACATTCCAAACTCGTCATAAGGAGCGTGACACCGATTAAATTGCTCACTAGTGCTGTTCCTGGAGCGTGCCTCACTAACTTCTATTTTAAACGGACTCGCTTTTCTCGTTTTGTTATGTAATTGTGAAAGTGTTTAACGAAAACGCGCATGACTGCATTAGCGTATCTCAGATTTTATAATACTATCATTTAAATATTTTATTTTATTTCCTTATGTACCTATATAATAAAAAATAGCTACGATGTTACATGCGGAATACAGGGTTAAGCAAAAAATAAAGATAAGTTATTTAAAGAAGAGAACTAAAACGAGATTTGAACGTAAATAAAGAAGTAATTGTACTTTTAGACTAGGTTTATTTTAGACTAGAATAAGGCTAGGATATTTACATTAAGGACTCCATTATAATTATAACGAAGCCTATCCATAATCTCATACCACAAACTCCAAGTGAAACTTTCTCGAGCTTTGCTTACAAACGTTTAGTATATTGTAGAAATGGTCTAGCGGCGAGGTTGAGAGTATAAACTTAATTGAGTGTATTTATATCATGATCGAAAAGGGCAATTTGCGGAGTATAAGCGACGTAAAGCTTTTATAATGACGTAAATAATACAAATAATGGAAGTGGAAAACTAGTTCTACTTTATTAGTTAGACCTGTTTAATATATAAATATATATATATATTTTTCTATTAAAAGTGAATTGTATTAAAAATTACGACTTCGTGTCGCAGTGGGAGAACATATGACTGTGAACGCGACGATCGTGAGTTCGATCTTCGCTCAGAGGAATGATTATACATATTTCAATTATTTTCATTTCCCCGCACTAGTAGATAACGCGTGGGCTTGAGTTCACCCCTTAAACACTATGTCTCAAATTTGGGGGGCAAAGTGCGAGTTTCTTCACAATGTATGTCTAGACAGACATACATTGTGAACGCTATTCGTACGTTTCGTCGTCGTTTCGTCAGAGGAGACCCTCTGCTGTGCATATAAAACACAGAAACTAGAACGAAAAGCGCTTTAGTAACAAGACAGGACGAGGTATATGTGGAATACAGACTTAAGCTAAACAAATAAGAAATAGATATTACAAGCATTAATATTATATTGGTTTAAATAAATATGGTACATTATCAATATAAAAATTTAATTATTTCTTGTAATGATCACGCTATATCGTGATATACAATGAAATGTTAATTTTTAACTGAACTATAAAAATTCTAATCTACGTGGGCGAAGTCTGCTTAACCCAGGTACTTGTACACCCAGGAAAAGACACAAAAAAATACAATAAAATTATATAAATGTACAAAAGGCGGCCTTATTGCTTAATAGCAATTTCTGCCAGGCAACCTATAATTATATATATATATAATTAAAGGTATAAAATAAATAAGAATATATTTACCATACATAACACATACAAAGCATACATAAATACATATAGCCGTCTCAATATACATACATATAAATAAATATATATATAACTACTACATACATACATAGATAAAGATAAGTACTAAACGGTAAGAATAAAATGTGTAATGGCCGAAAAAAAAAAAAAGGAAAAGAACCTAAATTTTAAAGTGACATGAAGTGTAACTTTAAACGACGTTTGAAAGTTAGAAATGTTTTGGCATTTCTGACATCTAAAGGAAGGGCGTTCCACAATCTACACGCAGTTACAGTAAATGAACTGCTGTAGAAGGAAGAAGTGTTAGAAGGTATTTTGAGGGTCAGATTACGTCCAGAGCGAAGAGAGCGAGAATGTGTGTCGCCCAAATACTCAAAACGTTCTTTAAGGTAAGGGGGGGAAATTGGATTGAACAGAATACAGTAAAGAAGATGAAGGATGTGAGTATTCCTGCGAAGGCGGATAGGGAGCCACTTGAGTTTTTTACGGAAATCAGAGATGTGATCAAATTTGCGAAGGCCAAATATGAACCGAATACATCAATTTTGAATACGCTCAAGTTTATTTAATTGCTCCTCTCTTAAGTCAAGATAGCAAGTGTCAGCATAATCAAGAATCGGTAGAAGGAGATTATTTGCTAACGAAATCTTAGTAAGTATAGGAAGAAAATTACGCAAACGTCTAAGAGAACCTAAGGATACAAATATCTTTCTGCTAACCTCACTTACCTGTGAATCCCAAGACATATTATTATCCAGAGTGATACCAAGGTCTTTTACAGTTTTGCTGAATGGTATAATATCATTATTAATAAGTACTGGTGGTACAGTCGATACATCTATTTTTGAAATAAGTTTTGCACTACCAATTAAAATCAGTTGAGTTTTTTTTGAGTTAAGATGCAGACCAAATAACTTACTCCAAGAAGATATACTCTCCAAGCTTTTGTTAATGTCCTTGATTGCCGTAGGCAAGTCAGATATTTTAGCTTGATTGTATATCTGCAAATCGTCTGCATATAAATGGTAGAGAGAAGAAATAGTACCAGAAATAGTATTTATAAACATAGAAAATAGCAAAGGAGACAACACGCCACCCTGCGGAACACCAGCAACGACAGGAGACCAATCAGAGTACGAATCTTGTATTCGCAAACGTTGCCGGCGTCCGTACAGGTATTCACGAAGCCAGTTAATTGCATCAGGAGATATGTTAAGTGACTTTAAAGTAGCCAGCATGATATCAAAGTCAACGGAGCCAAAGGCATTGCTGAAGTCCAGCAACGCCAAGACTGTGACTTGTTGCCTTTCCATGCCAGAACGAATGTCATCATTAATTTTTACTAATGCCGTTGTCGTACTATGACCAGGACGGAAACCGGATTGCAAAGGGTTCATAAGGTTATGTTGTTAAAGGAACTGAGTGAGTTGGGTCTGAATTAAGCGCTCAAGGACTTTGGATAGGAAAGGAAGAATAGAAATAAGACGATAATCAGAGAAATCAACAGGATTAGGTTTTTTGGGTAAAGGAATTATTTGTGCATCTTTCCATATTGAAGGAAATTGCTTAGATAATATAGAATGATTAAATATATATGTAATCACAGGTAATAAAATATCGAGGATGGGACTGATCATCTTCCGACTAATGCCGTCAGCACCAACAGCATCAGATTTAATGGCTAAAATTGTCTTCTTAACATCACTTTTTGCAAATAAACTAAAGAAAAAACTAGGAACACAAGGAGTGGATAAAGCATTGAGATGGTTAATAGTAGATAATTTTGTTGCGTTATTAATAACACAGGAAGAAGAGAAATGTCTATTAAGTTCATTTAAATTGATATTATTGGGATTTATAAATTGTTTCGCTTTTCCAACTCCGATAGATTTTAAAAAATTCCAAACTTTATATGAGTCTTTTTCCTCTATTACAGATTTGTGTATATGGCGTCGTTGGTTATCTCTACACATCATATTACAGCGATTGCGAGCTTTGTTGTACTTTTGCCGATTGATATCATTAGGATTTTCTTTGAGTTTTTTGATTTTTTAAGTTATATTTGATTAATATTCAGTTATAATCTAAATCATATTAAACTTGAACGCAACAGCAGATTTAAATACAGTTGTTGTTGTTTTATCAATTAAAAGTTCTTATAGTAAAATTTTATGTTAATAGATAATAAAAAAATAATTTATGAAATAAATTTACCCAAAGGCTTGAACCTCACTGAAGGCACAAAAGACAAATGAAATATTCATATAAGTGTACAAGACCCATCTTATAGATTAAATTTGACCCTTGTTCATTATAAAGCTAGGATACGCATACTACGACGAATATGGGCTTGCGGACCGTACTTGAGATGACTCAAGTACCTTTACCTACTTCAATTAGTTTACAAGACTGAGATAAGCTGTCGTTATCTAGTGTACCTGCTAATTAGATATAGCTGAATCAACCTAATATAACTAAAGCGATTTGAGGGTTAACCTTTTTGAGTAAATACATTTTATAATACATTAAATATCTCTTTCGAAGTGATCAAAAATAGATATACCTCAGTTGATGTTTCATGCAAGTGAGATTATAGAATTTATTATTTAAAAAAAATTAAGACAAATTCGTTTTAATTAAATTCAATTCTGTATGAATACGGCTTAGAAGAAGAATCTTGGTATTGGTGTTGTCGTAAGAGTACGTGTGAGAAAGTTAAGCCGCAAGCGATAGCAACAGATATAGGAAGATGCGACCACATTATTACCAACTAATCAACACAGATTGTTATTAAGTAGTGGATTTTTGCCACTGTCTTTCGCATCAGATAATAACGGGCTCTGGCTCCCAATCCCAGCTCCTAAAATATGCTGTAAAAAATTACAGCTGCACTGAAAAACTTATTATCCCAGGATTACCAGCGAGATGCTAGACTTTCTGTCACTGAGTCCAAAAATTCAGGTCGCTTTTGAGCAGACATGTCCATTGTATTGAACAAAGCAAACGAGGAGCAAGCTCTATATTCTGATATGATATCCTACCACGCTTAACATGGGCTTTAATAATAATAGGGTTGTACACTCTAACCTTAATGCCGTCCATCATCATTTTGAGAAGACACGGCCGGCCGGCTTTATTGATAAAATAGAGCATACGTACATACGGCTATAAAACAATTCCTGCCTTCCTTAATTTCTAACGGCACAGTTCGTCAAAAGCAAAAATTATACTAATGCACTAAAATATTAAGAGCAGTGAAAATGAATCAAATAAATATAAATGAACGTCGCCAAGAGTGAATGTCATTTTGGAGGCTTAATAAATTCTTATATTAAAATACTTACGTCAGCATGTAGATGAAGCCTCGTCTCAACTCATTGTCTGCCAGGCGTGCTCCCACATCACAATAGAGGTACCGGGCACATTGTATTGGGTCATACTTTAATATCTTTTTCCATCTCACAGTTGGCGTCTGAAAAATAATTGCAATGTTTGTGTCATGTCAAAACAATTTTTTTCAAAATATATCCAAATTATTATATGGTGGTATGTATATCTCTATTTATTTATTTTTTTCAGTTTAAGTGCTAATTCTTACTAGGATTATGCTAGCTATTAACAAGAGCTAACAAAGTAGTACAGACCAGCGAAAATATTTTTATTGTATAATCTTTCTAAGGAATAACATAAATTTACATATTTTGAATGTTATTATTTAAATAAGAATATTTAAGAAGAATACTTGTGTATTTTCAACCGACTTCTTTTATTCAAAAAGAAGGAGGTTCTATATTCGACAAATATGTACGTCCATCGATTTACGTGGTGAGTTCCACGACTCAACACGCAGTTCTTTAACTCAGCGAAAAAAGGGAAACGGAGTCTTAACACTAGGTTCCGTGTATCTACTCCGCTGAGTGCGAGATATAACGTGAAGCTGATTTTAATGAAATTATAATATATTTCGAAAGTACCTACTTTAACGATTTTAGTTAGATTCTGATTGCGGGATCCATGCATAATAAGGGAATTCTTTATTTCTTAAGGGCAAATTATCGATACTGGGGCGATTATTTAGTTTTTACCGTAACGTTGTTATGGTCAAGTAATTGTCATAGTTGAAAATGATGAAGAAAAATTAATCCCTTCTTTCTAAATTTAATAATGTGTAAACACAGCTTCTGAATCTGAAGCGGTCTCAAAAACTTCTCAGTTACCGTATCGTTTTTTTGGGCTTTTTGTTACTTAATATCCATAATCCCACAAATATGGAAAAATAGATCAGTCCAAGCAGTGCCCTCTGTACTTGGATAAGCCTAAGAACGCTACCAGTGTCGGCCTGTACACTGATAGGGACAACAGTACCGACTGATGACATGACATGATGACAGATACTGGTGATGATTGCCTCGAATGGGGATCGAATCCACAATACAGTCAGACTAAACCACTGCGCCATGATTGCCTCTATTAATTAGGAACTCTGTACCAATAAATAGTGTTCAAATTATGTTTATCTTTGGAGAAAGTTCTTTAAAGTTTGAAGTTCTAAGAACTGCGGGTCGGTTAACATACAAAAAATATAAAAAACGTCTGAAGATATGAAGTTTCAAAGAAAGTCGTCAGTTGACCAAGTTTACAGAAAAAATATATCTTAATATATTTTTTTCTTTTTGATTTTTCCTAGATAAGACTTAAGATTTAATATTCTAATTAAAAAATATTTTTTGTGTGCCTCTTAAAAATGTTCAAGGTTTGCTCTTCAATATTTTTTATTATAGCGGTAACAGAAATACATCATTAGTGAAAATTTTAACTATCCAACTATCTCTATTTTTGAGACAGATTCGGATAGACCGAAAAATAATATGGATGTACTTTTTAAGTAAAACTAGTGCTATAGGGTCTCACATACGCAGACTCACACTTACAGTAGAAATATCATAAAGACCTTACCTTATTAAAGGCTTTAATAAAGATAAAAAGGAACATAACCATATTTAAAACAATTCATTATTGTCCCACAGAAATCGTGTTTTAGCAACAAAAGTTAGTTAAAGTTAAAATATACTTTGCTATAACTAAATGATAAACTAAAACGTATTTCTCACTGTACAATGTTTAACTTTAATCAGTAACTTTATTTTATTTTGTGAAACTTAGCAGGAATTATATTCCGGCAACCTTAGAGGAGCTATTCAGTCTTTGTGATAGAATACCTACGCTTTAATTATTCAACCCGTCGCGTTCACAGTCGCACGCTTGTGCTCTGCACCACGATTCACCTGAAGTCTGGCCTCGTGTAGTTCTATCAAAATAAAAATATATACTTACTGATGTACTTGAATTTAATTCTCGCTTGAAAAGAAGACGCAGTAGTTTCGGGGCTGTTATAGCTTGGTAATCCTGAGCCAAAATGTGTAGACAATAGAGTACGCCTATTAGAAGTCCAAGCAGTAGAAGTAGTCTGTAAAGGTATAAAACATAAAAGAATTATACGGCTCTGAAAGTTATTTTTAAACATTTTAGAACCTGAGAAGCCATTAAGACATTTCCGTTTCCTACTTTTCGCCGAATTCTACATTGCGTGGTGATTGGAGGAGCTAAAAGCCGCGCTTTGCCTCGACACCAGAGCGAAGAAATGAAAATATTAAATATATAATGTTATATATGTATAATAAAAAGTATTCTATTAAAATAACTTTAAGAACTGTTTTCAAATGGCAGTAACGGAAAACATATCTTTTTTTCGTTGTTGCCGTTCCGTCAACCATTTTAGTGAGTGATTTATCTACCAAATTAGTTCTCATTGAGTATGATGGTAAAACAGAAAAAAATATATAAGTAACTCCTGTCTGTGATTTATATTAAATATCACTAAAACTATCTGAAACTTTATTCGTAACCGGTAAAACTGGACCTTAAGGTCGTCCTATATACGCAACGGTTATAATTATGTTAGAATTACTCTGGTAACACGACTAACAACGGCGTTGAGTTCTGTCACTCATCACGCAACCAACTTCTTACTTATTGGGTAAACAGTAAAGTGGGAAACAGAATGTCTTTATATTAGGAATGTCTTTACCTAAGGCTGCTTCTTTAAATGTTAATTTTACACTAGGAGGTCGTCGTAGCGCAGGGTCGCAAAGATGTGACGGTTGTGGATTTGATTCCCATTCGAGGAATTATTAAATATTTTCATTTTCAGACGCAACCTGGGAACGCTAGTTCCCTCTACCTACACTGCTACGAACGGGATCAAGTGTGAAGCTAAAAATATTATTAAAAATTGGATTGTATTTGAAATTTTACCAAGCCTAATCTAATTGAATTTCTAGAAAAATGCTATTGGGTTTTATGGATAAAATAAAAAATTATGAATATTCAAGAATTTTGTATTAATTTATTTAGCGGAATATTCCTGAAGTGGCATACACCTTATTAAAAAAAGTATCAACTTCATACATAATACATAATATTATGTATTATGTATGAAGTTGATCCTTTTTTTAGTACATAATATATATATATTACATAATACATAGTATATATATATATATATATTTAAAGGGCTTTAAGTATAAGTTAAAGGGCTTATCTATATAACATATATAAATAAATTTAAATACCTACTTTATTCCCATCTTTGCGTTCCACTTCACAACACAAACAAACTAAATTTGAAATTGAGGCGTTTCTGCACATCGTCTAACCACACGTTGTATTATCCTACTAAAAGCATAAATACCTTGCTTTTATTATACTGTTCTGGTAAAACGTATATTTAAAATAGGCGAATAAACGACGCTCATGGGGAGAGAGTAGGAGGTAAGCCAACTCAACAAGTTGTAATTTGATTTCCTCTTGGGGCTAAACAAGAGACAGAAAGTTCAATTTAGCAAAGTTATACTGTTTACTTTATATACATACTTTAGCTTGTAAAACGTTAACGCAAATGTTTTTAATATTGTAGGTATAATTTAATCTAGTTGTTCATATAGTATTTTTGTAAAAAAAAATATACAAAATGGATATTCATTGTTTTAATTTAATGTATTATAATTTTTAAAAAAATTACATAATTTCAATATTTATTTGCATTTATAGGCAAACAAGCACCTTCACGCTTTTTCCCCCAAAGCCCGGATAGGCAGATAGCCGGAAAAGAGAACCTCCTGTTGAAGACTCGGGACACTAGATTCTTTCTTGGGGTCGGGATTAATGAGGGATAACACCGTTATATTTTTATTAAGTACAAGAATTTTTACGAGCAAATCAAATAAAATCTCGAAAGAATTTAATTTAAATTACAATTTGTGTATAGATTGCTTAGTTGTTAGCCATTAGCCAAAGCGTTAGTTATTTGTTAGCCATTCTAAAATAATCAACAATTTTTTGCTAAATACACTTAAATTATATTAAATAAAAAATTCTATAATTTAAAAGGGCGAAGCCGAAGCGAAGAAAAATATTTATTAAATTTCTTAACAAAAACTTAGTAAATAATTAAAAAGTTTGCAAAACAAGTGCATAATATGTTTAAATCGTCAGAACTAACTTTTTCATACCAATAACCCAGATCTAAAACTTTTTCAACAAATTCTATTTAAACTTTAACTGCATCGAGTATAAAGAAATGACTTCGAAATGTACTATTAACTTTGCTTATTAACAAATAAACTATGTCACAGCATTGTTTGTTCATTTCAGTATTCAATTATAAATAACTCGTAGAACTATAATTATTATAATATTCATTCAAATGTTGATACTTATGCCTTTAAATATGTTATAATATTACTATTTTTGAGGGGTTCGAGGGGGGCTTCCGTTTATCTCGGCCACTTACAATGTGTCACACACAACTCTCTGCTAGTCCAAGATCATCAGCTAACAGACGTGTCAATAAATAAAGCTATTCATAAGATTTTTTCTTTTTTTTCACACTTTCTACCTTCACGCTGTATCCCTAGCGGGATAACAAGAGAGAACGGAGCACTAAACACTACGCTTTTGATTTGCAGAAACTATTCAGGGAAAAGCGTGAAGCTGCTTTTATCTACTAATATTATCAAAACAGACCCGTAACTCGTCCTTACATTATATTAAATAAAGCACATTGTACCAAAAATATTAGCGAAATTACGACAATACTGGAAAAAAAACCAGTTACATATTTTCTTAGTTTTACTTTTATTGCAAATAAATGTTTATCTTATTTATAAAGGCTTGTGACAGTCATGCATATGAAATAAACGGCACATAATTATGTAAACGAATATTAACTTTGACTTCCATTCATGTTAAAATATATTTAAAGTAAAATTTAAGAATTATTGTTAAAATATTACCATAAGTAAGTTTATGTTACACAAATATGGAAGAAAATATAAATAACACCTTGAACACTCACTCTGTTCTCGACTTACGGAGGATTAAAACAGTAATGCAGGTCACAGTACGTTCCCGGTCCGTTCTTGTGCGTGAAATATTCTTATATGCGAGATTAGACACTTGAAAACTTGACTTGTTTCTCATTACAGGTGATCTAATGTTAAGTCTATTTTTAATATGAATATTATTTATATCACCAATTTTGGTAAATTGAGTAAAAATAATTTATTCCCCTAAGTGGAAATCGAACCCACAGATATCTGGTTCTGAGCCAAACGATCTACTACTGCGTCACGTTCACTACGGCCTCGATATTTATTATTCTGTATTAGTTTTTTCAAGAAACGGTGCATAATATCACATTACATCACACATTGCATCACATTACGTTCACAAGACTCGCCAAAGTACGACGACGATGATGCTATACTCTATCCAGCTGGATTATGTTACACTGAAAGCTTTAAATCTATAAAAGTTCTTAAAAGTTTAATACTTGCGAAGGAGTTTTATGACAAATATTTTTATATTGTTTATGTTGCAAAATTGAAAAAATGTATACTTAAGTATATTTGTATTGAACGATGACAATTTTTAGTACAAATATTCAATAGAAGATGAATTTTTGTTTTGATTATAATTTGTATATGTGCGTATAATGTATAATGATTTCATAATATGAAGATGAGTGGAAATCGAAATATTCTTGAAAATACTAATTTGTTGTAATGCCAGGAGGAAGAAGGAGATTAATATAAAATACAATAAGGACCAGTGAAGATAAGAGGGCATGGTCAATTCATATCCTAAGATGCTTAGGGCTAAGCACCCTAGGAACATGATTTGACCATTAGTCTTTTCGAGTCCTGGAGTCATGATCTGTAAATCTGTAAATTTGTAACTGTAAATTATATTACTCTATCAAATTCTTAAAATTAATTTAATAGATATATTGAAGTATAATTTATATTGCAGGTATTATTTTAGATTAAAAAAAAATCATCCCAGACGTAAAAAAGCTTATAAAATAGTCAGCACAATGTGATTTACCCAGTGATACGTTCAACTGACACTTGACAGGTGACATCAACTTTATGAAATAATTGTAGTGCAGCGCCATCTTACTACAAAGTAAAAAGACGTCTAGCACAGACCGACAGTGGCTTTTTGGATCGTCGCTATTTTTTTTTGTTAAACTAGATGGCGCTGACCAGATTAGAGTATGGAATTATAATGATTCGCCATCTATGTATGCAAATAATATTATCTCGTAAATTGTACACAATTAAACTCTTTCATACGATACAAATAAATTCTGTTTAAAGTCCGATAAAAGAGGGCGGTAAATAGTTTGACTTGTTGGTGTTGACTTGTTTCAAAAAAGTTCATAGGTACTTGTCATGCTAGGGAGGATACATAAAAATATATATAAATAAATAACGATATTTATTTTAAATATGTGGTTGAAACATAACTACAATTTGATAAAATAAAATCATTATAAGTAAATATACGCACTCACAGAAAGGCTGAGAAGTACCTAGTGGCTGTCCTGATGTTAGCGATAGATGGCTACGCATATTTGATTTTAGATTTTTTTCTTACCTTAAATTATTTTCTTCAAATCAGAAAGCTAAATTCACGACACAACATCGGCCTTGAGGTATATTGGTCTAACCAAAATGAAAGCTCCTTAATTGTTAAACACACAAGTGAGAACTTAAAAATAATTGTGATAATTAATCCAAATTGTGAGATTTAATGAAACTGTGGTAAGTTCCGTTGGATGTTGCGGGCGAAGCCGCAGGTAACATCTAGTAAAACAATAAAGCTGAAGACAACGAACGACAACGGCGACGACGACGACAATTTATGAGATAGTTCCATTACGAGTTTTGTATTTTTTTACGATCAGAGTTAACCCGGTCACTTCTGATTCGTATGTCATAGACAGCTCTTAGTTATTCTTATAAATAATATCAAATCATATGAGTTGATACACATTTCCCACATAATTTTAACTTAGCTACCATCATCTAATTTTGCATTCTAGGTCGTAAAAGTTCAGCGAGCTTTAAATGTCACATGTCGCAAATATCACTAGGCCCTATTTTATATTTAACTCGCATCAATTATAGTGATTAATGTCTCAAACTTATCTTAGAAATGTGATGAAAACAAACACCTCAGGACAAACTTAGAACCTTAATTTCTTTTCTTCTATAATTTATTTCTTAAATACATTTACGTCCCCTTTTTAGGGCAAAATGGAAAATTGATATTTGTCTACAATCTTTACAAAGATTGAAAGCAGAACCTACTGATTCAGCAAAATTCACTTTCATACTGTCAGCTTTTATGAACCTCGTGTGCTGCGATTCCTATAAACATTCAAAATTATGTAGGTACCTATCCTTGTTGACATTTAGAATCGTATGGCGTTTGTATAAGAAATCATAAAGAAATCATACACTGCTTTCGACTATGAGCTTATAGGTAATATCCGTCGTCTCATCATGTTGTTACCAGAGTTGCAATCAATAACGGATAAAATTGAAATTTACGCAAATATTTGTAAAGTTTCAATGAAGACTGCATTATAGCAAAATACTTGCACTGAGAATTTCGCAGCTGCTCGCTTTCAGAGATAATAAGATATGTGGACGTGGGTTGAAATTTATTTATTCATTTATTCACCTTACGCCGGCAAAAGTGAGTTGAGTTCTGCCACTCAACACGCAATGCCCTCAGAATTCGGCGGAAAGTGGAGAACGGAGTGTCTTTACACTAGGTTTCCTCTGCCTACCCTGTTGTGTGTGGGATACAGTGTGAAGCTGATAAAAAACACTTGGTTCATATTGCCGACATATAAAGTTAAGCTGAAAAAAATTGCACGTCAATAAAAAACCTGTGGGTAAAATTAAAAACTTAATATCTTTCAACTCTTTATTTAATATTTAATTTAACTATTTAATTACTAAAAATATATAATTTTAATTTTATCTATAACAGCCTACAACTAAATGGCCTTACCTGTATCCTTACTTACACGTATATGCGCGCCACGACTGGCCTCAATACAGTAATTTATTTTATTTTATGGAAGGTATCCCATTAAATAAGAGCGTAACGATTTTATATGACGCGACGGCCTACAATAAATAAAAGGTTAATGTTACCAGATGGTTCTGATGATGATATTCTGGCACAGGAAAGGTTGCTTAATGTATTGAACTGTGTGACATTCCAAAAGATATTGGATTAACCCAAGCATCCAAAACGATACTTGGGTAAATCCAAGGAAATTAACGAGAGCAAATAAATATTAATTTATCGTAAAAAAAAATAATTGTAACAGACTTTACAGGCACTCGTTTCATTTTAAATTCAGTTTTAGTTTATTTATGGTAAATGATCGCACATTTCATGCGAAAGTGATCTATGATTACATTTTTAGTCTTAATTTAACACATTGAAGAAGCTAGTAATAAATACAATAAAAATAATACATACTTAAACAAAATAATATTTTAATTATTTTAAAGTAAAGAAAATAAATGAAATTATTGATATTTAACTGGCTAATAAATTTTCATATACATTTATTGCATTCGCTGACGTAGATCATTTATAAGGAGACCGTATCCAATAAATAAAATTTGATAAAAAAATTCTGTACAAGAGGAAGTCCCGTTGTCATATATTGTGTTCACCGGTTGTGGTCTTCTAAACACTAGTTCATTCACAGCCACTGAAAATTTTGAGTTTTTTTAAATCTATATCTAGGGCCATTTTTACCGGTTACGAATAAAGTTCCTTATAGTAATTTAATAATTAAGGCTATCTTAAAGAGGATGAAAATACAAAATAACTGTTTCTTATATTTTAATATATAAAATACATAACTTTTTACCTGTGACAATTTGTTTTTTATTATCAGCATATGGTTCTCCAGGACCTACTTCATCTGGTATGGTCGCTGTGCATGTCAGTTGAAGTCTTCCATGTGCTGGTGTGCGAAGTTCCAAGATTGACACCCATAGCGTTATAGGTTGTGGGACAGGGTCTCTTGGTCTTTTATGAATCTAACAGAAAAAATATATGTGTATATGTATATATGAAAAAATATATGATGATTATTTGTTGTAAGTAAAAAAGGTTCTTTGGAACCTGTAGCTTTAACACAAATATTTGGAGGCTTAAAATTTTAAAAATTTTTGAAAATGAAATCATTATTGTGTGTTTCATGATAATATCTATAAATGGTATGGTATATATCGATAAATGGTACCCCCACTCGAGAGAATCCTCAAGTAGGGATTCTTGGGGTTTTAAGTACGTAGCATGGATTCGTAATATGGGTAACCTCACTGTCCAGTTCCCCTATCAATTTCGAGAAATCCAATTTCGTCTGTGTGTTCTCTGTCAATCACTCAATAACGAAAGAGTTTTAAATATAATATAAAGATAATTTCAAGAAAATATATGTACCTATTTGTTTTACTTACCTTAGCTAAACTTGCATTTAGATCATCTTTAAATGTGCATTTACTTTGTTTTGTCAGGTTTAATGGTGGTAATATTGTCGTATCGCCAGCTACCGCCCAGTACTTAGCTGTGTTATTCAATTCTGGCGCAATATATCTATGCTGATACTTTCTATGGCGAACTCCACCACCTTTGGTCCTTGTTAAACTGGAAACTCGATAAGAGAAATGTCTTACGGTTTCTCGAGGTACCTCCAAAGAAAAATATTTTATTAACTAGCGACCCGCTGACAGCTTCGCCCTCTTGAACTACGCTATTATTTATGTACGAATATAAATTACTTTCGTATTCTAAGAAAATTAACCTATACATTTAAAACTAAAGTTTCGGCCGATTCAATAAAAAAATAATAAATAATTTTCATAACAAAAATAATAATAATAAAAACTAAGTTGTTGAGCGTGCCAGTTGAGCACAAAATCACTTCGCCAGTGATAAGTAAGTTGTCTGTTCGTTTGTTTTAAGTTGTACTTCCTTACTTATAAGCCTGAAATTATTCCTTCTATGGACGAGTGCGACTCGCACTTGACCGGTGTCTTTCTAAACCTCGTAATTTTCGGGAGGTACAAGCAATCTATTAGTACAAATATTTTTATAAATTAAAAAAAAATATATGAAAAACTGAAAACAATATAATATCTCATATAGATAAAGTTTTACCTCTTCGTTGTCTATGTACCAAGTAAGCTTTGGTGCAGGAGCTGCCGGTGCGCTGGTGCAGTTGGCCCTTAGTAGCCCTTCTACTACCACATCTGGCTTACCGAAAGTTATGATGGGCGGATGTTTTTGTGAATCTATATGAAAATATGTCATTTATATTTAAATACAGAACTATTAGTAAACGACAGGAAAATTTAATTTAATACAAATTTCCTAAAGAATTTTATTATTAAGCATTCAATTACATTAACTTTAATATCAAAAAGAAAAAAAAATAAATGATTAAATTCGTCTGCAGCTTTATATAAGTTGTTTTCCTTACTTCGGACTTTCCATTGAATTAAAATTGAAAGGATTTTTTCAGTAACTTTACTATATATACCTTATCATTTACTTACATACAATAGTTAATTGATGAGGTGGAGAAGCGGCAGTAAATATGGGCGTCTCGAGGGATACTTCGCACCAAAATAAACCCGAGGCTGTCGGGTCCAAATTATCGAGCGTCACTGAGTCCTCGGTCACGAGAGACATCTGTAAAATACTCTTATTATTAGTTTTTAATGTATATTATTAATTAAAATAATTTTAAATTCTTTGTAGTATTTAGATGTTTGCTTTTTATTTTATGATCCTTGCCATGCTACTTCCATTATCACTCGTTGTCCTTGAAACTTGGATTAGCTATTCCACCACAAAGAGAATGAGATGATACACAAAGCCAGTCTTAGATACTGTTACGGAGAAGGAAAAACAATTTTCATATAATTATTCCCCTGACTAGAGATTGAATTCACTACCCTCACATTGTGATTTCATTTAAAGGCTATTTTTAGCCAAAAACCGTATTTTAAAAAACCGGTCAAGCGTGAGTCGGGATCGCCCACCGAGGGTCTCATACAAAAATTGAGCTTTTTCTGAAATTGAAACTTAGGTTAGCCAGAGCCCTTTCACGTGGTACCTCACTAGAATTAGCGGCTTTAATACCATTAAATACTCACATTAATTGTTCCGCCACGAAAACTATAATTAATATAAGGTGGGTTTCTTTCTCTAATATACTGCAGAATTTTCGATCCAGCTCTCAAAAATTCCACTTTATACAGAAGTTGCGGCGGCACTTGATGGAGGCAGCGCAGAGTGGCGGTCCCTCCTCGAGCTGCCCAGCTCGGCGCCAAGAGACGTATGTCCAGATCTGTCGTTTGACCATTTCCTGTATATGTCAAATATTAAACAGTAATTTTCTTATAAGAAAAAGTTAGACCACTATACGCGACAGGTTGTAGGTTCGATTCCCACTCGAGGAAATGAAATATTTAATACCACCTACTATAGCAAAACAGATTCATTATAATAATAAAATATAATTAAATTGGCATACAATCACATCTAAGCATATCCATATCAATTTGACGTATAAAAATACGTTAAAATATAATACGTGAGTAAGTTGTTTATTTAATAGTCGATAAATTTTTAATATTTTATTCATAATAATTTGAGCGAAGCCTATTTTCTTGTTTCGTACTTTTTAGAGCGTATTTTTTCTAAAAAAAGTTTGTTAAAAGGACATTAAAATATTTAATACTAACCTTGTCTTAAAGTACTCAGGAACACCAGTATCGCACATCTTAAACGAATTTGAAAAGGCACCATCACCCAAATTGTCACTTGCCTGTCTTTCACACCATAGTATTTATTTTACTTATAGTTTACTCACCAAAATAAGATTTTTATTAAAATACTATATTTTTTTATACTTTTTTAGCCGGAGTTACCCATTTGAAACTTATATACTTGTTTGTAGTAGCTTTACGATAGAAATTTTCTTTATATTTACTTTCAGCAACCCAGATTAGGTAGGTATATGCTTTTAAATTATTTATTATTTCATAAGTTATATTAAAGTAATTATAACAAAAACAAATTGTTTGTTATATTGTGCCCATATTCAAAATATAACCACCTGTGGCGCGTTTACTTTTTAAAACTGGCGTATGACGCTGAACGAGCGTTCTCATTGCAATACGACGAAGCACTGAATCCGGCCTCTCCTCCCCTTTCATCGACCCAATCACACCCAAGGATACAATTTTGTTGTTTTGAAATCCCATAGATTTTTAAATAAAAACAATTATTTTTATAACAATTGATAAATTACCCGTTGGGAAGTTTGAAAATACAAGTCTGATGGAAGTATTTAGTAGCCTTCAAAAATATGGTTACAAAATGTTAAAACTTTCACAAGCTCCTTGTATCCACACGGATACGGCCAGGAATGGCCTCAATTTATATCTATTTTATTTATATTGTATTAATGCTTATACATTTACTTTATTTGCAACAATTAATTCAGGGTTAATCTATTGTATTTTAATTAACACCATTTCATTATTTATGTTTACATTTATCTTTATGGTTCTAATATATTCTCGTCAGTTCATATTATAAAAATATGTGCAGATCTAGACTCAGATTTTATTATAACTATAGAAATTGGAAATTGAATATATTTTACACATTACTTAGAGGGTATTATATAAGAAAATCTATTATTGGGGGCATTTCGATACCATAACAAATAATAATGATTTTAAAATGTTGTGTCTGTTTGTCCGTGCGTTTGTGCGTTAATCTCACGGCTTAACTAATTTAAAGGAAGTTTTCAATATTGTATTTGGCACATTTTCCTAAATATTTATTTACTTTCCCGCTCAGAACGAAGTTGCAGACAGGCAGGCGGTAAAGAAATAACGCACCGCGCGTGCATTAGTTTTATTACGTAAACGATTACCGATTATATGGCACATTATTTTGTAAAATGTATTTTTAAATTCTTCAACACTTCGCGTCACAATTACAAATACCTAACTATATATTGTTAGAAATAGATAGCGGTTAACGTTTTAAAAAACACATATCGTCTATTACTTTCTAAATTATTCGGGAAGAGATTCTACGCAATTACAAAAAATAATCACACGAGTTTCCTCCCAATAAAGGCCGTTGCCTACAGGCAACTGCCCCCGATTAACAAAATTTTATTGCTTTTACAGTCTTTTACACCTAGATCTACGCTCTTGTACACGAGTTTGTTACAATATAATATATTTTATAGTTATTTTAATAAATTATTATGATCATAAAACGAATTAATTGTGGAGGCCGTCGTGATGCAGAAGCACAAGGGTGTGACTGTAACGCGACGGTTGTGGGTTCGATGCCCAGTCGAGGAAGTGAAATATTTATTTACGTTTATATTTCCATTTCTTCGCTCTGGTGTCGAGGGAAAGCGCGGCGTTGAGTTCTGCCACTCAACACGCAATGCTCCCAGAATTCGGCAGAAAGTGGGGAACGGAGTGTCTTAACACTAGGTCCACTCTGCCTACCCTGCTGTGTGCGGGATACAGCGTAAAGCTGATCATAAAACAAAAGTATATTGAGGTAAAATTATTAAGACTAATAAGTACTTAGCTTGTACCGGTCCAATTGAATGGTGCATGTATTATTTTCTCGACAAAGCTGATAAAAACAACATGATACCAAATTACTTTGTTTTATTGCATTCGGTTCACTAGGAAAGTGAAACGCGTTTTAAGCGCACGATTTCAAGTATTTAATTTTTTGTTTTATATATTTTTTTAAAAATGAAGAAGTTAATAATAACGATTATAATAACAAGTACTGTGTGTAGTGATCCAGCTGACGAGCAACTGGAGATATTTAAAAAAAAACATAAAGTATGTATTTTAAAGTCAATAATATGTAGAGAGTAAAGTTAATTTAAGCTAGGGTATAATTAATATATGAGTAATATATCTATGTTCTTATAAATGTATTTTATTTTAACAGTGATATTTTTTTTTTCAGAGTCCTATTGGCATTATGACAACCAGCGCAGGAAAACCAATCCCGGTCTCTGAAACAGCTAGTACTCTAAACACAAGACTTATTTTCAACGAGTATCTCATGGACACCTTAACGCATTTATCCAGAGAGCGACTACCAGAACGTGTCGTTCACGGCAAAGGGACAGGAGCTTTCGGATACTTTGAAGTAACCAACGACATAACCAATATTTGCAAAGCAAGTATATTTAGCAAAATTGGAAAGAGAACTCCAATAGCAGTAAGATTTTCATCTATTATTACTGAACGAGGGGCCAGTGACGTCTCGCGTGATGTCCGTGGTTTCGCTGTAAAATTTTACTCTGAACGTGGAAATTTTGATATGGTAGGCCTTAATCATCCTGTATTCGTGACAAAAGATGCACGCCTTTTTACACCTTTCATCCATTCCCAGAAAAGGAATCCAGCCACTAATCTTTTTGACAAAACCACATTTTGGGATTATTTAACATTACAGCCGGAAAGTTTTAATTTATTCTTACGATTATTCAGCGATTTAGGAATACCGGACGGCTATATTCATATGCCTGGGTACAGCATTCACACGCTTCAAGTAGAAAACAGCAAAGGTGATATATTTTTTGTTAGATTTCATTTAATACCAAAAGCTGGCATAAAAAATTTAACAGCTGAAGAAGCGAGCAAAATCTCTGCAAGTGATCCTGATTATGACACGAGACATTTATATAACTCTATTGCTAAAGGTATTTTTCCTTGTTGGATGTTTGCTGCACAGATTGTGACGCCGGCACAAGTGGAGGTAGCTGGTGCTGATCGTATATTCGACGTCACCAGAATTCTTCCTTTACACGAATACCCACTTACTGAGATAGGTAAAATAGTTTTAAATAGAAACTATTTAAATTATTTCGCCGATATAGAGCAGTTGGCTTTGCATCCAAGTAACTTGATAGAAGGTATCCTCGGAGCACCCGACAATGTTTTCGAAGCGCGACGTTTATCTTACCGCGATGCCCTTTATTACCGGCTAGGAGCTAACTATAATAGGGTCAAGGTGAATTGTCCCTTGAACGACATATTCACTTACAATAGGGACGGCAGGCCCTACCTTTACGATAATATGATAAATATTCCCAACTATTACCCAAACTCTTTCAATGGTCCCTTGCCTTATACGGACAATGGCAGTCAACCGTTAATTGTTATAAAAGAAAATGAACCGAATAATTTTGATCAAATGACAGAGTTTTATGTAAATGATTTAACTGATGACGAACGAGATAGGTTAATTGAAAATATAGTTAATAGTTTGAAGTTGGCAGCAAAGTTTATTCAAGAGAGAGCCACAAAGATATTTTCAACCATTCACCCTGAACTCGGTGCAAAAGTAAAGGAAGGGCTCATACGAAATAGATATAAAAAATTCGTAAACCAAGAGATTGACATTTCATGATTAGATAGAGAACTTTAAATAAGTAAGGTAAATGTACGGGGATTCGGCAGTTTAAGGCTCTTATAACTTTAAACTATTGTAAATACATTATTAAAGGTTATATGAATTTGCAAATTTTAGTATGATCAAAGTGGGTCTTTTGGCAGTAATTTAATGTGTGAATTATGCGGTTTAACTTAAGCTTAATTTTTATATTAATTTATTTGTGGACCTCTTGTTTGAACCCTACTTCGTGATAAAATTTAGCTCTGTTTCTAACTTCGTGAGTTTGTGTCCCCTATTTCGGGTCACAAGTTTTTACCCCGCGAGTAAGGTTTTATAATAAAAAAAATAAACACCTTTATAGGTTTTGATTGAAAAGAATTTGTAAATAAAAAAAATTGGTTAGATCAGTTTAACGACATTAAAACTTTTATAAAAAAAATCAAATTAAATCATCTTCACGCTGTATCCCGCTGACAGCAGGGTAGGTAAAGGGAACCTAGTGTTTTTAAGAAACTCCGTTCCCCACTTTCTGCGGAATTCCGGAGGCATTGCATGTTAAGTGGCAGAACTCAACGCCGCGCTTGGCTTGAAATATAAATTTAAATAAACATTTTCTATTTTCTATACTATTTCTATTTTCATCTCCTCGAGTGGGGATCGAACCCACAACCAATCGGTTTTAGAGTAACACTTTGTACCCCTGCGCCACGACTGGCTTCAACTTTTATAATTTAGAAATATATAAAAGCACAGTTTTAAAAAAAAATACATTTTTGAACTTTTATATACTTTTTTTATAAAAAAAATATTAAAAAAGCTCAAAATTCAAGTTAAATTTTTTGAAGCTAGCTATGCCAGTTTATAGACCTATATATTTGGCTCATGGCTTTTATTTTCGCAACCAGTTTAGTATATTCTTGAAAAAATATAAAGATCTTTATTTAGACTTATAACAAGACTAAGATAAACAATATTAACAAAGACAGAGAAGTGAATGTGTTGATTTTACGTAGATTTATTTGTCACGAAGTTAGAGAAAATAATGAAATGTGGGGGAGCTTATTTCGTGTTACTGATTTTGGTAACTTCCGCAATTCTGTTTATTCAGTATTTTTTACATTATGTAAAGTAATCATTAACTACCATGTATATTCGAAAACATACACAAAAATAAATTATAAAGGTTGATTAAAAAACAAAGTTACATTGGCAGTACCTATACGAATTTAGCTTAAAATTATCAATTCAGGTTACCTTTAAAATAGAAATATAGAAATTTAAGTGAACAAAATATATACCGAATTTCGATCACGAGAAACTTTATTAAATACAGTAACTGATTTTAAACTTTAAATTTAAATTATCTCAATTATAACATAAATATAAATTTATTAAAAAGTATCTAAGATCCCCCTAATTCGGTAGTAGCACGAAATAGCGGACACTTGATAAATAAAATGACTGCTATTTCGTGAATCGATTTATTGCAATTTTAAAAGAATTTTATGCTTCCATCTATTTTTTTTTTCAATAAAATGTTTTTTTATAGAATACAAAAAAGCATGTATTCAATGTTTTATTCGAATAACTTACCTTTGTCTTTCTACAACCTTAAGAAATTCTTACGCTAGTCTTACGGTGGCAAGCATCGCAGACACGTTACACTGCAGTTTGTAGACAACTCTGCGTTTAAAATGTCGCTATACGCTCAATTTTATCATTAAAATAGTGTTACTTAATTTTTAGACAGTTGAAAGTATAAAGATTATATACCAATATATAGTTTACGTAAATAATACTTAAATTGCTTATTATTTTTGCCAGTAGCAAAACTCACGAAACGACGTACTATCACGAAGTTACCGTCACTTACCTTATGTCATTATTAATTCTATATAATTTTAGCGAAGTAAATCAAATAAAGCAATTTGTTTTCTGCACCTTTTCAATAGCTTTTAATAGCAGTAGCAACACTGTATAGATGGAATCGTTCTATTTTCAATTATATCTTTTAATTTTAATGTATTAAAAGAGTATGTTACTATTCATTTATTTATATACTTAATAATTAATGACACTTTAATTTATAAATTGTGAATATGTATATTTATTCATTTGTATTGTATATTGTATAAAAATTACATGTAAAAAGTTGTCCAATTGTACGTTACTTAATAGATATATATTGTTTTTTTTTGATAGAATAAATGTACAATATAATACTTAATTGGAATTTCTCTCTGCTCGTTTTATTATTCTAATATTCAAACTACTTCTGAAACATATGGTGAATTGAATTAATATTACTTTTCAATTTTAAAAGTTTACAGCGTTGAGTTCCGCCACACAACACGCAATGCCTCCAGAATTCAGTTGAATTCTGAAAGGAAGCAGCGGGGAACGGAACTGTCTTAATGGAAACGGAGTGTCCTAACACTAGGTTCCCAAGTTCCCTCCGCCTACTCTGCTATATGCGGAACACAGTGTGAAGCTAATAAAAAAAATCAAACACTATTCTCGACCTTCCGCCCGACATTCCTCTTAATAATCCTCTCGCAATCAAATAATTAGTTCCTTCGAATGCGGATCGTATCCACAACCGTCGCAGTCAGACGCTGTGACACTAATGCGCTACGATGACCAAAAAAAAAAGTTACAAATGATATAAATATAAATAAAACAAATATGTTTATTTTTGTATATAATAATTTATTGCATACTTTTATATCTAGATGTATAAATCGCTCGCCGCCGACCGCTATACCTACCTTAACAATAATTAAAAAATTGGCATAAAATAAAAATATATCTCATTTTTTCTATATTCTGTTGAGGCACTATGTTAATGATACACACTTACACTAATTTAAGTATTTTTTCGTTAACATTTGTAAGTTTGCAGTCACCGCATGTTGCAGGTTCATAAACAATTCTTTTTTTTTATTTTTTCGCCTTAAATTCATATGTACATTATGTCCATGCTATTTTAAGAAAACGTATCAAAATTTGGACTCCTAATTTTAGGCTCTCGGAAACCGCCCGCTAAGCGCAGCGCAGTTTCTTCTAATACACATGCTTGACGCGTATAGCGCAGTGGCCAGAACGCTTGGACGGTTTCCAAGAGGCGCAGGATTGAATCCTGGAACGTTCAAGTTTTTTTACGTTTCCTAGAAAATAAAATCTTAACCTTAGTGTGGAATAACACTAGAGATGTTAAAAATATATTCTGTTAACTTACTGTTAACTTCAAAACTAATTCTATTCCCGGCCATAAAATTCATATGAGCATCAACTATCAAGTAATATTGAGTATAATTCAAACAAAAACAACTCTAAGATAGTATCTATAAGTTATACAAGTGTAAAAAATTTTTGTCCGCGAATAACTCAAAAACCGGACTCAATGAAACTTGGTGTAAAATGGACTACTTTATTTATTCATTTATTTATTTGTTTCCTTTAGATATTTTATAAACAGTAAAAATCAACTGACAAACGGCGACGCTGAAGCCACTCTCGCACTTTAAAAACACGAGAATGGATTGATACATACACGGCAAGAGTAAAAAACCACGTGCGTTAAAAATAATAGTTAAAACCTACACATTGTTTTGTAGTTCTAGAATGATCCATGATACTAATCTTTATTAAGCTATTATCACACAATAAGGCTATTTGATGAAGAACAGAAAGAGGCAGGACACTTGCCAAGTGATGGTTCGCTAGGAATTGTCGTGATATCTGTATTTGTGTTTTTGTGTATGTGTGTATGTTTGTGTTTTTGTGTGCGAGGGTCAGTCGGAGTCGCTGCCGGACTCGGACAGGCACAGATCGTCGTTGAGCACGTCGGCTGATAACGCTGCGTTTGACACACCTAAAAAACAAAAAAATATTTTAATATATATAGTCGGACTTCCTTTCAGAGGAAGTAAAATTAATTTAATATTTTCATTTCCTCACTCTGGTCACGAGGCAACTCGCGATGCCTCAAGAATTCTGCGGAAAGTGAGGAACGGAAGTGTCTTTAACGTGAAACAAACATTCGTTCTCAATTGACGGATGTGACAATCGGCAACTTTACAGGAGACCCCATTAAAGTATAAAATCTTATTGGCACAGTTATAATTTATATAGAGAAAATAATGCATAAAAAGATTTAAAAAAAAAATGTATTTATAAAGTGACATAAACGTTAAAGGTCATCTAATATTAAATAAAGTAGTATGTAAGACATACCGTTAGACAGCGAGGGAAGGGCGGGGTGCGGCGGGGGCGGGTTGTGCGAGGTGCTATCGTCACTATCACTGCCACTGTCGTCACTATCACTGTCGCTGGACGAGCTGGACGAGCTGTCCTCTTGGCGTGGTGCTTGCTGAAAAAATATGATATATTTTTTCAATTTTATAATATTAGAAAATATGTAGGCATATTGTATATGAAGCCCGTTCGTTGAGACGACCATGGAAACTCGCCGGTTGCTGATACTATTCCTGTCTGCGGGTGTAAATAATTTCATTTCTTTGGTCTGGTGGCAAGACAAAACGCGGCGTTCAGTTTCACACAGTAATCAATATGGAATATCCTGAAAATTGCTCTGCCGACTGAGTTATATACGAAATCTATATAAAATCGAAAGGTCACTCACTGATCACGAAATCTCAGAAACTACATGTGCTAGGAATCTCAAATTTTTTCATAGGAGTTACTTATAGGACGTAGGTGCTCGCTAAGACGGGAATTTGCAATATTCGATTTCTAAGGGGTTGTTTTTGGGGTCGAAAGTTTTTATGAAACTTGGTTACTACAAATGCTAGGAGTCTCAAATTTTGCATAGACGTCACTAGGACGTAGTCATGGAGACAGAAATTAATAATAACATAGTTCACGCGGGTGAAACCGCGAGCGGGCCGATAGTGTAGTATAAAGCTAAAACATAAATATTCAAATAAGTTTCATATATGTATAATAGATAAAATAGCCCGACAAATTCTTTATGACATATATCATATATACAAACTGGCGCTTATGGCGCGCAATAAATGAATGATGCGCGAATGATGACTTAGCGTCGCGCTCGCGAGTACACTACACCCTCCAAAGGTTTCACTCTGACACTACATAGCAATTTTACCATTCTTTTATAACATTATTTTTAAAGAATATTAAAAAATATATGTTTTAAAAAGAATGATTAAATACAGGTGACAGTGGACGTATAAAAGAACATCTTTATTAAATAAGGAGCTAGTTATAATTTAAAAGTGCTTGTGAGAATATATTGATTTTGAAATCATTTTATTGTAAATAGGTTAATGTTTGTTAAACAACCATCTTTATTGCTTTACATATTAAGTTTGAATACTTTTAAATAAAATCTTTTATTAAACACTATTTTTGGACGTTTTACAATTTTTCCACTCTGATCATGAAATATAATGTGTACAGTTTTAAGTTTGACCTCTTTGTTTAATTAAAACATATTTTTCGAAAATTATTTTATAGAACTACGACCACGTGTTATTGCCGAAAAGACGCCTCGTGGAGTAGAAAATTTGATATAAACTATTAGGATAGTCCTCTAGGATAACATGTTGTAAGACTTACATTATACAATTTTACAAGCAGAAACAAAATTGGAATTTTAAATAGCTGGATTAAAAGGAAAATTAAAAAAAATGGAAACTTTTTCAATGGCAACTACTCTAGTTTTTATTGTCATTTATTTATTTTATTTTTCATGGTAATATATTCTTAACCATGCACAGCATAGAATAAAAAGATATAATCTAGTGTCACTCCGTAGCTCTTTACTATTATATATTTCAAGCATTACCTTAAAGATAAAAAAAAACAAACTGTAAAACATAAATTATATACTTACAGCAACAGATGGAAGGGAAGATTGAGGAGTAGGTTGAGGAGGCGCGTGTCTTTGTGGAGGGTGAGTATTATGGGTATTTTGGGTATTATGTGCATTATGGGTATTATGGTTATTATGGGCATTATGGGTATTATGAGTATTATGGTTATTTTGGGTATTATGGGAATAGGGTGGTGGGGCTGGGGGAGAGCGGGGAGGTGCCTCGTCAAAGCCGATCATAGGAAGGGACGCTAGAGTACTGTTGCCGCCTCCGGACCATCTGTGGAGAGAAAAAATAATACATTATTTACTTTAGTTTAGGATACATAGAAGCTAAGCTAAACAACTTCGTTCAAACGTCACTATTAAAACTAGAGAACGAATCGTGAACGAATTAAAAACTATCAACTACAATTTGGAAAGGAAATGTCTTAATGAGAATGAAGTATTTTAACTCTAAGTTGGCAGGTTCCCTCTGCCTACCCTGCTACGTTCGAAATACAATGTGAAATTAAAAAAGAAATAATTTAATACTTACGGTGCTTGCGGTGGCGATGTTTTCACCCTAGTAGGAGATCTAACCATATTCTGTGATTTAGGTGCATTATTGTTGAACCGATTTTGTGTATTCACTTGTACACCGCTTGGACCTATTAATGATAAAATATATAAAATAAATTATTTAAAAAAGTTGAGTGTTATTACACACAAGGAAAAAAAATATTTTAATGCTTCACCCTCTTGAATTGCATAACATTAATTGTCGTATATCACGATAGTCATGGGCTCGATCCCACGTCGGGGTAATATAAATTTATATATAATATAAAGGGGTAATTCTATATCCCCGCTATCGTAAAACATAGTGCTGCGTTGAGTTGCGCCACTCAACACACAATATCTCTGTTATGTACGGCAACAAGGAAGAGCTATTTTACCTGTATTATTAGTACGTTTGTTTGTCGCAACTCTTGTACGCGAAGTTGAACGCTGTGTTGTATTTGTAAAGTCTGTTGTAACAGGCGTCAATGGTCTGGGCTTTTGGTTTGTTTCTTGTCTAAAAAACACATTTATTATTACCCAATGTTATTATTACTTAATATGAGGTATTTTATAATGAAAACAAACAAAAAAAAATTACAGTTTGTTTGAAAATGTCATGCATATTATCTATAATATAATATAACTATAATATTATGTTATATAACTATAATATAACTAAAATATTATGTTATAGATAAACATTTTTTATTCTCTCTCGTTTGGTGCAACAATGACATATTTGCACTTTTTTACATATCGAAGCTGACGCAATTATTGAAGATACGGCATGAAGCAAAGAAAACAATGAATATATGTTTAGAAATAATATAAAAATGTATATAACTTAAATTTTTAAGTAATTGTTGAGTTTTAGATTATTTCATCATAATGAGGGAAAATTAGGAACTATGATGTGGTTGGAAAAAAGAGATCTGATTAGAGAGAACTATTATATGATAAAAAAATGACTCAATAAAACATACCTTGTTTTCTTTACTTGTATATTACTAGAAAGCTTTTCCAGTGTGATTTCTCCTGTAACTCTATCTATTATTAGGACACATTCTTTTGTATAAGGCCGTTGGCTTCCTTTAAATACTGTCTGGGGTACTCCTGCTCCATCTAGAGATAGATAAAAAACTATATTTTTTTTTGTTTTAATGCTGTAATTCCGCATATAGCAGGATAGACATTCTCATAGCAATGCATACATAGTCATTTTATACTAAAGATGGTATTGCAAACATATGGAAGTTTGTCTCATTTTTATTTTATTAATTTAATGTATATTTTGATGCATTATTTAAAAATATTATTTAATTTTGCACTTTACATAAACTCTAACTGTGCGAATGTTTACTCTTCCTTCCTTCTGCAATATTTTCTTAAAAATGGGTAAATAAAAGACATCTACCTAAATGCGGCACAGTAACAGTCACTTGATTATTAGTCCCAACATCAACTGTCGCCATTTTGTTAACATCCACCGATGCTGGTTTAAAATCATCTGAAAAACATAACTATAATTTAAATTCAATTTGATATTATAAAATATATACTGTTACAAAATCTAAATAGACGCAATTAATTGGACATAAATAATCGTTTATTTTATTATGTTATTCTTATTTTATTAAAAACAAACTCACACAGTAGAACAGTGTCTTATTGTTAAACACAATGGTTTCGAGTACAATTCCCATTTATTTAGGGATAACACAACCTAAGATACAACAGTTTCTTTTAACCAATTGTAGGTTAAACAGATTAATTTTGACACTGTGTTTAATTTAGTGTTTAGTGACTTCTTGTTAATCCACATTTTGATAGCTCAATCTTTATTTATTTATAGCAAATATTCACTATTTATATATTATGCGAATGATAAACCTAATTTGGGGTCAACTAACTGTTTTAAAAGTAAATAACTTATATTATTTACATATTTAATACTAACATATAGTTAGAATGTCATCTGTATATATATTTTCTTATAAATCAATTTGTATACTATATGTACAAATCGGTTTTTTTTATATCAAAAAGTAATAAATCTATTTCAATATAATGTAAATCATCTCTGAAGTTAGAAACAAAACAAGAATCATCAAAATTAACCCATAATTGGAAAAGAGTGTTATGTTTTTAGGGTGTTATTTATGTATGTCCATTCCTTTGTTTAAATTAGTTAACAAGTTATCTTTACCATTTTCAATTACTGTTAATTTCTGATGGGATCCCAACATTAGAAAAATCAAATCATATTATTTCATCATCAATCAATTAGGTAACATTATATTGAAGTAGATTTACAAATGAAAAAATAAATTACTAATATTTATGACAAGGATGAATATAAATATCATCAACATTTTTAAAATAATTCTCTATACTAAGAAAAAATATTTACAAAAAAATTACATGTCAGATCAGATTCAGAGACGTCAGAACATATAATATGAGAATTCTAATAAGCATTTTGTATTTTTGTAGAATTAACACTTTATTCCTGTTTGTGGAGTAATGATGGAGTGTTGGAGTAAGAGCATTCTCTCTTAACAAATTATAATTCTTAATAATTATCATTGGATATTGAAATAAATTGATACTTACATTTAATTGTATGATATTGTGATGATTTATTGTTAGTGAAGCTTGATCCCAATTTCAACTCCCTCACATCATAATTCAAAGTGTGCTTATCAGCCATCTTAACTTTTGTCTGCCATATGTTTATGCCTATATTTTAAAAAATCTATATAAAAATCTATATTATTTAAGGATTAATCAGATAATGTATTTAGATACAACAGAGAAGTAATGATAATTTTATGATGATAAGCTAGTCTTAGTTTATGATATAGAAATTAAATTTTGTAATTTTTTTTAAAGTAAATTCGTAATTTTAAATATATTACATATGCGCTCCAGTTTCACAGAAGTGTTAATTTTAATAGAAAACTTTCACTTCATTCTATATTATGTTATAGAATATATTTTACAACAACACTTGAAAAATTTTAAGAAAGGTTATATTATATATTATGTTGTTCTTTTCTTGTGATTAGTGTTATGCATACGTATTACATTCACTTGACTACAGCTGACAAGTTAATGATTTATTTTTGTCTTATTCAAGATATACGTAGACTTCTCGTCATATTATATACATTAGCCTCTTCAATGCTGTTTCTTCTTTATTAAATTTAGTTAATAACAACTTAAGAACGTTTAAATTACAATTTAAAAGACAAAATATGGCAAACTTTTACAATTATAGTCCGTACTATACCTTCGATCGCTTCTTCCAACGCTGAGTCGATTATTCCATTTATGAAATAAAATACATATTAAAATTTCGTTTACAAATAGTTGCAATATAAATAAGAATATTTAAATCAAGAAAGACTGAAATAGTACAAAAATTAGACATTGACTACTATAGTATTTCGACCTAGTTCTCATGACGGACACGACGGTTGACGCCTGACGGCTGATGAAATGACTATGACAACTGCTAATCAAAAATACAAAAGATTAAATATAATGAAGTATATTATCGTAATATTTGTTTTTTAAAAATCATATCATTTATATTGCTATAAAGCAATAGGAAAGGAGGCCCATAATTAATCTGTAACTGAAACTATAAAAATGTTAAAATGGATTTGATTCATTATATAACATTACGTTCTGAAATTTCAATATTATTAAAAATATTGAATAACTAACATATTTAATTAAAATAACAAAACTCGCATTAAAACTTAAACAAAATCCAAATTTGTTTTAATATCACTCTTTAATTTTTTTGTGGTGTAGTGCGCTTACATGCTTGCCGAGATTTGCCAAGCGTCTACCAAAACAAGCGTGGACACGGGGTGTTGGGCTTGGCTGTGAGAGCTTGTCACAAATCAGTATTGGTTCTTTCACACAAATCAGCAAAAAAACAGAGAGACAGCAAATAAATAAAAGAGCACTAACTACTTTAATTTAATAGAAGGCAGGTATTAATATGTTTGTACCATTAAAGCAAACTAAAACACTCGCTACCGTTGAATGGCATTTTAGCGTTTGTAAAAGATTGGCTTGTGGATGCTATTAAGGTTCGACAAGCATCAAAACGTACCGTTAAAAGACTGGTTACAGGTATAAAAATAATTCTATAGTATAACTTTTCAATAATTTTCACAATTTGACAATTATATTAACGTCAATAATATAAGCCCCAACCATAAGACACAGATTACTAATTAATATCCTGCTTTTATACAGGAAAAGAACTGTCATAATGTCATTTGAGTTTGACATTTCAGTATTTGTATTTTGTACATCCTTGTATGTACTAGTATGTTCTTTGAATTTGTGTTGTAGAAACTAGAAAGGAGTTTTCTATTAATTATACCATTTTACTTTGAATAGAAACGAAATTAGTTTCCATAGTAACACATTATTTACTATAAATAATGAAGAAAAAATCAGTACCACTTGAAATTGACCCTACAATTATGGAGAAAAATATGAGTATAGTTAAGGTATTCATTTATTTATGTAAATATTTTTTTTCATAATGTAACATAATTTACAATACATTTAAAACAAGAAATAAACCCATTTTTTATATTTACAGGAAACTGTCGTAGAAGAATTTAATAAATTACTAGCAGACACAGTTCCTTCACAAGTTGTAAAACCTAGACCAGGTTAGGCTATTATAGAATAAATCCGTAAAATTTTTACGTTTAAACTACATAATAATTATTTTTTTTAGGATTTTGTGTAAAGACATTTACCAAGTCAGATAATAAGAAGGTTTTTGTTAATGTTTGCCTTACTGAGGCAATTCCGTGTCCCAGAGACATCAGCAACGAAGAGTTGATGCAGATATTAAATTCTGAAGATCCATCTAGTTACCGAGTTCCTATGAGTATTGGTGAAGGAAGGACAGAGCAAGATAAATCTGGTTCGCCTGCAACAGTTTATGATGTTGCAATAAACCCAGTTTTTTTTTCTAAAATAGAAAAAGATGATCTCTTTCAAACATTTTTCCTAACAGTTGTATTTGAAGGCTTACAAGATAAATATCAGTTTGAGTTAGATATGCAGAGGTTTACAATACTTAAAAATAGAAAATCTATTGGTACATTGCAATCTCATAGAATTCAAATTAGAGATGTCAAAAAATGTGAAGAAAATATTCGACCACTAATAGAGGAAATACAAAAACCAATCTCTAATAATCCACAAGTTCATGTACCTAAGAAGGAATTCATTTATAGACTAAGGCGGGAACCACCTGCTGGGGAAATAGAATATTTATTAGCAGAATTTATGATACCAGCATCTGTATGTATTTATTCATTTTAAATAAAACAAATTATATTCATATGAAATAAATTAAAGACAAGTGTTAATAAAATTAGGATAAATATCATATGAAAATTAAGATAAATATTTACTATTACCAAAAGTATAAGGTTCAATTCCCAGGACATGCCAATATGTATGTATGTTTTTACATTATTATTTTAATGTTTTTATTCACATTTGCAGGTTGAACTTAAAGATCTAAACTTAGAAATAGGAGAAGATAGATTAGTTTTAGATTCAAAGGGCCTCTTTGAATGTGTGGATTTCTTCCTGCCTTGTAGTATTGATCAAGATGTAGTTGATGCTCAATTGAATAGAAATAAAGATGTAAGTTGTCCATAGACAGAACTTAGTGACATATTATCACTTTATTCTCATCTTATCTTATGAACTGGAGACAATGGATTTTAAGTGGAGAAACTCAATACTGCACATTATTTTAATAGACCAGGAAGGAAGTGGAAATTATTTGAATCCACAATACTTATACATATTTTGTTCTAAAATTTTCATCTAATTTTTCAGATGCTGTATGTGAAGATGCCTGTTATAAATTAACCATATACACAAGGAAAATTCATCTAAAAACAGTAATTGTTTTTTGTCAAGGTCTTATAGTAAACAAAGTCATCAAACAATTGAGTCTTTTAATTAATTAATAAAAAAAATCATATAAGTTAGAACATTTATTTGTAAAATCTAATAGTTATAATTACATATAATATAATATAGTCATATGGAAACTAATAAGGAGATTCAAATTCAAATAAGAGATTAGAAAACGACTATAATAGGAAGTAGTAAAAGTAATACATTAATTAGGGGCCGTTCATAAATTGTGTGTTTTGAACTGTCCTTTATCTTTGTCCTCCACATTTGTGAGACCCAACTACCTAGTGTGACAACATGTATTTTGCAATTTTACAACTAGACATTATTAAATTAAGACAGCAGTTATAAATTTGTATATTATTTTTTAAAATGTCACGTTAATTTAGGACACCTTGTCATATTTCCATTGTCCAGCCAACCACATCCACCCTTGTGAGGTGATTTATGGATGGCTCCTAATCTCGGGAATAATAAATAATAGAAAATTGAATACTGTAGATATGTACAGTCCACGAGGATTAAGCCTAGCTTTGCATTTGTATGAGTGTTCATAAATAGTGAAAATGTGACATACACTTTGTCTAAATATGTTTGTACTGCTTTTTGACAACCTGCCTATACGGGATTGTACTGTTAGCACCGTCAAATATTTAATTCTTAATACTTTAGTTTTATGTAGATTTATTAAAATTAAAGATAGTGTGCACTGTCGCTGTAAACGAATGGAAAAATGCATGTGACATATCCGTGCGTTATTGATAAAATAACGAAAGGATTAATTAGGACACAACAGCTGAGATTAAGGGATGCAATATACGGCGTAGGAAAAACTAACATTTTTTTATTTATTTCTAATAATAAACTTTTTTTTTCTGGCCGTACTTTTATAATTACTCCCACAAATGAAAAAACCCAGGTTAAGCCTTGTGAGCTGTATTTCTTATGGTATATAGGATAAAAATATTGACTTAATTTATCACATAGCTTTTACTTTTATATAATAAATGCAAAATAGTTAAAAAACACAAGCAGATTATTATGTGCTGGTTGTGCAATCATTAATAAAAGATAATAGAATTTAAAATGAAAAAAAATCATTTACTTACAAATAATAGGTAATTTTTTTTAATTTTACTTAGATCTAGGAAATAATGTAATCATTGTTAAATCGATATAGGAATGGTGAATTAACTTATACGAAAATATTACATATAATGAGTTGCATGAAGAACATTATGATTTTAGAAATAACAAGATAATATTCTTCATATACTTATTGAAAACTAAACTCAAAAATGTGTTTTGAATATAAAAATTTAAGACTAATTTAATTAGCACCTTTTTTGAATGGTCTTAACTTTAAAATGTGATGTATAATCGACAAAAACAAATATTTAGGTTAGTTAGCCTTAAATGATTATTTTGATTTACGTTACAATGGCATTCAGAATAGATAGCAGTAATATTTTTTAAAATAGTTAAATATAATATCAAAACATAAGTTTTATCTAATCAATACTTTCAGAGCCTGATTTGAACCCAGTCACTGTAAAAAGCAATTGTCTGAACAATCATGTCAGGGACCACTCACTGTGTGAGTGTGGCCTGGACGAAGGTTCCCCTTCCCATATCCTTTTCACATGTCCAAAGTTAATTCGTCCCTTGTATGATGTCCTTCCTCATATAGTTCCCCGTCCCCTTAATGTTCAGTGTCTGTTAATGTTTGTATATACTCCTTTGTGTAAATTCTTATGTAAATATACTAGATCTAATAATATTATAGTATAAGCTAACAATTTTGTAAAATATAATCTATTACTAACCCTTTATTATGTATATATTGTGTATAATTTTTGTTTATCTTATAGGTGAAGGCAGTATCTTAGCTGGATCTCTTTTTAACGTGCATCTACTATTGCGTAATATTGTCTCTTTACCGTACACTCTCCTTTGTGTGTTTTCCATTCAACGTGACATTGGCGAAGTGATTAGTGCTGAACTGGCACGCTCGGATCGCCATAATTAAAGAACAACAACAACAACTGAACAATCATTGACTGTAAGGTATTACTTATATGTATATTGTATATGTTTAAATTGAAACAGTTTCCACATCTGTTCAAATTCCTAAAAACTGTTTAAATATTTTTTTTAACTACAGTAATTATGTAATTGGGTTGATATTTTTACAGATTTTTAATTTTGCTATTATCTTTCATTTTAAAATAGCTAAAAAATAAAATTATTTAAATTTAAAAACAAGCTTGCGTCGTGAGATTCGTATTTGATTGCGTAGATAAACTAGTAACAAGTTTAGAAGTTACAGTTAGTTTAGTAATCTCAAGTAAAAGATTTAAATCATTTGAATTGTGTAATGACGTTATACTTAAGTTGCAAGTAAAACTTTTAAAGAAACACTTTAAACTTTTAACGCGTTTAAGAACAAAAAAAATGTTTTTAAGAAGATTTTTGTATACTTTTGAACTTTTTGAGTTATGCTCAACAAGTTCATTGAGTGTAATATTATAAGGAATGCACTGAAAAATCTAGTCTTAGTTCCGCCATATTGGATTTAGAATGACGTCGTCATACTACTATTATGCATTGTCATTCAAACTAAACGCTTATACAAAATATGAGCGCAAATTTAATTTGCAAAATTAACAAATAAAGATCGTTCGGGTGGAAATTTGCAACTCAAATTTGGAACAGTTATTTTAACCCGATTGAGGTAAAATTTTATATGAACACCGGGGCAAGACCTATGGACATACATAGGGTATGTTCCGATATACACTGCGAGACCACTGTTCAGTGTTGTTAATGTGGAGAAATTCCTTCGGTTATAGACTGGGAGTATATAGTAGCAGCGCCGTATCCTAGGGAAATATATGACGTGATAAATCGTCGCCATTTTGTACTGCGCTCTCAGTGTTTCAATCGCGTTCAGACATTGAACAGTTTTCACTATTCTTAATAATTAGTATTACGAATACCGGATGTTAAAAATAAATTTATTACGTTAAAAAGTAATTTATATATACGAACGGCCAGGTAGTAACGTCACATCTTAGAATGTTCGCAGTGAATATGGGAACATACCTACAGCTTGTAATAATAAAATTACAATTCATCTCTAAAATTGACATGACTTTTTAGATTCATACCATCAATATCTGAAAACAAATCTTCATTATAACCTCTTAGATGAGGTTTTATATCTCTTACTAATTCTAAATAATGTTTCGGCTGGAAAGGAATAACTCTACTAACAGTATTTTGTTTATTTCTATTGAGATATAGTTTGATAGAAGGATAGCTATTTATGTGTTCGTGTTGACAGAGGCTCCTTTCCGTCATACAATTTACTTTACCAAATTGTATATATCTGCCCAATTGCTGAAATAGATATAAAATTTTATTGTATACTAGTGGATGCGCGCAGCTTCGCCTACTTATTTGCACCCTGTGGGGTGAATTCTAATAAACCATGAAACACGTGTTCAATGAAACATTTCTAAGAGTCTAAATTTTAAACTTTATAAAAATCGATGGCGATGTAAAGATTTTTCCATACAAACTTTCAACCCCTATTTCATCCTTTTAGGGTAAAAAATTTTCAAAATCAGTAGTGGGTGTCCAGATTACGAAAATAAACTGCCCAAATTTTACTTTCAACTGTCCACTCCCTTGAGGGAAGCCAGTTAACAAGCTGGTCTGAGTTGCTCTAACCGTCCAGATGAAACTTTAACGCATCCATTATAAAAATGATAATTCATATATTGATTACAATTGTTTTTTAGCTTCACGTTGTATCCCGCATATAGCTGGTGAGGCAGAGGGAACCCAGTGTTAAGAGTGCGTGTTAAATTATTATCTTAATTAGACAAAAATACTCACAATAGCTACTATAGCGAAATCTGGAAACATTTCATAGCATCGGTAACATCTTGGCGAATGAAAATAGACGAGCCAAGGTTTTTTATTTCTGTATAAATAACAATATTTATTAAATATCCACCATTTTTTTGTATTAGTTTGAAATTATTGGTTTGAATATTAATTAACTTCACGCTGTATCCCGCTTATAGCCAGAGGAACCTGATATGATTACACTCCATTTCGCTTATTTCCGCTGAATGTTCGAGATATTGTTTGTCTTGCTATCAAAAGTAGGAAATGAAATCGAACCCACAATCGTTGAGTTTACAGTACAACGCTCTGACACTTCGCAACGACTGTCTCTAAATTAATTTAATAAAACTTATGTTTCAGGCCCCCATAAATCCGTACCATAAAAATAATTTAGCAATGTACATTATATACATATCATTTTTATAAAAATAATTAGTTTTACTTTTTTTACCCATAGTTTTTTCAAAACAAAAGAGAATCTTTTAATTACCTGCTAGGATTTAACTCGTCAGCTATTGCTGTTTTGGTGAAACTTTGCCAATTTAATTTTAATATTGAATCATCTATATGTTCCAATGCCCATTCCAATATATATGGTGCTTGAGTTAAATGCTGTAAGCTCACTCTGAAAAAATAATATTTTGAAGATATATTTTGTGGTCATAAAAGAAATATTAATATAGTTGATTAAACTCAGTACATTCAGTTATGTTAATATTAATTCAAATTGTTTATTTTTAATATCATGTTCTTTTTTTTAGCTTTATGTCGTATCGCGCATATAGCATGGAAGGGAACGTAGTGTTAAGATACCGTGTTCTCCAAAAAAGTGGAGTGTCTTAACATTAGATTCCTCCTGATTATTATTTTATACCCAAGATAAGGAATGAAGATAAAGTTAATTTCGACTCACGTATAATGATGCCCGGATGCTACGGGATAAAGACGAGCCGTTGGAGATCTCACATTGTTGCAAAAACCGCCGCCATATTTAGCACAGTCTAATGCACCAACCCGAATGAAATCCAGAGGACGAAGCTAAGAATATTAAATTACTTGTTATTATTATTTTTTTTATTATAAACAAATTTAAAAGCAGTATGTACACAAGTAATAGTAAGCCAACTTGGGCAGTTGCCCAAACTGAGTTATCGGCTCGGAAAAGGAAATAAATCATTTATGGTTCTAAGTAAGTATGTCTCAATAATAGTATTCCGCAATGTGTTTTATATTTGTGAACAGCCTGCAGAAATTTAAAGTAACTGTAAGAACAACGAATGATTTTCATATTGTCCAAGAATAATATTTGAAGGATAAAAATCTTTAATTAAGGTCATTTCAATTTTATGCACAACAGCTTAAGAAAAAAAAATTGGAATCTCAATATTGAAAAGAGCACCTATTAAATTTCTTGCTGGCTCTTCTCAGCAGAACTGCCTTCCAAGTCGGTAGTAGCGACAATTAATTCGGCAATTACGGTTAATTGGGCAACAAATGTGCTTGTAAATGTCGACGTAAATAAAGAATATTTCGAATTTAAATTGTATTTGACCTGGTTGAGTTAGCCTAGGTGAGTCAGTTGAACTATTAACACTAATATGTATTTGATTAATGTATAGGCGTGTGGTGTGTGTGTGTTGTCAATGTATAGGCGTGTGGTGTGTGTGTGTGTGTACAGTGTGTTTATCAAATCTTAGCAACATTGAAGTAGTGCATAAATACTCACCCGGCGTGCGACGAGGCGCCACTCGTGCAACAGTTGGCGGCACGCGTGGTCACAGGCGGCGGGCAGGTATGCCACCAGCCACGTGTGCTCGCGCGACGGGTCGAGCACTTCCAACGCCTGCGAGTCCGTCAGCTCCATGTCTGCGGAAATCCTCTAAGCGTTTCAGAGGGTCTTTGACCGAGCCCTGTCGTATTGGTCAAGGACACTCGGGATTAGCCCTTGCACAGTAAAGACCATTCCAGGTCAACAGCAGTTTTAGTTTATCACATTCTCATGGATTCACCATATCAGGGGTCTGTGATCCAACTGTAGGTTTAAATGCGTTCTAACCCAACGATTGACATATTTTTTTTTAAGTGCCGTCTTAATGAATTATAATATAAGAGAAAAAAATAGAAGCCATCACACTTGATAAAAACGTACGGTAACGTACGGTGTAATCAGAGTCCTTGAATGGATTCCAAGCCACGCTGCGTTAAAAATTTAAAATATTTTTTAAACACATATATAAGCCACTCTATCCTTCAAATGTATGTAATATATACAATCAACTATATAAAAAAAACACTAACCAGCACTTTCTCTAATGAGCTGTACAAATTCCACTATTTCATCTTTATCGGCGTCTCCGCTGTACGTATGTCTGTTTGTACCATTTTGAAATACTATAGTAGGTTGATTGTGTGCGACGAGGCGACAAAGAGAATCTGAGTTTAATGTACACGACATTATGCCGAACTGGAAAGCAAAAAAAAAATTTATAGCTTCACGCTGTAACACGCATATAGCAGAGAAGGCAGAGGGAACCTAGTGTTAAGACACTCCGTTCCTCACGCACCACACAATTTTAGAGACATCAGTGTTGTGGAGCAGCGGCTTAGTGTATGACTGTAAGCGCGACAGCAGTGGGTTTGATCGGCTAGGTGAATCATTTCGGTGAAGTTAATTATTGTCAATTCCACTCTTTGGTGATAAAATATAGAGCAGCGTTGAATTAGGCCTCTCAACACGCAATGTGTCGTAAATTTGGTAATATACTTAACACTAGATTCCCTCTGCCTACTCTGCTACGAGCGAGATGCAGAATGAAAATAAAAAATATAACTAAAATAAATAGCGTTCATAATAATAAAAAAATATTTGTATAAACTTATTAAATACAAGTAAAAGCTAGGGTAACATACTCTTACATTAATATCAACGCCGACCAGCTCCAAGCACGCCTGGGCAAAGGGCTCTTCGTAGTGATCCCATATAACTTGATAGGGAACTACGATAAGAATCCACGCATTCATATCTGGAAACAAAAAATACTAATTTAAAAAAAAGGCTAAAATGTTACTTAGTCAATTTTTATTTATGTATTCATATATAAAGCAAATACTTTAAATACAACACCTAAAGGAATAGAACGAGTTCGGCGGAAAGGGGGGTACGGAGTGTCTTAACATTAAGTTCCCTGTGATATATGCGGGATACAGTGTGAAGCTGAGAAAAAAAAAAAACAAAATTTGTAGTTAACAAGCCTTTCCAAGTAAGCTGTAAATTACAACTTATCCATAAATAAAAACTCACCTCCACCATAGATCCTCTTGAAGTCAGTCACAGACAATGAGTGCAACGGCTTGGCTCTCGCGGCAACTTGAAGTGCGCTGTAAGTGGGCGTGCCATAGAACCTTTGATAAGCCCCGCCCACTTTAAGTACCGCCCACACTGGAACTTCTTCTACTTGCAATGAGTGGCATAATTCGAGCAAGTCTTCGCAGTTTATTTCACCTGAATTATATAATAATAATGTGTAACAAGCATATTCAGATAGGGTCATCCACGAAGACGTGCCCTCATAGGTGTATTTAGAGATATTTTCCAGAAGGGGCTAGATTAAAGTTAACTGTTATAAACTATAATCTAGCCCCTTTACACTGTAAAATTTTTCATGGTATTTTTTTTCTAGTAGTTTTAAATACGCAGCTGATTTAGCATGTTAGCCGAAGTCCACACGCGTTACGTAAGGTATCAAACGTTTATATACGTATAATAGTCATTATTGAATAAATACCAATAAATATAATACCATATTTTATTAAATATACACATAATATAATAAGAACACTAACATGTTTGGGGTTGTTACTATTATGGGATAGGCACGGACCACTTAATTAATTTCCCACTACCTATGTCCCATTATTTTCCTTAATTGCTTATTAATGTTTTAATAATTGCAATTAAGCAAAATATTGCTGAAATTGCAATTATTAAATAAGCAATATTTTGTTTTTTTGCAATTATAGAATATCTCTAGCATATTAGCTTTATTGTTACGTAATCTATATACGTAACTAGCGGCCCGCTCGCGGTTTCACCCGTGTGAACAATGTTATTATTATTTTCTGTTTCTATGGCTACGTCCTAGTGACGTCTATGCAAAATTTGAGACTCCTAGCATTTGTAGTAACGAAGTTTCATACAAACTTTCGACGCCAAAAACAACCCCTTAGAAGTCGAATATTGCAAATTCCCGTCTTAGCGAGCACCTATGTCCTATAAATAACTCCTATGCAAAATTTGTGATTCCTAGTACATGTAGTTTCTGAGATTTCGTGATGGGTGAGTGACCTTTCGATTTTATATATATAGATAAAACCGTAACTAATCGGTGCCTGTCCATGGAAGACATAGATAAAAATTGTTATTGAAGCCCTTTAATAATGTAATGAAACCTAATACTATTATTTTTAAATTTTTTGTCTGTTTCTATATGCGTTTGTCTTTATTGCATACGAATCTCAGAAATCGCTTAACCAAAACAAACTTAAACAATAATTAAACTTACCAATGTTCATATCAGGCAAATTAACTTTCATTTGTTGCAAAAGTAGCTTATCGTCACCGCCTTCGGTGAAATAAATAACCCAAGGCTTATCTTTGCCAGCACGTAAGTCATTTCTTATTTTCTGTAATAGTAAAATTATATATTGAGGTGGTTGTGGTGCACAGCGATGGTTGTGGGCTCTATTCTCACTAAAGGAAGTGAAATATAATATATTTTTCTTCCCCACTCTGGTAACAAGGAAAAGTTCCAACACTCAACAAACAATGCCTAAAAAATTCTGCGAAAAATGGGGAACAGAGTGTCTCAACACTAGTTTCCCAGATTCCCTTCCGCCTACTCTGCTATGTACGGGATACAGCGTAAAGGCAAGAAAATATTATACCATTTAATATATCAAAGTTACCTTTAGCTTTTCCAATCCTATATTTTCTATCTTAGGCAGCATATCAACAATTTCACTTAAAATACTCTTTTCGTCAGTACTTTGTATTTCTTTATTTATATTTTTATACTTGAAAACAATAACTGTATCTAAATTATTACTTAATCTAGGTCGTATGTGTGCAGCTGTTGCAACTGATGCTAGTCCTTTCTGTAGACAAAATTATCATAAACACCAAAATAATAATAATTGGATTTTTGTTTTAAAATCTAATAAAACTTTACAAACATTTGCTCAGCGAATCTTTTTATATACAAACATACAAAGTACATATAATATGATATAGATGAGTTTGTTCACTCAACATGCGATTTTCGAAAATTCGGCGCAAAGTGGGGAAAGAAGTGTCTTAACACTAGGTTCCCTCTGGCTACCCTGCTATGTATGGGAACTTTTTAGAAATAATGTTAGTAGTTAATGTTTCTCTGCCATTTTCAAAATAACAGTTTTTTTAAGTGCATAGTTACTTAAACCATACTAAACCATATTTTTTAAAGTTTTTGTCTGTCTGTATTTCTGTTTATCCCTACTAATCTCAGGTATAGCTAATTCAATTTTATGAGACTTTCCCTGAAAAATAGAGAGGGGTTATCAAACAACATTTAGGCTTCTTTTTATCCCGGAATTACTGCGGGATAGGGATTTAAGTGGGAAAAACGGCGGTTATCTTGTACCTTCCGATTATTTAGATAAATATGAAATAACTAAACATTTTACTACAACAATTTTTGCGAGCACAAAATCATATAAAATATCAAAATATAAATTATGATTTATTAAGTGAATAACAGTATAGATAACTATTAAAATTATCAATCAATTTTCCCTAAATACACTTAAATAATACTAAAATATTCATACTTTGTGGTAGTATTAAATATTTTGAATCATTTTACTTACAAGATGGTAAGCTATTCGCAATAGCATATTTTCATGCAAACTGTCATCCAATATGTAAACCATAGGTTTATCGATATTCCTTATATGAGCAATAGTAGGAATATCCACCTTATTTCTTATAAATTTTGTTACAAAATCTTCTAACGCTTCAAATGTATGAGCACCTCTGTAATATAGGTAGTTGCTTTGTTTTCCCTGAAACAATATATTTTTAACATTTTGTTGTTCATTTTAGTTAGCACACTTAGTAAAGATAAGTAATTACAAAAATGTATAAAAAATTGGATTGTAGTGTGATTTAAATACGCGGTTCTTAGAAACTACCCAAGTGGGTGGTTCGGCAGTTTCCAAGAGTTATTTACAACATTTAAATTTTATACATATTAAAAAGCATATTTTCATTTGTTTAGCATTACGCTGAATTCCTTATATACCAGGGTTAACAGAGAGAATCTTCTTTTAAGACATCACTTGATGTGTTGAGGGGAACACAACACCACACGGGAACATAAAAATTAAAAAAAATAATTTACCAAGTGGGTATCGAATCCACAACCATCATGCTTTCAAACCTGCTGTATATTTATCTATGTTGTAAAAAGCATACTTACATTAGGATAAAACAAAAGTGTGGGATAGCTGCCAATCCTCATTGTATTATAGCAAAATGAATTATAATATTTACAATTAACTGCACCCACTTTTATCTGAAATATATATAAAATAAAAAAGTTAAATTTTGCAGAAAACATTTTAAAATAATGTATCTTCCACTATAAGTGACTTACAACTCCTTTGTAAATTTCCGCAAGTCTTTTCCACTTGTCTGCCAAATTTTGACATGGTGGACAAAAAGGAGAGTAAAAGTTTATAAAATATAAACCATTATCTAAATATGTATCTGAAATATAAAAGCTATATTTAAACATTTGATGATTTACTATATGTTTGTTATTTAAATTTTAAAAATTAACAATCAGGTGCTGTCTTATAGTATCACAATAGCCTCCATATAAATGTGATACCTCAATATATATGTATTGTATGCTACATGTATGTATGCACAGGAGTGTAAGCACGCAACACGACAATTGTGAGTACAATTCCTACTCAGAACAATAAATTTTTAATATTTTTGTTTCCCTGCTCAGGTAAAGCAGTGTGGTGAGTTTCCCTACTCAACATGCTCTCGAAAACTCAGCAGAAAGTGGGAAATAGAAATATTTAATAATAATGGATGTCCTAATACCAGATTCACTATCATAAAATACTTACAAAAGCTTTTCCCGGATAATGTTTCTACAAACAGATCATCATGGTATAGACCATTGTAATACAAATTATTGTACTCAGCTTGAGAATGATGGTCATATTTCTTAGTGTAAGATTGTTGAGATCCATATAAATCATATTGATGTCTTTTTTGTGGGTCTTTTAATGTCTCATATGCCTCGGTTATTTCAAGAAATCTTTTTTGCTCATTAGCATCCTGAAAAATGGTTATAGTTATCGTGTATGATTTTATGTGTCATATTTATTCAATGTCATTTTCACTCAAAATTTTTACACTACATTGTTATGTATTTCCAGTTTCAATGGATCACTTTGGAATGAAGACACTGCATTTATTGGTGCAACTCAACCTCACATTTTATCAATCAGAGCAGGGAAAAGCAACATGCAATATTTTTAACTTTGCCTAGATTCATGTGTGGAAAAAATGTGAAACTAAAAAAATAATAATAATATTTATATCTTTAATGTTTGTATTAAATTTAAAAGTAGGAACATGTGTAGCAACTCTATTGACCTTAATATTCACCCACTCACTACCCACACAAAACTTCCAACACATGCTGATTACGACACACTATGTCTGAATTTTATGTATCTTAAATTAGAAGTAAGTTTTCTAAATAAAAATGAAATATTTAATTTAAGATACTATTATGTAACAAAATAATAGTGATATAGAAATTATTAAATATATTTGTATATAATACTTACTGGATTTTTATCAGGATGTAATTTTACTGCCAATTTTTTATATGCTTGCTTTATCTCTTGTGTAGATGCTTGTTTAGATACCCCCAATAACTCATAGTATGATACATCACTTAAAACACTTTGAAGCAGTACAAATGTAATGAAAAATAATTTGAGCCTAAAATAATATTTTAAATAGAGTTTTACCTTAATAATAACAATAAAAAAATAAATATTCATTAAAAAAAATATAATATTTTTCCATGATTAATGAAGGATGATAAGTCTTTCATCTTTCATAAAAACTAATTGAGTGTTAAACACAACAAGTATTATTACTTAGATTATTGTAATAATTTTTTTAAAAATTTTACACTTACATTTTCGCCTTTTAAGTGTAAGTAGAAGCGGACTTAATATATATATATTTTTATTGAAAAGAAATATCGTAATTTTTTTGTATAACAAACATGCCTATTCGTTTTATTCTTTTTTATTAATATAATCGTAATTAACTCTTATTGGGGGGTTATGTTTATACTTTCGTACATAAATTTCATGTTTACTTTCAAATTTACTTGACATTTGAAGTGTTGCTAGAGCGAGGTAAAAATTTAAATAGAATATCAGTATGGTAAACATTACGTCTAAGTAAAAATAGCTTATATTTTTGTAATTTAAGATATATTATGAATATAAAAATATATTTAATTGCGTAGTAAATGTAAAATCAGTATTAATTAAACAATATAAATGGTCATTCTCATTCAGTTAATATCTACAAAAAAATCTATTGACCCCATTTTGTACTAGATATTTGTCTTAATTTATTGACGCTTAAAAGAAAATAAGGTAATATAAAAAAATATATCTTGTTTTCATTAAAAGCAAATACTTCTGTGTTTTATTCCCAGCTAAATAATATATTTATCCATTCATTTGAGTTTTAAATTAAGCTTCCAATGGTGATAGATATAGACACGAAATGTTTTTTAATGGAAAAAAGTAATTACTTATGTCTAAACGCTAGGTTTTGGTTGCCTACCATATCACATTCGTAACTTACAAGTATATACATATTTGTATTTCCATGAAGTTGTTAATAACTATTACACAATAAATAGAGATTTCTCATCAGTTTTGAAATGAGTAATCCGTGAAAAGCTGTCTATGTCCGGACATCGGGACATCTAATTCTAGCCATCTGGCAATGCCAGACACTTTTCAACTTTTCAATGGTGTCATTACGATTTCTCTAGATGATTGGAGAATGAGAAGAGAATTCATAAAGAAAAAAAAATGTTCTGAAATAAAAGCCATTTTCCATTAATTCTTTATTTATTAAAAAAATATAGATATTTCATTTCAAAAGATAATGTACGGTTTTTACCAGCTTTTTGCATCGCACAATAAAATACTACAATACAATCAGATCGTAAAATCGAGTTATTTTAATTCACATCTATGAAGAAATGGGGATAATTTTTATTTCTTTAAATCACTTAAAATATAAACCAAAAATTTTAACAGTACTTACCCACCTATCTACTCATATTCTTCTCATTCTTGCATGGCAGCGACTCTTTATACGAATGAATATATTAACAAAATTAAATAAGTTACATTTCAAATTCATTGCAGAGATTGATGGCAACGCACTCAAGAAGAATTTCAAGCAAATGCGGTATTTTAGACGATACCTTTTTTTTCGAACATGCTTGATAAACTTCATGATGTTAGCCCTATTGGCTTTTATAGACACCGGTTGGGTAGGGAAGAGGGTACTCTGTCCCTGAAGAAATTGATTATTTAATTTTTTAAATAAAAATGTTTCAATATTATATCTTTCATCATCATTTTCTGGTTAGCCCCATTCTGTAGAGATGCCATTCTTTAACTTAAAATTATAAAATAAACATATTTTTTTACATTATTTACATCTAAGTACAGGGTGAGTCATATTGAACTTTCCGATTTCAATAAGGTGTGTATTAAAAACAAAGCGACATGCAGTAAAAATCATTTTATTGTTTGAAAGCACATAACATGCAGTTTTAATTTAGTTGGTTTTAAAAATGATATCCTGTAAATGTCTACCTCCATTGACCACACACTGCTGAAGCCTTTCCCGGAAGTTGTCCATTACTCGTCGAGTCATATTCAGCGGAATAGCATTGATTTCTTCCGTGATTGCAGCCTTCAGTTCATCGATGGTTCGGGGACGATGCGTGTACACCTTTTCCTTCAGGTAACCCCAGAGAAAGAAATCGCAGGGGGTTAAATCAGGTGATCTCGGCGGCCACCCAACGTCACCTCGCAAAGAATGTCGCGGCATAAATTTGTTCGTGTGTCTAAGTCTCTAACTGTTAATTCTTGCACTACCTGAATCTTGTATGGGTGAAATTTAAGGTCTCTATGCAGTATTCTGCGGACACTACTGAAAGATAATCCTAGTGAAGCGGCATGTTTCCGAACAGAACGCCGAGGGGATTGTTGAATTGAAGCCCGCACTCTATCCACGTTTTCCGCTGACGTTGACGTCCTAATTCGGCCTTGTGGTCTTGTTTTTAATGCTGATGATGTTGCTCTAAAATTTGATAACCAATTTCTGATTGTTGGTCCAGTGGGAATGGGATCACGTCGACCAATAGCAAAATGTAAACGGAACGCACGCTGTGTTGTGATCACGGAGCCGCCATTTTTAATAAACTCTTCAACTACGAACGCACGATGTTGTCCCGACCAAGCCATTGCTCACACTAAAACTGCATGTCATGGCGCGTCTAATGACACCATCCCCACCCTTCTACTCCTTCCCTTCTTCGTGCAACGTCCTTCCAAAACCGGAAAGTTCAATATGACTCACCTGTATTTACATTTAAAAAAATACTGCATTAAAATATAAACTGTTACCTTTAGCTACCAGATTTTTTTACGTACCTAATATAAAATTTAAGTAGGTAATAGGTACAATCAACCCTGCATACCTATATAAAAAAAAGTATATGTTTTAATGCATATAAAATTTCATAAAATATTTTATGCAACGAAAATAAATTAATTAAGAAAAAAATAAGTATTACTTATATGAATACTGTTAAAGTTATAATAAAAAATAATTTCCCTCTACTTGTAGACAATTTTTCTTACAAAAAATATGTGATAATTAATCAGATTGAATACCTGTTTATATTCTCACACTATTTGCGCACTACTACGCGCTCACACTATTTATATTAGAGATCGCGTGACAGTGTGGACTAATTATAGTCCACACTGTCACGCGATCTCTATTCTACTTCTATTGTATACGGATAGAGAAATTGTTTTAAAATACGTCCAAGCGTAAAAACAATTTTAATTCACCTCTTTAAAATAATCCAATTGCATTTAAATAAAAATATAACAATAATAATGTAACTAAAGTATAATTAATAATAATCACTGCTTTATTACTGCGTACTAAAGTAGTTATTGGTTTTAAATGAGAATTTTACTCGGATTTATTAACTTTCCGCCTCAATGTGTAAAATACTATGCATCTTAATATCACGAGCTCTGCAAAGAGAATACCAATGTCGAACCAGTAGTTGTCTGCCTGTACGTCAAGTTGACGCATAATCTCCTTTGGGTATCTGAAATTATACAACAGTTTTATTACACCTTAACTAAACAGTAGAAAAACTACAGAAAAAAATCTGTAGATAATAAAAATCTAAGGGCACAACCAATGATTGGAAATAAAATCAGCTTCATGCTTCAATATCCTTCACACAGCAGGGTAGGCAGAGGGAACCTAGTGTTAAGATACTTTTCGCCGAATTCTGGAGGCATTGCATATTGAGTGGCGGAACTCAAAGCCGCGCTTTGCTTCGACATCAGAGCGGAAATATAAATTTGAATAAATATTTAATGTCTTCGAGTGGGGATCGAACCCACAACCAGTTGTGCAGTCACAGTCTGTGCTCATGCGCTACGACTGGCCTCCTACCTACTTAAAATAATACATACTTCTAAATAATATGATCAATCAACAAAGTATATTATTAGTCATTTTTTTTTTGAGATGAATGCCAATAACAAATAAATGTGAATTCTGAACGCAACTGAACCAGGAAATGTTGCATATTTAAGTAAGATAGGTATCTTTTACATATTTACGATGCTGGCAAAAAATGCCAATGTTGAAAGGGCCTATTCCTTTAAAGGGAACCCAATGGTTAAAAGAAGCAAACAGGCTCTCTTATATATTTTTTTGCAGTTTAATTTTTTCAAAGATATGACTTGCGAAATGTTTTATATTAATAGTATAATTAATATGTCTGGGAGCATTAAATATACCAAAAGTGATGTTGAAAGTGAATGTTGTTGTTTGGTTTGTGATAAAAATAATTAATAATATAATTAGGTTTCGGATTGTTTTTATTTTGTAGAACATCCGGATATTTTTGAAATTCCCTCCGCATTCCAGACAAAGATCTAATTTCCGGATTTATCAGGGAAATTGCGGGCGTATACCCTAGATTCCATATAAAACTGTATCTTCCTCATAACTTACCTCAAATGGCAATATTCCTTAGTAACGGGACACTTGAGTGGAGCTCGATCGAAGCCATACAGTGATAAGGAAAGCGCTTCAAACGATTGCTTGAAGAATGACGTATACGATACGTATCGCATGAAGACTGGCATATGTGCTGGCAGCGCCAGGAATCCCGCAAAAACTAACATGAAGCAGGTTGTGATAGCGCCAAGGAAGGTGCCGTTCTAAAAATAAGACTTATAATTATTGACTCTATGAATAGTATGTAATTGAATACATTGAAAATATAATGAACTACAATTATAAAAAATGTAATATCTGTAATATAAATACAGATTCCCATTTTTTGATTAAATACCTATATTAATAGATATTTCATGAAAAAAAAAATGTAGGTATTTATATTTGTAAATTTTTGAGGCACGGAACCCTAAAATGTAGTTTCGTGTTACATTTGAAGTTTGAATTTCATTAAATGTTACATATGTAAATGACTTTGACATTGATTTTATTTATTTTAAAAACTTACAATGGAATCAGTGCAAGTTCCGATAAAGTTTCCAAAGGCTTCAGCGATGAGAGTGATGTTGACCAGCACCAGGGCAAACATCAAGAATCTTGACAGCTCTATCGGTTGTCCAGATATGACGTACGAAGGTGCAGTGTACACGAGACTGAATGAAATCTGTAAAATAAATATATTTTTAATTATTGGTAAGTTCTTTACTGTAGGAAAATATAATGCCATTATTATATTTATTTGAAATATTGTATTACATAATATACAAAATAACATATATATTAATGCTTATTTTGCGGCTAAGGCTATGGACTTTGATGTAAAAAGTTAATGATGAGCGTTTGACTGTCAACGCTACAGTCTGTGAGTCCGATTCCAACTCAAGAAAATGAAATATTCATATTTTCATTACTTATATATGTCTAAAATCCATCGTGGCGCAGTGGCACAGGTGTATGGCTTTAGACGCAACGATCGTAAGTTCCTTTCTCGCTCGGATATTTTATATTTTAATTCCTCGCTCTGGTTACAAGACAAAGCATCGAGTTCTGCCACTCAACACGCATTGCCAGCATTCGGCGGAAAATGTGGAAAGGAAATGTCTCAACACTTTTCCAGGTTCCCTCTACCTACCTTGCTTTAAGTAGCTAAAAAAATATCTCTACATCGGTTAAAAAGAATTAATAATTACATTATCTTACTAATTATTACCTGTAAAGGTATGCTCGTTACCAGAATGGCGGCGTAATATGTCTTTAGGTTGTACCAGTTGTTAAAGTTTTCTTTTTTCAATATTGGTAGCTCATCAGGAACTAAAAGTCAAAGTCATAATTAGGTTTAAGGTTACGTTTGTCCATAAAAAGTCATATTTTTTCCTATATATATGAAACGTGACAGACATTGAAGAATACATAAATAACATTAAATGTCATCATGAAATATTACACAAATCTTATTAGCCAGACAAAGTTATAAACGTTAAATTTTAAAATGTAAATATCATCAGAGGCCACTCATGGCAAAGGAGGACGAAGTGTGCCTGTAAAATCGACTGGTTGTGGGTTCGATCCCCACTCGAGAAAATGGTATATTTATTTACATTTATATTTGCATTTCTTCGCTCTGGTGTCGAGGCAAATCGCGGCGTTGAGTTTCGCCACTCAATACGCAATTCCTCCAGAATTCGTCAGAAAGTGGGGAACAGAGTGTCATGTGGGTTGAGTGGCGGGACTCAAAGCCCTGCTTTACCTTCTTACCAGAGCGAAGAAACGAAAATGTTAAATAAATATTTTACGCCTACTAGATGGAATGATGGAATGGTACTAGGACGTTATAGCGTAAAAACCTAATAAGTAATTTTACAGTTTGGTCAATTATTTGTGATTAAATTCAAGAAGTCTTATTTTTTTCAATATAATTTTAAAAAGAAGCCCAAGAGGTTGTTTTTAAGGTATAAACTTTACTTATATATTGCCCAAAACAGGTACAGTAACTGTAAAAGTTACAGTTATCTCGTACGTCTTAGCAAGTGTCGAAACCTGTATGTCTAATTCATTGTACTATACTACATACATACATATATAAAATAAATTAGTGCTACATAAGGGGGGTAAATATTTATTTTTAATTCTATAAATTCCCTCGACGGCAGGTTATTTCTCTGCTAAGATATGGAAGAGGTGCGAAAATAACAAAAGTACACCTAGACTTCTATAACCTTATATTATTCATGATATATTAAGAATTTATGTTGAAATCATTTTATTTAATAAAAAAATGTAGGTAATATAATCATTATAATTAGACAGCAACTCCGTTATCGTTACAGAATCTCGTAACACAAGGATAACGTTATATAAACCTTTTTTTATTACTACTATATTTGTGAGTTGTTTTACGCAGACTTCAAACGTCTATACCTTTTTTTGTAGCTGTGTTTTTCTTAAATAGTTAATTGCTTTTTTTTTAAAGGGAAGGATAATCGGTATTTCAGTAAATGACCTTCAAATGCAGCTCAGATTCGTCAGTTTTTACTCATCAATATCAAATGACTTTGGAAGAGGCATTTTTTGATAAAACTCCTCCTAACTCCTCCGTGCATCATTATATTTAAAGAACATAGCCATTTTTATCTTGTATTTCTCTACATCAGTCATTCAGAATTCGTCGGAACTTTTATTTGTCCAGCGAAGAAACCTGCCGATAGCGTAACCGTAAAAAAATATGGACTGCATAAAACATTTGCCATAGCATTCATTAGTTTAAATTTATTTTAAAACAACCATTTCTTTCTCATTTTCCTAATGTAAATAGAAAATATGCTTAAACACGGTGTTTACAAATAATCCATTGATTTAGTTGAATTTAGTGCCGAACTCGTTTCATTGTAAAATGATCATCCTATCATAATAAAAGCTGTTTTACAACGGCAATCATTTACCTATAGGTACCTACCATTGACGTAGTACCAGTAATATATTATACTCTGTAAGTTAAGTATTTTCCTTATGAATATTTCAAAGTCATAGGTCAAAATATCTTAAGTGATTATAATTGTGAAATAACGTTTGTTTTTCTTTTGTTTCTAAATATAACGATGCCGGATGCCTATATCATTATGTAATTTGTCAATGTAACAATTTAAAAAAATCTTATGTAATTTTGTTATTTCCATCAAGCGATCTTTTCCGCCTTTAAAACCAGACTAAGAACAAAAAATGGTGGACAAAAACTGTATCTATGAAGTTTTATTATTTAAATTTAAACAAGTAAGATACTGGAGGCATGACCTTACAGGTAAAAAGCATGGGGACCGAGGGGTCCTGTATGAAGAGGTTGATGACAACGCACGAGGTGAAAGAGGTTTGCAGAGACCGTAGCGTTTGCCGCTGGGTTCCCTCTACTACCCTGCTACAGCGTTAAGCTAAGTGAAGATAAGTTAAATTTAAAAACAAAGAAAGTCGTGCGCCAGTCGTGGTACAGGGGCACAAAGTATGAATGTAAAAGCAAATGGTTGTGGTTTTGACCCCTACTCGAGGAAACGAAAATTTAATTAAACTTATATTTCCGTTTCGCTCTGGTGTCGAGGTAACAGCCGCTGAGTTCGGCGAAACATGGGGAACGGAGTGTCTTAACACTATGTTCACTCTGCCTACCTAACTGTGTGCGGGATACAGCGTGAAGCTGATTTATTTTTAAGAAAGAACGTCACTTACACTTGAGTACTCCAGGCATCAGGGATGTGTAGCACAGGTATGTACAGGATATAAGCAGGTAGCCGACATTGCTGAATGATTTTGACCCATCGCTGCCGGAATGATCGTGGAAGAGCCCTATTAAGACCCCGACTGCTATGTGTAATAATATTCTTAAGTGAGTTACAGTCTGAAACAAAATGGCATATAATATATATTTTCATATTCGAAGGAGGGTTTTCAATCCCGCAGCCTATATACCTACCCGCAAATACCGCGCACCCTCATGATTAAAAAATAAAATCAATATAGAAAAAAAAATCACATTAATTTGAGTGTTGCTATTGGGAAACGAAACAATCAAAATGCATCGCTTAAATATAATTGAAATATTGAAAATATGGTGAATAATCAAAGGATTAAGCAGGATAAGCATTAAGAGAACTGATTTCTAATAAATCGTTTTTACCATAATTGACGAGTACAAAATAATTTTTTTTTCTATTTTTTATTTAGGGATTTTTTAAAAAAAAATCACTGCAATTATTCCCTTAAAACGAACAAATAAACCCATATTAATCACAAATATATATTAAAGCTAACTAGCTAGCTTTACTCTATTGAAGCTGAAACTTATAACTTAGGCTTTTAATAGTAAAACAACTTAGCGCCTCAATAAAATGAATGATTGATTTAGACATAGACATTGAAAAATATCCACATCCATTACATGTATGTATATTAAAACGACAACATAATTTGCGAGCATCGGCTTGTGCCGGAATCCGGATAAAAAAATGAAATCAGTATAGAAAAAATAATTTATAAAACGTAAATAATTTAATGAATTCATTAACATAAATTTTAATGTTGCTATTAGGAAATAATGTCGTAAAAAGTTTTAACTTTGAATAATCTAATCTAATTGCTTAAATTTTCACACGTTGTCTTGTTTGTCTTATTTTGTTTTCAGCTTTACATTGTATTCTGCACAGCAGGGTAGACAGAGGGAACCTAGTGCGTAAGACTTAGCACTAGGTTCCTTCCCTACTTAGCTAAGACATTGTCACACTGGCCTCAATTATTTATAAAGTTAAAAATATATAGCCATATTTTGCATATTGATTAACTGTATAGTTTTTACTAGAGGTAAAAGATTGAAATGTTATAAGCACGACTGTATGATAGATATATCTCTGTACAGGTACGTTATGCGCGTAAACGTGCTCGTGATGGTATTAATTATTTTAGGAATGTAGAAGTAGAAGTACTAATTCCTTGTAACTTATAAAATAGATAGTTAACAAATTTGTACTTCTCATATATTAATTGATGCCAATCGTGGCGGTAGATATCGGCAGAAACTGGGAAACGGAATTTCTTAACACTAGATTTCCTCTGCCAACAATTTATAATATATCCCAAACATAAAATAACACTTAAAGGTAGTAACTCTACTCTATAAAATCTATATTAATTATTAAAAAAATAATTTTATAAACTAGGGAAACACAATATCAAGAAGATAAATTATCTACACAATTACAAGCAGACGGCCTAGAGGCACTAGGCCACGATGGGTTCAATGAATATTTAATAATAATTATTATAATTAATTTAATTACGTTAAGCATTTAAATTCAATTTGTGCTTAATAAAAATATATATAATAAGATGTACTTAACGTGTTTATGATCTCAGTAGTTTTAGATTGTATTATACCTTGCAAGATTTTTTTTTCTGTTATTGATTTCAAGGAGAAAATAAATATATTTTCTATAATAAATATACTTTACTTGACTAATCTATCTAAAAACGTGTTAATGTTTATGGAAATTATGTTATATATTCACAAAATATGTAGATTTTTGTAGCAGTACTTTTATTTAGTAAATCGGTATAATACTTAATTTAATTTGTTATCAAAATAATTCGATTTAAAGACTATGTAATTTTATAAATGATACCTTGTTTTTGTTGAAAACTGCAGCTATTCTTTGTCATAATTATGTAATGAACGGAAATGAACAGGCAAATTTATGGTTTACTAAGCAAAATTCTATTGTTGTAATATAAACGTTGTATATAAACTATAAACATAATATTGTGTTGATGATTCTAGCTAAAGTGCCTCTGCTCTCTATTATGAGCGTACCTTTAATTTATTAAATTTGAAGGAACCGATCTCACAGCTCCACATTTTAGTTTCACGCTGCATCCCTAGCGGGGTAGTTGGAGAGAAAGGAAGGCCAAACGAACTTTCTCAGAGAAATCGCCAAACCTAACTTTCCTCTGCCTCTATTACCTCTTTTGCCTCGTCCACTGTCATTAACCTCGTCTTACATGCCCTTCGGGGGTTCCTCGTATTTTTTACGTGACCTTCCTCCAGTATCGTTAATACTGTGTTTTCAAAGATCAAGTGAGGTCTCGCCGTATCTTTCTTCCCGCTCACTCTTCCATCATAAATCTTTATTGCCATTTCAACACTCATTCGATCGACATTCCCAAACCAGTTGATCTTATTTTTCTTTATTCTCACCGTGACATCATTGCTAGTACCTGCCATTCCTCTCAATTCTCAAAAAAAATATAGGAGTCAGTCTAATCTTTTCGAAGGGGTTCGATAACAAACACTGCGATACGATGTTACCGGCAATCTGTATTATTCGGTATTCTAGACAATACCTCGGCAATGTATAAAATACCAAAAACGAGTGGGTCGATAATGTATGAAACCCTCCAGGTATTTTATATATTGCCGGGATATTGTATAAAATACCGACATGGTACAAATTGCCGGTAGCATATAAAATAAATAATTCAATAAAAATATTCCTAAAGCTATAGTATCCATTTAAGAACATAATAAAATAGTTATAGTTAATTAGGAGCAATTAAAATGGTAATTATAAGATAAGTATTCTCACATGTTTATACTAAACACAGCAGCTACTCGCATAAGCACCAGTTATATACTTCATAGGTACTTGAGTATAAAGTAATTAGTCTTAGAGCAACTAGGACAGTGGGTTTAGCATTTACCTACATTTTATTTTATTTATATATGGATGTTGAATACAGTGCACTTGAACAATACCACAGTTCGAGTTACGATAACTAGTTTGTCTTGCGATTAATAAAAAACAAAATTCCAAACGAGTTTTCTACTTAGGCAATCAATTAAAATTGATATATTTTACATCAGAGTGGGCCCTTGGACACATGTAAATTTGGGGCCTAAGTGGAAAACAACAAGTTATATATTATGTCATTTTCTTATCGTTTCATTATTACATTCGACCCTTTCGAGGTCAAGGTTCCTTAGCATAAACAATCTCACTATCAATGATGAAAATAGTGTTATTTTTTTCTGATCTCTGTTTTCTATTTCTTTCAAAATTTTGCTTGCGTTGTTAGAATGAAACAATATATAATTTTTAAACTCTTTTATGCTATATTTGTGTAATATCTATGTAAGTAAGGAGTGTAAATAGGTATATAAAATGTGACCTCAGGCTCTAATTAAAATAATTACTAAAAGTTGCTAGTAATTATAGGAAAGCATCATTCTGTGTAGACACAATAAATTTAAATAATTTGTTTTAAAAAGTCGATGATGATGTCGATGTTAGTGCCCACAACGTGTTGTTTGTTCGATTCCCATTCAAGGAAGTAAAATATTTATTTACGTTTCAATTGAGACTAAAAGGATTTTTATTGTTTGCGAAAATATTTGTATTTAAAAATTCAGGTATAAAAAACTCCAAATGTAACTTACCCAATCCCTATATTGCTGCATACAACATCTTTTAAAAAGAACACTAAATTTATACATTTCATGAGGCTTGCTCACAGCGACATTCATTTTTCCACAGGGCAATAATGGAGGCTCTTCTATATTTAGTACTGGAGGCTTTTTGTCAAAATAGTGTTGGCTGCATATTTTAGAATTTAAAAATTCATTGAAATTTCCATATTCGCCGTTAGCTATTTCCAAAACTGTAAATAAAAATGTTTTTATAAAACCTCTTTTCATAGTTGATTGATAGTATTTTATTTTATTTATGAAATGAACTTGCATATAGATGATAATTAACGTTAGTCTTTTTTTTTACTAAATATTTTTTTTACATAATCTATACTAGTACTTTATACATGCTATCTATTTTCTCTTGTTCTTACATCTTTGCTGGTAATATCTATTAATATGTTAGCTATTAACTACTTCATTTTATTTTGTAGTTTTTTTAAGTACCTTAATAAAGTATATAATATCATGAAACATTTTTAATTTAAAGTTAATATTTTAAAATTAAATCATTCCCTCCACTCACCATAGTCTGCAGGATTGTGATATTTCGGACAATGGAAGTCCAATGAGGCTAAATAAGGTACCGTTTCCGCACTGGGTCCATTGTATATGCACATACCTTCTGCTAAAATGTATACCTAAAATATTTTCAGTTGAAAAATTGGTGATTTCGTATGATCTTAACGCACATGGTCGTACTAGATATTTTTTTACTTTGTGATTGTTGGCGCTATTAGTTTTTATAGCGATATCGAAAGACCCTGCTTCAAAATGCTAGATTACAATAAATTATTGCTTTCAAGTTTAAAATATAACATTTAAAAAAAGTTAGATTTAAAACTAGCTGTGTGGTTTTTTTATATTATGATTTTAATAATTTATCTCCATTACATACTTGATCAAATAAGGTGTATATAGACGCCGTAGGCTGGTGTATTGTACATATTATTGTTCTACCAGCACGAGCCAATCCTTTCAGCATTGTAACGCATTGCGCTGATGTTAAACTATCCAGACCACTGAAAAATAGGAATAACTTGAAAGGATATTAGACGCTGTTATACGGCGCCGATACGTGATGAAAGAATGACTAAAAACATTTATGATGGAAAGCAAAAAAGATTTATGAGCGATAAGAGAGATATGGGGAGACCCCGGTTGACCTTTGGAAACACAGTGTCAAAGATACTGGAGAAAGGTTAGGTAAAAAGCAAGAGGACTGCTCAGAGGGTATGTATGAGGCGAACGTGGTATGTAGAGACGGAGTTTGGCGCTCCATTCTCTCTGACTACCCTGCTAGGGAAGCTGCTACAGCAGAAGCTAAGTTAAATTAAGTCATTATATATCTCATCGTACTATTGTATATTTTCCTTAAGACTGAGAAATGTCTATCTAATTAAAATACTTTTGTTTTTGCGTAAGTTATGAACGTCATGCATCAAAATTACGTAAGAAAATTACTCTAATTAGGGAACAAAAACAAATAAATTTACGTCCATATAAACTGTATACACATACAGACTAGCAAATTTTAAATTTTAACAATTGCTTAAAAATTTTAGTTTTAGTTTCCTTTGTAATGATTGGATATAGTTACTTACTAAGAAGTTTGATAATAAGTGCTTAACTATAGTATTTATTGAACTTGTGTTTAAAGAAATATCGATTGCTTTTAGTTAATAATTTTAATTTTGTTGACGCAACCAATGTGTTCACTTACTCGACTTCCGTTTATTTACTTACCCAAGGGTAACTTAGGATGGATATATTATAAATATGGATCAAACGACGCATTTCGACGTTCGTCTGTTTTTTTAATATTTCTTAAAAAACTAAGAAACATATCGATAATAAATGATGATTTCGAAATATAACTTTTATTATTTTAATCAATCAAATTGGCCTTGGCCCTTGGCATATTATGTATAAAAATATAAAACATAGGTAGGTACGTTAAAAGTAAATTAAATTAATATTATTTTAATATGTATAATATCTACTATTTTTATATTATTTGTTCTAGAATATCTTGGAACCGCTTTGTTACCTACCTATTAAAAGCGAATCAATTAAATAGCGCAAATATAATATTAGCTTAATAGCATATAATTACGAAGAAAAATATGTCTTTTTCTATGTTATATAAAATACCGTTCACATTTAACGTCATCACGGTGCAGTTATGGTTCTGGTTGTAAATGCTCCATAGAATATAGAGTCTTAATGCGCAAAGCATAAAAGTCATTATGCTCTGCTTGCACTAAGTGGTTTTTATAAGAAGCGTGAAATTGAATCAATTACTGGTAATATACGTTATATTATAAACTTGATGGTAAAGCGATCTTCATTAACAGTAGGTATATATTATTTTTTTGAATAAAAATCAAAAAATCATCATTCACGTTGTATCCCGCACACAACGGGGTAGGCAGAGGGAATTTAGTATTAAGGGAAGAGGGAATTTTGTATTGTTCCCCACTTTTTGCCGAATTCTGGAGGCATTGCGTGTTGAATGGCAGAACTATCGACACCAGAGCGAAAATGGAAATATAAACGTAAATAAATATTTCATCTCTTCTAGTGGGGATCGAACTACTTTAACATTTACATTATAAAAGGCACTAACGTTGTAGGTTCATCCAAGAACAGCACTGGTGGGTTATCCACAAGCTCCACGGCGATCGATAATCGTTTTCTCTGGCCACCGGATAAATTACAACACCTTGTATTTTCAGCACCCAGCAATCCTAACGTGCTTAATATGTTATTCATCTGTAAATAAATATAAAAACCTAATAATATTAAAGTCGCTGTAACGCGGCGGAAAGTGGGGAACGAAAGTGTATTAATGGGAACGGAGTGTCTTAATACTTGGTTCCAGGATCAGGAGGAGGTGTGAACAAAAAAAGTAACTAATGTCCATATAACAGTTATATATAAAAGAAAACCTTTGAGGTCTGCATTCTTCCATGCCTAACATATGGGCGCGAAACATGGGCATTGACAAAATCTCTAAGAGAAAAACTTGCTAAATGTCAAAGGGCTATGGAGAGGAGCATATTAGGTTGGAAAGAAAATGACAGAATAAGGAATACTGAACTCTGAGCCAATACTAAATTGGTGGACATACTGACCAAAATAGATCAACAGAAATGGAGATGGACAGGGCATATGATGAGAGACACGAAAGGTAAATAGAGTCAGGTGGTAACGGAATGGTACCCAAGAGATGGCAAGCGAAGCCGCGGGAGGCAACACACAAGATGGGAGGACGAAATTAAGCTAACGGTAGGATCAGATTGGAGAAGAGTCACACGGGATAGGATGCAATGGAAGATGTTAGAGGAGGCCTATGCCAAGAGGCACACCGAATATAGAGACATTTTGCAACTTTAGTTGTAATATTTTGTACTAAATATGAATGTATAAGTGTAACTTAATTTTGGAATAAACGGGCTTATTATTATTGTTATTATTATTATTATTGAAAAAGGCGAGGATAAAAAAGAAAAAGAAGTAGTAATAAGTACACTGAACTTTGAAGTAATATTCTCACAAAAAATATAATAAAAAAAACAAAAAACCTGACTGCATAAAACTAAAAAGACAAAAAGCAGTTCCAGATCAAAGGTAAGGACCCTTTCTCCAACCAACTACCTACCTATATAAATCGTACAATTTTTTCTTATAAATATTTAGTTGGTTAAAGGGTTTCGACTGTAATTTTTAACGAAGTATAATTGCGCTTGTTATTTTTCTTTTTAGTATTATGCAAACGAGTTTTTACGTTTTTTTTTATAATATGTTTTTTTTACATTATTTGTTATGATTTTTTTAAAAATTTCTTATACTTCTATCGTGCGTGCATAAGTAAAAGCCAATTATAAGTAGGCATAGTACCTACGTACATACATACATTTACTATTTACTTTTTATCCTCCTTTGCATCGCGCATTCGGTAATAAATATTATGTAACACCAAAACACTAATAACATGGCAAAAAACGTTGGCAAAAAATTTAAGAGATTAAACAAAAATAAATCTGCAAATACAAAGTTTATGAATCATAAAGATTATTCTAGTTAATTGGTATAAATAAAACTATGGAACGAAAGTGTCGTAATGGGATCGAAATCTCCATGACACCAGGTTCCCAGGTTTCCTCTGCTGCCCTGCTATGTCCCGCACTGCCGCACTTTGATGGTATAATTAAGAACATTCAGCACCTTCTTCTCCTCTCTATATCAAAATGTATCACGCTTTTATAATTTATTAAATGTTTCTTATATTTCTAATTAGAGTTAATTTATTTTTAACTTTTTAGTTCATTTTCTTAACAAATAATAAAAGATTGTTCTTAAAAAAGGTTTTTTTTTCTTTAATTTTATTATACTTAAAACACAGCAAAATGTCATGATTTAAATAAATGTAAAGTAATAAGTGTATTATATTACATAATTAGGTACATTTTGAAAGCGTTAAATCCACTAGTGTATCCACGGACATCAAGGACTATACTGGTAAAGCAACTTTTGAACTGTATTTTCAAAATATTTTATATCAAACAACAATTTCGAAGTAAATTTATAATATATATTTTCCAGTGTATTTCCATGGTTGTCTGGACATGGAAGATATACGACAAAATATATTATTAGGGCATTTATATATAATAACTAGCAGCCCGCCCGCGGCTTCGCCTGCGTGAACTACGTTATTATCAATTTCTGTGTCCATGCAAAATTTAAGACTCCTAGCATTTGTAGTAACGAAGTTTCATACAAATTTTCAACCCCAAAAACAACCTCTTGAAAGTTGAATATTGCAAATTCCCGTCTTAGCGAGCACCTACGTCCTATAAATAACTCCTATGCAAAATTTGAGATTCCTAGCACATGTACTTTCTGAGATTTCGTGATGAGTGAGTGACCTTTCGATTTTATATATATAGATAAAACGATTGATTAATAATAATTTTTATCTTTTATGTATGTTTGTTTGTGCGCTTGTTCACGTTAGCCTAAACTACACGTAGTTTTTAGTATAGAACCTAATTTAAAGCGGGTCGCTATTAAAATATAGCTATTTAAAATTTAATAGCTTTTATCTAGCGAGGATGTCACGGTGAAAATGAAAAAGAACGTGCTCAGATGGTTTGGGCATGTCGAACGAATGAGTCATGAGAGAATGGCAAAAAAGATCTATGATGGAAAAGTGAGCAGTAAAAGTGGTAGAGGGAGATCTCGGATGACCTTCAAAAACACAGTGTCAAAGATACTGGAGAAAGGTCACGTAAAAAGTACGAGGACACCCCGAAGGGCATGTATGAAGAGGTAATTGACCGTGGACGAGGCGAAAGAGGTATTTAGAGACCGTAGCGTTTGGCGCTCCGTTCTCTCTGACTACCCCGCTAGGGATAAAGCGTGAAGCTATGTATGTATGTAAGCTTTTATCTGCTGTAATGGAAAGATCTAGCTGTGCATGACATATGCCACGTTCTAAGTAAATAAATAAGGTAACTATGACTGCAGATATTTTTCAATTTGAATAGTTCTTGAGATTAGTGTGCTCTATCATCAACCAAACAAACCCGTCAGCATTGTACAGGTCAGTACAGTCAGTCAGTTTTCATTATTCCGCAACAACTTATAATATTGGAATAGATATACTTACAACTGACATTTTAATATCTTGCGGCAGCGAATTGCCAAGCTTCAGGTCTGTAGCGAATTGCATGAGCTCTCTAACAGTAAATAGAGGATTGAGTCTGTCGTCTTGTAATATATAGCAGGATCTTTTCCTATATGCCTCTAAAGTCTCCAATGGTACTTCATTCTTCTCTAGCTCACACATTATGTGTCCCGCTCTTAGTTTGCCTTGTACTCCTTTTACCCTGATAAATAATAATTCAGTGGAATAAATTATTTTTAATAAATTCAATATAAACTCCGTATATTGCATTCCTAAAAGGGTAATAAAAATGTAACTATAAAAACAAAACCGGAATAAAATGTCCCTCGTCTGAATAATTAATTTATTTATTTTAAGTCAGAATAAAATTTCAGAATTGCATATTTGTTCCACTCATTTTATAAATGTGCACAAAGTGAAGTCGCATTGGATTTACCAAACTTAAAGTTATAAGCAAAATGTGTAAAAAATCAACATCAGAATCATCATATTAGTTTGATTTTCTAGTCTGCAGAATAAGTAATATTCGTTAATAAAAAAAATATAGTGTTATAAATCGGAAGCGGTTAAGACTAGAGACTAGACTATTGCTAGAAATTAATACGTCCTAAATAAAAAATATCAAATTAAATTAACTTTACACCGTATTCCGCATATAGCAAGCAGAAGGAACATAGCGGTAAAACATTCCATTCCCCACTTTCTGATGTGAACAGAATTCAGAACTTTTTTCTGAATTCTGGAGGTATTGCGGAACTCAACGCCGCTAATATACTAATAATTTGTAATAAGTACTAATAATTTGTAATAAGTACTTTATTGGATTAAATATATTTAGCGGTAAAGATCAAATACAATGTATGGTATTAACTTACGAGAATCCAGTCAGCGCATTCAGGAGTGACGTCTTGCCGGCACCAGATGGTCCCATTATGGCAGTTAGTTGACCAGACTTAAAGAGACCGGAAGCATTCTTTAAAATCGTTTTTTTGACTGTAACAATAAATAAAAACACTTTCATTTCGATACTTATTTACAGGTAGACCGTACACAGCAGTGTAGGCAGAGGGAACACAGTGTTAAGATACTCCGTTCCCCACTCAACACCGCGGTTTGCCTAGTTATCAGAGCAAACAATGATGTCACGTTGAGAGTCTCGAGTACTTTAATTACTTTTGTGTATTACAAGCGGATATTTTAAAATAATGTCTATTAAAATTATATCATACGTTATGATTTTTTTATCTTTAATGAAAATTTACTATTTATAACATATAACTTATAGTATAAAATAAAATTATTAATGTTTTAAAAGTTATTAAAATTAAAAGTTATTAAAAATATATATATAATCAAAGTTAGGTATATCCGAAGTTAAGAAACTCGTTTGGAATGCCGTTTCTAACAAAGAATTAACCTGTTCTCAGAAAGGAGTCAGGAAATGTTTATAATAAACTATAAAGGAGTGAATTTCATTACCTCCACGAAGGGGCAATCAATCCACAGCAAGTTGGGGTTAGCTTGGGTCAGTTGGGTTTGAGAGTTGGACTACGCCAGAACCTCTTAATTTGATTAAACTCAGCATTGGAGCAAATCGTTCGATCGTTCAAATTATTTTAATATTAACGAATTAAATTATAGCATGGCTATAGATACACAGTAAAAACTCGATTAACCGGATTAATTGTTGTCATTAGTCATTCGGATAATCAAAGATCCTGATAATCGAATGTATAAAGAGATGCTGGTTTTGTGCATATGTAGCACAAAATTGTTATATGTCTAATAAAAGCAACATGCATTACAATCAACGAAAACCAACGTTTATTAAGAAATTATTAACATTTTCTAACATACAATTTATGTACGTACATATGTGTAATATTTAAATAATAATAATAATAATAATAATAATAAGCCTTTTATTTCACATATCACTTTTTTACAAATATTGTTAGTTAGATATTAGTAGTAAAAAGTAAATAATTAAATATCTTAGTAGTAAGTAAATTAGTTTGTTAGTTATTAATATTAATGTTAGATCTGTTTTGGTGATATGGATCCCATTTTCTTGAGTATAGGCCTCCTCCATTTCGCTCCACAATTTTCTGTTTTTCCCCAGAGTCATCCAATTTTTTCCAGCAGTTTTTGCTATACCGTCAGCCCACCGGCTAATTGGTCTACCAACATATCTTTTCCCAACTGGGCCCTTCCATCGTGTTGTTTGAATTGTCCATCTATTATCAATGTAACGTGATATGTGCCCAGCCCACCGCCATTTTAATATTAGGGCTTGGGTGAATGCATCCAATATATTTGTTTTTTGTCTTATCTTATGATTGTTAACTTTTTGTGTTTTTCTGACTTTCAATATATTTCTCTCCATTTTTCGCTGCGTTACGTTAATTTTTTGTTTTATTGTGTTTGTATAATTCCAGGTTTGACATCCATATAAAAGAGTGGGTGAGATGCAAGTGTCCATGATAGTTTTTTTTCATTTTCATACTAAATTTACCTTTTAAAAAATCTTTAAATGTCCAAAACTTTTTCCAAGCTAATTTAATTCTTCTTTCTATTTCTTCTTCATTACTTGTTTTTCTAAACGATATTTGTTTTCCTAAGTAAATATAGTTATCTACATATTCTATGTCAATTCCATCTATTGTAATATCTCTCTTAAAGCTGTTTGTCATTATTTTCGTTTTACAAGGGTTCATTTCCAAACCAACTTTGTGACTTTCTTGATTTAGAGTGTTTATCATTGTTTCTAATTCATTAGGTTGTTCAGATAATAAAACAATGTCATCAGCAAACCTAAGGTGGCTCATATACTTTCCGTCTATATCGATTCCCCCTTGTCCCCAGGTTATTCTTCTAAATACATATTCTAAAACAGAAATAAAAAGCTTTGGCGATAGTGGATCGCCCTGTCTCACCCCTCTTTGAATTTCTATCTGATTTCCCCTGTTTTCTAATTTCACTTTACTTGTGCTGTTTCTATATATGTTTTTTATTATATTTATATATGTTTTACAAATGTTGGACATTTCTAGTGCCTTCCAAATTGAACTGTGGCTAATGCTGTCAAACGCCTTAGTATAGTCAATAAAAGCTATGTATAGGCTTCTATTAAATTCTCTATACTTTTCTATCAATTGTTCCAATGCTTGTATGTGATCAATTGTGCTGAATCCCGAGCGAAAACCGGCTTGTTCTATAGGTTGTTGTATGTCAATATCGTGGGTTATGCGTTTTAATAGAATTGATGTAAAAAGTTTATACATAGTTGCAAGCAGACTGATGGGCCTGTAATTTACTATATCCAGTGGGTTCCCTTTTATGTACAATAAAATAATGTCCGATGTACACCATTGCTTTGGGATGGATTCTGTGCTAAGTATCAGATTGAATAGTAGAGTAAGATGAGGTATCAGGATAGTGGCACCCAATTTTAAAGCCTCATTTGTTATACCATCAGGCCCAGGACTTCTTTCTGGTTTTAAGTGTTTAATGTTATCGTAAACCTCTTTCATACTGATTGGTTCAATCGTTATATTGGATGTCATCTCATATTGTATCTTTCCTTCCACTAGTTTGTCATCACCCCTTCTTCTATATAGTTCTTTGTAAAATGTTGTCGCAAGGTTTGTCACATCTTTCCTCGTTCTTGTTTCTTTTGAATTATGTTTGAGTTTTAGTATCCAGGGTTTCTGCATATTCAATTCTTTTAAAGCTCTTTTTGTACTTCTATAATTGTTTAAATTTTTTGTAATTACATTGTGCCTGTGCTTGGCGTAGTCTTTTCTAATTGATTTATTTGTGTCTTTAAATAGTACTGTAAGTTTATTTCTTGTGTTTTTGTCTTTGTTATTAATTAAAATTAGTTCAGTGCGTTGTTTTATAAGTTCTTTCGTACTTCTGCTAAAAATAGAATTTTCTTTAACATTTCTCTTCGCGTTTTTCTTTTTTAAACTATTTAATATTATTCCTTCAAGCAAATTATAGTACATTTGTACATCGTTTTGGTTCATTGTTAGGTTTTCAATGCTAATTTTCAATTGATTAGTGTAATTTTCTATTTCTTCTGACGATTTTAACTTACTAAATGTGGGTCTGAAAGTCGTCCTGATTTTTTTTGGCGTATTTAAAATTACTGTTGCCCTCACTAGCCTATGATCAGAAGCAAAATTTATCCTATTTAGGACTTCTATGTTTGTAATGGACTTTGGTTTGTTTGTCATTATGAAATCTATCTCATTTTTAATTTTTTGATTAGGAGAAATCCAGGTCCATCTTCTATTAGCTTTCTTTTTGAAAAACGTATTCATAATTGCTAATTTGTATTCAAAGGCATATTCTATTAATTTTTCGCCCCTTTCATTTCGTTCGCCGTAACCGTATTTACCCATTATCAGATCTTCTTCTTCTTTTCGGTATCCTATTTTGGCATTTAGATCACCTATAACTATTACCAAGCCATCAGCAAGTAGATGTGCTTTTTTTACATCGTTGTAGAAGGAATCTATTTCTTCTTCACTTGATCTCTCTGTGGGTGCATAAAGCTGAATTATTGACATGCTTGTTTCTTCAAATTTTAATTGCAATATTGCAACTCGGTCTGATATCCCAAGGAAGTTGGTTATATTGTTTCTGTAATTTTTCTTTATTAAAAATCCAACTCCATGATGACCCTTGCGTTTTCCTGTGTAGCATAAAATATAATCCTGATATTCTTCTATTGCCTGACCCATTCTTCGAACTTCTGACATCCCTAAAATATCAAATTCAATAGTTTCAAGGGCATAGGTTAATTGCAGGTATCGTTCTATTGATGCCAAAGATCTTACATTTAAAGTACAAATTTTTAATATATTTTTATTATGTTTTGTATCTGTTTTGGTGGTATTTCTAATATTTGCGAGTGTAGGGTGGTAGTCTAATTTCCCACGATGACCAGTCGTCTTGGGAAATGTTTTGTTAAAATTATTTTGGTTTAGTTTTTGCTTGTTCCGGTGGCTAACGTCCGTATCCTATAAAAGTTTCACTGCTGGAGAAGAGGACAGTGAGTTGCTTCTGACTCTCATTATATCAAATGCATTTTTTTTGTTATTAGTCGTAGATAATGAAGCTTGCTTTCGTGGTTTATCAGGGGATATTGTTAAATTTCGTTTACGAGTTGGTATGTTAGATGTTCCTTCCTTAATAATTAACTTGTCATAATTTATGATGGCATAGTTCCCTTTTTTCCTCTCTTCTATAAGCTTTACCTGTAACTCTTTCCTTTTTTCCTGTACTTCTTTAGGATAATCTTCGGAGGCATAAATATCTTTTAAATGTTTCTTGTTTTTCATGATTTCCTTTTTTTTCCAATTATTAATAAAAGATATCAATACTGGTCTTCCTTTATTATTTTCTTTGTTAAGTTTTCCAATTCTTTGTATTATATTTATGTTTCTGTTATCAAGATTAATACTTAAATCCTTTTTTATTTTTTTTACCACTTCGTCCAGCAGTTCTGATTGCGAGTGTTCTTTTTCTTCAATTCCATAAAAAATGATGTTATTGGATTTTTTATTTTTTTCTAAATTATTAATTTTTATTTTCAACTCATTATTTTCTAATTTCAGATTTTCTAATTCTTCTTTTATAGGTTGCAATTTTCCATCTATTTGCGAGATAATGTCTTTTGTTTGAATCGACATTTCTACTTTTATCTTTTCGAAAAATTCTTCAAAATTACTCATTTTGTTTAGTTGGTATTAATAACGTATTTATTCAACTTTGTAAAAACGAAACGTTGATTGTTTCGACGTTATGTATCTGTATTCGTATTATATTATGATGTTGGCACCAAACTGTCACTATTGTAAAAGAAGTTGAGACTTTGACAGATAACCTTATTTATTCGAAAAATATTGTTCTTTTTTCGTATATGCTACTAATTTTATAAAATTATTACGTCACGATCAAATTTGTGTCACTATTAACAGTTTGTATACGTTTTTACGTTAATTAGCTACTTAATCACACCATCTTTGAATTTAAAAAGTCAGGACACAAATATCACTTGTTGTTACGAGCACAACCGGAACCGGATATCGTGTAATATTTACGTACATATAATTTTTCTTAGGTTTCATTGTAGTAGGTTGTCCGGATAATCGCGAATTCGTATAACTGAGGGCCGGATAATTGAGTTTCTACTGTATAACAAATATTCCGAATCCAAATACAAGCAAATGTTTTGTTAAAAAAACTAAAATTGTTAAAACTCCTACAAACTGTGTAGAGTCAAAGTAAGATATTTTGAAACGTGGGTTAACCGATACAAGTATGGTTATTAAGCCAAGTTGTGTCAAACACGAAAACAATTAATAATATTCCCGTAATTCAGCCGCGCGGGCCAAGCCGCGGCTAGGTCGCTACTTCTGTTATATATTAAAGTATATATTTTTTACCAACCAGTAGGAATCATTAGGTACTTTATACGCTTTTAAGTAATAGAGGTATTATACAAATGACATAGTTTTTTAAAGATTTTTTTATAATATTACAGCGAGCGAACCAAACTGGAGACGAAGCTCTCTAATTTTCAATATTTTAATTTGGCAATTGGGAATGATAAATGGAACATTCAGTTTAAAATATAAAAAAAAAAAAATTTCGATAGTTGTTGAACTTGAAATTAGATTTAAGGTTTATTGAGGTCAGTTAGCTTAATTACTGTTAAGTAATATTAACTTACTTACAAAACGATGCAATTCTCTTATTCAAGTTTAACAACATTCAAAAATTACGTGTAAATTATTTTAAAAGCTATAAGAGGGCAAAAAATAATAAAACCAAACAAGAATGGGAATAAAAGTAAATATATTTATTGATAATGTTTTTTTACTTAGGAGCGTATGGCTGGCTGACAATGCACAACCAAAACTACTAAACTAAACTCTTTAAATAAAAAAATAAACTCTTTAAAACTAAACATGTAAAAATAGTACTAGTTCAGGAAAAAAAATCTGAAAACTATAAACATTTGTGGATATAAATTTTAAATCCTTAAAAATAATATAGCCTTGAAAGTTCAAATGAGGTATCAGATGAAAAGGCTTTGGCTAAGCTAGCTAGAATTTTCAAAAAAGTTTTCTTTTTGTACGGAACGATCTGCAGGCGTGCCCGACTCGAGCTTGTTCGGTTATATAGTAATAAATTTAATAGCCTGTAAAGAAAATGAGTATAATAGACGTTATGTGTAACAATACAATAATTAGCTACAGTCAGTTATCTTTTTATAAAGGCGCAATCAAGTTTGTTATTTGTCTTATTGCTTTTATTTTTTTATCTCTATACAATTCCTCTCTATTCTCTTTTAAGACATGGAATGGAAATTGTCTCATATTCTGGTTTTCCCATTAATCCCATTGAAACATAAATTTATATAATAGACCTTAAATGATTACACATTTTCTTAATTATTTCAATGATTACATTTTTTATGAAAGTGAGCGTATAAATATTATGTAAAATGCTAAATAACATATTTTATAAGATGATGTTTTCACAAATAATACCTATTTAAATAATTTACCTTTACTAAAAAATTAATTATAATAGCAGTTACAAATGCTTACTCATTTAGGTATTATACTTTAATATTAGCAAAAAAATTAAATAAAATCATATGATTAACATAATCTCGACTGTATAATTAAAAAATACAGAATTGATTGCATACCAATACTTAAAAGTTTGTGAAATAAATATTTACATATTTCGAAAAAAATAATTATATTGAAATAAATAAAAATAAAAATTAATGAAATTTTGGGACTTATTATTTTATTTTATTAAGTACAGTGTATTTATTACCTAAAGTGGTTAAAAAAATAATAAATATTAAAATGATATTTTAGAAAGGTATTGGCTCGATACCGACTTCAAAGTTATAAAATGTTTGTGAAATTAGTGTTTACTTTTTAGTTCATTTAGTGTTTAAATTTTAGGTTGAGTACCGTAGCCTCAATTTAGATTTTTTTTCTATCTGATCTTTGTTTCTGTAGTAGCTTTTACAGTCACCAGGACTTCCAATTTCATTTTGTTTTAAAATAGTTTTTAAAAATTTTACGACTTAAGATCGGTTTCCACCGCGAAAGAGAAATAAAAAGTCCGCCCCCCCTAGCAGTACTCGCTCATTTTTTGCGCTCTGCCATTTTGATTTATCATGCATAATTATATCTAGGAATTATAAGTAATTTATAAGTTTCTAAGAACACGATATATATAATTCATGACTTAATAATAAAAAACCGATTTCTAACAACGAACTAAAATTATTTTCATCAATTACTGATCCTGTTTGTTTTCTTTGGCAACGACTTCAAAATTATAAAATGTATAATATTATGTTGATGTTGATATGTTTCCTATGTAAAAAAATCAAAACATTAAAAAAAATAATATTTCAATACGTAAGCGTTCATAATTAGAAAACGTATTTATTAATAATCTTATTCTCATTAACATATGGGAATAACAAGTATTACCAATCAGCTTACTATTTTATTATAAGTATAGAACGTACTATATAGCCATATCTTATAAGTATATGTAATAAACTTAAATCTGTTATGGAGAAGCCATAGAAAAAAATAGTATATTAATTTCCAAGGAACCCATTGCTTGCGAACAATTTATTCATGGTATCTATCTATCTATCTTATATCTGTATAGTTATTTTCTCATTCTCATTTAAACGTAGTTAATCACAGTTAACAATTATGATTATTAAGTGATTAATATATTGGACTTTGCTTTTAAAACAGGAAACATTTGGTATAACATATACAACTAAGTATATAATAAATCTGTATTTATGTCGCACTAAATAAAATATATATTAAAACTAAAATAGTGATTCTATAACAGTTTTAAATAGACACCAATTAAAAGCAATTTTTCGAAATTTCAAATATTTCAGGCTTCAGGTTTTTCAGTCTAGGTAAACATTTAAAAATATAGTTCAAAAGTTCAAGTTAGTACAGCTTGCGCGAATAAATGTTTAGCCCGACGACTATTTAAACATTCATTTACAAAACTGCATAAAATTTGTATCTTTAAAATCATAATATATATTATTAAAATAAAATAAATAATTTTGTAGTAAACGGGGCCAAAGCCGCGAGCGGGTCGCTAGTTACGATAAATTTAATAAGGCTTCATATGGAATAAAATAATTTATTATATATTTAATGGTTATAGTTCCTAAAAAAAACGCAAAATAATTTCTTATAATAGGACCTTAGTGAAACAAGAGCTAAGTGAATTTTAATGGATGGAGCCATTTGGATTTGCTGCTTAGTCATAAAAATGTTCAAAAGTATCTTATAGCGTATTGTATTTATACCTAAAGCGTTTTTTAGTCAAATTATTTTCTTATGTTACTTAAAATCCAGCTATATGTATATATAAGTGTAAGGTGGGCGAGGGAAACCAGTAGCTGTAGGGAAACACTAAGAGAGAGTACTTGAAAAAAAAAGAGATTTTCCTTCCTTCCTTTCCTTCCATTTTCCCCTCTTAATGTCCACGCAAACAAAGTTGCAGGAAATGACTGGCATTAGGTAGAATCTTATGAAAAAATTGAAAAAGAAGAGAAGCTGAGAAGTTTAGCTTAACCAGAGCCCTTTCATCCGATACTTCACTTGATCTAGCTAGCGGCATTAATACCAAAATTTTCTTTCTTTTAAGGCTAGTATAGTTTCGACAACATAATATAGCGGTGTGATCTAATAGTTTCGATGTAACTTTTTATAACTGCGATAGTTACCACTGCTCATACGGGGAGAGCTGCAAGTAAACGCTAGTATTAAATTTGACGTCAGACCGATAGGCATAAAGTTACTTATTTTTGCTTATTAATTAAAATCTAAATCTGATAGAGGTTGCAAGTTCTACTTAATTAAAACAAAATGCACCATTTCACGGAAATTGCCAATGACACATATCGTTATTAAAGTAGGTATGTTTTTTCAAGTCTTGCATTTACATTGTAGGTGATAATTTTTTGATGACTGAAGAGTATATTTGTTTTTAAATTTTGGACAACACAGCCTTTTTTACCTACTTTTTTAAATAGGGAAAAGTGGGGAACTGAGTGTCTCAACAGTATGAGTATGTTACCTTTGCATACCCTTCAGTGTGCGGGATACAGTACAGTAGCGTGAAGCTGATTTGATTAAAAATTACGAAATGCAAACTTTATTGAAGTTTACAAATTATTTTCCTCCTCCATAGACTCCTTCCCCCAACTTACCACCCAATTTTTGAAAAACGACTGACGAAATCCAGTTCATTTGCCCTTGTGGGCGTCAAACGCAGACAAGCCACGAGTGGAAAAAGTTTAATTATAATTATTAATTTCTTAAATATTATTCATATTTAATTTTCTGCTGATAATGCAATCAACAAAAAATGTCAAAATGAATCATAATATACTTCGAGGTTTTTAAATAATTGATAAAATATAAATAGGTTAGTGTAGTTTTAGGTGTAATAAATTATTCTAATTTACCAGTCAATTATATTTTAATTTCTTTCACTTTATTTACTGAAGTGTTTTTTCATCGATTTTTTGTCTGGTATTTGTGGTGTTGTTTTAGTTTGTTTAGTTGTATAGTATAAGTAAAGACTAATTATTTTTTATAATGCTATTTTTTCGTCCGTTTGTAATTACTAATATGATATATCTAAAATTATTCCATTATAGAGAAATGCTTAGTATTATTAATTTCTCATAGTCAGTCCGTATGAGTGGTGTCCTTCTTTACCTCCTTCTTTCTTTCGCCTATCCTTCTCTCTTGTTTTACCTGCCCTATTCCTCTCCCCTCAATTTTCCCATAAACGGGTTTTGGAGGTTAGAGAAAGCAGAGCAATTCCTAAATAGTATATGCTTTGTCGTCAACGGAGCTGTTGAACTGATTCCCTGTCTCAATCGGAATACAAAGCGATCATCACCAGAAAACCGCCTACGTGCAGATGCCAACTAAAGTTTAGACACACAATATCCTCTCATCACCATCAACTCTCCATCGCCGTAGGGCTTAATATCGAAATCCGAGTAAACATGCCGAGGTCATTTATGCGTTAGTATATTTAGTGGAATAACAGTTGCGAAGGTTCGATTACGATTCCAATTCGGAGGATGTAAAGACAGAGAAAAGAGTGTCTTGACACTAGATTTTCATGTTTCTTCTATCTATGCTGCTACCGGGGACAACGCTTAGCTAAAATAAATATATTTTTTACTTTTCACCTGCTCCGATAAATGAATATATAAAGTGCATTTTTTCTACAGTATTTGAATAAAAATTATTGAATACTTCATAATTATTTAGTTATATTATTACAAAAAAAATAATAATTGTTATTAATTTTTCACCTCTTTCGTACTCTTATTTATTACCCTACTGTAAAAGAAGAGTGTATTTAGACATGTTTCCAATTCCATTACTACTGTATATTTAATATGTGTACATATGGACATTTTTAATATTATTAATGATATATACCATAATATTTTGATAATTTGGGATAGAATAGCTTTGATAAGGTGTTGTTTATACTTACATACATACTATTGTTATCTTATTTTATAATTGGACACATTTCAAAAACTTATTAATTGACATTTTTTTTAAGAAAACTAGTATCTAAATGAAATTATAATCTTTTCTGTTACTTTACAAGAAACGATTTTAAATACGGTTAATTAGAGGAACTAATGCGATTTATAATATTTTTTTAATGATCGTTCTCGTTTAGTTGTAGCAATAATTATAATTATGGTTGAATTTTAAAAAGTTTACCTTTTTTTAGCAATCCTGTAGATACTTCCAAGCAGATATTCTTAAATTCAATATCCACATTTAGAGACGCTGCTGGCATGTTCACTTGAATACTTCTATAATCCCCCTTGCTCTGTATATTTTTTTCCGTATCTCGATGCAACCCTACCGCACTAGACATGCTTCACTTTTTTTAAAAAAAAAGTTTTTATTATTTAAAAAAAGTATAATTATCTGGATGCTATTTATTTTAGGCATTAATTTTAATTAAATATATATTTTTTGCGGCATTAGGTATCCACAACAGTGCTTCGCGAACGCAGGTGACTTACTGACGGCTTGTTGACGAATCGGATTATTATTTTATACTTCAAAGGAGATTGAATCATATTACTGCCAATTTAATTATAAATATATGTATTACCAAAACTGCTGACTTTGTCTGGTGTAAGTTTCAAAATTAATATAATTGTTTATTTTTTAACCGACTTCTGTAAGAAACGGTTTGTTATGTCACAACTTTTGACTGGGTGAACCGAATTTTATGATTCTTTTTTTATTTGAAAACTAGTGTTTTCCACGTGGTCCCATAAATTTAATTCAAAATGTCCTTTTTGGACCGGATGAAGAATGTGAGGTTTATGGTCAACCTAAAAAAAACATGAAAAAGAGATGATTCTTAGTTTCTATTTGAATAATTTGACAGTAATTAATTTTTAAAAATGTTACCGCGAAAAAAGCTTATTTCAGCCAGTATAACCTACCAAATATGATATTATTTTTACCCGACTGTGCAAAGCTCGCCAGCTGTAGAAATGTTGGTTTCTATGTGGCGTTGTAAAACTCAAACGAATTGATAATTGTTACTTCTATCGATTTTTCTTAACCTTGCAGTTGTTACCAGACGTTATATTGTCAAAATGAAAAAAAAATAAATCCTCGAACTATGTCAAGTGGGGTCTCTTATTCAAAAGTTATTTTAAAGTTTTTTTCCTAATTTTTTATTTTAAGTTATTACTAAAATAGCAACAGAATAAAAACATAGAATATATTAGAATTAAATTATGTAGATTTAAATTGTTTTGTTTTAATTTTGTAACTTTAAGTCTGGCTAATTTTCATATTTTATAACAGATATGTATTCGTTAAATAGCAAAAAAAACCCTAACAAAAAAGATTGGAATAAAAAAATATACAGGGTGGAATTGTCAGCACCACTTTAAATGAAACCACAATTTTAACTACTCTATAAAAGCCTAATATAATTCAGAAAAAAAATAATTCCCAAAAATGAGAAAGTTATTTTTTCAAAGAAAATAAATAATAAAATTGCGGCAACGTCGCATACGTGTGTGTGCGTCACACGAAATACAGGTATGGATAAAAATCGTGAAATGAAAAAAAAATCGTACGTCCAAACTGTTGAGGTACCTTGATTCATTTTTTTAGCTCTGGGTTTGAAATATTTTACCCTATATGCAGTTTCAGTAAAAGAAGCGCTGCCTCTTCCACCCTGTATATTTTAAAAAAACAAAAAACCCAACTGCATAAAACTATAAAGACAAGCCCAATAATCATTGGGATTAACAGTCGCGATCTATTCTTCAGCCCATGGGAGCTTCACTAAAAGCTCTGTAAATTTAAATACGTAACAGTAAATATTTAAATGAAATAAAATTTACATGCTCAACCGATTTGCTATGTTCTAACCTGGAAACCTAGTGTTAAGACACTCTGTTCCTATTAAGACACTTTGCCTCCGTCGAATTGAACGGAAGTAAACGCCGCGCTTTACTTCGTTACCAGAGCTAGCACACGCTTGTACTCTAGCGCCTCGATTAATTTCCTTCTCATGTGATCAAATTAAATTGTGTTACATTTCCATTTAAAATTTAAAACGACCAAAAATCATATTAGTATCACGAATACAATGTTGCTGCATTGTATATGTACATACATAATTATGTATATAGCATTGGTAGAACAATTAGTGAAAACTAGGCCGCCGAGCTACAGCACGGAGGCACTACGGAGCCACAAAGATATGACTGTAACGCGACGGTTACAGTCATATTGTGGGTTTGATTCCCAATTGAGGGAATGAACTATTTATTAATATATTGTTAGGTTGTTCTTCCCTCTGGCACCAAGGTAAAAAGCTCGCGTTGAGTTCCGCCACGCAAAAGTGTAGAACGTAGTGTTTTAACACTATAATACCATCCATCTGCCTACCTTGCTATTTGCGGGATAAACCGTGAACTCATCTTTTTACTACCTATATATAAAATCGAAACAGATGTTAATTATTGTCTAAAATAATGTAATGTATCTTGCTTAGGAAATAATATGCGAGTTAACCTACAATATTCGAGGTCAATCAATTGTTAGATAACATATTTATATAGTATCTTATAAAGACATACACGCCGTATCTAATATGTGGGACGACTAGGATAATAATGAATATGACAATTTCATTAATATATCTCGAAAGACAGTGATCAAGGATGTAAATGCAATCTATATATCCTGTTCAAGGAGCCGTGAGATAAAAGGTAAACAAACAATAAAAAGTCGCTTTAGAGGTCATCATTGGAACTAATATATTTTATAAAAATAACTATGGAAGGAGGAGAAGAAGGACAAATTAAAAAAACTATCGATGTTTAGAACTATTTTTTATCGCTGCATTTGTGCAGACCCTCTTACCATCTGGTCTACGGCGGCGGGGAGAGTCTGCACGCACGTCAGAACCCTTCAGGTGGCCGGATTTCGTTACAGATTATAAGAGCCACACATTGTCCAGGATAAGCGCACAGCTCTTCAGGTAAGCATAGAGAAGTGCCCTCTCTTCCACCACCGAACCATCATCCGCATCTGTCATATCTCTTCGAGATGCCATTCAGGTAAGCTCTCCTCATGAATTTCATCACGGCTTAAGTTTTGTATTTGTTTTTGTTCGAACGAACGAACGAACGTACGAACAAACTTTTCCGCTAATAAACATAGATTTATAATGTAGTAATTATATTAATTATTATTTATGCGGTTAACTTTAAGTCTAAACAAAATAATCATAAACTAAACAATCCAAAAAATATTGTTTTGCAATTAATATTCTTTATATTAAGAGTGTGTGACTATAAATTATATAGGTATCTATACTAATATAATAAAGCGGAAGAATTTGTTTGTTTGTTTGTTTGAACGCTAAGATCTCTGGATCTACTGGTCCGATTTACATTGTTTTTGTTTTGTATGAAAGCTGCATTCTTCAGAAGTGCTATAGGCTATATAACATTACATTATACATATAAACTAATATATTTTAAAGTACTTTCTAATTTGACATGCAATTTATTCTGCCATCTTAATAACAACCGTCGCGTCGCTACGCAACCGTTACCGCGACATTTTGATATTAATCCTTATGAAAATAAATATAATAGTCACTTTTAGCATTTCATCTTGATGGAAATTATAGTTTACTGTATAACATTCTAATAAATAATTAAGGAGATGTCACTGATTCCAAATGACCTAGCCTACGGGCGGCACAGTATGACCGACGAGAACGGGCAGATGACGTTGAGGGTTTTATAAATTTTCATACATTTTCGAACTTTATTTGCTGTTTATAATTAATTTAAGCTACACTTTGGTTCTCTTCTTATTTTATTTGATATTGCCCGCTAAAATTATCCTGCTTTATAGAGAGAAATGTTAAGTTATTTCGTAGAGTCGATATCTATGTACGCACGCACGGAAAACTTTAGGTACTTTTTCTAATATTAAGAATATCTATCCTTTAGTTACTTTTAATCCTTTTGTTGGTTAATTTCAATAACTCAGATAATTTTTTCTAATAATGTGTATCTACTTATTATTCTTTTAGATCATTTAAGCTTATATTTACTTATTAATTCTATTGAAAATTGAAAATAATTTAATGAATATATTTAATAAATATTCTTATAGTTGAAGCAGGCGTAGCCGCGTCCGGGTCCACTAGTATCCTATAAAATTCATTTTTCTTTATATCTTTATTGTTATCTAAAGTTCAATTCGTACCACGGTCACAGAATGAAATAATTAGGTTATTCATGGATAACTTATTGACATATTTAATGATTTTCTTAATGCTTGTTTTTTTTAAGTATATGGACATATACAAAAGAATATTTTAAGAAAATTGAAATAAATTTATCGGGGTATTGCAGCGTTGAGTTTCAGCATTCAACACGCAATAACTCAATAACTTGGCGGAAAATGGGGAACAGAGTGTCCTAACACTAGGTTCCGTCTGCTTATCCTAATTAAAACTTATACCTACACGTTTATATAGGTGCAGTATAATTTAACATCCTACCTTGTGCTGTCTTCTGTGGGTATGTAAATGATTTAAAAAATCAAAATAATCAAAATGAATCATCACTTAATAAGACACCGTTCCCCACTTTCCGCCTACTCCTAGAGGCATTGCGTGTTGAGTGGCGGACTCAACGCCACTGTTTGCCTCGACACCAGAGCGAAGAAATGAGAATATAAATGTAAATAAACATTTTATTTCCTCGAGTGGGGATCGAACCCACAATCGTCGCGGTTCAGTCATACCCTTGTGCCGCTGCGCCATGACGGCCTCAATTATAACTAATTATACAATTATACAGATTCATTATAAGTAATAATGTAAATTGTTTGGAATTCTATCGTTTGTCTCGCGCTTGCACGCTCGGCTTAATGTAATATAATTATATCACTTTTTTCCCCCTTATTTATAAAAATAGCAATTTACATTTCTTCGAAAAAAAAGGATTTATAGAGTCATTGTATGCTTCATAATATTATATATGCTTTTTAATTTGAGAGAATTGAGAATATTTTGTTTATGTAATTTAACGTGTTTATGTTATATTTTTTTACCTCCACACCGCATCCCGCACATACATACTTTCTGGCGAATTCTCGAGACATTGCTTCTAGGTAGAGTATCAAAACTAAAAACTAGAGCGAGGAAATATTAAATATTTCATTTACTTGAGCGGGAATCGAACCAACAACCTGTCACATTTATAGTCGCACGCTCATGCCCACGACTTAGATCCTGAAGTGAGACCTCCTGGACGCCCAAGGAAGCGCAGGTTGGATGTCGTGATGCAGGACATGAGAACCAATGGTCTAACCACCGAGGACGCTAAAGAAAAGTGGAGTAAGTTGAGTAGGAAGGCAGACCCTGGCAATAGCCGGGATTAATGCCCGATTAATGACACTTCAATTTTATTTATATGTATAAATAAAAATAATGTGGTAAATTTGGCGGAAAATGGGGAACAGAGTGTCTTAACACTAGGTTCAATCTGCCTACCCTGGTGAGTACCTTGCGAGATACAGCATGAAGCTGATGTAAAATAATGTACATGCAGCGCCATCTAGTTAATAGTTGAATTACTATTAAGATTGTTATTATTATTACTTCAGATTTTTAGCATTAGCTTCAGATTTCTTATTCTTCGAGATGGCGCTGTACATTCAATTGTATATAATTTCATGATAAACAAAAGACATAATATAAAAATATAAAATTATATAGAACACCTAACATGACTAATTAAAAAGGTAAAATTAAATAAATTATTGGAAACTATTATATGAGGAATAAAGGGCGGAAATAAGGAAGAATATAATGTTATTTGTTATTGTTAGATATAAAATAATAATTTTATAAATCCAAGAAAATATTATACCTACAGCTACTGCTTGCTCTGTATGTATTATGTATGCGACGATCTTTTGTTTTTGTTAGGATAACGTTTTATATTTAAAACACCTATGACAAAAGCGTAAGATTTTGCTGTTTCAACGAAGTGGCTGTGCAAAGTGCATTGTATCACACAAAAGTCTTTATCTTGAACATTTGCAAATTAGCGAGGAACTGTACATATAATTATTTAGAAGAACAAAAGACTTTTGATAGACGTCAGGCGCCAGCGCATTCTATCGCGCGTCGTCGTGTACAGCGCACGCGCGTTCTTTATATTAAATATCTATTATATGTGATCATATTTCGATATAATGATGCTCGCGGGGGCTGAAATTGTGGAAAAGGGGAATGTGGAGTACAGGACTGATGAAACGGGAAATTCCGAAGCTGTCATCACACCTGGACCATCCCAAAGCCAGGCAAGAGGTCTGGCCAAAGTACCGACTAAGGAACCTGTTGACATCCAATTTACAAACATCACGTGCACTGTGTCACTGGGAATAAATAAAGGTAGAGTCAATTTATAATATCATTGTTTAGCACTTAATTGTTTTAATAACTAAGTATTTTGCTTAATGATATTTAAATAGTTAATAAATATATCATTTTTATAGTTATCAATAAATTAATACAATAAACAAGAAGTCAGGGACACAAAAGGAATTATTTGTTGAAACAGAGATTTCTAATTGCTGTTGCTATTGTTATTGTTCGTAGGTTAAGGGTTAATAATGACAACGTTCGTTTATTGTGTAAACAGTGTTAAACGCTCAGATCTAATATGCGTCATTAAACAAAAAATATTAATACATACAGTTCCTGGTTAACTCTTAACGAGATAATAATGATATTATTATAAGTTAAGTGGTATTATTAATAAATATTATTTAGATCTACATATTATAATATTTTTTTTTAATTGGCGAATTTCTTAACCGAGATAGCTTTTAAGAAAGTTCTTAGCTGGTGTGTAAATAAAACTGACGTTATATATCTATTGGTTTAGTATATGAATTTTAAATTATTTTAATTAAGCTTATAAAATTGATGATGTCTAATCTTATGCTATTTGATATTATATTTCGTATCTTCTTACAATCGTTTATGCTGACATGCCAATGTTATCGTATAGGTACATATGTACTAAGTTCTTGACCTTCTAAAACCTTCACGTAAAAATAAATATATCAATTAATAAATTACTTTATATATATTATTAACTAGCGGCCCGCTCGCGGTTTCACCCGCGTGAACTATGTTATTATTAATTTCTGTCTCCATGACTACGTCCTAGTGACGTCTATGCAAAATTTGAGACTCCTAGCATTTGTAGTAACGAAGTTTCATACAAACTTTCGACCCCAAAAACAACCCCTTAGAAGTCGAATATTGTAAATTCCCGTCTTAGCGAGCACCTACGTCCTATAAGTAACTCCTATGCAGAGCATTGAGATTCTTAGCACTTGTAGTTTCTGAGATTTCTTGATGAGTGAGTGACCTTTCGATTTTATATATATATAGATAATTCCTACGATTCCTTATACGCCTAAAATTAAACATTTGTTTGACAGTCTACTTCGAAGCCTATTTGTAGTAAAATAAAAAAAAACAGCTTTGCGCTGTACCTATCCCGCACACGGCAGGTTAGGCACATGGAACTTAGTGTTAAGACACTCCGTTTCGCACTTATCTGGAGGCATTGCGTGTTGAGTGGCGGAACTCAACGCCGCGCTTTGCCTTGACACCAGAGCGAAGAATGAAGTAGGGATCGAACCCACAACCAATCGATTTTAGAGTCACACTTTGTGCTCTTGGGCCACGACTGGCCTCTGGCCTATTTCTAGTGTTAAGCAAATTCAAAATATTATAATTTCCTTTGCGTAACATGTTATGGTTTACTTGACGTGATTCATCTGGACAAGTTTTTGCTTGCGATGCGACGAGAACGGGTTATCTCAAGTAAAACGCAGTTATAAGGTTCAAAAAGCAACTTACTTCGATCTTCGATATATGCGACCATACGAAAGTATATAAATAAACAATCGTGCTAAGATTTTATTAAAGATTCCCGCCGAATTTTCGAGGCTTTCTTTCTGCTTTCCACGCTTTGCCTTGTTACCAGTCACTCGTTTGTACCACTGCCGGCTGCCCCTAAGGCCTAAGATAACGGTGTTAATATTCATTATTCAATTCATTATTAGTTAAAGAGTACAAGTTACGTTAAGAGTATAAGTTACATTAAATTTTTAATTGCTTTTAGTCAAAAATAGCGACTGGTGAGTTAGGTGCTCTATTTATTTCTATCGCTTAAAGTTAAAACAATAAATGAAGTCAATTGAATGATTTAAATGAATATTTAATTTTATTCATGCATGTTGAGTATACGCTACTGGAGGCATTGTCCGGAGTTCGGCGGAAAATGGAGAACGGAGTGTCTTAACACTAGGTTCCCAGTTAGACAACCATTATATAAATATTTTATCATTTATACTATTTGTTGAAAGTCAACCCTGTTTAAGGCCAGTAGCAAGGCTGGATGTTTTTTAAAAACTTGTCTTTTTAGTAGAATATACTAAGTATACCTACATATAAAATGAGTTTACAAAATATATATTTATTTTTATAGCTCAATAACGGTCATTGCCTTAAAGTATGAACCAAGTAAGCTACGTCAGTGCTTCGTTTTCTGATATGAAGAAATCTATACCTATTACAATTTGCATTACTTTAATTGCCATAATTATATTATACTAGCGGACCCGGACGCGGCTACGCCTGCTTGAAATATAAGAATATAATTTCTATAGAAATATAATTTCAATCTAGATGAAATGCTAAAATGATGAATATCAAAATGACGCGGTAACGAACGCGGTCGCGTAGCGACGACGGTTGTTATTAACATGGCAGAATAAATTGCATGTCAAATTAGAAAGTATTTTAATTTATTAGTATATATGTGTAATGTAATGTTATATAGCCTATAGCACTTCTGAAGAATGCAGCTTTCATACAAAACAAAAACAAAATAAATCGATCCAGTAGATCCAGAGATCTTAGCGTTCAAACAAACAAACAAACAAACAAACAAACAAACTCTTCCGCTTTATTATATTAGTATAAATTTCAAATAATCTGCAATCTATGAAATTAATGATGAAATTCTTCAAAGGAATTAATCGCGATTGTGAACGCGACAGGTTGTGGATTCGATTCCCTCTCGAGGAAATTTAATATTTAATATTGTCATTTCCTTACTCTCTGGTAACGAGGCAGAGCGGCGTTGAATTTCGCCCCTCAACACGCAATGCCTCCAAATGCGGGATACAGAAAGACTGGTTTAATGCAACTATATATTTAAAATAATTATGTTTGCCAATCTTGTTAACTGAATCTAAGAAAGCTTTAAGTATTTACCTGTTGACCTAGATATGCTGCGAATTAACACGAAGCATGATGCTAGTATTACATGTCATTAAGAAAAATGGAAATATCAATGACCAATTATTATACCGGTAGTCGGTATCGGTACAATATAAGCGATATTGTAAATTAGATACATTTTTTTTGTCATGTCAATATTGCTTAAGAAGAAAAACTTGAATTTTATTAAACAAAATAAATAAAATTACTTGTACGTAAACCAAGTTCTGAACCCGGTTTCCATCGCGAAAGAGACATGAGCGGATAATGCTTAGGCGGACTGGACTCTTTTTAAATAAAATAAGTTTACATTTCCACTAATAAAGAGTTCTTTCTGCCTGAGTATTTATTGGTGGTACTTTAACTGCATACTTCTATTTAAAATTATTTATTTGGTTTGCTCTTGACTATTAATCTGTGTTTATTTATTTAGAACAAAAATACAGCGAACAAGTTTAAAAAATAACAAAACTTAAAAACAAAATACAAATCGGAGCCGCAATCACAGGTGTACAACATGCCAGTCTTACACCTACAATATAAATAATTTATGAAATACATACATATACCTAATTATATAGTTATATAAAAAAAACAATTTTAATACTTAGCAATTACATTTAAAAAATTTTGATACTAGAGTAAGTTTTTATTAATAAAAATTATGTCATAAGAACAATTGATAAAAATTGCATACTTTTGTCAGTTGAATTGAATTATCATTATTTTGTTTATTACTGAGACGGAGTTAATTGTAAATTATTGTTGAAAATTATTTATCGAATATAAATTAGGATTTACTTGCCCTCCTGATTTCATTTTTAAGAATACTTAGACTGGTTTTGTAATATCTTTCTAGATTCTTTTAATAACTATTTTATTTTATATATATCTACAAGTATTATTTTCATATATATTATTAAATGATTGTCTGTGTTTAAGAATAACTTATAAAATTGTCGTTTGATACACTACATATGTAGTTACAGACGAGCTCACGATACAATGTAATGCTAATTGTAACCACGAAGCCACGAAGTCTATTGACAAAGTAATAAAATGTAAAATTAATTATGCATATAATGCAATATGCAGAAAAAATAGAAGAACTACATAGATAACAACCAAGGTTGCGATTTCCTAATCTTATTATATTCCTCGTGTGATTATTAATTATGATAATATATTTAATCACAATTATTATCGATATTTATTATATTCGTACTCCGTTTTCGTTTCTAAGGACTATATCGATAATTTCATAATATTTTAAACATTATCGCAGATATGAATTTCGACAACGATTTTCAATAGGATTAAATTACGAAAATATAGTTTTTCATACTTACAAGAAACAAATATCTTTTTATGGTTCCGTGCTTCAAATGGAAAAAAAGAAAACCCTTAAAAGATAACTTTGCTGTCCGTCTAGATTGTGACACGTGGAGATATCACGCTGAAAATATCAAACATTCAGGTCTACGGTCCCTTGGAGCACAGGAAAGTAAGTCAATACAACCGCAATCAAAATATGGGAGCATTTATACATTGTTTTTGCTGCATTTAGTTTGAAATTCAACGCGTCATCCAACCCCCATAGGCTATTTTCCTTAGACATACAATTATGAAATTTTACAAGTAGTGAGAACTTGCAATAAAATAAAGGATAGTTAGACCGAAAAAAAAAATACCCTAAAAACCCTACCCTACCCAAAAACATAATTCTTATCATAAAGTTTCTATATTTTTTTATGTTGCCATCTCATTAAATTTTGGATGAAATAATAGTGCCTTGCGTGTGAGAACATATTTATTTGTATGTGTTTCTAAGTTTAGTTTAAGAGTAGGCGGTCTCTACCTAAAGTGTTTTTTTTTATGTTAAATTGCAAGAAATAACTAGTTTATTTACACTGCATATCAATTTATGAAATGTCGTACTCATTACTTCCTGCTAATATTATAAATGTGAAAGTTTGTGATACTTGTTCCAGTTCACGCAAAATCTACTGAACTGATTCAAATGAAACTTTATATAACTTAAACATCAGAATAACAACATCATCAACAACATAATATGCTAGAATTAATGTAAAGATTCTATATAATTTAGATTACTTTTAAGCGGGCGGACCCGTATTATAAATGTAAGTTACTTTGTGAGGATAGATGTTGTTCCATTTTCACTACTGAATGAATTTAGATAAAACTTTACAGTAATATAGCTTATACATTAGAATAACATATAACCTACAGATTATGTAAAGATTTTGCTTAATTTGGCTATAATAAGATTGGCGGGTTCGCCCGCTTAGACATTTTTATAATGTTATTCATTTAAGATTATATCAATTAAAAATATATTTCTTTTTATATTTTTAAATAGAGTCTTATATCTGTTTAATGACTTAGAAATTAATACACGGGTTGTAAACGATTGACTCTGTTTTTTTTTAATAATATTATTTATATATATTTTTTTGAACATCGAATTAAATTAAAGTATAACTTAAATTAAATAAAACTATAATTAATACAGATTAATTATAATCAATGCAGGTATATTGACAGCGTTATGTTCCAAATTCAAATAAGCCACACATCACGACATCTGAGTTCAATCAACTCAATTGGTGCAACGTTTCCGCCTCTGTCCCCCTCACGTACAAGGACTAATATTTGCCCCTTTCCAAGTTCACATTCAACATTAATGATTAACTATTAATACTTATTTATAGTTTCAAAGTTTAAATTAAATGTAATTTGTTTTAAATTTGCTAATAAAGGCGGCGATTATTAAATCTAAGGCATTTCGAGAGGGTTTTTGAGGCCGTCGTTGTGGCGCAGGGGCACTGTGTGAGACTGTAAACGCGACGATTGTGGGTTCGATTCCCACTCAGGGTAATGCTATATTTAATAGTTTTATTTCCTCATTCTGGTAACGATTCAAACCGCGGGGTTGAGTTCCGCCGTCAACACGTACTAAAGTAGCAAACAGAAATGGCGGGAAAACGTTAAGTTTATTATGCTTTAGCACAATACTCATATGCATTTATTTCAATATTCAACATTTTCATATTTATATCCTTATTTTTGGATGTTAAAAACAAGATCTCGATCATTGGTGCTTGTCGATTACTAGGGCCATTATTAAATGTTCGAGTTTTTTATATACAACAAAATTCATTATTAACTATACATATTTTTAATATAAACTATTAATAAAAACACAATTTTACAAGATTTTTACAACCTTAATATATTTTTTACGGTCAAAGTCAAAGTCTAGTTCAGTTACTTAACTGTTACACGATGTTAAGGTTATTGATTTGTTAACAAATACAAACATCAAGAAATTACGGCTGAAGCAACGACTATACAACTTTTTTATAATAATTTTTTCATTCTTAATTTTATTCTTGTATAACCTCGCAAACCTCGTTTATCTGTAAAAGATGTATATCACATTATGATGGCGAAATTATGCAAAAATGCATAATATTATACTTTGTCGAGGCCATCGTGACGCAGTAGTAGATACAGTGTCTCATAGTAGAGACGATGGTGTGAGTTTGATCTCCAGTTAGGGTAGTGGCTGTTCGTAAATATTTTCCATTTCCTCGTTCCAGTAAACAAAAGCGTGAAGCTGAAGAAAATAAAAAATTGCCAATGTCTGTTTTTTTTTTTTGTAAATACTAAATATCTATCAACGCAACTGTAGCTCCTCTGGTACAGGGGTGTAGTGAGAGGGGACCTGGAACCTACCCTGATATGTGCGGGATACAGCGTGAAGCTGATTTATAAATATAATCAGTCTTGAATTTAGTGTATTACTAGTGGACCTGAACGCAGCTGCGCCCGCTTAAACTATACGAATATTTATGAAATTATTTTCAGTTTGCAATAAAGAGATGCGTTAAGCAAGCTCATTTTGGGTGACGTTTTCTAACAACAAACTTTGCAAATCGTTGCTTTGCAACGACGGTTGTTATTAACATGGCGGAATAAATTGCATGTCAAATTAATAAGTATTTTAATATATTGATATATATCGAAAATATTACAAATATGAGAAAAAAAAATATCCTATGTTCATCCCGAGACCCTCAAGTATCTCTATATGAGTATTTTATGACAATTAAATAAGCGATTTGGCCCTGATTGCGTAAAAGACAGACAGACAGACAGAAAGACAGAGTTACTTTCGAATTTATAATATAGGTATAGATAAAGGTAGAGCAAAGAAAGATGGATGAGACGAAGAAGTGTCATTTGCTGTCGCAGATAAACGTTACAGTGGTCAACAATTAATATTACTCAAATTACCTCCACATGTTTTTACACGATTAAACGTTGTAATTACTATACATTTTGCTAATATATCCGGCTCCTCGAACTTTAGACCGTAGATTATTATCTTTAATATCGCTGTACATAGAAAATAACAAAATAATATCGTTAGAAATAATACATGTTTTGATATAATAATAATTAAAAATAATAAGCTTACTAAAACTAATAATTGATATTCACACATTCATATTATTTATTTACAAATCAATGATCATAAAATTTCCATTAAGTATACGTAAGAAACTGTGTAAACAGTAAATGTTAAAATTAGATTTATTTATATAGATAGATATTAATATGTTATATGTTAAAATTAGAATAGATTGATAGATGTTAAAATTAGAATTGAGACAATGGACACTTAAAGACGACTTATTTTATGTTTTTTTTTTGCTTCACCATCTATCCCGCACATGGCAGGGAAGGCAGAGCGAACCTGGTGTTAAGACACTTCGACCCCATTAAGACACTTCCTCGGAATTATATAGGCATTGCGTGTTGAGTAGCGGAATTCAACGCCGTGCTTTGCCTCATTACCAAAGCGAGGAAATGAAAATATTTAATATTTTATTTTCTCGAGTGGGAATCAAACCCACAACCTGTCCGATTTTCAGTCGCATTTCGTGCCGCTGTGCAACGATTGCTCTCTTATCTATAGATTGTGTATTAAATAAGTATTTAATACATAGTTATTAGACACTACATAGGTTCATACATATGCGTATATTACATATTTATCTACATACTTATAAATTATTGAGTCCAGTCGTGGTGCAGAGGCAAAGAGTGTGACAGTAAACGCGACTAGTTCGATCCCCATTCGAGGAAAATGAAATATTTATTTAAATTTATATTTTCCTATCTTCGCTCTGGTGTCGAGGCACAGCGCGGCGTAGAGTTCCGCCACTCAACACGCTATGCCTCCAGTAATGTCCAGAAAGGGGGGAATGGAGTGTCTTAATACTAGGTTCCCTACCCTGCTATGTGCGAGATACAGCGTTAGTTTCTCTAAGCCAACTAAATTAATTATTTATTAGATTTAGGATATACCTACTCATTTATTTTATGAAATTAAATAAGTACCTATTAGTATTTTCTTTTGGGATATCCCACAGTACTTGGAAGAAATTGCTATTAGAGCGAAGGAAAAGAAGAGAGAAGGAGAAAGTCGCCTATTCTACATAGTCCTTTTATATAAGAGTGTTGAAGAAGTGAATAAGTTTTTTTTATTGTTATGAGTGAAGTTTATTAATTTTAATTTTAAATTTGTAAATTTAATGCTAACGACAATATGGTAAAATAAAACGCTACAGCCCTGAAATCTTGTGAAAGATCTTATTATTTTTTTTATGAGTATTCATTTTATTATAATGTTATAATACTCAATTAAATTTATCTGATAAATATATTTAGGTCGTAGGTATGCATGCGTTAGACTTACTAGTTACTCATAATGCTTACATAATTTGTTTCTTATGTTTAATATAAATTTCGTTATTCTTGGTTTTTTCCTTTTGTATTGAAGGTTGGTTTTTAAAACACGCTATCATTCAATTCTAATTGCTGTACTATTAATTCGACTAATTTCATTTTATTTTTATTTTCTTAAGTAAACCTTTCGTTGTTTTGTTGACTTTCTGGAAAAGGTCACTTAAATGTTACATCTTATAACTCTTAAGGAGATGCTGTGTAGAAAAATGTTAGGGCACGTTATGTGGGGCTTGGAGAAAATCAAAAATCTATAATAATGAACTATAATGATGGTATCTATTAAATACAGAAATTAAAATAGCCTAGCGAGGTTTGTTTTCCATGAATTGTCCAAATAAGTTTTCAAAAACATAAAAGATATGTAAATGTCAAACAAAATAAATAATAATATACTTATTTATATATAAAATTATAAATAAGTCTAATAAATCAATTAACTGCAATACACACAAAGGAAGACATTTTGCAGTGTGTTTCAATGAAATATTATTATCGATATCAAGAATAGACGCAAATATAATTACATATAAGATATAAATCATAGTTATAATAGTTAATAGAAAATGTTTTGCAAATATGTTGGGATCCCGGATGTGACCTTATCACTATCTCCCACCATTCATTTTGATAACAAAAGTAACACCTATTAGAATCATCGATTTTCTTTTTATTCAGCCAATGTCATGCCAAGGCCTTGCAATTAGCAACATTCACAATTTGATAACTTCAATGACGATCAAAGTTCAATATGTATGTATTAAATGAAGGATTATCAAGGCGTGGTTTACGTTAGTCATATGAAGAATAAAAGAAATTCTTTGAAAATACGCTTTATACTATGTTCGGAAGTGACGTCGTTGTTATAAAAGATATAGTAAGTAGGTACATATATGTTGTGCTGATAGTCGATATGATAGAAAATTGTATACAAAAAACGACTGTACTTATACGGACAAGCAAGTATATATTTCATATTTAAAATTCAATTTTTATTAAATTATTAATTTGTTACTTTCAAAATCGCAAATCCTACGTTATTTCATCTGACTTTCATACTTAACTTTTTTTTATTTTCCTCATAGTAAATATGAACAACTAGCGGATGCGCGCAGCTTCGCTTACTTATTTAGGGGTCAATTCTAATAAACCACGATACATGTGTTCAATGAAATATTTTTAAGAGTCTAAATTTAAAATTTTATAAAAATTGGTGCCGATTTAAAAAAAGTTCTATACAAACTTTCAACCCCTTATTTGCACCCTTAGGGGGAGAATTCTAGAAAACGATGAAACACGTATTCAATTAAATACTTTTAAAAAAATTCCATACAAACTTTCAACCCCTATTTCACCCCTTTAGAGTTAAAATTTTTCAAAATCCCTTCTTAGTGGATGTCCAGATTACAAAAGTAAACATCTGTCCAAATTTTCTGTTTCTACCATCAGCGGTTACGGCTGTGCGCGCGTCTTACCTCAGTCAGTGAGGACAAGTCCTTTTATATATATAGATTAATTATCTGTTTGCAGATTTATTTCGTACACAGAAAAAAAAAATTTACGAATGCAGTAAAAAATCGATGTTTTAAATGGGCATTATGAATGTTGTTTTGTATTTTAAATTTCTTGGGGATACGCAAGGAGTACTTAATAGTTGATTGGCATTTGACATTGAGATAACTTTTATTAGGTTTAAACGTGGAACGAAACTTCGTATGCCATATTGAGGCTATTCTCGACAATCCTGCCTTGATATTAAAAATAAATATTTTTAATCTGTAAAATTGTCGATAAAAAATATTTTATATATATTATGAGCACTAAAAATAATAACTGACATAAATTTTTGCACCTAACGTAATTCTTTTTTTTTAATATCGTGATATAATTAAAGTTGAAATAAAACAACATTTATGTTACCATTTAAATTATAAACTATTTTCAGCTTCGTAATCTTAATTGATAACAATGAAACAGAGTGCGCAAAAATAAAAAAATCCCAAGATATTATATCCTTACAATTTCAATTACAATGTATCTGGCCATTGTTTGGACATAATTAATATTTTATATTTTTAAACTGTTCACATGTAAGTTATACTGTTCACATATATAATATTTATTTTTTAGGGTTCCATGTCAAAATAAAAAAAAATACGAAAATAAAAAAATACCTTAAGAGCACGTTAAAGTATCTTGTATCGAGGAAATCTGTGACTGTACACGCAATGTCTCCCGAATTTAGCGGAAAGTGGGGAACGGAAGTGCCTTAATAAGAACGGAGTATCTTAACTCTAGGTTCCCAGGTCCCCTCTGCCTATCCTGCTATTTACGAGATACAGTACGATGCTATATAAAAAAAAATGCTAAGAAATACTTAACTACTTAATACTTTTAAGTATAAAATATTTTCGTGAGGACTTTCCGATTATTATATCCCTTTATCATCTAAGGGATTCTAAAATAAAAGATTTATATTAGTTTATTTATTGAGTAAGTACTTGACAAGTTGTTATGTACCAGGTCCTTGCCCGTAGAAGACAAAGACACGTGTTGAGTTTGATCACAATACTACTGCCTTATCACGATGTCAGTGAACGTTTGACGTAAGCAGCTGATATGAATATAGGCCGTACCGAAATATATTGGCATATAATGTGTAAATATGCGTGTAAAATATGTATATATTACTCTAAGTAAAAAAAGGAAATAAATATGTATAAAAACACCAAAAAGAAAAAATCTAACCCGGTTGTGTATCATAAAACTACCAATTTAATTTGTTGATAAATGGGTCCGTAACTTTCAATACTTTTTTGCGCTATTGGGCTTGTTTTTATACGTTTTTATTGACTTGGTTTTTTTTTAATATATATTTTTTATAATAATTGGTAAATTTCTCAATATTATTATTTCATGGCAGGGCTAAAATCAAGTAGATTTTAACCGCGGCTTTCGCAATTCTCGGTCACATCACTAGCAGTGGGATATCAAGAAACTGGATGTAAAGATAAACAATAAGCCATATAAAGTTTCTTTATTCCTTTAAAGTATTTTTGTAAAACTATTAAAATCTTCAGATTTTTGATATAATAATTACCCACAAAGCAATTGTAACTAAAAGTGGTTAAATTTTGATTTATTGCATTATTAAAATTATTTTATTAAACCATTAAAAAATAATAAAAAAATATTGACATATTTTTAATCGATAAACAATATCAAAGTTCAAGTACGTCAATAAAAACAAAAAAAGCTACCTTGAAGTAGCACCTCATAATGACAACTAACAGTACAGTACGGTCAACTAGTTGTGGCAAATTAGGTTTTATAAGCTTTTTCATGCGAAAATGTACACTGGGGACAAAACAAAAGTAAGAAAAATTCTAAAATTAAGTCTGTACAACCAACCATCTTCATCGCGGCCATGACTCGCCGACCGTACTATACACAAAGCATTGACGTAAAAATATATGGTACGTATGGGGAAGTATACATTAAAACGAATTTCCTATTATGTTGTTCTCAGTTCTTTTCGCAATTTGATAACTTATTGGTAGTATTTATATGCTTGTCACATCGTCCAAATAAAACAAAGAAGTTTGTCGACATAGATTTTTTTCATACATTTTATGCAAATTATTGATTAAAACAAGTACTCGTAAGTTTGATATTAAATGACAAACATGCCGCAAATTAAAAGACTAAATTAGTAATATTTTGCATAACTACGCAAATACGACATTTTTAAATTACAAAATATGCGTTACAACATTTCCGTTGATGTAATATTAGATACAGTAGAAAAATAGATAAGTAACGGCTGGACTGATAGCTTTGAACAGATATGTTCGTGTAAATGATGTTTTTTTATGTTTTGAGGCACATTTTGTTATAAGTTAAATTTCTGGGGTTGCCAGACTATTCCGGGGTGGGCTCGGACCACCCGGCAGTTTCTGCAGTAAACTAGTAACGTTTGTCACTTAATATTAATTGAAATTGAATTTATTAATTGAGAATGACCTTTCAACGTCGACTGACGCCATTTCTACAGTAACCTCTTCAGGCAGAGTTTGTCTGATGCTGTTGATAAATGCATCAATTTTCTTTATTCCTTCGAGACCGGTATTTTAATACAAGCGTGCATTGAGTTTTAATAGCTAGATGTGCATGTATACGTGTTAAGCGTTATACAACACATTTAACACGTATACACGTACGTGTAATTACTGAAAATAAGCATTATTAATGAAAAAGTACAAAAATATGCAATAACGCTCCTAAAATAGCATTATATGCATTTGCATATGCAAATATGGATCTCCGATGTTTACTCATGACATACTCACACGCTGTTTCGCAAAAGAAATTAACAAAAAAAATCATCTACTTATCACAATCTCTTAAAAATTGGGCGTCGCAATTCTAAAAAGAAAGGAATTTATGTGGAAAAAAGCGTGAAGTTGTTTTTTAGAGTTCTATTTTTTTTCGTAGAAAAAAATATAACAAACTTATATTTGTAGTTCATTTCTTACAAAATGAGTGTATATGCCCGCAGATTTAAGTTTGTCAACTTTTCTAAGTTGTACTTCCCTTTGACCTACAATCCTCAAATTGGTATGGAAGCTGCAAGGGCGAACTCGACTTAACCGTTTTTTATATGTATTTTTTTATTATTACATATAAACGCTTATGGTAGGTAGGTATATATTAAAAAAATACTGCACAAAATAAATAAGCACGCGAAGTGCGTTTGTAATAAACACTGTTCTAGTTTGCATTAGCTCTAGAGGTCAATGATACTTAGATTTTATATTGTCGATTGCGATATATTTTTGTAGCCTACTATTTTACTCATATTAAATAATCTAAACACAAATGCTACCAGAATTTTATTTTAATTTATTTTTAACGTCGCAGTGCGGCCTTGACTTACGCCACTCAACACGCAATGCCTCAATAATTCGGCGGGGAGTGGGGAGCGGAAGTGCCTCAATGGGAACGGAGTGCCTTAACACCTCTGCTTACCCTGCTATGGGCGGGATACAGCGTGAACTTAAAAGATGGACTCTTTTGTTTATCGTCTTCTCAAAATAAAGATAGAACGATCTAGAAGATAGAAAATAGAAAACACAAGAACTTTACACAAATCTAGTTTTAAAAAATATATTTCTATAACAGTAGAAATGTACGTACAAAGGTATTACTCAGTGTTTAATGTTATTTTATTATTCTTTATGAATGAAACTCGTATCGTTGCAGTTGTGTAAGTAGAGAAGGTATTGACTTCTATTGTATTACAAGTGGTATAAACTTAATCAAGCTGTCCTTATGTACTGGTCACCTAGTCATTTAAAAATATTATTACAATTTTCTCAACACGTTAATTACGACTGAGTTATAGGTTCATCTTATAATTATAGGAGTATATTATCACTGTTGTATTACAAGGCTCTATGTAAGTAATATCGATACTCTGAAATTTTATATTTATAATAGTGCCTTTTTCACGCTGTATCCCGCGCACAGCAGGGTAGCCTGAGGGAACCTAGTATTAAGACACTCCGTTCCCCAATTCAATAGGCATTGCGTGTTGCGTCCTAGAATGGGGATCGAACTCACAGTCACACCTTGTGCCCCTATGCTACGACTGGCCTCGAAGTATTATGCCTCATTATGTTTCTAAAGGAGTTCCAAACAAATCCATACTCTAAAAGTAAATGCGGTCTATAGCGGGCTGTGAAGGCAGGCTGGTCACATTGGTCGCGTACCAGATACTGTATCAAGGTGGCTTTAATATTAAATTACCTTAAGGCCCTTACGCGAACTAGCCACTTCTAGTGCTATGACTCTTTATTATGTATTTATATTTTAATGCAAAAGAAAAAATGCGATATTTTAATAATAAAACAAATGATTTTTGTACATTTTCTTAGTGAAAACGAAATTTTTAAACCAAGCCAACATAAAAAAAACTTAGCAGAGCTTCAAGCAATAGCGTTAATTGGATGATTCAACTAGTTCTCGCTATTTGTCAATAGAGAAGGTATTACCGCTAGTCGATTTTGACATATCTAAAACATCTACAAGCTGTGATGTGATATATGGTAAATAAACTTTAACACATTAGTGGTATTATTGTGGCGTCATAGTCCTTTAGTTTTTAACCGACTTCTGTAAGAAAAGGAGGTTATCAATTCGACTGTATTTTTTTTTTATGTTTGTTACCTCATAACTTTTGACTGGGTGAACCGATTTTGATATTTTTTTTTTATTTGAAAGGTGAAGCTTCCCGAATGGTCCCATTTTTTTTTGGTCCATGTCTGACAATGGTATCCATGAGAAAATCACATAAGTCTTAAATTTGCATTAGGTATGTACGCGACAAATAGACGAATAACTTAATGTCGCGCAAATTGATTTTGATGATTCTTTTTTTATTTGAAAGGATACACTTCAAGGATAATTTGGTGAAAGTTTGGCTAGGTTCCGATTATGGAATCCGGTGAAAATTGAGAAAGTTTGTTTTTTTTGGTAAAAAATTGATTATACTGTAATAGTTACGAGCAAAAACTTTTTAACTCGATGTCAGAAGTGAGATTCCTGATCGTTACATTTCTTTTCAACCAACCTCAAAAAAGAGAATGTTCTCATTTTCAACCAACTTCAAAAAAGGGAGATTCCCAATTCGCCCGAATACTTTTTATGTATGTTCTTGTCAATATACCAAAATGTTACTTTGCGCAAAAATAATACCTAATTAAATGAAGTTTTACATGGGACAACCACAACCACTCGTTGACAACCACTACCACCACCATCACCACTCGTTCAAGAAGCATCATTTTAAGATCTACCCATCACTTAAAATCGTAAAATAAATTATTTTTTAACAAAAACAAAAACCGACTTCTAACAACGAACTAAAAAGTGAAAAATAATTTTACAAAGATTTTATAATTTTGAAGTCGGTGCTCAGTAGAACAAACAGGCTTAGTAATTAGATATTGTAGTAAGGGATTAGCATTAGCTTGACACCGACTTCAAAATTATAAAATCTTTGTTAAATTATTTTTCACTTTTTAGTTTGTTGTTAGAAGTCGGTTTTTGTTTTTGTTAAAAATTAATTAGTTGTGTGATAATGTCCGAATTTGTGCCAAATCATTATTTATTTGTGGAAACTATTACTTTTCTTATTTCGATAAGTGGATAATAAAACAACGTAGCATGATTGGTTCTGATGCTTTTAAGTCGGTTCGGCTGAACCTTCTTGGCTGTGACGGTCTTGCTATGTATTTTGGTGGGGTCAGAAATGCTCAAAAGGAAGGAAGTCCTACCTCGCCCGCTATATTCCCCAGATATTACGTCGTCTGATTATTATTTGCTCCGTTAGATGGCACACGGAACAGGGTCTGGCTAATCAGCAGTTCTGCTAATACTATCATCGAAGACATCGAAAAATTACTTCAAATTATAGCCTCAGCCTTTTATCGTAACGGAACTCGATTTCTTCGAGAAAAATAGGAAAAAATGGTAGCTAGCGATGGGCAATACTTAAAATAAATTATATGTGACGATTTTTCACAAAAAAAAATATTTTATTGTTTTTGTCTATCAAAATATATAAAATAAATATCAATTAATAATGTGTACAAAAATAGTTGCACAATACGTTTTGCGCAATTTAACATTATCGCTATTAGCGTGGGTGTAACGTGTATGTGGGTCAAAACTACGTGATTACAAATTTACCTATGAAATGTTCGATATCTGCGTTCAAAGTTCACTATTAACTCATCAAACCGCGTACTATTGCCATCCATGCCATAACTACGCAAGGTTTAGGCGATAGCATATTTCTATCATTCAAGTTTACTCTATGGGAAATTATGTCTATATTGAAAGGATAAAAAGTTTTTACAAATGTTCTTATAGAACCTATTAGAATAGAATTTTCTCAATGAACATTGAGAAAATTTATTACAAATTAACTGTAGTTATCAACTTCCGAGGTTCGAATCTCAAAATGAGAGGCCCTCGCTGCCGTCGACACTCTCTCAACAGCCACGATATGCTTGCTTTTCAGGGACAGAGTACCCTCTTCCCTACCCACTCCAAAAACCCAGTAGGGCTAACAGCATTAAACTCAAGTTTGAAAAAGAAACAAGCAACCAAATGCCTATTCAGTAAATTTCTATTTATTTAAAATAAATATGTTCAAAATGAAACAGCAAATACTTCCACGTTACCCAATAATGGATTTATGACGCTGATTAGAGTATTAAATGTTAAAAGGTTATCGTATAACAGCACGGAAGACGCAATCCTTTCCACCTCGTTTATATACTCGTTTGTATATAGTACCTACCAACAGCTAGACTTAATCGTATGAACCTCTGACTCTATGTATTAGATTATCTCATTTTTAGGATTCCATACTTCAAAAGAAAAAACCTATTAATTACTACATCACTTTGTTGTTTTTCTGTCTGTATGTCTGTTCTTTGGCTGTTTGTCTGCCAAGTCCATTTATCTTAAGATCGCGTGGTATTAGGGTGAAATCAATATCAAATATTATACCATTAAAGCACACAAAAATAAGTTTCTGAGTCAACCCAATTAAAAGATTATGCGTTATTTTTGCTATATTATATGCATTATCCCGAAAACCACAAGCGGTAGAGACAAGTGTGAAGACACTCCTCTCTCCATTTTGAAATCCCCCTGAATTGAAGATATTTTGTATTAAGTGTGTATCTTTGTTTTACCGGAGCACGAGCCAGGAAATAATAATTACGCCACAGCTTATTACATTATGTAATGTTTTTCAAGACATTCAATTATTTGTAATTCTCAAAATATATACGAGTACATGCCTCTGTAATTATGTTTATTATTGTTTTTAAAGACACGGAAGATATTTTTGACCACATATTTACCTTTAACTTTACAAAACGCACGAAGCAAAGTTTTATTTTTTTACGTAAATGATAAATATCATCGCAAAGAACATAATTTTAACTTTATGAAGTATACGTGTAGGTTTATGAATATTCATTACTATTTATATTCAGTATTTTGTAATATTTTCTAAACTCTTGTTTTAACTGTTTTTATTTATTTATTTTTGTTCTGCACTATTCCCACTTTATTCCATTGGTTTCTGGAAGAGATCACTTTTAGAGAGTTTATTTTTTAATCCTTGTGAATTAAAATTAACATGTGTGCAAGGTTAAAGCTGCGTTTTATGTTAATAGATCACGAAGTTAAATATATTTGCATTAAAAATTAATAATTTACTTTATGATAAAAATAAATATTATTATATACTGTTAAATTTTATTTTTTATTATTATAAAAAGTCTACGACGGCAATATTTACGTTTCATTCATAAGAACCTACGAAGTAAGATCTTTTTTTATGTTTTTTAATAAAAAAATAAACATTAATTAAATTGAATGGATTGCTCTTGTTTCAGTAGAATAAACGCGGAGTAAGTTGCTACAATATGCAAGTGAAACGATAAGGTTTCATTCTGCTTGTGTACACAATATATGTATAAACTATATACTTATTCAATAGACTATATAATAATAATAATATGGCGCCTATTGGATATTTTTGTTACTTATATATAATTATATTTATACAGCTTTACGTTGTATACACATAACAGGGTAGGCACAGGAAACATAGTGTTGAGCATCCTACGCACCGCCCAATATGAGGGACATTGTGTGTTGAGTGACGGAACTTAACGCCGCGCTCATCTTCTTACCAGAGCGAGAAAATGAAAATAACGCCCGAATGAAAATCTTAAAAAGTAGTGATCTATTATTATTTACTGCATAATGTAACTTTTTTATATTATTTAAAAATAAAAGACAATTCTAATATTCCTTGTACTTTGAACCCGTTCTAATTTTATTATACTATACAAATGTATACTTTAGTAATATAAAAACAAATTAGAATGAGTCACGCTACAATACTAGCTCTTGTCGTTTAATTGTCTATATTATCATTGTTCAGTATAAATATTGACTACTTATTTAACACAATGCATGCGCAGTTCATACTTCATGTGATAGCGGAGAACGTTCAATAATATTTACAATTTTATTTGAAACACGTGACCTGTGAGAGAGAACAATTACCAGTACGGTTAGGTTAGTAATTGATCTTATTTCTTTTTTTTCCGCTTCACGCTGTATCGCTGTATGTATTTTGTAATTTAATAACGTCTATCAAGATACAGTCAGCACAAAAAAAATCGTACCATAATCAAAACCTCTACCTCGTTAGTGGTCTGACCGATTGGAAAATATGTTTATGTAGGTTTCTAATACGATATCCAATTATTTAAAAAGTTAGGTACATTTTGTACCACCATCTTTGATATTATTAACTTTTTATAAAATATAAGTATTATTAATAAACTAGGGATGTTACAGATCTTATTTCTAGATTATTATAGATCCGGATATAGAATGTTAATATCTGTAATATTCCTCAAACTCATGCGTTATGCGTATTATAGCGTCTTTACTCTTTAATGATGTGAAAATCATCATATTATTTTCAATTATTAAGCAAATGCATTTTATTTTGCAGGAACCAAACAAATTCTACATGGAGTTAACGGAAGACTACGGCCTAACCAGCTTATTGCTATCATGGGACCTTCAGGCGCAGGAAAATCGACGTTATTGGATGTACTTTCTGGGTATAGAATTACGGGGGTTGGAGGGGCGATATTCATTAACGGAAGAGGAAGAATTATGAGTAAGTATATTTTTTTACATAATATAAATAAAAATTATAATGTTTATATAAATAATATTTTATACTATACATGTTTTATACTATAAAACATTATAAAATATATAATTATAATATTTTATATTTTTTTATTTATTTTTTAGAAAGATTTAAGAAAATGTCGTGTTATATCCAGCAAGATGATAGACTGCAAGGATTACTCACGGTTGGTGAAAACATGGCGATCGCTGCTGACCTGAAGTTGCCCACTAAAATGGATAAATACGAGAAAGGAGAAGTGGTAAGGTACATTTTATTAACATTAAATTCATACACAAAATAACACATTATAAGTAATTTTCTGAAGCATAATAATGAATCATATTGGAAGGTAATAAATTAATAAGAATGATAATTTAACACCTCAACACAGATAGGTAGATACTGTTGGAACGTGTTTGACGAAAAGTTCAATAAGTCCAAAGTTGGTATCTATTTTTTAATTCTCTGGTTTACAACTTATATTTTATCTTATCTTCTTATTCGGATTCAAGCCCCGGTCTTTGTTGTCAGGAAATGCCTCTCGATTCACTTTACTCAACTTTGCACGATTTATACCATCGTCCATTACGCTTTTATCCTGCATCAGGGGATCCAGCCATCTCTTACTTGGGAGTCCAGAGAATCTAATTTTAAACTTTAAGATTGTTTTATTGGTCCACAAGTCATACACGGCTTCGCCTGTTACACTAATCGACTGTTGTTATATTTTAGCCAAATTATACAAAATCTTTTCATACATTGTAGTCTATGTGTTATTCTGATGCATGTTATAAGTATTACTATAAAATTTGATCTAAATCCATTCAGTACTTTTTGCGAGAAATTCGAACAAACATTTATCCTCACAAACTCACATTTATATTATTAGCAAGATAGAATAATATAAAATTCGGAATTTATGTGAGAATAAATATATTATATACTCTTAGTATAACATAACATTTTGAAAAGGTTAGATATTTTTCATTTTCAATATACAATAACAGTTATAGGCCAAGGATTTTAAGTAAAATTAATTTTAAATGTATTATGAACAAATATACATAAGCTGCGTTGTTAAAATAAGATTTGTGTTTTTAAAACTTTGTATTAAAGATGGTTATATGTATATTCAATATTGTTTGGAAATAGCTTATTATCATATAAATATGTCGCTTTAAATAAATATGTATACGTAAACGTGTGCTATGTTTTAAATATGTCAATTGTAAATTAACTAATTATTTTGGAAATATTTGAAAATATACGCAATATTTTCCAGAAATGCTTTCTACAACTTTTACTTTTTTTAATACTATAAACGCGAAGGTTGTGGGTTCGATGTCCACGCGTGGAAATGAAATATTGTGATCACCCCATAGTAAATGGCTCTTGAAAGACAGTTAGCGGCACGGAAGATGAATACAGTTTTATTTCCTAACAAAAGACTTGTTTGTAGATAGAAGACATCTTAACCAACTTGGGCTTGTACGAGCACATGAACACTCGCGGGGCGCAGCTGTCCGGTGGACAACGTAAGCGTCTATCTATCGCGTTGGAACTTATCAACAACCCTCTAGTCATGTTCCTGGACGAACCTACCACGTAAGAACATCTCCATTTATTTCTAAATAGTTCTATATTTATTAATATTTTAAGCACTATATTGCCTACAGGTCATAAAGTCAAAGATAGAGCACATTTTTGGTTTTTGACTTATCGATAAGAAAAAGAGAAATTTGTTAAAGCATTGATTTTATATTTTATATACGAATTTTAGCTTAATTGCAGTAAGTGTATGTTGTTTTTTCTTTTAATTTCAGAGGATTGGACAGTTCATCGTGCACCCAAGTTGTAGAGCTTTGCAGAAGTCTCGCGCACCAAGGACGCACAATAGTATGTACGGTGCATCAGCCATCCGCATCCCTGTTCGCTCTCTTCGATCATGTTTATGTATTGGCCGCGGGAAAATGTTTATATCAGGGCACGACCAGAAATCTGGTTCCATATCTTGACGAAGCTGGAGTACCTTGCCCTATATATCACAATCCTGCAGATTACAGTAAGTGTTGAAAAATATACTATAAATAATAATATATTTTTTAGAACACGTATAAAATTTTGAACGTATCGGGATTTATACGCTTTCTTTTCTCTTCTCTTTCTAAAAGGTTTTTTTTTCTTAAGTGTGGAATAACACTTTAAAAATTTCAAAAATATAGAAGGTACTCATTTATCAGGCTTAAATGTTGTATTTTATCCACTGCTGTGTTCAAGTGACCACTGAAGTGTCAAGAATTAAGATAAAGATAAAATATGTCCTTTATCATATAGATTAATCTTTCTTAATTGTCCACCAATGTCGATATGAACAGACCGCCACAACTATCATCAGCTCAAATAACCTATATTATAAACATAACTAGTTTCCTGAATAGAATGGGATATAAATCTTTAAATATCACATACAAGATACATCGTACAAGCGACTTTCGTGTCGGCTCTTCTCAGCAGAATTGCTTTCCTAGCCGGTGGTACCTTTATGTTCATTCGATTGAAAGTGCTTCTAAAAGTCTATTTGAATACAGAATATTTTGAATTTGATTAAGTAATTATATTTAAATATTACTTTTTAATTGCAGTCATAGAATTAGCATGTGGCGAATATGGGGATGACAAAATAAACGTTCTTACTAATAAAGCCGAAAACGGCAAAGCGCTCACATGGTTTGACGATACGGAAAGTATACTGTCGATGGAAGCTTTAAGAAAACAGTATCCGTTAAGCGTGATGAAAGAACAAGATTCGGGGCCAGGAGCTGAAGAAACGTCGCAGTCAAATCAAAGATCTGTACTTATAAAGCGTGGGTTTCTAAAGGCTAAGCGTGACCCTGTAAGTTTAACAAAAACATGATTCTTATTTTAGCATCATTAACCTCATGTTCCAAAAAAAATTGCTGTAGTGGCGTTAGCATATAAGTACACAAAGCAATGTTTACATGGATTTTCTAAATTTTATGTTAATCGTTCATTACCTGTTTCCAGACAATGACTCACCTTCGTCTAGCAGTGAATGTAGTAGTGGGAGTGATGTTAGGAGCGCTCTTCATTAACGCGGGCAACGAGGGATCCAGAGTTTTGGAGAACTATAACTTATTATTTGCCATACTGATGCACCACATGATGTCACCGATGATGTTGACTATATTAACTTGTAAGTTGTACATTGTTGGATTATTGTTGATTTTAATATTATACCAACAAGGTTTTAGCTTCACTGTATCCCGGACATAGCAGGAACTTTTCAATCTGAACATGTAGTTCCTGAGATTAACATGTTCGACCAAATAAATTTCTCAGCTTTATTGTATTAGTATAGGGAGGACTAAAGTATGATGTTAATAAGTTCATCGTGTAAATTCAGTAAGCACCAAGTCAATATTTTATAAGCACTGGTAGTTTAAGGACGTTCTGTTTTAAAAGATCTAAATTGGTACACAACATGCCATATTTCATACAATACGTTTAATATGTATCTTATTTCATTTCAGTTCCCTCCGAGATGTCAATCTTATTAAAAGAGCATTTCAACAGATGGTATTCTCTTGGCTCCTATTACATCTCAATAACAATTGTAGATCTACCTATATCAGTAAGTGGATACGATTATTTTAATAACTTTACAATTATTACATTTGTTATTAGTTGCTGCGTGCTATATTTATTTAGCTTCACGCTTTATCCCGCACATAGCAGAGCGGGCAACGAAGGGTTTTAAATATCTCTATAAACCTTAGTATATATAGCGTGAAGCTAAAAATAAAGAAATATAAGTCCTACTGTTTATTTAAATATATTAAATTCCAATTAAAAAATTATTAATATATTTTCAGATAGTATCATGCGCAATATTCAGCGTGATAGTCTATGCTATGTCTTCCCAGCCCTTGGATATTGCACGATTCGGGATGTTCTTCGCCATCTCCGTGTACACGGTGCTTGTAGCTCAGAGCTTCGGGTTGATGATCGGTGCGGTGTTTAACGTCGTTGTAAGTATTACGTTCAAATCCTTTGGCAGAATTGGGAAAAAAAGAAAGGATTGATATAATTTCTTAATAATATCAACCTTAATGAAATTATCGAATAGCATTATTAGCTTTTCACCAATAATGAATATAAAATATATTAAATCCAATAGCTCTATAAATATTTTCGACTGGTTCGATTCCCACTTAAGGAAATGACATATGTAATATTTTTATTTCATCTTTGTAATAACGAGGCATAGTGCAAACTTGCAACGAAAACACAATGCCTCCAAAATTCGCCGGGCAGTGTCTTAAAGGGAACAGAATGTCTTAACACGTTCCCATGTTCCCTCTGTCTAACCTTCAACGTGCCGAAGCTACTAATTAGAAACAATTTTAGATTATATTTATATTTTTCCAGAATGGCACTTTTCTTGGACCTACTATATCAGTGCCAATGATGATGTTCGCCGGTTTTGGCGTTACGCTCCGTGACTTACCGTATTATCTTCACTGGGGTTCTTATATCTCCTACTTGAGATACGGCTTAGAAGGATACATTGGAGCAATATATGGTCTGGAACGACCCACTCTAGACTGCAATGAAGCCAAATATTGTCACTATAAGTGAGTTCCATTCTCATCAATCAGTCTTTTTGCTATTTACACATTCAAGGACTTTTAGCAATTTTTGGACTGACATATAATGTTAATACGAATATATTGTTAAAAATTAAAAAGTTAATTCTAAACAACTTTTCGTAACATTCACAGGTATCCACGTACGTTCCTAAAAGAGATCGCGATGTCTCCAAATAATTTCTGGTGGGACGTACTTGCATTGACAGTCATATTGCTTCTCTTGCGCACCGCCGCTTTCTTACTGCTGAAATGGAAGCTACGTGCTGTACGATAAACGAAGTACTATCAAAGCCAATATCTTGGCTTCATATGTTCAAAGATGCATTTTTAGACTAGTATGAAGTTCCACGTTCCATGTTATAGCATTTGAGAAGATAATGTGGAAGATGTAGTCCTAAAGCCGCTATTCTTGCTATTATTTTTAGTCGACTATATTATTGAAATTTACATTGTGGGTTCAAATTTACATTTTAGTTATGATTTAAGTCTTTAATATTTATTTTGTATAATTATATTTTTAATATTAATAGGTGAGAAAGACCGGAGTTAGTTAGTAAAAGTAAGAGAATAAAACTATTTGTTATACTTATTCGGTATGGCCATTTTCCATGTAACTTTACCAGAAAACAAAAATTTATTGCAGTAAGCAAAAATTACAATTTGTTTGATTGAATAATTAAAATTTGATTGAAAGAAAGAGAGATTTTGATATAAAAGCTAATGGGTCATAATCAGAAAAGTGGACATTTTCGAATTCGTAACGTAACTGATAAGTAACAACACTGATAAAGTTTGTTACGAAACTGATGACATAAGGCATTATACACAACAAAATAACGATATTATATGAATAAAACTATTGTTTTTTTTATTTAATGAGACACAGATCAAAATTTTAAAGGTTCAATCGTTGAATTAACAGATTATAAATGTAAGAAGAAAACATAACAAAGTGAGAATATTAACAATATAATAATGCTAGTTCGTAACGTAATAAACTTATATTTCTAGTTAGAGATCACAAAGTTAATGATAAAATTAAATTCACTTTAAAATATATCAAAATTTGAGTTGTTATCATTGGAATTAAGTTTAATTCTTTGTAAGTGTTTATTCCGCATATCTTCATATTTAATAGAATTGATTGAGGATTGGTCTTTTTAAGACGTTCTCTATATATATAAAAAAAAAAAGCATTTGTTTCAGCATTTGACATAGGAGCTTACGCTTACAAAAATATATATCAAAAAATAAAAATCACAAAATCACAATTAATTTCAGAAAGAATAAAAATAAATTTTAACTAAATCGGTTCAGCTGTTTCTGAGATTAGCATGTACAAACACATAGACAAACAAGCAAACAAGCAAAAAAACTTAAAAATCATTATTTTTGGTTACTTTACGTTATGAAAAGTCACTAATAGTTTTTTTCATATGCCAGCATTTTTTTTTTCTTATATACATATCTTCCATATACAAGCACCGGTTCGATAAAATTTTATTATAAACATATATAAGAAAACATTGGTACCGTAATTGTGAACTAGGCTTCATATTTTCTCAGTTTCGTTACGTAACGAAATATAACGAAATTGAGAATGAAGTCTGAGAAATTCTAACCTTTTTAAATATTTGCTCATAAGCCACGTGTTGCATGTGCAAGCACTGACGTTCTTTTTTGAGATTTTGTAAAAAGAAGCAAATAACATAAACAAGAAAACGAAATTATAGAATACTTACCAAAATAAAAGCCGTTTATAACCCTGAGATGTAATTTTACGCATTCCCTCTAAAACATTTGAACCCCTCTACTGCTGCGAGAACACTACTGGTTGTAGCTACGACAGCATTGACTTTTCGAATAATGGTGCCACAACAAAAAATAATATTAAATACCATCCAAAATAATTGCATTCATATTTTAATTGTACGTTACTAGCCCTGAGTAACAAAAAGACAATATTTTGGGACAAATTTAGTTAATTAATATATATTATTTATTAAATAATGTATCAATAAAAGTAGTTCTATTTAATATTATGCATAAAGTAAAGTAATATAAACATATCTGAAATCAAATAAAACCATAAATATTCGTAACAAATCAATTTTTAAAAAGTAAAGTGGTGAATGGGACACGAAAAATTGTATGGAAGCATTTTGAAAAGTTTTTTGCAACTAACAAAAAATACTATTAAAAGCCTTAATACATTTAAAATATTACAAAAATCTTTAAGTTAATAAGTAAATTTATCTTAAATGGCAAAATATTTAAATTATCTTTAAAATTGTATTTTTAAAACGCATTCAAAGTAGCGGGACAAGAAAAGACACAAAATGTGCACTTTTTCTGATTATGACCCTAATATGCTATTATATATACAATAGCTTTTAGAAATTTTACGTCATATTGGTAAGTTTGTCCAGTATTTACCTACTTGATATTTATCGGCCATTTAGTATTTGGCAACTATTGTAATTTGTAACATGGTTTAGATAAGTTTTATTTAAATATGTAGTGTTTTAAAATACTTGCCAGTATGATACATTATCATTACGTTAATACAGATAATTAATTAATTATTAACATTTATTATAAAATGCATAAAGATATATGGAATATGAATTCCTTTACATTTTTAGTTAATTTTATTATAGTCGATCTTGCAGTTCTGTATGGAATTATAGATACACAAAGTTAATTAAAATAAAAATGTTCACTCTCGTGTTTAAATGATAAATATTGTATATTTGTAATGAATGACAAAATTGGGGAACGGAGTGTCTTAACACTAGGTTCCCTCAGCCTATCCTGATGTGTACGGGATACAGCGTGAAGCTGATTTATTTTTATTTTAATGACAAAATTGGAAAAGACAAGTTGCTCAAACTTTATTGACAATTAATTAAAAAATACGTATATAAATAAGTATTAGAGATAGTGGTCGCTGTAACTGTACGTCACTGTCATGGTGTACAACTGTAACTATAAATAACTTTAAGAGAGTATGGCTTTAGGAGAGTATGGACTTTTGTCTGGCTGGTTTATAGTCGCCCAGACAAAAGGCTCCAGTACGCGCCAGCTCTTAAAGTATAATTATTTTACTATGTTCTTACTTTAAAAAGATATGAAAAAATTTATATAATCAAAGTATTTGGATATTCCATAGTTTTGAAATGTTGATTCCAAAAAAAGGCTGTGATCGAAATGAAAATAGACATTTATCTAACAAGAACAACAAAAATGTTACTAATGAAACAAATAACAATAAAATGCTGATAATTATTAAACATTTCAATTATTAGCTTTTTAGAGAAGTTCTCTAGATAATTAAGTATATAATATTTTTCTAGTAATTGGAAACCAAAAGGTTACTTATTATTTTTTAAGTGACTAAAAACTAGCGTTTATTAATAGTATGTAAGTAGATATTTTCAAATGGAACAAGGCTTTTTAACATTTTGTATATAATGGAAATAAAATTATATTATTGGTTATCTTTATATTGTTATTTCTATACCTTACATCCAAAGTAATTGATTAAAAACAGAATCGAATAATCGTCAATTTAATTAATTAATCAGCTATTAAGAAAATTGACTTTATAAATGGAGTGGAATGTAGGAAATGTGCGAAGGGAATTATTTAAAAAAAGAACAAAACTTAGTCAGTTTTAAATTTTGCTAAAAGATTAAAAAATAATATTTTAATTACATGAAAATATAGATTAATAAAGACAAAAAAACATTTTCTTTGGGTAATTACGTTTGGGTAGCAGACATTTGTAAAAATATCTGTACAGAGATACTAAAAAAATAAGTTGTAAAAGCATATAAGAATTTCCACGTGTAGTAAATCGTGGCTGCCTTAAAGTTAGCCGTAGTCGGCTGCGTAGATCTGATTTTATTTTTTCTTACTTATTAATATTTTGAATTGAATTGAATTCTTGGTATATGGCGTTAATACAAAACTTTAGAAAACCTAACTTCAGTTTCAGTAGCTTGACGTGAACGTATGGCTTAGTGATTAGAGCGCTTGAACAGTTTTCAAGAGGCGCAGGTTCAAATCCTACTTTCAAATTAATTAAACGTTTTCTAAACAAGTATAACCAAGAGTAAGTTTGTATATTGTTAATGAAACTACTCAGTATATTATAACTTAATATGTAATATTCTTACTAAATCTTATTTTTTTATATATATCACAACATGATTTCTCATATAGCCACCATATAAAATATAGAAAAAAACATTATTAACATGGACGAATAAATTCTTTGGTAGAAATATAGTTAATGTTAAATAAAAAATATCAACGGTTAGACATCCATGTCGTTTGAAAATATTTTTTTCTAAAAATCTGAGACTTTAAACGGCTCTGGTGTAAAGTTTACAAAATGGCGTTTAGACCAAAAAGCCTTTCAATCGTCGATTAACATTACTTAATTTTATGGTTTTGTACACTAACACTAGTATAATTCACTGAATCATTACGTCCCCATCTGAAATCAATTATATGCCACTGTATAGCGTTATACAAAAATAATTGAGCCATTGTGAAAGCAACAAACAGCATGACTTCAAAAGTACTGTACACCTCCAGAAACCTGTACACAGCTTCTCCTTGAATACTGCTTAGTATTAACCTGCAAACAATGAAAAAAATAAAAATTGCATATATAATATACGTAGTTGATATTACGAGATAATAAAAAATATCAGGGATTTAATTATTAAACATAATAGATACTATGATTGACATTGACCACGCGTCACACATGTTGCCAAGGTCAAGAAATGCCTTTGTCTCTATCTTTACCTATATATTAATCGATCACCAAATCAGTACGCATAGATTTCGTCAGGAAAATAGGGATATGATAGGCCAATTATATTTATTTCGTTCATCATATTAAATCTAAATAAAACCTACTCTTTTAAAAACAAGGAACCAGGTTTATAGTAATAAACATTTTTTAAGCGTAATTGATATCGTCATAATTTAGCGAAGCGATCTTGTTGCGATAACGCATCACATTAATATGACCGTTGATTGTTCCTAAGATAGCGGTGGCAAGGACGATGTGTGCAAGAGGCTGATTCCGAATGCAATAGGCGATTAATAGAATGACGAAAAGCATTGTGAAGGACTAGAGGGGAGGCACGAGATACCATGGCGGCTATGCCTTCCACTGGTATGAGCTCTGTTGTGGAACAAGCTAAGATATTTGATTTTGATATCTAATTACGAAATTTACCCCGAATGTATCCTCCTCAATTTCAAATTTAACATATAATTTTTTAATTATGCATAGTTTTTGTTAGTAACCAAGAAGTGAAGATGTATGCTAATTTCTAAATATTTACATAATACACAATAAAGTTTTCTTAAACACCTACTACGTTTATTGTACAATTATTATGTATGCTACTATTATATTTGTGGGTTAAAACGTGAAGGTAATTACTGTTATTGATGACTTATTAAGATGATTAAAAATAAATAAATAATTATTATAAAATAAATTTTAGTATCTAGAAACATTTATGATTTTTAAAATTTAAAGTTTCAAACTGTACAATGTGTGTCCTTAAACATCTTCTAAAACAATCAATATTGCTCGCACGTATGTAATATTTTGTTTGACATTGACAGCCTTTTTGTGCAATAGCTTACTGTTCGTGATCCACATTTTTTTTTATTATTTTAAAATAAATAATTTTCTTACGATCTAATAAGGGTTCCATTTTTTTGATGTACGGGAACCTAAAAAAACATTCAGGCTGAAGAAAAAGAAATTTAGAAGATTAAAACTTTGCTTACACAAGTGTATATAGAGCGCTGAACGCCAACATCAACCGTATGCCTGGCCACATGTCCCGCGGACGTCTTCGTGGCAGTAGTAGAAGGTCAGCCAGAACCACCAACGCTGACACCGTGTGCAATGAATGCTGCGCCCAAGACGGTAAATAAGTGAATATGGCCACTGGTGCTATTAACGCCGGATCTTTCATCCACAACAACCAAAAAGTCACGTCGCTATACTGAAATTCATGAATCATTATTAATAATGACTTCTAAATGATACAGATTAATGATATAAATAAAAGACAATGTAACTTTGTTTACCAAAACTGATATTGTGTTATCTATTTGTAAAAATTCATTTAAAGTCAAATAAACGATACGTAACTTAAGGCCATGGCCACATAAACAAAAACAGACGATGTACTATCCAACATACACATATCGCATACTGATTATGGGTCACAAATGGAATATATTACTGATGCTAGCTACCGCATGTTGCCGAGTTTTATTGTATTATATATTAACTAGTGGCCGCCCACCACTTCATGTGCGTGTACTCTATGAGCCTTGGTATGTTACTTCCCATTGTGATTGTAATTTGCAGCTAGTTGCCGTAGCAACAAGACACTCAGTTCTCCGCTTTCGTAGCTCTAATTCAAGTTACAGTACGGTCAACAAGTCGTCGCCGCCCTGAAGTTCGGTTTTCTGAACTTTTGCGCACTATTCGTTCGGGAGGATAATAATGAAAAGTAAGAAAATTTCTAAAATCAAATTTGCGCAACCATCTACAACTAACTTTAGCTACGGCTACGACTTGGCCACTGTATGTTTTTGTTTTAGAATAAGTTTTAATATACATTTTTAATACTTACCAAAGTGACTGGAAATAAAACACTTGTCATTATATTATCCCTGGTTTTCCTAAGCCTCACAACACCACTGTCTGTCCATTTGCCATGTTTTTCTTTCCAATCACAATAAAAGCAGATCGGAAAGTAAGCCAGCATAATTAACTGTAATAAAATAAAAGAAAAATAATTAACAATTTACACTACATTGATTATTGATACTTAAATAAAAATAAATAAATTAGTTTTAGTCTGTATTCCGCATATAGCAGCGTAGATAGAGGGAATTTAGTATCCGTTCCCCATTTTCTGCCGAATTGCGCATGAAACTCAACGCAGAGCTCTTGCGTTGGTGCCAAAGCGAATTAATAAAAATATTTATAAATAATAATTCATTCGTTCAAGTGGGGGTGGAATCCACAACCGTAGCCTTACAGTCGCACCTCATTGGTACTTAATAGTATATTTTCTTATGTGTTATAACCAGCTTCAAATACTTCTCATATTTTTTAATTATATTTTTTTCGTTTAATATGTAGATATATATTTAAAAAAATAACGAAAAATATAAAAATACTGTTATCACAGCGTCAAGTTATTTTTGTAAAATTCGCGAGTTTTCGTCAAGCTCTGAAATCACAAGGAAAACAGCGCGAGAGTTGAACAATTTTATGTGGTGAGAATTTTAACGATGCAATGGCCTTATATAAAATAATGACAGTACTTAGTCCAAACACATTAAATAAAAAAATATATGTTTTGCGCTGTGATACCTAGCATTTAGTATTTTTTAGCTCTTTTTCTTAACGTTTGCTATGGGGAAATCCAGGCTGACCGGCAAGTCGAAATTATAACAATTAATAGAGATCGTCGTTTCCAACTGTTTTTATACAGCATTTTCACCGTTTTCGAGATTTATAGTGCCATTTATAGTGTTTTTTTCCAGAAACCAGTGTGTGTGCAATAAAATGCTCGAGATTTTTTTGTGTGTATTTTGTTTCTTTTTTGTATTTCTGTAATCTCCTATATATTCAGTAAAGTATAATTGCCTCATTTAGTCATGTAACATGAACCTGCCTGAATACTGTAGTTTAATTTTTAATAGAGTTAGAGTTTAAATTTGATTGAAGTGTATTGATTTAAGTATTTACAAATTAATAAAAAGTATAATTAGTAAATAAGACATCACAAAATAAGGTATCTATTACTTACATTAAACCAACATGTAATTAATTTCCACCGCACTCGTATATACATACTGACTCTAGGGTCCCCGTCTCCTGACATATCGATGGGTAATATTACTATGGCAACAAATATTAAATGGAGAGTAGCCATAGCGTAAAACCATAGTCTGATAGTCAATAAGAATTCTCCACTTTTCAACATTCTGTTATTATAATTCCAACACTGTAGTATAGACCACTGCGGCTACGATTCTTTTATAAAATGATTGTAAACACACGAGTGTGCGTCCTTATAAATTAAAATCTCTAACCTAAATATAGATAGAGGTCTTTGCGCACTGCCACGCGAAATGAACCCTTATGTACATACAATTGTTAAAAAATATTGCGATATTATTGATATTTGCTTGAACTTTTACAATAAATAAATGACATTTTAAATATTTAAGTCGAAACAATTGTTATCTATTTTTTATATGTGAATCACAATCATAAAAAAATATTTTATGATAAAAACAGAGCAGAATGGCTTTCTTAAATCCGTACTTGCAATATTTTTTAACATAATTGACATGTTAATTTAAATACTTTATATAAGGCGTATAATAAAAAAAATAACAATTCATACACAATAAGTACCTACAACTAATAAAGAACCCAGTTCCATTCCCACTCGAGGAAATATATGGAGTATATCTATATATTATATGTTTTGATTTTCTTCATTCTGGCAACGAGACAAAGCGCAGTGTTCGGAGTTCCGCCACTCAACACGCAATGCCTCCAGGAAACGGTGTCTTAATCGGAGTCTCTTAGCCTAGGTTCCTAGGTTCCTTCTGCTTATAATATATAGTACAAATATAAAAAACTAGCGGCCCGCTCTCGGTTACACCCGCGTGAACTATCTTATTATTAATTTCTGTCTCCATGACTACGTCATAGTGAGGTCTATGCAAAATTTGAGACTCCTAGCTTTTGTAGTAACGAAGTTTCATACAAACTTTCGACCCCAAAAACAACCCCTTAGTAGTTGAATATTGCAAATTCCCGTCTTAGCGAGCACCTACGTCCTATAAATAACTCCTGTGCAAAATTTCAGATTCCTATCACATGTAGTTTCTGAGATTTCGTGATGAGTGGGTGACCTTTCGATTTTATATATGGACCGTTTATTTTGAGAGTGGTGTAAGTCCATTTTCTTTTGTTTCGAGTAAATTAAAGGTATACTAACCTCGTCGATGATTATGCAATTTCATATATCGACCGATTTTCAGTTGTTCAAAAAATGGGTTTTTTTTGAGAAATTAAACACGGACGAGTTATATATAAAAACATTACATTAAATTAAGCATGAATTACGTGATATCTCATTTTTCTCAAAAATGGACTTACACCACTTTCAAAATAAACGGTCCATATACAGGGTGGAATTGTCAGCACCACTTTAAATGAAACCACAGTTTTAACTACTCTATAAAAGTCTAATATAATTCGGATAAAAAATAATTCCCAAAAATGAAAAAGTTATTTTTTCAAACAAAATAAATAATAAAATTATTGTTTTAAAATAAAACGCCATTTGTAAAGTATAATATAGGCACGCACACACTTACCTGTCAAATCGGAAACGTCGCACACGTATGTGTGCTTCACACGAAATACAGGTATGGATAAAAATCGTGAAATGAAAAAAAAATCCTACGTCCAAACCTTGATTAGTTTCTTAGGTGTGGGTTTGAAATATATTACCCTATATGCAGTTTCAATAAAAGAAGCGCTGCCGCTTCCACCCTGTATAGATGTAATGCATCTTTTTTATTTCTACTGAATTATTCGTAGACCATCCCAGCTTCGCAACTCCGTTCCAAAGAACAAACAATCCTTCCCCAATACTTCCATTATACACATGTTTTCCTGCGACCTTTATCAGAAATCGAATAGCATTTATGGAAATCCTTTATAAAAAAAATTAGTTACTTTTATGTATCCATTTGAAGTATTTACTAGAACAAGTAAAATTATTGTTATCATTTGTAGATAAACAATGTCTTTTTATTACTGTGAAGGACGATGTCAATAACATGTATTGATCGTCCTTCACTATAATTTGTAATCGGTGACTTTCTTTAAATGATAAAAATATTAGAAAAAAAAATAAGATATTAAAATAAGCAAAATATGAGATTAAATTGTAGATTAATTATTAGACGCATCGATTGATTTCTCGATATATGGCGTTTCGAGCGTACCAGTTGAGCACAATTCATTTCGCCAATGTCGCGTTGTATGGAAAACACACGAAGGAAATTGACCGGTAATAAAAAAGATAAATATACACAATTATAGAATACATGTAAAAAAAGAGATCCTGTGTAAGTACAGCCTTCACCTAAAACAAAACAAACACAAATTTACAATATAAACACAACACATTAGATTAATAATAAATAATATTTTACATGGGTGTTAATTTAAAGTTTTATTTTGTTAAGTTTAATATATTTACATAAAAATTTACTTAAAGGACTAAACACAAACATTAACAAACACTGAACATTTAAAGGACGAGGGACTTTATGAGGAAGGACATCATATAAGGGACGAGTTAACTATTAGACGTATCAGTGAGTGGATCAGGATTTTGACAGTTTGAACTTGACGTGGTATACGTGTTGCCAGAATATCAGTGCATGCTAAAGTGTGTTAACGAACATTGTAAATCCAGTATGTTCTTGTCAAAACTACTAAACTTGTTAATTTAAATTGCTTTCTTGATAGAATACTCGTTTGTGAATGATACTATTGTCAGCTTAGTAATTAGACTATTGTAATTTCTTATATATGTCGACACTCTTTTGAACGACTAAATAAGAGGATTCATGAAGAATCCCAACAAAGGGAGACCAATTATACAATTGATTTTCATTTTACTTTTCTAAAATTACTAAGTTATCACAAGGTCCTCACAACTGCCCATAAATTTGGATAATCTTTGGATTCGAATGGATCATTAGACACCGGCATTAGCTATGTTGAGATACTCTTGGACTTGGATTTGGTCATTTCAAAATTACCTTGCTAGATATAAAATTTCAAATTTTTAGTTTTTTTTTTTTTACTTTTTAGCACCAAAGGACGTTGTTTGAAAACAAGAATTTCTATTATGACTTAAAAATAATTTCGAATCATCTGATTGTGATGACGGTGTTACAAGAGCTGATAGTACAACTTTTCCTGACTCGCGAGGCAATCAAAACCTACAGGGTCCCGTGAACTCAGAATCTTGAAATTTGGTACATATAAAAATAATTACAAACTTATATTTGTAGTTCATTGCATACAAAATGAGTGCATATGTTCGCATAATTAATGTTGTCAACTTAAATAAGTTGTATTTCCGTTTCCCAGTTGAGGTGCAATCCTGAATTCGGGACGGATGTCTCGGTGCCCGAGTCCAACTCGGACTTAACCGGTTTTTATTTTGCAATTTTTCTTCTAACTCCTGCGAAATTGCAAAAAATAAATAAAAATATGAATTATGGAAATAAAAAAATAAATTAGGTCAAAATTAATTGATGATCTAGAAACAGATTTAGTAATAATAATAATATTTAAAAAATCTCTTTCTTTAGTCCTCAGTCATCCAAAAACTTGTCTCTCAGACATAATTTATTAAATTAAAAAGAAAATTATTCTAATAATTATTGTAAAAAAAATATATTTGCTAGAGAAGAAAGTCCATTTTTGTATAGGGACATGTACCAACTTGCGACTACCTAAGTTTACTCTCAGCTAATCCAGTTTTTATTTAACTTTTCATTACCGACAAAATTATAACATAATATAATTATGTAGTTCACCCTATATTTGCAATATTTTAGTTAGACGTTCGAAAATATTCAAAAGCGCCTGATCATATTATTTATCAATATTTGTTTACTGCCATTGCTATATTATTTTACATTTATTTATTTATTTTATTATTACTATATTATTTTACGTAATGCAGGGTAGGTTGGGAGAATATGGGAACAGACACTCCGTTCCCATTAAGACACTTCCGTTCGCCACTTTTCGCCGGATTCTGGAGGCATTGCGTGTTGAGTGGCAAAACTCAACACCGCACTTTGCATTGTATTTATAATATAAACATTTCACATTTTTTTAATATTAATGATATAAAAATCAGATGAAAATATGAAATATTTCAATTCCTCGAGTGGGAATCGAACCTACAACCTGGTGCGCTGACGGTCGCATGCTTGTACGCCTTCGCTATGAATTAATTAATTAATTATAGTTTAACACCGAGCTATTACTATCTTTATAGATCATGCATTGACTGATATTTGTGTTCGTGATATACACGCCAGTTATTCATTCATTCACATTATCTTTGTAAACGTGATTTTGTTTCACTCACGGAAGGGAAAGAATAGTGACGTTTTACCTGAAATTAAAACATTTATTAAACATACTTACCTAATTAAAGCCTAAATAAATAAAACAGCGTTCATCTCCCTTTTTGTCGCGAGTTGCACACTTCCTCCTCCGAGGCGCCACTGTACTTACATTATAGTTCCGTTAAACGAAATCTTAATAATGAGAGCTACTTGTACCAGAATTGATTTCTTTCCAATAAAAAAAAAATATAGAATGAAGGTCCTGGCCTAATTTAAAATTAACGTAATCAAACAACCATCAAATTAATAATACTCTCTTTTTTCATTCATTCTATTCACTTCACCAACTGTGTTGGCAAATCACCGGTTATAGAAAGAACTAGTGTAGCTTTTTCTGAAAATATTAATAATAAATGATTTGGCCCATTTCTTGTTATAAATTATGTTATAAATCCTGTTACTAGGAAATTAGCGTCCCAAACCAGCGGTCATTACAAGTGTAGGACTTGCTGGCGCTAAAAATTTTATTATTTGTTTAATGCGACTATTTCAAAAATTTTCATCTTGATTGTCAGGGTCTGCAAATGTAACTAATACAAATGTATGCAATTCAGCTAGAAAATTTTAATTTATCTAATACCTTATGTACGAAAAAGTCTACTCTTTAAGTTTTGTATCTTTGTGCATAGAATCCATTAAAAATTAAAGAATGTCTCGTCTTCTACTTTGAGCAAGTATATATAAAAATTATAATATTATTGATTAATATGATTTAGGTAGCCATAATTGTATAATATTTTATTATTTGTGAAGCTATAGGTATTATAATAAAATACGACGCCGACATGTCTCATTGACCTCTTATCTGTTGACACTTTGATTAAGCATTTTACGTCAGAACAATTAAATTAATTATTCAAAACAGAGTAAACTGTGCGACACCATTTTAATTAGGCTCATTTATAACCTATATTTTCTCCATTATTAGCTTTCCATCATTATTAAAACATGAACAACTCAATTGGTCACTCCAGCTATTTGATGATGGTAAATTCTCTAAGTTCCAAACTACATAATATAAACGTTTCCTTTACCCAAATGGACCTTTACCGCCATTAAGACACTTCTGTTCCCTATTTTTGGGAAAATTCTAAAGGCTTTGCGTGTTGAGTGACGGGACTCAACGCCACCTTCTGCCTCAAAATCAGAGCGAAGAAATAAAAATATTGAATATTTCATTTCCTCGAGTGGGAATCAAGCCCACAACCTGTCGCGTTTACAGTCACATGCTTGTGCCCCCGCGTCACGACTGGGCTCTAATATTTGCAATAATTTCATCTCAATAAATTATTAATAAATTAATAAATTTGTAAATTTAAAGATAAAATACAACGCGATGATCACAAATATTCGTAGCAATCTACCGTTGCTTTATCGCAGTCACGTTGTATGTCATACATTTTCGCTTGTTACACTTATTTATATAAACATAATCTATTTAATTGAAATATTATTAGGGCTCTCAAAATCACGGACATGGTACAAGGTTCGATCCATTTGGGTCCATTTTAAATAAATCAATACAAAACTTATAGCTATGGTTAACAAAGTAACAAGATGGTGTAAGCGTAGAATGTAATAAAAATATAGGTGATGTCGCAACATATTCATCATGCAAAGATAAATATATTTTATAGTTACAAAGGGATCCCTTGCGGCTTCGCCCGCTATAACTACACAGAGACTGTCTACTCAGAGGCCATCGTGGCGCAGTAGCACAAGGAAGCCCGACGGTTGCGGGTTTGATCCTCACACGAGTAAGTGAAGTATTTATTAACGTTTATATTTCCATTAGAAGCCTGCCACACTATATCCCGCACATAGCAGGATAGACAGGTAGAAGCAACCTAGTGTTAAGACACTCCGTTGCCCACTTTCCGCTGAATTTTTCGAGGCATTGCATGTTCAGTGGCGGAAGTTAACGCCGGGCTTTTGCCTTGGTTTCAGAGCAAAGAAATGAAAATATGTATAAATAATAATTACCCTAATGTACGTTCAGAGATTGGCTGTAAGTGGCAAATACAGCCCGACTGTTGGGTCCGCCCTGTGATTTTTTCCGCAATATAGCTCACTAACAGGCTTTTCGTATTATATAATAGTAAAAATCTATTGGTCTATAAATCATATCAATCATTAATAGTGTTTTTTTTCCAGAAATAATTTTATAAACTACTGGTAGATATTTGTGTTCAATAATTTCTGAAAGTTTTGTAAATAAAGCTTAATAATATGTTAAATAAAAACAGGTTAAGTGCGAGTCGGACGCCCACCGGGGCTTCCGTACCTATTTCAGGATTGTAGGTCAACGGGAAGTACAGCTTATAAAAGCTTACCAATTTACGTTTGCAGGTAATTTAGTACATATGGCACATATTTTGTATGAAATTAACTACAAATATAAGTTTGAAATGTTTTTTTTTCTATTAAATACCTATAAACTTTTACTTTTGGAAATCCCTTTTGGAATACCCTTTTTATTTGGATTCCGCAGCGAATTTCATTCAAAGTGGGACCCTTACCTATAAGGCATAAGCCTTGGAGGCTATAAAAATGTTCTCGAATCAAGAAACAGTACTTTTTGGCTGTTCCACTATATACACTTTACATAGAATCAACGTTCTAATAGCTTCTTCATTCATACGCAGTACTTACGTCACATACCTTAGTTACCCACGTGTACGGCGCGTGCGCACCATGCATAGGGCACGCTATGCACACATGCTCCCGGCGCGCCATGGAACATTACGAGACACTCGCAAAATGCATAATTAGAATAATTAGCTATCGACTAATTACATAATGTAGAGTAAATTAAATATTATATTATTATGTATTATTTATGTATTAGGTGCTTCGATGGTAGCAAAATCCTCCACAATTTGGTATTAGTGAAATATTTGTATACCGAGCTATTGATACATATAATGAAATCTCTGTTTGTAAAAGAAAAAGACCTAGCCGTCCACGTGGTGATCATACGAAAAAGGCGATCGAAGCCGTTAAGTAAAGAATTCTAAGAACACCTGTCCGAAAGCAAAATATTGTATCTCGGGGGATGAAGGTAGCACCTGGAACTATGTTGCATAAGAGATGCACTGGTAATTTTTAACGGACAATTTAAAATAGAATAGGGTGATAAAGTTAAAATAACTACTGAAGCAGTGCGCAAAAGGAGATCAAAGAAAATTATTATTTATGGATGAGAAAATTTTTACAATTAGTCAACTGACTACAGCGTAGGCATTATCTGACTTCAGTGATAGTTTGGTGGGGTGTTAGCTATGAAGGAGTGACTGACCCATATTTTTGTGGAAAGGCACAAACACAGCGGCACAAGTTTATAAAGATACCATTCTTGAGCAGAAAATTAAGCCCCTTAACAACCTCATATTCAATAACTGAAAGTAAGAATGATCCTTTCTGCAAGACTCGGCGCCGGGTCATCATTAAGGTCGATCCACCCAATCTTTATTAGATCAAACGTTCCCGACTTCATCAAAGTTGAAGACTGACCGTCATTTAGTCCTGTCCAGTCTTAATCCACTGGATGATGTTTTATGGTCAGTTTTAGAGAGTTCCTAAAACAATCCATACGATTGGAAGTGAAAGTAAATGAAATAAAATTTTACGAACAATAAAAAAAAATAGTTTTTCTTTGTTATAATATTTATTGCAAGACTAAGGGCCAGTCCTGGACAGCCTTACTTGCCAGACAAGCTATAATGTTTGAATTGTTCCCTATATTATTCTTAAAAAAATATTATTAAATTTTTCTTAAAAATATAAAAAATAATTATTTTGTATTTTCATCCTCTGTCTGTAATTGTTAGATTACTATCTAAAACTTTATTCGTAACCGATGAAACTGGCCCGTAAGTAATATGTAGCTACGAAACAGCTGCCAGCGACATAATAGAATAAATAATAATTATTTTTTTGCGTAAGAAAGATATTGCACTCGCTTTTTGTTGCAGAAAACACACATCACTATTTTCTTTAAATAGATCAAAATACATGGAAAAGTAATAGAGTTCCACTCTAAAAAATTACTTAGGAATTGTGTCGCTGAACATTTATGTTGCAAAAGGGTTGCAAATGCCTATTTTTTTTCTATTTCACATGTTCAATATTGATATAATTATAATCAAAAATATATGTTGTCAAATATAACCCTAGTGTTTTAATTACTTGTTACGAAATCATACTTTTTGTTTACGATTGTAATTTTGCTGTAGCTAATTAAAAGATGATGACAGTCGTGGCGCACGTTTACAAACGTACGACTGTAATCTGAACAGGTTGTGGGTTCAATTTCCACTCGGGGAAATGAAATGTTTAATATTTTAATCGGGACGCTCTAGTGACGAGGCAAAGCACGGCGTTAAGTTCCGCAACTCAACACCCAATTTCTCCTTGGACAAATCTATCCAAATAAAAATTTAAGAATCCATTTGATCTTGAAGATAAAACTCTACTAATAATAGCAACAAATAATTATAATAACAAACAGAAAGCCACTGGTTAGTTTTTGTTCCGTAGTAAAGCACTTGCGAAGCGACTGGAGTCAGTGACTAATGCGATTAGTGACTACCAAGCTAGGTAGGTAGGTACTCTGGATTGACTACCATTGTGGCCCGCGAGCCTGTAGTTGGACAGCCTGACGTTACATGGACTTCGATAGAATGATCATTGGTTCCAAATGGGTCCCTCCGTGGAAAATACCTTATACATGTAATTCAAACAAAAACAAAAACAGACATTCAAACTGAAAGTTTCATTATCATAGATTCATATTCTGTTAGTGTTATGCATGTTATTATTTTTTATATATATTTTGAAGTGTACAGGCACTGTTTTTACTCCTCATTATAGTATAAATTTATTAATTCCCTCAAGCGGGGACCGATCCCACAGCCATTACGTAAACAGTCACACGCCTGAGCCCGCGCGCTACAACGGCTACCAAAAAAAAATTGATTTTAAACACTTCTGTCCACGTTCCTATATTTACAAAAGCAATTAAAGGAACGCAATTTTCTATTATTAATTTTATCTATAAAAGCTGAACACGATCTATATATATATGGAAATTAAAATGTAATATTTGTACCAACAATTGTTAGGAAGAACAACAAATTTCTTGAATTACCTAAACAATTATCAAATTGGCATAAATTTATTGTCGTTGTGACCTAAGAGAAAGCGAAATCAAAATTTTCAGGAATAGTATACATAAATGAACATGTATATCTATTCGACCTATTTTTTAAAATGAATTTTTAATTATATAATATACTTAATGTTATTTTGAAATAATTACTGCACGCACTTATTTTATTTTCATATAAAGTTATAATTATCATAACTATAAAATATATAACATTTAAATATAACATTTAGGTAATTATAAGGAAGATCTGAATAAAAAACACCAGCACACTACACAGTACAATTATGAGAGAACAGAAATTGAACTCATAAAAAAAAATAGTATTCAGACATCGAGACAACCCTCGGTGGGTCACGCTGATAACCCCACGGCGGCTTCTCAGACCTTCGACTCGAGACACGTAAGCACTTCACCCCTGTGCCTCGTCCAAATCTATAAAGGCAACTGCCGCTCACCAAAGATACAGTACGTTTTCGATCTCCGCGGATGATGTTAATCATTTATGCGATTCACATCATAAAATATTAAACATCGCTTGCGATGACATTCGTTTAATAGTGTTGACTTCGATATTTAAATATCCCTCCAATTAACGCGCACGCGCGTCTCCTCTCCTTTGATTGGTTACGAATTGAACGGAATTAACAACATGAGTGCAACGCAAAACAGTGTCAGTGTCACTGTCAGTCGGGCGACTTGCAACAGCAAAGGAAGCATGATTGTCGTCTCTAACAGACTACCTTTTATACTAAAAAGAAATGAAAAAACTGGTGACTTGGAAAGAAAAGCCAGGTAAGATTCGTAGAAAGTGTTAAAAAATATTTTTATGATATACTTAGAACATTATTGTTATTTTATAAATAAGTTTTGCCGGACTAAAGTGTTTGTAATCAATCTGGAAGGGCATGGTAGAGTTAACGCGAGTATAAAAAGACCGGTTCTTATTTTTTATTTCATATATACTTAATATATAAACATATACAAATTTAAGCATTTAACTATATATTATTTGATGAATTTGATATAGCTCAATTATAAAATATATAACTTAAGTGCGACAATTTTAAATGTAATATTTTTAAATCACATCACATACGGCCGACGAGTCGTGGTCTCCCTGAAGAAGGCCCTGTCCCAGTGGCGTAGCTGGGGTATTTGCTGCCCGGTGCGGCTCGGGGAACTTGATGCCCCTTTTCTGTTGATGAGTTCAAAAAAAAAAAAACAAACTTATCGTCAACTTTAATCCCTCTTTTTTCTTGATGAGTTCTATAAAAAAACAAAGTGATCGTCAATGTTGACTTCTAAAAAAAAAAAAAACGTGATCATCGCCGTTGAGTTCTAAAAAACAAAGTAATCGTCGACTTTGATGCCCCTTTCCTTTTGATGCCCGGTGCGGCTTAAAGGACTTGATGCCCTTTAAAATGGTATAAAGTCTAAAAAACAAAGAAAAACACACTAATCGTCGACTTTGATGCCCTTTTCCTGTTGATGCCCGGTGCGACCGCACCGCTTGCACCCCCCTAGCTACGCCACTGCCCTGTCCTAATGTTGTTGTCCTGAAGTTGCCGACCGTACTTTCACGCATTACGTGATCTCGTGCGTTTCCCTAAATAATATTCGGGAAATTTGCAGCAAAAACTTACATGACCATTTTTCGCTCAGTTCAAAACAGGATATTGTAGAGTGCCTTTCGTTTTTTTAGAGATGTGCTTTCGCTTTTTAAGGGTGGCTTTCGTTTTTTTTTAGAAAAATGCATTTGATTTTTTTAAGGTATAATTGACACTAATTTAATTTATTTAGTTTTTTGAAAAATAGCGTACTGCGGAGAAACTTGTTCCGACCGACCAAATTTACAAGGCATTCCGAAAAAACGCGACATTTGTACGTACCGTGATATGTTTCGGGACACCGGGATACAGAAGCGAAAACCGGGAGAGTCCCGTTCAAAACGGGACGTATGGTCACGTTACGCATAACGTACGGCCACTGGCCATTAGTCATCATTTCATCAATAATAAATTAAGAGTCAATTTATTTCTAATATAAAATAATACGAGCATAATTAGTGTCATTTGTCATATCAAGGATTAAAGTATAATAAGATATACTCGTATTGAGTAATAAAGTGAAGAAGTCATGGAAAACTTAGTGTTCCATAGCTTTTATCTGATAAACGTATTATTAAACAAATATTAATTAAACAGACCTCGACCATGAAGCCAAGAAATATTTGTAGAAACATGTTATATATGTATATCAGTTCAATTTTATCATCATTTAACTGTGTAGTTAATATTATTAAAATAATTCAATATTAATAAGTAATAACATCTGTCTACAAATAATTAGGTTGACCCATAAATACATCTCGAAAATTTCTTTCTATCTGTCTCTCTTTCCGTGCTTAATTGAATATTATTACTTAACTTGAAATAACATAATTGCACATATGTGCACATAATCAGTGCTTGACCAAACATAATATGTACGAATACTTATTTATATCAGCCACTCGTTACTTATTGAATGCAAATGTAATAAATAGGTGCGTCGTTTAGTACTACAAACTGTTATTGATATACAATATACGGTATATTGTATATGTACTTAGACGCATTGGTAAAGCTCACTCGGATATTTCAACAGGAGCGAAGGTCAGGAACAAAATCAATATATTGTATGTATATAGTTAACATACGTTAAACTGTTACATTTTCCAAAAAAACTATTATATTTAAAAATTAAACGTAAAAAAAACAAAATAATTATTATTCTAGATTAAAGCAATTCTATAATATTAACCCACTTATTTACAATAACTATAACAGGACGCTTGTGTCACATTTTGCTATTAATTGTTATTAAACTATTATTTACAAAATTTAAAAATTTAAGAACTTAAGTAAGAAACGTAAGAATTAATTCTACAATTTAAGTTTCTAAAAAAAATGTTTTTTTCACTTTTACGTTCATCTGCTTAGAAGTTTCAATACCTTCGAACACAAGGTCATTACTATTAAAAAAGGTAAATATTTGCCTAAAAATAGCGGTAGCCACAGCCATCATTTTAGTTGTAGAAGGCTGAAGTGACGGCACGCCTTTGTATGCATTTATTCCGAAAGATTATGCCACTACAATGTGTTCCATTTAATCTGAAAATATTTTAATTTCTTAGTTTGTTTTTTTGTAATTTGGATGACAATAAAAGATCGAAAGAAGATGAGAAGGGTTAAGAGATGTATCTTGTAGTCAAAATAATATAAAAAAAGCTGATTAAATACCGACCTACTTAAATAATGCCTACTCTTTAACAAAAACAACAAACATCAACAAAATATGAACAAATTTTTGACCAAGATATTAAAAAATAAATATTTGATTTTAGTATACATACATATACAGCAAGAACACCTACGAGTACATATTGAAATCATTTTGTTTGCGATTTCAAACGTCTCTACATTTTATCGACGTCTAGTAATCGATCAATTATATTGGGGATATGTAATTGTTTTAAGCAGATTTTTTTTTTATTGATTTCATTTAGTTGGTAGTAGGTAGTAGATCAGGTGCTTACTACGTGTGAAATATTAATTAAATATAGCTACAGTTCGGGCTAGTTGTGGCCGCCCTCAAATTAAATTTTCTATACTTTTGGCGCATTGCTCATTCGGAAAGAAAATAATCAAAAAAGGGAAAAAATATTATCTGAATATGAGCTGTTATACCTCTCGTGCGATACTCAACTTGGATTGATAGTTAATGGATAATCGACATCAGTGGTCCCCTGTAGCAATTACATAGTTTTCCATAATTTTCCATCTTCTAATGCTAAATGTAAACTTTTTCACGTTGTATTTGTATCTTTTTATATATTTTTAAATAACCGAATGGATAATATTTTTGTATAGTATGTATATTGTATGTATATAATCAATATTAGGTACTACTGTAACTAAATATGTTTTTTCAATTAGGTAACATTATTTTTTAAACCAATAACATTTTCAAATCATATCTTAATCTATCGGTCTCCAAAAACTTTTTGTTTAACGGGCCATTGGTGAAACGAACTCAATTAGCACGCCTATCTAATATAAACAACCAACCAATAAAATTAATTATATGACTAAATATGAATGAGTCCAGTCGTGCCGCAGGGGTACAAGTATGTGACTAAACGCGACTGGTTGTGGGTTCGATCCCCACTATAGAAAACGAATATTTTTTAAAATTTATATTTTCATTTTTAACCGACTTCTGTAAAAAAATTCGACTGTATTTTTTTCTCACTGGTCGAGGTCGAGGCAAAGTGTGGCGTTGTGTTCCGCCATTCAACACGCAATGCCTCCGGAATTCGGTGGAAAGTGGGGAATGGAGTGTCTTAACACAAGGTTCCCTCCTTCTGCTTACCCTGCTGTGTGCGAGATATAGCGTGAAGCTTATTGAAATAAATAAATAAAATAACGAAACAAATATTCTTTAAACTATCTATATAAATACTTATAGATATTTATCATTGGTATAACATACGTTAAGTAAACCACAATAATTATTACGACCAGCATACTATGAAATATTTATAGTGCGATAGTGTATACTTACTTCCCAGCAAATAATAATTGTGTAGATACATATTTATAGAAACCTACATGCAAGGTACCATTTGCGTGAGAATTTTCATTATTATCTGTCTGTTAACGTCTTCCTAATTAATATTATTTATTCAAATAGAGACATAACAAATATTAATCGTCAATTCTTCAATTTTACAAATGTTTTTAAAAGCTTTTTTATTCTATTATAGTCGTAATTTTTATTATTATTATTGTAGTCTCTATTAACCTAATAACAACCTTCCTAGTGTATAAAGGACATTTAACATAAAATTTCATATTAAAATGGAAGGAAAAAGCGACCGGTATTTTTTTGCTGTTAGTATTTTTAATTGGCTTTTTTTTTCAAAAAGGAGGAGGATCTATATTCGTACACCGAACAAAAGTTTAAAAATATGCCTAGATATATTTAATATATTTTATGTAATCCTATTTGTTATAATAACATTTTTAATTTTAGCGCCGGTGGTCTTGTTACGGCTGTGGCACCAGTGGTGATTCGAGGCAGCGGCATTTGGGTAGGCTGGCCCGGGATTCATTTAGACAATGCCAATGAGAAGATTCCTGACCCGGATCCTAACGACAAGACCCCTACCGCTGGACTGTTATCTAGTAAGGTGAATAATAATTTATAATAATATTTTTTATATTTACATATGTGTCACATTTAACGAAGCAAGGTTGTTGATTTCATTTTCATCTTTGTTTATTCCGTTAACTTTAGCAAAATTGTATGTAGGGTGAATCATGGCATTAATAGCGCTTTAGATTTAATATATAAAGAAATAAAGATCCATAATTTAAGATCAAATGCGCACAATAAACTGACCTAACAATAACAAGAAAATTAATATATGATAATAATTGCTTAAGCAGAATAATATGCTTGAAAAATATTTGCAATTTGTTTTAAATTATTATATGAATTTTTCATTTATCTTTGTAATTCATAATTCATATCTAAGAACGTTCTGAGATATGAAAACTAGTTTTCTTTGTTGTACTCGATTCAAAGTACTACGAAGCGACGACAATATACAAGCTACTTTTATTTACTTGAAGCTTAAAGGATAGCTAAGTAAATTAAGTAAAAGGGTGAGATCGTTATAAAATAACAGCTCAGAATGTCCCTCTGCTGAGTACTTAACGCTATTAGAATAGTGGTCTGACCTTGCGCACTCGTGAGAGACATGACTATACGATAGAACAAATAATTACAATATGTTGACAATTTACGTAAAGTTACTTAACGCCTAAACTTACATAATAACTTATTATTGTTTGTGAAAATATTTCTAAGATAAACTTACAACTATTAACCTGTAATAGATAATCGAGGAAAAATATATTTTTTTCATATTATATGTTATGTTATTATACCTAATTGTTTATTAATAGAATCTAGTTATGAATATATTAAAAAAAAACTTACATGCTTTACACTGTATTCCGCACACAGCAGGGTAGACAGAGTACGCGCTTTACCTCGACACCAGAGCGAAGAAATGGAAATATAAATTTTAAATTTAAATAAATACTTCATCTCCCCGAGTGGAGACCGAACCCACAAACCAGTCCTACCAGTACCACTTTGTGCCTCTGCGCCACGACTGTCCTGAATATATTATATAAACTATAATATTATTATGTTAAATATTATCTACTACTAAATGTATTGCATTTGCAATATAACCAAGGTTGATTTATTTAATTTTTTTCTCTTTACTCATTTATATTTAAGTTTTTTATATTGATTGAAACAACATGGGATACGATACAACTCGTTTTCAAAATAATTTAATAGTCGTATGTCCTACAGAATTTTCTAATATAGACTGCTCTACATGGACTGCTCTACATTGTTTTTACTGTTTTATTAGATTTAAACCAAAAACCTGTAGGTATTGGGTTCAATAAGCATATTTCATCAAACAAATAACATATTCACTAGTATGATTATAAAAACAACGACATTTCACTAATATTCCCTAATGGATTATTACATTATAGGTATATATTATAAAGCTATTGACCGAAAACGTTAATTATTCATTTATATTTGATCGTCATAGCAGTCCTTATAATATTTTCGGTCTTATTAAAAATAAGTAGACAGAGAGAACCTAGTGTTAAGACACTCCTTTCCCCACTTTCCGCCCAATTTTTCAAGGCATTGCATGTTTATTGGCGGAACTCAACGCCAGGCTTTTGTCTTGGTGCCAGAGCGAAGAAATGAAAATATATAATAATTAATTCTCTTCAATAGGGATCAAATTCACTACCGTAGCGTTATAGTCACACACTTGGTCCCCTGCGCCACGATGGTCTCATTTATATATTTCTAATAAAAGTTATATTTTTATAATTGTTAATATTCTTTGTATGATTTTGTACCATGGTATTTTTCCACACTACGTAAATAGCAATACGGAAAAGTTGTTAGAAGTGATAATTACTCAGACTATTATCAGATAAGTAGGTATGCTTAAATGACCACTGTTAAGGTTTCAGCAAAAATGTTTTTCTTAATATTTGACGATACTTACATACATACATAGCTTCACGCCTTATCCCTTGCGGGGTATTCAGGGAGAACGGAGCACCAAATGCTACGGTCTCTACATACCTCTTTCGCCTCCTCCGCTGTCATCAACCTCTTCATACATGCCCTTCGGGGTATCCTCATGCTTTATACGTGACCTTCCTCCAGTATCTTTGATACTGTGTTTTCGAAGATAAACCGAGGTCTCCCCCTACCTCTTTTATCGCTCACTTTTCCATCATTGAAGAAGATGGTTTGATAGTTTGGGCAAGTCGAACGAATGAGTGATGAAAGAATGGCAAAAATTATCTTTGATATTTGATGATGATTTTTAGTAAAGTGTACTAAATATAAAACACGTAATTAGCATAATTATAAATAAATATATCTACTACAATACGAATGTGTCTTTTTCTATTTATGGAGAAAATTTAAACACAGAACTTAATTCTTTACCAATCTCAAATATTAATGATATAGGTAGGTAGTTATATACAAATACTTTATATAAATTAAAATAAAAACAAACATGCTTTTGTAGTGAATAGTTACCGCATGGACAACATAAACTTACATTGTAGCATAATGACATGATGGTTATCATAGGAAAAAAAACCTTGTGCTGCATTTGTCATTTTTCCTAACACTTACCAGTGATTGCTGCCATATGGCATTAATATAATGTTTATTTTTAATACGAGTAAGCAAATAACCCCAAGAAGTTTTACATTTTGTATTGTTCATATTCTTCTGTTAAAAGAAAATAATTGTAGATAGAAAATTGTATGATATAATGTTAAGTGAAATCTATGCCCGAATAAGAAACAAACTAATTATGTGTTTCTATCTTTTTTTAAGAAACTTTTACCTCTACTAATTTATAATTATATAATAATCATATTTTTAATTGTAATAGTAAATTGTTTTTACAGATTGTAGCAATTCACGCTGAACCAAAATTATTTGATAGCTACTACAATGGTTGCTGTAATGGAACATTCTGGCCCTTGTTCCACTCTATGCCTGACCGCGCCACTTTCATCGCAAACCACTGGCGAGCTTACATTAAGATTAACGAGGAATTTGCAGAAAAAACTATACATGCCCTAAAACTGCTAAAAGATAGTAAAGAGAAAAATGGCAATTCCCCGCCAATTATATGGGTACATGATTATCATCTTATGTTAGCAGCAAATTGGATTCGCCAGAAAGCGGAAGAAGATGAATTAAGATGCAAACTAGCATTTTTCTTACATATTCCGTTTCCACCATGGGACATTTTCAGACTTTTCCCTTGGTCTGATGAGGTTTTGCAGGGCATTTTAGGTAAGTTGATAAAAATGATAGTTTACAATATACATACGAGATATCGTATAAAAACACCAAATGTATTTTATACATCAATTTAAATTATTCTTATTGTTGCCCCAGGTTGTGACATGGTCGGCTTCCATATAACAGACTACTGCTTGAACTTCATAGACTGTTGCCAAAGAAATCTTGGGTGTCGTGTTGACAGAAAAAATCTATTAGTTGAATTGGGTGGTCGGACTATTTGTGTCCGACCGTTACCCATAGGAGTTCCCTTCGATAGATTTGTATCACTGGCTCAAAACGCAAAACCAGTGATATCGACGAGCCAAAAAGTAATACTCGGAGTCGATAGATTAGATTACACTAAAGGTCTGGTGCACCGTCTGAAAGCATTCGAAAGGCTACTAGAGAAATATCCTGAGCACATTGAGAAAGTTATACTATTACAAATATCAGTACCCTCTAGAACAGATGTAAAGGAATATCAAGATTTAAAGGAAGAAATGGATCAACTAGTTGGAAGGATTAACGGACGATTTACAACACCAAATTGGTCGCCTATTAGGTAATATTATAAAATACGACTGTACATAATTTATATAAAACTAAATTCAAGGAATCTTCCTCTTAAGTATTATTTAATCTTAGCGTTTCCGTTATTTATCCATATTATTTATTTATTTATTTATTCGGTTTTCTAATTACCTAATGCCTGCACTTCAAGGTACATCTACGGATGTGTGGGTCAAGACGAGCTGGCTGCGTTTTACCGTGACGCAGCAGTGGCGCTCGTAACACCGTTACGCGACGGCATGAACCTTGTGGCTAAGGAATTCGTCGCTTGTCAAATTAATAAACCCCCCGGTGTCCTTATCGTGTCTCCCTTCGCTGGCGCCGGGGAAATGATGCACGAGGCCCTTATATGCAACCCTTATGAACTAGATGATGCAGCTGAAGTTATACACAGGTGAGATTTTCATATTAATAAAAGTAATTTTATTATATTATTAGTCACTAAGATTTCAATAATTTATTTAGGCGAATATTTGCTATGCTTGTTAAAGAATACATTTTTTGTTTAAAATGTTTAAAAAAAAAAACTTAATAAAAAATTTAGTTTTATATACTTCACTAGCGGACCCGGACGCGGCTACGCCTGCTTGAAATATAAGAATATAATTTCTATAGAAATATAATTTCAATCTAGATGAAATGCTAAAAGAGACTATTATATTTATTTTCATAAGGATGAATATCAAAATGACGCGGTAACGAACGCGGTCGCGTAGCGACGACGGTTGTTATTAACATGGCAGAATAAATTGCATGTCAAATTAGAAAGTATTTTAATTTATTAGTATATATGTGTAATGTAATGTTATATAGCCTATAGCACTTCTGAAGAATGCAGCTTTCATACAAAACAAAGACAAAGTAAATCGATCCAGTAGATCCAGAGATCTTAGCGTTCAAACAAACAAACAAACTCTTCCGCTTTATTATATTAGTATAGATTATTTTTAATTAAGTAACCGTCAGAACTCTCTTTCAGAGCGCTCATAATGCCAGAGGATGAGCGCACAGTACGTATGAACCACTTACGCCATCGGGAACAGCAAAACGACGTGGACAGCTGGATGATGGCCTTCCTCAAGGCCATGGACTCTCTGGAAGAGGAAGCGGACGATATTGGAGCTACATCCATGCAGCCAGTTACTATTGATGACTTCGATGAATACCTTTCTAAGTAAGTTTGTCTTGTAATTTACAAAACCATGGCAGATGCCGTAACACTGTGTGTAAACATTTAAAGCATTAGCATTAGGGCTTAATGTAATTGTATTTTTATGTGCATAGTTGCTAACAAAAATATCGACACGATAGAAATAACAATGATTCTAATTAATAACCAATTCCAATATATAACAGGTACATAGGCTATGCGCAAAAGCTAGCCTTGCTACTGGATTACGACGGCACGCTGGCGCCCATCGCACCGCACCCCGACCTGGCGACACTACCGTTGGAGACCAAACACACGCTGCAACGCCTGTCCAATATGCCCGACGTCTATATCGCCATTGTCTCAGGGCGGAATGTTAATAATGTTAAGGAAATGGTAAGTTCCATTTTTCTATTTTTGAATAAACGTAGTACACAAAGGCCGTTGTCTCATGGCCGCCTTGATGTTAGGCTTTCTGAACTTATGAAAAATTAAGTTGAATAACACATTACTAAAACATTCTTTTTAATACCTTGTAAAGACACTCCTTCCTACGCTTCGTTAATTCTTGGGAGAATGACATAACTATAAATAATAATCCAAAAAACTTAAGGCTTGGACTATATTGTGTAGAAAACCAAGTAAAAAAATTGAAGGCTGATCAAACCCATAATAACATAGATAGTTGAATATAAGCCAATGAAGTAAAATGATGAAAACATAAATAAAGCTTGCTTAGTAATAAGACGTCTATTAATAAGCAATACGAGTATGTCTAATATAACAAAGAAATTGTTGCGTCCTATATAGTGATGCAAATGCCCCCAAATATACAGTCATGTGGGTCGGCTAGATAACGTACACACAACTAAAAATGATCATTACGCCAAATGTATGCAAAACAATGAACTCGTTTAACTTTAATTATTTATACTTTATCGTTGTTGATTCAACCTCAAATATTATTTGTAAGTAGGTATCTGCTATGTATATTTTGTACCGCCCTAACTTTTTCCTCATAAAGGCTATCGTCTAATAAAAAAAATAAACATCATAAGCACCTATTGCATTTAATTTATAATGACTTGTGTATGAATGCTATGAAAATTATAAAATCGAAATATGTAATTTCTAAAGACAAAGGCAAAAATGTGTTACATTTTCTTTAAGAAAGATTTTTATTTTATCGCAATTTTTTCTAGTCGGAAATAATTTTGTAGGTACATATAAAAAGTAATTTGTAACAACGCGTCAAAAAAAGATTAGGTTCTTAGACTTCAATTTAAACAACCTATCTTGTTACATTTAAGAACATTATATACTTATGTATATTTAAGTTATTAAACTCAGATAAACTCATCACTATTCCTTACAGTTCATAAGGTCGTGCTCCAAATCGATGTATCTTGTATTGCAGGCTTATTTATATCTGCTCCACCAGTAATTAAGATTTGGCATACCCAATTTCACTCGTAACAATGATCATAATGTCCAATAGAATAGCCATATCTTGTATGTTTATGTCAGTTGTATGTTACAGTCATATTATAATATACTTATTTTGATTTCTATCTTCGATGCTTCAATTTTTAAGAAGACCCTGTGATAAGTCGCTCCTTTGTTTCCTTTCTATTCAGATAAATTAATTGATTATATTAAATGGTGCAAATCTTCTTTATTTTTTTCTCTTTATATTTTATTTTATCAATTAAATCTTTTCCTTGACGTCACATAATGCATCACTAACTTTTTTGCAAAATAAATTGTGCTTAAAATAATCATTACAAACTTACATTTAAGCAAATTTTATACAAATCGAGTGCATACACACGTGACATTGGTAAGGAACCTTCGGTGAGTGAGACCAACTCGCACTTGACCGTTTTTCTTTTGTTTTATTCTAATGTTAAGTGTATGTTTTATCTATAAAGTCGCATCTTATTTATTTAATTCATTCATGGAAATCAGAGTGCAGGAACACTTAGAAGATAAAGACTTGGCCTCAACAGTTTGCAATAATAAATATTATCTCTAAACTTTGACCGTCATTATCGTGTCGAATAAAAATATTTTAGTAAACTATACATGGTCAATATCCCAGCTCTAACCCGGTCTTGATATCTTTGTCGAGTGTTGCGTAATAGTTGTAGAGGCCGGACCGAACGTCATTCTGTTTACATTTTATTTACCATGCATACTCGTTGCTTGCATGCGCAATTGTTTTTTTATTTATTCTGTATATATTGTTTTAATATGAATATTTGATTTTCAGGTTGGAATTGAAGGCATTACTTACGCTGGTAACCATGGGTTAGAAATTTTACACCCTGATGGAAGCAAATTTGTCCATCCTATGCCCATGGAGTTACAAGATAAAGTTGTGGAACTATTGAAGTCTTTGCAAGAACAGGTACATTTTTTTTAAGTATCATAATCATTTTCCAATTAGTTTTGTCATAGATAAGAATATTTCATTGAAGAATATTCGGGAACAAAGAAAATAAGTATTGTAGATAAAAACTGGGATAGATGCCTCAGTGGAGTACATCCCCACTTTTTAAAAAACTGTGATTTTGTCGCGGTAAATACGTTATAGTTACACGCGTGTATAGCGCTAATACAGCGTTAAGCTAAAATATATTAACTTTAAACAGAAATCGTTGGTCTTACAAACTTCAACCTTAACTTCTGTTTAAACATTTAATTCTGTTAAAACTAAAAATTAAGTGTGGTACAAAAGGTGTGTAGAGACGGCGCGTGGGTAGAGAACAAGGGTGCTCTGCTAACATTCCACTTCCGCGAGACGCCGGTCGCCAAGCGCGCGGCGCTGGAGGACACCGCGCGCCGCCTCATCGCCGCCGCGGGGTTCACGCCCGCTCCCGCGCACTGCGCCATCGAGGCGCGCCCGCCCGTGGAGTGGAACAAGGGTAACTTACTTCATTATTATTCCCCACCTTGCACTTTCATTCCGAATCCGACTTATTATTTATGAAAATTAGGAAATATATTTGTATATGTATATTTAATTTATTTAAAGGTAAGCTTAATAAAAAGGGCCAATTTCGATTTATCCCGCAAAAAATTATTACATAAATGATATTTTTCACGTTTCACTTGTATTTCACGATAATTATAATGTTATGGTTGCATATAAGAAGGTTATAGGTAAAATATAACATAAACCACAAATATGTATTTAGCCATTTATTTTTATTAAATTGTTATATTGATATTTTGTATTTATCCTGCATTATATTATATATTAAAAAATATGACTATCAGTTAATTCGGCTCATGACGACCGTCTTAATGCATTGACGTATACGTATTATCGCTGAGGTCACAGGTTTAGATCCCGTTCGCGGCGAATGATATTATTAACGGTATAAATATACAAACAGTGAACGTACCAATTATATTAAATTCAAACATAAGGTATGCCATTTTCACGTTTTCATAGCTTTTAATATTATTATTAATAAAATGTTAAAAACTTACCAACAATTTAATATGAAACCTACTAGTCAACAGCAAAGTAAACGTCACGAACCATAACTGTCTGTTTAATTTACGTGCACTTTAAAATGTTTACTTACGTATTTACATTATTCGAAATAAATTCTGCTTTCATAACATTTACAATACAAGTATAATAATAAAATAAAAAACATCCATTTTGTAGCACGCCCCACCAAGACCCAATTTTTCTTTTTTTCAAATTTCAATTATCAATGGCTGCCAGTAACTTATGGTTTTAAACATATATGTACACATTTTAGTTATATTTTCTTTATTACTTATATGAAATTTAATATATTAAATTTATTTTTCATTAATAAATGATTTATAATAAATTATATAAGTATTCATGTAAGTACATAAGGTATATATTTATTGTATTGTTACATTGCGCCACTTCAGTCTAAAAAGTTCTGTTTAAAAACTAAAATATTTTTATTCTTTAAATACTTATCATAGGTAAGGATATGTGCAAAGAAAGTAGAAATTTAATATTATATTGTTATAGGTCGTGCATCCATCTACATTTTAAGGACGGCATTCGGCTTGGACTGGAGCGAGCGTATCAAGATTATTTACGCAGGTGATGACGTCACTGATGAAGACGCTATGTTGGTAAGGATTATTTTTAATGATTATGATATTTATTTTATACTACTTATTATGTATTGTACATGCATTACATGTGACATACTGTGTGACACACCACCCAATTGGTTAAGAAATTGAACTTATCTATGACTAGCTACAACCGAAGCATATATAATTTATAACTTCACGCAAGATACACTTGCATATAGCAGATAGACCGAGGAAACCTACTGTTAAGACGCTCCATTACCCACTGTCCACCCAATTTCCAAGACATTAGTCGTGTATAGTGCAAAGAGTTCATATACATAGAGTAAGGTTGCCAGCCTGAAATGTGTCCATCGGAAAAAAAAACAAATGAGTCTACCTATTTTTTTTGTAAAGAAAAAAGAGAGACTAATAGGTAGGGTAATATTTATAAAAAGTATGGATCTCTCATCTTCCCTTTTTATTATTTGTTGGATATTTGCACTCAATGGCCTTCTTTTAGTTCTATTCTATGTATAATAACTCTATGGTAGAATGGCGAGCATCGCCCTTTTTCTAATTAACAGAGCGAAGAAAATTAAAACAATTCATTTCCCCAAGTGGGAATCGAACCCACACTTCGCTTTTACTTTGCCGCTGCAGCACGATGATTTCTAATTATTATTTTAATATAATTATTACAGGCACTCAAGGGTATGGCGGCAACATTCCGTATAGCATCATCGAATATAACAAAAACATCAGCAGAGAAGCGGCTGTCTTCCACTGATTCAGTACTGGCTATGCTCAAGTGGGTGGAGCGACATTTCTCACGACGCAAACCTCGTGCTAACTCCCTCACATACAATAAAAGGATCACCAGAGATACTATACAAATGCATATGTCATATCAAATGCCCACACGATCCCCAATAAGGACACCCCCACGCACCCCTGACAAGGCATCTAGCGGGTCTGATTCAAGTTAATTTTAGTTCAACTCTTTTCATCATAGTCTCAAGCATGACCTACAATAAGAGAATCGCTAGATATTATATTAATTAGTCCAACTTTTTAAATTGGGTAAACCACATACCTATCGTCCTCTTAGTGATTTTAATATATATTGACATAATTCAGGAAGCTGTAGGTGCAATGTATGCTTTCGGCATTTATCTTATTTTCATTATATCATTAATGGAATTTGATATGTAAAATTTTCGTACTGATTGATTTAAGTGAGCCATTTACTAAAGTATTTATTTTGTATATTAAATGTAATGTTTTCTTCAAATGGTCACAAAATTTTAATTGAACGGCTGGACCGACATCATTCAAAAATAATGGTAAAGTACTAACAATATTAATGGTGAAATGTAAAAAAATAATTGAATCATAAAGAAGCAAATAAAGCAAACTCCATTCAAATCAATGTTTGAAAAATGGTGAAAACAAAGGTGAAGTTTTAGAAAACAAAATAATCACTTAATGATAAGACAAAAAAAAATAAAAAAATGGATATATAGTATTTATTTAATATTTAATGGAAATTGTTGTATTCGCTTCCATATGATTCAATAATACAATCATGTAGTGGCACTCAATAATATATAAATGCTTAAAAAATATCGTATTTTAAATACTTTATTAATTTAACAAGAAAACAATAAAAAAGTAGTTTTTGTTGTAGTTTTGCATTATTGATGTGATAGAGTAGTGATATTTTATTTAAGGCTGTATACAAAAAAATATACCAAATATATTATAATTTTATTATCTATATTTAAAACTTCCAGAATTTCTTCTGGTTTTAATAAATATTGGGTTAGATACATATTATGTTATTTGTACATCAATACTCATATAAACTTGAAAAGATAATCAAAATGTTTGAATTTCCATAATATTTGTTTTATATTTAAGTGATAATATCAATTGTATGGAAGAAAACCAAGCAGCCATACATTATCTATACAAAGATAACAATTAGTTTAAGATAGTGCATATAAAACTTAATTTATTGAAATATTGTATTATAATACATATATTGCACGAAGATACTTTTTGCACAATTTGAATTAAATGTTACTTTCATTAGTAAATAAGTCTGAAAAGTTTTTATTCATGTTGAAATGTGTCAGTGTTATTGAAAAACACGTTTATATGAAAATATTTCATAATTAATTTTAATGAAATACAAAATAAATTGCTTATTTGAAATTTTTATAACATAACTTGAGATATTGAAGTTGTAAATAATGCATGCATGCAAGTGTGCACAAAAAATGCAACTGCATACTATTATTTAGTATCAGACAGCTCTTGTCCGTTAGTAATTCTGACTTATATTTAAATCATGTATAAAAAAAAAATAATGAGCTTTTAATACATTTCAATATCTCATTAATATTGTCAACTTAATTCCAGAATAGACTATTTGTCTTACTGTATAACTCGAATTACCATAACATAGGTACATATTTTAGATACATTTATGTTTTTAAATAAAAAAAAGGACAGAAAATGGTTTTTTATTAAGGATATAACTAAACTATATACAAAAGTTTGACATCTATAACTAATAATATAAATAATTAGTTTTTAGTGGAATGTCAAAAACATTGACAATTACATATTGTATTAGTATTTATTATACATTTTTAACATCAGTTTGTTTAATAAACCATCGGTTAAAAGAAGTGTAAGTTTAACATGTTTTTTAAAAAGACATAATAAACAGATAGAAATCCGGATTGTATATTGAAATTATTATTTTCTTTACACATGAATTGATTTGATTGTAAATTATGACACTAATTATGTATTGAACCAACAATATTTTCTTCCCTAATCAACTTTTAATATCGTCATTTAAAATTGATAGTGTAAATAAGAAATGACAAAGTTTTTACATTTAAAAATAATATATAGGTAAAAAAGTTTACAAAATTTCGTTAATAGTGCGTTTATAGCGTTAAAAGCTTTTTTTAGCATCATGCAGTATCTCGCATATAGCGGGATAGGCAGAGTGAACCTAATGTTGAGACACTCTGTTTCCCTTGCACTGCCCAATATTTGAAGTTTTAATAGCGGAAACGCCACGTCGTGTTTAATTTTGTTACCCGAGCGAAGAAATCAAAATTATTCATCCCCCAAGCAGGAATCGTACCCACAACCCTCACGTTTACAGTCAAACCTGTGCCGCTGCGCCACGACGGTTTCAATGCGAAATAATAATATAGTCTTACACTTAATAATATTAAATATTAATATATTCACATATTAAACTAATTAGTTTGTATCACAATGTGTAACCTAAACATTGCTGTGTGAGACAACAAGCCAAGAAAGTATGAAATAAAACAAACATATTGGGAATACTGCAAGACCTTTTTTACCTTCTGGCTGACTGTCTCCAAGGAATTTAGTGGCGGCTGAAATAAAAAATATTGCTTTAACTTTATTAATTTTTTTTGCTTTGCTTTATATCCTGAATAGCAGTGTAGGCAGAAATAACATAGTGCTAAGTCACTCAGTTCTCCTTGCACTATACAATTTTCGATACATTGCTTGTTGAGTAGTGGGTCTCAATACTGTGCACTGTCTAGTTACCAAAACGAAAAAATTAAAATATTTAATCATCCAGAGTGAAAGTCGAACCCACAACTGTCGCGATTATAGTTGTTTATTACCATAAATACTAAACACATGTTCAAGGCTATAATGCACAAATAATTTTACTACAATTACTATAATATTATGATAATTTCACCCCCCTTCTGATCTTGTCAAACCTCACAATTAACTAATTGGGGCGGCTGACCCCAATTAGCCATCCCAATTAGCTAGGGGGGTACCATCACATTCTATTTTCTTTCAATTCATTCCTCGAAATTATTAAATTAAAACAGCAGTAGAAAATATTTTTGTTTACAGATTCTTTTGTATATAGATATTCCCAACACAACCCAACACATCAACTCTTTCTCCTTAACATATAACATTATTTATGGATGGCCACTAAGAAAAAAAAAACTTACCAAAAGTAGCCCAAGCGAAGCCAAACATTGATATGACTAGACGAAGGAAGAATAAAAATGCATTCTGAGTGGTGAACAATATCATTCTGCAGATAATTAGGGCCAGAGCTATTGGGAACAAGCAGTAGCCTAGTACACAAACTGATTGGAAGAATGATCTGAAATCATAAACAATATCTGAATAATGTTGCTTATTTTTTAAGCTTTACACAACATTGGTTCTGATTTGAGACAATGGACCATGTAGATTGATCTCCATTCAGGGGATGAACTATTTTCATTTCCTCTGATAAGCAAAGAAAAGTCAGAAGAGCTGTCACTTAATACTCAACACCTCTCTTTTAATTAAGCTTTACATTTTTTTCCATATAGGTTGGGCAGAGTGAAATCTAGTTTTAAGACACTCAATATTCCACATTAAGTCCAACATTTCAATATATTGTATTTCAATATATTGTTGAGTTGCACTCTTTGTTGTACTAGAAGCAGGAATGACATTCCTCCAAGAGGCCATCAATCCCACGAAACAAATATTGCTTTAAATTTAAATAAATCTAAAAGCTAACTTTAAATAATTACATACATGTTTCCTCCCAGTAACTTTGAGTTTAAAGTGACAACAGCTGCCCCAATCCATACTAAAACAAAAACTTCAGCAAATTCTGGTCCACCATCATTTGTGTTATCAGCTCTTTCTGATCCTTGAAGTACAGTTGCCATAAAAGTGCACAGTAGCAAAGGACCCCATAGATCCCCTGAAATTATAATAAATGTCTTTTATTTCTTTTCACTTTAAAATTTATTTCATTTCTGGCATTCTGGCGGTCTTCCACACCAAGTAATAACAAAGTAATTCTTATGTCTATAAATAAAAAAACACTGCTCTGAATAATGATACTCACATTCTTTCAATAAACTAGTTTTTTCTCTAGGAATCAGAACATGATAAAATTTATTTCCAACAGCTCTTAAGTCCCGAAGCTACAAAAAAAATTAAAATTGTGAGAGAAATGTATCAAACAATGTAACTGTTATTTAAACATATTATAAATATACTATTGCTTGAAGTGATAGAAATTAATTACAATTATACATATTATAAACAAAAAAATCATACAAATGTTTCCTTTATCGGTTCATCCAAAGTGTTAAATTCCATACTATCGCCAGTGGGCATACCTCGGCCTGGTACATTCATTTCTCCCTCAACAACTCCCACATCACCCGCAGGGAACATCTAAAACATATCCTTAATTTAAAATAAGTAACAAAAAAGCCACCTTTAGAAATCAATTTTGAAAATATATACGGAATTAAAATATTTCTTCCTAGTTTAAACATAAATAAATAAATTTGCATGACTCACTAGTTAACTTACATCGTATTTTGTGTCGAAGCTAGACATTATTCAATTAATATTATACAATGCGTTAACTATTTATGAAAAACATAAAATAAAAATAAAGTTTAATCTATAATAAATTCCAATTTCCAACACATCAAATACCTCAATTTCTGTAAGTCAAACTCAAAATCTTGATCATTCAATACCAATTTGACATTAAAATTTATTATCTATATAGTGTAAGGTGTACAAAATAATAATTGCAACTAACATACATAGTTACATAATATTATGGTAATTATGTTTAGTTATAAAACTATTATTTTTTTCAGTTAATTATTTTTTTCTATAAACTTAAAGCAAAATTATTAGTCATTTTAAAAATATTTTAATTATTAAATTATTATTTTTTATATGAATACAATATCACTTTAATTATATAAAATGCACTTTCATTTAATCCATTCCATTTATTATATTTCAAATATTTCTTATACTCTTTACTTAACTCTTTTTTAGTCCTATTCGGAATCAATCAATAAGGTCTCCTTATAAAAGTTGACATACTTAAGGACATATTTGCTATATTCTGTTGTACTATGCAAATATTTGAAATTTTGAGTAATTTTAAAGTATTTTTTTTATTAACTTGGCCTACTTCAATTCTTTTAATTCGTTCAATTGCTACATTCATACCATAGTCCATACTTTTATATTCATTTCTTGATCTGTGGCCCGTTGCTTGTAAATATTTTATCTGTGCATAATTTGTTTTACATTTGTTTCAAAATTTAATTTCTTGTTGTTTTTTATCTTATATCTTGATTTTTTAGTGATTTCTATACAGTTTTAAGAAGAAACTGCGAAATTTCAATTTGGATTTCGAGTTATGTAACATATTTACCTATGTTTAATCTATAAATAATGTCAACTAAGTGTTTACGCCATGAAAGTCACAGTTAAAAGTGAGTAATTATCTTTTGGAGATATTCAAGGATTTTAATAAATTCTAACATACCTACCAGTAATTATATTATATTACACTCTATTTTTAAGTGGAAGCTTAGTTTATTTATCTTATGTAAGTGTTTTAAAAATAATTAAATGGATTTCAGGTTGGACGGGTGTAGCTACTTGGCGTTGGATAGCAAACGACGATAACTGCGGCATTTGTCGTATGCCCTTCGATAGTTGTTGTCCTGATTGTAAGCTGCCTGGTGACGATTGTCCGTTAGTTTGGGGCGCGTGTTCTCACTGCTTTCATATTCACTGCATTGTGAAGTGGTTACATTCCCAGCCTCAACAACAGTGTCCTATGTGCAGACAAGACTGGAAGTTTAATAATAAGTAAAACCGGGGGTGCAACAGGCAACAGCAAGTACTAAAAATAAATATGTATTAACATTTTTTTATATATTATACTTAAATATTTCCATATTAAAAAAAATAAATAAATTGATATGCAATTTAAACTTTTCAAAGTAAATATTTACATTTTCTTTAAAAGATGTGTTTTATAACTAGAGTCAAGACTTGAATTGCATACAAAAATACTGCTAAAAGCATAATTAAATGGAGTAGGATTAGGATAGAATAGGAAAGTTCAAGACAAGATAAATTTTAAATATTAAATGCACACAGATTAACATAAAGACAAAACAATTAGCTAACTGTAGGAAAATTCTGTTTACAATTACCTATAATTGATATGTATGATTGATTGGTATTCAGCATTATCAATAATTCTATAATTATGTATTCCTTGCTCCAGTAATAAGACAGAATGCAGTATTTAGTACCACCATTATGCATCCTTAAACACCAATATAAATGTTAATTTACTATTTCAAAAATGAAGCCAAAAGTGAGGAATAGAGTGAATTAACACTTGTTTACATCTGTTTACCCAGCTATATGCTGGATATAGTATGAAGATATTTATTAATATGTTCTGAATGTCTCTAGGATCAAAGGAAATTGGTTAGAGCTTTTGAAATGTCTTTCTATATCTATAGAAAAACTATTGGTAGAGTACTCCTAGGATCTGATTAATACTACTTCGGTGGCCATAACAAAGAACTGTAAATCATATGGGGTCAATAGTATTTCAATTGCACAACCACAGAGAAATATAACAATAAACAAATTAACAGTCAATAGTGCTTGTGAAAGAGGACTCATTAAATTAGACTTACTTAAAAGCATCTCTAGAATTAGCACCAGATTGGATGTGTATGTGTGTACAATTAATCAACATTATTTATCAACAGTTGATTTTTAATTTTTAATGTATTTTAAAATCTTTACATAAATTGTAGCCGATGTGTTATTTTGATGTAATTCCTATATTAGTGTAACATTTAATCTAAATCCGTTCATGCAAGAAAGTGAAACAAACAAACTCATGAACTTTCATATTTATAATATTAGTAGAATAAATTTTATTAGTATTAATTTCTAAAAAAGGTAGAAAGGTCTAGGAGAATTTATACAATAAATTATTTAACACATTTATTTTATACAAGTGTATAAAATAAATGTTCTTTTCAAAATGAAAATATGTTTACAGTGATCTCCCCTTAGATATTATAAATAAAATATTTAAAAGATTGCACACACCTTCCCACTCACATGAAGCAGCTGTTGCATGTAGATGAGAATAAAACAATAGGTCACTAAGTGCTTTCAAAAGTATCCTACAATAGCCGCCATGCAATGTGGCGTGCGCCGGGCCGGTAGTGGCGCGCTCTCATAGTAAACAATAACAGATAATACATCTATGGCTTAATTCATTGTTCTAACATCCCGGACAATAAAGCTGAACATATGCAATCGCATGTATATTGTCTTAAAGATATATGATGTTTTTTACATATTTTAAATCTTGTTCTCTTAATAATGGTCAATTATTTGAAATTATAAAAATTATGCATAATATTTTTTTTTTATTTTGGTTTTATATATCTTCAAATTATTTGGTATTATTTAAAATGGCAAATGTTGTTATATTTGTCTCAATGTTTTTAACCAACTAAACACAGTTAAGTAAAATGTTAAAATAATAAATTATATGTGAACGCGTCGCGGTGGTCATACTCATGTTACTTAGTCAGTCTGAATGGCGCACGGGCGGGGACGGCCGTGTCTACCGAGCGCTCTGGAACGCGCGTGGCGTGACTTACGTGATGTTAATGTAACCGCGCTCATTATACTATAGTGTTCGTGTTATAGTATTGTCGGAGTGACGCCTCGTTTAAGCATGCTGATGGTACAGACTAACGCTCACCACATGAAGACCACCAAAATAAAGGGACCTCCACCCGTGCCACCGCGGCCTAGTCAGAGCATGGTGGCTGAAGCACTCGCTAAGACTAGGAAAGCTGTGGCAGATTCGAAGGCCACACTGTCTAAGACTAGAACTTTTACTAAAAATGAAGTGAATCGTGTTTCGTCGAAGGCTAAAACATTGGACAGGAACTCTACACCGAGCAAGCCTTCCGTGTCGCCACGACAGAACGGGCTCGCGCGCGTCAAGTCATTCATTAAAGACGTTATTAGTGATCGTAGCTCTTCGTCTGATGAAAAGAAATCGAGTGGTCAAAACTCGAGGCGCAGCTCGAGTGATAGCAATTCGATTCACTCTCCGACATCTAATAAATCAAATGAATCGTTGAACTCTAAAGCCGTTAAGACATGTAGGCAAATATTAGTACGGTCACTTTCTACTTCTAACAAGTTAGATCAAGATTCTAAATGTAAAGTGTCCAAGTCTTCTAGCTTTGCTGAAAAAACTTTACCCTTACGTAAAGCCCCACCACCTCCTTTATCGCCAAAGCCCAGATTGAAGCCAATGAAACCTGTGCCACCTCCTCTACATAGAAGTATAGATGGCAATAAACATACAAAAGAACCAGATATTAGCATATACACTTTGCCAGTGGATGCTAAGACTCAAATATTTAGTGCAGATGATTGTTATGCTACAATAGAGGAGAGTTCTAACATTGAAGATAGATTACAAAACATTTCTCAAAAAGAAGTCAATGTCCTGTCCAATTCATTAAAAACAACTGAAGATATCTTACAGGATGAGATATTAAATAAAAATAACAATTCACTAGATAGAAAAACATCGCGAGTAACCGAAATGCTTATTTCGGAGATTCTCGCAAGTAGAAACAATAACAAAGACGAGGCCAACGCCGTTATAGATAAAGGGAAGGATTCCACGAACGGCAATGACTCGTCCGACATTGAAAAGATGAAGGACATGAACAATCACGAAATGTTAATATTCGAATTGCAAACAATGAGGTCTCAATCGAATGTTACCGAAACCCTAGAAGCAGATGCAGATGCTAAAGATACTTACGATATGCAATGTGATTCAGATTCTGAGCATAATTATGCGGCGTCAGTAGCAAGTGAGAATATAGAAGATGACCAGGCTTATGCGTACATACAAGACGACGATCTCAAATCTAGGTAAACATCAATTATATATATATATTTTATATTAATAACTATATTCTTATTTACATATAATTTTTACTTACATACTTATATGTATATTGTTAAATTTATAAATAATATATAGTCGGCTTAGAGTGTAAACCTGCTATCAGCCTATAATGCTAATTCTCAGTAGAGATAAAAAACGTTTTTAAAAAACTGAGTATACGTATATAATCGATTAGATGGATATAGGTTGATTTTGTATTGTTTTTACACATTCGAGTGGTATAGAAATGAACGAGAGCATAAATACAAAAAAGGATTTGATTTTTTTTTAATATTGATACACAGGTTTACACTCCAAGATGTCGATATATACATTAATAGGGCATCGTGAAAATTGTAATTATCGTTAAATATGAAACTGTCGTTACTGTGTAATCTGCAATATATAGGTTAATACTTATTATCAAAAAGGTAATCTTAAACTATAACTATATGTTGTAGTGTTGTTATGATAAAAACTTTCTGTTACACAAATTACGTCGTAAACGTCGAACTGGTTTGTAATGACCGCGTGGCCCGTATTTTCCAATTCAAATAAAATAAAAATTAAAATTGTATTGAAAATATTTATTTTAAAATTTTACATTCACTTGTTTGTTGTATTTTTGTTATAAATACATATTTAACTTATAATGCGTGTATATAATATCAACGCACAGACAAAAATTATATCTTTAGCTTAAGCCACTTTAATTTAAAGACCCCAAGAAGTATTTTTTTATAGTTCGTATTCAATGTACAGAAATGACCTCTAGTCTACCGTACGGTAAGCTAGTTTTCTATAAGTAAATATAATAAAACTGTAAAAGACCACCATCATCACATTTTCCGTTAGTCATAGATCGTTATTACATTAATAATGTAATTAATGGCATCGTCCTTAATAATCGTTTAAGTAGAAGAATTTAAAAATAACAAATTCTGATTAAAATTAAGCAATACATGCGTAAATAGATATAGTATATAATATAGTATTTATGTGCATTCTTGAATTTTTGTATAAAAGTTTAAAATTCAATAAGCTTAAGTTAATACATAGGAAAAAAATAGGAAATGGTGCCATTAAGTTGAGCCTAGTAACGTACACTTGTAGAGTCTCCGTATAGCATTGACGTGCAAATTGCATTATGCAGGTATGTTAAACCCTACTTAGAGTGAAAGGAATTTACATTGCACATATGAAAGAATATGCCATTCTTACATTGGAAATAATAAATAGCGAAAAAAATATTTCCATAAACGAAAAGTTAAAAAAAAATTTTATTGTATTTTTAGTAGTATACTTTCTTTTCAATATAAAAATTAGACATATACGTGTTTTTTTTAAATAAACGAGTAATATCAAAGTAGGTTAACATAAGATCAACCGCAGGAACCTGGAATACAGCCAAATGTGATGTGATGTTTATACATACGAAGGATGCGGCATATTTTGCATTACCTTAAGCCTTTCTTAAACTTTTGTTTATGTTATTTTAAGTTTTTTTACTTTTGTTTTAATTATTTTCAACGATGACAGCGGGTGGCTGTATTATCAAATGCATTGAAAAAAACTTAGTTCGCCTACATATAGATATTTTATACCTACTGTTTTAAAAAATCTAGATCAAACTTACAACATAGCATGATGATCGAAATTGTAATGGTATAATATAAAAAAATATACTATAAAATGTAAAAATTAAATGTCATTCATATAATTTTGTAACGTTATAAAGAAACTATGTAAGACTACTTAAATTTTAAAGTGCGTTATGAAAATGGAATACTGCCTTGAAACTATTACTTTTTAATCTATATCTTGATTTCAAATCTGTACTTTCCAACTATATTTGTAGAAAGAATGTTCTTTGGCCTTTGATACTTAAATTCTGGTACATATAAAAGGTCACATGCACCAGTGCCCAGACAAACCTCTAATTATATCACTATGCACCACGTAACAGCTACGGCATTTATATGTTCTTCCTGACAACCATTATTTAATATCAAAGTGTGTATATCTATTACTAATATAAATTAAATATTTCTGGTCTGAGAAATATACATATCGTCGGGGATAGTGCAAATCCGCGTAACTAGCATTGGATAATTTCGCGTAACTGACATTTGTAGCTAAATCTCAATTTCACGGCCATTCGACGTAAGATCCCGATTGGCAGCCTCCTGTTTGATGGGATTTTTTTTTCGACCAATATAAAGCTAGATTTCGCCTAAAAACAATACTGCGTATCTATAATCGACAATTAACAGTACCGCGTATGTCTTCAAGTGTCATTAGAAGTGTATTTTGTAGTTTATTTTTGCTGTCAAACTCCGTCAAAACACATTAAAACAAGTAGAGCTTACTAAAGAAATCGCTGGCACGCTCGAAACGTCATAAATTAAGAACTGAACTAAACTGAACTAAAGAAATCGAAGCTTTATCTTGTTGCGACACAACCACTTTTAGATAGATAAATTTCTTTATTGCATACATATAGAAAATAAAATATTTTACAAGAGAAATATAGACCAATATTGAAAACAGATAAAAATAAAAACACAACACAATAAAAACATTTAGCGCATAGAGGCAGTATGCAAAGGCGACCTTATCACTACGAGTGATCTCTTACAGGTATAATTAAATAACAATAAGATTTATTTGTATCTATTCCTTTTTATTTTTCACTTTTAGTGCATTCTGCTTAGAAAGTCCCAAATTACTGTCTATTTTCTGAAATAACCAATGTTGCATCGGTAGCTTCAACATCAACATGTAGCAATAATGATTTGCTTCCTGAAAGAACCCTGGAACGTGAGGCTGCCATTGAGGCTGAAAAAAGATGCATGTGATCTATGTTGTTCATATAAAGCTGGCAAAATTACAGAACAAATATATCAACAACATGTGTCACGTAAAGATTTAGCAAACGAGAAAAGACTTTAGACAAAGACTTTAGGCTGCAAAAATGGAAAGCTTCACGTAGTAACAGCCGATTTACAAGCTGTGAAATAATGTCCATTTGTGAAAGCTAGTGCATTGTATTTTAAAATGAAGTTAATTGTCCATATAAAACGCTATTGGTTTAATGAGACAACATCACATTTAAAAGCTTCCACATGCATTTCCTTTTTTGTCGATTATTTGAATAAAATCTTAGAAGAGAGTACTAAAAACGTCGTAATTTATATTGATGGTTTACATCACAAAACAGAAAAGTCATAGTTTCAAACGCACTTCCGCATTTTTTTAGAAAAAGACCATACTCAAATGGAAGTGGATTCAGTTTACTACATAATAGAAAGTTAAAACATCGGGAAATATTTTTATATATTCAATACTCCTCAGTTACCAAAGAAGCTAGCCTGAATCCATTTCCATATGAAGTAGTAACGTGTGACCACACTTTTTTCAAGGATTATAGCATTAAAAGTAATCTTATATATGATACAATCCGCCCTGGAAGAGGGGCTGGTACAAAGATGACTGAGACATAAAGTTTATTTATATAAGGTACCTGAAGAATCTATTATTGTTATTCATAAATTAAATATATAACAGTAATTTGCTTTTAAATTTACTGATAATATATTTTCTGAAAAAGCTCTTGGTCTTTTGTGTATTAGTACTTTGAAATTATTTATACTTGTAATACTTAAAGTTGTATAAAAGGCTGATAAAGAATCGCTCAAAGCTGATTAAAAAGTGTTATTGATAGTGTATTTTCAATTTTATATTTAAGGGGGATTGTTTAAAAAAATACATTAATTAATAAATAATAAAATCTTCATTTTATTATTAAATATTATTTGGAAAATTAATTGCACGTTTGATTTTAAAACCGTGTAACTAACTGTCAAGTTTCAATTTAATAAGATCGTGGTAAAATCAAATCAGCGTAAGTGGCGTGTCGCTTAAATTAACCACTTGTTAACCACTGTAAAGGATTGTATATGACAAAAATATGTAGAAAATACCAATTATTATTCTCTATGTTAAAATGAGACCACTTGGACTTAAATTAACGATGTTATAAAGTTTTAACCTTCTCCTGTAAAATCTGATCAAATGCAGATACGCGCTCCCCACCTGTGGTAGATATGCGGTTCTGCACTATCCCCGACGATATGTTCCTTGCCCGGTTTTGTTTAGCTAGACTTCGGTGTCGTAGCTGTTCGGCCGTGTTCACCATATAGCTCCAACAACAACACAATAGTATGTGGCTACATTGTTTTAAATGTTCTCTTATATTGAATCCAGTATGTCTACATAAAATAACTAATTTAACTAAAAACTTGAGAACAAAATAATAAGTAAAAATATAATAATAATACGTTTTATACTTACTATAAAACTGAGTATTACAATTTTTTTTTCATTATTATGTTTATACATTATAAAACCGATTTACTGTTTTTTTTTAACATTTTGTTCATCTATAAAAATCTAAGAAAATCTTTGGAGTTGAAACTAAGAAAATAATTGTTTCAGATTACGTAAGCAGTTTCGGGCGATCAGCACGATGTCGCTTCAAGGGCTGCCTCCGTTGCCAAAGAGTCTTAGTGGTTTTGCCGATTGCGAGCCAGACCTTGCTGAACTTCCACCCGCCCCGGCACCTTGTGATGCCAACCCTCCTACGGATCTTGATTCCCAGTTGGTCTATTTGAAAAAGGAAATGGTGAGTTGTGTTGAAATACCCATGTTGCCTTATTGTCTAGGATTTGGAAATAGGAGGTATAGGAAATTAATTCGTTAACGATATTTTTTCTCTATTGGGTAGGATTTCTGTACCCATTCTTATTTTTAAGTTAATACATAGATATTTCTTTGTGATAGTTTTCAACTCATCTTATGTAATATATATAAGTAATTTATTGTTAATATATCACCGTGCTACCTAAAGAACAACGATATATGTATATTAAATGTAGGCCATGCTATAATTAACTATTTTTTTAAAATTATTACTCGTTCCCCTACGGAAGGTGACCTCGTGTGTGCATATTTATTAAGCGTGCTCTATGTTCTCAAGAAATCGGTCAAGTGCGTTTTGGTTCTAGCTTGAATAACTCGAAGTTGACCTTTAACTTTTAAATATATGAACGAGCTTGCTATTACGAATACTAATAATTTCAGAGATATTAATTTTATTACGAAATTTTTTTTTCGTTTGATAAAGGCGCAAATACTTGTATTTGTTTGCTTTTTATACATAAAATACATATAATAATAAAAAATATTAACACATTCATTAAATCATTTTGCATTGTTATAAAAGTAATTAAATCCAAACGAATTATTTCGATTTTTCTGAAAGTATTATCATGATATATTTATAACTTAAAAGTACTTCTATAAATATTTTTTACTCATAGGTTTCTTTTTACTCTTCTTATTCGAATAAGACTCCAAAAGATAATTATTTGATTTAAAAACATTTACCAGTAGTTGTTAGAAAAGTAACGTATTTTAGTAAATTTTCGTTAAATTAAATAATTATATAGGTATGTAAGTCAAATATTTACATAAACATCGTAAAAAATGTAGAACACGCTTCACATCCTGAATGCTTTAGACGTGTTTACCTCATACATGTTTTATACAAAAACTAGAATTTTTGACGAGAAAATAGATCGATAGACACAATCTATCTATGAAATATAGCATCACGTATCAACGGCTCCAATAAAATTTTAAATAACTTTTTTTCGTCATTGCATATATTTATAGGTATATATATTTTATTATATGGATAAAACTATCTTATCGCTGTCTGTACATGGATAATCTATTATTACTTTGTAGTTTTCTCTATTATATTTTTAGTGTTAGTTTTAAATACTGGAATATGCATAAAGGTAAAAATTACATTTTACATCATCATCATCATCAGCCTGTCCTCGTCCACTGCTGGACATAAGCCTCTCCAATGGCACACCACTGAGCTCGATCTTTAGCTCTTCTCATCCAGCCGTTGCCCGTCACTTTGCGAATATCGACACCCCATCTAGCTGAAGGACGTCCATAATAAGAAATGTCTAAATAGCTTATCTGTTGATATTAAATTAGATGTCCTAAATAGAGCAACGCGGAAAACGACCGAGAACGGTTTTATATCTATATGAAATAAATAATGTTTACCGAAACGGGCATGCTTGCAGTTTAAAAACCAGATGTTGTTCATGCATTTGAATTTATCTCTTACTATCGTATCGGCCATTAGGTTGTATCCAGCACTCATTTGAGGAAGCTATTACTCGTTTTACTATCTTTTTATATGCAAAATTTATAACTACATCCCTTTCTCTATACAGATTTAACAGTCTCTAGAAAGTTACTGGTATACTTTTTTTTTTATAGTTTTGTTGTATGTTATGTATATTCTGTATTTCTATTCGCGTATAATACAGGATAAGCAGAAAAAATCTGGCATTAAGACATTTACGTTCCCACAAAGACGCTTCCGTTCCCATTAAGACACTTTCGTTTCCGAACTTCCTCCGAATTCTGGAGGCGTTGCTTGTTGAGTGGCAGAACTAAACTCCGAGTGGGAGCGCCCCTGCCCCTTGTGCCCTTGCGCCCTTACGCCACGACCGGCCTCTACACGATGTAGAGTAAAATAGACTTGCATTTTTTCCTTACACTTTAAAAACAAGTGAGTACCGCTTTGAGAAAATACTACGAAAAATATTGTTGTTCTATTATTATAATAATAGAACAACAACTCAATTGAAAACACATGTATTATTAAATATTTTATTTTTAATAATATTGTACTAGCCTAATTGACTTAATTTCTTTAAGTAGAGATAAAGGTTAACGCTAATAAGTAAAGCCCGCGTTTTTATGATTAGCCGCAATAGCCCGTAACTGCTAAAGCAATATCATTAATTGGATTACATCGTCTCGGTCGCCATTTTATTGATTATTTACTCAATTACTTTTTTTTATTTATAAATTAAAAATAAGCTCTATAAATTAAAAATAAATACATATAGGTTTTCTAAAAAAGTATATTTTTTCCTAAGTGAAATAACACTTTAAAAAAAATTAAAATAATATAGTATTTGACACCTGAACAAGCCTAGCAGGCACTATTTTACACAATAGAACTGCAAACGTGCAGATGACATTTAATCCTTCTCATGTGTATGCACCACACGATGTTGAAGATTCGTGTCGTCCATTATCTATTTTGTGTTTTCTAAAGAATCCGTACAAATTAATCTTGTTTACAAGTAGATCCGGTCTCTATAATATGGTTTCATGAAGTTTTCACCCTTCCGCCCATGTGAGCTACATTGTAAGTCTTACATAAATAGAAGTAGAAATATATATATCAGTTTCACGCTATATCCCGCACACAGCGGGGATGCTCCGTTCCTCATTTCCGCCATAAGCAGTGCGTGTTGAGTGGCGGAACTCAACGTCGCGCCTTGCCTCGACACCAAAGTGAAGAAATATTATTTGAATAAACATTTCATTTTGAACAGGAATTGAACCTACGAACCAGTCGCGATTATAGTCACACACTAGTGTCACGACTGACATCGACATAACATAGAAAACGGACGATATAAAACCTATATTAGCTGAACTCTACTAACGTCATCGCCTTAGTTATAACTGACGTAAAGATATAGCAAATAATAACATATATATACGTAGTATGACATATACGAAGGTAAGCGTCCACAACGCAATAAAAAGTGCTCGCGCTTCGTTTGACAAATAACAATAATGTTGAAACACTGTTGAAACTAGGAAGATAATAGCCGCCATTATATCACGGGCCGCGGTATGACGCATAGCTAGCTAGTCATTAGACAATTGCTATCGTTCATACATACATACATGACGTTATTTACGGAAAAACAGAAATGTTAATTGATTTGAAATGATACGGTTATATTTTTTTGCACTCTGAACTACTATTTTATACTTGAGACTTGTTTTGTAATTTCTTTTCTTTGAAAATGACGATTTAGATTTTTTTTTATTTTATGTGGCTTTATTCTCCACAATTCGGCAGAAAGTGGGGAACGGAGTGTCTTAACACTTAGTTCTCTCTGCCTACCCTGCTGTGTGCGGGATACAGCGTGAAGCTGACTCTATAAAATTAGGATTTCAGGGTAGGTATTTATATTTAACACAAATATCATAATAACTAACAAACAGAACAGGTTGGTCTGCGACTATCGTGCAACACGCAGCCTTGAAGGCCTTGTAATAATTCGCATCCCACATTCGCGTTCTTTATGATAATAACCTGTCGATGTGCGTAGATCTGTTTGTGCATAGATTGTGATATAATGTGACTGACTGTACCTACAATTTAGTGCAATTTAACAACTAGGTATATTAGAAACTGGACGACACGCTCGCGGCTTCGCCCGCTTGTACTATTATTAATTTACTAATCTTTATGGTTTTCGTTTTCAAATAATAATATCATTTCAGAAACCATATTTATAAGTATATTGAATTAAAGTTTCATCTAATTCTATAAACAGTTACCTATATCAATTTTGTAGACTAACATTTTTGAATATGTTTTTGTTTATAAAGAATTGAACTAAAGCAAACACTAAATGTTAATGGAAGCTTGCTAAAATGCATAGTTAAAACTATAATTAAATCGGTTAAGTCGTTTCTGAAACAGACGTGAACAAACGCACAGACAAACAGACAAGAATTTAATTTTACTAATTTTAAATATTTCTTTTTATTTTACGTGTGTTAATAACGTTTTGTGTGTTAATAATATTTTTTTTCTTATATATCTTCCAACACCGATCCTCTACTATTTAATTACAAGTATAGACAGATATATAGGTCGAAATTCTTATTTAAATCGAAGTAAATTTGTTTTTCTGCCAGTTTGTCATGTGACAGCTTCTATTACGCGGATGCAATTAATACTTGATCCGGTTATGTGTACTAATAATATTAACTGGACCTACAAGTTACATTGGAAAGTCATCGGCGTTTACGATAATATTTCTTAATTGTTCGACTTAATTTTGCGTTAACTTTCTAACATTTGGATGATTTTCAAAAATTGTTATTAATTATAATTAGAATTTCGAGTCGGACGTATTAATACTATGTGCCATTAGCCTCATTAAACTTAATTCCAGTAGATATAATAAACTTTTTGAAATATACATTTATATCTTGTCATTAAACTCGTACTGAGCTATCGTTTATCTGTTAAATTGCAATTCATTGTTATATATCTATATTGTAAATTATATGAAATTACTTAAAAATCGTAATTTTTATATTTACCTATTACGCTATCCAACATGGCAACCTCTAATATATCCTGTCCAAAAATAATTCATATACTTTGAAACATTTCGCAAGAAATTCTACTATTTTGTTGTATTAAAAGATTTTATTCGCACAATTATCCATTAAGCCAATAAAGCTATATGTTTACATCCTGCCACAAGTTTTTTATACAGTTGCTAACGTAAGTACTGGTTGAGGCTACGTACAACTATATTGGAACGAATAAAAAAAGATGAAATCCTACAAGCGTCACTTCAGGTCTTGCCACGTTGAATTATTTTCTATGGATTAAGAATATATTTTTGTTTATTATAAGATTCGGAGTCAAGATGACTAAATTTGAAAGTAACGAAAACTTCACATTTTTCATCTATTTTGTATTATTATGTAGGTAGACTTGTCCAAAACATGCGTCAACTTTCTTTCGTCTTCTTTGTAACATCTTCCCACGCAATTGTTTAACGGTATCTATCCTTTATATGTGAAAGGGACAAGTGCTTGACAATCCTCAACGATCACGCATAATTCTCACATAACTTACGAAGGTACAATATGTATTTGGAAATATTTTGATAACGTTAAAACATAATTAAAATCATGTTTTTTTAATAATAACGAGTAAAATATTATTACTATTACTTAAAGATAAAATTATGTATTTTACAAACAATGTTCGAACCCACAGACAATGTCTACAATCTATCAGTTGTCTATTCATAATATACCTAGGCTAGTGAGGAGGATGTTTAATTTTTACAAATTTATATTTTCAAACGATTTATAATAATTATTAAAAACAAGATCAATTTTAATACATTTTTTAAAATTTTAAAGTTTTAGGTTTAATAGTTATATCAGATGTAACGTATGAGCTCAACGAAAGATTGATGCTGTAAGTTTGGAATAGCGATTAACCCGCATTGTCTAATGTCAAGCGGACACATCCGTGTTGGTACCCACTTCGTAGCGTACAAGTGGTATAGTAAATATGCTTATATTTAAGTTTTTAAACTATAAAGTTACTTTAAATATAGACTAGATATAATATATGAATGTTATAAAAACATTTAATGATTACATAGGGAGGGGACCAATTTTTTCAATTTTATTTATTGCAACTTATTTTTATAATAGGTACGACCTAACAAAATGTTACTTCACTTTAGTTATATTAATGTTTATATACATTTTTCTACGATTTTACTGTCTTTAAAATATTATACTTCAACAGTTTTTACTTCTATGTAATAATATTATAAACATTATACAGTAATTACCAGTACCTATAAAGGAGTTAAATGCACCGTATAAGAACGTTAATATCGGATACTAAAAGCAGGTTACAAATCCGGCATAAAAGGAGCACGATATTAATAGAGCACGCGACACCCTGGCGGGTTGCGTCATTATAACTTAAATGATCAAACGGGAGAAAGCTTCCACCACGGTCACGCCAGCTCTGTTTAGAATGAACTGTGAAATAGACTTTTGTATCTGTAACCTTATCTGCATTGAAAATGTGCGTTTCAAACGTGACTGTATATAATTGCAAAACTAATAGTGTTATATTTCTTTTTTTATAAGTTGAGGAATGCTATAACTGGCAGAAATGAGACAATTGTGTTAATTTGAAAATCAACGTTTCTTCCTTCTATTATTTAAGTAGATTAAAAATATATATTTTTGATTTTGCCTACATATCGCTTTCGGCTCGTCCACTGTCATCATCTGCTTCATAAATACCCTCCGGGGGGTCTTCGTGCTTTTTACGTGACCTTCCTCCAGTATCATCTATACTCTCTTTTCGAAGGTCAACCGAATTTTCCCCCTGAAATATTATAGTTTATAATTAATTTTATTAGTTAACAACATTATTTTTTCAAGTACCTACTGACAGATGTACGCTTCAATTATCCCCTTTTTCCTTTATGTTGAGTTGATTGGAATTGATAATTAATGTTAAACTGGGCTGGTCCCCGCCCTGATAGCGAGTTTGACGACACTGCATTTAGCATCGACTATAAATATAGTAGTCAACGGGGCGCTAACTCAAACAAACGAGAGTAACGACGTTATAAATATCCGTGAACTGTATTTTTTTAATATTTTTATCATTATTAGAATATAATATAGTTCTGAAATACATTTTAAGCATGTTCCCACAAATATATTCAAATAATATTAACAGTGTTAATAGTGAAAATTAATATTAGTAGGTATGAAATTAGATATTTTAAAGTTATAATTTAATAAAGTGTGTCTCTGGTGTTGAATTCTGCGACTCTATTAATAACCGCACCTAGAATTCAGCAAAAAGTGGGGAACGGAATGTTTTAACACTAGGTTCCCTCTGCCTGCCTGCTGTGTGCGGTATACAGCGTGAACTGATATAGTTATTAAAAGTACATTTGAACATTTATTATTATTGTGTGTGTAAAGACCATAGCTTTTTTTACAATATATAATGAAAGGACGTTAACCTCAAGTACGTGTACTGGAAGTCCCCTTCGGATGATGCACAGTTTAACGAGCCCTTAATTAATCGATTCCGCACTAAACACGCGCGTCATTTTAATTTGTCAATTTTATCTATATTTGTCCATACAATTATAAGCATTTTGTTTTTTGTAGTATGACTGTAAATGCGACGGTTGTGTATTCTATTCCTACTCGAGGCAATTAATTATATACCGTCCTCGCTCTGGCAACAAGACAAAACGCGGGGTTGAGTTCCACCACTCAATACTCAACGTCTCGAAAATTGGACGGCAAGTGGGGAGTGGAGTGTCTTAACACTAAGTTCCCTTTGCCTACCCTGGTACATGCGGGATACAACGTGTAGCTGTTTCATTTATTTTTCATTGTTTTTAAGCTTGTAGATAAATATTGTTTGTTAAACATACTTAAATAATTGTATAAAATAGACAATTTTAATATGTAAAAAAAATCAGTTTCCAGATTTCGAAACAAATAAAGTACAAAAAGCGGTCTATACTAATTTGACAATCTTTAAATCAATGAAGGCTCTAAGAAATAATTATAGGGCAAATGATAATTTTATCGAGCTCTTTAAATTTACTTTTCCACGCAGACGAAGTCGAAGATACAGTTAAAATACAAAATGTGTATTTTATATTCTGCTGTTTTTTCGTTTTTCTACTATAAAATAATATATTTAATACATGGATATTGAATAAAGAATTTTAGTCAGTCATGGAAACCTTGTAAGTGGTCTTGCATTTAAAATTGCAAAGCATCGTATTACTCAAACGTCCCGTCATCACCATTGAACTAACTAGAAAAATTGTGTTTGGTAATCTAAAAAAACATTAAATATTTTATTGATATTGTTTTTTAATGTTTATTTATCTGTGCTACTTTATATATTACGTTTTCTTTTTTTTTATTTGTTTGATATAAAAAAAAGGATCTGAGGAAAAATTCTTGTCCAATTTAAATACCAATGTTTATCTAATTATTTTTTTATATACATGCAAAACTTAATAATTTTAGTAGTAACTAAGTAATTCGTCATTAACATTAAACTGGTATTTGTCTTAGTAAAAAGTCATCTATTATAAGCAATATTACATCACCTTTTGCCTAGGTGCAAGTTGCAACCTGCAATGCACGTGTGAAGTAGCACCTGTTACGTTTCTACTTGTAGTATGATTGTGATCTAGCATGAGTGCAGGAAATATATTGTGTTATAAAATGAAAACATTATAGATTTTTTGATTTCAAAATTTTTTTATTACTATAAATATATAATATATCAGAGACATGTACAGATATATTTCGTTACGTTTTTTTTGTTCTATGATGTTAAATGTATTTTTTAAGGTTTTGTGTTTATCCGTCTGTCAAGACCGTTTATCGCGAGATCGCGTGGAGGTGTGAAGCTGAAATGAATATCCAATATTCAAGTCTATGGTCCCTTGAAGTACAGAAAAAAATCAAGGTTCTAAGTGAACACAATCAAAAACCACGAGCATTTAACGATATATATCGATTTAGCTGTATTTTGTATGAAATTCGCGTAAGCAAAGTCTATAGAGTACTTCCCATGGACCTACATTTATGAAATTCGGCACGAAGTGAGAACTTACAATAGAAATTAAGAATAATCCGAAAAGTGAAAATTTTCAGGCATTTCGTAGAAAAAGAAACACTACAAACTTATATTTGTAGTTCTTACGTACAAAATGACTGTATTTGTTTGCAAACTTAAGTTTGTGAACTTATATAAGTTGTACTTGCCGTTAACCTACAATCCTGAAATTAGAGTATGGGAGTCTCGATGCGCGAGTCCGACTCGCACTTAACCGGTTATTATTATAAACCGCTCTAGCCTATAACCACAACAGTGGCGAAGCAGTAGTAGTCCCAAACCTTGCGTGATAATGCGCATCGGTCTCGCATCACGACCGCCGGACGCGCGGCACTTTCACACGTTATCCATAGACAATAAAAATTTCACCTACATTTCAGTATTCAAATTACTAATAATTAAAATGTCTTTCCATCATTTATCTAATGCAATAAATTTTTAATATTTATGTATTTTGTACTATTTATATATTTTTGTATAATATGTTACATACAGCTGATATGTAAGCGTAATATAAAATATCGTATAATAAAACTCGAATTATATTTTATAATTATTATATAATTGTTGTTTGATAAGGCCATTACGTTCGTTTAGTCCGTTATAGTCTTTAATTAAAGTTATTTCAGAATACATGTAATATGTATTTATTTTTGTCTTCTTCGGTCTCTTTTATGGTGTGACTGTCATTGAATTAATTGGCACTGTTAGGGTGTGATTATAGAATAAAGGACTGTGCAAGATTTTTTTTTTAACTTTAATAGCCATAGTTAAAGAATTACAACACAATGCAGACTAACATAAATAAAAAATATCTTTTGTCCGTCTTATGTCCCACTCATATTAATTTATTCTACTCTAAGACCATAAAAAATATGTTTATATGTAATAATACAGCTTAAGTTTTAAAGAAAATCTTTTAAAATTAAATAAAAACTTCAAAATTTCTTATATATTTTATAACTGAATATTTTTCAAAAATATGAGTAGAATATTCCTAGTGAGATTTCAGAACGATATTAACGTAAATTATATTTGATAATAATTTCACAGAGTAAAAAAAAATGTTAATATATTATGAAGTTTTATTATATTAACAACTTACTGTACTTAATAACATTACATACAATTGTCTTAACAATTACAACATTAGAAAGGATGGCATTTGTGACATAACTACGAGTAAAGTAATTAGCTTTGACGTTTGGAAAACGCAAATTGAAATGCTACTTAGTCTCGGTTAATTGGAATAGGAATACCAATCGGTACCATTTGTCGTTCGTTTAGAAACACTTTTACTGCCCGTCTTGTTTTCATCTCGGTCACGCTTTCAATGATCGCTCGGGGGAGATCTTTTAGTTGGTTTGGTTTTAAGAGAACACGCTTGAATACAGTAGAATTTCTATGAAGTTAACTTGCCGTGCCCAAACTAGATTAATCTTGTGCCCACCCCAGAGATTTTACTTATTAAAAAAAACGTTCACACGTTTTTACATACGTAAGTATACTAAGGTTCAGGAAGAAAATATATTGTAAAAAGTTCCCTTAGTATTTTATAAATTATATTTGTATCATTATATAAGTGAATTTATGTAAGCCATTATTATGATAATATGTAAAGAAATAAATGAGATTTTACTACAGCAAATATGAAAAAGAATTAAATATCAGTAGGCTATTCAGAAATTGCGAAATACAATGTATGCATTTATAATAGCATCTCCAATTTCGTAACACTAATTAATATTACGTATGTTGATTATATTTTTATTTTATTCAAACAAAAGATTTCCAATTACGTTCTAGATGGAGGTTCGTACTGTTAAATAAATAATATGTAGGTAGGTAACATTAAGGTTGCAATGTCGGAAACAGTTATTCGTGCGTTCCCTAACGATCCATTCATAACTTCCCAATCGCCGACTACTCATATAGAGTTGTTAATGACTGACGCAGCATATTGTAAATCGTCATAGCTGATTTGGTTAAATTTCTAGTAATCGGGAATTAAATTCCTTTGAAATACGAAAACATTACGGCTATTAGTGGAACACTTACAATTTACATTGAATACGAAAACCTGTACACAACCTGTAGAAGAGAAAGTAATAACTTCAGGTCACTGGCGTAAAGCTATCTCTTTGTTTGCTTATATATTCGGGAGGGCGCTTAGGTACGTGATTGAAACCAGGTCGCAAGAAAAAGCCTAAAAGAGATTCCTTTTGGTCTTACCTACATTTTTTTAAAGAGAATTGATGATTGAATAGTTAACCACTTTATTCGTGTCCGCTGTTTATTTATTAATTTCATTTTATTTATATCGGGATTGTTAATTATTCTATAAAATCTTTTCAGACGAATTCATTTCAATTCTAACTTTGTTTAGTAAAAGTAATATAAGTGACTTCTATACTTACAAAATATCCCGTAAACCCCAAGACGGCCATTGTTTCTTTCCTAGCGAAGAGTTAAGCAGAGCGCGACAGGACACCGCGATAGCGTAACGTTTGAATCATAGTTAGCTGTTGCCACAAATATTTTAGTTCAATCACTAGATTTTTTTTAAAATACACTATATAAAATAAATAGAAATATATTAATCATTATTTATTAATTGTAGAAAAACTGTATTTGCTGAGAACAAGAAGTGTTTTTGTCCTAAATTTAGTTATTTCATGCTGAACCTTATTTTTATTATGAAGTCCTATATTTTATACCATATAAACGGCTTAAGTTCAATAACTTCTTTTTGACTATATGTAAAAATATGTTTAACGTCCATTATGCGAGTCAGTCATTACGCTGTTTATAATATTCTGAGTCATCTTCGACCTTTACTACATCTAAATTTGTGTATAGCGCTGCCAACGACCTGGCTTGATTTGAGACATATCGTTATTGAACTAAGAATTGCTACTTAATATATTATGTTTCCTGTAAAATAATATTAATATACTTTTTAGTTCTTTCACTAAGTCATTTCTTTTACATTTCCTTTTTCCATTACCACTCTGTCCCCCATGTTCCGCCTATTTCCGAAAATTGCGTGCTACATGACGGAACTAAACGCAGCACTTTGTTACTTATATTTTAGGCCAGTCGTGGCGCAGGGGCACCAAAATGTGACTGTAAACGCGAGTGGTTGTGGTTTCGATCCATATTTGACGAAATTTTATCGCTCTGGTGTCGAGGCAAAGTGCAGCGTTCAATTACGCAAAAGTACATTATTTACCAGAATTCAACGAAAAGTGGAGAAAGGAGTGTCTTAACACTAGGTTCCCTCTGCTTGCCCTGCTGTGTGCGGGATACTGCGTGAAGCTGATTCGATATTAAATTAGATTCAGACTCAAAACCGTTGTGTCACTGGGAAACATGCCAACTCCGCCAATATTTCTTTATTTTTAGAAAACATTAGATTACTTCGTACATGTATAGACTATTGTTTTAGATTGGCCTCGCTGTGGTACGGTATTTGTCGAAATGTTAATTGTTGTGGTGTCAAGGTGAATTTGTACATTTACTTGGTAATAAAATTAAATATCATGCCCATATTGCCATTTTGTCATAAGTTTTGTATTGCAATTCTAATTTGAATGTGGTCAAAGAAGTTTAATTGTTTTTTCTTGCTTTCAATAGTTATTTAGTACAAATATGAACGTACCTTTATTAATATTATGTAAGTTAGTGAAAATAAAGATGGTTGTTAACGTTTATTAGTGCCTACAACAAAATTGTAAAATTAAATATACTGTATAAGATTATAAAAATCCTCAATGGATTTGCTTTGCCTTTACCACCGAGTTAAGGTCATGTTACACCGGACGACCTACCAAACGTGAAGAAAACGAGCGCTGCATTCAAATGGTTGACTGCTTTGTTTTCCAATGTGACTTTATAACATCTTACTTTTGTACTTCAACGTCGTTAGCAATATAATGCTCAAATTATAGATCATATAAAACTATCTGCTTAATTTTTTTTATTGAGTTAAATTTTATTACTATGAATTTATTAAATTAAATTAGTTCATTTATTGAGGCAACACTGAATGTAAACACTTTTGCTCTGCTTTTTTAGAAGTCGAAACCAGTTTTGTACAGAATTTAAATAATTAAAATACCTTTATAAACAATTCAAGGTTAAATGTGTGAGCCGAAAACCCGATGATTCACCTCACGATATATTACGAGACATTGCGGCAAAAAAATAACAATCGCACTTAAATGAGGTAGTATTATAAAAAGTTGTTCATTCTTATACCTCATTGTAAATAAGTATTCGTTGGCGAGGCAACCTCAAGCAAGGCACTTGTTGAGTGCGTGCAAAAATTTGAAATGGGAAGAGTCAATTTTTTTTAATACTAGCGACCCGTCCGCGGCTTCGTCCGTTTTAACTATACCATTGTACAATGTTTGGATATTTCATATCTATTAGAACGGTAGGTAATTGAAATTTGTAAATGTTTTAAGCAAAGTTTTAATAATGTATATTCTATTCATTATCTAAAGTTTTTGGAGCTGAGTCATCGACGATCAAATATTCCAGACCGGAATTCGCAAATAGAAACACTATTTGTGAATTCTGGCCCGTTGCGTCGTTCTACCATACGTAATAGATACTTTGGTACGCGAATATGACGTCGGTATACATTTTATAATAGGCATCGTTAGTCATAACATACTCCTTAATAATAGCATCCGAGTGGGGATCGAACCCACAACCGTCGCTTTACAGTCACACCCTTGTGCCCCTGCGCCACGACGGGCTCTTTACTGTTTAAGTAGTCTTACTGTTTATTTTTTGAATACTGTAATGTTACGTTTTATCAAATATTTACAATTAAAAGAAAGTCTTATCATTTTGATAGGTTTCTTTTTAATATGCTATGACGTGGATATGTGTTCCTAATAGATAATGGTATTGAGTAAGACTGCATCGTAAGTTATACTGAAGAAGATAAAAGAATATATGTCGAGTGTGGATTTTAGGTTCAACCCACCTTAAATCGAATTCTTGAAAATGATAGCGAATTTGACTTGAAAACTAAAAGATTACATAAAACAAAAATAACCATTCTTATTTTGTTAATAAAAATCTTAACCGAGTATTCTCAATAACATTAAACAAGGCGGGCAGATGGCACCAATTGTGAAGTCCAAAGCGCAGCTGCAAGCCTCTTTAAACGATAAAGATGGCACGCGCTCTACCTGCTCTGAGTGTGGAACTTACCCACAGACCAAAACTACTATTAAACTTATTATTATATTCTTAACTCTGTATGTATTAAAACTAAAATGCTAAACGAATACATAATTACTCGTATCTTTTGATTGTGGTGACAGCTTAATTTTTTCTGGTTCAAGATCGAGAGGACGTCTTGACAGACAGACATGCAGACTGACCGACAACAAAGCAAACTTATAAGATATTCCGTTTTTTCTTTAGAGATACAGAATGAATGTTGTATACATCACCGAAATTTGAGTTCAAAACTATGAAGAACATTAAACGTATGCGCGACGAAGGACGCAGCCGCGGACGGGTCGCTAGTATTAAAAATACTAATCACATTTCAAATTAAGATGTCTACTAAATATAACCTTAAATTTTTATAATTTTTCTTTTGCCTATAATATGTACATAAAAACATGATTTGTTCCTAATAAAAGAACTTGGGATTGGTTTTTGCGCCAGCAAACAGCAGCTGTGGATCATTTTAAGATCATATATGTAGTTTTTAAACCGGATTTGACGATAAATACGAGTACGGCCCGCGCGTGATTCCAAACGTGAAATGTGGTACTAAGTGGAGCAAGTATGCAGTATACTTTTATGTCCTTAAAGGTTCTGTCTTGCGGCAAAAAACTTTTGCTTATCTCTTCTTTATATGGCAACAGATGGGTGTCTACAATTTCCGTTCACCGTAACAGTTACTAGATCGTAACACTAGCTTGATTTTGAAGAAAATTACTCGTTCATCTTTTTTTAGCTTAACGCTCTATCCCGCATATAGCAGAGTAGGTACATGGAACCTAGTGTAGACACTCCGTTCCCCTCTTCCTACCGAATTTTGGAAGCATTGTGTCTTGAATGGCGGAACTCAACGCCGCGTTTTTAGCCTTGTTACCAGAGCGAACAAATAATAATTCATTTCCCCGAGTGGGGATAGAACCCACAACCATTGCGTTTACAGTCACACTGCACCACGACGGCCTCGTACTATTCGTGGAGTGATGTATCTAATATTCCTTTTCATAAACATCATTGAGCGAAGCGAGCGGAGAGCTCTACTGGAGGCTTTTTACACTCTCTGTCACCAATAGGCTCCCAAACTAGTTTATATTGTTTATTCTTAAATAAAAACATGTTATAACTGCAGATAGTTGAAATTACATTCACTAACTATATTCTACTAAAATACATACAGAATAATTTTGAAACTATTGATATAGCATACGATCAACAAAAACTATACAAGAACCACTTTACTTGGGCAATCTTACAAACTTGGCCAAAGTAAATGGACTGGATCGCGGCCGTGGGTGGACTGGTCTCACGGGACCGATGCCTTTTTCTGACGCCTTCGACTGTAACTGTACCTAATGGTCGTGTCGCGTATCGGTATGTCAATGGGGCGCTGATGCCGTTGCTTCCTCTATTGCAACATTATCTAATTTGTTATTGAGTATAGACTTCTCGAGATGATTGTCAAATTATGCAATTCTTGTCTCTGATACACTCTCCTACCCGGATGATGGATATTGTACGGTAGATACTGTATTTGGTGTTATGCTTTTTAAATTATGGATTACCTTATTAGTCTGATTCATTATATATATATTATACTTGATTTTTTTATTACTGTGCTCTTATAATAAAACAAATTATATAATCTGTATATTAATTATGATTGTCGAATTTATCTTTTGATTTATTTTCAATGGAAAAATACAATAGTTTGTCACGAGTACAATATACGCACAATACAAAAGTTTCGTAAAGGAAGTTATATTCAAGTATACGTAATGCCGACTTTCTTCCGATTCGTGCTCATAATAATAATATTTTCTCAACTTGTAAGCTAAGGTACAGGACATTGAATTCAAATAAGCTTCAACACGTGGGCGCAAGGGCCTCCCTAGAGACGCCGGCGCCGGAGCTTTGGTATCTGTTCATATTATCCATTCTGATTAAGAAATATATAACTGAATATAATTTTAATGTATCGTTTAAGAATTTTATTATATGATATGATCTCGAATATTCTATTTTTATTATTGCGATATTTTAAAGCGTTACAAATTTTAAATTTCGAAACAACGAAATTCTATACTTGTGGCTTACCCAACCTACTTTATATCTTCCGTGGTGACTGATCTATAGCACCTATTACTTCACGAGAACAGAAAATATAGTGTTAATTTAAATATTATATTTTTATTATTAGTAATCATTAGTTATGTGATACCGTTATACCTAACATGATTAGAACCTACGATCTGAAATGAAGAGAATGAGAAATGAAAAAGTTTTACAAATTATTTTATAATTCATTATCTTTCTACTCCTTAGTCGTTCTGAAGAATACAAAAGGTAATTATTTCGTTAACCAACGGTACTCCTTGAATAGATTTGTTCCAACTATAGACTATTAAGTACACAATAGGACGGACGGACGTGGTAGGTCCAAAGTAACAAGAATTTCCTTTGAACTAGCTATAACGACAATAACAACTCAAAACAGCTGTTGATACGCCCATTTCTTTCGCTTCGGCTTTGTCTATATTTTTCTAATAACAAATGAGTTGTTTGTAATTGATTGTAATAAATATGATCTTGATGCACGTACGTTAGACGCAAACCATGCATCCAGATGGTGCTAATGATATTTACTCCTAAAGTGATAGCGCGATGGTAGAAAGAGGATGGATGCACCAAATCAAACAATTCCTGGAAGCATTCCCCATAGTGAAAACGGTAAAAAACTGACAGAGAACCAAAGTATCTCCGTGTACTTAAGGGTTCTAAGCCCTTGTGAATTTTGGACCATCGACAATTCTGCGACTATGGATCAAGTGGTTTTAATTGGTATTGAGGGACGGCTGCCCATAGGTGGGACTTGGTGGACATGGTGGGACTGCCCATAGGTGGATAGGGAGGACAAGTGTAACTGTATCTATAATGCTTATGCTTATCAATAATAGTATATATTAATGATATATTCGATAGTCGATACTATCTGGAGGTAACCTACTGTTTTATTGATGTAAATGACATTGACGACCTGATGTTAAATAAATATAATCCGTAGATTATTTGTTAAATTTAATTTAACTTTTTTGAATATATCTACAAAAAAATACCTTTTTTACCTAGTTTAGTACATAATAACAGACTTAAACTTTTTGTAAATGTTCAGTAAAAAAATGTTCATATTGATAAGCACTAATTATAAAATAAGCACCTATTTACGTACATATATTAAATTACCTTTTCATACCTTTATCGGATTTGTAAAGCACATTAACCTGTCGACTTGGAAGCATATTATATTATAAAATGCGGAATTGTACTTTATTACAGTTTCATAGTATATAATTTTGACGTCGTTCGTGGTCTCGACGCTGTTAACGTTCCTGAATGCGACCAACAAGTATCTATTACCAGTATCACGTTTGGATCGATCAAGATATTTCTATTTGCATCGAAGCGTAGATCTCTCGTAGAACTTTCTCTCTTTTGATGAATGGAGAAATTATTATTATGTTTATCATTGAAATTAACCTAACAACTGGAAGGTATATTTATATAATAGATATAGTAATAGTGTGGTTTTTTTAAGATTATCACTTATTAGGCACATTACAGTGTTTACATATTTCTACTCATTTCGTGTGAAATGTTGCAAAGTTTTCTTTTTATGCTGCATTAATATTACGTCCTACATCACAGTCGTGATCATTCTGCATTCCTGACTAACGCAATCGAAGAGAACGCTCAGAAGGTCACCAGACGACTGTTTACACGTTCTACAAAACATAGAAAAGTGTTAATAAAAATTGAAACACTTACACGAATATTTGTTATTATAAATAAAGTAATTATTAATTAAATTATTATCTAACATAATAATATCGCTAATTCATCAATGAAAGTCTCGTAAATTTATTATGGGCGTTAAGCGTGACCCATTAAATATAAATATTATTTTTATTTTCTTTTGTTAAATAATAAAGATAGAATTAATCGCAATATTCTGATTTCTACTTTAAAGTTTATTCAACCAAACTAGACGACGACCTTTAAAACAATGATAGTAGGCATAGGTAGGTATTGATTAGATTGCGTCATTCATGATCACATGCTTTTTAATGATTTAGCGTCCGGCTCGCGGCTTCGCCCGCTTCAGCTTCATAGCTAAACTTTTTTCAATTCAATTAAACACTTATTTTGTAACAATATTGTCGCATGCAATTCTTTATATTGACATAACTTTTTATTTAAGTACCGATTGTAATAAGACAATCACTAAATGTTAAGGGAAGTTTGCCAATATACAACAGCGAAAACTACATTTAAATCGGTTAAGCTGTTTCTGAGATTAGAGTGAAAAAACTTCTATTACTTTAATAAATGTTCTTAATAATATTTTGATCGATTTTCTCATATACATGTACAGACAGCGATGAGTTACAGCGGTTTTAATTATTAATAGATAACTTTGTAGTAATAATATATATTTTGGAATAACTTAAGTGTTGATTAAGTTTATTTCTATTTTCCAGGCCAGTCTTCGTCAGCTAGATCTGTCCCTCCTATCTGAGCTCTGGACCCTGAGTGAAGCGATGGCGTCATGGCGACGGCAGCTAGAGCGCGGAGCTCGGCTCCGTCCGGCGCCACCGCCTCCCCCGCCACCACACTATCTAAGAACATAAATATTATTAAATATTGTATATTGTAATAAATATAGTGATTTCCTTTCCCCTAATTTTTCTCTTTCCTTCTATTTTATACACTCATATAAACATGAATAGTACTTATATGATACAAAATTTTTGAGTGTCATGTCAATTTAAATTATTATTTAAATATTATAAGTGGTAAAAAAAGATAATCTAAAAGCATTTAAATTTATTGATAGTTCCATTCATAAAAGATAGAATATCTACTGAGTAACACAACGTTTGATTATAATAATTTAAACTAATTCGTTACTCTTATGATAAATGGTTATTAGTATATTTTTGGTAAGTTGATTTGGTTTGAAGTTAAATCAGCATTTTGTACCAGTCTATATTTCCTTATTATATTTCATCCCGAGTATTGAACATCTTGTATTCAATATTTTCACTTCAATTTTATTATATCTTTTAACAAATTATATTACATGCATTTCATGACTGTTTGACTTCGTACTTTTAATTAGCAGACATTTGTTATTTGTCTATCTTTATGATTTTTATAATATAATTGCTTTTTTTACTATAAACTATATATGTGTTATAAAAAAACAGATTTTTGGTACCTGATATTTATGTATATTTTTTAAGTAAACAGTTGACAACTAAAGGTATATCTGTAAACTGTCTGCATTAAAATTCTAATATGGTTTTTTAATATGATATGGTCTTAATGTGTTGACGTGTAAAAATGTGTGTAATTGTAGATAATTGCAGTAGCTAGAGCGTTAAGTATTAATTTTTAATAAAATGTTTACAATATTATTGCATTTTATTTTAGTTTACATAAAATATATTATATTAACGATATAAATACGATATAAATCACTTATAAATTATTGTTTACACAGTAATTATCTCACTTTAAACGAGGCAGTTGTTGGTTCGATTCTCACTCCGGAGAATGAGTTATCTTCATTTCCTCGCTCTAGTTTTTTTTCTGGTTAAAAAAAACTTGTAGTACTCGTAACGCGATTTAATCATTTAAAGACCTATTTATTTAGATATATTGTCAGTACCAATTGTATTGAATTTTTAATAAATATTAGTATTTATTAGTAAAGAGTTAACGACACAGGCTTCAGCCAAAACACAGAAGATTTTTTATTCTATATGTAAGAAAAGTAAAAACTGCACTGCATAAATGAAAACATGAATATGACATTTTCAAAACAGTTCAAGTAGTTTGAATAATAAAGCTTATAATTAAAAAAATATAGTACTATTTCAATTCAAATAATAGAGTCAAATATTGTTGTAGATATTCGCTCGCAGTATTTTAACATCTGTTTTACATACACAGACTATTAAAAGTATTTGTACTATTTATGTCTGTGCCATTAACCATACTGCTTCTTAAAGCATGCAACACTGGATAGTAAATTCTATTATCTGTGCAGCTGTCATTCCGTTGTTTTTATTATATGTGTTTCGTAAACGATAGACAAATATTTAATTTTCAAAAGAAATACATTTAAGTATAAAGCTTTTTTAGGATATAAAACAATAACAACCGATGTCAGAAACTTCTTTACAAGGAAATCAACCTAATAAGGAAGAACAGCCCCCGTCCAAAATACCGGATTCAGTTAAGGTTAGTAAGCTTGTTAAAATACTAAAAGTAATTTAGACAAACTAGCAGATATTGTAAATCTATTATTATATAATTATAAATCAACATCATTGAGATAACGTTTAATTTATTTTTCAGAAAATAATATCAATGGAAAAGGAAAATGAAACAAACGCTAGTCGCAAATCTCGAATCGATCTTAATGCACTGCCCACTCGTCAATACTTGGACCAAACAGTTGTTCCTATATTACTCCAAGGCTTATCTGCCCTTGCAAAAGAACGTCCTCCTGATCCTATAAATTATCTTGCTGCTTATTTATTAAAGAATAAGAGTACATTTGATAATAATAATTCAGGAGCTAATAACAATACTCCACAAAATCCTCAAACATAGTTTTAATCTAGATAAATATCTTCTAGGACTAAAACAATTACAATAATATTTCTTTGGCTTACATAAAATGCATATTACATTTTATTTTAAATGATCTCAATGTAATTATTTATAGCTCAACGTTCCTCGACCTTAATCCAATTAAACTAAACTTGTGCAGTACCTGTTAGTAAAGTCAAATCTTTAATTTTTGTGTCATTAAGCAACATAAGCATCTCTATTTATATTATAATTATAAATAGTAGTTAACTTTATTAAATAATAAATGTGCAGTAAATAAATAGGAGACTGTTATTTTTTAATAAAATAAAAATATTATTCATATTATACATTAATGTTTCTCACTTCAAGAAAAATATTGTAGAATTTGGCCAGCAGGTGGGCATCATTAAAATGTGATACTGTCATAAACCAATAATGATGAGTGCTGTGTGTGAAGAGTAGTACATTTCCCAGGATTAATCAAATAAAATGTAAAAAATGAAAGGGCAATGGTCATGTTATTTTTTTTGTTTTTAATGTTTTTTTGGTTCTGTAACTTTTGTCTATGCAAAGTGAAGTTTAATCAGTCTCAGTAATTTGACACATGTTATTCATGAGGGACAGAAGTCTCCTCATCAAAATCTAATGGGTGTTATAGTATTTACAGGATTGGACAAGGACTCCCTTGTTTGATATTGAATATGCTCTAGTTGACAAAATGCTATTAACAGCTTTCATGTTTATTTAACAAATAGTATCAATACATATTAATCAATATGTTCAGCCTCTTCAAGAAACTGTTGGCGATGTAAAAGCCAAGAATCATTATCATCTCCCTCCTCCGCCGAAACTGATGGAGGCTCAAACTGCAATATATCAGTTTCAACAGTTTCTGCAATAATTGATGGTATTGAATCGTGTATTGGCAATGGCACAGGCTCTGGCGGCAGGAACTCTGCTGTGTAAGCTGTTATGTTACGAGCACGCCATACTGCAATTTTTCCTGTAACCGATTTTTACGTTGATTATTACTATGCAAATATTTTAGAAAATTTCAAAAAAATTGGATATTGTAAAATTTGCTGCAAACAAACTAAATATTTTTAACATTATTCCATACTTAAAATTTTTTATATCAACAAGTTTTAAAAACCATATACGAATGTCGACGTAATAAAAACATATGGTTTAGAAGTCAAATCGCAAGGACGGTTGTTTAAGAGGTGACTCTTTTTACTGATTTTTTTACTGTTAATATGGAATAACACTTAAAAAATGTAAGTAAAAAATAAGCCTTTCTTAAAATACAATTTTTCAATAACAGTATGTTTAAAATTGTTGATATTAAAAAAATACCCAGAAATTGTATAAGTTTTACTTACCTAAAGTTTCATCAATTTCAATTTCTTCTTCACCCTCTTCTAACTTCTCTTTTTCCTTCTCTTCCTTTTCTTCCTCACTTTCACCGAATTCTTCGTAATTAGGATCCTTTATAAGGTGATAGAAACCATGTTGCATGCAATTTGTATCAAATACGAAGCAACCCGGGCCTTTAGGGATACCTTTCATCCAGGAACCGTGATATCGCACTCGAGGGTACATTATTTGTCCCGGACCTTCAATAACGCCATCTACCCATGTTCCCATAAACTTTATCTAGAAAAAAAATTACTTAAGATTAGAAAATTTAGATAGATTTAGATATATTTAAAAACATGCAATTTGCACAATTTTCAGTTTAAATAAATCTAAAAACTATCAATATAAAAAAAATTACAGTTGATTGCGTAAATTTTATGGACAAACTTTTAACTGTAAATATAGTTTGCTTTGTTACCAGAGTGAGGAAATAAAAATATAAATAAGTAATAATGCATTCCCCATGTGGGAAACGAATTCCGCCAACCACCGCCAGTCACACGCTTGTGCCAAAACGGCCTCAAATATAATTACTTCTCATAACAAACAATAACCTGGTGCTCAGCGTAGAAATAAGTTCCAAGTCCATGTCTCCTCCCTTTAAACCATGCGCCCTCGTAAATATCACCATTTGGATAGTAATACGCCCCAAACCCGTGCTTCAGGTCATGTCTCCAATCTCCTTCGTAACGTGAACCATCAGGATATATCATTTGACCCACTCCGTACTTCATTGCATGGCGCCATTCTCCTATATAACATTTTAGTACGCATTTTTGTAGGTAGGTATATTGCTAAATGTTTCTTCATTAAAAACAATAATATATCGGAATATAAAATAATATTTCCATATATTATAATCAATTTGCTTAGAATACTAAGTACTACACACTAAAATATGCTTCAAAAAACATAACCCTTAATATACATATAGTGAATACAATAAAATTCTTATTATATTATATGTAATTTAATATTAAATTATTGATTAAACTGACTTTTTATAATACGCTGATTACCTTCATATCTAGCGCCATTTTTAAAAACATACAATCCCTTTCCGTTTCGCATTCCTCGGCAATAGCAACCTTGATAAAAATCTCCATTAGGCAGCACCGCCCATCCTTCACCGTGGCGGTCTCCCTCCGCGTTACGACCACCTACATAAATCTAACAAAAATTTAAATAATCAATTAGCTTCACGCTGTATCCTGCAAATTTGTATAAATATTTTATTTCCTCGAGTGGGGATCGAATCCACAACCAGTTGCGTGTCACACTTTATGCCTCTCCACCACGACAGGCCTCAACATAAATCTAAAGAATACTAAATCAGATATCTTACATGTTTGCCAATATTTTTCTTAAAGGCGGCATTAAAAAAGGCATTAACATTTTCTGTTTTACGTTTATTAATCTTAACATAGTATATAATTAATTTTAGATAATTATTATATAACAACTTATATCTAATCTCTATTCTATAGCTACCATTCGATTGCTATATTTTTTAATTTCAATAATAAGTAATCATAGAAATGAGGAAAGGGATAGATAAGAATAATACTTTTAAAACAAGATCAGGAACTATTATATACCTAGTCTAAATAATAAAAAATATCTAAAAAGGAAATTACACCAATCGTGTCTATATCCTCGGGTCCTTCACCTTTTTCCTCCGCCATTGTTTCCACGACAAAAGGCTTGTAAGCAAATAATCATTGAAGCAATGCCATTGTTCTTTAATTAATGACGAATGGAAATATGAAAAGAGGTTATGTTTAAATTATTTAATACCTTTATATAAAATCTCTTTTCACTTCATTACTATCATTATTTGTTTTACAAGTGTATATAAATAAATTACTTACCTGAATATATTTTTTAATCGTCGTAATTTGAAGTAAACTTTGCTTTCTGTTTTATATTGTTGTACCTAGATATAATAAAAATGGTTAAAAATAACTTTATAAAAAAACATATTTAAAACAGAAATAATTTATTTTTTTACAGTATTTAATATATTAACAAATTAATAACATATTAGAGCAAGTTTAGAAAGGAAGAAGAGCTGGACAATTGAAGTATTTGATGAATTTAAAATAATTCTTAATTAAATATTTATTAGTACAAATTTTTATTTGACTATGACTAGATGCGTTTTCTGCAACGGATTTAGAATTTTATAATTATTATTTAGTAATTGTTTATTACAGTTGTATTTCATGTTTGACACACAAGAATAATTTAACATGCATCCAGCTCATCATAAAATGATCCATCACAGTCAAAGTAATAAATTAAATATAGCCTCATTATGAACTAACAGTTGGTTTACTTATTTTATACAAATACAAGCATAAAAAATAGTGTAATATTCCAATGCAGAAAAACATGTTAATTAATTAATACATTTCGTTAAAAAATACTTTTAGTAAAATATATATAGCTATGTACGTCAGGCCTACGCCTTAGTTTTGTACTTTACGGCATGGTTTTCAAACATTAAATATAATTGACATGTTGGCAAACAGAAAGTTAATTTCATTGTGGCAAGCAAACACGCATATATTACATATTTCATTCACTTCACTAATACCTAAAAGATCAGTTGCGCCCGATTGGAGGCCGGTACCTAAGACGTGTTGTAGGTCATGTGGCTTGACATGAATATGTGACCTCAATTGAGTGAGATTCCAAGCAGACGCTGTTATTTACACAGCGTTTGATATACACATTGGCCGTGTAATATATTTTTTAACATTACTTATCGTAATATATATCTTTTATAGCTTCTAGGTTAACTCTACGTTGGCTGTAGACTGGCATTTACACTACATTTCATATTCTACTAATTAACGTGGCGGAGGTTGTGACGGCGCGTCTTCTAATTTACCCCACACGACGTTACACATTTCTCTCACAAGAGCTTGTTCGCCCGAATCTAGGTCTGGAGCTGGCCTCCTGCGCTCTCTCTCCACTGTTTCTCTTACTTCTAAAACTTGAAGTGCTCGGACTACAGCCTCGGGCCTTTCATTATGTCCAATTCCTAAGCCCTTTTCGGCTTCTAATCGCCTAATTTTTTGCTCCAAATCCTTAACATATTGTACAGTACGTTCAGCTAATTGAGGATGACTAATCGAAGGTGGTGGTAAGCGTGGAGCCTCTTCAACATTTGTACCACTGCTACTTCCATCACCATCATCTCTTTCTCGACCAACAGCTCTACCACAGTTGACACAAGGACTTCTCTCCCTTTCTTCATCTAAATAAAGGCACAACTCTTTTAACTCTAGATTATCTCTAATGAGTTCTTGTTGTTTATCGTCTAGTTCCCGTAGTTTGCTCTGATACGCTGAAACTTCTTGGCGCATAACTGACGCAGTGTATCTACCAAAACGTTGCCATTCTCGTGCCAGCTTCCGACCTTTTTGTCGATCATCATCTAAAAAGCAACATAAATCACGAAGTTCTTGATTATCTTCACTGAGACGGCGATTGGCTTCCTTTAAGGCTTTTATTTCATCTAAAAGAGTTTGAATTTGTCGCCTTTGATCTGTAGGCTGTCTCGAACTATCTGAATCGATACGTTTAGTAAATTTAAGCATGTCAGCCGATCTTCTATGAATTTGTTCTTCTTCTAAATTGCGCTGTATACGCTGCGTATCGTCTGCGCTTCTGGCACGAGCCGTAGCTTCCACGGGTTCGTGAACTATTGCTTTTGTAACAATTTCACCTGCAGGTCTGAGTACTCGACGCGCAGCTGGGGGCAAAGGGTAGCCCGGGGGATAGCCCTGTAGGTATTTTACTTGTGGATACGGTGCACCGGGATAGAGTAGTGGCATAGATCCTTGCGCCCCCAGAGAGTACGGAATTTTATTAGGGTCAATATGTTTTACAGCGTTTGGAGGTTTGAACTCTTTAGAGGTTGAATCCACAGTGCCCAGTTTAGAAGTCGCAGCGGCAGGTGGCGGCGGATGATAACGCGGTGGAAAGTTGACCGGTTCCGGGCCCTGTTTACCTACTTGTTGTTTGTGTTTAGTAAATTCGCCCGTATTCTGTCTGATTGACATTGTCGTTGACACCGAATCGCTAATGGTCATCAGCTCTATCAAGGCTTCATACCGGTCTCTGTACCGTTTCTAGGTACATTTCCAAATTGTGAAGTTTGCGTTCATATATCTGTGACAACATGAGTTCAACGCCTGGTCCTTGAATGAACAGAGGAGGGGAACGCCGCCGGCTGCGTAGGCTGTAGACCGTGGCATTCACACTATTAACTTGAAATATATTCTTAAGTCGCTATCTTTTAGGTTATTTTACTTATAGATATAATTCCGGTGTTATTTTAAATGAATAAATGTTTAGGTTTGAGGTTGTTTTTGTGTTATTGAAACCAAAACGTCCGACCACTTGTATGGCAAGTAAACGCGGGCACGCGCGAGCCGCGTAGACGTAACTGGCTCTACCTGTGCTGTGGCTGCGCAGGCTGTTGTGGCGTCTCACTATACCTCTCTCTCTCTCTCTCACCAATGTTAATCGCCGTCAGCCATTCAATCTCTACAATTACATAGACACAATATAAGCACGTAAATAATACGATTTCGCTTTTTTTCTTGCCACTCGCCAAATGTTGAAATACTGTAAATTGAATGTAGTGTCATAAGTTAATTTATAATAACAGCTCTAATTAAATAATTTAGTACAATGGGGAATAATTGTGGGATTTTAATGTGTTTTTGTACATTATAAACCAGTAGAAGAATTTCTGCTTTTACTTTCACATTACTAATTATAGCTATTGATTTTTATAAAAGTAAGAGAAGCAATGTAAAGCATCTAAATTTGTTCCTATTTTATCAATAATTATAAATGTTTTCGTTTACACGGGTATAGTACACAAGTAGGTACACCTATATATAGGGTAGGGTATATACTTTTAATGTATTTATTTAATACAACAAAGAAACAATAAAAAACGATATATAAAAATTTAAAAATGCTTGCTTATGGTAAATGAAAATGAAGACGAAGCGTAACCTAATACGTACCACCCTTAATTTAACGGAAGACGGGTGTGGTGATTGGTGAGTCATTATACTTGGTATCGTAATAAGGCACATCAGGGTAGGCAGAGGGAAAGAAAAGAAGTGTCTAGTGTTGAGACACTCTTTCCTCACTTTCTACCCAACTGTCGAGGCATTAAGTGTTGAATGTCAGAACTCATCGCTGCGCCTTGTCTATCAAAGCGAGTAAATGAAAATAAATATATATAATCATTTCCTTGAGCGGGAATCAAAACCACAACCACCGTGTTTACGGCCAGAAGGTGCCACACCGTGCGACGACAGCCCCATACCTCGGCCTCGTTCCTTAATATTATGTAGAAATTAAAGGATGTGAAATAACAAAGGCTTGTACAATCCATTAAGGTACACGTAGCGGGGAACAGGACCGCTGCCTAACAATTTAGCGACATATAGAAACAAAAAAAAACTTATGCATGCAAATATAACAAATTAGCTATATAAAAAATAAAATATTACGATTAATTCTAGTAAAAAAAAAACTGTTTCACGCTTTTTCCCGCATTTTAGATTAACTAGTGCTATGGCCTTCATCTTCCCTACTAATTAGTATAAGAAGGAAAGATTTTAAAAAAGCTGGTTTTTAACCGTATTATTATCTTCATGCAATCAATATAATGTGAAGTTATACTATCGTTTTAAGTAGCAAGGTAAGTAGGACGTTTGTCGTTTAATAGTGTGAATGTAAACCATTCTTGCAAAAAAAAATGCAATACCGTTAATAATTTGAAAGGCAGTAAACATAGCACTAAATATTAAGTGACAATATTTGTAAATGTAACAAAATGAAGGATGGTCGTGATGTCCTGATATACAAGAAAGCCAATGTACTAAAATCGATTCTACAAAGTGGAATAGGTAGAGTCGGCAGGTAGACCCTGACTGAGAAACACTTCCTGATGCTAGACAGAATGAAAAGGGCTTGGGAAGGTAAAGTAAAGTGAAAGAATCTAGAAAGACTATTTGACCAATAGCAATTGCTATAACTGAAAGCAAATTAAGAACTTATAATTCTAGTCATTATCTATGTATAACAAATATTATGTACATCTATACTTATTATAAAATCGGATCGGCATATTTTGTACATGGAAGATATATCTATAAGAAAAAATGTTATTAGCGGCATTTAATAACGTAAGAGTAACTTAAGAGAACCAAAAAATAATTATTAAAAAAAAATGGTCTGTTCGTCTGTGCGTTTTGTTCACGCTAATTTCATTGCAGTTTTCACTACCTACCTAATTCAGTGTAATTAGGTTGGTAAGCTGGCTTACCTTAACATTCAGGGTTTGTTTCATTTCAATATGTTTATAAATAAAAAAAATATATCATTTTAAAAAATGTTGTTCGACAAAATTTCTATAAATAACTGTTTTATTGAATTGGCTGAACATACTTTTTACTTGATTAGAAGAATACAAAAATAATGTAGATCAGTAAATGATGCGGGCGAAGCCGCGAGCGGGTCGCATAAGTATTTAATATATGTATAAGATACACTGATTCCACTATTGTCATATCAGTTCAATGTACCACATTTCACCAACGTTACAGTACTTACAGTTCAGTGCGACATCGACATGCAATAGCATACACAGCGGGTATACACGTAACGCGACCTGCAATCCGCGCCACCACCACCAGTAGGTGAGCAGCAAGGATGGCGCGCGTACTGCTCCTTGTGTGGCTCGTTTGTGCTTGTGGTAAGTTCATTAATTATATATTTAGTTTTATTAATTATTACGTTATATCAATATAAATAGAAATACAAATAATACTTCTTTTCTTAAGAGCATTACTCAGTTAATTAGTACTGTATACCTTCTTTAAATTATTGTATTATTATTATATTTTTTTCAATAAAAACATAAATTATTTAAATATAAATTTGTTTGTTATATTTTCCATGCAGGATTATAACAATCCATTAGTGATAAAAAAGTGACTATATAATTTGTAGGCATATGATGAGAAATTAGACTCAGATTTAACATTTTCTAACATGAAAATTTAAAAAAAACTTTAAATTAGAACTACAATAATTTTTGACTGTCTTTATAATTACTTTTTTAACGAAACAAAAAAATATATACTTTTTAAAAATATTTCGTTTCTTCTACAGGCGTTGTAGGTCAACGAAGGCCTATCAAGGAAGCCCTATTCTTGAACACTGACATGTTTAACAACTCGACTTTGGAAGATTGTGTATGGCGTCGTGAAAGGGAGCCCTGTCCCGATTCTAACGTTACCCTAAATCTATACACGGAAGCGGAGCCTTATAAAAAACAGGTAAATATTTTTTATGTTTGTGATTATCTTTAAAATAATGAATACAAGACAAAATTTAACCTTTAATCTTTTTACTATTGATTACTAAATGATAAATTGTAATTAAAGTAATATTTGTAGCAATAAATACAATTATGTAGGAATAACAAGACAATATTAGAAATATACATGGTTATCGCATACTTTTTAAAAAAACTGCATAGCGTTGAACTCTAATATATGAAAGCAATCAAAAATTAAAAAAAAAAAAAAATTCAAACAAATTATTATTTGGATTCATTTTTATTTTATTTTTACCTTCACGCTATATTTCGCGCATAGCAAGGTAGGCAGAGGTAGTCTGGAGACTAGAACCTAGAGCTCAGACGCTGCCGTCCCCAACTTTCCGCTGAATTCTTAGAATTTAAGTTTTTGAATATATTTCTCAATAAGAATGTTGTTTAATAATCGATTATTCTTTTTTTATTTTATAATTTACACATATATATATATATATATATATATATATATATATATATATGTATATTTTTACACTAAGAATTATGTATTATGTTTGATAGATACCTGTTACCAACTTATTACTATGAGTAAGTACTTATCTACTTTACTTGAGAACCTCCAAGCTATTGTTAATTTATGACTATCTAATTAATATCTGGCTGCAAAGTAGGTTAATCGGTTTTTATTATTTATTACTAAAGATGAATCGAAATTACTATATATTATAGATATATGAGAATTACTATAGATATATAATAATAGGTATAATTATTTATGAGAAATAATATTGAAATAGCTGAAAAACGCTGCCCTTGCCAATCCCCTGTAATGATAATAAAATTTCTTTCTCTTTTCTCAGAGATGTTCTCTTTTTTGTTATTGCACATAGGCTACAGTACTTATTTATATTAATTAATAAAAATACAAATATTTTTCATTTTTTATATAAATAAAAAAACTACTAGATGATCAAGAAACCAAAGTCAACATGTGGTATGACTAAAGATGATCATTGCATATTACACGTACTTGAACAGGTTTAAGTTTATTTTATTTATTAATATATTTTAATTTTACTTTTATTTATTAAGTGGTAGAAAAGAAAGAGTATACCCAGTAATATGTATGGTAAGTTATAGGTATAGCGATATTTCTGTTTAACACATGCAAATAAAACAAGTATGTTAAGCTTTTGATTTACTATTAAACTTAAATTCCACTTTCATCGTTCATATTTATGATCTAAAAATCACAAATTTATTTTAATAGAACAAACAAACTGTACAACTTCTTTGAGAAATATTACATTGGTCACGTTTTATTTGAGAAGATTAAATTTTTTGTAGTATTTTTTAAATTTTAATTTAGCTTAATTATAACAACAATGTGCCAATCATTTCACGGTCGAGCAGTGCCGTAGCGGACAGGCGCGCGGGTCGTCCGTTACACGCGTTTGGAGAATACAAAATAGATTATTCTGTTTAGAAAGTGTTTTCTATTCATTATATATACAAAGGATTGACGTTAAAATGTGTGTTTCCACTTTTTGGCTGAGCAAACTGCGAACTTAGCCCAAGTTCGCAACTCAACAGGAAACTGAGGCCTAGACAAATTGCAAAGGACATCATCCTCTTTGGATCTTATAAAATGCTAGATTTGCATGAAAACCATAGAAAAATGTGGTGTGTGGCTATAATGAAAGAAAAAATGTATTTAACCTTAAATTATTATTTCGTTTATAAATGAAACAAAAAAGATTTCAATATTTATCTTATCCCTGCGTTTTAATTGACAGAATCGATATTTATCTAGATAATTTGTAAGATATTGCCCAAACTGTTAATTATACTAAATAACACAAGACGTCTCTCACGTTTGAGGGTTAATTGTTATTGTATATTTAACTTCTGTGGAACTCTACACTACGTAACTTGAGTGTTGAACCTTGGCCCTTTGATGAAACTATATACTTAAAGCGACCTTCGCATAGGAAGACAAGAAACTGATGAAATTATTAGAAGATTTATTTTATAATTAATTTGTCTTTCAGAAAGATAGTAATGTAAAATTTATCAATAAACATATTTTTTTTAAATCTTTACATATTATTGACATAAATACATGAATCCTTAAATTTACTCGACGTATTTTGATGAGATTTTCCCTAATAGATAGATAAATAGGAAAGAAAACATCATATAATTATATGTTAAATATAAGCAGAACAATATTATATTAGAGTACTTTAATATACCTAGAGGCTTATAATGACATCATATTTTGTAATTATTTGTTTATTAACTTAAATTTCAGGTAGATTTATTTAGTGAAGATTGGCTACGACAGAGCAGCTGGGAACCTTCGCACGAAACCATTTTATTGATTCATGGATATGCGGGTGGCGACGACACGCTTCCAATTGTAGTATTGCGTGATGGTGAGTAGTATCTATTGTACACCATCTTTCTTAATATAGAGATATTCTGCTAGAGGCAGTTTGTAAACGCGACAGTTGTGGGTTCGACTCCCTCTCCGGGAAATGAATGATTTTCATTTTATAACACTGGTTAGAAAACTCTCGAAAAATTCAGAAAAAAAGAAAAAGAAATGTAATTTTACTTATTAGTTACTTTTCACTTATACTTACAACTAAATATAAAATAATAATTCGAAATCTTTAAAGTTCGTCAAATACACATATAATTTTTTAATTTCTATATAGTGGTTATTAATAATAAGTTTATCATTATTATAATTTTAAGTGAAAGTGTGCCCTGCAACGTTTGGCGCGGTTCGACGCAAGTACTCTGCACTTCTCACGACTTTCTCCAGTCAGTTCAATACCCTGATAGGGCATGCCAACATAGATAATTTGAAATATTAGCCACGAACTCTACGCCAATATTTGTTTATTTACCTATCATCATCAGCACCATCGACAACCATCTTGTGTCCACTGCTGGACATAGGCCTTCCCCAATTCTCGCCACCACATTCGATCCTTAGCTCTTCGAGCCCATCCATCGGAATACATCTACCTAGGCTAGACTATTTACCTATATAATAACTATTTACCTATATAACTCAATGCCGCGTTTTGTCTCGTTAGTGGTTCGAAAAGTGGGGAACGAATCGTCTTTACAGTGGGTTCCCTCCTCGTAACCTGCGGTGTGCGGGATACAGTGTAAAGCTTATTTGATTTAATTTTAATTTTCCTAGCTTACCTTCGTCGTGGGGGTTACAACGTATTCATGTTAGACTGGGGGCAGCTATGCCAGCCACCGTGCTATGTGGCAGCTGTGCACAACCTACGCCCCGTGGCCCGGTGTGTCGCGGAAGCCCTGGGGTCGTTGAGGAAAGCTGGCTTAAGACCTGACAGGCTCACATGTGTGGGTCATTCCCTCGGTGCTCACATGTGTGGCATCATGGCTAACTATTTGCCCTTTAGACTAAATCGTATTATCGGTAAGTACCTTTAATAAGTTTTCTTATCTTTTTATTAGGCGGGAACTTGGCGAGATATTTTGTTATTTTCCTTATAATTCATATTTAAAACTACAAAATCATTTTATAAATATTTATTTTTATTATTATATATATTATATAATTATAAAAAAAATCAAGATACTTTTAGCAATTTCACCATTACTTCTTCATACAGGATTGGACCCAGCGCGGCCCCTCATCAGGTCAGCGCCTGCACTCCGCCTGGACCCTGGAGACGCGCGCGCCGTCCACGTGATACACACCAACGCTGGCAGATACGGCGAGGGCGCACGTCTTGGACACGCCGATTTTTGTCTCAATGGCGGCAGAAGTCAACCGTTTTGTGAAGATACACCAAGTAAGTTTCTTAATTGCAAATTCATAATTAATTGCAAACATTGAAAGTCCCCAATTTGCCCTTACTTTTATATCGGATTCATTAGTGTTGACTTAATGTTTTTTTAGTACACCTTTATCCCTTTTCTTTTAAACATTCAGGCTTGTGTGGTGCAGGGGCAAGCGTACGGGAAATGACTTACCTTTCACTGAGTTACGCTACTCTACACAAAATGCCTTGAAAATTCAGCAGAAGGTGGGGTTCGGAGTGTCTTAACACTAGGTTCCCTTTGCCCACCCTGATATATGCAGGAAAAACATGAAGATGAAAAAAAAAAGCTTTAAACATTAATATAGTTTTTTACTGTTTTGACCTTACGCCCGACAAAACCTACAAGCCAAATTTCAGTTGAATACAGTGGTTTTGGCTATATATTATATATTAGTGAGTAAAAATAATCCTTTTCGACAGACGAAGCACTATGCAGCCACGTGTGGTCGATCTGCTACCAGGCGGAGAGTCTGTTCAGGGCGCGCGAGGCGGCGCCGTGCGGCCGGCGCTGCTCAGTGCGCGTGCCCCCCGCGCGCGCCGCCACGCTGCCCGTCCCCCTGGGACAACCCGCGCCCATGACGTGAGTGTTTTGTTCTATTTTCTTTACTAGTTTTCCTTTGCCTACCCTGCTATATGTTCACTAGGTAAGAAAACAATCAAAAGAAAGGAAAAAAATCTAAAATCAAATCTGTGCAGCCATCGACAGATAACTTCTAGGCGGCCACGACTCGTCGACCGTACTGTAATACAATGAAAATAATAATCAACAATTTACAGAGCATCCGGGGCATACTGCTTAGAAGATTTCACAGCACCATTTTGCCCGTCGACTACCGGGCTCGCAGAAGGCGACGAGAGGTGTTGTCTGGACGCGCAGTACGCGGCCGCGGCGACCACCACTGCCAAACCCACCCGCCCACGACCACGCCCAGTCGCCAGGTTACGCGCAAGGATAATTAAATTAGAATATGATTCCAATAACACTTTAGATCATTATTAATTTTATTGAATATTTGCGAAATTAACTTATTTTCATTTAAGAAATTAAATTGTTATCTAATTAGATAGAAAGTTAGGGTCGTGATATGCTTCGTTTATGTGATTTAAAAATAACAAAGCTTTACACAAATACACAAGAGATGTATTATATTTATTTTATGAGGAGTCTTTAAAGAAATCTAAATCTATCCTCGAGTCTAAACAGTCGAATATTTATTTCTGATATATGTTAGTCATTAAATTAAACATATTTATTTCTACTCAAATACCTACTCATTATATAAATAAACCAAAATATTTAAATGAGGCCGTCGCACTATGGGAAATCGAGGACTGTATCAGATCAAAAATCGATAACTTTTTTATTTGTTAAGATAAGCAATTGAATTTTTGCACAAGCATAAAGTATAAAATAGTGCGTTAGGTGATGTTCAGATATTATACTTTTATTGGAGAATATATATATAAAAAAATAATGAAAAGAAAAGTTTTCAGTAAATAATAGTAAAAATTAAAGGAATAATAGTAAAAATGTATTATTAAATTAGTTTATTATTATTCCCGACTGCTAAGAAAGGGTTATGTTTTTCCCGCGTATTTTGTATGTATGTATGTACGTATGTATGTATGCAATATACTTTATTACCTTGTATCTCCAGAACCGCTGAACGGATTTATATAATTGAGGTATCGTTATATTCGCTTTAGCAGCCCAAGTGTTCTTAGGTAGGTGAGGTTAAAAAATAATAATCATGGCGGCTGTGGGACGCCATTGGACTTAGTGAAAAAAAAATTTTTGGTTTCGAATACCACAATATGGGTATCAAATTCAAGAGCTCAACACGAGGATTTCAAAAAGGTATATCATGATTATCATTACCATAATGAATCCTAACAAAAAATTGAAAAATAAAAAAATATTTATTAAAAAACAAACACCCTGACTGTATAAATCTGAAAAGAAATTAACAAGCCCAATAGTTTATTAGGATGAATAGTCGGGACCTATAAGTAATTCTTCAATCAATAAAATCTTTACTAGGAACCTCAAATAATTTAAATAGGTGCTAATTCTTCTCCTATTGAATGTAAACCTGCACCTTCAATGTATGGGAGTGGATAATTCACGCTTGAAACACTAAAAGTATTCCTCATTTTGAAATTTAGTGAAAACACTTAATAATCAAACGTCTGTTAGTAATTTTATTACTAATTTGTAATAGTTTTTTTAAATTAATTCACTCTTCATATAATTTCATAAATGAGGGTAGTGTGAATAAATGATTGTGCAAAATGGAGATAAAACGTCCTTTTATCAATAAATAACAATAATTTTATGGAAATTTACCGCAATCTGATCAATTAAATAGTAAAACATTAGAAACTACAATAGATAGAGTTTTCGTGTCCCCTGACTTGTGTCATAGTTTTCGTGATAACTTCTCAGTCTGCAGGTCTCTGCAGCTGATTTTTGATAAATGTTATTTATGAATATCTGGACTATAAAACAACATCAAATATAACGCGTCGGGAGACGTCGGTAACTGTTAAAAGTCTCGATGAACTTTAAACACGTACCTTTTTTCTCTTCACTTATTGTTAATATTTTTTATAAAAATATAGTCACGATATCCACAATATAATAATTGTTTTAAAATCTACATACTATAGGCTTTTCAAAAATATATAACACTTTATACCTATTTGCACATTTTTTTTAAGAAAATTATGTTTAAAGTATCAAAGTGAACTACCTGAAATAGACTCACGAATGACTATTTTTCACGATGAATAAATATATATTCCAAATGTAATTCACGAAAAAATAATTCATACCATTAAAGTTCCACTCTTATACTACTAATTAAAAAAAGAATGCGTCAGGGACGACTTTGAAAAAATGACTTTTTGATCTACCGTTGTTCTGCCATTGTCCATAGTGCGTCGTGGCGCAAATGGCACAAGAGTGTGACTGATACTCCTCGAAGCCTCCAGTATTCGTTGGAAAATGGGGTACAGTCTGAACACTAGGTTCCCTTTACCTACCCTGCTGTGTACGGGATAGTGCGTGAAGCTGATAATATTTATGCTTACTTAAAGTGCTTTACCTAAAAATGTTTTAAATAAACAAAATGATTAAGCTTTAACGTAATTTTTTTTCTTCTATATAAAACATGTTAGGTACAGATTGAATAGTACCTATATGTTATGAAGTTCTATGTCATTTAAGTATAATTTGTCGTTAATTGTTTATAATAAATTAAGTAGAGAGTACAACAATTGTGAGTGATTGTGTTTTACCGAAGAATTATTTTTGATAAATAAATTATTTTCTATTTACTACGATGTTTTATTTCATGAAATTTGTAACAAACTAAGGCTCACTGTAGACGCGACGGTAGTAGGTTCCATTTCCTCGAGGACACTTCTGTTAGTTATTTCATTTCCAAGCCTCATATCAAGATAAAGCGCGGCGTCGAGTTCCGCCAATAAACACGAAATGTCTCAAAAAAAAAGTAAAATAACTTTTATTTTATTTCACATCGAAAATAACACTAATATATTGTTGAAATTGTAAAACTTGATTGTAAACATTCGACAGCCCTTTATATCCTACTATTATTTTAAAAACCTTTGCGCTCATTTTCAGTACTTCAAAATAACACATTACGACAGTAAGTAAAACAAGAACATAAACTTATATGAATTCATTAATGACTATATATTATAGGCTACATTGTCAACTTTTGTTCCCGGACATTAGAAGAGAGAGGAGAGCCGCTTTTTCCTTCTCTTTCTTCCTCACCACGTCTAAGGCGCGAGTCTTCCAAGTACTCTTACGAAGCTTGATTGGACGACTACCCACATAGCGACCTAAAACGTTATTAATAATACCTAAATTATATTATATCTAAATATATTTACTCTACTCTACTTTATTCTTAGGCCGTCGTAGCCCGATTGCACAACGGTATGTATGTTAACACGACAGTTGTGGATTCGATTCCAACTCAGAGTTATTGAAATATTTAATATTTTCATTTTCTCATAGGTAAAGCACGTCGTTGAATTCCGCCACTCAACACGCAATGAGAAAAGTGGAAGACGGAGTGTCTTACCACTAGGTTCCCTCTGTTTATCCTGCTATGTGCGGTATAAGGTGTGAAGCTAATAATAAAAAAAAATCATTTATATGATGAAGTTATAAGCAGAACCTTGCATTAATTAAACAAATATAATAACATTAAATTATTGACAACTGTCTTACCGTCCATTTCCTTCATAGCTTTGATAAAGTCTCCGGGGTCTTTAAAGCTGACAAATCCAAACCCTTTGCTTTTATTTGTCCTCTTATCTCGAATAACTTTCGCTCGTTGAAACGACGTGTACTTGCCGAAAGTTCGTGTCTAAAAAATTTTTACGTATTCATATTATAATATTAATATTTACTAGAGAACCAACTCTCCTTCCGCACATTTGCCGTAAAAAAAACCCCTTTTTACAAAGTTTTCGCCTCATGTATTAATATATAATTATATTTTTTAAAGTATTTCTCAATTTATATATATGTATATACTTACTAGTAACTCATCGGTGACGTCATTCCCTAGGTCCCCGCAGAACATTCTAAAATCATCATCAGGCCAGTCCAATAACGTAACATCCTCCCACACCTGTCCCCCGGCTGTTCTCACTACCTGGAATTTATGTAATTGTATTAATTACCAAAACAAAGAAACATGATTGATTCTATTTTATTATTATTCTAAAATTAATCAAGATGTCAATGTCGTGTTTAGTCGCACGCTTGAGCCCTTGAGGCAGTTATGGTGCAGGAACGAAAGAGTGTGACTGTAAATATGAGAGTTGTGAATTCGATTTTCACTTGGAGGAATATAATATTTAATATTTTTTATTTTCTCGCACTTGTAACGAGGCAAAACGCAGTGTTGAGTTGCACCACTCAGAAATTAAAAATTAGAATATGGTGGAAAACAGAAGTGAATTAATAGGAGCGGAGTGTATTAACACTAGGTTCCCAGGTTCCCTCCTTCTCTGAATAAGTAAAAGTGAAGCATTGAGTTCTACTTAATAGAATATCTTGACAGTAAGTTCTTTCTGCGTTCTCTTCAAGTTGCGGGATAAGTAAAGCTGAAAAAAACACCATGTAATTTTTCTCTATACCTTTCGATGTTTCTTTTCCTTTTTAGCTTTTTGCACGGGCTCGATAACGACAGGCGCCGGCGGTGGAGGGGCCGGCGCGGGAGGAGGGATCTCCAATACCTCAATCTCTTTTGGTGGTGATTGTTGACGTTCTCGCTTCTGTAAATTAAAATAAGTAAATAAATCAGCTTCACACTGTATTCCGCACACTGCACGTTAGGCAGAGAGAATCTAGTGTTAAGATATTCCATTTCCCACTTTACGCTTTGCCTTGACACCAGATCAAAGAAATGGAAATAAATATTTCATCTCCTCGAATGGGGATCAAAACCACAACCAGTCGCTTTTACATTCACACTTTGTGCCCCTGCGCCATGACTGGCGTCAAAAACAACTTAACTGGTATTTTTATTAATCTTAGCCATTGACATACAGTGTACGAGGTCAAAGCTGAGCATTGCATTTGTGTAAGTCTTCATATATTGGTTAGGTGTCACGTTTTTGACAATCGGCCAAGACCTTTTAGTGCTCAAGCAATAAAAAATTATTTAGATACATCACACACACAAACAATCAAACAATGAAATCACACAAAAATTATTTGTGAACTGCTGTTTTAACTTACTCGTTTCTTCCCTTCATGTTTGTCTTTCTTTGTATCATCTTCTTTTGGTTGTTTATACAACTTAGGTGCAGCTGATAATATAACAGGTTGGGGCTTTGGAGGTGGTGGTGGTATTAACTGAGGTCCTGGAACACCTGGTCTGAGAAACGGCATGGGACCTAGGAAGTCACCTGGACCAGGTGGACGAAGTCTTTGAACCTAGAAAAGATATTTTTCTTTAGCTTCACACTGTATTTCTCATATAGAAATATATATATATATATATAGTTATGCAATGGAAACCTAGTGTTAACATACTCCATTCTCCATTTTCTGCCAAATTCTAAATTTTTTTAAAGTAAGTTATGGACCAATACAAAAAAATTGTTCTGCTGGTGCCATAAATCAATTTGTCCTAATTAAAATAACTTATGAGGCCCTTATGGTGCTGCCACACAGCAATGTGACAGTAAATACATCAGCTGTGAATGTGATTCCTACTCAAGGGTATAAGTATTTTCATTTTCTAGCTTCACAATGCCTACAGAATTCAGCAGAATTTGGTCAATGGAGTGACTTAACACTAGGTTCCCTCTGCCTACACTTGAAAGTATACAATGTTTATAAATTAATTATACTTAAAAAATATATTTTTTCTTTATTGGTCTATTATTATTTTGTAGATAAGTTACACATACATTCAGTTAGACTAGTAAAATTATAATAACACTTTGCTTGTCTAGCAGTCTCTGTATTACCATACAGAGTGCTGTAACAGTAACAAGTTGAAACTTGAAAGACAAGTGTTAAGTGTGAGGTAACAATAATACATATATATATATATATATGTATATATGGCATGATAATGAATACAAATAACTTACAGATGCAGGTACCATCATCGATGGAGGTGGAGGTGGCGGTGGCACTGCAGGATACATCAGTCTAGCACCCATAATAGATGAATCAAATGTTTGTATTATCGCCGGTGGTGGAGGAGGTGGTGGCATCGCTCGCTCTAATTGTTGTTGAACAACTCCGAAAGTGCTAGCCCCTATCACCGGCCGAATAGCAACCATTTCCGATCCCGATATCTCTGCCTCGAATCTAGAATTAACAACAAAATAACAATGTAAATTAACTTAATGGTATCTTATTTTGTTTTCAATAAAAACATTTATGTGAAAGCTACGATTAATACGATCTCACGTCTTACCGGGACATTTCATCCTGCATCTGCTGAAATTTACTGGAGTCGTCCATGTTGCTGCACGGTATAACTAAAAGAAATCCAAAACGTTTACGTAGTAATGCACTTAATTGTTTTTTTTAAATAAATCCTTTAATACTACATACATGAAACTGCATTATATCAGCTCAGTTGGTAATGCACGCTTCTCTCGTAAATGTTTTTGATGATGATATAAATCTATCTAGCTCAATATGTAATAAACATTAATTAAACATTAGCAAGAACATTAGTTAGGACCACATTAGGACACAAGCAAGAAAGGGAGAGTGAGGAAATAAAAAAATGTCACGATTGTAGCTGACGGCCTGACAGTTTAAATTTTAATATAGACTATATATAGCAAATAAAATGAAAATTTAATTTATCTTAAATTGAATAATTACTATTAGATATTATTAAATTTTGTAGAAATATAAAATTATTATGAAACTCAAGGATGCTAAAATGAAGAAGTTTCATAAAAAACAAACAAAAGCATCGATATTTTTTAAAATAATAGTGTTATTAATATTTTAATAAATAATTCTAGTAATATATACTTAGATTTATTAGCACTAAATCACTACGAGGTAAAAAAACATTAAGATTGAACTTGAAGATATAGTTTTTTGTAAGTGGCGACTGGTTTGGGAATTGAGCATCAGCACAGACAATGACAACTAAAAATGATTTTGTATATTAAACAAGGATACATATATATATACTAGATATTAAACGACAAATGACAATGACAGCAAAAGATTTTTTTTAGTTTAAAAGACCTCGACTTGAATTAAATATTTTAATTTTAAAATTGAATATTCTTTTAATAACAAATCAATAAAAAAACTACAATGATTGAAGAAGATACTAAAACAATTTGGTGTGGAAATTTATCAGAACAAGTAACTGAAGAATTGCTTTACGAACTCTTTTTGCAGGTTTGTTATTAACTATTTATCTTTTATTTCTTATATTAATATATAAATATCATTATTTTTATCTTCCATTGCCAGGCAGGTCCGTTAGAAAAAGTGAGAATTGCGAAAGACAGAGATGGTCGTCAGAAGAACTTTGCATTTATAACATATTGTCATGACGTTTCAGTACCTTATGCTGTTAGATTGTTTCAAGGTACCTCACTGTTTCATAGGAAGTTGTCTTTACAAGAAAGGGGCAGACCTGCACTTCTCCAACCTCCTATAAGATGTTATGGATCTGAGTTTACTTTTGAAATTAAAGACAATATATCAAATGAGTTTGTTAATATGACTGACAAGCTTCGAGAAGAAGTGCCTGTACCTATTCATGTACCTACACAGAGACAAGAAGCAAATGATAAACTAGTAATGGCCAGCCTTCAAGGTAATTGGTCTCACAGGCATCATCCTTACAGGAATAAAGAAAAAACAAATAATCAAGATAAGTACATGCAAAGAGGCCACGATAACTATAGAAATCGTAATAATTGGAAAAATAAAAGAGATTATAGGACACGAAGAAGGGATTAATATACTCTTTAACATTTTAAAATGACTTGTTCTATACTTATAGTTTATATTATAGTTATTGTTATATTAAATATCAAATTAATAACAATTTATATAAAAACAAACTAAAACAATTATGCAATTACTGATCTTTTTATTTAACATGAGGTTTTTATCATTTTTGTACATAACATTTAACCAACTATATATGTATTTTTTTAATATTGAAAACTTCATGACAACTTCTTAAATTTTAACATTATTTATGGATCCCATAATCAAAGTCATCTTCATCGTTCATTTCATTAAGATGTTTTGCTAGTAAATGATATTGTTTTCCATTCCTACCTATACATAACAATCAGAACAAATGAACATTCTAAAATAATTTATTTTATATGTTACTTATAAATTATAAAAAAATATTGTTTTATTGCATTAATATATATAAATAGACCACTTCATGTATTTTTGAATATAGATTTTATACAGAAAATATATATAATTTATATTCATCTAAGTATAGTTGTATTGTGTACTCTTTGTGGCTTATTACACTCTCACCACTTCATTAGCGATACCCTTGAAGTCTTCCTGAAGATATATAAAAAAAATGGTATTTTATCTTTATTGTGAATAAGTACTTGTAAAAGTATACTTGACAATTTATTTTGAAAGAGAATTCAACATAAGTTTTATGTCTACCTTTTTATTGTAACGTTTTAGGCATTCTTTTATTGCTCATTCTCACAATGCTACCACATGGTAATATTTTTAATGGTTTATATTACAATTCTGTACAAATGGTGCGCAGTGGGACAGCTTCTGACTGTAAATGATGGTTGTGGATTTGATCTCAAACCATCGAGGATTGAATTATTTTCATTTTCCCAAGTTAGTAATTAAAGTTAAATCAATGTGCGTCTTTGGGTTTCGCCAATCGACACACAATGGCCAAAATCGAGTGGGAACGACACTAGTTGCCTCTGCGTTCCCTGGAAAAAAAAATATATCTGCCACTAGCTATACAGTATATTTTTAATCACTTCCATTATTTAACATTTAAATAAGAATTAAATTTGATTTTTAAGAACTAAGTAATCAAGACTAATAACAAGAAGGCATCGCGCCGTCTTCCTCATTTCACTCTTTAATGCTAAAAAAACTTCGAATATTCTAATTGATTATTATTCAATTAGCACATTCGAGGTCAATAGCACAAACTGTGAACACGACTGATTGTGGGTTCGATTCCACTGAAATTTTGGTGTAGAGGCAAAACGCGGCGTTCAGTTCCGCCATCCAACGTGCAATGTCTCCAGAATTCGGCAGAAAGTTGGGAACGGAGTGTCTTAACACTATGTTCCCTCTGCCTACCCTGCTGTGTGTGGGATACATTGCTTCGTTATCAAAGCGAGGGAAAAGAAATTAAATATTTCACTCCATTCAAGTGTTGGAAACGAGCCCACAACTGCTTAAAGTCGCTTGTGCCTCTGCGCCACGACGGCCGCACGGTGCTAGTAGATATGCATTATTATTATCTTTATCTACTCACTACATACTTAATCATCTTGTCTTTTGCCATAAAAGAAATATTCATAAATTATAACATTAACTTACAAGTTTATTTTTATATCTGTGCGCGACGTATCCAAGTATTTCATAGATAAAGACACAAGACACTCCATACAAAGCTAACGACATGATCTTTTCATCCATATCAAGAATATCTGATTGTAGTATTTTGAATATCAAATAGGAGCAAAACAATCCACGTAAAGAGAGGAACAGCAGTAAATATGATATTTCTACTAAAAAGTATATAATGCCTTTCCCATAACCCAAATCTCTCAGTAACCTGTAATAATAAGTTAAGATAAACATTAAGAATTGAAGTAAAATTTTGCTATTGGGATATGAATTTTATTTAAACCATAATTTATAAATTGATGTTATCGTAGCGCTGTTGATAAACAACTGACTGTATCCACGATTGCTGTGGTTCATTCTGCGATTTGGTCGTACAATCTACAGATTTGGGTTCTACCACTCAACATTGGTAAAAAAAATAAAGTTAGGCTAGTGCAAAGAAACTCCCATCCCCACTTTCTACCATATTCTGGAGGTATTGCGTGTTGAGTGGCAGAACTCAACGCCGCGCTTTTGTCTCGGCACCAGAACTAAGAAATAAATATTTCACTTCCTCGAGTGGGGATCGAACCCACAACCGTCGCGTTACAGTCAAACCCTGGTGCCGCTGCGCCACGACTGCCTGTTGTGTCGGGTATGCTCAACATTGGTCTTGCAATATAACCGGATAGTACCTACTGAAGAAGTGACATAATTCAATTCTTTAGGTACTCGTAAAATGTAAATAACATTGAGGATAAAATATAAATTGGAAATTTTTTTACCATCGTGTTTGAAGTAAAGGATTGGTAATTTCCATGAGAGCAAGGGTACAAGCAAATGTACAACCAGCGTATGGTTTGTTCATATACATGTTAACAGAATACAAAGAGCTCAAGTGGTGGCACAGAATTACATAGCTGTTAGTCCAGTATATAAGACACCAGAGTAAATCAAAGGCAAAGTATCCCCACGACCATATCATCAGGGCGTAGTCGACATTCGTAATTTTTGCTAAAAAAATACTAAAATACTTATTAAATAAGTAGGTGATGTAATGATGGACACAGTACTTACTAAAGAAAAAAACATTTAAATTAAATATTGCATAATATACAGTAAGTATTTATTACAGTTTTAGACAAGTAGGTAGTACTGCCTGTGACTACCCTGCTGTGTGCGGGATACAGCGTACTCGTACATGGGTACTCGTACATGACGAAGCGGTAAAACAAGAAAAACAAAAGTCGTGGACACAACGCTGTTCTTGATGACCACAACACGTCAGAACATTAGAGGATGCAATGTAGAAGAATTTAAAGAAAAAGTAAGTCTGATTATATATCTGTAATAATAACAATTATTTTTGAATGATTTTGGCTCTATATTTAGTGATCACTCATACAAATACAAAGCTCAGCTTAAGCATTGCGAACTATTGCTAAGTATAAATAATAAGTAATAATAATAATGCAAAAAATAAAAGAATCCGGCTAAATGAAAAGTATATTATATTATAGACTTAGAGTAAATACATTTAGTTTCTGCCAAAAATAATTTTATAGTAAATTAGTAAATACTTACCGGTGAGCCTGCATTTATCAACAGTAGTCACACCACATTGTATCAGGCCAACTACGGTCCCGACGGTTCCGTGCAGTAGCGTTACTAGTCTAGAATGGAACTCTGGACTACGGTCAGGTCTAGAGTCAACGCTCCATAAATAGCTACATCCCCAGAAAATGAACGAGGAAAGCTTGAGAATCGATGGTGTGGATAATTCATGATCCCAAGCCATGCCACCATTATTGATGACAGTTTTTCTATTATTTTCGTTTGGTCATGGTTTTGTAAATGAGCAGATTTAGATTTGTCATATTATAGATTTGACATTTATATTTTATTTATGTAACTGACGTAACTGTTTTGTCTGTGTTCAACGGGTAAATTTAATTTGCGGTGACTAAATAAGCAAGATTATTTTGTTTTGAAAAAAATATTACCTATATATATGTTATAGGTGTACCTACCAACTTATAAATGGCTTACAAAAAATCGGCAAAGGCATTCAAAGCAAATTTTGTTTTTAGTAATTATAATCCAATTAAACTTTACATGTTTATTTAGTAAAAGATAGTATATGATGATAATGGTTATTGAAGTAGCTATAAGATATCTATACAAAATATGCGCTATACGAGCTTAATTACTTTAAAAGTTTAAATTAATCAAACTGTATCACAATGACAAGAAGAACACAGTTAATTTTTATTATATTTATTCACTAATGTGAATTAATTTAATCAAAATTGGTATAATACAGATAAACATAAAAATACAATTCACCTCAATCAGGAGGGAGGATAACAACATCTAAAAACTCAAATATTCATGCACATTCAGATTTTTAAATCTTAAACTGTATAAGTAGAGAGTTTAAAAAGTTGTTTCCTTTTCATCTACATTATATACACATATTATATTACCCATATAACGCATATGCCCGTGAAATTTGACAAAATAATATAAAATATACAATAAAAAAAGTGTTTTAAAACACGTCCAGGCACTTATACCTACATGTATGTATAAGTCAATAGAAAATTAATAAAAAGAAATAAAGTTCATCCAAGGTCAACAATTTCAAGGTTCAACCGCTAAAATCAATTATGTTAACATGACTTAGTTAAGTCTTGTTTCAAGTTCCATTTACAAAAATACCTTTTGCTCATATCAGTCATATCGTTACATTATTTTACTCAAATAATGTTATTAATCTAAATTCACTTATATATAACATATGATAGTATATAGACAGTAAGGTTTTGCTTTTGCTATTGATGTATTAATTAATTATTTATATAGCTATTTTAAAAAAGTTCAAAATTTTTAATAAAGCCTAAAGTAAGTTCACTATCGGCAGCGTAACTTATCAACATATTTTTCTATCGCCCGATACCGAGTGAGGGGCATAGCGTCCTTAAGCAATTGTCGGAATCGCGGATCCTCTGTCAACGCAAGGCACAGGTGTCGCGAATGAAGACGTGCTTCAGGGCTAGCGTCGGCGAGGAGCTCGCCGGCGGCGCGCAGTATGACCGTCCGGGGCTCACTCGGGAGATCCAGCACACGTTCTGCACTGTGATGTCGTATTAGCCTAGTTAGGGCCTGCGCGGCGGCCGCCCGGACCGGCCCCGCTCGGTGAGAAGCTCCGCGCCGCGCGAGCGCCACGCCAGCGCGCGCGCACCCTCCGCCGCACGCTACGCGGCACAACGCCGCCGTCGCGTCCGCCCGTAGAAAGCGATTCACATCCGCACATCGTTCTAGTAGCGCACTCGAAGCCTCCTCCAGCTCAGGATCGAGCGCCCGTCCGCGGTGCTCGAAGAGTGATCCGAGTGTAGAGCAAGCCGCCCTGGCCACTCGAGAGCGGAGGGAGCGCACGTGTGCAGCTACGGAGCGCGTCGCCGCTCGCCAACTGGCCGCAGGGGCTCTTGCGCCCTCATCTTTTGCTAGACGCTCAGTTTCTAGCAGTCCGTTGACAATGACCTCCCAATTTTCATGACGCGATGGCACTACACATTCAGCGAGTGCAGTACGAACATCACGTTCTGGGGCTTTACTTTCGTCAATTTCATTATTTGCTTCAGGTGAAGTATTTCCGCTTCTCGTAGAAGCTAAGGACTTAATGCTTTTAGAGCGAACAGACAATGGTGATGATTTTTGGCTAGGCACCTTATCTTCAAAAACTTCTTTAGGTTCTGAAATCGAAGGGGATAAGCTGGTTTCTTCTGTAGCAGATATTATATAATTTTGTATTAGCTCTGGTTCAGCGGAATGCTCTGAATTAATGACTGAAACATGATCTTCTGATATATTATCAATTTGTAAAGAAGGCGCGCGTGACAATGAAGCATGGTCTATTTCATCTGTTTTGTTTTCTACTTCTGTATTGGCTTCAGAAATAATAGAATCGTTTATATTTTTATCAATTTCCTCTTTCAAATCTTGTTTTTCCGAGTGCTCAGATGTGCTAACAGCACTCGACTCCCTGGAAATATAAAAAATATGTTAGATGTAGAAATTTATTAATATCTAGTGAATTTTAATTTATTAATATTTTAGAATACAAGTACGCATATAAGTGTAAGTAGAACTGTTTTCAAATAAGTATTAATCAACGTAATTGAAATTACCGCGTATGCGGAGGTAGGTCTGCCACTAAGTCGGGGGCGCCCGCGGGTCGCACGGGGGCGGCGCCCCCGCAACAGCAAAGGCGTCGCATTATCACCGCGGCGCCTCTATTACTGACTAGTGACTACCGAATACCCCCTAAATACCTCGTCAGCAATCAATTGGCTCACTCATGATGATGAACTCACCCCTGCCGGCATATTATGTAAAACGCTTTCGAACTATCTTACCAATAGTATAATAGTGTTTTTGCGGAAAACTAAAATTTACCTTATAATTGCGTTGGAAAAGTGCCATAATATTACTACAAACTTACATTAAATAATATACCGAATAATTTAGATCGAAACGAACATGTATTTACAGTTATTAGAGGTTAATAAGTAATAAAGTGGAGCGATTTGACGATAGCATAAATAGGTCGCCTTTTAGCGCCTTCAATGAACTCGGGTCTCAGAGTATAGGTAATTACTTTTTTAAATGTAGGTTAACGGTGGCACGCAATTGTACATATAACTTTGCTTAACACCTATCGACGTGTGTAGGCCGCTACTAAAATTTTCAATATAATGAATGGATAATCGAATTTTTCATCGATTTAAACATAAGCAATTTATTCACGTAGAACGTTAGCGTCTATCGACCCATTGACCCAAATGCACATATGACTACAGACAGGCTTCAGGTGTAGTAGCGAGGTAGTATCCCCTAGTTAATAAGCGTTGTTCTTTCCGTTGCTAAGACACCGTCACATGTTTACTTCGCAAATGTAGGTGTTTTACGAGCTTACTCAATAGCCAACTGACGTGGCGATAGTGGGCTGTTGTATTCGTAATATACCGTTAAAAGACTTACGCATTTTCTAGGAAAGTGTTCTAGGGTGCGTGATTTTATTCTTAGAACGTTTGACTCAAGTATATTTTTGTAAATAAGCAGTAATTTTTACTTTTTATGGCGAAATCAGCTGTATTAAAGTATTATTTTGTATATTTATTTAAATACTAATTATAAACATTGTGCGTTACTTATATCACTTTTATGGCTCATAAATTTGGAGATTTTGACATTGTGCTCATTGCTAAAATATAAGTTTATACATTGCTAAAGTATAGATTGATAAGGTTTATTTGGATTATTGTCAAGTCGTATGTTTTTTAACGAGCCAACACTTCATTAATATTAAAAGTGAGAGTAAAAATACAATTAAATCAAAAATTACCTCTCAAGCAATATGGTTGGTGAGACAGGATTCAAAACGAAATCTCGTCTTGGCTGCGATATACCTAGCAAATAAAAATTAAATTATCATTACATTATTATGAATATACGATATTATATTTTATTAATAAATAAATAAATTATCTTTAAGCCCATCCTATATTCCATTGCGGCCGAAGTTGGTGAAGATTTGGGTATCCTACAGATTGTAGATGATACTCCAGTACCAGATCAAGGTTACCATGCGTAGGCAATATTATTAAAGTCATATGATCCCAAATACGAAATCTATCAAACCATTAGACGTTTATAGTCTTTCATCAACTAGAAAAGATCTGATGATATTGAAACGGCTGATTACGGGTCGTAAATCACCTTTTCAATTTCAACCAAAAAAGAACTAGATCAAAATCAGTTCATACGCTTGGGAGCTACGACGCTACAGACAGACACACAGAAACACACATCCAACTTAGGTCGCAGTGTTCATAATGATGTCTTACCAGGAATAGGGGCAGAGTCAGGTAAAGGCCTTAATCGGCGAGGCGGAGGCGCGGCCACCGGCGTAGAGCGCGCTCTCCTTCGCGACGGTACTGGTAACTGAGATATTCTACGAAAAATAATTGTAAGAAAAAGAAGAAAGATCTGTTTATTCTAATAGAACTAAATATTTCTGATAAATCAGTTATTTATTGTCTGCTATCAATTTTAGCATACTGAACAACAGCGTAAATAAATAAATAATAAATAAATATTCCATATCCATATTGTAAATACAAATATTCCTTCAAGTGAGATTTACAATCATGACATAAGATTAAACAGTTGGAAACAAGCATTGTCCTTTCAGGTAAATATTGTTGTTATAAATAGGTAGAGTTATTTTATATTATTTCAAGATAGGAATTTATTAATACTTAATTAAACGAATTAATTAACTTTTAAAATATTTTTACATATATTTTGATCATAAATATTAGCCTAGATGTTGTAAGTCATATTTTAAATTTAAATTATAAAAATATTTAATCAAATAAACAGGTTTTAAATATGATTTTTTTATGGGTTACCTGGCAACATGATTAGTTCTTATGTTTTCAACCGGCCTGTTGAGACGCTCTCGGAGCTGTAAGAAATAATTTATTACTTAAAACTAAGTATTAATACACTCCGTAGCATTTCCTGCTGAATTCTGGAGGCATTGTATGTTGAGTGGCGGAACTCAACGCCGCGCTTCTAATATACATTAAAATAAATATTCCATTTCCTCGAGTGGGGATCGAACCTACAACCAGTCGCGGTTATAACCCCTGCGCCACGACTGGCCTCTATGATATACTGTAAAATATAAATATAGTACATATTTACACTTCTTTTTGTGTTTTTTTTTGCAATATTTTTCAAATAGTAAATAGATATTTCAAGATGTAAAGTATACATTTATTTATTATTTCATATGACCTTATTGCAAAAGATGTCGGCTCGTGGTGTATCCGCAAGTCGTCTGCGTACAGCGGACAGCACAGCGGCGGGGCCGGCCGCCCTCGCTAAACATAATGCTGCTCGAAGTTGTCTACTTTCTGAATCCTATAGAAAATTGAAACCATAGCAGAATTTCTATAGGTCAAGTTCCACAGCCACAAATTCCTCCATTTATACTTTATGTATAGACTAGCGGAATCAGGCGGATTCGCCCGCTTGAAACGAAAATTTATTGAATATATTTATGAAATTTTAGTTTTATAAAAGAGAAGAGTAGTAATTTTATTTTTAGTTTAGTACAAGTATAGTCTCGTCTTTTAAAGTCGGTTAAGAATAATTTACGCTTAACTTACTCCTGTGATATCCGGTTCAAAAATTAATTCCACTAGATGATGTAAAGCCATCCGTTGCAACAAGGCGTGAGGTAGCGCCGCCGAGGGCGGGTCTCTTGCCAAACGCTTTATCAAAGCGGGTAGAAGTTGCCGTATGCAGTTAGCGCTGGAGCCACGTACCACCGCACACACTGCACCCTCGGCCGGCGCTCTTGCTGCTGACACCTATTAATATGATTTACTTTAATAAACAGCTCGCGTAGGGTAGGTAGACAGAATAAAGCTACGCCATTTAAGACGGTCACTGAGACTTGAGGTCATAATGGGCCTCTTATATATAGACTTCACGTCGGTGCGAGTTATGGACTTTAATGTATAGAATATGAGGCCAAAAAGACATCAACCGCACTAGCTGAAAATTCTCATGCATTTATGAAATTGAGAGTAGCAGATTCATAATGGGTACCGTTAGGGGCGCTACGAAAGTAGCACCAGTAAGTGACTGATACGACAATCCACTCAATGTTTGATAGATGAAAGACATGTGACCAAAAGGGTGATAACATCTGTATTTTTTTTGTAAATAATAATTAAATCACCTAAATACCTAATGTAAGTAATAAAACTCAAACAGAATCTCACTGTTAATTTAAAAGGTAGAGTAGAAAATTGAAATTTTAAAAAAATAATAATATTGAAATTGACTAAAATTGAATTGAATTTTCTTGAAAATCCTCTAGTAGAGGGTGTAAAGGAGTAAAAGTTTTATAAATTGTTTGTCTGTGTGGTCTCAGATATATTTAACATGGTAGAAAAAAAATATTTATTTATTTTTTTAATAGGTAACACTCAGACTATAATAATTTTTATTGCTAATATAAAAGATTTATTGTGTTGTATTAAATATGTGTTAACTACGAAATACGTTTGCAAACAATAAAAAAAGCATGTTTAGTTAAGACTGCCTCTAAGGAACTTTAAATATTTGCATGAGGCTGAATAACGTCGGAAAAGACGAGCCTATTTCTAATTCCTATTGAAAGAGGCACGTCGTATCTAAACAAATTATAATTTAATATGATATCTTACTTAAGATTTTTTTTAGAAAATATCTAATGCCAGGAGGACAACTTAAAAAATCATATACTCGTATGTATATTACATACCGCATCGCTCAACGCCCACATGTGCTGCACGAAAGACAAGGCAACGGGTTCCAATTTCTTGACATTATCAGGGTCCAAGAGGATGCCATGAAGGTGATCTGCAGCTTTCACTGCCGCTATCCAGTTTTCCTTAACAAAAGATTATACATTTAAAACCAACAAAAATTTCAATCAGGTCGACAGTATTATTTTATACAGTTCTACGTTGTGTCTCGCACATGGGAGGGCAGGCATGGCGAACCAAGTGTTAAGACACTCCGATATTATTTTAATGTAAATAATTATAAGTTACACTCACTCAACATTAAAAAAGAAAAAAAACTTTAAAAATATGTATAATATATGCTAGCTATGGCATATGATTATATTTAATACAAGGATTAACTTATACCTACGAGAAATATTGGACCTAGGTCAGACATAAAGTTTCGTGAAACTAAATTTAACTAAACGAAAGAGCGTCCTTGCAAAAAAATATATTGTTCACCAAAAATTAGTTGGTCAAGGGCGCATATATTGAGAAATCCTAATAGAATATTCATTTGTTCTTTTAAAGTGTCGCTCAAGGTTAATAGTAATTAAAAGTGAAAGCTTTATTTACAACTTGATTTCAGTTCAATTATCAGTTTATGGGGTTTCGAGCGTGCCAGTCGAGCACTTCACCAACGTCACGTTGTATGTATGTCACGTCACACTTCATCTTATCATTTTCCATTAAAAAAACATTGTTTTTTAAGCTTAACGCTGTATCCTGCGTGTAGAAAGATATGGAGCTTAGTGCCAGTCCGCCGAATTCTGTGCTTTGAATTGACACCAGGGCAAAGAAATGAAAATATTTAATTAATATTTTCTTTCCTCGAGTGAGAATCGAACCCACAATAGGAAATATTAATGTACCAAGTAGAGAACGTACCATATTATGCAACTGGGCAGCCACGTGCCTCGGTACAATTTCCAGTTCTTCCCAATCGTAGTGCCCCAACAAGGGAGATGGTGGCCGCGGTGAAAGCAGATCGCTGTCGTGTGTTGTCGACACCAGATTTAAAATAAACCTGAAAAAGATTTATTTTTTAGGTTCCATATCCCATAAGGAAAAATCGGAACTATCTCTTATAATATCCCATTGTTGTCCGTCTACCCGCATCTAAAAGCCATTATTACGTAACTATAAAAACATTTAAATCTAGTCCTTTAGAGCAAAGAAAAAATAAACATCTAAGCCACCGCGATCTAAAGATTATGAGCATTTATGCATAGCTTTTGTTGCATTTTCAGAACGAATATTAGTCTGAACGAAAACTCGTAACAATTTTTTTTTTAATTTTATTAAATTTACCCAGCCAATATATTTTTAGTATTACTTAGTCTATAGGTAATATTCTAATATTCTATATATAATTCTTAATTTTTAATATTCTTAATGAACATCGTATAATGTGATTTCAATAAATTACAAATATCATTTATTAATGAAAAAACTTTTACACTTTTAACTTTTTAATGGTTTCAAATAAATAGCACCTGTTGGTAAAACACGAGGTCATATTTTTAATTTGTGAGAGAAATTTCAAATACTTTTTATACATTTGTAAATAAAGAATATTTGATAAGAGAGGAGAGATTTAACTAAGGTACATATGTATATGTATGTATAATGATAAATGTGATTATTAAAATAGTATGTTCTAAACATAGGCATTTCAAGTTTTATTACTAAGGATTACGATAGAAGCTGTTATCAATATTTGGATAGTAAATTGTATCTTTAAATAATAATTAAGTGAATCCTCCAGTAAACAGAGATAAATGGGTAAATACGTACCGGTCGTGATCAAGACTGATACGTGTCTGCTGTCTGCGGGGAGAAGGGGAAGGACTTCTTTGTAAATTATGTAAAACCTCTATTTCTCTGTGGGGCTCCACTGGACTGGGTACTTTTTCAGGAGACCGCATCTCCACAAGCGTTAGAGCAAATCCGGATGTCTCTTTACATTTACTATTCAGATCGTTTCTTTTGCTAAAATAATCATACAATTCACTTAAGGATTTAGATTTTAGTTTCACATTATTTTGTTTGATCATTGCTTTAGGGGCTTTGTTATTTATAATGGGAAGTGGAATACCACTCTTTTTATTTACAAAATTATTTTCTCTTTCATTATCTTCCTGTTTTTCTTCATGCATATCACTTATTATCGTTGCAGTTTCGGGTACAATTTCTATGCTAGATTTATCCAGTATTGCTCTAGACCGATTAAACTTCGTGTCCTCTTCACTAGTTACGACATTATCACTGTCCGGGGTCCTAATCTTGACACTCTCTCCACCAAACCGCACCCTTTTCACGACTACATCGGAATCCTCTTCGGAGTCTCTGTCACTGTACTTTAAAATAAGACGGTCTGAACTATCGTATTCCTCTTCACTGGGAACTTTATCGGATTCCGTCTCGTTTTGTTCCAACACAGTCATTGTAATTGCAGTGTCCGAATCAAATTTAATTTCAGTCTCAATTATAACTTTAGCATAATTATTATTATGAAATGATATTCTGTGGGATTCGTCTGACGAAGAATCGGTGGATAAATAAATAGAATTTGTAAGATGGTTATTATAAGCTCGATTAATGTGTACAATAGGTTGGCGTGATTTTCTAGGAGCATAATAAACATCTAGCGAATCCTCGTCGTGTATTTCACATAAGACACGAAATTTATCTTGAATTCTTGAATCTAATTTTGAGAAGAGCATCTTGTATTGATGTGGTCCACACAACTTCCGTAGTTTCATTAAAGATCGTAATGCAACGTCCTGGTGCATGCTATCAAATAGTTTTTCACCCAAAATTTGAAAAACCGAAAGCAACTCCAAATTATTGCATCTTCGTTTCAATATACTGATAAGAGAAGGTATGGAAAGTATGAGTCCGGTTACAATATTTATTCTAGTATCAGCACTGCCTGTGTGTCGCCTAATATTGTTATAAGAAAACTTATCAATGATTGCTCTCGCCGCGCACTCAGGATCTTCACAATGTAAGCAGAAAACTTTCAACGCGTCTAGTGCAGCTTTACGCACATTAGGCGAATTATGTCCAAGATTATCAATAACTTGGTCGAAAGGAAAAGAGAGCGCGTTGCCCGACAGCGGGAGCAGATCCGCTAAGACTCTAAGAGCGTGTAATCGAACCTCCCACTCGGGATGTGATAGGCGATCTTTGATAGCTATGTAGAGCAGTTGGACGTCCAGGTCTGGTGGTAGGGCGCGCGCTCGTAAGACTCGATCCCACAGAGGAGCGAGTGGTGGCGGCGGTTCAGGCAGTTGCATGGCGGTGGACTGAGTCGCGTGCCCGGCGGCGCCGCCGACACACAACTGGGTTAATGATCGGACCAAGCACGCCGGCCGCCCCTGACCAATCGATGCGAGTACGTACCTCGTGGCTCGTAGTCTATGTAAGCTCGTGTTATATAGATGTATGGAAATCCCGGTAGCAAATATAATTTTTTATCACAACGATACGACACCGTTGTTATGTTATTTTAAAGTATGTTCTTTTAAGAATCAATGAGATATTGGATTTATCGACGCTGTTTTTTATCGATTGTTTAATTATTATAGTAGGTATATATATATTGACCATCATGTATCGGTTTACTATAAGTGCTATATGGTGAATTTAATACTGTTTGTTATTTAATTCTATTTTTTTCTTTACCTTCATTTTATTTCGTTATCTCAACTTTATTATGTATGACACATAGTTTACAAATAGTACATTTCCCTTACGAGTGTCGTTGGTCGAATAAGCTTTTGTTTATTTGTTTTAATTGTTACAAGAACATAGAATTTGTTTTAATTAGAGTCTTAATATCTTAACAGTAAATAATTAATAGTATACATACTGTAAATAATTAATAGGAAAAAAATATTACGATTATATCGAATCAGGGAAATGAAAATTTTGTAAATAAAATGAAATGAAATATTTAAGATTTTCATTTCTTCGCAAAAGCGCGGCATTGAGTTCCGCCTGAGAGGCGGAACACGCAATGCTTGTCGGGGTCCCGGGGTGTCTTAACACTAGTCTGCCTGCAGGGCTACATGCGGGATCAGTCGGATATTAAATGAAATAATAGCATAATTAATAACTTATTTATTATCATAAACTTAAAAGTGGACTTTTACTTACATTACTTACAAATATTATTAACTAAAGAGACATACTTTTATTGTCAAATGTCATTTGCAGAGGTATAAAACTGTACACCACAATCGAATGTTAATTTAATTAATTTAATTATTAAGTTCGATTAAAGAATTTACCCTAATTTTTAAATATGTTCATCATTACTGAATCCTTTATTATCCTGTTCTTTCATTTGTTTCATTTGCTTCTCATTTTTAGCGATGGCGACACTTCTTGCGACTTGCTCTATTGTATCAAACAGTGGTAAATGTCTTGTTTCTGGTGTTAGAAATATAAGTGCACTGGACACTGCCCCGGCGAAGCCGAACGTTATTGGAGCGAGTAGAGGCGATACTGATGCCTAAAAGTTAAATTATTATTATTTTATTTTTATTTCAGAAGGTGATTTAATTCTAATTTAAAGATATAATTATTTAAAAGAAAACTGTAAAAAGTTATGTTTAATTTTGTTTTGGTTTGTTATTCACTTTATTTTTGTTTACGTAATCATATTTTTACTAATTTAAGTATATTTTATGTATTTCGTTAGTGGAAAAGAAAAAATATATCTATAGTTAAACATACCATCATAGGTGTAAGCAATCCGAGCATGATACCGCCACTGTACGCGAGTGTGCATAATCCGAGCACTGAGCCCCGGACACTCGTGGGGAAGAGCTCCATAGTAAACGTCACTATGCCCGTAAAACAAGCGGACGCCAGGAGCTTACCCCCTAAGAAGAATCCCACTTTCACCCAAGAAACAGCTGTAAACACATATTCGATTAGATAATATCAATTTGTACAAAATTATATAGTTAGGTATATTAATGTTCTACTTAAGTACATGTAATTCGTAATTTTTAACATATCACGTACCTATACATATTTTCATTTGAAAACTTTAAAAAAATCGCATGCATGTATGTATATAACATTTATTTTGAAACCAGTCATGGCACCGTGACACAAGCTTGTGACTGTTAACGCTACAGGTTGTAGGTTCAATTCCAACGCGAGGAAAATGTATGAAAATATTCTTTATACTCACATTCAGGTGCAAATCCATACAATATACACATTAGTCCACATAAAGAGTATCCTAAAATCAATGGCAACTTCCTTCCATACTTATTCATCATATACATAGATATCAACTCTCCCGGGAAAGACATAATCGCGCCCAACAGGAAGAACAAATACTTATTTCCTGGCAACCATACAGAATTAGCAACGAGTCCATAATAAATATAAGAAATGGCGAAACGTGTCACAAATGCCACAATAAGCCTTTTCAGGGTTTCGGCGCAACTAAATAGATCGATATAACCCTCTTTTTTTCCATCAACTTTAATATTATACGCCTGTTTTAAAGTATCCTTATTTAACTTTTCTAAATCTTCAATTTTTGTATTTATTTTATTCTGTTCAATCATTTTCTTCAATATATTTTTGGCTTCATATACTTTGCCGTTCAAGATGAGCCACCGCGGGCTTTCGTGAAGAATTAGTATGTATACTAAAAATAATAAAGGCGGTGTATATATAATATAAATTAAAGATTTCCAATATGGCACTAGCATGGCTATTATTGCAAAGATTGCTTCTCCCATGTAAATTGCGTACGCAAACAATACTCCTGATAGCACTCGATTCTCTGTATTCCCAATTTCAATCACTGTAATCAATAAAAGGAAAGGTTGAATTAAATTTCTTTTTTTTAGTAGTTCTATGCAAAATTTCAACGTTTATTTTATGTTTTCTGCGTCACTGAGCTCCCCATTTTCCTCCGGATTCTGGAAGCACTGTGTGTTGAGTGGCGGAATTCAACCGCGCTTTGCCTCGACACCAGAGCGAAGAAATAAGAATATTAAACGTTTCATTCCCCCGGGTGGGAATCGAACCCACAACTTATGCCACGACTGGCGTTATTAAGCGTCTAATATTTAACGTTTATACTCGTACAAGTCTAATATATATTTTTAAATATTTATGTAATTATTTCCCTTAGATATAAGCACCTGAGAGCGATCACCTGCTGTGAGGGTTTTAACCCGAAAAGGTTTGACATTCTACAAGTTAATTTTTTTCTTACCCTATTTGTGCACTACAGACACATGCTCTCTTTTTTATAACAATAAATTATTTATTCATACATTGTAAAAATGTTCAATTGTAACTAATTTCTATGATTAAATTAATTATATGTATAATTAATTTATATCATATTTATAATTTATTTATTTATTTATTTAGGCCACCCTAGCGCGGTGGGACGAACCTAATTTATTATTCATTACTGCTTCTGGCAAATCAAAATGCGGTATAACTTTGGATAATTAACTCAAGATTTTTCAAATTTAGACGCAAAATAGTGGACAGAGTGGCTTGACACTATGTTCTTTCTGTCTATGCTGCTTTATAAAGCTTACTTACTTAGTATACTTGAGGTTGCAGAAGCGCCACCAGATATAGCCGCGTCGAGAAACTCTAAGACAATGTAAACATAATAAGAGGTAGCGAAACTCTTCAAGGTCCCTACGATGCATCCCACAGCACAAATTATAAACGTTGGCTTGCGTCCGATTCTGGGGACAAAATATTTTTTTTATTTTCGTATGATGCGAATGTTAAACACTTAACTCCTATTTATTAGTTTAAAATTATATGAAATGAAAAATTAAATCGTATTATAAAAATACTAAAAAATTACGACTGGCATGATAGGTTGAAGTTTACTTTCATGTAAACTAATGATTAAAACATATAATTATTACTTTGAAACCATGTAGTGTCGCTACAAAATATAAATAAACCTAATATCTTAATACTTATATTATCAAATAAGTAAATTTATTACTATTTATTTACGTCGTAAAATAGAATAAACTTAATAGCAGATAGTATAACTAGATACAGTATTAACATTAACATTAACGTAAACTTTTCTAATCTACAGTCAAATAAAAACAAGAGGCTGCACCAGGGTTGCCAGTTTGTCTTGGGGAAAGCGAGACTTTAATCTTTACATTTATTATGTAATTTATTAATTAAAAAAAATCTCAAAGTGCGTGGAATAATTTAGGAAAAGCGCTACCATATCATCCCGGCTCGGGGCACTTAAATTTTGGGCTAAAAATCGGGGCTCCTTGCCAAAATCGAGATATATGGCAACGCTGGTGTGCACTTACGTGTCTGCTAGCCATCCAGCAACTGTCATCGCCACAGCCACGCCTAAGCTATGTATTACACCCACGAAGCTCCTTTGCCACGGTTGACATGCCAAATTAAGCTGTAGGGAAGATAAGTAAAAAATTGTAAATTCCTTTTATTGCTGTTTAACTACTACCTAATAAGGATAGTAGCTCGGAATACTACGAGTTCTAAGTAGTTAAAGGGGTAATAAAAACATTTGTGATTTTTTTTAAAATAAAATAAAAATTTCAATAGTATAAGCTAAATAAAGTATGTATTTTGAATGAACAAATTAACTACTTGTAAATTTATAAGTAATTTTGGAGTTACTGGAGTGTGATAGTGGTGCAGTTTTGTATGAATTTTATTTTTGCACATAACTACAAGAAAATGTATACGATATTATTTTTCCTTCTTTAGCTCTACTGTACGTCGATTATTAGGTAGGTACATAATTTACTAGGTACTAGGTACTATCTAGTAGGACGGCCAGAGAGAACCTAGAGTTAAGACACTTCGTTACCCACTTTCCGCTGAATTCTAGGCATTGCGTATTGACTGTTAAGTGGCGGGAGTCAACGCCACGCTTTTTGCATTAATACCAGAGCGAAGAAATTAAAATATTAATAGACAATAATTTATACCGCCAAGTGGGAATCGAACGCACAACTGCCGTGTTACAGTGACACGCTCACGCCCTGCACTACGACGGCCCCAACGACGACGACGACACAAGTATACACAGTATAGGATATAACAATTAATTAAATAGATAATAATTAATTTACAAACCTCAGATACGATTGTATTATTATTTTCATAAATCCATTCAGTGCATTCTGTATACGCATTGGTAAAGCTGTTATTTGTGCACACATTGTCTTTTAAATATGTGTAATTTAGTACTGGTCTGGTACACTGGTCCGTGTGGGTAGACGGCCACCATGGTGCTTCATATTCACCAGTAGTTTCACATTCCGGTATGCGACATCTAAAATATTATAATTATAGAGATCTCATATTGAATTTCTATATTATAACTGATCAGACGTAATTTCGTTCAAATTTCAATTAGAATTATGTGTACTTTGAAGAGACCGTCGTGGCGCAGCGGCACAAGGGTGTGACGAGTGGGAAACGGAGTGTTTTAACACTAGGTTCCTTTGCCTACCCTGCAGCGTGCGGGATACAGCATGAAGTATGAACTAATTTTCTACATAATTGGATAAATATTATAAATCCGTAATAAAAATAAAAGGAACTACTATGATATATGAAAATCAAAGTATATAAGATCTCTTATTATGTTTTTTTTTATTTTCTGTTAGAAAGCAAAGATTGAATCTACAATAAATACTCACCTATAATTAACTTCGCCCGCTATAAAAATGTAATTGACATTAATCATTGATACAAATATCGGCGGTAAGCACAGGTAAAAATATTGTACTATTTGATATTTTCCAAAATTCTCTAAAATATCTCCTGCACTAACTTCGGTATTAGTTTTTGATTTTCCCATTTTAAATATTAATTTAAATAATTTTATTATAAAGTTATTATATTAATATTGTAATAATAATTATTTGATTAAAAAACACGAAAACCACAAAATCATAAAACTTCGAACACCACTTTTAAAAAAAATCAACGGGGAATTCCGTAAACTTTTCTTGAAAGGTAACGGAATATTATTTAAAAACACCATGAAAAATATTTTTACAATTTTTTTATATAATATTTTATACTATATTTTTAAATTTCGAAAAGTTTCCGTGACTTCAAGATAATATCACAATGGTGTATATAACGATACTAGCGTCTAATTACTTTACGCAATTTATTATATATAGGCTTATATAAAGTGTTCACGTAACTACATATCGTGCTATCTTTTTGGCAAACTTGTCAACTCTTATCTTAGAATAAAATCACACCAGGTCTGATTCAGAATAAGGCATCATTAAACAGTCAAATATCAGACTTAAGGCGAATATTAAATATTATTAGGGTGTATCTTAAACGTGCGCTCCGGCCATTATTTCAAAGCGAAATTGTATAAAAATAAAACGTATTAAAATTCCTAATTACAATTTATATACAATATAATATAGGTTACCATACCACGATAAACAGAACCTTCTAAGTTTTATACCTAGACCAATTTGACTCTTGACTTGTACACAGGGAATTATGCTTAAAGACTGTTACGACTGTTCAACGGTCGGTCACATAAAACTTAATTATATAAATAAAAATATCGCAGTAAGGAACCTTAGAATTTGCTTGGCTCTAGATGTCTAGACATTTTATTACTTTTTAAAGAGAAACAAAAAACTTCATTAGGACTTGAAATTGGTTTTTTATAGGATCTAGATGATCTAGATCATCTTTTACCTTAAATTAATAGATCGACTCGACTGATTTTAACCCATATTTCAAATTAGTTCTTTGGTTATTATGGCTTTCCAACAATTGACAAACATATAATCATAATTTTCTTTTATTTAAAGTTAAATTTTGGTATTTCGATCTAAAAGCGAAATAGGTAGCTGTTATTTAAGATTTTTAGACATAAGAATGTTGAATGTACAAAAGATTCCATTAGTAAGCATTTCTTCACAAAAAATGTTATATTTATCTATATAAATATATGTAATTTACGTAACAGAATAGAATTAATTTATGTTTTAAAAGTACATATAATATCTCATATCATCATTACTTAGTAAACAATTTGTCTAATCTATCCTCTAACATTGCCTTAGCAACTTATATATTTTGCAGATAGTTAAAGGTCGCTTGGAATATTGTTTTGAAAATATTTTTATGAGATTTTATTAATAAAATAGTTTATAAATATTTCAAGCAATAATTTTTGCAAAATTTGTCATATTTTTTTTATTTGGGTGAGCGTATAATTTAGCATAACGATTTTCTTTTACGTAACAGCCTTTAACTACGAGTATAAGTGTTTCTAAATATGTCTGAAACATATGTGTGTTATATTTACGTTACCGTATCTTATTTTTTTTTGTGTAGCCGATAACCTTACGATTACGAATAACGATTTTATAATGCAATGTTCATTCTCTGTTTTGCTTAGCGAGTATATGCAAGAAAATCATGTAAAAGGAAATGAGAAGTAGCCTTTAACTTTTTTACACGAATCGATTCTCCGAAACCGAATAAAAATAATCAATTATTCGATTACCCGATATTAAACATACGTACGAAATATTTTTCTATTATCTGCATCTCGAAGAACTGTAAGTGTAAACTCTTGTAGTTGTCAGTTTGCTAGTTGCCTAGTGTTTATAAATTTTGATAATATACAGTCGTCTAGTACAAAATAACTTGTTTTGTTGAATAACTTTTTAATGTTCAATGAAACTACAAAGATGTTAAAAGATGAACAGACGCCAAAACTATATATGGAACTGCATCAGTAAATCCAGTTATCAAATGTGACGCGAAAAGTGGTGTCGATAAGATGAAGCTGATATTAATTGTGTTTATTATTACTGCAGGCATCTATTACCCAATATTTGCCCAAAATGATGAGTGTAATAAAATCAACAGTAGTCGATGTGACTACAAGCTTAATGTGCGAAAATTGTCTGAATCTTTGGCGAGTAAATTTAGTGAAATAGTAGTTAAAGAACTTGGTAGTGAATATACATCACATCTTGAAGTGAGAACTGCTTATAAAGTTAGTCGGTACCATACGACCGATGGTAATTCCTTGTCTACTATAGTTGATAAATTGAATTATAAAATATCATCAGCAGTAAATATTATTTTGGATATGAAAAATACAATGAACTTCACTGATTCTCCGTCCTTTACTCGTCCTTGTCCATTTAATTCTATTGGTAAATCTGTATTTATAAAAAGTTCTAATATCTTTGATGATATTTCCTCTATTGACCTAAAACCTAATATGTTGGGACGCTTTAAAGATTTAAAAGTGAAGAGATCATATTTCTTATCACATTTAGATTATGCTACTGATAAAAACTGTGCCTCTTTGCCACATTCAAACTCAAGATATTTATATCACAAGGTAGTGCATCCTGATCCCAAATTAATCATATTTATTATTGATAACACTATGAAGATAGAAGCTTTGGAACATGCTGTGAATATTGCTAAGGAGATTGCATATGCTTTACAAAGTACAGATATGTTTGCTTTGAAGATTACCAACATGAGTAATTTTATGAAATTTGAAGACACATGCAGCAGGGATGGTGTTTCAAATACGGGTAATGCCACTGATAACAATAAACTACTATTTAGGGAATATTTAAGTTCCATTGAAGTAGCTTCCGACAGTTTAACACCTGACACAATAAGTACAGAAATTAAAAATCTATTGGATGAAAAGACATTCCCAATGAATAAATTATTAATATTTATGACTGATATCAAATTTTTAAATGATAATATTTGGCTTAAAATGTTACCTCTTACAAAAAATGATAATACAATAACGTTAACTGTTGGTTGCATAGTTGAAAATGAAAATATAAGAAATTGGTCAATAGAAGTTTTACATGTTAAATTACAAAATAAATCAAATCACCATTCTGTGATAAAAGTACATCTAAACAACAATGGAGTGTTTGGCCAAATAGCATCTGCTTTTATTTCATTATTACCAAGTAAATATGACAATAGATTATCTGCCGAAGGGCCAATATGGGAGGCTACCGAAAGAGATTTTATGGTATCTTTGGTATATCCTACAGAAAGTGGTATTATTGGTTTAGATCTTTATTGGTCAGACTTAGCGGAAGACATAATATACTTTAAAGGTGGTAATCACAAGAAGAGAGCCTTTGTAATGGATTTTTCTGGTAAGATTCTTATGCATACATATTTTCCTAGACCTGAATCAGCATCTGATAAAATAAAATTTACTATTTTAGAAAATGTTGAAAATATTAATAATACTGATGTACTGAAACAAAAACTTTTGACAATATCTTCAGGCAATTTTACATTAAGAGATCAAAATTCATCTAAATCAGTAATTTATTCTTGGCAGTGGGTTCAAAAAATATATATTGTTTGTATTGTGTCTGAAGTTGTAAATAGCAGTGTGTTAAACAAAACTAATGTGTTCTTCTCAAGAAATGGCAAAGAACTACTTTTTCATAGATTAGATTTATTTCCTCCTAAAGGTGGGAAGATTTGTCGTCATTTTAAACAAATCGCTACCATTGATCAAGGTACTGTGTACTTAAGTCCATCGAGCTTTCAGTCGCCTTTTACTTATTTATATGATATGGGCGATGGACAGGAGGCAGTTTCATATATGCAAAACTACTTAGCTTACTTAAAAAGTGTTGCACATGGCTTACTTTCTAATCCTGGCTTAAAAAATGAGATACAACAGGATGTGGGTTTTCTTAATTCTATTTTGTCATTTTACAAACGGCAACACTTACATGGTCCATTTTCTAAATACATAGTTAGAAGATATGCTGTAACTGAAAATGGTGTGTTAGTCATGTTTCCAGGTACTGTTTTGGAGTATGATTATGAGCCAGTACGAAGGCCTTGGTACACTAATGCTGTAGAAAATCCTGGCAAAATAATACTGACACCGCCAAACTTAGATGTGGGGGGAGCAGGATATGTAGTTACTATATCATATGCTGTTCAAAGTCCTATTTATCCCTCAATGGTTGTTGCTATGGATGTTACAATGGGCTTTCTATATAAACTCATTATGGACAGCTTACCGCTTTGTGCCATTCCTTATGTTAAATGCTATATTATGAATAACCGCGGTTACCTTGTATCGCATCCTGGCTTAATGGATCCTAATAGCTCCGGTCCAATTGAACAACAGCATATTACACATAAAGAATCCATGATTGCGATCGATATGCTAAATCATAAAGGATTTGTTGTAAAAACATTATGCAGCAATTTTTATGATAAAACTATTCAAAGATTTTATGAATTCAATATGTCTTTGCCAAATGTCCTTACCAACGTTGTGTCAGGCGATCATTGCGTTCATTATTATATCGCAACAATCCCTGGTACAAATGCTTTTGTGGGTCTTGTAAATGCTTCGTGTAGGGTGGGGGCGTTCTGTCCCTGTAGCATGGTCGACCGACTTTGCTTAAACTGCAATCGTATGGAGCAAAACGAATGTGAATGTCCATGTGAATGTAGTTCAGAACTATACGAATGTCCCGCATTAAATAGTTCTAAATTGACCCAAAATATTCCTATATGTGGTATGACTCCCGAGAGCAATAATCATAAGTCGCATTATTTCCATAATTTTGCCGAAAACCTTAAGTCCTGTTTCGATTTTCAATGTGAAACGTATGTCTCGCATTCAACATGTTTAGGAGTTTTGGGTTGCGAGTGGTGTCAAGTAGATGCTGACGGTCGAACGCCTCTGTCTGCGCCTTTTTGCACTTCTCAATCGACTTGCTTTAACGGGGTCCTCGGCGCCGTCACTCCATACGGTGAAGGTACCTTTGGTCACGTGAATAGAGATGCTTTTGCAAGTTATTCAGCCATTGGACCAATATCTGGATGTATAGTCACAATAAGTTTAATAATAGCTGTAGCGATATATTGCTACAGGCAAAACACCTCATCCGATAGCTGTCACAATTTGTACGTGGACGGTCCAGCAGAGACTTGGCATGACGCCGACGTGCAAATGAGTCACATGCCATCAGATGACCTGCCCGACATGTCGGGGCAAGACAAACTGTTACCAGCTATGGAGATTGAAGCTCCTATTTCACCTTATCGAGTGGTAACGGGGTATAGACGTTCCCACGCCACTAATGGATCGGACCATGGTTATTCTACCATGACGCCACACGAAGATTCAGAAGCTACTGGCTTCTCTGTAAATGATCCAACAATTTTATCAGACGACACTAAATCCGACGCAAGTTTTCCCGCCCCTAGTAAAAAGCCTAGAATAAAAACTGCCGAGTTAACTATGACTGTCCTTCCGTGTGGTAAAAACAGTGTGATAGCTCCTGTCACTGTTCATAGGCATATGGAAGCATCCTAATACATTCATCTACCTCTTTTGTATATATGCAATAGTTAAATATTTAATGTGTATTATTGTGATATAATTTGCTTTTATTGTTTTTAATTAGTATTAATTGCTATTATATAGTGTTGTGGTTTTCAATGTTTGAAAAACTTATTAATTTTATGTATTAAAAATACATGCCTACCTATCAGTGGATGCTTACTGTAGTACTGTATTTAACAGTTATTTGTATATTTTTATATGACTTATTACTGTAAATCATCTAGTTTACTAAAGTTAATGTATTACAAGTAAATGTGTATTTTTTAATTTCCTGTGGGAAGAAAAACACTGCCAATGTATACTCATATTATAATAATCATTATACTTGTGCTAAAATAATAAACATTTGAAGTTATCATGAGAAAAGATATAAAAAAAGATGTGTATGAAACTGCATAATTGTAACAATGCAGTGAGTAAGGACACACAGGTAGCTTTAAATCTGATGAGTTACTAATGTGCATTCGTAAACATTAATAAAATATTGTAATTGTATAAAACTTATACTTATTGTACTTAAAATATATGTATATTATATAAATCCTAATTAAATTTAATAATTTAAAGTTACTAAAATCTGGTTGTTCCATATAATATAGCTTACATTAAGAACATATACATGGCTGCTATATGTTCTTAAACCATTTACTTATAATATTTTTGTATTTTGATAAAATGTGCCAGTGCCTACGTATTTGTAAGCTAATTTAGTTATAATTAAGACTGACTTTGATGTTACATTTACTTTATGTGCATTAAAAATTATAATACATTTTTGTATTAAATAAAATGTCTTTTATTGCTTTGTGCATTAAGTACTTCTTTGAAGTTATATTTAATTGAACTACTTTTTGAATGTTCCATTTATAGACTGTATGAAATAAATCAATAAACAAAGTGGCCGTCGTAGCACAGGGTGACAGTGTGACTAAAACACAACGATAGTGGGTTCGATTCCCAGTAGTAATACTAGGTACCCTGCTATATGCGGGATACAAGGTGATGCTATTTTTGTGTATATAGGTAAATTCTAATGTTATTAATTCAAACAACAGTTTAACTTCTGATAAATATGTATTTTAATAAAAAATATTTTTACACATTAAAGGCTACGGATATACCTACATTCCAAACATTAATATTTTATATACACTATACAGCCATATTCTCCTAGATATACCTAAATTTATGTTTTCCCATTTTATTTACTAATTTTGATTTTGAAGAAACTTTGCTACCTTATTGGTCCATTCTAGATCTAAAACGGACATATATAGGATGACTAGTTTTGAGAACGAAGTCGACGTAAAATTTGAGATCTGAAACTCTAGTAACAGGTTCAAACCGATATTTTCTTATTAACCGAGATATCAAGGTTTTAATCTCCAGCATCGCAAACTTTTGACCTGCAAATTAAATTATTGTTATTGTAAAAATGTCATAAGACACTCAGCAGAATGAATTATATATTTTCATTTCTTCACTCTGATAAATGAAAGTGCGGGGTTGAGCTCCGCCAATAAAAAAAACGCCTACTAAAAAAATATATGTAACTTGCATTTACATATGACAAAATAACAAAGAATTAGCTACAAATTTACCTATGCAATTTCTAGGCCCTGCACTAAAGGGTATAAACGCGAAAGGGTGACGATCCACACTGTTTTCTGGCAGAAACCTCTCAGGGATAAACTTGTCGGGATCGGGGAAAAAATCGGGACGACGATGGACATCATATATATCTATTTGGCATATTGTATCCTTTGGTATTGTGTAACCTCCTGTAAATTACACAATATAAGAATTGTAGCTGTTTTATAACTATATACAATGAAGCTGCTATTAATATTGAGTAAATAACTAAATACATAATAGAAAACCTACATGTAATCGTATTTCTTTTATTTTTGATATCACTAAAGACTAGGAACACACAACCTAGTCTTTCAAAATGACAACGTTTCTATGAGCCCATTTGAGTCTTTAAGTAATATAAACTCTTAAAACAAGATTATCACTAAAAATATTATAAAGTAAAGAAATACTGGATTAAATTTTATATAAAGATAACTAATGATATGTTTCATATAGCTACATTAGGTGTAAAAAGATACACTAGATACTATCTTACTTATTAACAACGTATAGATATTTTTACGAATGTATATGTACCTATAACATGAATTTAATATTACCATTACCTAAAACGATTTCCTCAGAAATTTCCCTTGCTATGTAATGCACGCTAGGGTACAAGCGCAGTGTCTCCTTGATGCAGCATTCTAAATATTTCATGTCCTTCAAGTCTTCTATTGTTGCATTTCTATCTGATGTACCAAAAATGCTTACCATTTCTTTATATACTTTATTCTGAAACATTTCAACAAACAATTGTATTGAAGTCATTGTGGCCAGCGTCTAATTGAGTTGGTCCTAATCCTAAGTTCCATTCCTCTTCAGGGGAATGAGTAGTTCACATTTTCCTGTTCTGCCAAGACTTTACTTTCAACGAGTCGTGGCCGCCCTGAAGTTATTGTAGATGGCTGAGCAGATTTAATTTTAGAATGTTTTTTTAGCTTCACGCTGAATCCCATATATAGCAGAATAGACAGAGAAAACCTAGTGTTAAGATACTCCGTTCCCAACGTTCCGCCTAATTTTAAAGTCATTGCGTGCAGGGTGGCGAAACTCAATGTCGCGCTTATATATCAGGACGAAGAACATGAAAATATTAATAAATAGTAATTCATTCCTCCGAATAGAAATCGAACCCACAACTGTCGCGTTAGTCACACGTTTGTCTTCCTGCGCCACGACGGTATCCATCCGTCTTATATTTTCTTCAAAAACGTATCGGTATTTCTTACTATTAAACTTACCTGTGCTTTAGTTTCATTAGCTAGCAACATAATTAGGTGTATTAAAGCCACCGAAGTCGTATCAAAACCCTATAACGAAAAAAAATACAAATGAAATAAATAAAATAAAAAAAATACATAGAAAATTATATAAATTATGATTTTCTATTATTGATGAGAACACATTTTAAAAACAACTAATTGTTAGTTTAAAAAAAATCAGCTTCACCCACAATCAGTAGGGTAGGCAGAGGGAACATAGTGTTAAGACACTCCGTTCCCCACTTTCCGTCGAATTTTGGAGGCATTGCGTGTTAAATGGCGGAGCTCAACGCCGCGATTTGTCTTGACACTAGAGCGAAGAAAGGGAAATATAAATTTAAATAAATATTTCATCTCAAGTGGGGATCGAACCCACAACAGCCGATTTTACAGTCATGCTTTGTGCATTCTTAGTCCTCCCGAGTTTTCTACGTATAAAAATACTTATTGTTTTTAAGCTGCAACACGAGGTTCTAATGAAAAATAAACATAACTAACGAAGAATATGTACCTAAATAGGTACATAATAAGATAACAGTAAAGACCAAAGTTTAAATAACAAGTTTTACTAGTCACCCTGAACATAAACGTATCCACTTCCTCTCTTATGCCGTTATCGTCTATGAATCCTTCATCTTGATTTCGGATGAGCAAGTCTAACATTGCAAGACGACCCTTCTTACTTGTTTCATGCTCTTCGCTATCAACATTCAATATTTCTGGGTTCTTCTTTAAAAACAACTTCCTCTCCTTAATAATACTATCTGTAAATGCGTGTAGATCTTTCAGAGCGTCCTTTTCTATTTGGTAGTTTTTAGACAGTCTGTATGAGGTGTCCAAAAATAGTAATATTCCACAAAGCCGCGGCACTATAGCTGAAGCAATTTTTTTAATTGCTCTGAAATATTTTTCTGTTACAGAAACAATGTCCTCGTTCATTGAAGTCCCCATGGCTGTTTCTGTAATTAACCGTTTGATTTTAAGTATGCCCACATATTTTATATGGAATTACATGCCCTAGAGAGGATCCCAGAGCAAAATATCTATTCCAACTTTAACCAATTAAGTGCAAGCGAAGCACCAGGCGAGTCGAATATTATCCCCAAATTTTAGAACAAAAGCATGAAATATTTATTTAAATTTATATTTTCATTTCTTCGTTCCGGTGGTGAGGCAAAGCGCGGCGTTGAGCTACGCCACTCAATACGCAATGCCTCCAGAATTCGGTGGAAAGTCGGGAACGGAGTGGCTTAACACTAGGTTCCCCTTGCCTACGCTGTTGTATGCGGGGTATAGCATGAAGCTGATTTAATTTTTAAAAAATGTCGGGCATTGGTAGTTTCTGGTGACACATACCCAATGACGGAAGGGTTATTCTGGTGAGTTAGATTATCAGATTTGTACTCAGCTCGTCTTCTCTTAAAAATACGAATACTTACTACATATAGTTTTAAGTGTACTCTTTGTTATAAGCTCCACGACATTTGTTTGTTTATTTTTAAATTGTTCATCAACAACTTTAAGCAATTCCTCCGCATCTTCAGTAAATGTTTTTGAGTATTTCTTTAATATATTAAAATGAAAAGCTTGTGTAAGTAATTTCCTCCTTGATTGCCATTTATTACCTGGAAAGAATATAATAAAAGTAACATAATAAAAAATATAAACAAGACAGGAAACCAAGTAACTACAAGTAAAAACTATACTTATAGCCTATGCTTATTTGTCGATATGTTCTCAATCAATGTTTAATGAGTATTCGATTGTAAGAGTATCTACATATAGTTGAATTGAAAATAAATATATTTCTTTTCTATTTTATAACTTAATGCTGCATCCCGCACAATGCTTTGTGCGGGAGAGGAAATCAGGGAACCTAGTAAGATACTTCCGTCCCCACTTTCCTCCGAATTCTTGAGACATTGCGTGAGTGACAGAACTTAACGTCGCACCTTTTTACCATAATTAGGAAATAAGAATATTTAACTCCCCGAACAGGAATCGAACCCACACTCGTTGCGTTTATGCGTGCATAATTGTGCCCCTGTATTTCTTTTCTGAACTTCAAAAAGAAACTTACCATTGCTCAAAAGCAAGCCTTCGCCAAGCCACCTGTTTAAAAAAACATATGGCTTGTTTTTGCTGTTAAATTTGGGCGAAGACAGAATAATCTGTAATTATATGTTCGTTAAAATTATATACGTATATCATGCAGTCAGGGAAAATATAAATGAATTTGAATTAAACAAAAACAATGCAATTTTAAAAGCTTTTATTTATTTGAAAGTTAAAAAAAATAAAAAAAATATACAAGAGATAACTTGCCTGGGTATAATGCGATCATCGTTGAACTGGCCCCTATTGTACTCACCTATATACCAACACCGCGCGTGGCTGGTGCTGATGTCGAGGCAGACACCAGAGCGAAGAAATGAAAAAGTAAATTTAAATAAATATTTAATATTCTCGAGTAGCAATCGAACCCGCAACCGTCAAGTTTATAATTGCACGCTCTGCCCCTGCGCCACGACGACATATAAAAATGATTATTTGGTTAAATATATTTAAAATATCGCATTTGATAGGTACCTCTATGTCATCAGGATGATATATATGTATGGTTGTCACGTCCAAGGCTCCAACGCCAATAATATCACCATAGGCTGACGGTATAGTTCGCAAGTAGTTAAATAATTTTTCTGTTAAAATATCAAGTAAAATATTTATTAACCGCGATGATCCCTAGGAAAGTCCTAAGACAGTGTCCGAAGTGAAAAATATCGTATGTTACTAAAGCTCTTTTGAACTACTAGAATAATATAGTATTTTTTAATGATTTTTTTAAATAAATAGTAATTAATGCTTTTTTTAATCCAAAATCTTGTTTGTAATTCAAAACAGCAACATTTCCAATAATTTACTTTCGTTACTTTACCTAGCAACCGTCGACCCATAAAATGTTTAACGAGTTCGACTCGCATCCGTGGAGACCTTGGCCCATTAAGCAATACGTTATCATCGAAATTTTGATACACTTTATTTTCGATATGATTAGCTTATTTGCGAAAATACTATCTACTGATAGTATATTTAATTTTACTAGATCTTGAACATTTTTTTATTAAGTAGATAAGTAGGTATATAGTCTGTGTATGATGGCTCATGGATCTTTTTTACGATTCTGTACCTCAAAACGTAAAAACGGAAATCTCGTAGGATCACATTGTTGTCAGTCGTAAGATCGTTTATCTAGAGATCGCGTAGTTTTGAAGCTGTAAATAATATTAAATATTCAGGTTTATGGTCCCTTGCAGTTTGCAACACAGAAAAAATAAACGCGTAGTAGGAGGTACTCTATAGATTTTGTTTACGCGACGAAATGCATACAAAATGTATCAATAACGATACATAAATGCTCGTATCTTATGATTGCGTTGATAGAGAAGCTAGATTTTTTTTCTGTGCTTATAGGGACCGTAGACCGGAATATTTGATTTTAATTTCAGATTGGTACAAAAGGAAATTAAAGTGATCCTATAAGAGTTCCGTTTTTCCCTTTTGAGTTACAGAACCCTAAATAAACAATAAATATTTCCAAAATCCTTTAATTACATTGAGAAGAGATACATACCTTGAGACAGATTAAAATATCTCATGTTCCCAACAAGGGGCCACCTTGTCGGTCCTGGTAATTTGGCGAACAGCCTTCCCCTTCTACTGTACCTACAGTACATTGCATAAACTATAACTAAAAATGAACTTATAATTGATAACACTATAAAGGCCATGATGCTATTATCACACAACCGCTATTGGTCGTGATCTTTACACTACTGGAGTGTATAAGATAGTGCTTCGACCATTTTATAATTAAGCCGGATATAATCTCTGTTCTTGAGTGAAAAATATGCAAGTATTAACAATTTAATTCGTAACGTTTAAACTGTAGGTAATAAAAAATAATCACTTGTTAAGAGTTAATTGCAAGGTAGAAGACGAGTATAACATGAAAGAATCTTATTATTGCATTAATTGCAAATAAAAAATCGGACAAGCGCTGTTTGGGCTCGCCCACCAAAGGTTCTGTACAAAAATTGGAAACATTGCCTCACTTCTTTTAAGGTTATTATTGTTTAGAATTTAACCACAACAGGTTAGTTTTCAGATTATTTCCATAAATAGTAAAACCTATAGATGAACCTATACCTATGTATGTACCTATACATACTGTATACTGTATAGGTGTAACCTATACCTACCAAATTCCATAATTGTAGGTCAACTAAATTGTTTGAAACACTTAATAAACACAATAATTTGAGTATTATTTGTTCTTTTAAAATACAAACTCAAACAATACAAACCTCACTGAAATCGCCATTTTCATAGAAATAAGTTATCGATCAATTAATATTTAAAAACTATAATGTATTTATTGTATTTGGCAAGTAACTGACTGAAACTTAAAAAACGATACGACTTTTACGTTTTACAGTCGATATTACATTAAAAAAAAACGAGAAAAAAATGACAAAATCCAAAAAACATACCTATTTAGATACTATCTAGTTATGTACACAAATTATTAACACAAGAGTGTGAAAAAAAACACTTAGAAATATAATAAAAGACATTTTATTCATCTTCAAACCGTATATGCGTGTGTGTGGGCTGAGGCGAGGCGGGTGTCAAAGGAACGGGCTCGCTGACAGCGGCGGCGCGCGCTAGCAGCCGTGTGCGTCCGCGCACCCGTTTGGAGGCGCGCGCACTCTCCGCGCGCTGCCACTGCTCCTCCTCCTCAGCGCCGCAAAGCACAAGCGAGGTACTCGAGTTAGCGCAGTACTGGAAATACGTAGGTATATCGTATTTTTTTGCTTCATGGTAGGCAGAGGGTTAGTACACTCCGTTCCTCAGGATATTCGAGATATTGCGTGTTGAGTGGGAGAAATCAATGATGAACCTTGATTTGTTACCAGAGCGATGAAATGTAAAAAATGCATTCCCCGCGCGGGAATCGAACCCACCACCACACCGCACCGCACAGCTACCGAATAGTCGAGTTTTGACCGGAAAAAATATTATTTCAATTTAAGGCGGACATTTGATTTGTTTGACATTTAAATGCACATACAAAAAAGAAAATATATTTAACATAAAAATATTTAATTTAATTAAAAATAAAATTAAAGCGATAACAATCGGTTATTTTTAGCGATGCCATTAAAAGTTAAATAAGTATTTTGTAACTCCTTTGATGTAAAACTTTTTATAGTCGTATGTATGTATTTAACGACTTAAACTTTGAACTTAGGACATAAAACTGTCCTTAGTTTCGTTATTTATTTATTATACATAATAATTGATAATAAATAACGAAACAACAGATAATTTTATACTATATATTAGTTTAGCAAAAGACCATGTAAATATTTTTTTATTACTATTCATTTGTACAAATTCATTATATTATAACCGTATTATCTTATTTAATTTAATAGCCAATATAAAATAATAAAAGAAAAAAAAAAGTCAATATGTGAATATCCTCACAATTGGTATACATAATATGTATATATATATATATATATATATATATATGTATATATATATATATATATATATATATATATATCAATTATTACTTAAACGCTGCGGGATACACCGCATATAGCAATTAGCAGAATAGACAGAGGGAACCTTTGGTTAAGACACTCTATTTCCCACATATCGCCTAATTTTAATCTTCGATCCTCAATATAGTGGAACGAATTATTTTCTTTACGGCAATGGCTCAAATTTGATCGGAAACTGGACTACGTAGTGTCTTGTCCCCTCTACCTCTGTCTCTGTTCCCTCTACCTGTAATATGCTCTATACATACCCGCACATAGCCTGGTAGGCAGAGGGAAATTAATGTTAAGACACCCCGTTTGCCACTTTCTGTCGAATTCATTGCGTTTTCAATGGACTCTTTGCCACTTCTTCACTCTCTTTCTGTTCGATACGCTTTGTCTCGTTACCAGAGTGAGGAAGTTAAAAAAAAAACAGCTTCACGCTGTGTGTATGATGTAATATAAATTTAGGTAAATATTTTATTTCCTCGAGTGGGCATCAAACCCACAACCTTTCATACAGTCTGCAGTACAGTTACAGTCATATTTTGTGCCCCTGCGCCACGACTGGCCTTTAAAAAATATTTCTTAATCAAAATAAATCATTTTTCTTGTGGACAACATACCTCATCTGCAGCTTTTGCATTGTCAAATCGTATAATAACTTCAGATTGTCCCTCTTTTACGTCTACGTGCAACGCGTGTATATTTGTTTTTATCTAGAAAAAAAAAAGTTTTAAAAAATAGATTACACTAGGAATAAATTTAAAATTTCGTATCATCTAAAGCTTATTGTTATTTTTCTACTGTATATGCAAGCAATGGATTAAAGATACTAACAGAATATACATACACTTCTTTTAGTTGTCCTCACATCCAGGCAGGGTTCAGACAGGATTTCTTTAACAAATAGTCCGGGTTCCTTCTTAAGAGGCTCCACATTCTTTTCGCTCGCTTCTCTTGTACTATTGACTAAAATAATATATATATATATATATATATATATATATATATATATATATATGTATCAGAAGAGTTGATAATATAAAATAATAACTAATCATAAAACGCGTTGATTGTGGGTTTGATCTTCACTTGTGGGAATTAATAAATTATTTTCATTCTCTAGTTTCTAGTCAGCTTATTGTGACTTCCCAAGGGCACTCAACGCCGGCGAAAACATATGAGATACTGACTGACTGACCAACCACTAGGCTTTGACCCTGGCGCCTCTGATCGAAAATATTTGGTACACTGAAGAAGTTCCTGAGACAGTTCCAGACAACAGTAACTAAAGAAGTTACCTTGTGTCACTGCAAGTGCAGAGGCACTACTTTGTTACCAAGTAAGTCATTTCCCTATAATAAGCTAATGCAAGACGTCGTCCGCCACTCACCTCAATTTGGGCGGAAAATGGAGAATGAAGGGTTTTCATACTCTCTGATTACGCTAGAATAAAAATATTGATACATACCCGCCTCAACTTCCATCGATGGTTCAGCAGGTTCCGGTATACCAGAATACGAATGTCTTTTGTTATACAAATTCGATTTTATTTCTTTCATATATTTCCTTTGAAGATTTAAATATTTATTTCTTAATGCTTTCCACTCAGACTTGGGTAATATTTGTAATCCCCATAAAGCATCTTTTGCTTCTTCGTCTTTACTTAGGGCCTTCCCCTTTTCTTTTGATGTTCTTTTCTTTAGTTTTTTCTTTCTGGGTGTGTTATCTAATGGTTTGTTTTCTTCTTGGCTTGTCATTTCTTCTTTTGACTCGACATCAGGTGTTTTGCTTTCCTAGTTTTGTTTTAAATTAATCATTGATGATTGATTGAAGTCATTGTGGCATAGTGGCGTAGTTTACGCGATTGTTGTGGATTCCACAAAATGAAAATAATTAAAATATAATCATTCTTCCGAGTCGGAATTTTGAGGCCGTCATGGTGCAGAAGCAGCAGAACAGTAAACAAGACGGTAGATAGTAGATTAGAGTAGATTCAATTCCGACTCGGGGAAAAATATATTAAATATTTTCATTTCGTCACTCTGGCAACTATGCAAAGCGAAAGCAAAACTATGCTATGTTCAGTTCCTCCGCTCAACACGCAATACCTCACGAATTCGGTGGAAATGGGGACCGGAAGTGTCTTTATGGGGAAATGAGGAATGGAGAAGAAAATGTCACTATAATTTATCTATTATCATTTTTTTAATATTGTTGTGACACTGGTGTCAATGAAGGTTTAAAGCATAGCATCAAACATCTTCATTCATTTGTAAAAAACCAAAATATTATTTTTTCCTTACCTCGGTAGGTGTAGTTATACTTTTGTTCTCATCCTGGAATATGTAATCAAAATTAAATATGATATAACATTTAAAAAAACCAGCAATGTGCACATCACTCTTACATGGTTTCTCCAGGTAAATTGTCGGTCAAGATTAGACAAAAGGATTTTAAGTAAAAAGCTGAATAATATGAATAATAAAAAATATGAATAGTGAGTAGCCAGTTGTGGCATAGGATCACAAATTGTGACTGTAAACTGATTGGTTCTGGGTTTGATCCCCACTTGAGAAATGAAATATTTATTTAAATTTATATTTTCATTTCTTTGCTCTGTGGTCGAGACAAAGGTACATTGAGTTCCACCACTCAATACGCGATGCCTCCAGAATTTGGCAGAATTTGGAGAACAGAGTGTCTTAACACTAGGTTTGCACATAGCAGAGTAGGCAGAGCCTACCCTACTATGTGTGGGATACAGTGTGAAGCTGATTTTTTTTTATCAGTTTATATTACTTATCCATTTCCAATGATGATAAATAGCAATATACATTATTTTTCAAAGGAAAAATGTGGAAAAGGTACAATAATCCACTGTATGCTATATAAAGTGTGAACTTATTGTTTCTGAGTTTAGCCACAACAAATATAATACAGATAATAGTTGAAATACTTACAGTTGGTGTGTAATTTTTTTTTTCACTGTCTGATTCATGATCTAGTTTTAAGTCTAAGGTTTTTGGCTTCTTTTCTTTATTCTTTTTTATTTTTTTCTTTGGTGGCTCATACTCATCTTTTGTTTCCTGATTATTATCAGAATTTTCCTCCACATTATCAATATTAAACATTTTAATAGATGATAATTCCTCAGGTGGCATGCATGAGGGCAATTTGCAGCCCATTTTGGAAAATGCTGCAATACACTTCTGAGCCTCTTGATATTTTGCAAATTCAATAAATGCAAATCCCTATAAAGAATAAAATTTATTCAATAGTCATTCAAATTTTCACTAATTTAAACATTTGGTGTTAAATATTCTCAAGTACAAAATTTTCTCCTATTTATTTTCAACCAGAGTTTAAAACATTACATGTTGAGAGGCAGAAATGAACATTGCATTTTGTCAGGGCAAGAAAATTAAAATAAAATATATTGCCCTAAAAAAAATTAAGCCCTTAATTATTTTCAAATAACAATGAAAATATAAATTTACCTTGATTTTGTTCGAGTTTTTAAATTTTGGAAGTGAAACATATGCAACTTGGCCATAATCTGAAAATACTCTTTGTAACCATTCTCGATTAGCTGAAACTGGTATTGACTCTACATAAACAGTTCTAATATCCGCATCATAAGACTTTAAAATAGTTTTTCTTCTAACCTAAAAACAAGTTATTATAAAATTGAGTTAGCCATATTTAATAAGCTTTATATCATTCAAGATAAAAACTTACTTTAAGTTTATCTTCTGAAAGTTCTAAGAATGTAGAATGCTTCATAGATTTTATAATATCAGTAATATCATGGGTCATGGTGCGAATCTTATTAAATTTGAGAAATTCTGAGAGCGGTACGAAAGGATCTCTTTTAACTAAATCCCCAAGAAATCTGTCTTTGCTAAGGTTAGCATCACTAAAATAAAATTCCATTTGTTTCATTATGTTTTCGTATACTTGTTTTTTACGGTGGCGAATTCTTTTTCTTGGATTATTTTCCTGTTTGGAATCTTGGTCAACCGTAGTTTCAGATTCAGACATGTTGTTCACAATTCATAGATTATTCTTTAATATCGGTTTACGTAAATATACTTTTTTAAATTTCCTAAAACCTAAAAACTCACACAAATATAAATTTGTTTTATTATTTATTTATTCTTATTTGTTTTATCATAAAATTACGTGAGTTATTTGACTTTTGTCATTTGCGAATACAGACTACAGAATGACAGAATGAGAGGAGGACTGACTTTTGACATGTGTAATTATTGGGTGGATATTTCTGGACATCAAATAACATACGATTTAAACATTTAAAATCAATAAAATAAATTTATTTAAAGTTAGCTAGGAAACAATGTTTCTACAAATATTGTACTTCGAAAACGACTTTGTTTTGAAATGATATTATCGAACTGTGGCATTATGTTTCTTCAAGTGTAGAGCTACCTCTACACTAGATAATTTATTTTTAGGCTTTAAAATATATTATTCAATATTATAAATAAAAAAAAGTAAAAACTCACTTTACAGTATGTTATCACCAAGCCGATACATATCCTCCAGACCGCTTATTATCAATAAAATAAATCGCCACTCTAAATTCTAAGGCTGGACTACACTGTACTGGTTACCGAACGTTATTAGTCCGATCTCAGTCTATTAAAATATTCTTATACAACAAGCAATGAAACTACAGAGCATTCATATTATAGTTGCGGTCAAATTTCATATAAAAATATTTCTTATATATAAATATTTTAGCGGACTGACATCGGACTGAAAGCAAATCGTGACCAGCACTATAGTGTGAATACACCCTAGTTAGTTCTCACTCTCAGTCCCCAACTAATGGTTGTCATATTTTCTGATTTGTAACCAAATTGTTGACCGAATGCATATTAAACATTTTTTAGTTATCCATCATTCCATGCATAACACAAAAGTGATTTCTTTCCAGATGTTTTATAATAAAGAATGACTGATCGATCTATAGCCGTGAGTACATAATTTTTTTATTTTTGTTTGGCATTTCTGTATCTCGACAGCCACTAAGACTGAACTCGACTAAAACTATGCAAGGTGATTACTATTTGTTTACTTCTTAACTAGTGTAAACTGAATTATTTTCTGCCCTGCTTTTTATAAATTATATGTATGAGTTAATACTTATGTTAGTATTCTTTATATGTATCTTATTATTTTCTATCCTTTAGATGTTTTTTTACAGTCTCGTCCTAGTCTAGAACAAGTGGTTGCTATTGTGGATTTTATGGAAAATCATCCTTCGTTAGCACTAGGTCAATTAAGAGGTCTAGAAGGTCGTGATGAAAGCAAGAAATTGTGGTTTAAATTGACTAGAATTGTTAATAATATTACTGGTCCCACTAGGCCTATGAAATCTTGGATTAAAGTAAGTATGTTTATAAAAATATATTAATTACCTAATACTTGATAAAAATATATTAATTAAGTAAATTCTAAATAAAATTTGTGGCTAAGTGTTTCTTATTTATTTCTTCTACTATTGACCTTACAATATTGTTCTAATATTACAGTATTGGGCAGACAAAAAGTCAAGTGTTAGATCAAAAGTAGTAACAGGAAATGGAGATCCTAATACTTTATGTTCAAATATAGAAAAAAAAATTTGGGATCTGTTCTTGGTTAACAATGGAGGAAGTGAGTACTGTGTACATTGTTTTAATCAAAATCTAGATAAAATATGTATTCAAAAGTAACAATATTATGCAAACCATTTTATATCCTATCTTCCTCATATAAAATTATAAATTTCAAAGTTTGTAGGGATGGAAGATTGTTCCATTTCCACTCAAATATTACTGAATTGATTTAGATAAAACTTACAGTAATATAAATTATACATTAGAGTAACATATAGGCTACAATTTTTGTAAAGATTATTAATAAGCTAAAGTAGGTGATGCCTAATTCTAATAATCAATAAATAATACTAATATTTATCGCAAGAGTACACAATATGCATTATGATGAAATTAATGAATATCTGGAATATACTATCATCTGGAATCTATAAGATACTCAATTTTTCAACACCTAACAGTAGATATATTATGTTTTGGCTCATTTTAATAGGCTCTATAGATATAGGATGATTTTTGTTGAATTTATATTCACTAAGTTATGTAAAAGTAAAAGATTTTTATACTTCATTTACAGAGAATCGTAATTCAGTGAAAGTTGAATCACATTTTATGGAAGACACATTTTATAATGAAGATAATATGGACCATAATCATAAGAATGAACCAGTTCTTAATTTTGAACCAGCATTAGATTTTGAAGAACGCCAAATGGTTGTTATGGAAAAATTAGTAAGTTCATCTTTTCAATTTTATTAGATATCTTGTTTATAGTTACAATATTGTTTTATATCTCTTATTGGTAGAACATTGCAAACAAATTTTTGAAATGAAGAGTAACTCTTTATTTTGTCAATATAACATTTCTAAATAAGTACCTTAAATATAAAAATCATCAGTCATTCAATACCGGCCATTACAAAGGTTCTTATAAAAACATATAAATTTATGTAGATTCTTATTTATTTTTCTTAAATATACATTAGTTTATATAAAATAATTAATATAATAAATATTCTATTATAGTACACCACACAAAATATAAAATTAACCTGTACCGAGAGACATCTTTAAAAATGTCCAAATAATTATCCCCTGTGTGATGTTTGTATTTGGCATGCTATCAAATTGCTATCCTTTCATTTTTCTCTATACTTTGTGCAAGATAGAGCAATATTAGAGGATAGAAACCAGTTTCCAAAAGTTTTAAAATACTGTTTTTTTAAAGAGTGCTCCTGGAGTTCGCTCTACAGATGCATGGATATGTACTAAATAGATTTTGTCCGTGGCTTCGCAGCTGTAATCAGTTATCTATTGTACTTACACAAACAAAAACACCAATTATAAATACAGATATACATAATTGTACAATGTACATATTATATTGATTGATGCCATTTTTACATCTGAATGAATGACACAAAACGGAAAACAAACACAATGACATAATTATGTTATTTGAGGTTAAATAAATAAATAAGAACTATTTATAACCTTAATGTTATGCCTTCACATAAGCTGGGTTAACACAAGCCTTTCAGAGTTAAGATGTCTTCCACATAGCGTAGTTATATGAAAAACCGCAACCAGAACCTAGTAAAAGTAATAGTAACAGTATAACATTTTGTTTTTAAAGTTTACGCTGTATCTCGGGTCTAAAATTAATATTGTTCTTGCAATACTTTATATATTGACACAACTTCCTTATTTATTTACATTTTACACCAAATGTTAAGGGAAGCTTGCCAAAATTCAAAATTGAATGCAGTCATTTAAGTCAGAGAAACCTTTTCAGAGATTAGCGTGCACAAATGCAGACAAACCAACAAACAGACAAATTTAAAAAAGTTTTGGGTTCTTTTATATAGATAAAGTAACAATTTTATTATAAATATAGATTGTTGGAAATGATAATTAAAATTGAATTTACAGGTGAAGGTGATGACTGAGCAAGCGGCCGCCATGACGCAGTTGGCGAACGCGTCGCGAGTTAACGCTCAAGCTATGGAGCGATTAGCGGAGGCCTCACAGATACAAGTCAGTAGTTTCGGAAGTCAGTTTATATATTATATAAAATACTTCTTACAAACAAACAAACAAAAAACATTTTTAGAAAACATATAAAAAATTGAACGCAGCTGGATTCGAACCCACTGTTACACCCTCTGTTATAATCCGTCCAAACGCTCTGATTACTCTGACTGAGCCATACGTCGTTATTAAGGTATGTGAAAATTCTTATATGCATATCGCTACCCACTGGATTGTCTTATAATTTTCGTAATTTCGTTAAAATTTTTCGGGAACAACAAAATAACAACATAAAATTTTCGGGACATTGCGTGTTGAGTAGCGGAACTCAACGCCGCTCTTTATCTTGTTGTTTGTCAGAGCGGGTCAATGAAAATAATTAAAACATCCGATTGGGAATCGAACCCACAACATTCACAGTACAGTCAAACGCTACGACAACCACGAAACTAAAATTTATTTCTCTTTTCATTGCAGGCGCATGCGATAGAACGTATAGCTAACACATTTGAATCCATAAGTGCGGCGACACACGACGTGAGAGCCGCCATTGTTGATATTGATTCTACAGTAAAACGAATCTACACTGCCCCCACTTAGCAGAAAAAATATATTGAAAACACGTTTTTTTTCTGCTTAACGCTGAATACATTGCAATTGCATGAATTCAGTATCCCGCATATTGCAGGGCACTTAGTATTAAGACATTCAGTTCTCTATTTTCCGCCGAACTTTGGAGACCTGAACGTGCGTGTTGGGGTGGCGAAACTCAACTCTGCGCTGTTCCTTGCCTTGGGAGTCGAACCCACAACCCTCACGTTTACAGTCACACTCACAAGAGTGTGACTCCAAACGCCTGAAAACTGTCTCACGACTGCCTCTTTATTTTATTAATGTAAATATTTACAAAAATGTGATAGGTAAGTATGAAAACTATGTCAAGATATTTTTTGTTGTGCTATTTATATAAATTGAAATTGTGTTGTGCATACTATTAAATAAATACATTTTACTAATGTGTCAAAAATAGTTAAGTAACCTTAGAAGATTCTAAACACTAATGTAATTATTGTTAAGATAAACATATTTTAAATATAAATAACTATAATAATACTCCTTTCGTTTATTTAATATAGTCTTGTGGACTATTTAAAATAATTAAATTATTCTTTTAGTTGTGTAGATGACATTTGAGTATTTTTATTTTTAGTGATGCGCCCCACTTTCAATGTTTCGATATTTCGATTTCAGTATCGACTAAAATATATATAACGAAAATTTGTTAGTAGTGTTGACAGTTAAGTAAATTTTGTAATGAAAAAGCTGCAGGCTGATAAGTTTTTATTAGTCACAACTTTACTTACATATACTATAGGCACCAGTAAATGACTTAATTGTATATTTTTATCACAAAAAAATAAAAATTATAAAGTTTAATATAATATTTATGAGAAAAATAATATAAATTGCTTAAAATTTGTAATAGTCGAAAATAAAGCAAATCAAAATATTATTAACTTCAACGCTTCAATAATCAACACCTAAATATCGACTGAGAAGGAATATATGGGCGTCAAATACAAATTATCTTGTACAAAATACAAACGAAAACAATTTAGTGTATACTGATTTAAAAGGTTAGTTAGTACCAATATATAAAAACATTACATATCCATATTTTCGATAGTTATAAAATGTCGATCATTGCTCCTTGTCGGTTACTGGTGCCAAATATGGCTACATTGTATTTATGGTATATTGTATATAGAATAATAAATGCATAACTTATAAATGTCGTTATTACATTATTAAAAAAATACTTTATTGATATTTTGGACTTGCGCCAAAAATGTCAATAAAGTATAAAAAAGCCAAACTTTTTTGTTACTAAATTTTCAGTAAATGTAATAAAATAATCTTAATCTGCTGTAATGTCAGACATAGTATTAAATTATAATTTTAATGAATAGTTTTTGATTTTTTACATTTAATCAAAATAATAATAAAATTCAATTCAATAGCTATTTATTTTATCCTATATAAAGTAGATGAATAAAAAGTATTACATTAATTATTCTTTTTTTAATAAATACTTGCGTGAAGAGTGTGACCAGTGCATAAAGCAGGAATTGAAAAAGAAATCTGGAATATTGTGACTTGTTGCTTAGTTAGTTACGAATATTACAGTATTGGTCGACGAGTCTTTTGCGCATACGCATTCAGGGACTTCAGGGCGGCCACGACTCTTCGAATGTACTGTACTAAATAATTATATTAAATGCACTAATAGCAAACCAAAAAAGGCTGTATGAATGCAAGTATATATCTTGTGATATTTGGCTTTAATATTCCATATTTCTCGTTTTTTTTTCTGTTACGTCGTTACGAATTAAGTATTATTTTTATTTTGAGCTGCAAAATGAACTACTATTTCATAATAAGTTTCTACAATTACTATTAAGAATAAATCTATAACTAATAACTACATAACTAAATACTTGGTAATAGAGATATTGACAAAATTAGATATTTTTGGTTATTATAATACATTCCTATTATAAAATTTTATAAACTCCTCTTTTAAACATATACAAAGTATTGTTCTAGAATATGTACAGTATGCAAGTACTTATATACATATTTTAACGTGTCATCACCTTAAGAATCCAAATATGGCGGATAAAGAAGATCTTGGTGAATTTCTCCGTCTTCTCGTTTGAGCATCGGGCATCATACCAAGAGGGCCTTTGCTATAGGGCGACTGGCCTTGTGTTGTCAGAAAGTAATTGCCGTAGGTTCTAAAATGCAGAAATAATGTATATCAAGTTTTACTAAGAAATAATAAATCAAGTAGTAGGGTAGTTATTATACCTGCCCTACTAGGTTATACCTATACTTACCAATATATTTTTTTATATAATGGTAAGTATATGTTTAAAATTATTATGTTATATGCCTTTTTTTAACTTCATGCTGTAACCCGCATGTAGCAGGGTAGGCAGATGAATAATAGTGTTCAATACACCACTCCCACTTTCTGCTGAATTCTGGAGGCACTGCGTGTGGAACTCAGCGCCGCGCTTTTGCCTCGACACCAGAAGCAAATAAATGAAAATATGAAATATTTCATTTCCTCGAGTTGGAATCGAACCCACGACCTGTCGCGTTTACAGTCACACGCTTATGCTAGTCGTGGCCTCATTATTTTATATACCTAATATTAATTTATTAATTATCCATGACTAAATTGATAAAATTATGGTAAAATATTTATTAATAAATTATTTATATTAATTTTATATTAACGTATAAACAAGTATATTAACCGAGTATTAGTTAACTCTCCCATAAATATAGTGATGTTAGGAGGTGTAAGCAGATCGAGCCATGTATTGTAGTTGGCTGCCGCCACAGCCGGGAACGCGGTCGGGGATCTGATGGATTCTATAAAATAATGCCATGCCCGATCGTGACTGCAAAGATCTGTAATGAAATATTTAATTCACTTGCTATTCACTTACTCTCTTCTTTCCTATAAACTATTATTATAAGATAAAACAATTTTTAAACAATTTCAAAACTATTTATTGTAAACCATAATGCTAAACAAAATAAATTTAACAAATAAACAATAATAATTCATAAATAATAATTCTAGGCTTTAGCCTGCAACTCATTAGTTTTAGTAGTCAGTTAGCAGTGGAAGTTACCTCCAGAAGTAAAGAATTGATAGGTTCCTTTTGGGCAACCAGGTTGCATGCCATCACTAGAGTAATTAGGCCACAAGTCCACGGTCCCGCTAGATTTGCTTATACCATAGTATCCTGGGTTAGTGTGGATTATATCCACAAATGTTGCACAAGTTCGGTCTAAGCCGTTATGTATTGCAAACATGCCTTCGAAGAGAGCTCGCGCAGGATCTAGGCCTGTTATTCTGAAACAATTGTATAGATATTATTACTGCACATTCTGGTAAATGTAAAAGTTAATGTTTTAGCATTCTCCACTTGAGTGAAAATAACATTTGCTAAAATACGAACATATTAGGTATCACTTTTAATCTTTGTAAACCTTTTCATTAAGGAGTTATTGTCATTAAATTGAACTTACAAATTAGGATGCATAGTCTTTGCTTTTACTTAGTGTATTTCTTTTTCCTTGCTTTCGTACGATATTTATAATGAAAAATGAATAGGTACTTTACCGAGCTACAGGTTGACCTCTCTGGCGGGTCCACCTGCCGGCGTAAGCCAGGACGTGAGCGCCCAAGGAATATCCAACTAGATGCACTTGGTTCATGTTGAGGCCGCTTCTAGCTAGAATCATTAACGCTTCGCCAAATATTTGACCTACCTGAAATAATTTGTGTTTTTTATGTTTTTTCTTTATATGTAGGTAGGTTTGTTGTGGATGTGTGACTTGTTAGATTTTTTGTAAAACAAAAAAAGTCTATTTACAAATGATAATATTATGATATAAAAGAAAAACGTAAATAGAATTATCTTACACTCTTCGCCTTAGGCACAACTAACAGGGCGTAGCCAACAGATATACTCAAAAAATCACTTGTAGATTCTTCTTCCCAATCCAATAATAACACATTTCTTTTGTTCATATTTATATACGTTTGTAAAACTGCAGTAGTCGCTGGCCCATTGCATTTTCCTCTAAACCCAAATGTATATATCATCGTTTTGAGATTTGGGTCAAAGCAGCTGTCGGTTAGTAGAGGTGTTGGGTTGGATAGAGATACGACAGTATAGTTACTGAGAGAGCTATAATAATAAATATTGAGTTAAAAAATATACTTTTGTATATGTCATAAATATAAACTATATTTATATTTTTAAAAATATGTAAGTAAAAATGTTTTTAAGCATTTTTTCTTCTGTTAAATAAATAATGATAACTAATTCATGACGGCGTTCGGAAGTAAAAACCGAGGCTATATACAGTTTCTTATGTTAATTTTTTTAAATAAGCATAGTCTCTGAATAGCATATCTTTTGTTAAAACTGTCACACGTTTATAATAAATACTCTTCAGCAACAAACAAAAAACAAAGAAGTAAAGAATATTATATTTTTCATTTAAATTTATCTTAAGTATTTGTGTATATTTTACATCACTAATAATGTTTATGCCTATATTTACTAGGAACATCTTTAATACTTTTGAAAAACAAATTTGAAAAAAATCACAAGTCTCTGCATTTAATTACACCAGTAGAATCTTCCTTAGAAACATCCTAAATATGATCAAATATGGTATATGGTATAAAATCCGTCCATAAATGGCCTCTTTGAATGAGGCTTCTAGCAATATCAGAAATCCCAATTGAAGAACATCTTTGTGAGGACGAGCATATATGCTCGACTAAATCACAGAACACGAAGAGAAGAAGCACAATCCTAACAAACTCAACAACTAAATTAAAACTTGAAAAAAAAATACATATGTGTCTTTTATTTTTGGCATTATGTCGAACCACAAAAAATTCAAAACATAGAAAGTTAGTTTTCTACATTTATGATTGAAATCAATGTCTAGATAGACTGGAGCAATAATGTTACAAATAAAGTACTTAGTGTGTATGCGCTTGATGTTGATAAAAAATAATTGTAAATAAAGTAGGTTATTGTATATTATACGACGATCATAACAATAACGAGTTCCATTTACCATATTATAGATTGAAAGGCCGGAAGCGGAGATCGTTCACTGTTTATCTACGCTAATAGTATTTTTTTTGTTAAAATTTTAACAATAATTTCCAAATAAGCAATGATCATTACTTATTTCTAAATAATAAGGTTCAAGAGCACAACAAAAAACAAGAAAGTGAGGAACGGAAGTGTCTTAAAGGGAACAGAGTATCTTAACACTTGATTCCTAGGTTCAATTTGCCTTCCCTGTTATATGCGGGATAAATGCGTGAAACTAAAACGTTAAAATGCGTAAAATACTTTACACCAGACACCATATTTAAATAAATGATAATGGTCTCACGTCGAACAGGTGATTATCAGAGGAATTCAAGTGATAACGATATCACCCTCCATCGTTAAAGAGAGGTCATACATACTTAACAGTTGCTCAAACCATCATCAAGACAATAAAGGAAACGAAGTCAACAAGGTCTATGTACTCGTATTACGCACGAGTTAAATAATTCACGTCGTTAGAGTATAACCAGTTTCTTATGCAAAAACTTGACTTCATGAAAGAAAGCCAAATATTAAGTAGATTTCTATCGAGTAAACAATGTGGATCGTCCTCATAGTCTACTTATTGGACCATGGCGTCCATAACTCTATATAGGTAATCTGTTATTCAATACATGCTCGTCGCTTAATAATCTATGGAGATTAACTTCCAAAATGGTTCCCTTCTTCCTCCTTGGATTCACATTCATATTCTATTCACTTGGGTGTGAGACAAAATGTAAACAGAAACAAAATTTGTCAAACTTTTATCTCGCTTTATTATTCTTATTTCATTTTTGTATCGAAGGGTTTCCCACATATGATTCTAGCAGCTAGCTGTACTATTCTTATGTTGTCTTTTCAAATAATAAAAAAATGTTGCAAGTAGTACCTATATATTAAAAAAAAAACAAATTAAAACTATTTTTTTTATTAATTTAAATAAACTATATTTATATTTGTAACTTTAAATGAGATAAACACTTAGATAAAATTATATTGAAATGTAAAATAAAAATTACTCTATAATTTTTTAGCATTGGAATGTGTTCGAAGTTGCATAAGATGCTTTGGTCTTGCTTTTGGGTTTAATATATCAACTATCCATACCTATATTATAAATTCGAAAGTAACTCTGTCTGTCTGTCTGTCTGTCTTTTACGCAATCAGGGCCCAACTGCTAATTTAATTGTGATAAAATACTCATATAGAGATACTTGAGGGTCCTGGGATGAACATAGGATACTTTTTTTTCTCATATTTGTAATATTTTCGATATATACTAATATATTAAAATTCTTATTAATTTGACATGCAATTTATTCCGCCATGTTAATAACAACCGTCGTTGCTAAGCAACGATTTGCAAAGTTTGTTGTTAGAAAGAGCTTGCTTAACGCATCTCTCTATTGAAATGTGAAAATAATTTCATAAATATATTTAATAAATATTCGTATAGTTCAAGCAGGCGTAGCCGCGTTAGGGTCCACTAGTTTAAAATAAAAATTGAATCAGCTTCACTCTGTATCCCGCTCACAGCAAGGTAGGCAGAGGGAACCTAGTGTTAAATCACTCGGTTGCCTTTTATCTCACGGCTCAATAAATAGGGTATAGATGTAAGTAATTGTTTTTACTACTTATTACCTAATGCAAATAATACATTATAGAAAATATTAAATTTATAAATAATTTCCATTTAGTAGGTGCTTTTAAGAAACTAGATACTTCTAAATACGATATTAGCAAAAAGTGAACGCTCAATTAAATAAATTATAGTAATAAATAAATATTGCATATTTTTATTAAAAAACACCACTTATTGGATAAGAAAATCATTGACATTGAAAATGATGAAGTAACACACTAATCGGGCATGGTTGACTAGTACAGCGTATAGTGATGGAGGTCGCAGTTTAGGTTCCTATGTAAGTCGAAAATTAATTAATATAATATACTCAATTGCTGTTACAATATTTATGAAATTTCTATTTTATTTATTTTTGTTTTCTATATTTTGCATTGCAAGTAAATATAATTTTAACTCTGCACCTTTTTGAGTTCTGTAGGTGTTACCAATATCAATTTCTATCGATTATAAATGGAAAATAAAAAATACCGAGGCCGTTCGTAGCGCAAGGGAGAAGGATGGAACTGTAATGCGACGGTTGTACGTTCAATCCCCACTTGGGGGTAGGAATTATTATTTATAAATATTTCAATTTCTTCGCTCTGGCACCAAGGCAACAACCAACGTTAAGTTCTGCCCCTCAACACGCAAAGCCTCGAAATATTCAGCGGAATGCGGGAACGGAGTGTCTTAACACTAGGTTCCCTTTGCTCAAAAAATAAAATCACCACGTGCCATAACCGTTTGTCTTAATTAAGAAATAAATTAACTTCCTATGCTAAAAAATAGAAAATATTCAAAAATGTTAGTGAAAGTTAACATTATGTAAATAATATTAATCAATCTCGACGACCGCTATCAACTTTGATGAAATATAGAAACACGTAAGTGACAAACGCATTAAGTATTTTGTTTATATGATTTACATATAAGCAAACGAAATTTATTTTATTTATTTTTAGCTTAGAAATTTCATCAATAATAATGAAAGAAAAATAGAATGAGCTCAAGATGGACAAGAATTGTCGTTAAAATTAACATATATGTTTTCTTTCTTGTATTTTTGAGGCTTAAATTATTCCATAAGCATAATATGCTGAGAATGTGTAGTGCGAATTTAAATGAAAATTATTATTTTATATTTTTTCTGTACTAGTTAGAGTCAAAAATTTAATTTTATTACGACATTGTCGACAAATATATGCAATTCCTAATGGGATAAAAATTAGTTTTTTTTATTTTATGTATCTTACCTCATTAATCTGTATTTATACAACATAAAGAGGTTCTATTTTTTTAAATGAAAAAAAAATATATAAGAATATGTAAAATAATGTCATACATGTAAAATATTTTTATTTACGCTTTTATATTTTTTTATAAAATACCAAATAAAAATGGCGTTCTTTATAAATATCATATTTTTTGTGCAAAACAGAAAATAATTTATTTGTAAAAAATATTTAAAATTTTTCATTCGATATCCCTTTTCACGAGAGACGCATGTACATTGGAAGCTGAGTTGTCTAAGAGCTTTTTTATTCTATTTTATTACATGCCACGGCTAAGAAATGGTACAATTGTAATTATTATTATTATTTTTATTTATTTATATTTTAATGTTAGAGTAAGAATACGAACCACTACTACACTTAGATTATACTTTTATACTACTAGATATTTTTATACTTTTGAAAATATTAGATTTGTCTTTATATAAACATATTTTCGGAGCATAATTCATAACAAAATCAGTATTAGTTAGAAACGTAACTTAATAAAAAATAATTAAAAAAACAATTCTTGTTTTACTTGTATACAATACACTATTAATTAGCAGATAGTAAATATTACTTACGATTTGTAACATCTCAACCATGCACTTTGAGTGTTATCCAAAAGGACACCTGTAATATTATTTAAATAAAGTAATATGAAATAAAAAAACTAAGTTTGTATAATTTAATTTAAATATTAACTTTTCATTTTAACTAACCCAATAAAAAAATAATTGACGCCGAAATATTAAATTTACACATTTTTATTTTCACGCTCGTTCGGTACGGCTCGTACGGTAGTATCAGCGTGCTCATCAACACACCACGCATTCGACTATGCGATATCGCAGTCACGACCCAACCCCATATCTATATTGGAAAGAATGCCTGTAGAATAAAATAATTACGACATTATCCAATTTGCATAATATCTGGTGTTCACAGCACTTTCTTTGAGTGTGATATATGGTCGTGTAATGAAGAGAGCTGGTCCAGGTCTCTTTATTTGTCCTATTGAGAAAAATAAAATCACGGCCATTACAGCTACTCTAGCAGCGTAATATTACACATCATTTCAATATAAAATTGTAAATTTTTATTTTAGTTTCTCGCTGCTGTATTCCTCACATAGCGGGGTAGGCAGAGGGAACCTAGTCTTAAGAATAGATGAATTCTCGAAGCATTGTGTGTTGAGTCCTTGAAACCTTGTCTAGTCTTGTCTTGTCTTGTCTATTTTCATCTTGAAATCTTCTTTTTCATCTTGAGGAAAGATGAAAATATTATACATTTCTTTCCCCTGAGTGGGAATCGAACCCCATTGTGAACCTTTGTGCCACGACGGCTTTCGATATTTGTTTTTTATTCAATATTACGAATCAGACAATACAAAACGTCTTACTTTCTTTCGTTAATACTTACATGTGTAAATACATACCATTTAAATATTCAAAGGTTATTTAAAATCTTAATTTTCGAGAATATTCATATTCAAATGTATATTTTGTAATAATTAATATGTATTTTTTTACTCTTAATATGTTATCAGTAAACCTGTATAGATTATTTCAGCGTACACATACATATGAATACTTAAGAATTTAATAACATCGAAACATAATAATTACGATTGCGCTTCACAGTTGAAGAACTTAGTTTGTTTTGTAGAGTTATTGTTGCGTACGGAACCAGTCCTTTTCATTACACATAATACGCATGATATAAAAAAATACTGCTCTTTTGGTGCAACAATGACATAATTGCAATTAAAAAAAAGAAAAACAAGTTGAATATGCTAATGGGAAAAGATTGTTCACAAGCTATGCTAGCATCTCCTGCAGTATTTAACTAAATAAATTTTGTAACTCACAAAGTGATGTTATATCCCGCTATATCCCGCACATGGCAGGGCAGGCCTGGAAACCTAGTGCTTAGACACTCCATCCTCTAAAAACACAATTCCGTTCCCCACTTTCCCCCGAACTCTACAGACATAGCGTGTTGAGTGGCATACCTACGTAGTATATACGTTACATGTTACCTTCATTCTTATATTATGACGTCATCGTTCTGCAGTTAGAAGGTGAGATTTTTTATTATTGTTGTTTATGCCATGAGGATATATAGCCCTTATTTTCTATTATCAATGATTTTTTTTCTTATTAAGAATTTTGGAGTTCAAAATCAGTTCCTCTATCACCTATAAAAACTGGTCCACTGGTCCAATCACTGTATGTCACAAGACAAATGTCAATATTCCTATATTTAAAAACAATCGTGCTACATTGGCGAAGTGATATGTGCTCAACTGGCACGCTCGGAACGCCAGATTTAAAGAACCATACCATACCATACCAACAATCGTGCTACTGCATTTTTTAATGACAACAATTAAATATTAAGAAAAAAATATTAATATTGCTGATTCCATTTGTGTTTAATAGAATTAGCTTTTCGTGCGTCTTAAGATAATTACATTGATTTTAATAGGTATTCGTAAGCTAATTTAAGAAGAATTGAAATTACTGTTTTGACCTAATATATGTAGTTTAATTTTTATATCGACAATAACATGTAATTTTAAGGCTTAGTTCACCTTTGGCAATTGTTAAGATTAGTAAAATTTCAGTAGGTAATATAATATTTAAATTAAAGAAAAAACTAAATATTGAACGTAATTAAAAAGAAATATACTTTTTATATATTAAAAATGAAATTAAATGAAATCAGCTTAACGCAATATCCCGGACACAGCAGGGTAGGCAGTGGGAACCTAATGTTAAGACTCTCCGTTCTCCACTTTTCGTCAAATTTGTGAGGTATTGTAGGTTGAGTGGCAGAACTCAACGTGTCTGCTCTCTCTCTGCTACTTTGTCTCGATAATAGGGCAAGGAGCGAAAGTCTATGATCATTTCAAAATCTATTATTTATCGTAGAGACATAATATTTTCTTAATACGTTTAAAAATATATATATATATTTTTTATGTAGTAATTATGATTAAATGCATATATTCAATTTGATTGCTATTTTTCCAATTTAGGAACTGGGGAAATTTTATAAGAAGTGAAACAAATTGTTCATGAATCTGAACCTTGAGAGTTACATATACGAGTATTTTGTAAATACTAAAAATATATCTCTACTTATACATTACTCAAATAAAGGTATTATAAAAAAACAACATAAAATGCATGAATTTTATTAAAAACAATCATTGTACACATTTTTATTTACAAAATATTATAGCTTAAGTCCATTATTATATTTATTATTTTTACAAAATTTACTTGATATTGGAAAATGTTTGATTAATGCTACTAAGTCACAACTTACGTTCAATTCTTAATAACAACAAGAAAGTATTAACTTACTAAATGCTTATATTCTATATTTATTACTTATTTTATGTTTTATACGTATGCCTATTATTCTTAATTCTATATTATCCTAGACTTTTCGATTTTTTTTTTCAACAATAAATTAATATATTTTTAAATTTATCTATAGCGATTAGATAAATACTGATATGTACATAGACATCGTCGTTTTGAGTATTTATTTAAAAAAGAAAACGTATAAAGAAACTTTTATCTTTAAGTAAATAAGAAATGATTACAAAAATGTCAATAAAGATGGAATTACCTACATATATTTTTTGTAGTTGTGTGTACACTGTAGTTCTCTTTTTGTTTTATATATTTTTTTTGTGTATTCAGAACGTTTTCATGTTTCTACCAGACTAGAATATGACTTTGAAGACGACAAAGAATCTTAAGGAAGGAAAAATAAATTTTACCTGGTATATATACATATGAATGTCATGTTATGAAGGAAGAATCTGGGTTTCTAGTGCAAGACATGGACAAATTATGAAAATCGAAAAATAAACCATATATACAACTTTCACACTTTGCCCTTTTTGTAAAAAAAAAATGATAAATTAATTATGAGAAGCAAACTTTTTTGTGCGCCTTTTTCTTTATTGTTTATTTATACATATATGTATAATATACAGTATTCATTAATTATTATTTGTTACAAAAATGGCTATTATTTTAACTTCTAAAGAATCTTACATTTACTTAATCTTTGGTAAATATAGTCTACTTCATACAACCTCCATTTAACATTAACCTTAACGTACCTTAGGGGACGACATTTGAAAATCACAAATATTGTACTTCTGGTAAAATACAAATAAAATACTTTCATTTATTTATTACATTCTTGTGAAAACAGTTTCCCTCTTGATCATTTGGTCTCTTAACGTATCAATTGTTGGATATTTCACTTTCGTTTTTTATTTTCTTCATTCAAGGTGGGCCTGCAGCAACGTTATTAGGAACTATTTCTGACTCCTCATCAACAGAATCAGATTCACTTTCCTTATTGGCTGGTTCATCAGGCTCATCCCTCATTAATGTTCTATACTTTTTAGCGATTATCTCCCAATCTACTACATTTTCTATTCTCGTCATATTACTAAAGCTAAGTTGTGAACCCAAGGGGCTTAAATGTACTACTGACAAACGCGTTGAGTCTGAAATTACATTTTATATAAGTATTTTTATACTCTGGTCTGATTTAACTAATGAAATATATAGAAAATATATATTTTGAATGATAGAAATGTCTGAAATTTTACCTTTAGGCACAACTTGCCCCCTTTTAACTTTTGATAGCCATTTTGCACCAGCTTTTGATCTCGCGCTCATTTGATCCTGACGTTGCATACCGATCATATGTACTAAACTGGGACGTTTCTTTTTACTCAACCGATCCTGATAAAATTTTATAGAAATAAGTATTATATGTACAGCGAATCTAACCAATTTTTTAAAATGGTTTATTTTTAATGTATATATATCTTACCTTACACCTATGTATCAACCACATAAGCCACGTCGTTACTAAATTAAGTGGAGATGGCGCAGTATTCGTTCGGTGCATGTTGCGGATTAGTTTAGATAAGCCATACTTCCATTCTATATCTGATTGAGCCTAAAACATTATTATTATTGTGATATATTAGTTGTACATTTGTTACAAATTATACATTTCTTACTTTTTCTTAAAATAAATATCTTATTATGTAATACAATTATGTTATAAAAAGTTATCGTGTTTGACTGAAATAATAACATTTAACTAAATAATTATATTTATTATATGGAGCTATTCTAGATTCTTCTTGCGATACAAAATAATGTATCGATATTATCTTACAAAATAAATGTGAAAAAATATTTTGCAATATAATATTGGGTATAATTTACTTGATAACAATATTTGTTCGGTCCAAGTACGAGTATTGTACCACCACGACTTAGCCTTTACACTCCCGGCTCTAATATTGTAAGATAGTGCCTATTCAGAGCGCGTACTGTCCTCATAATCATAAAGCTACTTTTATTCTCAAAAAAATTTTATTCTCATCCTCAAATTTGCTATATAATGTAGGCCGCGTCTCCTATAATATTATAAGCATCCTATCACGAATAGCGTTCCTTAGTTTATTAGTTAGTTTGTTAGTATGTTTTTGTTACTTTACATTTAAAAAACATACAATCCTTGTTATTATTTACACGCTTCTATTACAGATGCAAGCCGCGTACACTAGCTAGTCAGTCCGTTCACGTGTGCATTACCTGTATCCTTTGATACGTGTCTGACATCATGGCAATGAGTAGATTTATCAATACCACAACCGACACCAACATGTAGATGCCGAAGACTATTTTGAACAAATAATTCGTCCAGGCCGGTTGCGTGTTGCTATCGTTCCGGTGGACCCTCGTTTGTTCTGTGGTCGTCTGGCCGAACACCGCGAAGAACAGCAGCTCAAACGAATATATTGGGTTCATAGTCACTGTGAACAACCGAGTTAAATGTGACAACAAATTTACCTGTATACGCTGGTAAGTGTCCGACATCATCGCAATAAGGAGCGTTATGAGCACCACAACGGACATCAACAAGTAGGCGCCGAACACAAACTTGAACAGGTTCTGCGTCCATAATGGCCGAAGAGGTGACACGTAGTTCAGGTCTGACAAAGTAATCTGGCCGAAAAGGGCGAAAAACAATTTCTCCACCGCCTCGATTGGTGACAACGTCGCTAGAAGACAACACTCGATCGACAAAGACCTCAGATTCTTATGAGCATGGAGGGGTATGTTAATGCATTAAATGTTTATTGAACAGTAGTCAGGCTATCTGGTAGTGTGAATGTAATGTTTGAGCAGCATCAATTTACCCCTTCATTTTAATATTTCTCTTATAGTATATTTTATAGACTAGAAAGATTGAATCTATAGACATTTAAGGCAAGTGCTATATTTTAAAGTTAAATTTAACATAGATATATAACCCACAACTAGCATTTTCGACTAAGTAACTAATGTTCAAGAGTGCGTTAAAGGGGTAGATTGATTTGTGTAAACATGAAATGTATTGTGTTCATTGATAAGTGTTATAATAATTTTAAATGTCATTATTAGTTACAGTAAAGGTGTTGTTTTTATAACCAATCGTAAATTAGAAAGTCATCAATCTACCCCAATCCCCTCTACTTGTGTCCATTGACAGCGTGGTCACAAAGTGCCACACAGACGACAAACAGCCAAACGTTACAATAGGATACCTTAGGACGCTGGTGTCAAACGCAGGACAAAAGCCTTGCGGCATGCGCAAAACAAACTTGCTCCATTGAATGCGGTGAGGTCGGCCACTCATTCCACTAAAACTAGATATATCGCACAAGGCATTTTCTGTTTACTCTATCTGGAAATTTATTTAATATTTTATCAATATGCTCAATGCAGGAAACCATAATGTATATCATAATGTAATTAGATGATAAAGACAGAAAATGCACGCGCAACAAATTATCATTATACTAAATCTAAACATTAATAATGATTGCCACTGATCTACGGCACTGTAGATATAGTAATGAAGACATGCCACAGATAGCGAGAGGTGTATATATAACATGACCCAACTCATTCTTCATCCCTGTGATTAAACAATACGTTGATTGACCTGACCTTATTGACGATGATGACATTCCCGACAAGGTGGCAAACGTTCAAGCTTGCAAGCGCATTGTAATCAAATAAAAATAAGCACATAGATTTAAGGCAATCATCGTAAAATGCAATTAATGAATTGAAGTATATTTTGATATTGTTTTTCTCTATTGCTATGATCGACTTACGACCAGTCACCCCTTGCTTTCTTCGATATGATTCTCCCGAAAACCATTGGGGATCATATGCTTGTCTTTTTGTTCGAAGATTATTATCTATTATAAGAATTTATTATAAATACTTTTATATTTTATTCAATTTATTAGGCCTATTAGGTAAATGAGTTATAAAATCTTGATGACATAAATTTGGTGAAAATTTTAAAGTAATTGGAGTCCTTACCATCTGAGAAAATTTTTCTTCTGGCTTGTCTAGCGTATTTATTGTCTTCTGGACGGTATATATTCCTGAACGGCTGGTTTAATGCTACAATGTGCATTGAGAATCCAAATACGAAAATAGCTAAAACTGCAAGAAATCGTCCCAAGTCTTTCATTAAGTCTCCAATAATAATCGCCCAAGGACCGAATAAATGATGGAAGGATAAAAAGTCCAATATTTGTACACAAGCTAACAAAAATGACAAAGCAAAAAATTGATTCCTACAGTACATTAAAGTTGGCCAATATTTAGGTAATACAAAAATCCATCCTACCACGTGCGTTGCCACACCAATCATACCTAATAGTAATACTGCTATCTTAATCCAACCTAAGCCAGATTTATCACTAGGATTTGTTAGCTCAAAAAGTAAAAGACCACTCAGACACACGAGTAGCATCCATTCGTACCATCTAGGTACTAAACTTTCTCTAAATATTGAATTATAAATAGGAGTAATCGCCACTAACGCTAATAAAACCATCAGATATATATGTGACGTTAGATACGACATAAACTTTATTATAGGAATTTTATTATATTTATGACCTAATGGAAGAGAAAAGACGAGCCAGACTGGCGGACAGATTATAAATGCGAAAAAAAGGAACATAATTTTGATGCCAGTCCACTTGAGACTCCCTCGCCAGAGTTCCTGAAATAATATGAAATGTTATTAAAATGGCTAATTTTTTAAAACAAGTATTGCTATAGTAGTCGAAGTTACCTATTTTTTACCTGAAGATATCTCTGAACAACTGTATGTGCGATGACCTCTTTTTGTTCATTTTCTATTAATACATCTAAAAACTCTATGTTTCTATTGTCAGTAGCAGTAAGTATATGCCCAGCAGAGTCTGCACCAGCCGCTAAAGCTAATAATTCTGTGGCCATTGCCTCACATTGCTTCCCAGCCGCTATTAAATCTTTGGCACGCTCCTTTTCCTGTAAAAAATATGCGAAAATGTCAGAATGATATAGAATAAAGAATAATTTTATAATTTTTATTATTATTACGGAAAATACCTTAGTTGATAAATTTATGTATAAATTAGATAATTTAGCTGCTGTATCAACGGGTGCTGGTGAAACCAAAACAAATTCTTCTATGGGTATATTATTATGATTTTTTGAGCAGACCATTAGATTGTATATAAATCTTTTGTCATCCATAAGCGATTGCGTGTCGTGCTCTTTGTGTAAAAGGTATTCTAATACGTCATTATGATTCTCTGAAGCCGCGAACCAAATGGGTGCACAATTCAAATTTGTTTCACTTTTTGGAGACGCCCCTGATTCGCATAATAATTTAACTACGTTTAAATACCCTGCTTTAGCGGCGCAGTGTAATGGAGTCCACCCATTTTTGTCTGTTGCATTTATTTCTGCTCCTTGCCCAAGTAAGACTTCTACCATTTGGTAATGCCCGTGAGTGGATGCGATATGCAAACCAGTCTTACCGTGTCTATCTGTACTTTGTAATAACTCTGCCGATCTGCTTAATAGTAAACCTACTATAGACATATGTCCACCAAAGCATGCCAAGTGTAATGGATTATATCCCTGAAAAAGGTTAAATAATCTTTATATATAAAAATCAGTGTTTGTTTATATGTTCCTTATAGAATCGTAAACTATGCATTTGATCATGTGATGATCTTTAGTAAAATTGGCAAGACCAATTTTCGACAGATGGCGTCACTCTCATTGTATATACAATATTATGAAGTAATAAGTGTATTTTCAGAAAGTAATAATAAACGTTATATATTTTAATATAAAAGTTATATACTTTTCCTTACATTTTCGTTGGTAGCAGCGTCAACTTGTACACCAGCAGAATTAAGTAATAATCGTACAACATTTTCGTTACCATTATAGGCGGCAAGATGGAGTGGTGTTAGGCCAGATTCTGCACCTAATATTGGTACTAACGATAGCCCTGTAGGGGGTTCTGATTTTACTGTTCCAGGTACTTGTGATAATAATTCTCGAACGGTCTCTGTAGGAAGATAGGAATTATGTAATAACATAAAAATATATATGTGACGTAAATCATTTTTATCAAATTAGAAATACCTGCTTGTCCATAATACGCAGCTATGTGTAAAGGGGTTAAACCTAATTTTTTACTAGATATCCTCAGTGTGTTTGTAGAACGCATTACATCTAACACATTTGTATGACCATGTTCCGCTGCTAAGTGAACAGCTGTTAAACCAGCTCTATTTTCATCCGTACAGGAAGCCCCAGCTCTCACAAGAACTCTTACTACGTCTGCATGGCCACCTTCTGCAGCTAATTGTAAAGGAGTCGATTCATTTAATTTATTTCTCGCTGATATGACACCAGTTCTATCGAATTTCATCAGTTCTTCTATAACTTTGACGGATCCTTGAATGGCTGCTATATGCGCGCAAGTATTTCCATCTTTAGTGGTGGCCATTACTAAATTTGGATGCTGTTGTAAAAATAATTGTACCACCTCGGAATAATTATTTTGTGCAGCAGAATGAATAGGTTTTTGGCCTAGTTCATCTGTAGCATCAATATTGGCACCAAGTTCAAGTAATAATTTACATACTTCAATTTGACCACTTGCAGCAGCCAAATGTAGTGGAGTTTGTTTTTTCAAAGTTAGAACATCGATCATTGCATTGTGATCCCTTATTAAAAATTTTACTAAATGCGCATATCCGTTCATAGCCGCTAAATGAAGAGCAGTTCGTCCATTCCGCGCTTTTGAATTGATGAAAGCTTTATTTGTTAATAAAGCATCACATACTTGTAGATAACCGTGCTCAGCAGCTAAGTGTAGGGCGGATCTTCCTTCAGTGTCAAACACATCTACTCTCGCATGATTTGATAATAATGTACTAACAAGTTCCATGTGGCCACGATTACATGCAATTAATAAAGGTGTCCATCCTACAGAGTTCTGTTTATTAAGCGCTCTACCAACATCAGCTGCCGACATATCGGCTATCATTTCCGTTAACACGTCATTATTACCAGCAATAGCACAAAAGTGAAAAGCCGTTTCTTGACTGTGTCTCGTCTGCAAAGTTACATCAGCACCATTTTGCATGAGACATTTTACGACCTCTTTATCTGCAGAAGCTACTTTAACTTCTTCTTTAGTTACTTGGCCGGCGCAATGTAAGGCACTTCTTCCGTCTTCGTCAACAGCGTCAATGTAAATAGTTGCAACTTTTTCTCCTTTATGATTTTTAACAAATTCTATTAAATGCCGTACAACGTCTGGTTTGCAACTTCGACACGCCATATGAAGAGGTGTTTCGCCTGCCTAATTTTAGTAATTTATGATATCGCATTTAAAAAAATCTTATTAAACTAATACTATTTAAATAAAAAACAAGATATATTTTTTTCCAAAAATAATAAGTAGATCATTTAATTTGAATGTGGTACCTTAGTTTTTCTTAATGGATCTCCTCCATCTTCGAGCAAGAGAACTAAAGTGGTAAGGTTTCCATATTTTGCTGCTACATGTACTGGCGTCATTCCATCTTCAGTGGCTTTGTTTGGTCCAGCGCCGGATTTCAGTAACATTAGCGCACATTTGTCCCCTGGTGACAGTTTTGTATAAACAATTACTATCATCGTAATTTTTTATCGAATAGAGAAGAGAAAAAAAATTACATCTCGAATAACTTAAGCGGGGTCGGAATATCTTAACACTGATTAATTATACAGCGGGAAGTTGAAAAAAAAAGTGAGATATAAAGTCTACCGTCAGGTATTCTAGCAGCAATATGAAGTGGGGTCTCCCGTTGCTTGCCCCCCCTGATATGTACGTCTGCTCCGTATCCCAGTAACGTTTCTACTACTGCTGGCTTACATGATTCAACTGCTATGTGAAGTGCTGTATAGTTATCCTGGGAATTGTAAAAAAAAGAAGTGTATGAAAATAAATATCTTTTGAAAATATTATTGACATAAAAGTATTATTCATCATTAAAACTTCAATATTACGTAATAAGGTAAACAGTAAACAGAAAATATGGTAGTAATAAGCGCAAAAATTGTAATAAAATAGTCATAAGTCAGAAAAGTCATTGTAATAATATTTTTTTTTAATTGATTATTGTTTATAAATAATATTTACATTTGTGGTGACATCGACGCTCTCGCCCTTTTGTAGCAGGGTGTTAATGATACCGACGTGGCCGTATCTTGCCGCTGTGTGGATGCTACGAGCGCCGTCCTGGAAAAAATATTAGTATTATTTCATCATAATTCTAAAATCTATCTAGTCAAATGTATAATGGAATGGCTTAATATCAATAAGCAAATTTATATCAGCATTGTTTTTTTTTGAGTATTTGTTTTCAAGATCTTTTAATTTCTTTTTTTGTCACACCAGGACGTCTCCAGCACAATACCCGCGATATGTGCCTGGAGTGAGTCCAACTGTGTCACTTGACGCCTATCGTAAATTCGAAACATTATTCATCTACAGTTTTTTTGCTGCATTGCTTTAACATTTTTAAAGGCTAATAAGCAATACATAAATAAAAAAATGTATTACGATTTTTTTTTATTTTATATCAGCTTTTGTTTCCCAGTGTAAATAATTACGAAGATACAATTTCAAATGATGATATAAAAATAAAAATTTCGACATAAATACATAATGACATGAATAGTTATCGTATCATATATATATATATATACTTATATTTAAAAAAAATATTGTACAAATAAATCCCTTTTTGCAAGTAAAGAATAATAATAATGTAGTGTAGTTATAAGAATTTATGTTTGCTGAAGTTAATGATTTCATTTCCTTTAATACAAGGGCATTTCGTGCGGTGAGCTAGTTTCTGGGAAATTAGTTGCTGTTTTACTGTAAAGAACGTGTATAAGGACGTCCCACGTGCTAAGCTAATATTGATTGCGTTGGAACCTCTGAAAGTGCCCATATCGTACACATTCATATAAAAAAATAAACTTTTTTAACTATAGTAGTAGTACAAGTTACCAACAACCTTCTTTTTCGCTTCCCAATGTATCCCGCACAAAACAGGGTAGGCAGAGGGAACATAGTGTTATGTCACTCTGGTCTCATTAAGATATTTCCGTTTCTCACTTTCCGCCGAATTCTCTAATAACTGTATATAGAGTGGTAGAACTCTGCGGCAAGCTTTGCACTTGTGCCCCACCCCGGGTGGGATTCGAACCCACAACCTGTAGAGTTTATAGTGGCACACTTGTGCCCCTGCGCCTCGGCTGGCTTTTGTTCTAATGTCAATTACCTTGTTAGGCATATGCAGGTAGACACCTTTCTTGAACAGCATCATAGCGCAGTCGGCGTGACCGTTTAATGACGCAATGTGCATCAACGTACTACCGTCTTTAGTTCTTTCAAATATTGATGCTTTGAACTTATCTGCCAACAATTCAATAATTGCAGCATGTCCATTTTCTGCCGCCAGATGCATTGGAGTTCGATCTATAAAATGATATTATCTTAGTTTATAAGTGATTTTAATATTAAATATATTAAAATTAATTAAAATGTAAATTGTTTCGATACAATTTTTAAAATGTCATTTTAAATTAATATTATGTTAATAATGAAACTTACACTTAAAAATATTTACACATCTAAATACTTCTTAATTAAATTAAGCCATTACAATACTTAAAAATAAATATTACCTTCATTATCTGCAATAGCTGCGTTTGCTCGTACTCCGTAAAAATATTTAACTAGAGGTTCGTCCCCTTCTGCTGCGGCAATGTGCAAGGCTGTTTGACCTGCACCATTGACTGCATCTACTGCTGCACCATAATCTACTAGGATCCGTGACATATCAACGTCTCGTCTTCTAGCTGCTAAATGAAGCGCTGTATCCCCCACTGGTGTGGAAGCCTGTACGTAATGTCTTAAGTTCAATCTAACCAATTGGCTTGTAAGTAAGATAAATCTAGTCAATTATATGTTTAATTTAAAGTAAATACAAACGGAAATTTTATAGCATTAAAGAATATGTTATGACCTTAAGCTGCTCCGCCGTCTGCGCACTAAGCAGCTCGCGGACCATACTCTGGTTGCCGGCCTCCACTGCCAGCAGCAGCGGGATCTTGCCTCTCTGGAACACCATGTCGCGAATTAGCTTTTTCCATTCCTTTTGACGCGCACGCTCTTTATTCAATTCGATAAAACTGAGCTCAAGTTTTTGTAAATCCCTAGATTGATTCGCGGGAGGACTGCGTATGCCTCCAGAGCGGATGTTTAAATTAGCACTGGTCGGCACGTCCCTGCCATTATCGGACATGGCCTAAAGGCTGTACTTCAGTATACTTTTTTCCCACCAACACTCAAATCCATACGATGCAGTGTCTATGCACGAACTGCTCACGCCAGTGCGGTGTGCCACTGCACGGAGCTTCCCAACAGTCACAATATAAACAATAGTTTCGACTTATGTGCATCGCAATCTTCGTCGTCGATTCGACATAACAATAAATGGAACAGCAATCTTTACCCGCATGCAATAGGCAACCTGACTTTTATGACGCCTGTACCCTCGTCCAGTTTATACGTACTTGATCCTCCATGAGAATTATATAAGAAATTCAAAGCGACCCTTGACAACCATGGTGAACTAAAACTGCCTTGCTCTAGTCGTGTCGTAGGGCGGACTGAGACTTATTGTATTAAAATTACTAATTTTGAAATTCAACGCTGACGTTATAACTAATATTCCGCGACTGATTTGCATTGTAAATTTTGCGTTGTGACGTTTACCCGGCGGCTAAAGCTCGACGGATAATTAGCTAGTTTCTATTCGTGGGGGTGGTTCGTTTTCGCCGTTGGAATGTCGTTAAAATGAAAACCTTGTACTAGTTTTATATAATTTTTAATAATTTACCTCGCGATGATGTCTAATATTTCAGGCCGAAATTTAGTGAGCTTGATCAATCATTTAAATATTTGGAAATTTTTTCATCAGTTTCAGTAGGCGCGTTTTGTTTACATGTTTTTTCATGAGGGGAGTCACCGGTGGCGACGGCGGTGCCAGGCGGCAGAAGACTGCACGCGATCATCGTGACCAACGCTGCATCAGCTCTATTTACTACGAAAACTAGTAAGTAATGGAAACTCTAAGACAACATTGTAAAGTTGAAAGTATATTGACTTTCATGTAACTAGCCAGCGACGACGTTTACAGCATTTACGACCTATCAGTGAAGATTAAATTGGTACATAAATAATAAATATTTATGAAATATGCTAATATTGACTTTGATGTATGTGATACCATAAAAATATAAAACTTAATAACATATAAACATATTTATATTATTTTTATAGTTTTCATATGTACCTACACATATGTACGAAATAGAAATTAAATTAGAAATAAAAAATGCTTAAAAAAATAACGTAAAATTATGTAAAATGTAAATTAATAATTATAATGAAAATGTAATTGTTTATACATATGTTAGTAATTCATATACAGGATGTCCCAGGAGCCAACGATAAAACGAAACCAGGTGATAGACCAAGTCGTGACAGTTATGAGAAAAATATAAAAAAAAATCTTTGTCATGTATTTTTCATATTATATTGATTTTAAAAAATATCGCAAAAACCGACACCCTGTGATGGTTTTTCAAGTCCCAGGACTACAAATATTACTCTTTGTTCATTTTTTTTTCTGTAATGTAATCATGAGTAACCCTTCTGTGAATTACAGTTTAAGATTTAAACATACCTGCATCAGTTTTCAATAAAATGTGGTGTTTTTGCCAAACATTAAATTCAAAATATTTAGTACACCCAACTTTAACCGACTGTACTATAAAAAAAATGTACTACACTGTTTTTGCAAGTAACTTTAAAAGTTGGCGCATTTAATCTGGATTCCGAAATGGTACGACACTTGCTGGATTACTTCTTTGTTGAAGAGAGAAAAATCGAAATACACGATAATCGGGATGACGTTCAGCTTTTTGGTATCTTTTCCGATACATTCTAGCTGCAGCATTTGCGTTACATAACCATTCTCCATGAATGAAATGCATATTGGCAACGTGTCATAGACCGAGTATATGGCCTGCGAGAGCCCGGATTCGAGCACTGTTCTTATAATTCCTGGGCCAGCCCCTAAGTCGGATAAGCGTTGCCTGGGCTAAGTGTTTAGTTTAGGGAGGTCACTGGTGTGGTCTGTGATCGCAGGATACTTTCCAAACTCTTATCCGTCTTATAGAAATCGTGATCGATGACTCCAGACTCGTGCATGACGGATCCAAGGTACCTGAACTTTTCCAACTTAGGGGATGACCCAGGACTTATAAGGACAGTGCTCGAGTCCGGGGTCTTGCAGGCGATATACTCGGTCTTTGACACATTGCCAATATGCATTTCATTCATGGAGAATGGTTATGTAACGCAAATGCTGCAGCTAGAATGTATCGGAAAAGATACCAAAAAGCTGAACGTCATCCCGATTATCGTGTATTTCGATTTTTCTCTCTTCAACAAAGAAGTAATCCAGCAAGTGTCGTACCATTTCGGAATCCAGATTAAATGCGCCAACTTTTAAAGTTACTTGCAAAAACAGTGTAGTACATTTTTTTTATAGTACAGTCGGTTAAAGTTGGGTGTACTAAATATTTTGAATTTAATGTTTGGCAAAAACACCACATTTTATTGAAAACTGATGCAGGTATGTTTAAATCTTAAACTGTAATTCACAGAAGGGTTACTCATGATTACATTACAGAAAAAAAAATGAACAAAGAGTAATATTTGTAGTCCTGGGACTTGAAAAACCATCACAGGGTGTCGGTTTTTGCGATATTTTTTAAAATCAATATAATATGAAAAATACATGACAAAGATTTTTTTTTATATTTTTCTCATAACTGTCACGACTTGGTCTATCACCTGGTTTCGTTTTATCGTTGGCTCCTGGGACACCCTGTATATGTAACATTTACATAAATAACAAATTACTTAAAATACATTAAAGTTATGCTTTAAAATAATAATAAACTGAAACATTTTTTTTGATTTTGTTAAATATTATTAATTATTCTAATAATTCCCTTACCCCATCTGTTCGTAGCCTTATGTCTTTACCAGCAGCCGTGAGTAATGCACGTAGAATACTCGTCGCCGTGCCAGTTTGTCTGCTTGCGACCAGATGAACCGCAGTCTGTTGGCGACTCTATAGGAATATAAAATAATTTGTTTTAAATATTATTTTTAAATAATCACATTATATCTCACCTAGACCAGGCCGAGACTGACGTGATGGCTGTAGGTTCGATTCTCAATCAATCCTTTCCAATAACTAAGTATGCTCCTCAGCAAGTCTCATCAAAATTCGGATCATAAAACTCGAACCACCCAGTCCAGGTTAGGAACAGAACTGAAGACTGGACATCATCTAGTCCTGATCTTAATTCACTGGATTATGATTTATATGGTCAGTTTTAATCAATTACAATTTAATAATTAATTCTCTATAATTGTATAAAAAGTATTTTACCCCTCCCGTAGCAAAGGGATCAACACCTCTTTTTGATAGAAGAAGTTTAACGATGTCTTCTCTGGAGTACATTGCAGATATGTGAAGAACATTGTAGTTGTCCTGAAAATAATTAGTTACAGTACTTTGTTTTTTAATCCACTTGGGTTAGAGATTGAAAATTATATATAGTACAAGTAAATTACTTGCTCTACTTCATAAATTATTAATAGAGTTTGTCGTTGTCCCATAATTAAGTACTTTACGGATATAGTGTAAAAACTCATTGCATTCTACGTTTCACCTATTCTATTCATAATCTTTGTGTATCCGGATTGTTATTTTGTTATCCTTTTATTTTCCTAAGTTATGACTTTTAATAATTTTTTTTATGCATTCTCATAAAAGAACCTTTCAAGTAACTTGTCAATAAATATTTCTAATAAATAACACTCAACTAACTTCTCAAAGAATATTTCTAATTTTTATTATATTTAATTACTATTATTTTTATTATATTTATGTAAAGTAAGTATGTAAAGTAATTTTCTTATAGTCACTATCCAGGGCTGTTATAGAATCTACTCGTAGTGTCTACAGACGCACGCTACGTCTGCGCGCACGTGTCAAGATTGACTTCTATCAAACAGTGCATCGCGTGATGTTCATTTATTACTTAATTGGAATACGGATATAGCTGAAGCTGAAATGGATAAACATGTATAATTACGAGTATGTTCCAACAAGAATTACTATATTTATTTTATATAATTGTTTGTTTTCTAAGACAATGGTTCTGGTATTTGAAAGGAATGAAGATAGGACGGAATGCAAGATAAGCATGAATGAATGAGAACAATACCAAAAAAGATCAGAAAAATCTGAAGGGGCATGGACAAGGCGAAAGAGGTATGAAGAGACAGTAATTTGGCGTTCCGTTCTCTCTGTCTACACCATTATAGGTAAAGCTTGAAGATATAAGAAATTATATAAGTTTCTAAAATATTAACTAAGCAAATTTTTTATTTGTAAAGCTTTTAAACTATATTAAAGTTTAAAGTATGTAGTTTGGTCCTAAACACTATTTGGTCACCGCTCCTTAGGTCTGTAATTATAAATCGTTTTCAACTCTAAGATCGATCTTGAGAGCGAAACTCTTTTAGGTGAACCAATCTAGTACCTAGATAATACCTAAAACAATTTACTATGAGTACAAAAACTTGAATTTCCAAGTTTTCTCTATTTCCATATCTAAGGTAACATAACGCTAAATCTACCAACATATGTAAGTAGTTTGCGACTTCAAATGTGTAATTTGCGAGTTGCGTGCTAGGACCTAGAAGTGGTGGTCAAGTCGTGAGCCCGATGTTACGGTTACCGTAATGGCACGTCATTTTATGATTCAAACGTGATTCATAAAAATGGCCAAACTTTGATTGTAAAACTTACAAAAAAAAATAGCTCTTCCGTCGTTTATTTCTTTTATAATATTCTACGTAAAATGACTTGGTTTTTATGAAAAGCTAACTTTTACAACAATTCTAGAAGTCATTGAAAAAGGGTGTTCTATAACAATGGCGATTTGTTTTATGTAGATTTGAATTGTATTTAAGCAATTTCTTTAAAAGCTTGAATATTTCTACTAAAATCAGAAAAAAACTGAGACCAGTTGTCGCCACAAGCGTGTGACTGTAAACGTGACAGGTTGTGGGTTCGATTCCCGACTCGAGGAAATGAAAAATATAATATTTTCATTTCTTCGCTTTGGTGTTGAGGCCAAGAGCGACGTTGAGTTCTGCCACTCAACTCGACTCGCTCTGCCTACCCTGCTAAGTGAAGCTGGAATAAAAAAAACTAAAATAATATTCAATGGCTCGTACCAAATATGGATTTAGCAATTATTTTCTTAGAAAACTATATTAAATGCACGTTAAGTTCAACAGAAGGCGGTCGCGCTTTGTATGTCGCAGCCAGGCGTGACCTCTTATGATTATAAATTGCCCATATCTAAAATCTAAAGGCTTGTAGCACATTCGCTAATGTAGGTAGGTACTGCCCTAAATACGTTTTGCAATATTTCTTAACATTACGAGATTTTATTATTATGCGATACAAAAACACTAAAAGATTATTTTATTTCTCATAGATATTTCGTAATAAAAAGGTAAGTCATTATTTAGCATTTGATGGAGGTTAATAAAAATACTTACATTGTTTCTAGCGCCAACATCTGAGCCAAGTTCTATGAGCCTCTCTACAAAAGACGTGCGGTTGTCCTTGACAGCATACATGAGGGGTGTCATGCCGGTAGTCTGAAACAATTTAAATATATCTATTGAGGCAAATCGTGGCCAGTCGTCAGCGTGCAGACTGTAAACCTGTAAACACGGCAGGCTGTGAGTTCGAAATATTTCATATTTTCTTTTCCTTGCTCTGGTCACGAGGCAAAGTGCAACACATAATGCCTCCAGGATTCGGCGGAAGGTGGGGATTGGATGTGACTTAATAGGAACGGAGTGTCTTAACAGTAAGTTCCATCTGCTTTGTACGGGATATAGCGTGAAAAAAAAAAAAAATATATATATTTAATTAAATAATGGTAGAAGACATATTACAGGTTTTAAAATAAAAAAGCAATACCTTCATAAAACTTCTCATTTAGGACAATTTTAAAATTATCCATAATTACAACTGCATTGTTATAAAACTTAGAAATGGAAATTATTTATTAGAATTTTACAGTTGTGGACTACTTTTCTGGCTGGTAATTACCAGCATATATATAATTATATACATTAATACACATATATGTATGATACACATTGAGGCCAGTCGTGGCGCAGGGGCAAAAAGTGTGACTGTAAACGCGACTGATTGTGGGTTTGATCCCCACTCGAGGTAATGAAATATTTATTTGGGTGTCAAAGGGGCAGGTAACATACAGCAGGGTAGGTAGTGGTAAGACACTCCGTTCCCCACATTTTCGTTTCCGCCGAATTTTTTGAGAAAAGTGGAAAAGTTAAGTGGCGGAACTTATCTCCGGGCTTTTGCCTTGTTGACAGAGCGAGCAAGATAATCCATAGTCCCGATGGTCCCGAGTGGGAATCGAACACAACCGTCGCGTGGCCTCAAGTGTAAATATAATAATGTAAATTTTCCTACTAGTAGGTAAGGAGTTTTCGCGTGCCGTGCTGTATGACACTGTAATAGGTTCTTAATCGGTACTGTTGCGTTAATAAGCCTAAGGCGTGATTTCAAATAATTATACTTCGAATGACGAGTTCCATTCGTAATTAAGTATTTTAATTATATTATTAACTAGTGGACCCGGACGCGGCTACGCCTGCTTCAACTATAAGAATATTTATTAAATATATTCATGAAATTATTTTCAATTCTCAATAGAATTAGTAAGAAAATATAAGCTCAAATAATCAAAAAGAATAATAAGTAGATACACATTATTAGAAAACAATATCTGAGTTATTGAAATGAACTAACAAAAGGATTAAAAGTAACTAAAGGATAGGTATTCTGAATATTAGAAAAAGTACCTAAAGTTTTCCGTACGTGCGTACATAGATATCGACTCTACGAAATAACTAAACATTTCTCTCTATTAAGTAGGATAATTTTAGCGGGCAATATCAAATAAAATAAGAAGAGAATCAAAGTGTATTTTAAATTAATTATAAACAACAAATAAAGTTCGAAAATGTATGAAAATTTATAAAACCGTCAACGTCATCTGCCCGTTCGCGTCGGTCATACTGTGCTGCCCGCTAGGTGGCTAGGTCATTTGGAATCAGTGACATCTCCTTAATTATTTATTAGAATATTATACAGTAAACTATAATTTCAATCTAGATAAAATGCTAAAAGTGACTATTATATTTATTTTCATAAGGATGAATATCAAAACGTCGCGGTAGCGGTCGCGTAGCAACGACGGTTGTTATTAACATGGTAGAATAAATTGCATGTCAAATTAGAATGTACTTTAATATATATTAGTTTATCTGTGTAATGTAATGTTATATAGCCTATAGCACTTCTGAAGAATGCAGCTTTCATATAAAACAAAAACAATGAAAATCGGACCAGTAGATCCAGAGATCTTAGCGTTCAAACAAACAAACAAACAAACAAACAAACAAACTCTTCCGCTTTATTATATTAGTATAGATTAACTTGTGTGAACAATTAATGCAGTTGTTTTATTGAATTTAAGTTTTAGTTAAAATTGACGTTGTAATAAGTTTTCGATTTAAGAACTGTAGGGCATGAGATATCAGAGAAAACTGATTTGCGTCACCAAAAAACTGTCATTGAATTTATATTAATGTCCGTTATAAAAATATCCAATTAAATGAACATTTGTTTAATTTTTTTATAAGTGGAGTACGGAGTGCTTAACATTTTTCTTTTTGATTACTCTGATATGAGGGATACAGAGTGAAGCTGAAAAAAAAATAAAGAATATAGGCATAAAAATCGTGATGATAAAGAGGTGATTAATCACTCATGATAAGCAACAATAAAAAATCCCTAATTAATTGCTTAATTGTTTATAAATATAATCATAAAATGAAAAAATATTCTACAATTTAAATGTAAAATTTTAAAGTATGCAATTTAATGGCGAAAAACCAGTTTTTTTAATAATAAAATAAATAATTCTTATAATAAACAATTCTTACAATTTATATACAATTTACATAACTCGTAGCTTTTATATATTAAGTAATTTATTATGATGAACTATGCCACTCCGTAATCAACGATCGATCTTTGAATTAAGTTATTTAATTAATATCTTCATATTGACTCTGAATTTTTATTCGAATCACCGGGTAGACAAAGAGAATCTAGTGTCCGTTCACTCCGTTCCCCACTCTTTACCCAAATTCTAGACGTACCTTATCGATTATCGGAATTCAACAATAATCAGTTATTTGAAACAAGCAACGGCCAACTTTTGTTGCTTCTATTTATCTTTTATTCTCTTCTTTATTTATCCAATACATTTCTATAAAATTTATCGTAATATAACATCAAGATTAACTTTTTGTAATAATAAACAACAAAAAATTAAAAAAAAACATCTAAAGCTTCATAAAAGTTATGGTGGTGTAGAGCTTAATAGAAGAAAAGTTATTTCGCGTGCCGCAAATGTAGTGATAGTATAATGAACTTATGATTGCAACGTTCTTGCCATACTTTTCATAAGAATTGTAGTGTATTTATAACATATTTATAATTTTTTACTGGTATTTATGCACTGTTTCACTGTTAAAATTGAAGTTTAATCATCTTAATATTAAATAGTCTTTAAATACGTTAATAACATATCTAAATTTATATTAAATATTCATGAAATGTTTTAGACTACTATGTAATATACAAACAAAAGTAATATAAAAATGATTTTTTTTTTTTTTTTTTTTTTTTTCATTTATTTTCTTAAATTAACAATTATAAAATACATACATATACTCCGCCAAACCATTTAAATGGTTTACCGACGGACAAAGCTCTCTTTTACACATTTAAACTTAAATATAATGGTTAAAAACAAGGTTTAAACTTATAAGCTAAATTACACAGTACTTATATAAAACATTTTCTATTTAACAAACATTATAGATTAATTTTGATAAAAGTGGGTAAGCAAAAATATTTGTTATAATATTCGTTGTTGATGCCGAGTTACGAGTATAATGTGCGTTATTGCGGCAAGGCTATTATTATAAGTTTTATTACATTTAATTTTTAAGTTTTTTTTATTTTTTATTTTTTTTATTATGTATAAGTATTTATTAAGTATTTTAATAATTCTACTCTATACAACATTTTTTTTTTTTTTTTTTTTATTAAGTTAGATTTTTGCGACATACACATACACACACACATATTTATATTCACAACGGTAATTTAAACTCTTTTGGCATTAGTATATTTTTTAGTTTACATTTCACAATATTTAACGGTTTTGCAGTATCTTTTATTTCTGATGGCAAAGAGTTAAGTATTTTTGGAACTGTCCATTCTTTTGTACGTTTGCCATAAAAATTATTTACTTTAGGTATTTTATATAGAGGATTGTTTATATTTCTACGTGTCATATACTCACAATTAATTTTGTTTTTAAATTCTGTACTCCCAAATTCTGATAAGAATATGCCTAATATTAATTTCTTTTCTATTGGAAGAAGTTTACATTTTTCAAACAGAAAGTCATTATCTATTTTCTCTTTGTCAAATTTTTTATTAATAAGAATTTTTAGAAATCTTCTTTGTAGATCTTTTATTTTGTTTATATAAGTGTTAAATGTAAGACCGTAACATACAAGTCCATATGACACCACAGATTCTGCTAGACTATGATATAATATATAAAGAACGTATTTAGGAGTAGAATAACGTAATTTCTTAAAGTTACTCAATATAATTCTTAATTTATTACAAACAGTAGATACTTGAGTTTTCCAATTAAAACAATCATCCAAAAATATGCCCAAATATTTCTGTTTTGTCACAATTTCTACGTAATTACAATTACACACTTGATTTTTATGTAGACAATCATAAGAGTGTCCTTTTACTTTTATATTTCGATTATATCGCTTATAATTTGAACTTATACATAGTAATTTTGTTTTGTCGGTATTAAGTATAATTCCATTATCGTGTGACCATTTCGTAATGTTATCAAAATCTGTTTGTATATTTGTTTGAATTGTGTGTTGATCATTTGCTGCATATAGAATACATGTATCATCAGCGAACATATACTTATGACATCTTTTTATGACTGACACTAAGCTATTTACGTGGATAATGTAGCACATTGGACCCGTAACAGATCCCTGAGCAACTCCATATTTCATATTTTCTTGGTTACTATAATTACTATTTACTTTTACAGTAAAAGCTCTATTTGTTAAATAATTCCTGAACCATTCCAACATAAATCCACGTATCCCACTCTCTTCAAGTGATTTTAGAAGAGTAACGTGATCTAAAGTGTCAAACGCCTTTTTAAAATCTATAAATAAAACTGCTACAAGCATTTTTTTATTCAAATAGTTATTTACATCGTTCGCAAATTTTGATAATAACTGTGTGGTATTTTTCCCTCTTTGAAATCCGTACTGTGCTGAATTAATAACATTAAATGTCTTTAAAAAGTGAGATATTTGGTTAACTATAGTTTTTTCTACTATTTTATTTATTGAAGGCAAAATTGCAATTGGTCTATAGTTGTTGAATGATTTTTTTTCACCCCCCTTAAACAGTGGTCTGACAATAGAAGTTTTTAACAAATCGGGATATATTTGATTTTTAATTGTGAGATTTATAAAATGAGCTATTATTGGACTGATTTTAGTTTGTATGGACTTGATATCAATTAGCCTTATATTATCTACTCCAGGAGATTTTTTTACTTTTAAGCTACCTATGACTTTACTAACATCGCTTGAAGTCACCTTTTTATATCTAAAAGAAACATTTTGTGAATTTACATACATATCTCTATCTAAGAAGTTATTATTGCACAAATGCTTTATATTATCTACTTCTTCACTAAAAGCTCTAGCAAATTTTTCGCAAATTGTCCTCTCATCTATATCTTTCATGTTACTCAAAATGACGCTATCTATGGATTTCTTGTTTCTTCCCAGTAACTTATTCATATGTTCCCACATTTTTGCTGCATTACGACGTAGATCTAATAATTTATTTTTTTCATATTTGTTTTTTGCTTTATGTATTGCTTTATTAGTACTATTTCTCCATCTATTATACTCTTTGCGGTACACATAGTTACTCGGGTTACTTTTCCATTTATTAAACAATGTGTCATTGTGCTCCATCATGTCTCTTAGATTTTGCGTTATCCACGGACAAGCTTCTCTTTTAGAATGTTCACTAGTGGATATCATAATTGTATTATTTTCATATATTTTGTTAAATTTTATGACCAATTTAGAATATAAGTTAAGCGGACATGTTTCTTTTAAAAGGTCATCCCAATTTTCTTCTTTTAATTGTTTTTGTATATTATTATTTTGGTATATTTTTTTTGTTATCTTGGAACTTTCCTTGGTGCAATCCATTTCAATAAAAGTACCAATGAGGTAGTGATCAGCTAGCTTGTGGTCTATTATAGCAGAGCTATAATTTTTTTTGCTTTTTATATATATATGATCTAAACACGATTGTGTCAGACATTCATTTCTAAATTCCTCTCTTGTAATTCCATGTATTTGCTTAGAAAATCCTGATTCACTTAAAATGTTTTCGTATAGTGTTACATTATTGTTTGATTGTTGTAATAGATTTATGTTAACATCTCCAATTATTAAAGCTTCGTCACTTGGTTTTAGTTTTTGCAAAAAGTGTTTTAACTCCGTTATAAATAAGGATATTGAACAATTAGGTGGTCTGTACAGCACAAGTATTTTTAATTCTTCCTTAGCTATTTTTATATTTCCTACTAAATATTCAGAAGCCATAAAGTGTTCATTTTCTTCCTTAAATATTAAATATTTTTTTAAGTATATTGCTATACCTCCACCTTCTCTAGTTTTTCTGGTTTTGTATATTAAATTGTAACCATCTATTGTATATAAAGCCATCTGATCACTCGAAACATTAATTTCTGATAAAGTTATGATATCAATTTCTACTTTGCAGTCATTCACCAATAGTAACAATTCTGGAAAATATTTATTGATAGACCTTATATTTAAATGTACCACAGACAACTTATTGCCAGTATTATTATTACTGAACCAGCTTTTTAAAGAATTATATCTACAATTAGTTTCGTCTTCAACTATATCTTCAAATGACGCCATTTTTGTTGTTAATGTGGAATTAATTATTATGTTAAATACTTACAGTTATATAGGTGAATGATTAGGCGTTGTAAAGATATCAGGAGCTGTATTTCTCTTCAATAACAAATTTTCTATATCTGTTATATGATATAGGGGTATAATTTTACTACTATCATTTTCACGGCAGAAAATCCGGCCACGTTTCGACCAGACAAATTTAAAGTTTGGTTTTAATTTTTGTTTGGCGGACCAAATTAGTTCCTTATTATAGTTTGTCAAGTGTTCGTTTATATAAATTGGATTATCTGAGCCGTTTCTACGGATATCAGAATTTTTCCTAATACATCTTCTTTTTGTATACCATTCCTCCTTCGCAGATTGTGTGCGGAATCTGATTATTAAATTTTGATTCTTTGTGATATCTTTTGTTGACTTTTTTACTTTAGATACACGCCAAGCTCGTTCTACGTCGTTAGGATTTGCTTCTATTTTCTCGGCTATAGCTTTCACTATTGCGAAGGTATTTTCATTTTCCTCGCTTTCTACACCTACTACTTCTAAATTTTGATTCTTATCTTCTTGGTCAAATCTTTGTATTTTCATATCTAAAGCAGCGTTTATAATTTCAAGATGTTTACATTTATTATTTAGGTCTTCAATCTTCTTCTCATTAGTTCTTATGATTTTATTCATTTCTTGATGCATTTGTAATAATTCATCGTACTTAGCGGCATAAAATTCTGTATTGGATTTAATTTCAAACACAACAGCCATTTTTGTATTCAGTTCAAATAAAAGTTTTTCAATTGTGGTATTGTTTGGATCCAGATCAATAAATTTTTTTTCTGCTGTTCTAACTCTTTGTTCCCCAATTGTACTAACTGTTGCCAATTTTCCCTTCGGTTCACTTTTTTTATCTTCAGGTGTCGTGCATTCTGCACATGTTCCTGTATTCATACTTTTTATGTAGTCTTTTAAGCAGGTTTTAGTACGGTGATAATAATCTCCACACTTTCCTTTACATTGAAAATAATCTTCAATTTTCTTGGTAGAAATAAATAAATTACATTTTTTGCACTTAACTGGCATTTTGGTGAAACGCACATGAACTTTTAAATAACAAACTTGTTTTACGTACGACACGACTGCACACGCCGAGAGCTAGCTAGCTTCACTCTGTATCCCGCACACAGCAGCGTAGACAGAGGGAACTTTGTGTCAAGTTAACACTCCATTCACCACTTTCCGGCAAATTCTAGAGGCATTGCGTGTTGGGTGGCGGAACTCAACGACGCGCTTTGCCTCGACACCATAGTGAAGAAATGGGATTTTTTTTCATAATTTTGACCCTAACAAGTGTGTAGTGTTGTTTTATTTTTTTAAAATGTAAACAAACAATTAATTATTTATTATTAATTATTTATTTTTGAAATTATTACTCACTGTAAAAATAGTACTGAAATCATATACTAATTAAAGCATAAATTATTTTCTTAACTCTCCCATAAAATACCTAAAATATTTTTACTTTAATTTAAAATATGCAATTAATTTAGTTTTTTTAAAAGACTGATTCGTTAAACAAATTGTGAAATCGAATGAACGAAGTAAAATAGTAATGAGTAAGCAGTTCGTTGGTCACTTGTTAATTTCGCTAAAAGCATCACACTATAACGGATATTGTAATTTGTAGGTCGTTCTGAAAGGTACTGCGGCAAAATCAGGACAATCGGAAATTAGATATTAAACTGATAGCGAATTAAGAATATTGATATAAGCATAGCTTGTATTCACAATATGTATATGAAATATATAAAATATTTATGTGTAAGCTTAATAAAGGTCAAAAGCAATCTTTGAATTGTCACTTAGATTAAATCTTGAAGTTCAGTTGCGCGCGCGAGGCAGAGTAACAAAGAATGAAACTATCTATGAACATAAAATTTTTCAAAAAGGTAGAAAAGAATGCATAGCGGAAAACAATGGATTTTTCAGAAATTCAATAACTAAAGGATAGGAGATATTTATATAAAAATTAATAATAATGTAATCCATTTTATAATTTTTTTAAATTGAAACGCTGAAATGGATGAGCATGGACAGGAATGGACATCGTTCGATTGTGCGGTACTACGAATACATCTTTGTAGTCATATGTATCTAGTTTCAATTCATCTATAAATTATATTTTAATGTCTAAAACAATTTATACAAATGTATTAGCTATCAAAGGGTATGGACCATGTGTTCGTAGTGAATCAAATAATAATGAAAAAATATATCAGTGATAATTACACGAGTCCAAAACTCGACAGTCTGACATGGTCTTGCGCCAGCGCTTTACCGTCAAAACGAGGTTCTAGAATTAATTTTCTTTTCATACGAAACGTTTTTTACAAAGAACGACAGTAATTAAATACCGTAACCCATTTGGGCAAACCCACTAAATGAATTATTCATGAATCTCTATTCACTAAGTATAACAAACAACTAACTTACTATTAAGGGAGGCTTGTAATAAATTCTTTAAGCAAAAAGAATGCTAAGTGATTCATTTGAATTTTCCTAAGAAATAGTTCTGGTAGGTAGAATGATAGAAAAAAAAACAGTTTATTCATGTAAAGTTTTCGCTTTTGTTGTTTGCTGTGTGACGTAAATAAAAATAACATCTATAATTAAAAACAAATAACTGCTCAAACAAAATTGGCGCTCCGTTCTCTCTGACTATCCCGCTAGAGGTAAAGCTTGAACCCAAAGTAAGTAAGTTATATAGTTTTTTATTTATTTTTAATTATTATTTATCAATATTTTCATTTCTTCGCTCTGGCACAAAGGCAAAAAGCGGTTTAGTTCCGCTACTCAACATGCAATGCCTCGGAAAATTTGGCGGAAAGGTGGTTTTATTTGTTAATTTGGTCCATTTCTGACAAAGCATTGTCAGGCAGAGTGAATACCAATCCATGAGAAAATCATATTTCTTAAAATTGCAATAAGTGTGTGCACGACAACTGGACGAATAACTCAATATCAACCCAACAGATATGAATGATTTTTTCTTTTGGTAAGGGTACACATCAAGTTTGATGAAAGTTTGGTTAAGTTCTGACTACGGAATCCGGTTGAAATTGAAGAAGTCAGTTTTTTTGTTAAAAAATATTTATAAGAGACGTTAACCACATCAAAATCTAAATTTAAAAAACAATTGGGGAACGTAAAGTCTCAACACTAGGACTTTTTTGTGTAAATACCCAGTTATGCTATAAAAAACATGACAAAGAAAACGTTAGTGTTGTTAAAGCAAAAAAAATAAAAAAAGCAATATATTTAGCAAATTTGAAGGGAGTTGTAATTAAAACCTTTAAAAATTGTCCTTGTAAACATTAGACAGGTCAGCAATTTCCAAGGATGGTGCGGCTAGAGGCAAGGTCGGAAATCTCCCATCGATTACCAAAGCTGCACGCAATTCTTGCCTCTTACCCTTGACACACTAACGGACGTTATAGTGGACTATTAACACCCGAAAATTATGTAGGCCAAGCGAAAATAATGCTTGAACGGAAGGTGCGTTTCGTTTCTCACGGACGTTGCTCTTGAGAACCTTGGGAGAAGGCTTGGCCTTGGTAGATTGTCTTACGTTTGTGTATTTTATTGTGAGAGATTATATTATTTGATAAATCAAACAGAAAGACGCACATCCTACGTTCTTTTATACTATGTATATTATTTCAGCCAAAGAGGCCGCTAGGCTTCTCTATCTATTAATCTATCCCATTACAATGCGAACATTTCTCGGTATTAGGTAGAACCAACATGAACTTAAACTTATTTGGCGGAATGTGCCCGGCGTGTCTTAACAATGACACTATAAATTTTCGTTTCATTTTACACTTATTGAACCACTGGCTTATAAGGAAGGAAGTTTATAAGTAAGAACTTTCATTACAAATAAAGGAAGAAAAGTCGGAAAATGAAAATTATATTGATTGATTTCTCGATATATGGCGTTTCGAGCGTGCCAGGTGAGCACAATTCATTTCGCCAATGTCACGTTGTATGGAAAACACACGAAGGAAATTGACCGGTAATAAAAAAGATAAATATACACAATTATAGAATACATGTAAAAAAAAGAGATAAATAAATTATATATTGCAGATAAAAATGAACCGGTTAGTTGCGAGTTGGATTTGGCCAACTAGGCTTCCCTATAAATTTCAGTAGGTTAATGAAAAATGCAACTTATAAAAGTTTACAAGCTTAAGTTTAAACTACAAATATAAGTTAGTAAAAATTTTTTACATGAAATGCCTATAAATTTTCACTTTAATAAGAAATCATAACAGAGCATAAGAAGAAACAAAATAATAGCAGTCGGTACATTTCGTTGCGTGGAAAAACTCATCGTTGCGACTCGACGTTTGAAACGTTCAAATTTGAGGGGTAAAGCAAAATTTTAATAATTTCATTCTCTTTTATGATTATAATTTTAGACCAGATTCAAGGTATCTTAGGTAAAGAAAACAAGGAAATTTAAGGGAGGCTATGCCTGTAAGAGTAACACAATATTTTATAGCAAGAAAATTATTTTTTAAAACTTTTACTAGACAAATACCAAATTAGCATCTAAGCTCAATAAAAATACGTCACTCGTTCTTTATTAAGGCTACCTAAGGTAAAAAAATGAACATGCACAGCCTTACCACGTCCTAATAAATATAGGGTGGGCGTATCTAGTTTATGTAACGAAGTATTTTCTTTAAAGCCAAGTATAACTATCTAATAGCAGAGTATCCTCTGAATACTGCAGTTTTATCTATCGCGTGTCGACTTTTTCATGTAACAAATGTACTCGTAGCAACCGGAAAACAAATGATGGCGGAACTGTGTATATCTGTAGTACGCATTTAACAACTGAAGCACGAGTATAAGACGTACGTACTGTTTTTAGGGTTCCGTACATCAAAACGTAATAACGGAACCCTTATAGAATTACTTCGTTGTCTTTCTGTCAAGGCCATTTAACGGGAGATCGCGTGGAGGTATCAGGTTGAAATTAATATCTACAGTTAGAAATTAATGTCTACGGTCCCATGATTTGTTGTATTTTCTATGAAATTCGCCGCGTCATCAAAATCTATAGGGCACTTCTCGTAGACCTACAGTTATGAAGTTTGGCGCGAAGTGAGAATTTACAATACAAAAAAAAAAAATCTGAAAAGTTAAAATTTATAGGGGTTTTAAAGAAAAAAATATTAGTAAATTATGTCAATATTATTTCATTTCATACAAAATGAGTGCAAATTTAAATTTGTCAACTTTTATAAGATGTACTTCCCTGAAATTGGTACTTAACCGGTTTTTTTATACGTAGTAGTAAAAAAGGACATTTTCTTGTAAATATCACCCTAAAATAAGCAAATGAATTATATTTAACGTATCGTGAAATATTTTACAACCTCGCTCTGCATAATATAGTATACTTATAGGGAGAGTCTACGAAATCAACTAGACAACGTTTGAAGGTTTGAATACAAAAGAAAATTGATGTTTTTTTTCGCAGTTTAGAATGGTGTGTGCCATATCTTATTTTATCTTTTTCTCAATAAATGTTTAATATTCTAGGATATTTATTTAATTAAAAATGACGTTACTTAAATGTAAAACAAGAAATTTTGTCTCATATTTTGTTTAAAGGACTGTAAATAAAATACTAACAATATAACTGCATTTTGTATGAAACTACAACTAACATTTTGTGACGTCGACGGCGTCTGACATACTTTCCTCACGCCATCATTTGTGGCGCTGGCGAAGTGGTGTAGAGATTTGAATTCTAATTGAGCCCTTATAATACACCTACGAACTAAATCCAGAACACGGTGTGCCGTTTATTTAATACCACCCAGAAATACAATCATTACATTTCGTAATGGTGCTATAAAAGAATATTAGGTGAACTAGTTCAAAGATTATTTATAGATATAATATATTATAATTATAATAGAGAAAGAAATGTTGTTGTGAGGTTTGCAAAGTAAGCATATTGGGAGTAATATTGGTTAAAAAAAACGAATGTTGATGTCGACCTGATTTGCGTTTCTTACTATTAAATTCTTACTAAATTCTTCTAATCTACCTCATCTCAAAATATAAGCCTTAATCTTGAGGTAGCCGTAGAAAGTTTTACATGTCGGCTAACATAAACATTAAGCCTGTTATGAGCTTTAGTTATATTATTTTATGATTATTTACTAATAGTAAATAATTAATTTAGAAGGCCAGGAGGAGTCAGGGGCACAAGCGTGTGACTGTAAACGTCATGTTCCGCAATTTAATATGCAATGCCTCGAGAATTCGGCAGAAAGTGGATAACGGAAGTGTCTTAACATTAGGTTCGCTCTGCCTACTTACCTTACCTTGCTGTGTGCGGGATACAGCGTGAAGCTCACTACGTTCATATTGTATATGTATATACTTCATGCTAACATTTGTCACAATATATTTTTTTCCCACCATTTAGCTTAAAGATAAATTAGATTTTTTTAAAACAGTATTTTTTTAAAATCAGCAATTAATAAATTAAAATTATATCTATATTATTTTATAACTTGTATTCGAATCCTCCGTGATAAGATCTCGATGGTGCTTGACGATTACTGCTGCCTTTACCTCTTAAATATCTGTTCACAACAAATGTCTGTTAAAAAAACATGTATAAACTTTAAAAAAGTAATTTTTACAGGTTATAAATATACAAGTAATCTATATATATAAAAGGACTTGTCCTCACTGACTGAGGTAAGACGCACGCACAGCCGTAACCGCCGATGGTAGAAACGTGAACTTTGGACAGATGTTTACTTTTATAATCTGGACATCCACTAAGAAGGGATTTTGAAAAATTTTAACCTTAAAGGGGTGAAATAGGGCTTCAAAGTTTGTATGGAAAAAAAATTAAATCGGCACCGATTTTTATAAAAATTGAAATTTAGATTTTTAAAAGTATTTAATTCAACACGTGTTTCATCGTTTTCTAGAATTCTCCTCTTAAGGGTGCAAATAAGGGGTTGAAAGTTTGTATGAAAAAATTCTTAAATCGCCACCGATTTTTATAAAATTTCATATTTAGACTCTTAAAAATATTTCATTGAACACATGTTTCATGGTTTTCTAGAATTCACCCCCTAAGGGTGCAAATAAGGGGTTGAAAGTTTGTATGGAAAAATCTTTAAATCGCCACCGATTTTTATAAAATTTGAAATTTAGACTCTTAAAAATATTTCATTGAACACATGTTTCATAGTTTATCAGAATTCACCCCTAAATACGTAAGCGAAGCTGCGCGCGTCCGCTAGTTAATTATAAAAAAATTGAACTTCAAAATGTGCAGTAACTCTCGCCTCCAGTATCCGAGCTTCTGTCTCTACATATCTAACTAAATTCAAAATAATTCTACTAGTTCATTCTACTTTCGAAGAACTCGAAATCGAGAATCGAGAATTAGTTCGTCTAAAAGCGCAGTAAAGCGCGGCGTTGAGTTCCGCGACTCAAGACGCAACGCCTCCAGAATTCAGCAGACATCGGGGAGCGGTATGTCTTAACACTAGGCTCCCTCTGCCTACCGTGCTACATGCGGGATAGCGTGAAGCTAATAAATATCTTTATAGCTTTATCTAATAAAAAAAAAAGTTATGTATTTTATAATTTAAAACATATATGTAATTATTTCATATAATTTTATATAGCTGCGCGTATCAGTAGTAGTAGTAGGCAATATGTTTTATAGCAATTGCATCCAGTACCTCCGGACGAAGATAACGGCTATGAAAATGAAGATGGAAAAGTTTAAAAATTTTATTAATTACTAGCGCACCCGCCCGCGGCTTTGCCCGCTTGAACTGCATGATTTAATACACAGAATTGACTGACAATTATAATGACTTCTGATATGTTTTTTTACGACATTATCGTAATTTCTATAAGGAAAGTTAATGAATAAATAAGGAATGTTAAAAATGGGATCTGCGAGGTTTGCTGGACTGGTTAAAGGGCAAGAAACGCGAAGAGGTTGCGTCGGCGTTACCATGTCGAGCATGACTCTCTATCAATCAATGGGGGAAAATCTTACATTACCGTAGATTTTGAAAGGACTTCTGTTGCTTTAAAAAACCACAGTAGTTTAGCCTACTAACTAAAATTAAAGATCTGAAACCTCTTACGAAGAACCATAATAGTGCAGCAAAACTTTAGAAAGAGGAATTAATTAAACTTTAGCGAAATTCTTCATCTTGATAGGCATTTTCGATCGACATACATATACCTAATCATTATAGATCATAAAATAATATACCAGCTATAATATAGTAAACCCTTAAATCAAAAACTGAATTTGTTTCAAAAATTTTGGCAAATCTTACGACACATGGCGAGCTGAAGTTGAGGAGGGTCTGTATGTTCGATATCATGGCAACGGATCGCGTGCGAGCTTTCCGCGAGACATCTTTCCAACTTTTTACTACTTTACCTCCCTTTTAGAAAGGCAGATCGATCAAAATGACTGTCGTGCCTGATTTGTTTTGATATTTTTATGTATTTAGTATGAAAATTCATTCCTTTTTTCATTCTATGCACAATTGAACTTTAAAAAGAATAAGAAAATGCTTGAGTATTGCAGGTGAATTATATGGATTTGAAAATAACTGATGTTACTAAATATTGTTAGAAATCGGAAGAGGTTAGCGTTTTTTTAAAAATACGGTAGAAACATATATTGTCCTTACGTTTCTAATGTATTCGGAAAGAGATTTCACGTAAATATAATAATAAACGTTAAAATATTTTTTTAATCAATATAATTTTTTTATACTAAATTGCATTAATATATTTCAAGATCTGGATATTAGTTTAATGTTTAATGGTAAGCTAGCGGTTGATTTTGTTCCAAAATATTTTATTTTTTCCATACGTACGTGATTTTTGCATAATCCTAATAAAGCTGTAGTATATTACCTATGGCCTTGTGATAAGAAATGAACTTATTATAATTAAGGTACAGTACTGGTCAAGATTACTTCCAGAAGGTCAGACGACAACAACGTTTTATTATTTAAATATAGTAACAACCTCTTTAAAATATATTTTGCTTTGAAGAACATATGAAGGCATAATTTATTATTTTTTTACAAAAATATAATAATTAAAAACATAAATTTTAGTAACACATATTTGTATATATACTCTATTTGTATATAAATTATAAGTGTACTGTAATACACTGCAATAGGTACTTTGGAATGTTTGTTATGATAATAAAGAATTAAAAATCGGTCTAGTGCGAGGTGGTCTAGTTCACCGAGAGCTCCGTACAAATTTCATTATTATTTACATTGAAACTAAATATTAAAACTTAAAGTTGCAGGCGGATGCACTAATTTTGTGTAAAATTAATTACAAATATAACTTTGTAATATTTTTTTCTTTCACATATACCTTTATTTTTAATTTTGATTACGCGGCGAATTTCATGCAAAATGCAGCAAAAACGATGCATAAACGCTAGTAAACTTTTGATTGTATTGATCAAGAATTTTTTTTTCTATGCTCTGAGGAACTGTAGTCGTCAATATTTTATAATAATTTCAGTTTAATACCTCCACGCGATCTTGAGAGAAATGATAGAATTGATAGACGGATTAAGGCCGGTGATGTGTGACTGTACACGTGACTGGTTGATGATCGATCCCCACTGAAGGAATGGAATTCGAATGAAATATTTATTTAAATTTACATTTCTATTTCTTCGCTTTGGAGTTGAGGCAAATTGCGGCGTTGAGTTCCGCCGCCTCAACACGCAATGCATCCAGAATTCAGCCGAAAGTGTGGAACGGAGTGTCTTAACACGACGCTGCTTCAGCCTCCCCTGCTGCGTGCGGTATTCAGCGTGAAGCTGACTATTATAAGCACCTTAGAATCAAGTCAATTATACGTATATAAAAAGCTATAATCGGTTCGAAAGACAGTTCTGGTGAGAAGAGTCGGCAAGAAAATTATTTTTAATTTTTTTGAGGAACGGAATCCTAAATATTGTACAAATTTTAAGTTAGTGACTAATATTTTTTGAATTGAAGACATACAAGTTTGTTGTCTTGTTCAATGATATTTGAATATGAATCTTATAATGAGTGTTAAATATTCATAAAAAAACTATAATAAATATTCCGTATTTAATTTTTTTTAAAATCTATATCAATTATGGAAATTAACTATGATGTGTGACTTCAAATATATAATCGAAACGTCATAATAACAAAGTATGCCAGCTTACGTGGGAAGCTGTTATCAAAGCTTTTAACTTTATCTCTTTAACAATGTAATCAACGTTGGTGTTACATTTACGTAATTAATATTTACATAAAAATATTTTCATAATACCTTCGTTTCCAATGCTTTCACAATACAGCAGAAAATGGGGAACCGAAATATCTAAATGTAAATCCAATCCTAGGTTCCTTAGGTTTCTCCCTAACTTAACATTAGGTTGCCTGGTTCTCTTTGCCTACCTTACTATGTACGGAAAACAACAGTGTGAAGTTAAAAAAAGTTTCTTGATCAAAAAACCGTATATATTTAACTGATAATGTCATTCATTTATAGTTTTTTAATTGAATTGTAATTGTAATTTTAATATAAAATTTAAGAAAATAAAATGTGAACACATATGTGTACGTAAGCTCTTATGGTCAACTTTCAATTTAAACGCTTCCTTACGACAAAAGTAGAATTAAAATATCTAAGTATATAATATATTTTTATATCATTGTAAATTACAGGTTAGTCAAATTATGAAAATATCCACGTGTAGTACTTGAAGTCCATTTTTACACATATTTATTTATGTGTATATTATACAACACAACTTTAATTGTAACTCATATATTACAACAATAGTAGAACCTTATAATATCATAACTATAAAATAATATCCGAATCTGATAAAAATATGCGTGACTGATGAATATACTTAACCTAAAGAGCTCGGCAACAAATGTTAAAATAGGACTATTACCGGGTCGATTATTCCAGCCATTGGAACTGACACAGCATCATCTCCTCCAGCCGCCACCAGCTTTTCCAACACTTTGAGGGTTTGTTCCACTGCAGGCCATTCTCCTTTTTGCGCCAGTACCAGGATTTTTGCAGCAGCTTCCCGCATATTAACCCCCGCGCTGGGAGGTTTAGGCACGTCACCCATTCCATTGCTTTCTTTAACCTCTTTCTTATCTCCATTATTTGAAGATGTTTCATCTTTCTCTTCCGCTTTTGGTGCGGTTTTATCCTCATCGGGTACCTTTTTCGGCGGGGCTTTCCCGCCTTTTTTACCACCTGGCGCCTGAGACATTCTCACATTACCGTATCACAAGGCACTTCACTATATCGCGAGTGACCATGGTGGTCGAGCTAGCAATGTCGATCGTTGGGCGGGCGGAGCATGACTGCGGCAGTTGCGTACCTTAGCCGATTTCTTGCATGATTCGAGTAAATAAAGGCGACGGCAACACGAGCTGGATTTACAAACAAACTTACGAATGCGATGATTCGAAATGTCTTATATTGATCCAATTTTTTGACATAAATAAGATGAACAATATACCTTTACAGTTGAAACAAATTTCGGATTTTCATGAAATTAAGTTTCACTAAACTATTTTTAATGTACAAAATATTTAGTATATGATATCTTTATATCATACCTTAATATAATAAAAGTTAGCAAAATAACATATAATAAAAGTTCAAAACAGAAATTTAATGAACTATTAAATTTATATTTCCATTTCTTCGCTTTGGTGTCGAGGTAAAGGCCGGCGTTGAATTCCGCCACTCAACACGCAATGCCCCCAGAATTCAGCTCTAAGTGGGGAACGGAGTGTCTTAATATGGGTTCCCTCTGCCTAACCTGCCGTATGCGGGATACAGCGTGAAGCTGATTTTATTTTATCTAATTTAATTAGATAGGTGTTGCTATCTTGGGCGTTTAAATCACGGTCATAGCTTAACCTTGTTAGGGAAACACTTTTTACTACCAGGTAGATGGAGAAATTTACATGTTTCATCAGAATGCTGGTAGTCTAGGGCAGAGTGGGCATGATATTTTCAGACATGAAAGGTAGTTTTATACGTAATTTATATAAAAGAAAACAGAAAATTCAACTAATCGATAGCCTAAATGTAAACAATCCAGTAACTCAAAATACGATCCTGCACTACACAGATAATATACAACGATTTCAAAGCATGAAAAAATGGATACTAATTACTTTTTGTAAATATATTATATATATTTTATATTTATATATTTTATAAACTTGGGGGTGTATGTAACACAGTAAATGTGTAAATTTCCAACCGTACAGTGAAAGAAAAATTAGCATGTTTCGTCACAAGCTACTTGCGTCGCGTCGCGTGCCCCGCTTGACTTCCGTAGGGTGGGCTGGAGCGGGTTCGGCCTCGATTCTGCTAAGATAGGTACGGGCTAAGTTAACCTTATTTCTGTATGAATGAACTTTAAAATGGAATAAAAATATTAGAACTCGGACAAGAATGATAAGGGGGCTAATAAGAATTATTATAATAGTTATCTACAAATTAAAGGCCATTTGTTCCTATATAGTTTCAAAATCTCAAAGAAAACACAATTTGGCATTAATTACGTTGATATTTGAAATAAAATTAATAGTCATATAGGCTTATATAGATGGATATCCTCGTTATGTTATAGCAAGCACCCTGCTTTGCTTGCATTTCCCGCTGACCGCTGCTACAGCTACGCCAGTGTATAATATAAGTATTCAACGTTAATACATTCATAGACTCATAGAGCAATTCCCACTCTAGTAATTGAAATATTTATTTAATTTTTTATTTTCATTTCTTCGCTCTGGTGTTGAGGCTAAGCGGCGTTGAGTTTTCAGCGAAGTTTTTCCTGTGTCCAAAATTAAAATATGGAATTATCTTTATTATAATACATGTAATTAACTAATTAGGTAAACAGATACATATTTTTAAGTAATTCATTTAATTGCTTATCAAGTAATTAGTAATTAAAGGCCATCGTAACGCAGGGACATAGATGTGCGACTATGAACGCGTCAGTTGTGAGTTCGATTCCCACTCGAATGGGAATTAAATATAATTTAATATTTTTATTTCCTCCCTCTAGTAACGAGGCAATGCACGGCGTTGTGTGCCGCCGCTTTACACACAATGTTCTAATACTAAATTCCCAATTTCCCTCTGCCTACCCTGCTATGTTAATTGATATAATATATTTTTAATCACATTTTATTAAACGTATTATATATATTTTTTAGTTTTTTTATATACGAGTAAATTAAAATTTACTGCGTAATTTTAAGTCATAAAATATTGAACTAAACCTACTCTCGGAGCCATGTGCGATAAAATGAAACAAAGTAAATATTATTACATAAACATTGTAAAAACTTAATCATATCTATTTTTTTATGTAGATATTGCCAAAAACGTGTCTTTTTTCTTTTTAGAGGGTGTAAGTGGCTGCCTGTGAGGAAGTCGACGACTGGTAAGGGCGCCCCCTGCGGGACTCGAACCTCGGCTCGCGGCCATCGAGTGGACTGGGAAACATTACCTATAGGAAAGGAATAACTACATAAATAATTTTCGAATAAAGCGAAAAGACATAATGTATTTTTTATTTCGTCAAAGCCAAAACGGCTTTGAACGGCGATGTAAAGAAATATAAAAGAAATCTTTTTTTTAATCAGTATTTTTTTAATGATGTATTTATGTCATAGTAATAATTAGTTAGAACGACAGTTACATAAGCATAAGGATACATTCCGATGACGCCGCACTTGCACCTCGCGGAACCGAACAATAGTGTTTTAGTATTTTGCTGATTTAACTGTTTTGAATTATATAAAATTTTAATAAAGATTCTCTGTCTTCAACTTGCTTTAAAACAGAAAGGTTGTTTATAAAATTAAATAAATAATTTTTAAAAAGCCTTTTTCTCGCCTGAGTAATTTAACTGGCGCAGTCGGTAGGATCGCGGCGTGTTTGGCTTTAATCAAACTCTTAAAGCCCGCGAACGGTTTCTATCGTTATTACCGCGATCTATTAAGAAGAATCTACGACGGCGAGACCGGCGGAGCACCTAAGCATCGGAGGTTCTGCCAAGCAGTTGAGTCCCGGTTGGAGATGCAGAGGTTTCTTTGGTGAGTACTTTTGTTATCCAAGTTCCTATGCTATATTTCCTTCCGTATTTTTGTATCTGTCTATATAGCTCAAATCGCGATAGGCATTTACTATTATTGAATAAGTTTATGAGAAATAAATGAAATAATAAATAAATGAAATAATAAATGAAATGAAATAATAAATAAATGAAATAATAAATGAAATGAAATAATAAATGAAATGAAATAATAAATAAATGAAATAATAAATGAAATGAAATAATAAATAAATGAAAGGAAATAATAAATAAATGAAATGAAATAATGAATAAATAATTAAATGAAATAATAAAATATTATTTTAATAAATATTATATTGAATTGAAATATTTTATTTGTTTGAATTATTTTGTTAAATAGGTTAGTCGTGATTAAAAGATAAAATGTCTTTTGAAAATTGCGAGAATTCTAGTTTTAAGTTAATTTCAGATTTTATGCCACGTTACGATGGTAATTCAAAAACGTTGAATTTTTATATTAGAGAAGTAGATAATATATTGAAATTAATAGAGGGCGCAGCGAAACACCACCCCGCTATTGTGTGTTTGATAAAAAGTAGACTCAGTGGAGCCGCAATAGATGCAATAGCATACGAAGAGTCTCTAGACTCGTGGGACGCGATTAAACGCGCTTTGATTAGAAGATTAGGTGAACCTAGGAACGAAATCCAACTAATGCAAGAGCTAACTCGAACGCTACGTAATAAAAATGAAGACGCGGAAACTTTTGGGAAACGCCTTCGAGACATACTTGACACCCTTTTGTCCGTAGGTAAACATAGTAACAAAGAATATTATGAAAACATGGTTATAGAGCAATATACGAACCAATTAGACTTTCAAATTTCAATAGGTGTGCGTCTAGCCAGGCCTACCACATTAGAACTAGCAATTGTACAAGCTAGGCAAGAAGAAGCTAAGCTCACATACAATAGATTTGATAATAATTTTAATATGTCAAACCCCCAAAGTAAGGTTAAAGAAAATCATAGAAACTTTATTCCATTTTCAAATTCACAATCTAGATTAAATAATCCACCTATGCACGTAAATTCAAATTTTACCCCTAGACAAAATAACTGGACACCAGAACAACGTCAACAATGGGTTCAGTCAATGCTACCATGGAAAAACCGACAACCCTCAGGTAATTATAGACCTTTTATTAATCATAGAGGTAACATCCCTCACCAGCAAATAAATCCACCCCAAAAAATATCAGATGTAACTATGAGGTCAACAAATAAACCAGAGAAGCCGCAGTTCGCAGTGGAGGAACTCTTCTACACAGACGAGCCACAGGAGCAACAACTCAATGAGTATTCCCAACACTACACCCCAGGTGAGTATTATTATGATAATATACATATACCAGACGAGCAGGATACTTATGAACCAGTTAATGACGAAATAAGTAACCAGCAGGATTTTACGTTAGGCATAGACCCAGACGTAAAGAGATAGTAAAAATAAATAATCAGGATAAAGATCATTTACCCTACATAGTAATTCCCGAATTTAAAGGTAAGTTTTTAATTGACACAGGAGCTTCGAGATCCCTTATCTCACCAGAAGTTATACTTAATTCTATTTTTCAAAATTGTGTAGAATATGAACCATTTGAAATAAAAACAGCTCATGCGACAACACAGCATAGTCATGTAGTAAATTTACCCTTACCCCCAATCTTTAATAGCGATATTCTTCATAAATTCCTTATTTTTGATTTCGACCCTAAATACAAAGGACTTATAGGTCTAGATTTATTAAAATCATTATCTAGCAATATTAATTTGAAAAATAAAATACTACATACAGCGACAGCCGACATACCTATTTATTTCGACTATAATAAGAAACTTATAAAAATAGAACCAAAGTGTGAAAAACTTATCACGTTAAAAACAAACTATACTGACGGATTTTATATCTACGACGACTATATTTGGTCTAAGGGATTAACATCCCCTGCTGCTATTATTAATGTTAAAAATGGAAAATTTATAACTAAAGTCATTAATACCAATTCAGAAGGACGAACCATATGTAACATAGGTACATTTAAGTTACGACCATATAATGTTATATATAAAAAAGGCAAACAAAATATAAAAGCCGACGCCTTTCCTATGAATGGAATATCTCACAAAAATGTAGAATCATTATCAACCGTAAATTCTAATAATAATAAAGTCGACAATATAATTGACAGTATATCCCAAGACTTAAGTGCACAAACTAGTGAAAACGTAGCGCAGGTACCCCTTGTATCTAGTAATAATAACGATAACAACATAGAGCCTGACAATGACAGACATAAGATTCTCACATCAGAGACTGACAGTACGAGTATCAGTACTATTGTTCCTAATAGCTTAGTGTCCACTAACCATTCCCAAACAGATAACAAAAATAAAGGCTTACTAATTAAATGTAACGATAATGACAGACAAGTTAGGCAGTTTAACCCTAAAATAACGCCCAGTTCGAAATATAACCCTAAAATAACACCCAGTTCGAAGTACAGAGTTGATAATAGAGTAACTAGATCATTGATAAAGGACGTATGTACCAAAGTAAATACTACTGAGAAGAAAATAGTATCATCTTTAAGGAAATACATAAGAAGACCACATAAGGTAGGTGAAACAGTCTATGAGCAAGTAGCTAAGACGACGCTCAGAGATGAAGCCATACCAGATTTCAAAGGTCCGTATAAAATAATTAATTTGCACCCTTACAATAGAACGGAGATTATAAAAAATCATCCTAACTCTAACTCTAATAGAGTTCGTTATAAATTGCTACGAAGGCCTCATCAGGTCCCTCGTGTTCCACACAAGAGCCAAAATAACCCTAGATCCCATACATAATGGAATTTTATTATATTATATTATTTACATTTTATTAATTAAAGAAAAACTATTATACAAAATGATATGTTTAACCTTGCTTTTACTTACTTACTAACGAATAAATATTATATATAATAGTTCTATATACAGAAAAATATTATATATAATAATTTTACATACAAATAAATACTATATATAATAATATATAATTATTTTAAAGAACTTATTTTGTTGTATGCGAAAATACTTCATCTTAAAGGATATATAAGGTTTATAGAAATAAAATAGAATATAAGTTAGATTTACTTATAAAAAACAAAAAAAAAAGATATTATTCATATTCCTAGAGTTAGACATAGTATTATAAATGGTTTAGTTTCGATAGTAATTCGATACTAATAATTATAATTATAATAAGGACATTTATTAATTCATAAAAAAATATATGTAGTTTTTAATTTTGTAAACATTAAACCTATTCAAATAAATAAATCAAAGTGTCTATTATGATGAAAGCATATAGTACAGAACATTTCCTAATTTCCATCCTAGAAATTCCTTCCATTTCTAATGATAAATATAACCTAGTTATTCCTTATTTCCAACCCTTATACTTGGTAACAAAGGGTACTCTTACCTAAAAGAAGGATTTAGAATATATACCTCTCGATTATATACATCAACTTGCATATAATATCCAAACCCTAGAAGAAGAGGAGAAAATAAAGAAATAGAGTATTATCCTGGCTGGTTCAAGCTTATCTATGATTATTATATACTACTATAATAAATGTTATTTTTGGAAAATCTACGAGCATTTTCCCAGAGTCCCGGAGGAAACCAGCAGCGAGGACGCTTCAGGAACCTGCAGGACCAGCTTCCATCTTAAGGAGGGAGGAGTTACATAAGCATAAGGATACATTCCGATGACGCCGCACTTGCACCTCGCGGAACCGAACAATAGTGTTTTAGTATTTTGCTGATTTAACTGTTTTGAATTATATAAAATTTTAATAAAGATTCTCTGTCTTCAACTTGCTTTAAAACAGAAAGGTTGTTTATAAAATTAAATAAATAATTTTTAAAAAGCCTTTTTCTCGCCTGAGTAATTTAACTCGACCATCGTTCAATATTTTACGACAATAGGTATGTCTAGTAATCTATGTATCGAAAGGTATCTCATTCACTTATCACGAAATCTCAGAAACTACAAGTGCTAGGAGTTCTAAATTTTGCATGGGCTTTGTGTATAGGACGTAAGGGTTCAAATATTAGAACACGAAATAATTAATTGTAATGAATAAATAGTCGTGTAGTTCAAGCGGGCGAAGCCGCGAGTATTTCATAATTATAATTTATGTATTTTAGTAACAAAAAATATGTTTGTAACGAATTAATTAGTCTTTTAACATCTTAAATGCTATTAAAAAATAATAAAGTAATTAATTCTTATTATATGATTTATATATATTAAATAAGATAATTATATTTTGCAAAGTTAATTATCTAATACTATGACGGTATGACCCTCTCGTTATTGATAACAATAGTTTGTTAAACAATGAAATAAAAGATTATAATTCATTCAGTGTTTAGCGCTTGTCAGTGGAGTTTGGTGCTTTTAGTGAAAATGTTTAGTAAATGTGCTGTGTCTTTGACTAAAGCTTTAACATATCCCAAAAATGTCAAGTAAGTGGAATTTATAGAAAATTATAATTTAAAAAAATAAATAAATTGTTTACCCATTCGTATTTACACTGTTAGTCACGTTGGATATTGCCCCCTTTTTATTTAGGCGTACTAATGTTTACAAAATATATACTCGTGTATATATACGTGATTGTGGGTCAACGGGAAGTACAGCTTATAAAAACTGACAATCTTAAGTTTTCGGGCTGTATGTACTGTATTGATTTTGTCAAGGAAATATCTATAAATTTTCCGTTTTTTTTTCTTATTATTTATTTTATGACTACTTAACAAAATCATTTTCTATGTACATATTTTATGACAACGATTAAATTACAGACAATGCCGACGGTTAATTTTCGCATACACTGCATATTCCAAACTATTATTTCAATAAACATAAATTAAAAACTTATACTTATAGAATATTTATTTAAATAAAATACATAAATAATTAAATATTTTAATTGTAGATTATTTCGAGCGTTACAAATTGACCACGGTAGTTATTTGCGTAATCCGGGAAGTGAACCATTGACTACTGCCACTTTTGGAGACGTCATAGCTGAAACTGTACATAAATACCCAGATAGGGTAGCCATCAGATCCATACATGAAGATGTCACCCTTACTTATGAAGAACTATTGAGGAAGGTGAGATTATTTATACGTTATTTTTTATATTAAAACAGCTTACTACTTACTTATATATTAAGTTTCCTGGAAAATTGCTATATTTGTTATTCAAAACCGTATTAGAACCCTTGGATCATGGTTCATTGTATTTGATAATAGAAGTTATCCTAGTAGTTTCTAACTTTTATTAATCACTACTTCTGGTTCTTAAATGATTTATAACGATAATGTGCACAGCGCTTAAAAGATTACCCTGGCTTCATAATTACCATATGTTAGGAATATTTGTGGTGATAGAGCTTTACTTTATTAACGTTATTTTAGTGAGTAATATCATCTATTGAATATTTTTTATAATTGACCGTGATTTTAGACAGATTGACCTTTTTTACACATATTTAATCTGCTTCACGCTGTATCCCGCACACAGCAGGGTAGGCAGAGGGAACCTCGCGTTAAGACACTCCGTTCCCCAGTATTTATTAAGTTTTTATTGTTAAATAGTTTTCATTTATTTTGCTGATCATAAAAGCAATTCTTCATATCGAACAGGATGGATAGTCGCTCTAGATAGTGGCAAAACTAAAACGAGTGGGAACAATCCACAATTATAAATTCTTTTACTAGTATTTTATTTTTCTTCAATTTTCTACCTCATCATGACAAAAAGCTTGAAGCTTCGTTCATTATATTATAATAGTATTATTCAAAAGAAAAGGACAACAAATTTGTAAGAGACATTGAAAAAATATTAAAACTCGGAAATCGTAAATAAAAAAACATATAATAGGGTACCTGTGAACCTAGCGTTAAGACATTCTGTTCCCATTAAGACACTTCCGTTCTTCAATATGGTTCAGGTACTGTGTCTCGCTTAACCCCGCGTTTTGAAATTATTAAATATTTAATTTCCTCGAGATGGAATCGAACCCACAACCTTTCGCCTGGCGTCCTAAATCATATAGCTTCAAATAATTGGTTAAATTATTATACCTACCTAGTATGTGTGAAGAATAAGGTGGCAAGATATTTTTATGATTGTAGAGTATAAAACTTGATAATATTTAATAGTGTAGTCTTAATAAAAGATAGTAAATAATAAAAACTGATTAGTCAAATTGATAAAAAATATTTTTAAATGAAAAAACAAACATTATGTGGAATCTCCAAACTCTCTCTAAAAATAAGATTTATTAAAAAATAAAAGGTTTTCGCTATGTCCACAAAAATGGGATTACACAATAGATGAATTCTATATTTTCACATACTATTCATAACAAATAAATATTTGCAATTATACTACTTCTTCAGAAAATTATCAATAAAATTTTCCACAGCATTTCTTTCAATTCACCAGCGGTTACCAGATTTGCTGAGTTTCAGTCTCTTTATCTAAAAAAATATAACATTTGTAAACGTAAAAACATAAATAAAAATAAAACAATTTATGTTCAACTATATCACATTAAAAAAAATAGGGAAATATATAAAATAGATAAGTATAATAAATGTAATAAATATTATTGACAATACCTAATCCGTAATATTTAATTCGATAATAAACAAAAACAAAGGGCCTTTTTACAACAACATGATATTTACATTGTTTATACGAAAATAATAAAATATGTATGATAAGATAGCTATTTTACGATGTACCTACTCGTACTTTTAACCCTACGACGCTATCTGTCATACTCTTACACATTACCTTTGTAGGAGATATGGGGTATCACAAGGGTGTGACTGTAACACGACGGTTGTGGCTTCGATTCCCACTCGAGGAAGTGAAATATTTATTTACGTTTATAATTCCATTTCTTCGCTCTGGTGTCGAGGCAAATCGCGGCGTTGAGTTCTGCTACTCAACACGCAACGCCTGCAGAATTCGTCAGGAAGAGGGGAACGGAGTGTCTTAACACTGGATTCCCTTTCTATAATAAAATAAAATAAGAGTTGATTGGATTTGTGGGCTTCTGGATTATGACATACTGTGGCATTGGGTGTTATTTTGAGTTAACAACGTAATATGTTTTATTATTAACAAATATAGAAAAAATATTAGGTAATTAGAAATAATTGATTATTCTACAATTATTAATTTCTAATCTATATATATAAAAGGACTTGTCCTCACTGACTGAGGTAAGACGCACGTACAGCCGTAACCGCTCAAGGAAGAAACGTGAAATTTGGACAGATGTTTACTTTCTTAATCTGGACATCCACTAAGAAGGGATTTTGAAAAATTTTAACCCTAAAGGGGTAAAATAGGGGTTGAAAGTTTGTATGGAAAAAAAGTTAAATCGGCACCGATTTTTATAAAATTTGAAATTTAGAGTCTTAAAAATATTTCATTGAACACATGTTTCGTGGTTTATTTTAATTCACCCCTAAGGGTGCAAATAAGCGGGCGAAGCTGCGCGCGTCCGCTAGTGTTATTATAATGTTATTGTTACGTAAATATATTTTTTTGTAATAGTCATAAATATTCTATTTATATTGATTTTTATTAAGTTACTATGTATATTTATTTAATTTCCCACATACTACAACGTATTTAGTATTAAGACAACCCGTTTCCCATTAAGACATTTCCATTCCTCACTTTCTGCCGAATTTTTGATTGGCGGACCTTTCATGATTTACTGGCGCTTTTTCTCGTTGCCAGAACGATGAAATTAAAATATTAAATATTTTATTAGTTCAAGTGAACCCACAACTGTCGCGTTTATATTTGCACTCCTGCGCTATGATAGCCACAATCATATTCTTTTTCTACACTATAATATTAATTAAATATAATTGAATTAAAAATAATACGTAGATAGTTATGAAACATAAAGGAAAAAATAGAACAAAAAGAACGTATTTTCTGTTATACATTTTATCATATTACTTTAGATTTATTAATTGTTGTAAGTAAATACATTTATTTTCTTTATATTGAGTAATATTATTTTCTATATTTACAACATAAAACAAAAGGATCGTTTTGACACTATAAGCTGCTGTTACTAACTATTACTTGAGAAATTAACATTAAGAAGAGAAGTTATTTTAAGTCCTTTTTTATTCTATTTTCAGGCTGATTCTTTGGGATGCGCCCTCCGAGCAAATGGATATGAAAAAGGAGATAGATTAGGAATTTGGGCTCATAATTGCTCTGGTTGGGTCATTTCTGCACTTGCAGCTGCCAGAGCTGGACTAATATCGGTAACGTATTATATTATACAGTAATTTTTAATTAAAAAATATAATAATAATTAGATTTAACTTATTATAAATAAGTTAAATTAAATATTTTATTTACTTGCCAGGTTTTTGTCAATCCACTGTACGAAAAAGGCGAATTGAAATACTGTGTCAACAAATTACAAATGAAAGGATTATTAATTGGAGAAAAAATTAAAAATAGAGATTATTATGAAATATTGAATAAGCTAGTACCTGAGTTACCTACTTCAAAGGAAGGATCGTTGCAGTCTAAAAATTGTCCTAGCTTACGACATATTATAACAACTGGAAAAGAAAAGCTAAAGTGAGTAGATGTATATTTATTTACTTATTTTCAAAAATAATATAGTATCTTATTATTAAAATTCTTAATTGTATCTCGTTCACAACGAATGCAAATTAACTTCATGGGAATATACGAGGGGTCCACCTTTGATTTGTAATTTATATTTAAATTAATAATTATTATAATTAAAATTAATTTATTAATTTATTTCAGCGGAGTTGTTTCCTTAGATTCACTTATCAATAATTATGAAAACAAAAGCGATGTATCCAAGTATAGCAAAGAAATAACACCAAATGATGGAATTTGTATTTTGATGACATCAGGAACAACGGGTGGGTGCGTGATTTTTTTAAAAAAGTGTCAAATATGAGTCAAACCATCTAATATCGCAATACTACTAAATTTTCTGTTCTCCATAAACATTGACATTGGCGAAGTTATAACTATAATCAAAATCAAATCAGCTTCACGCTGTATGCAACAGACAGCAGGGTAGGCAGAGTAGACTGGGATCCGGCCGTTGAATCTTGCATATACGAGTTTTCTTAATTAAACCTATATTAATGAATAATACATGATTAGTAGAACAGATTACACCTGGGTTGCCTGGAAGAATCCTGCCGCAATCACCTTTAATTACATTTTTTCGTAACTCGTTTTTGGAGAAAATTGCACCAATACGTTTTTTATATGAATCGCACATCATTTGAAAGATAATCCCATAAGGAATTGGAAAATTAAGGGTTGCCAGCTCTCAGTCTGCCGCAAGTCTAGGGTTGCCTGGTTTAAACATGTCACTGAATGTTAATAATTTGCACTCATGTGTTTTTTTAATGAATTATATATCAAATTAAAGCTTATTTTTTTCTGAACACTATAAAACAGGGTTGCCTGGAAAATTCCTGCCGCAAACAGGGGTTGCCAGCGTTTGAAATATTTTATTCCGGTTCCGTTTGACTATGAGAATAGACGATGAAATGCGCAGTCTGCCTTATGTTTTAAAGTAAAATATTATATAATAGAAGGTCAATCTTAAAATCAATGTTTATTCTAATTGTTCAACTGTTAAATGATGATTTTAATCATATTAAGTACATGCAGAAAACTATTTAAAGATGAAATCATTCTTATTTTTCAAGTAAAATAATAATCCATAATATTGAGTCTTCGCAAAATTTATTTTATAAATAATAATATTTAGTTAAATAAAAGGGTTATTTAAAACAACTAAATTATCTAATTAAGTAAATGTTTACAAATATCGATCTACTATAAGGTATTAATTACAACATGTTTCCTTAATATAATGAGAGGTGACAATTATCGTGGATATTTTTTTTATTAATTAAGAAAATGTGGAAAATTACATTTCAATAAACAATCTCTCTCTCTCTCTTCGCCCTCTGCTTGTTTGATTTGACAACGCCGTCCGTATCCGTAGAAAGAACTATGGCGCCCATCTTTTTGGTACGAATATTTACGTTTTTGCAAAGTAAATGAAAACTATTCAACTAATAAAAACTATTAAAAAATATAGATAAAAAATGTCGCTAGCAAGAACTTCTCCGTCTATGCTGATAGTTTTTAAGGTATTTAGGTCTGAAAGAATTGTTCTTATAATTATAATAAAGCGTAATCACTCACTAACGTCCCTAACTTAGTATAATCAAAACTGAGGCAACTCCCACGGCCACAATTGTCTACATTTTATTAAACTATATAATATTAAATATTAAAGTATACTTACGTTTTGCATTAGAAAATAATTAAAAAATACTTCTTTATATTTTTGTTTTAAAACAATGAACTTTTTGTAATACTGTAAATGATAACTGTGCATTGTGTCACTATTTAAAAAAATGTCACTGTATTTAAAATTCATTTTTTGGCGAAACAATAACATAATTTTACACTTTTGGAGAGATTCCTTGTTAAATTCTATCACATTTTCACTCCTGCCGCACAAAAAACACATCTTCATTTTTGTCAAGTAAAAACGTCTTTACTCCAAAACGAAAGGTAAGTAACTAAGTAATATGCTCAAAAACAACTCATTTGGCCATCTGCACTTTCATTGCATTTAGAAACAATACATCTTCGAAAATAATTTTATTGCATTTGGTTTGCTTTGTATCGCGCCGCAAAATGTTTATCTATAGTAAAAATAGCCAACTAATTGATATTTGCCGACTCTTGGTCATAAACCGTAAATAGCGTTTATTAGTCGGCATTACTGTCGGATTTTCTTCGAATTTATTTTGCTAACTTAGTTTTGTTTATTATAATTCTATTATATATATTTCTTTCCTATGCAAATTATTAAAAATTGCGTGAGAAAAAAAAATTGCGGCAAGCCTTGTCAAATCAAACAAGTAGAGGACGAAGAGAGAGAGTTCATTGAAATGTATTTTTCAATATAATTAATAAAAAAAATATCCGCAATAATGGTCACCCTTCATTATATTAAGGGAACATGATGTATATGTATATATATTAATAGTTTATAGTAGATCAATATTTGTAAACATTTATTTAACTAGATAATTTAATTGTTTCAAAATGGTAATTTAAATTAATAAATAAATATTAGTATTTAGAAAATAGATTTTGCAAAGACTCAATATTATAGATTCATTATTTTACTTTAAAAATAAGGATGATTTCTTCTGCCCCATGATCTTTAAATAGTTTTCTGCGTGTACTTAATATGATTAAAATCATCATTTAACAGGTGAACAATTAGAATAAACATTGATTTTAAGATTGACCTTCTATTATATAATATTTTACTTTAAAACATGAGGCAGGCCGCGCATTTCATCGTCTATTCTCATAGTCAAACGGAACCGGAATAAAATATTTCAAACGCTGGCAACCCCTGTTTGCGGCAGGAATTTTCCAGGCAACCCTGTTTTATAGTGTTCAGAAAAAAATAAGCTTTAATTTGATATATAATTCATTAAAAAAACACATGAGTGCAAATTATTAACATTCAGTGACATGTTTAAACCAGGCAACCCTAGACTTGCGGCAGACTGAGAGCTGGCAACCCTTAATTTTCCAATTCCTTATGGGATTATCTTTCAAATGATGTGCGATTCATATAAAAAACGTATTGGTGCAATTTTCTCCAAAAACGAGTTACGAAAAAATGTAATTAAAGGTGATTGCGGCAGGATTCTTCTAGGCAACCCAGGTGTAATCTGTTCTACTAATCATGTATTATTCATTAATATAGGTTTAATTAAGAAAACTGGTATATGCAGGATTCAACGGCCGGATCCCAGGGTAGAGGGAACCTAGTGTTAAGACACTCCGTTCTCCACTTTCGGCCGAATCCGGGAGGCATTGCGTTTTGAATAGCAGAACTCGCCGATCTTTGCCTCGACACCAGAGCGAAAAAATAGAAATATAAACGTATAAGCTTAAAATAAATATTTCACTTCCTCGAGTGGGGATCGAACCTACAACCGTCGCGTGACAGCTTAGAAATACAACTGTAAATATTACTTTGTTTTTATTTAATTCCAGGACAACCAAAAGGCGCTTTGGATTCACACATTGGATTAGTAAATAACACTTATTTCACCGGCAAGAGGCTATGCATGCAAGAGGATCACCAAATAGTATGCTTACAGGTAAAGCAGCATTTATTATATAATTTCGTTATTTTATCTAATACAAAGCAGTTATTTTGTGTTAGCTTACGTTTCTTGTATTGTTTTATCTAAATTCGTTATCGATTTTTTATAAACGGTAATGAAAAAAAAAATAACTCTTAAAACAAAATTTTAGCTCTCATTTGGATTATTTACGTAATATAAAAAGAAAATATATTGAAATGAAAAATATTATTTCAGGCGCCAATGTTTCACGCTCTGGGTTCCGTTGCAACACTCTTCGCGGCGCTACGTCACGGATCTACTGTAGTTGTCGCAGCACCTATGTACAGTGTCAAAGCGAACTTGCACGCCCTCGCCTCTGAGAAGTTAGTCATATATTGATTTATATCTATTACATGACAAGAATATTAAGACAATTTTCATGAAAATTTTCTTTATTTTTTTCTCAAAGTAACATGTTGTTTTTTTTATTAGTGTTTATATTTTATTTAATAGGAATATAATGTGGATAATATAAAAATACGTTTTTCATTAAAGAGCACACCATCGGTTCATAATAATTATAAAAAAATAATAAATGTATATTTATGTTCTAGATGCACAATAATAACGGGTACTCCTACAATGTACGTAGATATGTTGTCTAATATAAGCCATGACCGGCCTACGCGTCTACGCATGGCTATGGCAGCAGGCGCCCCTTGCAGTCCCCAGCTCATTCGTCAGATGAATGAAAGGCTGAACGTAGAGTCAGTTGGGGTAATTCTTTTTGTATATTTTTATATATAAATGAAATTTAATATAATATCATTCTTATCCATTTTAAGATATATACAACAATTTAGTTTAAGATACGAATAATTTTATTTGCTCTAGAGTTATAAAATTAAAAAGAAAGTTTCTCTGCGTATACACCCAACACTACTAGTATCAAGGAATATGATATTAGAATGGTGGTCCATTTTGCAATTGTTAGGTCAATCAGATGCATAAAATAGTACCTAGCTTTCATTAAATTATAAAGATCAATTTTGTTGTATTTTCTAATAAACAATATTAGACGAAGCGTGGTTGTAAGCCCCTACCAGATACCTCTAAACCCAAATAAATTACGAGTGCTTTCAAAAATAATAAATAATTTATTAATAATTTTAATTTATTATTGAATTTTGCTATAATAATTCCTCAGGCTTTATACGGTCTCACGGAGACGACAGCTTGCGTGTTCCAAACAATGCCGGACGACAGTGTGGATATGGTTGCTGAGACAGTTGGGTATGTCGCCGACCATGTTGAAGTCAAGGTAAGTAAGGCATAATATATATATTTATTAACTTCATGCTGCTTAAGCCTAGAGAACCTAATGTCAAGACACTCTGTTCTTCACTTACCACTTTCGAGAGTTCGAGACATCTCGTTGCGCACTCCCAGAGCATGTGGAAATGGAAATACTTCACCGATTGGTGACGTAATCCACAATCATCGTTTACATCCAGGCGATGTCCCCCTGTGCCACAATGTCTTCTATAAAAAGGTGATAATCAGCCTATACCTAAGTTTTTAAAAGTTTAATAAGTTTTGCTATACATTTTTTAAGTAACAACTCGTATTAATATATTTGTACAATGTACATATTATTAATGTGTATATTAAAATAAATATTATTTCTATTATCTATTTATTTCCATTAAATATTTTTTTAATTCCTCTCTGTGGTAACGTTGCAAAACGCGGTGTTGAGTTCCGCCACCAGACAAGCGGAATGTTCTAATGAAGAACGGAATGTTTTAAGACTAGGTTCCTAGGGTCCCTTTGTCTGCCTTTCTACGTTCTGGATACAGCGTGAAGCGTATGAAAAAATATAATTTTTAACAATAAAATTTTGCTATTAATCACTTCAGGTAGTCGACGACAGCGGCGAAATGGTACCTTTTGGATCCGACGGTGAGTTATTGGTGCGTGGTTATGGTATTATGTTGCGATACTGGGACGATCCTGAAAAGACAAAGAAGGCTGTGGGACAAGACGGATGGCTATATACTGGGTAAGAAAAAAAAGAGTTAAGTAATTTTTTGTTTCAGCCCACAAGAAGTGTTTCAATTTAGTCAGTAAAAAGCTGAAAACTATAATACTGCTGGAGTCAGATATTTCAATTTAGTTTTTAGAATAAATGAAATCAGCTTAGATATATAATACAGTGTCCGAAGAGGAATGGAAAACGCTGAAATGTCTCATAGTAGATCTTTTGGATGAAACACTTCTATTTAATCTTACATTACCAAATTTTGCTTATTTTATTTGCTGATAAAACTTATGGCTTTGTAGGGGTATTGCACTAGTCTTATTATATTCGTTATAAACACGCTAAATCAGCGCCCTGAATTTATTCGCTACAAATGCAATTGTGAAAAAATGTTCCACTATTGTTTTGTAGCGTATAAATAACCAAATTAAATATATAATAACAGAGTTGAATATAAGGTCTCGTCTTAGTAACATCGCCGTAATACCAGTAGCCCACATTGGTGACCCCGACGAAAGGTACTCCGACGGGGGGTACCCTGCCACCTGCAGCCTGACGTGACAGTCCACATTGGCGAACAGCTAGACTTCAGCCCGAAGCTATCAACGAGACCGAGGCAATGATCCATACAACTCCCGTGGTGCTACATTGATTACCACGTAAACCGGACTTCAACCCAACGGCTGCCCGACGCAAATCTTCAGAGATTTGGTGAGTGCACATTCTAATCGGCTTCCCACAAGCGGGTCTCACCGGTTAGAATTTCAAGAGGCAATATACCACCATATCCATACATTGAGATTTTCGAGGCAATGATGAAGTAATGGAAAATACCAAGTTTTACGAAGGCATCGATTTTTAAAAAAACTAAGGAATAATTTATTAGTAGATATGCGCGATAACAGATTAGTCGACAGAATTACAGGATTATTACATCCGAAAAGGATAATTAATTCTGGCACTCTGAAGTTACGATTATCAATGGTTAAGCGCCCTTAAATAAATACAACTATGGTAGAACGAGGAAACTAGGGAAACTTCTCAGTCAGTAGAGAATCATGACACTGACTGCACCCTCTCCGCACGCACCGCCATCAATAATTACCGAGGCATCCCAAGCATGGTCGAAGCCCGAAGCCGTCCACGGCGACAATGAATGGTAAATTGCGATTTTCTTTCCAAGGCTCAACCTGAAGCCCTACAAGTGCACCGTATATACTGCGCATATTTCGAAAAAGAATATAAAGTATATTACACGACACAACGCACCCAGGATTCAGAACAATAAGAATAATGTTAACGAGTCACTATTTCTGACCTGGTATGGAATACTCAAGTACGTGGACAACACGAAGCTATCGTGTCAAAAGGCGGAACTCTCACGTGACAACAATTCGTCACTTATATATTCCCCGAATTCGAACGGGTTGAAAATTTTCGTGCGCACTCTACCGGTACGTAGTACCAATCGATACATAATTACGGTCATTGACCTACTTACGCCAGCCTTCATCGCAAACAAAGTCTAAGAACACAAAAATTCGCCATCAGCAGAACGACAACAATACTTAAACAATGCGCAAACGCAGCAGCCGACGACAGCAAAACACCGCATCGAGTTACGAGGTCCGAGCCAAAGAAAACAACTTGTGGATCAATTTAGTTTATAGGCATAATATTTGATTTTATTATTTTATATTTATTCTTGCACATTTTTTTCCCAAAGGGGGAGAGTATTGTAGGGGTATTGCACTAGTCTTATTATATTCGTTATAAACACGCTAAATCAGCGCCCTGAATTTATTCGCTACAAATGCAATTGTGAAATAATGTTCCACTATTGTTTTGTAGCGTATAAATAACCAAATTAAATATATAGTAACAGAGTTGAATATAAGGTCTCGTCTTAGTAACATCGCCATAATATCCATTGCCTACAGCTTGTTAATTAATAATAATTGTTACTATTGTTCTATTTAGAGATAAGTTCAAATTATCTTCTGATGGCTACGGAACAATAGTGGGCAGAATAAAAGACATTATAGTCCGCGGCGGAGAGAACATCGCCCCTAAAGAAATTGAAGATTTACTGAACTCACATCCCAGTATTATTGAAAGTCAGGTATAAGATTAATTAAATTAATTAAAAAACTTAAATCTCTATTTAGGTAAAATACAAAAATTTTAAATTTTTAAAAGTCATTTATTCCTTTGAGTGGGAATCGAACCTATAACATCGCACAATCTTATTATGAAGAGATAATTACATATATTTTAATATATTTTTATTTTAATTGTTAGGTTATTGGAGTAGCAGATGAAAGACTAGGAGAAGAATTATGTGCTGTTGTTAGAGTTCGAGAAAATACAACATTTACTATGGAAAATTTAGCAAAACACTGCAATGGAAAGATTGCTAAGTTTAAAATTCCAAGATTGCTTAAAGTCGCCGAAGACTTTCCTAAAACGGGTTCCGGTAAAATACAAAAATATAAACTAAAAGAATTAGTTGAATCTGGAAAATTATAAAGTCATAAAATACATTTTTTGTTTTATTTTTACTTTTCATTTTAAAAAATAGCTTAGATTAATATTGTTTGAATTATATTGTTAAACTAGGGACCCTCTTGCGGCTTCGCCCGCTTTTACTACTGAATTATTCATATAATGTATGTTTGCAAAGCATTTAAGATAATGGGAAAATTAATTAAACCCTAATGCAACCCGCATTTTCGTAGTTTCAATAAGGATTTTCCAATTGTTTTACACAGCAAGGATTTTTTAGTAGGTACCGTAGTTTTAAATCTGTGCTACTAATCTTTTCAAGTACTTATTAAAATATATTTAAATGAGTATTTTTAGATAGTTAAATGACTATTCTTAAACGGAAGAAATTATAAACAAAAACCTTCCTACTAATAACTACTACAAAAAATATGAAACCAAATATATCGCGCTGAAATAATACATTCAACTCCAATTATCCAATACGTGCAAACGCATCTAAATCTTCATTGCTTATTAATAATGCTGAAGAGGGTATTCTGTCCCTGATGAAAAGCAAGCACTACGAGCCGGGCCGGTAATCGAACCCGGGCCGCCCGCGTGGCAGGCGAGCATTCTACCACTGAACCACTGATGCGTGTAAGGCAGGCGGCGCGGCGGACGCACGGCGAGTGGCGAGCCGTTTCGCAGCAAGGATTTTTTGATATTGTAACAACTTCTAAAGTGCTTATTAAAATGAAAAACAGTAAAAGACAGTTTTGATCTACATTAAATGGCCAACGTAACTAATATACTTATTTATATGCTAAGAGTAAGGGATAAGTAAAACTTGAATCGATACAGCTGAGGTGTCAACGGCGTGATGTGTCAACAATTAAATGCGTTTTTCTCTAAAACTATTCGCAATTTCGAAATAGTGTAAACAGCAAATTTTATCTTCGTTTAACGTAGAAAATTAATAAAGTATTTTAAAGGATAAGGATTAATACCATTATGGAAAAATATCCCTCACAATAAAAAATATATTGAAATTATTATTTTTAGACAGAAATATGATCACTACACGTTATTCTTAAAAGATGCGAATATGCTGTCGCGGACTTTTTTGTAGATCTTATTAAGAGGAACAATACTCCAGTACATTATTTTCATGTATTAGTCTCAACGGGTAGGACTTTATACACATTTATCGTATTTATGTTAATTTACATAAGATTGTACAAATAATAAACTATATATAAACCTTCTACGAAAAATACTCGACCTAATGATGAAAATCGCATGAAAATCCGTTGGGTGGTTTAAAAGAAGAAGAGTTAGAAACAACAGACAGACACGAAAAGCGACTTTGTTTTATAAGATATAGGATAGGATAGGATATAATTGTAAAGATAAATGACCTTGTGGAATTGAATAAAATGAATTACATAACATTAATATTACAAAGTATGAAGTGTGAATAGAAGTTTGTTATATATTTAAAGGACTATAAAAACTAATCGATTGACTAATTTTAAAGAATTGATTCTTTTGAAGTGCGGGAGCTGAAGTCCGAGTCTTACAGTGACGTCTTCTGTGCGATTTACACCTAAAAGGGTGGTACATTCAAGAATAGAGCTCTTCTCGCTCGGCCTTCCAAGACACTCAAACTTTAATAATAATAATTACATTACGTTTTATGTGCCCGCTCAACACGTTATATAAAATCGGACGAAAATTGGAGAACGGAGTGTCTTAACACTGATAGAAATCAGGATTCTCAGGATTGTCATGTGGCAGAAAGCGTGAATTACTTTTCAAGATTACCTATCAAATACTTGAATCAATTATATCATTGCTACATAATTGATTGTGATAATGTTTATGACCGCTAGATGACCAGACTTAAAAAATATTTTTAATCGCAAATTAATTGCAATATTATTTATATTGTTATATTTTCTTTAAAATGAAACGTTTCTTGTGTTTTGTTTTAGTTTTTTACATTGTTTACCTTACAAATGGATCTACAGGTTGGTACTAATTTAATACAATATTTATAGAAATAGTCATAGATTCATCGAAATTTTAATAATTTATTATTTTTTGTATTCTATATTAATCATTTTTAAATGTCTTTGTGTAAGTATTACAAATATAACATTTTAAAAGCCATATATTTTACTTAGGAAGTATATATAAATAACTTTTACTCGCATTCATTTCCCGCAGAGTACGCAGAGGGTTAAAGACACCGCGTTTCTCACGCACCGCCCAATTTTTGTAGCATTGCATGTTGAGTAGAGGAATACAACAATGAAGAAGAAGAAAAAATTAAATAATCGTCCTTTAGTATGAGAAAGGAACCCATAACCTTTGCGCTAACAATCAGACATGCTCTAGTCATAAATGTATTATAATAGTATTATTTATTTATTATATTTAGTTAAAAATGTACGCTTGGTGGACCATACTAGCTATGCATTACAAATAGTACAAAAGACGATGAAACGAGTTGAAGAAAGACAATGGTGCAACTTAAAACTTGACGATGTTGTTTTAAATATAAAGTAAGTATAATTTACTACATGTATAACTAAGAAATTATTTTATATTTTAGCTATCTTTTTTCTAACTTCACACTGTGTTCTCATTTATCTGAGTTGGCAAAAATCTGGAGAGAACTTACTGTTAATACATTTTCAAGGCATGGCCCAATATTTGTGACAATACTTATTGATTATTCAAAGTCGCACTTTTCCTAGTTAACAGAGTAATTAAATGAAATTAATCCATTCCTACAAGAGGGAATTGAACCCATAAGCGACGCGCTCACATTAAGGCATCTTATGCCGCTGCGCTACGATGGCTCAAAGCTATTTAATATTTATTTGAAATTTATATAGAAATTTGGAAGGAAAATATTTATTAACAAAACTTAATTCGATATTATTAGCATCGCAAGTTCTAACAAGCGTATAAGAATTTCGACGTTGGTACTTTTATAAGAGCGTCTGGCTTAGTAGTCCTAATGTGAAATAACACTTAAGAAATTGTTAAAAATAACTATGTATTTCCAAAATTATTTCTCTTAAAATTATTAAACTTAAATTTGCAGCCAAACCATATTGGGCACACCGGTACTAGGAGCAGTTGAGTTTACAAACGGCTTCGTAGTATCGATACGAAGTATAGATATTATACAAAGTTCGGTGCAGCAAGTGTGGCTGCCAGTATCTGGCAACACAACCTCTGTAGAGGTCAGAGCCACCTTGAGGATGAATGACGTAGCCATTGGATTTGACGTCATGTCAAAAATGAGTACTGGAAACTTTCGGTCTACAGTGCTTATTTTGTATCCGGATGTCCAATTTCGATTTACCGTATGTACCCACACTATGGATATGTATGTTTTTCTTAAAATATCCATCAAAAGAAAATATGTTGTCGATAAATATTTTTTTATTATTATAGAATGTAAGATTGTATGAGTTCACACTGTGCTCGAAGAAGTAAATTATTTGCGGTACTCTCCTGTCAACAAAGACAGAGAGCGTAAAATGAAGAAAGTGTCCTGATATTAGTAATATATAGATATAGTTTTGTTTTTGTTTTGTGCTCTTAATTTGTTTTATTATTTATAAAAAAAATATATAATGGTGAACCAGGAATTAAGAATAACATTTAAATTGTTTGTTACCAGATCGTCAAAGATTTATTTACCGATAAAATATCCACGACCGTATTTGGTCTAATATCAAGAGTTCACAGGCAAATAGACTTTTCTCCACAGGACGAAGTTACAAAGATTATACCACTTTTGGTAATAATTTTTAAATATTATTTATAAATAGAAGCCAGTCGTAGCACAGGGGCACAAAGTGTGACTGGTTGCTACTGGTTGTGGATTCCATCCCCATACGTCCAGATGAAATCTTTAATTAAATTAATGATCTGTAGGTCAATCATAATTCTCGATTGATAAAATCGATTTTCCTTGTCACCTACTGAAATATAGATTGTCAATCATATATTTATAACATAAAGTTTTATTTAACAAAAGCTTTAATTTAAATATTTTTGGTTAAACTTCTAGTACCATTGGAACAGCACCGGTGAAAGTTTTAACAAAATGGGTACAGACAAATTCGCCCCTATAGTTCTGGAGCTAGCGACAAGTAAAATCAAGTTTCCAACGATTTGCTACAATTGTAATACATAGTGTATAAATATAATCCGTTTTCGTTTATTTTGTATATATTTTTGGTACCACATATAGAAATTATGATAATGAGAATAATAAAAAGGAAAGACCAAAAAATGTATTTTTCTGCTTTTAATGTAATATTCATCACCAACATCATAGCCATTTTTATGCCCTATACCGGTCGTATGTAGATTCTAAAGGGAACTCAGGGATCTATAATAAGCCATATATAAAATTATTATTAAATATTATAAAAAAAATCACATACAATTGCATATTTTTTACTTAATAGGAATTTAGAATATCTTTTTGTCTAAATTAAAGGTTATGTACCATATATTTTAATTATATAGAATATGTATGATATTGAGGCCGTCACGTCGTGGCGCAGCGGCACCAGGGTGTGACTGTAACGCGACGGTTGTGGGTTCAAACCCCATTCGAGGAAATAAAATATTTATTTACATTTATATTTTCATTTCTTCGCTCTGGTGTCGAGGCAAAGAACGACATTGAGTTCCACCATCTAACACGCAATGCCTCCAGAATTCGGCGGAAAGTGGGGAACGGAGTGTCTTAACACTAGGTTTCCTCTACCTACCCTGCTGTGTGCGAGATACAGCGTGAATCTGAAAAAAAAAACAAAATAAACAAAATTTATCATATTCAATTTATATACATAAACAGTAGCATAGTATTTATACAGGAAATATCAAGTGCATTATCAGCAAACACTAGAAAATTATATATCTAATAATTAATTGCGATATAACTATCACTGCTATCAATCTTATTTGAATTTTAAACAAGTACTTACATCTTTGACGTCAAAATTATCACTTGAAATAAGATATGGCTTTTTATACGAAATTTAAGTACTACTTGTCAATAACGCTAATTGTTTAGAACCATTATAGAAAACTTTAAAAATATGTTAGTAATATTATTACCATTTCTTGTCTTAGTGGGAACTGTCTTTGGTCAAAATTGGGGTAAGTAACGTAAATTAATATTTTTTTTAGTTTTTATTACTAATTTAATAATAGATTTTTTTCAGCTGAATTCTAATTAAATTGTTATGTTATTTCTGTGCTGTATTGCTTGTAAATATACTGAAAAGTACGTAACTTGAATACAGCAGAGAAAAAGAGAGAGAAAAAGATAAGCTGCACAACAACCGTTGATAAAGATAACCTTTAATTTTAGAATATTGAATTTCTCGTGCAAATTTTAATTACTAGACTAAATACGAGTAGAGTCGGTTTTAATCACCAATTGGATGACCAACAAAAATATAGATATATTATGAAAGAATGTCTGATTCTTAATTGAAATATTAAGTTGCATTGGTACCGTACAGTCTTTTTTCCTTTGTAAAACGTAAAAAATATTATTTAATGTGAATTATATTTAATCTATTATTAATTATATTTTTTAAAATTCAAACTATTTAACTGTTATGGTAATTGTTTTAGATAAAGTTCTGTTTACGCATTCATAATACTAGTTTAAAGTAGCACGTATATAATTTAATCATTAAGTATAATAAATAGTCCAAAATTGACTTTCCGTGAAATTTATATTTCGTCTCGGGTCACTTTTAGTTTTTATTTAGGTACAGTATAGTTTAGCATATTTTTTTAAACTTTTAGCTGGTACGGCATGTCTTGTCAACCATCATAACTATTTTATGAACGTAGCTCAACAAACAATCAGAAGAATAGAAACAGAAATACAATGGAGTAACCTCAAACTTCAAGATTTTAACAGTGTCATAAAGTAAATAATTTAGTATATCATGATATTAATACATTATTTTACTAACAAAATAACATAAATCAGCTTCAAGCTGTAACCTGCACACAGCAGGGTAGGTAGAGGGAACCTAGTGTTAAACCACTCCGTTCCCCACTTTCTGCCGAATTCTGGAGGCATTGAAATACAAATTTAAATAAATATAAATAAATAAATTATATATATTATGTAAAACATAAATTGTTTGCATTTTTATAATGGTAATAATTATTTTCATAGACAATTACTATATTTACATTAATCTTCTTACATATGTTCAACAGTGAACAGTTATTCAAGTGGCACGCGCAAGGCACTGTCAATTATACAAATGGATTCACAGTAGCTGTACAGAAAATCGACGTGTCAAACATACAAAATATATTTTCAACTCTAAATGTAAATGGTGTCGCCCAGACTTTGGCTTCGGTGCGGGGCTTGCTTCATTTCAGAAATCTTAAAATTGGCTACGATGTGATCGCCAACTTAAGAGATTCTGGCACTCAACGTTTTACTGGATTATACATGTACTCTGTACTCTCAATACAATATGAGGTTTGTATAAATTATCAAATTCCATAAAAAAATTGTGATATCAGTGTTTTTTGTAATGCATTCATTTTATGCAACCTAACCAGATGTTCCTTTATTTGATTAAAACAAATATCTTAATTATTAAATATCCTATTTCAAATTTCATAATAAAATTTTAAAAAAATACTAGTTAAGTATTAGATGTTTCAAAACTGTATTCTCACCTGTAATATACTTTAATAAAATATATTAAAATTCTAGGTTCGCAAAAATGTAAACACAAATGAAATGAGTGTAAGCTCCCGTGTTACCTCACTGGAGCAGGGATTCCGTGCAATGGAATACATGCCGCGAGACAGTGTATCGGAAATGCTGTCGAGACATGTAAGATATAACACTAAATGTATAGAATACCTACATAAAAGTATAGAAATTTCTCTAGTGTTAATTAAATACTTGTCGTAGTATTTTCTACTTGTTGTAATATAAATATTTAGTAAAAATACGAGTATGTCTGTCGGTGTATGCCTAATTATCTATAAGAAATAACTTAAAGTTAATTTAATTTAAATTTGTTATAAGAAAGCAACTTTAAAATTGAGTCCGAGTTCGATTTCTAATGGAGGCAACAAAATATTTCATATTTTCATTTCTCACACTATCGAGGCAAAGCGCAGCGTTAAGTTCCGCCACTCAACCCACAAAGCCTCCAGAATTCGGAGGAAAACGGAAGAGCAGAGTGTCTTAGCAGTAGGTTAGGTTAGTTCCTCTCTTCTTATCCTGCTATTTGAGCGTGAAGCTGAAAAAAAAGTATGAAAATGAAAAGTTACCTACGAGTGATTTTATACTGCAATAGACAAAGCATTTTTAAATCACAATATAGTAGTTATAACATTTTAATGTTACTTTTATTATTTCCAGTTTGTACCAAGCTCTCTTTGGGACAGCTTCAGCAAGTGGGATGATGATTATATTAACCCCTTCATGCTTGATGTTGCAAAATACACCGAATATCCAGAAATCCGCTTCGGCAACTGTTAACGATGTTTGGCAAACGACTTTATCTATACTAATATAATAAAGCGGAAGAGTTTGTTTGTTTGTTTGTTTGAACGCTAAGATCTCTGGATCTACTGGTCCGATTTACTATGTTTTTGTTTTGTATGAAAGCTGCATTCTTCAGAAGTGCTATAAGCTATATAATATTACATTACACATATGTACTAATAAATTAAAATACTTTCTAATTTGACATGCAATTTATTCTTCCATGTTAATAACAACCGTCGTCGCTACGCGACCGCGTTCGTTACCGCGTCATTTTGATATTCATCCTTATGAAAATAAATATTATAGTCACTTTTAGAATTTCATCTAAATTGAAATTATATTTCTATACAAAAGTTTTTTTTTGTATGTTTTAATTTCTTTGTTAAAACAAAAGCAGAAAACTACTATGTATCTTCCTATTTTTTTGAACTTTACATTAGGTTCACTGCATAGGAGTGTGCCGAATGGAGCTAAGGATTATGGCGCATACTCCGCTTACAAGAAAAAAAATAGCCTCGGGGATTCATTTTGATTTTATGCTAACGTTTAATTTAGGTACACGTCGTTAAAATAAAACGTATCTGAAATTGAATTATTAGAAACGGTCTGACCAATAAATAGGCAAAAATATAAAAAAATCATTATATATCTCAATCATTACCAAGTTAATCCCATCAAAAACATTGATCAGTTATTAGATTTCACGCAGAGCCAAGTTTCTTACTCTTCTTCCTTCTAGCATTAATCCCGGCGCGTGTCTTCCCGCTCAGCCTATCCCACTTTGCACGCTCTTTGACGTCCTTGGTCCTTGGGCGACCGGGAAGTCTCACTCCATGTCATTGAGGGACGATGATGAGAGGCATCTCACTAGATGGACCAAGGGGCATCATACCTTAAACGCAACACCAGTGTGTTCTTCAAAATCAAATGAGGGTACATTTGATAGAAAAAGTAAATACATATTATAATTTTCACATTGGAAATCACAATAAATAAATACAAACCTAAATAATCGTGTACTTTAAGTGAGCGATACTACAAAATAAATTTAATTTCACATAAACATTCGAAAATGTATTTTATTTGTAAAAGTAATTAATTACACGATAAAGACAATAAATAGTTGCCTTATTGGAAATGCAGTGAACATCAAATTGTATCAACATGACCTAAAATGTTTGATAATAAATATTTATAAAGAAACTTCGTGTTACAAAATTTTGCATATCAAAAATGTTAGCCTTATTAACAACAATTGTGTCGGTTCTTATATTATTGTGTATTTATTTGCGGTTTTCGAGAGAAGGCAGATTAATCTCAGCAATACCAGGACCAAAAGGACTACCTTTTATAGGAAATGCTTTCCAATTTCTTTTACCACAAGGTAATATATATGTTTTTTAGATTCATACTTTATTTCGTATTTATTGGGGGTGGGTAGAGCGATCTCAGTGACTAGGGTACACTTTCCGCAGGAGTTTGGGACACTGCGAGGTCAGTAGAGAAAATCAACAACGCTATTTGTCTCTCAGAGCTGGGAAATGAAAATAATAATCTACGATTGGGTATCCTCATAGTTGCAGGCAGTCATTGCCACACTAGCCCACGATTGCCTCAAATAAATACTTACTATATATAAAAGTCACACATTCACACATACACATACAGGCAGTTTTTTTGCTTTTATTATAGATTTGCTATTGTTAACAATTTAACAATGAAGATCTCGCATAATTAAGGATAATAGTTCAAATGTTTTTCTATTTACTATACTTAAGTTATCATTCATTACGAGTATAATCTAATCATCAATCACAAACATTCATATTATAATCCTTATATGGTAAACAATATAAATAATGATTGCTTTGTATGTTACAGATCAATTATTTTCAAGACGACTTTATAAAAAATATAGAAGTATTACACAACTGCATTCGATTAACTTTAGATGTGTGAACATCTATGATCCAGAGGACATTGAGGTAACTTTATTATTTATAAAAGTCTCTCTTCTTTAGAATTGAAGAAACTTGTTCCACCCCGCAAGTGCCCTTCGCGTTGCATGGAAGGGAGTTTTTTTCTATTGTTTTTATACCTCTTTAATAAAATTAGGATAAGTACCTACATAATATTATGCATATAAAGAAAAAAATATAATGCTCAAATCTTTTTTGACAGAAAATACTTTCAACAACACGGTTTAACGATAAAAAAGTGCCGTATGATTTTTTAAGATCTTGGCTTAACGACGGACTCCTCGTCAGTAATGGTAAAATGTTGCAAATTATATTTTTGCAATAAAGGAAAACAAGTAATTTGTAGAATTGATAATTATAATTAACAAATTACAATAAAATTAGAATACAATAAAATTACAATATAATTAACAAATTACAATAATTTCCGATTTGGTAATATAAAGACGCAGCGTCTATTGGACATGTTGCAGACAGTTGATGACGGACGAGGAAGTCATCCATCTGTTTCCAAACCATCCAGCAATTCAAAATCGATTATTGATTGCATATTAGATTTACTAAAATCCGACTACAAAAACAGTAAAAATATAAACAACAAGCCCAATTCATTTTATCGCGATTAATACTAAGCAATATTTACCATAGAAAAATAATTATATGCGATACACACATAAACAAATTATATTTTTTGGTAAAATTAAACTGTGAACCATTACCTATTATAATTTTGACATGACTTCTTGGGAATATTATTATAAACATTAACATTTAAATTAACAACTTAATTTAATTAAGATTTAATAAATTGGTATCTGGCTGAAGTCGTGGGGAATTTTGATTAACAATATCAGAAATCGCAAGGATTCAATTTAATTTACGTTGCGCAGTCGGATAAAAATTAAAAACTATCTTAATATGTGTGAAATAGGTATGAAATGGCACAATAGACGGAAAATGTTAACCAGAGCATTTCACTTCAATATTCTAAAGAAATATGTGCAAATATTTGGAGAGCACACTAATAACTTAATAAAAAAGATCGACAAAGAACAAAAAGGAGCGAAGATAAACTTACATAATCTAATTATGTCTGCTTCACTCGGGATAATGTGTGGTAAGTGTAAAAAAAAATATGTGACATGCATATAAAAAATATATGTATAAATATAATATAAATATATTTATTAATTCTTTAGAAATGTCAACCGGTGTAAATAAGGAAGAGAGTATCGGTATGCATGAATATTTAAAAGCTATTGAAGCATTTGGAGATTGTGCTGTTGAAAGAGCGTGTAGAGTATGGTATTTTTTTGATTTTATATTCAACTACTCCGATATTGGTGCTAAGGAAAAAAAAGTTACTGAAATAATGCATACATTTACTAAAACTATTATAAATGATAGGAGAAAAATACTACATGATACATATCTACATAAAATGAGTAATTCGAGTGAGAAAAAGAATCCTTCTAATCTTATATTACTAGATTTGCTCTTAGAAAAAGAAAAGGAAATGGAAATCGATGAAATTGGTATTAGAGAAGAATTAGACACTTTTCTTTTTGAAGTAAGTAAATTAGTAAATTTCAATAATAAATTTCAAAAGAAAATTCACGGCCTCTGTACAGAGATCAAATCAATCTGTTAAATAATTGAACTTATATATTTTTTTGTATCTTGCATATAGCAGAGTAGGCAGAGAGAACATGAAATATATTTATCATGAAAAATGACACTATCTGTAATTTTATTTTAGGGATATGACACAACTGGCACCGCATTGCTATTTACAATTATGCTGTTAGCAAATCACCACGTAGCACAGGTAAGGTCTTCGAAACTATTTTCTTTCGACGACAAATAAACACTTTCTTCAATGATGGCCCAGGAAGGCCATTTTTTAGATGATTGATACCTGCTATAATCTTCTTTCTAATATTAATTACCTAAATAAATATGATCTTCAAAATTGTGAAAAGTTTAAAGATAAAAAATATATAATTAAGATAATAATACCTATAAAAAATTCTTTATATCTAGGAGAAACTTCACGAAGAATTAGATAGAATATTCGATTCCTCACAACGCATCCCTACAACTGAAGATTTGAACGAGATGAAATATCTAGAATGCTGCATAAAAGAGAGCCTGCGTCTTTATCCCTCCGTTCCATATATAGTGAGATTTCTTAAAGAAGAAATAGTCTTAGGTACAAATAAATATACGAAATATGTACATTGAACGGTGTTCGTCACCTAATAAAATTTTGTACACACAACACATTGGCTTGACTGGTTGTGAGTTCCCGCAAACAGCGGGAACCTAGATTACTAGGAACCTAAACATTAGGTTCCCGCTGTGTGCGGAATAGAGCGGGAAGCTGTTTTTTTTTTATATACACAAGTCTATGTTATTGTTAATTAGTATGTTTTCTAAGTTACCAAAGTTTTTTCATATTTCCTTATAATATTTTAACCGCACCACAAAAATATAGTAATTTAATCGACCAGTCAGTCGTTTTACCACTGTTTGCAGAAAAGAAAATAATTTCCTTTAAAATGTACATTTATTTTGAACACACTTAGTTTTTCATCTGATTTGTATTATATTATAATGTCTATTATAAACAGGTGGTTACACAATACCAGCTAGAACACATGCGAATATTATGATATATGACTTGCATCGCCGAGAAGACATTTATCCAGATGCAGAACAATTCATTCCAGAACGCTTTTTACCTGAAAACTGTAGCAAAATGCACAATTTTTCATTCATACCTTTTAGTGCTGGACCAAGAAACTGTATAGGTAATAATTTGTAATTACTATAACACATATAACAAAAAATGCATATTCTTATTGCACAATGAAATATTTAGAATGTAATTTTTTTGTATTTATTATGCTCATTTTAATTTTATAAACAAAAATATTTTTAAAATGCTAAAATTATAAAAACTTCCGTTGTGGCGATATGGAACAACGTTTGACATCACAGTTAATTGTGAGTTGAATCCATCACTTGTTTAATTCGGTCTCTCAACCTCCTATACTTGGAAGATATGTTGGTATTTATGTCTGCTCAACTGTTCCCCGATAAATACAACTTGGCCGTCTTCAAGGAAAGAGTGAATAGGCATTATCTGGGTAAGCATGCTCCACCATCGTTCGCATCGTCACTTGGTGAGACCACTACCACCAGGTGAGATAGCGGACAAATGCTTACTTATCTTCAATAAAAAAAAAAGAAAATATATGATATGTAAAATTGACGAATGTGTGAAAGTATATCAAGGTTAATGAAATTTACGGGTTATGATATCATAATTATGTTTCCAGGACAAAAAGTAGCTATGCTGGAAATGAAAACGATATTATCTGGTATATTAAGGATATATCATTTGAAGGCAGTTACAAAACCTGAAGATTTGGTCTTGGTAGCAGATATGGTACTACGTACTAAAAGTCCAATTTATGTGCAATTTTTACATAGAAATAAACAAAACAAAAACTAAACTCTACATCACACGACATCTTCCTAATATTTGTATTATTTTGTGATATTTTTGTACCCTAACAAACCTATTAGAATACCATGTGTGCTTTTGATATTAGCGAACTTGCTATTTACATATCGCTGCTAAGGACCTACTGCTAGGTACCTATCCTACAGTATAATTATAAATTTTAACTATAAAAACAACCGATCTTTATCAAATGCGGGCTAATTAGCTTTGCTTACATGAATATTTTAATAGTGAGAACCTCAGTGATGCCTTTTGTATAATTACATCACATAAAGCCTAATTTGATTGTATCTGAAAATTATCAGAATTAAGAGATCAGTAGTGGTTCACAAGAGTGTGGCTGTAAATATAACTGGTTGTGGATTCGATATCCACTCAAGAAAATAAAATATTTAATATTTTAATTTTTTACTACGCTAACGAGGCAAAGACGTTCCACCACTCATCTCGCAAATTTCAATACCTCCAGAATTCTGCGAGAAGTGGGAAACATAAGTGTATTAATAAGAACGGAGTGTTTTAACACTAGTAAAAAATATATATATTTAATTTTTGCATGTGAAAATCTATTTTTTTTGATCGATTGATCGGCTAGTAAAATAAGGAAAAGTTGTAAAGTAAAGATATACGCGATTTTTAGTTTTATCCAGTTAAAATGATGATGAATTATGAATTTTAATTGTTCACGTTATTATTAATATATTATACTAGCGGCCCGCCCGCGGCTTCGCCTGCGTGACACACCTCAAAAACAACCCCTTAGAAGTCGAATTCCCGTCTTATTACATTCCCGTCCCGTCCTGTTCGTTAGCGAGCACCTACGTCCTATAAGTAACTCCTATGCAAAATTTGAGATTCCTAGCACATGTAGTTACTGAGATTTCGTGATGAGTGAGTGACCTTTCGATTTTATATATATAGATGAACAATTAAAATTCATAATTCATTATATTATCATCTACGTCCTACAAGTTTATTCGTGGTCAATGACCATATTATTTATGTGTAGGACATAGGTACGAGACCTAACAATTTAGGTGGAATACTCGTACATTGCCTTATTCTTATATTACAAAGATTTGTCTTTTTTACTTTTTGTGTTGGGAGTTTTTAATTATCAATTATTACTCATAAATATTTATCATATTTATTTATATTTCATAGTTTTGAATAAATAAAATAATTTTATATCTCACGAGCCAGTTCAAGAAATTAAACACGTAGGTACTAATGCATTTTACTAAAGAATTTTACATAATATACTTAAATATAACAAATTATTTTAGATTTACCTATATGTAAGTATTGAAGTAAATTTTTAATCGTCTGCCGGTTAAAATGAAAACTCTTTAACGCATTAAAACAATATATAAACTTACATATGTATTTAAATATAAAAAGAATTGTAATAACTACTTCAATACCACATAATTACAATATTACAGCAACGATTACAATATTAAAGCTCATTGATTATCTTAATAACAGGTAATTATGTACATGCATACATATATCAATCTCTCGTCATACGGAAAGATAAATATGCATAATTGAATTAGTCTTCGGGTATATTTGCTATATAAAGATATATATCATCAATAAATATGGAGACTTTAAGAATTAAAAAGGGAAAATCTCAAAAAAATCTCTCCATCTCTCTTAGTACTTCCCTAGCTTTCAATTTATTTTACCTTCAAAATTTTACCTTCCTCTTTTTAGTAGCGGTCCGACAGTTGTAAATTTGATTCCAAATGACGAAAAAATTAAATAATATTAAATATATAATTATTATTAATTGATCCTTTCTGAATTATTTATGCCAAGTATTCAGATAACCTATACTATGTATAATATGTAAAGATAAGTTTTAATAATAATTTGTCCTTACTACACATTTTTTATCGGCTGGATGGGAAGAGCTGAAGATCGAGCTCGGTGGCGTGCCATTGGAGAGGCCTTTGTTCAGCAGTGGACGAGGACAAGCTGATGATGATGATGACACATGTTTTTGTTAAATATTTTATTGTCAATCCGTTAGATATCATCTGTAGTAAGTTAAATATCATCTGACAAAAAACAAGCCAATTTAAAATCTTCAAATTTACTATTACCATACCACATCTTAAAATAATTTAAGTTGAAAAAAAAAACACTTTATGTTACTTTGCTTACCAATACAAAAAAAATCAAAACTTAAAATGTCTTTCAAAAACCTCTTTCAATATTATATATATATATATATATATATATATATATATATATATATATATATGTGTGTGTGTGTGTGTGTATGTATGTATGTATATTTTTTAAATAAACTAACTTCCATAATATATCTGATTTTCATATAATTTTAATCAAACTTTTTTTATAATATTAATCTTATCAAAAATATTTTAATATAAAATATTGCTACGACCATAGCTTGCACTGCCAAAAAAAATATCAGATCTTACGTAGAGAAGACTCTACATGTGCTAACTGTATAACCCTTCAATTTATAAACTTTACTCAAAATATGCGGCTTTGTAGTAAACAATTAAGAAAAAGTAATTAATAAAAACTGGTCAAAATCATAACCATCCTTCTAGCTTTACCGTAGTCGAGTAACAAGTTTTCATCGTAACATAAAATAACGTTATACAAACAGATGTACAGAAACATTTTTTCATATATATCCACATACATATATAGGAAGATGATAATGAATAAATGCAATTTGCTACAAGTGCATTGTCCGTTTGAATCTGTTTAAGATTTGTAGTTGTTTTGTTGTTTTTGTCTGTCCGTTTTTGCCTTGTACAATATCATATTTATTCACACATTCTGACAGAATAGTCCTTTTAGTCTTTATAATGTCTTGATCCCTTTAATTTTTGCGTGTAATTGACGTACCTTGAAACAATGTCGTCGTCATCGTTAGTGTTCCTTATCATTTTCTTTTTATTATTATTATTATGTTTATACTTGTACGATCGCTACAATAGAGCAGTGACGCTTATCACAAAAATCCCGGGGCCAAGGCGAATGCCAATTGTAGGCAATTCATTTAATTTTTTACTTTCTCCGGGTAAGTATTGTTTTTAAATATATCTTCTTGAGGTAGAGCTAAAATAAAAATACTTTCTGTATATTGAGTTATATATTTTGAATTTTCTTTTTTTTGTATATTTTTTAAGCAACTTAAGGAGAGATTCGTGTAAATCCTTGCTTCCCTCTTTTATTCTTGTTTTTGAATTTATTTTTAAACACTTAAAAATGAAAAATCATCCGCTTATAAATGTTATATTTTGTTTAAGTGGAACTATTTAAATATATAAGAAGTGTGTTCAGGGATTACGGTTGTAATATTCAAGTTCATGCCATTAATGCTCGAGCTTTTGGAACTACAGATCCAGAAATTATTGAGGTATCATTTAAATTTCATTATTTATTTATAAGCAGAAACAAATTCTAAAGAGTAGAGAATACGAAGAAAAATATATACTAAGACCAAAATATCATATAAGACCGTCGTGGAGGCACAAGGTTGTGACTGATTGTTGATCATACAAACTAGCTACAAATTTCAGGTTCCCCTATTCGAATAATTAAATGCCACAATTGTATCGTTTATTCAGTAGACATAGTTTTATTTAATAAATCTTTTATTATCTTTTATTATACTTATTACTTATATTATTTTTTATTAGATCATCTTATCATCCGTTCAATACAATGAAAAAAAAATTCCCTACAACTTCTTAAAGCCGTGGCTGAGTGAAGGACTTTTAACTAGCAATGGTGAATATGATTTAATTAAAAATAATACTCAATCTGAACAAGATAATATTTTATATTAAAAAAAATATTTTAATAATTAATGAACCCTTAATTTAAAAAATGAAATTAATTGTATACGTTTCAAATTTGACGGGACGAAAACTCTAAAAAATAAACTTGTCAATTGTCAATACAAACATGCTCATAATAGGAACTTTTGATAATGAAATGAATTATTTTAACCAATATTATAATATACCAATAAGCTCTGGTATAGTCAGTCTCGTGTAGGGCGTACCCAGATTCGGTGTAATTTGGTAGGTGCTAAAAAATCTAAAGTTTATTTCTACGTATATTAATGATTCATTATAGATATGTTACATTCTATTCTGTTTCAGGACAAAAATGGCATCAACGTCGTAAATTATTAACACAAGCTTTTCATTTCAATATTTTAAAAAAATATTTTGTAACTTTCACGGAAAGGACAGATGCTTTTTTGGCTAAAGTACAAGATGAGGTTGGAAAGGAAAAAACAGACTTGCAACCGCTAATAAGTGCTACGACATTACGTGTCATGTGTGGTTTGTAATTATGTTTATTTATATCAGTCTTAATGATTTGACTGCAAGAACTATTATATACTAGAGGACGATATACAAATATTGTAAAAAGTCTGAATTTAAAAATTATATAAAAATCGGTGCCGATTTAAAAATATTTAAATACAAACTTTCAGTTCTTATTTCATCCCTTTAGGATAAAAATTTTTCAAAATCCCTTCTTAGTGGACGTCCAAATTTTACGTTTCTACCATAAGCGGTTACGGGTGTGCGCGCGTCTTACCTATTAAGGTAATTGTTAATTGTTTCACTTTTTCATTCGATTCACTGCAATCAGTCAGAACATGTCCTTTTATATATATAGATTACATTAAGCAAGCCAGGGTTTTTATCAACATAAAGTGATATTTATAGGTATGCCTTGTTAGTTGCAATGTGATAAGGGCGACGTCTTCTTTGTTTCTCATCAAATTAATAAATATAATGTTGACATAATCATAGCTTTATAAATAAGTTTATAAGTCTGATGAAATTGTGCACAGCTTCGTTCGCGGGCCTATAGAAGAACTTTTAGCGTCGGGTACGGGTAGAAGTACTTTACTATATTATAAAAGATTAGTAATAATACATACACAAAATTTATTCTACACTGTATTTTTTAGAGACAGCAATGGGCACTTCAATCCAAGATGACATTGATTCTGTTGCAAGTAAATATTCAAACGCAATAGAAATTATGGGAGTGTCCGTCATACAGAGATTATGTAGAATTTGGCTACATTTTAATTTCATGTTCAAACTATCAAATTTAGCTAAAATTCAACAAAAGGCACTTAAAGAACTTCACATATTTACAAGTAGAATAATAAAAAATAGAAGAATTTTCTTAGAAGAAAATGATATTAACATACTTGAAGATACTGAAAATTATGGAAAAAAAGGGAGACTAGCAATGCTAGATTTACTTCTTGAAAATGAAAAAAGTGGAAATATTGATACAAATGGTATAAGAGAGGAAGTGGATACATTCATGTTTGAGGTACAATTAGTAGTAGTAATGTAGTAATATACATTTATTATTCTTAATATTTATTTGATTTGATTTTTTTTTTCAGGGACACGATACAACTTCACAAGCATTAACGTACTTTCTGATGACAATTGCGTATGAGACTGAGGTGCAAGTAAGTAATACAGATATAAATACAATTTACTTTACATACAAATAAAATATTAATATTCGAAGTTTTTATTTTTATAATATTTGTGAATTATTTTACGCATTAGAATAATGGATTCCTCAGTAAATTGACTATATAGTTTACTCATGAATGTGTCATGAGGGCTAGGAAGTATCGAATGGATGTTACAATATTTAAAGGACTAGAAGAGCCCTTCTAAAGAATAAAATAGAAACATTCGAAGTTTATTAGTAGTTAACTTTTTTATATATTTTAATGTTCTGAATGCGTTTAGGCAAACTAAACTAAAATGCCCTGCAGCACTATTAACACACTATTTAAAGAACGTAGGTGGCAGCAGATGGTTACGAGCTGTTCAAGGTAACTACCTCATAGAACTCTATGAGCGATGACTACGTTCAGCAGCAGTGGACAACACTGATAAGCAGAGAGAACTTAGATAATTAAAAAAAAAATCAGCTTCACGCTGTATCCCGCACACAGCAGGGTAGGCAGAGAGAACTTAATGTCAAGACACTCCATTCTCCGCTTTCTGCCGAATTCTGAGATAATTTTTCGGTAGGTATTGTTTGAGACTCTGTAAGTATACAATGAGTTACGACATCAATTCACACTATTGATATTATAACAGTGATATGAATAATTAACCAAAATAGACAGGTCTTTATTAAATTATTAAGTTATTTATTTTAGGAAAAAATATACCAAGAAATACAAAATATATTTGGAGACTCACGACGAGCGCCAACGATGGAAGACCTTAATGAAATGAAGTATTTAGAGTGTTGTATAAAAGAAGCTTTACGATTGTATCCAAGTGTACCAATCATCATTCGATATACCACTGAAGAAGTTATCGTGGGTTTGTATGTTCATGCTCTTTTTTAGGAAAATATTATATTTTCTGTAATACCTACTTTCCTACATGTAATATTAGAGACCTTCAGAAATCGGTGGAAAGTGGGTAACGGAAGTGTCTTAATGGGAACTAGGCGAGGGTTCTAGGATCTTTTAGGACTAGAAGCTACGCACTAAGTTCCCAGGTTCCCTGTGTCTACCTTGCTGTATGCGGGATACGTGATAGCGTGAAGACAAAAAACATAACATTCATTGATAGAGTAAAGTAAAGGTAAAGTTGTGTTGAAGCGTAGAGTTCCGCCACTGTGGGTCTTGTGTCACACATGTCATTCTTCTTGAAAATTGGGCGGAAAATGGGAAACGGATTAGTGGTTTAACACTAGGTTCCCTCTGTCTTTCCTATAATGCGTAAAGATAGTATTAAAAATAACGCAACAAGACTTAATAATGTATATCCTTCCAGGAGATTACGTGCTACCTAAAAATTGCCATATTTTTATATCCATTTACGAATTGCATCGCCGTAAAGATTTGTACCCTGAGCCAGACAGCTTCAAGCCCGAAAGATTTTTACCGGAAAACTCACAGAATAGGCACGCCTATGCTTTTATACCTTTCAGCGCTGGACCTAGGAACTGCATAGGTAAACGAACGTATAATATGTATAATATATATTATATTATATATACGCAATCACTGAACAAATAGTCCATCAATAATATGTCTGGACTATTCCAATTCCTCAAAATAATTTATATAAATACTATTAAAAAATTCAACACGTTACAATCTTATGTAATTAAACAAATCTAGAAGAAATCTAAAAATAATAATAGAATCTTAATATATATATTTTTTTATATTTTTCGAGGTCTTTCTACAAACAACCGTGGGTATAAGTCAAATTTGCACAAAAAAAATTAAACAATGATTTTAAACAAATGCTATAAAATTATTTTAATTTTAAACTGGCCTATATATAGGTCCATTTGTTAGTCTTGCTTTGTATTATGTACTAAAAATAGTAATCGACGATAAGAAAAAATAAAATTAATTATATTTTTAGGCCAAAAATTTGCAATGTTGGAAATGAAAACAGTAGTATCAAGTTTATTACGACGCTTCCGCCTTGGGGCCGTGACTAAGCCATCCGATTTGAAGTTTCAGACGGACATCATATTGCGCACCGAAAGAAATCCGATATATGTGCGGTTTTATAATAGAAAATAAACATACGCTTTTATACTTCCCCTAAGGTACTACAGGTGATACTACAATATTCTAATTAACTACGAACAAGAGACTTGTATAGATTTTTTTTTTATAATTATATTAGTTATATATTATTTTATCTTTTTTTTATATACCGAAATTAAAGAACGATTGTTTTGTATAGTAACGAGTGTCCGTATGTTATACTTATTTAAGATTATAAATGTTAATGTTATTTATAGAAGATCGGCGACGATGGGAATGGAATTTTTCCTATTCATTATTGTTTTTCTAATATATTAATTAATTAGTGGATAAAATTGTTTTTTTTTATGTATTTTTTTTTTAATTAATTAAAATAAGTTCACATAAAATTTTGTGTTTTCTTAAACCTTTGTAACTAAATAACTGTTGATCACTTAATATATATTTTTAAATATATAAAATAAAATTAACTAGCAGACTTGGTCGGCTTCGCCCGCTTGAATATTCATTAAATATATTTAGAACATTATTTTCAGTTTGGGGGTGAATTCTTAAAAACCACGAAGCACGTGTTCAATGAAATAATTTCAAAATGGCTGTTTTAAAAATGAATTTTGTTTTCATGTTACTTCCAAGATTTATAACCGATCCTTTAAAATATTACATTATACAAAAGGCATAGCTCAATAGAGCTATACTGAGATCCTCTACCCATCCTCTCAAGGTGTTCAGCGTCGCAGAGGTGGAAAAATGTGTAATAATCACGAAAATCAAAGATCTTACTCTATTTAAGATGCAATTTATTTGTATTTACATACATCTTTTACATATTAATTTACATTATTTAGCAATATAAATAAATGAAATAAATTGGCTTCACACTGTATCCCGCACTCAGCAGGGTAGGCAGAGGGAACCTCGTGATAAGATACTACATTCCCCATAAGTGGCCAGTTATGGTGCAAAGGCATAAACGTGACTGGTTGTGAGGTTATGTTACATTTCGTTAAATAACTTCAGAAACCCCGTGCTGATCTCAAAAATGATTATTGGGGGCAGTAACTGATTAATTACACATCGTCCAAAACAAGCAAGCAACTCATCCTTACTGTGACATTTACTAGATACAGTACTATCTGGTAATTATTTGTTCGCCAATAATTTACATAACAATGCTACGAAAAAACATTTTAAATTTTAATTAATAATTCGATTCCTATTTACTTTGACACAGTGTTTGTGCACCCGCCTTCTAAAGTATACGTTTTAGTCATCATAATATTATTATGATTATAATAATTTTAGCTATAATATTACTAGTTTTATTCTTTTATGACAAGTATAATAGAAATACCAAACTCATTACGAAAATTCCAGGGGAAAAGAGATGGCCAATTGTAGGGAACACGCTCACCTATATAAAGTCTCCCGGTAAGTTATATATACATGTTAGTTTTTGATTAAGTTTGTGCATATGTAGTAATAGTTTTGAAAACGGTTTTTATTTTTAAAAAAATTGTTTTGCATACTTACAATATGTATTTTAAATAAAATATTTAAATTCTTGTTTTGTTTCTAGTGGAGCTTTTTAAACATATGCGCACGGAGTGGAAGAAACATGGCTATATTTACCAAATACATGCAATCAATGTTCGAGCTGTAGCTTTAGTCGATCCAGAACTTATTGAGGTATTTAGCATTTTATTTAATTAAGAATAATTGGTGATGCAGTGGGAATCCTTCGAGTGTAAAAGCGATGGTTGCGGTGGTTGCCCACTCGGGGGAGTGAATTATTAAAGCACGCTGTTCCTACCCACTAAGCAATATAGCACAAGAGTAAACTGTATTCATGTATTTCATATTAGGAGTAGGATCCTTTTTAATTTTTATTTTTCATATGTATTATACAAGACATAAGGGTCTAGTCCGATAAGTTACACAAGGTTACACAAGGTTACACAAGGTAAGTCACACTTAAAACAGCATGCATAAAATCGTGAAATTAAAAAAAAGATCCTAAATCTAAACTGTTGAAGAATCTTGACAATTTTTTTTAGGTGTGAGTTTTAAAAATATTTTACCCTATATGCTGTTCCAGTAAAAGGAGCACAGGTGCTTTCACTTTGTATATGCTATATAGGACCTATTACCCTCTTCTCCTTTCCATCTGCGGTGCTCTAGACGTAGGCTGGGCTTGCACCCATATGTCATCGATATACCTCATTTTCGTACGCAGCGTTTCGCGTCCACTTCCTTAATGCGAACAGCTAAAGAGTAGAACTCCCTGTATGCAGAACTGTTCCCCGATAAATATAACTTGGCCCTTTTCAAGCCAAGAGTGAATAGGCATAATCTAGGTACGCATGCTCCAATATCGTTAGCTTCGTCACTTACCACCAGGTGAGATAGCGAACGAATGTTTGCTTATCTTCAATAATAAAATATATGTATATACGTAACGCACCATACAAAGTTTATAACATTTACCAAAAAAATGTTATATATATTTTTTAATTCTATCAATCTTTAGATTGATAGTTTTAAAAACTAATTACATATTTTTTTTTTTATCCTTTTTAATTGATATTTAAAATGTTGACATTCTTTTAAATAATGAAAATAAATATTTAAAAATCATGATTTCTTAATTTGATCATGATTATTTTGTAGTAAAATATATATGTAGTACCTAATTTGTTCATGCAGGCCTTTTTGTCTTCACCCCGTTATAACGACAAAAATATACCTTACACATTTTTACGGCCATGGTTGAATGAAGGACTATTAATAAGCAACGGTACGTATTAAGGCAATTTATAACAAAAAATGTAGTAAGCATTTTATGACAAAAAATTTTAACTTACCACTACAGTCGTGTGGACCGTACTTTTTTTTAACTTTTTCATATTTATCAGCTAATCAGCAGTTTTATATTTATCTGCTACTTAAACTTGGCTTGTAACTAGAGATAATTATCTAAATATTTAATTCCTAAGAGAGAGAGAATTCCTAAAATTTAAAATAATTCAAAACTTTATTGACGGCCGCAAGCACAGGCTTGAGTCCCGCGGGGGGCGCCGTTGCCGCCGATATCGTCGTCGCAACCAACCACGTAATGCTTGCACTTTCCCAAAATTATAAAAAAATATTGAATAAATTATATTATCAATAAATACAGATGGTATGCGAGCAAAGCCGCTAGTTTAATTATAAAATATATATTGTTATGGTATTAATTGGTTTTGAAGTTCTTCATTAAATTATTTTTACTTGTAGGACAAAAGTGGCAGCGTCGACGCAAGCTATTGACAAAAGCATTTCATTTTAATATTTTAAAAAGATATTTCAGTACATTTATCGATAAAAGCGACAAATTTTTAACATTATTAGAAAAGTATGATGATAAAGAAAATATCGATATAGGACCTTTAGTCACCTTTACAACTATTGGAGTCATGTGTGGTGAGTATCAAATTGTTATTTTTGTTAATATTTAATTCTTATTGCTTAAAGAATAATGATGGGGCAAGATTTCTCACATTGACATTGATCGCGACGGAATAGAGGATGGTATCAGAAATCTCTCAGATTTTCTTATATAATTTTAATATTATCGTTTTTAATAACAAATATGAAACGGGGCGTCAACTTTAATATTTTTTTACATATTTAGTCATGGGAATTTTCCTTTAGTTTTAGTCATGGCGATTTTACTTTAGTTATAATTCGACGAGCTTATAACTAAAGAAAAAAGAATTGTAGGAATTATTATTCAATAACAAAACATCTATGATAAACATTTTCCCACCACGTTATGTGTGTAATGTGCTCGCACGTCTTCGGAATTGTATGTTCAAATACCTAGGAACCTTAGCTGATTCCTCTATTTGGGAATAAAACTGGTGTAAACAATGTTTCCCTACTTATTGGAAATTTGAATTCAATGTTACTGTAATATATTTGTTATATAAATTTTAATTGAGCAAAAATTTTGATTGAGTAAACTACTATGGTTATTATTAAGGTACAGTTGCATATCAATAACGTTTACTTTTAATTAATGACAGAAACGGCAATGGGCACGATGATGCACGAAGGGATGGAGACCGTTGCAAATAAATACTGGAAAGCAATAGATGTTGTAGGTGCAGCCGTGTGTGACCGAATTTGTAACCCTCTTTTACACAACAACTTCTTATATCAATTTTCAAAACTTGCTAAAGCGGAAAAAAAGGCACTTCACGACGTACATCTATTTACAAGAAAAATTATAGATGAAAGAAGGAAATATTTAAAAGAAAATGATATTAATGATTTTGGTGATGATGAAGATTATGGAAAAAAAGGGAAATTAGCAATGTTAGACTTGCTTCTCCTGAATGAAAGATTAGGGAACATTGACGAGGACGGCATTAGAGAGGAAGTTGATACTTTTATGTTTGAGGTAAATAAAATACACATGTTGTTAGACGTATTATCTTTATGATTATCATTAAAAATAATTAAATTGCAACTATCATGGCGTGAAAATTTACATCGTCTGACTCCAAATGCGAGATGATCCACTCGAATAATCTAATTATTTTCATTTCCTTGCTCTAGTTAACAGAATGCGGCGTTATTCTTCGTCCGTAATGCAGAGAAAAGCGAAGAACTGAGTGTCTTAACACTTAGGTGTAGATGTGTTTAGTTCTGAAGGATTTAGGCCTCCTCCCTGTCCAAGAAAATAAATGCGATTATTTATTTTTTATTATTTAAGTACGTATCCTGCACATATCAGAGATAACCTACAGTTATGACGAGTAGGATCAGCCCCACAACCATCACGTTGACAGTCACACACAAACTGAGACACTGCTCCACGACCTCGGCCTGAAATTTTGTGAATTATCTATATTGATATATAATTATAACGTTTTCTTATGATGATGCCTGTGATTTTCTTACAGGGACATGACACAACGGCACAAGCATTAATATATATGTTAATGTAGATAGCTAATGAGACAGAAGTTCAAGTAAGTATAGTTATAAAAGCCTATCCATATTTCATATTGGTCTCCTAATTTGTACTTACTTATTTCACATATGCTGTGCAGTATCTCTTCGCAATTATAAAAAAATTATTGCTGTGCAAAACCTATACTGTTTTTAACAGATACTATTTGTATGTTTCTAAAAAATATTTTAAATCTATTATAAGCTACTGTCATCACCATAATTTCAGAATAAGATATATGATGAATTAGTTAGCATATTTGGTGCCTCGGAACGAGTACCGACTTTGGAAGACCTTAACCAGTTGAAATATTTAGAGTGTTGTATAAAAGAATCACTACGACTTTACCCAAGCGTACCTGTTATTATGAGACAAATCACTGACGAAACAACTATAGGTAAACCATAAAGTATTTGACTTATTTCCGTTTATAATTACTTATTACTAAGTATAATAACAATTAACAATTTTCTTAACTATTATTTAAAAATGGTATATTATATTTAATATATTTTAGTGTAATATTATAATAATTACACTTCACAGCGCATTGTGTTACATGTGACACGAACAAAGAAACAGATTGTAAGGTGTATGGTTATATGCGAAAATGTAATAAATAAAAATATAAACAATTTATTTATTTATTTATTTATTCAGAGTAATAACGAAGAATATAATTTTAATTAAAAAATGTTTTCTAGAATATATCAATACCTTGATTGTTATTTTTATTTATTTTTTTTATATTTTCCAGATTGATTGTTATACTTAGTAAAAATAAAATACTAAGGAATGTACTTTATTTCTTGAAGTACTGCTAATTATTAAAAAATAGCAAATGTATTATATATAAGTTGGTTTTCTAGCATTATCTTTCTTATACAGCATTATAATTATTTTTTATTTAATCTACAACTATAAAAAATTTTAGGAAAATATACGATACCTTCAGATGCTCAAATATTTATATTAATATTTGACCTACATCGTCGTGAGGATATTTATCCAGAGCCAGAACGTTTCATTCCTGAAAGATTCCTCCCTGAGAATTGTGTAAATCGCCACCCATACGCCTACTTACCTTTTAGCGCAGGCGCTAGGAACTGTATAGGTAAGTTGAACCAAACGTCTTCTCACTGACCACCATTCTAGACTTGTAGTTGTTATACAAGACTTATTTGTGAAAGACATTTTATTTGTTTATCAGCTTTAGGCTGTATCCATATCTGCTATATGACAGGTAATAAGTAATAATTTATTCCCACGAGTGAGGGATCGAATTCTCAACCGTCGCGCATCACACATTTGTAGCCCCTGCCCCTTTGATATAAAATTAATTTCGTTTTACTTGCATTATATCCATTTTCTACATTATATACATACAGAAAGAAAAAATATTATCCCAGTTATATTACCTATTACGCAGGTGCCATTATTATGTATATAATTATGTATATTTTATTTTCTTATAAATATTTCAGGTCAAAAATTCGCTATGCTGGAAATGAAAACTTTTGTATCAAGTTTGTTACGGCGATTTCGTCTAGAAGCTGTAACGAAGCCATCTGATCTGGTCTTCCGCACTGATATTATATTGCGAACTATGGGACAACCAATTTACGTTAAATTTCACAGGAGAAAAAAACATATTTAAACAGTCATTGATTAATAAAAAAAATATTATAAATAGAGATGTATAAAAAAATAACATAGCAGGATTTAAATTCTTATACTTTTTTGAATATTTATGTTTTGTTAGTGTGTGATTACCTAATACTTTATGCTAAAAATTGCTAAAAAAAACACTGGATTTTATAAAAAGTACTCTACTTAACTAGTTAATTTGATTCAAATTAAATTAATATTTATAAATAAGCAATAAACAAAAAATAATAATGTCTTGCAGTTTTACTGTCATTACTCATTATAGGGGAGACACACGAAACGTGAATTGATAAAAATAAAAATAGAGAGCGAGATACTACGAAAACTAACAATTTATTAATTGTCAAAGTTTTTTTGTAAAGAAAAAATCGTATACAAAATGGTTGACACCGTAAAAAATATTAAAACTGAGCCTTTTGATTAATACGAGCAATTAGAGTGTAATGAGGATAGCTAACGTAATGACGCGTAATGACAGAAAAAAGGTTGATGAAGTCCATTATAATGTAGAAATAATCAATTAACATTCCGAACCAATTGATAATAATAACTTTTACGGAGATAATTAAATAGTTAACAAAACTTACGAAAATATTGCTAATAATAATTTGTCTACGCAATCTGTATCAAATGATAGCTTAATAATTATAATAATATCCTAAATATTAATTTATTAGCTTTAATAATGTTAGATAGTAATAACCCTACGTGATAATAATAATGTTTTATAATGATATTTAGTAAATAATAAATTGCCATCTGCTCTATGGTTCAACACACTTACATAAGTGCATAATAACCGATGTTATAAATTATATTAATACACAATAATTATTTCACATCTTATGTATAAGTCAAGCAAGGTAAGGTTGCATGAAAATCACAATAATCTAAGGTATTAAAAAACTTCGCATTTGAAGTCACTTCACTATAAGTGCGCAGTAATTATATACTACAACACGAACGCTATTCAGATAATTAAATAAAAAATAATATTACAGCTCAAGCCGGCGAAGCCGCGGGCGAGTCGCTACTTTTAACATAAATTAAATTGTTCTAAGAACATAATTTAAATTATATATTTTATAGGAAAATAATAAAATCTACAGTATGGTACAACGTATCTAATGTATTTAATTGAGTGAGTTTTAATTTATATTTTTAAAACTAGCAACTCACTCGCGGCTTCACTAAATTATTGTATATGTGTATATTTCCGAATTATTTCTTTAATACACAATGTATGTTTACAACGCACTGTGCAGCGTATAAGAATTTCGACGTAGCTTGATGAGAACGTATGGCTAAGCGGTCGGAGCGCTTGGACGGTTTCTAAGAGGCGTGGGTTGAATTCCCGCCACATTAAAATTTTTACACGTTTTCTAATAAGTAACTTAATTGTAAGCTAGTTGTACTGTTAGGGTGCATAGCAGGATATTCAACTAGCACCAATGGCTAGGATGAAATTAATTAGACAATAAATAAAACCTCTTAACCATACTTCGATACCAAGGGACATATTTTACCAAACAAAACAGACAAATCAGCGTGGGGCTATTACAAATTAAGATAAGGTTATGTTGATTTATTTATAAAGTTAATGTAATATTTAATTTACCTATCTTAATTGTTATGTTTGTAAATGTACTGTAGATTATTATATTATATTATTTATATTTCTCACTATTTTTATCATTTTGTTACAAGCATTATGAGACATGTAAAATAATAATTGGTGTTTCGATGAAATGCAGCCTCTATACTCGTATAAGATTATAATTTTTATATATTATGGTCTTATGAGCAGTATTGCCAGTACCAGATTCTCAAATATAACACCTCTAAAAGTTACATTTTCACGTTAGTTACATAGATGGCCGTATCGTTGATATATTTACTAAACGCAGTCATCGCAGAAATATGAGTGTGTTTTTCATTATACTATATTTATTATTCAAAGTCCTTTATCTTGAATTTTATATTTTTTATTTATATATTATAATTTACTTACTTATTAACTTAAAAATCGCGTCTATCTCCACTTCAAAGGCCGGCAACGCACCTGTAGCTCCTCTGGTGTTGCACGGGGTCGTGGACGGCGATGACCCGAACGCTCGTTTGCCTTGTCCTTTTTCCATAAAAAAAAAGTAAGACAAAGGGCTGGGAGAGCATATAAGGGGGCAGGCAAGATTTGTGAGATGGCCTTGTGAGCCAGAATCGGTGATTTCTATTCACTGACCAACAAATTTATCATCTTTTAATTCACATCCCATATAATAAATATGTCATATGAGAAAAATAAAAAGAAATCTTTTTAAATAGACATTTTTATAAATCGAATAGTTAATATTTTTACAAACGCAATGTTTAGATTGCATTACATTTTTTAAATATCACAATAGATAATGCTGTTATCGTAATTGACATACTTATAACTTATTACTAAATTATAAAGGAAATTTAACATGTACCGGATATATTTACACAATCATAAAGAATTGTGCAAAGTGCTTTTAGCGTCTGGTTCCATATTCATAAAACTTGTGGAACTAATCAAGACTGGCGGAATTCAACGCCGCGCTTTACCTCGCTACCAGAGGGAAATAATAGAGGTGTCATATTGTGGCCACGACTGGCCTCATAGTTCATATTAACACGTTTTCATTAGGTCGACCTGCACCTGCATATACGAGTATGTAATGGAATCGAATTACACACGCACGAAGAATATGAATTACACACACTTCTACTTGTTGTATCATCATGAAACTTGATTTTCATGAACAATTGGCTGATGATGAAGCCGCAAGATAGGCACTGGCATTCCATGTTGGGATATTGTATCTTAGTCGTGTTTGAACCTGTTAGAAAAGTCTTGTATTGTATTTGAGGTCAAAACCTCGATTCAGTTTTAAGGTCTGATGATGAAGCCGGAAGACAGGAACTGGCGTTCCACGATTGAATATCGTATCATAGTGGTGTTTGCACTTATGAGGAAGGTCACGTAATGGACATTGAACATGATCAGGTTTCAAGGTTATAACAAAGCTATTATTATATAGTGACTTGTAAATATTGAGTGTAAATAGAGTAAATATTGACATAGATCATGTACATGATGAGTGTAAGTAGAATAATGTTGATATATCTATATACGATGTATACTGACGTGTGGGTAATAGGATAGTGGGTTGTTAAAGATCCCACCCAAGCCAAAGTGAGTGAGTGAAGTGACTCTATACGGACTTCTAGGGGGATGAATGTTTCTAGGGGAATTATATAATATAGGAAAAAACTACAAAATAAATGAATACTTTATAAAACACTACAAAAGCACGCTCTCAAGTTCCAGCGCCCCATGCTTTTACAATAAAATATTATAATTAAAAGCACATAGTTTGCACTTCAGCCCAGAAATACAGACAACGTGAACAATCCATAAATTATTTTTAGCTTTTACATACACTATTAAATAATAAATAAATAATTCACACCATAATACACAGTACAAATTAAAATTTACAAAAGCTTATAAAATAATAAAATGTGAAAAGGCGGCCTTATAACTAAAAGTGATCTCGACCAAGCAGAAAATAATTACTAAGCACTTGATATCGCAAAAGGTGAAACTCAGCTCCACAATGCTTGAGATCCAAATCTTATTTGTACCTCAGTTTTTCAGTTACATTTTAGAAACTTGCTTGCTGAAATAATTTGACATATTTAATTGCCAAAATCAGATATTTTTATATAATATTCAAAAAAGAGCTTAAATCTGAATACGTAATACCCATGTTAATGAACAAATTTTTCTAATCGCTCATTGTAGCTAATAAAAGATGCAAGTTTCCTACATGGCCGGTTCATTCTACTCCATCCATAGTCAAGTTAGCGCGTCGGCCACGAAATGATTTTGTCATTTTTAATATCGTTTTTGTTTGTGTTATTATTTATAGTGTTCTTATACGATCGCAATTGTAGAGCGCGGAGACTTCTAGATAAAATACCGGGAGCTGGTTCTTTGCCAATCATAGGCAATACTTACTACTTTTTGCGCTCACCAGGTATAATTTGGGTAAATTTAAGAAAGAATATTTCAATGTAACGTTTCAATTTGCTTTTAATTTACTATTAATTTTTATAATAATATGTTTTTAGTTGAAATTTTTAAGTACATGCGGACTTTATATCGTGATTTTGGAGGTTTTTATAAAGTGTACGCCATTAATGCCAGAAGTATTGGAGTGGCGGATCCGAAATACGTTGAGGTGCTCTTCATTTTATATTACATTTTAAAAGGTTTTTTTTTGTATTACACACACAATACATAAAAATATACATTTTTACGATATGTCTGCCGCATTGGATTTTTCACATGACAAAAATTGCATATAAAAATATTTATGTATTAAAATTCTAAATTTTGAGACAGTTAATTATATTTCATATCAAATTGATTTCGTAAATCCTATACCAATTCTTACATTGATTACAGTGCACTTTGATAATCAAATCCATTTTGATAAAACAAATTACAAGGTTATGTGTACCTTGTAATTTGTTTTATCAAAATAAACTGTGAAAAAAAATAGATAAAGTTATATTTTTTGTATTGTTTAAGGCTATTTTATCATCAATTAAATACAATGGAAAGCAACTACCATATACTTTTCTCAAGCCTTGGTTGAACGAAGGACTATTGGTCAGTAATGGTATGTTTCATCTTCATCATGCATATGACTCACGTATGAACTCAAAAAGGTGACATGTCATTTCACATAAAAATGTAAAAATGAATTGTGATATTAACGTTAAATGATTATTTTTTTAGCTTCAAGCTGTATCCAGCACATGTCAGGGTAGGGACAGAAAACCTGGAAACCTAGTTACTCCATTCCCATTAAGACATTTCCGTTTTCTCCTCTTTCCGCCGAATTCTGGAGGCATTGCGTGTTTAGAGGCGGTACTCATCGCTGCGCCTCGTTACCAGAGTGAAGAAATGAAAATATGAAATGTTTCATTTCCTCGAGTGTGAATCGAACTCACAACCAGTAGAGTTTACAGTCGCACGCTTGTGCCCAGCACCACGAGTGGTTTTAGAATATCATATATATTTATTATATTTTTAGGCCCGAAATGGCATCAACGGCGAAAACTTCTAACTCAAGCATTTCATTTTAACATATTAAAAAAATACACGAGAACTTTCATTGAGCAAACTCAGAAATTTTTGATGTTAGTACAAGAACACGTTGGTGAAGAAAAAACAGATGTGACGTCATTGATTTCATCTGCCACATTACATATAATGTGTGGTATGTTTCACCATTTATTAATATTAATTTTATTTTTTATTTTTTTGCCTTAAATATTCATATTTTTATTTTACTACTAGCCGGAGCGGGTGCTCCCGACTCTCGAACTACATAATAATTAATTAATAATCTACATTGCTTTCATTTTCTAATAATAATATCTATAAAACAATCAAATTAAAATAATATCTATACCTACATATATCGAACTGTAAAGTTTCAACTAATTTAATAAATTAGCTATTTATATCAATATCAACTTTGTAGAACGGCATCCTTTAAAATGGTATAACTTTTTATTTATAAATTGTTTTGGGATTGAAATAAAACAAACACTAAATGTTAAGATAAGCTTGCTAAAATACAATAATCAAAATTAAATTGCATCAGCTTCACGCTGTAACCCGCACACAGCAGGGTACAACGCCGCACTTTGCCTCGACACCAGAGCGAAGAAATGGAAATATAAATTTAAATTAATATTTCTCGAGTGGGGATCGACCCCACAACCAATTGGTTTTACAATCACACTCAGTGCCAGTCACAAACAGCAATCAAATCGGTCAATCCGTTTCTGAGATGAGCGCGAACAAACGCAGAGACCACAATTTAAATAAATATTGGTTCTATTGCGTTATAACTTATAAATGTCAGCACTAACATTTTTTCGTCCATGTACAGATACCGATTCGTTACAAAATTTTATAAATATAGATATATTATATGTTAATTGTTTTATAAAATAAATTATACATTATAGGAAAGTATTTTACGCACATTATATTTATATACATATATATATGAATAATACTATATAAAATTAATATTATATTTATATGAATTTGCAAATTAACAAAGTATTCCGTTGACAGAAACTGCAATGGGCACATCTATGCAGAATAATATCGAATCCGTGGCAAATAAATATTCAAAAGCAATTGAACTTATCGGTACATCGGTAATTGAAAGATTTGTTAGGGTGTGGTTACATCTAGACTGTATTTTTAAATGGTCAAAACTTGCCAAAGTTCAAAAGAAAGCTCTCGAAGATTTACATGTGTTCACACTTCGAATTATTAAAGAGAGACGGAATTTCTTAAAAATCAACAATATAAGTGTATTTGATGACATGGACGATTATGGCAAGAAGGGTAAACTGGCAATGTTAGACTTACTCCTTGAAAATCAAAAGTTGGGTAATATAGACGATGAAGGTATTAGAGAAGAAGTTGACACATTTATGTTTGAGGTACGTATTAATATACATCTACAGTATGGTCACCAAGTCCTGGCCGCCCTAATGTTAGCAATTGAACTGCATAGAGGCTGCGCAGATTTGATTTTACTATTTTTCTTACTTTTGATTATTTTGTTCCCGACTGAACAATGGGCAAAATTTCAGAAAACTTAACTTGACTTATTGACCGTATTGTAATTAAATGAATAACTCAATAATTTGTATACAATAGGAGTACTATTAATGTAAATGAATAATATGATACGTTGTTACCTATTAGACCTAATACTATACTTATTTTATCATACGTTAGCAGGGTATCCTAAACCCATTGCTAAATTAATTAATAAAAACAATTAAGTTGAAAAACTAAAAACCGACTTTTGATAACCGTGGTCGTGTACCATCCATAATGCGAACAAATGAAAGTGGACGACCACGGCTGTCAATTTCAGATGTTTTTTTTTTCATATTTTTTAGAATGTGATTATCAGCAGTCGGGTTTTAGCTTTTGAACTTCTTTCTTTCTTCTTCTTCTTTCTTTGCTAAGTTTTAGAAATGATTTCCAATACATTCTTTTTTTATTTGAAAGCTGATGTTTTTCTAATCTATTTTTAGCGTGATTTTTAAATGGAGTTCGTACACATAGACAAAACAATATTACTGAACTATTACATTACTATAAGAATTTATAGCGAAACCGCATAACTATAAGCCTATATAAAAAATATAAGCACAACGAGTCACGATATATAAGACAAGCGTCGACTTACATCTCGCAGCGTCACATCGTTAGTCCTGAGGCTTTTTTGCTGCTACTTTAGCGTTTAATATATCAGTCATTTTTGTAGATAATTATTATTTCTCGAGTCTATTTTTAAATATGCTGACAACAAAAATGTTGGTGTGACTCATTGAGACGTTTCTAACGATACCTGACTTTTCGTATTATGATGATAATTTTAGAAACTTCAAGGGAACAGATGAATACACAATTTTTTCATTTATACCGATCAAAACCATAACCCTTCCTTTGGCTTCGCCGAAATCGGATAAAAAGAAAGCGTTTAATTCAGTACCACATACGTTTTCAGGGACATGACACAACATCAGCTGCTTTAACTTTCATGCTGATGGCGATTGCCAATGAAACCACAGTTCAAGTAAGCCACGCTTTAGCATAAAGTGATTTTAAATTATTTAATTGTTATTGATGTACCTATTACTAGTTACATAATATAATGCTAATTGAAGATAATGAATAGTTATAGAAAAGTTGCACTATTGCAATTTATTCATTATTTAATTGCGAACAATGAAAAGTTTTATATATATCCAAGTGAGTTCAGGGATACATATGCCTTTATGTTTAATATGTACATGGTATTAATTTATTTGCTGAGGCCAGTCGTAGGGGCATAAGTGTGCGACTGTAAACACGAGAGGGTGTGGGTTCGATTTCCAAATAAAGAATTTAAATATTTCCTCGCTCTGGTAACGAGGTAAAGCGCGACGTTGAGTTTAGCCTTTCGACACGCAAGGCCTCTAAAATTCGGCGGAAAGTAGGAAACGAAAGTGTCTTAATAGCAATGGACCGTCTTAACACTAGGTTCCTTCTGCCTATCCAAAAAAAAATTTTTTTTAGGTAGGTACTTACTATGTTGTACAAATATGTACTCTGCATATTTCTTTATTTTGTTCAGGACAAAATTTATAAAGAAATACAAAACATCTTCGGTGACTCTGAACGTCCTCCAACAACCGAAGACCTAAATGATATGAAATATTTAGAATGCTGCATAAAGGAAACGTTACGGCTCTATCCCAGCGTGCCGATAATTCTAAGGCATACGGAAGAAGAGACCATTATTGGTAAATTGTTTTCTTTTAAAATATAGTCATTTTTATAATTCAAATATTATATTAAAGTATTATCATAAACAAGTATACAATTTAATTTTTTTAGGATCGTAAATTCCACGTAAATGAGGTTGCAGGTCGGAAGGAAGGACAACTAGTAATTCAAAACAGCGTATATGCACATTTTTGTATATTACTTTTATTTTTAGGTAACTACACAATACCTGCAAATTCTCATTACCACATATCAATATATGAAATGCATCATCGTGAGGATATTTACCCTGAACCAGAGAAATTTATTCCTGAGAGATTCCTTCCTGAAAATAGTGCAAAGCGGCACCCTTACGCTTACATCCCTTTTAGTGCTGGACCAAGAAACTGTATCGGTAAATGACTTAACATATTTGAACATAATTTTTTTTTATTGAGTAACCTCGATAACCCTTGAAACTTCTTATCAACTTACTTCGTGATGATAATGAGTAAATAAAAAATGTTCATTAATGAGTAAATAAAAAAATATATATAAAACTACTTATGGATCATTAGCGTCCGTGTTTTAAAAAATGTTGTAAAAAATAAAATAAAATATATTCGTATTAAACTACACCAGTTGTGGCGCAGGGGCAAAGCTGTATTATTGTAAATGCGACTGGTTTTGGGTTCAATCCCTACTAGAGGAAATTAAATATTTAATATTTTAATTTCTTCGCTCGCTTCCTAACACCAGGTAGCTGTCTCATTGCAGTGCTCATACATTCGTTAGAATATAAGTGGTACAACTGGGGTATTGTGCCGCGCCACCCAATTGACAATCCTCGATTATACATGGTGTACCAGCTTGTCGCTTTGACAGGTTATTTATATTTTATAATATTTTTTCGATTCCAGGTCAAAAATTCGCCATATTGGAAATGAAGACGTTATTATCAAGTTTATTGAGGCGATTTCGGCTTGAACCCGTGACAAAACCATCTGATATAGTTTTCACAAGCGATCTTATATTGCGCTCAGTAGAACCCGTATATGTACGATTTCACAATAGAAATGAATCAGTTTATTAAATATTAATAAAAATTTGGCTATATATTTATATATTTTAAACTAATGAATTCACTTTTCTTATATCGAACTAGCGACTCGCTCGCGGCTTCGCCCGCTGTAACTACTGAATTATTCAAATAATGTATGTTTGCAAAGCATTCAATATGTTATAATGAGTTTCTACTGCGTGGATTTTACTTGGCTATTTTCTCGTTCTTGTCATCTAATGACTTTAGCGAGTCAGTGATAATTGAAGACACAACGTAGTTAGAAGATAAATTCTAAATTGTCCATATTAAATTGTATATGTAGAGATTTATAAATCAACTAAATAAAAATTTAGTTATTACTCGGGGCGCCGATATATGTGAAACTAAATGTAAAAATTTAGAGCTAATACGTATAAATACTAATATATATACAGGAAAAAACAAAAAATTGTTTAATAATTACAATCAAGAAAGTAAAGAAAAAGTATGAAAGTTAGAACATAGAACGTTGGAAAATAAAGCGATTAAAAAAAAACAAACAGTATTAAGATTAATAGCAATATGTTGTTTATAAAAAATAATTTTACCACCAGCCACCTAATTAAATATCAACGTTAAATATAAACGTAAACATGTAGAGCTGGAATTTTATCCTGAATGAACACAGAACTCGGCATCCACATAGCAATATACATTAACTTGGCTCTTATTTCACATTTATATTTTTAATGGGATTAGTCTTCACCTCCTGTCAGGCACCTCTAAATTGTAATAAGCTATAAGTGCCTATGAACTTATTGGGAGCAAGACAAAATAAATAATAAATGTATTCTTTTTACATGTATTCTATAATTGTGTATATTTATCTTTTTTATTACCGATCAATTTCCTTCGTGTGTTTTTCATACAACGTGACATTGGCGAAATGAATTGTGCTCAACTGGCACGCTCGAAACGCCATATATCGAGAAATCAATCAATCAATCAATCAAAATTTTCTTCTAGTGACTTTGCTATATTATACCTATAGGCGCTTGTAATTTATATTTATTTTTGTTTGTGTTTTACTATTTGTACGATACAGATATTAAAACACTAACAAAAAAAAAATTAAACTTCACTCTCACACATTTTCCTTATAAATTCAATTTTTTGTGAATTTCATTTGAAAAACACCTTAAAATGTTTATTTATCGGTGTTTTTGGAAAATACACACACCGGCATAATTAGAAGAACACAAACAAAAAATGATTTTTTTTTACAATTTGTGGCTTATAGTACAAGTGGTTCATTTATTCAGATTATTACTCTCGTATAATATAACATTTTGAGACATATTAACATTTTTCAATAATGCAACAGAAATTATACCCTTTTAAGTGTTTGGTGACAGTCAGCGCTTTTAAGTGTTTTCGATAAGAAGTTTGTTTATGCAGTCAATGGTGGCTCTAGCTCATTTTGTTGTTGTTGTTTGGAGGTTTAACATTGTATTGAATACAAAATGAGTGATTTACCTGCAACCGAAGTCGCCAGAGCTGTGACATTGATAGAGGAAGGTCACACATACCGTTCAGTGAGTCAAATGTTGGGTGTATCAGTATCTGTGATCCACCGTAATGTGAAACGATACAGACAGACGGGATCTTATGTGCGGAGGCGGGGACAAGGCAGAAATCGTGCAACCATGCCGTAGACGAACGTTTTATAAGGGTGCAAACTTCGTCAAACGTCGTCAAAATCGTCGTCAAACAGCTGTTCAGACCCGAAATCTCATGGAAGAAGTGCGTAGCGTGCGTGTAAGTGAACGAACGATAAGAAGAAGGCTTAATGAAGTTGGTTTAAAGTCATACGTACCAGCCAAAGAGCCTAAGCTTGAGGTAAGTCATCGAGTTGCAAGATTATTGTTCGCTCGTCAGCACCAACATTGGTCAGATGAATGGAGTCGTGTTTTATTCTCTGACGAAAGCCGGATTTGTGTGATTTTCATCGATGGACGGGAAAGGATGTGGAGGTATCGAGGAGAATGATATAATCAAGCAAATTTTACCGAAACAGTGTCATACGGTGGAGAGTCTGTCATGATATGGGGCGGCATAAGTTTAACAGCTCGCACCGCTTTGGTCATGATTGATGGCGGTTCCTTTACTGCACACAGATACTAAACCGATATCTTGGAACCTCAGTAATGCCTTTTTCCCCATATATAGGCCCAGATTTTATATTTATGCACGATAACGCACGGCCCCACACTGCTCGCGTAGTTTGTGATTACATTAATGAAGTCGGAATTACCCAAGTGGACTGGCCAGCACGATCTCCAGACATGAATCCGATAGAGCATGTCTGGGACATGACTGGACGAAGACTACAGAAGAAAATTCCATCCCCCAGGAATATTGAAGAGTTAAAATTGGCGCTGATTGAAGAGTGGGGCAAATTGCCCCAAGAAATTATTAAAAATGTCATTATGAGCATGGGCAAACGTATTCGAGCTCTATTCAGTGCCCGCCGAAGCAAAACAAGATATTAATAATGATTGTTAATAATCTTTGCAAAGAAAATTTGATTTTAAAAAATTATCGTAAAATTCAAAATTTCTCAAATTTGATTTTTTGTCTGTATTTTTATAAATAAATAATGTTCAACCCTAGTTTCTGTTGTCTCATATTCATTTTGAGTAACAAAACTTAAATGAACTGAAAAACATAGGTACACGAAAATGTAGTAATTAAAAAAATATATGCTTTTTTTGTGTGTTCCTCTAATTTTGCCGGTGTGTGTATTTGGAAAAAGTGGTTAAAAGTAAATAAAAAAAAAGTATCCCAGATGCATTTTGCTATATGTCTCTCCACCACTCCCTCTATCTTTCAATGAAATTTAATGTCCAATCGGTTGACCTGTTCCAGCGATTAACCCGGACAAACACAAAGACAGGCAGACATAAAATCTTTAGTTTGTGCTTTAGTATCGTATAAAACACGGTCACTTTGAAAACACAGACAGACGCATGAGTTTTATTGATATACATATAATAGATGAATAAGGCAGAGAAAGTAGCATTTATAAATGTGTGTAAATGGCATTGAAGTGTTTGTGAAGGCTTAACGATTGCGGCCGCGCTTGCCGAATTTCGGCAAACGTGTAAACATATCATAACTAAGTCGAGTAAGTTGACAACCTCACTGGGCCTGCTAGTGCTAGTGCTTGTTCGCCCGTCTAGATAAGCAAACGTGTTAGTACTAAAAACAATGTATTCATTTTATATTTCTGGACTTTTATTTGTCATATTGTTAATTGTGTTCATATATGATATGTTTAATAGAAAAACGCAACTTATTAAAAAAATTCCAGGAGACAAAAGATGGCCAATTGTAGGGAATACACTGAGTTATATAAAATCTCCCTGTAAGTTGCACATCTATGTATTTTATAATAATCTATATAAGTTACAAATTTTACTACAAATCATCTAAAAGGTGGTACAGATCATATATACGGAAAAAAAACTTAAAAATGTTTTGTTTGTTTGTGTGTTTGTTTAAGATAATTAAAAAAAAATCAACTACATAAAACTAAAAAAAGAAAAAAACAAGCGCAATAGTTCATTAAGGTGGAGGAGGTTAGGGTGGAGATGGAGGACGCCAGACTACTACTACGTAATTTTACAAATTTTTCTCTTGAAAATATAATTGTTCAAAGAATTCGTCTTAATTAACGATTGCGCTGGGCATTTTTGTTTTTAGTTTTATATAGGACTTTTTTGTATTTTCTTAAATACTTTCATTAATTCACATTTTTTGTTACGATTTCTTAACTTCGATTACAGCTTACATCGTGGTGATTCGAATCTTCTGTCACTGTCCACTTAAAGAAATAATTAATATATCAACTTCTTCGCTCTGGTGTCGAAGCAACGTTGAGCGTTGACCTCCACCACTCATCACGCAATGTCTCCAGAATTCAAAGGAAAATGGGGAAATTAGCACCGGCTTTCCTCTGTCTATACTTCTGTGTACGCTAAAAAAAATGTAAAAATAAGCAAGAATGGTTGTTAAAACAACTTTATGCTAATATTTATCCTAAACTGCTACCTTGAATAAAATCATAAAAAGAACCTAATAATTATCTATCTATATATATAAAATCGAAAGGTCACTCACTCATCACGAAATCTCAGAAACTACATGTGCTAGGAATCTCAAATTTTGCATAGGAGTTACTTATGGGACGTAGGTGCTCGCTAAGACGGGAATTTGCAATATTCGACTTCTAAGGGGTTTTTTTTGGGGTCGAAAGTTTGTATGAAACTTCGTTACTAAAAATGCTAGGAGTCTCAAATTTTGTATGGACCTCACTTATAGGACGTAGGTACTCATGGAGACAGAAATTAATAATAACGTAGTTCACGCAGGCGAAGCCGCGGGCGGGCCGCTAGTTTTTGAATATATTCACCGCTATGTATTCCACTCGGCATAGTTCGTCGATATTTTTTTTTTGACAATATGGCGACCGGTAGTCGCTATGATGAATTTTGAAAAGTGTCATGTTGTTAGTGATACTCGCGAAGGTTACACGAATCGATTGACGTAAGAAGCATCAAAATTGTCATTCTCTACAACACACAGAAACACACAGACATACATACATACATAAGTACGACGCGAAGTCGGGTAAAAAATCACATAGACACTTCAAGTGCATATCTTTTAAACATTTTGCTATAATTGGATACTATAAATATATTATATTATATATAAAAATACAGATAATAAAAAGTGTCAAAGTGCATGGAGACTCGCGCACGTAGATACGTAGGTTCGGTATACAACCTTATCATTATAAAAAAATAATGCTTTACACTGGATCGCACATGTAGCAGGGTAGGCAGAGACAGCCTAGTGTTTAGACATTTCGCTTCCTACTTTCCTCCAAATACCGAAGGCATTGAGTGTTAACTGGCAGAACTCAACGCCGCACTTTGCCTATACACCAGAGCGAAAAAATGAGAAAAAAATGGCCAGTTGTGGTGCTGGGGCAGAAAGTGTGACTGTAAACAGACTGGTTGTGGGTTTGATCCCCACTCGAGGAAAAGAAATATTTATATAAAATTTATATATTTGCATTTCTTCGGTCTGGTGTCGAGGCAAAGGGCGGTGTTGAGACCCGCCACTCAACACGCAACGCCTCCTGAATTTAGCGAAAAGTGGAGTCTTAAAACTAAGTTCCCTCTACCGACCCTGCTGTGTGCGGGATACAGAGTGAAAAAATTAAAATATAACTTTATTAAAATATAAATTGGATTTCGAAACCACAACCAGTCGCTTTCAGCAGAGTCTTAGAAATGGACTCCCGTTTAAGCATTTGGGTACGGAACGCTAAAATGAGTAATAAAATAAATAATACATATAAATATAATTACATATATAAAATAATTGAAAGTTTAAAATGCTATGACAATTTTAGACACAAAGTTGATTTGTAATAATAAATTGTAAGCTTCTTTTCCTACATATTTAAAAAAAATGCTATACATAGCTAGTTTAAAAAAATATTTTAAGTAAATTCTTGCTTATAGTTATTTTATTTTTAGCAGAGATTTTTAAATATACTCGCATACTCTGCAAGAAATATGGCTATGTTTATCAAATCCACGCAATCAATGTTCGAGCTGTAGCCTTAGTGGATCCTGAAATTATCGAGGTATTGTTTTGATTGCCATTTTCTTAAAATATTTATTTTATATTCATTTACTTATATGTAGGTATAAACTTGTGTATATGTGTATTACGTTCATAATAATATAAATATTAATGTAAACTTCGAGGGCCATCGAATTAAAAGAGATCATTGCTAGAAAGCAATGAGTTATACATAATTTGAAAGTTCGGATAATGAAAATATTGTTACAACTATTTTTGCTAGATTACATTGTAATATGCATATAAGAATATCGAGGTATGCCGATGGGAATGTATAGCTTAGTTGGTCAGGACCTTGGACGGTTTCCAAGAGGCGCGGGTTCAAACCTCGTTGCGTTCAAAATTTTATATGTTAAAAAAGTAAACTAAACAACTTTTTGAAGTACGAAACTGAAAAAATGTGCATAATCTAAACTAAGACTTAATTGTTTTGTTCCCGCAGATCTTTTTGTCTTCACCTCGTTATAACAAAAAAAATATACCTTACACATTTTTACAACCATGGTTAAATCAAGGTCTATTAATAAGCAACGGTAAGAACACTACAAAGTTTTATATTTGATGTATAATAGATATTGAAAACAAAGTTTTTCATTACTTTTCTTTTTACCTTGTAGGGCAAAAGTGGCATCATCGACGCAAGCTATTGACAAAAGCATTTCATTTCAATATTTTAAAAAGATATTACAATACGTTTGTCGATAAAAGTGACCAATTTTTAGCATTACTAAAAAAGTATGATGACAAAGAAATCATTGATATAGGACCCTTAATCACCTTTACAACTATTGGAATTATGTGTGGTGAATATGTAATTATTTCTTGATAGGGTGGTATTAAAATTGTATGAGATATGTGCTCGAACGTCTGCTGCTTTGTACGATGTGTACCTACCCTGGTTGACCAATTTTTAATTAACTTTCAATTTAACTTTCCCTTTCAAGAAGTGGAATGTCCACTTAAATTCCCAAAAAACCATGTGTAAAGAATTACTTTATTCTATTATCTACTTTGCGTAATCTGAGAGCTCTGTATCAATTACTTTATTAATAATTATTAGATACATCTTACAAAGTTGACAAACATAAGTTTGTAGGCGTATGCACTTATTTCATGTGAAATGAGCTATAAATATAAGTTTGTAATGGTTTTTTTCTGTGATATATGATTATAACTCTTTATATAATAATAGATTTTAAATATTAAATAAACATTTTTGTTGAAATATCATTTGTAGTTTAAATTCAATACAGGATATGTAGTTCTAAAGTTTTTTTTTTCTATAATAACTTAACAGAAACTACAATGGGTACAACGATGCATGAAGAAATGGAAACTGTTGCGAATAAATATTGGAAAGCAATAGATGTTGTAGGTGCAGCCGTGTTTGAACGTCTTCGTAGACCTTTTTTACATAACAACTTCTTATATCAATTTTCTAAATTTGCTAAAGCGGAAAAAAAGGCACTTCAAGACGTACATCAATTTACAAGAAAAATTATAGATGAAAGAAGACAATACTTAAAAGAAAAGAATATAAATGAATTTAGCGGTGATGAAAATTATGGGAATAAAGGCAAATTAGCAATGTTGGACTTGCTTCTTCTAAATGAAAGATCAGGGAATATTGACGAGGAAGGCATTAGAGAAGAAGTTGATACTTTTATGTTTGAGGTATTATTTTTTTATATTCTATTTACCTAATCTGTGTCTATTTTGAAAATTACATCGAATTATATATTTTTCAATAATATTATTATTTTTGAAAGCAAGAAGCACTCTATTCTAATGTAATTTCCTATGGAAAAAAGGGACCAATAGTAGGTACATAAAATATTAATTTATACTTACAATATTAGATATTATTCTCATATTTGCGAAGCAGAGTTAATTTAGTTCACCTAGATGAATTTGGAGTGCAAACAGGAAAACCTATATTTAATTATTTAATTGTTTTTTTCTTAATTTGCATGTATTTTTTTTTCTCAGGGACATGACACAACTGCCCAAGCATTAATATATATGTTAATGTTGATAGCTAATGAGGCAGTAGCTCAGGTAAGTTTGCTTTTGATATAAAATATATGTTAAATAATTACACAAGTCTTCACGAATATATTTATTGAAGAGCTCATATCAATATTATGATTTTTTTGCAGACGTTACCAGTAACGTTATCAACTTTTTTTTCTTAGTACAACTGTATTAATAAAATAAATATTATTAAAATACATATTATTTCATTTATGTTTTATATGATTCTAAAAATGTATTAAATTAGTTACACGTATACATCTTAACAATTTCAGAAAAAGATATATGAAGAGTTGCTAAGTATATTTGATGACTCACAACGAGCACCGTCTATGGAAGATCTTAATCAAATGAAGTATTTAGAATGTTGTATCAAAGAATCGTTAAGGCTTTACCCGAGCGTACCTGTTATTTTAAGACAAATCACTGAAGAAACAGATATAGGTATTGTTAGAAATCGGAAGCTTATTTAAGCTAGCGTATTTAAGAAAACACGATAAAAACACATACCGTCTATATGTTTCCAACGTACTCGGCACGTTATTACAATAAGTGACATATGAACACAAGAACACCACTACGTACTAGATACCTTCCAATCAGGGTTTCCGCCTACAAGCAACTGTGTCCGTTTGATACAATTCCACTGCTTTTATTGTCTTTTTCACCTAAATCCATTTACTTTTACATGAGTACGCTAACAGTATATATTAAATAAAGTTTCTTCTAAAGTCGGTCTCAGTAAATTTATAATTCATTTACAGTGTTGACATGTCACGACAACTGTTAATTTATTTGAAAATAATGCTTAAAATATGATTTTTAACGATTATGTGATAATTTATTGGGTAAAAAACATCTCAAAACTATTCTACTCAGGTATAAATGAAATTTTGAACATACACGAATTTCAATATCCTTTATTTTTGGAATGGATACCAATCTATACTAATATAATAAAGCGGAAGAGTTTGTTTGTTTGTTTGTTTGAACGCTAAGATTTCTGGATCTACTGGTCCGATTTACATCGTTTTTGTTTTGTATGAAAGCTGCATTCTTCAGAAGTGCTATAAGCTATATAACATTATATTACACATATATACTAATATATTTTAAAGTACTTTCTAATTTGACATGCAATTTATTATGCCATGTTAATAACAACCGTCGCGTCGCTACGCAACCGTTACCGCGACATTTTGATATTCATCCTTATGAAAATAAATATAATAGTCACTTTTAGCATTTTATCTAGATTGAAATTATAGTTTACTGTATAACATACTAATAAATAATTAAGGAGATGTCACTGATTCGAAATGACCTAGCCTACGGGCGGCACAATATGACTGACGCGAAAATATTCTTATAGTTCAAGCAGGCGTAGCCGCGTCCGGGTCCACTAGTCTTTTTATAAAATTAATATTATTCTGGCAAGAGCCTGCCAGGACGACACAAGATTTTGTAAATAGAATGTATTTTAATTTTGTAAATAGTACCTAGTAGGTTCCTACTTTTCTGTTTACATTCTTATCGATATTCTAGTTACAAAACGATTTTATTTGCAAAATCATTTTTTATAATATTTTTTTAGGTAAATACATTATACCTTCAAATACCCACATATTTATTCCAATATATGATTTACATCGACGTGATGATATTTACCCAGAGCCAGAGCGGTTTATTCCTGAAAGATTCCTCCCTGAAAACAGCGCAAATCGGCACCCATACGCCTATTTACCTTTTAGTGCCGGGTCAAGAAACTGTATAGGTAAGTGGAACTAGACGTCTATTAACAGCAACTTAGGTCCAGTCAATATAAGCGAAACACATTGATGGGTACAGTTTTTTTATTTTTCTTTTATATATTTCAGGTCAAAAATTCGCTATGTTAGAGATGAAAACGTTTGTATCAAGTTTATTAAGGCGATTTCGTCTAGAAGCTATTACTAAGCCATCTGACCTTGTCTTTCGAAGTGACATAATATTACGGACTGTAGGACAACCAGGGTACGTTAAATTTCACAAAAGAGAATAAGATATTTACACAGCCATCGGATGTTATAAAGGATATTCATGATTATTCATGTTTAATAAGTAGTAATAATTTATATTTTGAGCTTCACGCTATCTAAGTAATGTAGAGCGAATTTATCCCTACAGAGGTAGCCAGAGCACTAAGCGCTACGGTCTCTGCGTACCGGTATCTCCTGATGCACTGTCATTAACTTCTTAACACCTTCCCTCCGGGAAAGGAAACCCTCCTCTAGCATCATCCATACTATGATCTCAAAGGTCGGTCGAGGCCCTTGCCTCTCTTACTACTCACTCTTGCTTCATAAATCATGTTTACCATTCTTTCATTTCTAGTCAATTATTTTCTCGACATGCCCATTGCCCATACCAGATGACCACATTCTTTTACATTCTCATTCGTGTGACATCAAAATGGTACTTCAAATGGCCTTAAGGTACTTTCTCTCCCATGTAACTTTTTTGATTGGTTAGGTAGGGTTATTTTAATATGGCATATTGTGATAAGATAAATGTTGATAAACATATATTAAATTATTTAGTAAATTCGTTTTATTTTTTTTTCTGTTTTTTAAATAAAACTAGGGTATTCTTATATTACATGTATACTATACTATATGTACATTCCTTATTCGATTTTTTTCATACGATTCACATAAAAAATATATGAGTGCAATTTTTCCCCAATTTTAATTACGGTTTAACATTGGTTAACATCATAAATAATTGTAGTCGGTCGTACATTACTCAATTAAAGTAACACATTTTTTTTTTTTGCTTACTCATTCAATGCATTTGTTTTTTTTTTTAGGGTGGGTAGCTTTTAATAATGTATTCGCTTAGTTGTGTTTTAAATGCATTGAAAGTGATTGATCAATTAAAGGTGATTGTGGCACCATTTTTTTAGGCAAGTTAGTTAAGTTATTGTAATCTATTCTACTATCATGTGTCATTTTTAAAAATAAGTTTCAAATAGGTACCTAGTTTAAGATATAGTACTCACTTTTGTACGATTTCACTATAGAAAAAAAAAACATTAGACTTTTATGACCTCATTTTCAAAAATGAGCTAATTATATACTCGTATATATTTAACGATTGAATTTTATTGAAATTTTACATTCACCTTCAATTTGCTCGCGGGTTCACCCTCGTGGACCTCACAATTATGCATATTTCCTTGTATGAGTCAACTGTATGCGCACAAAAATCTGTGGTTTATGTCGTTACATTATAAATTTGATAATATTAGATTTAATATATGCATATACTATTCATATTGACCTTCCTTTTGTGTTTTTAACTTAGGCAAACTCAGACAGAAACTAAAACCACAATAACATCCGTTGCGTATTTCAAAAACTAGTCTACGTCAGTGTAGAGCCATTTTATTTTATAAGTAGGTACTAAGTACAGATATAATAAATGTAAACGAATTAAAAAAAAATAAAGTAAACTATTTTATAGTAGGTTTAATAAAATTCAAACACGCTAATTTTAAAGTTAGAAAATAATTTATTTGAAAACAGGTAAGTACATATAATATTGGACCTTAAACTATTCGAACGGTATCTAACTATCTAGACAGACCATATGGGATCTTAGGCTGCAATATATATAATATATGTATAAATATTATAATTAAAGTGTTTAAACTGCGTTGATTGCTGAATGGTCTTTACTTTTTATTTTCGTAGTCCATAATATCTGAAAAATAAAATTAAATGTTTATATGATAACTGACACAATATGAATAGATTTCATAATATTCTAGAAACTACCTCTGACAATATAATATTTCGGGGTCCTTGCTACGCAAGCGCTAAAAAATATTTAAGTATATTTTTCTCTGGGAATCAGTCAAAGTTAAAACTCTGGGTTCTAGGCCGAGAAATTGAGCCTATCCTCCTTTATGCGGGACACAGAGTGAATCTAAAATATTATTTTTTTAAAACTTGAGTTGAATTTCCCTATTTCCGCCCACTATTGTGTATAATATTGTTAACAAAATAAATAACACTTTCAAACAAACATTTCTTATATTTATTAATTATAACTATTGCATTATAATTTATAATTATAACAAATGTTTGTTTTGTCTTACGAAAATAATTGTAGCTACGTACTATTCGTTACACCCTGAGATCGATCTTAATTGATTATAATGTATGAATGAAAACGGCATCTCATGATAGATTGCTATCAGAATTGAATAAGTAGGCATAACTGTTACTTAATATTTTAAAATAATCGTTTCATAAAAACTTTACCTTAAGAGCTTGCCTAAATTTAGTAGACATCAAACTGAAAAGTATAGGGTTCAGAACAATACACAGCCAACTGTTAACCAATATTATTCTGTAACCAATACCCCAAATCTGAAAAAAGAATAATACATATATGAAAGACAAATTTTGACCGACTACTTTTACGAAAATGAGAATCTTACTGTATTTTTTTTTCTAGTCCTTTGATTTTTTTTTTGTTTGAAGAAAACTATTTCCATGATTCCATTGCTACTAAGTCAGGATATGACGATGAAATCCCTTGAAAATCGAGGAAAGCCCAAGAAAAATTTTATAGGCACATTATGTCCGAAAAGCTGTGGCGAAAGGTTCCAAACTCCACGGGAATGAAATTAGTCTACAAGATTTTATTTTCACAATTGACATCAATTACCTACAAAATATTATGTTTTATTTTTAAGTTATATTCTTACCTGTTCCATTTGCATAAGCCTCTGCATATCGAAGAAGAGAATAAGCAATCGAAACGTAAAAAATGGCAGCCAACATATTAAAAAAGATAATGTGATCGCTACTGAAAACCAACAAAAATATTATTTGTGAACTAAAATTCTTATATTGAGATTACAATATTAAGAAACGACATAATTTCAGCTCTGTGGGGATTTATGTCATTGGAGCATGATATAAAAAGACAAGATCATAATTACCAACAAGTTTATTTATTTTTCCCCTGTTGTCCTTATGATTGAATATCTTCTTCTTAGAGTTTGACTTTTCACTAACACTCACTTTGAACGCGATCATTGTGTAAACAAATAGCATTATTCCAAGTGGTATGATGAATGTCACCAGTGCCAGGATACCATTGATAATTCTAGCCAAAGGACTTGGCACAATGTAGCAGACGTCAATAATTAGAGTTCTTACTAGCTTTACTGTCAATACTTCAGGTGCTGTCTCACATATTGCAATGATCCATATAAAACTTATTACTTTCATGACTCGTTTCCAAGCTGGCGCAGGTTTCAATAATAAAGGATGCCATATGGCTATGTATCTCTCAATTGCTAGAGCTGTCATCACCAATATGCTGTTATTCCACAAAACTATAACAAAGAAGAAGTGAATCTTGCAAGCGTAGTTCCCAAAAACGTATGAATCCATACAAAAAATATAAATTTCCAAGAATATACCGAATGACACTATAATATCTGACACCGCCATATTAAACAAGTAGAAATTAGTCGTAGTATGCATAGTTCTGTCCGAGTAAATCACAATACAAGTAAGAAGATTACCGATGAGACCTACTATGAAAATTAATATCAATATCGAAACTAATAAAATCTGCAACCAAGTCTTATCCGTATAAACCGCTTTCGCCAAAAATAACGTCCACATTTCCAAATCATATTCTGGAACATCTGAATGATTCATAGTTAATTAATTTCTTATTTATAAAAACTTAATTTTAATTTGCTCAGGTTGCTAGAACGGCTTCAACACTACCTCCTGGTAGCCCGGTTATGTTAACAGTGGTATCGTTACGATCGTTGTTTGATTAAATTAATAGCAGAGTTAATCGTGTTTGCTGAACAAACTTTTAAATAGATTAAACTTCCTGAAAAATTCCATTGTTTGCATGGATATTAGCTCGGCTAACTCGAAGATCATTTTAATTTATTCAATTAATACTAGTTAAGTATACTCGAAATAAAAACCCACGATTAACATGGCTACTGTTAAATATATAATTTTATATTACGCCATAATAAAAGAACCAAACCTAATTTTATATTTTTTTATCAGCTTCACGCTGTATCCCGCACACTGGGTAGGCGGCAGAGGGAACCTGGTGTTCGAACCGATAACGACCAACGACCTTAACCTAATTAGCTAATTAAATCTATGACTTAATTATTCAGTGTTAGAATAATAAAATTTCAGTGTAATAAAAAATCTTTGTCGCAGCCGCCGTTCATCCGATCTGGATGTCAGCATATTTTTTTCTGCCTGTGACACCGACCGCTATTAAACATTGTCACATGTGACACATGTATAAAATTATAGATTCACTTTATGCTATACTATATACTAGTTTCGCCCGCAAACCACCTATATATGATGCATATACTGCATTTGCCAACAAATTGATACATTCAATCATGAACAACTTATTTTCTTATGAAAATAAGTCTACGGTGGTGTCCTCTCTGATGTCCAGGAAGAGTTGAGTTTCCACCAACACGCAATGCCTCCAAAATTCGGCAGAAAGTGGGGAACGGAGTGTCTACTAGAACTAGGTGCCCTTTGCCTACCCTGCTGTGTGCGGGATACAGCGTGAAGCTGATTACTATGATTTTTTTCTGACCCACTTTTTTTGATTTATAGAGGTAATTGAACCAAGCATCGTACAATTATGAAATTAATAAGATAAATCAGATAAATCTTTAATAATGAAATTAAAGATTTATCTGGATTCTAGGGTAACGATCAGAGTGTGGGGCTACAAAAGAAACAAAAAAGCATGTTTTTCTTGATCATTATTAATTAATGATCAAGATTGTGACTGTGACGTGACGGTTGGGGTAAAGTGAGGAACGGAGTATCTTTACACTAGGTTCCATCTGCCTGTCCTGCTGTATGTGGGATACAGATTTTTTATTATTTATTAAGGTTTTGTCGAATTTATAATTTGGCTGGTAATCGAACGAATTTAAAAAATATATTGAGCTTCTACTGCGTTATTTTTTAACAGAAACAGCTCAATATTGAAACAAATTGTACTTTCACGGATACTAAAACAAATATTTCAAAAAAGCCACAAATGTTGAACTATTAATAGCAATGTTGCACGCACTAATATGTAACAAGAGTAGAGACTATAGACAATGTACTTACTGTATGTTTAAGTAACCTAATTCTACTTTTCTTAAAAAATGATATATTACTTTATTTATCTGAAACATATGCAATGATGATTTATTTACGTAAATTGATTATAAAAGTAGTTTAAGACTTAAGTTAACTAATGGGTTACAAATCTTTTTCTGTGTATGTACAAGTACTATATAAAATATATAATAAAATAAAAATTAAATTTTAAAAAAATCTATGAAACTGTTACTTATTGAATTATCTGGCGTTATATTCAACTATCCGCAACTGGCAACATTGCTGTACAATACTCACGCTTGTTTTCAATTTCAAGTCAAAATTTTGACGGTTCAGTTTTGACGTTTTAAACGAATACTTTAACATATTTATAGTTTTTTTACAAAATATAATACATTTCAATGGATGATATTGTGTTATTTAAATACTAATATTCGTTATTTACAGTATTATATAAATGTCCTGCCATGTCTTATAAATCTTATATATTTTAATATTTTGGTATCATGTCTAATTTATCGTCTGTAAGTGCGAAAAACCATACTAAGAAACAAAATAATAACCGTGACCGTGATAAAAACAAATCAATTACTTCCGAGTCTGGTGGCTCTAGTCAGTGTGAAACCCCGCCGCTAATAGAAAAGGTACTTTAACAAGATATAAAATATACCACAAAACATCAAACTTACTTACGTGTGGTATTTAATAAGTCAATTCTTTCTAGGATGGCCAGTCACAAGGTAAATTTGCAGGAATTGGTGCAGACTCAATACAATGTATGGCAGAACAAGTTGGTGTGGATATTAATTCAGAAGCTGCAAGTAATCTTGCAGAAGATATCAGCTACAAGCTGCGGCAAACTATTAGTGTGAGTAACTCCGTTGTATTTCATGTCCCACATGAAGTGTGTGATAGAAGCTAAAATTTGAAAATGCAATTTTCAAGCACAACATCAAATTCAAAATGATTTTACTATCTGCTGTCTTCAAAGTATGTTCTAGAAATCCTAATAATCTTAAATGACTATCTAACTCCATCTGTGGGAACTTCACAAGAGTCACCAAAAGCATTATATAAGTTTTCTCAAACCATGTATCAAAAAACAATTGTTTGTCTTAAATATAATATGCAGCTTAATATACTCTCTAGAAATATATATATTTTTTAATAAGTGCTCTGTGAGAAATAACAATGTTTTTTGAATCTCTTGTAAATTTCACATGAATTAAGGTATCAAAATGATTTGATGATAATTCTGGGTAAGCCAAAGATGTTTAATAAATTCTAGAGATATTGCAGTTAGACTTCTTGCACCTTTTTCATACAAATTAACCCCTTTTCACCCTGACTACTTCATTGATAAGTTCAAAATACTTGTTTACTTTAAAATTATGATTTTTAGGAATGTTTGTTTCCACCAACTTGTTGGTTATACTGTAGTAGCTTAAAGTGTTACGAGTATCACTTAAAGTGATACTAGTATCACAAGTATATACTTGTATCACTTTAAGTTACAACAGTATAAGAATATATCTGGTCTGGATGAAGTATTATTAACATCCTCAGGGCTTTTGTACTGTCCATCAAATGTCCGTGTCCATCATAGATTTCAATTGAAAGTTGACTCTCAAATGTGTATAGTTACATATAAACATATTTATTTACTATTACAGACAATTGCATTACATAGTGAGATGATGAAGAAATCATGTATAGACAGTTGGGATGTCAATTCGGCATTAATACTATCAGACACATGTCCCATACTTGGTGCAAGTACTCCACAATATGTGACATTTGGTGATGAAAAATTGTGTTGTGAAGTAGTAAGTACCCATTAATGCCTAATTTCAATATCATGACTATATAAACCATTATGGTACAGGAGCATAAATTTGCTACTGCAAGTGCGAAGGTTTTGAGTTCAAGTCCCATTTGGAACAATGAAATATTTAATATTTTCATTTCGTCACTTTGGTAATGAAGCAAAACGTCGCGTTGAGTTCCGACACTTAACACGGCAGGCCTCGGGAATTCAGCGGAAGGTGAGGAACAGAAGTGTCTTAATGGGAATGGCTTAACTAGGTTCCCAGGTTCCATCTGCCTACCCTGCCAGGATACAGTATGAAGTTAAAATAAAGTAAATTTATTAACATTTTTTTACTGTTATGTATGTATGAAAAATATAATTTATAATTATGTATTATAAATTTCAATTACACAAAACTTTTGCAACCATTTATTTACCTACCATATTATATTTATATTTTAATATTACGAGTTGTTATTCGGAGCCGTCGAGGCGCAGCAGCACAGCTTCTGACTCCAAACGTGACAGTTATGAGTCCGATTCCCAATCAGGGGAATTACATTTTTTCATTTCCTCCCTGGTTTACAGATTTTAAGACATTAGAAGACAAAGTGCGGCGTTGAGTTGGGCCACATACATAATATCTCGAAAAAAGGGCGCTGCTTGGGGAACAAAGTGTATTAACACTAGATTCCCCTACCTTGCTATATACAGGATACATTGTGAAACTAACTAAAAAAAATATATTTTCAGGAAGCTTTAGTAAATATACCGGAATACTCGATGACAACACAGAGTTGTGTGTTCTCAACACTGCCTACAGTATCTGTGGAATGGATAACTGACGATAAAAGTCTTAACAGTAGCAATAATATTAGTGTAAATTTACAAAACTATTATACAAAAATCGCAAGAGGTAAGAGTATATGAAAACATATGCTTCCAATTTATTTCGAAGATCTATTTAATTAGCGTTAGTTTTAGTTAAAATAAAAAATTGCGTGCAAAATTATTTTATAGGCTTAACTTATTATGCTTAAAATATAAACTAAACTATTTTGTTCACAAGTACCTACATTGTTATATTAATTAAAAAATATATAAAATATCCCCCTAGAGATAGAACCCAAAACCATTGCGCTTACAATCAGACAGTTCTTATATGCTCTATTGAACTTTTCTATATTTTTTTTGTGATATTCTTATTACATAGATAAAGACATTACAGACAAAACCTATAAAAATTTGAACGTAGCTTGAGTAGAACCCGCGCCTTTCGACTCAGTGGCTTGGATGGTATCTAAGAGAACTATTTTGAGTCCTACTATGTTCAATTTTTTTATACCCTTGCTGAATTGTTATTGAAATATTTTTTAGCAATATTAAATCTTAGGAAGAAACCTAAACAAATAGCTGTAGAGGACCTCACAACGAATACTAGAATAGGCCCAATATTTCCGAATCTCTTCAACTTAGCAGTTCTAGTGCTAAATGATGATAATTTAAATGCGTTGAATGTGCCTGCTAAGAAACCATTACAGTCCAATGTCTTAGATATGGTTGATGCATTATGTTCTAACCCATGTAGTTTGGACACAAATATACAACAACAAGTAAGTGATTGATTTTTGTTTCTTCTTTTCTTTTACTTGTATTATACAGCAACTCAGGCACAAAGATTCAACAGAGTGTCTTAACACTAGGTTAGTATTGCCCAGTGCCCAGATGCCGCTCAATAATTGCGGTATTGCGAGTTGAATGGCGGAACTCAACGCCGCGCTTTATACCAGAACGAGAAAATGATAATAATTTATTCCGCGAATCGTAATCAAATGCCACAGTAATTTAGGTCATATTTAAAATTAAACTGTTTTAGCAAATTATTCGACTTTATTTCAGTGTTATATTATTTCACTTTATAAACCGTGTTTCAGATTTCCAAAAATGTATAATACCTAACATATTTTTTTTCTATTGTCATATACACATACAGTGTGCAAGATTTAAGCTGAGCTTTATATTTTATTATAAAGGTAGAGCCGCAAAAACACTTTAAAAACTCTGTAGTCTTCATTTAAATGTGAATCAAAGTGTAAACAAAGAGTACAAAGTTTACCAAAATTTAATTTCACTTTTTTATTACTATTAACTTTTATAGCAAAGGGTTTCCCATGTATGTTTCTAACGGCTAGCTGTACTGTTATTATGTGGTATAAAAATGATAAAAACTAATTGCTAAAAAGAAGGTTGGAAGTAGTTCAATATTTAAAAAAGAACTATTTCTTAATAAATTTAAATAAATTGTATTTATATTTGTAATTTTAAATTCATTTCAATAAATTCATCAAGAAAAGTGTTCTGTCCACTATTTTTTTTTTCTTTTTTTTACTACTTTGTCTAATATAAAGAATTAAATATGTATCGCTGCTATTGTATATCAGTACAAGAAATTAAAGCTGGTTGTCAAAAAGTAGCAAGACTGGTTGCAAAGCTCAGCTTAGACCTTGCTGAGTACTCATAAATGTTATAAAACTCTATACAACTCTATGACAGGGACTTCAAGGCGTTTCATTACTTTTATTTTTTCCACTTCCTAAGGGCATCTAAATACATTTAAAAAATACAGTATAAATTAAATTTTATAAAATTTTGGAGAAAGCAATTTTTTATATCTTGAATACATTTAAAAAATAATATTTTTTATACAAATTATATATAATCCGATTTTTTCATATACATATATTTTAGTTTCAAAGGTTGTTCCCGGTAATGGTGTCAAATATATTAGGAAATGGATCGTTATCGGAAAAAATGGTCGCCATACTGACAAAAATTACTAGAACTTGGCCCTCTTTTATAGCAATAGGTAAGTAGGAAGTTTTTTTTGTGTGAAATAAAAAACTTATGAACAATGGCACATATGGCAAGGAAGTCACAGGGAATATAGTGTTAAATCACTTTGTTCCCCACTCTCTTCAAAATCTTGTGTGTTCAATTGCGGAACTCAAAACCGCGTTTCGTCTTGGGACCTGAGAAACGAAATTAAAATAAAGAATAATTCATTTCCCCAAGTGGGAATCGAACCCACAACCACTGCCCCTGCCCTTTTTTTTATCCTCACAATTTAAATCTTTTATTTCTTTTTATCAGGTAAAGGTATACTATTTGATTATTTATCACAAGGAACTAAGGAACGCTTAACATCCCCTATGATTAAATGCGTAATGGCTTTAGGAAGACGCGCCTTGGTCGAATGTTTAGGAGATCATCTGGAACATATAGACGAATGTATACATGCAAACAAACGGACACAAACACATTCTAATCTAAGAGAAACTATATTAGTGAGTATATATATTTTTTTATAATTTAAAATTCCTAGTGCTGTTTGAATTGCTTGTTAAAATTTTTTATTTTTATTTTTTAGTATATATATGTATGTATATGTTCCTTTTTTTGTTTTTTTCACATTGTATCCGACATATAGTAGGGTAGGCAAAGGAAACCTAGTCTTGAGGCACTTCATTTCCCACGCACCGCATGACTGAAAGTGGAACTCAGCACGGAGCTTTGTCTTATTACCCTCTGGTAATGACAATAATATTTATTCCTCCTAATGGTAATCAAACCCACAACCGTCGCGTATACTGCAGAGGCTGTCCTACTGCGCTACGACGACCTCTCTTTTTTATCTTCACGCTGTCTACCTAGAGCCTATAGGCAAAGGAAATTATACATTTCAGAGAACTATAAAATTTTCATTTATTTATTCAGTAAAATAATTTACTTTTTATTTATTTAAAGGAAGCATCCACGTGTCTCCTTCGATCAGAGCCGACGACGTTTCTAGAAGACTATGTGACGACCGACTACACGTTGTACGAAATGTTGGGTGACTCGATAATGCCTAGGCGGACCTTATTTCCTATTAAAGGTAAAATATCTTGTTATTATAGCAATCAAAATTACTGTTAATGCAAAGGTATATGTCCAATCCCCATTCTGAAAAATTCGACGATGCGTGGAGTAAACGGAGTGTCTTATCCCTCTGCTTTCCCAGCTAAATGCGGGATACAGCGTAAACTAAAAAAAACTAAAGCCATGTTCATATTCAGTACCTATTACTTTCTTCATTTGGGTAATAAGACAAATATAAAACTACATCATTTCTTCTATAAACACGAGAAACGTGAAATTTAACTAACGTCCCAGAGACAACGAACCTAATATTAAAAACAATGATAATGATATAATGATTTTATTTATTTTCAGAAACAATAGTTCAGAAAACTGAGAGTAACGAATATAAAGACGATGAGTTTCCACTTTTTCCTATCAAACCAGTACTGAGACGACCGAAAGTACGTCTTATACCACATATTAATAACAATAACAATATTCATAGAGAAGCTTTATTTGAGCCTACTAAAAGTAAAAAACCCATACATATAAGAATTAAAAACTGTCGGTCCATTGATTTGATGCGTAAATCAAATGTGAATAACCGAATACAGGTACGTGCGGGCAACAGAAACATAAACCGTGGTGTTGTAATAGCGAATGGAATTTTAAATAGATTTAAATATAAAAAAACAAACGAACACAACTCGTTTCCCATATTTGGAGCTTTAACTTTGTAACATAAGCAAAATATAATTTATTATTTTATTATTGTTTTTTCATTTCCTTTTGATGTTAGTACATAGTTATGCTAAATATATAAAAAGTTGGTAACGTGTGTGAGATTCATAAGTGGCGGAGATTAACACCGCACGTTGCCTTATTATCAGAACTAGGTAATGAAAATGATTATATCCCCAGAATCGAACCCACTTGGCTACACCACGTCCTGTAAAAATTTTAGGTGACGTACAATATTGCGCTGGTAATACACACAAAAGAACATAAATGTATTTAGACTTCTATTTCTTGTTGTCTACCGATTTTAAAAAAGAAGAGACTGTACTTTTTTTGTATGTAAAGTACATTCGACGAGTCGTTAGCGCACAAAGCAGGATATGCTGAGGAAATCTAATTTGAAGACACGCAGTTTCCCACTTGCGCCGAATTCTGGAGGCATTGAGTGTTGGAATTTAACACCACGCCCTCGACACCAGTATGAAAAAATGAAAATAGAATGAATAGAAAATTTCACCAGAATGAATAAATGAAAATTTAATTTACTCGAGCGCGCTCGCGCTAACAGGCACGCCCCTTTTGTGCCCCTGCGCCACGACTGGCTTCTTTTTCTATGCTTTAAAATAGTACTCAATAGTACTCGATTACCAATTTTTACTTTTAACTAAGCTTTAGATACGAAGACACTAGTGTTAGCGTTTGAAACACTATTTTCATTATAATTATTGCTTTGTATCAAGAAGCGCGAAACCGTGCGTCCTACTACGTGCAAATCACTATACTTTTTCTAAAAATATTTTTACCCTACTAAGGACACTGGTAGCTGTTAGATTTAGGAGGATGGGTCTTCTTCTTAACGATTAAATTACAGAAATAAAAGTCCAATTTGTAAATAGTTTCTTATTATTTATTAACATATCTATGATTTGAATGTGTAGAAAGAACGAGCACCTAATTAGTTAGCTTATGGGGCCAAGAAAATATAACACAGATAGATCTATCTAGTTATATACGAGTATATATATTTTTTTGCAATAGAGATCATTGAAGTTTGCAGGTTATCAATCGAGTGTTTTTTTTAAATATTTTGCGCATTAAATAACTGTTGCACTTCCCTCTTCACGTTTGTATACTTACGCATATTAATATAAATTAATAAGTATGTATACAATATATTGAAATATTCATATATATACGCGACTCATTTTATATTATTTTACATAAAAAAAATGTCGGGAATGTACAAAAAAATATGGCCAAGTAAAATTCTTAATTCTAAAATCTTAATAATAGGCTTAGTACTATTTATTACGTCTAATTAGAGCTTTTAAGTCGATGACTTACATTACATAACATTAATTTATTTACATTTTTTAAGAGTACCATACCTAGTAGTATAAAGTGATCATATTTTGAGAGCATTTTGGTAATATAATAGTATAAATGTCAATAAAGTAAAGAAGTGAAAGGAAGAAAAAAAGGTTGTAAGGATTTGTTTCTACAGTACCTCAACAATTTTTCGGACATCGAAAAAAGTTAGCAATTCACTTACAAACATAGGTATAACGTAACATTTGTAATTGTTACATTTGCATTTCACAGATAAAAAAAAAATATGAAGATAAAATGATATTAAAAATGTATAGCATATCAATACATCATGTCATTATTTTATATATCATTGTATAAGAACATTTTTTTATAATGATTATTTAATAGCTTATATTCGTAATATAATTAAGTAAAAATTATAATTAAAAATATTTCTAAGTTCATGGTCACAGTTAAATTTATAATTGAAAACATTATTTTGAAGAATTAAATGGTTGTCCCCATAAGTTTATGCCCTTAAATCGTTTCCTTACACAGGCGCCAACATTTATTAATTATTACATTTTAAACTGAGGCTCATTTTAGGCGGTTTGGTTGTCAAAAATGAAATAATAACACAATGTGATGTAAATATTAGTGAGATATCCATGAGTTCTGAGCATACATATCTGATAGAATAAATGTCAACACATTACAATATTATTATTATATAGAGCATAATATATATATTATTAAGATAATTTTCTTATAATTGTAAGTTAGTAACTTACATTTATACTTGTAATAAAATTATAACTGATCGGTGTATGTACATGGAAGATAAATCAGAAAAAATATTACTAGGAGTTTTTATTAGTGTAGTAGACCCCAAAACTGAATTTAAATCAGCTAAGTCGTTTCTATAATTAGCGTGAACAAACGCACAGACAAAAAAATCATTGTTTTGAGATCTATTACATTAACAAATGTCCCCAGTAATCGTTTTTCTGATTTATCTTCCACGTAAAGACACCGATCAGTTACGATTTTATTATAAGTATATATATATAGAATACGTATATCTATATAATCATTTCTCGTCAACCTACAATTATGAAATTGGTAGCGAATCCTCGGTGGGCGAGTGCAACGCGCTTTAGGCCGGTTTTTTCTTAAATACACTTAAATAAATATCAGTATAGTTCTAGCGGACAACGAAGCGCGGATGCCGCTAGTATATTATATATATAAAAATGGTATTCAAATATTTTAAAATGACTCTCGTCTCGGCTAAAATGTAGAAAGCTTGTGACACGATGATAAATTTTATTTAATTAATTCATACAATATAATTAAGTAAAAAAATAAAATTACTACATTAAAATTACAATTAATAGAGTAAAAAAAAAATAAATCAGCTTGCTCTTGTATCCCGGACACATCAGGGTAGGCAAAGGGAACCTAGTGTTAAGACTTAAGACACTCTATTCCCTTTTAATAAGGTATACTTAATATAGTTCATAGCTTAGAGTGTTAACCTGCTAACAGCCTTTTAAGGAAATTCTCCTGAGACAAAAATGTTATTAAAACAATATGTAATACATATTATTATCAGAAGGGTTTTACAATATTTAAAATTGATTTTTATTCTCTACTATATGAAATAAAATAAAAACTATTTTTTTTTTATTACTCTTTCAAATGATATAAATGGATAAAAACTGATTTAGCAGGTTTAAACTCTAAGCTAAGATAAGTTAAAAATAAATATGTATATAGTAAATTAGAAATTCATAGAATAAGTGACGTACTTTGAGTTTAATCGAAATATGAACTTGATAGGACTAAAGCAATTATACGAAAAGGAGATCATTGAAATTTTAAAATTAAGTACCAATTTTTATAAGGAAGCTCGAGAGCGAGAGAGGTGTTTTAGTTTAACCTAATGAAGGGGTACTTATTACTTTATGGCATTGAGTAAATAACAATTAGCCTTATTATAATTTTATACTATACTTGTAAGTCAGTCTCCTTCGTTTGTTGCAATATTAAGTCATTTCATTGTAAACGATGCCATTAAACTTAATTAATCAAATAAAAAATACAAAATAAGTGGCCAGCAAATCGTCAACCTTACACGTGCCAAGAAGTCGAGGGGTGGGCAGTGGCGGCGAAGCATAATGCAATACAATACATTCAATGAAATTATTAAACCTTTTATAAAATCCTATTTTAAAAGTAAATTTATTTTATTTAATAATATTATTTATAAAAAACAATGGAACGAAACAGAAGAACTTTGATTGGAATATAATTGTACAGTCATCACTTTTTCACATTTTACAAAATGAAAATAAAATGGATGTATGTCAAACAAAGATATTATTTATATAGTTATATGTATATCATAATTGTTTACTATATGCATGATGCTTTTTTATTATTTTGAGATATATTTCATAAATTAAACGAATATATGATTAATATATACTATTTTTGTAGTTATGATTTTACGTTGAGATATATAATGCCGCCCTAAAAAACTTAACTTCTCATTTTTATAATTAACGGGAAAAAAAATTATTGAGCTTATGAATATGCCACGTTCAAATTAAGTTTCATAATAGTTTGAATAAATAACTAGAAAATGAACCATTATGTTCCATTATGTTGGTTCCAATCACCATAATTCTCTTACCATAAAGGGTAAGAGCATGGTTAGGATCCTGGATGAAAAGCAAAATAAACATATTAAAAAGATGAATAAGAAGCCAATGCAGTTTTAATATGCTTATCCTGCAAAACCCTGTTTCATTATATTTAGAGTTATATTCATTTTAAAGATATTCATATCAAATAATGTAAGTATTCACACGATAATCTCCCGCAACACGCGTCGTCCGCGTGAGTTGGGCGTGGAATACCCGGACTCGAGGGATTCATCGTAACCCAGAGAGAGGTGCGGCGGCTTATCCTCGCCGCCTGCTTCCTCGAAGGCGTCCTGGAGCCCGCTAACTTCGTGATATGGAGATTCTGAAATAATATGCAACATGTTTATGAATATTCACTAATAAGATTTCAAGCGACAAAACATAAGTGAAATTTAAATTTGTGTTCTTTAAAAATACAATTCATTCGATTGATACTAGGCTCTCAGGTTCCCTTTAGAACAGCATGAAGTTAATAAATCAATCAACGTAACAATGGATTTCTACTGTGAATTCAAAGGTAAATATAAGAAAATAATAGCTCACCTATATGTTGATCCATACGCTTCTTCGGTTTGTGAACAGAAGCGTAGGAGTCCGAACAATAGTCTTGTCTGGAAGGGTTCTGAGAGTTCCGTAGCCCGTAGTCAGAGATGGCCGGGAGCACGGGGTGCGCGCCGTGCGAGCCGTGCTGGATTGGCGGGAACGGCGCGTAGTCGTCCATTGTGCCGTACCCGCCGTGGGGTATCAGGTCGTACCTGATAAGGGACATTCATTGATATTACACTCCGGAAAACGGTTTATAATGATTGTCAACACGGCACGAGTCGAACTTGGATATGTATAATCGTGTGCATAATATTCTATATACTAATGTTCGGCGTTACTTTGTGTCATGTATAGAATGTGGCTAATAAACGACACTTAGCGTTGCGCCTCACTGTTCTTTAATTTGTGTATTCTGGCTCATGAATTCATAAATCATGATCTTAATTGATAAAAACCAAAAATAGTTAGGATTTATTAAAAATCGTAAATAATCAATATTATATGCACAACCTGAACGGAATCATTAATAAGAATATGTAATAAATCAAAAACACGGAATGAAATTCTCTACAAAATAATAATAGTATCTCCTTGTATAAGAATTTAGAACATGTGTTCGCGATTATCCGAGCCACCAACCGACCATATTAAATACCTACTATTATGTAATCTAAGATAGATACACACATAACTTTATATTATTTTATAATTTTCTCTACGGTTTCTATTATCCGGTTTGTCGATTATCCGAATGCCTAACGACAACAATTAGAATGATCAATCTGTACATATAAATGCAATTTCTTATATACCATGAAAAATAGAGACTCACCCCATATTGCCTTGATGGTGATCCATCATTTGGTGAGTGGGGATACCAGGTGGGTTGTTGTTAGCCACTGCCAGCTTCATGTGCCACATGGAGTCGTGCGAGTTGACGCTGCCGCCGTTATTGCTATTCGCGTAACTGTTCTCGGAGTAGCCCATGTTCGCCCCTGTCGTACGGGAATTCAATTTAACAACACTTTTACGAGCTAAAGATTTAGAATGGAAAACAATGTTTACAGTATTTGATACAGAATTACCGTCTATGATGTCACTACTGGCTAGTCCTTCGAGCGTGCATGAGAACAAATTTTACATAATTAATCGATTTGTTTTTCTATTTTTTTTGTTTTATTTTATATTATTTTTAAATATATTTGGAAATTAGGTATATAATTTATATTCAATTTTGCTTAAAGATTACATAAGCCGTTTACTTCGATTTCAAGGAATTTAAAAGTTATATCTTGAATAAAACATGGTTTATTATAAGATACCAATTTAACGTATTATTTTCAATATTTTTTTCAACTGTATAAAAAAAACATTGTCCCTATACGAAATAAGGGCATGGTGAGTTACATTTGCATTATACAACTAAAGAATATAATAATAAGCAAACAATATTATTACTAAAACTATCATCGACATAATTTGCTTCTACAAACTAATAGGCAGTGTAAATACTTGGAAATAGATAACTATTTTAGTGTAAATATTCAGCTATTTTAATACAGGAACTACAGAGAATAAAAAAATATACGTAAAAAAAACTGTACTTACAATCTGAATTTGTCATATTCTGTGCGGCGAGGGGCGGCACGTGACGAGCGATATGATATCCGTAGCCACCCTGTGTTTCATATACAGCACTTTTAGAGTCTTCCTTCGTTAGAGGTATGTCCATGGAATTTTCTAGAGCCTTGTTTTCCAACCCTGAGCAGGAATAATATGGCGGTGGCGCTAGACTTGGAGGAGATCGCATTTGAGATTTGATAGAATCCCTCCTTTTGCATTTTCTCTTTGCGTTACGTTTGCACGCCATATAGGCTACTAGGGCGGCGATGCACGCTAATAACAACCCCGCCCCGGCCACCGATGCAAATATAGTATACGTTCTTAATGTTTCGCTTGCAGATGCGCTTGCATACGATGTACCGACTGAAAATAAATTATATTATATTATAGCAACTCGAGAAGTATATGTAAATTGTCAAGTTCCATAGTTATTTTTTGTGTGTATATATAAATATATGGTCAGATTTTATACATGTTGGGCCAGTGATTTAGTTTACATTTGTTAATATCGCATTAAGGAACCAAACCTGAGTTCAATTCTTATTATATATTAGCGACCCGAAAACTGCATTCAAATCGGTTAAGCCATTTCAGAGGTTAGCGTGAACAAACGCACAGACAAACCAAAAGAAACAGACTAAAAAATAATAGATTTTCCGAAAAAAAAATAAGTTTTCTTATGTACAGATTTTACACAACAACAAAAATTATTGATAACTTTTACAAAAATAATCATAACTATTTGGTCTTTTATATTTTCAGCATGACTCACTTTGAGCGTCAACGTATTCGCTGCAGACGTCTTGATTATTGTGTAAGCACAGTTTGACTCGTAGTTGTGGATAGGACGCTTCACGGTTGTAGTCGGAGGCCCCCGCGCGCCCCTGTCTGGGGGCCTCGAGCTTGGTCGATTGAGTGTTGGAGGATACGCCGGATAGACGTAACGGCATCGTTTCTATAACCTGTAAATATTGATTGCAAATTATATGAACAAATATTTTTTAATGTGTTATTCTCTGGAGAAAGACATGTACGTTTTTTAGAAAACCTATAATATTTGATTTTGAGGCCGTCGTGGCGCAAGGGCCCAAGTGTGTAACTGTAAAGCGACGGTTGTGGATTCGATCCCCTCCTGAGGGAATGAATTATTATTATTTTTCGCTTGTTCGATTTGGGACCAAAGCAAAAGCCCGGCATTGGGTTCGGCCACTCAACACGCCATGCCCCAAAAAATTCAGCGAAAAACGACTTTTTTTATATAATTTTAACGTAGCGAGAGTTAAACTCGCGCATCCAGGCGGTTTTCGAGATGCTCGGGTTTAAATATCGCTACGTAATTATTTCCTTTTATATTTTTATAAAAATAATACAGTCAATAAAGGAAATATTGAATTTGTATAACCTCTAAATAATATTAAAAACAGAAATAAGGTAATAATATGTAGACATATTAAAAGTTGTGCACACGAATGTGACTTTGAGACATGACAAGTGACATTTTTGCTTTGTTTACCAATATGGCATTAAAAACTAGTTAGTGCAAGGCTCGTCTTAAATATGTTTTAAGGATCGTCTTTGGAAATATAAATATACTGTGCGCGTACAAAATATTTTTTTTAGTTATATCCCTCACATGTAGGATAGGCATTGGGAACCTGGGAACCTGGGAACCTACTGTAAAGACAATCTGTTTCCGTTTTTCACTTTCCGCCAAATTAATAAGGCATTGCATGTTGAGGGGCGGAACTCAACGCCGCATAACATAATAACATACATTCATCTCTAAATAAGTAGAAACCAAGAAAAGGAGTAACTAATCGATTAATATTTTGTTGTCCTGATATAATAAAGTATATATTATATGTTAAATTATACTGCGTAATATAGATTATTATAATTTTTTAATATAGATGTTACAATTTAATAATTACAAACGCGGCTTACCTGCCAGTCATTTGTCCCTGTTGATCTCTCTATGACTCCAACAAGAGGTAAACAAGTCGCTTCAACATTAAAACTAATAGTAACTTCAGCGGGATCAAAGGTCACTTCATTGGGGGGAACTATTTCGTGGACCTTTGTTGTGATGGATATTTCATTTGAGTAATTACTTTGGCCTTTCGTGTTTACTGCTTTCACCTGAAATAACGCAATACTTGTTTAAAATACTATAATAGATATTGATATAGACATGACCTTAAAAGAATATATAGCGTTTACCTTGAATGCATATGTCACCTGCTGGTAGCATTAACGAAAAAACAAACATTAAATAGCTGTGTGAAATTACTTTGTGAATACTATAATACTTCTACATAGTGATGGTGATAAAAAATAGTTTTCAATTATAGGGTTTTTTACTAAAATTTCTTAAAACACTTTTTAGTCTAACCGCTATTCATATGAAGATGATGATAGACAATATTTGAACTTACTTTGAAATAATATGAGTTATGTTGCTCAAGCCCGGTTACGTTGCACGGGTTAGAGCGACCACAATCATATTCTTTCCAGTCGAAGTCTTCAGGGTGCTTGACGTCGCAATGGGTTCCGCTTGCAGGACTCTTTATTCGGCGTATCCATACAAAGTACTTAGTACTGGATAATCCACCATTAAAACCCGCCTCCCATTTCAATGTCACATACTTAGCGTCGACTTTTTGACTTGCTAAATTCTTAGGCGGCTCCGGTGCACCTTTTGGCTGCAGACGTATTTGAGGACGAATACTTCCAAGCGAGTTCTTCACTGTGCATGAGTAATCACCATAGTCCTGAGATTTAATGTTTCTTATTACTAACACACTTAAGTATGAATCGTTTTCATCTGTCGTTGTTATGATCTCGTAGTGACCGTCTGACGACATCTGCAGCGGTGCAGGATTGTTGCCGTAAAACCATTGGAATTCTGGCTTCGGGTAAGCTTGTACGCGACATGATATTTCTGCATTTTCCATCAAGTCGTAAGCCACTTTATTTTGTTGTCGAATCGATATCGGTTCATCTGTAAAACAACAGCGTAGTTAATTATAAGACAAAATACAAGAAACGAAATAAAAATGTTAAACATTACAAACATATTTTTTATATAAATGATTCCATATACGACTTACGTTCGATACGCAGCTGCATGGATGAGTCAACTTTTTTGACTTCGTTCTCAAAAGAACATCCATATAAGCCTCTATCACCAGGTAGCAAGTCGTCTAATTCCGGCCTCGCCTTCCCGCGAAATCTTAGAACACTATGTATATTATAAACAGCATTCCTACTTTCGTTAATTTCCGTTTTAACTTCATATAAATTCGCATCGGGTCGTATTTCAGCGTTGTCTTTATACCATTTCACATTTGGCAAAGGTTTGCCTAATGCGACGCAAGTTAGGGAAAAGTTTCTTTCACCACTTTTTTTGATCATGTGAGGCTGCAATTTAGACTGAAACCGAGGTGGCTGATATACTTCTAGATTGACCGTAGCGAGTTCACTGTGGCCTAGTTCATTCGTGGCCTGACAATGATAAACCCCCTCGCTACCGAGATGTGCACTGGGAATAGTGTACTTATTGCCTGTAGCGAGAACATTCGGTTTCACATCACCTGCTTCAATTTCTCTAAACCAGCGGAACTGAGGAGCAGGCCAACCTGGAGACTTGGCACTACAAGTCAAAGTTACAGCGGTCCCCTCTTGCGCTATAGGGCGATCGGGGCTTATATAAGCATGACCAGGTTTATGTCTCACAAGTACGGCGACAGACGCAGTTCCCACTTTTTCCATCTTGTTTCCTCCCACGCTAGAAGCTATGACGTTGACAGCGCGACAAACATAGGTCCCCGCCATATCTGCATTAACTCTGGTTAATAATAAAGTATTTCCTTTCTGTCTAAAATCATTTCGACCCTCCATAGTCCATTCGATAGAAATCGGTTCAGGATTCGAGGACACTTCACACCGAATTTCTACAGTTCCACCCTCTTCGGCTTCGTAAGTTTTGGAATCAACGGTTACGCTTGGTGGAAATAAAACATCTAAGTAGATTTCATTCTCGCCTTGGTGTCCTAGTCCGTTGTCAGCGCTACATATATATTTACCAGCATCTTGTATAGTAACTCCTTGAATCTTATGGATGAATGAGTTTGAAATTAATTTTCCATCTTTCGTCCATCTCACTCCGGTAACTTTAGGTTTGGCGTCCACTTTACATTCCATGTTCGCGGTTCCATCAATTTCAACTCGGAATGTGTCTACTGGACAAACTTCCATACGCGACTCAGTCCGAAATGTAGACAAAGGACAAATTTCGACCCGAGGGAAATCTGTAAAAAATCATTTAATTTATGAATGACAACTTATCTACACAAAAAATATTAGTACTGCGCGTAGAAGGATAAGGTAGAGAAACCAGTGTCAAAACACTATAGAGATATTCCTTGAGATGTCCGTGTTGAGTGACAGTACTCAACGTCACGCAGTTAATCTAATGTAGGAATTTACGCAATAAAAGCTCTTAAATACTTGCTATAATAACTATAAATCGTAACTTGAATGTATCTACCTACTAGAAAAATAGTTGTGTTCTACATTCAGTTTGATAATTAAATTAATAACGACTTCCGTAGAAACTAGATGACGAGTGAGAAATTTCTCAATGTAACCAATAAAATATTATTTGAATCGTATATTTGTATAATATTGTAATTTCTATATGAAATATTATTATTAAGTACGTATATGTACGTTTTTTTTTAAATATTCTCTTGATTGCACTATGCTTGTTTAAAGAAAATACGACGCAGTAATAAATTCAAAAGTTATAAGTATTAGTAAACAATAAATTATGTAAAAATTATAAGTAAAATAGTTAAATATACAAATCTATAAATACATAATATATAGTAGTCAAAACAAAATAAGGGCCACTACGTTTTTTTTTTTTACTAGTATATAATTATATTAAGTTCGTCTTAAGCGTTGACAAGTCCTATTCGTGTATACTACCAGCAAAATATCTATTGCCGCTATATTTGCAACTACACTAAAAAAATAACATCAAATTACATGAGTCTCTATCCGTTAATAACCCATTAAAAATACAGTTCATGTATGATGATGATGATGTTTACCTATCAACTTTATACTAGCCTGCTACAGAGGAAACGGACGTTCTGGTTTTCTCTTTACTAGCTAAACCTACTGTTTATAGTACGAGTCCGAATTAAACCCGGCAGTTCTCTTCTTGCCTCATGCAAGCATGCTCATATAGGTCACCTAATTACAAATATTACCGGCATCTGGCAGTTATTACACGTGAATGTACAGGAAGCACTGAATTGCATGAGATAAATATTTTCACTAACACTATTATGAAACTTCTATGGCAAATCTCAACGAATGATATAAACATTAACGTTATACGCCGCATCGTAGTTTATATAGGCGTATTTTTGTTTCGAAAGATTTTGGATTAGGTGTGAACGTACAGACGTTCTCCGTGGACAGCTTGATAGCCATCTATAGCTTGAGAATCATGAAGAAATGTGGAGTAATTCTACCATTCTAGTTTAAATTGTTTTTCATGAGTCAAAATATTTATTTGACAAAATCGAGGGTATTTTAGAAATGGATTAGATAAATAAATTAAATTCTTATTTAGGTTTTCGAAATGTTATGTTATGTTATGTTTAGAATAATAATAATATTCACTATTGTACACCCATAAAAATGTAAAAGTAAAAAATGGGAAAATATACAAGAGGCAATCTTATCGCTAAAACAACGATCTTTTCCGAGTAAAAGGGTTGGAGGTGTGAACAACTATGCGTTTATTCTTTTATAAAGTTCCTTAACTTCACAAATCTTAACTTCAGAGGTTACAAATTTGGCAATCGTAATTTAAGAAAAATACTGCAGTTGTATTTTTCTCTTCATTTAGTAAATTATAAGCAAGAAATATGTAGATGTTCGGTAAGTATTTAAAAAATTCCATCGTTTAATAACGGTTTTTGTGTTATCTCACGCAAATCGTTTCTCGTGTGTAAATGAACTTCAAATTCAATATATTAAGTTATAAGGTTCATTTTCAAATATTAGATTACGTTCAATATTTCTATAACTCAAATATTAATATAATATATTATATTGTTCGGGGAAAAGTGGGAAACGAAAATGTTTTGAATGGGAACAGAGTGTCTCAACACTAGACTCCCAGATATCCTAACCTACTATACTACGTGAAGCGTAATAAATATATCTATAAGCAAAGGATTTTTACAATGTAAGAAATATTTTTATGCTCTCTTGAAAACCGCCCAAAAGTAGGGTTTGTAAGGTTTAACCCTCTATAATTAAACTAAAAAAAAACAACCCAAACTTAAGTCTACAACGAGAACGACGCTTTCTACCCATTTAAAAGATTTCATTTTCGTTGCAAATGCTACAAGCACTGAGGTTTGTTTATCAATACTAAGATTTTTTTATATGTATAATAGTAGTATATATTCTTAAAAGCAATAATCGTACCCATTAGATAACAGACGATGCGATCAAATGTTAAATAATGATTTGCCTTAGAAATACTGTAGACGAAAACATAGTTTGCATTCATTTAAACTTAAACAACAACGGGATTGAAGAGAGCATACAACGGAAATGTATAAAAATAACGATAAGGAAACGATTACTATAAAGAAAATACATTAACCATATAAATTATTAAAGAATGGTCTAACCGTATATAATTAACTGCAACAGTTTCCGTATTTACTTTATTGTCATAAAATAAACGACTACCTACTTTCGTTTCACATATCTATTTTGTTGTTTGTACCTAACGGTACCTCTTTATATTATTTTTAGATTTAAAAAGATGATATAAGATGTAACCTTGTGTAAACACTATTAATATTTTTTTCTTTCCAATGTAATTGCATCGGTAGCTTCACCAATAGCTATAATTTTTCAAGTCATTTCGGTCGAGTTGCACCTGCCGTGGTGCGAGTGCGAGCTCGCAAGAGTACCGTAAATCGACGCGACGCTCGAAGTTGTCGTCCTCCATATTTACTTATATATAAACATTATTTTACAATTGGTTGTTGTTCGTTGTCTATATACTTGCAAAACACGATGAATGTACGTACATAACGTATTCTAAGTGATATCTCCTAGTTAGGAAAGAAAAATACTTTTATTTAGAAAACCTACAAAAAAATTAAGGTAACGAGATTTGAACCTGCGTTTGGACGGTTGGACGGTTTCCAAGAGGCAGTGATTTACAGATTTTTTTTTTATTTTCTTAATAATGTATGATGAACTTAAATTTATTTGGTAAGATCTCGAATTTAATTTTTTTTATTAAATATTCGTTTGTACGTCTTAAATAACTTCAGAAATACGTATAATATATTTATTACATATTATTTAGGTAATTATTTTAACAGCTTAAATGGATTCTCCATGATACTGTTTAGGTTGGTGGCTTTGAAATAATGTGTGTTAAGCAAAATCGAAAACACATTCAAGAACAAGCTGTATGTATCTAAAATGATTATAGAAAGTTATCTTCGATGTAGTTTCATACGTTACTTATAGTTCACACGTTAGCTAGAGTATAGCTAGGAGTAGGTACAACCCAACAAAAATTCAAAACTCGTTAAAATAATGCTTTGGACTCATGATAATCATCCTTTATAATAATGATGCGCTGATATTTTTTTGTTTTTAAGTATATACATTTTAGATACCTACACGAATTTTCAAGGCGTGTTGAGTGGCGGAACTCAACGCCGCGCTCTACACGTACAGTGTACAATTTCTAGACTTTACATATGAATGTGCAAAGTACATTCAAAAAGTTACAAAGACTTGCATTTCTTGAAGTTTGTTGACTTTCATGAAGGAAGCTTTTTGCGGAATATTTGCTTTCCTCGCAGCAAATGGAGCACAAACAAAACTCCTCATTTCCTTACATGCGGGATACGGCCCAGACTACGGACTATCCTAATTTGTCATTCTAGTCACCTGAAAGTTGTCACGCAATCTCTCACTCTAAATTTTTATATGGTATAGTTAAATAATTTTGAATGTATGGTTCTTTCAATTTTTCTTCTTTTTTTTTCATTAAATAAAATAAGCCGCTAAATTGCTAATAACTGGGTAAAAATCTAAGCCATTAATTTATAGGACTTCAAAGTGGAGAAGAAACGCATCATTTCAAGCAATAGTGGCAGTAGTACCTACTGTAATAGTTGTATGAGAAACAGTATGTTCACCTATAACAATACCAATAATTAAAAGATATTGATAACAGTTCCATCTAACCACAACGAAAGCAATATAAAAGAGTTTTATGATGATTATTTCAAATTTCTATTTATGATGATTATTTCAAAGATCCAAAAGATTTCATGACCTACAGAAGAACTAAAATTGATCTAATTGCTTTGAATCGTGTCATTTTTAAGTGGTAACCTTAGATTATTCGATATACTCGTAAAAATCAGTGTGAAATATTTAGGTATTTCAAACGTACAAGTTATATAAAATAATAAAAAAATAGTTTTAAATATAAGTACATTACTACTATAGTACTAACAACATTTAAAATTGAAAACACCTTTGACGCTATATTAGTATGTACATATATTTAAATAAGGAATTAATTTGTATGGGTGTGGGCGCCATCTGTTCATCTTACTTCACGGCCGCGCTTATTTATCAAACCAGAGTGAGCTAACTAGATCAGCAACTTAAAAGGAATACTTAAGTTAATGCCAGTCGAGGCACGGGCCACTGTAAACGCGACCAGTTGTGGGTTCGATCCCCGCTCGAGGAAATTAAATATTTAATATTTTCATGTTTATGCGTCGTTGAGTTCCGCCACTCAACAAGCAATGCCTCCAGAATTCGACGGAATGTAGGGAACGGGGTGTGTTAACACTAGACTCCCTCTGCCTACCTTACTGTGAGCGGGATACAGCGTGAAGCGGGTATATAATTATCTACAATACTTATCTTTCATGATAGGTAGATAATTATATACATTCTTTACCTAAGTTGGGTAACGGAGTGTCTTAACTACGGATTAGTCACATTTTAAGATTTCTAAGACCTTACTAGAAATAATAAAATTATATTAATGGATTACTCATAGATTTTACACGATATTCAGATATTACAAATTAAACCTCTGATGATTATTTCACAATAATTTCATAATTATTTCAAAATTTCCACTCAATACTAATATATGTATGTATTCTCGGAAAGTTACACATCACAGGTCCCTTCTCTTTTCGACAGTTTTTGGCTTACACGTGTTCGATGACGTCGTCGAACCGCGCTTTCTCCTTATACAAATACACCGTATGTCAAATCTAAATAGCCCTCTTATTTTATAAATTTCAATAAGACTATATAGATATAATATTTTATTTTTCATAAAATATTAATAAAAACTAATCTAAACATTTCACGACTTACCTAAAGGCAAGATTATAATAATAGCTATTTATATGCATATGCATATGTTTAGCTGCTACTTGGTTCAGCATATTACATTAACAATCGGCATATAATATGTATACTTACAATTTACGCTCAATTCTACGGTCGCCTCTAACTGCTGTCCCTCACGCATGGCGCGGTTACGTACCACGCAGCGGAATGTGGCGCCGTCGTCGTCGCGGCGGGGCTCCAGTGTCAGTAAGGCCACTGTGGGCTCCGCGCGTGTCTTACCAGCTATGATTTCAGCCTCCAATGCCTGTATCGATCCATCTCGGTACCACCTGGTCAATAAAATCAATATATTAACATATAAACAACAACAGTGTTATTAAATCTTTTTACGTCTACTATCATTATAAGTTTCTTGTTTAGATTTACACCGTACCTACCCCGCACATAATACGCAAGGTAGGCAAAGGCAACCTGGGAACCTAGTGTTAAGACAGTCCGTTTCTATTAAGACACTACCGTTTCCCACTCTTCGCTGAATTCTGGAGGCACGCTTTGCCTCGTTACCGGAGCGAGGAAATGAAAATATTAAATATTTTAGTTTGATGGTGAAACAGAAAATATATGTGGTAGCATTAAATATCAGATAACAACATAAAACTTTATTCTTAACCAGCAAGACCCTATTCATACATATTATGCCAGATCTTGTTATTGTTTCTTTTACAATTATTTTAACCTAGCATTAACTTTTACCTTTTAACTATATTCAAGATAAAAAAAAACATACGAACTTTTCTCTTTGCAAGTTTTAAATAAATAATTAGTCTCACAGTAAGTAATATGAAGCAAGAGCGCCTTTAACATTCTTCGTACATATACATTTATGACGATTACGGTTTAAAATATTCTGCTTTACAGAATACGTCGAATTAATATTGTTGACGCATCACTTTTTGAGAATTCTATGTATCTAATAATTAATTCTGTATATCTATTTACAGTAATAAATGCTATAAAATGAATGAACCAAATAGGTTGAACTGAACGCACTAATCTCAGTAACTACTGATTCGAATAGTTTTTTGTATTGGACAGTTAATTTATCGACGCAGGCGCAGGCAAAGCCACCTATAAGAGTGTTATAAAAAAAAAAATCTATAACATTTCCATATAATGTCTTTCCATTTATCTTTTTGTTTTTTTTTTTATATATAAAGTATTAAATTCAATTACTTTATAGTTGGATTTGGAGATCCACCGGAGCTAGAGCACGTTAAATTTAATGGCCAGCCCTCTTGCGCCTGAGCGTGCGGCCCAGACTTCAGCACGGGCGGCTGAGGCTGAATGAGGACCACTAAATTGTAGCCTTGAGAATGAAGAGTGCGTCCTGATCCACCAGCTTTGACCCGGCACTCAAACCGCCCGTTGTCCCTCTCATATGTCACATTTGACACTATCAGATCAAAACGGCCCTCTGATGGAGCATAGCTGATTCTGTAAAATAAAAAATATATGAAAAATTGCAATTATTTTAATACTAAAGGACCGTTGGCGCGTATTATAATAATACGCGTTGCCATAGCAACGTGCCAAATTTCATACTACTCCGTCCGCGCAATTTGCTTAAAAAGGGGTCAAAAGTTTTTGCGTAGTACATATTAATAAATTAAATTTTATGTTCATTTTAGTATTGGGTGAGCATAGTTGTTGTATAAAAATATTTTAATAAATCAAAATAAGAAGGTATAACAGTATTAGCTGTCTATACTAAAATATTAGAAGTTGAGAATAATTAAAAGTAATTTATGTTCATTAAGCGCTAAAGACATAAAAAATATAAAAAAAATATTGTCAATTAAAAATATGCAAATATATTTTTTGAAGGTACATCTGTTACCAGGAGCTCGTAATGCTAAAAGGTGATAATTTTGGTAGACATAAAAAAGATCTGGATAACGGAAAGAATTCATTGATTAGAAAAAAATACTTGTCATAGGAATGTTAAATTAGCTTCTTTCATGACATGCTAGTTTTGTCATTGTTTTGTTAGTAGTTAGGTACTTGGAGTCGAATTTCGTCATATAAAAGTGTTTTTTTGTAATATATGTTAACTTTTGATATATAAATACATGACATAGTATGAATCGTTTTCTGATAATGTGTATTCTATTTTCCCCACTAGTAAGAGAAAGTAAAGAAACGAAGAGATCTTACACTAAGTTATCTCAGTATCCGCGATATAATGCGGGAGATACTTATCCAAAGATACTTATATAAGATGATATAAGTTCTATATTAGTAAAGTTATATGTATAATATAATGCTGCATAATAACTATGATAAAAATACAAAAATAAAATGCAATATATTTAATAATATTTTAAAATTTCCGTCTAGCTAGCTTAGATATTTTTTATAGTTGAATTCTCTGTTCTCCGAGTGTAATTGGGTCTACTTACTGGTAATTAGTCTCTAAAGGAATGTTGCCAATGGCAACGTTGTCGTGTCCGCTAACCGTACTGCGCACCCAATAGTACGTGAGCGACTCGCCGACGACCGGCTCCAGCGAGAACCGGCACTGCATCGTCACGTCGTCCCCTTCTCTGGCGTCGTGCTGCTCATCGCTGCAGTAGGCGTACCTAAACACTGCAACACAAATAATTATAGTTATTAAATGTTCATATACAGATAATGATGATAACTATTGCAATTAGTTAACAAAAAACTATTAAAATTAGATCAAAATTTTTATTAAAAAAATATTTTGTAAGACTAAGATTTATTCATTATTTTATAAAGTACACTTTATTAATATTAGTTCCATTTGTTTTATTGGTAAAGGCTGAAATACTTGTTTGAATTGAAATGAATTACCCACGTAAATGTACAAACATACACCTACATATTTGCATATAAACAAACTACAAATATGACCAATGAATATAACCATAAAATACTAAAATGCTTCGAATAGAAGCCAGCTCGGTTTCTATATAAAGCGTATGGAGGAGATATATAATTTAATCGCTTCCTAGAAATAAAAAAAATTGAATATTGAATACAATTTCAGCAACATATTAAAGCAATGCTAGCAATGAAAATAAATTCTATTGAAATTGTCATCACTGGAACAACCACGCAAGGTGACCACATTTAGTCAGCGGGAGTGAAGCCAGCAGGAAAGCCAAGGACTGCGGAGTATCAAAACTTGTGGTGCCTTTCTCCCTGGCGCGAGAGTACTGCCACGAGTTATAGTTTAAGGATTTATTCCAACTAACTGAATAACTGATGCTGTATTAGGTCAATTTACATGATAAGATTTAAACAATATTTTAATATATTAAGTTTCTTTGTAAAGGTAGACTAGAAATTTCAGGGCAATAAATCTCCCAAATACTAGCCCCCCCAAATACTAGCTTCAGCTACTATTGCTAAATACTAATGTACTGTCCGAATCAGTACAAATATTCCAATGCGACCTGTATTAGCAATACATTTGATTGGTACACCAAATCCGATGTATTGTTGTCTAGTATAAAGTTTGGACATGCTTCGCATAACGATCGGTTTCAAATGTCCAATTGTCCAATGACGATGTAGATACCCATTGTAAACGAAAATTTGATCCATGTAGCTTTGGAAAAGATACCTGTTTATAATATTAATACTTTTCTAGGAAGTTTAATGCAATACAAATAACATTAACTTTTGTAAAGATAGTTGTCATAATAAAGATGAAAGATATCGTTGTATCTTTTGCAAAGAATTTGGAGATATTGGTAACCAAAATAGATTTGCGTTAAATAAGATTGGGTTAAAGACCGTTTTAAGATACCACGATTATTCCGTTATAAGTAGAAATTGTATCGGTTTGTCTATTGCCGGTGAGCAGAGAGTGCAAAGTATTCAGCTGAAAACATCATCATGATAAATGTTGCCAAGACGATGGCTGGCACTGTCACAAATGTATCAAATCTCATGTGACTACATTACAGGCAGTTTGTAACTCAAACACCCTAGCCCCTAACTCAAAAGAATACCTTAGTCAAAGTCAAAATGTGTGGCAACCGTAGCAACAGATATACATATATATATATAGAATTTAAACCGAATCAAACAAACAAAAAATGTCAAAATTAATTTAATATTATTAATAGTCGTTACGAGATTGGCCAGTGGCCACTGCTATTAGTTGCGAATAATTAATAACTAGTTATTGAATAATTATTTATCTATGCTCATATCTATTATATGTACATATATTTCTTCATTATAGATTATTTAATTAACAATTTATTAAACTTATAGATATTTTAATAGGGTGGCATGGTGTACAAGTGCCTCCACCTTATTGGCAAGGCATAGATAAACAAATAGAAAATCAGGAAAAGAAAGATAACAATAATTAAATAGTATAAAAAAAATATAAACTTTAATTCTATATTTAATGTCAATATCTAACATATATTAATAATAAGACTAATATATACTGTACAGTATAAATTTATATTAACATTTTATGTTACTTTTTCAGTGAATTCTAATTAATAATCTATTTCTGTTCCTTTATAGATTACAGCGCCTATAAAGGTTCACGATTAGGTAATCAATTCCTATCAAAGGGAACAGAGATCAAATAGGGTATCAAACTACTACCACCACCAAGCCTAAGCCAATCAGAGCTCATTTGTATACAATAAAATTCGGCTAAATGAATTTCCAAGAGGAACTACGCAACAGTTAGTAGGATGCTCAGCGGTCAATGACATACTCCTAGGTCGCGTGCGCCGTATCGATAGCCTCGCGGTGAATAGAAACTTGCTGATGGACCCAGCATGACTTACGTGACTCAGTTCGATTTAAAATATTATGGTTTAAAATCGTATTTAAGTTAGTTGTAAAAATAGGGACTATATACTTTTAAGTGCAACTAGATGTTTTTACATGTTATGTCCTTTCTAAACACAAAATGAAAATTAAAATGAAATACAATTGACGCTATATTTGAAGATTGTATGACATAGGAAACACAGATACCTAGAGGATCCGAAACGTATATGATAAAAAAAACTGACAACGAGGCGACCATACATACGCCAATGGTTAAGGCTCTACAGGTAAGTAAGTAGTAGGTAAGTATCAACAAGGGTCTCCTCTTCGATAAATCTTCAACCTCGTCTTTTAATCTACTCCAAAGCATATGATTGGTACTTGCCATAACCGTCCCATAAGTGAGAGCAGTGTTCCATATACGGTCTTACTTATACTTTGTACAGTGTGAGAAGATGCCGAGAAGAAAGGTACTGTCTCAGTACTGAGAGGGTGCATTTTAATTGTATTTTACATTAAAACAATCATTCAATTTCATGCTATTTGAACATGTATAATTATAGTTCACAAAGAATTTAGACATAGTTCAAGTACCTACAAGTAAAAATGGTTAATTTCCCCCAACAACCTATGCCAACCTATTTATACAAAGAATGTTATTTCTTTACCCAGAATCATTTATAAGACTGTAAAAATTTTCTCTCTCTTACTCAAATACCAATGTGTACTCTCGCTCGCTCTTACTCAAATACCAATATCCGTATGTCCTTCATTAGCTCCAATTTTAGCTGTCGTAAAGGAAGGGCTTTTTAGGATTCCGTAACCCAATGACAACATATGGAACACTTAAACTTTCCAAAATTACTACACAGATGTAACTTGGCAGGTAGAAATAAAAAAGAGATATTAAAATCAAAACCAAACTTGGAACTAAAAAAACAACATTTGTGCCAAGTGGCTTTAGATAGATCTCATTTTTGAAGATCTACTATGACATTGAAGTTCGTTAAATCATTATTTCCCAATTTCAATCGTTTGAAAGATAAACTTCTAAAATAGATATGAGCCGTAGATTTTAATGAAAAGTTTCATCGTTAAATTATTTGAACGAAATAGAGTACGCAATATATTACATTTTCAGAAACTGCAAATATAACTTTGTGCTTTATACAAACACTGTGAAGAACAAAGTTAGTTTGCTGGCAAAAATCAACTCAACTCAACTCTCGTTGAGAGAATTTTTTATTAGGGGAATCGGTACGGAACCTATAATGGACAAATCCGAATTAAGCTTGGATAATTTTATTATTTTGCGATTAAAATTGTATAAATATATATATTTTTGAATCTTGTAGCGCAGCTGCAATCGTCTGTCCGAAAATGTGACGTAGGTGGGTTGGCGCGTAAAATAAAAAGCGCCAAAAGCTTCAGTGGCTCTTATAATTTTATGTTTAATCATAATAATACTACATATAAAATAAGTAGGTACTTTAATAGTAATTAAGAATTGGTATGTTTTGTGCGTGTGCTTAATGCATTACTTCTATTATCACAAAAAGAAGTGTAAAAATAGATAAGTCAGTTACTTTCAAACTTATCTTTCTCTTTGTTTGCTATATTTTTAAGTCGTTAAGAGCCGCCACAAAAAAGTTTAAGCTGCTCATCTGTAACTTCTTATGTTTAGGTATTTACTTAAAAAATATTAATGTCCCAATAGGGTTACACAATTATTTTTCAACAACTTTTAAAATTTACTTAAAAAAACACTATAATCGTAAAAAAATCTGTTTCATTTTGTTACTCAAGTGAAGTGAGGTGGGACTTGGGAGGTTATTTCGAAACAAACGAAATGAAATAACCGGAACAAAGTGCGAGTATTCTCGCGTCGATTTGTATAGTACTGGTATTATTTACAAAACACTAAAATTCGTCGTAATGCATTGTAGTAGTGCTGCATTGTAAATATATTATGTTTATGTCATATATAATATATATTTAAAAAGTAATAAAGAAATAATTTTTAATACACTCCATACCTTTATAACCTCAAAATTGTATTATTTTTGTGTACGTAAGTACAAGTGTATCTACATAAGATTACTTTCAGAATCTTCCTTACAAAAAGGCAAAGCAGTGTGAATATGCTAAACACCCACCTAGATAGCAAAATAGTTTATTTGATGTTGATTTTCGTAATTTTTTCACAAATTAAAATACTTAGATATCTAAGTTAGATCGCTTATTGGGTTTCAAGACCAATTTTTTAAATTTCCGTCTCATACTAATGTGTCTTTGTTCTTGGTTAACACTCGCTCACACGTGCTTCGGTTGACAATGGACGAGTCAGCGACCGTTACAAGCAGCACTGCGAGCACGTAGCGAAGCGAGAGCGTGGGACTATGCGGGAACCCTCACAATGTCTCGAATTGCAACTGAATATTATGTGTTGTAAAGTAGACTTGTATAGGACCTACTTACAAGTGTCGAACTACATAAATATAACTTTATTATAAAATAAAACATTTTGATTAAACATTGTTATATAACTTCTTAACTTTATCGGTTAATACTCAGGTGTACCAACCTGATTTCATATTGTTCATACGAAAGTGTACAAGTGTAAATTCTTCAATTGTTAAGCTAAAATATTTTCATATACTTTTATTAAATTAGTGAATCAATTTTACATTTTTAAATATAAATTATTATAAAAAAGATACATTTAAAAATATAAAAAACCTAAACCTAACCTAATAATAAATATTTAAATATAATATATATTTAAATATTTATTATTAGTATTCTTATATACTATGAAAATGTAAAAATATTAATATCTTAAATGGGTTGAATAATTCTAAATACAAAGTAAATATCGTAACAAAAAAATTAAGTTGGTTTGTAAATTAATAAGATTGAAACTAACTCTGCTCTAGATTGTTTCCCGTCACGCATTACTAAGGCTACTCGGAAACACTGCAAAACGGTTTCGTTGGAATAATCCTATTAAATAAACAACACAGGAACATTTTATATTGAAAATTATATTTAATTATATTATATTATATTTTTTTCTAATATTTACGGCAAATATTTATAGAATTGTATTATGCAGATTGTTACGTTTCTTCGCTTTTCATTTTTCGATTTTTTAAAAACTGAATAATATTTTTCAGTTTAGAATAGGAGGCACTCTTTGATCTTTCTCTTTCAAATCATTTAGATTTTATGTCTAAAATAATAGTAATGTCTTACTGTCTTCTTTTGTATTAAAATTCCACAGTAGTAGGTAGTTACAAAAAAACGTATAAAGAAAATAAATATATTTATAATTAAGTGTTTGTGTTTCAAGAATTCTTTTCAAATTATATTATAGGTATTAATAAAAACCTTTTCCTTTTTTTTATAGCAGACCTAAGTTTAGCTTTTAATAATATTGAAGGAGAACACGGGCTCAGTTCTCGTTACGTTTTCTTGCCAAGCCGGTTGAATCTGTCTCTTTCACTCACGCACTTATTTGTATGCTTATATTCTCCATCTCTTCTCACACATTTCTACTTTTTGGGTCGTTCGACCAGGGCCAGGGTGATCATCTTACCTGCAACTACCCTTTGTGTTTATTCTATTATGAAAAATTTGATTGTGTTCCTTTGTAAGGGCTAAATACAAGATTTATTATTTTCTATTCATTTGAGAAATTTACCTGTCTGTGTATTTTTTGTTACAATTTTATCCCCTGCAACTACGAGGCCTACTAGCGAAAATTGTTTGCTGTGCTTTGGTTTCTAATATTAAATATGTATGAACATTTTTTATGACATAATATAGGGTAGGCAGACTTAAGATTGGGACACTTCCCTTTCGCACAGACGATTGATGAATGGCGGAACTCAACGCCGCGCTTGGCCTCCTAGAGCTTGAAAATAAGTAATAGTATTTAGAATCCAACCTATAACCACCTACGGATATTTAGGTGCAGGTTCGGTTAGCTTAGTACAATAGCAAATACTTACTATACAAATAAGACTAGTTTTAATGACAGCGATTTTATGTTTTTTTTTTAAATACATTTTTTTATTTTTTTTAAATGTTAAAATGTATTTTAATAAAGAATGCTACTAATGACAATCTTAATTTATAAATATACGGGCCCTCAGTCCCGGATGTGCGCAACCGATACTGTAGAGCAACGAGGACGCCACATGTTAGCCGAGCCCAAGTCGTCCTGCAGATGGCGGAGCTTTTGACGCTGAGCAAAAAAACGCTTTGGAAGAGTGAATAGCGAGATGCTCCTTACCTATAGCAACGATTGACTGAACACAATTTTAAATATAACTTATCTTTGATCTTTTTATCTAAGAACCTTTACAAAGTTAAAGAGGATCAGATAGTAGATAACAAAATAGAAAAAGAAATCATATATAATTAAGACATCTAGGCAATTAGATAAACCATTTATCTATATTTTTAATATTGACAACATCCCCCATATTCTGTGGATAGGTGAGAATAATATCACCTCTCAAACAGTCCGTTCTTCATTTTCCACCCATATTCAGCAACATTGAATACTGAGTGGCGGGAGTCGAGACCGAAAGGAAAAGAAAATTTTTAATATTTCATTTCCTCGAGTGGGAATCGAACCCACCACACCTGTCGACTTTACACTCACATGCTAATGCCTCTAAGCCACGTTTGACCTCTATAATTTTTAAATTTATGTTGTTTTCTCCATTTAAAGAGACCTCTTTAGAATCCTAAGAAATCAAGTTAAATCTATTAACACATTGCTAACAAAAACTAAACGTAAAGCGGTGACATTAAATAAAGTGGAGGTGCAATGCTCGCAGCAACTTTTAAGTAGAATGAGTTATACAAGTGGGTACTCATTGAGATATATGACTCTTGCTCTTAACACATTTGTAATACTGGCACACATTTCGATTCTTATGTCTAACGGTACCATCATGGTTTATAAAATTATTTTCAACTCAATAGAAGAAAATAGATTAGGTTGGGTATTATAGATGTACATTTGACTAATTTTTAAAAAGCTAATTTCCAAGTGATTATTAAGAAAATTATTGATATTACTCGAGCATTACGAATAATGGCTATGTGTATTGGGCTAACTGTAACTAAAATTATTATGTAAGCTTTATAAATATAACACATCATCGGCTTACTGTGAATTACCAATTACTAAAGGACCATTTCGCAAATGATTATGAACAAGGTGTGGGGAGGTTTTGAAGTGACAGCGCGTCACGCGTGACACTTCAAATGCTCATTTGGAAGTGAATACAGACAGACGCGGGCGGGCTTAGGTAATTAGTTTTGGATATAATGTCGTGTGCATATATCAAAGAACTTGACCATATATCTTATAAATATGTTGTGTATGGAGTACAGACTATACCTATACACATTTTGGAAATTAATATACTTAAAATGATAATGTTTATACACAAAATTATTTTTAATCTATAGCGAATCAGTTAAATCGTTCGATCATTAGCTAACCTAAAAATAAAACTATTCCGAGATGTTCATACATTTCAATTGAAATAGTGTATCTGACAAAATTAGGTTAGTTTTATTTAATTACTTAATGCAAGAAGACACGAGGTCCACACAAGTGGACCATCCACACGCGCTACTTCGAGTTTAGTATATAATATGGTAACTATATGTACCATGAAACGGCCCAATAGTGACAAGTCTACACTTGTCACTCTTGGTCTGGTCGATATTCACAATGCCCAGGCATTATAAATAATGCACTTAATAATCCATAACGCAATATACCTAGTGATAGTGTGATAACTGATAAGCCTAACTAACCAACTTGCCAATGGATAAAATAATAAGAAAATAAAATAAATGTTATTCGAAGTAATACTCTTATTCAAAGGTATACGGTAATTAAGCCAAAACTAGAAAGGACTTTATCTCGACCAAGATACCAAGTAGCTGTGTCATCTAGTCCGAACACGGACAGAACAGTTGTATATGGCCGTCAATGGTCAAGGTATTGTCCTTTAGATTTGCGAAAGTAAAAATGTAAACGGTAAACATGAGGTAATTAATTCAAATAATGCTTTTGAATCTAGTTCATGAAGAAGTTTCAAGATAATAAATATATTAATCTGTTATTGTCTCTTCTTTCCTATTCTTGTTCTTTACTTCTTTTTCTATTGTAAATAATAGTGTTTTTTCACACAATGCAGAGTTAACAATGAAAATATTAATTTAAATTTAACGCACTATTTGGCGCTTTGTGTTCATAAGATTGTAGATATTTAAAGATGAAATCCTCACTTTAGTTTTTAACTACTTGAAAATTAATTTAATTTTTAACTTGAAAATTGAATTTTAATGACAACAAAGTACATTTTTTGCTTCTTTGATATAGTCTTAGTAACGGTAAAAGTGTGCGAATACTTTAGTGGGAAACTGAAGATAAGCATAAACCTTTATTGTGTCGAGGAAAATATACGTTCATTGTGTTTTATACCGTCAGTCACTTTACACCAACTACTCGTCGGTCGTCAAACCTAGATCGACTAATTCAATTATGTAATATACTTAGAAACCTATCATTCTCTTCTGACTAGGTACTTTATATGAAACTTAAACATATAATATTGGCGCGAAAGTTGGAAATTTAATAACAGATTATAAATATATTTCTACTTACTAATTGTTAAATTAAAATGATAAAATTCCTTAAATTTACCATCTACTCTCGGTAGTCTATGGTCGCGGCAGCTGACCATAGACTACCCCCGCGCGCGTTACATTCAAAAAATAAACGTCTCAGCTTGGAGATAGCGTTACGCCCGCAGCACACACCTGCATCCAAACTGGTTTTGTGGAACATAATTTTCCTCTCAGAGTACAAGATGATAGTCGAGTACAGAGTACAGTCGACTACTTAGAACCAATATTCTTTTGCCCTTTGAGCAAACGTGAAATGGAGAGAAAGTGGATTTTGTATTTTTTCGAGCGTTATCTATTGTTTTTTAGCATTTACAAATTGTCAACGATTATGTCCCGTTGAAACTGTCGTGGCACAGCGTCAGAATGTTAAGCGCGACGGTTATGGGTTCGATCCCCAGTCGAGTTTCCCTCGCTCTGCTATGTTAAGTTCATGCATCCCGTTTCTTCTCTACCCGATCAGGCGCTGATTGGCTCACTATTTCTATATACAAACACAAAATGAACTTTGACTTAGGTCTGAGAGGCAGAAACAGAAGCTACTTCTTTTATGTTATTTTTAATTAACAAGAATTGTTCTTGCTGTTTCTTATCTATAAATAGTTCATTCTGTTCATAAGTTAATTTTGTACCTTGAATAATAAACATAAAAATATACTTCTTGGGTTCTATACTTACACATAAGTAAAAGTCTTAAGTAAGATTTTTCTACTTTTTGTTTTGTCTATCTAGTATCTTCCTGTTGTTCGCCTTTCACAAAAAAAGCAACTTGACGGATTTTAATGAAAGTTTATTGTTTATTCCTCTGTAGCTAGCTATTAGATAGTCTTAGGTAACATTTAGGCTATAATTTATTTTGCTTAAGGTTTGAATGCCTGATTCGAAACCTTAGCAAACCGTTTAATCTATAATAAATATTAATAAAACTCCTTAGGAAGAGTTGGTCGACATGGTGAGTATTTTCTGTAGACACAAAAAAACGAAGATGGTGAAACGAACGTATTTAACCCTAGCAGCTCAGCTCGAATGTAACAAATATAAAAAAGGGCCATGTTCATCCCGATTTATAAGAATTTTTCAATGTTATAAGGTTATATCGTAAGAAAAATTTATTTTACTATAATATTTACATGAAACACCAGGACTTTCATAGGAAATAGGAAGGCTGGCTTATGCGGTCGCTCTCTAAAATTTATATATCTACTAGGATACTACTGCCGAATATTGAAAATATTACATTATTAAAGTTTGTGTGACATTATTAAAAAAACAATTGCATTAATAATACAATATTTAAGTAATTTTTTCATTACTTATTTACATTCATTTAACTATCAGATAATAATAAATTATGAAATCTCCGCAACCAATTGATTTGTTAAGTTTACGAGTATATCTACGCAGAGAACGGAAGATAAAAATTTATAGTAAAAACATAGAAAATTTTCTAAAAAAGCTATATGATATTTAAACATTTTAATACATATAATTTAGATATGATTTGTCATTAAAAAAAATTAGAACTTTTTTACATGACAATGCTAACGCTTAATTTTAGTAATTTTGTAAAAAACGAATGTATGTATTACATTATTTTATTACGTAACAGAATAGTATTATATAAAAAAATTAAATATCTTTATAACATATTATTTTTTATTTCTAGAATTACTACAACAATTTAATATTTTTATAGAACATTTTTACATTACGAGTATATTATAAATAGAACTAAGCAATGTCAATAATAGCGCGAAAGGTACGTAAATGACCATAGTAATTTATTACTATATATAGGTTGCAAGAGTCGGAGAAGCTTATTGGCTGGGAGATGCAGGAGGCGGGTGCAGACGTCACGCATGGTCAAAAAATTTTGATGCGGGTGCCGGGATCGACACGAGCCAAATAAGACGATAGGATAGGATTTATCAATGCTTGATATTAATGAAAAAAACGGAAAACTCTAAGCGGAATACTGTATGAATAAATATAAATGATACCTTTGTTTTGTTCAATCTTGATTTATTTTATACATTTGAAATAATATTTCAGCAGGTAATCATTTTTTTTAAATTAAAAGTTAACGGTAATAGAGTTAATAAAAATCAAAAAAATTGTTTTTATTAAATCATTTCCTATCAATTGCAATATGTAAAATTCTGTATAGATACAATATTTTTAATCTAATTACTCCAAGTGCTAATTGTGATACTAAAACATGTAAAATGATTTGCGTGTGATGCGGTAATGGCATTATTAAGTGTAATTTATTTATTAATTGAAAAAGTCCTCGGAACTGATTAATAGGTAGGTACTATTAGAAACACTAATAGTACGTGTGTCATTTTCAAATTAAACGTTAACCGTCATATTTTTTTGTGCTTCCCATAGAAATTGACTTTAGCATGATTTGCCTACTAAACTAAAAACTGAATTGCAACAAGAAATACAAAAAATAATTAATGATATTTAGGAATCTCACCATTATTAATTATTATAGATAAAACTAATAATTTTCAATAACGCCATATTAATTGTTTATAAACAAAACTAGATGATTATTTATTATATGCTCGTACTTTTTTTGGCTTAGTACCTACTTATGCAAATTAATAAAAAAAAAACATATTAAATACATATCGGGAATCAAATCAAATGCAATGTATGTGAGAGCAGTACTAACGTTGTTGATCGGCCAATCTTTATTCTCAAAAGTCTCTCTTTCTCTTTTACGCATTTGTAAGTACCTACGGACGTGCCTAATTTTAAACATTAATTTTTTAGCTTATATAAAGTATTAATTCAAAATAATGGACTGTATAGCTCAACAACTATTTTATGAAGTATGTGAACACTGGCACGAGTCAATTTAGCACATGTACAGGCGAGTGAATAATGTTAAGTATGCGGAGTTTGGTGTCATTTTGTGTCATATATCCAAACTGGCGCAGTAAATAACACTTGGCGTAGTGTTCTACTGTACTTTAGTGTTCTGATCGGGCTCGCGGGGTAGCGGTGCGGTGTGAGCGGGGACGTTCCCGAGTAGGTATCTTAAAATATATGCATTCTGCGAAAGTGTCCGCGCGTACCTCTGATAACTCATAAACTTCTTGTCGGACTATACAATACATTTCGATTTTTTCATTTATACAATAGATTTCGAACCACACATATATAATATCTACATTTGTTTTGAGTCTTCCAAATCGAATGCGCAATTTGCAACTATGTACATTCGGTGGAAGAAATTCGGTAGAAATTCCATTAAGCATTCTAATTGTTGTCGTTAGTCATTCGAAATATCGAAAATGCCGTTAATTGAGGCCGTCGTAGCGCAGTGATACAAGCGTGACTTTAAACGCGACCGTCGTGGGTTGGATTTAGGCGAATGAAATAATTTAAATTTTCATTTTTTCGTTTTGGTAACAAGGGTAAGCGTTGAGTTATCACACTCAACACGCAATGTCTGAAACATTTCGCGGTAAGTGTGGAGCTTAGCACCGTGAAGCAAAATGCAAAATACAAGAAATACCTAATACTGTAATATAAATACCTACATAGATATGTATTGTATGCAGTTACTAATGCATTGCATATAATACAGAAAGAACATGAAGGTGTCTTCTTTTCAAGATTAAATATTATATTTTATAGTTTCACTTCACACTTCAGCTAGAGCAAAGACACTCTGTTCTTACTTTTACGCGGGCATTCAAGGCACTGCGAGTAGCGTGGCGGTGAGTAACTCAACCCTCTTGTCTATGAGCGATAAATAAAATATTTGTAAACCCGAGTGAGAATCAAACCCACAACCATCGATAAAAGACGCTGTTTCACTGAACCACGATGCCCTTAATAAAATTTAAGAAGCACTATTTATTACAAGTTTAATACGTTCTGTATTATAATAATTTTGAGCAGATAGTGAAAATTACCTATGTTTTTATTTTTACCTAAAAATATATTATTTATTTACCTTTATCTTAATTCTAGTACCGACTACCGAGCAAGATACAACGCTTGCGTGGCGTTCTTAGTGACTCAGAAAGTAAGACAAGTCAGTTTGCTTACCTGAACAAGTTAGTAGCAACGTAAACTGAATGAGCAATCGTCTGTTCCCCATGGCTGGCACTACAGAAACTTTCTAAATCAATTATTTCTCATTATTTAACAATTCCTTTGCATTTTGCAATACTTGATTGGTTCAAACAAAACTTCCAACTCGGATGTAAATTTTACATTTCACTCAACTCAACTAAGGAATGTTTCCTTCACAATACAAAATTCCATCACACTAGCATTACCAGAGCGAACAATCACAAATTCAGTAAGAAAAGCACTTTGATAAGCATATTATTTTTGTTATGCTATGCACATATTTGATAAATAAAAACTTTGTTAAAAGCACGTTACACGACGTCCAGAGGCAAGCGTTATTCAAAGTTACTAACAGTCTAACAGACACGGCGAGCGAATGAACTAAGCCGACGAAGGCCGCTCCGTCGCACAGAATGCTTAACTTAACACTGGCAGCAGTGTGTACCGTCTCGCACCAATCGACGCACAACTGCGCGTGCGGGACAGAGACGGAGAGATAGGCAGCTGTTCACATAAAACTTGCGAGCGGCGAGCGACTGTTCAACCATGAGGTATGAAGTGCACGCGACGTTAACCGCCCGCCAAGTGCGTTTACTTAGTTACTGTCAGTTGCTGTTTAATTTAATTGTTGCATTGAGTTAGTCATTAGAGAATATTTCGCGTAATCTTCAATAAAATTAATTTAAATACCTATGTTTCTCAAGATTTTTATAAACAAACAAATAAATAATAATAAGTAAATAATGGCGTGCTTTTTTGGCAACTAAAGCGTTTTTTAGTGTCACGCTGTATCCGGTACATAGCATAGTAGGCAGAGGGAACCTGGGAACCTTGTGATAAGTTACTCCGTTCCCATTAAGACACTTATGTGGGGTACATACTTACATACTTATAAATAAATTTAGTTTGTCTTCCTCTTATACATATACGATTAAGCTGCAATTTGGAATAGGTAGTATAATGGAATAATGAGTATTGAATATTGATGCAAATAAAATATGCCTGCTGCAACAATGGCGGATTATATATTTTCATAATATCTCCATTATCGAATATTGAACCTGTGCTTGTCATCGGCTTTCATAATATAGCCATCAGCTATCATAAGTTAAAAGCTTGTTTTAATATACCTAATGATTTATTTTTTCTACGTGACATTGGCGAAACTATGCTCTACTGTCACGCCACGCCAAAAGCCATAAAATAAAAATAGAAAACTAGAAAACAAAAAACAGAAACTTTTGCATGTATTTCATCATTTTATTTTGTTTATTCATTTTGTCTAAATTATGTAAGTAAATTACATACCTGTAGCAGCTCCATCAAACGTAGAATTTCAATTTTCATTTGCTTAATATAAACTTAAGACGCGTTCCAAACGTACACTGTGTAAAAGCCTTATTTACCTACATCAGGCTAGTCCAAATGCGTACGCTGCGATGCCGTTGTCGACGACGCGCAAGGTAAAGAATATCTGTTAATACTTAAATAGCACTAGCATATTTCATTATCTATTTTTTAATTATTAATCCGTTACTTATTTAGCTTAAAAAAATCATAATTCATTGATAAATATTTACATTAATTGCTTTGTATAGGTGCCATGTAAAAAGTCGTTGGGTTGATTATTACTGTAAAAAAAAAAAAAATTAAATGATCCCGCATACAGCAAAGTAGGCAGAGGAAACGTAGTGTTAAGAAACTCCGTTCCCCATTGCGTGTTGAGTGGTGGCTCAATGCCACACTTTTGCCTCGACGTCCAAGCGAAGAAATGCTTTCATTTCCTCTAGCGGGGATCGAACCCACAACCACACTGTGCCCCTGCACTATGATGGCGCAGGGCCACGAAAGTACGACTTTACTACGAGATTATTATAGTTTCAAATAAATACATTCCTACACCTATAAACTGTACTTTCGAAAGAATGAGAGAATTGAGGATAAGACGATTAACAGATGATCAAATATGATAAGGTGGGCACCTCCAGCTTGATGTGCTCCCAAGTTCGCGACCATGTCCGTATTATTATTATTACCTACTAGCAATAGTAGCGCGCCTGCGACATAGGCCGCCTTATCAACGCGATTACTTGTTAAAAATGCAACGTTAAATTTGTTTTAAAGGACACTTACAATCTGCAGTAAAAGCAAAACATAGGTAGGTACGTACTTACATAATTGGATAAGGAATATTATTGTATTACTTAAAATAGTTTCATAACTAACCCCTTATATTTGTGATTTGTGAGCCATAACAATAGTTATTTTTAAAGGGGAAAGATTCCGTCATACATGATATTTCCATAACTTTAACCGCTTACGGACGGAAGCTCTCAAGCTGTCCCTTTTTTGTACTTACATAGGTCTATCCAGAACTCTTGAAGGATTTAGCAATTAGATTCAGTTATGGTTCCTGAGATTAACGCACTTTATAAATATAGATAAATAGGTTGGTATTAATTAGAGGTACCTATGAGCCTACCCCCTTTCACCCGCAAGTCGTATCCGTCAGGGGCCGTATTAAAGGGCATCCGTCATATACTTGTATAATGATTTTTGGGGAGTACAAGCTTTCAAATTCTCCCTCCTCCTCCCTCAAAAATAAGTCATTTATTGTTACCTACAGCTTTTTTTATAGTTACCTATTTCAATCCTATTGGTCATAGTGCAATGTAGGTAATGCAGCCTACACAGCTTGATACATGGTCCATGTATCCACCCAAATGCTTAATCATTGTTTTACTCAACGCCGCGCTTTGCCTCTACACCAGAGCGAATGAGCGAAGAAATAAAATATTTTAATTTCTCAATGAGAATATTAAATATTTCATTTTCTCGACTGGAAATTGAACCCATAACATAGCGCGTTTACACTCAGACTTTGTGCTCCTGCGCCACGATTGGCCACAAAATCAAATTAAATACATGATACCTAATTATAACAAATTATATTAAAAACATAGTATGTGCTAATAAAACTCGAGAGTTTCTCCCGATTTCCATTAAGATCCTGATTCCAAATCAGGAACCAATTTAAAAAAAAAATTACAAACATAAAAAAAAATAGTTAACGAATATAGAACCTCCCCCTTTTTGGAAATAAGTTTAATGACAGATAAATAATATTTTCATAATATTCTTATATAAACTTTTTACCTACTATCTATGAAATTATAAATAGGTAACTTAGCTCAACTACCAGATGAAATCGTACTTGACGACGGATTCATAGTGAGGGTACCTAGTGAATTATTTATTAGCTACACAGTTTGCTATCCTATTCAGTATACATAGTACGTCGTTACCCCATGGTTGATATGTACTTAGGTATTGTTTGGTTTTTCAATGACATGAAAATTAATAATTTGAATAAAATAAAATTATATAGGCACTTAAGTACTTCACATTTATTTATGAAATATTTATTATTTCATTTTCCCCCTTTGGTAACGCAAAGGCAAAGCGCGGCGTTAAGTTCCACCACTCAACCCGCAATACCACCAGAATTCAGTGGAAAGTGTCTTAACACAGATTCTCGGGTTTTCCACCTATCCTGTAAAACGCGGGATATAGCGTGAAGCTAAAAAAAACGTCTAGGTCGGTTGTCAAAAAGAAGTGTAAACCGGTAACCGGTTTAGTTTAAGCAAAAGACGTGCTGAGTCTACGTCAGACCTACACTATATGTGAACACTCACACAAATACAAGGCTTAGCTTATACCTAACGTACTGTCCATTATATGACTGCATAGTATTATAAAGCTTTTCATTTTTAGTTTTATATATTTATCGATTTGTAAAATGATATACGTACGTGATAAAATGATAGACAAGTACGTGACAGTAGCAAACAATGCTAATTTGTAACAATAGGGACTACATGAATGGATAGACTTAACAAAACATATTTTCGAAGTTTACCTACGACAAGAATACTTTCTAAACTTCTCACACAATTTACTTATATTTATTTAGATATAGGTACTAAAGCTTCACTACTAATAAAAAATTGTTTAGAATTTAGCTTGTCGACTATAATATTCCGAAATTGCACATTAAACGACCAGTGTTGCTCTTGCCATAATTTAATTATAACTCCCTTTGCTGGTTAGTGATCTTAATAACAGCATAATAGTTATCTTTTGTGAGAGGGCTGGATGGTTGCGCAATTACGATGATTGCGTGGGACGGATCGCTGCACATGCCCACGGGGCCTCGCAACCCTCTCGGTGTTCACTCTCCCCGCGATACTCCGTGTCAAATTGGCAAAATTTATGCAACTGCTCTTATATTACGTACCCCACACCAAATATAACATCAAATGTCATCATTTTAGGGGATACTCGTGTATATTTGCATAATTGGACGAGGCACACGTATCTACTCTAGTCTGCTTAAATTACGAATCTCTATTTTGAATATTTAAAAACATGACAGATGTTTAGAAATTAATATTTAACGCTTATTTAAGTTATTTAAAAGGTAGGTAATACTCGAGAAATAGGAAAAAAGCTTTGATAAATTATCTTGTAAAATATGCTTAATGGATTTTCTACTATTCATTTCTATCATTCATTTTACCAAAACTTATGTGATAGTTCGCCTGTAGCTTCATTTGCTTTAACTTAACAGCCATAAATGTGGACTTCAAACATATTTCTGTTTTAATCTTCCATACTTTCGACTATAAAATGAGAATAAGAGATTTTATGTAACTTTTTAATTCCTGTAGTAGTTTCAAGAAGTCCTTTCTTAATGATAGGTACTCTACATTTTCCAAGGAATCTTGTTTCTTACAATGAACAAAATCAAAATAAGGTTTAAATTGTTATTTGCAGGTTTTTACGTCAACCAGCATCGGTTGTCAATTACGGAAGAATTTTAATTGTATATCTCTCAGTACATACAGTTATTGTGTAGGTAGGTATACATAAAAATATTCAGATAAAAAATTTCAATTAAAAACCTTCACTGTACCTATGAGTATCTAATACATAAATATGCACCGACAAATAAATATCTCTTTATGTAATGTAACATAAGTATCTAGGTACCTCTTTGACAAGTATCCAGTAGTAGAGAAAGTACCTACCTATCACGGAATTCTTACATCTCAACTTTCAATCACACTTGAGTAGATGCTATGCCTCGGCTTTTAATTTTATATTTGTTTTATGCTGATTACCCCCATAACATAATAGGCAGAGAGAATCTAGGAACGTAGTGAACGGTCACTACTTTGCGTCAAATTCTCGAGGCATTGCGAATTGAGTGGCAGAACTCAAAGGCGTGAAAATATTAAATATTCGATTCCTCTAAATGGAAATCGAACCCACAACCGTCACTTTTAAAGTCGCACGCCTGTGCCCCAGGGCCACGACGGCCTCAGAAATTGATAAACAGTCAACATAAAATCAATGAAGCGCAATACATTTCCTGTAACTTCAACTCCCACAGAGCATACACAATGACATTTCCTGAACCCCAAAAGAACACTATCTGGGAAATAACAACATATGAATTGCCTGTGGCGGTGCGTAAAAAGCAATGAAAGCATTTTCACATGAACAGTTTTCATTTAGAATTCTTTCCCCTTTGTTCCCTGAGGAATTCCAAATAGTATCTGTAGTTTGCAAGACCCTAATAATGCCTCAGGGGCGAGGGTTCATCTATAGGTACTTTCCCTTCAAACCAAAATTGTTTTTTTAGCCAAACGTCTCTTGATATACAGCGGAAATTTAAACTGTAACAGAATACGGTAAAACATATTCAACGAAAACACTTAAAAATATTTGCGAGGGGGAAAAATTCAATATAAATTTTAATATAAGCCTGTGACCACTAGATGGGACGATGAAGGAGAAATGAAAAACATTAACAATTGAAATTGAATAAAAAATAGATATTTAAAATTTTTTTGTATTGTTGATTGCACTATACGTCTACCATGCCAATTTAACGTAAAATAATTTAAATATGATTATTTATGAAAAAAACAATTAAATATGTAAGCTATTGACACCTAGACTAGTTATTCCGTATGTAAAGAAGTTTCTGCCATTGATAACCATAAATAAAATACATATATAAAGTAATTATTCACACAAATTATGTATAATGCATACACTAGTATAAGTAGGTATTATTGCTGATAATAAAACTTATCTAGCTCAGATAAAATTCTGTTTCACCTATTCGCTACAATGCTTTTCAGTTATACATCTCTATGAACGTTCTTACTTAGTTTTCTTTTCTAAAACGGGAACTTTACAAGTAGATGCTTTATAATTTATTTTAAAATGTAAGTAGTATATTATTTAATATCTTATGGATCCTTATTATATATTTTGGAAATAAAATATATCGTTATTAAAATTTGGCTGTAATTGTGTTCAAAAGTTGACGCCGACGTCGACGTCGACGCCATTAATTGGAGGTAGTCTTAGAGTTCCTGACGTAGCAGATTGTATGGCCTTGTGCCGGCTTAGGAACTGTATCTGATGGGAGTATCATGCTAAATCTGTCCTTGGAGTGAGACATCCGGGACGCACAAAGTCTCAAAGAAGCGCCGGCGTGATAAAGGGCATGGGATTCATTGGACTAATCACCGATGACGTTAAAGACCGTTTCCACCAGTCTTTAGTTTATGATTTTCGTTTAGTTTTATCAGTCCACCGTCACAGTCCATGGATGGTCATAATGAGGAAATGTCAATGAGACGCGAGGGGGTACCACATTATGGCCTATAACTAGATACTGTTCCCATTTTGTCCGTAAATAATGGCAAATAATAATCTGTTTATATCTCACCCCGATTTTTTCCTCTGAAAAAATAACATTGATAGCTCGAGCCATGGACGTTAACAATGTGGCTGTGGATAGATTCTAGTCTTAGATATAAAACTTAATAATTTCGTTCTAAAAACCTTCTCCCAAGTCCCAAGGGCATCCTCGCGATTTTCCGTCAAACAAGGAAACTAAACGAGAAGACGAAAATGTAAAAAGCATATGATAATTTAATATATAGCCATTTTTGATTAGTAGCTATGATAAATAAATAAATATATAATATACCTTTTTGTTTTGATTCTATTGCTTATTTAATATTACCCAAACGGGGATGCCGTTTTACTACATATGCCCGTCTCTTTCTCCTATATAGATAGTCTCTGAATTTAATCAAAGTACGATCCTTTTGTTAATTTTTGGAATAACAGTCCTAAGGGTGTGTTTATTTTTTAAATCTTTCGATTTATATTTTAGCAATGTTTTAGGATCGCGTTATAGCCTATAAGAATTAATTTTGTATGTCTTAAAGTCTTAAGGTTATGTAAAACATAACCTCTTGTACTTTTTATGCCAGTAAAAATTTGTTACTATAAAATTATCACCTGTATCTCATGGCAAGGTGGCAAGAAGAACCTAGTGTTAAAACACACCACAATAGGTAGTCCGTTCCCACAAATGCGAATCGAACCCTCAACCGCTACGCTTATAGTCAAACAATGTGCCACGAATGAATATTATCATTTGTAATATGTATTTGTATATATATATTTGTATATTGTACTTATGTTAATAAAAAAATAATTTATGTATATTAATGATAGCATTATTATAATATTATTTTTAATATAGCTGTAGGTATTCCATTGAGTATACAAGTCAACATTATTTTAGATAGGTATCCTACTAAATTACATAATCGTGAAACACGTCATATTGATAATGATATTTTATTTAAGTACTATTTATTCTTGAAGGTTAGAAATATGCATTATTTGGCCAATTACCAATTGGACTATTAATTAAGTACAGTTACTATTAAACTAGTGAATTTTGCAGAAACTGACTAAAATGACTGTGGTGCAAATAGAACAAGGCGCCTTGAGAGGAGAACTTTGTCGTAACAATGACGTGGCATACTTAGCGTTTAAAGGAATTCCATACGCAAAGCCACCGTTGGGCCCATTAAGATTCAAGGTGAGTTTGGTAATTCGACATGTTATTATACGGATACAAGCAAACTGTTATCATTGATAATGGCTTAATTTTCTAACTTCATAATCACTTGTTACTTATTGAATTTGTCCAAAAACAAATGCGTAATAGATTTCGAAATTCGAATATTCATTCTATATTCAACACTTTTGAAGTTGTTTATACAGAATTTCTATTATTTACAGTGTTTTCAAATCGAGGATAGAAATTTACTTAAAAGGTCTCGTTCACCTTGCATAATATAGCTAATTTTAAAAAGGGGCCGTAATAAAACTAGTTACCTGAGCGATATTTTTTACAGGCTCCTGAACCTCCAGAAAAATGGCACGGCATTCGTGACGCTACACAACATGGACCTGTGTGTCCCCAATACAATGAACGCTTACAGCGAATTGACTCTGGCAGTGAAGACTGTCTCTACCTTAATATCTACACCAAAACGGTCACTTCTGGGGTTTTCTTACCAGTAATGATATGGATACATGGCGGGTCCTTTTACACGGGTTCAGGAAACTCAGATTATTATGGGCCAGAATTTTTTATGCAACATGATATGATTCTCGTTACGTTCAATTATAGATTGGAAGTGCTGGGTTTTTTAAGTCTAGACAATGAAGAAGTGCCCGGTAACGCCGGCTTAAAAGACCAAGTTGCAGCAATGAAATGGGTTAAAAAGAATATAACAGCATTCGGGGGCGATATCGATAATATAACGATCTTTGGATGCAGCGCTGGCTCGGCGTCTACGTCATATCATTTACTTTCTAAAATGAGCGAAGGTTTATTCAATAAAGCAATATGTCAAAGTGGAGTTTGTATAAGTGAATGGGCTTATAGTATTCATGCTCGTGAACGTGCATTTCAACTTGGTAAAATACTAGGAAATGACACAAAGGATAAAGAGGAATTATTAGAATTTTTAAGAAATGTCTCCGTTTCATCTTTGGTAAATGTTAAGTTACCTTCTTTACAAACAGAACATAAAGATATTACTGATAGTATATTGTTTTCACCTGTAATCGAAAATGAGCAATTAATCGGAGAGCATTTTATTACAAAACCTCCGCCTATTTTGTTAAAACGAGGACTTGTATCAAAAGTACCAATAATTTTAGGATATACTTCAGGAGAAGGAATAGAATTAGGTAGACTTTTTCCTGAAACTCTTGAATTTTTAAATAAAACAGGTTCTGTAGTACCGAGAGAATTGAAATTAAAATTAAATAATGAATTTATATTGGAAATCGATAGAAAAATAAGAAAAAAATATTTTAAAAATAAAAAATTAAATAAAGATATGCTGCAGGAACTCGTGGATTTTGAAACAGACAGGTTATTCGCATATAACATCTGTAGATTTGCACGCTACCATAGTTACTTTACTTCCATGCCAGTTTACTTGTATAAATTTGTCGTTGAAACTGAGAGAAATTATACAAAAAAGTTTTATAAAATGGACACTCTAACTGGAGTTTGTCATGCTGATGATTTACCGTATCTCTTTAACGTGACCAGCTTAGACATTCCATTGACAGAAGATTCTAAGAGCGATATAAAACAAATCGTTCAGTTGTGGTTTAATTTTGCTTCTACTGGGTAAATATTAATAAACATTATCATTACTATAAATTACATTTTAAAAACTTGGAATGAAACATGTAATTTTTTTATAGCATTTTTTTAGGAAAATGTTTTATTTTTATTATAAGCAATAAAAAGGCAGTTTTACTATGTTCCACCACAATAGACAACAAACATCTTATATACTTAAAGACTGAAAACAGCGGAATTTAGCGCCGTGATTTATTCTACTATAGCAAGTATGTACACGTAATGCCTCCGGAATTCGGCGGAAAGTGTGGAAGGAAAATGTCTTAATGGAATCGAATCGTCCATAAATCACAAAATATACTAATGACTAACAGTAACATTATTTCTGAAACAATATAAATAAATTAGACTCATCTTTCAGAAATCCCACGTCGAAGCAAATATCAACTGAATGGGTGCAATTTACAGAAAAAGAGCGCTACTGCATGATCATAGACAAGGAATTAAAATGTTCACTTAACGTCGATGGAAGTAATATGAAATTTTGGGAAAGGATTTATGATGAAGAAACTTTAGTTATCATTGACTAAATCTAAGGTATTGAAATATTTTTATATTTATCATAATTCAAAGTACTCCAGTTACTCTTCTATTAACAAAAAAGAAATACATAATGTAGGTATCGCATGTTTATACAAATGTAATTTAAACAATACCTACCTATTCAACATTATATTTTGTTAGTGTATGTTCGAAAAAAGAAGCTCTAAGCGATTTCTTATTGTCAGTGAATGAAGATTATTACCTAGTTTAACTCTAATTGTTTGTACTAGTTTACCTCTAACTACCTATATTAATTTACCTCTAATTACCTATATTGAATTACCATAATGATACCATATTGATTTAACAGAATGATTATATATAGCACTGACCAGCACTTTGCCTTTTGAAACATGTTCTTTCAATCAAGGCAGCGCTAACTTCAGCTTGGATACCTTGCTCGATGCTTCTGTACTCATGAATACATATTCATGCGTACAGTATTCATGAGTATATGCCAGTAACATAATCAAAGGTATTCTGAAAATTTAGAAAGGCCAAATACTCAGTTCCCCTTTTTACTCTGTTTACATAAATGAAACAATACACTCTTGGTGAAGCCTGATGTAGAACATGCGGTCTCAATTCACTTATTGTCTAATGGCCTATATCTACCAGTCTTAAAAACTGTCCCTATTTCGTGGGAAATATAAAAAAATGTTCAAAGAGGAAGAATGGGAAAAAGACGACAGTACACAATTTTAATAGATTGCAAGTATAGTAGCAGCTGGAAGGTCTGAAGATGCGTACCTGTATGACCAAGACTATCCTATCACTATAATATATAATTGTATAATTATAAGTAAAAAAATATTTCACATGTTTATATGTTTTTCCTATCACTATAATATATAATTGTATAATTATAAGTAAAAAAATATTTCACTTTTGCTAACCTCTATGAAACTGTTCCTTTTAATATTTTTCGACAAAATTAAGTTTTTGTACATTCAATTGAATAATTGATAAAAATGCAATCTTTTTTTAGAATAGTAAATTTATTAAATAAAATACGGTTATTTTAACAAATGAAAGCATATGAAAATATCGAGTCTTAGTTTTATCACTATATTCAAATAATAATAATAATTATAGTGTTCACGATTTATATAAATAGGATAAACCTTATAGCCAATGCCCACTTAGTGAAACTGAATTTAAATGTTACCATTAAAAAAAATGTGCTAGTTGTTACATAATTATGATTTTTTCTTATACACTCAGTGAACTGTACATTCCAGAGTTAACTTCTAGAGTAGACACTACAGTCTAAAAAGCCAATTAATTTTGTTAAAAAAAAATAACAAAGAAAAGTTGTAACAAGATGGTATTCATGATTTGTTGATGTTATTAGTGGGCAAAAAACATATAACACTAGTTTACCATACCATATATATGTATGTATATCGTTAATTTGAAAACTCAAAGTTTCTTCTCTGATAGCTTAGTGCTTATACTATTATGTTTTATAAAGGAGAAAGCGAATAGCAACAAAACAAAAAAGATAAATAGTTACATGTAAATTGCAATCCAATTTATTATTTTTTTAACTACACTTTATTACTTTAAGTGTTTTCTTTTGTTAAAATACTATTTTAATTAACTATGCACTATGAAGCTAAGTGCACAAAAATGTCCTAATCAAAGTCATAAGAAGAAATAATTTAATATAAACACATATCTGATATGAATACATATCTGAATAATACATTAATTTTATTTTCAAACAATATTGTGTATCATATGCATTTATAATTCATAATGCTGTTTCATTATTTCTTGAAAATGAAATAAATCTAAATATAATTAGTAATGAATAGAAATTTAACTGCTTGCTCAATCTAAATACTAGTAATTATGACATTTATAAGTGAAATTACATTAACAATAAAAACCGTTATATCATGTAAAAATACGTCATTTTCTGCACAAAGGATTAGAACATTTTTGTTAGCTTATTAATTACATTGGGGGGGCCATCTATAAATTGAGTCAGGCAAATTTCATGGTTATTGACTCCTTCTATCTAGTGTCCTCACAAATTTGTCATTTTAACATAGTGATTATTAAGCTAAAACAGTAGTTAGGAAATTACTTTTGTTTATACAATTTCATGTCTCAATACCTAGATATTATAACATGAAATGTATAGACAAACCGTGGCAAATACCGGGAAGACGTAGATTTCGAAATGCGATGCCACAAAATTTAGTCCCTTATCATGTGTAATTATACAGAATAGATGACCCCTTATATTACTAGTTATATTAATATCGTCCCGAGCGAGAGTTGCGCGGAGGCTCGCGGCGCCGTTCGCGCGAGCGGGAACGGCGGCGACGCTCGCGAGAGCGACTGCGCGAGCGACGGCCGCCCTTGCGTCGCGCGTACAAGTATCTGGAATGGTTAAATGAATGCTAACATATTTTTAAATTATTTATTTTGTATATAACAGGATAGGCAGAAAGAGCTTCTAGCAGAGCAATTTCTTTGAGACATTGCATATTGGCAGAACTCAACTTCGCGCTTTGTCTTGTGATAAGAGGAAATGAAACTGCACTGTTTGTTATTAGTCTTTTTTGTTGATAATCATTCTTAGGGGAGTGGAAATGTTCATACAAATATCCAGCTTTAGTATAGTTATTTATGTAAGCTACTATTTCTTATATAGAATGTAAATTTTTATCTAAGTTTAGTAAGTTTATTATAAAAAAATTGTTGCTTGGGAAAGATCACATGTAGTAGTAAGGCTGCCATTACAGCAAATTTTTCTTTTATTTGCTATTTTAATATGGTAGTGAAAATTGTTGGAATAAATAAATGAGAATTTCATTCAATACAGCTTGATAACAACAGATGGCTTAGTTATTAAAATTTCTAAAATAAAATTCCTATCTTTCAAATTGCAAATATCTTAACTAAAAATAAAAAAATATATACCTTCTTAACTCTCGTGAAATTGGTTTAAGGTGCATGAAGTTACAGAAGCCGCTTCTAGTACATTCACCCATTTCATATTGACGGCAGCACGCCTCACGAAAGTCTGTTACAGGGGATAATTCTGCATAAACTGGTCTACCACCAAACCAACGGTTGTTAAGATCATTTACAGCCTTTTCTGCATCTTCTTCTCGGCGAAACTAGTAAAGATGATATGAAAATCAATTCAGAGAATTTAATATTTCTTGGAAAATTTTACTTTGAGACCGATGTGGTGCAGCGGCACAAGGGTGTGACTGTAATGCATGTGGGTTCGATCCCCACTCAAGGAAGTGATATATTTATTTATGTTTATATTTCCATTTCTTCGCTCTGGTGTTGAGGCAAAGCACGGCATTGAGTTCTGCCACTCAACACACAATGCAATGCCTCCAGAATTTGGTAGAAAGTGGGGAATGGAGTGTCTTAACACTAGGTTCTCTCTGCCTACCCTGCTGTGTGCAGGATACATGAAGCTGATTTTTTTTAATGCTATCACATTCAAGCCAATACAGTTCAATTGCTCAGAGTAAGTATACATGTGAGTGACTAGATATATAAGATGCTGTTCCACTAAGCCAGAATGATCTCTTTTTTACTTTATCTCTTTTATTAAACAAATTATCAATATACCATACCTTAATATAAACATTCCCAACAAGATGATCTCCAAGATTATCACAAACATTCATTTCTTCTATCTCTCCATATTTGTCTTCACATTCAACAAATACATCTTCAAAGAAATTGTCATAGTGTTCCTGCATTTCTTCGTCTGATACATTTGCTACTACCACTGTTATAAAACAATCAAAGATACGTTACTCAAAAGGCTAAGTTATAATACTTATAGAATAAATATATATAATTTTTAGCAAAGCATGTAATTTTTTATAGTCATTAAAACATATTTAATATTTTAAAATCATTTCCACAATATTCTCACTAAAAAGTACTCAAAATATACGCTAATACTGCTTAATACTTACAGTGGCTGCCATCTGCAGATTTAGCTGAATTTTGTGGATTCACATAGAGATTTTGTAGTAATACAGTTTGTGAAAACGTAGGCTTGTTATGGATACGTGAACATCGATCTCCATGTCGACAAGCTCCAATTTTAAAATAAAACGAACAATTTACTCTGTAATTAAAGGAATATATTAAAAATTAAATAATATTACCGCAAATAATCACTTGTTTGATTAATCTAAGCATAACCTAAAAAGTGATTAATATTACAATTAATATAAATATTAAAGATAATTTAACACTTTTGACATTATTCATACACATTTACATAATAATTAACAGAAATAGTTCTTACTTGTCCTTTTCGGTACCAAATATAGCCGCCAAATACTCGGCCATATTCAGAGGTTTTTAACACAACTAATACAGGACTGCAGTTCAACGTGAAATATATAATTTGCAGTCTTAAAATATGTAATAAACTTACAAATATTAAAATCACTCTTATATTTATTTAATATTCATGGATAGCATTACAGTAAAAACAAACAATTAACATATAAGTTTTAAAAAAACCACATTCACCAAACTATAACAACATATAGGCCATAAATCATAGACTATTAAAGAATGCTAATTGCTGCTAAGGCAAAGAGAAAAAATATACCAACGGATTTTAAAAAGAATCTATTGTCTTTGAATATGGATATGATACGGTAGGTACATAAAATTTTATATTAATCAATTCCTTAATTTATAATATTTTTGTAAGAAAATATATTTTCTGGCTTAGGAAATATCATTAAAAACATACTTCAGAACATTTAACTTTTGTTCTATAAACTTTACACAATTGGCAAATATTTAAACAACATACAACTTCTGTCGTAAATATGTATATAAATGATGTTGTAAATATGTATATAAAATCAAACTTTCATTTATAACATTTTAAATTATTTTTAATATAATAAAATAATCGATTATTATAAAAATCGATGCGAGTTGTTTTATTTTACATTCATTTTTATTGCAATGTTGGATATAGCGTTGTAGTAGTTTAGGCCAGCAATAAGGATACAAAATAAGCTAATCCCGTTTATTTACATACGAATTTAAACAAAGTTAATAACAAATATATATTACAAAATATTTTCATTATCTATACTCTATACATTCGAAACCTTATCATTTGATAACGATTACATGTACCGTTATGATCAGCTTTTGTTTTATCTTTTACTTATTGTGATCAGCAAATAAATTTGATTGTGCGTTACAAACTTATTTAATTTTGCCAAACAAAATTAACCGGTGATAAGTTAAAAAATAAATATTTATTTATTCCAAGAAATAAATATTTTTTTTTTGGATAAAATATTTGTAACGTCCAGAAAATGCGTATATATTTGAAAGTTGAGCTAAAAAATAAAAAAATATATAAACATAATAAAGTTTATTACATTTATAATTTTATTATGACGCTTAAGGGGTAATAGTTAACGTTTTATTTTATTTTTATCATTTTAGCGTATTTTTATTTAGAATAAAACATTGATATGTTTATTTTGTATTTTCCAATTAAATACATAGTAATTTGAAGCGAATTATTTTATGTAATATAATGTTATATACATATCTTAATATATATAAAACTTTGTCGCTTAAAGCAACTGTTATCAATTATCATTGCTTGTCATCATTGTCTCATCTCTTGTCTGATTGTCTGAAAAGTCTGTCTGAATCAGCAATCTGTCAGTTGAATTTGTGCGACGGTGTGGGTATGCGAGTGCCGTGTCGCTGATGGAGATTGGAGAGTAGAATCAACGTGTTTGTGGTTACAGGCGTTAAATCGTTGTAAATTAATTGCAACGTTGCCGTTGGACATTAGTGACTCCAAATATAAAATTAATAATTTGTTCAATTTAACCACGATTTGACGATACCATCTATTGTCAATAGTTGTAAATATAACCGCTCACAGTTAAAAAGTAATTGTGTAATTATATATGTGCAACAGTGAATGGATGCTGATAAACTATTGGAAGAATTGATTCAAAATCATTGCTGGGGCCTCAGTAGTTAGTAGTTATATGAAATAGTATTAATCACATCGAGAATTTCATGGCACAAGTAACTTATGTTCATACATCGTGACAATGTCTTATAATTCTACACTCGATGATTTTTGTGGATCTAAATTTTGGGTAAGTAGGTCTTTGACCTTGGCATAACTGCCAATATTAATAATTGGATTGTGTAAAAGTTTCATCAATTTCTTATTAACGTTATTTAAAATTGATAAATATAATTTCAAATTTCTAATTACTAGTAAAATAATATATTTTACGCTTATATGATTAAGATATAAGTTATTATCAACTATATATTTTTTGACAATCTTAAATTAATTGGTGTACATACTTAGTTATATATTATATCTGTTACATATTTATTGTATGTAATTAGCTTATAAATATGTGTATGTATGCAATTATTACAGTAAACAAAGGAATATTTATGTCAACAATTTCTGAGCACTTAAGTTTTCATTATAGATTGAAATTAAAAATTCCATAGTTTTATATTCTTACAACATAATATTACCATGACCCTAGACATTTTCTATTAAACTGACATGACCATGAAAAAACCAGTTTCTTTAAATCAGTTATAATGCTACTTTTAATAATTTAGATGTTACATTACAATATCTATTTATATCAGTTTCATAATCTAACATGTTTAGAAGTAGTTTTTTAATTATTTTCTGCAATGCTATTCATCCAATTGAATCAAAACAAGGCTTATATTAACATATAATATAAGTAATGAGAAAGAACTAGTTCCCAGAGACATTAAAATATATTATTTACAATATGTCATGTAGTGTTTAAATTAAATTGATATACAGTAGAATTAGAACAGTGAAATCTCTTCAGTTTGGATACTAAGGATAGAAGAATGTCTAAAAAAAAAATATTGAAATTAAAATTAAACCATAAGTTGTTATAAAACCATCTGGAAATTCATATTTGCGTTAAGACTTACAACAAATTCCAAGAGGCACTCTGTCCTCCTTTGGCTTGAGTCATGTTATTTTAAATTTTTTGTAAATTTTCTAAAATAATTTAACACTGTTTTAATTTTTTTAGGATAGCAATTTAACTTGGTACACAGAAAATCCAGAGTTTACACCATGTGTAGAAAAAACTGTTTTAGTATGGATACCCTGTTTGTACTTATGGGTAGCAGCTCTTCTGGATATATTTTACATTTTAAATAGTAAAGAGAGAAATATACCATGGAACATATTAAATATAAGCAAATTAGTGATAACTTGCCTTCTAATAGTATTAAAGTTTGTGGACTTAGGTGTGACAGTCCACAAGTCATCACAAGAAGAAGTTTTCAATGTGGACTATTACAGTCCTGTTGTGAAGATCCTTACATTTGTAAGTATTATGTTCGTTTTATAAATATTTATAATAATAATAATTTATATTTATAATAAGTGTGTATTGCAGTTTAACAGTATAGTAGTACAAGTGGTTAATTTTTTTTATTATTAAATCTGCTAAATCATAACATGATTTTCATTTTCATCTTCTTTATTGCTTTCAAGAATCACTTAGCAAATATTAGTGTTTTCTGTTTGTTTGACAGATAACATAGCCTATTATGTATTGATTTTTGAGTTTGAATTACTTATAGTATATGAAAAAATAGGGTAGGCTGGGAATGAGGAAATGAAAGTACTTGATTCTACCAAGTGGTGAATGACCAAAAACTGTCATATTTCCAGTTAGAGACTGTCACAATATGCCTTGAAAAATTTATATTATTAAATTAGATGAACATTATTCTTGAAGTCTTATATTTATTTATTTTTCAAATAAAAAGCAACCTCCAACTTGATTTATCAAATCCATAGCCAACACTTGTTTTAGTCAATATGCAGGTCACAGCAATTGCATTGTTACTTCCTTGTAAAGATATTCATAATCTTATATAGATAAGTAGACAGTAGATTATGTCAGTAAAACTGATTGTTATTACCTATAGATTATAGCCATAAATTGTTTTAAAGGGGAAAAAATTACAGCATTCTTTTAATTTGAAACTATAAATACTCGGTAACAGCATAATGTACTATAAAAAAATATAGTTATTTAATATACTTCTCTTGTTAAATCATCAAAGCAAATAACATTATTTTATCATCAAACCTTTTTATAAAAACCAAAATCATCGCGTCATACTTTTAACCTTGACTATTACTGTGAACTTCTATAATAATAATTGTGTAATTTAAGTATGACCATACATGGTGTATATAATTAGGGATCCCTACTTTAATATTTCAATTGTAAACTATGATCGAGGCCGTCATGGTCCGATGGTACAAGGGTTAGATTCCTATTCGGGGGAATGAAATACTTAATATTTTCTCCTAATATTGCCTCGAGAATTCGGCGAAAAGTGGCGAACAGAATTTTCTTAATAAAAATGGAGTGTCTTATAGTCCCACTACTAGCTTACCAGGTTTCCGTGCCGGATACAGCGTGAAGCTAAAAAACTATGATAGAAACGAGCATAATAAACTGTGTTTATAGTTGAATGCAAAAGTGTGTGTTACGTATAAATATTAAATGTTGATCTAGGATAGTGTAGTTGTAAAATAGGAACCGGCCATGGTCTTTATCAATAAATTGTCAAGATGATCTAATCCAGATTTCTGTTAAGATTAATAAAAACATGTATTGTCAAGATGGTTATTTTTAATGTTAAAACCTTGAATTGAAATATAATTTAAGCATGAGTTTTATTGTATGTAGAAGATACATCGAAAATACCGTATTTGACCAACGAACTATTAGTCTATCTACCCTGAGCAAGTAACAATCGATTTGACAATGGGTACTATTACGAAAATATAGTTATCATTAAAAACTGCCTATGAAATTATAAACTACTGGTGGACCCCAACGCGGCTACGCCCGCGTGAACTATACGAATATTTATTAAATATATTTATGAAATTATTTTCAGTTTACAATAGAGAGATGCGTTAAGCAAGCTCATTTCGGGTGACGTTTTCTAACAACAAACTTTGCAAATCGTTGCTTAGCAACGACGGTTGTTATTAACATGGCGGAATAAATTGCATGTCAAATTAATAAATATTTTAATATATTGGTATATATCGAAAATATTACAAATATGAGAAAAAAAATATCCTATGTTCGTCCCGAGACCCTAAAGTATCTCTATATGAGTAATTTATCACAATCAAATTAGCGGTTTAGCCCTGATTGCGTAAAAGACAGACAGACAGACAGACAGAGTTACTTTCGAATTTATAATATAGGTATGGATAAAATGATTTTTTTAAACCAGTTGTGGCGCAGGGGCACAAAGTGTGACTGGAAACGCGACAGATTGTGGGTTCTAGACGTTCTGAACCAGAGTGTCTTCACACTAGGTTCCATCTGCCTATCCTGCTGTGTGCGGGATACAGCGTGAAGCTGACTAATTTATTCATTTTTATTTAGATATATTTTTTCTTTACCACACACCTACTTGTTATTTACGTTTAAATGCTGGTGTATATAACATATAATTATGAAAGATTTTCCTCTACAGTTTTTAAAAATATATTACTTGTTTTATAACATTACACACAGAATATACTTTTATTAAATAAGCGAATCAATTTTACATTTTTAAATATAAATTATTATAAAAAAGATACATTTAAAAATATAAAAAACCACACTTCCGAGGGCGGGACAAGGGTCCAAGCCATCGGTGGCTAGGGCTCCAGAGAGAGGAACCGCCGCACAATACGTGCCGTCTCAAGTAATACTGCCTTCTGTATCCGGTTCTTGATCCAACAGCTAAGCGATAGCCTCTTAAGGTGTTGGTCGAGGCTTTTCGCTATTAGACCGTTAACTGAAACCACTATCGGCACAATGATAGTCGCATTGACATCCCACATGGCGGTAATCTCATGGGCTAGGTCCAAATATTTAGATTGTTTTTCTTTTTCGGCCTTCACGAGATTTTCATCATGTGGGATAGTAACGTCAACAATCACTGCGCGGCGCGCCGCTCGGTCTACTAGTACTATATCAGGTCTATTGGCAACAATATACCTGTCAGTAATAATAGACCGATCCCAGTAGAGCAAAGCACAGCTATTTTCAAGAACAGACATGGGATTGTACCTGTAGTAAGGCACCTCCAATTCTACAAGGCCATATTGAAGAGCAAGTTGCTGGTGTATTATCTTGGCTATCTTTATAACATTTATTATTACTCTGCTCCAAGATAACTTGTCTTACATAGTATTATGTAATATGCTTAGTTTGCTATTTGTCTTCCATTCGGATACAGTGCGTAGAGTGGTCAAAAGCAAAGTTTATATATATGTATTTACCTAATGCCATACCTAATGTAATGTTTCACTCGGAAATTATTTTTATACAAAAAAAAACAATGACCTCCAATAATTTTCATTCCATGCACATGCGCGAAATTATTATTAATATATTTGAATTTTGGAATTTTGGTTTGTATCACGACAACATCCTGACGTGATGATTCCAGAGTCACCTTCTTTATTGGGTCAATAAACTCACAAATTAAAACAAAGACCCCCAAAAATCTAAATTTAAATAAAATTGCCATATTTTCAAAAGCAAGTTTTTGTAACTTAAGTACTTTATAAATTAGTAGTTAACATTGGCTGTATTTTGTAGGTATTTAAAAAACAAAACATTTTTTTTCAGCTTCACGCTGTTTCCCGCACATAGCAGGGTAGGCAAAGGGAACCTAGGAACCTAGTAATAAGACACTCCGTTCCCGTTCCCCACTTTCCGTCTAATTCTAATGCCTCGCCTTGCCTCGACTCGACAGAGCTATGAAAATATTAAACACTTCATTTCCGCGAGTGAGCATCGAAGCCACACCTGTCATTGTTACAGTGACACGCTTATTCCTCGCCACGACTGGCCTCATATCGGGCATATCTTTACTAATTTCAATAATTGAAAATCAAATCTTATATTTCAGATTCTATCAGCAATGTTATTATATTACAATAGAAAGTTCGGCATGAGGGCGTCCGGGGTGCTGTTCTTCTTCTGGTTACTTTTAATACTAGCGGGATTACCTCAGCTAAGATCTGAAATAATGTTACATCAAAGTAAATCGGAAGACGAAAATGTACAATATAATTTTATAAGCTACGTCATATATTATCCATTAATATTGATAATGTTTATATTGAATTGCTTCGCGGACTTGCCGCCGAAAGATACGCCGTATAATTTTGAGAAGGTAATATTTCAATATTATAAAGATGTGGATTGAATAGGTGTAACAGAGTTTCTATATGTACTCATATTTTTTTTATTTTTATTAGAATCAATGTCCAGAAAGCGCCTCAGGTTTCCCCAGTCGACTGACTTTTAGTTGGTTTGACCCATTGGCCCTTACTGGATTCAAAAGAAGCTTAACTGAAACTGACCTATGGGCTTTAAATCCAAAAGATTCATCAAAGGAAGTAGTACCGAGGTTCGATAAATTCTGGGAGAGAACATTGAAGAAAAGAGAAAAGTACGTATACTTTTTATTTTCATATAAGCAGGATGAATATTGAATGGTTTCCACATCTAATAAATATTTTTATTTATCTAATAAAGTATATAAATGGCGTTATTATAATATCAAGTTTCAAGTTCAAAAAACTCAAAGGGTCGCAAAATTCAAATTCAAAACCAGAATTTCTGCTTTCGGACTTTTTGCATATTTTATTTTTTATATTTTGAAAAAATTTTGGAAACAGAATAATCATTTTAAACCTGATGAATTGAATGAATTTTGGGAGTATCGATGTAACTTATATATTTTATTTCATTTACTTTTTCTAGTTATTACACCGCATTACCAGTCCAGACACTATAGTCCACTAGGTTGGATGTCTTCCTTCACACAAAAATAAAGCTAGCTCCGTTGAAGTTATAGCCCTTTACATATTCTACATCTAGTGCCCTACATGATATAGAGCACTACAAATATAAACGTTAATAAATATTTCACTTACCCGAGTGGGGATCGAACCCACAACCGTCGCGTTACAGTCACGCCTTTGTTACATATGATTATTTATTTTTGTCATAGTGCTAGCGGACCAAGGGCGACATATAGCAAGACATCGGCGAGTGTGAACTTCAAGCCGGACAAAGAGCGAAAGCCAGCGTCGATTTTGCCTGCTCTATGTCTAGCCTTTGGAGGGCAATTCCTCTTCGGAGCTTTACTCAAATTCTGCAACGACGCACTAATGTTCGTATCGCCACAGCTACTCAAGTAAGTATTACTTTAACCCAATATACCTATGTGAGTAAGTAACTAAGTTATTTATTTTAGCCTTATACTATTATACAGATATAGATTAAAAAAAGACGAGAAATGAATGTTAGACTTGTAGTGTCTAACTGCAACAGCGATGGTTGTGGGTGCGATTCCAACATGGGGGAAGTGCACATTTGAGTTTACCCACTCAACTCGTAGTGTCTCGAATTCGGATGGAAAGCTGACTACGGATATTTTACTCTACACTCTCTACTTCAGTATATTTCGTAGTTACAAAAATATATCCTTTTCAAAGATGTAACTAACATATCTAAATAAAGAAATATATATTTTTTTTAATCAAACCACATTATTTATTATTTAAGTGGTTTATGGTATCATCACATAACGCGTTTCAAAGTTAAGGTTATTTCTTCAACTCATTGAATGCTAATGTTCGCGTGATTGTATTGAGATATCTCATATAAAAAAAAACTACACCTTATTTACCGATATCTTGACACATTTATTACTCGACAGTTTCGAAAACACATTTTTTTATAATAATAATGCTATTATTATATATAATTGATATATATAATTTCATCTTTGTATTTAAACAAAATAGGGAAATGAAATGTCTCGAATTTTAGCAGAGTGTGGAGAACGGAATGTTCTGGTTCTAGGCACTAGGTTCTCTCCGCTTTCCCTGCAATATAGATATTTTCTTATCTCTATTTGGTTATTATCTCTATTCGATCACCAACTAATCAGAAATAGTTTTGCTAAAGTTAAGTAATATTTTACAGAAGTAAAGAAGGTTTGTTCCTTTGAATTCTATATAAAGTAAATCTAATTTATTAAAAATAAAAGACCGTCCAGGCTATATACACGACAGCTGTGAGTTGAACTCTCAACAGAATGAATTATTTCCATTTCCTCGTTCTGGTAACAAGACAAACAGAGGCGTTGAGACACTCAACACAAAATATCTCTTAAATTGGATGAAAAGTGGAAAACGGGGTGTCTTAGCATTCGGTTATCTCTGCTTATCCTTCTATATACGGGGTACAACACGAAGCTAAATAACTGCAATATTTTATAGCATCAAACTTTCTTCCAGATTACTTATAGGATTCGTCGAAAGTAAAGAACCAGTATGGAAGGGTTACGTGTACGCTGTAGGGCTCGTGGCGTGCGCGACGGCACAGACGATGTTACTGAGTCATTACTTCATGAACATGTCGCTAGTTGGTTTGAGGATAAGAACAGCCCTCACCAGCGCTATATATAGGAAATCCCTGCGTATATCAAACTCTGCGAGAAAGGAGTCGACTGTCGGTGAAATAGTCAACCTTATGGCCGTCGATGCACAAAGGTAAGCTCTAAATTAGTTATTTTAATGTGATTAATTAAATGGGTAAAGTAATATACGTATTTCAAATAAAAGATGGCGTGATATGATGGCGTCAAATTCAGGCGAAATAAAAAAGAATATCTTGACACTAAGTGAAGATAAAAAATATGACTGTATTTAAATATTAATTATAAAATAATCACTATATTTAAATAAGTCCCAAAGTATCTTAACTCTCTTAGGCGTTATCTTTAGGTACTCTCAGCCTACTCCGCCTCTTGGACGATGCTTGAGATAAAATTACTCAAGCATATTATACACTTACTCGGTACACATTTCGCAAGAATTTGGCAAACTCAAATAGAAATCACTTATAAAAGTGTTCCCTGTAAAAGTAGCGACAGCTTGACAGAGATATCTATTCAAGGTTATCGTCGAAAACTGATTTCTCGACTTTTATCAAAACTTATAGATAATGCAAGATATTTTTTTATAAATACCTGCAATTAACTTAAGGTTTTTCAAACGGTTCTAGCTCTAACATTCGATTGTACTGAGTACACTTATCGTGATGAAGCATATTTGTTCTAAGATCTATATCTATCTATATATATATCTATATATGATAAAAATGTGACTGATTGCTGTCTGTACATGGTGGATATATGATAAAAAATATTTTTTATTGGGGGCATTTATAGTTCCCAAAACAAGTATTTTTGATTTTTTTGCCTCCTGTCTATTGGCTTGTGCACACTAATCTCAGAAAAGGCTTATTCAATTTTAATACAGTTGTTTTTGATACTCGCTAATTAGATTAGCTTTACATTTAAATGTTTTTATATGGGAACCTACTTAAGTATCAGTACTACTTCTTAACTAAATACTTGAGTTTATTTCGTAATTTATATTCTTCATGTAGATATTAGTCTATCTTAACAAAAGTCTGATATATATTATTAACTAGCAACAATAGATACTATAGCACTCACTACAGCTCTTATCATGTAAGATATTTATTTTATATACCAGCGACTTCACTGATTACAGTTTATTATGCAAATACTAAACTTTTCTTTCATTTGTTTTATGCGATTTTTAAATACTATATAAAAACTACATACCTAAAATAAGTTTGAAGTTCAGGTTCAATCTGGTGAAACTTTTTTTTTTTTGGCAAATAATTTTAAAAAACACCTGCCCTTTTTAAAGATGGTAAAGGTGGATAAAATATGATGGTATGGTTATGTTAGGGACATATTTAAATCGTATGCAAAATTTGATATTAAATTTACAAATCCATAGTGTTAGTATGAGTTACCAAATACATTGCTAGCGATCACGCAACCAAACATCGTTAAGAAAATTCTGAGAAGTTATGAAATATGATACATTTAATATGAGTAGGCCCCCGCCTACATTTTTGGCCTAATAACATAAGAGTATCAATAAGTATTTTACTTTAATTGATATTACTATAATTCATCAAGAGTGTTTTTAGACATGAAAAACGTGAAAATATATTTTTTTGCGACTTTTACATTTTAATTATGTTTTTAGGTTTGTGGAATTAACCGCGTACTTAAACATGATATGGTCGGCGCCACTCCAAATAACTTTAGCGTTGTATTTCCTGTGGGGCATCCTCGGCCCCTCAGTCCTAGCAGGGCTAGCTGTGATGATAGTACTGATCCCAGTAAACGGACTAATAGCGAACAGAGTTAAGACTTTACAGATAAGGCAGATGAAGTACAAAGATGAACGCGTCAAACTTATGAATGAGGTTCTAAACGGAATTAAGGTTTGTATTATTTTCATTGAAGGTCTCGTTGTGTGATTGTAATTACTGAAGTTCCATTGACATTACGGCACGCTATGATTGTGACCTTCAACTAAAGCCAATGTTAATTAAAAAGATTTTAACATATTTTTTTGATATTGATCATAATAAGTGAACTAAACCTAAATGTATCATCATCAGCTTCACTCTGTTTCCTGCACACAGCATAGTAGGCAGAGGGAACCTAAGAAGGGAAGAAATGAAAATATAAATTTAAATAAATTTCATTTCCTCGAGTGGGGATCGAACCCAAAACCATCGATTTTACAGTCACACTTAAAAATAAACAATGTTTAACATCTATGAATCGCAATTTTAAGTTTCATAATATTATTTCAACTCGTGTCTCAATGTTTAAAATGTAATTTTGAATGGTGATGTCATGTATAAAGTCAATATCCACCGCCGCGTTACCGATTACTATAATATATTTTCTGTATGATGATACATATGAAAGATATTATTAATTATGTTCATTAACTGTAATTTTCTTTGAACTGTTTTACAATATTTTTTATATATTATGATGGAAATAATAAGCAATGAAAAAGGTACTAGTAATTATCTCAAAAACGAATTTTCAACCATTGTAGATATCAGATAAAAGTAAACAACTACCTGTGTTAATTCTAAATAATCTCTTAAGTCAATAGACCTCCATGGTAGAATAATTACACTGTTACTACGTGTCATTTTTATCGTAAAATAAATAGAATGTTTTTTTTTCGTATAACAGACCCATTATTGTCGTTTCAATTGAATTCATGATAATATTCTTGAGACTATTTTGAATTTTTTTTTAATGCTTCACGCTGCATCCCTCAAATAGCAGAGGTAACCTGGTAGACACTTTCGTTCCCCACTTTCCGGTGAATTCTGGAGGCAGTGGCGGACCTCAACGCGGCACTTTGCCTCTTGAAAATTTATGTTTCTTTTTGAAAATTTATTGGTCGTAATATTGTGAAATTAAATTTAGGTCTACTGCTTATCGTAACATATATGGATTTAGCTTAGTCACATCGATATCTTATCACCAAGGAAAAAAAGAGTAATGTGCACTTTGAGAATGTTCGCCAAACAACGCACGTGACTAGAATGATTGGAGATTTTTATTTTTTTATATGAAAAATAACATAACAAATAATCCTTACTCGTTACTTTTTAATCGTCAACTTGTATAAAATTATTATTAATTATTATTTAAAAGACACCAGCGGCGCTTTAACCACATATGTTAGCAACCCGACAAGGAAATTAACTTTTTTTTTATATAAAATTTTATAAAATATTTATAATAAACTGCTTGCGTACGCATTAATAGTATTTAATTCTGCATCATTGATAGATATATTGTTTTTTTTTTTTCACATCTTAGATTTTTTTCTTTTAATAACCTTTACTGTTTGTAGGTTTTAAAAATGTATGCATGGGAACCGAGTTTTGAGGACCAAATACTTAAAATTAGAAACGAAGAAATGAAAGTATTGAAACAAACAGCCTACCTTAACTCTGCTACGTCTTTTATCTGGTCTTGTGCTCCTTTCTTGGTAAGTTTATTTTAGTCAGAAACACGATATTTATCGTGTTTTTTTTTCAGCTCTATCCCGCATATAGGAGAAGGAGCAAAGACAATCTACCGTCAATATACATCGTTTTTCATTTTCGTTTCGGCGTTACTCAACGCCGTGTTTTATATTACCAGAACGGTGAAATGAAAATAGATCTTTCCCCAAAGTGGGAATAGAATCCACAACCATCGCATTTACACTCAGATATTGTCTCACAGTATCGCGTTAACCTTAAAAAATGCTAAATTATAATTGTACTTTCTTTCAGAGATAGTAATTACACTATAATAACAGCTATAAATGCAAAGTGTGTAGGTACTCAGAACAATTAATATTGAAATATTTTCTTGATTGTAAAACCTATTTAGATTATTTTTAAGATAGCTGTTTCTATGCTAAGTGCATAATGCATTTCTTATACTTAATTTATAAGGTAGTAAAATTCATATTTCAATAAAATGAATACTCTATAAAGTACTAAGCATTATCGTTGTTCCACGTATATATGTATATATATATATTTGTATATTATATGTAAAGAGTGAATAAAACAGTAATTATCATATTATGTTTGTTTAAGAATATTTATGTAGAGTGATAAAATCTGTTATTCTATGAGTTTCTTTGGTTACAATTACATTAAATATCTCATAAGCATGTATTATTAATACAATTCGTTTCTAATTTGCAGTAGGTACTTTTATTGGATTATCTTAATATGTTTTGATATATTATAAAAATCTTAAAATAGATAATCTCATTTTATTGTTATCATTTATGTTCATGTCAATTTAGATATAAAAAGATAATGTCCTAATTATTTAATGATTGTGTAAGTATTACGGCAATCGATGTATATCTACAACGATTATTTCTTTATTAAATCAAGTTTAAGTCCAATATTGATTTTATATGACAAGAAAGATAAAAATAATCCATATTAACTTTAATAACATCGTTTTATATTTATAATCTGTAATGAAAAACGGCCATGATAACAAAACATTGACCTTTACCGTTAATACAGCCTTTTTTTACATAATGTAGCATTGTTTGTTTAAGTGTATGCTAATCTGAGTTATGATAAAAGATATCGCATATTTAATACAATTTTTTTATTATTAGTTTTTTAATATTAGACATTATTATAATAAACGTACATTATAGATCTTGTATCAGTAAAGTTTGCTATGGCGGAAAATACATCGAGATAAATGTAATGCCTAGACGACTATGATAATAAAAGTTTTATTTTATACATTACTGGAGACCGTCTACTCTAAAATTGAACTTACAAACAACATACAAATAGGTAGTCACAATGACACAAAAATAGCGTCAGCAAAAAAATGTATAACAACTTATAAATAAATTACACTTTTTTATGATCATATGAGTGAAAATACCACCTGCTTATATGTCTATTCTATTCTATCTAGTCTTATTATATTCAATGGAACTCAAAACATTATTTATTGGAGGATTTTTATTATAAATATGATATGGATTTTTATTATAGATAATTATTCTATTTTTTGCTCGTGACGCTTTCTGCGTACAAATGACAAACTGCGTTATTCTAATAAACTAATTACCCTTATTTGTATGTTTGTAAGTTCAGTTTTACAGTAGACGATCTATACAATTCCGTATAATTTTATGTAAAAAAAGGAGTTTGTACAATGAGTGCTCTTACGCGCCCATTGCAGTTTCCGTAATTCACATTGCTAACATAATTATCTTGTTAGTTTGTTATTCGGCTTAGTATCTCTTGCTAACATTGATAATGGAAGGATCGAATTTAATTTTCAACAATCAATCAAGCTATCCATTGTGGACGCCATTGTTGAATAAACCCACAAGGACGGAATCCTCTACGCTCAATCCCCGATTTGAAATGAATGTACCCAACCATTACGTTAACTTACAGTAATTTAATATAAAAAATATAAAATTTAAGTAAAATGGTTCCAAAAAAAAATACTTTTGCCATATTATAATAATTTTTAGATCAACGACCGATTGGTAAGGTGCTCTGAAAGCCGTAGCTTTCGGAAGGTATTTTGCTTGTTGATGCTTAATTTTTTTTTAAAGGCCATGCCTTATTATTAGCATTAACACTTTTTTTTTATATACTTAATATTTTTTGGTGATAATAGAAAATTATTTATTTATATGAATAATTTTCATTATGTTTTTGTTTAAGGTAACGTTTCTAACTTTCTTCACGTATGTGATTTCCGATCCTGACAATCATATCCTGAAACCCGATACGATTTTCGTGTCGATGTCCCTGTTCTATATAATGCATTTGCCTTTGGGCTTGCTCCCACTCGTCGTCGTGTCAGTGATAGAGGTAGAAGTTTCAGTGTAACGCACTTTTATCTAGAGGCTGAGGTACTCTTAAGTATGCGTACTAACTAACACTCACTCATTTGACTTTAATATATTATAGTTTGCGATGTATCTGAAATGACTTTTCTTTATTTATTATACTTGTTGTTTATTTGTTGTGAATCTTAAATAAAAAAGACCTTTCCTTCCCGTGGAAAGGTGTTGCTTTGAAATATATATAAAATGTCCCCTTCGATACAAGTTTCAATAACAAATTGGGTAGGCATCGAACTAAATGATTATTTTCTAATAAATTAAGAAATATTCTTCATACATTTTATATAAATTTAATATCGTAGTGATACAGCGTAAACATACTTTTCTTGTGGTTTTGGCCACCTAGTGACACTTGTCTAACTTAAAATTATGTCATAATTAACAAGAAACTGCGTCTTAGTTATAGATGCTCAACTCATGTTACTGCTGTTATATTTTCAAATATTATATAAGACACCTATGAAAAATATTAATTACCTTACATATCTTGATTTGAAATCAAAAAATAATCATTTTCGGTTAAAAAATAAAAAAAGAACTATAAAATTGTATTTAAAATATAACAGCAGATTTATTTAACCCATCATTTAAGTTAGATTAATATAGTATTCCCGGAATGGTCGTAGGTGTCGCTGATGTCATTTGGGTGCTTTGTCCTAGTGAATGATACAGAAGTACTGGATTCTAAACGCGCTTTCGTAGCGTTGTCTCTTTTCAACATACTACGTTTTCCACTATCAATGCTGCCTAATGTTATATCAAATGTAGTACAAGTAAGTTTTATTAATATAGCTTTATGTATACAGTATCACTGGCCTTTTGGTACCATTTCATTTTCACATTGCATGAATGGTGATTGGAATACTATGCGGAAGAAAATTTTACCAACAATAAGTCAAAGTAATATTATTATAATTAAGAAATATTTGGTATCTTTTCTTCCGCAATAACAAATATAAAATATAGAATATTCTAATATTCTAATATATCTCCTATATTATTTTGTAGACATCTGTGGGTATAAAAAGATTGAACAAATTCATGAATTCGGAAGAATTGAGCGAGGGCTCCGTAGAACACGATCAAAATGAGCGTAAGTAGTTTATTTAACTAAATGGATAACCTATTTTTGTTATAAGGACATAGATACGGACGTGATATTTCATTACTTACAATAATTATAATGATCATTGAAGAAGAAGAAAACCGTTTCACCAAATTAAACATGTGATTACTTATTTTAGCAAATCCACTTGTAATTGAGAATGGACACTTTTCATGGGGAGATGAATCAGAACAAATTTTGAAAAATATAAACATCCAGATTCCTCGTGGTAGTTTGGTGGCCGTCGTTGGCGCAGTGGGTGCCGGAAAAACTTCTTTACTATCAGCTTTACTGGGAGAAATGAACAAAGTTTCTGGACGAGTTAACACTACAGGTGAGTTAATGCAAACATATTATGCTAATATCATTGATAAAATCTAATAAACTTTATGGCTTAAGTTTTGGAGAATATGCGGGGCAAATGCTAAAGATCTTTTATTTATTTTTATAAACTTTGAATAAATTATATTGTTAGCCTCTTTTACAAAGATATACATATTTTAAATAAAAAAAGTTTTATACTAATAGTCGGGAATGTCATAGGTACATATTAAAATATTTTTTTATGTGAATATAATAAATAACAAAATATTTTTCTGTCGTCATAGGTAGCATAGCATACGTACCGCAACAAGCTTGGATACAAAACGCTACTTTGCAAGACAACATACTGTTTGGAAACCAACTGGAAAAGGCTAAATACAACAACGTTATTAATGTTTGTGCTTTAAAGACAGATTTTGATGTTTTGCCTGGCGGAGACCAAACAGAGATAGGAGAGAAAGGTAATGTGGATTTTTGTTTTGTGGATCCTTGAAATGTCTTTAATAATAGTAAGATGTAAATGGAGGTAATACTGTCTTTACAAAGTGTAGGTAAAGTTGTTAAATTAATCTTGTAAAACAAAATGTTAGATTGCACAAGTGTATATATACCATTATGAATTACGTAGAAATAATCATTGTACTAGAAGAAAAAATAGAATTTCACAATTATTTTTTTAGCTTCCCGCTATATCCCATACCCCATAACACATAGCAAGGTAGGCAGAGGTAACCTGGGGACCTAGTGTTAAGACGCTTCTGTTCCTCCATTTACGCCGAATTTTCGAAGCATTGCTTGGTAATAAGCGGAACTCAACGCCGCCCTTTGTCTCATTACCGGAGCGTGAAAATGAAAATATTAAATATTTCAATCCCCTGAGTTTGAGTTGAACCCATAATCGTTGCGTTTATAGTCCGATGCCAGTCAGCCGTTGTGCCATGACAACCTCGCGACTTGATAACTTGACAATTTCGGTTTTTATTATACATTTTATGTTAGTTTTCATTTGGTCGTAGGTATAAACTTATCTGGAGGTCAAAAACAGCGGGTGTCACTCGCTAGAGCTGTGTACTGCGACTACGATAACTATTTCCTCGACGATCCACTCAGTGCAGTTGACTCTCACGTCGGCAAACACATTTTTGAAAAGGTAACGTTAGTTAAAAAATATGTAATCGATTTTGTCGAATCTTTTTGTAAAAAAATGACATTACTTTTTATTAAGCATTCTATTGAAATGAATATAGAAATAAAACAAACACTAAATGTTAAGGGAAGCGTGAAGCGGACGAAGTGCCAAAGTACACTAAACTACAATTAAATCGTGAAGCCGTTTCTGAGATTAGCGTGAACAAACGCACAAACAGATAAAAAAATATTTTTGCTACTACTACGTTATTAAATGTCACCAATAATATTGTTTTTTATATAATTATATTCCATGTGCAGAATTTTGGAGAATTAAGTTTAAGTGTTGCGTCAAAGTTATAAAATGGGTCATACGATATACGACGTGAACTATTGAATATTCTTAAACATGTTATGAAATATAAACATTTAATTACTTTTCTATTATATTTTTCTTATTTGCGGCATATCACCTTCATTGTTGTAGCTTTTTTTTAAAGTAGGTTAATAAACGGCGACTGTTCTTATCACTACAGGTTATAGGTCCAAGTGGTCTATTGAAGAACAAAACCCGTGTATGGGTAACACATAACGTGTCATATTTGGCCCAAACTGACCACATCCTGGTACTAAGAGACGGCGAGGTATCCGAGGCGGGTACTTACCAGCAGCTGTTAGAAAAGAAGGGAGCCTTTGCTGAATTCTTGTTACATCACCTGAGTGACGCGGAACGTACGTCGCCCGAAGGTGAGTGTAGTTTGTATATTCGTACAAACGTAGTTTCGGAACTGGTGTTTTAATTGAATAGTTTTTAAGTGTTAAAAATTGTATAATATGTAAGATGACATTAGATAGACCCCCTCTCCCCTCCATTCCTAAACACATGGGGGGTCGGATTAGGTTGAAAGTAAATCTTAATCGAGATTTAAATATACTTGCTATTACTACGATAAGAAAAGATATACTTGACATAATTATACGTGGCTTTAATTAAAAAAAATTTAAATCATTTTTTTTTATTTATGCAAATGTACTAACTATAAATTCATTATTATATTTAGGTCATTGAAAATCTTAAACACTAATTATACATGTGACTTACATTTTAACATATGCTAATTAAAATAAATAGAATATTATCAGTAATTTAAAAGTTCAAAGACCTAATTACATAGTCTCATTGAAACTTTTTGTAACAGATCATATAAGTACTTAATTAATTATTAAATATAACGTGAAATAGTTACGTTTACCGAAATTAAAAAAACTTGTTCTGTTGTTTACATGTTTGAATGAATTTCATCAAAAAGATTATACTATATGTAAATAGGACAATGTCTGAATTTGCTTTTATTATTAGGTGTAACTTAGTAGGTATATTAAAACTTTTACATAGCAATAAAGACATAGCGAGTGAAATGTTATCTTGTTTACAAATATTCAAATAGAGACGAGATATGCAGGTGCGATGCCCTACTATGTATGCTAATATTAGCCTTAATATATAAAGCTAACAGTTGTTTATTTACTTCTAGAACTAGATGAAATTAAACAAGACTTGGAAAATAAATTAGGATCTGAATTCCAAAATAAGCTGCAGAGAGCTCGTTCTTTATCGGAGAGTACGTCGGAGTCGGAACAACCAGCAGCGTGTAAGTATTGCTATTTTTATATATATTAATTTAATCAGTATTCCGTTATATTAAACTTTCCGTTAGACACTGCACGGTCCATTGAAATATATCATATTTTTGGAATGTGTTGAATAACACGAAGTAGGATGTGGATAAAAACGTCTAAATGACTATGGATAATAATAGTATTACTAGCGTTATACAGCTACTTACCAGGGTGATGTGATGAAAATATTTAGTTTTCTCGAATGGGAATCGAACCCACAACCTGTCGCACATACGCTTCGTGCCCCTGTGCCCTGACTAACCCTGGTTCGTTTTTGACTATTCTTACACAAATTTGTGTTTTAATTAAGAAATTGTTCTTGACATTTTATAAATAAAACTCGTTAAATGATAACTTTTATTACTTTATTTATATATTTACGACAGGTTAAAAATCAAGTTAATCATACTTTATTTCTTAATTTATTATCTAATTTATTAGCTGGCGACAGAAGTGGCAGCGTGAAAAGACATACACCTGAAAAGAACAAACTTATAGAGGCCGAGAAAACTGAAACGGGCAGTGTGAGTATATTATTTACTTTTGATAAATTTTAAAAATCAAAATCAATTTAGAAAAATACTTCCTACGTACATTTATACTGCTCTACATCTAGTGCACTAGAAGTAGAGCCATGGAATCGCCTCGTTTAATGTTTTCGTACGGTGTAGGTGAAATGGAACGTATACAAGCACTACCTGACGAGCGTGGGCGTGATGGCGTCACTTATCACAGTGCTTATGAACCTCATCCTACAGTTGTTCCAAGTTGGCTCCAACTACTGGCTCGCGGAGTGGTCGAATGATGCCAACATGGTAAGTGTTGATACCACTTTATGTTACAAATAATGAAAAGGACGATAGAAGGTCGTTGAGCATTAAAACTCACAAAAAATAAAAATATACTGCTTATTCAGATTCCTAGAGGAAGCTCTTACAGCTGTATAAAAAAAATTATAACTGTTACATGTTTATTAGTGTAATTAGCGGTAATAGATTATGCTAACAAAATATTTTTTCAGATTTATATTTACTTAAATATTTTATAAGCATAGTTTGAAATAAATTTTGAAATGTAAAGAAAAATATGTTTTTTTTTCCAGATTGTTAACGGTACTGTAGACAAAGCTAGAAGAGATCTTTATCTTGGCGTGTACGGCGGCCTCGGCATCGGACAAGGTAACAATACCCACTCGTATTATGTAGCTACAGTAAAATTAAAAGTATTCAAAGAAAATATTATTTCTTTATAAAATCACTCTTAATCAATTTGAGTTTGCTCTATAATTGAATATAATCATAAAATGAAATTATTCTTTATTTTATTAATAAATTTATTATACGTATTACCATTAAACTATATGTAACCTATGCAATTGAATAGGGTGTTTTGGTATAGCACGATATAACTGATCGAATAGTAAAATGTTCTTTCCGCTTATAAACGCATTAATGGTAGATGTTTGACCTTACTTTAAAATTATTGATAAAATAATCACCAATTATTAAATATATTAAACTGTATAGTATTTTTAGAATATGTAATATTTTTATGAGCATTTGTATATTACTGAATATAGTTTACTTCCAATTGATTTTAGAAATACAGGATTGCATTTTTTTTATTATAATGTAAAATGATATAAAAAAAGATCTGAAATATTGTATAAATTAATTATATTTATGCGTCATCAACTTTTGCCGCAAAAAGTGGATAACGGGACGGTAAGTTATTGTGCTATAAGTGACGTATTTAGTAATTATTATTTAATTTTCTATAAAAATTAAAAAAATGTTTTTTTTTCTTTTAAGTGAGTTTTCAACCTCGCTTTTTTCCTTGGATTTTCTTATTTGTTATTTGTTAATTTCTTATAATTTGGATTGTTATTTTCTTAATTAACCCTGTAAGGAAAAATGGTAAAAGGCTATACGGCCTCTTCTAATATTATTTTATTTCTTGTACACCCAACAACAACAGTTTTTTATAAATGTGTCCAATGATAGATGTAAAAAAATATTAACTCTTTTTATTATATTACCTATATTATAACAAAAAATCAAAGAAAAACATTTATATTTAGATTTACGTGTGTTTATTTGTTTAAATTGTTTCTTTTGTTTATTAAGAAAATGCTTGTATGTTTGCTTATGAGGTTGTTTTCGCCTCAGAATCAAGAGTTCGTGTCAGTTGTGTCGTACTGTACCAAATGTCCATAGACAATTAGAATTAAAACATATTGAATTTAAATTATTATTTTTATATAGGTTTATTTGTTATTTTGTAATAAAAAAAATAACATTTTGTTTTTGGTGTCGGTTTCTTTTTTATATATTATATATTTTTTATAATATAAATATAAAATTCTGTATATTTAATTTTTAACTATAGTATATATTTTTTAAAATAATGAATACATTCTTTACAAGTTGGAAATTATTTATATTGCTACGTCTTCATGTGTAATATTACGTGATAATACGTTCAACGAGGGGTCGGCAACTAATCATCGCATGTTTTAAAAACATATTATTATTTATTATAATTATAAATCTGCACGTTTCTCTATTTTTAATTAATTTTATTATTTGTAGCATTTTTTCTGTATATTGTGATAAAGGTAAAGATTGCATGACCTATATAGTAATAAAATTAAAATTGATAAATCGAAGAGGTCTGTCTGATTACTATAATAATTAATATTGACCGTAGCTTTAGTTACATTTGTCTAATATAACAACAATAATTATAAAATCATTTAATATTTAATTGCGAAAGTTCTTGGTATCTACATATATCTTTACAAATTTAAACGCTAGCTTTGTGGAACAAAGACAACCGTCATATTAGCTTTAAAAGAGTATGGACCAAAGTGTAGTACATTGGTGTATGTTTCTCCTCCCAAGAAGATGTTATGGTCATTCTAATTCAATATGTAGTCTAATGCTGTACGAATTTGATATTCATTGGGAATTAACGTATAACTTTTCATTTCGCGGGAGGAGTAATCCATAAAGGCCCATTTCTTTTGATTGCGTCGTCTTAAAAGTTAGATTATTGTCTGCCCCACCTGGGGGTACGGAACTACATGTATATATACGTGGGGGGTGCGCAGTGGCGTCGGTGTCGGTGTCTTCTCTGGCGCTGTACCTGGGCACACTGGCAGCGGCGCGCGCGTTGCACGCGGCGTTGCTGGCCGGCGTGCTGCGCGCGCCCTGCATCGGGTTCTTTGACTGCACACCTGTGGGCCGCGTGCTCAACCGCTTCAGCAAGGACGTGGACGTGCTCGACAACGTGCTACCCATGACGCTGCGCGGCTGGACCTCCTGCTTCTTTGCGGTACGCGCCTCGGGCCTATTCCTAGTCAACTTCGAATCTACTTTGTATTAAAATATATTAAGTATATAATATGTACTACAAATTAAATTGTATTATAAAATTATGAATTGTTGTATCGTTGTTATTGATGATTTCATGAAAACGTTGTTGTACCACATCGTAGAATCGTCAACCTTTGGTTGATTGGTCATATCGTAATATATAGTAACCTTATGTATGTATAAATACAGTGTTTAAGTGAAAACTAGTTTTAACTAGTTACTTGATTATATAGTTAAATGTTAATGATTCAACGATATAATGAAATCGTTAATTATCAACCTGAAGTTGACTATTTATAAGTCTTAGCCACCTAGTCTCTAAATATGTATATGAGTTATCTTTTGATTTTGATAAATGTATTTTATTAAACTTTATTGTATGTAACACTTATGAATCTTCACTCTTATTTTTTTTAAACTAGCTTCTACTACGTAGTCATATAGTCTTGCAACTTTCGTATATTCTTGGCTTGCAAACTACTGGCACTATATATTAATATACCAGTAACCATTTCTACATTCCATCTTTATCCATTAATAGCAAAAGTTAAGATTTACAAGTGACCGCACCGTATGCTGTACTCTGAATTTTATTTATTCTTCTTTAAATAAAACAAATACGGGTACATTTGCAAACAAAATGTATTTGGGATCAGTTTATTGTTGTGCGATTGTTGAGTATTTGTTTGTTGTCCGCTCACCAGCCACCTCACTGTTGTACCACCCGTATTAGAATGACAGATCAAATAAAATTGCTTGCATTTTTTATAAAGCCTGACAAATTAAGTAGTCGTCACGTCTGTAGAGCATGAGATTTTTCATAGCGTTCAAAATGCACTATTCACATTTATTCGCCTTCGATACCGCTACCGTTACTTCAGTTAATAAACGTAAACAATGTATTCATTATAAATGTCAGGACGAAGACGTTATTGTAATACGTTAATTTTGATGAAGGAGGACGTTTTTGCAGCGATAGCGTCATTTTTCGCGGATTTAATGCCATATTTGGCGTGCTGGCGGGCGGCGCGCGTCCTTCACGAGATGTTGTTGGACAATGTACTAAAAGCACCATTGCAATTCTTCGAAGTGACTCCGGTTGGCCGGATTCTGTCTAGGTTTTCCAAAGACGTGGACGTCGTGGATACGTCGCTCCCGTCGCAAGCCTCTGACGTCATATATTGTGCGTTCGAGGTAATTCTATTTTAATGTCGCGTTTTTTTTTCTTGGTGGGTACTTATTGTGCTTTGTTGTTTCATTTTATTTAATTCGGTTATTTTCTTTTATATAATGGAGTCTTATAACTACGAGCGCCCGAGTCGTCGTTACTATTACGAGTATACTCGTATACTCCACACAAAGCGATACTTCCAGTAAAATTGCACAGATAAAAATATAATGCTTCATAATAATATTTTAAAGGAACGTGTTATTAATAGGAGGATTTTTACCATGATAAACATAAATGTGATAGGGTACACTTTGTTAACCATTGCTTTTTGCTTCCTGTTGGACTTTAGGAGCTTTTCTTTTAAACATAGGCTATGTATGTATACTTTCTCAAAAAGTTTATATGCAATGTGTGTTGAAATAATAATGACTGGTGTAAACTGATCCCAAGGTTTGTTTTGGTCTACTTATTTTCTGTTTCACAAATTTATTGCACAGCTTCAAAAATATACTATATATATTCACGCGGAGTCACAAAAAAATAATGCTTTTTTAGAAAGTGCAGCGTTCAACTGTAATTAATAATCATGTAGGCATTGCACATTGCCTTGTTGTTAAAATATATGACGTTTCTCGCAGGTTCTGGGTACTTTATTCGTGATAAGTTTCTCAACACCGATATTCTTGGCTGTAATATTGCCAATCGGTGTGGTATACTACATCATACAACGGTTCTACGTGGCCTCTTCTCGACAACTCAAACGACTGGAATCAGTGTCAAGATCACCAATTTACTCACACTTTGGTGAAAGTATAACAGGAGCCACTACGATTAGAGCATACGGAGTCACTAAAAGGTACATGTATCTTTTTTTATTACATAATAATCACAGGAACCCCCTATAAGAATTCCAAAGATGATAATATGTTTTATTTCAAAGTAATTACAGTTATAATTAGAAATCAAAGGTTGCAATTGATTAAATTAACTTTGATTGTATTTCGAAATATAATTCATAAATATATAACAACTTTTAGGCTTTCACTAAAACAAAGAGTATTAATTTATAATCCACAACAAAAATGTATTTTTTTGATCCTCAAACGAACATCCCTATGTACTAGGCAATCGGTAAATTATAAATAACATCTATATTAATCAAAACAGATTCATTGAAGAATCCGAACGAGGCGTGGACCACAACCAAGCATGCTACTACCCAAGTTGTATAGCGAACAGATGGCTGGCCATACGATTGGAGATGATCGGCAATCTTATTATATTCTTCGCCGCCCTTTTTGCTGTTCTCGGCCGCGACACTATCAACCCTGGTCTAGTAGGGCTCTCCGTCAGCTATGCTTTACAGGTGCTATTTTGTACTTCAATATTCATTCAAATTTAGGTACAGTAGAGTGTCCATCATCTGCACTAGTTGGGGGACTTGTGTGTTCGGAAAAAAGTGTTTTTTTGCTTGTGAAATATTGAAGACTTAAAAAATACTTTATTGTATAAATTTTTATATTCATGATTACTCAAAAATTGTAATATATATCATAATTTACTATTTTCCAGGTCACACAAACATTAAATTGGCTTGTACGGATGACATCAGAAGTGGAAACCAATATTGTAGCTGTTGAAAGAATAAAGGAGTACGCAGAAACAAAACAGGTTCCTTTATCTTTTTTCGATATACCATTGGTTTGAGTATTTTAATGTAACAGAAAACCGTATCGAATAAAAACGCGATTGTTGTGGGTTTAGATCTCGGCTTATTTTCTTATTTTGATAATAAAAAGTAAAGCATTGAATTCCGTCACATGCAACACCACGAATTTAGTCTGATAGTGGATAATGTAGTGTTGTAGCACTATGGTTGTCACTTAACATACATTGTCTTGAATTTGAGTGGCAAATGGGGAATGAAATTTATTAGTAACATTCTCTCTGCTCACCTTACCATGTGCGTAATTATATACAGGAGGCGGCGTGGTCCGTGGGCGCGGGACCAGGCGCGGCGTGGCCTGCCACGGGCGCGCTGCAGCTGGAGGCGCTGTCGCTGGGCTACGGAGCGCGCGCGCCAGCGCTGCGCCGCCTCACGTGCTGCGTGGCGGCGCGCGACAAGCTGGGCATCGTTGGCCGCACCGGCGCCGGCAAGTCCACGCTCACGCTGGGCCTCTTCAGGTACCACCGCTGGCATATGCCACTCTTCTTCACTTCTCTACTTTCATGGTATTACACTACGCATTTTGAGGCGGTTTTCTTTAATAAACAGAGTGATTCGTATAGACATTTTCATTACACATGAATATTGTACAAAATTTATTAACTAAATGCAATTTACGCCTGCGTGATCCTAATCTATCTACATATATAAGATTTTAAGGTCACTTTCGATTGAAAGGTCACTCACTAATCACGAAATCTCAGAAACTACAAGAGCTAGGAATCTCAAATTTTGCATAGGAGTTACTTATAGGACGTAGGTGCTCGCTAAGATGGGAATTTGCAAAATTCGACTTCTAAGGGGTTGTTTTTGGGGTTGAAAATTTGTATGAAACTTCGTTACTACAAATGCTAGGAGTCTCAAATTTTGCATGGACGTCACTTATAGGACGTAGGTATTCATGGAGACTGAAATTAATAATAACGCAGTTCACGCAGGCGAAGCCGCGGGCGGGCCGCTAGTAAATAATAAAATGTACCTTTATAAATTTTGTATAAATATATTTTTGTATATAAAAACCTAATGAAATTGCCATAAAGCTCATTGATCAGAATACTTACAATGCTATGTTATTTTATATATAAAACAACTTCATGCTTTTCCCACATAACAGAATGAGCTGGAAACACCTAGTGTCAACACTCCGTTTCAAGTTTTCTCTCCAGTTATAAATGAGACAATATAAAAACGCTTAAACGTTGTGTTTAACAGAATAGTAGAAGCGATGAGCGGTAAAATCCTAATAGATGGCGTCGATATATCCACCATCGGCCTCCACCAGCTTCGTTCGCGGATTACCATCATTCCACAGGACCCGGTTCTGTTCTCGGGCTCGCTGAGAATGAACCTGGACCCCTTCGGAGTGTACACTGATGACGAAATCTGGCGGTCGTTAGAACTAGCCCACTTGAAAACTTTTGTGCAAGGTATATACTTTGCTCCTATTAGTTTTGTTTATATTATATAAATATTTAAAGTAATAAAATATTTTATTAAATTTATTTGTAATTAAATTTATAAAATAAATATAATTTAAAATTTTATTACTTCAACAAATTTTGATTAAATTTAATGAAATAATTTTTTTAGATCCACATTTTATCTTACATATAAGATAAAATGAGGTAAGCAGAGACAACTTGGGAACCTAATGTTCCCTACTTTACGCCAAATTATTGAGTCGCATTGAGTAGAGAGTGGCTGAACTCAACGCCCCACTAAGCCACGTCATCAAAGCGAGGAAATGAAAATATGAAATATTTCATTCTCCCGAGTGGGAATGGAACCCACAATGACGGCCTCATCTACTTATTTCTAACTAAATAAAATGAAAAATATTTCCTCCATACAGGTCTCCAAGCAGGCCTCCTCCATGAAATATCGGAAGGTGGTGAAAATCTATCAGTGGGTCAGAGACAACTGGTGTGCCTCGCGCGCGCGCTCCTTCGCAAGACGCCGTTGCTGGTGCTGGATGAGGCCACCGCGGCCGTCGACCTCGAGACCGATGAACTCATACAGGTACCTTAGACCCCACAGGACACCTAGTGGGTTGGATTTATTTATAATAATAATTTATCGGTCAAGATAAGTGAGTTTTCTTGAACCTATGTCTTACATTTTTACTCAAAGTCTGATATTACTAGCGTCGCGTTTTAAGAATTTAGAAATCATCTACAAATGACGTCACACATAGGGACAGACAAAAATACATAAAATTTGTTTGACGTAGTTTGTGAATGGTCAACACCACCTAGCACATAGTGCCTCTCAATATACTCTTAATTGGAGGACAAAGTGTTAATTGTTTATTTCCACCTGACGTATGGTCATAAAAAAACCTTTGAATTTTATACATATCAGTAGCTACATGATTTTTTTTATGATACTTTTAGACTTTTTCTTATTAAAACATTTTTTTTTCAGAAAACGATAAGAACCGAGTTTGCGTCATGCACAGTACTGACTATAGCTCACAGACTCAACACCATCATGGATTCTACAAAGGTTATGGTATTGGATAAGGGACAGTTAGTAGAATACGCGCCTCCAGAGCAACTGTTACAAGACAAAAACTCTATTTTTTACAGCATGGCCAAAGACGCCGGCCTGGTTAACTAACAATAAATACAATTGTCAATTTAATATAAAAAAATAATAATGAACCCGTCGCACTCAACAATTATTTATACTTTTTATTATTATTATTTTTACAATTTGGCTCGCTGACATTTATAATCTGTATTTCTTTTGACGTTTTGAAAACATGGCAAGGGTTGCCGCATGTTTTTGTCTTTTATATTGTTTTAGTGAAAATATTCATTAAGTACTGAACACGGACACATGCTATAAATCTAAACTTATTTCAGGAGAAATAGCATTTAGTATATAACATTGGCAACCCTGTTATAATAATTTAGTAATTTTCTTTGTAATAGATCCTACCAAGTTATAAATAAGCATTTTTTTTGAGGATCTTTAAACGTTATTTTCTTTTATATATATTGCTAAATATGTAATTATGGTTTTTGCGAATGATGCGCAATTCCTGTATGTATCTATGTACGCATTTTAAAAACATGTGTTCATTAAATATCGTATTATATCGATGTGCCTGATGCGATATAAAAAAAGACATAAGAACCGCGTAAATTGAGTCAAAATGGCGCTGCTTTCTAGTTATGCGATAAAACAATTTCTCAAGGAAAGAACCACCGCCATCTTGGATCTCCTTACGTGGTACGCACTAAACTAGTATTGTAAAAAAGATTCCACATAAGTCTTTATCGTCGGAAGTATCGGTATGTTGAGGATAGTTTTCTACGTATTTTTTTATACACATTGTATATTAAAGCACAATATGGGAGTTGAGGGCCAATGGTATATTAAAAATCAAATTGTGCTAAGATTTGACACGACAGAATCGCCATTTTTGCCATTATTATAGTTGATTAGAGATTATAATTTTACTTGTAATGTGAAAGTTTTTATTACACTTAAGATTATGTCATATCAAATTTTACGCAATTAGAAGCAATTATTAATGGCAATAAATAAATATCCGAGTGTGTAGTTACCACTTCAAACCGCCCATAATTTAATTTTATGTATATTTAATTTTAATTTCTTAATTAGAGTACTTAATTTTGAATTGTATTATTATGTACATGCAAATAATCGTTTATAATTAACAAGGCAGCACTCAATAACGTGAATTTATTTGTTATAAGGTCTATGGCAAAAATGATGTAGTCTTTTTTATAATTTTAATAACTACAATGTGCATAGAGATTTTATTAGATATTAAGTAGTTTAAAGGCTTTTCGTATGTGTTTCATAAGTTTGTACTTTTTGGTGTGCTTAAATATAACTGTGTACTTATTGCAGAACGTTATTATATTTCTGTCAGATAATGACGATTTTTATTAATGCTGGCTCGAGTGACTTACGGCAACAAAATATAAGATAATGATTTGTCATGAACGTTACATATGCTTTAATTTTAAAATAATATGTCCTTAATTAGCATTTCGTCAGCTTAATTTCAAGGTATGACTGTGAACTCGAATTTGTGGATTCGACTCCCTCTTAGGGGAATAGATTGTTGTCATTTCCCCACTCTGGTCACACAAAGCAAGGCCTTGAATTCAGTTATTACTATCACGTCTCGCAAATTGGGTGTAGTGAACGAGCGTCTTAATTGTAGGTTCTCTCCGCCTACCCTGCTATATGCGGAGGACAATCCACGCTAAAAAATCTTTTAAGTATATTACATACTAGCAATAACTATCACCTGTGATCAAAGTTCAATTATCGCCATGTTATATATCTAAATAGTTTACATTAAATACATTAATAGGTCACAAGTTAACGAATGCATTTTATAGACACGTTTATAATGTTGAGAGGTTATTGCAAAGTAATTCATGCCTTTATTGTAACTTTTTGTAATTTATTATAACCATATTAGTGCTAGTGACATTTATATATCAAATTGTTCATTAATTATTTTTAATTTCTGTTTTTTTTATTAATTAATTAATTTCTGTTTTTATTATGTAAAAATAGATGTGCACGATAAGAAATTCATTTAACTAAATATATTAACTAACATAATTGGATGAATGATAAGGAACGATAACATAGCTGTTCATTATTACGTAATCATTTCTGTATTATCTTCAATTAGACCTTTATAATCTTAACGAACACAAATAAATCTAAATACAATATATAAATATTTTTGTATTCTATTGACAATTAGCTCAAATCTTAAGCATATTTAACATAATTTGGCGTTAAGTTCCGCCACTGAATAGACAATGTCTCGGAATTGGGACGGTGCGTAGACGGGATACAGCGTGAAATAAAAAAAACAACAAATATATAACGAAATAATTCAAAAGTTCACCTTTCCATTTAAAATTTAATATACAGTTGACCCTCCTTGCACGTCAAGAATGTATTAATTTCTCTATTAGATTTTAAATTTATGATTAATATTTTATAGTCCTAGTTGTGTTGTTAGTTTAAGTTAACTGAACAAATTTGATCCGATAAAATATACATATTATTCCTTTGAAGCATGTAACAAATATTCTGTGGCCAGTTTTATCTCAGACGCCATATTATACTTTAAACTCTACCATGGCCTTGTAAATTTTTATTATTCGGGTAAGTTAAAAATGTAAAAACATTATTAGATTTAGTGTTTTCAAAAGATTAATCACTAAGCTTTTTTTTCTAATGAAAAATATCATAATATCCACTGGATAACAAATAAGTATAACATATACAAATATATTTCAAAATAATAAATACATACAATTTCGAATAGGGCAAATCTCAAAATCTTGCCCATTTATATTATTGATAAACTTTTTTTCCCTATAAGCAACTATAAATAAAATTTTGAAAAAATAACACAATACAAATACAAAAACTTAACTTAGCATCTTTTAATTCGTTTTTTATATAGAAAATAATACATATTTCGAAGAATTACAATTAATGTTTATTTGTTATAATAAATATTCACAATACAGGAATAAAATTATTTGTATTGATTGAGTTGTTTACATTCTTACCTATTTAGTTTCATACCAGTTCTATTTTAAAAAAAAGGTGATAGTCATTTTTCTCATTATCATGCATATTATACGTAAAACAATATCAACTAATATAAATTATTATTGTTTCATACAATAACATTCAAAATAAGGGACAATAAATTCTGGGGTGGCACTATTCATTTTAAAAAAAACTTATGATACCAGTAGTTCTTATCATAAGTACCCTATATATATATATATATAGACTCACAGGCTACAGCTATGTGAATAATGCTTTCTATGTTATTTAATTAGAGGCCAGTCAGGCAGAGTGAACCTAGTGATAAGAAATTGCTTTCCCCCACTTTCCTCTTTATTTTTCGAGACATTGCGTATTGAGTGACCGAACTCAACGTCGGGCTTTTGCGTTAGTGCCAGAGCGAAGACATTAAAATATTAAAAAATCATAGTTCATTCCCTTGAGTGGGGTCGAACCCACACCCTTGCCACACCCTGCGCCACGAGCACGACGACCTCAAATTTAAAATTGGTGGAACGCTTAGACGCTTGCGGAACCTCAGCAAGCGACCGCAAGCTTGCACAATTTGCAAACGCTTCAATTACATTTATACGCTTGCGAGAGATATTGAAGATATTTCAGCTCATGCGTTAGGACTTAATATGTAGATTATGTAAAAAAATATAAAAAGTCTGGCAGAAAATTAATTAAGGTTCTGTTTGATGTTTGTTTAATTAAAAAACCGTCACTGGACTGGATCCACAGAACACATTTACTGACTGGATCGGTGACAAGCCGCTTGTCGATGTTTTTATTTGATGTCCAATATCGATTTAACGTTTCGATATATCAGGAACAAGGATTGGCTACGTTTGTTTTAACTTTTCTGGCACTTACATGTAATGATTATCACAGTAGCAATTACTTCACTATTTTCAAAAACATAAGGTTTGATATTAATTTTAACTATTATTTGCACTTTTAAAATAAAAAAAAATAAATTCACAAATAAACTTATTTATTCGTTTTTTTTGTTGGTTTTCATGAGGAATAACATTAATTAATAGAAACTAAGTGTTGAAACACTATTTTAATAATTATTGATTTTTTTAATACAACACTTACCAACTTACACTTACTTACAATACAACACATTTGTAAGGTGGAATTTGTGCGATGTCTCGAACAAACTGAATTTAATCGAAGATCTTGAATCAAGATTCAAGAATATAATTTGATGACTTTGTCAAACTGACATCTGAATTCTGTTTTAACAAAATGTAAATAACAATATTATTAAAAATTTACCAATTAATTCTCGGTGCTGCTAAGGAACATATTCTCTATAGAGGTATTGACTTTCTGTATCAAAGCTTAAACTTATATGTTTGGCTCTTTTGTTCTACCTATTTGTATTTTAAATATCAATGTAGCAAGTATGCTATGCAAATCTTATTTTTTAAGTAATTTTTCTAAACTTGCAGGACGTACACTTATTATTTAAACATAAAAAAAATTGACCTCACGTGACAAAGTTATCTGCACGAAAAGGTGCCCCACACAAACGGTCGTGATACAAATAATTAAGAAATGGATATAATATTCAATTTGCAATCTGAAGATGATTTTAAGATAGTAAGTCTTTTAGTTATAAGATTTTAATGTTAATGTATTTAATGCTTGTAATTTTCTGATTAAATTGTTATGCTTACATTTTTAGGTAATAGAAGATTTAATCCAAAACTTATACAATGTAAAATACTATAATGCAATTTTAGATAAAAGTACCATTTTTGCAGCCAAAGAAGAGTTGAGAAATTTAATCTTTGAAAGCAATGTTGATAAAGAACTGTTAAATAATAAATTATTAGCCAAAGCCTATAATACTCATAAAATACAAATGCTATTACGTATTATTGAAAAACATCAGGACAAATTGATATACTTGGCATTAGTTAATCATAATAGTGCATTTGGTGAAGCAGTGGACAGTTTTGATTGGGGTTTAAAGCTGGTGTATGGAACGAGTGAACTGAAGACTTTATGTTATCCTGTACTTCAAATTGCATTGACTAATATTCATAAGTCTGAAATAAAACACAGAGTATTTGATGTTAGTAAAGACATGTTATGTAAAATGATTGATGCTTTAGAAAACACAGACACTTTATAATTCAAATATAAAAAATATGTATGTGATATTACATTCTTTTTATGAATCCATGTTTCAATGTGCCGGACTTGATAGGATTGTTTTGATATTAGACTTTATGCAGACTACTCTTTGTTGTATTAGTTGTATTTTGAGTGGAAGTGGAGACTTGTCTTTTGCCCACTAGTGGAGGGACTGACAGATTTTCTAGTCTTGATGCTTGTTGGTGTAGTGGTGATTGGTGAGCATTAAGTTATTGTTCCCAGAGTTCTTGGAAGTATATAAGGTTAGTAGTAAACAGATATAAGGTAAATGTACGGGAGTTTGGCAGTTTAAGGCTCTTATAACTTTAAAGGTTATATGATTTTACAAATTTTTCTGTGATCAAAATGAGTCTTTTGGCAGTAATTTGATGTATGAATTATGCGGTTTAACTTAAGTTTAATTTTGTATTAATTTATTTGCAGACCTCTTGTTTGAAACCTACTTCGTGATAAAATTTAGCTCTGTTTCTAACTTCGTGAATTTGTGTCCCCTATTTCGGGCCACAAGCTTTACCCTGCGAGTAAGGTGTTATAATAAAAAAAAATAAACACCTTTATAGGTTTTGATTGTAAAGAATTCGTAAATGAAAAAAATTTGTTTAGATCAGCTTAACGATATTAAAACTTTTATTAAAAAAAAATTAAATTAAATCAAACTAAATCAGCTTCACGCTGTATCCCGCACACAGCAGGGTACGCAAAGGAAACCTAGTGTTGTTAAGACACTCCGTTCCCCCCTTTCTGCGAAATTCTGGGAGAATTGCACGTTGAGTGGCAGAACTAAACGCCGCGCTTTGCCTGAAATATAAATTTAAATAAATATTTTCTATACAATTTCTATTTTCATCTCCTCGAGTGGAGATCGAACCCACAATCAGTCGGTTTTACAGTCACACTTTGTAGCCCTGCGCCACGACTGGCCTCAAGTTTTATAATTTACAAATTATAAAAGCTTAGATTTCAAAACATTTTTGAACTTTTATATACTTTTTTTATAAAAAAAATATAAAAATGTTTAAAATTCAAGTTTAATTTTTTGAAGCTAGCTTAATATGCCAGTTTATAGAACTATTTGGCTAATGGCTTTTATTTTCGCAACCAGTTTGTACGGCATTTGGTGTTTACTATATTCTTGAAAAAATAAAAAGATCTTACTTAGATCGACTTATAACAAGACTAAGATAAACAATAATAATAAAGACAGAGAAGTCAATGTGTTGATTTTACGTCGATTTATTTGTCACGAACTTAGGGAAAATAATGAAATGTAGGGGATCTTGTTTCGTGTTACTGATTTTGGTAACGTCCGCAGTTCTGTTTATTCAGTATTTTTACATTATGTAAAGTAATCATTAACTACCATGTATATTCTCAAAAAAATACTCAAAAATAAATTATAAAGGTTGATTAAAAAACAAAGTTGCATTGGCAGTACCTATACGAATTTAGCTTAAAATTATCAATTCAAGTTACCTTTAAAATAGTAATATAGAAATTTAAGTGAACAAAATATATACCGAATTTCAATCACGAGAAACTTTAATAAATACAGTAACTGATTTTAGGCTTTAAATTTAATTTATCTGAACTATAACATAAATATAAATTTATTAAAAAGTATCTAAGATTTCCCTAATTCGGTAGTAACACGAAATAGCGGACACTTGAAAAATAAAATGACTGCTACTTCGTGAATCGATTTATTCCAATTTTAAAAGAATTTTATGCTTCCATCTATTTTTTTTCGATAAAATGTTTTTTATAGAATACAAAAAAGCATATATTCAATGTTTTATTCGAATAACTTACCTTTGTCTTTATACAACCTTATGAAATTCTTACGCTAGTCTTACGGTGGTAAGCAACGCAGACACGTTACACTGCAGTTCGTAGCCAACTCTGCGTTTAAAATGTCGCTATACGCTCAATTTTATCATTAAAATATTGTTACTTAATTTTTAGACAGTTAAAAGTATAAAGATTATATACCAATATATAGTTTACGTAAATAATACTTAAATTGCTTATTATTTTTGCCAGAAGCAAAACTCGTACTAGCACGAAGTTACCGTCACTTACCTTATGTTATAACTAGGTTCTCTTGATCTACTCAATGAATTTCAAGGCTTTGTATGCTTTAGAATTTGATCTGATTGGGTACATATACTAATAATACCTAACATCATTTTTCTCTGTCAGGTCAATCAGGATTTTTGAGATTCAGGACAAAAAAAACAAATAATGAGGGTTTCATTTAATATTACATTTTAAATAATGTTTTTAGTGGTGATAGAAATCAATATGTAATGGTTTTTAATGGGCAAACAATATTTAAACAATATTGTTTTGGTTTACTATATGTAAGGCAGTTACGTAACTTATGAATATACTTATTTGTATTTCTACTTATTTTTATAATTATTAATTAAAATCTTAAAATTATAAAAAAAGAAGTTTTCTCACAGTGGAATAATCTGTGAAAAGCAGGCATTTAATTTTTGGACTAAAAATCGGGACATTGGCAATGCTGCCTAACACACAGCAATATATTTAGAATAAAAGTACTAAACAAAATACTAAATATCTTTTAATAGAAACATTATTTAATAGAAGACAGTCAAAACAATTGTAATAATAATTTTCACCAAAGGAGTCCTCCTCGTGCCGGTCACCTTACACTCCAGCCTCAATCAACTTAACGTTGGCCCACTCATTTGGATTGGAGATTCATCAAATATCCAGATTATTATGTATCAATGTGAAGTATCTACCACGTTGAACAGTTTCACTGGCGGCATTTAATTTTCTTACAGTTTAGTTGGACTTGGCTCGGACCTGGCTCGGAGATGTTCCAGATCTTATTTTATATGTCAATGAAAAACGCTCAAAACGGTCAACAACTTTCGTTAAAGCGGCACTTAATTATTTCTTATAGTCATTGAAATTTTTTTGTATGTCATTGAAAAATTATCCTCATGTTCAAAAACTATTGTTAAAGACTATTATTGTTTCTTAGGCTAGATGGACCACTACGGTTCTCACATGTGGAAGTCAAGTCTTCGAAGTAAAAAATAGCCTAGATCCTCCCTAGGCCTAATGGCTACACCTTAAAAAACTGAACTGAAAAAAAGATATACGCATACAAACAGACGAATTTTAAGAATTATTGATTCGTGTTCTATTTTTTTTTCTTTTAACCTGAATAGTTTTTTAGTAAAAAATACTTTTTTACTGTTTATAGTATAGTATAGATGACCTCTGAGTAGTAAAAGGCACCGAAATTTAGCTGTAGATGGCTGCTCAGATTTAAGAATTTTTGATTATTTGCTTTCCGAGTGAACAATGCGCCAAAGTTTAGTAAATCTAACTTCAGCTGCCACTACTTGTTGACCGTACTGTAGTGTATAGAGAAAGTAATTAAATATATAATGTAATGTCGTGGGACACCAGGTAGGATCGAAGTTGACACAAATTGCAAAAAAATCGCAATATTATTATTTTACTAGCGGACGCGCGCAGCTTCGCTTACGTATTTAGGGGTGAATTCTAATAAACCATGAAACATGTGTTCAATCAAATATTTTTAAGATTCTAAATTTCAAATTTTATAAAAATCGGTGGCATTTTAAAGATTTTTCCAAACAAACTTTCAACCCCTTATTTGCACCCTTAGGGGGTGAATTTTAGAAAACCATGAAACACATGTTCAATTAAATTTTTTCAAGAGTCTAAATTTCAAATTTTATAAAAATCGGTGGCGATTTAAGAATTTTTCCATACAAACTTTCAACCCCTTATTTGCACCTTTAGGGGGTGAATTCTAGAAAACCATGAAACAGGTGTTTAATTATATACGTTTAAGAGTCTGAATTTCAAATTTTGTAAAATTTGGTGACGATTTAAAAAACACCTATACAAACTTTCAACCCCTTATTTGCACCCTTAGGGGGAGAATTCTAGAAAACGATGAAACACGTGTTCAATTAAATACTTTTAAAAATCTAAATTTAAAATTTTATAAACATCAGTGCCGATTTAATTTTTTTTCCATACAAACTTTGAACCCCTATTTCACCCCTTTAGGGTTAAAATTTTTCAAAATCCCTTCTTAGTGGATGTCCAGATTACAAAAGTAAACTTTTGTCCAAATTTAACGTTTCTACCATCAGCGGTTACGGCTGTGCGTGCGTCTTACCTCAGTCAGTGAGGACAAGTCCTTTTATATATATAGATTACATATTATTTGTAATCAATAATATAGTTCTTCAAACGATTCCAAACAGATGGCGTGTGTCTGACTGTATGAAATTAGGTAAGGATTCAATAGATGGCGCGTCGCTGTCGCGCCTGCGCACGTCTCGTTTAACGGTTTTATTCCACGCATTTTTCTTACGGTTTTACTATCACATTTTTTTCAGTTCGGTCACTCAGCGAAATCCCTATCCCTTCCAAGCCTGCCGTAAGGAACTTCGTTCCAAAAGCCATCCCATTGACGAAGATGTATAAAGACAAAAATGTCATCCTGAATTGTAGGATTTGATAAAATGGACACAAGATAACTCATGAACAACTGATATGAGGCCCTTAAAATATAAAAAATATGCTAACTAGTCTATTCTATGTATTAGTGAAATACAATTATTTCAATTAAGTACCAATTTCAAGTGTTTTATTACTATAGCCACTATTAGGAGCTTTTAAAATATGACTAAGTTGTTAAATGAAGAGAACCGAAACACCACATTTATAAAAGAAGTGCTACGGAAAAGGATAATAAAAATCAAATTGTATTTTAAAATTTATTAATTAGAGACATTCACACATCAACATCAAATTTCAGCAAGATTGAACATTGATAAATATGTAAAATAGTTCAATCATGCAATTTAAACAACCATTATCACTATTATGTTTGTAGTAACGTGAGCAGACAAAGTAATAATTATCAAATTAATATTTCTGCAATCTATAATAATATAAAAAGATACACATACAGACTTCGAATTGGCACTTCTGCACTAATATGATAATTGAATGAAACAGAGGCATTTGGTAAGAACTTTAGTTGTGCTTGTGGCTAATTTAAAAAAAACCTATAAAAGTAAAAATTTTGAGCGAATATAAGTCTTAAAAACTATATGGTTAGAAGTTATTTTATATAAAAGCTACAAACCTAACAGCTTAACCAATAAAATCACAAAGTATCAGCAGATTCACTTTATAGTGTGACAAGTATACGACACAATGGAAACCGCTCAAACCATCACTCTCAATATTCGAATGTATAAAGGTAAAAAAAGGGAATGAATACATTTTAGATATTCGCATTTGATATGGAATGTCTCACTCGTATTAATGTATTGCTAATTTAATTTGGGAGTAATAAATACCCCCCGTTATGCAGATGTGTCACTTCAAAATTTCATTAAAAATGTATAAAATTACAAAAATGGATACGAAATGGAAAATAATTTCATCTGACACGATTATAGAGTATGACAATAAGTGTATAAGAGATATCAAATCTTACATAGTACAGTCCAACGAACGACGAGGTGACCGACACACCTCACTACTCATTTGTCGTTACAACACTACACGTCTAAATAGTACAGATTATAATAAATTGTAGTTTGTATATGCATAAAAATTGTATAGATTAATCGAAAACTTGGCCGCTCGTAACAAGTCCAATTCACATTGAGAATTCGTTCAATGAAAGATAGTTTAAGAGACATGTCGACTAAATTCTGTTTACTTCCCTCAAATTTGTATGATGGGCGAAACCGAAGCGACACTCTCAAATACAAAATATATCAAAATAGGCAACCGACACATGGCGATTCGCGCTTGTCTATAAAATATTCCAAAATTCACGTCAGAAAGAGAGCTTGAATCCAAAATTAATTTATATTACTATTATAATTAATAATTATAAGGTGTAAAAATAACACAACTACATAAAATATACTTAAAAAATTAAATGAAATCAATTATTTTCATATCACTTATAACAATATACAAATGCAATTTTAAACTTTTATTCGACAACAGAATTTAAGAAAAAATATGTTTTATGAAAACGTAATTATTCGTATATACATAATAATAGTCTCATCATTAAAACCTATATTAATTTTATAACTTTTGAGTGACAAAATGTTTATTCGCGGGCCAGTCACTGGCCAGCTGGCTACCAGCTCGCAACCGGTAGAGCCGCAACAGTGGCCGCGAATCGTAATGCATATCCGCAGATTATTTCCTACATCTTAATCGAATTTAGTTTTACAATATTCCTATATAATGGGAGCCGGCAGCCGGCCCCCCGTTGTATATACTGCACGCTCGCAAAACCAACTTCCTCGTCCAGAAAAAAGAAAAATTGGTAAATTCATAATATAATTCTCTAAATAATGATATCATAAAGGAGTAACTAGCGCTCGCGAAGTATCCGAGGAGGGACGTAACTAATACCCCTGTAATCATGGCACCAACTTAACGCACCGTATACTGCTACATAACTTTGTTATAATATATATATATATAAAACCTTAATTTTACAAAAGCAAAGCACGCTAACTTAAACTACACTAGTCGTGGGTGGTGTGAACTAGGTTCGATATCGTCCGGGAGTACTCGCTATTCGGGAATAAATAAAAGGCTCGTCTTCAGATTAGCGCCCACCGTCCTCCGCTCGCTGCCGGCCTAGTCGCTCCCCGCCACCACCACCGCCGCGCTCGGCGCTTCCTGCCAACAAATTACATAAGTTATATACAAACTAGCGAAGTAGAGTTCCAACCAAATCAATAAAACAGTTATATTGTTTTATCTCATCAAATTATAATACAATAAGATTTTCTTACCAATTCATTGTTTACTTCTGGCACTGAAGGAATTTCAGGAATGAGTTCAGCGAGCTTGTCAGAGACTGGAGCAGGTTCCTATAAATTAGTATAGGTAAATGTATTACTAATATTGGTATTCAACCAGTTTAATGTTAAAATATAATTTATTGTTTGTAAGTTTATAGAAACTAAAATGTGTTTAATAAATACAATCCAAATGCATGTTGTATAAGGTAATCAAAAGTGCACTAAGTGACTAAATATAGGGTTCTTTCTTTATTTAATTACGCATACTACATTGGTGACTGAAGGACTGAGTCCTTTATAATATACTAAGAAATAGAAGCAACAATCGTAATTTATTTTTAGTAGACATTGTAATGACCGTGAACATGCTAAGTCGAATTACTATTATTCCACATTACGTTTAAAAAATTTCGTAAGAAGGATATGTAAAAATATTATAATATATCATATTATGATTAATATAAAATAAAAAACATTCCAACATAACTTTAAGTGCTGTGCATATGTGAATAAAGAAATATGGATGTGATGTTAGCAAAAGCGGGAAGGGCATGCTGTAACTGGGTAAGAGGGAGGTAAAGGTGGGAGTGGGGGGGGGTCCAGGTCAGGCCATTCATGCTCAGGGGTCTGTACAGTGCGGAGCGTCGAACAGGACACTAATCCTCTACTAGGGCAAGACCGTCGTATTCACCTGCGGGGTGTCGTCGTGCGCGTCCACGTCGCCGTTAGTCGTCACCGCGTTCTCTTTGCTGTGGTCGTCGGTCCCGTTTTCCATATTGTTAATTTCGTTTATTAAATTATCTGTTTCGGGGACACCATTGGTTAATTTGCTTATAGCGACGTTCGTCTTCGCAGACGTAGCGTCGGTCGTCGTTTCAACTGATTCGTTCTCTTCTTTAATGTTCTGGGTTTCTTTATCGCTGTCGTCATTTCCAGTAAGAGCTACTTCCTTTTTGGAATCGGCATCGATGGAGGTTTCATGACATTCTGGTTTTACATCATTCAAGTGGCTATCACTCGAAATATTTACATTTTCCGTATTTATATTGTGTGACTCACTTTCTATTTCCGTCGGAACATCTGGCAGGGCGGGTCCGGCGGGGTCCTCGTCCGCGTCCGTGACACTGATGGACGGTTGCAAGGGTCTAACTTCAGCGTTCTGGTTAATCACTGGGAGACTGCATTCAGGTTCATTGGTATCGATCGGTTGTGTGTATTTGTTGGTGGGTTGGAGAGTTGCGGTGGGAGGGGTGGTGTCTGCAAGTGCAGGGTCAGCAAGCACAGGCTCGGCAGGTTTGGGGTCTGTTGGCTTGGGGTCAGCGGGTGCAGGGTCTGTGTTCGAGGGCTCGGTGAGCGCCGGGTCAGCGGATGCGGGATCGGCGGGCGTCGGGTCAGCGGGCGCGGGGTCTGCGGGCGCGTGGTCTGCAGGCGCGGGGTTTGCAGGCGCCGGGTCAGCGGGCGCGTTGTCGACGAGCGCGGGATCAGCGGGAACAGGTTCGGCGAGCAGTTCAGGCGCCATGATGTTAGCGGCGAAAGAGACCACCGACGAGGGAGGGGGGTTAGCGGGGAGCGGTGGAGGCGTAGGCTCAATTAAAGGCATTTTTTCGACACAAACCTCTTTCTCGACAGGGGTTTCAATGACGGGGGCGGGCTCCGATTTTTCGACAACAGCCTCCTTAGGCTCGCTAGTCTCGAGCTCGGTTACGACCGGCTCGGGGGTCTCACTCTTAGGTTCCTCTGCGGGGAGGCCATTGACGACAGGTGACGTTTCCGGTGCCACGTCAGCATTAGGCGTCTCCGTCCTGTCGTTTTCCTTATTATTAGGCACTGGTTCTTCCGGAAGGGGGGATTCTTCTTTCGGTGATTCAGGTGTCATGCTACCATTCGTAATTGGCTCAGTCACCGGAGTCTCTGGTGTTTTTTCATCTTTAGCCTCAGCTTCGACAGACTCTTCGAGTACGATATTGTTTTTCTCCGACTCAGGACTCTGCTCAGCCGACTGAAAAGAATTATTTATTATAATGTTTATTCTAAAAATATTTTAAATTCAGACCTTATTAAAATATATAATGTTTCCTATTGTTAATTTTATACAGTATTTACATTGTTTAAGAAAGATAGCTTATCAACATTCATATTACTTGTTTGATAAAGTGAAACGAATGAAATCGAGATCTTTAATATAACCCCTTTATAGCGCATAAATTTCTTATGCATGGCTACACATTTTACGTAAGCTGTCCTTCAAGGAGTGTGGTCGTGGGTAGATTAATTACATCATGGGGTTTACACTTCTTTCAATTATGTTAACAATATAAAAACTTGACAATCATATTTTGTATTATTAAAATCACAAGTGGATTAGAACATGTCGTCTAATTTAAAAAATCCCGCATATGGCAGGTTAGAGAGAGGGGAACCTGGGAACCTAGTGTTAAAACACTTCCGTACCGCGATTTCCCCTAAATTCTGGAGGCATTGCGTGTTGAGTGGAGGAACTCAACGCCGCGCTTTGACTCGTTTCCAGAGCGAGGAAATGAAATATTTAAAAATTGAAATATTTTATCGAATGGGAATCGAACCCACATTTTGTTGCGTTTACAGTTGCACGCTTTTGCCCACGTGCCATGACTAGCCTTAATTTCCATAATTTATTGATCTTAATGTATTAAAAAATTTAATTTGATGTTCACATAACCATAAACCAAAAAGTAAACAATGTTTTATCCAAAAATAGCAGGCATAATTTATTTTAAAAAGTAAACAATTGTTAAGCGTCAATGCCGCATTTACTATAAGGCAATGTTATTTTTATATATAAAATTTAATTTTGTCAATATGGCAATATACTATAAAAATATGGTTTCGCTACTTGTTTGTGATTTGTTTACAGCTTGAATTTTTTTTTCAAAACCAAAATATTGTGCCTACTAATTTTGTTGACTAAAATACTCTTTTCCTATGTCAATGGCAAATAAATGCGTTGATATTTAAAATATATATATATATATAATATGTATTGTTTTTTCTAAAATACGCAACCGCGGAAACTTGGTAAATACCTACGGAGTGATATCGATACTGGCAAGGCCACATTTGTTTACTCATACATATAGATTTCTGTGTTCAATTACCTACAAATACAATATAGAGGAAAATAGGTAAAACACGAGATGAATGATCGGTTCTCATTAACTATTCAGTTTCCGTGACTAATTATGATTTCAATGGATGAATCAGTCAACCTTTGAGTAGTTAGCGTGCCGTTAACTTATTGGCACGCTGACATGATTCATGTAGCACACAACGCTCAGTAATACCATAAATGACAATTATAAATTGGCTGCCATGGAACAAAGAAGTTGTCTAAATCAGTATTGGTTTTTTTTAGCTTTACGCTGTATCCCGCACGTAGCAAGGTAGGAAGAGGGTATGTTCCTATTAGGACACTTACTTAACCATTTTACGAATTCTCGAGACACTGCGTGCTGATTGGCGACCTCAACGTCGCGCTTTGCCTTTTTCTCAGAGCAAGGAAATAAAAAAAATAAATATTTAATTTTTGCGAGGGAGAATCGAACCCACATCCGTCTACATACAATATAAAAAGAATATGAAAAATAAAGTGTCAAATAAAATTACAGTTAAGTTGATTATTCTAAGTCTGTTTTGTATTCTTGTATCACTTAGCCAGACTTCCTTATAACACAATAGATTACGGTAATTTGTCGTTCTAGCCATCTTCAGGAACATAACTGCTAATATAATATATTATATTAATACATATAATAAAAGCTGAAGAGTTTGATTGAACGCACTAATCTCAGGAGTTATATTACTTAGGAAGGTTATACAGACTCTGTAGACATCAGGTTAATAGTTTCGATGTTACCCACTCCATCTAGGCCAGAGTTACCTTGGCTACTTAGTGGTACAAAGCAGACTGTATATATTAGGGATGGACGGTGGTTCAATATTCTCATGGAGTATGTATTTTAAAGTAACTTATTAAAAAATGCTGAAAAAGCTGTTAATAAATTTTAACTATCACTTGTCCCTCCTGTCGCTACTGTCACTCCTCTTCGCTTATATGTGGCGTTCAATCTCGCATCTCTTTATACAACAAAATCTCGTTGAACGCGAAATTACTAAGAAATAATAGCGTCAACTATCAATATGGACGTCTGATAAAACTTTTCATTTTGAAACCCTGAAAGATCAATGAAACGGGCATCCCATTAAATATAAACATAAGCTGAGGTCGAAACGATAAACGAAAGCAATGTCCGAAACGAACAACGATATGTACAATACGGCTAACATCCTCGCGTCACGCACAGGAAGCAGCTACCTGGCATTGTTCGACTCGCGCACAGTCATGTACGCACATAAATAACACAGTTTTTGTCAGCTTTAGTATTGTTTCATTGAATAAATACGAAAGCATAGTACCGTCGCACTATATATTATACTATTTTAATTTCATAACGATAACATGTTAGTATATTTAAGTTTCGGTTTGCAGTTATTATGATTTATTTAAATATATTGAGATTCATTATATTAAAGAAATTCTTTAAATTGACCTTTTAAATAAACTTGTTGAAATTTGTCAATTGTCCAAATTCCTAAATATATATGAAGGGAAAATAATAATCAAAATGTACATAACAAAGAGTCACACCTCGTTTTCCAATAATTTTAATGGTATTGCAATAAAAATAGCAAGCCCTTTCAATGTTTAGTGGAAAGTACATTGTGTTCCGCCCCTCATCAAATGCGAACAAAGAGGGTCGATTCTATAGTTTGTTCTAAATTAACCTTTATCCGGTAACGGTAAACTCCCGGTGAATCAGCGACACCTCTTCAATGGAACACAGGCCAGAACTACGGTGACGGGTTTTACGCTCTGCATAACATATTGATTGTGACGAATACTTTCAAAATATTGAATTAAACAAATTTTAAATTCTATATGAGAAAATTATAAAATATTTTTTATTAAATATATAAAGGAAACTATAATAACTAAAGAAAAGATGGTCCAATCAAGGGCTTCAGTAACGACGTAAGCGACACAAGTGGTCATATCGCCGCCAGTATCGTGTGACCGACGGAGTATAATTTGCATGAGCAATAAATAATGGAGATAGCAAGAAGCATCTCGGCCGGTTCTGGCGCACTGTCGTATAATACACAACTCATAGTTCGTATGCGCTATCGGAGGTTGTCGCCCTGCCCGCCACCGATTACACCAATCGTTCTGAATACATATCCCACTTACCTTCACTTCGCTAACATTACTGCCTTTATAATAGACTTACTAGTTAGCTATATATATTACTGTAACTTTCTTAAGCGATGTCACAAAATATGTTTATATTGGTATCAAAAACACAAGATGTGAAAACTTTGAAATCGGATGACTCGCAAAAACTGTTAAGCGAAGTGAAACTGCGGTCGAGTAAAACTTCACTTTTATTTGCGCAATTAGTATTATACTCCACAGTTATAAAGCCTTACACGACTGTATGAAGATAACAACATAAAAAATTACTTTTATAAATAAGACATTGAAAATAGTTTCTGGTCCATTAACCATCTTAATTTAATTTTAGAATATAAATAGAAACAATCTAGTACCATTGTCGAGGTAAAAATATATATTAGTCTTTATATCTATAAATATATATCTATATATTTAGTTTATAAATATATATTTATAAATATATATAGTTCAATAAAGTAATAAGTAGTAAGCGATCCTATATGATATTATGTTATTAAACCAAAACTTTTACTTGGCAGATATATCAACTACATCTAGTTCGGGTTCTCACGACCGACGAGCGGTCACAATCAGATCGTTGACATAACAATAGAATGATAACGTCAAAAGGAAACGAAACCCCTTCCTTGTTATAATCAAAGCTGTATTCAACGGGGGGTATTATGAAAATACGATAGAAGACGAGAACACTTGTTATTACGCGGACCGTCGTCCGTCGTCGGCCGCCGTTTGGTAAACATATGCAATATGAACTTGGCTCTTCGTGTTACTTATCCGGTAGCGAGTTTCATGGCATTGTCTACACTACACCGCGCTACGAACACGATTAGACTCCATGGTTCCATTTATAGATAGCGGTCTGTTGTTTTTGGCTGTTGGCCTTAGGAATTGGAGCCTCATAAAGAATATTAATTCTTCTTTGTTACAAATATAAAACGTTACAAAAATGGACCTAAACAAAACAAGTACAATCACGACTCTTTGTAATTAGATATTATTAATTAAATTTTAAAAGATAAGGGTCAACATAAATGTTTACGAGCGTAATTACTAGTGTAATATAAGAATATGTATAGAAAAAGTGTTATACGACGTGCAATCATCTCAAGGAGCGGCCTTCGGGTCCGCGCCCACTGCAGGCCTCGGAAACCTGCCCCGGACTGCTAATTTTATTTTGCACACAAACAAGTTTTAATGCAAAGCCGATTGGGGCGATACGACCACGCTCGCAACAAAAATTATAAAATATCTGTATTTTTTTAACACTAAAGTATATTTACGACATATTATAACAAAACATAAATTAACTGCAAGAAGTTAAAATTATTTGAATTAAATGGATTAGTCATCAGCTTTCTGAACATGTCGAAAACTGGTGGGGGTCGAGTAACGAACATATGTCACCACGTGGTGTTTTTTTTTACCGTTAATATCGTATTATAATATTTCAGTAGGGGTATTAATGAATTAGTACCGGTAATGGCGCGATACGTCGATACCGCCGGCAGACAGTGCCGGCTCACGTCTGTTGGCGCGGATATAGCACCATTTTGAATTGTAATGCGCATTGTTCCTCGCCCCGGTTCGGGTGCAATGCACTACGCAATAGTTTCTTGTCATAGAAATCGATTTCTAGCCGGTCCATTGGCAAGGTTGTATCCGAAATCGATTACTTTAAGCGAGTGCTAATTTGACAATTAATTTTAGCTCTGTAAAGATTTCTAGAATAAAAAAAACGTTGAATACTGTTAATCATATTGTAAAATATTCAAAAAAAATTGCCGAAACTTAGTAATAATTAGAATTAACAGTTAAAAAATAAAAATAATAACTAGACGCATGTTACGGTTGATTTTACATCGCCATCCCGAGTTTCTCTCAGGCGGGTCAATGACTTGAATAATTAAGCAAACAATTTTAAGATTCGATTACGGCCATATGTTAAGTATATAAGATATAACTCGTCGTAGTATAAACAGTACTCTGGCTCTCGACGAAAGTGGGGCAAGCCGGCATTGTGTAGTGACTAGTGACCGCGTTGACGGAATACGAATAAGATACTACGCAGTAGAAAGTTATTGATCATAATTTCATTTATGCAACTCACTATTAGACACTAATGGAAATATATAGATAGACCTTTCACTACTCTTATAATTTTTTTTTAGAAAATAATAGCGTTGCCGCTGTCTCTAACTATAAACGAGACGATTTTGAATTCCATTTCCACTGACGGGAATAATTCATTCCGTCGCTCTGTCAACACTAAAAAAAGCGGCATTGAGTTCAGCCACTCAACACGCAATGTTCCTAAAATTATGCGGAAAGTAGGAAAACCGAGTGTTTTAACACTAAAATTGTGAAAATTGGAGATGCTATTTAACAACTATTACAGTTTTACTTTATTTTATACTCTCACTTACCTCTTCAGGTACTTTCTCTGGTTCTCCGTTTGTTTTAGATTCATCGTCTTTTTGTTTCTTTTCTTGTTTCGGTTTATCCTTTCTGCTGAAGCTTATTGATCTCAGGGACCATTTCTTCTTAACCTGTTTATTCATAAAAAAATATATACAATCTTTTTTATAGTTAATACTCCTTTGTTAATACTGACTGCAAATCATTATTTTAATAACGACACGAATAGCAATTGTTAATTGCAGTTTCTTAAAAAACTATACAACTATGTAATATAATCTAAATCCCGACAATTTATTTAAATATTTTTATAATTATAAATATAATAATGAAATTGTAAAGAGAAACAAAGCGACGAGCATCTTTGTTTAACAAAAAAAGCATTTTCGGTGCATCTGATGACTGTACGAGTATATTTATTATTAGCATAAAACTGTTCATTGTTAACGTGGTCTTAAATAATCTGCATATTTTCATACCACTATAAAGTTATTATTCTCTATACTTCAATTATTTTTAAATATATTTTTTTATTTAGAGAATAAACGAAACATATAATTTCATGGAGTTAATTTGTGAAGCATAAAAAAATAACCACAAGTCGTACAATTGTTTTAAAAACATTAATGATATAATTAAGACACTGTTATACATTTTATAGACATGAGTAACACTATTTTTTCTATAGATTAACAGCTAACATAAGTATGAAGCACAACATGTTTTACACAAGTTAAACTATTTAATTGGCAGTTCCACTAAAGTATATTAATTGGTTAAAGAATTCGCAGAGGAATGTATTCAATTAGTGTTTTAAAGATAATGGAAGCTGCTATAATAACTAAATTGCTTACTTAAAATTAATAAAAGTAATTGTTTGTATAAACTTCTAGTTTCGTTTCATGGACCGATAATAATTTTGAATTGTTTCCAGAATTTTGAAACGATGTGGCGACCTGGTGGAGGACAATATAATTATGACTACTAGATTCAGACACGCTGTTCTCCCATATTATGCTACAAGTTTCCGATTATTATATACAGTATAGTATATATTATAAAATAATAAAAAATATACTATAAGTAAAGGCAAAACTACAATTGTATATTTTTTTACTGGTTCAAATTGAAATCTGTTAAAATATTTAAACTGAAGTCTAACAGTACCTTCTCCTTTTTGGGCTTCTTGCCGTCCTCGGGTGAAGGTGTAGACTCGCCATTCTCTACCTTTGGTTCAGCATCACCATTAGTTACGGGTGCAGCTTCTTTGTTCTCATCCTCTTGTTCTTTAGACTCCTTCTCTGTGGTCGCATCTTTCTCATTTTCCGGTGTACCACTGTCGAGGTTCTTCTCTTTATCCTGTTTTAAATGAAGTATAGCAACAGTTTTAGAATTTTTTAAATATTACTCTTATCACACTCACAAAGGTGAAACTAATTTTTTTAATGTTTTCCGCCGCCGCTACGTACAAATTAAGCTTTTCAAATAATAAAAAATGTTACACGACATCAAAATCTATTACATATATAAACTGGAAAATGACAAAACCAGAAGCTACTTATTCTATATACAACAAAAGAAATAATAGTGTAACAGACACTTTTATCACAGTCTAAAAATAGTGTCCAGATAAGTAATAAATAAAGCTCAATAGCTTTGACATGCGAGTGCCATGTTTGTTATGCGGGTCGACTGTTATAACATCTGACATCAATTATCGCAGCGAACACTAGCCCGGGCACCCACATCGCTTAAATATCAAACTATTGTCGAGTTAATTGAAATTGAACAAGACAATAGACTAAATTAATGAGCATTTATGTACTTTATTTAAAAAGAAAATCATTTAATCAAATATATTTTTATTGTATTCAATAACTGCGTTTATCCCTGTTAATGCTTTCGTTGTATTACTATTAAAGCACTTGTTGTAGATGAATAAAAAACGTTGATGTATGATTGTAAGTCCTTCTTTTTTTCATTTTTGTCCTTTACGCCACGGATTTCGAGCGTTAGTATCTTTTAGTTGCTATTTTTTTAAATTAAGTTATTAGTATAAATTGAAGAATATTCCTCTCAGTAGGTAATGCGTTCAAGCGTTCAAAGCTTCATCTAAGGAATTATTAGAATTCGCTAAAAACATCCAGACACAACAAAAACATAAGACACTAAAAGGTTTCACACCTTCAGGTACATTATAAAATAAAAGAATTGAAAAGAAAAAAACTACTTTGTATCATCTAAACAAGTCGTGCGAACGAAGACGCTTCCCGTTATGGCCAGCGATTGGCTTTTTAAGGTACAAACGTACTTTATAACAATGTCATACGCAAGCCTTCGAACAAAGTTTAGCGTCAACAAAGAAAAAATAAGCTTAGAAGAGTTTCAATGATTTACCCAGCTTTAAATAAAAAATGATTTACCCAGCTTTACATAAAAAACCAAATTAAGCCAATCGTGGCGCGTTTTAGTCACACACTTGTGGCTCACAAAGTGAGTGGCGCGACTGGTTGTGGGTTCGATCCCCATTCGAGGAAATGAATTATTTATTTAAATTTTCATTTCTTCGCTCTGGTGTCGGGATAAGAGTCTTGACACTAGGTTCTCTCTGTCTCTGTCTACCCCGCTATACTCTACAATGCAATTACAAGACACTCACCGAGGCGTCGTGGATGTGTGCGTCGCCGTTGAGCTGCGGCTTGAGCGCGTCGGCGTCGGCGAGCTGCTCCACGCGGCCCTCCCCGCCCGCGCCGGCCGCGGCCACCTCGCCCGCGCCCTCGGCCTCCTTGCCGCTTATGTCCACCGAGCGCTTGCTCTGCTTAGCACCCATAATCACTGTCTTCCTGATAAATATGCATTCATTTTTAACATTTATTGGAAAGTTAAGTGTATGGAAATTGATTTTGTAACTACGATACGCTTTTACAATGTTATAATATGTTAGATGCCATTTGAGACGAAAAAAAAACTTCTCAATCAATTCAAAAACTAAAAAATCCTAAAACAAACCTATGACAACAGTATAATATTTCAATAGTCGAAATGAGCCAATGAAGGAAAATGATTTACTAAAAGGTGTCAATGGGTAAGTAGGATGTTCAAAATAAATGTTAACACTCAAAAATAGAACCAGAATGCATTTGTAGTCTGTTCTATTTTGGAGATCTATAATTGTTTCACCAGAACAGATTGCACTCGGCTGTCTTATGTAAATATAAATAAGATTTAAATTTTTAAATACATTGGCCGTCGTGGGGCAGGGGCGACAAGGGTGCGACTAAACACGACGGTTGTGGCTTCGATTTTCACATGTGGAAATTAAATATTTAATATTTTTATTTTCTCGCTCTGAGACGCAAAACGCGACGTCGAGTTCCGCGACTTAACAGGCAATATTTCAAGCATTCCGCGGAAAGTAAAAACGGAAATGCCTTAATGTGAAAAGGAGTGTCTTAACACTAGGTTTCCAGGTTCTATCTAGGCCTGCTATGTGCGGATAACAAAATAGGGAAATCGGTTCATAAATAATATTACTCAAAACCAATCTGTCAACATTAAAACAACCACTCTAAAAAATGTTGATAGTCCAATAAATTACTATTTAGCAATTCCCTAAAATAGTAATTTATATTTATTTATGTATCTTCATTATGATAAAGAAATAATTATTCTAAGTAAATGGTAACAACATAACTCCACAATGTATTAAATTAATTACCTAGAACCTTTGATAACATCTAGTAAATACTAGTTACTTATATTATTAGTCATAATATATAATACTAGACTCTATCTTTGGCTTCAACCCTGTGTTGAAATGGAGATACCTAATTCAGGATTGTGTATAACACATGATATATTCTAAGAGCGGGAGGTAACATGCTGGTACAGTGGGTTACATTGACATGATGTAAGCCCATACAGCCATAGCCCAGCCCATAGCCTTCCTCAATAAATGAACTACCACACAAAAATAAATTTTCAATCCAAACTAGTAATACTGAGATTAACTTCAATTCAACTAAACAAACTGTAGCTTTATAATATTACTATGTATTCTAAATGATTACATAGTATCATCAAAGTGGATTCATTTAATATTACATTAAATATGAACATAAATAACTTCTTTGGCCTAATTGGAAGCTCCTTTACTTTTTATCTATTGATTATATTGTGTTTTTTCATATGTATTTATTAATAAACTATATATAACAATTTCACCACCTAAACCTGCTTAATCTATTAAAATTTTATCCTATATTATTAAATAACACTTTAATCTATTACAATTGCAATCTTTTATATGAACATTTTAAGTTCAAGTTCTAGTTATAGTTATATTAGGTATGTTCAATAGGTTTATTTTACTCAACATCAGACTATGGCCTTGACTTTAAACTATTCAAGGTCAACAAGTTACAGATACCTGTAGTAAACTTGTAGAGACCCTCTCATATAACTGATATCCATTTTTTGTAATATATTAACTTACTTTCATATTTAAAACATTAAATGTAATTGAAACGTTTTGAGAAGAAAATATACATTTCATATTTGAGTAAAATTAAATATTTAAATGTGTTAGTGTAATTCTTGTATTTGTTTGCAATTGTGTTATACAATAAATCTGGTAAATCTGGTCGGCAGAAAATGGGGAACTGAAGTGTCTTAATGGGAATGGAATCTCTTAACACTAGGTTTCCAGGTTCACTCTGCCTACCCTCCCATGTGTGGGATACCACATGAAGTTAATTTAAAAAACAATATGTGTAATACACAAGCCTTAGTTATTTCTATTTGATACTACTATACTTAAGTAATAAAAGACAAATCATATGTTATGATAATTACATTTGATTGTAATGTTTAAGTTGATTCACCTTACTATATCATGTTAATAAAATATTTACATTATGACTAATCTCAGTAACAATGTTGTATTAGCTAAATTAAAGTTGAATTAATGGAGGAAAATGAATGAATTACTAAAAGCATTAGTAGAACACAACAAAAACTAAATAAATAACAGTAGCATTATATATAATAAGGATATATTAATTAGGTTTTTTTAAGTACATATCTTTAATTACTTGTAAGCCACTTGTGGCTTCCTGTGCTTGAACTACTTAATTATTTATTTACTAATCTGAATTACTTTCGTGTTCTAATAATTTAAAACACGAAAGTAATTCAGATTAGTAACTTATTAAAGTTTTATCATTTTAAAGACAATATCTATACACGGAAAACTAGTTTCAGCTAATTCAATAAAACAGTTTTTTATAACAATTTTATCAAACAAAATATTTTATATCATAATTTTAATTTACGATTATGAACAGATTAAAATTATTAAAAAAAAAACACTAAATGTTAAGCTTGTCAATAGTGAAAACTGCATTTAAATTAGTTAAGCCATTTCAGAGATTAGTGTGCACAAGCTCACAGACATATTAAAAAATTAGAAAAACATGGTTTTGGGTATAATAATATTATTGGGACACATTGATAAATGCCCCCAATAATATTTTTTCTCATAAATCTTCCATGTGCAGGCAGCTATCAGTTACAATTTTATTATATGCATAGATTACACATATATTTTATAAAGTAGAACTTATCGTTTTGTCTCTTTAATAGTCCCAAAGTAGTTTTAGATTTTTTTGTATAATTATATTAGCTAAAGCCCGATTTTTGAGGTAAGACACATTTTAGGGTGTGTCTTTAGCACATGTGGACGAGTACAGGTTTTATTGTAACGACATTATATATTATCTTACAGTATTTTCATTTTAATATATAAAAATAATACTTTCTGTAAGTTATCATTGTAACTTCTTCAAAATCTTTTAGTTTTTTTTACATGATAAGAATAATGGTAAACTTTTACCTTAAACTTTCTAAAGCTCCCAGTTTTAATAATATAATTCACAACAAAATATAGCAAAATTTTTCAGAAATTGCTTTTATGTAAAAACCTTTGTTTAGCGAATGCGCCGGTTGTTACATTGATGATTCATCGTTCGATTCGATTAGTGAATGCACTAACACCGGGTTTCCCGGAAAAATGCATTCGGAGTAAAATTACCATATATTGATCGCACTTACACTCGTGTTCCACGAGGGCTACGTATCTACAACATGTAATACGGCGAAAGAATGCATAAAAATTAAAATCTATTAATTAAAGCATATTACTCTATACCTACAGTTTTTTTGTGTCAAGTAAAAGATACACTGTTTTAAAGGGAGCTAAAAACAAAAACCTTTAAATCATCATGTACAAAAGTAAGAAAAAATTTAAAATCAACGAAGTTTTATAGAATCAAACGCCCGGTATATTAATGAATAAAATATTACACTCATGACAATTCCATATTTATGACAAAAACTTATATTAATTTTAAACTTACCCTTGGGTCTTAAAATCCGAACAATGAAGACAAAGAAATTACACTTTAAATAATAAAATTATTCACTCCCAGAACTCACAGCCGATCACAATATGGCGACAAGGCAAATCTCCACCCACCAAGAACGAATTCAAAAATGAAACTCCCTGTGATTGGTTAGTAAAATTGAGACGCTTCAGTTGAGCCAACATAGCGTGCATTCTGACAACGTAAAATAGAATACTTTAAAATGCGTTCATTTAACATTAAATACCTTAACTTATCAATATTAATAATTACATTATTGAAACTGAAAATAATGACTTTTAATATATCTTACTATAAACTTATTTAATTTTACTTTTTATAGAAACATCCCTTAATAATACGAAATTGCGTACGAAATCGTTTACTATATGAACGAATACCAATATTATAATTATCTTTTCTAAGATATAATTCTTTTCAATTGCTTATGTAAATAATTATAGAAAATATATTGAAATTATATATTTAGTAATAATTAATGAAAAAATACAGAATTTAAAATGATGATGTACAAAAAATGTAAAATAAATAAAAATAAAAAGAATATTGAGTGCTATATTTTTAATGTTATAAAATTTAAGTAGCTTTTATATTTGTTATAATCAGAAAATAAAATAATTTCAAACATCTGGTTTTTGAGTTGGATAATGCGCCAAGATCTATAGTCTATGAATTGAATTTGTCTATGATTAAATCATCGGCCATCGATATGTCGCGTATCTCGTGTTGCCCTTGACTCCTTCCTTATAATTACTGTTTTCAAAAAAAAAACTCTTTATTTAGAGAAAATTATAATAAATGGATATCTTATATTCATTACAAGTGTTTTAAATGTGATTTGTGCGGCTTGTATTATCGTGAAGTGTGTAAATTGTGTAGCGTCACCTGACTGTACTCATTGTCATTTCCCGCCATTGTGGCTTTGCTAAAACTAATTTCGATTTTATAATATATGTTTAGATGTGGAATCCTTAAACTGTGCCGTTTTGTGCTTAAGTTATGTCATTGCACGGTAATGATGTTTGTTTATTAGAAATAGAAGATTACAACTTATACGAAGAAGAAGCATCTGATCACGCTATCTCGAGGTAGGTGTAACCGGCGTGGTTATAGATTTTTCATCGTATTTGAATATCACATGGACATAATTAAACTATTTTACTATTTTTACTCATAATACAATAATTTATGATGCTTGTGTCATGTACACATGTTAGTGTGGTCATATGTGGTCGCTCCCGCCCCGTGCCGGTGTATAGTCAGCTGTTGGGCCGCCATGTTTGGACAAATCAGATAGGCGTAGTAAACGCGTTTATAACACTTACGCCAAACATTAAAACGTACATGATTTTGTTGTGTAAACTTAAAATATTTTGATATGGGTAAAAATGTGAATTTTTATTTAAATAAATTCAAAAAACCTATTTATTTTAGTTCCACTTCATTTTATAGTTAAAAAAATATGTTGAGGATAAGTTTTGAATGTTTTGACTTTTATAATTTTTTAAAATATATTTTAGTATAAATGCGATTATTTTAATATAAAATACATGTAATCATTTCAGAAGTGAAAAAAGTTCATCATCTAGGGGTAAAACTATGGAAGCAGAGAAGAGAATTCGACGAGAAATTGCAAATAGCAATGAACGTAGGAGGATGCAGAGCATCAATGCTGGTTTTCAGGCTTTACGTACTCTACTGCCTCGTCATGAAGGCGAAAAACTTAGTAAAGTATGTTTAATGTTAATATACAAACAAATTTATATTTATTTAAAAATTCAATACTGGTACTTATGAAAAATATTTATTTTACAGGCTGCTATCTTACAACAAACTGCAGAATATATATATTCATTGGAACAAGAAAAGACAAGACTTTTGTCACAGAATTGTCAATTGAAAAGATTGTTGAATCAACATGAAGGAGGTGAGATACCAATAAAAAAAAGAAAAAGTGATGTTTTATCTCTTGTCCCATCTATAATCCCAGACTCAACGGATGACAATGTGACTACAAATTCGAGATCCCCTGAACCGGTCGCTGTTATAACAGTATCTGCTGCACCACAGAAAAAAGAATTGGAAAATAGTGAATTGAGAGTTCAATTGGAAAGTGAACGAAGATTGAGACGTTTGCTCGAAGAGCGACTTCAAACCCTTGAAGCTCAAATGTATCCTGAGACTGCCCAAGAAATATCCACTCCTGTTATACGTTATGAGCAGACAGATATTGCTGAATGTAAAATGGAGAAAGAAGAGGGTGAAAAGCCACCAGCTGAGGCACCTCTAGCTGCTCCCGTAGCAACCCCCCTGGCCACTCCTCTCCTCGAAGCGGCTATTAAAGCAGAGCCTCGCGTTGAAGTAGAAGTGATACCTGATGGAAATCATGATGCCCCGTCACGCCTATACCTTGCAAGCACTAGCCGCCAGAATCTAGAAACTATTGTGGAAGCTATTCGTCATCTAGAAGGAGATCACTTGTTTGGGGAAGAAACAGGTGATGCACCTTTAGCACTAACAAAAAAAGTTGAACATACACCACCCCAGCGACCTGGAGTGATTGTTGTGAAGCATTCGTGATTGCATTGAACTAGTCTGAGACTTTGGCTTGTTAAACAGCTTCAGTTAGAAGTGCCCTCTTGACCCTCCTCGAATATAGTTTTTTTTTATTTTAGTTATATAATTGTCTTTTCCAAAGTGACAAATTGATAAGTCTGCGTTTTTTTATTTTATCATATTGAAGCTAAGTTGGTTAAAATATTAATGTTAGATGCAAGAATTGTGACATAAGTCGATTGGCGCTGTGCTTAGTTTAGTCTCAAATATTATTATGGAATATGGTTATTAATTTAATCACAATTATTACAATTTAATGAAATATAAATGACTTAATAGAAAAGAGTCAGAAGTTGAATGCCGCATGCCAATTTTTGTTTTGATAAAAGTTAACATTGTTCCCTTGTAATATTAATAATTTGCTATATTTTTTTCCATGCTAATTGTAGAAATTTCCATACTAACATGAAAGAGCAAATATAAATATTTTTACTTATTTTAATACTGCTAAATATTAAATAATAACAAATTAACAGGCCACTTAAAAAAATATGAACAGATAAAAGAAGACAAGACAGCTAAAAAGAAATGGTTGCAGTAAAACAGCAATAATATTTGAATTTTCTAAATTATTTTAACATTATGTAAGGTATAGTTTAGGGGCCATAAATGATAGGCATGCGGCTACTGCAGTTTTATTAATATTTTATTTATACTAACAGTAGCATTTTTTAGTGAATTTTCAATAATCATTGCCCTTGTAATGTTCTAATTGTATCTTCATAACTGGACAATACAAATCTTTAAAAAGTTTTTTTTCAAAGATTTGTATTGATTAAGTGGACAGTTATAATTGATAACCCAGTAGAAGTTCTCATTGAAACTATTCCAGTGCTTATTTTGTATTTGATATTAGTATGTTATTATTAGTAAGTATGTATTGTCAACTTTCAGTGAAGCATTCCGTTGTTCATGCTTCCCATTACAGAAAAACATTTCTGTTCAAATAACCATATTTACACTAGGTAATTTAATTTTTTTGTGATTTATGATATAAATACATAAATCATGTAATATATTGCTTATGTGACATATTACTATTTATATCAGTAGATAGGGCACTAATTTTTCGGTTCCATTCTGTTGCAAAAAATGAATCTCAATTTGAGATGTGAATTTGAATAGTTTGGTGTTTCCTGTTTGTCGTTTTGCTGAAGTATTTGTGTGTAACAACAAAAGGCAGGCCTAGGTTGTTCTGCTACTACATACTGCAATGACAAATTAGATTAAAACCTCTGTAGTAATTAATATAATAAGATGATAGAATCATCATCAATTCAAAATAACTAAATGGAAGCGGGATGTGGTTTATTATACTTTATTAGTACTAGGAGTAATGAGTTGATATGGCTCATCATTTTAGATATAGAAATTAAAGTGATTTTATTGTTTGCTTCAATGTGCTGATTTTTTTTTGTTAAAACTTAACCAGCAGTGCTTTTTCGTTAATATTATCTATTATTAGTTTTATGTTAAGTTAGACTCAGCAACAGAGTGACGTACAATGTATTTTTTAAAAATAGTGCCGTGATCCTGTGTAAAGGTTCATATGAATTTATTAAGACTGATCATTAATTCATTGTTAAGTTACGCTAGTTCGAGCCACCATATTAGTTATATGTGTGCGTGTGTGTGAATTTTAATTACGATGTAGGTATTTATGTGTGTATGATATAGTGATAGTGGAGTGTATTGAAAACTGACAGACTTACATGAGATTCTTTATTGAATATTAGCAATAATTGAGTCAATGTTGGTAAGTAAACAAATTAATTTTAAAATATAATTAACAATTTGGAATCTCTTTAACTCTGTTAGTTTAATGTCAAATAGTACCATGACTGGTTGTAATTTGTTTTGCATTTGTTTCTAATCTTATATTAGTAGGGAGAGTCCCAGTACTCAGATTTTAGACTAATTTAATTGCAGAGTTGATATGGTAATGAAAAATATGCTGTTTATGTTTCACCAATGTTTACAGACATTCAAAGTAAAGCAATATGAAAAATGGGACATAATTCAGGCTTGGTTATACATATTGTCATTTATATTTTGGATGTAATTGATAAATATTAACGTTGGTGTTAAATTTTTCATTTTAATATTTGCAATGTGAACTCTGCTATTAAAGAACCATGAAGTTATCTTCACACTCTGTTTCTGAGTCCATAGTCGTAAGGAGTTGTCTGCCTACCGCCTTTTACATTACGTCAGTATAGGATAATGAAACTATGTATCATAACGGACTTGGTTATACTATTAGTGTAGTCAAAACATTTAAATGTAAGAGATTTTAAGTCAAAGAAAGCGAGTTAAATTGTTTAAAATGTGTTATTATTTATGTCTTAAAGTATTAAAATGGTTATTTCTTATTAATTAGTTTGTAAATTATGATCACCAGTGTATTGTCTACTGCTTTCTTTCACATTTTTTTCTAAAACAATGGAAACAGTAAAGGTTAGTATAGCTGCTAGAGCTAATGAGATGTTGTGTAAAAATTAAATTTGACATTTAAATTTTAATCATCAAAATAATATAAGTGTAATCTGTATAAAATTAAGTACACATGTTTTATTGGATTTACTGTCAATGAAACAATTTACCATTTTCTACACTCTATCATATTTTTAATTTTATATTAGAGCGGAATGTATTGTATTGTAATTATGTTTTAATAATTCACATTTCATACGTTATTTGTCACTTTTACACGTTACTAGAGTAGTGTTTGGTGAAAGGAATTATTTTAGATACATAATAAATTCAGTTGGCTGAGTCGTTCCACACTTAGACATGGGGTGAATATAGAATAATTTTAGTGTACAGTCTATAATCAGAACCACCTGCTTTTACCATAAATAAATATTGTACGTAGTTATAAGCGCAATGTCAATGAGTATCTTCACCCTATCTCTAACAGACTCGAGTTCCTATACAATATAGATAGTTACGATAAATATTTTTTACAGATCGTAATTAGGATTAACGATAAAGTGTAGAAAACGACGCATTAATGTTTCCTTTTTATATGACGTTGGTAATAATATTTCCTCTGATTTGAATAATTGTACCACATTTGACCTACATTTATGAATATTTATAAAATATTGATATTTTTGATGTTTTATTTACACCTTTTTATATTATAGTTTTATATATTAACAAACACAAATATTGTATTGGCGTTAAGTTCTATAACCACAAACACATTATGCATAAAAAAAGTTTTGTTTTATCTTGCAATATATCGAAATTAACAACTAAGACTATATTAATACATAATATCTCTTACTTTTTTAATAAATTTACCAAAGTTGAGATTATTTTATTAGCGAACTTCGACTCTGAGATTTCCCGCCTATGAAAACTAGCTACAAAAAATATGATGAGAAAAAAAGATTTCGATGGAGTATGAATTTGTTGAATAATGAACATACTTAAGCATTGTAAAAGTAAGAGATTGAGGGTGCGATTCCCACTCTAAAATATTATATTTATACAATAGAGGAGCGTTGAATTCGGCCACTGAACACGAAATTCCTCCAGAATTCGGTCGTAACATTAGGTTCACTCTAGCTACACTGGCATGTGCAGAATACAGCATGAAGCTAAAAAAATATGTTTAAGAATGAAAATGATAAAACTATACACACACACGTACATGTTGGACAGCGTCTAACTATAGAAAAAGGTTGTAGGTTCGATGCACTCCTGAACATATTTTTTCTAATTCAAAAGGCGGCGTCGAGTTCCCCTCTCTTAGCCTGCACTACTAATTGCGAGTGGGAAGTTAAATTAGAATTTTCACACTTCAGTCATTATCTTCGTTTCGTACAAATGATGAGCACTGTGTAAACATGGTATTTGCTGGTTCAAAGTTTCGTTGTTTGCGGCGACGTTCTTGGAATGTAGATATACTCTGTTATTTCCAGTCCACAATATTATAAATAAGTAAAGTACAAAATCCGAATATAATATTTTTCGTGTTTTATCAGAAACTATTAAATATTATTTTTAGCGTCACGCTGTATCCCGTAAGGTAAACAGGGGGAGCCTAGTGTTAAAATTCCAGACTCCGCCAAATTTTGAGTCATTGCGTGTTGAGTGATCCGTCACTCAACGCCGCGCTTTATCCATGGACGTAAGAAGGGGGAGTCCATGCCCACTCCAGAATTTTCTGGCGCCCATCCCAATAATTATAAAAATAGTAAAGGAGTTAGATAGGTCTAGAATCTAGAATAATAATCTAGACTAGATTATTATTATATATACGCTAATGGCTGTTACCTTGCTACCAGAGCGAGAAATTAAAAATATTAAATAATATATTTTTTCGAACAGAAATCGAACCCACAATCGTCACTTTTACAGTCAGACGTTGTGCCACGACGATCTCTACAATTCTATACATAGAATCGCTGATTTTTAAAAATTTCAACCGCTTTACCTTCAAATAAACACTTATTTGAAAAATATATAATTAGTAATTACAAGAATTATGAACTGGTGATAGATTTGATACAAAACTATTTCTTAAAAATATATATTGCGTGAATTTTTAAATATGTTTATATAAACATATATTAAAAAAAAACTACTGATAATATATATATACGTATATACGATTAGTGTATTTTTGCAGTCACTGGTCAAGGTTAGCTTAGTTGCTTCATAAGCTGTCGAAGTGGTCAGTCGCGTCGGTAGTGTCAGTATAAATTACTATTGCAGCGTGCATAACTCCGATCCAAGTGAAATTTTGTGATGAGATAAAAATGTTGAAAGGTAACGCGAAAATCCTATTCATCATTTGTATTTTCAGTTTTTTTGTTTCATTTATGTTAAATATGTTATATTATTTGCATAGTTTCGAATTATGTACTACAATCACGTACTTATTAATCAAAGTTTTACATATTTTCATGACAATGGGGTCAGATAAAGATATTTAATATTTTTTTATAATAAACAATGTTTTTCTTCCTCTTCCTCAATTAAAAAGATATTCTGAAGTGGATGAATTAGAAGTGCAACGATAACATGTATATCATTAGATTTTTTTAATTGTCTCCATTGTCTCGTCAGTTATATTGTATAAGACTAAACTTAACACGTTAAGTTAAATTTAATATATATCTTTTTCTAATTATTTCATACAGTTAGTAATATACTTAATTTTACACAACAATTTTTTATTAATCGCTTGTTAACTTTATTAAAATTGTTTATAGCAAAGGTATACCTACATGTTTACAATTTGTGAAAACTAATGACTTATATCCTCTATTTTTTTGTTATTTTTTGAAGTCGTCGTGGCGGTAAAGCCATAATACGACTTTCATCCGACGGTTTTGGGTTCAATTCCCACTAGGGGAATGAAATATTTAATATTTTCATTTCCTCGCTTTTCTTGTAACGGAGTAAAGCGCGGCGTTGTTTTACGCCATTCAGCATGCAGTGCCTCGAGAATTTGGCTAAAAGTGCGCGCAAGCGCAACGGAATGCCTTAACATAAGGTTCCTAGTTTCCTTCTGCCTATCCTGCTACCTGTGGGATACAGCGTGGAGCTATATTATATTATAGGTACATTTATAATTTCAGCTTTGAAAATGGAAGCGAAGACTGTAATAGTATTTATCAGTTTGCTGCTTTTTTACAACACAATTCAGCCTGCATATACTGAAGACGAAATTGAGTAAATATTTTATTTATTCTTCACAACTAAGTTCAATGTTTAATAGTGCGATTTGCAAATATCATAACGTAGAGCTCTAGATAGACATTTTCTTAGAAGTGTCTTTAATTTTTTGATATAATATTTTGATTTTAGTAGTATATTTTAAAACAATTTATGCGTTTTTAGGATATCGAAAGTATCACGGGAAAATGAATTGGCAAGTGCTATGAACAGTTTCGGTTATAATATCATAACAAAAATGATGAATGAGAATGTTGGAAAAAATATTGTTCTTTCACCCACAGGCATTAATGGTAAGCATACATTATATTCATATATTATTAATTTGAGTATAAGTTTGTTTGTTACGTTTTCACGCCAAAACTACTCAACTGAGTATCATGAAACATTGTACACATTATTAGAGGCATTAGAAACGTAGAACACTTTTTATATATTTTTTTTTAAATATTATATTTGGTTATAATCTAAAAATGAATAAGCGAGCGAAGCTGCGTTTGAGTCTCTAGTAGAGTCGCGGGCGAACCCACGAGCAGGTCGCTAGTCTAGTACTACATAAACGTACCGATGCAGCAAAAGAAAGCTGTATCTTAACAAAAGATTTTTGTGGATTTAGGTCATCCGGTTTGAGGTGAATGAATTTATACCTTCTCTTATAGCTGTAGTTAAGAAATTTCTTAGTTATACCCGTAATTATTGTTGAAGTAGTTTTTGTTTATTACAATTCCTTTTTGTTTTTCATAAGCGCAGGAGTTCATGAGATGAGTGGTCTGTGCCCACCCTAAAATAATATTGTGCCCACTATTTGTGCAGTCCTGAAAAATTAAAAACTTTTACACGAACATAGTATCTGTTCAAAAGTAAAGTTTTGGCTCCAGAAAATATTTTTCCTTTAGAAGTAAGAAAGTCGATAAGTGAATCAATCCCTGCATCGACTTACCGCTTACTTAAAATGTGAGTGCTCTCAACTTAACTAGATTTGCTGCTACTCTCTCACTGCTTACTCGTGTCAGTATGCCAAAATACTACATTCTTTATTGTACTAGAAATAAAAAGTTACAGAAATGAGGTTAACCAAGGTTAGGGGGGCTTATTTCTAAAACATATTTCTTCTAGCCAACCTGTGGAAGTGTGTGAAAACATACAGCGGGATATTATAATGGCTGGCTGGCTAAAATTTAAAAAAAGATAAAAAAACTGAAACGAGCGTTGGATTTAGTGAATTATTATTAATATATTATTGGTTTATTTTCGAGTATCTGCCGAGCAAATTATATAACGACAAGTTATTAGTTCTATTTATGTTTCATAATAGTTTGCGTTTCTCTTTAGTCTATAATATAAGATTTGCTTCGACAAGCATACCAACATAATACGATACATGAAATTGGAATTAGATCGATTAGAGAATTTGTTGGCGTACTTATGCGTTTCTATAGCAACGTTTATGGCGCTATTCAAAAATATATTTCAATGCTTAAAGGTTTATTATACATGTAATAATTATTTTATTTACTAAATACATTTCTTATACATTTCTTTTGAATACGTTACAAACTAACTGTATTAAAAAAAAATGAAAAAAAAAAAATTAACAATGAAAAAAAATAGTTTGTATGCAAATTTTTATGTCTACAGTTATATAGTCTAATATTCCTTTTTACTTTATAGCAGTCATAGTACTAAAATGGTTATATTAAGTTATATTTTCCTCACATAAGTAGCGTCATAGGGAAAACCTCAACGGGACAAAAGAATGCCTTGACATATTGTTAGGACATTCGTCTACTTCTTTATTATCTATCTTTACTATAATAAAGCGGTAAAAGAATAAGAGAAACCTTAAATATTTTTACGAAAAAATATTATAAAAATATATGATTTGAATAGAAAAAATATTATTACAAATATTTGATTGTCCACATAACTCCTGAACTACTGGATTGATTTGAATGAAACTGTTTTTGTTCCATAGCTAGGATCCAGTCTATATTTGATTTTGAAGACCGGCATACCGCAGACCTAATATACCAAAGATACGTCAGGTCACGTTTTTGAAAGCTTGGTTTTTCACGCTCCAAGAAACCGTAAATCCAAATATTTGATATTAATTTCAGCTTAATACCTCCACATGATCTCTAGATCATGACAAACGGACAGATGAACTACAAACTGATCCTATAAGGGTTTTTTTCCTTTTGGGACAACGAAATCTTAAAAAAGAAAATTTTGAAATTAAATCTTAGACTCAACACTATTCTTCATAATATAACGAAACGATTAATTATTAATTCAAATAAAAATAACTATTTTGCCATCTTGTATGGTCCGCCATATTAGATTAAGAATGACGTCACATATTTTATCGTGCATTGTCATCCAAACTAAATGTGTATACAAAATTTCAGCTCAATCGTTTGATATCTTCAAAAATCTACTTCAAAATTGAGTTCCAAGATTTCACCCGAACCCACATACATACATTGCAAGTTAAATAAAAGCTTTTAAAAACAACAGACGAGAGTGAAAATAATGCAATGTCCGGTGTAGATGAATTCATACAAGTTTTTTATTTGATATTTTTTATTGATTCTAATAGGTAAGTAATTCATGGAACGTAGAAAGGGCATAGGAATGTGGGGAACGGAGTGTCTTAACAGTATGTTCTTCCTGTCAACCCTGCTGTGTGCGAGATACAGCATGAAGTTTTTTTTTTTCTAATAATTTTAATGAAGTTTAAGTATTTAAAAAAAAATCTGGTACTATTTTAATGATCACCACACTGTAAGTAGGTCGATCGATATACATTATTTTTCTTTAAATAATACTATTTCTAACTAGTTTTTCTGATTATTAATAAGTAAATATTCTACGTAAGTGCTATTATCATATTATTATAACGTTACAAAACATGTTTTAAGGTAAAAAGTGTTAAATATGTAGCATACTGCACACGCAAAACCTGTTTAACGTGAAGACTTTGAAGTTACATTGACATTACAACTTTGTGAAAAAAAAAACATGGCTACCCTTGTCTCATAGTATTTCAATAGTCTACCTTTATTGTAGTAGTAGTATAGTATAGTGAATAGGATTATATTTGGATTTCCTGAACTTTTATGGTTGTAATATACTTATAACAATAACATTGTATAAATGTGTTAGCATGTATGTAGTGCAGGGGAGTGTGATAAGATCTGATAATATCTAGACTTCAGATTTTGTTTCCTTCAGGACTTTGGTTCACTAACTGGTGCTGAGCAGAGCATAACGCAATCGGTGAAAGAGCATTCCTCTGTTCGTCTGAAAAAAGTGCTTGGCAGCGGGCAGCCTTTTGTCTGGCGACAAGGTCTCTGCTTTTAACGGTTGGGTTATGCCGCTTCTAGCCTATACTTTTGGCTTTGTAAGAGTAAGATGGATACTGTAGATCGCCAAAATTAATCGATAATGAGTATGGCACGCGGTCTATGTCCGCAGGCAAATTCGAGGGTGCACAACTATTATGGTGACAGAACCTTAAGAAAACGTGTACCTTATGTGCTTAATGATTTGTCTGAGGACATACGCCGCGAGCCAGACTTAAGGAGGTTTAAAATTAAACTTAGGGAGTATTTTTTGTCAACTGTTAATTGAACAGTTGACAGATAATACTTCTTAATTTAATTTTAATCTAATATTCATTTAAATCATAAGTAAAGAGACTCGAGATCCTGCAGTCAAACTCACAAAGAGTTTTGCAGATAAAATAAAATAAAAAAAGCATGCAAATTGTTGACGACATATCTAATACACCATCTACGTTCGTCTATAATAAGACTGTACCTACATGGTAAATTGATGAATGACCTACCCATAGTCACATATTATGCATTAAATAATAGGTATAATTCAATTGTTCACTAATGTCGTGATGATTGCGATTTCCATTTTCTGTTTTTTATTCTGTAGATACTAATGACATAGCGCCGTTAACACGCTATTCATAGAAAAACAGTGTATCGAACGATTTTTATTGTATGCTTAATAATAAACTCGGAGATAGGTACGTAGGTCCAGTTTTACGTAAAATGGAAACCTCACAGTCGGCAGAATATTTTGTAACACCGTCCGTGAAAACCTATAAAAATTTAAATATAAACATAAGACAACACGAACACCAGAACAATATAAACACATTGTCAGGGTTCAGTACTTCAAAAAAATAAAATAGAATCCTTATTATAGGATCACTTTGTTGTCCCTCTATTAAGATCATTTATTTCAAGATCATGAGGTAGTATCTGAAGTTGAAATTATAATGAGATATCCACAATACTTAGTCCCTTGGAATATAGAAACAATTACACCTGCCATATTTCGTATTCATAAACTATAGGGGTTATCTACTTCCCGTGAGCCTACAAGTATGGTTTTTTTCAAATAAAGGAATGTCAAAGAAAGGAATTTTCTAGGTATTCACAAATGAATTGATTTCATACAAAATGAGTGCATACGCTTGCAAACTTAATTTTGTCAACTATACTTAGTATTAGGTAATACTTAATTGCCTAGGTTTGCAAATGAATAATAATGCAACTCGATGTTCTTTTTGAATATTATAATATGTATAATAGATTAGTTTATGTCATTATTATTTGAGGCCAGCCATAGCGGAAGGGCACAAGCGTTTGACTGTAAATGCGAAATGGGTTGGGGGTTCGATTCCCACTCGTGGAAATCAAATTAATTAATATTTCGTATTTTAATTTCTTCTGGTATCGAGGCTCAGCGCGGCGTCGAGTTCTGCCACTCAATACGCAATGTCTCTAGAATACGGTGGAAAGTGGAAAGCGGGATATTTTAACACTGGGCTCCTCTACCTACCTTGCTACATATGGGATGCGAAAAAAGCAAGCTTACCTATCTATGATATATATAAAAAAATATGTTGCAGGAATTTTAGCTATGGCGTTACTTGGTAGTGTCGGGAAAACTTATGACGAAATAGCTAGAGCATTAGGATTTTCTGAAGGTAAGTTTATTCGGGCCCTGTTTTAATTTTATCGGTATGAGTTTTCTTCAATAGAGGCCAGTGGCGGTGCAGGGGCTGTAAACGCGACTGGTTGTGGGTTCGATTCCCACTCGAAGGAATGAAATATTTCAATTTCTTTGCTCTAGTGTCGAGACCAAGCACGTCGTTGAGGTCCGCAACTTGAGTTTCCCGAATTCGGCAGAAAATGGGGAACAGAGTGTCTGCCTACTTTGAGGTGTGCGGGATACAGCATGAAGCTGATCTATATTCTTCATAAATAAATGTATATTAAATAGATATATAATTTCTAAGATTTAACGAGAAACTATGCTTCTATTCAAAAAGGAAACAACCATGTTATTACCTGTATCGTAATGTGACGAATCAACAAAATTATATTTTTATCAATCTGCGTATATTTGATATAGGTAAATGACGTAATATATATATATTTAAATATTTCGTTATTTCCAGACATTCAAATAAATCGTCTAAACCACGAAACTTTTGGAGGATTACTAAAGAAATTAAACACAAACACGTCAATGAGCAAGACTATGTATGCTGATGCTATTTTCCTCGACTCAAAGTCTAAATTACGAGATTTGTACAAGTCCTACGTACAAAAAGTATATGGAGGTGAAGCCCAAACTGTGGACTTCACTGACAGAGCCACCACACAGACCTTCATTAACCAGTGAGTTAGTTCTCAATTAACATTTTCCTGGCATGTTAAAAACTATTGAATATTCAACTAAGTAGATAATTAAACATTTTAAATGAAACTATTTCACCGGATTATATATAGTCCGTAGTCCTTTTGCCCATCTCAACCAAATAAATCAGCGTTATAAAATCAGTATAGTATACTTAGTTATCATTTATTTTTTTACACTTTTCAGGTGGGTGAGCAATAACACAAATGGTAAAATACCAGATTTCCTAAAGGATCCATTACCAGGAGACACTAAAGCGGCATTATTGAGTGCCTTATATTTTAGTGGCCAGTGGAAAACGCCATTTTTACCAGAATATACAATGATGTAAGTTAAAAAATGTGTAAAGTTCTTATAGTCCATAAGTTTATTAGTTTAGGAAATTGAAGATAAGAGATTATATACCTTTGCATTGTTTTTTTATGCTGAAAGATACTAGACTCACAAATTAGTAGTTACGTAGGGGAATTGTGCTCAAGATGGCATACTATGATAAGATGACACACTACCGATATTGATAAAACTATTAGCGCTAAGTGCGATCTTGTGACGTTTTAGAGAGTGTCTGTAGATGCAGCTAGTGCTTAAATTCAGTATGGCTGAAAGTGAATGCAGACGGGCAAGTAATTCATGTTTTCGTTATTTTCAATTGCAACAAATTTTTCTTTCGCTTTTGCTTGATAGTGAAAAGACATGTAAGACAAAGATTTTCTATTTGAACTAATTATAAATGTAAAATAGGATTATTATATGACACAACTAACGCTAAAAGCGCATCCTAACCTATAACCTTTTGTCACAACAGTTAAAATTAAATTCATATATCTACTGGGTAAGATGACATACAAAACGTGAGTATAAGATGGCATACTATCTTACCCTTATAAATAGAATCGATGTATTTTTTTGCTTTACCTACAAAATGCCTGGCAATTACAAACGAATATATATTGGTCACAAGAAGACATGGATAAGGTTGCTAGAGCAAGGGCATTCAATAGCCGCAAGTGACGAAGCTTATTTCCCTTTTGGAAAAGGAAGTGACTGATAACGGAATCCAACCTCATAAAATTTGCAACATTTAAGCACAAGCACATGAATCTGGCCTTAATACTGTTTTAAAGCCCCCCAGCAAAGAAGAAACTATTTATTTGTGAACTATGCTCGACAAATAATGATAGCGTTTTTATGCCACATACTAAGTATGTCATTTTACCCTGTAGATATGTCGTCTAACACTGGTCGACCTAAGTGCGATTTTTGTTTGTTTTTATGATGTTTGAAAGATGATTGTTCTGAAACTAAAATAATTTCGTTGATTATGAAATATATAATAGTATACGCAATATGCTGTTCTTAGGTGACTTTATTTATTTGAAATATTTGACTTCAAACTTCAAACAAAATATAAAAGAATAAGTATATATGGCTACCATATATTTACGTACTAATTAAGGTAACTATGGTGATAAATATGTTACATACATATAAAATACCCGCATAAAACAGAAATTTACCAATCACGTAAATTTAAATGGATGATTGGTTTTTGCTACACCGGGCCGCTATCAAACCCGCAGTTTTAAACGAAATAAATTGAATAGTCTAAGTTCTAACAAAATTATATATTTGGCTTTCAATGTAGATATTATATAATGCTCGTATCTAGAGGTATAATTTATAACTTAATATGAAACCTACAAGCAGTTCATATTATGTAAGGTATATGAATTAGATACACATATCATACAAAAATTTTAAATATACTGGAAATGATAAATACCTACTTTTTTTTCTAGGATGCCTTTTAAAAGATTTAATGATGAAATTACTACTGAACTTATGTTAAATTTAGGAGACTTCGAATATACGTTGGAAAATAGTAAGTTAGAGATTAATAATTTAAAAAACAAATTATAGGTATATATTTTGTATCTTGTATATAAAAGATCCTTTCATGTTATTTACAGATATACAAATGATTGCGTTGCCTTATAATGACAGTGAAACCATTCTATATGCTATCAAGCCGTTGAAGCCTGCAGAGTTAACATTAGCAGATATGATGAGCTCTTTAGATTACAAAAAAATCGACACTTTAATAGATCAATTGAGAGTTCAAAAGTGTGTAATACGATTCCCAAAAATGGATATAAAATTTAATGCCAATTTAGAAGGTCCTTTAAAAGCTTTGGGTATTGAGAGTATGTTTAATCCCAGTCAAGCTAATTTCGCTCTTATGTTGGATGATGAAAACGCCGATAGCAAAAACGAAACTAAAATTTTAACGAGGTTCGCAAATGGTGATGAAGTGGAAAAAAGTAATTTAAGACATATAATTGACAGCCTACCCAATCCTCGTATACATATAGACTCTGTTATACATGATGTTCGCATAAAAATAGATGGTATGTAAAAAAAATATATTAGGGAACTTGTAATGAAAAAAAAAATTTTTTATGTAGCATTTTATGAAGCCAGGCGTGACTGTAAAACCGACTGGTTGTGGCTCTGCCCTCTGCCTACCCTGCTGTGTGCGAGATTTTTTTTAAATGTAGCACTTCATATATTCCATCAAAAATTTGCAAATTACAGAAAAAAATACTTTATTATAGTTATAGTATAGTTTTTTTCTAGAGATCAATAATCACCATAGTTTCATTATTCTATTAATTTAAAGACTAAGAGAGCGGCATTTCTTAACATTATGTCCCTCTGATTATTCTGCTACTACAGTTCAGAATATATAAAATAATTATCTGTTTACTACTACTACTTTTTGTAAAAAGTAATTATCTATTCACAGAATACGGCACAGAAGCAGTGGCAGCCACGAGCGGTATTTTAGCAAGATCGGCAAACGCTTTCTACGCCAATTCACCATTTTATACATTTATAAGGAATGAAAAGACTAAACTGGTTACTTTTAGTGCTGTAATTTATGATCCAAGAGAATAATACTCTCTTCTGTAGAAGATTTTTATATCTTTTATTATTTATACATATTTTTTTTTTTTTATTTAACAATCGATAAATCGAATATGGCTGACTAGCTGGGCTACACCATCTAAATACATTAAATTGTTCACAAAAAGGCAATAATTAGTAGGTGTTCATATTTTGTGCAAATGTATGGAGGCGTTTCTCTTGCTTGGTCTAAACTGCTCAATATTGCTTTTTGTACTGATAGCGTCATATATTAATTTCTGAATATATTATTTTTGTGTTCAATTTACTAAAAGTGACTGATATGAAATGGTAAAGGTGACATTAATACTGCACAAGTATGCAAAAATTTATATAAAACATAACTTCGCTTCCTTCACCTTGTATTCCTAGCGAGGCAGTCAGAAAGAAAAAAAATGTATATTACCACGCATTAAAAGAAGTATAAACTTTCGTGGTTACAATGCTGTTCTTGATGATATAACAGAACTGTTAATTATTAACTCAAACGACACATGGGGCGAAAGTAAAATTTACCTACCTAGAAATAATTCTTTATATCTAGCCTACTTTAAAGTAGCAGATGTAAAAATACAAGTGATCTGTTAAGAAGTCGAAAAAAAGTTTCAGATCGTGTGTCTGTGGTTATAAGTTAAAATAAAATATATAATTATAAAACTAGAATATCTTTTTAAATGTTTAGAAATCCTTAATAAGCAATGAATGGATATAGAAATGAATGATAATATTTTACATTGTGAAGTACACTTGACTTTAAATAATTATTCAATACTAGCGGACGCGCCCAGCTTCGCGTGCTTATTTGGCACCCTTAAGGATGAATTCTAATAAACCATGAAACACGTGTTCAATTAAATATTTTTAAGAGTCTGAATTTCAAATTTTATAAAAATCGGTGCCGATTTGAAAATTTTTCCATACAAACTTGCAACCCCTATTTCATCCCTTTAGAGTTATAATTTTTCAGATTACGAAAGTAAACATCTGTCCAAATTTCAAAATTTATGAATAACAATCCATCACACTTATTTGCACCCTTAGGGACAGAATTCTAGAAAACGATGAAATACGTATTCAATTAAATATTTTTAAAAATCTAAATTTCAAATTTTATAAAAATCGGTGCCGATTTAAATTTTTTTCCATACAAACTTTGAACCCCTATTTCACCCCTTTAGGGTTAAAATTTTTCAAAATTCGTTCTTAGTGGATGTCCAGATTACGAAAGTAAACTTTTGTCCAAATTTCAGGTTTCTACGCACAGCGGTTACGCCTGTGCGTGCGTCTTACCTCAGTCAGTGAGGACAAGTCCTTTTTTATATAAATAGATTACAGCAAGAAAAGAATACAAAAAATTATGTTTCTACAATAAATTATTTAGAATAGGCATCTAATTCTAAATAAATTACTTTTACTGTAGATACTAATAAAAAATATAAATTTAAAATATTTATGGTTTATAATTTTAATAAGAAATTAGTAAAACACATGTCTGTTAGTTTAGCTCTTACATTTGTAAGACACAATGTAAGTTTTAATAAAATTGTTTCCTACAAATTTCATATTTGCAAATAAAAAACGAATATCTTAATAATATCTTTATTTATGATTATTACACCTATATCCCATATGAGACTGAGAAGTTGTACATTTTAATATTTATTATAATAACTGTTAAAGTATATTTTTTTAACTTCATACTCTATGCCACACAAGTCCGTATGGTACAATAGGGTTTACCCTATTAGGGAATGAACCTACAACTACATTGTTTTTGCAATCCTTTAGATTTAGCCAAATAGGGTAATCTTGAATCATTAATAATTTGCTATTACTTTTAAAATTCCCTTTATTGTTATCCTACAGCATATATGATTTGATTTTGTAATCATTTGATACAAATAGCTTATATTGACTGTAGAAGATGAAAGTATACTAATTAAAAAAACTAAATAAGTAAAGACATAGGCAAAAAGACAAAGAATCTGACATACTTGTTGTTATTATTTTTTGTACCATAAGTTAGCGGTCCGATAAGTTCATAATATATATATTTAAAAATCTCAAATGTTTTCCAAAAGTTATAAACACTAAACAAACTTTTTAAAAATTCACTCATAAATGCCCGATTGCACCTTAAAAATACTTTAGATAGGATTTCTTTTTAAAAATATAATTGTTTTATTTACTACTTCGTATTTTTTCTATCCTATCATTAAGAGTTTGCTTCCATTGGTCTTCTGATATACTTTGTGCCCAATCTGGAATAGAATCTTGGGGAAGAGCAAAATTGGCCATCAGAGACATAACCTAAAATTATATGACAGTTTATAGAAATAACATATTTTAGTTATACAACATTCAAAATAAAGACAAAAACTGTACTTATGTACTGACTACTGTAGTTATTATCGTCTTAAACTGTTTTTATTTTGCATTAAATTTTTTTTAAAATAAATAAGTAAATATTATTATTATAATATTATTATTAAAACAAATTGAAAAGCAATAAAATTGTTTTAGGTATAAGTATAACATGAGATAAAAAAGTAGCATAAGATACCTGTGCTGCTCTTTCATTATCCATTTGGATAGGATCATCTGATCTTGGTGCACTCCAGACTTCTCTCGATATAACATTTTCCATTGGTTCTATTGCAGGAACATTTTGAGGTGGCCTTAATGCATCATTATTCTGTTTTTAGGATTTAAAATTAAACATGATTAAATGAGTTAGCTATTGTAAAATAATAACAACATAACGAGTAAGTTCATACATACCTCTGCTTCATCGCCACTGTCATGGTCTGAAAGTACAGATTCAGGCCCTTGTGGTAAAGGTTCATATCCAAAATATTCGTTATTTTCCTCATCGCTGTCTTCGTGGTTACCATTAGCAATTAAATCGTGCCTGGGGGGCGGTATCAAGTTCTGAGGCGAATCGTCTGGGGGATCCGGACCATCACAAACCATATTTGTAAAAATAAAGGTTTAAAATATAATTACTTAAGTTAATTATCTAACTAATACTACTATTAATTACTAATATTACTATGTATTACGCTGCATATATCTTTATTGTACACACAACAAACTTAAACAGGTTTATTATTTTCTTCTTTATTTCTAGTTGCCCTTTGACACTTGACATTAGAATTTGACATTACTATTTTTAAGAAGAAAAGTAAAACACTAAATAATGGTATAGTCTGGCAAATATGTTATTGATAATGGGAAGCACGCGCGGCAAATTGCGCAGTATACGTATGCGCAGAGAACGTTCGATCAGTGTTACCCTGTTATGTTGTTTTACTTCACGCTTAGCAAATTACATTTACCTATACGATAATTAAAATATCTGATCATGTTTATGTTGTAGTAAATTATACAAAACGAAAATTTTATGAGGATATCTAAATATCGCAAAATAATCAGCTGTTCCATACATTGTTGTCGAGAATAAAATCAAGACTAGCCCGAAAAGTATAATAACATTTTTGAGTCAATAAATAATTAATCAATTCTAAGCTTCTGCTTATATAACTAATGGCACATGATATTTACGTATACGTGTATATACTATATACACACTTATGTACAACATAAACATTCAGTGTGCATAATACAAGCTTATAAACTATGCAATATGAATAAAGAAATATCTGGCAATATTTAAACTTCTTAAAGATTATATAAAAGAAAATAATATTGGGTAAATTATTTCAATAAATTTTGAGGTACAAAAAATGAGAGTGCGGTATCCCTTTGCCATAGTTTGCCATTTGCGTCAGTGTGAGCGCTATGTCCTTACAGGAAATTCGCACCCACACATCTTTAAAGGTACAATCGAGCTTACACTATATTGTTCAAACAAGAATATAATTAATTGTAATTACTGCTTTGATTATTTGCTTTATTATTTATCAATTTTTATTTTTTACTTTCTTGCATGCATTAATTAACGTTTTAAATAAAACGGTAATAAAATTTTGATTTAATTTGGAGATATAATTTATTAACATAATTTATTTGTTAAGACCTCTATTTCCATTATTTAAAAAATTTTTTACTTATCCATAAGTTGATTTTACATGTTGCCTAACGCCAAAATCTTGTATTTGTTTGCATGTTTTATATATTAAATTTACTTTTTAAATTTTACTTTTTTTATTGAATTTGGATTGAGAAGATTTGTATGTGGCCTCATTATAATAATTTAATTCAGTTTTTTATTTAATTTTTCAATTTACCATATCTTCATTTTGCATGTTGCTTTGGTGTTTTTTACTAATTTTTATAATATTACTGGATAAATATGCTCTACTACGCCATTCCGTATATATGATGCTATCATATGATATTATATTCATATTTCATAGTAATGAACTGATAACGTTGCACTCGACTGTACCGTAGCCCGGTCACACCCCGCAACGATTCCCCGCGAGCCCTTACGGGGAATCGGCCCGGCGTGAGCGGGGTGTCTATGTGCAGACATCAAAATACGCTTTCTGCGCAATTTGCCGCACGTGCTTCCCATTATCAATAACATATTTGCCAGACTATACAGACCATAAGTACAATACGATATCTATTACAAGTTTTATAATTAATAATATATTTAGCCACATAAATTAATACAAATATTTTGCATTGTGTGAAAACTTTAGCGAATAAAACTTTCAAATTTTTAACAATCTACATAAATTGTTAAAATAATTTAATATGATCCGTAATTCTATTAAAGATATTGTATAAATTATACCTGTGAACTACAAAATATAGGCAAGTACTAGTAAGGGAACTTAGAATGGTGTTGGCATAAAGGCTTGTCGAAAGAAGGAAAAATAGTAAAAGATTTTCGTATTATGTTTGAATACGCTGTTTTTTTGTTAAATATTAAAATATAATGATATATCCCACTTATTTCCAAAGTATAGTCTGGCAAATATGTTATTGATAATGGGAAGCACGCGCGGCAAATTGCGCAGAAAGCGTATTTTGATGTCTGCACATAGACACCCGCTCACGCCGGACCGATTCCCCGTAAGGGCTCGCGGGGAATCGTTGCGGGGTGTGACCGGGCTACGGTACAGTCGAGTGCAACGCTATCAGTTCATTACTATGAAATATGAATATAATATCATATGATAGCATCATATATGCGGAATGGCGTAGTAGAGCATATTTATCTAGTAATATTATAAAAATTAGTAAAAAACACCAAAGCAACATGCAAAATGAAGATATGGTAAATTGAAAAATTAAATAAAAAACTGAATTAAATTATTATAATGAGGCCACATACAAATCTTCTCAATCCAAATTCAATAAAGAAAGTTAAATTTAAAAAGTAAAAAGTAATATAAAACAAGCAAACAAATACAAGATTTTGGCGTTAGGCAACATGCAAAATCAACTTATGGGTAAGTAAAAAATTTTTTAAATAATGGAAATAGAGGTCTTAACAAATAAATGATGTTAATAAATTATATCTCCAAATTAAATCAAAATTTTATTACCGTTTTATTTAAAACGTTAATTAATGCATGCAAGAAAGTAAAAAATAAAAATTAACAAATAATAAAGCAAATAATCAAAACGGTAAAAGGCATTTTTGTTTACAATTAATTATATTCTTGTTTGAACAATATAATGTGAGCTCAATAGTACCTTTAAAGATGTGTGGGTGCGAATTTCCTGTAAGGACGTAGCGCTCACACTGACGCACAGTAACTTGTATGGCAAAGGGATACCTCACTCTCATTTTTTTTTCCCCAAAATTTATTTAAATAATTTACCCAATATTTTTTTTATATATATATATAATCTTAAATATTGCCACATATTTCTTTATCCATATTGCATTGTATATAAGCTTGTATTATGCATACTGAATGTTTATGTTGTACATAAGTGTGTATATATATATATATATATATATATATATATATATATATATATATATATATATGTGCCACATGTGCCATTAGATATATAAGCAGAAGCTTAGAATTGATTAATTATTTATTGACAAAAAAAAATGATTATACTTTTCGGGCTAGTCTTGATTTTATTCTCGACAACAATGTATGGAACAGCTGATTATTTTTCGATATTTACGTATCCTCATAAAATTTTCGTTTTGTATAATTAACTACAACATAAACATGATAGACAGATATTTTAATTATCGTATAGGTAAATGTGATTTGCTAAGCGTGGGGTAAAACAACATAACAGGGTAACACTGATCGAACGTTCTCTGCGCATAGTATACTGCGCAATTTGCCGCGCGTGCTTCCCATTATCAATAACATATTTGCCAGACTATAACAAATTTTAAACATTGAATAACCAGAACCCGCCACATGATGTGCACGGCGGGTGGAGCTGACCGAAGCTATGTTACGCAAAATTTTGCAAAATTTTTGCCAAAATTTTTCCAAATTTTCTGTTTAGTCCGCACGCGCTGGATAAGGTTAGTTAAAATTCAATCTGTGCGCGTGAATTTCAAAACGTTCTCAGAAACTGCAATTACAAGTATAACCAAATAACTTTCATCGTGTCGTCCACAACGTTCCTGCAAAATTAAGAGCTGTAGGTAACGGTCTAGGCTAGGAGGTGTAGCATTACAACGAAACATACTTTTGACCACTAAAAGCTTAAGAACTCAATTATAACACGAAATGCACAAAATAAAATAGTTCAATTTGACTATGATGTTTGTGGGTTTGATTCTCAATACTCAGAAGAATTTTGATTAATATTCTTATTTTTCGATTTCCTACTGATTAGACCAAATGTAACACGGATCATTGTAGTTCTACTCAATAAACCTTAGAAAATAGAAACATGTTTTTACAAGACAGTTAACGTTCGGTAAATGATATAAGCAAAAAATTTTATTGAAACAAAGAAATAAATGAAAGAAAGCAAGCATACCGTAATAAATCTACACATTCAATAAGATTTTATATTACTGTTCAAGTATTCATCTCGTTAACGTAGATTGTATAGTGTACACTATACAAATTGTTGATTAACGAGTATCGACTATATATAAGTAGATATTAGGGTTTATTATATTTAACATTGTACACACATGCGCGCAACCAACCAAAGTGGTAATAAAAGTTAGAAAGATCTATAAATTTAATTAAGAGAAAGAAAATCTATAGTTAAATTTTTTTTTGCTTTCAAATTACAATTTTTTATCCAAGTCTATAATTGACACTTGTCAGATGTCAAGTGAAACCTTAATATTTTATCCTTTGTCTCGGCATCTTAAAACGCAAGAAAAATTTAAAATAAGGGTTCAATGGGCTAACATATTTTCTCCTGCAGTCATTTTAATTTTATTAAATATGGCTTGGAGGAGTCACGGTATAAATAACGCTGATATGGTTCGAAATTTGAGAGGTAATTAATTTGTTAATAAACAGTTTTTAAATGAAATACTAGGCTATCTATAAAATATTATTACATTAAATAAATAACATAAAATAGTCCACAATAAGTGACCAAATATAGTATATTACATATAGTATATATATATATTTTTAAGTACTATGACTTTATTGTTTCTATTTTCAATTACAGCGAATGGGATCATAAAATCTGATATAGTTGCAAATGCAATGGTTGCCGTTGATCGGAAGAATTATTGTCCACATGCACCTTACCATGATTCACCGCAATCAATTGGATATTCTGCTACCATTAGTGCTCCTCATATGGTAAATATTATTTATTTACCAAAATATTTGTGATTTAATCAGTATTTTTATATTTTTTTCAAAATGTCATATTGATAAACAAATATGTTACAGCATGCTCATGCCTTAGAAATATTAAAAAAGCAACTGATTCCTGGTGAAAAGGCCTTAGATGTTGGATCAGGCTCTGGTTATCTAACCTCTTGTATGGCATTTATGCTTGGAGAGACTGGAAGAGTTATTGGAATTGATCATATTCCAGAGCTGGTATCTCTTGCTACTAAAAACATTAAACATGACAACCCAAAATTTCTCTCCTCAGAAAGAGTCAAACTAGTTGGTTAGTTAAAATTTCATAAATGTTAATGTAGCCAGTATTGCTTTGAATATAATATTGAGTAGATATTCATGGAGTCTATTTATTAATTAAAGTTTCTACTTTTAGTTGGTGATGGACGCATAGGATATCCTTCAGAAGCTCCATACAATGCCATTCATGTTGGTGCTGCAGCGCCTACTTTACCAAAAGCTGTAAGTCTAATTGTTATTTAAAATATATTTATATATAAAAATTACTAACAAATTTCAATATTGGATTGGTACAAAGTATCTGTGTACATAAAATAAATACTTACGATTTTGATGTATTTATTTTCTGTATGCAGTTGGGTAGTCAGAGAAATTAAAGTTAAGACATGTAAGTAATGTTAACTTATGTTTCATTAAAATAAGCTTACATGTATTTTTTTCATTTATTAATCAGAGAATAAACTTCTGTTCAGTCATTTTTATAGTGGAAATAATTTTTATTATGTTTTTTTTCAGCTTGTTGAGCAGTTGAAGCCTGGGGGTCGTCTCATTGTACCTGTAGGGCCAGAAGGAGGGGAACAACATCTTACACAAGTATGTTCAATAAAATATCTACTATAAAAAATAACAATTTTATCTAAATTTGTTAATTTCGCCTTTCATTCTGTTATTCATTTACTCTTTATAAGAATCGTTTTTTAATGATAATATATAAAATTTGTAGTGGAAACATAAAAATTGAGCATGTTAAAGTCCCTAGTATGTATCTAATGCTTGAAATATGTTATATGATAAACATATTATGATAACATCATATGTTGGTTTGTCTGACTATTGTGGGGCAATGTGAATGTAAATTGAATACATAAAATTGTATTCACAAACTTTTACCAATAAATTTGAAGTAAAGATTTTTAGTATAGAGGCTATCGTGTCTCAATGGTACAGCATCTTTCTGAAAACGCGACGGTTGCACTCCGAGTTTGGAGACTGAATTATTATTTTTTTGCTCCACAAAGAGTTTGGTATTTACCAGAGTGAAGAAATAAAAATATTAAATGATTCATTGGCCTTTCAACACGCAATATCTCTAAAATTGGGCCTAGGGAACAGAGTTACTAAACTATCCTGATACCTGCGGGATACATTATGAATTAGCTGGTAAAAGATTCTTATTTTACAATAATATACATATATTTTTCCTTTGAAGGTGGACAAGGCACTCGATGGCACAACAACAACAAAAAAGCTGATGAGTGTTATTTATGTTCCCCTCACAGACAAAAGCCACCAGTACCGTGAGTGACCCCGTGTTACCCTCACAATAATTTGTACTATAATTGCAGTGGTCATTGTAATCACTTACTTTGCTTCCTAAAGAATTCCCTGTGATGATGACTTTTTCTCAATCATGAAATGCTTGTAAATATTGTTTTTATATATATATATAAATAAAGATATAGAAAGCAAATTAAGCAATCTCTTTTAAGATTGATATCTGGAAAATTAAATAAAGCATGTTTTGCAATAATTCCTGTAATTTTCTAACAAATGCTATTGGACTATAATCAAGATAAAATCCATCTATATAGTATTTAGAAAATAAACGAATATTGCTGTATTTATCATGTGATTAATATATTAAAAGCCCTATTTATACACACTTTCTACAAACATAAGAATGCCGAGCACAAAATAAGCAATTTATAAGCCATACCAAAAACTAATATAAGTTTTGTGTTTTAGGTCCTTGGCATTAGACTGCCATGTTATGCGACAAAACGAGACTCCAATTAAATAATATGGCATTTCAATTATATATAAATAGTATTTTTTAATTGGTAAATTAAAGTTATTTATAAATAATTTTTATTCTGTAGCGTTCTGTACATTTCAGTGTAATAAATTAATATTCCCTTAAAAAGCAATGTTTCATTTTGCATTTCTAAACAGTTTTCCTGTAAACTTTTTTTTTACAAATGTTTTTGATTTGTCTGCAGAGTTGGCTTCGGCTTTCATGTGCAATATTGAATATAATGTGTCTGCTTCGTTTTTATTTTCTATAATCTCAAACAGTTGTTCCTGCAAAATAGGATTGTGAATTTGTAATCATAATACCGTGTGTCACTATAATGTATTAAACACTAAATAAATCAAAAATATATTCTCTTCAAGTGTGTTTTGAACCTACAATCATTATATAATGTCTCAAATTAAAATACTATAATAAATTCCAAATATCTTGACTGCTGTTATGGTGACAGTAATTAAGTTTTATAAAAGGAAACTAACTTTTCTTAAATTACTTTATAAAAGCTTCTAGCGAGGAAGACATGATTCCACCTCCAATACATCATGTATAAACAAATATTATATCTTCCTTTATCTACTTATTCTTATTATTTCTTATTTAGCATAGAATAATTAGACTAAAGATAAAACAAAAATAAAAGATGTCAACAAAAGAGATAAATAGTGTGGACTTTATGGTTTATGATGAAATATTTAAAATAAATAATATAATATATCAAACCTGTGTGAGAGTAACTAAATGATCTAACGAAGTTCCCCTGTTCATAATCCTAGTGATATTTTTAGAAGTGACGCCTGGTAGTTTCTGTACAAAGTCGTGCACTAGTATATTACATCTTTCGTAGTTCATATCCTCGGCTGTATTGTCGCCACTTAGGGCCGTTGCCTCTTCCACATTTGGATTTTTACGGCCTTGCTAAAATACACATACGTGAGAAAGTAATTACTAATAGTTCTATCAAAAAAAATGATTTAAGCATAGAAATACATATGCCACTAGGAATAATATGTCTTTGAAAATAATTTAAAATGAATGTAGGGTTATGGGTTCGGAACCCACTTGAGGAAATAAGTTTTTTTCATTTTCTCAGATTGCTAAGAAGACTTAGTTCTCTCTTCTTACCCTGCCATAGGCAAGATACAGTGTAAAGCTAAAAAAATAAAGTAAATTATTATTTTACTTTGAGTTCGTAAAACAATTCAGCCGTGGCATACGGACTCGGAGACCACACAAGTTTGAGTCTTGGAAAGTGTATAGTTAGGAGCTGTAACTTCTGTTGAATATCAGCCCCGGATATGTCCGTGGAGACCACAAAATTTCCCTGTAATTGACAATAATAATTACATATTAATTAATGTATACAGCGCCCTATTTTGCTTCCTTAGCTGAGCAAGAAAAATATTAAATACTTCATTCCGTGGGCATTGAACGCACAACCGTCGCATTAACAGCACAAGCGTACCACGGCGGGCTCAAAAATAGAAGCGGATTTCGAATTAGTAAGAGGATGGTCGAAACCGGAAGAGGGTGCTACTGTACTACTGTTCTATGTGTATAAATCACAAGTTAGAGATCCTGACACATCACTGAAGAAGGACTTAAAAGAAAGACACCCCCTTTACATCCATTTGTCCCTCGACGGAAACATCGAGTGTGCGGAAAATATATTTTAACATCTTTTGTCTGCAGGGCCACTACAGGTACATGTTTGAAAATATGTCTGTAGAAATTTTTAACCATTTTAAAATGTTATTCCACACTTAGGAAAGAAAAATACTTTTCAGAAAACATAAATATTTTAACGTCTCCTCTTGGAAACCGTCAAAGCTCTGCCATCCCAATTCTTTGTATATAATGCATTGATGAGAACGTATGGCTTAGCGGTCAGAGCGCTTGGAGGGTTTCCAAGAGGCACGAGTTGAAATCCCACTACATTCAATTTTTTACATGTTTGCTGAAATTATATATCTGTGGATTTTTTTGATAACATACAAATGTTAAGTAATATGTGACCTGTAAATTGAACGGTTTGTTCTGATCAAACTCTATGAGCAGTATGGGGCGGCTGTAGTTGCGGCACATCTGCGTACACTGTGCGAAGAGGCGCCCGGAGTTCAGGGACCCGATCAGGTCCGATATGGACTTCCTCTCCACGCAAATGTCCGGCGTGAGGATGTAATCGCCGATCTATTAATTTGCAAATGTTAGGAATTAAATAATATTGAAGAGTAAAGCCATTACAGTTTAATCGTTTCGTTAAAAGGGAATTGAACCCACAACGGTCGCGTTTACAATAATACACTGCGCTGTGACACTGTGCTACGACTGCCACTATTTTTTTCATATTATTGTATTGTTATCAATACTTGATAACTATGCAAAATTTAAAATAATTCGACGTTTACAAGTCGGTCAAAATTACGTTCATAGTTTCCGTTACATGGTGCTAAAAATAGAGGAAATTCATTAAAAAACAATATACAGATGCAGATAAGAAAAAAAATGTGCTACCTTCATAATGTAAAAAAATATATAATAAATTTAATTTATTTATCTTTTAATTATATCAAAAAATAACTTTTTTTTTTTCAAAAACCATGAAGCTCGTACTATTTGTATACTTACAGTGATAGTTACAGGTTCTATGTTTATTCCCTGTTTATGTAACAAGGCGGGCAGGTCTGACCGAAATTCTCTCATATCAACTATAACCATTGGTTTCTCTTTAGTTTGTAGTTGTCCCCCTAAAAGGGATAAATTAAAATATAAATACATATTTTTTAAAATTGTATATTAATTTGATATATTTGTTTCTTCATACCTGCCTTCCTTGTATCAGTTGATGTGTCTTCTTCTTCAATATTCATATTAAAATATTCATCAGTTTTTCCATCTTGGTAAGATGGCACTACCATAACCTAACAAAAATATATATTTAAAAGATATTGCAAGTATAAAATAAGAAACGGGGAAAGGAAATGAAAATAAATGATACCCTCGACTGAACCCAAAACCGTCACCTTTATAGTCAGACACTGTCCAGGTCTACAATCTATTATTATACAATATTTTTTTAAGTAATTACTAACACTTTTCGTTTGTATGAGTATTTCAAATGCTTGCTTCTCCCTTCTCAGTGAAGTAAGATACGCCTGTTCCTCTACTGTCTTGTCGTGGATAACAAAATAAACTTTACATTTCGTCTTATCAGGTTCCTTCTTGCATTCAAAAACTTCTATTTGTCGCACTGCAGATACGTCACTGTGGTATAAAATAATATATTCTGGTCTTAATGATTGTAGTGTTTGTTCTAATGAAAAGTGATTGCCATTTTGTTTAAATGTTTGTATGCAAATAATAGGTTTTTCAACTTCGAGTTGGGTTAGATCTAGGTTGTCAATCTGAAAACAAAAGAATACATACATATTTTAAGAAACATTTAAATTTAAAAGTTTTCCTTTTTGATTAAAATTTGTGATAGTAGTCAGCTTAGTACTAGTGAAATATTATTATTATTATTATTTTTTTTTTTATATGGAATAGGCTTGCGTTTGACCGCATCAAGTCTGGTGAGCGTTGATGCGGTCTACGGTGGTGCACACTTGCCTAGAAGATACCTATTCACCCTTGCTTTGAAAACCCCCACATTGTATGTCACAGGAAATACAGATGCCGGCAGTGAGTTCCAATCTCTCGCAGTGCGGATAAAGAATGTAGCCTCAAAGCGTTTCGTTCGTACGGTAGGAATTTCTACCGTGTATGGATGACGTAAAGCTGTATTTCTGGAAGTTCTGAGGTAAAAAGGGGCTGGGGGAACCAAGCTATGTAAATCATGGGCACACTCTCCGAAGTGTATCCGGTAAAACACAGACAGAGATGCAACCCTACGCCGGTGGCTAAGGCTCTGCAGTTGAGTTTCAACAAGGGTCCCGTCATTGATTAGCCTTCTGGCTCGTCTTTCAACTGACTCTAAGGTCTGTAATTGGTACTTGGCAGAACCATCCCATAAATGAGAGCAGTACTCCATACATGGTCTAACTTGTGCTTTATACAGTGTGAGAAGATGTTGAGGTGTAAAGTACTGTCTCACCTTGGAGAGGACGCCAAGTTTCTTAGCAGCCAACTGAGCTCTGGACTCAATGTAAGATCCAAAGTTAAGAGTGGATGAAAGAGTAATGCCAAGAAGTTCAAGGTGGTCGCTTAACGGGACCGATACATCTCGAAACGAGGGGGATAATTCGAATGGCCTTTTTTTCGCGGTGAACAGACACGCCTGGGTCTTAGTGGCATTAAATCTGACCAAATTAGCATCTCCCCAATCGGAGACTGCTTTGAGGTTCAAATTAAGGCGCTCAACCATAGCATCTCTATGCGATTGTATTTCAGGCCCACTTGCAGTTGCTTTAGCCATATAGCGCTCTACAACAGTGCTGTCATCTGCGTATCCAAGAATTCCAGGAATGAGTAAATCATTTATATGGAGCAGGAATAGAGTTGCAGAGAGCACTGACCCTTGAGGAACACCGGCATTTACATCCATTATATCAGACGAGTAGCCATCCACGACTACACGTATTGATCGGTCCCTCAAGAAGTCCAAACGTGTCAAAGTGCCAAACCCTGTCGAAGGCCTTTGAGATGTCAAGTGAAACGGCCATTGCCTCACCATACCTCTCAATGGCCTCACTCCAGAAATGAGTGACATACGCTAGAAAATCCCCAGTAGACCGATTACGCCGAAAGCCATATTGGCGATCACGAGAAGGTCGTTTGTTTCTAGGTATGCCAAGAGTTTATTATTCAGAACACGTTCCATGACCTTACAGATTATAGACGTGACTGAGATTGGCCTGTAATTGGCAGGGTCGGCGCGACTGCCCTTTTTGGGCATTATAAATGCATATAACAGAAAGACAGAGCACTCCACTCCCTTTACTCCTATCCATAGCTACTTATGTGTTTCTGTTTCTCTGGGCTAATTTTTGTGGGAAGATTTCACTTTAAGATTGTGTGGGATCCGTTTTACCGCGCGTGGTCGTGGCCGTCCTAAAGTTAGGTGTAGATGGTTGTGCAAATTAGATTTTAAGATTTATTCAAACTTTTGTTTATTTCCTTCCCGAGCGTATAAGCGCAGAAGTTCAGAAAGCCTAACTTCAGGGCGGCAACGACAGATGGGAGATCCATAATTCCATACTGTAGTTAGCTCATATATAAAAACACAAACCTGTGAAAGGGATTCAAACATATTTTCATCTCGCTTTGTTTTCTTACTTGTATTGCCCACTTGAGTGAGAGTTAAAACATAATTTGATTTATTAAAATCTTCTATATCCACATTTTCTTCACTTTCTTCTTTTATTTCCAAATCACTTGCAGAAGAACCTCCTGGTTCAACTTTTTTTTCTGTTTTAATAGGTATTTGTTTACTTAAGTTTTTATATTTGGTAGATGCTGCTGTTATCGTTATTTCTCTCGTAAAAGCTGTGTAGAATAAGTATCTATTTTCACCCATAGTTAAAAGTTGGTTAAGTTGATAACAAGATTTATTGTCTTGACAGAGTATTAATATTTTTGTGTTTTTTAATGATCCATTTTGTTTGTTTCTAACTTCTGTTGGTATTTCGTTTACTAGTAAATCAATCAAGACTTTCCATTTGGGCGACGATTCTGGATCAAATTCTGTAATATTATATTAATATTCACATAAGTATAATTTCATTTTAGAAAGTAGATAAGTACTATAGTGAAAAATTATTGTTTTATATTTGAATATAATATTATTAACATAATAACTAAGTAACTTTACATTCAGTTTTTGAATCATTGGTTGGAACGTAGCGGGATTTGTGGTATCGTTTGTTTTGGTATCGCGTAAATAATTAAATTATACACTTGAAAAAACACAGGTCTACACACTAAGCCTATGATAAAGATTATTAAAAGGTTTTAAATTATTATATTATAGGAAAGTGTATCACATTCTTGATTTTTTTAAAATAACTACTGATAATAATATGATTTAAGACCATCCTGGCGCAGCGTATGACTGTAAACACGACTATTGTGGATTCGATTGCCACTTGAGGGAATGAGTTAATTCTAGAAAACTGGGCAGAAAGAGAAAAAAGAAGTTTAATTCTTACCATTACTGTAATTAAAAACTCTTCTTTTAGCCAACTTAAACAGTTGCTCAGCCGAGTCCAGGAGGATCCAACCAGAATTAATTTTAGCATACTCCGGTGTCCTGTATTTAGTTGCTAATGAATAAAATGACACTGAGTCATCATGGATAAGATTTCTGAAAAAGAATGCATACATATTTTATTTAAAATATAATTACATTAAGCGGCGTTGAGTTACGGCACTAAGCGGAATACGCTGTCTTGAAACTAGGTTTGAATTCAAAACATATTTTATTTGAATGGACTTTTGCAACTAAAAGCAGAATTTCTGTTGAGAAAAGCTAAGCTGCAAGAACTTCACAATTTACCACATATATTTTAGTTTACTATATCAATGACACAATTTTATAAAACCATACTGCCCGTGAGACCTAAGTTGTGATTCGCTTGCTTGGCCTAAGCCAGATAATACTTTATTTTGACAACCTGGTTATTACCTCGAGTAGTGATAATGATAGCAGTGTCACATATTTATTTCTTAATATTTTATTTTTATGTTTGTTTTATTAAAAGTGAAAGATAAAGTTAGAACTGTCACTGTACAATAACGGAAAAATATATGTGGTGACATACAATTTGATGATAAAAAAACGGTCCACATAACGCTGTCCTTGATGATATAATGGAAAGATTAATTATTAACTCAAACGAAACATCTGACCAGAGTAAAAATTATAGGGATGCAATGTCTGGTACAGAAGAATTGTTTTATTGATATTATACACCATAAAATTTTTCTCCTCTCACTCCTGAATCGTGTAGAAAGGTTTGCTTTTTAGTGCTTTTTTTTACAGTACTACACATTTCTATAGTAGCAAACTTGAAACCCTTGAAATAGATTGTGACTTTAATTATGCAGACATTTATATTTATTTTATTATATACATAATCAGATCCTTAAAAAATATTAAAATAAATTATTATTCTAGAAGGGGTTGGCACTACTCAGTAACAAAGCCTAAGTAAAAAAAAAACATAAATTAGCTTTATGCTTTATCCAAGCATAAAGCTAATTTAGCAAGCGGGGTTAGAGAGAATGAAATATCAAATTGATCTTGCATTCTGTCCTTCCTTCATCTCTTTCAAAAACCAGAACCTTCATCTTATTCACATTCAGCAATTTTTAGGAGCTATAAATAGGGGTTAGGCCACTGTAAATTTTTTAAAAAATCGATTTTTTTTTATTGGCTTAAAAAATAGTTTAAACCCTCTAGAATCAGGAAAAAAAGGTCCCGTGCGAAAAAAATGTTTTTATCCTTAGGAAAATTTTAATGTACAGAAAAAAGAGTGCATTGATCAGGTGCAAAAACGCCATTCGTATTTTTTCACTCGATTGCGAAACCTGAAAAAAGGAACAAAAGGTCTCGGGGGAAAAGGCAACCTAACTGCCAAATTGATTGACGAACTAACCATTTATTACGGCTTGGCAATCCGTCGAAATCCCGATTCCATCGAAAATATGAAAAATGAGATCTGGGTAACTCTTTTTCACAAAATGGCATCGAAGCCGACGCCAAACGCATTACGCACGCGGAGACATCTCTGAGTGACGCGGCAAAAAGTGCGCGCGCGCTCCAAAAATCCACCAGAAAAGACGAAGAAGACGAAAATTTGGACATCGAAGGACAAATGTATGGTGCTGGGATTGCAGACTAACGGTAAATTATTTTTTTACCTTATTTTTTTTATTTTTTCCAATAGAAAACTATTCGTACAACTTTAAACGCGTTTTTCTCGAAACACGGTTTTTCGAAATGGCACGCAGCATCACTCGAACAATTTTTATTTTTTTTACTTGAAATTTTGACCAGATGTGAACATTAACATTCTCTAGTGATTGTCGATCGGGTTTTTCAATAACTTTATTTATTGATTTTTTATTAACAAAAAACTAGCCGTTTTTTTCGTCAAAAATCAATTTTTTTTTTTCAAACGCACGCCAAATCCACAAAAATTGATATTTTTTAAAACCCGATCGACATTCTCTAGCTATAACCCTCTAGATTCATGGTTTTTTTTTTGTTCTAGATGCAAAAGTGCACCAGTAGTGCTGCGTGCCGCGGACCCCTGCTTGCAAAACATGCCCCGGGAAGATAGCTGTGGAACCGCCATTTTGTTTTTTTTTCGTTGTAAAAAAATTTGATAATAAAGTTTAATGTATGCCCGATAACATCCTTAAAGTTTTTTTTCAATTACCTTCAATTTTAGAAGCAAAAAATTCGTGAAAAAACCTTTTTTTTGGACCGTTACAGTGGCCTAACCCCTTAAAAAAATAAAAGTTTTAAATTCATTATATACTTACATAATCATAGTTCTCAGTATTTTTAAATCTTGGATATATTCTTTTGTCCGTGTGCTAAGTTGATGCCAAACACAATCTAATTGAGACTGAAGAATTTTATGAAATTTCTTTGTAATACAATTTTCTAATGTTATTTCCTTCACATAAAAAAAACCAATTATTAATAAGATAACTAGATACGCAATGCCTCTAAAATTCGGCTATTCAGCCTCTAGAATACTAAAAAACTACATATAATTTTATAGATAATGGTATGAAATACTTCATATACAAGTCTAATTCACACTTGGCTGGTTTTTTAAATTAAATATATGTATATAATATGGAACAAAACATACCTGCATATCAAGTGTTCTATTGATACTTTTTATTTGCTTAACTGTGTAATTCATGATATCTAACAGACAAGTTTGTATTTGACTCATGGTTGTTGTTAAAGAAACATGTAATTCAACAACTTCCGCTTGCCTGCTTTTTAAACTTTTAATTACTGTACCATGAAACCTAAAACATTCAAATAGTATAATAAAATGTTTTTTTTTTTGTTTTTGCTTCACATTGTAACTTGCACATAGCAATATTGCAAATGGACCTGTGTGGCAGAGCATTCAATGCATAAGTTTGTCTTGCTACCAGAACAAAGAAATAAAAATAATTTCCTTAGTGGGAATCAAATACACAAACATCGCATATACAGTCAAACACTCTGCCACTGCACTACAACAGCAAAAATATTAATTATTGTGAGTAAAATAATAAATTTAAAATATAATCATAATTGTTATTGTTACCTTGGCCATAAATATAATTCTGTTACAAACAGTGATCGCATTACTTTTTCAACTTGATGATAGCCAAATGTAAAAGATATAGGTGAATGAGAAAATGCTTTAATAAACCCAGTCTAAAAAAATTGTTAAAAAATTAAAATAAATAATATTTTAAAACAATAATAATATTTTATTATAAGAATAAATTTTATATAATACCTTGTTCTTTTGTCTGTATAATCGCAGTACAAATGCTTCCTGACATGATTCTAGAACTGTATGAGCTCTTAAAACAATAATACCTGTTACATGAGATATAGGGACACGATTTTTTAACATATCAACAACTAGAATTCTTGTTGTTACAAAATGTATGCCACCTTCCAAATAGACTTTTTCCCTAAAATAATAAAATAATTCCTTTGCAAACAGTTTTCAAAATATATTTTATTTTACTATAACATTAATATTATTAAGACCTTTCACTACCAGTATTAGGCAACACAGGTAAATTGAATATTTTTGAGAAATATTTTTCTTCATATTCACTGCTGTTCAATACTAAAACTAAATTAGCAGCATCCTTATAAGTCCACAATATATTTGAAACAATAGAATTATAATTGAGACCTCTGTAAGAAAGAGAGGAAAAACGTTATTAATAGTAACATATCATTAACTATTTTAGTTCGAAAATATTAAACTTAATCTACATTCACTACTTACTTTGCAATAATTAAAAGAGCATCACTTTCAAATATATCAATAAAAATTTGTTTTTCATAGGGGAGCATAGGAAATTTAGTATCAATACTTAGTGATGGTTCTTCTTCGCCGATTTCTTCCATTCTTTAAGTTATCGACTATAGGTTTTTATAAGTTATAAGACTTATAATATAAGTAATAATAAAATATAGTGCGAAAAAGTTTGAATTTAAATTAAAATGAAGGTATAATTTGATTTGACACTTTTGACAGCTATTTGTTTTTTATGTCTTCATTCATGTGATAGGCAAAAGCATTTTGTATTTCAGCCTACGACAATTTTATAAATAAGAAATATGAATTAAGTACAGTACTACTTATTTAGAAATTTGTATGTGCTTCGTTAATGATATGAAATGACCAAATAACAAGTGGAGTCGAACCCACAACTGTCGCGTTTAGTCACACGTTTGTGCCACTGCGCCACTACGGCCTCCTAATATAATAATAATATTTATTATATTCAAATGCATCTATTAAAAAATAATTATACATATTTAATAGTATTAAAAACGCATAGTCAGTACAATTGAGATGGTAGCAGTTCATTTAACGGTAGGTAAATTTTACTATAACATATAAATATCTATATATATAAAAGGACTTGTATACTATAATATGCCTACGGGTCGGTACTAAAGTCCCCTCGTATTTTTCTTACTGTATCTATTTCATAGACAAAATCATGGCCACATATTTAATTTCTGCAGTTGGTATCGTGTATAACCAGTTAGCATTTCCGGTCGCGTCATTGATTAATCCCCTAGACGCGACTCGCTATTCGTCGTTCCGCCATTTTATTTCTTTAAAGAGTTGCTTCGGCTTCGTGTGTTATACGGGATTATTTTTTACGTGTTAAAGTGTTAAAAATTGTTTAATTTATTTGAATTGTGTTTATTTGGCACAATTCATTAAAATTATACTTGTTATTTAAGTTTAAGGTAATATTTCATTTTAATTGATACTAGTAGATATATACCGCTATACATGTTCTTGAAATAACGGTAGTATTTCAGAATGCAAATGCAAAATATGAATCAATACGGCAATAGAGGATTTGGAGGTCCACCACAGCCCCAGCGTCAAGGTGGTCGTCGAGGTAATAATCGGGGTGGATTCCGTAATTCTCGCTTCGAACACAATCAAAGAGGACCAAATAATCTTGGAGGTCAACGTCCTCAGAATGAGGTCAGTATTTTCAATCTTTTGCGTAAACTACAATGCATCCGTGGATGCTTAAAACAATACTATGAAGTAGATATATCGAGTGTCTTAAGCTTTACCGCCATCTTGTTTTCCATCCCAGAAATTTAGTGTAAGCGCAACCTATCATCACTTTAATGCATGCATTTAGATATAAAAATGGTAATTCTTTTTGTAAATCAATGTTTGTGATAATATATGTATAAGACTTATTACCGTTGAGGTCAAATTATCGCTCTGTTTAGGTAATGAATGTGATGATCTGGCATGGGAATATGTCTAATAACTTAGCATAGCTTTTTTTTGCATTGTTATAAGACTGATAGTAGTTAGAACTTTTTCCATTCAAAACTAAGCTACTTTGATATATTTTATTTACAAAATTTGCATTAATTTATAGTTGATTAAAAATTTTAGCCAGTAAAACAACATGAAAAACCTCAACAGCAGCAAAATCAAGCTCCACCACCTAAAGAGCAAGATGCGCCAGCTCAACCTCAACAACAGAAAAAGCAGCCTCAGCAGCAACCACAGCAGCAACAACAACAAATAAAACCACAACAAAACCAACAAGCAAAGCCACAAAACCAGCAGCCAAAACCACAACAAAATCAACCACCAAAACCACAACAAAACCAACAACAAAAACCACAACAACTTCAACAATCCAACCAGCAACAGCAAAACCAGGGTAACATGACTAAACTGGATTCGCAGGATCAAGTGGATAAATCTAATATGTCTAATGAACTTAAACAAAATCAGAACAATCAAAGCTCTTTCCAAAAGGTATGTTATGTCTATTAATTAATTCCAATAGTTGGGTGTTAAGTTAAAAAATATTAAATTACCCTTTTTTCTTACTTATGTATTTTTTTGATAATAACAATTATAATTTAACCTAAAACTTTTAGTCTGCTAGACAATTCCAATATTATCTATTCTGTATTTCTATTAACTCATTTGCTAAAAACTTGTACCACAATTCAAATTCTATTTTTAAGCTTACCAATATTTGCCACAATTTAATATGATTGATTTGCGCTTGTGCAGGGCCCTCCTCCCAGATTGATGGACATTGGGCAGGAACACAATCAAAATGTAACTATCTGCCTATCTAAAAATTAATATATTTTGGAACAGTTCTCTCCAATTTAATGAAACTAATTTTGCAGAACATGAATGGAGGTAATTTTGGTGGCAACAAAGGAGGGTCGTGGGGTCCAGGTGGCCATCAAGGTAACAGGCAAGGTAATTTTGGCCCAAAAGGTTTTAACCAGAAGCATGGTGGCCCAGGTGGACCAGGCGGACCAGGTGGACAGGGACCTGCTCGCAATCAACAAAGAATGTCTAATCGTGGACCCCAACAAGATGGAGGAAAACCTGTACAGAGAGAAGTATGTTAACTTTTATTATACATTATTTAATGTTTATTAATTTTATTTATTATTATTAGAATTTACTACATTTTTTATAATAATGAGTCACACCAGCATTATTTGTTCTCAGTATATATAAAAAATAGCAAAAGAAAGATAATGTGTCTATTTTTTTTTTTTTCAAAAATGACTAGATATTAAACATTAAAGTACCAGCCTCTGCAACTGTCTGGCTAAGCGACCACACTAGCGTGTATAAATTCAATTGTTTTTTAATAGTAAATAAATAAAATGGTTAAGAAACATTCTATAATCCCTAGGGGCCAATCGTGGCTCAGGAACACAAGCATGTGACTGTTACTGTGACAGGTTGTTGGTTCGTTCCCCACTGGATAAAATAAAATATTTAATATTTTCATTTCTTCACTCTGGTGTTGAGGCATAGAGCGGCATTAAGTTTTGCCACTCAACACACAATGCCTCTAGAATTCGTCAGAAAGTAGGGAGCGGAGTGTCTTAACACTAGGTTCTCTCTGCCTACCCTGCTACATGCCGGATACAGTGTGAATCAGAAAAAAAAATATAGTCATTATACAGTGTTTTTGTCATCACTACTTTAACCCATATAGACCCGCCGTGCCCAAATGGGTACACCTACAATAGAACTCTTGTTTTTTTTATATTTTTATTTTTATGCACCTTATGTCTAGAATTGTAAAGATAAGTAGTATATCCTTAGGTTGTAGCCGTAAAATCCAATTTAAAATTTTTTACAATCGTTCATTTCGTGCCTTTTGTAAAGCTGTTTTATGAAATCTGTGAAGGCAAAATGTAAGTATATTTATTTTTAAATTTTTCTTCTAAATACATTTGTTTTGGTACAAAACATACTTAAGTACTTAGTATTCTATGTAATATAATTACATTTGATTAGAAAAGAAGAGTCGTAATAGGACAAATTCAACTTTTACGATGCTGTCCCCAATTGGGGCCAATGGGCACATCAGAGGTCAATTTTTATGTTTTTATATGCATGTCCATCCAAAGTTCATAATGACTCTTAGGATATTTAGCGGTCGCAATGAATATAAGGGTCTTCAAGAAGCAATCGCAGTTGTAATTATTGAAGAAAAAGACTTCGGAGAGGTATATTTAGTTGCACTGCCTCTAAAACCAGGTGTGGTAATCGACGAAGAAGAAGATGTAGATATACAAAGCACTGCTAATCTGCCTGCATACTTCTAGAAGCATTTATCAACCTTTTGCTAAGAGACGTAGAGGAACCGTAATCTTGAGCAACCCCATTGGTGTAAAAGTGATCCAACTACGACTTATATACAAGGTCGTTTTGAGAAATTTAAGAATTGTTAAAAGATGAAACTCAGCAGTAAAGGATATGAAAAGAAAAACCGAGCCGATTTTGATTACTGCTTTTACCAAGTTAACTAAATTTTATTAGTGCTAAGGTTTTACAGTGTGGTATGGGAGGGGTTGATCAGGCTGATCAATCTTTTTACCTATATAGCAATGCTGTACGTGGCAAAAAATGGTGGTGGGTTTTATCCACACATACATAGGATATTGCTGTTGCAAATTCGCGGCACCTGCACTTGCTAACTAATATAAACAGGATAGATTAGCTTGATTTTTTCGTTACATCGCTCGTCACGATTTAAGAGACGAAAACATCAACGTATTTATGCGACCAGCAGCTTCTGAAGTACCAAGTCTGCAGCACCACGGGGTAGACCACTACTCCCAAAAATTTTGCTAGCAACTGAGACGTGCAATGTGCCATAAAAAAGACGCATTGATAGTGTAAAAAGTGTTATAAAACATTTCTGTCGCAAAAATAGTTTCGAAAATTTAGATACTACATGTGCCCATTGGCCCCATTTAAGGACGGCATTTTTTTATATTTATATAAAAAAATTTTTTTTTTTTACGTTTTTTATTTTCTTACATCGATATCTATCAATTATTACCTAAAAAACCTTTTAATTACTGCTAGTTTGGCTATGGGTCTAAATGGGTTAAATGAAACCACAGTTTTAATTACTCTATAAAAGTTTAATACAATTAAAATTAAAGAGATTATGCCAAAAATGAAAAAGTGATTTTTTCAAACAAAATAATGAATAAAATTATCATTATAAAATAAAACGCCATTTGTTAAGAACGGAGCACGCATACATAAACCTATCAAAGGGACACCGCCGCACACGTGTCATTCACGACAGCGAGTCGTAGGTATTGGCGGCAAAGTTGTTTAACTTTACAAAGCTGTATCTTTGTAAATCCTGACACAATTTTGATAAAACAAAAACTATTATTATTTGCAGGCTCATTAATTGCAGTAACTGTTATAGTAAAATTTTAATGTGTTGATGTGACTCTCTCATTCTTTTAATTCCTTAAGTGTTAATTAATGAATGTTTTTTTTAGGAACAAATACTGGCTAACAAATTGAAGGACTTGATAGGACCCTTAGTTGATTTGCCTCCGATTGAACAACCAGAAATTAAATTTAATGGAAGGAGCCGTTTGTACATTGGTAATCTTACAAGTGATGTCACAGAAGAAGAGATTATTAATTTATTCAATCAGTTTGGAGAAGCTGCTGAATTGTTTCTTAATAAAGAAAAGAATTTTGGTTTTATCAAAATGGTAAAATACTTTACTCTCTCCTTAAGTCTTATTTATTAATAAATTTTGATTACTTATTCATAATTCAACTTTTTTTAGGATTATAGGGTCAATGCAGAGAAAGCAAAACGTGAATTGGATGGTAAACTACGAAACGGTAGAAATTTGAGAGTTAGGTTTGCCCCTCATAACAGTGCAGTGCGTGTAAAAAATCTACCACCATTCGTTTCTAATGAATTACTCTATCGTGCATTTGAAATCTTTGGTAAAATTGAGAAAGCATATGTTAAAGTAGATGAGAGGGGGAAAACTCTTGGAGAAGGTATTGTGGAATTTGCGCGTAAACCCAGTGCACTAGCGGCAATTCGTAATTGTGGCGAAAGATGTTTCTTCTTGACTTCGTAAGTTTTGCAACCATATAAAAATGTACATTTTTTATTATTTAATATAAATATTACATTTTTTATTTATTTTTCAAGATCCCTTCGTCCTGTGATTGTGGAGAATTATGAAGAACCAGATGAATTTGATGGATACCCTGAAAAAAATTTGCCTAAAAAACATCCAGAATACATGCGCGCCCGTGAGGTGTGTATTATAATAATAGCCTTTATTTCTGATAATGTAACAATTTTGGATATATCACTTTTTTTCACTATTAGATTGCCTTGGGGCATAAGGCCTTCCCCAACTCCTTCCACCTAGTTCTATTTAATGCCCGTCCGTAACTGCGTAACTCTTGCGTGACTTCTGATTGCTTCTTTCCATTGTCCATGTTTATAGTCAGACCTACTACCATGCTTTCGTTGTAGAGTTCTGTTAACATAACTTGTAAATTTGACGCAGGTTCAGAGAGCAGTCTTCATCCTCTTCGTCTTTATCTTGGTGTTACTGTTCAAGTTCTCGTAGCATATCTTTTGGAATAGGCAATGCTATATCTTTGCTATTGTCTTTTTTTGGTAACTTTTTGAATGCATAGCTTTGCTATCACCATTCAATGGTTAGTATTGTTGTTCAAACTGCTTATGGTATCAACATCTTGAAATGGTTTTGTTTTGGAGCTCAGTATGAAATCTATTTCATTCTTACTTCTTCATTTGGTGACATCCAGGTTCATTTCTTTTTAACTTTGTCTTGAAGAAGGTGGTCATTATTTTTAAATTAAAAGTATTTTCTAGTTTAATGAGTTTCTGTCCTTTGTCAGTTGACAGTTTTAGATAGACCTACATGACTTTTTTACATGTAGGTCTATTTAAAACTTTCATTTGTAATTTGTAGATGGGACCACGGTTTTCTGAATCTGGTAGCTTTGAGCACGAGTATGGAACCAGGTGGAAACAACTGCACGAGCTACATCGCCAGAAGGAGGAGGCATTAAAGAAGGAATTAGCAGCCGAAGAGGAGAAACTCGAGGCCCAGATGGAATACGCAAAGTGAGACTCGACAAGTTAATATGACAATAATGAGTAATGTTAAATGAAATGGCGGTAACATATTGGGTGTGACCGTGCAGGTACGAGCACGAGACGGAGCTGCTGCGCGAGCAGCTGCGCCAGCGTGAGCAGGATCGCGAGCGCCAGAAGCGTAGTTGGGAGATGGCGGAGCGCGCCGCCGACGAGCGCCGCGACGCCGAGCGCGCACAGCTGCACCGTACCGAGGAGGAGCTGTCCGCGCGCATGCGCTTGCAGGACGACGAGCTGCGCCGCCGCCAGCAAGAGAACACGCTCTTTGTGCAGGTACACACAACCCCCACTCCGACCCCAACACGCGAACCCCACACGCGACCCCCTTCTTACTGACTGCTTGTGTTGCAGGCGCAGCGGCTCAACTCCATGCTCGACCGGCAGGAGCAGGGCATGTTTGATCACCAGCAGCCGATGGTGAGTACACTTTATACTTAAATGCCGAATATATTTTTCTATTGTGGAATAACTTTATTGAAGCATAAAATTTTAACGAATGCCTTTGATACAGATTATATGGAATTTTTAATAACTTATAAATTTATTTAAGATTTAAATTAATAAATGAATCGATTAATTTCTTGATCAATCAATGAATTCCGCGAGCAACCCTAGAGTTCCTTGATACAAACAAAAATTCAGCAAGTAATATTGCATTTTTATTGAATGGAACCAAATATCATGATAGCAGACTTAAAAAAAAAAACAATTTTCATGCATTAGAGAAAATAATGTGCTGTTTTTTCGCAATATCGTGCCTTAAATAATTATTTATAATATCAAAATCTACTACACGGGTTTTTATATAAATAACTTTTCATCAAATATGGTGTTATCAGTGATAGTTTTGTAAATTTTCACTATTTAAAGTTCAGTTTATTCAGAAAGTGATGAATTCATTTAAATTCATAAATCTATGTAAATATTAAAACATATAAAGCAGAACCAGATTTTACGTTTTCTATAATAAACTGGCTTATTTGTAACAGAATTTATATATTTTTTATATTTTGGTTTTTAAAGATGCTATTGAACGTTGATTGATACATTATGAATATTTGGAATCATTGACATATATTTTGTATATTTTAATTCTATTCATGCAGCAGTACTGTATATGTAAATTATATTCGTCTTTTTCGGGGTAGGCAAATCAAAGTCAAATTTCGTAATTAACGTTAAAACGTATAAACACCAACTCGAGCTAAACGTATAAACAAATACCAAATTTGCTGCGATTATAAAACGCCAAAATACCTATCTAAATATACTTCGAGTGTAAACCGTATATGGCGTAGATGATACGAAAATTGGCCAAGTTACCGCCCAATTTTGTTTATATGATATTTAAACATTTATATATATTTTGATTTTAATATGTAGTTTATATCGTCAAGCTGTCCTATGATTAGCCAAGGCACTTTTTTTAAAACTTTTTTTCGGGATACGCATTTGTTTTTAAATATAATTTGTTTGCCGAATTGCTAACAAAAGTAGCAAAGTGCTGATTAAAACACAAAGCTGCAGGAGAAAATAAGTTCTCTGGTCCCTTGACGCAAGATTTGTCAATGGACTGACCACAAAGGATTTATGATCCTTTCGGGGGTATTCTTGATATTTTTGTTTTATTTAACTAATTGGAGCTTCAACAATTTAATAAATCATAATAATATGATTTATTTTATAAATTAAAACATATCACAGAAATAGATAATGTTATTTTTAGCATTTTTTAACCCTTAACCTCCAAAAAAATGATTGGATCTGCACATGAACACTCTGAAACAATGGCTCTAAGCTTCGTAAAAGCTACCGATTATGGGACGCACTCTTTACCTAACCTAACTACCATTTTTTTTATCCTAACTCGACAGAATTAATCATATTTAGGTAATATTTCCTTGGAATTTCAAATTTTACTTAATATAAAGGACTGACGAGCAAAAGTAATAACAAAATAATAATATAATGTTAATAGATCTCTGAGATATGTTAGAATGTAATGTTGTACTTAAACTAATAATAAAATTAACAATAAACCTATAATATTTTTTAAAGCAATCATTTTATTGACCATTTTTGTGATTGTTACATGGCATAGGAATTATGTTTAGTCTTCATAATAAAATCAAATGAGAAAACTATCGATTTAATATCGTCGTTATTGAGAGTGCTTGCTTGCTTGCTTATATAAGATGTATATAAAAATATCAATGTATGGAAAACAAGCTAAACCTTGTTCGCGGTTGGCATGTCGTTAAATCGAGTGGCGCTATATTGAAAAGTATGACCACGACAGCCTTAGTAACTTAAGGCTGTCGTGGCGCAGAGGCAGAGCAGGACTGTAACATGAGGGATGTGGGCTCTATTACCACTTCGGGAATGCATTATTTTCATATCGTCGGTCTGGTAACAAGACAAAGCCCTGCCCTGTTGAGTTCCAATATGCAACTCCAAAAGAAAGTTTTTTGTTGTATAGTTAATATAGTTAGCTATGTTAGACTACCGTTCAGGCTATGTTTCATTTCCGAGACTGACAAATCTGATGTAAATTCATAACTCCTAGGTAAACTACGGAATAATTAAATGCTAAACAAAAGTTGTAGAGCGTGATGAGCACTTTTAATCATCATCAACATCTGGAAAAGATTATAACAGTACAGATAAAATATAGGAAACAATGAAATGCCGCCTTAGTTGTTCAGCGTTATAGACATTTTTCATCTCATGAACAAGTATAACAGTCCAATTAACTATACCATAACATGTAATAAAGTGGCTCCTTATATGAAGTTGTTACCTAAAGTAAATATGGTGGACAATTTTTATTAGCAAATACAAATAATTGATAATTTAGGACATCGTGGCACGATGGGACAGTGTAGTGATTCTCACTCAGGCAACCAACCATATCTAAATTGTTTTGTATCTTCGCTCCCGTAAGATAAAGCGTGGGATTTGAGAATTGCAAATAAACACGCAATGACTCGAATTTGGGTGGAAAACGAAGTGTCCGGCACTACGTGCTCTTTCCTTACTTGCTGCGAGTTTCAATCACAGCGGGCGGTAAATGGAGGCAGTATAATATAGGTCATAAGTCTACTCAAACGAAGATGCGGGCGGTCCGTTATGATACCTTCTTGCCGAATCACAATACATCGTAGCTATAATCAGGAAGACACAGAAGACCCAGTGATAAGTTATATATTTTACTAGGTTCTCTTTATCTAGGTGCCATCCACGAACAGGCGCACCACTCTTTCTCCTCGCCAAGATAAGGAGGACAAGGAGTAATTAATGGAGTCAGTCAGATCGTCAGTCAGATCGTCAGTCTCATTCACTCCGAACCCCTAAACTCCTCTTTTTTTAAAATAGTGGGGCGTGTCTTCGTGGATGGGCACTATCTACATGCTGGTTTTGTGTGGCTACAAACTTCTGTCAAATGTCTCTTTAAGATACGGAATCGAAGTTATTATGACTAGGATAATTGCACTTACACTTTATAACTCTTCTGTACCGCCAAAAAGTGCACTGAAGTGAGTGAGGTAACATATGCACGGTAAAATTGACCCAAATCTTTAAATATCATATAACCTCATTCTTTTACTTTATTGTTTTCTTTGAAATTTACGAATAGAAAACGTATTAAAATTTACACATTTTTTTTTTCGTTTTAGATTATATGTAATTTATTATTTTTATCATCATAACGATATTTATAAAGGGATCTAGTTTGATCAATCTTATATTCAAGTCATATATTAAAAAATTGCACATCATTGTTGTTGTTTGTGGTACTATAGGTACTTGAGATTCACAAATTACTCAAAACTATTTGACTTATATTTATTTTAAGTTATAGTGCGTGCTTATGAGCAACATGCGATATTAACAACATGTGTCTTTATTCTGGGTTGATAGTTGACATGCGAATTGCTTCGTAATTAATCGTCTCATATTAAATCGTTTGCTAAAAAGAAATTTTACATTTATCAACAGCGTACATACTGACTTTGATAGGACTGCCTACCCCGATAAATAAGCGAAATATCTAATTTGGTGATAATTTCACAATCTCTACCTTATTTATCCTTATTTATACAAACGTCTTAACGCTCATTCCTATTCACATGACGTATTACTCGACCGATTTCGATTTGAATCGAATTATTATAAAAATAGATGTGCGTAAATATGTAGTAACGTATTTTGCCAACGCTATTACATACGACAAGAAATATTGGACAGTTTTTTAATTGCTCACTTTAGGACGGAGGCTTCAGAGACCAGTACGACATGCCACGTGGAGGGTTTGACGACATGCCGCAGAATCGCGGTGGTTGGGAAGGACCGCGCCAAATGGATGATTATCCTAATAAACGCCGGCGTTTTTAAATAACGCTCGACCGCGGCTCTATACACCTGGGATGGGGGGATAGGTTCTACACCCCTCTCAATAATTCAGTCTTTGGTTACTGTCACAAGACAGCCATTTAAGTATTTTACTGTTCATTCGCAATCGATCATTCTTATCTTCAAGTCATAGTGCAATCCCAATTTGAAGTAACCAAAGGTTGTGTTACAAGAGATGAGTAGCACGGCTTGCGGATGAATTCATTTATGTACTGAATAGTACAATAAATAATAGAAATATAATTGCGAAATAAATTTTATATTACTCCTAAATGTTCAAAAAACAAGCAAACAAATTGTTTATCACTTCTAGCTCGAAATGATTTCATCTCGGGCTTGCTGCACTCATATTTTATATATATAAGGTTGGTAGAGTATACATAGTATGTATAAGTAAGCACATAGTTTCTGCATATGTGTGTTGTAGACCAATTTTTAATATTGGACGGACTACATGTCAGATTTAAAAATAATTTTATTATAGTTAGCATGGATTCTCTCAAATTGCGTTTTATCCGCATGACACCAAGTAATACTGTGTAACATGAAGACTGGTTCACGGCGAAGTCTCGCAAGCTGACGCGAAGTCACAAAATGTTATCATATGTATAACAATAGTTTAACTGAGATTTGTTTTTCTTTGCTTCAATTATTTTTTTATTGTAAAAATAAGAAGAAACTAAATAGCTTTATTTCTTTTATTAATACCAGCAAAATACTTTTCTAAAATATTTATTGTTTATAAATTATATTTAATATACCTATCTGTCTTTCTAGTATACGTTGATATAATTACTTTTTTTTGTCTCGTCACAATCGGGACATATTCGGCGGAGATTTCTTAAATGCTATTTCTTGGTTTTTGAAAATTACTAATAATAACATTTAATATTTCACATAATAGATTGTTTGTGAGAAGATGTTGTGAAGATATGTGTGAGAGCTAAAGTTTTAGTGGAAGCAGTATTTGCGATAGTGTTTGCGTAATCTTATGTAAGTTTAATTAGAAATTAATTAGGATCATAAAATCATATTGTAATTTTTTCAAAAGTTCTATAAAATAAATAATTTCTACTATATAAACACATAGTTTGTGATAGTTTTCTTTTCTACCTGTTCAGTAATAGGGAAATAAATTTTACGTATAAAGTATTTACGGTTTTCTATAATTATAATTACTCGCCTTTTTATTAAGGTAAACATATATCTTCCCAAAGTTGAATAATTCATGTAGTCATATAGTGCCATTCTTAGGCATGCTCGTGACTGTATAAGACCTACAAATCTTCCATTCATCACTTTGCAATAATATTTTGAAATTTATATTAGTGATAAGCGACGTTGTTATGACGTTAAACACATTTTTACAATTTAATAGTTAATAGATAAAAATCATCTTAATACACATATCTTTTATTTCATTAACGTAGTAAAAGTATTGCTAGTTTTTATAATTAAAGTTTTTAACGTGAATATCATCTACCTACTAAATATAAATTCCCATCATCTTTCAAAGTAAAATCGGATATCCTAACTTTGTAAAAGGTCTAGCAACATAAGCAGATGAAAATAACACTGGCGTCTAATAATTTGGGTCAGGATTAATTTTACTTTTCCTCCAATATAGAGACACCAAATTTTTCTTAACCTTTGCAGAAAAGGAGTTACGGGAGTTACTAAAGATATCCTTAGAATTATTCGAAAATAGTAAATGAAGACCATTTTTTGAGGGTGCTTTTATATACTACCTCGTCAATTGATACCTACCAAAATAATATATGTTAATCATATTACATATTACTTATCTTTTAGCTATCATATGCCATAAGTTGCAAGAAAATCTAAGTGAAATCTAAGTGCGACGATGAGTCACGCAACAGGAACATTTTCTCTTAATGTGTACGCGATGCGGAGAACTGAGTGATACAGAAGGGTCTCTCTCTCCCCTGCATGCTAGAAACGATGACATTAAAACAAAATAAAATTGTACTTGCATGCTTACCTGAGCTATGTTAAGCGATGTTGAAAAATAAGCAAATATTCGAAAAAAGAAGATAGCAATAAGAATTATATTTTGTTCAGATTTAGTCGAAGAAAAAAAAAACATTTAAAGCACAACACATAAAAATTGAGATATGAACCAAGAACGTTCACAACGCAAAAATTAAGTAGATGTGCTAACGCCATCTGCCATCTTGAGGCATCGAAATTTTGATGCGGTTATGGCGCAGAGGCAGAAAATTTGACTGTCTTGATTCTCATTTGTCAAAATGTAATAATTAATATTTTCATTTATTCGCTCTAGCGTCGAGGCGAAGCGTAGCGGTGACTTCCACCGTGCATTTGTTTAAGTAATCTAAATATGGATTACTTTTTATTTTTTCCATGACTGTGAAGAACTACATTTTGCAAGAATAATTACGTAATATTTTTTTAACCATAGAAGTGGTAATTATGATGACTACTAATTAACAATTTAATATATTTTAAAAACTTTCCTTTTAATGTTACCCAGAATGAAATTTGAAGATTTGGTAATCGGCACGGTTGGTCGCCTGTACAACAGAGTTCCAATGCACGTATAACTTTATCTAGTGGTAAAAAGAGCTTTTAAGATATACGAATTTGAAATAAAAATTGATTGTTACGCAACACGTGGAAAAGCTTATTTTTGAAAATTAAGCACTATATTAAAATATACTTAATTTTCCAAAGTTTTCAATGGTCAGAAAAGTTTTCTGATATATTTTTTTAACAATTACACGTAAGTATTATTATATTTTATATATATAGATATAAAGTTGTAACATTTATATCTGTAAGTCTATTTTTTATGTTAACACAATATTTATTGGTATGTTCTTAGCACTAACTATCTATATATAAAATAGTATTAGTATATTGTTTAGCCAATTTTAAACCATGATGACAAGGCTTTAACGTTGTCTGAAAATAAGCTTGGAAAGTTAATGTTTTATGAAACTATTCCTATAATTATTAACAAAACTATTTATTTTCATTAATATCTTATATGCATTCAAATTGCTTTTTTAAATATGGATAATAACAATAAAGAATACAATATAAATGTATTATAGATTTTTCATGCGTGTCGCCTTCCATAGATATGATTAGTATAAGTAACTCTTAACTAAAATATGCTTAGATTTAACAATTTTATTGGTAAACATGACATCTATATCATTTGTATATATTATTATTTTATATTAAGTAGCAATAAATAGAATATACTTATATTCTGTTCGAATTATTTCAAAAAACTAAAATAATTTTACGAAAAATGTAAAATGTACATATAATAACAAAAATAATTCTATAATATGGCGCTTCCTCTCAGCTTGTTGAAATTGGATAATAAGCCTTCAATTTAGTCATGTTTAATCATTTACTCTCAAAATAGAAAAATTAAATTAAAATAATTGTGTATTGTACATCTACATATATACTCGTAGGTTGCGTAAGAGCATATCTGCAGACTAGAAAAAATAAATGAAAAGTTTAAGTAATGTAGTTAAACAAAGTCCTGAGTTCTATTTGCTTAATATTGAAAGCCCGGTTAGACGAGCACGTAAAATATGAACAAGATTGTAATAATTCTATTTGGTATATTCGTCCATATTTGGGTGAATATTCAAAACACCATTCATTCTATTCATAATACCTATATGAACTGAGAAAATTGCCATCGTTTCTAAAAGTGCACAAAATCCATTTAAAATTTCGGGCGTATTGTATCTTCCTTTTTATGTTTTAACGCTGGTGGAATCGATTGTGATATTTCCGATTCGTATCAGTTTTTTGTTCTATGTGGAATATTGTAACTTTTTCGTCTATTTTAACCGGGCTATTAAGATAACAAGAATAGGAACTCATCCTATCCAAATTCAGTAATGTAACCAATCCTGCACTTTGAATAATTTCAAAGTGCAGGATTGGTTACATTACTGATGTGTGATTACTCTAATGAGTACCAGACTCTCCAAATATAATTCGTAGAAACACGTGAAAAGATTTTCAAACAATAACCGACAATAAACATCAACAAATTATTATTTCAAAACTGAATATTTTACTATTTCTGATATATGTTACAGTTATATAGGAACATGTACAACATTAATTGTGAATTAATTGTTTTATTTTTAGGAAATGCTTTATAACTATAGTCCATCCATTGATCCGAAAATTGTCGAAAAGTGCTGGATTAGTAACATTTTACTGTAATTGGAACTTTTAATTTTGTTGATCATTATTTCATAGAGCATGCTTAAATTGCCGCTTTAATTATTACATTAAAAGAGTATATAAAATACATTTTGAGGTCAGTCGTAGCGTAGACGCACAAACGTGCGACTGTGGACACGACAAGTCTTGGGTGCGATTCCCAACGAAGCAAATTAAATATTTTGTATTTTCATTTCCATTTCCATTCTGTGGTAACAAGGCAAAGTTCGGCGTTGAATTCCACCACTCGACGCACAAATCCCCAGAATTTGGCGGAAAATGAAAAACCGAAGTGTCTAATAAGAATGGACTGTCTGAACCTACACATACCCTGCTATACGTGAGATATAGCATGAAGCTAAAAAAAACACAAATACGGTATATTTCATAATTTAGATTTTTTTCAGCTGTATACAGTTTTACAGTAAAGACACCAGTGTAAAATTGACATCTTAACAGATTTCAGTTTTAAATGTTCCGTTTATGCATGGACAATGGACAATCGGAAGTCGTTATAATAGGTACAAACTATTATTGGCTGTCATTTTCATTATATTTATATATATTGTCAGATCACTATTTAAGTGACAAGTGACTATTTATTTCTTTACTCAGAATTTTATCGTAATTTCAAGCTGCCAATAAGTTGAAAGGTACTCTTATGCTTTTCTGTGTTCTAAAGATCATATAGTTGCAGTGTTCTATACATCATAAGGTAAACAAGTTATTTGAACTTGGGGTGGGGGACGGGGATTACAACATATTTGGGAGGCAAAAAAGTCCGTACTAATAATTTTACAAGAAAAATGTACAAAAAATTTATAAAAAAAAAAAAAGTTAAATAGGCCGTAATAGACCGTATTTGAAATTTAAATACAATGCGGCTTTGTCTGTTTTCATAAATTGTCATCATGCATAGATTATTACATCTTAATAACTTGTGTCAAAATGTACGGCCGCAGGGAATACGGCAATACCAATACCTCGGCGGAAAGTAAAGATCAGAGCAACTTTCCGGCTCATGCCGGAGGTGTGGAAGACATGAAAAATATTTTTTTTTCCATTTACGCCGTATTAAACAAAATAATAATTGTATTTGTTAATTATAATATGAATTTTCCATTAGGTTGCTAATGCGATTGGAAGAATAGGTATGTAACCATATTTTGTATTTCAGCGATATTGCCATCTCCAGACTTAACATGGATGAGATTATGGGCATGCCAATTGACTAGGTAAATACGACTAGCTAATAATATTATAGGAAAAAAAAGAAACTAAATCCACACTTTATATTGGATTCCGTAGGATCATATTTCTATCACGAACAAATTTTTCACTACATTGGCATATCGGTAGTTCTTCAAACTAAGGTACTTTCGGTGGCAGTGAACAAAATGTATTGAGCTTAATAATTAATTGTATGATTTACCTTTATATTCAATTGTTTATAGTTAGTTGATCACTAAAAATAATAAGATATATTAGTGTTCAAAAAGCGTCAATTTCTCAGTGTCCTGTAACATGTAGGTCATAAATAAAATCACTTTATGATTTTCTCTTGAGGTTGGTGCAATAAGTATTATATTTCTTCACATATATATATTTAAAAATCTTGTCTACATTTTGTCTCCACGATTTCACATTCATTCATTACAAAATTTGCATCCTATTCAATATTAAATTAGCAATATTATGTAAATTGCCGAATGATAGCCTCGATTAGCGCAGTCTATTGTACCTACTAAACAGGTAAAACTATCTTCGAATCTTGCTGAAAGGATTGATAATGTGAATATTTTTGGGGTGAGGATATGGTGGTAGCTAACACGAAGGCATAACTTTGTTTATTTTTTTCGTTGACTGGTGATCTTTTTCATAGAATAAGTTGGTGTGTTTCAAATACTATAGGAAAATTCTTAGTAACCATGATCTCAGGATCTTGTCGAATACTGATGGGAGAAGATGATACGATGATTTATTTAAACAGTCTGAAAGTAGAAAATATCAGAAGATCAGAATTATGACACGAGCTGAAAGCGTTTTTACGTTTAATTTAAAATCCTGAGAAATATACATTACCATGGTAGGAAAAGGATGATGACGCTTAGTAACTGAAAGTTGACTGAATCAATCATAGTTCAAGAGCCATTATATTTAAAAAAAAACAGAAAACAGAAGATAAGGTGAAAGATAACAATAGACATCATAATTATTAAGCATTTTGACTGTTCCGCTTAGGACACACTAAAATACATTGTATTTATATGGGACTGAATTCAACCAGAACGTATAAATTTTTTTGGCGGAAATTACAGTAATTTTTTTCCTTAGCTTCCTTAGTTGGAACTACCGATATAATCATATAACATTTTTTTTAAAGTATGCATTCAAATTTAACAGTTTTTAGTATATCATTGAAATATGAAATGGGAGGTAGATGTAAAAAAAAGTATATATGTGTTATAAAAATAAAAGTCTTGGTCATTAGTTTGTTTTCCTACCGAAATATATTAAAAAAACAAGTCGCTCCTGTCTCGTATTATGTAAATAATAACACAATACATTAACAGGATTCCTATGGTTTTTAACAAGAACTTTAGTGCTCTTGGCGTTCCGTGGGATAACGAATAGGTCGTATTTACAACGAACAGTACATATATATAATAGAAAAACTGAGTATAAATCGTTATTGTGCACCAAACGCAAATGCACCGTCTTAAATTTGTGTATCTATCTCTATATGTTATAACAAATATTTTGAATGCTTTTCAGGTGCTGTTGCTGTTTTATTATCAATATAAATCTAATTTCAAAACTCTGTAACATGTATCTATAAGTACTGGTATAAATGGAACTGAATATTTTAATAATAATATTTAAACAATAGGTGAATATCACGATTGTTGACGGACAATATTTGACGTATTTGTCTTTATTGTTGACCAAATAGAAATCTTTTTCTTTTGTTTGCTATAAAGTGCCCTTTCCCGAGTCAACAGGACTGGGCACTGTCGTTTTCCGGAGAGCTCCGTCGTATTTTTTTTTTACAGAATTAATAGTTTTACCAAGGAATTTAATTATTTTTAGCAATTAAAGATTCTACGAAGATGTATTATTATTGGGAATATTGTCGTGTAAACACGATGTAATTGATTTAATTGACTCATTTTCCTCTGATTTTCAATTAGCTTGAATAAAGCTTTTATGTCCCTAAATCTTTCTTTCGTCTGATTAGACTAAAAATATAGCAATTTTCGTTTATATATTTAATAAAATATAAATTTATGGCAGTCGTATTGTAGTAAACATAGCATCTCATAAGTATATCACACTGCCGAGGATCTTGAAGAAGAAATTTATAAGGACCTCATCGGATTGAGATAGATTTTTGAAAATCGACTTTCCGTACGTCTCTTCAAAGAAGAAATGAACCCATAATGACGGTGTGGTAAGTTAATCTAATTCTGACCCCTTAGCTTTTCTGACAGTAACTAACTGACAGTCTTTGAATGACTTCGTTCAGACATTTTTTTCAAATTTTCGCGCTCTGTCATTAAAGTACGTTTAAGTAAAATCGTATGTGTATATAATTATATATAGTTTATTAAAAGTTATCTAAATTTTAGATAGCTATGACATATAAATACTATTATATTTATAATTGAAACATCTACAATCCATCGATAGACGCTAGACGATCGGATATAAGAGATAATATAGGCAGGCGTCTCTAAAACGCGCCACTTTCTCTTGTATGACAACTGTATTATGAAAACTATTCTTGTATAACCTTAAATTGACATTTTATTCTGATTGTTTATTAAATTTGACCACAAACTTCTATACCTTAAAAATAAACATCTTTGTTTTCACTTTATGTTCGGGAATATAAATTAATATACATACTGCGAATTAATTTACGATAAAGCCTTTAAGTAAATTATATTTAGCAATTTTACTTAGTTGTATGATATACTAAATAAAGACTATATATTGTATATTTATTATGAAATTATTTCTAACATTTATCTTTTTTTAAATAGATTAGTTCGATACAACAGTGAAAATATAATTGGATGAGTAAAAGCTGCATATTTAATGATTCTCAATAATTATACGTGGTGAAAAAGTTTATAAATACATACAGCTGCTTATTTTGTGCTCGCCACGACTAATTCTATTCTAGTGTTGTTACTTTGTTTCCTTGCCAAATTGCTCCTTCGGCTTTCCACATCTTTTAATAAATCTGGTAAAAATATAAATATTTTTCTATATAAGTAGGTAAAATAGGGAAATATTTATTTTTCCATGAACAAATACACAAATTATGGCGTTTTTAATTTTAGCTAACATTACTATAAGAAGTTAGTATTCATTGTTCATGTAAAAACATTTTACATTATATGAATATTTTAATATTGACCAAAGAAAATGGCCGCTTATTCTTCATTATTTTATACGTTCTGCATAGTAACATGGATATTACATTTAGTCTCGCCATTTGGCGGCGTTGTATGTAAATATAATCTTAATTTACATTATCAAGCAGCAACACAAGTAACTAAAAAGTTGTTTAATCAGCTAATAAAAAACTTTAAAAGCAATTTTTCATAATATACAGGAGTTATTCTCAGGAGGAATTATCTTACTACATTTCTTTTCTAGTTAGGCAATTTCCTCAACAGTTTGGTGTATACAAAAAATTTCGAATATCATATAAATTCTAGATACCTACTTTACTATTTTTTATATCTGGAAGCGCCGTAAGTAACAAAGCGTTTCTGGGGTCCAAAAAGTTTGTCAAATAAATAATTAATGAACTCACTCCCTCATAAATGTAGACGAAATATTTTATAAACTTTAAATATGTAGATGTGGGTATAAAACATTCTTGGACCATCCTTGCTATGAATTTCCATTTGATGTTACTTGGCGATGAGGTCTATCTGAAACAACTTTTCGTTTCGTATTTTTATGAAATATTTTTTTGCAATCACTTAAAGATCTCACTTATATTTTATCAAGATTGTTATCACCGTTAAAAAATTATCCTTGTAATTGAATACATTGTTCGTTTTACATCTCTAATTTAGATTTGTATTTTACAGGTGTCAGTATTTAGCTAGATGTGGATGTCTCATATTTGTATAAAGGTAAGATCTCCAAATCTCTGCATATTGTACTAAAATTAATATTAAATTTACATGAGATTAACATTCTAAAACCATTATATTTTGCGATAAAACGAGAAAGGATATTTTACCTTAAAATATATATATATTAAGTTTAACTTTCGTCCTCTCAAAATTGTAATTAATAATGTGTTGTTTATCCTCAGGTCGTCTAAACATCCTACATCACGAACATTCTAACAAGATGGTCTTGTTATGCGAGGTAGGCTATCTTTTATTTTCTTAAATTTTAACTACTTGCAAAATAGATGGAAAATTATGATGATTTAAGTTATTTTGTCCTCTTTTCCTGGCTGATGCATAATGCTGCATAAAATCTATAATTTGAATTGACAAGAACTTTATCATTTTCGGCAAACAATCTACATAAATATCTCCTCTTAAAAATGAAGAATTGAATTGATGTGTTACGAGATCCGTTTCCGGAATCCATATACAGACTACTGAGATTTCTAAATTTCTAGCGCACTAAATAACAATTTTTGACATGAAAATCAAACGATGAAAATGCGAAAATAATATAGTTTGTCGTCTCAATAATAGTATTTATTATTTAACATTACTACTTGTATAAGAATATTCCTAAACAAAAGCATCTTGTTCGCAGAGCCTGCGGCGGACGACGCGCGACGCTTCGCAGGAGTCGCCGTTGCTTTTAATCTTTAAATACTTTTACAAGTGTCCACACATAATATTTGATCTTATATGCAAAATTTTGCATTTATTCGAATATTAGTGTAATTTTACACAGAAAAGTCAAAAATATTTCTTTTTCTCAATTACTCGTATGTTTCTTTTTTTATAGACAACCGTAATACTTGCTCGAATAGACCGTATACATTTCTAATTCAGTAATTTTTATGTAAGAAATTGCTGTAGTTTAATTTTCATATCATATTAATATTTCATATGTTTATTTTCTCAACTGTAATATTTACAGTAGACTTGCTTTACAACACAATTAATCATATTATAATATGTTGTTAAATAGTAAGGTTGTTTTGTCGATATAAATATTCAATTGTGATTCCATACTATAAAAAATAATTTTAATGAATTTCATTGTAACAAAAAAATAATTATAATTCAAGTTATATTCTCCTTTCCATCGAGGTTTGGCAAAATCATAATAAAAATACGAACACGGCACATTACAGAGTGATTCGGAGCTGTTGCAGTATTTATAAAGGTTAGTATAACTTATTTCTTTTTAACTTAAATAAAAAGAAGATACATTTTGTGTATCAAAGTAGAACATGATGATTTTTTATATTTTTGTCTTCTTTTCCCGACTGATGCAATAATGCAGATACTTAACATAATCTGATTAAATAACCATGTAATTAAATGTAAAAAATGTTTATTTTTTAAATAATTTTCAACTATTTTGTTTCTTTTCAGATTGGCAGATTGCAAAAAACTGCGATAGTTTAGTTACGTACGTCCGTAAATGATATAAATGTTGTTATAATTTTAAAGTTCCTACGATTGTTAAAATGTCATAGTTTTTAAAATATATTTGTTAGAGCTTACATTATGTTTTATTACATACGGCATTGTATAGAATAGTTTTCAGTTTATTGCATTGTTTCTTACATTGTTGTCAATGGGACAAGCAATTGACATTTACTATTTGCGATGTTATTTTTTTAATTTAATAAATAAAATATAAAATAAATAAAATTGTTTTTATTTTCATACAAAGGCAAAGCATAGCTTTTAATTTTGCAATATGAAGATTAAACCAATAGGCGTCTAACATTGTGTCCAAGTATATAATTATAATTTATAATCTTACTTTCAATCTTTGATTTATCCTTTGTTATTCAAATAATTCCATAATATCATTCATTTTTATATATGATACATATTAATCAGCGATTTTAAAATGTTCCTAATATTTATATATGTAAAATAAGTAACCAATAATAATTTCAAGTGTTAATTTTTTTTAGAGGACACTTGCTCCCAAGATTTCCATTAATTTTAAATATTTAGGATCTGTATTTACTTTACGTACCTACATTTCATTATTATTATTTTTTTTGTAAAATTTATTATTATTTAATAATGACTGACATATGTTTTACAAATAATTGAACTTCAATGTTAATAGTTATAATGAGATACGATAGAGGTACATATTATTATTTATGCTAAGTCCAAGGGGATATCAGATTATTAATTTCGAAGCCAAGACTAATCTTGTTAGAAGGGTATAAAATAAAACATTAAATAAAGGAAAACAATCTTTTTTATTACATATATTTCATATTTTTCCTTCTGTCTGAAATGTACCTATTAAAATACTAAGCATATTTTGATTCATTTCGTGTATGTAAGTAGTAATTCCCTCTACTTCCCACGCTGACAGGGTATCCCATAGAAGTAGAATTTTCAGTACACTGGTCGTCTTGAAATTTTTCCCAACTCTCGCAAGGATACGCTAGGAAACCAATACTAGCATCATATGCAATTGATTCTTCAAAAATTTCATTTGCTCTACCGTGACTGCACGTATCTAAAAATCAATTCAAGCTAAGAAGTTATTCTCAAATTATTAAAATACATGTTTTAAACGTGAAAGAATTTTTGACAATTGCAGAATGTTAAGTGAATGTTATTTAATTATTAAATCTATCACGAATTATAATAATATACTTTTCAGAAACGCCCATAAATAAATTACGGCTGGTTAAAAGTGGTAGAATGTTTGTCCCAAAAGTGCCATTTATTTTCACACCACAGCTTAAAGATGTTGTTACCTAATTTTATGTGTTTCGTAAATTTTGATGTGTAAAAATTTGGTACATATTAATTAGATTTCGAAACTTACCGGCAACTTCTCGAGCACCGTTACATCCTGGCTGCATAGGCTGTCCATTGTTCGGATAGAAATCAGCATCACCGTGACTATCTTTATAGCCGTAAACTCCTCCACAAGTGTGGAGTATATCTACAAAGTCCGCATCATCCGCATTGAGACTAAAATCTGGTGGCATTTTTGGTACTTCAAACAGCGGACGTGCTGGGTCCAAGCCTATACACATAATAGTTGTTAAAATGCAATATTGTTACAGTACGGTCAACAACTAGTGGCCACCCTGAAGTTATGTTTTCTGAACTTAGGCGCACTCTCGGGAATAAAACATTTAAAAGTAAGAAAAATCCTAAAATCAAATCTGCGCAGCCGTCTACATCTAACTTCAGGGCGGTACTGTACCTTCATTAAGACGTAGATATGTACTTATAGTCTGGCAAATATGTTATTGATAATGGGAAGCACGCGCGGCAAATTGCGCAGAAAGCGTATTTTGATGTCTGCACATAGACACCCGCTCACGCCGGACCGATTCCCCGTAAGGGCTCGCGGGGAATCGTTGCGGGGTGTGACCGGGCTACGGTACAGTCGAGTGCAACGCTATCAGTTCATTACTATGAAATATGAATATAATATCATATGATAGCATCATATATACGGAATGGCGTAGTAGAGCATATTTATCAAGTAATATTATAAAAATTAGTAAAAAACACCAAAGCAACATGCAAAATGAAGATATGGTAAATTGAAAAATTAAATAAAAAACTGAATTAAATTATTATAATGAGGCCACATACAAATCTTCTCAATCCAAATTCAATAAAAAAAGTAAAATTTAAAAAGTAAATTTAATATATAAAACATGCAAACAAATACAAGATTTTGGCGTTAGGCAACATGCAAAATCAACTTATGGGTAAGTAAAAAAATATTTTAAATAATGGAAAGAGGAAGAGGTCTTAACAAATAAATTATGTTAATAAATTATATCTCCAAATTAAATCAAAACTTTATTACCGTTTTATTTAAAACGTTAATTAATGCATGCAAGAAAGTAAAAAAATAAAATTGATAAATAATAAAACAAATAATCAAAGCAATAATTACAATTAATTATATTCTTGTTTGAACAATATAGTGTGAGCTCGATTGTACCTTTAAAGATGTGTGGGTGCGAATTTCCTGTAAGGACGTAGCGCTCACACTGACGCAAATGGCAAACTATGGCAAAGGGATACCGCACTCTCATTTTTTGTACCTCAAAATTTATTGAAATAATTTACCCAATATTATTTTCTTTTATATAATCTTTAAGAAGTTAAACTTCTATATATTGCCAGATATTTCTTTATTCATATTGCATAGTTTATAAGCTTGAATCTTCTGCACACTGAATGTTTATGTTGTACATAAGTGTGTATATAGTATATACACATATACGTAAATATCATGTGCCATTAGTTATATAAGCAGAAGCTTAGAATTGATTAATTATTTATTGACTCAAAAATGTTATTATACTTTTCGGGCTAGTCTTGATTTTATTCTCGACAACAATGTATGGAACAGCTGATTATTTTGCGATATTTAGATGTCCTCAGAAAATTTTCGTTTTGTATAATTTACTACAACATAAACATGATCAGATATTTTAATTATCGTATAGGTAAATGTAATTTGCTAAGCGTGAAGTAAAACAACATAACAGGGTAACACTGATCGAACGTTCTCTGCGCATACGTATACTGCGCAATTTACCGCGCGTGCTTCCCATTATCAATAACATATTTGCCAGACTATACCTGTAACACGGTCGACTTGTCCATCTAAAAACATGCCAGCATAGCCCATGACCTGTGCTCCCAAGCTGTGCCCTATCAAATGAATATGGCTTGAGGGTCTGTACGTCATGTTAATACTTTTAAGTAAATGCGCCACTTTCTTTCCAACATAGCGGGTGCTAAATGCTGCATACGGGTAAATTATATTTTTAGATAATTCACTCCAGTCTACGGTTATTACGTTTAAATCGAATTCCCTTAAAAAAGAATTCTTTATGTTCTGTAGCCAAGTCATGTTCTCTGTAGAGAGCCATCCGTGTGTTATCACTCTGATATCATTTAAGGTATTGAAATTAACACTATGAAATGTATCATTATTTTTAGGAATCACTATCTCTTCTGGCTCTCTAACGTTCTGCCTAGAAGGGAAACACCGGTATAGTAGTAGTCGTATTTAATATCGCACCCTTATATTGAAATTTAATCTTAAAAGCTGACCATAATGGGGGAAGGTGCGATAATTTCTTGCGAGCTATAGATAAAATTTATTAAATAAATAAAAGGTTTTACTTTAGATCAACTTTCTGATTTTTCCCATATATGACGCAGTAGACATACAGAATCTAAAATCAAGATACGATGTTCACTTTTCGAAACATAGCGTTAGTTGTGTCCTACGCAGGGAAAATTGAAATAATGGTAATATGAATCTCTCGAGTAGGAATCGAACCCACAATTATACACCCACGCTACACGCTGTGCAACTGCACTTAGATTCTTGTATATCCTTTACAATACCGGTAAGCTTCATCTTAATAATTCTAAGGCTATGGGTACTTTACCTGGTATATAAATAAAAATATGCATCACCGAAATGCATATCATGAGTGTTTCGAGGAATGGAGGAGAAGTTCATGATGTGATTTATGCCATAGTCATCTACGAAATAAAGCCAATCAGTACCGTAACCTGGACCATATTCGATTGACACACATCTGAACACAGTGAATTCTGAAATATTTTCAAACGAATTAATATTTTCTTTTTTTTAATTCAGTTAGTTTTTAAACAGTTAGTTATATTCTATATTTACCTAAAATGCACAATAAAGTTATAGTTAATTTCTGATGGAACAACATTTCTTAATTTCCACTGTTAGAATAAAATTTAACGCAAGCATTTGGCATTTTTAAATATTCCTTCCTATCATATAATGACTTCCGTTAGAGTAAAATGCTTTGTTTTTGCTGGTGGAGCATTGGCAGATAAGAAATATTTTACGGTAAAATTAAGCAATATTTTTCACAAATTAAAAATGGCTTAACCTTAGCTAACTTTATACTTACTTTATATGATGTCTTCAATTTCTTAAATAAAATATTTTTTGGGGAATTTATAAAGTAGTAGTCGATGATTTTAAATCAACATCAAACTACCGTCATGGACTTGTCTATTGCCTATACTGCCTATAGTATACCTTGAATTTGGTGGATACGTATCTATTAAGTTGTGAGTATTATTACAGTTCCCCTTTTTTAAACTAGTTTTTTTATCCTTGAACCTCCTTCACGTTGTATTCCGTATGTATTAGCGTAACCACGGGAGCGCCTAAGTGTTAAGACCACTCTCCACTTTCCGCCGACTTCTGGAGACATTGCGTGTAGAGTGGCGAAACTCAATTCACTCGCACTCAAAAAAGGCAAAGGGCGGCCTGGACGCCAGTGAAGAAATAAAAATATAACTATTTCATTACCTCGAGTGGAAATCGAACCCACACCAACCAGTGGCGTTTACAGTCTCACGCTTGTGCCCTTGCGCTTCGATTGGCCTCATTTAAAATTTGAATGTATCTACAGTACAGTACAGTACAGTACCAGTGCCTACTGTACAGTACTGTATTTCTCAGAGGGAACCTAGTGTTGAGACACGCCATTCTCAGCAGAATTATCGAAGCATTGAGTGTGTAAGTTTGCCTTGTTACCAGAGCGCAGAAATATAAATATTAAATTCCCCCGAGTGGGAACGGAATCCCGAACTGTCGCGCTTACAGTCATACTACGTAAGTGCCATGTAATGTACATAAAATGCATTTTTTAGCTTAACGCTGTGTCTCGCACATAGCACAGTAAGCAGAGGGAACCTGGGAAACTAGTGTTAAGACACTCCGTACTGTGTTCCACTTTTCTCGCAATTCTGGAGGCATTGTGTGCTGAATGGCAGAACTCAACGCCGCACTAAGAAATGCTAAAAAAGGTTTATAAATAAGACACAAATGAAATCATAGCAACGTTATTGTATTTTTATTTTTTGAATTGAATCCTTTGCGTGCTTACACAGTAAACACTGATCTCAACACTTATAACTAAAAATATTCTAAAACCAAAATAAAGGATACCAAGTTAAAAAATAGTGGCATGTGCAGATGGCTCGTCACACCGCGGCGAACTATACTTATTTACATACGTATTGGGTTCGCTGGAGTAACTTTTAAAAGTGCTAGAGGTTCTATACTTTGAATTTTGAAAAGAAAATGTCTCTTACTGTGCTGAGATATTGTGCAAGATGCCTTAAGTTTTTAACATGGGTGCCCCTGTTTCACCACATTATATATTGCCAATGTGCACATACGAGTAAATTACTCTCATACATTTTTATATAAACTGATATATACGATAAAAGTTATTATATTAATCTAGTATATTGCTATCTTTTTCATTTTAGTCTATAGAAAATGTCAACTGACTTAGTGCTTTATTTATAATTTTTAAAATTTTGCAGTCAAATAAAGAATTATAATGTAATTGTAAATTAAATTTAAAAATTTCTTCTAAAATCAAGTTCTAAATAATTATTTAACCGTGTAATAAATTGATTTCGATACTTGATTACTACAATATTTTAATATATTACGATCGGGAAGGTTAATTCATAATGGAGACTAGATATCACATGGTTTGAGCTATATCGATTCTTACTTTTGTTTCATATTCACGTAACTACAAAATACTTTCAGTGTGAAATTGCTTTTAAGAACGTGGGGAATTACGTATTGCATAGAAATTAAATATAACCCATAGACCACTTGCAATAAAAAACAACTTATTGTCACAAATAGAAAACAATATCAACTGCAACATTAAACATATAAAATAACAATAAATTGAATAAAATTAAAAAGTTATTACATAAAACTATTAATAATAAAGGCATACACACCAACTTCGATTGATTGATATCTCAATTTAAATGTGAGGCCCCCTGTCGCTTGGGGGGCCTCGTCCAGTTGGTCAGTGGGATAGTTTATTGCACAAGTAGTCGATACTAACGAGCTAATGTAACGCTAGGCAGGTTCACCTAGAAAACAATCGAAACGGGTAAGTTTCCCTACTGAGTACTGAAGTGAGGATCGCGGATCGCAGCTTAACCTATCGACCGGCAGTGACCTGAGTGATGTCTCGCGCACTCACACTCCGCACGCGCTCCACGCACACATACGAGTACACTACACCTTAATATACTACCTATCTATTTGTATGAGTAATTTAACTTCAATTTCTTTAAAGCGTACATTTTATACTTATATTTTAGGAGGTTCTTAACTATATTGAAATTTCGAAACATTTTCCCCAAAAAAAGATATACAAAAATTGTGTAAAACTCATACATGCAAGGAATATCAAACGTTTAGTTTAGTTTGTAAATAATTCTAATAAAACTAACGACAGTCTTCGTACTTGACTGGACAATAAATAATATTTTAGGTTCACAGGTGGGATCGCTTGAGAAACCGAGTGGTCGTGACTCGTGCTACTTAGATGTTGAGTTAAATATGCCTTCGCGTCTTGTTCTACATTCAATGATGAATACAAAAAGATATCGCTTTAAGGAAATCCAGGATATTACAGCGAACTTATTGAATATCGATATTGGTTTGGTCAGAATATGCATAATTTGATTGAGCACCTTTTTATAGCGTTTGTGCCACTTGGTTACGTTCAGTATAATTAGTGTAAGAAGTCATTTTTATAATAAACTCTAAATAAAATTATACTAGTGCCTCACATTTACTGGCTTAGTTCATTAGAACCTCGTTCACGTAATACCTAAATAAATAAGTGTATAATATAATATCTAATATGTTTTTACATATGTACAGTAAAAATAAACAAAGGAGGTACACAACGAATAAAAATATAAATTTGTACTTGAAAAAAAAAATATCCTTTCAAAACATAAAACAGTCATAACGGTCCTTGCTCGATCTATGTAATATAACCCTAAGTCTAACTAAGATTATTTGTGTGTATATAATACGAGTGCGCGCATTCGACGCGGCCCGTCGGCGTCGAATACGCGGAGTCTCACTAACTTTTAATTGTACGTAATTAGTTAATAATAACTACAATATAATATTGGTATGAGCGGTTTTGTGGATGCTTCCCCGCTCATACCTAAAGCGTTTAGGTGAACGTCAGCTCGCACTGCCTGCCTGCCCTCTCCAGCTCTGGTCAGCCCAGCCGTGTCGGTCGGCGTGTCGTACAACGAGTACACTCTCGGTAAAGAAACGAAGCTTTCGGTGACGATTCGCGAGTTCTCGATATGATCGCTTAGACTTGCAAATATCACAATGAAACAGTTCCGACTAAAACTAAAAACGTTACAATTACATCGAACCGTTAATTGACATTATTTAGTTGTTGGTAAGCAGCCAGTGCGATCGCAGCACGCCACTGCATCCACAGACACACGTATGTACAGAGAGTCACTACTCCCGTCCACCGGCGCTCGGCGTCTCACGTATAGCATAGTAGACGGCGACCGAGGTGGGATATTAACACTATGATAAACGCGAAATAAAAGGAGTTCTTCGGAAACCAGGGAACGACGGCCGCTCCGCCCTAAATCATATAAATTAGATCGTTACCGCTACTTAAACAAATAAATACATAACAATTACAATCGTACATACAACCTACGCGTCATTAGTCTTTTGTTAAATTGACTTATAAAATGAATGTAGGGAAGTGTACTTTTACATAAAAAAATATATAAACATAAGTAACGAGTCGTGTCGCCTAACGCCGTGGCGCACTCAGCAGACGGTCTCGGCGGGGGCGAAGGGCGCGAGCGGCGCGGCGGGCGCGGGTGAGCGCCGGCGCTGCGCCTGGCGCTTGCGGAATTCCAGGAACTCCTCCTTCATGGCCCGCACGCGTGCCTCTACCGCGCCCGCGCCCCCTGAGCCCGCCACTCCGCCCGCCGGCGTGGACGCACGGTCCCACTCGTAGTGCACGTCCACGGAGCCCGAGCCGGGGCGCGGCGGAGGCGGCGGCGGGCGGTAGGGCGGCGGCCGCCACTCCGCCAGGCTGCCGGTGCGGCTGCTGCGGTTGTGTTGAGAGGATGCGTTCTTGCTGCCGAACCCGCTGGAGGAGGACCTGCTCTCGGGCGAGGCCTCGTGCGGGGTGTCGGCCGGGGGACGCGGGCGCGTGTGGCGAGGCGGCGGTCGGGGCCGCGGCCGGCTGAGCGCGCAAAGGCGCGTGTGCGGCGCCTCCAGCGAGGCCACGAGCGGGCGCGAGCGAAACGACGGCGGCGTAGGGAAGGAGCCGTCCGCGGAGCTCGGGAAGGGCACGGAGCTGAGGTCGGAGATGTGCAGCGGGGACCAAGGCGTCCAGGCGGGCGCCCACACGGGCCAGGGCGGCCAAGGAGGCCAAGGCGGCCAGCGCAGCGCCAGCGTGGGCGAGGAGGCGCGGAACAGCGGCGGCGCGGCGGGCGGGCTGAGCGGCGTGCGCAGGCGCGGGAGGAACCCGCCGTCGTCGGTGGAGGGCGCGGGAGAGGCGGAGGGGCAGGGCGAGGGAGTGGGGGGCAGGGAGGGCGCGGGGGAGGCGGACACGCGCCGCACGCCGCCCCAGCGCCGCGGCTCGTCGCCGCACCGCGATGCCGGCCAGATCCAGTTGGCCGTGAATCGCAAGCATTGGACTATACTCGATATTCCGCTTTCTCTAAATCTGAAAAAGAAAATAAATAATCGTAACTATTCGTACTTACTTAAATACAGCTGTTAGGATACTAAATAGGTCCTCACCTGATTTCCTATTATAAGCAGCGTGAAAAGTTAAGCAAACATTAATCAAATAAGTTTTTGCACAAACAAGGTGCTGCGTGTCAGTGTATATTGTGGATTGGATCCCCACACAGGGAAATAAATTATTTTCATTCCAATATTAACATGTACGTCATTTCATACTAGTTATCTAAGAAATTAAATAACATAGTTTTTATTGTTCAAAACTTCGTAATCGTAATAGTTTCTTGAAAATAATTTACCTAGTTGTTATTATATTTATGAACTAAATGCTCATTGTTATTGCTTCGTTGATGTTAGGTGAAAACTAAAATAAAAATATTAACTTTTTTTTTCAACTTAAACCTGGCGGTAACCAGAGAACAACCGCTTCAGTCTCTGCATATATATTTTGCCTCGTCTTCTGTCATCAACCTTCTCATACAAGCACAGAATACTTTATGCAAATTCCTTCGTCACATTCCTCTCTGATTGGAGGTTCTTGAAGCTTTCAGTTGTTATGCGATAATTCCACTCCAAGTTTAGACAACCGTGCCACTATGCCATTCCACATATTAGTTCAAGTCACCAAGCTGCTGGCTGAGGATACTGGCGCATACTGTGCTGACAAGACTGTTCTTGTTATTCTCAGCTTGAAGCGAACCCAAAGAAGACTTAACATGAATGGTTTTTTTTTTCAGCTTTACGCTGTTTTCCATACAAAAGGTAGGCAGAGAAAACCTAGTGCTAAGAATTCTTGATTACGTGTTGAGCGGTGGAACACAACGCCGCGCTCTTGCCTTAGTACCAGTAAATATATTAATTTCCCTAAGTGGAAATTGACTCTACAAACGACGCCACGACGGCTAACACATATATAAAAAAACAAAATATAAAAAAAGTGCGCTTACTTTTTAAAAGGCACTTGAGTGCTGTCAGCGGCGCGAAGGTCTGTGAGTCGCGCAGCTACCATGTTGTATGCTGCAACCGAATAATTTCTGGACATTAACGTAGTGTCGACTGGTAGTTCGTGGAAGCGCACGCGGCCGCCGCCCGCCCCCCAACCTTCACCTCTAAAGCCCTCTCACCGACAGTAGTACCACACACCATATTGTCAATTTAAAAGCGATATCCACAAGAAACGACTACTTTACTTAAAATATTATTGTAAGATTGTTTCACAAGATTTTTTTTATAGTCTCTATCGTAAATGAAGAAAGTCGTCTTTTCTGGTGATGGAGTAAAATTAAATGATACAAGAGAAAAAAAAATGTTTAAAGGGCGAAGAAATAATATTAAAGCTGAATAAATATAGTGTCATAAAATAAATGAGCTTCAGATATTATATTTATAAATAATTAAAAAAAATATTCCTATTTTTTTTTATTTAAAAGCAAAAATAATCAACAACCAATCTATATGTCGTTATATTTTTAAAATTCTGTATTTATTAAGAAATACTTGTTAATTGCTTATAATTTTATTATTATTTACTATTTATCCTAAATTAACAACAAAACCAATGTGTGTATCATACATATTTTCTATAAAACCTGTGTTATTAAGCGATCTCTCAAGCACCACGTCGATACTAGTAGGACAAAAAAATACCTCGGCGCGGCGGTTAAAGTGTAAAATACATAATAAATATATATTCTATTAAATCTATTCTAAATTATTGTTGTATATGATGAATATGTACGTTTAAGCAAAAGCGGTAAGTGCACGTTGTTATGTTCTGTTATACAAAGCTAATTGAAAGTGATCACAAAAACACAAAAACAAAACCAACCAACTATCATTACCGAAATCAAAGCATGTGGAAGAAAAGCAAAAATTAAGGACAAGCATTTGTATAAAACCATAAATTAGTGAGAAGAAATATCTTAAGATATTATTTTATACGAATCCCAAGATATTTATTTTATATTTAAAAAAAGAAAATAGTGGAAGTGATAGAGACAGCTTGTAAAATGAAAAAACAACCTCCATACATAATATATATTTCAAACGATTGGGCGGTACGCATAAAATTTTCTAATAAATAGTATCACGCCCCAAGATTGAGATGCACTTAGAGCCAATTATACTTTACTAAGATTGATTTAAATGTATTTTTTCTTATAAATCAAGTTCCTAGTCTTATATGCATTTGGTAAAAAAAATCAATTTCATTTTAATATATAAAGTATGCGTAAAGTCGACAAAATGACATGCAATAATTCATAAACAAATATTTAACATATAAAAGGTATTATGGATGATATAAAATGTACCTATAATGAATAAACAAATCAAAAGTTTGTGACAACGGTGCTTGCTTCGTTATCGACAATATGGTAAACGCGTACTCTTTTGAAGACTTTTCTCCATACTATTTTCTAAGATCACAAAAAACTCATCTATGATAATGTTTTTTTATTATTTTTTGATATCAGTCCGCAGGAAGAGAGTGTAGGTGCGGGGCGGCGGGCCGGCGGCCGCACGCCGGTTCTCACCTTTCTCCTGCTTGCGGCGCTTGCGCTTGTTGCATATCTTGACGGCGCACACGGACAGGATGATGGCCACTATGAAGAACAGGATGCCGCCTACGACGCCCGCCGTGATGGCTTTGTGCTTGACGCGCGCTGGCACCGGGAACTTCACCTCCTCGGAGCTCTCGTAGCTGGTCGCCGAGTTCGCTAACACGCGGAAGTAGTACGTTCTTCCGCCCACTAAGTTTTTCACTAAAATTAAAAATATGTCCACGTTTAGACATTTATTTGAGTGCTAATTTCGATAGATTTGTCAATAGAAAGAATAATTGTTGCAAAACTTTTATATTTTTAAAATGTTATTAACACACTAAGAAATATTAAAATATTTGTTGTCAATTAGTTGAGATTAGAGTAACTAATCCTTGTTAGGTAAAAAATAAATGGAAAATTAGAGAGCAGAGCACACTTTGAAAAATTGTCTATGATCGAATATATGATATTTATATTCCATTGACACTATATAAGCCAACCAAGTTGTAGGTAAATCGAATGTGCAGTTTGTCTAAATAAAAATACCTAAATAACTAGTTTCCTCAGGCCGTATCTGCCCTCGGTTGAGCGTTTTCCATTGCGCGTCGGTGCGGTACTTTATCGTGTAGTACTGCACTAAGTGCGAGCGCTCCACCGGCGCCTGCCACGTGATCAGGAACCCATTGTGCACCTCCGTTACCGTCAGGTTGCGCGGTGGACCTGACTTCGGACCTGAATAAAATAAAGTTCAATCAATCAATTTTAACCGGATTAAAGACTGAAAAGCTTTGGTTTTTTTGGACGTTTTACATGAAACTATTTTAACCTGATTGATGGCATGTTTTTATGGCTTAAGAAAAAAAAGCTTAGAGAAGCAGAGATAAATAATCACTTTAAACTTGAGAATTCTTTTTACACAATTTCATATAATATCTACATATTTACATTTTATTATTTTTGTTACCACAACAATTATTTTAATATTATGTACACTCGGGTTACAAAGGTTAGTTCTAAATACAATATTAGTGCAATATACCAGATCCCTCGGGAGCATTTTGAAATATCTTCTCATCGACGGGTCCCGGGGCGGTGGGGGTTGCTTTCGGTTTGGCTCCCACATCTACAAAAAGGTTATTTCAGTTACGTTAACACGTAACTGTATAGCTACTAGCCTACTACTATAAATTTGTTAATGTTTGTTAATCATATGTACTACGTAGCCAAAGTGTTGGTTTGCATAGTTAATTCTTACCGAGGGTCCTGATAGTAATGGCTTTGCTCATCATCCCTTCACCAATTGTATTTTTGCTATTTACTTGAAATTCATACGTGGTCCCTGGTTGAAGCCGGTTTATCGTTACCTATAAAATATAACCTTGTAACGTAGCTTGCATTGGATATGGAAACGGACTTTACTTAATAGTTGAGGTCTAAGAATTACCTAAATAAAAACAGAACATGTTCAAGTTTATGTTGTGTTTGTGTAACGGAATTAAATTCCTACACGGCAGAATTAATTGTTTTTATTTCCTTGCTCTAGTAAGGCTAAGCGCGGCGTTGAGTTCTGCCACTCAACACGCAGTGTGTAGAAAATTGGGCAGGGGGGCCGTTCCGCTGCACACTCCACTCTGTCCTTTACAGAAGGTTCCCCCTGTCTAACATGCTGCATACTGTGAAGCTAAAAAATATATACTTACGGAGGTAGCACCAGACGGCGTCACAGGAACTTTCGTCCACTCTGAATACCCAGCCTCTCTATACCAAATAGTATAATCCTGCTTGTAGTCGGGCCCACCAGCGTACCCGGGCTGCCAGCGCAACGTCACTTGGAACTCCGTAGCGGTCCCCGAAACATTGTACGGCGCGTGGGGTTGAGTGCCTTCGATCACTAGTTGCGTATCCGCTACTATTGTGGCTACCTACGATTGAAACATTACTTCGAAATTAACATATAAGACTTATATATGCCTATATTTTTATTTTATTTGAAAAGTTTTACATAAAAGTAGATGTAGGGCATTCGGGTCGGAGAGTTTTTATTTTATAAAGTGAATTATTAGGTATTATGTTTGAATGATGTGGTAAGATTGCTATAGAACCCGTGAGGCACCTCGTTGGACGCGACGCACTGGTAGATGCCGAAGTCCTGGCGGCGCAGCGTGTCAATGGTGAGGTTCCCGCCGAGAGCGCGCACGCGCGTCTTCTGCAGCGGCAGGCCGTCGCGGCGCCGCCACGCCACGCTGGGCCGCTGCGTGCCCTCCGCCTCCTGCGCGCCGCAGTGCATCTCCACTGACTCGCCCACCTATTTTAAATTATTTGTGCTAGGTTATACATTTTTAAACCTCATACTTTATGCCTAACAGGATAGCCAGAGAGCCCGGTCCGCCGAGCGTTATGGCCGCTGTCACCTCTTCATACATGCTTCTTCGAGAAGTCACGGTGATTATAACGTAAACTTCCTCCAGTATCATCGATACTATGTTCTCGAAGGTCAAGCGAAATCTCTGGTTAACGAAAGGATCACGTCTCCAGCTTTCATCTCAAAATATTCGTTTTAGTACAAATACTTATACAGAAAATCTAGTTCAGTGAGATTTGAGAGATATAACAGCGCTAAATATTTCAAAAATAAATTCATAATAATTTAAAAATCTACGATTTTCATTTACATTATTAAAACATATCATTAATGTGTAAATGTCCAAGGGAATTCGAGAGGGGAGAAAAGACTAAAAATCTTTTGTTCTCGTATTTTATTTCAACCTAACATTTTTTCCCGCACTAATGAACACAATATTAAGACACACCGTTTCACACTTTTCGTGTAAGTTTTGAGATATTCCGTGTTCAGTGGTAAGTATCAACGCCGCTCTTTGTCTTTTCAGAATTTTCGAGACATTGCGTGTTGAGCAGCGGAACTCAACGCCGCGCTTTGTCTATCAGAGCGAAGAATGGAAAATGAATTAAGTATAATAATTAGTAACTTCTCCATATGTGGTTCGAACCCACAACTATCGCATCCACAGTCTGGTGCATTCTAGTATTGTACACGTCTTACTCGATCTAAAACTCGATTTAAAAAAAATTAAAAACTTGCATTGTAATATGTGTCACATTTTTACCTTTCTCTGATATAAAGGCTCCGGCTCCACTGTGAATACTGGTGGTTTTCGGACCAACACTTCCATTGGACCTATAACAGTATTATACTATTGACTTACTGTCATTACTGAAGAGATAGTGTACCCTATAGGTTAGATGTCTAATAATCGTTTTTGCATATAAATCTAACATATGTGAAGACGTATTTTTACGACAGTAAAATCCACCATTCAGTTGTTACGTAAAAGAAAAATAAAATCACGATTACCATTTTAATTACATTATTTTCTTTCCACTCGTATTACAACGATAAGTTTTAATTACACTCCTCTAGAGTTGAGTAGGCACTCAAGTACTTGAAATGTAAGTGCTGTCAAATATTAAAAGGAAAAAGAAAATATAAAAAAAAAACACTAAAATTGCTTCCCGAATACAAATTTTGCTATGCAAATTGGCATATTACCTGAAGAGCCCTGCGTGCCCTGAGCATTGTACGGCGTACAAGTGTACCTCCCCTGGTGGTTCTGATTGACTCGTGTAAACAGGAGTGAGCCATTGTTCATAATCACTATGTCTTTCGTCTGATAAGGCTCTAACAGTCTTTTGTCCTTCGTCCACGTCACGTACTGGAGGGGCGGGTTCGCTTTTATGTAACATTGTACGACGCCTGCCAAGCGGAACGGGAGGTATTGTACGGTCGGCGTGAACGTCACTTTTGCGGGATCTGCAAAATTTGTATGCAATTTATACGGATATTATATTGCGTGGACCATTTTCTATAAGTAATGTGTGTAGATAATGGTAATAAGGTGATAGAGATTTTTATAAACTGTTTTGAGTGTTTTATAAAGTTATTTACAAAACAACGAAGTTTACAACAAATATATTAAAATTTTAACTGTATAGCTATCACAGCGGAGTCTTAGTAATAGGGTTCCCTTTGGATGCAGAACCCTAATATTAACGTAAAAATTAAAGTCAGTGTTTTAATTATTTTAAAATAAAGCCGTAAGCTTACTATAGCCATCATTAATTATTAGATTAAGGGTGTGCTAGTACCATGTGTCGTTATTAATTGATAATCTCGTATAAGTTTCATATATTACGTCATTTCAATTTTTAGCCCCCCACGAAAACATAGGGATGTTATAACATTGACGCGTTTGTATGTATATTTGTAAGTCTGTCTGTCGTAATTGTACGTATGGCATCGTAGCCATGATTCAAAAAAAGGAGACAGACTTTTTGTATATTTTTAGAGCTTTTTGTGTCGGCGATTTTAAGTAAAAAATTCTAATCATTGAAAGGTAATTAGCAAATATAAATACATAATAATACATTATTTCTTTTCGCTACATAAAATTATTACTATCATTAAAATACACTTAACAGATACTCACATTCCACATTCAAATAAGCGGAAGCGCTTTGTGGGTCGCCGATGCCATTAGATACTTCGCACAGATATTGACCAGAATCGTCTGCGGCTACAGGATTTATAACTAGGGCGCCATCCCTCCGTATCGTCACCCTGGTCTCCAACGCCGCCACCTCCGCTACGGGGGCGCCTTCGCGGAACCATTTAACGGTGACATTGCCAGGTAGAGCTTTAGCCTCGCAAGAAAACTGCACCTTTTCCCCTTCTAACTTGGTCTGGTTCGTTGGTGGCATCTAATAATATATAGACGCTTCATTTAAATAGTTTTTTATTTACATACATAAAATATAATCAATACAAAAGAACTGTCAGACAAAAAAAAGTATTATTCTTTCCTAAGTGTCGAATAATTTTTTTAAACTGTAAAAAAAAATTCTGGAACCTAGAGGGGGGTTCCAGAATAATATAATATAATAATCTTTATAATAATCAGGCATCTCTACAGAGAAAAGCCGGCATGAAAGTCAACAATCGTTTTATCAATATAGTTTCTTGTTTTTTATAATATAACAGTTTTGAAGTGATTCCGTCTCCACTTACGGTGATGACAGCTCCTCCGGCGATGATTACCCGGGCCGTGTGAGATACTTGTCCTTCGCCATTCCTCGCGATACATGTATAGTCTCCTATGTCCTCGTGTCGGATATTGCTTATTCGGAGTTCCGTGCCGTCGTTAAATATGCCCACGGTGCCTGAGGGTTCCACAGGGTTCGCGTCTTTGAACCACAAAATTTCAGGCGTTGGTGTGCCTTCCGCTTGACAGTTGAGTATAATAGCATCACCTGTTAGTTTTTCATAAAGCATTTAAGTACCTTATTTAAACATGAACATTACTGTTCATAAACATGAACATTATTATTTAAAGTTCAGCAATATAGAAGAAAATTAGTATAATTTCATGGATATTTATCGTAACAAGAAAACATACGGCTTTACGGATATCAAAATCAAAAAAAGTTAAGATTCTTCAAAGATTTCATTAGACAAAAAAGTAAATAAACAGATATAAGAATTCAAACCTAAATTGACGTATATAATGTCTTCCGGTGTGATGGAGAAGCGTGGTGGTGCGTGTACATCGAGATGAAACCACGTTCCATTTTTGTGCTGATTCGGCGACCGGTTGAGGAACACGACCTTACACTCGTACCAACCCTTTTAATAAAAATATTATAATTAAGATTTTATTTTTTTTAGGTTACGAGGTGAGTGGAACGAGTAATTAAAAGCAATAACGTAAATAAATTGATCTGTGAGAATTAAAAATCAAATAGTATATCAAACGACAAATTATGTTTACCTGATCAGACTCCCTAATATTAGTGAGATTGAGGCTGGCCGCGCCGTATGGCGAGTCCGGAGCCACTCGCGACACTCGGCCCTCATAGCCCTCTCCACTGTGTGTTGGGTAACTCTCATACCAGATGTAGATCGGGATGTCCTGACCCTATATCCATCATATGTATTAATTGATGCCCTTTATTTGGTGCGGCAGCTCCAACGATTTATTAGCTAACTACTTTGGTTGACTTGACGCACATATGCATATACTATGCAATACGACCCCTACACTAGCGTTTTGCTTCTGCGTAACATCAATTCACATACATTTAACCTCATCTCGTAACAATCAAGTATAGTTGTCACAAGACAATACTAAACTACGAAAAATTAACAGCACTACATAAGCATGCGATGGTAATAACTTAAATACACAGATGAACACCTCACATTGTATTAAACATATTTTATTCGGATTCGTCCGAAGAATCCTTGGTATCATTTTAAGTAAGAACTTTTTAAATACATAAACAAGACCATACTCGTATGCGTGCACAAAGTAATTGTCAGAAAAATAAAAGCTACAGCATGCATTTAGTTTATTATATGGGTTTAATTGTAATGATTATATTATTTACGTTAAACTAATTTTGCGGAAAGAAAGTGGGCGAATCCCACATCCACAGGAAGAGAGAAACAGACAGAACCGCCGCCAGTGCGCGAGGGAGTGCGCGTGCCCCGTGTCAGCCGTGTAAGCTACAACGTGCTCCCATACTATCTTAGAAAGATAAATCGGTGCACCCAAAATAAAATTAATTATAGCATCGTAAACATAGGTTTGTAAACGTATGGCGTGTGATAGTGTGTGTTTGTTTCGTTATACAACGGGGGTCTGCTGCTCTCTCGGACTCGCTCTGAAGGCCTTTGTCACTGTGGTGTTGGTGGGCGACGAGACCGGAGACGTATACGAGGCAATACGCAGAAGAGGCATTTACACATAGGCGTGCGCGGGGGTGTCGCGGGGCGGGGGCGGCGGGGCGAGCCCCCGGCCCGCGGCTCCCGGGACAATACGAGATATACTTTACATTCAGCGGGGCGCGTCGCGGGGACGAGCCGACCTTTACTGAACAGAAACACACACACGATAGATGAGCAGCGTTGTATTGTAAGAGTGGAGTGTTGGCCGTCGTACCGTTTCGCCTACCTTCTTCTCCCACTGCAACACGTACGGCACGGGGATGTCTTCGGGGAAGTCCACCTGGCAATTGAACACAACGCTCTCCCCCAGGATTGCTGTGATGTGGACAGCATCTTGGTGATCTTGGTGACAAGTTACTGTAATAGATTGGATCTTAATTTGGTATTCCATTGGAAGCAACCAGTAGGTGCCTAGGTATTTAAAATGTTGTAGGTACATGGCCAAATTGTAGATAAAGTCTATACATTTTTTTCATTTAGTTTATAATAAAAGTCACCTCAATATTCCTTTACTTCTGACTTAAGATCATCCATTTGTTAAATATAAACATTTTTATTCTATAATTAAATGAATATAATATAGTGAAGCTTGTGAAGATGCATGTGTCCAATGTTCGGAGTGGTATGATCAAATGATGCTAAAGTACATTAAATATTCATGCTTAGGAGAGTATTTATATAAGAAATTAATTGTTCGTGACGCAATGTAGTAATAATAGCATTCAGTTTTAAATATATACATTAACTAGCGATCTAAACGCGACTTCGCCCGCTTAAACTCAATGTTATAATATTACAGCCAAATGATATAAAATCTTTACATAAATTGTATCCTGTTTTTCTGATGTATATATAAGCTATACTTACTACTGAAAAGTTTAATCTTAATCTGTTCAGTAGTTTTTGCGTTAAAGTGGAACAGACATCCATCCTTACAAGCTTTCACATTTCGAATATTATTAGTAGGATAGGATATAAGATTTTGATAATTAATGAAGCACAATGAACTTACCCGGCAAGTAGACTAGCAGCAAGAGGAGCAGGCCGGCGGCGATGTGCGGCGTTTGCTCGGCGCGCCAGCCCATGCCTGCGCTCCCATGTCACGGCCGCGCGCGGCGACTCATTCTCGGTGCATCACCTTGGGGAATACGTACTAATATTTAGTTTATTTCAAATATAAAATCTAAAGTATGTCGACTGTAAATATGTATGCTTTTATATTGTTGTTATTCTTCAAATCATTTAATGAATAACGTTTATAACACATGAAAAGTTGTGGTTTTAAGCATAGTGCTCATGTTGTGAATGTATTACTCCGGTTTCTATTTTTGTCTATTTCTGAAACTTTTTCGGACAGACTAGATCTCTAATTTATATTTTTAAATAAAATACAAGTAGGTACAAGCTGATTTTTACTATTTCCTATTAGAATAAGTTATTTATTTTTTAACAATATTTTTTACGCTTCATCCCATATACAGTAGACTCTACTGAGTAGAAGGGGTGCACTTAGAGTCAAAAGTGATCAAGACACTCCATCCATTTGCTGTCCTGAATTCGGAACATGAGTGCGTGCGTGTTGAGTGGCGAAACTCAACGCCGTGTACCAGAATGGAGAAGTGATAATAATAAATTTTAGATCCGCTCTGGAAGTCTAATGTAATGTATCAGCCCCACGTCCATCGCCTTTCAGTCAGTCGGTGTTCCTGTGCAGTTGTGCATTATGTCACGATGACCTTACTTTTTGATGACTTCGATTTTTTTTTAAAAATAAGTTTCCTGCACACAGCAGGGTACGCAGAGGGAACCTAGTGTTAAGACACTCCGTTCTTCACTTTCTGCCGAATTCTAGAGGCATTGCGTGTTGAGTGGCAGAACTCAACTCAAAAAATGGAAATATAAACGTAAATAAATATTTTACTTCCTTGAATGGGCATCGAATCCACAACCGTCACACCCTTGTGCCCCTGTGCCACGCCGGCAGATAAACGAAAAGTCACTATAGAATTAAATACATACATACGAGTGCGAGTACGTGCCTATCTTTTGTATATTTCAATTAGTAGAAACACAATATGTTTCAATAAATTATACCAGTACACTGTGCAGCACCCGGTGCTTGTTTTTTTTAACTACCCAATATAAATTGTTTCATTTTCAATCTGCGTTTCATCAAGTAACAAATATTAATATATCAATATATTTCGAATGTTTATGTACGCTGTACCTATAGGAATATAATTACGTTTATTTTTTTAACTTTTTGTAGCTTCTACAAATAGAAATTAGTTGTGGGTGTTGGTGGGTATGTTAATGTATAAGAATAGCTTATAATTTTATCTGTTTAATTTATAAAATACTATCGACCCGCTCCCGTCAACGCCCGCTTGCACTACACTTATTTATTTATTTATTTATTTATTACAATTGTGTCTGCGTTCTAATATACAAGTATGTTTGCCGCTCGGTTATAGTGATTTCTAATGTGAAATTTTTGAATGCCTTCGAGTTACACAATTGTAATCCCAATAAGATCGATTTTTAGTATGAGGAAACATATGTACAAAAGCAAGTTCTGTATAATATGAAGAGTATAGATAGTATGTGTCAAATAAAAAAAAATGCGTCAAAGGGGATGCTGAAAACCTAATAAAAATAAAACGAATAAACTATTGAGGAAATAAGGTTAACCTGATAAAATTTCCCGTACCTACGTAAAAAGCATTAACTTAACCGGAACCCGCCGGACTCTTTCAACGATGGTGAAATGCGCCCCCACAGCAACCACTCCATAGTAAACGCCTGCCCCAATGTTATACCTGAATACACACTCCAATCGTCCTTGGACTATATACCACGACTCAATAATTGCACTATATCACGATATTCTAGTAAAGTATTCGTATATAGTTTAACTCTTGCCTTCTACAAACGTTCGTGTTGCTGTAATCAACTTATCGATTTTGATATTACGTGCTTTTATTAAGCTACTTTTGACTTGTAACGGTAGATTGTTTTTATGAAAATCGTCTTTCGACTTTCAGTTTTGGGGTTTAAATAAGAAATGTTATATGTGAGACTAATTTAAGAGGGTGAATAATTGAAATATGGACATGAAAAGTTATTTATATACTTATTTACAATTATATGTTATTTGAAATGTTAATTAACGACCTTTTAAACTTTTCCTATATGACAGGGCTCATAACGAGGATATAAAAATAGTATTTTTTTACTTTTAGTATTTTTTATCTTCACACATGTACTGCACTTTGCGGTACGGCCGCCAGCTAGTTCGTTATATTCACTCTACGCTAGTTTGACGCTATTCTATTTTCTAAATTTAGACCATTGTCACAATGTATAAACTTAATTAAATATAAAAGATTTTCCACAAAGGCATGTGTGTGGGATATTATAACAATAAAATTTACAATGAATATAAATATTTTTAAATGAAAAAATCAGCTTCGCACTGTATCCCACACAGCAGGGTAGGCAGAGGGAACCTAGTGTTAAGACAGTCCGTTCCCCACTTTCCCCCGAATTTTTGGAGGTGTTGAGTGGCACTCAACGCTTTGCCTCGAAACCAGAGCGAAGAAATGGAAATATAAATTTAGATAAACAAATAAATATATTTCATTTCCTCGAGTGGGGATCGAACCCACAACTGTCGCGTTACAGTCACATCCTTGTGCCCCTGGACCACAAAGGCCTCAAAAAAAAAAATTTAGTACACATATATCCCATCAAAAACATTAATGTAAAATGAGAGCCAAGTTTAATATTTGAATTGAATTATATGCCGAATGAACACAGAACTCGGCATCCATATAGATCTCCGACACTTTTGTCGACAAAGTTAAGGACGATGCGTTACTTAATATTAAACTCGGCTCTCATTTAACAATGAGGTTTTAGATGAGATATCATTACTTTTTGTAAAGTAATTACTATTACTATTTGTGGTTTTAGTATTTTTCCTTATGAGTGAGTGAGTCAGTCATGATAATTTATATACTTTACAAGCTAGAGAAATTTAACAAATGTGTCAAATTCCATGCATGCAGAAAAAATAGTTTACTAATTATGAAGGACTCAAAAGTCGCTCAAAGTGGTTCGTGTAAAGTACACATTGCGTGATTCCAACTTTTTAACTTGGCTTGTCTAGCCAACCGTTTGCGTGTGTCTTGGTATCTCTCCATATAATGTTATGGATTATATACACTAAAGTATATATATATATATACTCGATCAATGCTCTATGGAGATGAGTTAAACATATCTACAGTCCTCGCTTTCAGTTCCTCTTATTGCATTATATTTATTAATGTATTATATAATTTTGGAATTATATTACTGTAAGATAGAATTCCTTCCTTTTTATTCGAGGCACGAGAGAACACATGGATATAAAGAGTGATCGGGAGATCACGAGAGCAAGGAGCGGGCGAGTGGTCGGGGTGGTCAACGTCGTCACTTGGTATCGATTTCCGTACCTTGTCCCAGTTCAGGAGCGCGGTGCGGGATCCGGGTGCGGGGAGATGTCTGCTGTCCAGTGGTTGCGGGCTCCGTCATCTGTAGAGGGCGGTCATGGGTCCGACGGCTGCGAGGCGCGAGGCGCGAGGGCGCGAGAGGGCGCGTGCGGGAGGTCGCACGGCGGGCCGGGCACTGCCCGCCGCGGTCGGTATTGATCGGTGCGCGCGCAGGCCGCCGCCCTCACATGAATGGTCCCCGGAGCGGCTCACGTGCTCCGCTCGCCCGCGCGGCTCCTGCTGCCTGCCGCCTGTCGCACATTGCCCGTTTTTAGGCCTTAACTAACACTTGCATATACCTCGTATGGCTTAAGTATTTCTTCTTGACCAAAATGTTTTTCTTTCTATTATGATATATCAATAAAAAATAGAAAATATATTCCAGAATAAGAAATTTTAGCTATGAACACATACTCGTACATCATTATGCTCGGGAATTGTGTTAGTTCCACTACAATTTCAAGATTGTCACAAGGCTCTGACTGCGTGCGTTTCGCTTTACTATGCTTTAATCAAAGTGGTAAAACAAGACCCTTCAATCTGGTTTACTGGTTTATATATAGGCTTCTTACCCGACTGTGCGAAGCAAACGAGAGTAATGTTTTTATCAGTCTAGACAAGTTAAAAGCAAAGGCGTTGGTCGATTTTGATGATTCTTCTCGGCAATCGATTCTCATTAACCTTGCTAGTCTCAAATGAGAAGACAATAATCAAAACAGCTGGGACCCGTCTAAATTTTACAAGATTCCTTGAGAAGATAAACATTTTGAAGAACCACCCCACTGTTAATTTGCTAAAAAAATGTTCTGTTTACGTCTGTATCGATTAGAAAATTATTTCAATGGTTTTTAGGGTTATGCACATCAAAAGGAAAAATTCGTCGTCCGTCGTCGTCTGTCCGTCTTTCACGATTATATACCTCGAAATTGCGTGGAGGTGCATGCATCGTTTACGCTGCATTTTGTATGAAATTCACCGCTTATTCAAAAACCTACAGAATATTTCTCGTAAACCTACAATTAAGAAATTTGGCAAGAAGTAAGAACTCGCAGTACAATACAGGTCTACACTAAGATCTTTCTTAAGCAATACAAATTAATGGAGAATTTAATGTTTTTTTCCATTTATCTACAAGTACTCTTTCTTGTTATTATATTCTTATATTTTGTTTTATATATTTCATAAGATTTTTTAAAATTTGTATGGCATATATGAGTTCACTTAGCGTTCATAATTATTTAATGTAAATACAATAATTAATTTCCCCGAGTGCGGAATGAACCCACAACTGTCGCATTTAGAGGCACGCGCTTGTGCCACTGCGCCACCAAGGCCTCAACGATCATTCCAATATCATTATGTATATAATAATATGATGTTATAATATAATATATATCATATGATATAATTTGGTACGTAAAAACGTAATACAATTTCCGCGGATGCGGGTTTCCAATTTATATAACACAGCACTTCGCGAAATGGTTTTGCGAAAATTAACGCGCTGGCATTCCGTGATCGGAATGGAGGAGCCTGACGGGGCGGATCACACTGAGGTTATATAAATATTCGTATATGCAAACATCCCCTGTATATAAATATTTAAGAGTAAATTGTTTATTTTAATATTTTATTTAATATAAAGCTTAAAAGTTGCAAAGTAAAAAAAATACAATTTCTAAATTATTAATAATATTAACAAAAATTCATTAAAAACTTGTTATTATATCGAAAGTAGGCCGAAGCCTGATTTATGTATTTGTTACGAAAACTTTATTTACTTAAACATTAAACTTTTAGATTAATATTAAATCTTCAATTTGTCTTCTATAATGTTGTCTGAAAATAAATACGTACTCCTAAACCAACACCCGTAAAGTTCTGGATGTCGTTGGTGAAGCAGATTAATCCTGGCTTTCACGGTCTCCCAGGAACGTTGCTTGGTTACATCAGAAAGCTCGGTTATTTAAACCGTAGCAACATTATATAGAAACTGTAATAAGTATGTAAATAAAAAAAATGTGCTGAAATAATATCATCGATTAATATAGTCTTAATCTTACTTATATTATAAATGTGAAAATTTTTGAGGACGGATGTTTGTTCCTCTTTGTTGTAATATACCTGTAATATAATTATTTAGATATATGGTACCCAGTTTAATTCCGCAGATTCAAGCACGTTGACATGATGAGAACGGTAAAAAAGTTCGAAAAGGTTGACTTTTGGATTATCAGTACAAATAATAAATGAGAAAGATCACATACAAGACACGAGGCCCTTTAAGAGTAATGTATAAAAAGGTTGTAACTGAATTCTATTCCAATGCTTTAAAAATGTTATTTTCTTCAGTTAAAATATTATTCGATAAATATATTTTTTTTATTTATTATAAGATTAGTATAGTTTATATCGAATAATTCTAATTTGTAAATAAATGAACGCTGGTGAACTCTATTCATAACTATTTGTTACATATCGGCACGACGCGACGTGGTCCTCGATTCGATTCGAGTCGCCGAGCTTCTGTCAATACTTTTTCTTCGCATTGCTAAGACACTTGATTGTAAGTCAAGAGGAACGGCGGAGGGCAATTATTTTAAACTCTAAATTTAATATCACATGTTTAGTATTAGAAGGGGTAGTTTGTGTAACTAAAATTTGAGTGGAATTAAAAAAACAATTTGGGATCTCTCTAATGGTAGGCGTCAACACAACGACGACCCCGTATCGTCAATTAATACGGGAAATATCATGTTTGAAGCGAACTGGAGTTCTACGGAAATTGTGCGGCCCCGTTGAGTTTCTCCGATTTTGCCATTTTAGAAACCTGCTGGAATTATAGAAACCAGCTGGAACATTATAGAAACCTGCTGGAATTAGTGTATATACTGGTTTCCTAATTATCTATACGGTAACTTCACAGTGATCCCCCTATTGATGTCCACGCCGATCGGTTCTTCATGTTACTGACTTTTCTCAATTTGTCGCCTCGAGATAATTAAAGAAGATAATTAGAGAGTGATCGTCACCTCTGATCTAAGACTAACTGAAAGTTTTAACGTTATTAGTCCAGATACCATAATTAAACTAACTTCAAGCCCCAACGTTTTTAGATACATATATGAAAATTATGTTTTTGGTGTCACCTTGACCGTTGTTAGTTTTAATGGGTTATTTTGTAAGAGTGACGACGTCGTTTGTGGTTCACTACAGAAACGAGGTTCAATATTTAGCCTACATTGAAGGTGACATGTGAATTTGTCTGTTTGTAATGACTCCGCCTGTTTCTAAATACAATGGCTATCTATTTTAATCTTCACATACAATTCACACAGTTTATTCTAACATTTCCTTCATGTAATTTTTATTTGCTAACTCTTCAAACTTTACATCTATAGTTTTACTCCTTTAAAAATATGTTAGTTAATGTATCTCTGCATTTAATTACGTATTAATAGGAGAGACTTCCATTTTTCCTAATATTATAATAATTATAAGTATATTTATTATTAATATTCATAAATTACTACTACATAAAAATAACTTTTGTCGTCATAATATTGATTTAATATGAGTACAGAAACCATAAATTTTACTATTTAATAAAATCGTTAAGTTAAGTTCTACATACTTTTGTTAAGTATGTAGAAATGCAATAATTTTCCCTCTTATCCAAAATAGTAGAGGCCTTCGTGGCGCAGCGGCACAAGGGTGTGACTGTAAGGCGACGGTTGTGCGTTCGATCCTCGCTCGAGGAAGGTCAAGGCAATAGCGCGGCGTTTAGTTCTGCCACTCAACAGGCAATGCCTCCAGAATTCGACAAAAAGTGGGGAACAGAGTGTCTTAGCACTAGGTTCCCTCTACTTACCCTGCCGTGTGCGGGATACTGCGTGAAGATGATTTAATTTTATCTAGCTATTTAAACAGACAGCGTGAGACTATATGTAATTAATAAGCGCACTTTGTAATATCAAAGAAACCGGTCATCACAGAAGTTGCTAAATTCGTAGACGGTAACAAAGCAGAAGCCTTTTGATCGTATGCAACGTTATGTTTAAATTAAACCGCTTGAGAGAGAGGGAGATCTAATCTCTTTACTCTACGGTTGTACTATTCTTAACCACTAATATAATTAATTGTAGTGTAGGACTTTTATTTATTACAATATTTTTATATTTTTTTAGTTAAGTAGCGTAAAACAAAGTCGTTTCCTACAATTGTATTTACGTGTAGTTGAATCTTTTTAAAGAGACAATAAATTTTAATGACGTATATATGTTTAATACTACAAATTCATATTTTTGCACATCAAATTCGCCATCTTACATCCCAAATTCGTAGTTTTAAAATTCAAATTCCATGATTTCTATTTTAATTTTAGGACTAAACATGTTTTCTCCTAAAATTCAATTCCTCATTCCAAGTTACAAAAATTTAAATATCCATTTGAAATTATATATAATTTGGTAGTAAGATTAACGTACAAGTGAGTGAACGGACGATTTTGTGGTTTCTTTTACTTTCATCTAAACGAATTTAATGTGCACATTACATATTAACCTACTTAATAAAAATAGTTGACACCTGCTATTTCCTTTGCGTGTGACACTTGCTAAGTTTACCATTTTAATTCCATTAACTGCCCGACATCATAAAGAATTTAGCTTAAACTATTGCCGCCTTCACCCCACCCTACTTGTGAAATATGAAAATGTTCATGACTCCGAATAACTTGTGCTAAGTTGTCATTTTCATACTATGATAGAGAACGCGATCTCTTACAGTTCCATAGTATTTTTCAACTATATATAATTTTGGCTTATGTTCACGCTGTATCTCGCACATAGTGGGGTAGGCAGAGAGCCTAGTGTTAAAACATTCCATTCCCTTTGAGACACTTCTGTTCCTCACTATTCGCCGAATTCTGGACGCATTGAGGGGCGGAACTCAACGCCACGCTCTGCCTCGACCCTAAAGCGAAGAAATTAATTTTTTTAATATTTCATTACAAGTATTAAACAGGTACCTACGTACAAAATTTAAAACCATACCTATCTCCCATACGATATCACAGCCAGCTACAACCGGTGAAGCAAATTTCCATGCTATGTGATAGCATCCGTAAAGAAGCCATACACCTTAGAAGCGGATAACGAAATAGTTAAACGATATCCCGTTCAAGTTACATTGCATAAGACCGCAAGCCTCATCCTGTGCGACCATGGCATGCCCCGACTTGATATCCGCCGCTACAAAAACGGCCAACGACGACTGTTTATCATAAAAGGCATACTCTTTTACAGATCTAGAGTGTTTTTGTTCAACTTTCTCACACCCCGCTTTTACTTTGTGGCTTGTGCATTGTTATAATATTTTTTTCTACCCGTTACCTGCTTTACACGCTTTGAATATACCGAAATAAGAAATGGGCAAACGTACACACAAATGGATATAATATGCTGAGGGAAATTTAAGATATTTAAACAGAATAGAAAGATTATTTACAAATATTTAAACACATAGTTCGATATTAACGGTGATAATAACGTCATCGTGCAAAAAGTTCCGAATCGTTTGACTTTGACTCTATATCCGAGGGTTATGGGTTCCATGGTCCGTAGGAATGCGTACATTAAAAATGATTGTTATATTCATTTGGCATAGGCACATAACATTAAGCTTATAAATTACGCATTTTGTAATAATAACACCTACATATATAATTTGACGACAAAACATATATGTAATAGACAAATAAATTACCTTAGGTATTATTAAATACCTTCATCACCCTATTATCTATATTTACACGCAGTTTACGCCCAGTACCTAGAACCTTAATTTGAAAATACAAGTGTAGGTATAATTTTTCGTAATTGTTTATTGATGAGATAAAAAGTAAAATAGAATTTCCTGTAAAATTAAATAATTCGCACTCTTGACTATTGAATTGACTATGAAATATTGAATATAACCTGGAACCATAATGTATACGCAGTAAGCAAAGTTTAGTGATACGCGTAGACAATAAAAAATGGAAATATTACCTTAATCCCAATGTCAAACAACAGTTATTGATTTTAGCACATTCAGTTGTTTGAGACGGGGGACGGTAGAGAGGGGGGGGGGGGGAGGCGGTAAAACGGCAACCTCCACCCTCCACACGTGAATATTTGATGGCTGAATCTTGCTGTGGCTACGCTACACTGACATGTCAGGCCTTATCGCATGAGCTCTAGCGTTTATCAATGTGGACAAAATTTGCAAGTAAAATTGCACCGAGGCGAGGGTCCATTAAAATTGGAGACGTATAACTTACTAATTAAGTAAAAAATATTAGTAATTGAATCCAAGCGCGGCGTTCAGTTCCTCCATTCGATACACAATGTCTCCCGAATTTGGCGGAAAGTGGGGGACTATAAGTGTCTTTATAGAAACGGGAGTGCATAACACTAGGTTCCCAGGTTACCTCTGCCTACCCTGCTATGTGCAGAATGTAGGATGTACAGCGTGAAGCTAAAATAATTAATGCTCCGGATTTTTTTAAAATAATTTATCATAAATCATCTTTATCCTGATTGTTATGGATAATCAATAGTGCTCTCGTAACGGAAATGCGTCTGGAGTACAGTTCTGGCACAACAACTGTTGGCACACAGCCCAAATGGTGATACTCTAACACCTGCCTGATTATTCATCTATTTTTGTGTAGTGAAATTATAACTACGGTAATGGCAGCAGTAGTATATGAACTCTTACAGGATCACTTTTTTTTCCGTCTGTCAGTACAGGTCTGTCAAGACCACTTATCTCAAGATTGCGTGGAGGTATTACGCTGAAATTAATATCGAGTATCCAGGTCTACGGTCCCCTGGAGAACAGACAAATTAAGTTTCTAAGTTCAATTAAAAGATACGAGCATTTGAACTTGGTTCTTGCTGCATTTTCTGCGAAATTTGCCGTGTGTTCAGGGTACTTTCCTCAGATCTACAATTATGAAATTCGTCAGAAAGTAAAAACTCACATTACAAATAAAGGAGAAAAATAATTACGACCTTATATTTGTAGTTCATTTCACACAAACATAGTGCATACACCCTTAGCCTTAAGTTTAATTTTATCAACTTTTATAAGTTGTAGATATTTCCTGCTGAACTACAATCCTGAAATTGATACGGAACCTTCTATGAACTAGTCCGACTTGCACTTGACCGGTTTTTATTTTAATTATATGCAATGGTAGCTACTAACTATATAATATAAATCTCGTTGTATATTTTAAACAAAATATGAGTTAAAACTTTCCTTACGATGAGTTATTATGGTAACTACAAACCGTTTTACCTATATACACCAAAATTATGCTAACAAATTCTCAACTACTAGTAACACTTGATTACGGAGATGCAAGCGTCACCAATTTATTTAGACAACCTAATAAATTTAAACGAAATGAATTCGAAACCTTGCAATTCTCGATAGCGTAGAAGAGTACGCAGAGAGAACGTAATATTAATGCTGTTACTCTCCGCTTTCTGCGTCATGATGGATTTATTTAAATATTCATATCAATTAATAATCTTAGTGGGATGATTATTTTTGAGGGGACAGAATAATGATTATTGTCCATTGCCTCGATAACGACTGCACTGGTGTGAGGTGATTGTGATTCTTACTTTACGATTCTTCTTATGTATGTCTTCATTACTATATTTGAAAACCTAATACTTTATTTAAACAATCCATATATATATTTTGTTTTTAAATAATACATAATATAATAGTTACATAATTGAAACGCAGGTGTCATTTGTTTAGCCTGAATATTTTGCGTCTGTTGTGTTAGTATTCAGTTATTATTAGTTCCAAAAGTTTTTTTAAATGAACAACTAAATAAAATAAAACAAATTGGACCTCTTAATGAGAATGTTTGAAAAAAAAACGATATAACGAATAATAACAGCGATGAATCGTTTGACGCAATGTTTTGGTAACCGTGCTTTTGACCGTCGAAGCTTTATTTTTAATCAGTAATGAACTATTGGTATCGATCTTCGCCCCTGTGAGATATATTCATTGAACATTGTCCAGGCATTGTTGTGAATAGCTTAACTCGGAACTGTTAACGCAAACATTGATTTATTCGATGTAAATAAAAAAATCTTAATCAGCTTCACGCTGTATCCCGCACACAACAGGGTAGGCAGAGAGAACCTAGTGTTAAGACACTCTGTTCCCCACTTTCTGCTGAATTCTGGGGGCATTGCGTGTTGAGTGGCAGAACTTAACGCCGCGCTTTGTCTCGACACCAGAGAGAAGAAATGGAAATATAAACGTAAATAATTATTTCACTTCCTCGAGTGGGGATCGAACCCACAACCGTCGCGTTACAGTCACACCCTTGTGCCGCTGCGCCACGACGGCCTCTTTCGGACGGACTTATTCGATGTATCAATTTCAAATTGATAATTATTATTCTATCAAAGAGATATCGCAGTGGTAGAAATGCTTTTTACCAAGATACACAATTTATCCCACATAAATATAATTCATACTCGAGTGCTGAATGCTTCCATTGAATCGATGACATGAGTGTACGAGTATAACAGCATTTTGTAATTAAAATGAATAAAATGATTGAGAGCAATAAACCAACACAATAGTCGATACAGGGCCTAGATATGAATTATTAGTTATTTCATATAAATCTTCGACGTGCCTAGCAGGTGGCCGCCACCATAGGCATATTTGTTTAGCAAATATCAACTTTTTGCTTTTCTTTATTTACTAAACATTAAGTTTCTTTTCTTTTTTTTACCAAAATAGTTTGCCAACACAAAAAAAATCTTAAAATCTTTTAAATATTCATGACGATGATCCCGTATTCGACCTTAGGTAGGCAAGCCAAACGTCCGTTATATCGTTTTTAATAATTGATTTCTTTACGGAAAACGAGATCTTAATAGCAACATTCTTAATGCTGTATCTTTATAAAACGTATATTTTTAAATAAGAATACTTTAAAACAATAATATTAATATTTCAACAAAAAATTACAAGCCTCAGGCAGTGTATGTATAGTAACTAAAATTTAAAATAAAACTTTTAAATACTTGTAGAATATCCTCACCTGATGATGATGAAAAACACGACCTCAATATTAATAGGATGTCATTGACCTATGGACTAACTGATTAGGGATATTAGAAACCTTAAACCATACCAAAATTAATTCATTTCTGTCCAGTGGTAGAACAAACGGCGTATATTCTCTTGGTTGATTGTTGAAATTCTGTTAAGTAACGACATATTAACGGATAATTTTTTCTAATCTTTCATAAAGAGTATTGATTTTCTATCCTTTTATTAGATACTAGCTAGCGACCCGCTCGCGGCTTTGAACGCTTTGGAGGTGGACCGACGACCTTAAGAAGACAGCGGGAATCCGCTGGATTCAAAGGGCACGGGACCGGACGGAGTGGCGAGAATTAGGGGAGGCCTATGTCCAGCAGTGGACGTTGAAAGGCTGATGGATTGATTGAAGAGTTCCGTTACTTTGTCATGGATCTCTTTACTACAACCTAACCAAACTGTGATCCCAGATCCCAATGATCTGATAAATTAACATAAATTACTTTAAATACGCCTATATAAGTTCAAACTTTAAGTAGAATGACATAAAATAGTACCCACCTATCATTTATGTTTATAAAGTTGATGAAAGTTAGAATACGCATTTGTATACTTTCCACATTTATGAGATAAAACTTTCAACGTGCTATCCGAGGCGAGATTATCATTGCAGGCATGAAGAATGATTATTATGTCTAGCTATGAAAATTTTGTGACACCTTTTATATGTTTAATTAAAAATATATAATATTTTATTTTAATACTTTGAGGCCAGTCAGCCAGCCAGCCAGTGGCGCAGAGGCACAAAGTGAGACTGTAAACGCGACTGGTTGTGGGTTCAATCCTCACTCGAGGAAATAAAATATTTATTTAAATGTATATTTTCATTTCTTTACTATGATGTCTCAACACGCAATGCCTGCAGGATTCGGTGGAAAATGAATCAGAAACTCGTAGATAGAAAATGTTTGCAAATAAATTAATACAATAAAAGTAATGAAAAAATATAATTTAATAGATATTACGTTACAGTGCAGAGGCACAGCGTCTTACCGTAAGCGTGAAAGTTGTGGGTTCGATTTTCACTCAAGGCAATGAATTGTGTTCATTTCCTCGCTCTAGTAACAAGATAAAGCTTTATCATCGCTTCACAGCATGAACTAAAAATATAAAATATATTTAAAGTAACCAGAAAATAATTCTTAAACTCTAAAATTTATTAACATAAAACACATATCTATTCATTTCATCACAACCATATGACCATTAAAATTCGACAGGCAAAGCGAAGGGCACTATGATCTTACCTTACCCACATACAAAACTGGTGTCACCATATTTAAACCATTGCTAAATGACCTCCATCAAAACACATCTTCCAAGGGAATTCATTGGTAGTAAGTAATATGATTATCAAAAGATGCAATTTCTTTTCATTTACCTGGTAACTAAAGAACATACTTTAAGTTTACCTCAACCTATAGTAAATATGGGTAGCATTAAAATTTTATTTAATTTACGTTCTCATTCTAGTTTCACGCTGTAACCCGCGCTTAGCAGAGTAAGCAATGGGAACCTGGTAACCTAGTATATACTTAGGTGCATATATCGAATTTTCAAGCTTATACACTTCTACATAGGCATTGGCGCACTTTTCACATTAAACTACTTGGGAAGTGGAGTGGGATTGGGAAGTCGAAGCGTATTCTTAAATACATAGGGTACACAAAAAATAAAACAAATACAAACAAATGCATATAGCATAAAAGACTTGACATATTATTATGTCCGGGGAGGGGATGGTGGGCGAGTTCGAAAAAAAAACCTACATATTGTACTAATTATTATAATATATGTAATTATATTTTTAAAAAACATCATTTTTTAAGACATTATAGTATATCCACTTGCATAATTGATGACAAAGACTACCTTGACCTCGATTGCTTACTGTTCGACGTTGTTTATGTTAATTTATAAGCTTGTGTTATGGTGATGGCGATGGAGGTTTAGTTTGCAGTTTCACGCTTATCTCACATGTAGCAAGGTAGGCAGAAAGCCTAGTGTTAAGGCTCTCCGATCTTCATTTTCCGCCAGACAATATCTCGAACAATTCGGTAGAAAATGAGAAACTGAGTGTCTTAACACTAGGCTTTCTGCCTACCCTGCTGTGTTCAGGCTACAGCGAGAAGCTATATTGTATATGTTGTGTATAAAACTAAAATATAGTTTACATTTTCTTCTAAGTTAAAAGCATCTTAAGTTACTGCATAATAACCAATAATGCAGCGTAACATGTATGTCAGACGCGTTGAATGAACGTAAAGGTAGGGCATAATGGCGCCTACGCACTTACGCAGGACAACGCCGTTAGGCCGCGTCGCAACCGGCGTGGTTGATCGCCAGTCTCAGTATTTTTCACATTGCATTGCACGTGTCGAATTTTCAAGGGTAACAACAAATACTAATAAAACAGAATAAACAAATATTTAAGGGTCTGCCATACAAAAAACGTGAGTTTTTGTCGTTTTCATAGAAAATCGTGCGAAACGGAGCCTAGTGTTAAAACACTCTGTTCCCATTTTGCCCTTGCGCCAAGAACGACTCCAAGTACCTAATATACTCGTATTATATACAATTATCAATATCGGTGAGTTTTGAGACCAGTCGTGGTGCAGGGGCACACGTATGACTTTAAACGCGACTGGTTGTGGGCACTTTCAACGAAATACCTCCAGAATTCGGCGGAAAATGGGGACCGGAGAGTCATAACACTCGGTTCCTCTGCTTTCCCTGCTGTGTGCGGGATACAGCTTTGAAACTGATAAATCGTTATTGGTAGTCATAATCCTAATTATGAAAATTATCTTGGAACACATTTCAAAATCAAATGTTTTTTACAATTTTCAATTCATAATGTTGTTATTTTATTAATGAGAGTATGAGTTAAATTAATTAGCAAGTAGCGAGCACTCTGTCTCAGATATATACGAAAAGACTCCCATCACGCGTCAGACCGGTTAGGTCATTGACCAATAGAACTGTAGTATGCCGCTTCGTAGCTTCTAGGCAACAACATCACATATACGCTTTTTTTCAGGTGTTTATTAAATGGAAAATAGAAGCAAAGCTGGGTAGATATGACTGCCATCATAATTTTATATTATTTTTAAACTTAATATGTTTACAGTATCTGTGGATATTTACAAAACGGAATTGGGTAGATAATAGATTTCTATCATATGAAAACAAGAAATAGCAACAAAAACTTATGGCCATTGATAGATGTAGGTATGTGACACACATGCCTCTAAGAACTGTTCTCTGTCTTCATTTTAGTTAGAAAACTGTTTCTGCAAAATCGACAACTTTCTTAAGAGGGTTTTCTTTCAGAGTTGCTAGGTAACTCCTTTATGGTTGCAGAAACTGCAAGAAAGGAAAGTAATTTAAACACTTGGACTTGACCGATGAGGTTTCTGCCATCTTGAATATCAATGTGACTAGCGTAGTGTCAATAGTCGTTAGGTAACGGCTTGGTAGCGAAAAGCCTTGACCAACATCTCACGTGGCAGATGGGTCAAGAACCCGATGCAGTAGGCAATTTTGCTTGAAGCAGCGCATTTCATGAGGTTTCTCCCTCTAAAATCCTAGCAAATGCATAAAAAGTAAGGATTTTTTTCAATAATCCATACTTACCGCTTAAGCATAAGAATCGAAGTTTTGCATTGAGAATACACATGACAGGTACTTTTAACTGCTAAATTTAATTTGATGCTATAACAGCTTATATGTTATATTTAAATATACCTGGCCAAATAAATTCATTTTAAAAGTTCAACAAACACATACCACTATGAAATTCAATTGAAAACATCTTAGTTCGTTCCATGAAGATTAAATCTTGTATGTAAAGATTGATTAATTGAATTGAAGTAAAGTTGAAAATTACCAAATTCTGTCAAGAGCATATAGTTGACCTATTTTTAAATAGGTAAAATAATAGAATTACTTACTTAAAATAAGTATTTTCATTGACCAATAACACAGATAACTAAGTTGAACTAATTCTACTTGCGTGTTAGTAGACATGCATATGAACTATAAATTTATCAGTGACCTATATAAAGAAAAATTAAATCAGCTTCACGCTGTATCCCGCACACAGCAGGGTAGGAAGAGGGAACGTAATGTTAAGACACTCCCCACTTTTTAAAGCCTAACAGAGGGAACCTATATAAGGAGATTTCTGTATTAACATTTTATTATTATTCAATATCCCACTAATTCAGTAAATTTGTAATGGCGATATTAACACCGATTTTCTTTAGAAAATTGGGTGCATAATCGTTATAAGTTGAGGCACTGTGCTGTAACCGGCAGTCAGTGTGCTCGTGCAGCTGCAGGGAGGTCGTTCGCCAATGCGGAGCAATATTTTACTCAGCACCTGTTTTATCTCACCGTTTTACTGCCGACGCCAACTGCATGTAAACTTTTGGTTTATATCTAATGTGATTACTTTTTGAATACATTATATTTAAGCATGAAAATGGCGTTTCAATATTAAGCCGAATATAAATATTTCTGATATTTAATTTACTAGTTTTACTAATGCATCAATGAGTCCGTCTCTATCCGTATAGAAGCAACTGGCGGTGTTTCCATTAGATAAATAAAATATCAATCCGTGTATTCACTAATGACTAATGCATGCTATTTACTTGAATATTGTGTTATAGGAGAGTGTAATATTTTAATAAATTTAATAGTTTAAGTATATGTACGTTATAATAAAACACTAAATAATTGAATATTAAAAACCACCGACAAGAAAAGCACTTTCACAAATAATTACAAAAGAGCTGATAATCTTCAAACGGCTGGAACATATTTTCTTGAATCATGGCTTTCAATTATGCCACCTTTCAGTCAAAAAATGTCAAATTGGGACGGAACCCTCAGCGGGTGAGGGTTTCAGGATTTTTTTTCAATTTTAGGCTTTTAGATCAATGAGAAGTACAACTTATAAAAGTTGAAAAACTTAAGTTTGCAGACGTATGGACTGATTTTATATGAAATTAACTACAAACATAGGTATATAATAATTTATTTCCATGAAATACTTAAAATTTTCACTTATGGCCTTTTCAAGTCTAATTATTCAAAATAAGCAATACTGAATCGAAATTGGCACAGTGTCAATTGACAAACGGTTAAAGAAAATATATTTAAAAATGTGTCTGTATAATTCAAGGAGTCGGCCAATAATTTCTATTTTTCCTATGTAAAAGCAGAAAAGTGGGCTGACTAACAAAAGTCAGCAAAACAATCACCGTAGAAAACCAAAAAATATCTTCTGTCTCTCATTGATTAGCCGTTGGCTTTGTATAAAGATAAACGGTGAAGAAGAAACAAGATGAGATATTTACGTCTGACTGTACAGATTGCAAGTTTTTACCGTCACATTCCGTCCCAAGGAGAAATGTCTCTGCGTTCATCGATCGCTGTTAAATACAGTACCTGTGTTTCTATAAGCACAGGCGAAACGCTAGTTTAAAATAAAATGATTACATTATTCAATTGTTTTACAATCGCAAATTTAAAATATATACTGGCACTTATTAATATTTAGTACATATTTTTAATAGATCTTATTATCGTCGTAGCATCAATTACTTAGTACTTTTCAAAGGAACGAAAGTTTTATGTGGCTTCCTGAAGGTAGTCTTGTGGGTGCAGGTTCTATTTAAAAATAAATTTATAATTATGTTATAAATGTTTCCGCTGCTCAACATCTCATATTTCTTTGGGTTTGAAATGTATTGTAGATTTAAAATAATTTCATTGCGTGTATTAATAAACAATAGAATAATTTAACACGTAAAGAATACTAAAAACTGAAGCTGAATGTTTCATACAAGTAATATAAAAATTACACGAAATGAAAAATATTGTTATAAATTAATGTGACTCTTGCAGGATTAGGTAAAAAATTGTAAGTTAGTTATTATACAGTAGGTACCTACTATAGCAATTCATCCATCCATCAGCCTTTTAAAGACCACTGCTGGACATAGGCCTCCCATAATACTTACGTATTCCTTTATACTATAGTAATAAAAAATAATAATAATTTCAATGAGAATAAGCATATAATATTACAATTAGTTTAAATCGAACACATAAAATCGTGTTACTTTTTAGTGTTTAATAATATGAAATAGGCTGTTTGTTAGTATTTTTCCGACGTAACTGTTCTCGTAGACTCGTTTTAAGCAGTCAACACCCTCATAAGCATACTTGTAATACGAGATAAAATGTTTTCGATATTTTAATGAACAATATCGGTGATATTTTTTTTATAGTTTGTCACATTTAGCTTAGCTTTTGTTAACTTTACCAAGGGGTATGGTGCACAAAAAAATTATGCCAGATAAGGACCGAATATTTTTATCTTATTATATTTTTATCTTATTATATTTTTAACTTATTATATTTTATTTTAATTAACTTATTATATTTTTTTATACAGATTATATATTTTTGTGTAAAAAGCTAAATTTATTTTAAAATTAACTGAACCTATTTAAATTTGTGACAAATGTAACATAACAAAAGTTATGGAGATCCATAAAATTTTCCACATTAGAATCCACTGAGTGTGCTGCAAACCTAAAAAAACACTAACGCAATTTATTTTATTAAATAAATAGCTAGCGGGCGAAGCCACGGCCTGGTGACTAGTAAAATATAAATTCGGGGAAATTTCAATATTTTAGAATCATTAAAAGGAAAAAAAGAAAAATTATAAAAATATTACACATTGTCGGTGTAAATTGCGATTTGACCTAAAGTTTCCACGATTTAACATTAATTTTCCATGACGCACGTAACTATAGGTTATCTATTATAGCAATAGCATAATTTATAGCTGGTTCAATAAGGTGGCTTATCAGTAATTTTATTTACAAACAATATTATCATATTTACAGTACATTCAGCTCCGTCATAACATAATTAATTTGTATTATCATTATTCCGTCTTGACCTTTAGCATAGGTATATACATAGATTGATCGCGGATCGGCAAGAGTAGCGCAGGGCGCCCTCCAGCTCGATGGACCGGCGACCTCAAGAAGGTTGCTGGTTTCGACTGGATGCGGAAGGCGGAGGATGGGAAGCTTCGGTGCACCCTGGGAGAGGTGCCCTTATTTATATATACATATATATACTTATACGAAGGAACAACGATAAATGTACTTGCAGATACAATATTACACCATTAATACAAATGCAATTTTAATAATGTAAAATGTACCAAAGTAATAACCTGGTACAGGTCCATGACGTAACTTTGCTATTGCGTGTAATAGAACAAAAAATACTTTCTAACCTCGTCCTCCTTTGAGTAATGATAGGTATTTTAATAATTTAATATTATTTGGGCTTTTTTTTAGTTGTAGGTAGTTGTTCTAATGAAATAATTATTAAAAAACAACTTTTTAAAATGTCTGTAACCATATCTGACTATAACCTTTTATTGACATATTTTTAAAAGAAAAAAGTTAATGCTAATTTTGGGCGAAATACTTAATTTTGTTTCTTACTTACAAATATTAAGTAAAACCCTTTTATAATAAAATATCAAACTTATATATTGAATGGAAATTAATATATTTGAGGAATGTAGTTATAACTTATAACATTTAGGAAGCCCACGCAAAGTAACAACGCCTAAATTGTAAGTTCAAATATTAACTGAGTACCAGTGTAGGGCAAGCACTTGTACCACTTAGTTATATATATATTTCGATAAACTCCTACCTGCGGCTTCGCCCGCTTAGTTGAAAGGAAATAATTGAGATTTCCGTGTTGTATTATGGCAAATAATAGATTTAAAGTAATTTTAATTAACACCTTCATGTTACAGTTGAGACTTCCGGATGCTTAAATGTAGAAACGATAGGTCCTAGATGGGTTCTATCCGCAATTATGTGTTATTATTTTTAAAAATGTATAATACTAAATACGAGTACGCAATTAATCTGGTTAAATAGTTTCATTTAAAATGTAATAATCGTGAAAATCAGAGATCTTACTATAAAAAATCAGTAAGTCTTAATGTATAAAAGATGCATATTTTAAAAAGGAAAATATCGTAGGAAGTATTAATCATAAAGTCAATTCATTTTAACTACTTTAAAAGCTAGACGAGCTAGCTAGAGGAGCTTTTTCGCAACGCGACGCCTACTCTTGTTTCCAGTAGTACATATACATGTACGTAGCTACGAGTATAGCAATGTAAGTTCGTCAGTGGCTTCGGAGTTAATTAACCCATACTTCACGCAGGTGTGCGTGGTAGAGATCGTTATGAGAAAACTCCGCGATAATAAGCTATAGGTTCTTCATTCCAAACAACATTAGATAGGCAGAAGGCAGTTTCTCATAGTTATATTTAATTACAAACGTATATAAATCTATATGGCATCAATATTGTAAAACATAGAAAACAACCTAAATTTTGTATTATTTTTATTTATCAATAAAAATTGTCCACCATAATGTACAACTTTAACTAAGATAGCATTTTATTATTTCTTATAATTTAGCTGGATTTATATTGAATAAAACCTATAACATTATTATAAACACTATCTTGTTTTTCTTTAATACAAAATTAGACATTTACTTATCACAAAGGTAGAATGAGTAAGGGTACAATTTTCATTATAAAGCTATGCTAAGATTTTACCAAAGCACACCAAGTATTTGCAGGAAGACGCTGAAACCTCAATGTAATTGAAACGTACTGAAGAAACATTCTCAAGAGTAGCCTCATATTGTGTTGGCCTCTTCCTTTACTCTACGGTCACGGATCGGACATGCCACAGAACTCAAGCATGCTTAATTAAAGTTAGGGGTGTACACCCACCACCCTGCAACCGCAATAGTAAAGGGTGAATAGTGACTTCTATAAGGAAAGGTAAAGTAGGTAACTACCTACGATTATAGAATCGTAAATAAGTACGAATCGTAAGTAATAAATATAATATGATATGTTTATATTGTATTTTCTTTTAATTATACTGTGTACAGTTTGATTAATTTGTATTTTAAGCATTAAAATAAAACAATTTTAAATTCTTTCCAAAAAAAACAAATCCAATCAAAAACATAAATGTGAAAAAGCCAAGCCAAGCCAAGTTAAATGTAATCCGTTATTCTCGACTTCACCGACATATCGGATGGGAAATCTATATGGGCTTTTCTAGTTCATGAAAGGATGTAAGCAACTTCCACTGGTCTCATTGATTGCATGTCTATTTAAATATATAATTATTGTTTGTCATATATTCCTTTTATTCTGTAGCAACGGATAATTGATCTAAAATATATCTTGTAATACGTAAGTGCCTCAAATTAAAAATGTTTGCGATGTCAAAAGTCAGGATATTTGTTACCGTTACCTGTTACCTGTCCATAACATTTTTTTACTTCATGTCACTTTTTTTTAAATTGTACGTAACAAGTCTTCAATATCCGATTAATTCGTTATTGACATATGGTCATTGGACAGTACCAGACGGCAGCGACAGCAAACTACCAATATAAAGAATTCGCAATATGTTAAACAAATGGCGCATTTATTCAAAAACTACTAAGCAATATTATATCGTTGAGTTTCGCCACTCCAGAATTCTGCGGAAAGTGGCAAACGCGGTCTTGACACTAGGTTCCCTCTGCCTACTCAGCTGTGTGCGGGATACAGCGTGAAACTGAGAAGCAATATTATAATAAGTTATATTTATTAGGTCAAAAAATTACTTTGAATTTTTATAAAAAGGTAAGTAAATTGTACAGAATGTAGAGTACGACGTATACTAACAATAAGCTTTCTCTGACTCTGGTGATTGAAGTAAATGCATAAAAAGAGAAGATTATAACTTTTTAAATATTTTTTTTTATTATGTACGTTTAATATTTATACTTTATTATAATTTTTACTAAATTTTATGAAGATTTCTATTTCTTTAAGTGACATACACAAATACAAATCGTCACTGTTGTACCATAATAAAATATCCTTCACAGTTTAAAAATCACGAATACGTATCGCACTCGCTCGTAATACTCGTTTATCATATTTGGGAAGACACACACGTCGGTTGTGACAAGTGCTAAGACGCAGGACCGGCTCGCTCAGTTCCGCGGCTACGCCATCCTGAGGCCACCATCGATTGCTATTATGTAACGATAACTTACAACTATTTGCAGTCCACGAGGTCTAACTTGACCTTTGAATTTGTGTGAGTGTTCATATAGTGTAGGTGTAACGTCACTTGCTTAGAATAAACTGGTTTATACTGCTTTTTGACAATCGGCCTATTTATTCCTTTTATACTAATAGCAGCGTCACATATTTAATTCTTAATATTTTGTTTCTTGTGTTCGATGTATTAAAAGTAAAACATAAACTTGACACAATGATATTTGTGTAAGAATGGAAAAAGGTATGAGTAACCATTAAAAAAATCGTGGACACAACGCTGTTCTTGCTGATATAACGGAAAGATTCATTAGTAACTCAAAAGAAATCAGACGAGAGTAAAGATTATGAGCATACAACATCCGTAGTCGTAGTAATCGATATTTTTAATGTTGGATTCTGTTTATTGATTTCTAACAATACATTTTATTTTCTTTTAGGCTTTACTTTATAATCATTTACAACCAAACACCGCACTTTGCCTCGACGCCAGAGCGAAGAAATAATAAAATATTAAATATCGCATTTCCTCGAGTAGGAATCGAACCCATAACCTGTCGCGTTTACAATCACACTGTGCCCACGACTAGCCTCATTGCATTGTATGACTTAACAAAGTGAAATGATCATGTCAAAGCAATACAAGACAATTCAATTGCAAAACGTTCACTTGTAACTGTGAGATATAGTGTATTTTTTTTACGTTGAACAAATAACGTCGAGAGTGACATAAATTATACTACAGTATGTATGTGGCGGCAGTAGCACGGTACACGCAGATACACCGCTTTCGATTTTTGCTCATTAGCGATGCCGTACCGGCGCTCTTCAGTAAACACTTGACGCCTACAAATGGCTCCTCTTGGTGCACGCAACGTCTACAGCCTCGTCGTCTCCTCCACGAAATGAGTTTGTGAGCAGCCTTTAGATGGATCCAGGAGACGTGGCACCTAAGTTTTGTATGGGTTTATATTGTAAAATGTTTTAGCTTTGAACGATAAAAAGACAAGGGACGCTTTGCGTTTGTTTAAAATTTGTTATTAAAGATCTAAGATGAGTTGTAATCATACGACCCTGTTAGATATGTAGGTATCTACAAAGCGTGGCCTTCTGCCACACAGCAAGCAATGCCTAGAGGAATTCGGCGGAAAATGGAGAATAGAGTGTATTAACACTAGGTTCCCTGAATCTTAAAAAAGTACCTGTACGTTATATCCATAATATGCCATAAGCATAACTTTTATTAATATATACCAATAGAATTTAAATTATGACATAATATAATAACATCTAAAAGTATTTTTTTAAATTTATTTAAAAGTAATTGCCAATCTCGTTAGTAAATATATTATAATTATCAGGTTAATGTATTCCTAGCGACTGTTTCTTCATTACACGCAACTACTCCATACTCCATGAGAACTTTTAAACAATAAGCGCACTGGCATAATGTAATGAGTTTCTCTAACAAATCTTCCGTATCATTTCTACGTTTTCAATGCATGTAGGAGTTTGCCTTCCTATACTTATATGTATTGGATATGGAAATAAATTTTCAAATGAATGTTATAATTACTTGTATTATGTTTATAATTTAATTTAATTCCTTTAGAGCAAGATGAACCTTTATTCCGGACTATTGAAATATATTAAAGTATAATTAATATATCTTATATTTAAATCGGCTAATTATATAAATTTTGCGATACCCTGTCTGGATTACACTTAGCTAAAAAGAAACTAATTTTTAAGTTTACTAACCGGCTTCTTATAATTTTAAACACATTATTAATTCACGCTTTTTAAATTTGCCAGTGAACTTCATAATAACCAATAAAGAATTAAATAAATTGGAAACAAATAATATTATTAACTTAGCGAAGTGGAACTTACTAAGACTCCCAGGACTTCAGGTTCCCATCGGTCTCTAATATTTACCTGACATTTTTGAAGTTAAACAAAAAAATCTTGTCTATTTGAAATATTCGTTTAGTAACCGAAGATCACCTTTCGAATTTTATGTTTATTAACCTACTCTATTAACACTTGAATATAGTCTCTGTTCTCAGAACCAAGCTTTTAAACTGGCGGAAGTTAGTTTTGTTCAAATAAGTGTTGCTGCCGGAGATATTATTTGTGAATGAAAAATTTAGCTTTCAATTGAATTACCGTTAACGTATTCCAAGATTAGGTTCTTGTTTAGAACCGTTTTAAACCGTTTAAAAAACCCTCAAGAAAGCGGCGGCAAAAATTAATATTTGGTATGAAATGAATTACAAATATAATATATATTTTTATGGTAAAAGGACAAGGCAAACGAGCGTTAGGGTCACCTGATGGTGATCACCGCCGCCCATGACCCCGTGCAGCACCATTATGTAATGAGTTTTTTACATATTTATAAATTTCCATTTTTCGATTTTTCCTTTATTTCCACTGTAAGTTCCTGCATTCCTGCTAAATTTCATAATTGTAGGGTACTATCCCTATCCCTATATGTTCTGATCGCACATTGCATTGCAGCGGTATAAATGATTTAGAGTTAGAGTTTATCGATTTAAGTGTATGATTGTGCCATTTTAAATTAGCTTTTAATTAACTTAAAAGAACTGTTAAATATTACAATATATTCCATACATTTACAGTTAGGGCCAAGTAGTGTTGGCGAAATAACTAAAGCGCCGTAGTGCAGTAATGGGCACGGCTCTACGCCCGAGCGCTCCCAATGTAGGTACGTATGCCGCCCTACGTCTCACATACACATTAAATATATATTTTTTTAGCTTTTTTTTCTTTTAGCTTCACTCTGTATCCCTGGAACCCCCCTCCCTGGAACCTAGTGTTAAGATACTCCGTTTCCGCCAAATTTTCGAGGCATTTCATTTTGAGTGGCGGAACTCAACGCCCCACATTTTCTTGTTACCTTGTACCAGAGCGAAAAAACGAAAACATTAATAAATAATCATTCATGTCCCCGAGTGGGAATCAAAACCACAATAATTGCAAAATAATAGCAAAAATATCATTAATAGATATTAAAAAGTTAAGTAATCTATGTGTATGTCTATTTTAAGTTTAATATAGGATCCTATTACCTATGAAGTTATTACCATTTAATTTCTTTTATTTTCACTTGTATTGGGTGCGGTTGTATCAAAAGTGACTTAGTCTTTAAAGTCTCTAGAGTTTTACAAATCGGCAGTAGAGAATCTGAGTCGGTACCTTAACAGCATTTAATGTACCGATTCAGAATACTGTAAAAAATGGTATAGATTTTCTGTCAATTTGACATAGATTACGAAATCTAGAAAGACTAAAAATCATCATTATCACAGTGACAGGCGCGATTTTATTCATGTAATTTACTGTTAAGATTAAGACATTCCAATCTCCACTTTGCCAGTCTTGGCGCAAGGGCACCAGCGTGCGACTGTAAACGACAGGTAGTAGGTTCGATTCCCACTCGAGAAAATGGAATATTTAATATTCTCATTTCTACGCTCTGGTAACGAAACAAAGAGCGGCGTTGAGTTTTTATTGATATTTTAAAGACATTGCATTTTAGCTGACAGAATTCTCCATGTAATGTCTCTAAATCGTGACAGTCATAGAATATGAAACTAACGGGAATATAAACACTTTCCCAGTGAAGATCTGTTTCATTATGGGTACGAAAGCGTATAAAGTTAGACATTTTATAGTTATATCTCGATACCAGGCATTTGAAGGAGTTCCAAGTATAGATATTTGTACAAAAACCTAATTCCATTTTACAACAAATAAGAAGACTCATCGTTGTAGTAATTAACGTAATGTGCTTAAAAAAGGTAATATCAATGTTTACACAGTAATTTGTATCAGTTACAACTTTTGGCTTTTATTATTTTTAGAATGTAATATAACGCCTCATATTAATCATAAGACGTATTGTATGTGGTTTATATTTCGAACGAACAGGTAATTTCCGTGGGAAAGTTTTTTTTTTTTTTTAAATAACTCATCGTCATTGATGAGTGACGACCACCTGGCGCGAATGTAGCCGTACTCACTCTGGAAAGACTAAAGCGCAATTTACAGTGAACTTCTGTAAAATTAGTAAGGTAACGCAAATAATTGTAATTGCGTCTTTTTTTTCATATTTTATAAAAAATATTATGAAATCCTAAGGTCGAATGTATCTGACATATACTTAAAGTTAGATCATTTCGTATTTAGGTATATATTGACTTATGAGTATCATTAAAAAAATATTCTATATATTTCTTATTCATTCATTGATTGTGTTTAAATGAGCTTTACTTGATCCACCAACAATACGACACCCGCTATGGCGAGAACCAATCACAAAAGAATAAAAATATTAAATGACAAGTATTGCATAATTTCCCAAGTAATAATAAGAATGATTTAATGTAGAAAAATCATAATATTCGATATTTCCATTCATAAACGTCGCCGGTCATCACTCACCGTGAGAAATTGAGAGCAATGAATAAATCTCCCAAGTCAGTATAAAAGAACGTGATCTATTTGACGTTAAAGCTCCGCATTCATACATTAATATTTGATAGTGCTCGAAAAAGGTTTCATATATATTTTTAAAATAAATGTCACATCCTATATATGTACTTTTCTTGGGACAACATATAGTATGTATAAGTTCCTATTAGCATACATTTACGTATTACATATTTATGATATTATTACAATTACAAATAAAGCAGGTAAAATGATGTATTTTATGTATTTAAATGTATTCAATGTGCACTAAATAGAAGGAGCTTCATTATTGTAATACTTTAAATATTACAAAAAAATATCAACATTTACAGATTTCTGTTACAGCAATAATTATTTTTAATAAAACAATCTGTTAATCGATTTATTAATGCGCATTATTCTAGCTTGCTAGGATCGATTTCACTTGTCTGAGAATCATCAAACTATGACATAATAGGTAGAGTTGCGAATACAATGCTCGTGGGAACATTACTATTAAAAACAATTATATATTTTTTTTATTAATAAACTATAAATTGTTTAATACAAGATTAATTAAATTTTATTTATTAATAATTGATGCGTAAACAAAAACGTATTTTACTTAATTTCTTATTTAAATAGATAATAATATATAATCTACGTTGTTCAGTGTGTAATATTTTTTTTAAATAACAAAAGAGGAAGATTGTTATTAAAAATGCTTTTTGCCGTCAATTATGATTATTCGAAATACCGTAGTATATCCGCCATTCGTTTTTTTAATCTTTAGTAAAGGCCAATTCACTAACAAACCGACTAAAAATTATTAATTAGTACAATATATTAAATGCCATTCGTATAATTCACATATATAAATTATAATATTTATTTTAATTGAAATAGTTCTTAACATTTTTAAATCACTGAAAGCTTACCTAGCTTATTTAACATTGATAGTTAAAAGATATTCTGATATATCATGAAACTTACCGTATTCTGAGGAATGTAGTCGATCAATCCCAATTCGTATATGGGTCCCGAGGTCCGCAGTAGTTAAAATTGCCGCATTCCACTACAGCCAGGCGCGAGGCAGACGCAGCCTCCCTATCTCAACCGGTTGTTTACCCGCGCGCGATTCATCCACGTTAGCCTAAGTTCATCACTTAAACAAATATTGAAACACAGTGTTCACGCTGGAGTTGTCCAAGTCATGGCTGCACAACGGTCTTATTTAGATCGTTCGATTGTTGTGTCGATGGGCGTAGGGACGACAAATAGGTATATCTCAAGCGGCGACGCGCACTCGACTAGCGCGACGTCGACGCCAGCGCCCTCCCGTGAGCCCGCGCATGCGCGACTCCCACAGTCCCTCTCGGAAAAGCCGACTCGGACTCATTTACACATACAATACACTGGATCTGGATATGAATTTACCATGTAACAAGCTCCTAAAATTTTAATGAATGCAAATACACCGATGGCAACGTTACAGATACAGGCGAAAACTACGGGGACATAATGTTTGTGCATTTATCTAAATTTTGTACGCTCAACGTTTTTCTTTCGTATTTTTTTATATAAGGTCAAAGGTTAACAATAGATTTAACGTGGCTATTTTTTTTTATATTACAGCAGGTTTAGTTTTATTCTGACGTTTCTAGGCACAACCTAAACTCATTTAACGGTACGTCTCCCCTCAATTTTACATTATACCGAACTATGTTAAAGCATTAGGTATAAAATTACATAAATTTTCGTATTTTACAGTACGACGTTGATATACAGCCACAGGTTTGACCTACTTGGATCTACATCTACACAAATATTTGAGTGAGTCTGGGAGTGGCACCTCTCCCTAAAAGCGTGACGTCCGTCCAACTGCGACGTACCCGACATGTTACCCAACCCTCTTTTATACATCACGCAAATATAATATATACGGAGACGGTAATATCTCTATATATATAAAGATCTTTAATAAAAACAAGTGATTATTTTATCATAATAGAAATTCTTAACTATTTGTATTTGTCTAGTGTTTTTATAAAGGAATTAAATGGACAACAAATATTTACATATTTCTTAAACAGGTTTTAAAGATTATGTTTATTTGATTATTATTTATATGGTTATTTGAAAATGTGTTATTTAGCACAAGCGGGAATTAAACTCGTGACCTTTGACCCAGAAGTCTTTGGGATAGCTTCACGCCATCTTCCGCACACGCAGGGTAGGCAGAGGAAACTTAGTGTCAAGACACTCTGTTCCCCATTTTCCGCAATGCAGAATTAACAGAAGCGGAAGCAGTATCTATATTAAAAGAAACATGTAGTAAGAATAGATCCAAGCATAACTTTGTATTTAAGCTTGTATCACCATAGGTCAATTGTCAAAATGCCTTTTATAACTACTTACGGACCTCTACACTCTAAATATAAAAGATAAAATTTAAAACATCTATTTTGGAACATTTATAGTACAAAATAAGGATGTTGTTTAAAAAATAATTTAATAAAAAAGATTTTCTGAATTTCAAACATTTAACGAGGTTTTTCAATATGTCTTTCAGGTGTAATATTTTACGTAATACCTATTTAAATAGAAAAATATTCGGTCTTAAATTGTGATTCTTTCCATGGATTTAGCAATTACTAACAATATAAATCTCGTACTACTAACATTTTAATATGTATTAACAGTAATATTTACTAACATTAACCTAAATATTTAAAATTAAAAAAATAATCAAAATCATAACCAGCCTGCTGTTGTAAATAAATTGTGTTTTTATTGCCTCGAATTATATCTACCTATTGAACACTTACAGCTAAAAATATTTACCTTAATTCGTTCACACTTTAATCATAGTCTTCTGTAACTATTATTATAAGAATCTCGATAGTTAAAATAAAAGAAAATATTAAACCATAGAGGGTTTCTTTTCTATTGCTACAGATATTTCTGTGATAAGGTCTGTATAAATGATTGGATTTATATTTTTACCCAATAAGTAAAGTATAAACCAATCACCAAAACCAAAATGCTTCGTTATTCGTGAAACAATATGGCGCTTAACATAACGGAGCTGGCCCATAATCATAAATGTTCGAAGTGGTCGTAATGAAAATACTAATAGCCTAAAACACACTGCAAATGTTGTTATAAAAGCAAGAAATATGAGCCAAAACCATAAAATAACAAAAATCTTCTCATTTACAATATTTAGCGGCAGAACACACAACCTGTCCTTAAGTTGTATGGAACCAGAGGGACCATAGTTTCTGAACCAACATTTAGTAAGTTTCGGGAAGTATTGATCCATAGGGTTTACAGAATTGAAATCCAAAAAATCAGAAGGTACTCGTGGTATATGGGTAAATGCCGCTACGGCAGCACCATAGTTACGAAATGCACCCCCCAAGAATATATCCAGAATGAATATTTGGCTTACCTGAAAAATACGAAAAATATACTACTACGTTATATATATATAATGTCGATAATATTACTTTCGAGACTAGAGGAAAATAAACTTTTAATCACTAACCACATTAATTAAATTTAACAGTTCACAAAAGGCAAAGCGTAGTGCATATGTGTTATGTGTATAGACGTTGGTGTATTTTAAATATGATACCAATTCTTCTCGTCTATATTCTGTCCAATCCTTTGTGACCATAGGATTAGCTAAAAAACATAATTTATATAAAAATATTTTTTTTATTTAATTTTTAACAATTAACTTTACTTATTAAACTACAAACTACTATAATAAAGAAAAAAAATGGATTACATGATAGACATGGTCTAAGAGCATTTGTGTTTCAGCCTTGCAGTTTGATAAGAAGTCTTTGCCTTTAAGAAAGATAGATACACAGACATGGTGGTAAAGAGGTAAAGGTTTGAAATTAATTTACCTAAATCCGATGCTAATACCTTCAGTCTGCCACCTTCCCAAAGTTTCCATAGATAGCGTGGAGTATAAAACATGACAGCCTGACCTAACAGAACAAAGCACACCCATTGGTAATATGTATGTTTTATTTGTTTATCGTTAATGCCGTTTGGGCCTACCCCTGGATAAGCATTGTGTTTTCCTCCAATACCTAAAACGGTATACGGTTATTAGTTACATATCATTATTGTATAAATAATAGTTAAAAGGCATCGTCTTAATTTTTAATACCAATTAATTTCATCTTCATTGAAGATGGGTATGTATATGTATCCATCCATCATCCTTTCAAAGTCCACTGCTGGACATAGGCCTCCCCTAATGCTCGCCACTCCGTCCGGTCCTGCGCTCTTTGAATCCAGCGGATTCCCGTTTTCTTCTTGAGGTCGTCGGTCCATCTGGTTGGAGAGCGACCTCTCTTATACATATCAATAATAGGCAATATTATTTCACTTACCAACAAGCTGACTTTTCAAGGTATACGTTCCGTAAATCCAGCAATAACTATTAATAGCATCTTTATCAACATCTTTTTCACTGTCATTCATACAATGTATAGGATCGCCAAAAAATTGTTTAGACGTAACTAGTAAGGTAAACACTAGCAAAACTATTACCGTATATTTATAATGCATCCGAAAAACATTATTATCAATGGATATGTTTTCAAATTTTAAGAAAGATCGAAAGGGCATAAACAAATCAATCATTTTTATTGCTTAGCCGCCTGATAGGATTTCTTTATCGCAAGACTATATTCGTCTACCCACAAACTGCTCGCACAATAATAGGCAAAAATTAAATTTCTTTCCTACCAATTGCTTAAAATATAAATTTGCGCCTCATTACTGTCAATAAATAAAAATGACATAAATATTACTTTTAAAATTTATTGTTAATTATGAAAAAGAAAATGAAATGTAAAAAGTTATATACATATTTTAATTTACGAAATTAACATAACATTTCATATTAAACGTATTTTTATTTAAAAATATTTTTTATTAACTTATAAGAGTACTTTACCATAATTCATTTTATATTTTTTCAAATAAGCCGAATATATTATATTAATCTATACTAATATAATAAAGCGGAAGAGTTTGTTTGTTTGTTTGTTTGTTTGAACGCTAAGATCTCTGGATCTACTGGATCGATTTACTTTGTTTTTGTTTTGTATGAAAGCTGCATTCTTCAGAAGTGCTATAGGCTATATAATATTACATTACACATATATACTAATAAATTAAAATACTTTCTAATTTGACATGCAATATATTCTGCCATGTTAATAACAACCGTCGTCTACGCGACCGCGTTCGTTACCGCGTCATTTTGATATTCATCCTTATGAAAATAAATATAATAGTCACTTTTAGCATTTCATCTAGATTGAAATTATATTTCTATACAAATTATATTCTTATATTTCAAGCAGGCGTAGCCGCGTCCGGGTCCGCTAGTCAATTAATATAATATATATACATATGTACAAATAATATACATTTTATTCACTGCGCGACACAAAGGAGGGTAATGTGTTTATAATTGGTACACTTACTTACAGAACGACTGAGCGTTATTATGACCCATCGAATGCTCCAAAATATGTACATTATGAGTTCGGCTTAAGTAGATGCTAGTCGTAGGAGTGGCAGAAGAAGCATGCGACTGTAAACGGGACAGGTTGTGGGTTCGATTCCCACTCGAGGAAACGAAATATTTATTATTATCATTTTATCTCTCTGGTAACAAGACTAACGAGAAAAATTGCGGCTTTGACTTGTACCACTCCTTCCGCCTCGGTTGCCACCTCGAAACGAGAGCGAAGAAATGAAAATATAAAAAAATAATAATTCTTTCCGTCGTGTGGAGTCTAACCCACAAACGTCACGTAACAGTGACACCCTTGTGACCCTGAGCCACGACGGCCTCATATTTAGTTTTGATTAAATGAATATTTATTATAATAAAACAGCGAATGTAAACGCGACCGGTTGTCCATGGCGTAAATTTATAATATTTTTATATCCTCGCTCTGGCGACTAGGCAAAGAGCGGCGTTGAGTTTCGCCACTCAACACGCAATACCTCCAGAATTCGACGGAAAGTGGAGAAAGGAAGTGTTTTAACAGTCTTACAGCGTATGACCTAATCTATGATTTGATAACATTTGACAATTATAGCTGTTTGATCCGATCAGAGTGTATCGATAATTCATCGATTTTTTTACTTAATGCCAAATATCTAAAACTTTATTTTAATGCTTTTCTATACCATACATATTTTATTTACTTTATGGCTACATAAATATATAGCTATAAACTTAAATATACTTGTAGATCCTAATTATATTAATGTCAAATCCCTTACCCGCTATATGGTTTTAATGAAAAAGCTTACTGATATTTATTCACCATTTGTAATGTCTTTTTTTCATATTAATCACAATAAAAACCTGTTCAAAGTTTCATATAACATAAATAGATATATAAAATTGTATTTATATGTGATTCGATGGCCATATCTCGAAACATCGATATTCGAATTGATGCGATGTGTTAATTAATGTTCAAACTTCAAACTTTAACATCTGTCACTTCGTAGTCTCTTCTTGTTTACTTTTTGCTTATTTATTTAGCGAAAAGATTTAACTTTACTTCATCATGATTACTAATATTGCGAATCAAACTGAAAAAGAATTATAAGTTACACGTCAACACAGCATATACTTTTATTAAATTAGTGAATCAATTTTACATTTTTAAATATAAACACGTCAACATATTATTAAATATCCTAATTATTATTAAAAATGTTACTAATAATTATAACATTTTACTTATAAGAAGACGTTCGTGTTTTAATATTTTGTTAAATTGTAAAGGCTAAATTATTATTAGTTATTAAATTGTGATAGTAATTATTTATTCAACATGTCTAAGAAAAACATAGTATTTCACCCAATAATTAGTTCTATTCAACGAATTGCATTATATGAAACTAAAGCAGTAAGTATAATATATAGTTATTAATTTGTAGGCTAATTATCGATATCATAATTATAGAAAAGAGGAACCTTTTTTTTATTTTAATATAGGTGGTAAATAAAATATATTTTTACGCAAATGTGATTTGCATATTTTCAGAGGTTTTATCTTATTGGATCTAATAATACACAAACAAGATTTCGTGTTTTAAAAATAGATAGAACTGACTCAAAAGAGCTAATACTGGTAGATGATAAAGTTGAATATAATAAACAAGAGATTCATCAATTACTCAACATGATTGGATTCGGTAATAGAAGTGGAAGAACTCCTGGTTTAAATAAACTTGTATCTGCTTTTGGTATTGTAGGTTGGTATATGTCTTTATAAAACAATTGATTTTTTTAGCTTTGTAATGTATTCTGTATATAGCAGGATAGGAAACCTAATGTTTGGATACTCCATTACCCATGCATCACCCAATGAGCAGTGGCATTTAGTACTGTGGTCTGTCTGGCTTGCGAGTGAGGAAATGATAATTATTTATTCCCCTGAATAGAAATTAATACATACAAACTTGATTTATGGTTACAGTCCAAAAGTCTATTCTTGAATTAGCAATATGTTCATAAGATAACATTTTTAAATTACAGGATTCATTCGTTTTCTGGAAGGTTACTATATTATTCTTGTAACAAAAAGGAGAAAAATAGCAGTAATTGGTTCTCATTCCATTTATAAGATAGAAGACACAGCTATGATTTATATTCCAAGTGATTCCAGCAAACCTTTACATCCAGACGAGCAAAGATATGTGAAAATGTTTCTAGCTATAGATTTATCAACAAATTTTTACTATAGCTACAGCTATGATGTGACACATACTTTACAAATGAATGTGGCACCTCCAAGAAAGTTAGCTCCAGCTTTATTTCCAAAACCTGATACAGCTGCTGTGTATCAATCCAATTTAAGTTCAGATAAAGAGTGCACTTGTCAAAACAAACAAGATGATGAAGACATATTTGAAACATGGAAGAAGCAATTGCAAGAGAGACAAGATAAGACTGGGTAAATATTTTTTGTCACAAGTAAATATTTTTTTTTACTTTATAAGTTTCTTTAACTTTTAGTCGTTGTAATGTTATTTTTATAAATTCTATATCTTTGTTTTTATTTAATAATAAACAACAACAATGAGTGTACCAAGGAAAAGATAGATTATTGTTTTACACATTAAATCTTCTACAAATTATATAATACTCATCTGTTACATAATTGAAAAACATCATACATCTCAAACTATTATAAATAAAGAGCTAAAATTTGGTGTGTTCCTAATTAAATGGGCAGTGCCTCATTTCTTTCATTAAAAAACAAAAACAATACAATTATAAAATTTAAAATTATATTTTATATGAACTTATTAAATGAAATATTTAAAAATATAACTTTTTATGACACTCGGGAAATTAATGAAATATTCTCATTTTCTTGCTCTGGTAACAAGACAAAATAAGGTGTCGACATGCTATGTGTGTGTGTGGAGAATGTCTTAAAACTATGTTCCCGCTGCCTACTCAGAAGGGTATTACAACATTAAAAATCAATCAAACAAGCTAAAATAAAATAAATATTTTTTATTTACATAGTCAACCAGATACAAAATTAGCCTTTGGTGTCAGAACTGTTCCTGAATGGAGATTTGTTTGGAACAGCCATTTATTATCAGTTGTGCATTCCCAATTACATCCAGATTGGATTCTTTATATAATACATGGATTTATCGAACAGAGCAACTTAAATATATTTGGACGACCGATATATTTAACCCTTATTGCTAGACGAAGCAATAGGTATGCTGGAACTAGATTTTTAAAAAGAGGTGCTAACATGCATGGTGATGTGGCTAATGAAGTAGAAACGGAACAAATTGTTCATGATGCACTGATATCCTCCTTCACCAGTGGCAGGTATATTAGTTTTGTGTACTATGAGCAATTATTGTTGTTAAAAATTGATATTAATTATATGTGATATTTGTAATTTTATTCAGTTTACAAATTAATTTCAAAAAAAATATTTCAATTGGCAAAAAATAAAATTGCGGCGATGAGTTCTGCCACTTAACATGCAATACCTCTAGAATTTGGCGGAAATATGCAAGTGTCTAATAGGAATGGAGTGTCTGAACATTAGGTTCCCAAGTTCCCTCTGCCTACCCTGCTACATGCAAGATATAGCTGCGAAGCTAAAAAAATATTTCTGTTTTTGGATATAGTAACAGTGACATCATCTGTTTTCCACTTAAATTCAAGACATTGTATTCAGTATGCACATGCATGCATCATCGCAATTAAGTATTTATTATCTTGCAGATTTAGTTCATTTGTCCAGATGAGAGGTTCAATACCATGTTTCTGGTCGCAGGATATCTCCAAAATGGTGCCAAAGCCAGCCATTATGATAGATCGTAGTGATCCATATTCGGAGATTCCTGCAAAACATTTAAATAATTTAATGCAAAGATATGGTTCACCAATTATGATACTCAATTTGGTAAAGAAAAGAGAAAAGAAAAAACATGAATCTCTCTTAACAGATGTAATAAGCAATGCTGTGAAATATCTTAATCAGTTCTTGCCACCAGAGAATGCTATTCAATACTATCATCTGGACATGGCCAGGATGAACAAAGGAGCTGATGCTAAAGTACTTGACAGGTAAATACATTAATGAATTTTCAATTACAGTATTATTAAATTTTTTTTTTTCATTTTATTTCAATTAGTTTCCAGAACCTGAATTAATGGATGTACTTTTTTTATTTTATCTTGTTGTTATGGAACTGGTCAATAATTTTTGAAATCTTTTTCTAAATAACTGCGCACATATTTGTTAATTTCCATTTGTTACTAACTAAGTTTAGAACTAAGAAAAAAACTCCCCTAGATATGTGTCTCCTAATAGTATAGTAAGATTTGCTTTTGCTGAAGTTTACTTTTCTCCATATTAATAAACCCAACTTCAGCTTGCTTTAACTCTGGATACAGATAGGTCTTCAAAAATTGACACCATGCTTCCTAAAACTATTTTTTCTCAAAGCAATCTGTCGTAAGAGACATACAAAATACTGACGTACAGACTGAAATAATCTAAAAAAAGATATATATTTTATTGGCTTGGACGAGATATCTATCATTAAATTTACATTTGCAGTTTCAGTTTAATACAAAACATGTGCATATTGCCATAAATCATGCAATGAATGAACGCAACCTCAATGCGCCAGTCTGACACTTATACAAATTCAATAATTTTATTCAAGAATGACCAGCAAGATATGAAATAGCAATTGCATTTTTACACTAACAAAATGACAAATAGTTATTAAATAATATTTGCAGGCTATCAGCCATAGCCCGAACAGTTGTAAGAAGAACTGGTATATTTTTAAGTGGAAAAAATTATGGTGAAGAAATGGGTGTAGAAGGACATCAAGGGGGGAGACTTCAGACGGGGCTTGTGAGGGTCAACTGCGTAGATTGTCTCGACAGGACTAATACAGCACAGTTTGCTATTGGGAAATGTGTTTTAGCTCATCAGGTATAATATTTTTTTTTTAGCTTAACGGTGTATAAATATAGAAGGGTAGGGCAGAGGGAACGTAGGTTCAAGTGGAGAATGGAGTGTGAGACTGCGAATATTTTAATTTTGTAGTAAATGGGGTAGCCCATTTACTAGAAATTAAAATATTCTCCGAGTCTTTGAGAATCGAAACCGTAACTTTCGGGTTTCTACGTACTTGGTTCTCAGTCCAATTCTGTGCCTTTCCGCTATGACGGTTCTTAATGTACCTTAAAGGATGGTAAAATGTTGATCTTTTTTCCCCACGAAAAAAATGTAGCATCATTTTATTATCTTACTATGTGCGGCATAGTAGGGTAGGTAGAGAGTCCAGGTTCCCTCTCAATATAATGTTAAGAAACTTCATTCCCATTAAGACACTTCTTTTTCTCATCTTCCCTCTAAATAATCTTTTTGAATGTTGCAGCTGTATGCACTTGGTCTTATTCAGGAACCTGTGATTGAATTTGACTCAGACTGTGTGAGGCTCTTGGAGGGGTTGTATGAAGACCACGGCGACACATTAGCATTGCAATATGGTGGATCACAATTGGTACACAGGTATATTATTTATTCAGTAAAGATCTTGAGGCACTGTGACTGTAAATGTAACGATTCTGGGTTTGACTTGGGGGAATGAATTATTATTCTTTCCAATGCCAGACCAATTGAATTGACTTTTTATTCACAGGATTAAGACATACAGAAAAACAGCACCATGGTCTTCTCACGGCAATGATATTATGCAAACTTTGAGTCGATACTACTCCAACACGTTTTCTGATGCGGAGAAACAAAACACAATGAATCTATTTCTTGGACATTTTGTACCGGATCCTTCGAGACCGGCCATTTGGGAATATCCCACTGATTACTACTTACACCACCCAGAGACTATGGTGTATATTCCAAATAAAAGGTATTATGTTTATATAATTTGATTCTGGTTGAGGCAATGGTTATGGATCTGATTCCCACTGGCGTGTAATTATGTTTATATTAAATTAATTTTCCCGTTTTGGTAGGTACATGAAGTACAAATACAAAAAATAATGTAATTTCAAGATATTAGCAAAACAGAAAAAAAAAAATGGAAAAGGGTGACAAATTTACGTAGACATGTAATCATTATTTATTTTCATTAGATCCTTAACAAAGTGGTGGGACGACGAGGTGCTGCAACACTTGCCGCGGCCGACCAATGAGATGCGCAAGCTGTGCTGCGAGATCATCGGCATGCAGGGGGACGCTGCGCTCGAAATGATCGACCCCTACCACGAGCACACGCGCCCCTTCGAGTACACCGTGTTTACTGACTGCTTCGAGTTTAAGGTGACTTGATCTAGTAGAGTCTCTATTAGTAGTACTGCAGACGGCCGACCCCTACCACGAGTACATGCGCCCCTTCGATAACACCGTGTTTACTACTAATGTAATGCAAGTCATTTAACACTTATGTTTTTTTTTGTCCTTAATTTTATTTACAATGATAACTTTTAACTTTTTAACTCCTTTAGAGGGTTAACATAATAATAATTTCCTTCAGAAATATAATAAATTTGATAAAATCATATTTTACAGATGTACCATACGTTACGAGACCTCGCTCCGAATTCTTATGAAAGTTTAAGTCCGTTTGTAGTTCGCGGTCGCACAGTAGGACAAATAAAAGGACCAAACTCTAAGAACCCAGTCATAAGCGGAAGATCAAGTACAATTTCCAATAATTCGAGCGAGTAAGTCATAATAGGCTAAACATTTTTATTAAATATAGTTTCTACATATAGTGGAAGTAGGTCACTTAACATTCCATTCACCACTTTTCGCCGAATTCTCGAGGCATTGCGTGTTAAGTAGCGGAACTCGACGCCATACTTTGCCTCCTTACCACAGCGAGGGATTGAAAATACCTACACTATACCCACCGGCTTAGAGACTCGTTCGCGGCGCCGCTCGCCTGTCATGGATAATTATTAATTTCCTAATCTGCATGATGTTTCTTTTAAAATATCATTTAAAAAATATAGATAATATAGAAATATAAAGTTACAGTCAATTCTTATTCAATTAGCTAAAACATTTGTTTGGTCCCTGTGCCACGACGGCTTCACTTAACGCCCACAGCTATTATATATAGCGGAATAAATATTGTATTTAAAATTCTTCCATAAACATTTTGTTTTAGTTCAAATAGTGATTCGACATCAGACGACGATCTCACAAGTTCAACACCTAGTTCACGACAGCCAACCGTTTCGCCCATAACATTGGTAAAGAAATTGCTTGAAGAAACCGAAACTGAGGACAGCCTACCATTTCCAGCTATAAAACGATATAATTGTATAAAAGTTAAGGAACCCAGTAATCGTGACATGCTATTGTAAGTTGCTGTTGTAATTCTATGTGAAGTAGATGTTTATATTCTATTTGGTACTAGAATAGAATAGAAAATATACTTTACTGCACACATAAAATAAATATATAGAAAGAACAACATACATAAAAATGAAAGAAAAAAAAACACGTATGCAAAGGCGGTCTTATTGCTTTAAGCAATCTCTACCAGACAACCTTTGAAACATAACGGATAAATTGAATAAGGAGAAGGGGGACAACGTCTCAGTCCAGTCTAGATAACAAATAAATTAAACATGAAGCATATTAATTTATTTTTGAATACAAAACTATTTATTTGATTTAACTAAATGACTTAGGAAATATTTAATATGAAATGGAGATATAGATAAAATATAAATTTTTGTTGTAATAGTCAATTGACAACTCTTAATATAAATAACTAGCGGACGCGCGCAGCTTCGCTTGCGTATTTAAGGGTGAATTCTAATAACCCATGAAACATGTGTTCAATGAAATATTTTTAGGAGTCTAAATTTCAAATTTTATAAAAATCGGTGGCGATTTAAATATTTTTCCATACAAAGTTTTAACCCCTTATTTGCACCCTCAGGGGGTGAATTCTAGAAAACCATGAAACATATGTTCAATTAAATATTTTTAAGAGTCTAAATATCAAATTTTATAAAAATCGGTGGCGATTTAAGAATTTTCCCATAAAAACTTTCAACCCCTTATTTGCACCCTTAGGGGGTGAATTCTAGAAAACCATGGAACATGTGTTTAATTATATACGTTTAAGAGACTGAATTTCAAATTTTATAACAATTGGTGACGATTTAAAAAAAACCTATACAAACTTTCAACCCCTTATTTGCACCCTTAGGGAGAGAATTCTAGAAAACAATGAAACACGTGTTCAATTAAATACTTTTAAAAATCTAAATTTCAAATTTTATAAAAATCGGTGCCGATTTAAAATTTTTTCCATACAAACTTTGAACCCCTATTTCACCCCTTTAGGGTTAAAATTTTTCAAAATCCCTTCTTAGTGGATGTCCAGATTACGAAAGTAAACTTTTGTCCAAATTTCACGTTTCTACCATTAGCGGTTACGGCTGTGCGTGCGTCTTACCTCAGTCAGTGAGGACAAGTCCTTTTATATATATAGATAATACTACTGATAAAATAAATATTTCTTATTTCAATTGATATTCCAACATTATGTGTACTTTTTTATATTGTAGTATTTTATGTAATTGTACTTTAAAACTTATATATTTGAGTTTGAGTTTTTTCATTTTCAGATACAAACGCTATGTAAACTTCGAACGTCGATCAAACCCGCGATACAAATCTGATATTCACATTGTAATGACAGTTAGTAGCGCCTTCACCATAGACAGTTCCATTGAAGTCATTCCACCGACGGTCAGTAAAGCTTCCAAAGAGATATACAATGAATATGTACAACGTACCACTGGGAAAATAATCGTACCACCATCTTCGCTAGCTCTATACGAGAAATATGTTAATTTTACATTGTAATTTTTTTAGCTTCACGCTGTATTCCTTCTTTATATAGTAGGGTATGCAGAGGAAACCCTGTGTTAAAACACTCCGCACCGCCCAATTTCCGAGATGCTGCGTATTTGTGTGACAATGTTCAACGTCGCGATTTTTTCCGAATCGGAATCAAACCTCTAACTCGCAATTGCAATCAGACGCTGTTCTACGCTTATATACGCTTCATTATAATTTAAATTTCAAGCGAATATATAAGCGAATGTAAAGTGATGTTTTTTTATATTTCTTTGTGAATTAAAAATAATTTATGTCAAGGGTCAATATGTATATGTGTGTATATCAAAAATTGAGGCCGTAAGTAGAGAACGGCGTGTCTTAACGCTAAGGTTAAGGAACCTAGGTTCCATCTTGCTAATGTGAGATACAGCGTGAAACTAAAAAAAATATTAACTTAATATATTCTACAGATAAGCGTTCTATACCTTAATTTTGTATGCTTGTGCTTCATATGTAATATAAGGACATAAAATGCAAGGATCAAAACTGTTTTGTTTTCTATTATAAATAGTATCAAATATACAAGTTATAATCAATTATCAGTTTTTTTATTAAGTGTTTTTATTAAACTTACATTTTCTGTTAGAAGAGTGGTATATTTCTAATATAAATTTTGCAATTGTATTTTATAGAATTATAATAGAATAAAAATAGAATTATAATAAACAAAACTAAGTTAGCAAAGATTAATTCGAAGAAAATTCGACAGTAATGCCGACTAGTTTTCTGCGTGTACTTAATATGATTAAAATCATCATTTAACAGGTGAACAACTAGAATAAACGTTGATTTTAAAATTGACCTTCTATAAATATAATATTTTACTTTAAAACATAAGGCAGACCGCGCATTTCATCGTCTATTCTCATAGTCAAACGGAATCGGAATAAAATATTTCAAACGCTGGCAACCCCTGTTTGCGGCAGGAATTTTCCAGGCAACCCTGTTTTATAGTGTTCAGAAAAAAATAAGCTTTAATTTGATATATAATTCATTAAAAAAACACATGAGTGCAAATTATTAACATTTAGTGACATGTTTAAACCAGGCAACCCTAGACTTGCGGCAGACTGAGAGCTGGCAACACTTAATTTTCGAATCCCTTATGCGATTATCTTTCAAATGATGTGCGATTCATATAAAAAACGTATGGGTGCAATTTTCTCCAAAAACGAGTTACGTAAAAATGTAATTAAAGGTGATTGCGGCAGGATTCTTCCAGGCAACCCAGGTGTAATCTGTTCTACTAATCATGTATTATTCATTAATATAGGTTTAATTAAGAAAACTGATACCTGCAGGTTTCAACGGTCGGATCTCAGGCTAAAAGTCAAAACATGAAATATAAAGTAATATTTTTTATGTACTTATGATATGATGGTTATTTAATTATGATCTCACCCTTTATGAAATCAATATATCATTTCAAATAATTTAATTTACAATTTTTGTTATTATATAAAATAACAATAGTAAGCTGTCTTTCTTGCCTGAAAATGTTTTTTAATATATTTTATATCGTTAGGAGAAACAAGAAGATTAAGAAATACACAAAAATATATTTCTTTCGAAAATTCGATATTATGCCATTCATTCCTTTAGGAAAAGTATGTACGTTACAGTAACAGAATTTTAAACGATGATATTGTGTATCTAAAAGACTAGAATCTAATTTATTTTTCCCATAGAAAAACTGAAAACTGACATTAGTGACATTTAGTTTGCGGTTGTTCTTGTATATGTAGGTTGGTGATTACACTCAAAATCTAATTACCTATTAGATTTTCTAAATAATTTTATTCGGGGGCGGATGAGTGTGTGGCAGCGTTAAATAAAGACAGCCACAATGGCTATGTCTAAAGGATTTAAAGTTCTTGAAAAATCTTCGCCACCTAATCCATACAGCATAATTTTACAACATAGAAATAAAGATACTGCGTTATTATTCGAATCTCAAGCGGTAGTATCTCTATCGTCCCAAGAAACAGAAACGCTACGTAAGCAATACCATAAAATAGCTGACGCTTATGGATGCCTTGGAGTATTACAACTAAATTCTGGTGAAAGCTGCTTGCTGTACCTCGTTCTTGTTACGGGTTGCTGCTCAGTTGGCAAAGTGAACGATACTGAAGTTTTCAAGATAACCCAAACTCAATTTTTGCCTCTTTTTTATCAATCACAAGGTGAAGACAAGGTTTCTGAAGTAAGGAAATTACTTAATTCAGGAACATTTTATTTTTCTTGGAATTCAGGGAAATCTAGTGATAATTTGTTTGATCTTACACTGTGTGCTCAGAGAAAAAGTAAAGGCGCCAATCCAGACAACAGATTTTTCTGGAACAGAACCCTATTTATTCATCTAATTAGATATGGCATTGATTGTGAAGATTGGCTTACAAGAGCAATGTGTGGATCAGTGGAAATTAGAACAATCTATGTGGGACATAGACAAGCAAGAGCAGTATTAATATCTAGACTGAGCTGTGAAAGAGCAGGAACAAGATTCAATGTAAGAGGATGTAATGATGATGGAAATGTTGCAAATTTTGTGGAGACAGAGCAATCAATATATATAGATGATTCAGTAGCATCTTATATTCAAACTAGGGGCTCAGTTCCATTGTTCTGGGAACAACCAGGTATTCAAGTAGGATCTCATAAAGTTAAAATGTCAAGAGGTTATGACGCATCAACAAGTGCGTGTGATAGACATTTCTCACAATTAAAACGTAATTATGGATCAGTCATTGTTGTAAATTTGTTAGGGTCAAGCTTAATTGGTGGCAGTGAAGGTGAAGCAACTCTGAGCAATGCTTTTCAACGACATCTCAATGAATCTGCTCATAACGACATTGCTCAGATAATTTTTGACTATCATCAGGAAGTGAAAGCTGGATCTATAGAAACAGCCCTATCCAAGTTTAAAAAAATAGTTGAAAAGCAATATGATAATATAAGTATTTTCAGCGCTAAAAATGTTGACATTTACAATATACAAAAAGGTGTTATACGAACAAACTGTTTAGATTGCTTGGACCGAACTAATGCTATTCAAACATTTATTGGCTTAGAAATGCTTGCTATACAATTAATGTTGTTGCAATGTATTGATAAAAAGCAAAATGTTAATAGATTTGAGGAAGTTTTCAAGCAAATGTGGGTGAATAATGGAAATGAAGTGTCAAAAATTTATGCAGGTACAGGAGCAATACAGGGTGGCTCGAAATTGATAGATGGGGCCAGATCAGCTGCTCGAACCATACAAAACAACTTACTAGATAACTCTAAACAAGAAGCTATAGACATACTTCTTTTAGGGTCCACTCTTAATTCAGAACTGTCAGACCGTACAAGAATTTTATTACCTTCAAATATATTGCATACTTCTACTCCTGTACTTAGAGAAATGTGCAGAAGAGCGAATGAATTTACTCAACCTTCCAGCATTCGTATAACAATTGGGACATATAATGTCAATGGTGGCAAACATTTCAGAAGCCTTGCATATAAGGATGTGTCCCTTGCTGATTGGCTATTAGATTGCCCAAATTCTGCTTTGGTAAATACTGTGAACTTAAAAGACCATCCATCTGACATCTTTGCGATTGGTTTCCAAGAAATAGTGGACTTGAATGCTAGTAACATTATGGCTGCAAGCTCTGATAATGCTAAAGCTTGGAGTGAGGAATTAGATAAAATATTAGGTAGAGATGCCTCCTATACACTTTTATCAAGTCATCAGTTAGTTGGTGTTTGTCTGTTTGTTTTTGCAAGGAAAGATTTAATACCACACATAAGAGATGTAGCTCTTGATTCTGTAAAGACAGGGCTTGGTGGCGCTACTGGTAATAAGGGCGCTGTTGCCATACGCTTAGTTATTTACGGAAGTTCTATTTGCTTTGTGTGCGCTCATTTCGCTGCAGGTCAATCCCAAGTTGCAGAGCGCAATGCTGACTATACTGAAATAACACGCAAGGTAGCATTCCCTATGGGAAGATCTCTATACTCTCATGATTATGTTTTTTGGTGTGGAGATTTTAACTTTCGTATTGATTTGGATAAAGAGGAAACACGTTTATTGGCAGCGCAAAATAATATTCAGCGACTTTTGGAACAAGATCAACTACTGAGGCAGAAATCACAAGACTTAGTTTTCAAAAATTGTTTTGAAGGAGAAATAACTTTCCTTCCAACATACAAATATGATTTATTCAGTGATGACTACGACACCAGCGAAAAGTGCCGAGCGCCTGCGTGGACTGATCGTGTCTTGTGGAGGAGCCGTAAGCACACCATTGATCCGGAAACTACTTCGGAATTATCTGCCGGAAAACTGTTGCATTATGGGAGGGCAGAACTTAAACAAAGTGACCATCGCCCAGTTATTGCTATTTTAGAAATAGAAGTCTTACAAGTCAGCTACACAAAATGCATGGAAGTCTTTTATGAAGTAGTAAAAGACTTGGGACCTCCTGACGCCAGCATTATAGTGCAACCTATGGAAGAATATGACACCGAAGAATCTATTTTCGACGATAACGTGATGGCAGCTGTACTGCAAGAATTATCCAGTATTGGAGAAGTAACATTAGTACGTTTTGTTGACGACCATACTTTAAGTATTACTTTTAGAGACGGTCAACACGCACTAACTGCGGCGTTAAAAAGAAAAATATCTGCTTGCGCCATCCCTATGTTCATATCATTGAAGTCACCCGACTGGATCGATATAGTGAAATCAGAGATTAGTCTTTGTTCAAACAACACAGTGCCGTTGTTCGGCGAGTTGCCAACAGAACGCCCTCTCCGTTCTGCACCGCCTACGCCTCGGAGGCAGCAGCCTGGTAGACCACCCGCTCCTTCGCCAACACCTTTAGTTCCTTCAAGACTACCGGCAGCAAGTCCAGCCCGACCACCTCTGCCGCGACCTGCACCTATTCAAAACGACACAATGACAGGAAGTGTAAGTGCGCCTACATTGGCATCCCCCCCTGCCGATAGCCTTCCTCCTCCCACGTGTGCGCCGCCCCCTCTTCCTACAACTAATACTCCACCCCCAACGGGTCCTTCTGCTCCAACGGGACCTCCTCCACCTCCAACAGGTCCTCCTCCGCCGGTTCCAGCGAGACAAGGACAACCTCCCCCCTTGCCGGCGCGCCCTCGACCAGTTACATAGACTTCTATTTCATACAGTACTTACTTGAGATTATAAATTAATATTTTATGTATTATGAGCTGTTAAAACATACTATAATTGTTTATTCAAATATTTATAATCAATTAAACGAAAGCTTTGAAGTAGACGCTTAAAAATACAACGTTATTGTTATGGTTAATCAGTGTGTAACTATCAAAGATTAATTTGGATAGGCTGTGATAATTGGGTCAAAATCTCTTCAGTATTTAACTCAAAATTATATTTTCTTTTATTCATATTGTTAACAAATATCTTTATGAGATTTGTTTCAGAACAAAAGTTACTTTGGAAAGAAATTGTGGATCATTGACGGATTATGTGCCGATCTCATATCCCGATGAATTATTTCCTAGGTACTCAAATTACAAAATATAATATAGTATTAGTGATTATTAAGTATTCAGGTTTCGTAACAAAGTTATTGTTCTGTGGGTTCCTATGTTTTTAATATTATGAAAGTTTTGTTTATATGAATAAATATAGCCAGTAAATATGGTTTGTTAGTTTAATTAACTTGTATGTTACTTATTTATTGTTATACTAATACACATCGAACAATAGAATATATACTCTGGGAATTTTATCGAGGCGTTAAATAATAAAATTTATTAATAAAAAAAATATTAATTGGTTGCGAATTAATATGTATATCGAGTGGTCTTCGATCAACTATATATAAAGTGTATAATTGATCGAATCGAGAGGTAGTTTATTTAGTAAAACGTAGTGGATGTTCTTAAAAGAAATGTTTATATAAGAGTATTTATTGTAAGTTTTTGTAACTAGATATGTATGCAATAATCATAATTGGGCGAGTTATCTTCAAATTACCTATCTCTCTGATAAATAAATGACAGTGGAATGATATCCTATATCATAAAATACATTTAAGTACTTGTGCGTTCAGAGGTGATAATTGTAACTTTTCATTGTTTCAATTTTGCTGACCTTACCAACATTGTTAAAAGTGTTTTGACGAAATATCAAATCAATCTCAAAAACCTTGCCCTGAAACGAATACTTTGAGACAACTAATGTCTCATAAATTTTGTTATAAGATTTTTCACTGCATTTCATACTTCCAAGTATCTATTTTATAAAGAAAACCATCTATTCACGAAAGTGTGTAAAATGGCGAGAGATTAAAGTACTTTTACAAGTACATTAAAAATATTCAACAATAACGTGAATGTTTCAAATCTATTTGAATATTTTACAGTGTGAAAAGCAATAAACAATATTGACATATGGCACAGTGTAATCTTATATTTACTTCACATGTTTTTTTTAATATCAACTTATTGATTATATTTTATCCATTCCATTATTACAGCTAACAACTCTTATTTAATATTTAATTTCTATTTGATTGGACATTAGTCGAATGAGAATATAGTGGACATTCTATGGCATTAGAGCATAATGTACCTGATTTGCATTTCCTTATTTAACTATCCATATATATTGTATTTTTTTTTTATTTTGAAAATATTTTATTTTTTTATGAATTTTTATATAAACTATAATCGAAATTAAACAAAATCATTGTCGTAACAGTAATTTTCAATAAAGTAGCGATTTAGGTAGTGCTTTATAAATGTTGTATTCAAATTGTGATTGAAAAGCATATTGTTGTAGCTACATATACATAGTAAATGGTTACTTAACACTGGCTAAATAAAATATACTTGATTTCAAAAAACTTTTTTCATATTTTCCTTCCTTTCCATTTTTTATAAGACACTAGCAACCCGCACGCGGTTTCGCTCGCATACCACATATTTTTCTTTTATTGTACTATATTTTCCAATCAATTGATTATATATGTCAGAGCTTAGTTCGCGGTCGACATAGTGAGTCCATAACTGGCACAGTCTGAACCCACTCTGAAGTTAACCCGCACTACTGACGCAATTTTTTTATGCAAATCCCGCACACAGCAGGGTAGGCAGGGGGAACCTAGCGTTAAGACATTGCATTCCCCACTTTCTGCTGAAGTCTGGAGTCATTGCGTGTTGAGTGGCAGAACTCAACGCCGCGCTATGCCTCGATATCAGAGCGAAGAAATGGAAATATAAACGTAAATAAATATTTCACTTCCTCGAGTGGGAATCGAACCCACAATCGTTGCGTTACAGTCACACCCTTGTGTCACTGTCACGGCCTGCTTTCTGCTGTCTTACTATAATCTATTGTCAAGTACCGTCAGTGTACACCTACCAAATTATATGAAAAACATCATATCGGTCAATTCTGAGTAATCATTAGTCTCTAACAGATAATTTATATACATTCAAAGATGAACATCTTGTCGTCATTAAGCACAAGTGGCTGCTTGAAAGGATGTCATCGGCGGCAAGGGCACCCCCGCAGGATTCGAGTCTAGGCTTGCGGCCGTAAACAGAACGTTGAATTATTTTAATTTTACATTTTCTTAAAAAGTATAGGTCTAAATTACGTGCTATAAAAGCCAAAGCTTATCTTTAAAAAAAATCCTTGATGATGGAATAACTTTCACTCGTCAGTTTCAATATCCATATCATATAAAAAATTGTAAAATATCACCTTACAATTTTTAATTTTGCAGTGTCGCTGACTTTATTTTAGAACTAATGAAATTGAATGTTTTTGTAGTATAATGTACATATATTTAACTATTTCTACAACGCACGCGGTAAATATAATCCAATAGCGTTCATAACTATTGTTATTTTATTACCTAAGGCAAACTAACAATTACACCATAATGTTATATAGCCTGTACTGACGACATCCTGTCGCCACGTAGTGCTTTGCACTTTCTTAGAATTATGAAAAATTATGGAATATCCAAATTATATACAGTCTGTTGGTAAATGCAGCGTAATAAGAGTTATAGGTGGTGTGCGAGCGAAGCCGCTAGTATAGTATATAGATGGAATAAGAAACTCTTATTCCATTCTTATTAAGAAATGCTCCATAACTATTAATTTTTACTGTCTAACTTATTATGTTGATTGATTTTTCTTAGCATTACATGCTTCTCTTTCTAAAAGATGAATAAATTCACAAGATTTTTTTTACTTAATAAGAAAAAGGAACACAATATAGTCTGTAGTTCTTTATTTTCAATAATAGAGTACTATTAACACAGAATCTAATACATAACTTAGGAAATAATCTATTTCAGTTTTTATTGTTTAGGTACAGCGTGGATATAGACAGTGTGTCCAATACCAACTAGACCAACAACACAAAGAAACATGGTGAGACGGTACAAGACAGCGTCGAACGGACCACCTTTCAGGAAAACAGGGACATCATTCTCTTTCTGAAATGTGATTAAAATGAAATGAGAAATACATTTTCTTTTAAAATAATTGATACTCCAGAGTTGAGATTGAACCCATAATAATTCTGTTTACAGTCTAACTATCTCACAGTACCACAATAAAATTAGTATTTTATACATAAAATAAATATCTCTTTTCAGCCTGTTTAGAGTGATAATTGGCAATAGTCAGTTTACTTATATCATTCACCACATCTGTTTATAGTCTTATGACTGATTGCAAGATTAAAACAGGGAGAAAAAAAAATTGGTTCTTATGAATGAATATAAATGGGTTTCACAGAATTTACCTGGAAGAGTTGCTGGCGTTGCTTCAACTTTTCGTTAAGAGGTGCGTATGGTACGTTGGTACCAGGGATAAGCTTCTTGGGGCCAGGTGCTGGGCAAGCCTCGCTCACACTTGACATATGAGCTGTATTGTATTGGATAGACGGAGGCTCTACTCTTTGCAAAGCAATCGGTGCCTATGAATATATATATCAATAATAAATATTATAGTTTTCCTCAAAGCAAAGTTAAGGTTGATAGTATTGATATAATTTTATCTACTTACAATTGGGAGCAGCGGGCTTTGAAGACTAGCAGAGGCTACAAGCCTGCCAGAAATTTTGCCTAGTTGGTGATACATTGTGCAAAAGTGAAGATATATGATTTTATAAAACGAGGCTTAAAATTCTACCTGTTACGAAACAAGTACTTATCCCAATCAATAAAGTTCAGAAACCAGATATCACTTTTGACATTTGTATGAAACTTAATTTGAAATTAAAACTTTAATTTCAATTTGAATTTAATTATGAATTATATGAATATATCTAAAATATTTCAATTTTGCTCACTTTTTATTGTATATTATAAATTTAAAAATTTTAATAAAATAAGGAATATAATATGAAAACTTAGTAAGACAAATACTAATTAAGGAAGAATGGTGTCTCTCTACGGTAATAATTAATTTCTAAATAAAATATATTTTATTTTAAATAATCATATGCCAGTAATAATTAATACAATTAATTATACAGTTGATTTATATATTATAATTTTTAGTCTGTACGAAAAGGTGTTTTGTCCGCCATTTTTCTATGACATTCTTTTATGTGCAAGTTTGACAAGCTTTCGAGCACATTCGGAAAAGGTTAGTTATTTAATTAATTTAACTTGATATTTTATACTATATTGTCTCTAATAACTATATAATTGGTCTAAATATTCGACTGATTTCATAATTTGACAATTTTATCTTTCATTTGTTTCTACATATTCCATATTTGAAACACCGCGTGGCGACATATTTTGACAAGGATTTTTGTATTTTGTTTTTATTCATTAGATCCATCCAATCGAAATTTTAGTATTTAATAAGCTTCTTTATTATATTACAGTCTCACAATGCAAATTTTCGTCAAGACCCTTACGGGTAAAACCATTACCCTCGAGGTGGAGGCCTCTGATACTATAGAAAATGTAAAAGCTAAAATCCAAGATAAGGAAGGTATTCCACCAGACCAGCAACGTTTGATCTTTGCTGGTAAACAACTAGAAGATGGACGTACATTGTCTGACTACAACATTCAAAAGGAATCCACATTGCATCTTGTGCTTCGACTTCGCGGAGGTAACTATTTATGTCTTAACTTTTACATCAAGTATATGTTCAGAATTCATAGTTTTTAGCTTTATGCAGGATCCCGAAAGTTAGGCTTAGATCCAGACTGGCGGAACTTATCACTAAAACTATCAAAATAGTTATTCTGCTGAATGGGAATGACACTCACAACCGTCATGGTAACAGTCAGTTGCTGTATCGCTGCATCAGCCACAATCTACTATTTACTTAAATTTCCAGGTACCATTGAACCCTCCCTTCACATCTTGGCCTGCAAGTACAATTGTGAAAAAATGATCTGCCGCAAATGCTATGCGCGTCTTCATCCACGTGCAACTAACTGCCGCAAGAAGAAATGTGGACACACCAATAACCTCCGCCCCAAGAAGAAGATCAAGAACTAAATATTGTTCACATTCTTATTAATGGCATACAGTTAATGGCTTTCAATAATTAAAAAATAATAAAAACAGTAAAAGCAATAAGATTTTTATTTACATTGTTTTCCAATTATTCGAATAAAAAAATGAGTAAAGGATGGAGATTAGCATACTTATTTTGCACACAGTGGTTGACTTCTGAACATAGAAAATGGAATGATACTTCTCTTTACAATGTACATATATCATCATCATCCATCATCAGCCATCTTTTGTCCACTGCTGGACTTAGGCCTTCCCCAATTCTCTCCACAACACTCAATCCTCAGCTTTTCGGACCCATCCGCTTGCCGTCACACATATAAAGAAATCAAATTATTTCTTTACTGTTTTGAACTGCATTCTTTATTGATGTTACACTAGTTTTGTATATAACTGATAATTCATCATAATTACTTAAATCTTTAAAGCACTGTAAATTTATACACAAGGGGCTTTACTTTTCCTGCTTTTTGTTGGCTGTCCCTATACAAAAAAATAAATTGTGCACACACTGCTAAAGCTCACTTGTATAAATTGGAATCGAACTTCATAGTGTAAATTTTCTTTTGTTGGGACTCTATAGGATTTATTGACGAAAGCAACTTGATCGCAGGGGCGTAGCCCTAGGTACAAGCTGTGTGTATGAAAACACTATTAAGCAGCTTTTATATGATAAAGTTACCATTTTAAATTATTATTTCTATATGTTATAGTAAAAATAAAATAAAAAAATAAGGGAGGTATAGATTTTATTAGGTAAATTAAAAAACTAGTAGAAATATACTTTTATTATAACTCTTATGTATGGATATAAATAGTACATATAAAAAAAATTATAATAATTAGTCTCCTAAGAGACGGAAGCCCTCACCTCATTTCAGTCAAGTCTAACAATCAAATAGCATTTGATATATTGTTGTACACATCTAATATTAATAAAAATAGATTTCACAACCAATGCTTATGACTAAAAATCCTGTAGCACCTAAGAAGTACAAAAAAATATTCTAATATCATATAATCAATGTAATAAGAAGTAAGTGTTCAAAAATTTGAATGGGTAAATATTTTAACATACTTTTTTCCTCAAGTGGGAATCAAACCCACAATCTGTCGTATTTACAGTTACACGGTTGTAACCCTGCGGCATGACTGGCACTTTGAAAAATAATTGTATTACATATATATAGCTAACAATTAATTTTTATCTATCGCGCCTATTCTCCAAAACAACGTCGGTATTTTTATAAATTATTAAACTACATATGAAAAGTAAATATACAATAAAAAAAATATTAGAGGTAGCTATGGCATACAAAAAGAAAAGCATTCACTAAATTGGAACACTGTGTTATTTAAACTTCATTATAACTAGAATATAATAAAATATAATTTGGACGGAATGTTTAAAAATATACAGTATACTATTAGAACATATTCTAGACCATTCCAAAATGAACAATTTTTATTTTTGGTGGCTTCTGAACCCCATTCTCTGTAAAAAAATAGATGTATATTATAAAATATTGGATAGTAGCAAAAAAACAAATATTTAGATATTCGTTTTATTATAATTAAAAGTATTTTTTTTATAATTAAAGAAAACATTTTCTAATACTAAAAAAAATAAATTTGATAATGTGCTTTACTTTACTGATATACCGGTTGGAAGCGTCTGCGCCCCTTTTAAGAGAACAGCATGTAGGGTAAAATATTTCAAACCCGTACCTAAAGAAATTAATCAAGATACTTCAACAGTTTAGACGTAGGACTTTTTTTATATAAGGATGTTTATCGATAATCCGTATTTCGTGTGATGCAAGTATGCATACGCAGATACCAATAGCGTAAACACTTATTAGTAAAAAAATACTACTAAAGGTAAAAAAACAACTTGGCCGCCAATACCTACGACTCGATGTCATGAATGGGGCGTGTGCGGCGTTGTCGCTTTGATAGGTTTATGTATGCGTGCGTCGTCTTTAACAATTGGCGTTTTATTTTACAACGATATTTTTATAATTTATTTTGTTTGAAAAAACTTTCATTTTTGTAAAAAAAATTAGGCTTTAATAGAGTAGTTAAAAACTGTGGTTTCATTTAAAGCGGTGCTGATAAAAACACTCTGCATAACTATAATATATTGAATTAATCACTGCATATATAAATTATTTAAATATTTATTAAAGGAATTGACCATAAAATGATTTATTTTCAACTAATAAAGTCCAGATCTCTTAGAGATTGCCATTTATAAGATGCATTTTCTATGTTAAAGTTTACTAGCAATTTTTATTACAGAAGTTATCAACTATGAATACATATATTTAAGAACCTTCAGAGATAGATATTTTTTTAATACTTTTCCTATTTTGAATTCAGTTATGAAAAAGAATTAGTTACTTACTATTTATTGAAATAATAGTGAGATGCCTCATTTTTTTATGAAACCTTTAAGTAAAGCTAAAACAAGAAAAGTTAATTTGTACAAATTGTATATTCCTGACTGCTCAATAAAGTAATGCTATATGTAATAATAGTACATGCAATGTGCAGGTTACATGAGTCTTGTGAAAACAACTTTTATAGTTAAACAAATAGTACACGTATTATATTTCCATGCATTAACTTTTTATTCAGTTTGTCTTAATGAAAAAGAAATGTTATTGAAATCACACTCCTTCTCCATTTCTCATTGTACTTTTCATAGCGGGAACCGGGTCAAGAGAACCTAGGAACCTAGTGTTAAGACACAACTCAACGTCGCGTTTACCTTGATACCAGGACGAAGAAATGAAAATACTAAATATTTCATGCTAACGAATCCTACTTGGAGGTCCAAGTCCATTGAACCCACAACAGTCGCGTTTACAGTCGCACGTTTGTGCCCCTGCGACATGTCAGCCTCAAATTGTATAATATCCTTGTTATTAAATATTTAACTTAATTTAAGTTATTTTAGGGTTTTTATTACACATAAAAATAAATATGCAGAAAACATTTAGGATTTTCCACATAAAATATTTTTTTTTTTTACATAATTTATACAAACTGTGCAGTAAAAAAAGTACAACAACTAAAAGTAAAAAAGTCTACAATTAAGTTTCAATTATTTCAAATTCAAACTTAATAATAAGCCTTAATATTATGGGGGTATAAGTGAAAATTGTGATATCAAACTTCATCCATGCATGTCTTCAGTCTTGCTATAATTTAATATGATGTCCGTGTAAAGATTAAAACAAAGTGTAGCTTAGTGTTAACACAGGCATGCAATCACACATCGACATGACACTATATCGAGGTTTTATTACTGTGAATATATAACAAAGTGCTAAGGAATTAGGAGGGAAGGTAAAACTGTTAATATAAGCATGCGTCACACTTCAACATAGTCGAGAGTAGTACCGGGCGGCGGGGGTTGCGCGGTGGGCGCGAGGGGGGGCGCGAATGCCGCCAGGTACTTGTGGGGGGGCGACAGGGGCAGGCTGTCCGCTAGCTCGTGAGCAGGATTCGGGGTTGTAGGATCCTGTTGAAATAAAAAAGATGTTTATAAATACGGTCTACTAATAATATCTTTTTATGTATATTTTATTTTCTTCACGCCTCTTCCCGCAGCAGAACAGGTAGTATTAGTCAAGATCTAGAAGAGAATCAGCATTCACTTTATCCCTATTTCCAAACAATATTTCCTAGTGCTTTGACCACTAAGCAAACGTTTACATTTAAAAGTGGTGATTGAAAGATTCCCAAGATTTCAAACAGCAAACTGTGGTTTAAATTGCGCTTTGAAAAAAGTTAAATTTTTTTATACCTTTTTAAATTAATTTTTCTTCCCCAAGTGTGGAATAATCTACTTTAGCTTCACGCTATATCCCTAGCGGCGTAGTCGAAGAGAACGGAATTGTAGGTCCAAACCCCACCTCCCGCCGTTCTGGACATGGCGTGTTGGTTGGTCCCCACACACCAGCGGGGACGCACTGGTGCGGGTCAGTTTTGTGGAACAGGACAGATGTGGAATAGCGTTTTTAAAATAATGTATAAATAAAGACAATTCCACTTACGGGAACAACAGCAACGGTGACAGTATCAGAAAACTTGACTTTGTTTCTTTCAGGCTTCACTCCTGTCCAATAGTTATCTTGCCTATACCTCCCATTGAAGTTACTATTAGTCGATGGCACATTATTAATAAAATTATTTTTAGTATCTACTTTTATCTCATTCCTATATAAATCATTGAAATGCGACGCCAGCCTCTCTTGATCACTGTTACCCCCTACGTTAGTTTGTATCGGTCTTGGTCTTTGTAAGTTCAGTACATTATCCATGCTATTCCACCTTATATTTTGACCATTTACAGGTTTCAAATGTTCCCTTTTTTGTATACTAAGGTAGCTGTCATCTTTGATATTTTTAGACCAAATTGTGTTCTCTCGGTCTAGATATTGATGTAAATTAGGTCTTATACTTGTTATTTTATAAGTATCAATTTGGTTTATGGGTACAGTGAGAATAGATGGTGGTAGAGGTACTCGGGGTAGTGGGGGCGGATCGGTTTTCATTTTGGGTGAAGTAGAAAGTTCAGATCCAGTATACGAATGGGAACTGCATCGAGAACACGAATCGGAACATTCTGAATCTATAAAAAAATGTACAATTAATATTGTTATAATGATTATGGCAACAGTATAAACTATATCTATGAATAAAATTGCCATTCGAGGAAATACAATTATTTTTCACTCTGGTAACAAGATAGGGTGCCACCACTCAACACGCAATGTCGAAAATTGAGTGTCATAATATTAGGTTCTTCTGTTACATGTGGTATACAGTATAAAACAAAAATTAAAATTACTTACAAAAAATGGAAAGACAGAATAAGTGAATAAAAGGACACCAACCAGCCACGTCCTGGTCCGCGTAGTAGCGCGCGGCGGCGGCGGCCTCGCGCGCCAGGTCGGGTAGCGCGCGCTTGAGAGCCGCGTGGCGCGCGTCCGCACACACGTCCCACGACGACAGGTCCACCGCCAGGCACATCGCTTTCTCCATGCGCCCTCGTCTAGTAATAAAAAGCGTAAAGCGTAAAGTAGAAGCGTTAATGTGTAGCGGACTGTTACACACTACACTAGGTTCCTTCGGCCTACCCTACTATAAGCAGAATGCAACGTGAAGTTAAAACAATGTATAGATAGAAACAAAAAGAACTGCCCACGTGTTTACAGAAATAAAAATCGTAAAACAAAAAACGATTATCTTACCTAAGCAAATGATGAAAGAATTTTCTTGTTAGATCATGTACAGCGGGGGCATACTTAGTAGCTGAGGGGGGAATGGGGACCACAGGGGCGAGGTAAGCACCGAGGGCCAGTTGCACCCCCGTTTCTCCTCCGGTCTCCCCGTCCTCCTGGAGACGTTTACGCAGCGCACGCCGCACTATGTCCCCCATGGCTTGGAGACACTCGTCCCCCTCCTCCCCCCAGTCCATAGCGCGTAGCAACGCCACTGCGTTGTTTGTACGATTCGAGCGTATCCATGCCTGAAGGTATAGGTATTGCAAATACCATACATTGGATAATTTAATTACTATTTTGTTTCACGCAAAAATATACTGTATATATATTTTTACTTAAAACATTAAAAAATTAAGCCATCGTTTGTATGAAAATATGATAAGTTCCATGATTGTTAAGAAAGAACAATCATGGAACACCTCATAGTAGAACTATTGGGCGCTAAACTACAAAAAAATATTTCCCAGGTAATTTTTTTAAATGATGATTTTTATGACACTACTTCGCGTTACTGTATACCAGCTAAGAATAAACGATATTTTACAGAATTCAGTGGAAAGTGGGGAACAGAGTGTCTTAACACTAGGTTCCCAGATTCCCTTTACCTAACCTGCTATGTGCAGGATGCAGCGTGAAGCTAAAAAAAAATATTACCGACGGTAACCGTGCGTGAGTTATCCTCAATAAAGCGAGGGGTCCGCCAGCGAACGTCGTGAGTATCATGGGCCCGCCGGTTGTGTTGTGAGTTGCTAAAATCTGCACTCGTTTGGATTCACTGAAATATAAAATATATTAAGTCTATTAATATGTATTTTATATAGACACATAGTTAGTTATCTTTTAGAATTACTATGAAATTAAAGTGTAAACTTATTTAATATAAAAAAGGAAAGGGATCCCTTGGCGATCATGAAATCATTGTAGATATTAATTGTCTAAAGAAAAAACAAGTTCAAAAGGATTAGGATTAAGTCGGGACCTACAATTCTTAGAGCTCAGTAAAAATTAAATGGGTCCCGACTTCTTATCGTAATGAACTATTGGGCTGTTGTTTTTTTCGGGTTTTATGTTTTTTATAATACAATTCCTAAAAGGAGAACCTCAGCATCTCGAAAAAACAAACATATTAGACAACTAATACGATAAATCAGTATCAATCCCACCTCCCCGGACGATGAAATTGTTAGCGTGGCTACGTGACTGCCTGAGAGAACGTCGTCGGCGGCAAGGTTGTCCCTTGTGGGACTCTAATCTAGGCTTGCGGCCGTCAATCGGTTTATAAAGTATTGTCCGCGCTCCACGTTGTTTAACTTTGGTGTGGATGTAATAATGTAAGCGACTAAGCGCTTGTTTCTATAAGAGTGGAATGATAGTGGTGGGTTTCGATATTGCTCGCACACAGAACTCCCCCTAACGATACGTTTACTTCCTGTCTCGAAAAAACATACTGACCGCATATACGACGTTAGATCGAGACACTTGGTGTGGTGGTGGAGAAGGGAGAGGGCGCGGTCGAAGCACTGTAGGCGGCCAGCCTCCTCTGCAGCGACCACCAACTGTCCCGCCCACCGGACATCCGTTGCTATCTATTGTTATAATACATTTATTGAAGATACACTTCTCAAAATATATTTTATAAAACATGAAGTTAGAGAGGGAAACTTGTATCAGGTAATCCGTTCTACACTTTCCTCTCGATTTTCAAACAATGCATGTTTGGGATCCGTTTAAATATTACTAAACGCAATGTTTGAGATATTTGATGATTGATCCTATAACGCGACGTAAATATATGCAGAGATCGTAAGTTTGGCACGCTTTCTGGCTACCCTACTAGGGATAAAGTGAAGCGTAAAAAGACAAAAGACTTCCACCATTCAACGCGTAAAGTGGGAAACGAAGTATCTCAGAACTGGGTTCACTCTACTACATATATCATCACGAATACAACTGAAACTAAAAAAGATAAGGTTTAAGGAAAAAAAACACTTACAAAGCCAGCTCTCGTCGAGTGTGTCAGTCCTACAGTATGGTGTACTATATGAATAGATGCATCTATACAAGCAATAAGTAGTTTAGAGTCGCACTGTGACCTCCTTGCTACTCGCGCCGGTGCTGGTAAAGACACACGAACCACGTTCTCGCATAACGAGGCTAATTTTACGACTCGATTATTATTTTGTGGCATTTCATATCGTAGCCATATTAAACTGATCCCTGCCTGCAAAAAAATGTAAACAAAAAGCAGTTTTGTAATAGTTTTCTTTGTCATATTTGATACTAATTACTAGCACATTCTGAATTGTATTTTAATTATTCTCATTCCCTGCTCTATGCAACACAATGTGATGGGGCACTATGCAACATATCTTAATACTAGTAAAAAGCTTCTTTGGTCAACTCAATAATTGAAATCAGTGTTATTTAAAACATATACAAATATTATTACTATCAAGCTACTGCGAGAAATAAAGATAAGCTTTGTTTGTATTAATAATCCATTTACAAATCATGTACCTAAATAATAAAAATGTTTTTCCTAACACTAAAGTGGAAAAAAATTTTAAAAACATTAATAGTATTTCTTATAAGTGTATGTACTTAATATTTTTTTCGAAGAATTGATAGTTTTATTACCTTGTGACAAGACACTTGTTCTGCAACATGTACAATATAATCATGCTTATGTGAGAGTTCTGCAAATAATACTTCATTTTCCAATTGGTGGTATGCTATTAGTGTAACTTGATGGCTGTGAATACAAAGTTATGGGTACTTTACAATTGTATTTTTTTACATTATATTGCTTATATAACAAGGAAGGCAGAGGGAACCTAGTGTTAAGACGTTGATAGACAACATGTATTTACTAAGTTACTTACCCACATATTTGGTATAAGTGTAGATTTGCGTGATCCTCTGGTATAGGGCTCCAAGGAGCGGGTTCTGATACAGTCATACCCCATACTAATATTCTAATATAATTATCGTTTTCACAAAATGACACATGTCTTTCAGCTCGCCGTGAATTACCACCAAGTTCTATAATCTAATAAAATAATTAAATCTAAATTAATATGATTTTAGATTCACCAGTCTGGGCAAAAAGTAAGCAAAAAGTAAAGTGCCTGTAAACTGGCTGGCTGTGGCTTTGATCCCCATTCAGGAAATGACATATTTATTTATAGTTTCATGTCTTTGCTCTGGTGCCAAGGCAAAGTGCGGTGTTTAAAAGCTCAATTTGTTTAGTGTCATTACATGTTCAGTTGCAAGACACAATAGATCATCAAGAATACTTAACTGGGGAAATGAAAAATAACCATTCTCAAGTTTGTCCTAGTTTGTTTGAATGTGTTGTATCTTGAGTCATGGCACATATGTGTGACTCTAAAAGCAACTAGTTGTGAGTTTGATCCCCACTAACAGAAATTAAATAATCATATAATTTTATATTTTCATTTTGTTATTGGTGTGGGGTGATGATGTCATGGCAAAGCATGGTATTGAGTTCTGCCACTCTACATGCCTCCAGAATGAAGTCTTAGCACTAGGTTACCATTGCCTACTCTGCTGTGTGTGGGGTGCAAGGTAAAGCTGTTCTTTTTATTATTCTTGTATTGTTTTTATAATTAAGAAAGTAATAATATAAAGCAGATTGACACTTTGCCCTGTAGAGTTAACTCTATTCCCTACTTTTGAGACATTGTGTGTACTGAGTGGTAAAACTCAACACCCCTTCTTGTCTACCAAAGCAGGAATTTCAGTTATACAATGCACCACACCACAATGGTAATTATTTAATTAATAAAATAAATTTGTGTATTTAACTACTTACTTGTAGGTTTGGCTCCCTATCAGATATTTGATATGGTAAATTGTTATCAATGTGTTTACCAAAAGTTATGAGCGTAGCTGTCTTTTCTGGGTGTATGAATAATATAAGCTTCTTGCACAAAACAACTGGAATCACAACAAAATAATAGGAAATGATATAAAACATCATGTATGTAAGACATGTTACTATAGAATGTTATGATAGTAAGACATTTTATTATAGAATTTTACTATTATAATCATTTTAATATTTGTTGCATCACACCTGCTGTTGCTGTTTGTCCATTTAATTTTCCAATACAGTATCTATCAAACAATATCTGGGTTATATCTAGAGTATTTAACTTAATTGTAATATAGACTATGACCCCTGAAGAAAATACTATGGTAACTAAAGAATCGTGAACCCATTCACATAAAACTACATTTTTATCATGAAGCTTAGATTCTAGTTGTCTTAATTGCCGCTGCTTAGGGGATCGCCAAAGTCCTCCGCGACGCTCACAAAAGTTTCTTTTTGCGACATCGTGTAAAGTTTCCTCATATTTTTTTTTGTTTTCGTATCTAAAAATCATGACTTACATAGAGAAATTATACTTTATTAAATATTATGGATATATCAAACATACTAGTGAAATTACAACTTACTTAAAACTTTTAAAGTCGCTATTTTTTAAATATAGAGATTCATCATTTGTATAGAATTTCAGATCGTAGCTAAACATTGTAAAAATAAATATTATTATAATTTACTCCATTTTCGAACAATAAACATGTATTTAAAAAGATATGAAGTATAAACTTGCAGTAAAGTTTGTTTTATTTTCGTCAATGTTGCTATGTGAGACTTTGACATATGTAATGTAATGTTGTCAGCATAAAAAAAATGTTTTTTGCAAATATGTCATAATTATAATATTTTTATAATAATATCAAATTATAAGCCTACATCTTTGTATTATATATTTGTTATTATTATCTCTCTATGTTATATTTATGTAACGTAAGTATTGATTTTAATTTAGTTTTTTTATAAGTGAAGATTTTTTTTTTTCATCAGCCTATCGCCGTCCACTGCTGAATGTAGGCCTCCCTCATCAAGCGCAAACCATCCCGGTAATTTTTTTTCACTGGATTTTTAACGTGCTTTCTACTATTTTCTATAATTAACAATTAAGTATTTCTTTTTTACAACCTGCTTCGTCTGTTCTGATTTTCTCCGTACACACTTGACATTGATGAAGTGATATTTTATAAAACTTCATGAAGGTTCATAAATGTGTTCAAGAAAAAATATCTTGACAATGTTGTAGATCAAGCTGTGTTGAGAAAAATACTTTTATTACAATATAATCATGCTTAAGTCGTATTGATCACACTCTGAGATCATTAAGACACTTTCCGTTCCCCACTTTCTGCCGAATTCTGGAGGCATTGCGGGTTGAGTGGCGGAACTCAACGCCGCGCTTTGCCTCGTTACCAGAGAGAAAAAATTAAAATATTAAATATTTCATTTACTCGAGTGGGTATTAAATATTTCATTTCCTCAATTTAAAAATGAAACCTTTATAGAATTACATTGTTTTCTGTTTATTCGACTGTCAAGGCCATTTATCTCAAGATCGCGTGGAGGTATCAAGCTTAATATCAAATCAAATATCCAGATCTACGGTCCTATGGAACACACAAAAAAAAAATTAAAAAAATCAAATTAATATTATTTTTAATTGACCAGATGACATGAAAATACCTAAAATGACATGAAAATGCACCAGAAAAATAAAGCACTTGCAATTAAAACCGCCGCCATGTCCAAAATAGCTTCCTACAATATCTAAAACGTTTTATATCCCAGTTTCATACCTACGATTCATTAAGTTGATTGGTAGTAAATTCGTTTCCATGACAACTTCCATGAATCTATCTAATCTATCTGATAGGAAGAGCAGTAAAAGTAAGCCTCCAATCTTTACTTATAAGACTATAGTTATGTAATCGTTGTAATTGACGATTAATGTTTTACTTACAACGAATTCAAAAGAAAAGAGTTTTAGATACTAAATACTTAGATATTATTACTATTATTAGGTTCTTTACTCCAAATTCTTTCTTTTACATTCGTCGGTAGTTCATATCAACGTTATCATCGTATCGTTTCATATCTATTCCATATTGCGGTATTGCGAACCCTAGTATATATACTTACTCGTATATCTTGGCATTTCTGAGGTTGACATGTTTGTTTCAAGCAAACTTGCTGGTTTCTGCTGTTGGATATTTCACCAGTCTTCCAGCACTTAGGTTCTTTTCCGGAATAGTTGTACATTATACAGCCATAGTAGCGACGTGGTGTCAACGGCTGCTTTAGGGATCAGTAATTGTTTAATTTATAATTATTGTAAGTGTGATGTTAGAGGATGGGAGTTTAATGTGGGCTGAAGCATCATTGAATGTGGCTGAAATCATTCCTCTCCCCTTTCCTCTGGTTACCCAGCTATGTGCGGGATACAGCGTGAAAAAAATTGTAGTCATCTGGCCTGACAATATCTACGGCTGCCCTGGTCATATTCAATCAAATCAATTTCGATGATTACTTTCAGGTGAATTTATGTTCGAAGGGAACTTTAATAGCTTGTGCGATTTTCCTCTTGGTCTCTCAGTGTACATAAATTACTTCTATTTTTTTTAAATTACTATATAATTTGAAAGATTGAACATAAATTTGATTGAACAAATTATTCTCGAGGAAATTAAATATTTATTTAAATTTATATTTCCATTTTTTCGCTCTGGTGTCGAGGAAAAGGGCGGCGTTATTTTTAAAAATATTTTTCATTAAGTTACAAAATAGCAATAAATATAATTTCGTTATATCTTGATTCACGGAATTGTATGGTTTTTTGTTTATACTATTAAACATTTGCATTACATTTTTATTACAATTTTTTTAGGATATCTAAATAATTTAATATCAAAAACATCACGATGGTTGTAACGTGTGGATGAATTATGATGATAATATATCTTGTAAAATGGTTTTCCTATTGTATAAAATATCAATTTCTGTGGTTTCCCTTGTTTCATTTATATTCCTTACAAGTCTCTACTTTACATAAATGGTTCGTAGAAAATTAAGTTTTATTTGTTTTACTGTAATGGCTTACATTTTGTTGATTATTGTGCTTTTACTGGTGATTTGTTGTAGTTTAGAAAAAATTTTATCTTAATTTAAAAAATAATCTCCAATCCAATAATTTTCTCTTATTTCTTTTTTTATATGAAAAACTTATATAAAGAAATAAGAGAAAATTATATTATAGTATAATAGTAATATTTAAAACAATTTCAATACACATAACAGCATCAGTAGCTAATTACATTCGCTCTAAAATATTTAATGTAATTTGTTTCTCAAAGTGGAATGACTAACGATGATGTATTAGATATGTAATTTAATATTTTTAAAGCTTTCTCAAATATTAATGATTAAATTTAGTAATTTTAATATATTAAAAACATCGTTTAATAATTATACAGTCTCTAATAGCATTGATTATATCCAAATTTAAATAATATTAACACATAGGTAATCGCTTATGCAACTAAACGGATTTAAATTAAGTGTATTTGAAACAGTTTCATTTCTTAATAAAAATAATAATAAATATGCATAAACTTATAAAAAATAAAGAAACCAACTTATTTATTTTGCGTGTTCGCATTTTTCAAATTTTATCCCCTATTTGTACTGTAAGTACTTCTTGCTCAATTTCATAATTATAGATCTACGAGACAGCAGGATTGAAACGTCCGACCGACATAAAAAATATATAGTTAACGAATGTAGAATCGCCTCCTTTTCGAAAAAAGAAGACGGCTCTAATTCTATTCTATTCTAAATTGATTGTTTTTTTAAACAGCTTTATATGAATTTCGGAATATTTGAAGTGTTTCCGTGCGCAGTCACGCAAACATATATCGGTGTCCTCGAGGTTGTATAAAAATATTGCCAATTTCTTTCATGATTCATGCCGTCTTAGGTTGGGGCGTTCGAACCTCACGATAAGCTTAATAATGTGTAGACACACACAACAAGCTCATTTTTCTAATTAAGGTGAGATCGTCGTGAGGCAGTGCCTCAAGCGACTGTAGTCGCGAGGGTTAAAAGTTCGATCCCACTCGGGGGAATTAATTATTTAATATTTTCGCTCCGGCAACAAGGCAAAACGTGACGTTGAGTTCCGCTACTCAACACGCAATGCCTTGAGAATACGGCGGAAAGTGTTGAACAGTGTCTTAATACTAGGTTCTCTCTGCCTACCCTGCTGTATTTGGAATGTAGAGTAAACCTATAAAAAAATAAAGTTATTATTTTACATTATTAATATTTTACCATGGCAACACGATGAGAGGTTAGCAAACTTAACAATTAATTATAATTTAAGATCTCCCCTATAGGGATAATAGGGTGCGGCAACCTTAAAACCGGATATTCTCTTGTTTGTTATCGATGTAAACTTCTCTGATTACTTATTGTGTGATCTTCAATATAAAAAGGAAAATATTAGAGTTAGTACCTATAATATAATAAATATATAATAGGGGCAAGAGCGTGCCCCTGCGCCAACTAGTGCGGGGCACAAGTCTGACCGTAAACACGACAGGTTATGGGTTCAATTCCAACTCGAGGAAATGACATGTTTAATATTTTCATTTCTTCGTTCTGGTGTTCAGAAAAAGCACGACGTTGAGTTCCGTCACTCAACACGCAATTCCTCCAGAATTCGGCAGAAAGTAGGAGGCGGAACTTTTCAATACTAGGCTCCCTCTGCCTATCCTGACACATGTGGAATACAGCGTGAAACTGAAAAAAAGAAAGAAATAAATAATAGTAAGCATTTTTGTCATTCCAGGTCAGACTTTTCTTTGGCAAGCATGTTCGTCGTAATATGTATATTAAACTTAAATGTCTATAGAATTTGAGTCCGCGAACGTGTTAATATTAATAGTATGAAGTCCAGTATGTACGCAAAAAAAATATTTTTAAAATAAAATTTTATTATTTCATTTGTTTTATTACCGAAGAACAATAACTTTAGGAGCTCTATATTGTAGCAGTAGCTTTGACATTGACCTTAGTTAGGGGTACTCTGAGGTCCGGCGCGTAGAGGACAGACGTAGCCTCATAGCCTCACAGCCTGTACTGATGTAGAGGTCTTTAGTCGCGCTTTGACTCCGAGTGGATGTGCCGTCTGGTCGCTCCTCGCCGCCATCCTCCTCCTCGTACCGCGCGAAAGACATGAAACTAAATATATATTTAAATGAAGTGTATCTTACTGTTATTAAGACATGTTTTTAAAAAATACACGATATACAAGAAATAAAATAAGTGATTTTTATATTTTGTTTTAATTCAAGGTAAGTGATATCAATTATAAAAAAAGAAGCAGAATAAATTATAGCATTACCTACCTACTGTAATTTTTTTATTTTTTGCTTATCAAAAATCTGATAATTAAGTAGATTTTAATATATGTACAATTGTAAAGTAGTAGGTTATACGAAATTAAAAATTTGCACACAATATAAATGATGTAGATATTTAATGTTAATTAATACTTAATGATTTTTAATTATATTTATGTATATCCTACTAATCCTACTAATGTTATAAATTTAAAAGTTTGTGAGGATGGATGTTTGTTTTACTTTCAAGCGAAAACTACTAAACATATTTAGATGAGACTTTACAGTAATAAGTATTTATGTAAAGATGTTATATGATTTGGTTATAATAGAACAATAAATTTAAGCGGGTGAAGTCGCGTTTGTGTCGCTATTGCAATATAAATTTCCCAGTACTTTCATTTGCAGAAAGTTTATGCCAGTTATTTTCGCGTCGGCTTAATATAAAAAGTGCCCTAGGTTAAATATTGACTTACGTAATTTTCATGATTTACTTATCTTAATATTCATTAGCAAAGATTAAATTGATAAAGCTTTCACATTTAATTTAATATCGAAAAGGAATTACTTGTTTTATTATTTTTTTTTGCGTTGGATAATTCATTTATTGAAGCTACTATAGATATACACATACTTTATATAGAATACCTATTATATTACTTTACCTTTATCGTGTATACGTACGTACCTACCCATGAGTACCACGCGGGCGAAGTCGCACACAAAAGGTATTTTTATATAAATACTAGCGGCCCGCTTGCGGTTTCACCCGCGTGAACTATGTTATTATTAATTTCTGTCTCCATGACTGAGACAAAATTTGAGACTCCTAGCATTTGTAGTAACGAAGTTTCATACAAACTTTCGACCCCAAAAACAACCCCTTAGAAATCGAATATTGCAAATTCCCGTCTTAGGGAGCACCTACGTCCTATAAGTAACTCCTATACAAAATTTGAGATTCCTAGCACTTGTAGTTTCTGAGATTTCGTGATGAGTGAGTGACCTTTCGATTTTATATATATAGATGAAGGTATGAAAATGTAAGCACATTGACTTAAATTCTAGTAATAACTTGTATTTTTATAAATTCCTTTTATTTTGCCACTCAACACGCAATGCTTCCAGAATTAGGCAGAAAGTGGAGAATGGAGAGTCTTAACACTGGGTTCCCTCTGCCTACCCTGCTGTGTGCGGGATACAGTGGGAAACTGATTAACATGAAAATTTGTTTTATTTGCTTTCCTATAAAGAAAATATTCAAATTTTAGTTTATATTTTTATTCTATTAATAATGATTAAACATATATTTTATATGATACACAACTTATGAATGAAAGTAAATATTTAATTACCTACTGTTATATTATTTGAGTCACGAATAAAAATTGGAGCAATGTAAGCAGTTAACGCCTAAAAGATATTTAAGCAGGTATATCACAAACCTGTTTCCTTTCGAATAATAAAGAAACTTTTTAAAAGTTAAAGAAAGTGAAAAATGTTGGGTCAATTAAGTTATCGAAGTTGTAATGAATTTACTAACAAATTTATTAAATGAGAGACAATTGCTTATATTATAACGCGACGGTTGTGGAATCGATCCTCACTCAGAGCAATGAATTATTATTTATCCATAATTTCATCTACTGCTCTAGCGCTAAGGCAACAAAGCCCGGTGTTAAATTCCGCCACTCAACACGCAATGCCTTGAAAAAATCGGTAGAAAGTGGGGAACGGGGTGTCCCTTATCCCGCATATAGCTGGTAGGTAAAGGGAACCTAGTATACTGCGTGAAGCTGATTTATTTTTATTTTTCACTTATATTGTGTAAAATATTAATCAAAACTTGCAATTCATCATAGTAGTACGTATGTTTATTTAATAATGTAATTAAATTTAGCTTTAAAATGAATTATTTCACACATATGTAAATAGGATAACGTAAATAATGAATGTAATATTAACTAAATGTAGTTTATATTTCTGTTTTCGCATCAGAATTTTAATTTTAAAATACTTATATGAAGATCTCAGACACTAACTACTATTATTAAAAGTTATTGTTAAACAGCAAACAGTTCATAATAAAACAATGCATAAACTAAAAAACATATAAATAAAACAAAAACAATAAAATTAAAATTATAATACATAATTATATACGCGTATTACGAGAGGCAGTCGCGTCGTAGCGCGGGGCACAAGTATGCGATTGCAAACGCGACGGGTATGGGTTCGATTCTCACTCAGGGGAATGAAATAATTAATATTTTCATCTCATCATTCTGGTAACGAGCTGGAGTTGGGTCCACAACTCTTCTCGCAATGGCGCCCTAACAACGCCCTAATAACAGGTTCCCTCTGCCTACTTTGCTATGCGCGTTATCCTATAAGGGTTCCGTTTTCCTTTAGAGATACGGGAGAAACTGTAATATGCAACGTTTTATAGTGCAATAGTTCTTTAGTGCAATAAGCTATCTGAAGGTATATGGATAAAATCTTTTAATGTTCCTAATCTAACCAGCCCAATTAACCTTCCGAGTCGTTTTATAAGTTACTCTATGGTGTAAATTAACGAGTAGTTTTCTTTATAATTTTAACGACTGTTTTAGTTACTATTTCGGTGAAGTAATTTTAACTTGCACTATAAAAAGGGCCATTCGAGGCCATCGTAGATCAGTGGGTCATTAACAACTTACTGTTGAGGCTTATAACGGAGGCTTTTGGGTTCCATTCTCACTTATGAGAGAGAATGAATGAAGAATGAATTTGTAAGCTAACTATCTGAGATCTTTCGGAGCCCAGAAGAAAATCTTAACCCCTTTCATTTTTACCCTAAAACTACGGAACCCTAAAAATATATAAATAAGAAAGCTTACAACAAACGTATATGCATAAGAGGGTAGTATCTATTCTATTATAATATCTATTCACGGGGATATAAAGGCTTATAAGAATTTAAATTAGTTGACCCGAGATCTCTGTTTATTAATTCTACTAAAATGACCATTGACCATGAGTTATGGAATGTAATTAAAGTTATAAATCATGGGGGCCTTTAGATAGATTTGGAACCAGAAAAGGAAACGTCTATACTGTATGTACCTATATGTAAATATTTTCCGAAGTTATATTAATCAAAACTATCATTTCATTGATTTCATATCATTTATCTCATCGATATTTGTATTAACATTTGGTACAAGTGGGTTATTAACAAGATATCTCTTACATACATATCGTGGATTTTTTTAAGACATCTTTTTATAAATATACCTTTCTTTTACACGTTTTTCTCGTATTAATAATTTTATCTCGTTAAGTTGAGCTAGCGCATGCGCTATAAGCGTGCAAAAATCTGATTTTAAAGATCTGTACCTCAAAAGACAAGAACGGAATACTTAAAGGATCATTTTGTTATCCTTCTGTCTGTGTTCTGTCAAGACGATTAACCCCAAATTTCCCATGGAGTTATCAAGCTGAAATTAATATCAAATATCCAAGTCTACGGATCTTAGGAGCATAGAAAAAATTAAACGCTGTCTATCTAATCAAAAGATATTTATGATTTTTATGCTCAGTTTTTGCTGCATTCTGTAGGAAGTTCACCGCACACAATAATCCTGTATATATCCTGTGGATCTAAAATTATGAAATTGTAAAAACAAGCCCAATAGTTTTCTTATAAATTTTACACGGCTCTTTGGAAAGAATAATTCTGTTGTTTAAAAATACTGGTAAAATATAAGCGAATTAGCTAAAAAGCTACAAGAAAAACGTCCTTAAAATAAACAAATAGACAGGATAAAATAATAAGATGAATATGATAATTATATTATGAATGTTTTTTTATGCGGTAAGAAAATATATTTCACATAGTAATAATATTTTTAATTTGTTACAGATAGCCCGATGCACTAATAAAAATGAAGTTGGACGATGAAGAGATATATTTTTTCAATGGAACTAATCAATCAACACAGTCATCCGGTTTCTCAGAGCCAGATTCCCTGAACGTCATAGTACCGTTGAGTGTGGTATATGCTGTCATCTTCATAGCCGGTGTTTTAGGCAATATAAGCACGTGCGTTGTTATTGCCCGGAATAGATCCATGCATACAGCTACTAATTTCTACCTCTTTAGCTTAGCGATATCGGACCTTCTTCTTTTGATATGTGGATTACCGCTGGAACTTCACAGATTGTGGAATCCGTTCTCATATCCCCTGGGCGAATCACTGTGTATCATCGTGGGGCTAGTGTCGGAGACTTCCGCTAACGCCACAGTGCTGACAATAACCGCATTTACCGTAGAGAGATACATAGCGATATGTCGTCCGTTCATGTCCCATACGATGTCAAAGCTGTCCAGGGCTGTGCGTTATATTATAGCAATATGGGTGTGCGCGTTGTGTGCGGCTGTACCTCAAGCGATGCAGTTTGGTATCGTGGAATACAGTGAGAAGGGTCAAACAATAAGTGCGTGCACTGTGAAAGGACACGGCGTGCATCAAGTGTTTGTGATTTCAAGTTTTGTGTTTTTTGTGGTTCCGATGTCGCTGATCACGATCCTGTATGTGCTGATTGGTGTGAAGCTGAACACGTCTCACATTCTGCATCCAGTGAAAAAGGCGTCCGTGGAGAGTGGTGACCGGCCCAACGGAACTACTCGGTATCGGAACGGTGCTTCACAGAGACGGGTTATTAGAATGTTAGGTAAATTAAGTTATAAATCTTTTTTAGTAATTAAAAAGGCTAGAAAAACAATTTTTGTGGCTCGAATGTGGCCACTCGGTGGAATGCTTATATTAAAAATGTTTAAATTTTTCTAATCTGATAAGACAATTTTCCACATTTGATATTAACACTCAGAATTGAGAGGTCGGACGGAAAGCGAAAATATAGTAGCAAAATACTAAATCCTCTATGTTTAATCCGTTATGCAGGCATGACATTTAATCAATTAACCCTTCATCGTTTTAACTTATATTGTACATAATATACGAGTATAAAAAAATTTAAAGATCATATTCATATTCTTCACAAATATTCAAAATTTAATTTATTTTATCTTGCTAAATAGTTGGGCGAAGTATAATAATTTAGTTTAGTACAGTAATATTATTAAAAATATTATGTAATATACTTAATATGAACTTTATAGTTTCAAGGTTAACGAAAATGTTTTTGTTTTTCACTTATTTATACTACTCATATTATTTATAGTACAGTAGGTAATGATTTTTATATTAGTTTTATTATAATTGTATTTTTTAAGAAAAAGACTTGAATAAGTCCTTGCTTCTTTTCCACAAAATAATTCCATTTAAAACACAAGACAAGTACAGTTCCCTCAATGACTGCTCTAGGTAGAGACTGCTGTCTTGCATCATACAGGTATTAAATGCCAGCCAAGTCATATGCATAAAAAATGGTGTAGCAAGGAAGAAGGTAGAACTAAGGCGATTTCAGGTAGTCAGTTTTTGACTGTTTTTGCAACATGTGCTTGAGTGTTGTAATGTGACTAAATCACTACATGTACTCGTATATCATGTTTATGCTCGTGTAGGGGTCGTTTTTGTTTTATAACTCGACTTAAATACGTCAATTGAAGGTATCTGCGAGGTGCCGTAATTTGTCGAGTATCTCATAATAAATTATTCCCTGCCAATCCCACAAGATGCAGAGTCATGAATATTTGGTTTTGCTGACTGTATTAGTGTATGACCATGCTTACCCAACATTTTTTGTGCTGTTTAATATTGTAGTAAGTCGACATTTTAACACCAGTTATGATATGGTGAAGACTTTTCTATCATGCCTCATTCATTTCTATCATACAGTCGACATAGAATATTCTTGTAATGTTTTAAACCTTCTCATGAAAAGTCATTACTTTTCAAGGCAGACAAATCAGATCAAAAAGTCAGCCAGACAAATCCTAAAATTGAAGACCATCTAAAGTGTTTCTTTATCGATGTGGTAATATTCGAAATTTCAAGAAGAGAGTACTACTCCTGTCGTCGTTTAGGAAACAGCGAGAACTTATTCAAGAACCAATATAATAATGTACTTGTAGTCATTAATTTGATAAAAAAATTGTTAATTTAATCGCAGTGGCGGTGGCGTTATCATTTTTTCTATGCTGGGCGCCTTTCCACGTGCAAAGACTGATAGCTATTTATGGAAAGAATTTGGAGCATCCCACCGATACGTTTTACAAGGTATAGTGATTAATGTATACTTATGACAGAACTAACGATAGTGAAATGTACATATTTATAAAGTAACGTAATAGTTATAATTTATAATGTTAGTGTCACCTTAAAATTTAAATAGATATAAAGTAAATTGTTTTTAGGGTTCTATATCTCAATAGGTACAACCTATAAGGGTTTCCCTTATTGGTTCTCGAGATTGTGTCGAGGTATCAAGCTGAAATTAATAGGTATCAAATATTTAGCTGTCGGAAATACTCGACAAATGTCCATTGGTTCTCCAGAATGGGTCCTTGATTTCTCCTGTTCTATGTTGATAGTTAATTCATGATGAGGATACCCATTTTTATATCAGTGCAGCTTTTTAAAATTATTCTTTATCTAGAGATTATAAGCTTCAAAGTAAATTGCTTTCAGTTTTCCAGAATCATTAATTGTATTTTTACCTATATTAAATCGTATAAATAGATGATATGATAATGTTTCGATTTCCTTTATATATTTTATATAAAGGAAATCGAAACACTATCATATCATCCATATTTTCTACATTCCTCGATTCAATAACTTTTTGCATATAAGTATAATTTAGAAATCAGTTATAATTTTTTTATGTTGTATATCTTTTCTTGTTAACAGGTGTACATAGTGCTGACTTATTTATCGGGGGTCCTTTATTTTCTTTCAACTGCAATCAATCCGTTCCTTTACAACATCATGTCGAATAAATTCAGGAACGCTTTCAAGGTAAACTGTTATGCGTAATCTTGCACCTTTCAAATGTAAATTATGTAAATCTAAATTATATGCAAAAATTTTAGTACTTATACCACGTATTACGTGCAACCCTAAATGCGACAGGTTGTAGGTTTGATTTCCACTTTGTTGTCGCTAATCGAAATCAATTTATTCATTGACAGTAACAGCGTTAAGGGGGCTGTTGGAGGAATGTTGTTTAAAAATACACATTACTACTGAGAAAACACAAGAGTCACTATATTTAGGATGAAAAAAATAATAATACGTTAGCTGTAGCTTGATATAAAAATTAATTATGTCAAATGATAGACGGATGCCACTTCTACAGTCTACCACCACGTGTGACCGACTACTGCAACAGACTACTGCAAAATGTTCGATATGTCGGATTTTCAAAATAGTCTTCTTCTTCCTGGCATTAATCCCGGCTATTACCGGGGTCTGCCTTCCTACTTAACCTACTCCACTTTGCACGATCTTTTGCGTCCTCGGTGGTTAGACCATTGGCTCTCATGTCCTGCATCACGACATCCAACCAGCGCTTCCTTGGGCGTCCGGGAGGTCGCGCCCCAGGAACTTGTATAGCAAGGCACTTGCGTCCGACATAGTTCTTAGGCCGGCGCGTAACGTGGCCAAACCATCTCAAGCGACGGTCTTGGAGCTTATCCGCTACGTCACGGACCCCAAGACTACCTCGAATGAATGTGTTGCGTATGCGGGCAGACCGCGTTACGCCGCACATCCACCTCAGCATCTTCATTTCCGTGACGTGAAGCTCCTGAGTGTGCCGAGATAGTGCTGGCCAACATTCCTACTCCTGTGACCTCCCGCCATTTGGCCCAGGCAGCGCTTATCCGGCCATGGACATCGTGGTCGATGCCTCCAGACTCGTGCATAACGGATCCAAGGTACCTGAACTTCTCCGACTTAACGGCTGGCTCAGGACCTATGAGGATGGTGCTCGAGTCCCGGCTCCCGCAGGTCATGTACTCTGTCTTCGACACATTTAGTTTAAGACCGCCGTTCTCAAGCGCACCCTTCCAGAGGCTCACTTTACGCTCCAGCGTCAGTCGGTTCTCGGCAATGAGTGCTATGTCGTCGGCATACATCATCAGCCATGGAGGATGGTCCTGGATGTGAGCCGAGACAGTATCGAGCACTACATTGAATAAGAACGGACTAAGAGCCGAGCCCTGGTGAACCCCCACTGTAATCGGGAAGGGTCTAGTGTCGCCAACAGCAGTCCTAACCATAGAAGCGGATTCGTGGTACATGTTCCTGATAATCTCAATATAGGCCTCAGGGATCCCTTTGGATCGCAATGCCCACCAGATACACTGACGAGGCACACAGTCAAAGGCCTTCTGCAGATCTAAAAAGCTCACTGCGGGCTCTGGCTACAGCTCTTTTACTGGCACGTTTAGCTACTGTGTACTCCAGTCTGTCTTCAGGAGAGTTGGATTCCTGCCACTTCTTAAAGGCAGCCTTCTTTTCACGAGTCACCTCCTGGACCTCGTCATTCCACCACCATGTCTCCTTGTCGATGACACGTCCTCCCCTAGAAACGCCAAGAACTCGCCTGCCTGCCGCAATGATTGCCGACTGAGCCCGATCCCAAGCCTCCTGAGCAGTCTCGGTGTTAGTCGAAAGATCGTGACTTTTCACCTCTGCCAGGAAGTCGGTCTGCATCGGTCCATTCAGCAACCACCACTTGATGCGAGGCCTACGTTTCTCGGCTACTTTCTTCTTCGGAGTGACGTTAAAGTCCATGACAAGAAGACGATGTTGGGCCGTTAGGCTTTCGCCTGGAATGACCTTACAGTTAGTTACCCTGCCCATATGACACCGTCTGGTCAATAAGTAGTCTATTTGAGTTGAGTGGGACCCGCACTTATACGTGATAAGGTGCTGAGAATTCTTTTGGAAGAACGTATTCACGACGGCCAGATCAGACGCAATACAGGTTCTCAGAATGTTTTCTCCCTCTGCATTGCGAAGACCGTGCCCAAAACCCCCGTGAACACGTTCATACGGCTCAGCAGCCTTACCGACGTGCCCGTTCAAGTCCCCCCCAACTAAGACCACTTCGGTACACGGCACAGCAAGTAGCACCCCTTCATACTGCTCCCAGAATGTCTCCTTTTCGGCCGCGCTACATCCCGCCTGGGGAGCATAGGCACTGATTAAGTTTGTGATAACGCCCTCAATCAGTACCCTCACTCGCATCAAGCGGTCGGAGCGACGGTCAACTTCAAGGAGCCCATTCTGAAGCTCTTCAGAAAGCACTACCGCTACACCGTTTCTACCCGAAGGTGACCCAGTGTATATAAGCCGGTAACCCTGTCCGATGTTACGGGACTTATTGCCCTTCCAGCGTGTTTCCTGGAGGAAGGCACACTGGACCCGAAGTCTCATGAGTACATCTGCGAGTTCCCTGCATCGTCCGGTCAGAGAGCCAATATTCCACGTTGCAAAGCGGAGTTTCCGGCTGGGTACTAGCGTCTTTAGCCGTGCCCGTACATGACACGGTAGCCCTTGCCCACTTGTCGCAGGTGTAGGGCGATGTGCCTGCGCGTCGTTTTGCGGCGACGCCCTAGCCGTACCCAGTCTTTTGCTTTTTCGGTCCATTTAAGTGGCGGTTGGCGGTTTTTAAATGGAGCGACTGCCGTCTGACCTCCAAAACCCCTTTGTGGGGAAAAACCGAGGGGAGAGGAAAATAGAAGGGGTAGGATAGGTAAAAGGAGGGAGCTAAGGAAAAGAGGAGGGGAAGGGGGGGGAGGAAGTTAGGACACCATTCTTACGGACTGGATGAGGATGTAAGAGTGGCGGCTCGAGGATCCGGGGTCGCGTACCCGTATGCCCACAAACAAATATCGGACATCCTCTGGATAAATTATCATCATCCTCGGATTTCCAAAATAGTATAATATAAAATTATTAATAATTCGGTCAAAGTCTTTCTTCAAATATGTAAAACTCGTGAAAGTAGAGCTCATAGCTCTTATTAAATATCTTATTAGAAATAATATGATTAATCTGTTTAGATGACGCTGTCAACGTGGTGTAGCAGAGGCGGGCCACGACTGGCGAGGACCTATAGTGCACTGTTAGCTTCGCAACGACAACGAGCAACAAGCAGAGTAGATCACAGAGAGAGGCGAACAGGCCACCCGCGCCTCCTGTGCCGGTTGTCCACCGCGTCCTCAAAACTAGGAGACGCTCCGCCGCGGGCGCAGGTGAGGTCAGACAACGCCTATTCTCTGTAAGCTTGGGCTATGCATTGGAGTAACTCGCTAAAACTCGCTGGATGTTGAAATTAATAATTGTTTCTAAAAATATTTCGTTTAATTGGTGACAGCTAATTATCTCATTTTGAAAAAAGTAACCAAATTACAAAAATGCTACGTAAATAAAAGTAATAAAGTTAATGGAAAATTGAACAGACAAAAAAATTGGACTAAATAAATTTCAATTTTGATATTATGCTGTTGAATATATACCTATAATATTTTTTTGATGGTTGAATTACCATAAATATGAGTTAAATGAATTCAGTAATAAATATATGAGGCCAGTCTTGGAGCAGGGGCATAAACTTTCTCGACAGGTTGTGGGTTGGATTCCGAATCGAGGAAATGAAATATTTTCTTTTCTTCGCTCTGGTGTCAAGGCAAAACGCGGCGTTGAGTTTCCCCACTTAACACGCAATGCCCAACATTCAGTAGAAAACGGGGAACGGAGTGTCTTAACACTAGGTTCCCTCAGCCTTCTCTGGTGTATGCGGGGTACAGCGTGAAGCTGAATTAATAAACATACGTTTTTATTTTGCAGTCCTATCACCGACAAAACCTTTCCATCGTAAATGAGGCACCAGATGCAAATTTTCTTTGGAAGCAAAGACTTGTGGAAGGATCAGATTCCATCACTTCGCCGCGGAGCATATCGAATTCCAGTTTACATGAAGTAGATCAAGAACTGAGTGGTGAAGAACTAGCGACGTATTTGTATCAGGTTAATTGTAACATTGGAGGACATACCTGAGATACGCCAGTTTAGAGTGTCCGCAAGGAAAGCTCTAAACTAAATCGAGGAATAAACACAGAAATAAATACATTGTTATAGGAACAATGGTATATTTATTTGCAAACCGTTGTAAGTTTTTGTTATTTATTTTAATAAAACTTCCAAATATTGTCTCGACAGAAAGACACTATTTACGGGTTCGTTCCCCTTGGGGGGAGAGAGTTCCCGTGAGACATAAGGTGGCGCTTAGTTTCACCACTCAATAAGCATTATCTCGATGTTATGACACTAAAAGATAAATAGTGTAGTTCCGCGTTATTATTGTTTTCACATACTTATCTATACTTAATATAATAAAGCGGAAGAGTTTGTTTGTTTGTTTGTTTGTTTGTTTGTTTGTTTGTTTGTTTGTTTGTTTGAACGCTAAGATCTCTGGATCTACTGGATCGATTTACTTTGTTTTTGTTTTGTATGAAAGCTGCATTCTTCAGAAGTGCTATAGGCTATATAATATTACATTACACATATATAGTAATAAATTAAAATACTTTCTAATTTGACATGCAATTTATTCTGCCATGTTAATAACAACCGTCGTCGCTACGCGACCGCGTTCGTTACCGCGTCATTTTGATATTCATCCTTATGAAAATAAATATAATAGTCACTTTTAGCATTTCATCTAGATTGAAATTATATTTCTATAGAAATTATATTCTTATAATTCAAGCAGGCGTAGCCGCGTCCGGGTCTGCTAGTTACGTATATAATAACATAAGCTAGTAGTTCCAACTAAAAGGCGTTATAATTTTGTATCTATTTTTCAATGACAACTAACTGGTACGTGAAAGTTATATTGAAAATATATATATTCATAAAATAAAATAAAACTGTATGTACTAATTAGGATTCACAGTAAATTTAATACTAAATCAATTTTATTGTATCAAAGTAAAATAGTAATAATATTTATTTATAATAACATTGTTATATTTAATTTTGTACAAAAGGATTCAAAAGAAATTGGTACAATTGTCTCAGTCACATTCTCAGCAAGGAATTAAAGAATTTCGAATGTTTTATATGGAAATCGTACAGCGTATAAATTATACCTAAGTATATAAAATTTACACCACTTTCACTTTGAATGTAATATCTATATGGTGCTTTAATACAGTGTCTTTATTTGTCTTTGTATTATATTTCCAATTCAGTTATGTTGTATAAAGGGATTAACGAAAAAGAAAAATATTTTTTATATTTAAAATTGTTCCAGTCAATATATTTATTTTATTTTTGGTAAAAAAAGATATTTTCGATAAGAGTACTTCTGTAATTCAGATAAATTTGGACAATAACATAAATAAGTAACGTACAAAAATAACGTTCATAATAAAATTGTGAAGAATGAAATCATTGGAGTGTTATTTTTGTTTTCTGTTATATTTATAATGGTTGAGCAATAAAATGTTTAAGAAAAAATATCAATTTTTTTTGTAAACCCATTTAGAAGGAATAATGGCAAGATATAATAAAATTATGCTTGTCATAAAAAAGGTAAATAATAATTTTTACTTATACATCGTCCTACGAGTACACTACAGGAACCGTTCCAAGCGACTTTAAGTCCTCGCAACGATTAAACTGCATGCATGAAATTTAGTACTTTTGTTAAAAACCCTAGCTTCTAATATGCACAAAAGTTAAACAACTCAACTCAAATGATTATTGATATGTTAACGTTTAAAAATCGGCATTTTTGGGACTGACCCATCGGAAATCTAACCGTCTTCTAGATGATCTAGAAACTTGATGTTTAGATAATTGCAAATGTGCAAAGCATTTTTTTTTACTTTATAGTATACTTTTGTAACAAAGTTAGCAAACAAACTTCTTTATATTAAAAGTTTATCATTTAATTTATATTAAAAGTTTTAAATTTTATTTGACTTACATTTGACTTACAACACCACAAATGATACATAATTTTTATTTTTAATTATGCATACCAATGCATATAATTTAGAGAATAATTATATATACAACTTACAAGAAATGACCATGAGAATATTAGGATTTTTAGGTAAAACTAGTATATTATATTTCTGTTCTCCGAATTAAAATGGCGATACAGTTAGTTCTATCTAACAAGTAGTAATGCTTTTGTATCGATATGATAGAACTGAAATCAATTTTTGTTTTTTGTAAAAAAATATATCAATTTTAAGTATTTTGTTCGTTAATTGTTGTAAAATAATTGTTTTATTGAATCCAGCTAGATTTCGTTATTGGAAGCCCTAGTTTGACTAAACTTGATGGCTGTGGGTTCCTTTAGGATTCAAACCTCAAGAGAGACTACAAAACAGAGCATTTAGATCCATTATTGAGTTATAAGTTATAACATGACCTATTTCTATTTGGTTTAGGTATTGGTTTTGATTATAAAATAACATTTCGAAACTTATTCTTAAAATACATACATGGGTGAAAATATACCTAATTGTACCTACTTTTAGTATCTTCATAATTACACTTAAAAATTAAACAAACTAATGATATGTCTCGTTGACATTATTGCATATTATTCATATATTATATATACCATTAAATCAAGAGGAATTTTGTCCCAACATGGACGAAAACAATATAATAAATACGAGTACTTGCTTTTCATTCTCGCCTACTTACACTGTCTAGCGACATTTATTGGATTCTACGTCGTTTATTACTTTTAAGCGTTTGTAATAAAATTAAAGTGAACTAAACAATACTTAGGCAGAAATAATAAATGCATGCAATGCAAGCATGTGTAGATGTGGGAGTATACAAACGGAGAGTTGAATTACATAATAAGTAGGTTCTATATATATTTAAATAAGTAAGCTTATTTATAAGCTAACCACCAAGTAACAAAAGTACCAAGGAAAAAGCGCGGCGTTAAGTCCCCCTAACACACGCACTGCCTCGAAAATTGGGGCGGGAAGCGGAGTGTCTCAACACTGGTTTCCCTCTGCTTACCCTGCTATGTGTGGGGTAAAACGTGAGCTGAAAATAAAATTAAGTAGGTAGCTTTTTTACGGATATTACTTTCAAAATAATACTTTATGTATTCTTCATTAAATTTAATGATTTTTTAAAACAATGCCAAACGTAATGACTAAGTCAATCTCTCCTCAAATTTTATTTCTATTAATAAATATAATTACAAAATAATAATGATATATTCTGGCTTGAAGACTACGACGTGGCTGCCCTAATCATAACAATTTCGGCGAATACTTTCAGGTACATTTATTTTTGTGGGGAACTTTTATAGCTTGTGCGACTTCCCCTTGCTCCCTCAACGTTTGCAAATTATGTTCAATATTTTAAATTAGTAATTTCAAAGATTAAACATAATTTTCAACTTATTTTTGTAAGGGAATTGTTTAATAAAGTTACATAAAAAGTTATTAGCATAATTGTGATTGTATTTTGTATCAAAAATTATATGTTTTGTTATTCTCGCCCTTGCCGTCGTTACTTGAAGTTAATATGGATTTTGGTGAAGCAGATTATAAGGCTGTTGTCCCTTTACATATATACATATAATAAGATTTATTCTTAATGTTAATATTTTCCTCAAGCATTACACTTTTTTTTTATATCACATGTATCAGATGGACCGACGACATAAAGAGGTTGGCCGGAAGCGGATGGGTCCGAAGAGCTGAGGATCGAGTGTGGTGGCGAGAATTGGAGAAGGCCTATGTCCAGTAGTGGACAAAAGATGGCTGTTGATGACGATGATGATAATGATATGTAAAAGACAATCAGAATATTAAAATAGTTTTTTTAACAACAAGGGTGGCAATGAGTTACAATTCAACATGCAGTGACTCTAATTTTGGTGGAGAATGGAGTGCCTTGTTACTAGTTTCTTCTTGCCTGCCACTTACTGCTACTTTTAATTATAATGGGTGGTATTTGGATTATGGAAGTAGCATGGCAAGGGCTCTCTCTAATAGTCTACAATGTATATTTTTAATACTAGATACCTTTAAAATAATTAATCAATGCATAATGAATCTCGTTATCGTTGTAACGAAGTTATTACAATATATTATTATTATTTATTCTTTTATATTTTAGTCTTTATATTAATAAGTTTTCATGGGAACGGAGTGTCTTAACACCAGGCCAGGCCTCCTCGACCTATCTTGCTATGTGCAGGATATAAAAAAATGTATTATTTGGTGTCCAAAATTATAAACCACCTTTTTACACATACTTAACTAAATTGATTGTACTCGTATATCTATAAATAGTTCTATGAATTCCGGAATATTTGAGTTGTTTGCGTGACTGCGCACATATCAGGGTCCTCGAGGTTATAAAAAGATTTAGGTTATAAAGTCAATTTCTTTCAAGGCGTCTAAGGTTGGGGCATTCGTAACTTACGATAACTTTTAGAGTCTACGCGCAATATAGATAATTATTCTATTTTAGTTAATTATTTTATTTTATATAATTTTTATCATCGTAACAAGATGAGAAATAAACAAATTAAACTGTGAATTATAATTTAAGATCCCGATCTACGGGGTTAACAAGAGTGGACCCCATTCAACGCAAATTGATTACTTGTTGACCAGACGGTGTCATCTAATGGACATTGGATCTTAAATCAGGTCAAGTCAGCTAGTTTTGTATATATAAAAAATAAATTCAAATCAGCTTCACGCTGTATCCCGCAAACAGCAGGGTAGGCGGAGAATCTAATGTTAAGACACTCGGTTACCCATTTTCCGCCGAATTCTGGAGGTATTGCGTGTTGAGTGGTGTGGCGTTCTTAGCGTGTTGAGTTCGCCACGACTAGCCTCAAAAAAAGAAAAAAATAATTTTCACATTTCATACCTAATCCATATTCGGATGTATGCATATGCACGGAAATAAATCTGAAAAGCATTAGTTCAAAAGTCATTCACATTCGTAGAGTCGTATTTCACCGCATCCTAACATAGCGTGTGATTGATATACTGCTGTGTGCTAACTGCTAACTAATTAATGCTTTTGGGCACTTCTCTATTTATCTTCTCTAAATGATGTTCGATAGGGTACCTATTGACCACCGATTAACGACTACAGTCATTTATTTACATATAAAAAAACAAAACACTTATATAGTTTTAAGAAATGCATTTTTCATAACGATATATTATAAGAAATATTTTTGTCGTAATGCTTGCAACTGTTGTCATCGATTATACGTTAATTTTCTATTTTCATTAACTAATTATTCCATATCAATAACATGAATTTGAATGAAATGTTTTTTTTATTTAGAGCAAATATTTCCGTAATTAAATAATACCGACATCCAATTACTCAATCACGGACGGTTCCTTCCATATCAAGCAAAAACACGTTGAAAAGAGATATAGTACAATACTATAAATTAGTATTTACATAAATTAATGATAATGCGATAAAATACAAACAACCAAAGAGACATTTTGAGTATATACATTTTTTAATTTTTTTTTATTTATTTATTAATTCTTATTTCCGGAAAACAATAACTTTATTAGGAGCTCTATATTGTAGCAGTAGCTTTGACATTGACCTTAGTTAGGGGTACTCTGAGGTCCGGCGCGTAGAGCACAGAGGTAGCCTCATAGCCTCACAGCCTGTACTGCTGTAGAGTGTAGGTCTTTAGTCGCGCTCTGACTCCGAGTGGATGTGCCGTCTGGTCGCTCCTCGTCGCCGTCCTCCTCCTCGTATCGGAACTCGCGCGGAAAAACGTGAAACTAGATATATATTTAAATGAAGTGTATCTTACTGTTATTAAGACATTTTTGTTTTTAAAAAATATACGTGTGTTTATTGTAATTAACACACATTAAACAAGAAAAAAATGGTTACTTTATTTTGCTAAAATTCAAGGTAAGTTATAAAAATATAATAAAAAAGCATTATGTTAAAATGTTATATTATACTTACCACTGATATGTTTAACTTAGATTTAATGAATTAATAAATTATAAACATATTATTGTAAAGTATAAATTAAAAGTAGTATATTATAAAATTTATTACAAACTTATATAATTGATATTGCAAAGTTGAAGAGTCCGTTTGATTGAATGCGTTAATCTCATGAACTACTAGTTCGAATTGAAACATAATTTTAGTACTGGGTATTCCATTCATAGAAGAAAGTGTAGTAGTCGCGACGCTTCGTTAATAAAAATTTAAGTAATGTAAGCAGTTAACGCCTGTATCATAAGTATATCAAATCAAAAACCTGTTTCCTTTTGTAAAATAAATGGTTGGACATTTAAGTTTTGAAATTTTATTAATTACTTAACAATCGCAAAAACTAGTGGTGTAATTATTGGTAACCTCATTAATTAAAAGGCAATCACTTGTATTACGAAAATATTCACCAAAACTTGAAATTCATTTGTGTGAAGGAATAATCACTAAGAGCTTTACTAAAAAAATATAATTAAATATTTGTTGAAAAATTCAAACCGAAAGAAATATATAATTTCTTTTATAATTTTATAATTTTTACTCTCGTCTAATTATTCGTCTGTTAAATCGTTATGTCATTGTCGACTAGAGTTTGACTTTTATAGAAAATACTATAAAATTATTACTATTAATATATAAATTGACTAGAGAATAACTGAATCGTCATTCCATTAAAATAAAAATAATAAATTTATAACTGTAATATGTTTGAGACAATACTCTATTACGTTGAAATATAAAAAGTATAATTTATAAACAATAAACAGGAAAACAATGCGCTACTGTATTATCGATACCACGTGAAAGAAAATACTAGATCTACATAAATAACTTGACTTTTATTAAACTTTACGAGGTACCCCGCGCATAGCAGGGTAGGTGGGGGGACTTGGGAACCTAGTGTTAAGATATTCCGTTCCCATTAAAACACTTGTGTTACCCATTTTGCGCTGAATTTTGGAGGCATTGTCCAGAGCAATGAAATTAAAATATTAAATATACTCGAATGGCAATCGAGCCCACCTGTCCCGCTTACAGCCACAAGCTGCCCCTGCGCCACGATCGGCTTTAATGAAAATATAATATACCTGAAACTAAACTTTGCTATAGAGATGAATAATTAATCTATAAACACCTACTTAATAAATAAAATGTGAAAGTCGATAACGTTTACTTTTTAAAGATTTTTGTGTCGAGGTTTTTTAAAATTTTTAATTTATAGTTATTGTATCTATATACCTAGCTTATTTTGAGAAATTGATAAATCGTCTTCAATAATTGTATTGAAAAAAAAAATACTTCGGTCGCATGTTTCAGGCAGTGCTATGAGCTCCTCGCTCTAAAATGCGAAGGGCTCGGCACCCGCACCGTGAACCCATGGAATGCTAAGTAGTCTCTTGTAATTTAATATCTGAATTTATACGTGTAAGTTCTTAACTAAGATATATTTTTAATAGATGAAGTACGTCATAAAACAGCGAATATTTTTTTCCAATAATTAAATGAAAGATGCTGATATAATAGGGATTAGGATTAGGGATAATGCCTGTCCCATATTAATTATATAGTAAACAAAAAAAATGACCTTTTTTTCATAAAAAAATGTGACAACAAACAATGTAATTGTAACATACCGTAAATCAAATAATTTTCAGCATGCAGCAAGTATTTATTAACAATAATACTTTTTCATGATAACATTTATAGGTCGCTGCCATTAATGGCGTCTATCGTATTGTGACAATAATGGTGCTCGTAAATAACTTGCCATAAATCTCTACATGTCGCTATTGTTGCAACCCCCCTTAATATAATAGTAAACTTGTATGACAACCGTTTTAATACGCAACTTTATTTAAGAAGTATTTATTCAATCATTATTAATCTATATATATATATATATATATATATATATATAAAATCGAAAGGTCACTCACTCATCACGAAAGCTCAGAAACAATATGTGCTAGGAATCTGAAATTTTGCATGGGCGTTACATATAGGACGTAGGTGCTCGCTAAGACGAAGAATTCTGGAGACATTGCACGTTGCACTCAACATGCAATGTCCCCAGAATTTGGTAGAATTCTGCCGATATCGAAGCTTTCGGGAACAGCCGACGATTTAAGTTGTATACATATATATATATATATTGCTTCTTTGACTGAAAATGTCAAAGTTAAACGTGAAAAATCTTCTTCTAATGCATAATTTTTTTTGTCAAACCAATCTAATGTAAGCCAATATTCTAAATAAAATGATATAGCTGTGATATATGTATATACATTTTTAATTCCTTTTCCCGCTTAATACGCTTTCCCGCTTAAAACGTGATAATAATCACTTATTATCTCCTACCTAAGGTAATATTAAAATAAAATAAAAACTATGTATCTGAGTCAGTTAAGCTAATTTAATTTTTCAATAATAAACCAGATTAGGCTTTCAAAACTTCATAGTTGAGTTTAATTATAATGTATATTCATTAACTTTTCTCATATATCTTCCATGTACGGACAACGATGAGTTACAGTTTTATTATATGTATAGCAGTGTGTCTAAAGTACAATCCTTGACGTCTTACTGGGATAATAGGCTTATGGAAATTAGGGTTTTATGGAAGTATATTTATTAGGCCTAGTCTTTAATCTACACATAAATGGTTAAAATATTTGCCTTCTAAGTAGATTAAAATTAAATTTATATGTATGCAGAGAATATTTGTGTGATAACTCACACAAATTTACATTAATTTTAGCCATAATCGCATATCATTGCCTAAAGTCCACATACTATATTTTTCAAAATGTATATCTTTTATTATCATCTACATTTTTTTATCACTTTTTACATATTCTATGACTAATTTGTTTCAATATACGATTTTTTTCAATAAATAGGTAATCGTGCACGGTAAACGCGGTTTTTCCCGCGTCAATTCCGACCCTGCGGCAATTTAGAGAAAAAAATAACCTATATATTCTAGTGATAGTCCCATAAAAATCGGTTAAATTGTACCGGAGATTAGCCCGGTAATAGAAAGACAATAATGTAGTATATGTATGGATAAAACATGTTTACTCATTAATATTTCAATGTTACAAAAATAACTAGCCCAATTAACCTTCCTAATCGTTATGTAACTTACCCTAGAGAATAAATTAACGAGTTTGTTTACAATTTTAACGGCAGTTTAAAATGTTATATTATTATTGGTAATTTTAGTAATTATAAACTATATTTCTGTAGCTTGGATGGCTTCATATCAGACATCGCCGTAACTTTCGGATGCTTACCCTCCTCTATTCAATACGATTTTACGATCCTCTATCTTCTGCTTATTTAAAAGACCATTTTTGGCTTCCTTGGTTCCGATTCTATTCTACGCCTTGAACTTTGGTCCAGGAGGAATAATTTTCTTAAATTACCTTCTTGCCATACCCAATTCTATTCAAATTCCTTTACTGTGAAATCTGCGATTCTTTGGAATGAACTTCCTTCTGAAATACAACATTCTAAATCTCTTAATATTTTTAAAAATCGTCTACAAGTTTAATAAATTTTAATTATTACAATTAACATAAATTATTCTATTATGATTAAGAATAATAGATGCATACCTATAATAATGATTCAAAAATTATAAACAAGCATTCATTCATTCATGAATAAAAATAATAATTATAAATTTAATAGACATTGATTAGTATAAATGTAAAATTAAATTAACTTATTTTAAATTACAATTTACTACAATAATATCACGAATTTTTTTGTTGGGTGTTTATTTCATGCTTAAATTTTTGAATCAGTCAAATAATTTACTATCAGTTCACTAAAGCTAATGCCTCAGACTTGAGAAAAATCGGCGCAAGAAACTCAGCGGGAAGTCTTTTAAATCATATAAAGTAATGAAACATAAAAATATACATAGATACACATATAATATATTTCATTTGTTACAGATAGATGCCTTATAAAGATGAAGTTGGACGATGAAGAGATATATTTGTTCAATGGAACTAATCAATCAACACAGTCATCCGGTTTCTCAGAGCCAGATTCCCTCAACGTCATAGTACCGTTGAGTGTGGTATATGCTGTCATCTTCATAGGCGGTGTTTTAGGAAATATAAGCACGTGCGTTGTTATTGCCCGGAATAGATCCATGCATACAGCTACTAATTTCTACCTCTTCAGCTTAGCGATATCGGACCTTCTTCTTTTGATATGTGGATTACCGCTGGAACTTCACAGATTATGGAATCCGTTCTCATATCCCCTGGGCGAATCACTGTGTATCATCGTGGGGCTAGTGTCGGAGACTTCCGCTAACGCCACAGTGCTGACAATAACCGCATTTACCGTAGAGAGATACATAGCGATATGTCGTCCGTTCATGTCGCATACGATGTCCAAGCTGTCCAGGGCTGTGCGTTATATTATAGCAATATGGGTGTGCGCGGTGTGCGCGGCTGTGCCTCAAGCGATGCAGTTTGGTATCGTGGAATACAGTGAGAAGGGTCAAACAATTAGTGCGTGCACTGTGAAAGGACACGGCGTGCATCAAGTGTTTGTGATTTCAAGTTTTGTGTTTTTTGTGGTTCCGATGTCGCTGATCACGATCCTGTATGTGTTGATTGGTGTGAAGCTGAACACGTCTCACATTCTGCATCCAGTGAAAAAGGCGTCCGTGGAGAGTGGTGACCGGCCCAACGGAACTACTCGGTATCGGAATGGTGCCTCGCAACGACGGGTTATTAGAATGTTAGGTAAATAAAACTTCGTAAAAACCAACACAGCGAATTTAAAAAACGAATCTTCATAATTATAATTTAAATAATTACAATTTTTAAAAGATTTTTATATTTCGAAATATTTGAGAGGAGAGGAGTGTCTTGACACTAGATTCTCTTTCAGTCGGCAGCTGCAAGTATAAATGACAACGGGTTGTAAATGAAAGTAGCATGGCAAGGATCGTAAAGACCACACAATCGTTTGCGTTTTCAGTTTTCTCAAACAAGTTCATATCATTTTATGCTGTACAGAATCAAATCTTGAGAGCCAAGTTATTCCCTTATTTGTTTATAATTTATTTCCAATTTCCACTTTTTTATGACTATTATTTACTTAGTATGTAACGTTCCAATAAATAATAAAAATTTAAAATAAAATAATAACAGGACATATTTATGTCAGTGCTTAAAATTACTTATTACTTAAAGTAAAAAATATTTATTTAAATTTACTTTTTGTATTATACGTTTTCGCCACTAGTTCTTATCTGTTTTTTATTTATTTTATAAATTTAATAATCATCTATATTTAAAAATAAAATAATGTACTGTGATTAAATTTGTTCTATAATAAAATATAAGGTGTTTGCAACTTCGGTCGCGTGGATTTTATGATCCTTGCTATGCCATTTGGATATATTAATCATATTTACTACACTCACCAGACTCGATGCGGTCAAACGCAATCCTACTCCATATAAAAAAAAATAAAAAAAACTGAGCCAAGTTTCTTCTAACCAGTTTCTTGGATTATTTTAAAAGCTCAAATCCCATATTTCACAAAGTGTTTCTGATATTTCCATATATTATGACAGAACATAATATGTTGTAGAGTAGCTGCTCTCCTTAAATTTCACATCAGGTATGCTATAGCTTTGACTTCATATGTAAGCAATAAATGCCTGTCACGCTGATGAAAAAATGAAGCAAGTAACTTTTTATTTTGAATAAAATTATTTGACTTTTGAACTTGCACTTGGTTAGTTATATTTTTAAGTATGTTATCTAATAGCACCATACCTTTATGATACGTGAGAAATTTAAATTCAAGATTTTAATACTATTTTCATATTCTTCAGAGACGTTCTACGGTTATTTTATTCCTTTATGGGTCATAATCAGAAAAAGTGACCATTTTGTGTCTTTTCTTGTCCCGCTACTTTGAATGCGTTTTAAAAATACAATTTTAAAGATAGCTTAAATATTTTGCCATTTAAGATAAATTTACTTATTAACTTAAAGATTTTTGTAATATTTTAAATGTATTATGGCTAATAATAGTATTTTTTGTTAGTTGCAAAAATCCTTTCAAAATGCTTCCATACAATTTTTCGTGTCCCATTCACCACTTTACTTTTTAAAAATAGATTTGTTACGAATATTTATGGTTTTATTTGATTTCAGATGTGTTTATATTACTTTACATTATGCATAATATTAAATAGAACTACTTTTATTGATATATTATTTAGTAAATAGTATATATTAGTTAAGTAAATTTGTCCCAAAATATTGTCTTTTTGTTACTCAGGGCTAGTAACGTACAATTAAATTATGAACGCAATTATTTTGAATGATATTTAATATTATTTTTTATTGTGGCACCATAATTCTTAAAGTCAATGCTGTCGTAACTACAACCAGTAGTGTTCTCGCAGCAGTTGAGGGGTTCAAATGTTTTAGAGGGAATGCGTGAAATTACATCTCAGGGTTATAAACGGCTTTTATTTTGGTAAGTATTCTATAATTTCGTTTTCTTGTTTATGTTATTTGCGTCTTTTTACAAAATCTCAAAAAAGAACTTCAGTGCTTGCACATGCAACACGTGGCTTATGAGCAAATATTTAAAAAGGTTAGAATTTCTCAGATTTTATTCTCAATTTTGTTATATTTCGTTACGTAACGGAACTGAGAAAATATGAAGCCTAGTTCATAATTACGTTACCATAGGAAGATTATGTATATAAAAAAAAATGCTGGCATATGAAAAAAATAATTAGTGACTTTTGATAACGTGAAGTAACCAAAAATAATGATTTTTAAGTTTTTTGTCTGTTTGCTTGTTTGTTTAATGTGTTTGTGCACGCTTATCTCAGAACGGCTTAACCGATTTAGTTAAAAACATTTTTTTATTCTTCCTGAAATTAGTAGTGATTTTGTAATTTTTTTTTTCTCTGGAGATAGTGCATTAATAAATATGTAGCTCAAGCGGGTGAGGCTTTTATTTAAAAACAAATAGGTTCTGTACTAGACAATATACATGAAATATTATTAAATACCTATTGATAACTATTTTTTATTTTCAGTAAGCGTCATGGCTCCTATGTCAAATGCTGATAGACAAAAAAGATATAGAGAACGTCTTAAACAGACCAATCCTATTAATGAAGATATGCGAAATAAACACTTACAAAGAATTCAACTTAATTCCCGTGATAACGACTCAAATTTTGATATATTTTAAAGTGGGTTTAATTTTATCATTAACTTTGTGATTTCTAACTAGAAATATAAGTTTATTACGTTACGAACTAGCGTTATTATATAGTTAATATTGTCACTTTGTTATGTTTTCTTACATTTATAATCTATTAATTCAACGATTGAATCTTTAAAATTTTAATTTGTGTCTCATTAAATAAAAAAAACCAATAGTTTTATTCATATAATATTCTTATTTTGTTGTGTATAATGCCTTATAACATCAGTTTCGTAACAAACATTATCAGCATTGTTACTTATCAGTTACGTTACGAATTCGAAAATGTCCACTTTTCTGATTATGACCCTTATCTGTTTTTGATAGATGGTCTAAGCGTACAGTAATCATATTTAAAATATACCTTAAACGTAATACACGTACTAGGAAATTTATGGCTCCTAAAAGTTAGCGAATTTCTTATTTTTGTTTTCATTTATTTATAACTAGCGGACGCGCGCAGCTTCGCTTCGTATTTTGGGGGTGAATTCTAATAAATCATAAAACATGTGTTCAATGAAATGTTTTTAAGTCTAAATTTCTAATTTTATAATAATCCAGATTAGATCCAGTTTGTATAGAGAAAAGATTTTTCCATACAAACTTTCAACCCCTTATTTGCACCCTTAGGGGGTGAATTCTAGAAAACGAAAACTTTAATTGAACACGTGTGAAACACGTGTTCAATTAAATACTTTTAAAAATCTAAATTTAAATTTTTATGAAAATCGATGCCGATTTAAATTTTTTTTGAAACAAACTTTCAACACCTATTTCACCCCTTTAAGGTTAAAATTTTTCAAAATCCCTTCTTAGTGGATGTCCAGATTACAAAAGTAAACATCTGTCCAAATTCCACGTTTCTACGCACAGCGGTTTCGGCTGTGCGTGCGTCTTACCTCAGTCAGTGAGGACAAGTCCTTTTATATATATGATGAGGCCATCGTGGCGCATGGGCGCAAGGGTGTTACTGTAACGTGACGGTTGTGGGTTCGATCCCACTCGAGGGAATCTACTATTATTTGAGTTCCACCACTCAATAGGCAATGCTTCGAAAAATTCATCAGAAAGTGGAAAATGGAGTGTCTTAAACACTAGGTTCCCTCTGCCTATATGCCTGTATGCGGGGTACAGTGGAAAGCTGATTTATTTTTATTTATTTATTTAAAATAGTCATCATTATATTTGTACAGTAATGTCATTTTATTTTGCATTTAATAATAATATACACTTTTAAATGAATAATTTTAATATTTTTTTCCACATATTGTACATATAATAAAATACTGCAATATTACAATAACTAATTGTAACGTTAGTAATATGGTTTACAGTGGCGGTGGCGTTATCTTTTTTCCTGTGCTGGGCACCATTCCACGTGCAAAGGCTGATAGCTATTTATGGGAAGAATTTGGAGCATCCCACCGATACGTTTTACAAGGTAAAAGCGTTTATTGGATATTTATGATCGTACTGATGATAATAAAACATATAACATAATAAACATATATGTACGTAGATTAATATATCACGTGTATATTCTATATAGACTTAGTTCAGAACTTAGACTCCAAGTAACTAAAATATATTGATTATATAAATTAAAATTTCTGTAAACTGTAAAGATAAGTCCAAATAGTTTATAAATATTCGTAGTTAAAAATAGCATAAAATACACATGTAAATTTTTACCTTCTATCTATCTGCACAATTTCCATAATATGGGGTCTAAACTTTTTTCTTTTACAAATTTAAATAAATCAAGTGGATTTATTAAGGTGTTAGAAATTAGGATAATTTAAATTTTAACATTATGTTTTTATAATATAGGTATAATTTATCATTAGACATCAAGAATTATACCAAGTCTAATTGATGATGCGTGAGTTTGATTTGCACTTTGGAAAATGTGAACCTTCAAATGTAGGCCCGTACTTATAACCTGCTCTCAATTCTGAGACCGATCTCAGTATTATAGTATCATGTCAAAAACTTCAAAATGTCTAGTACCTACTTGTTTTTTTGCTTATCCAAATGTAAGATATATAATATACATACCGCTATGAGGATAATTGAAAATCGCTTTTGGTAAAAAACGCAAGTCCAAACATTATAAATGAGATTATAGCTATAATACTAATTTATTTATTTTTTATGGATGGAAAATAATGCTGTAATTGATTAAATATATTTTAAAATGTAAAATTGAAACAAAATAAATTTAAATTTATTTTATTTACTTGATTATGAATATTCATACGTTAACTTTGTAAATTTTACTGTTTTACAGTACAATAACCTTGTTAAAAGATTTTATATGCAAAATAATGCTAAATTATTTATAAGACTTTTAATATATGTTTAATATAAAGAAGCACAAGTACGCCTACACACCTTTGGGCCTGCGCACCTCAGTAGTCCAGTACAAACTCCTTCCATTGGATATAAAAGATGGCCATTCGGCCTGTGAGTGTTCCGTAACAAACAAACAATCTGGATTGCCTTGAAGATCGTACCCAAAAGTTGGGCTATTGAATTAAATTCCTAGATTAAATTCCTTAAATTAGATTAAATTCCTTAAAAGCAGGCAACAAGGTAACGTCTTGATGGTTACTCTAGCGCTGCCAATAATTATCTTCGGCGGTAGTCAGGTTTTAACATCAGGTGACCCGCTCTATAAGACTGCTCGTACAGTTAATACCTATCTAAATTTGTATCTCTTCAAGCAGTTAATAGTAATAGTTTAAATAATTATTTAGATATTCCTTTTATTTAGAGATTACATTTTTTAATAACTGTAATAAAAGTCACTTCCGATTTTAAGATAATATTTAAGGTGGAACTGTTATGTAAAATGTTTGGGTTTCCAATAATATATATATATTAAATATTAAATAGAAGAAAGATTGTGAAGAAAATATTGCTGATTTATTAAGTGGTGGGCAACACACTAAGGTACAGTAAGGCACTTGGTACGATTAGTGACAATACCGGTGCCAGTGCAGGTCCAGTGTCAACTCTCCCCCTGAGAATTACACCTAATATCAGGCATCAACGACCACCACCAGATCGCGCACAGGCGGAAACTTATATTCCACTATACTACGTTTATTGTTTTATTTAAATAATATTTGTTTAATGTTATATCTTGTCTTCTTCACAGGTGTACATAGTGCTGACATATTTGTCGGGGGTTCTTTATTTTCTTTCAACTGCAATCAATCCGTTCCTTTACAACATCATGTCGAATAAATTCCGGAACGCTTTCAAGGTAAATTGTGGATTGTCTACTATTCTCTCTTTACCCCATTCAAATTTAAATTAAGATAATATATTTCTTTATATTGTATTCCATACATATCTATGTAATTAGAGGGCATCTAGTGTTAAGACGCTAGTTAAATTACTCAGGCGAGAAAAAGGCTTTTTAAAAATTATTTATTTAATTTTATAAACAACCTTTCTGTTTTAAAGCAAGTTGAAGACAGAGAATCTTTATTAAAATTTTATATAATTCAAAACAGTTAAATCAGCAAAATACTAAAACACTATTGTTCGATTCCGCGAGGTCCAAGTGCGGCGTCATCGGAATGTATCCTTATGCTTATGTAACTCCTCCCTCCTTAAGAGGGAAGCTGGTCCTGCAGGTTCCTGAAGCGTCCTCGCTGCTGGTTTCCTCCGGGACTCTGGGAAAATGCTCGTAGATTTTCCAAAAATAACATTTATTATAGTAGTATATAATAATCATAGATCAGCTTGAAACAGCCAGGATAATACTCTATTTCTTTATTTTCTCCTCTTCTTCTAGGGTTTGGATATTATATGCAAGTTGATGTATATAATCGAGAGGTATATATTCTAAATCCTTCTTTTAGGTAAGAGTACCCTTTGTTACCAAGTATAAGGGTTGGAATGAGGAATAACTAGGTTATATTTATCATTAGAAATGGAAGGAATTTCTAGGATGGAAATTAGGAAATGTTCTGTACTATATGCTTTCATCATAATAGACACTTTGATTTATTTATTTGAATAGGTTTAATGTTTACAAAATTAAAACTACATATATTTTTTATGAATTAATAAATTTCCTTATAATAATTAGTAGTATCTAACTACTATCGAAACTAAACCATATATAATACCATGATTAACTCTAGAAATAGTAAAAATATTTTTTTTTTGTTTTTTTTATAAGTAAATCTAACTTATATTCTATTTTATTTCTATAAACCTTATATATCCTTTAAGATGAAGTATTCTCGCATACAACAAAATAAGTTCTTTAAAATAATTATATATTATTATATATAGTATTTATTTGTATGTAAAATTATTATATATAATATTTTTCTGTATATAGAACTATTATATATAATATTTATTCGTTATTAAGTAAGTAAAAGCAAGGTTAAACATATCATTTTGTATAATAGTTTTTCTTTAATTAATAAAATGTAAATAATAATAATATAATAAAATTCCATTATGTATGGGATCTAGGGTTATTTTGGCTCTTGTGTGGAACACTAGGGACCTGATGAGGCCTTCGTAGCAATTTATAACGAACTCTATTAGAGTTAGAGTTAGGATGATTTTTTATAATCTCCGTTCTATTGTAAGGGTGCAAATTAATTATTTTATACGGACCTTTGAAATCTGGTATGGCTTCATCTCTGAGCGTCGTCTTAGCTACTTGCTCATAGACTGTTTCACCTACCTTATGTGGTTTTCTTATGTACTTCCTTAAAGATGATACAATTTTCTTCTCAGTATTATTTACTTTTACCAATATCCTAGTATTAGTTAATCTATTGTCTACTCTGTATTTCGAGCTGGGTGTTATTTTAGGGTTAAACTTTGAACTGGGCGTTATTTTAGGGTTAAACTGCCTAACTTGTCTGTCATTATCGTTATTTTTAATTAGTAAGCCTTTATTTTCGTTGTCTGGTTGGGAATGGTTAGTAGATACTAGATTATCAGGGTTGATTGTTATAATACTCATACTGTCAGTCTCAGTCTCTGACGGGATAATGTTTTGTCTGTCGTTGTCAGGCTCTATGTTATTATCGTTGTTATTACTAGATACAAGGGGTACCTGCGCTATGTTTACACTAGTTTGTGCACCTACGTCTTGGGATATACTGTCATTAATAATGTCGTCTCTATTATTATTAGAATTTACGGTTGATAATGATTCTACATTTTTGTGAGATATTTCATTCATAGGAAAGGCGTCGGCTTTTATATTTTGTTTGCCTTTTTTATATATAACATTATATGGTCGTAACTTAAATGTACCTATGTTACATATGGTTCGTCCTTCTGAATTGGTATTAATGACTTTAGTTATAAATTTTCCGTTTTTAACATTAATAATAGCAGCAGGGGATGTTAATCCCTTAGACCAAATATAGTCGTCGTAGATATAAAATCCGTCAGTATAATTTGTTTTTAACGTGATAAGTTTTTCACACTTTGGTTCTATTTTTATAAGTTTCTTATTATAGTCGAAATAAATAGGTATGTCGGCTGTCGCTGTATGTAGTATTTTATTTTTCAAATTAATATTGCTAGATAATGATTTTAATAAATCTAGACCTATAAGTCCTTTGTATTTAGGGTCGAAATCAAAAATAAGGAATTTATGAAGAGTATCACTATTAAAGATTGGGGGTAAAGGTAAATTCACTACATGATTATGCTGTGTTGTCGCATGAGCTGTTTTTATTTCAAATGGTTCATATTCTACACAATTTTGAAAAATAGAATTAAGTATAACTTCTGGTGAGACAAGGGATCTCGAAGCTCCTGTGTCAATTAAAAACTTACCTTTAAATTCGGGAATTACTATGTAGGGTAAATGATCTTTATCATGATTATTTATTTTTACTATCTCTTTACGTCTGGGTCTATGCCTAACGTAAAATCCTGCTGGTTACTTATTTCGTCATCATCGTTCATAAGTATCCTGCTCGTCTGGTATATGTATATTATCATAATAATACTCACCTGGGGTGTAGTGTTGGGAATACTCATTGAGTTGTTGCTCCTGTGGCTCGTCTGTGTAGAAGAGTTCCTCCACTGCGAACTGCGGCTTCTCTGGTTTATTTGTTGACCTCATAGTCACATCTGATATTTTTTGGGGTGGATTTATTTGCTGGTGAGGGATGTTACCTCTATGATTAATAAAAGGTCTATAATTACCTGAGGGTTGTCGGTTTTTCCATGGTAGCATTGACTGAACCCATTGTTGACGTTGTTCTGGTGTCCAGTTATTTTGTCTAGGGGTAAAATTTGAATTTACGTGCATAGGTGGATTATTTAATCTAGATTGTGAATTTGAAAATGGAATAAAGTTTCTATGATTTTCTTTAACCTTACTTTGGGGGTTTGACATTTTAAAATTATTATCAAATCTATTGTATGTGAGCTTAGCTTCTTCTTGCCTAGCTTGTACAATTGCTAGTTCTAATGTGGTAGGCCTGGCTAGACGCACACCTATTGAAATTTGAAAGTCTAATTGGTTCGTATATTGCTCTATAACCATGTTTTCATAATATTCTTTGTTACTATGTTTACCTACGGACAAAAGGGTGTCAAGTATGTCTCGAAGGCGTTTCCCAAAAGTTTCCGCGTCTTCGTTTTTATTACGTAGCGTTCGAGTTAGCTCTTGCATTAGTTGTATTTCGTTCCTAGGTTCACCTAATCTTCTAATCAAAGCGCGTTTAATCGCGTCCCACGAGTCTAGAAACTCTTCGTATGCTATTGCATCAATTGCGGCTCCACTGAGTCTGCTTTTTATCAAACACACAATAGCGGGGTGGTGTTTCGCTGCGCCCTCTATTAATTTCAATATATTATCTACTTCTCTAATATAAAAATTCAACGTTTTTGAATTACCATCGTAACGTGGCATAAAATCTGAAATTAACTTAAAACTAGAATTCTCGCAATTTTCAAAAGACATTTTATCTTTTAATCACGACTAACCTATTTAACAAAATAATTCAAACAAATAAAATATTTCAATTCAATATAATATTTATTAAAATAATATTTTATTATTTCATTTAATTATTTATTCATTATTTCATTTAATTATTTATTCATTATTTCATTTCATTTATTTATTATTTCATTTCATTTATTATTTCATTTATTTATTATTTCATTTCATTTATTATTTCATTTATTTCTCATAAACTTATTCAATAATAGTAAATGCCTATCGCGATTTGAGCTATATAGACAGATACAAAAATACGGAAGGAAATATAGCATAGGAACTTGGATAACAAAAGTACTCACCAAAGAAACCTCTGCATCTCCAACCGGGACTCAACTGCTTGGCAGAACCTCCGATGCTTAGGTGCTCCGCCGGTCTCGCCGTCGTAGATTCTTCTTAATAGATCGCGGTAATAACGATAGAAACCGTTCGCGGGCTTTAAGAGTTTGATTAAAGCCAAACACGCCGCGATCCTACCGACTGCGCCAGTTAAATTACTCAGGCGAGAAAAAGGCTTTTTAAAAATTATTTATTTAATTTTATAAACAACCTTTCTGTTTTAAAGCAAGTTGAAGACAGAGAATCTTTATTAAAATTTTATATAATTCAAAACAGTTAAATCAGCAAAATACTAAAACACTATTGTTCGATTCCGCGAGGTCCAAGTGCGGCGTCATCGGAATGTATCCTTATGCTTATGTAACTCGCTTCGTGTCTTATTTTTCGCCAAATTGTGGAGGCCGCGCTTATTTCGACACCAGGGCCAAGAAAATCGATATAATAAATATTTAATTTCCTCGTATGGGAATTGAACCCACCACCTGTGCCCCTAGGTCACGACTGGCCTCAAATAAGATAACAATGTGGTATTATATTCTGTTATGTATTGTGTATTATAATTAGTTTTAGTTGCAAATGAAAATGATTACGTGTAATTTATGAGTATAGCACCTATGTGTTAATACTTTAATAGTAATTTCCTTTAATATTCATGATATAATTATTATATTTAGATAAATGTATGCGTGTAATTCACACAAACACGTGTACTTAGTTTGTTACTTTTTTATTGTTATACTTTATTTATTATAGCTTTATGCTATAGCAGAGTAGGCCGAGGGAACGTAGTGTTAAGACACTCCGTTCTCCACTTTCTGTCGAATTCAGGAGACTTTGCGTGTTGAGTGGCTTCAACAAGTGGCCTCAAAAGAACTCAACGCCGCGCTTAAGATAAACTACTACTTGTTTTAAGTATATAATAACATGCCAAAGCTTATACTTACGTATACGATTATAAGAAGGTAGGTTGCTTGACTAATGGGTACTTTGGGTAACCTTAATATCCAGGTTTATGGTATAATTTTTATATTTGTTATATTTAAAAATTAAAATAATTATAATGTCTCGTTAACTACATTACATGTTTGACTCATGCGCCATTAAATCACGAGGAATTTTCTCCCAACATGAACGAAAACCGTATAATAAATACTTGTTATTCAGTCTGGCCTACTTATATTGTCTAGTGGTATTTATTGGACTCGACGTTGCCATTCAATTCCAACTAAATAGAACTTAGGAAAAAATATTAAATATATTTTTTTTTGTATAGACTTTCAATTTTAGAGTTAGGTGTAATATTGTATGTGTATTTGATTCTATAAAGGCAAAATTAGTATGAGGTTATTTATATCTGTAGAGTTTTTGTCGCCAATATTGTATGATTTGGGACTATTTATGTTTATTATATATGTTTTTTCTTTTTTTTATGTTTTTGTTTTGTTTATTTTTATATTATAAATGCGCAAAAACTAAGTCGCGCGAGCAAGTGAAGCCCGACGCTAGTAGTGTGTTTCAATAAATTTATGAGTTAGTTAAAATTATTTTCCCATGTAGTAAAACATTATCGAGGTAGAGACATCATTCATTGCTAAAATGTTTACCCAATCTGTAGATATAAAAATAGGCCTCTTATTGTAAATTTATTCTATTTTGAAACTAATAAAAATTTAAGATTTTTTTTTAAGTTTATTTAACTTACTCTCTCTCTTAAAAGTTATAATATAATAGGAGAGAAGGTCTTTCATAAATAATATTTAAAAAATATAATTATAATATTTACACCTGTTAAATCTTGAAATGAAAATCTTTTCGACAAAGTTGTTAAGATTAGATCTGTAATTTAGGGAAACGCGTCGTTGTATCCAATTTAACGGTTGTTTATCGCATTTTCCGTAGGTAGTACTCGCTTGTATGAATACTGCGTGATTACAATGAGAATAAGATAAGTACAGCTATAAGTGAGTCATTATTGGAGATTGATATTATATTATATAAAACCTGACAAAACATGGTAATGAAGCCTACTTCTTTACCATGCTTTGTCAGGTTTTTCTTTGTAAGAAAATTGTTGATATCAATCGTTCGCACGATAGTAAACGCGACAGGGCGTGGGTTCTATTTCCACTCGAGAAAATGAAATATTTAATATTTTCATTTTCCTCGCTCTGGTAATGAGGTAAAGCGCGGCGTTGAGTTCCGCCACTCAACACGCAATGCCTGTAGCACTAACATAAGTTTCTTTATAGGTTAATACCTACCCGGTTAATTCATGGATAAGTTTTGATTGCCTCTTAAGATGGCGAATTAAGGTAATGAACCTTTATTAAAATTTTAATCCACAGTTCACAGTGTGGGTTTATTTCTTGGAACATAAAATCTTATATCCAATATATATGTATATTCTCTCGTCGCATCAGCATCTTATTGCGCGAGGCACCTTTCACTCCTAGGAGCAAAGGTCACCCATAAATCTGAACTATTTTTGGTAGAAAGTCGACTAGGACTGACTTTTGCCACGTAAAATTTTATGCAGCATTTCACGCATTGGTTGCTTGATGAAAACATTTCTTACAAAACAAATCTATGTTGTTGCATATTTGTATTTAATATTGACTTAAATTAAAACCTAGATCTTATTAGGATTAATATAGTCAGTTTATATGTCAATGGACACATTTTATTATTTAATATAATTTAGCCTGACTGCTACGATTCTACATCAGGTGTGATAGTCTTCAAAATGAAATATAGCCTATATTCTGTCCAGATCTAATAGCTACACACCAGAAAAAAATCATTAAAATCGGTCCAGTAGTTCAGAAGAGAAAATAAGACAAACAGACAAAAAATTAAAAAGTAAGATTCATATTATAATAAATATTTTAAACTCCTCTACATTGTTTTTTGCAAATAATAATAATAAAATTTATTAGGAACAAAAATACAAGGTAGCATATAAACATAGAATACGTTGACAACTGCTAAAGTTAAAAACAATTATCAAAAATATATTGCAGACAAATATAGATGTAATAAAGTAAAACAGTAAAAAATGCGTTTGTACGTTGAATATATTTGCATTCCATCCATCCATCCATCAGCCTTTCAAAGTCCACTGCTGGACCTATGTCCAGCAGTGGACGAGAATTAGGGGATTAGCCCTATGCCTATGCCTCCCCTAATTTTCGCCACTCCGCCCGGTCCTGCGCCCTTTGAATCCAGCGGATTCCCTCTGTCTTCTTAAGGTCGTCGGTCCACCTGGTTGGAGGGCGGCCTGTGCTCCTTTTGCCAGACGGGAAAAATAATATTTGCATTAAACAAATATTATTTTTCCTTCATTTTATGACCTAACATTTAATATTTGATTAAAATTTTAAACTCGTGGTAATTTCTAAGTTGATCTAATTGTATTTAGGTATTTCAATTGTAACGAAAAAAAAAACTATAATTTAAGAGAAATTCTTTTGCTTTTTATGAATTGAACTTAGGTTAAGCACTCTATGACAACGGATATTTTTAAGTGCAATGTTTATTCGCTATAATGCCACGATAAGTATAAAGTCGTTTAAATGTTTTTCAATAACTCAGTTCCTTTAGATATATCAGAGGTATTAGACCGAGCTTATTAGTTTTTACGGAAAAAATACCTGTTATATGTTTTTATAAATATATATTAATTATACACACAGATAAATAGAGTAAAATAATAATTTGTATGTCCCTCACGTGAGAGGTAGGAGTTTTGGACGCAAAAAACTACACCTTCCACTTTGGGGCACGTGATAGTATAATTATAGTATAATCAAAAAAAGCTATAATTGTAGCGTTAAATAATAATATAAATATAGTGGTTTTACATAAAAACATATTATTCTACTACAATTTTTAGGGTACCGTACGTAAAAGTATCAGTATCACCGAAAATACTAAATTATAAATGTATTAAATTTAATATGAAATTAGGAATATGGTCGCAATTTAAAATTTGTTAGCTTTTATAACTTGTAGTTGATCTACAATCACGAAATTGGTACAAAGCCGTTTCTCGTAAATTCCGACTCGCACTGGTTTTTTATAAAAATAATATTAAAGTCCGAGTTACGGACCTTGTGGTAGTTGAATCCAGTTTAGTTCGTTTATTAGAAGTTATAGCTTTTAGCTGGCTTAATCGCCTCTAAATCCAGTCGTGGCGCAGAAGAATTCGGACGCTTGGTCTGACTGGATAGGTTGTGGATTTGATTCCCCTCCGTGGAAATTGAATATTTAATATTTTCATTTCCTCGTCAGCAAAGCGCTGCGTTGAGTTCCGTAACTCATAACGACATGCCTCCAGAATACGGCGAAAAGTGGCACACGGAAGTGTCTTGATGGCAACGGAATGTCTTAATGCTCGGTTCCCATATTCCCTTTGCCTTTGCTATGTGCAGAATACAGCGTGAAGCTAAAAAAATCCTCTAAAAATACATAATACTATGTCCGATTAAACAGAAAGTAGATATTTAAGATACTAAAATATAATAACATGATTCTCTTCTTTAGATGACGCTGTCAATGTGCTGTAGCAGAGACGGTCCACGGCTCGAGAGGACGTATAGTGCACTGCTAGCTTCACAACGACAAAGGGCAGCTAACAGAGTGGTGCAAAGACAGAGGCAAGCAGGTCATCCGAGACTCCTGTGCCGGTTGTCCACTGCCTCCTCACTAGGCGACGCTCCGCCGCGAGCGCAGGTGAGGTCAGACAACACAGATTAATTTACATGCTTGGGAAATGGATGCGGTAATACTTGGTAATAATTTTTGTTTGGTTTCTTCTTGTGTGTTTATTTATTTATCTTGTGTGTCTATTTATTTACCATATTATGGTTTAAGACATTTATTTCTCATAAGAATAAATTCACTTACATGAGACAGTAGTACAATAATAATTTGACGGGTACATTGCACTAAGTTAGTCATTAAATATTTAAAAGTCTTTATGATAAAAACACTAAAGCATTAAAGTATATTCCCCCTTTCAATAGGTAATAATTAAAAAACAATGACGGGGGGCATAAATTACTAAAAAATTATGAATCTATTATTTTAATTTTTGATGTCTATCTGTTTTTACACGCACATCTTCTGAACTGCTGGAACTATTTGAATGATTTTTTTTATTATGCAGTTATTAGATGTTGGCACGATACGTATAAAAAATAAGCTAATTTGAAAGGATATAGGATTTTTTGAAGACTTCCACATCTGATGTAGAACTGTAGTGGTCCAGCTAAACTATAAGAAGGCAATATTGTCACAGTGACGATACGAATACGAAATATCAGGCCAATCTACACTCAGACGGGTCATAAAAAATATGTAATAATTCTTAAGCATATTTTTATTTTTTTTGCTGTTGCTGTTTATAGATTATAAATAATCATAAACATTCTGTTGTATCTGTAAAAACTCGATTAACACATTGAATTGTTTTTTTTAGTGACTTGAATATATTATTACAAAATATACGGCGAATCTTGTTTTGATTCAGTTGCAATTTGTTACATTTCATTTAATTGATTTTTTAAAAACTTTTATATCATATCTTTCATTTGGTGGAACAGTGTAATTTTTAACTATTTTTTTTAAAAACAAATGTAATAATATGTCGATGAATGTATAATTTATTTAAATATTTTAAATGTGCGTCTTGCAATATTTTAAACTAACACTAGTAAATTACATAAAAGAAGATTTAAAAAAAATATATTTTTTTGTAAATATATATGTTTTTATAAGTGTAAGAGCGAAAATGTACCCACGAGACATATGTGGGTTGTTAGGGTTAAAAAAAACACATGGAAATAAGAGAAAATGTGAAAATAAATATTATATGAATAATTTCCTACTCTATTCCCTTTCTGTTTAGCTTCACTATATAATGATCCTGTCTATATGTAAATATTATATATATATAAAATATAAATAATGACAACATATAAAGAGATATTTCAAACTGGTTTTTTGTCTCTTCCGTAGACTACATGTATAAAAACAAAATAAAATGTCTAGTAATTTTTAACGTTCAAAAAATGGCCAATGATTTCATACTACGAGAATATTATGTTGCTATTTGTTGTTACTTTTCTTATTTTCAAAACAATATTTATTTTAATTTATGCACCAATGCGCAGGGGCACAAATTATGACTGTAAACACAACAGGTTGTAGATTCGATTCCCACTCAAGGAAATAAAATACATAATATTTTATTTTCTTCCCTTTTTTGTCGAGGCAAAGCACGGGGTTTAGTTCCGCCGCTCAACACGCAATGCCTCCAGAATTCGGCAGAAAATGGGGAACGGAATCTCCACTTTTACTCGCATTTTGTATAACCAACACTAGTACAGTTTTTAAATATAAAATTTAACATATTTTTACATATGTTTAAAATAAAACACGAAATAAACGCTTAATACTTAATATGTACATATTTATTTCGGTCTAGAAAAGTGTAATTGTAGTTTAGGAGTGTTTACTGCCAAGGACGTTCATTGAGTACATAATATACATGTATTTATGCAAAATATCCAGAGGCCACTGTGGGACTGCGTTCAATTGAAATGACCTAAATGTGGTTGTGGGTAACTTGGTGAAAGGAATTATTATTTTCATTTTGCACTGGATTATCTCTGTTTATCCCGCTAAATGCGGGATAGAGGGTGAAATTGAAAGAATATCACATAAGATGTATCTTTTTTTGTTTAAAACTTTATTTGATTTCCGGACGTTTTTCCATTTTTAATTTTCGGACTTTTTTGCAGTTAAGTAGTTCTACTTGTATTTAATGTTTATACTAAAATGTATGCATACATTATGCATAAAATGTATGCATACAATTAAAACTAAACATATACTTTAAACCACGAAATATGCTAAGCATATCTGTATACAAAGATAAAAAATTACATGTATTAAGTTTAATTACATATTAAGTTTAAATTAAAATAAAAAAAAACATTCCATGCCATTTAAAGTAGCTAATATTATACTATATAAGAGATATGTATTTGTTCGAGTGTGTGTGTGTTTTTTTTTGTATTAATTACTTGTATACTACTATTTCATCATACTCTATCCTATTTCATGGATTATTTTTACCCGACTACGGCGAAGTAAAAGGGAGGGTTATGATTTTGGACGGTATGTATGTTAATCTGTTTCCCTGTAGCTTCTAGAATAAATAAATAAATCAGCTTCACGTTCAGCACACAGCAGAGTGGGCAGAGGGAACCTAGTGTTAAAACATTCCGTTCCCCATTTTTGCGTCGACATAGCGCCTGTAGCGTTTACACGCTTGTGCCTCTACGCCACGACTGGCCTCGACTTAATCTACTTAATAGATAATAAATAATGCTAATGTGACTTCTGCAATAAAAAAGAATGAATAGATAATTAAATAATAAAAATTATATTTAAGTGTTGTTTGTTAACTGAACTGTCCTTTGTTCATAATATGACCGATTCAGGTTTCTATATATTTAATTCGAATTAAGATAAATGACGTACTAGTCACCTGTACCTACCAACTTTATTCTGCACATGGCAGGGTAGGTACAGGGAGCCTGGGAACCTAACTGAAAACTTCCTCCTTTTTAGAAGTCGGCTTAAAACATATTTTCACTCCGAAAATGGATCATCAAATGTGTTCTTAAATTTTCTAGGTCAGGAAATATAATACATTAAGTAAAAGGGTAGCTATACAAGTAACTGCGTATTTGCCCTGAAATTCTAGACACCTACAATATTGATGATATAACGTTTGGTTTTAGATTGTCATATTTGTTTTATACTATTAGTGTTTTTTGGTCCGTATCTTTTTCAACTTTCTCAAAGATATCAGCTAAAATTTCCGTCGTGGTGCCGGGGCACAAGCGTGTGACTGCAACGCGACGGTTGTGGGTTCTATCCCCACTCGTAGGAATGGATTATTATTATTTTTTTCAATTTTATCAAATAATTCATTAAATATTTATTTTAATTTATATTTTTATTTTTCGTTTTGGTGTCGAGGCAAATTGAGTTCCACCACTCTGCTGTGTGCGAGATACAGCGTGAAGCTGAATTATTTTTTATTTATCACTTCTTGTTCAGGTCAATCGTCTTCAATTCTTAAAATAAGTTGATTCCAAAAAAAAATAATAATTCCAAAAAATAATAATGGCGACCGTACATATAAGTATACATGTTTTAGGTATGTGCCCCGCGAAGGCAATTAACCCTTAACTGCTCGCATGGGGTCAAAGCACTTTCGAATATCAAAAAAATGCACTTGCAACGGTTGGAACCTCCCCGCACGCCTGCTAGTCTCTTAATATGTGCTAAAGAACATACTTTAGTACCTTTTAGGCCGCTGCAGGTGAAGGCTAAGCCTCTGCTCTCTTGAGCCGTGACCCCGTGCGAGTACTTACGTAACTTTTTTGAGAAAGGTAAGCTTTTTATATTCTATTGTTTTTAATTAGATATTGATATAACTTTGAATGAAATATTATAGTGAATGATAATTTCTATCGTTTTACTGGTTTAGAATTTTTTTTTTGTATTTTTCGTACAAATATGTTATTTACATAGGTCTTTTTTTATTCCTCAGTTATCAAACATTCTTGCGACAACTTGCAACGGAACTTGTTGAAAGTCATGAAAAACGTCGAACCACGCGGCTATTGGAAGTACATGGTTTGGAAACTCCACCTGCTCCACCTACCACTAAACGTGGGCGGTGCTGGGCGTGGGCGTGGGCGTGGGCATGGGCGTGGGCGTGGGCGGTGCGGTGCATGAAAAAGAGTGACTTAAAAGTATCCACAAAATGCAGTTAAGGCAAAAAGTTTTTGTGTAATGAGCACTTCATTGTTTACAGCCAAAACTACAATAACGATGATTGCCATAGTTCCTAAATATTCATGAAATTTTAATGCATGATCTCATGTTGTGCCAAAAATGTTCCTTATTGTAGAAGTTTATATTTTAGTTATTTTTATGCATTAGAAGATTTTATTTTAAGTTGTGGTTTTTATGTCTTATAGATTAAATAAAGTACTTTCATAATTACTATTCGCTTGTTTCATTAAAAAAAAGGAATCATCAAATTTTATCCATACAAATTGGGGTCACCACGGACCCCGTGCGAGCAGTTGAGCGATTTTCTTCGTGCGAGCAGTTAAGGGTTAAAGGCACCTTGCGGTTTTGCATAATATTTTTCTTATTTTTTATTTTATTTTTAACTTTTAGCTTAAGGTGCAGTGGGGTTTTCAAATATTAAAATACTAGCGGACGCGCGCAGCTTCGTTTGCCTATTTAAGGGTGAATTCTAATAACCCATGAAACATGTGTTCAATGAAATATTTTTAAGTCTAAATTTCAAATTTTATAATAATCGGTGGCGTTTTAAATATTTTTCCATACAAACTTTCAACCCCTTATTTGCACCCTTAGGGGGTAAATTCTAGAAAACTATACAACATGTGTTTAATTATATATGTTTAAGAGACTGAATTTCAAATTTTATGAAAATTTATGAATATTTGCACCCCTACGGGTTCTCTCTAGGGAGGGAATAATAAGAGGGGAGAATTCTAGAAAACGATGAAACACGTGTTCAATTAAATACCTTTAAAAATCTAAATTTCAAATTTTATAAAAATCGGTGCCGATTTAAAATTTTTTCCATAAAAACTTTGAACCGCTATTTCACCTCTTTAGGGTTAAAATTTTTCAAAATCCCTTCTTAGTGGATGTCCAGATTACGAAAGTAAAGTTTTGTCTAAATTTAACGTTTCTACGCACAGCGGTTAAGGCTGTGCGTGCGTCTTACCTCAGTCAGTGAGGACAAGTCCTTTTATAAATATTGTTAGAAACTATTGGAAATATTAAATAAAGTGGGAAAGGTAATGAATTAAAACAAGGCTTCAAATAATTATTAAACAACCAAAGGGATTTATCTAGCAGTCTATAACAATATCTGGTTCTAAAGAACCCATCGGGCAGAGTGACGTTAGCGATCCTCTTCTTTCGGTCGTCGTTGACAGCCCATAAAAGTGCCAGCCAGTAATTAGAGTCGTTCTTATATAACCTCTATGGTCATTATTCGATTATTTCTAACAATATAGATTAACAAGACAGCGTCATTTCTAATATTATTCTGAAGAAAATATTAATAAATTGAGCTTTATAATTTACTGAAAGTCAGGTACTATTTTTCGCATCTTAGTTACCTAATAACTACCCAAGCAACCACCACCCAAGTTCCATATTCCATAATAAAACTTACCTGCGTTTGGTGAATACGCATAGAAACTTTTAGTCTTTATAAAATTACAAAGGTCTGGCTTGGTTCGGCTCTGGCGTTATAAGCTTTTACTAACAAATATTACAATTTAGTTCTAAAGTACTAAATAATAAATATTGTTATGTAGTAGAGTACTTTAGAACTAAATAGCATTTATAATTTTCAAGTAACATTTACTCATTATTAGTTGTTTGTTTTGGTCTACTTTACATATTATAAAAAAAATATTAAAACTAAATTATGTTCAGAAACTAATAATAAACTAAAATTATTAAACTGTACTAAAATTAGTACTACAAGTACTAGTACTACTAGTAGTAGTACTAGTACTAAAATTATAAAAAAACTCCAACAAATGATCATCAATTTTGAAAATCTGCTGTTAAAAATTTTGATATATTAATGTGGTGTCAATAATAAATAAAATATTTTTCATCAATTTGCAGTCGTATCACCGACAAAACCTCTCCATCGTAGCTGAGGCACCAAATGCAAATTGGCTTTGGAAGCAACGACTCGTTGAGGGATCGGACTCCTTCACTTCGCCGCGGAGCATATCGAATTCCAGTTTACATGAAGTAGATCAAGAACTGAGTGGTGAAGAACTAGCGACGTATTTGTATCAGGTTAATTGTAACATTGGAGGACATACCTGAGATACACCAGTTTAGAGCATCCGGATGAGAGCTCTAGACTGAATAAAGAATATAGAAAGAAATCGGGATATTGTTTTAGAACATCGTCCCAGCCATTGACCCACCATTGATAGATTTCGTCATTTATTACGATTAAACTTCCAAAGATTGTTTCTTCTTAATGAAAATTAACTTGACTATTTGTAACTTTCATTTGTATTTTCAGAGACTGTTGCTTTCATTAAATTTGTTTTGCTGAGATTTATTCGTGGTTCGTGTTCGTATTAAGTACATGTAGGTGTTAAAGACAATTAGTCCACGAAATGTATTATTATAATAATGGATGTTTGCGATTGTGATTGTTATTGTTATTAGATTTAATTGTGAATATAGTAAAATCTCTAAACGCGGAATGCCTCCAGAATTCGGAAAGTGGGTTGCGTAGTGTTTTAACACTAAGCCTCTGCCTGCACTGACGGCGTGAAGTTGAAAAAAAAAGAAATTTTGTGTTATAACACCGTGTTATATTAACATTTAATGGGTACATTCATTGAAACTATATTTTTTTTCTATTTTCGTCATTGATGCCTATTATTATATAATATTATATAATAAATTGAATGTATATATGTAGTTAGAAATAAGGAATGATGTGAATATAAGAGTGATATCTAGGGGCTTATAATTATTAGGCTAAACCATAATGTTTTTTTAAAATATATGATTGTTTGTTATATAATTAAATAAACAGTACTGGTTATGTAAAAAAAAGCTTGAGGCATATATTGTTAACATAAAATTTAAAAATTATTTTGAATAAAATGTGGGCGAAAAAAGTGTAATATAAAATAAATAATTTGAAAGAAGGAAAAGTTATTATGAAACTAATGGAAATGTGAATAAATGAATCTGATCCTGGTCCATCCGTGATCCATTACTGTTTAAAAAATCCAAACTGTTGATAATAAATAAGTGATGTGATATTATTTATAAGTATATTTTGTTGGTTTTTCGTTACTTATATCATATTGTTAAAAGTAACAATTATTAAAATATGTATAATCGGGTTATTATTGGTGAATAAAAAATAAAAATGTATATATTCATACCATTTAAAAGGTTTTTTTAATCAACTCTGCCATTACAATTATCAGTGATTTAATATACAATAAGTGTATAGTTTATTTTACACGTATAGTTTATTATTTTTTTTCTAAATGTCTAAGCATATAAAATATGTATTTTGAATCAATCAAAGCCGCGGCTTGTCTTATTACCAGAGAGACAAATTGAAGTTAATTTATTCCCTCAAGAGGGAATCGAATTCACAACCGTCGCGCGTTCATTCAGATGCTGCTCTACTGAGTTTCGCCACCCTATCACTAATATTTATATTGTGATCTAATACAATGTCTTCATCTGTCCTTATATATTTCCAGTTCAGTTATGTTGTATAATGGGAATAAACGAAAAAGAAAAATATATTTTTTATTGAAAATTATTCCAGTCAATATATTTTTAGTAGTTGCTTATTAGTGTGTGTAAAATGTGATTTAGGTATCTACGATTACTGTATATTTTGAAGAAATCCTGGACAATAACACAAAATGTTTAATAATAAATTTGTAAAGACAGAAATTATTGGACTGTAAATCTTGTTTTCAGTTTATTTATAAATGTTAAGCAATAAACGTTTCGAAAATTAATATAACATTTTATTTATTTATCCTATTTAGGAGCAATTATTATACAAAATATAATAAACTATTCCTGGCCAAAATAAGATAAAATTTATATTTAATTTTATGTTCAATAAAATATATATTCGCCCTGCAGCACGATATACAGGTGATTTAAAAGCCCAAGACCAGGATGGTTGGCGCTTGATGAGGGAGGCCTACGTTCAGAAGTGGTTGGCGATAGGCTGATGAAAAAAATATATACATTTATGTCGTTTGGCTTAATTACGTTTGATTCATACATACATTTGATTATATGTTATGGTGATTGGAAAAGTACAAATCATACGGATATTCAGAAGGTGCTTATTTATTCTGGCAACTAACTTGCTCTATATAAAAAAAACATTTTCATGATATTGTCATAAAGTTATTAGATTATCATTTCTTCGATCTGATATCAGCGCGGCGTTGAGTTCCGCCACTCAACACACAATGCCTCGAAAATTGGGCGAAAGGTAACAGACTATTACTACAGCAGTAGTGTCTTAATGAGAGGGAATAGTTCCCAGGTACTCTTCCTACCGTACTCTGTTAGGGATACTGTGTGAAGCTAAAAAAATCTAATGCAAGACTCAAGTACCCAGTTCAAGGCCAGTACCTAAAAAAATTACATTCACATAAACAAATAAATAATTAGACAAATAAGTTACATTATAACACACGTATTTAAACATAGAATAAATATATTATATTAAGAGAAAATATAAAAGTAACAAAGACATATAAAAATATATTAATTCGTTACACAATCTAAGCTTCTCGCAGTTTCTTTCCAGCCATTGACCAGCTATCGTATGAGAAAGTTGTGATTGCTAGTTGTTCAGTCGAAGGGGGAGAAACGCTGGAAAAAAACAACCAGCTCCTGTGCTATATTAAACCTCTTTCAAACTTTAATTGATTAAAACAACGAACTAAGCAATTACCTTCAATTGTAAGATATTAGGGGAAAAGCAATTTGTCTCCAGTCGATCTCATTTAAAATTAATTTTGTATTTTCGTTGAACTTAATTATTAATAATGTTAATATTCTTTAATTATGAAGCTTTATTCAAATTATAGACTGACTGACTTATTTCGTTTATAAGGGTAACAATATAATATTTAACATTACGTTAAGTTACCTAATTACTATAGGTGAGGATAGGATTTGATTTTTATAGATAGGTAGGTACCAAATTTATGGTGAAAAAGTATGAAGAGAAGGGTGTATATATTTTTTTTTCGCATATGCAGGGTAGGCAGAGGGAACCTAGACACTCCGTTTATAAATATTTTAATTTCTTCGCTCTAGTGACAAAGCAAGAGCGCGGTGTTGAGCTCCGCCACTCAACTCGCAATGCCTCGGAAATTCGGCGGGAAGTGGGAAACGGAAAGGTCTTAATGGCGAACAATGCGTCTTTATACTAAGGTTCCCACCTCTGCCTACCCTGATATATGCGGCATACCGCGTGAAGCTAATACAACGAAAAATAGACATCATACGGTAAAAAAAATCTATCTAATCAAAAGTACTATTATGTGATCCGTTCACATTGAAGCAAATAGCAAATATTTTAGTTAATATTTACCCTCTTCCTATCTTAATATCGAGGTAGAGTTTATTACATAATGTCGTTAAATCTTCGTCCTCATTCCCCCCACGATAATTAACCTACTTCAGACACAAACGCCAACAAATAAAAGCCGACTTAAACACTAGATAATGTTATTTATTTATGGTGGTAGTTTTAATTCCCAAAATATATATAGGTCCGTACCGCATATTCGTATGGAGTTATGTAGAATTAAATATAATTTAAGTGAGACAAGGGCAAAATATATTGTCGTCGGAACAAGTACTTACGCGGTTTAGTTCCAGTTTCGTGCTATTTCACGTGTAATACCGATCTCGTGGGAATTTCAGGATGAAAAGTAGCCTATTTTATAAGTATAGTAATATCTTTTATTAACTATTTAGTAGAATAGCATGATCTATTATGGAGAAGCCACCTCTATAATTAGCTTTTTCTTCAAACAGTGTTTTGCTCTTCTTAAGGTCTTCTATATCTTAATTTGTCCGACTGATATCCTGGTTTTCATTTATTTTATAAGAAGTTTGCTGTTTTGTAGAACTTTAGCTGGGTATTCTTGGATATGCTTGGATATACCTACGCTTAAATATATAATCCAGCTCCTTTCAAGTTAAGGGATATCAGTCAAATTTTGTTAATTTAAATGTATTACTAATAATTATTATTATTTGTATGTATTATAATATTTTATGAGTATTATGGGTGAGAGAGGAGAGGTTCAGTGAGGACCATTTTCTGTAGATATTTTCAACACGCGTCTAAGCAGATTTGCTTGTGGAAAATGTAAGGAGTTTTTATCACGTCATTAGTACAGGGATTTTATGTGGTATTCTTTTCGTAAATATAATTTTAAATACATATTCTATACTTAGGTACGGCTTATCACCATTAGATACAATTTATAATAATTATAGATAGAAGTATTTTACACTATATTTAGAAATATAGTGTAAAATACTTTTAATCTATACTAATATAATAAAGCGGAAGAGTTTGTTTGTTTGTTTGTTTGTTTGTTTGTTTGTTTGTTTGTTTGTTTGTTTGTTTGTTTGTTTGTTTGTTTGTTTGAACGCTAAGATCTCTGGATCTACTGGTCCGATTTACTGTTTTTGTTTTGTATGTAAGCTGCATTCTTCAGAAGTGCTATAGGCTATATAACATTACATTACACATATGTACTAATAAATTAAAATACTTTCTAATTTGACATGCAATTTATTCTGCCATGTTAATAACAACCGTCGTTGCTACGCGACCGCGTTCGTTACCGCGTCATTTTGATATTCATCCTTATGAAAATAAATATAATAGTCACTTTTAGCATTTCATCTAGATTGAAATTATATTTCTATAGAAATTATATTCTTATATTTCAAGCAGGCGTAGCCGCGTCCGGGTCCGCTAGTAATATAATAAATTTAAATTTACGTAATAATTACGTTATATGCAACTCTGTAGTAATAAAAATATATAAATATTTTTTTTGCTAACACCAAAATCACTTAGTATTCAATATAAGTAAAATATTACTTTTAATATATAAAGCTTCTATTGTTCACCAATAAAGCTCTTAATTCCACAGAGTGGGTCCCGTTGGTCACGACTCAGGCTTCAGGAGATAGGTGAATAAAACACACATATATATATATATAAAATTTATGATCAATCACTGTAATAAAATAAATGGCGTGTATAAAATATTTCTTGTTGTTTATAGTATATTTTTTTCGGTTTCTGTGGACGAAGTCCTTATTTGCTAGAATCTAGCATATTCTTATTCGATAACTTTTATTCGTAACTGGTGGAACTGGCCCTAAATATTTAACAAAAAAATATTTACGATAAAGAAAAAAATCATAATCGAACACAACGATAATTTGTTTTTTTTATTGTGTCTCTCAACAGACAGAAAACATGTCCACAACACTTCTGACGAAGGAGAATGACAGGCCGTGGGTAAAGTTTAAGAAGTAAGGAAATGGCGTATTAGGACAAGTTATTCATTGCGGTAGCAACTTTTATTGGATTCTAACAACATACATTTTATATTCAACTCCCACAGAAAATCTTAGTGATATAGTAATTCTAATGACATGCGTCCAAACCGCACAAAACTACCCAAATGACACGAAACAGATGTGTCGATTCGTACAAATAGAATATATAAATATAGCGACCAAAGCTTCCCAGTTATTGTTATTCTGACAAAAATAACCTAACTTGTTTAGCTTTGGTTATTATAAATTTGGGTAAATTTGGATTCAAAAAGTTACTTTTAAAAAATACTTATTACGATAAACAAATACTCGTAATAAACAATACCTTACGTATAAAGTTTTAACAATTAGTTTAAGAAATGCAGATATTTTCATTAAAGCATTCTATTGCACATTAAGCAACTGCGTGCGTTTCAATTTGCCATCTTTTAATTATATCTCTTCATAATTCTTTTAAAAAAATAATTCCCCTAATATCAGTAGGTATTAAAAAAAATTCATTTTATTTATTTAACGAAGTAAAAAAAGTGTCGATCATTCGTGCTTGTAGGTTACTGGTGCCAGTACTATGTGATCCAGTAAATAAATAAATAAAATAAGTCTTTATTACTGTTCTTTGCTACTAAAAGTGTGATCTATATTATTATACATTTACATAATAAGGTAATTTTCACGTACGATTCACAAGGGAGTAATAGATGTCATCCTATAAAACAACAATTTTACCGAATTGGTACGTATCTAGAGTACTAAATATTATTTTTTTAGGAAAATAAAAGTAGTTGTTTTGGAAATATGTTTCTAAAATTTAAGCTATAAGGAGTTAAAAAATAAATTCATATAGTGTTTCAATTCTACCTATCTGTTATGCTAATCCAAAATTTAATTACACTACTAAATAGCTTTATTACGTTAAAAGAATGTATTAAAAGATCGTGATTGTGAGTTAAAAGATTGTGATATACTTCAAAATTTCAACATAGAATCTACAGTTTTTTTAAGTGCCCCTTGAAGACGTCTTATTTTTCTTGAATGTCCTTTACTTTAAACATACGTAACGTTTAGCAAAAGGTAAATAAATATAAGGCTTGCACAGGAAGTTCCTTCACTGATACGGTATCAGTTGTGTTAGCTATTTACAAAGCAACTTTATATGCAAAATTGTGGAACTACTTGAGGCCGGTATTCCAACGTTGTTTCCTAATACTTTTTGTATCATCTACATTCATGAGCTAAATATTCATGAATATGAAAGTAGAAAAGTCGGGCTGTGCTATAATAAGTAAAAGCTTAAAAACTTTCGTTAATAGTAAAAGATATTAATTAGATAAAAGTAGTGTTTATCGTTTGAACTATAAGACCTATCGTGAAAATTATTTGACCTAATAATTGTATGAATAATTTTTATTTTAATTATTTGGAAACTGCTATTTGAACTCTATTTGAAAATTGCATCTATTAATATAAATATTTAATACTAGCGGACGCGCGCAGCTTCGCGTGCTTATTTACACCTTTAGGGGTGAATTCTAATAAACCATGAAACACGTGATCAATGAAAGTCTTAAGAGTCTAAATTTAAAATTTTATAGAAATCGGTGTCTATTTAAAGATTTTTTCATACAAACTTTCAACCCCTTATTTGCGCCCCTAGGGCATACATAAGGTATGTGAAACCACGAAATATGTGTTCAATGAAATATTTTTAAGAGTCTAAGTTTCAAATTTTATAAAAATCGGTGGAGATTTAAAGACTTTTCCATACAAACTTTCAACCCCTTAATTGTGAAATACGTGTTCAATTAAATACTTTTAAAAATATACATTTAAAGTTATTTACAAAAAGGTAGAAATTTTTCAAAATCCCTTCTTAGTGGATGTCCAGATTACGAAAGTATACATCTGTCCAAATTTCAAGTTTCTACTATCAGCGGTTTCGGCTGTGCGTGTGTCTTACCTCACTCAGTGAGGAGAAGTCCTTTTATATATGTAGATTATTTTGTGTATTCTTTGAAGTAAACAATTATTGATTATTTATATTATAACATAAACTAAGCACTTATTATTATATATATTTATAGACATGACCATATATCTGTAATATTTTTAATTTATTTTACACGATGTGGAACGAAGCCCAATGACTCTTAGTAAATCCTTGAAAAAGTAAGAATGCTAATTAGGTACATTGTACGCTATAAAAATAGAGGTAATAATAAATCTAATACAAAATAGATTTAAAAAAAGCATACACATATGAAATATTTACATGTAAAGCAACAGAAACATGCAGAATTAAAATAATTACCTCCATATCCTGAATTATTATTATTATAATTGTGAAGGCCGACTGACAGTCAGTTGTAACGCAGAGGCGTGCGATTGTAAAAGCGACGGTTGTGTGTTCGATTCCCACTCTGGGTGGTGAAATATTTAATATTTTCATTTCTTCGCTCTGGTACCGGTACGGTAGGGAAACCGTCCAAGCACTCAATGAGTATGAAATCAAGTATTTCTAATAATATAAATATTAATAACCTCAAAAGGTTCCCCCGCTCTCCCCTACACTACTATTAATATTGGTTGACTTTTTCACGTGTACCAACGTTACGGTAAATTTGTATATAATTATATTGGGGGGATTTCATTTCTTTTTGTAAGATATATTTGAGATAGGTAAATCTACGGGTTTCCTAAGTCTATGGGAAAACTTAAGCTCTCACCGCCTAATTTAAAGGGCACGGGGGGATTTTGTTAAATCCTTAACTATATGTCCTTTTTACATTACAACAAGTAGTCCCTATATTATTTTTAGGATCAAAATTTGCGAAAGCCTCTTACAAACTTCCACCCCTTGTTATAAGCTTATATATACAAAAATTATTTCTTTCTTATGAATGAAATCTAAAGTATAAGAATTGGATTCACCAAATTTTGTTTTTGTAATATAATTTTAACTCAAGTAATGGGATTCAAAAAAACGATGAAACATAAATAGTCCAACCTTGCGCTTCGCTGATCTCGTCTCCGCAAACATATTAATTACCTCGAGGATTTTTTGTATGACACAATGTATGATGTATTTTAGTTTTTTAATGAAATACTAAAAATCATTCCAGTACACGATAAGAAACAACATTTTCGCCAATTTTTCGACATTTTTTCGAGTCAAGCTAATCGCCCTCGCCCTATGACGCTGTTAAGACTATTCCAGGTCTCAGCAGTTTCGTCCGTTCGAAAAAACGGTATTCTTTATTTCAAATATTTTTCTATACAGAAACGTCAACTTAATATATAACTCTTACTCTGTATGGATATAGCAGAAATTTTGTATATATACAGAAATATATAAAATATATACAGAAATATATAAAATTTACAAGATTACAAATACGTAAGTGGACATTTATATGACATAAATGGTTATGGGATGCGTATTCGATACAGTATAAATGTATTAACAATGCTATTATGGCATGATTATGTGGTTAGTATGCATACACTATTCAATATAAGGCTGGGGGTAATAGAGAGGAACAACCTACATTACTTAGATAAACCTAGGAATACAATTTGGCTGTATGCCAATATTTACTTTTTCCACTGCGTGGCTTTTGTTTTATTTTTCCAGTTACTTTCATTCTTGCATTTATGTAAAAAAAATTACCCAAAAAATGTTTTAAATTTAGAAACTTTTATTGTATAGATTTTATGAGGTATGAAGCTTTTTATGTTTGAATAAATTGTGTTACCTACACTAACTTGCAACTATAATAAGAATCAAATCAAATCAGCTTCCCGCAAATCCCGCACACAGCAGGGTAGTCAGCGGGAACCTCGTGTTAAGACACTCTGCTCCCCACTTTCCGCTGAATTCTGGAGGCATAGCGTGGTGGACCGGGTTTACCCTTTGATGCCAGAACGAAGAAATGAAAATATTCTTAAATACCAAGAATGAGGATGGGGATTTCATCCCTACTCGGGGGAATAATTATTAACTTATCATTGCTCTACTTTTCTCCAAAAAACGAAGCGTTGAGTTCCGTCTCTCAACACGCGATTTCTCGAAAATTGAACGGAAAGAGGGGAAAAAAGTGTTTCACCACTCTAACTCTAATCTCTAACTACCGTTCTATGTAGAAAGAGCCGTTAAAGTGGTTCCTGTTGTTAATGTTTATTTAACTATATTATATAAGAGTTAGGATGTACGTTCATACGTGAGAGTTTTAACTTTTAAGCGTTTATTGCTGAACTAAGACAATTCTCGCCTAGTATCTAGGAAGATTACTAAGCACTAAGCCATGCTTACAGTTTCTGAATTCTAATTAAGAACCTACATATTTCATGGACCTACAAATTTTAAGCCGAAGTGGCACAGCGTGTCACTGTAAACGTAACGGTTTTGGGTTCGATTCTCACTCAACAGATTGAATTTTTAATATTTTGCTCTGGTAAAGGTAATATGCTGCTCCTTAATACGTCTCGAAAATTCAGCGGAAAATAGGGAACGGAGAGTGCACTAAGTTCCCTCTACGTACCCTGTTGTATGCGGGATAAAAAAATATAAAAAATATATTTAATGAGATTTTATGTTACAATTTAAGCTTTTGTTAATTAAAACATATTATCATTCTACAATTCGGAAATGTGTTTTTAATAATATTAACAGCAGTTTAATCACAACTGTGGTGTAAAAATGTAGCTGTGATTTTAAATTTAAATTGTTTAAATAACGTTATTTATTTAATTCACATCACACATCAAATTTTAGTGCTTTCTTTCTGGCAGTAATGCTGAGATTCGATGTCGAAAAGTACTATATGTTCTTTATTTTTTATCCTAATATGAAAAAAATCCACTTGGAGCCTTGGATCCACACTCCACTGTCTGGTAAATAAACCTCTATTACAAGCTTAACGCACTTTTGTACCGTCTGAGTGTTGCAAATATACTCCACAATAACAAACTCACGCACTTTTATTATAGCTTTTCCTTAACTCTGACAAACAAGATAATAAAAAATAAAATAAGCGGACGTACAACGATAAAAACAATTTAAACATTCATTTAAAATTAAAAAACGATGCATAAATGCTTATATCTTTTGAGTTAACTTATTATACTATACTTGAGTTATTTAAATATTTAATATTAATTACAGAGAGATCCACGCGATCTCGAGATAAATGCTCTTGACAGCCGGAGAGACGGACAACAAAAGATCCTAGTGTTTCGTTTTTTCCGGAAGGTAGGTACAAAACCCTCAAAATATCCATCCTATTGCATTCTTTTGAATGTTATAGAAAAAAAGTAGCAGTAAATGTCCTGAAGATTATAAATACCAATTCTATATGTATTTAAACAATATCTTAGATTTATTTGCTAATACTCCTATTAAGAGCGTTTGCTAATGTTATTAATTGTTTGTTGATCAAATAAGAATAAAAAGGATTCGTATGTCGGAACTATTTGGTCACGTTCTTATGTTTCCATTATTTCTTCTACTAACTTGTTTATTTACTACTATGTTACCAGTTTTGAATAACAGATACCTATGAGAATACATACGAATAGGTTTAGCATTTTTTTTTTAGTTTTTTGAGAGAGACTTGGACTATGGAAACTTTTTTATTCTATATTTTTATTTTGATATGATTTTTTTATTGTAATAGGAAAAAAATATACCAACCAAATTGAAAACCTTACTTAACCTTTACTCCTTTTTGAAGTCGATTAAAAGAGATCAACAAACGTTATAGACTATGATATATGTTCTATTTGATAGAATTATAGGATTATAGAAAGCTGAAAAATCCACGCTCAATCACTTCAGGCCGGGACCAGTCACCACAATACCCTTACTATAAAACATAAAATAAATGTAAATTATTTGTAGAAATAAAGACGCATATTAATGTTTTGTCGTAATTTAATGATAAATATACAATTATATTATATTTTTAAGACGTGCTTATCTTGAGTGGACCTTCTACTGGATGCTCAATTCTTCAGATAATTACAGCAAATTAAACGGGTTTTAGCTCATAAGAATAGGCTCAAACAGTTATTTTTTTATAACTATAAATAATTTATAACGTCACCACCATTCTTCAGAAGAAAACACGTCGATTTTGTATAGGTACATTGTTTAAACGTATAACATGAAAAATATGCGGTAAAAAGTGAATACCTCCGACTCTATTTTTTTAACATTCATTGTAAGAGCTAACTTAATAATTTAATGAAATTGTCAGTGAAATCCGGTTACTACAGGATATTTAACAAACCAAAAAATTCAAAAATTACTTGTTACAATCAAAAATAAATCTAATTGAGAAAATTGAGTTTTCACATTTTAATTCTAATAATATTGTCGGCATAATAATTCCTAAAAAAATAAAGCTATGCAATCGTGTTTTTTTTTCAAGATTGCATATATGTCATGACTGTAAGGTTAAAAAAGGTTGGAGCGAACTGAACTATCGACCGACGATCGTCGTGTGCGCAAGTAGAAGTTAGGCAATACTTATAACTTATAATAGATATTAGAGATAGAAAATCTACAGTCTACGGGGGCCCTTAACTTACATTTTTTTTCTATTGCTAAGTCAGGCTATTTTTATATAATTTAATCTCCTATATGTTTCTAACGTGCTTGTCATATAATTCAGATGATAACTAAATTAATATTTAAATATACTTTCTTGTAATTTCTTTTTGTATAAATTATTAGGTTCAAAAATTGCCTGTAAATTTAATTAAAAAATACTTATAAGCTATATAAAGGAATGTCATTCACATTTAGTCTTCTGTGTTTATCGGAAGGGCTTTGGGTAGAACTTCCATTTGTTCTTAATTGATTTGATGCTTTTCTTCCTTTAAGAAAATCCTGGAACAATAGAAATGGTAATATTTTTTAGCTTCACGCTGTATTCCGCAATTAGCAGTGGGCACCTAGTGTTCACTCCGTTTCCCACTTACCACCAAATTCTTAAGGCATACGTGTTGAGTGGCGGAACTCAACGCCGCGCTTTGACCTGGTATCAGAGCGAGAAAATAAAAATATTAAACAGTTAAATAATTTATTCCCCCGAGTAGGAATTGAACTTATTACCGTCGCGTTTGTGCCTGCGGCACGACGACTGTCTCAATAATAATTCACACGATTTCAATATTTGTATAATGAATCATTGCCAGTTGACATTATGAAACATTGATGAAACGCTTCGCGGAACATGCTCGTATACAACGAGGATTATTGCAGCTTAGCTACGAATCAAAATTACTACAAAATTAAATTAAGTCTATTTGATTAAAGAGTAGTTTGAATTTAATTAAAAATAATTTTACGATATTTTTGTGCAATGATTCCAAAAGTGATCCTGTAAGAGTCCCGCTTCGGGCTCAAAGAATAAATTTAACAGGAAAATAATACAAATACAATCTGAATATTACTAAAACATATTTAATTACGTTTTTCGTATATTACTTATACGTTTACTTACTCTAAAAGCATGGCGAAATTTTCGAGACATGAGACTGTACAGTATAGGATTAACTGCTGTTGACATGTAGATATTGATGGAACTTAAATATATGAAAGCTCGCCACAACTGTAACAAATTATGGATATAAAATTAATTCCACTTTGATTTTAGATAGTCAGTGCCACCAGAATTTGAAGTGTTTTAATGGGGAGTAGAGTGTCTTAACAATAAGTTCCCAGGTTCTCTCTGTTTACCATAGAACGCACGGGATTCAGCGTGAAGCTAAAAAAGATGCTTTATTATATAAAAAAATACACACACTAATACATTACGCTCGTTATAGGTTATTAGTTGCTGTAAATCTAGAAAAAAAATGCTATTGTATCTAATATAGAATCTTTTATGCTAATATTAGTATTTACAATGCCTGTTCTTGGTATTATTTTTTCTCTTGCATTAAAAAACAATAATATTCCACTTATTTCCTTATTTTTTTACAGTGCAGCGCCTTGTCAAAGAGAATGTGTGTTTTGCATGAGGCATTTCAATTAACATAAAACATATTATTGATTATTGTTCTTAAAAATAAAATAGTGTTATTTTTTTAAATCGGAATTAAAACTTAGTGTTTTAGCTTAACCAAATAAAAATAATAATAAACCCGTAAGGTAGTCTATCGCCCCCCCCCCCCCCCCCCCCTGTCTGGCTCGCCTCTACTGGCCGGCAGAGTGGAGAGCAAGAGCTATATGCTCAAAAGGGTGGAAGTGCTCAATCTGAGTAACAGCGAGGAAACCCGCTCTCGAGCTTCTCGTGATGGTTAACCGCCGACGTTGCGCCTGGACTTAGTAAATTAGACACCTACATTTATTTATTTTTTTTAACTCTATTATTTTTATTTTTGAAACGGAATCTGTCATTGATATATTTTGAATTGCTGTGAATTTTGAATTTTAGGAATACTTACATTATAATAATCTTCATACTTCAGCTTCGGAATTAAAATCATTAGTCGTAAAACAGAGTACGGTGACCAACAAATAAAAAACGATGCAGCTACGGCCGCTGAAAGTAGGAATCACTAAATACACACAGAAATAGCCAAAATTGTAAAAGTGCGACTATAACGTGATAGTCTGTGGGTTCGATTCCTACACACGGGAATGAAATGTTTAATACTTACATTTCTTCACTCTGGTGAAGAGGCAAAGCGTGGCGTTGAGTTTTACCACTCAGCACGCAATGCTTCCACAATACGGCGAAAAGTGGAGAACGGAAGTGTTTTAATAGGATCAGAGTGTCTTAACACTAGGTTCCCAGGTTCCTTCTGCGTACCCCGATATGTGCGGGATACAGCGTTATAGTCTACTTAGCATATGTCACTTAAATGGTATGCTCCATACTCGTATATTGTTTAAATAAATAATAATGTCATACTAACCTAACATCTTAACTGCTTTATTTCTATTTTGTTTACCGTACACTGGAATAGGTCCTGATTTTGATTTTGTTGATTTCAATTTAAGTGCAATTAGAATATATAAAACAAATATAACAGTTACGGGGAAAAAGAAAAACACGAATAACTCTATCGCGATCCAATAATTTTTATCTTTATCTGGTACAGTAAGAAAACAGTAAACATTCTGTTTTCTCTCCACAAAATAAACGTAGAAAATACTAGGAAACGAAAAAATACATGATATTATCCAATTCAATGTTACTATTTTGAAGACTCGCGAGTTTAAAGCGAGCTGTTGTCTCAGAAATGGTTTTGATATTACCAGATAGCGTTCTATAGTGAAAGCTAATATTGTGAGAACACCACAATTGCTCAGGAGGTCCCATAACAAAAAGTGTATACGACATCCTTCCTCTCCTAATGGATAGAAATCTGGTACCCAAATTATATATATTTCAATAGGAACAAACAATGCAGTCATAACATCTGTGATAGCCAAGTTCAGGAGGTAACAGTTAGTGGGTGTCCTCATGGTCTTGTCCCGAGCTATTACCGCACATGTGCACACGTTCCCGATCAAACTTATCACCATCGACGTACCGAGAAATGTGGTAAGAATTATTTTTATCAGGGCACTTTCTATATAAGTACTTTTGTCGTCATAGAAGGAAAGTCCTATACCGTATGAGGAGTACGTATCATTTGGCAAAAAGGAATCGTTATTAAATGCCAACATGTTACAGTTTTCTCTTTATTGTCTCCTTAAGCATCTAGCGATACTGTCGAGCGTGACCACAACACTGCCAATGCTTGGAAGCTTTTTGTGGAAGCCATACGTATGTGATACAGGCGGTTAAAAGTTTTATTTTCATTTTCTATATTTCTATGAACTTTTTCTTTTTTTTGTCAGCGTCACTGTATATCCCACATATGTATAGCAGAGTAGTCAGAGAACCTAGTGTTAAGATACGCCATTCCCCACTTTCCACCGAGGCATTGCGTGTTGCGTGCATTCAAGGCAAATTATTAAAATAATTTATGATAATTTTCTATAAGAACTTAGCTGTATACATATATATTTAAATATATATAAGCATTGAATGTTTAAGCCAAAGCAGAAATTTAAAATAATAATTTTATAAGTACAGATAATTACCAAACTAAATCCAGCGTCGATTAGATTATTATGTACTAATAACCTAGATTATTAACTAGTAGGTATATATCGTGGCTTTATTGATAACATTTTTAAACACGCTGTATATATAAGTAATTGACTATCTAAGCAAGCTCTTGATATGACAAATTGGTAGCAACCATAGCAAGGCCGCAGTCACCCCTAATTGAAATTACAATGTACTGTAGTTGTTTGTAATATGGGCATGTATGTTATTGGACAAACACAGTTAACGAGTAAAATATATGTGTATATATAAAAAAACAACTCTCTTCCTAATATTGTTTTTATTCATAACATTCTACTAAGTCTTCTAATTCTACGTAATTAAAATAAATATAAGTAATCATTACGATTATCCTAAAAATAAATATTATTATTATCACAAATCCTTTACAGTCGATCAAATCCAACAAAAACTGCCGATTTTTTAAATAATAAATAGTAAATACCCACTCAAAATTTCAACGAGACACAAATTTAAAAATCTATTCTTTGTTAAATTTATCTTCTGATGACGAGGATAAGTCCTCGTAGCCGAACTCTTGATGAGAACCGTCGCCTGTCCTCTTTATCCTCTTTTCGATGACCTCGCGGGATACAGTTTTAAGATCGTAAGCCCAGCCAATGCTAGACATACCATCAATAAATAGTTTAGAAAAATTAAATGAATAATCTCCTAATTCAGCCGTTTTGTAATCCCAAGGAAATGTATGGTGGTAATTGTGGAAACCTTCACCGAGAACCACTAGCGAGACGGGTTTCGTTTCGACAGGGTTGATGTTCTTATCGTAGGGCTTGCTACCCCACTTATGTGCTGCAGAGTTCACTAGCCATGTAGCATTTAGTACGTACACGTAGCGGAAAATGGCCGCTACAAAATATCCGTTCCATAACGATTCTCCCCACAGGGTGGGAATATATGATGGCAGAATGAAGCAAGCCACTGGCATCAAGAGCATATAGTACCTAAAAACAAATGTTTCCATTTCGCTTATGTCTAATGATATTATCTATTAATAATAACACTTTATAACATGTATTTCACTATTCTGATCATTTTTTTTTTCTTTTAATATATATCAAATTTAAATAATTTGAAACGAAGTCTACAATGTTATAAAGCAAAATAAGGCGAAGGCACTTTTTCTTCTGTTCCTCTCTAATTTCGAGAGATGTCGTGCGATCAGACTCCAACGGCGTGCTTTGCCTTACCATAACGGAAAAGTAGGATAATTTCAATATAATTAGTCATTCCACTAGGGGGAAATCAAGCCCATTATAATCATTAGGATACAGGCAGACTGCTTCACGTTTTTTTGACGTTTGGAATAAGTATATTTAGATATTGATTTATAAAGTTACTAACTTTTTTTGAAAACGAAGAATTGGATCAGACCATAGATCATTCATATCAATGGTGTGGCCTTTTGATTTGATTTCAGGATGCTTCCTGACGAGTAGCCATCCAACGTGTGAAAAGAAGAACCCCCGTGTTGCGTTATGAGGGTCAGCGTCTGTTTCCGAATATTTGTGGTGCATGCGATGATCACGTGCCCAATCCAACACAGAATCCTAATAAAAAAAATATGTGTTGTATTTATTCTGCACATACCACGGTAGGCAGAGGGAACGTGGAAACCTAGTGTTAAGACACTTCGTTCCCGTTAAGATACTTCCCTTTCCCACTTCCCTTTATTGCGTGTTGAATGGCGGAATTCCAAGCCACGCTTTGCCTCCGTACTAGAGCAAGAAAATGAAATTATTAAATACTTCATATCCGCGAGCGGGAATCGAATCCACAATCTTTCGCGTTACCAGTCCACTCAAAATATATATTAATTTCTAAGGTAAATATTTTAAAAATATATAATTATCTAAATGATTTGTAATCGGTCTTTATACAAAATATCCACAGTGTATTTCAAATTTGCTTTTTCTTTGATATTGTACAAGAATATGGTACGACATCACTTTAAAAGTTAAAGGCTATCATAAAGTATTATGGAAAATTATACAAATAAATAACAGAGATAATTATATTGACTTTCACATTGACATTGGCCGGAAGCATCTTTGGGTGATTGTTTATATTATGAACTGTCCTATCGATCACCCGTAGATAATAAGTTACGAACGTGGTGTGAGTTATTTCAGTTGTATTAATTTAAATCCACTGCATATGCCTAATAGAACGGCCCGTTGTGGCGCAGGGCACAAGTGTGTGACTGTAAGCGCAGCAGGTTGCGAGTTCGATTCTCATACGAAGATAAATATTTCATATTTTCATTGCTTCGCTCTGGTGTCGAGGTAGAGCGCGGTGTTGACTTCCGCCACTCAACACGCAATTCCTCAAGAATTCGGCGGAAAAGGGGGGGAAAATTATTTATCTAGTATTTTTTTAGACAGTCCATTAAAAAATACAAATATACTTATGTCATTAATTTCGTAATATTCAAATTCAAATTCAAATTCAAAATATTCTTTATTCAAATAGGCAAATATTATAAGCACTTTTGAATCGTCGAATGAACATATGAACAAAAAGCTACCACCGGTTCGGAAGGCAGTTCTGCTGAGAAGAGCCGGCAAGAAACTCAACAGTTGCTCTTTTCAAAATCAATGTTACAATCTGTTACATTAGCTGGCAGCTATCCTGCATTACATTCAATAGACATTAATTCCATACATGCTTATCCTCTAGATATTCTTGAACAGTGTAATACGCTTTACTTGTTAGAATTTTTTTTACAGATATTTTAAATTTTTGTAGTGGCAAACTAAGAATACACTGCGGAATTTTATTATATACACGTATACTCAGACCCATAAAGGATTTATTAACTTTCTGGAGGCGAAAACTTGGTGTAACTAGCTTATCTTTATTTCTCGTTTCTATCATATGATTGTCACTATGTTTATTATGACAATGTATATTTTGTCGGACAAAGAGAATGTTATAGTATATAAATTGGGAAGCAACTGTAATAATACCTGCATCTTTGAAAACATTTCGCAGAGAATCTCGCGCTCTTAGTTTATAAATATATCAAAGTTGTATGTGTTTATAAAGAAAGTTCTTATGACTCATTGTATATGTATTAAGCGATTATCATGAATAACTCACGTGTAGTGGCTTATCAGTGTCTACCTAAGTTTTTAATTACTTTGACCTGTGTATAATCACTTGACAAAATAATTGTTGAAGATAAAAAAAACAGGCAGATGTGAGTCGGACCCACCCAACAAGAGTTCCGTATCAATTACAGAATTATAGGTCAACGGAAAGATATTAAAGTTCACAAACTTCGAGCTATGCTCCTATATTTTTTATATATTATTATACAAAATTATACGTCAAAAATGATTAATAGTGTCGTCTTAATTTATTTTTCTCTGCATTTTGAAAAATAATATTAGCTTGATATCCCCACACCATCTTGAGAAAAATAGTCTTGACAGACGATAATATAGACTAACACAAAGACGAACAAAAAAGTGATGATGATATAACCTTATAAATCACACTACTTAACGTCTTTAAATTTTTCGAAGGTTGTGCATGTAACGATGGTGTTATTGCAAGAGATTTTAAATATTCCATAGAAACATGTATTTTCTTATTTAATTTATGTTTCCTAAGTAATATCCGGATAATCAACGATTGAGATATGTGAACCTTATTTCGTAGATATTTTATTTACTGACTCACCTGAAATGCAATGGTATTGAAAATTGTTAATAGTATCCTGAGAGGTAATTTTGCCTTGTACGATTTGTGGGCCCATAATCTGTGAGCGCCTGCAGTGATGCCAAGACCAGAACACAAGTAGAGTACTACCGCTGTAATAAAAATATAAGAATTGTATTATTTTTTCGTAATAAAGTTTAATAGAAAAAAATAATTCTTAATCAATAAAAATAAAAACCTTTACTAAAGTGACATTCTTATAATTTATCTGGACCGTTATGATCCTTTATCAGATGTTAATTGTTAGGATTTGGACATACCTTTTATAATTTAACTATAAAAATAAGTTTTTTTAATTTATTTTTTTTATTTATGTAAGAACCCGAATCTCGAACTTTTATATTTCCTGATATTTTAGTATTTCCACCAGCTAAACTAGTTATCAGCTTCACGCTGTATCCCACACACAGCAGGGTAGGCAGAGGGAACCCAGTGTTAGGACACTCCGTTCCCAACTTTCTGCCGAATTCTGGAGGCATTGCGTGTTGAGTGGCAGAACTCAACGCCGCATTTTTTTTTAACTGGTTATGAACATATATAAAAATAAAGTATTCTAAAAAGATAAAACATACCAAATATACGGGTGGCCCACATGGCTTTCATTAAGAACAAGTAAGCGCCGTACACTCCCCCGATGTGAAGTAACAAGAATAGTATTACGTTTCTCCATACGATTTGCCACTTTCGTTTTTCAGCTGTGGGAGGGACAGAGGTTGAGGCGTTTTTATTTAAATCTTTTTCATACAGCACCCACGATCCCGTCTGTTGATCTTGAGGAGGCATTTTGGTCTAAAAATAATAATTTCTTTAAAAAACCCGCTATATTTAGTATTTTTGAAGTAAATAAATAAATTAATAACATATTATAGTAAATTTAATTATACACAACGAAGAAATATTTTTATTTTTTGTTTATACTTGTTTCCATAATATTGCATAGCTGTTGATGTAGTAAAATTAATTATGAATCGATAATATAATAATTACTTTACGAACCATGTTCAGGAAATGGTTATTTGACAGCATTGATGTGACACGAGACTTAATTTTCATAAGCATTTTGCTAGCGTAATATTAATTTATAAATTATATTATAATTATTTATAATTTATATAAAAAATAAATTGCTGGCATATGAAAAAATAATTGGTGACTTTTGATAACGTAAAGTGACCAAAAATAATGATTTTTAAGGTTTTTGTCTGTTTCCTTGTTTGTCTAATGTGTTTGTGCACGCTTATCTCAGAAACGGCTTAACCGATTTAGTAAAAAACATTTTTTTATTCTTCCTGAAATTAATTGTGATTTTGTAATTACTATTTTTTTCTCCGAAGATAGTGAATTAATAAATATGTAGCTCAAGCGGGTGAGGCTTTTATTTAAAGACAAATACGTTCTGTACTGGCGTTCTTAAAGATCTAAACAATAAACATGAAGTATTATTAAATACCTATTGATACATATTTTTTTATTTTCAGTAAGTCATGGCTTCTATATCAAATGCTGGAAGACAATAAAGATATAGAGAACGTCTTAAACAGACCAATCTTATGAAATATGAAGATATGCGGAATAAACACTTACAAAGAATTAAACTTAATTCCCGTGATAACGACTCAAATTTTGATATATTTTAAAGTGGATTTAATTTTATCATTAACTTTGTGATCATTAGAAATATAAGTTTATTACGTTACGAACTAGCATTATTATATTGTTAATATTATTATTATTTTTTTTTTATGGTAAAAGGACAAGGCAAACGAGCGTTAGGGTCACCTGATGGTGATCACCGCCGCCCACGACCCCTTGCAGCACCAGAAGAGCTACAGGTGCGTTGCCGGCATTTGAGGTGGAGATAGACGCGCTTTTTAAAGGTACCCATATCGTACCGACCAGGAATTTAATGTATTGTCACTTTGTTATGTTTTCTTACATTTATAATCTGTTAATTCAACGATTGAATCTCGAAAATTTTAATTTGTGTCTCATTAAATAAAAAAAACAATAGTTTTATTCATATAATATTTTAATTTTGTTGTGACATCAGTTTCGTAACAAACTTTATCGGTGTTGTTACTTATCAGTTACGTTACGAATTCGAAAATGTCCACTTTTCTGATTATGACCCATTAACGAACTCGACACGTTTTAAGTGCTTCTCAACGGTTGTATGTAAACCCTTAACTTTTCTGTAACCGTGATGATACAAGACAATCTGCTTCGCAATTAATTTGGATTCATCATCATTGAGCTCAAATGGCCGACCAGAATGTCGGTCTTCTTTAAGATAAAAATCTTCATCATGAAACTCTTAAAGATAATTTCAGCATTTTTTAAGGGTGTCATTACCACATATAACATCACATAACCTTTTGATATATGGTATTTCCTTTACCTTTAAATTAATTTATTTCCATTCGTTAAGTAAACAACGTTCGTAACAATATTTCATCATAAACGTTTTCAATATATACCTACTAATAAATAAAGTGGTATTAAAGAGATTCCGGAATAGATAAAACTAATCACAACGCATTTGAGTGATTACAATTTATCTTTATTGTTTGTTTGTATACAGGACGTGTTATAAATATTTCAGAATTAAGGAACTGGTCCAGTCCTTTTTAGGTCAGTCGTAACGCAGTAGCCCAAGGCTGTGGGTTCGATTTCCACTAGAGGAAATGAAATATTTAATATTTTCATTTCTTCGCTCTGGTGTCACACCACAGCCTTGTATTCGCCATTCAACACGCAATGCCACCAGAATTCGGTGGAAAGTGCTTTATTTGCCTACCCTACTACATCAGGGATACAGTGTGATGCTGTAAGGAACTTGTCATGAACATTATAACATTGATGAATGAATTGTTAGACTAAACTGTCAAATTATTTAAATAGCCTCACTTTTCAAAATTGTCACTTTAAACTGTTAAACGTGGCAAAGGTATGATGGCTAGAATTTAAATTGCAATTGCAATCATTTTCAACTATTTATCTCTATCATGTCAATATGAAGACTATCATCATTTTAGCAATAAATTTTAAATTGCTTGCATAAAACATTCACTTATTTTCTGTTAAAATATCACCTATTTGTAATTCTAATGCTACTTATTAGTAGGAATTTATACACAAATACACAACAAAAAGTATCTAATATTGAAAGTTAAAATCAAAAGTCATCAAGCTTTTTCTAAGCTTTTTCTAGCTTAGCCAGAGCCCTTTCATTTGATACATCACTTGAACTAGCGGCTTTAATACCAAATTTTGCCTCCCTTTACAACTATTATTTTTTAGGATTTAACCACAAATATATAATGTATAGTAGTGCCTGTAAATTCTAGCTGCCAAATTTCATAATTCTAGGTCATCCGGAATTACTCTATGAGTTTTGATTCCCTTCATAGTGTCGAAATACTCGTTTTTTGCAGTATAAACGACCATATATTTTCTAAATAAATATAGAAATATGTTTTTTGTCTATGGTTTGAATTACAACTCGATATCTCCAAGCGTTCCTGAGATAAAGGGTTTTGATACGGACAACAGAGTGATCTTATAAGAGTTACTTTTTACGGAACCCTAAAAATAGTGGCCTAATAACCCTTCCTTAGTAGGGAATAGTATACATTCGCACAGAGCTGAATGTACCTACTTGAATATATTACGAATCAAAGTCGAAAGAGTATTTTATGTTTTTTTTTCACGGACGGTAAATAAATTTATAAAAATAAAAAAAAATTGTGCAAATTTTGAGACCAAATTGTAGAACATAAAATCGTCTACTAAAACTATCTTTGCCGACTGCGTAATTTTGTTAAGTGACGATGTTTTCTTTTGACTGGACTAAAAATTTCACAGTGCATTTTCTTTTATGTTATGCATATCTCATTTAAAAATTATTTTATTTCATTGTACAAAATATACTAACACTTTTAATAATAAAAATATACAATTGTTTTTATCTTTTGTGAAAGGAATAAAAAATATGTTTATGTTACAAAAATAAGTAATAATATGTTTAACTTTTTTGGTTTGTAAAAAATTGTTGGTGATAAATGGAAGTGACAAAAAAGTGACAGAAAAAAAATACACGTAATTTTTACAACTTTATCCGCGATTAACTATCCACTGTATTTTTTACCCGACTTTAAAGGGAGGGTTCTGTTTTTAGCGAGATATAACGTAATATTAATAAAAATAATACAATCAGAAAGTTTGAAAATATGGATATATACTGGGATAGTAGCAGTGACAGCTCTTGTGAACTGTAAAAGCGGGTACAAATCCTTACGATATTAACTCTATAATGAAATATATTGTGTCATAACTACAAAACACTATGAAAAAAAAAACACCAACACAACACCTTTAATTCCCAGTTCCCAGGTTCCCTCTGCCTATCATGATATATGTAGATTACAGTGTGAACCTAAATAAAAACGTCCAAATCCACTTCCCATTCGTCGATTTTTTACCAAAAATTTACACAAAATTGAGTTCACAAAGTTCACACTAGACGTATTTGAATACGTATAGCATATTAAATATTCAACGTAACAAATAACAAGGCTGTTAATATTCAAAGAGTAATTAATAACATTTACAGTATGAAGAAAGGTCGCTTTGACAATATCGTCATTTATATAATATGTAGGTACCATTTGTTTCTCTGACTCTATTGACCGCGGTGGCGTGATCGCGGTGTGCCATCTATAGTCATCACAAATTGATAATGGGTGACAGTTTAGAGACTGAGGTCATAGTGGCGCAGGGGCACAGGGGTGGGTGATTGTGGGTTCGATCCCCGCTCGGGGGAATTATTATTTATTAATATTTTTATGTCTTCGCTGTAGCACCAAGGCTAAAGCTAAAGGCTAAGGCTTAAGGTAGATCAACCTTGATCAAACATGCCTTGAAAAATAAGGCAGAAAGTGTGGAACAACAGCTATATGCGGGATCTACCACAAAGCTGATTATAAGTTTAGACTTTAGAGGCTATATACGTATTATGATATCATTATTTTGTATGCTCATACTTCTTTTAGTTTCACGCTTTATCCCGCACGTAGTAGGCAGATTGAACATGAGAACCTATTGTTAAGACGCTTATGTATAAAATGATGAGAAACTAAAATTATATGACTAACCATAGTCAACCGTCCACCTCCACCTTAGAAGAAACGATTACTTGTATGTTGTTTAGTTATAAACAAACAGGACTTACGAATATATTCATAGAAACTACTTTTTCATTTATTAATTATAAAAACATTTATAAAAAATAGAATTAAAAATCAACCAAAATATTATCATTAATCAAACAAATAACAAAATATCATGCAGGTACCTATTTGGCAAGTAATTATAAAACAAAAAACACGTGTTTTTATAATGTATTTACAAAAAAACAAGGAAGTGTTATGATATAAAATAAACGTTCTAACATTTTAGCTTTAGTAATTATTAGTTAGATTTAAATAATTAAATAATAAATGAATATTAATAAATTATTACAAAAAATAATTTGTAAACATATTGCTTATATTTAAAGTTTTCAATACGTAAAAGGAGAAGTTATTCCAATTTATAAATTAAGCAAAAACACTACACTCACCTTTTTCCCAGGCACCGCACAGTAACTTATTTCACCAAAGTGGTTTATATAAGTTAGCACTTAGCGGCTTGCGATCGGATTTAGATGTCTCGGTACACTGCAAAGAAAATTTTATTTACACCGATTATATATCTAGTAAGTGTATAGGCACTCAACTATTCACGCATCGCTGTAAGCTTGTTAAACTAATATTGAAGAATTTATTTGACAATTTTTATTTTTTTTTATGAAATACGATTAAGAAAATATGATAAATCAATAAATACACTGTATTACGTTTTAATTTAATATTATTTTTATTATTTTAAATATTTTTTTAAAAAATTTGGACAGATTATAAATTTTAAATTCGTACATATGTAGGTATACTTGTAGTGGAGGCAACCGAGCATTTGCACAACTCAGCGCGAAATGTGTGTGGCAGGTTTTATTAGTGATAATTATCATTAATTACCAAATACATAATTCTTCTTAGTGTTTGAAGTTTTTGTGTAGGATTTTTATTAGAAACAATTCCGCTCGATTTCGGCTCGCACTTAACCGATTTTTAAGAACTAGGCAGTTGGTTATTAAGAATTATGCCCATTTAGTATATTATTAAGTCCTATACCAGGGATTTAACGGAAGTAGTTTTTAAACAGGACCGAAGCCGGAAATCGAGTGTTGAATTTGGTTTATTAAAGTCAGAATGTCTTCTTCTTACAAAATTAAAGTGTATATACGAGTATGTCATTTTCGTGTTATCTATAACTTCCCCTAAAATATATATATTTAAGTTTTCACTCAAATTTTACAGAAGTAGGATAAAAGCACTTAGTTTTGGCTTTGTTATTCAATATGAAAAATTACCTAAATTTATCAATAATTTAACACACACTTCTTTTGAAAACTTCGGATGCGTTTCATTTAAAGGACCACTTCCGCCTCTTCACACGCAATTTCTCCAGAATTTGGCGGAAAGTGGGGAACGGAAGTGGCTTAATGAGCACGGGGTATCTTTATACTAGGTTCCCGGGTTCCCTCTGCTTACCGTTGTATAAGGGGTCAAATATGTATTGGATACTTCATTAATAAAAAATATTCGAGTATATTCCAAGAAGCATGTAATGTATTCGAATGGATCAATTGGAGATGGCGCGGCTATTCTGTAAGCATCAATTGCGTAATAGCCTACATCCGTACCCCTTGTAACGTTTGCACAGTCGCAAAATTTAATATATAATCTTGAAATACTTTTATGTCATTTTTTCTGCTTTTCAAACGCAGTGACTAGTCACTTCGCTACCCAACTGGAATACAAAGCATATTATTATTTTGCAAGTTTTGTTATCTCTAATCTATATATATAAAAGGACTTGTCCTCACTGACTGAGGTAAGACGCACGCACAGCCGTAACCGCTGTGCGTAGAAACGTAATATTTGGACAGATGTTTACTTTCATAATCTGGACATCCACTAAGAAGGGATTTTGAAACATATTAACCCTAAAGGGGTGAAAAAGGGGTTGAAAGTTTGTATGGAAAAAAAATTAAATTGGCATAGATTTTTATAAAATTTGAAATTTAGATTTTTAAAAGTATTTAATTGAATACGTGTTTCATGGTTTTCTAGAATTCTTCCCCTAAGGGTGCAAATAAGGGGTTGAAAGTTTGTATGGAAAAATCTTTAAAACGCCACCGATTATTATAAAATTTGAAATTTAGACTCTTAAAAATATTTAATTGAACATGTGTTTCATGGTTTTCTAGAATTCACCCCCTAAGGGTGCAAATAAGGGGTTGAATGTTTGTATGGAAAAATCTTTAAATCGCCACCGATTTTTATAAAATTTGAAATTTAGACTCTTAAAAATATTTCATTGAACACATGTTTCGTGGTTTATTAGAATTCGCCCCTAATTACGCAAGCGAAGCTGCGCGCGTCCGCTATTATAATATATACATTTAATTCCTGTTTTCATCGGGGGCTAGTTAAAGTCAAGGATTATTTTTCATAAAATATAACGAAAAAGTTTATAAATAAAATAAAGTTGAATTTATGTTTTTTGTTAATAAAAAAATAAAAATATTATTTGACACAACTTTTGAAATGTATATCGTTCTATCTGGATTTAAATTCGCAATTTCAAGTATGTTATAAATGTCAAACTTTAAATAATAACATTATAAGAATTCTAAGGTCGCAACTAGATTTACGCATTAATACTTATATCTTTTATTTTTAAAATATTTTTCACGGATAGCGATACCTATAGTTTAATATTTTTCTTAACAGACAAGTATCACTTATTTTTAGGATATAATGGAAATATGTAATGTGACGCAACAGCTTGTCAAGCAAAAGTTTAAGTTAAGAAACTTATTTTCATAATAAAGCTAAATTGAGATTCTTGCTTCATTTTTTATTTTTGCTGTAAATTTTTCTCAAAGTTTTATTCAAGTTGCTGTGGTAACGAGGGTAATCGCGGGGATGAGTTCTATGACTTAATATGAACTAGAATTCGGCGGAAAATGGGGAAAGCATGTTTTTAATTGGACTATCTTACTATACTAGGTTCCTAGGTTCCCTCTGCCTACCCTGCTTCGTGCAGAATAAAGAGTGAAGCTAAAAAAGAGGTGTAAGGAGTATATCTACAAACACGTATATTATTTTTAATATGCAATAGGCTCCTATTTTTACGTTTATGCAGGTACGAATATATTATATTTTAGTGGGGTAGATATTAACTGAGCATGGAAAAATTTCCAATCACGTGAAAATCATTTGTTAACTTCGTCAGTTGCTCCAAATGACATTATCATTTTATCAATGTTTAAAGGTGATGACACGACACTAACACGGGCTTGAACTTTGTGATTTGTACTATTATATCATTAATCATTAAATTATTATAATTTTAACATGTTTTCTACTGTGACTCATTAGGTACAATATTTATATTAATAACTTATGGCATATGGTATCTCATTTTGCTAAAATATATTTTAATATTTTACTATAATATATTTGTTTTTACTCGTAGTTAGTTTTAAGTAACAGAATATTCGCCTTCAGACCAACTTTGACTTCAAGGCGGCAATTATTTTCCACGGTTTATGTTATTTAAAAAATCTACACTTCCCCTTAATTCGTTGTTCAGTAGTTGAGTTCAAGAGTTCAAGTTGAGGTCCTTCACTCAACACACAATGTATCAAAAATTAGGCGAAAGTGAGGAATGGAATGTTTTAATTGTAGTTTCCCTCCGTTTCCTGAGCGATATAGCGTAAAGCTAAAAAAGTAGGATTGTTTTTAGGTTGAAAAACAAAAATTAAATTCTGATTATGTTTACAGCGTAATAACAACATCTACTGACTTGTTTACTGACGCAAGGGAAATATTTATGTAAACTTTAGCTCTTTTACAAAACGCGTTCATGTAAATTGACGTTTGAATTCTTAGTGTCATAGATAGTATTGACTATTTGTTTACTTAAATCGTAAGAAATATAAGATATCTTCTAGAATATTCGATAGGTTAGGGTTAAGATTGGGGGCCGGCGTGGCGCAAGTGGCGCACAAGTGTGCAACTGTAAGCGCGACAGTTGTGGGTTCGACTCTCATTCAGGGCAATTTAATATTTTGTAATTTCATTTCCTCGTTCTGGTAACGAGGCAAAGCTCTGACGAACACTACGCCTGAAGAATTCGGCGGAATGTGGGGAACGGAAGTGTCTTAATGGAAAACGGAATGTTTTAAACTAGATTCCCTCTGACTGCACTGCTATGTGCGGGATACAGCGTGAAGCTAAAATAAAATATGCTTTAACAAAAAAAGCGTCTTCATACAGTAAATTAAAAAATAAAAACACAATTTACTTAACATAAAGTAATACACATTTTGATTTAGTTAAACATAAATAATTTAATAGGTATTTTATAATTTTGGAGTCGGTGCCAAGTAACGCAAACAAGCTTAGTAATTTGATGTAAATTATTACCATTAGCTTGCCTTTTTATAGAAGTCTGTTAAAAAATATAATAAAAACTGTAGATACGCTTAAACCAGTTCATACAATAGGTAGTTATATTGGTGCACATACATGGATATTGCATACTCACATGCGGTAGTTACAAGTAGATACTTATAAGAAAATACACTCTAAGGCCTATGTAATCCAGTGAGCACCAGTATCAAATAACAAATAACAGTCCAACACAATATATATCTCGTGAATAACTCTACTATTACTATTAAAAGTAGTTTATTATCAATAAGATGTATTACAAGAAAAATAATGAAAAAGTTTTTTTTTATACGAAACCATGTACGGGCTCGTATGCATTAAGACAATAACCATTGCAAACATATTTAGTATTGTATGTAGTAAAACGAATAATATTAAAGTTATGGAATATTATAAATGGAATATAATAGACAAACAATCAGTTTCCTTTTTTCATTGTAGCATAGAAAAACTTTACATTAAGTGTATCCATTATATCGATTTCGGAATCTAAATCGTCATCATCACTATCACCAGGAATGGAATTAGTAAGATTTTCTCAGCAAAAACGTCTTTTTTTATTGAGTTGTTATGAGTCATAGACTTCTGGTGTCCGTGCCTTTTTTCTACTTATAACTGTTCCCTGAGTGAGAATCGAATCGGTCGCGTTACAGCCCTTCCACAGGTTTAGGGGCCATCTTGCCCCTGCGCAACGATGGCCAATTTATAGAAAATTATTGCTTGCTCTAGCTACGAGAAATCGTCCATTTGCCTAAAATAAAAGAAATACAATGGGTTTTATGAAAATTTATTTTAAGTATTTATTTTTTGCAGATGTGGGATTGACAATATTTTTTCATATCTTATTTACTACTCCCGGCGCGCACATTTCGTACGCCTGAACGATACTATTATTTATTTACTTATTTAATTAAAGTGTACTTAGGAAAAATTGGTTGGTTATTTAAGTATGGTTATCAATAGTGTTATATACAAATTTGTTACTTAAAACTTCTGGAATTTAAATTGTTTTTGCTCATAAAAAAGAAGAAAATAAATTAATTATTTCATATTAGGATATACAGACAGAAAAACAAAAAAAAAATCGTTTCTTTGTATTTAGTATTTTATAAATAACTATATGCCCATTTAAATTACTTAAATTTATTATATAAATATAATTTATATATATGTATAGGTATACATAGTATTTATAGATGCTTAGATGATGTTTTAAATATTTCTACTATTTTACGTCAATCACTTTTTTTTGTTTCCCGCTGTATGGGGAAAGGTTTTTCTTAACATTAGGTTCCCTCTGTCCATCTAAAGCTGAAGCTAAAAACTAAATAAAAATATATAACCTAGAGTATTTAATATATTAATTTCAAAACGAGAATAAATAGGTAAGTTTACCCATTACTTCTCAAAGCAGAACAATAAGTTGCAGGTGACGCTCTATTGTCACTAGAACTATGTAATTAGGTTAACATATAATGCCATAATCATCTGGGTAAGCCTATATAATTAATCAACATAAGGTGTTATAATCCTGTTCTATACTAAAGCTCTCTAGCCCTTTATAATATAAACAAACTATCCAAATGATAAATATTATTTTAGTCTATGAGTATAATATTAACTGCATTATATATTTATTGAAATAAAACTGTTTTCGAGTCAAATAGATATTAATTTATAGAGTATAAATTTGACAAACACCAAATACTAATATTAAAATTAAATAATATATTGCTTAGGGAGAAATTTGTTTGGAGTTTTTTATGTTCACGATGTCCATGCACATAGGAGGGTGGGTAGAGGGACCCTGGGGGCTTTACCCCACATTCACGACATTTCATTTCATGACATTCGTATCGCGTCAGTATGACCTCCACAATGAAATTATGTATTATTTTTAACTTAACGCTATATCCCGCGCGTAACAGCGTAGGCAGAGGGAACCTGCCAATCTGGTGTTAAGACACTTCAGTTCCCCATTTTCTACTGAATTCTGGAGGCATAGAAGTCTGGTGGTGGTGGTGGAGTGGTGGAACTCTCTACGCCGTGCTTATGCGTCGTTATTAGAGCGAAGAATCGAAAACATTAAATATTTCATACGAGTAAAATAATTATTATGACTATTTATAATAATATGATGATCTCCACTTAAAAAGGTACGGACTAGATATTAATTTATCAGTAATTCTCATTATACGTTAACAGTCACGCTTCTCCTGCATAGTATTAACGAAGTAAACAGCTGCTTAACTAATCTTGGCAAAGAGAAGCGTAGTGTAGCTGCTATGTTTAATTAATAAAATCAGTTAGGTCATAGTTAATATTTACAGTTTGAATTGAAATTCAATGACATTTCAATCGTTTATTCGAAATAAATGGAGTACGTGACGCAATCACGTGACGTGAGCTTTCGAAGTTTATAATACGACTACAGTTACATATATGTTTTCAAAATTTTATTTTTTATTTTTTCCAAACAAGAGCAGGCACTTTAACTTAAACGAAATAAATTTTAATATTATCATGCATCTCTGTGAGGTCGGCGGCGGAAGCCAAGTGATATATTTTTTCCCATTTGTCACGTTGTTTTGGAAACCACTCGAGGTAGTGCCGGGGCAATGTGGTGTGGAAGGGTAAGAACAACAGAGAGGTTTTCAAGAGATCAGGAAACTTGCGGACTGATGGCAAAAAGTGGTAGACAATGAAGGATTGCACTTTCGAATATTCCGTAGGTTTCCAAGATAGCCATACATTTTTATTTATTTACTAAAATTTATTTTGCGTATTTTTTGTATTTTCTGATAGGTTTATGTCCAATTACAGTTAATTTTTTATAATGTCAAAGTTAATATTTTGTCTCAAGTCGAAATTTTCAATTGATGACACTGAGCAATAAAACAGTTATATATAATTTAATTTACGTTTAGGAGAACACCATTAAAACTTAGATAAATTTGACGTCGGCAATAGATACAGTCAGTCAAAACATAATTTTAAAATATATTTTAATAATAATTTTATACTATGTGATCTAGCTACAAGGCCATGATATAAACAGACAAAATTCACTCAAGGTAAGGTCGAAAACGATCCAAATTAAATTGAAAACAGGAATTATTTACAAGAGTTACGAAACTATTTATTTTTTATTCTAAGCTAGAGCTTAATCTAAGATATTTCGTAAGCATTAATCAATGCACCTCTAAATGTAGTTTGCAACCTTGAGGGCACGTTTATTAAATTATTTATTTATCTTTTTTAATACACTAAACTATTCTAAAAAACCTACTCGGTTTTTGCTTCATACCATCCCATTAAAATACGTCCGTACCCTACATTCTGTAGAATTCCGGAAGCATTGCGTGTTGAGTGGCGGAACTAAACGCCACGCTATGTCTCAACATCAGAGCGAAGAAATATTATACACACTTAATAAATTCTAATTTTCAACATCAATCAAATTTTATTTTTTCTTTTATATATGTACTACTAAATAGTCTTCTTTGGTACCAAATATCAAGTTTCTAGGTCACCTACAAGTGCTTTAGCTTTTTGATGAATGTGTGACAATAATTATGGTTTTTAAATGTTAATATATCAATATTCGTTGCAGTTAAATTATTGAAATTTTATATACATTATAAACCCCCCAGGGTTTTAACAAATTTGCTAAATTTCATGCTTGTAGACTTATTGGTGTATGAATTATTTAGTATGAATTTAGTAACAAAATACAGCTTAATGTACATAATATATTAGCTATACAATATTAAATTAGTTGAGTAGAAGTTGTGACCTTCGGCTGTCTGGCTCGAGCTTTTATAAAAAATAAAAAAAAAAGTATTACAAAAAAAAAAACAAAAACTGATCACATCATCCTCATCGTCCTTCATTTTGTTTATATTACAAATGGCTGTTAATTATTTACGTGTTAACAGTCAAATCTTACAAAGCATATTTTTTTTAAATGTCACCTTTGCTCTTATATTAAACGATCTGTACGTGACAGAATAATTACATTGTGGGTATTTTCATACAAAAACCCTTTCATACAATACTCTGGATGTAAGTATATAAGAGCTGGGAAGACGATGTGAGTTATACATTGCTAGTGGTGTTGAGTCTTAACAATTGTGTTGAGTATACGCAATAAAATGCATCTATTGGTAATTTTTTTTACATTATATTTTTAATAATAGAAAAAAAAAAAAATAGTGTAGAAATACTATATTTATCTAGACATATTTTTGCGGGTATTTAGAGTTCTAATATATTTGACTAATAAAGAAAGCTTTTAAAAAAGTGATTGAGATTCTATATAATGTCGTCCTCCGATCTATACATAGAGTTCCCACTACCTTGCACGAGATATCAAAATTAAGTTGTAATTAAAAATACATTTATGATTATGTAATACTTATTATATTAGTTGTTTTTTTTTATATTAATTTTTATTTCACATTTTAATAGCTGCAGCTATTTGGCGTCTTTCTGGCGATTGTGGCGGTGACCAGCCACGAGTATGGCAACTCTCATGGACATCACTCAGGTTAATTTTGTGTTTTGTATTGTTTTGTGCATAGGTCATATCAAGGCAAATATTTTTTATGCCACGAACTCTTTTCTATTATTTTTATTTACGTACCGCACAAATAGGAGGGTAGGCAGAGAGAACCTTTTAACCTAGTGTTACAACACTCCGTTCCCATTAAGACACTTCCATTCTCCACTTTTATTGCAATGTGTATGTGGAGAGGCTGAAATATAAAATTTTTCATTTGGTATTTCAATGGTATTTATTATTATGATTAATATCATAGTTATTAAAAATTTCGTTTCATTAAGAATATTAAATAATAATTTTTTGTTAGTAATTGTGAGATACGAATATAAATATATTAATAACATAAATTTTGGGTTACAGGAGGAGGTGATTTTAACAGTGAATTACGTTTATCGGCTGCCGATCGTTCTTTCGGAGGCTCTCTAGTCCGCTCAAAAAGCGGTTGGGGAAGTTCCAGTGGATACGGAACCAACGCCAGGAGCCACCAATCTAATGATCATGCAAATAACTTAGGACGTTCAAATTGTGGTTCAGGTAACTATGGCGTTGGAAGCCAGGACTCTAGTTCCAGATCGACCTGGTAGGGGAAAGATATGATTTGTTTTTATCGTAAACAATTTTATAAACCTTCACGGCTATGTTGATGTTATACGTACGTACCTATATAAAAATTAAAAATAATAAATTTTCGATGTCAAAACGTGTTTATATTTTTTGTTATACCCACCTATTTTTTTAGACGTTATTTTATTGATACCTACGCGCTAATATAGTAGACTAGCGGACGCGCGCAGCTTCGCTTGCGTATTTAAGGGTGAATTCTAATAACCCATGAAACAGGTGTTGAATGATATATTTTTAAGAGTCTAAATTTCAAATTTTATAAAAATCGGTGGCGATTTAAATATTTTTCCATACAAACTTTCAACCCCTTATTTACACCCTTAGAGGGTGAATTCTAAAAAACCATGAAACCTATGTTCAATTAAATATTTTTAAGAGTCTAAATATCAAATTTTATAAAAATCGGTGGCGATTTAAAAATTGTCCCATACAAACTTTCAACCTCTTATTTGCACCCTTAGGGGGTGAATTCTAGAAAACCATGAAACATGTGTTTAATTATATACGTTTAAGAGTCTGAATTTAAAATTTTATAAAAATTGGTGACAATTTAAAAAAAACCTATACAAACTTTCAACCCCTTATTTGCACCCTTAGGGAGATAATTCTAGAAAACGATGAAACAAGTGTTGAATTAAATACTTTTAAAAATCTAAATTTCAAATTTTATAAAAATCGGTGCCGATTTAATTTTTTTTCCATACAAACTTTGAACCCCTATTTCACCCCTTTAGGGTTAAAATTTGTCAAAATCCCTTCTTAATGGATGTCCAGATTACAAAAGTAAACATCTGTCCAAATTTAACGTTTCTACCACCAGCTGTTACGGCTGTGCGTGCGTCTTACCTCAGTCAGTGAGGACAAGTCCTTTTATATATATAGATAATTGTTGTTTTGAAACAGCGATAGACTTATTAATTCGATATTCAATAATTGTAGCTGCAATTCTTCAATTGGATTTTCATTTAAAATGCATAGCAAAATCAATTTGTTTTCTATTGTTACACGAAAAGGGTTGGTACCGACTTGGTAATAGGTGGGTACTTGCTATTGTAGTATAATATATATTTTATGTTATAGCGTCATTAAAGATTTCAATTATATTTTTATAAGAATATTACCAATATATAATAAATATCGTTAGTGAACTCGTGGAAAAGAGGGTAGATGTAGGTGAAAAAGACTATAAAAACTGTGGAATTGTGTCAATCGAGCAATTGCTTGGAGGCAACGGCCCTTATTGGAAGGAAACTCATGTAAAGTATTGTTATTAGGTTATATGTACCACTTATTATAATTTCGTAAAATTTCTTTCCGAATAATTTAGAAATATATAGACGATATGGTTTATCTTGATGTTTTTTTTCAAAACGTTAACTGCTTCCGATTTCAATATATATATTTTTTTAGCCTCGTGGTGTGTCCCGCAAATAGCAGGGTAAGTATAAGGAACCTAATGTTAAGACGCTTCCATTCCCCGTTGCCCGTTTTCGGCCAAGATCATTGGGTGCTGAATTGCGGAACTTAACATCGTGCGCTCGTTACCAGAGTGGGAGAGTTCCGTCGAGTGAGAAACGAACTCTACGACATGACAGACCTCTGTCTGTTTTTTATAAAAAAAAAAATACCTCCTACCTACTTTTAGTTAAAAAGTAAGGAAAAACTAATCCATTGTATAAGAAATGTAATTTAAGCTTAAGTCTCAAAAGCGTTTACATTCACGCTTGCGCAAACACCTAACTTAATAACAAGTTTTCTAGAGCAATTCTTTTATCGATTTTACGAAAAGTATTTTCTAGAAACTTATAATGTTAAAATTTCACGAGCCTGGTATTACGAAAAGCACGCTTCTGCCTGGATTTAGGTATGCTTGTTTTGTTTAGTGGGTGTTGGTAGGTTTGTTTAAATCGAGATTTTCTTTGTTAATGTTTACATTTATTATATATTACATTTATTATATTTGAAATATTATTTAACTAATTTTATATATTTAACAAACCGCGGCGTTGAGTTCTAGAACTCGTCAATGGTGGCGCAGGGGAAACACGTGTGACTGTAATCGCGCTCGAGGATATAAAATATTGAATGTTTTCAAAAAAAAGCAATGACGTAGAGGGCTACCATCCAGCATAAAATCTAAAATTTTAATACGTTTTTTACAAAGTTAAACGTCGTTATTTTACATTTTTTTCCCAATTTTAGTTTATTAATTACAAGTTTTATAGTTACAAACTTAAAAAGTATAATGATGATAATTATATAATTATTAAATTAAGTTTCTATGATTAACGTAATTGTAAACTTTTGCCATAATTATCGTATGATTTCATTTTGAGAAATTAGTTCATATTTTTACGTACCTACCATTTTTTACAATTAAAGATACTACAAATAAATTTGCGACATATTTTTAAAATATATTTTAATAAAATTCGAAACAAAATAATTATTACTCTCGCCAAAAATAAAGTCCATTCGAAAAGTTTATGAATATTCATTTATTAATTAAAATAATTGTGTTATTACGTAGTTACTTAATGCTGACCAATAATTAATTTATCTATATTGCGTCAATAGGTTTTTGTTAATATTAATCAATAAAAGTTGTTTTTTTGAGGCCCGCGACTTGTTGTGGGTCCGATCCCCACTCGAGGAAATTAAATATTTATTTAAATTTTCATTTTCATTTCTTCGCTCTTGTGTCAAAGCGCGGCGTCGAGTTCCGCCTCTCAACACGCAATGCCTCTTAAATTCAGCAGAAAATGGGGAACAGAATACCTTAACACTAGGTTCCCTCTGTCTACCCTGCTGTGTGCGGGATACAGCGTGAACCTAACAACGTTTTTTTTATGCAGTAATTATCCAAAAGAGTCAGTATCAAGGTGCTACTGTGACATAGTTTTTACTTAATAATGTAGTTAATTATCAACAGAAAATATAACTAGTAAGTAGGTAATAATGGTATAAATAGGTTCGACGGTTGTTATTTACTGTAGCGACGACGTTCTCACTCCAGGCGCAGGTTTCGTGAGACTATCGTCATGTCTCGTCTACTAAATGTTCGTATAAACTGAATATTAGAAAAATAATTCTTTATATTTAATACGTGCAGGCCGTCGTGCCGTAAAGGCACAAGGGTGTGACTGTAACGCGACGGTTGTGCGTTTGATGCCCACTCGAGGGAATGGCGAAGTGACTTTGTGTCCAACTGGCACGCTCGAAACGCCATAATAGAAAGAACAGAACAGAATTAATATTTATTAATATTCCTTTCTTCACTCTGGCACCAAGGCAAAAGCCTGGCGGAGTAGCACCACTCAACACGCAATGCCTTGAAAAATTCGGCGGAAAGTGAGGAACAGAGTGTCTCCATACTAGGTCCCTTTGGCTACCCTGCTGTGTGGGATACTGTGTAAAGCTGATACATTTAATACAGTCATGGCACAGGGGCACAAATGTGTGCCTGTAAACGCGACTGGTTGTGGGTTCAATCCCCACTTGAAGAAAAGAAATATTTAATATTTTTTTCTGGTGTCGAGCTCAAGGCAAAGCGCGGCGTTGAGTTCCGCCTCCAGAATTCCGGAAGGATAAGCGGAGTGTCGTAACACTAGGTTCCCTTTGCCTATCCTGCTGTTTACTTTTTGTTACTGAAATATTATATTTTCGCAGATTAAATTTCAACAATCAATAAATTACACTCGCAACTCAATACCATCACGTGCAGCCAATTTCAAAGCGATTATCCTGTATCGTATACAAAACGCAGGGATTTGCTACGGAGCTAACACGTTCCATATTCAAAATGTAGCCAAGTTATGTATTCTTTGTTTTGTAGTTACTAATGTGACCCAAATAATAGAATTATTTATGGCCAAAGAAGATCCAAAGAAACTTTTCGCCTGCTTCAGCGTTTTATCCTTCTGCCTAATGGGACTCCTGAAACTTCGGTCGTTACTGGGGAACCAGGAACGTTGGCGGGCCCTAATCGTCCAAGCGTCATCTTTGGAACACAATCAGTTGATATATAATCACAAACTTCCAGATTATGAGTCAGATAATGAAGACGATCATTTTTCTGAACACATTAAAACTTACACAAAGAAATTTGTAACGATATCAACATATTTGAATAGGATCTACAGTTTCACGGCAGTCGTGTTCATAGCTTCACCTTTTTTTGAATACGCTATATATATGGGACAAGGTAAAGAGGATATTGGGCTACCGCATATCTTGCCCGGCTGGGCGCCATTGGACACGAATGCTTTCGGTTATATAGTCACTGTTCTGGCGGAAGGTCTTGCCGCCGTATACTGTGTAAGAGTTCATGTAGCTTTTGATTTAACTGCTGTGGGACTGATGATATTCATACATGGACAGTTCACGTTGCTCCATGAATATAGTCAACGTATTGGAGGCAGAGGGAATAAATATAATTTCACCAAGAAGAGAGATGATCGGGCTCATTTCAGAATAAAACAATGTCACCAAATTCATGTTCTACTCTTAAAGTACGATAGTTTCTTTTTTGAAGTAAGTAAAATTGATTTAATTTTTATGTTTTTTAATCGATATGTTTCAGTTCTGTAAAGGAGTTAGGCAAATTAATCGAGAATATTCTAGGAATATATTTCTTTGTGGCAACACTCACACTGTGTTCTGTAGCAGTGCAGCTAAAATGGGTAAGATTCGATGATTATTAAAGCTGCTGCTGCTTTTTTAGCTTCACGCTGAATCCACATAGCAGGATAGGCAGAGGTAACCTGGGAAGCTAGTGTTAAGAGTTCAGTTCCAAGACATTTCTGTTTCCTTTTTTCCGCCGACTTCTGGAGGCGTTGCGTGTTAAGTGGCGGACCTCAACGCCGCGTTTTACCTGGTTATCAAAGCGAGGAAATGAAAATATTAAATACTCGTATTTATGTTACTTGAGTAAGAATCGAGTCCACAACCTGTTGGGTTTACAGTGAAAAATGGAGAACGGAGTGTCTTTACACTAGGTTCACTCTGCCTATCCTGCTGTGTGCGGGAAAAAAGTTTATAATGTATGCACTTATAACGATGCTTTATTTCAGCAGCAGTTGAGTGCCACTCAGTTGATATCCCTCTTACAGTACATGTGTGCGACGCTAACTCAGTTATTCCTATTCTGCCACTACGGAGACGCGATATTTAATGAGGTGTGAACAATGATAGAATAGACATTACGAGTTATTTATAGTAGCCATTAATAGCTTATTTAGCCTTGTTCTTGAAAGGAATAGGATTTAAGAAGTTTTTTATAGATATTTGAAATTTAAAAAAATCTAAAAACGAGAATTAAGTAAGCTAAATTAGTAGTACCATTGGACGATAAAGAATATAGTGGCACAGTGAAATAGGTTTTGACTTTAAGCAGGAAGGTTGTTGGTTCAAACCACATTCGGCGAAAAAAAATAATTTAGTAAAAGTGTAGGTATTATTTTTATTAATTAAAATATATAATATTATCTTATAGTTAATATTTATAAGACACGATTCTTTGGTGCCGATATCTGGTTCTTGTTATATCTTTTTTGAAGGTCATACGTTAATATGATTTATAGTAGGTACCTACAACAGATCTTTACATGGTCATAAATCGTGATAAAAACAGTCATTTTTTAATTCAATAAAATACTCAATTTGAAGGTTATAAGAAAGCAAAATGAATAAAAAAATATTATAAATTTAGATTCAAGTTATTTCACATGTTAAAAATGAAACAACACCAAATAAGTAATTTAGAAAAGAAGACGAAACCGCTACCTTCAAATATATTCAGTTAAGTATGCGTCTCGAAAAAGTAAAAAAAGATAGAAAAAATAAAAAAAGTAGAAAAAGTATCTCCTAACTATATTTCCTAAGTGTGAAATAACACTTTAAAAATGTTAAAAAAGACAAAAATAATTTAGCTATACATTTTAAATAAGTATATAGGCTTATATTAAAAAATATATAATATGTTTAATATCTATCTTATATCTATTTTTTTTCTTTAAAGTAAACGTACAGACAACGGACATGGCTGATGGCCACCAAAACTTAGCATTTAAATTTGTGTTAATGATGTAGTAAAGATTATATTAGGTATGTAAGCATATGATTTTATCAAATAGAACAAAAAGCCACGGGAAAAATTAAATGAACAAAATCTAAAAGTGTAATTTTACATAACAATACCTATTATTATAGCACCATTTTATGTTTTGTGTTTCCTACAATAGTGAAATTGGTACGGAACACTCAGTGGGAGAATCCAATTCGCACTTATAGTTTTTTTTTAAATACAGAGTAATTGATTAATCGGGGTGCTAATACGTGTTTACTATCGTCATTTACAAAATAAGTAATGACAACGCAAATAACATAATCAAGAGTTGATGATTTTTACGCAATCATTCGTAAGTATGGTAGTAAGTAAGGATTCGTAATTCATTTCGTTGAAATAATAAATAAGTAGATTTACCAGCAGCATTCTTCTCAGCACATTGGCATGGAAAATGGAAAGCCCCTCTGGAGGCACTGGAACAATACACATGTATTATAAATAACAGAGTTATAAGTATGAACCAAAAGTCTGAAATAAAGATTATTATCATTATTATAATTAGGTACACTATGTACGTTTAACGCTTCGATTACCTACAAAATAAAGATTTTGATAGTTTGTCTTTTTCTTATTGACAATTGTGATATAAGTACCTATGTTGTCCTAATTGCTTACTTTAGTTCATTACAATATTTAAAAAAAAAACAAAAATATTTCCTACTTGGCAGTAAATAAGAAAAACTGATAGATAACTTTTCTAAACTTGTGTTTTTTAGAGTTCAGTGACGTTAGGTGGAGGACCATTTGGAGCCGCGTGTTGGTGTGTTAGTCCAAAAATACGCCGTGAACTGGCGTTTTTATGTGTCGGGATGTCTAAGCCGTGCAAAATGAGGGCTGGGCCTTTCAACTCGCTTGATCTGCCATCATTTATTCAGGTAATGTGACATTACACCCGTCTTTTATATATATATATATATATATATATATATATATATATATATATAATATAGTACATAAAAAATAAATCGACTTCCGGCTGTATCTCGTAACAGCAGGATAGACAGAGGAACCTAGTGTTAAGACTTAACTGAACTAACAAACACATACAAATAGGTAATCATAATAGTTTTTTTTTAATTTCTTAAGAGTAAATATACCATCTGTCTATTTGTACGGAATAGAAAACACTACTTTTTTAAATTTAACATAAAAAAAATATGTTTACAGTTGCATAAATATAGACAGATGGTAACATTTTAATTAAATTCCTCGGGGAGTTCCTACACAGGCGTAAAAATCTTATTTTCGGACAATATTTGCATATCTTTATTTAATGTTGGAATTAAATTTACCATTAAAGTCTGAATGAAACAACATACCTAATAGATCTTCTAAGAACAGATCAAAATCGTCTAAATTAAAAAAATGTTCTGAATAATATGTTTATCGTACAAATATGTTCCATGAATAGATAGATATAAGTACTTAGTAATTTTGTAGCGGAGACCCCCGGGTGGGCATCAAATACATAACGTCTACTTTCAGACGCAGTTTCATCGCGTGACTTTTCACATAAAAAAGTGGTATAATAAGTATATTATAAAACAGAAAAAAGTATACCTAAAGATTTTGAATTACTTTTTTTCAGAATTTATATTATAATTATATAAAATAAGTGCTTTTACATAATTACAGTGCATAATTCAGAAAAAGACTGTAAATTATAATATTAGTAAGTGGTGTAGGCAAAAAAATATCAAATCTATTAGAATAACATTGCATATACTTACTATACAGTTAAATGTTATTTTTTTCATGTTAATTTTAAAAATAATTATAATAATCATTTCATTACAGATTGTTCGTGCAGCATATAGCTATTATGCAGTATTACGCCAAACATCAGAATGAATTACCTCTTATTGTTAATTTAGTCCCGCCCGCGGATTTGAACCACCCCAAAAATAATAGTTATATTATATTGCCCCGTAGGAACAAAAGTATTATTTTTATACAGTGTATATATACATACATTGAATTCGTGTTCTAATATAATTTGTTTGCAGTGCGTTTTAATTATTTTGGAAAAATCTGTATTGATATGAATGATGAAAATAACATTGATAATTATTATCTTAGATTGGTTTACTAGTTTTTGTTTTATATATATTATTTTTTATGAACACTGTTCCTCCGGACGGTTTGCAATATGGTTTAGATACATCACAGCTTTAAAACTGTAACGTGACGGTTGTGGGTTCGATCCTTACTCGACGAAGTTAAATATTTATTTACGTTTATATTTCCATTTCTTCGCTCTGGTGTCGAGGCAAAGCGCGGCGTTAAATTCTGCCACTCAACACGGAACTGCTGAATTCGTCAGAAAGTGGAGAACGGAGTGTATAATAAATTATAAATTTTGTATTTGCCAAAGTGTTGTATAAAGAAGTAGAATTGCGCAATTATACTTTGTGAGTACCTAATAGAACTTGCACGAATCAATTATCTAGGTTTCGGGAATCACAAAATAGAATAAAAAAAACCGACAGTTAATTTAGCTTTCACACAGCAAACAATTCATTTTGCTATAAAACAGTTAGACATTAGCTTAAACGTAAAAGGAAAATAATTATATTTAATCACTTTAATTCTTTTGTTGTACCACCTTTAATGGATTACTAATAATTCAGTGTATATTGCAAGAAGGTCAAATATAAAAAAAACACATACTCATAACATTAGTAAAACATTTATATTTTCTTTAATTGATCCTTCAACCACGACGAAACACTATTCAAATGTGAGTTCGTCCAATTTATATTGTTCTGTACATTTTCAATGGCCCGAACACGAGACATTTCTCCGGCACCCGCTTCTGGATACTGTTCAAAGAATGTCTGCATCTGTAATTATTATTATAGACATTTCAGAGTATGTATTATAAATATTAATAACTGGGCCGTCGTCGTGGCGCAGAGGCACAAGAGTGCAACTATAAGCGCGACGGTTGTGGATTCGATCTTCACTTAAATGGTGAATGATATATTTAATGGTTTCAATTCCTCGTACCGAGTCCAGTACCGAGACAACGCGCGGCGTTGAGTTCCGCGACTCTAATTTGCGTTAAGAAATCAAAGTAGGGGACGAAAGTGTTAATGGAGAACGGAGTGTCTTAACACTAGGTTCTCTGGTTCCCTCTGCCTACCGGGCTATTTGCGGGATACAGCGTGAAGCTAAATAAAATATACCATAATATAGAAATATATATTATAATTATATCTTATTTTACTATATATTTTTTGCTTTTGACTTTATAAGTTTGTTAATAAGTGTTTGTACGTCAATATTACCTAAATTTAATGTATTTACATGTTATGTATTAAAATGTATTTAGATTACTATTACCATAGTAAATTCAAGCAAAACAGAATTACTTAATTTTTCGAACAATGTAAAGTATTTTTTTGTAAACATGTTTAAAATAAAAATAAATATGCTTTTTGTTGAAGCAAAAACACGTTTAAAGAGTCAACATAATTATTTAAACCAAGAAAGAGAAACAAAGTTATGAAATATTTATATTAACCAAAATGTCAGATATGAATTTAAATTATATTTTAGTAGCTTTTTACAGTGTACATTTTTATATTCTCAATCAATTTCAATAATCGCCTTCAAAACGTATCATGCATTTGATGACTGAGTGTTATTTTTTAAAATATTATATTAATACAATAGAAATCCAATTGGGCGAACTAAATCTTATGATTCAGATAATTAAATATCTGGATAATCGAATATTATAAGTATGATATTTTATTAGAAATATCTATATTCCTCACTATTTTCTAAATGTCGATTACTTCCAAAGACAATGTCTGAGGATATGTAGACAACGTCTACATATGCACACATGTACTCGGATGACAGTCCGGATAATTCCGAATTCGTATTATTGAAATCGGATAATTGAATTCCCATTGATTCTACATAATAACATTTTATTTCAAATTTCCTTTGTCTACTTTAAAAGTTTAAAACATATTTTATGATAATTTATAATTATAATTTATAAAAATGTGTTGAGAAATATATATTTATAACTATAGCTATTATCAGCCACTACAAAAATAGCATTTTTTACTTTGATGCCATGAAATAGGAAATAAAATAATAGCGTGAAAAAATATCTTAATATTCATTGCAATGTTTATCAACATGTATATAACAATAGAATTTATAAAAAGTGTATGTATTTATTTTATGTTCAATTGCTTTGACTAATCATAGTTATATTAATGTGATTTCTTTAGATAGAAACTAAACAAGATATTAGGTATATAGGAAGCAAGATTTGAATCTGCACATAATAGTGCGTTAATGGTTGTTAACTGTCATAGGTATACCTGATATATATATATATATAAAATCGACGTATAAAATAGAATTAAAACAAAACTAAATTGACTATATCTAATAAATAATTGTGAAACAAAATATGCAATAATATACCCAAGATTTGTTCAATGAAATAAATTTTGAATGTTCTTATAGAATTTTTTTTTTACTTAACAGTATTCAAACGTGGTTTCGCTCGCTTAAATTTATTTTTATATTATAGCCAATAATAAAAGTATCCTATCTCCTTATATTATATATCTAAGAATATGTACAAAGTTTTATGATAATCGGTTAAGTAGTTTTGGCGTGAAAGCGTAACAAACAAACATACATACATTAATTCACATTTATAATATTAGTATAACGAAAAGAACTTATTACAAACCTCTTTCAACCGCTTCTCCGTATTAAAGGTACTCGTCACACTCGGTACCAGACTCCCCAAGTACCTGCTGTTCAATGTAAACCGTTCCACAAGTTTTGGCCAATTTTCACGTACATTGTCCCACACTAAGTCAGTACCATTAGGGTTAGAGCTGATAACGCCTAACACGTTTAGGTAGTCCTGACTTCGAATGTTATTTTCATCCCAAGCGAGCTGTAGGTACCTAAAACAATGTTGTTATATCTTCACTAAATATTTTACGGTTCCTTTTTCTGTAGGTAGAGAAACGTAAAAAATTATGTTTGTACAAAAACCGGCCAAGTGCGAGTCGGTAGAATTAAATCGAACCGTGAGAGGCTGGGGCATAAGCATGCAACTGCAAACACGGCAGGTTGTGGGTTCGTTTCTCACTTGTGGAATGTGAAAATCTATACTAATATAATAATCTATACTGAGAAAATGAAAATATTAAATATTTCATTTCGTATTCCTATCCTATTATAGTATCTTAATATTTTATTTAAATACCTTTTTAGAATATCAACGTCGCGGGGCGCAGATAATGCAGTGCGTATTTTTGATTGTTCTTGAACATCATCCTCCTTCAAGTAAATGTCCCAAAGATTATTCCATTCTTCCTGAGTCGCTGCTTTCATTCCTTAATGTGAAAGTTAAATTAAACATAATATGCTACAATGTACGTTTTTATATTTATCAATATATTTTCTTAGCTTCACACTGTATCCTGCACATAGCAGAGGAAACCTGGGAACCTAGTGTTAAGATCCCCCGTTCCCATTAAGATACTTCCGTTCCCCACTTTCCGCCGAATTGAAGGCATGACGTGTTGATCTGGGAACTGAACCTGAATCTGGGAACCTGTGTTCCTCACTTTCCGTCGAATTTTCGAGAGTGTTGGGTGGCGGAACTAACAGCAGCACTTTGTCCTGTTACCAGAGCGAAGAAGTTAAAATAGTTTGCTAAATTTCACATATAGATATAAAAATCGGGTGGATCGTATTCTTTTTTCTACTACTGCTGTCCACTAAATATCGGATTGGATGAAACATCCACGCCGTGCCCCCTTACAATACGTTATAGTAAACGGTGAAAGCTTACCGAAGTAATATACAAAATCACGTAAATCTGGTTCTATCTTTGTAGTGTTTGGGGAAGTGAGCCAAGACAGAAATATGTTCCTTACTTTAGTCTCAGCATCGGGTAATTGATAATTTGTAGCTAAAGACAAAATTCGCGTGCGTAATAGACTGAAACAAACAAAATAAAAGATTAATGATATTTTTAAATTTGACTTTATTTATGCATCATAGTGTTAAGACACTTCATTCTCCTCTCGTCGCTCAACTTCCAATACGTACGACGAAGACGTAATAAGCGACGGAATTCAAAGCCGCGATTTATCTTGTTAGCAGAGCGAAGAAATAAAAAAACTATTGGTGCTCCCAAGTGGGAATCGATCCCACAACTGTCACTTTTATAGTGGGTTTTCACATTAAATAAAAAAAAACCAAATAAAAATTATGAGAAAAGGAAAAATAGGATAAACAACGTTTAAAAATATATATTTTTTTATTGTACAACAAACACATCCTGAAATATATTTTCAAAATTTAGGAGGAAGGCTAGATTTTATAATTACCTTTCTATTATTGTCAATTCCGACTTTTCCCAGGATAGCTTGGCGTATAATGATTTTACTAAATACTGTACATAATTCTGAAAAAAAAAAAGGAATATAAATAACATATCAAATTCTGCCGAATTCTAGATGCATTGCGTGTTGAGTGGTAGACCTCAACGCCGCACCGAGCAAGGCAAATGAAAATATTAAATATTTCATTTAGGCGGCTAAAGTAATATTAAGGTGTTCCCTTATTATTGTTATTTTATTATTTAAAGTTAATTAAAAATTAAACTGTAATGTTATATAGCCTACAGCACTCTTGATGAATTTAGCTTCAGTTTCTAGTTCCAGAGATTTTAGTGTTGAAAAAACAAACAAACTCTTTCGCTTTATTATATTAGTATAGATATCTTTGATACTTCTACTTAGTGTTTTTTATTTTATTTTGACCTTAGTTTGGAAAATATTAAGTTAAAGATTATGTTAAAAAAAAGTAATCCGAGTTTGTGTAAAAAAAAATAATTGCCTATTAGAATTTAAATATTGACTTGTTAATAATTATAATTTGTAAGTGTATAATTTTTACATTAAGAGATTATAATAAGTACTCGTTGGATTCGTAAAAAATATTATTAACTGCTATATGCCTTTTTGTTGACACATTATTAATTAGCGTTAACATAGCGTAGCGTAGTAAGTAGGAAAAGATCTTAGCACTAGGTGGCCAGGTTTTCTCTGCCTCTCCAGCTATGTGAGGTCACAGCTTGAAACTAAAAAAAACGCACTTCTCGGTGGCATGCTGTACAACTTTAAAAACTGCACACCTTTAAAAATATGGAATAGATTTTAATGTGACTTTTACTAATACATAGTGAGGGATTAAACATATAAGTTTATATGGAGATATATTACACATACAAATACCTACATATTATATTAATGTAGTGTATAAATGTAGAAGCGAGCGGAACACTTATTAGAAACAAATATTAATACGCTTTTCCTATGCAACACTTAAAAAAATATGTTCTTACTTACCTGTAAATTTTCATATGCATCCGTATTTAAGATATTGTGTGACAATTTATCAAATATGGCGGATGCGGTCTCCCATGGTACAAAATCATTTTCAACAGCTAAATAAGTGGATAGATTGAGTGCTATTTCATATTTTATTATGTTGGCTTCAGCCAGAGCAAAAACGTCATCCAACAAGTTGGACCTGTCCGATATTGTTAGCTAAAAAACATAAGAATATGACAAATGTTAAAAAATGGTAGCCTATTCAGTTGCAATAATACTATTACTACGCTTTTGTAACAAGACAAACCGCAGCGCTGAGATCCACCACTCCACACGTAATATCTCGAAAGTATAGCGGTGAGTGGGGAACGGAACGTCTTAACACCAGGTTCCCTCTGTTTACCCTTCTTAACGCGGGATATATCGTAAAGCTTAATAATAAAATATATAATTGGCATAGTAAGGTAATTAATTAATCTGATTTCTAGATATTTTAATTCCAGTATACAATATACATATATACAATATAGGCAACATTTTCTTTCTTTACTTTTAGACAAGAGCACAGCGCTCTTATATGTTAAATTTGAGATAGTCCTTTAAACAACAGAGCTTAACATCACAGTTTGTCCCTTTTGTCAACCGGAGCAAGAAAATAAATATATAGTCATTCCCTCGAGTAGGAATAAAAGCGAAAACCGTTGCATTTACACTAACCTGTTGATTATTATTTTTTAGTTGTTCTGTCAAGTCACCCCACATACTGGGTGTATAATTAACTCTATAATATCCAACTTGATTGTTATTAATCTTCAACCATTTTTCTCCTTGTTCCACAGTTAAAGTCACTAAAAATGAATATATAGAATTTATTCTAATATTATACCTAAAGCTAAACAGTTTGTTTGTTTGGTTCGCGTTAGCCTTCAAACCTGTTCCTTTTTTATTGGTTAGTCCATTTATAGAAGAAGGCTATAGACAAGATTACATCACGTTAATACTTTTGATTGTATCTGTGGTCAGATTTACTTTGGACACTTAGAATGTGTCAGAACTGTCAGTTCAAAACACTTAAACAGGTAAAAGCTAGTAATGTATTTTATTGCTTCAAAACTCCATGGACTAATTGGATAATATTTATTGGCACATGAATCCTTTTTTACTTTTCCCCTGATAAGAGATATTGAATTATAACATCTAATGTTTTACCTTAAAAAAATTCATGTATTTTTTCTTGTTTCATGCTGTATCGCAAAAGACAAGGATCCCAGGAGGATTCTATATTTTCCGCGAGTTCATTTTCGAGAGTTATTTTCATTTCAACTCTCCGGAAAGAAGACAGAGCGCGGCGTTGAGTTCTGACACTCAATACGCCATGTCTTGTATATTAGGGGGAGAGTTTTTACTTATTTATTTTGTTGTATATATGCTGGATATACCGTGATGCTAAAAAATTGAAATAAAAATATATATGAATTTTACGAACCACTGTCGTTAATATCAGGGAACCACAAGGTATTTTCTTTTACACCACCATTCGTTTTATAAGTTATTGGAACAAACCAACGATATCTGTAACAAAAATGTACTCATTAATTATAAGCAAGGCCATTGCGGCACAGTGGGGCAGTCAGCCTGTACACGTGGTAGTACGTTCGATGACCAGGTCATATGCTCTGTAGTAGAAACTGCAGTTATAACTTTTACATCACAGACTCCCTAGGCCCTCTCCAACAGGTACTTGAGCTTCCATTACAATAGGTATTAAAATAACAATAAGTAAATTATGTAGCAAAACACAACCAAAAATATCTTAACTATTGTTAAATACCTTAAGATCATTATATCTAGTTCTAAGCATAGTTTAAGTAAAAGATAAAAAAAAATTATAGCTCATCATTTTACTTAGCTATTACATAGCTATTAATTAATAAAATGTGTATATAGTGCTTAGAACAAACATTAATAAAAAAAATAAAAAATTAGCTTTACGCTGTATCTCGCACAAAGCAGGGTAGGCAGAGGAAACTTGGTGTTAAGACACTCCATTCCCTATTTCCCGCTGCAGTCTGGAGGCATTGAGTAGCGGAACTCAACGCCGCAGTTTGCCTCGACACGAGAGCTAAGAAATGAAAATATTAGAAAAACCCACAACTTGTCTCTCTAATATGTTATAAAAAGTATCCTTAAATTTACCCATATTCAGAATGTTGTGCTATTAATGCTTTTGAGTCAATCAAAAATCTTTTTTGAGTAATGATATAAGTATTTTCTTTATCGCCAGGCTGTATATTGATTAAGGGGTAACCCATTTGTTTTGTCCACGTGTCCATTATGTATCTGAAATTAAAAAAAATATTAAATAAAACTATGGAATTTGAAAGTCGTAAACCTCAAATTTTAAAAAATCGCAGAGTGTAATAGAAAAATAATAATACATTAAACATTCAATAAACAACATACGATAATAATATAATACGAATAAACAAAATAACATACAATAAACATTCTAAGTGTTGGCATTAGTTCCTCTGCCTATTCTGTTACATGCGGAATACAGTGTGAAAAAACATTGTTTTACAGTTACTTTAAAAGCTCCAGCAGAATAAGCATGGAAAAGCTATACTGGCTTCTAATGAAATCTTTTTACTATGATTTTATTGCTTTTTATCCCAAATAGCAATATACCGTTTTTTTTATATATTATTTATCCTTACAACAAGAGGCTTATGGAGGCAGGCACTTTAACTTCAAGGCAGGCCTTGAAGTTAAAGTTTATTTTCTCGGTATGAATTGAAAAAAATTAAACTGAATGTCTATAAGCTTATTATTATTCTTTTTATTTTCAGATTTTTTGGGATATTATAATAAGATCGTAAAAAAATAGTTATTTTTTATGATATAGTTTGGTGTTTACTACCACTAAGATATAAATTAATTCCGGTAGACCCTTTCTACAGCGGCAAATAGTAAATGAAAATCACTTACAATAAATTCAAATTTGGATGTTCTTTCTTAAAATACGGTTCCAAGCACAGTAGCAGATCTTTAGTTACGGTGTTGCCAAATTTATATTTCTTTAAATAATTCGAAACACCTTTACGGAAGTTTTCTTCGCCAATGAAGCCTTCTAACATTCTTAGCACTGAAGCACCCTGTTGGAATATACAAATTTGAATACATTTTTTTTTTGTAATTACTACATATATTATAGACATACTCAGTAGTTTCGCTTTGCCAATCTCTATTCGCTGTAAAACTTTTTAATTTAAAATCAATTTTCATTTCCTTCTGGTAACGAGGCAAAGCGCGACGTTGAGTTTGTTCGTTCAATTAGATTTTTTTTAGTGCCGGTACACTATTTTATTACATTATCTTAGGCTTAATAACACCAAAAATATTTTAGAATTATTACTTACTTTATTATATGAAATAGAGTCAAAAATGGCAGTTATTTGATCGGGGGTTTCAACCGTTTGAACAATAGGATGACTGGATTGTCTGGCATCAGTAACAAGCACTGAATGTAAAGTCTTAGTTAAAAATTGGTCCAACTGTAATGTAATACAAAAACATTTTATATAATACTAGCGACCCTCTTGCGGCTTCGCTCGCTTTTACTACTGGATTATTCATATAATGTATGTTTGCAGAGCACTTAAGATAATGTGAAAATTAATTAAACCCTAATGCAACCTGCATTTTCGTAGTTTCAATAAGGATTTTCCTATTGTTCTACACTTGGATTTTTTAGTAGGTACCGTAATTTTACATCTGTGCTACTAATCTTTTCAAGTACTTATTGAAATATATTTAAATGACTATTTTTAAACGGAAGAAATTATAAACAAAAACCTACCTACTAGTAACTACTACAAAAAATATGAAACCAAATATATCGCGCTGAAATAATAGATTCAACTCCGATTGTCCAATACGTGCAAACGCATCTAAATCTTCGTTATATGCTATAGAGACAGGCGGGTTTTTTTTTTCGAGCTTGTGGTTAATACTGAAGAGGGTATTCTGTCCCTGATGAAAAGCAAGCACTATGTGGCTGCCTGTGAGGAAAATTAAATAGAATGCATCGGTCGGGAATCGAACCCGGGCCGACCGCGTGTCAGGCGAGCATTCTACCACTGCGGCGGGCGCGGCGGACGCATGGCGAGGGGCGAGCCACTTCGCAGCAAGGATTTTTTGAAATTGTAACTACTTCTAAAGTACTTATTAAAATGAAAAACAGTAAAAGACAGTTTTGATCTACATTAAATGGCCAACGTAACTAATATACTTAATATGCTGAGAGTAAGTGATAAGTGAAACTTGAGTAACATACAGCTGATGTGTCAACGGCGGGATGTGTCAACAATTAAATGCGTTTTTCTCTAAAACTATTCGCAATTTCCAAATTGTGTAAACAGCAAATTTTATCTTCGTTTAACGTAGAAAATTAATAAAGTATTTTAAAGGATAAGGATTAATACCATTATGGAAAAATATTCCTTACAATAAAAAATATATTGAAATTACAATTTTTAGACAGAAATATGATCACTACACGTTATTCTTAAAAGATACGAATATGCTCTCGCGGACTTTATTGTAGATCTTATTAAGAGGAACAATACTCCAGTACATTATTTTCATGTAGTACTTACCATTAAAGCAGCGCATGCGCGAAAGTGTCTGAACGGGTAGGATTTTATACACATTTATCGTATTTATGTTAATTTACATAAGAATATACAAATAATAAATTATATATAAACCTTGCCTGAGAAATACTCGACCTAATGGTGAAAACCGCGTTAAAATCCGTTAGGTGGTTTAGAAGAAGAAGAGTTAGAAAGTTCAGACAGACACGAAAAGCGACTTTGTTTTATAAGATATAGGATTTAGTAAGGATATTCCAGTTCAAGTTTGAACATGGGCCCCTATTTACCCGACTGCGCAATGCAAAGGAGAGTAATGCGTTTATGACTCTATGTAGTACTGTAGAGACCAGACACCTTCGTCAATTTTGATGATTCTTATCTTGATCAATTTATCTTAAACTTACTTGTGTCAATAAGCAAATGACAGTAATCAAAATTTATCACAGCGTCAATCAGTCGTTGTATTGTGAAATTGAAAAAAAATCGATTAACTACGCCAAGTAGAGTATCTTTGAATAGGTATTTAGAAATTATTATTAGGTGTCCTTCGTCTTTGTCCATTTTGTACTATGGAAGCGGGTTCAAAACCTCAAGGTATTAACTCCCTCAAGAGAATAATAAGATGTGATTTTTCCATCTTATGATCCTAATAATCAAGCTAAAGCTAATAAATCGTAATATTTTTTATATCCAAATAAAAAAATATTATAAAAAGCTAAATATCAAGTGCATAAAACTAAAAGGATACAAACTTAATAGTTAATTAGGTTTAACAATCAGCCAATTAAACCATTGTGCTAGTAGTCAAGCACTTTGCTATTGTGCCACAACATATTATAACATATTGTATATTTTATCATAATATTTTACTTTCTTATGTTAAACATTTTTTACTGCTGATTGAAAAAAAAATAATCAATTGTAACATAATTATAATACTGTTTAGTATTCAACATTTTTATAAATTAAATTATGAAATAACCATACCATTGTCCAGGATGGCTCCACAGCATTCAATGATTTAACCTGCATGTACGATGCAAATCCCTCGTTCAGCCATACCTCATCCCACCATTTCATTGTTACTGAAATAATATATAATATTTTTTTATTTAATTTATAGAGTACATTTCAATTTTCAAATGATTTCATAATATGTGGCTTACTTGGACGATGTTTTCCATACATTGTCATTTAAGTCAAAAAATGTGTTTAAGTTATTAATGAATGTGTGTGTTGAAGTGTGTGTTACATATAAGTACAAAGTACCGTGTATACCAACCTAAGTTTCCAAACCACATATGAGCTAATTCGTGAGCCACTGTGTTGGCAACACTGATTTTATTTCTTGAAGATGCTGTAGCTTCATCAATTAAAAAAGAAGTTTCTCTATAAGTTATTAAACCCCAGTGTTCAGTAGCACCGGATACATAGTCAGGAATTGCAATCATATCTGTAAATATTTTATGGCCATACTTATTATGCAGTCAACTTTTGATTATTTTTTGTAACTTCACTCTGTATCTCTAATAAAGAGAACCTAGTGTTAAGACATTCCATTCTACACTTCCCATCTAATTTTTGAATTGTTGAGTGGTAAGTGCTGGAGCTCATCAGTGCAATTTATTTTCTTTAGCAGAGGAAGAAAAATTAGACTATAATAAATATAGTAATAAATTATTATTAATTTAAAATAATGGAATATTATGTTAACAAATGTTCATGCTAATTTACTATACTACATGAAGATGCGAGAATATTTTAACAAGTGTACTCTATAATTGGAAAAAGTCAATGTATTAATTTCTTTCGCAAAGTTATTAAATTGGCTAAATCACATACCTAATTTTGGCAATGGAAAAGGCACTTCATAATACTTAATATAATATTCTGTAACCCTTTTCCCGATATGTTGAGCAAAATCAATTTTGTGCATTTGATCTTTCTGTGCAAATGATCTCAAAATAAAATGTTCTCCAATTCCATTTGTATTAATAATATCCTTCTTGTAATCAAAGTTACATATGACAAAACATGCTAGGTATGTTGACATGGGCACACTTGTAGCAAATGTAACTGCTTCAGAATTTGAATCTACATTCATAACTTTTGACACTTCCTAAATAATCAAAACATATTTAAGTATGTATTTAGCTTATTTTAAGAAGTTGGTAAAAGTTAATAAAAAATAGAGGAACTATTAAATCATGACTATTTTACTATTTTAAGCTTTGTCTTTTTTTCATTTTCATGCTGTATCCCTTGTATAGCTAGGTCATTGAGATGGAGTTTACAGTGTACATGAGTCAGGATATAAAAAATGTTTTTCCCTAAATGGTAATTGAACCAATTTTTGTTAAATTAAGATTACTTAAGTCAGAACTAATTTACATAAGTAAATAGTCATGCGTATTTCAACTAATTTACTAATTACCTGAAGAAATTATCTTACATTCATGTTAGAAAGTGCCACATAATCCAAAGGTTTTACTAAAGTAATGTCATAGGTTGCTTTAAATTCAGGTTCATCAAAGCAGGGAAATGCTTGGCGAGCATATGTTGGCTGGAACTTACTTGCCACCATTGTACTACAAAAAATGAGATTCACATAAAAACAAATTTATGATGAGATTTTTTTATAAAATAAATAAAATAAGTACATGATCAAAAATTATGATTACCTCTTATTTTTTAAATAGGATAAATAAAATCCAACAATGTTCCGTGTAAGATTACCACGAAAGTTTATATGTAACTGGTAATTGCCAGGAGTAATTTGATCATCAAATTGAACAAGCAGTTGTTCCAAAGATTTTACTTCTAAATATTTTGATATAGATATTTCTTCATTGTTTTTAAACATTTCAATTTTATTTATATCGATAAATTTTGTGTGGAGAGCTAAAAAGTTTTTCTCTTCCTTAACATTTACATCTATTATCACTTTTCCATCAAACAAACCTGACTTTAAATTAGGATTTAAGTACAGCGAATAGTGTACAGGACAAACTGCAGGGGATAATCTTTCTGATAATTTAATTTTATAAGAGTTTTCCATATTTTTTGGAAAATTAACAGATTTATTGCGGTAAAGTTTACTCCCACTAAATATGCTTAAACGTTTAAAAAATGAAATATATTGTAAATTCATGTAATATTGTATTGTATTGTATATTCAAAAAAGTCAAAAAACGTTAATAAATGTTCCTCCTTTCCAAAATTCCAAAAGTATTAAATAATAAGCAGAAATATCATTTTACATCTTTATTTTTTAAACTGTCAATTTCAATGTCAAAGTCACATTTTTACTACAGATAATAAATTCGAAATGTAGAACGCATCTATTCACTAGAGGAAATGCTAGTCATAAATGATAATGTATGTCGAAAGTTACGACCATGCATTTAAAGAGGTGAGGTTAGGAGGTAAAAGTTTAAGAGATGTTGGGGCCTCTTTCAATCTAAACTACATGTTTTTGTCAAGATATTTTAAGAAGAAAGATTAAATATTTTGTAATATTAATTTAGGTAAGTAGGTACTTACTTTCCGTTTCGCGTAGAGCTTTCATAAAATCCAACAATTCCTTTGTCTAATCTTCCAGAGAAAATAATGTGAATTTGATAGCCAATATTAGGTTTTATAGTCTTTAGTAGACTAATTTGTAGTGTTTCTACTGAAGTTACAAGAACCGTAGACGTAATTGGTATACTTTGGTTATACTCATTTGTTAATGTAACACAATTTATTGTTAAATCATTGGAATGTAAAGACACTACTTTTGTTGGTTCTAGTACTTGAAAATTTATTGTCACATTCCCTTGAAATGTTTTTTTTAAAAGGTTAGGATATAATGTAAGCTTATAATTGGTAGGCTTCACATATTTTGGAAGCCTGTAATAATTGATCTGAAAAAGATAAATATTTTATAAGGAAGTATTTATTTATACCTAATAGTCTTACACTTACTTTTATCTAATATAATTTAAAAAAAGACTTAAGCTTCACACCCTATCCCGCACATAAAGGATGTTCTCCGTTCCCATTAAAACTTTTTCATTTCATCATAAAGTGGAGACTTTCGACCCATTTCCTGGAGACATTGCGTGTGGAGTGGCAGAACTCAACGCTACGCTTTATCTGAGCGAGGAAATGATATATAAAATACTTCATTTCCTCTAATGGTAACCGAACCCACAGCCTGTCACGTTCACAATCACGCTATAAATATTTTCTAACAAATAAGTTACTTACTTGTGCATTAGTGGTAGGACCTCTATTATCGATATGTTTTTCTGCCATTTTTTGCATACTATTTAATTTTACTAATCGTTTTAATTTCACATTTTGAGCAGCTAATACTACTGTGGATATGAACAAACAAAACACTAATACTGCAAAGATTATGAGGAGTTTGTTACCAAGCATCCACCTTAAAGTTTTTGATGTCATCTAAAAAAAAATTTTTTTTCTTAGTGGTAATTCACATTATATACAAATATACGCATTGTGGCAAAAACAGGCGGCTAAACTAAACGCCGAGTATTATTAACTAATTAACTTCACTCTTGTACTTCGCTTATAGCAGACAAAACAGAGAGGACATACCTGAGAATCTTTACTTTCTGTTTAAAATCGAGACGCTGTGTGTTGAGGAAGGAATTAAAAAATACAATAGTTTAATTATTTTACCGATACTAATATGCTGTGTTACTTATATGTAATATACTATAGCAATTATAATAAACATTGTTCTTTGATAAGCAGCCATGTTTATAACTAAATTGTACATAATATATGTGGTAGTCATTTCCTTTGCTATAATTTGCTATAGCTATCAGCACTTAATATTAATTTAATTTGTATATTGAAAATGAGTTTTCAACATTAACTGACGTTACCGGACAGAATTTGAAATTTGGCGCCATTTCTGGCAGGAAACCTTTTTTCCTTAACCAGGAAAGTTTATGTGATAAATGCATCAATTTTTTTTTATTCCTTCGAGATCGGGATTTTTATAGAAAATTACATTTAACTTTAGTAGTTACATGTACCGACATGTGTAGTTGTTAGGCTTTATACAACACGCCTAACATGTACACGTAACTACTGAAATAAGCACTATCAATGAAATAGTCCCAAAACATGTAATAACACTACTAAAATACTACATTTACACATGCAAATATGCATATAACCCGATGTCTAGTTATTACATTTACACAATGAATTTCCTTTCGTTTGAGAGTACCAAATTGATATTTCACAGCAGTCAACCGCAAATATAATAATTTAGAACTGTTTTGATAGATAACAAGTTTATAAGTTGAAATAGAATATTTTTATATAATTTGTAAAATAACTTTCTTTTTTGTTTCTGGTTTTTCCATTCATCACATTATGCCACTTTGCAAAGATTGAATACATTTCAGAAGTAATTTTTTTTTATGCGATGGAGCAAGGCTATCTTTTACCTACTGTAGAGGATAGGACCCTGGTCATATTCTCTATAGTAGGAATTTAAAAAAATCTAAGATTAAGAGTAAAAAAATAAAAGTAACATAATTTATATTATTCATTTACAACGTTAATATTTTTCTAAACTTTTCTTTATTTATATCACAAGCAAAAAAAATGTCAAAGACAAAAAAAATGCCCGAAAACTTAGAATAAATTAGCATATAACAACAAACACTGCTTTCACTTAGTGGAATAATTTGTAAAAAAAATAATAATAACAAAATATTTAAATGTATAATTAAGCATAAATAAAAGTAGCTAAATTTAATGATAATAATATTGTAATTAAGTACAAACCTTATATCCCCTTTCACTATATATAAAAAAATATATTAGAGTGGCGAGTACGTGTTAATAGTCTTAAACGTCCATGGCACTAACCAGCAAGCACTATACAGTGTGATAAAAATAACAATATAAAAGAAATCAAATACAAACGCAACAATTTAGTTACAACACATACATTTTCACTAGCGAACTCTGTGAACTGATTTTACCGAAAGTCAAATGGACTGGTGGGGGACACCCACCATCTTATTGCGTAACCCTTAACATAAAATATTATTATATTTACACAAGCTGTTCACTTGAACGGTAAATGACAATTTGTTATTATGATTATAAGGCCGTCGTGGCCTCAGCGGCACAAGCGTGTGACTGTAACGCGACGGTTGTAGGTTCGATCTCCACTCGAAGAAGTGAAATATTTATTTACGTTTATATTTCAATTTTATCGCTCTAGTATCGAGACAAAGCGCGGCGTTGAGTTCTGCCACTCAACACGTAATGCCTCCAGAATTCGGCTGAAATTGGGGAACGGAGTGTCTTAACACTAGGTTCTCTCTGCAATTATGCTCGCTAAGTCTGTCTCCCTCTAGAATGTGCATTGCATAATTATATGCAGTGTTTTGTGTAAGAAAAAATAATAATATTTTCTTTGTCTTAAGTAGTTACTCTATTGATAATATACATTGATAAGTTGATCTGTGACGTTATCTAAGTGAATGCTATCATGATATTTTCTAGTGTTATTTCTTTACCTACAAGGCTAGTGGATATTATGGAATATTTTCCTTAACAAAATGCGGGGAATTTACCTATTAATTTTTTTTTTATACTGTTGATATTTATTTAGCTTGTGTGAAATGTATTTCTTAAAGGTATATTTTCTTATTTAATTTCTTTATAGCTTCACCCGTTTTCCTACATAGCAGGGTATTTCTATAATTATAGAAATAATAAATTAATAAGTATATCAAAATAATTATTAAACTTCTTTCATTTTTCCATATCTAATAATGTTGAAGGCATTGCTAGTGAAAACTGCGACCACAAGCGGTAATTATTTGCTCTGTCTCCACTTGGGGTATCTAATATTTTTCTGTAGAAATTTTTGTTTGTCCAACTTGAATTGTTACAGGCAGAGCTTCTATTGAGGCGTCGCGCGTCGCGTTGTAATCGCACGACTTAAGCAATCCTACAGCTTCTTACAGGTCAATTAGATATCGTCAGATTTTACTGGTAGTTTCGTTTGGTATGATAGTTTTTACTTGTATTATGCAGTATAAAGGCCTTCGATTTACCAAAAAAATAAAATGTAGAAATGTCTGTAAATCTCATTGCAAAGAAAAACAACTCATTATTTGATAATTTAAATGTGATTTCGATTTTAAAAATTAATTCTTATCAATCGTGGTAAAAATATTATATTCAATTTATATTTATTAGGATCGTAAAAATTTAAAAAGTAATATTGTTGAAATTGAAGTTGAAATTGATTAGAATTGCAGGTTAACGTAAGTTAGCGTATAAAGTTTTCTAGTCGATTGAATAAAAATTGATTTTATTTAGTAAGTAGTATTTATAATATTTTCTATTAGTGCTTCATTAGATGAAGCATTAGAGATTAGAAATATGGTTGAATATTCAATTAATATAATTAATTTAATTTATTATTTACTAGCGGTTCCGCACGGCTTCAACCGCTTGTATTATACGAATATTTATTGAATTCATACATTTATGAAATTATTTTCAGTCTTCAATAGGATTGTAAGATAATATATGCCGAAAAAGAATAATAAGTAGACGAGTAAGGGAAATAAAATTGTTAATATTAGAAAAATATACCTGAGTAATTGAAATGAACAAACAAAATAAGTAAAACTATCTAATGGAAATTATTAATATTAAAAATAATAATAATCAAAATTAAAAAAACCCCTTTATTATTCCTTTTTTCATTATAGCTCAAATATCTTTTGAATACTGTATATATTAATTTTGTTGCTACATTGAAAATATATTTCAGGATTATTTCTATAGTCAAAAATTCTCATTTGGGAGAATGAATATGAATTTGGAAATTAACACTTAGTTCCCTGTGTATCCTGTTATATGAAACATAAGGTAAAAAATAATAATTAAACACTCTCGTATGTATAATCAAGCAGTTTCCGTCTGCGCTATTATTACGTATAACACCTATATACATATATATTTCATCAATGTTTTACAACACGTGTAATGAAAGTAAACTTGCCCCTTTCTCATAGAAAGCAAAATTTATAGCAACGACAATAACAATAAATTGCGGGATGTTTAAATAAATATATAGTTTATACATATTTGAGGGAAAGTCAGGTATTTCATAAGTTTTATAAATCAACAGCAATTCTTAATATGAGTAATTTCAAAATGAATAGTTTTAAATATTATTATGTTTTTTATTTTTCTTCATCAATTGTAATGTTAATAAATATATTCGGTAATATTTAATTGGAAGTAACAACATAACAACAACTAACAACATTACAAATTAACAACAGTACTTACCTAATGTTAAATGGACATTACTTTTATATTACAAATACAGGTAAGTCCTAAGATTACCACGTTTAGCTGAATAAACTTCTTATAATATCTAAAGTTTAAATATTTGTATAGATGCATTACCTATGCATATACAATATAACTTACAAATGCTTACAAATGTATTTAGTATTTAAGTATTTTTCTATCGAATGATGAGGTTAGATTAAGATCACATAAAACTTTGTATGCAAGTAATGATACGACGCAGCTATACCATATGGCAGATCCCATAGATGACAGTAATAAAAACTGTAAATCCGATGAAAGGAGTAAAAATTGATAACTTCCTAGCTACATGGGCCAATACGCAGAACAAACTTGAAATTATTTACTATTCCTAACTAATATCAGAATATATAAGAAAAAAAAAACTTTAATGGTGTATTCAAAGGTCTAGGTCTATCTAGTCTCACTCGAGGAAATTAAATATTTCGTATTTTTATTTCTTCGCTGTGATGGAGAGATAAAGCGCGGCGTTGAGTACCGCCATTCAACACGCAATGCCAACAGATTCAACGTGTCTTCTATTCTCACCAAGCGTCACACACTAAAATGTGACATTGGCTACTTTTAAAAAAAATTGATCGTCGACTTTGATGCCCCTTTCCTTTTGATGCCACTGGGGCAGTGGAGTGTCTTAACACATTGCTAAAAACAGTACCTATAGTATTATATGTATACGTGAACCGACAAAACGAAAAGGTAAATGTCGCCTATCTCTATAATGTTTATAAATAATATTTTTTTTTTAACAAATGTGTTAATGTTTCCTGCATTAGAAATTGCTCTAGCAGTGTGTATAAATATTTTTTATTTTCCTTTTCCGCTATAACGACTGTAACGTATTTTCTTTTAACGTTAATTAGACTTAATTTCCTTGACTTAGTATTTTGATATATGAGTTTAAGACATTTCAGAAGGATCTTTATTAATTCTATTTCGACTTTTGTTATTTTTTGGGTTTTTGCAATTAATGAAGTAAAATTAAGTCTATACTCTATATATATATACCATTTTAATAAAATGAACCCCTTAGATTGCACCACAATGGCGCCTTTCCAATCATCACTATATTGTCTCGCTATATAGGTACATTTTAATATTGTTATAAAGAATTAAGGAAAAATCATTTTTCGTTTCACCTGATGTTTAATTAATTTAAAGTTACATAAAAATATCAATTATATACTAATCTTACAAATATTAACTTTGGCCATCTTGAAATTAAAGTAACTAACTAAGAAACCTATGAATTGAAATAAGAACCATATTCTTCCATTCCATTGCCATTGTAGCCGTAATGTATATTCGCTAAACTTTCATCATGTCTTGCTTTAAAAGAATTACTATTTCTAAAAGCATTTATAATAATAAGGACCAACGCCAATTTTCCAATCATCAGAGATTTAAATAGCAAAAACTTTATCAAGCCAAGCACCAGGGGTATTAATGTTGACTGTATCACGAAGGGCGTTACGAACAAAGGTAGAATTCGCTGCATTAATTTCTTCTGCTTTCCTCGTCCTGGAACAGACAGTTAATAAATTTTAAAAATATTCATAATATTTTTAATCTTTGATCTTTGATTGCGCGGCGTTGAGATTGCAGTGGGAACCTAGTGTTAAGACACACCGTTCGCCACTCTCCGTTGAATTCTGGTGGCACTGTGCCTTGAGCGGTAGAGCTCAACACTACACTTTGACCCGACACCAGAGCGACTAAATGAAAATATAAATTTATATAAATATTTAATTTCTTTGAGCGGGGATCGAACCCACACTGTGCATGTGTATTGCACTGACTGGCCTCATTCAAGACACGACTCACGGCTCACGTTTTATTTAGAAAAATATTTTTACAGGGCTCTACGTCCTCCGTTTTTATCTAAATATATATAACGAAAGTACCTACCTTTTTGATTATTTATAATTATTAAATTTAAAATTAAATATAGTCTTAAAAGTTAGAAGAATATTTTTTGGTCGATTTTATGTAGGACATTTTTTTAGACAGGCATTATGAAGAGAATTAGAGTACTTTCATCTTATTCAAAATTGTTTTGTTTTTAATTGACATATGGTTTTATGCTGTATCCCGAATATAGCAGGGTAGAAATAGGAAACATCTCAATGGTACAAATTTTTATTAGTATACCTATGAGATATACCATTGTAACGTATGTATAATATATGTATATCACGAGTTTCTATCTATCTATCGATAATGTGAAACAGCAAAAAAATATAAAAATAAATATTATCCCCATTTGATTTACCTAATACAAAACATTCAACAAAAAAACAACAATTTTAATTGTTGAAATAAGTATGTAATTTAATCGTTTTTATCTAAGTGTATAATTAATACAAGTACTGCCTCTATTTATAGATATACAATAAATTATACATATTATTTAATCAGTATATAACTATTACGGAGGGACATGTACGTTTACAATAGGTTAATCAACATACATAATTGCTATGGGCAATTGCCCATGCTCGTAAAATAAATATGTCATAAGTTTATGATTACAACATGTTATTTATTTATAAATAAATTTTAAAACAAATAACTTACCAGATTCTTTATTTTCCTTTGTATCTATTTCGAATGACAACAGTTTTTCTGTATCATTTTTATACTCCGGTACTTTGAGAATAACGCCATCATATAATTCGATTTTATGCACACCAGTATTATCATTTGTCACCGACGCTTCACTATTTATTTTATTTTGATATAAAAGTAGAGTCAAAAGGCCTAAAACGATTTTGATTGTCTGTGAGCTCATTCTGACGGCCGGTCAGCGAATGCGCTGCGCGTGCGCCCCCTCCTTGCTATAGAATATTTTATCCTGATCAAGATCAACGACTTCAACTACGTTTCTCTACATTTTCTTTTTGCTTTCTATATAAATAAAGATTTATTTAATATATTTATACTTATAACTAATTAAGTTACATTATTTATTAGATATATGCATGTAAGAAGGTGATGCATTCGGAGATCTATGTATAAATTTAATTAGTAGTTTAAAATAAAAATTAAAGAAATCATATTTTCTGTATTCACTTATAAAGTTTTTTTTTAATTTAAATAAATTTTCTTTAATTAAAAATGTTACATGTCAATCAATCTATTCGTAAAAATCTGTTTGTGAAAATTGGTTTGTAAGTTTCTTTTAAGATTTATCGTACCAACTTAAATGCCACCGATCCTACCATTCAATAACAGATTACACGCCTCGAGGAAATCACTTTACCGGGAACAACTTTACTGTGTAACTGGTTAGAAACCTGGGCCTAAAATAGGTAGTAGAGATTGACCTCTATAAATTATCTTTATATATTTATATGTATGGTAAAGATTTCACGACCCAAGCTAATACCAGCCATTTAGGCTGTTATTTTGATACTTTCAATATTTTTTCACAATAAGACAATATTCTGAGAAAATCGGCGAAGTGAGTCTTCGATTGAAATTCAATTCATGATTATATTTATTTTATATATTTGCAGTAGCATCATATAAGAAATATAAAATGAGATAAAATAAAGTTTTATGTACAATTTATACTATTTCATATATAAAAAAAGAAAATCAATTCATAACTTTAATAAGTCTATTTTTGTGTATTTTATAAAGTAATTCGTAAATAAAATCTTGTTAAACAATACTGGTATGGGCAGTCAGTAGCTTTCTAAATATAACTTATTATTCGTAATAAGCATATAATATTACATTAAACGTAATATCTACTGTATCTTTCTAGCGAGAATAATGCATCAAGATTATTAGACCATGTCGTAAAGGACATGAGTATCTATGTAAAGTAGATCTATTATAGATAGTATAACACTGTCACTTTAATACTAAAATTAACTACTAAAAGACAAAAGTTAGCAAAATGAACTGAAATTAATGAATTATAGTATAATTTTTAAATAGTCTCCTAAAAAACTGGTAAAACACAGGCAAGGCAATAAAAAATTTTAATTGATTTCATTTTTATTATTTCTTTCTTATAATATAAATAAATATACTTAAAAGAGCGTCGTCTATCTTTCACAAATATTCGTATTGTTCGCGACAGGCAGACGAAGGTGGGACTTCGTAGCAAAGCTTCGTTGCTGAGATGCAAAATCACTACAGAAACATTGTCTAAATCCTAATAAATGCAAATACTTTTCGTCGTAAACCATTCCAGTCGTTTCGTTTGAAACATATTAATTAAAAAGAAGTAGACTGCTTTACAATTTAGTCCGATATGGTTGCATCGTTGTCAGATCTAGCCCATGGCGATAGAAGAGGTCCAGATGCTGGCCAAGGAGCAGGCAATGCTGGTCCGGACAATAACTCAGCTCGGGGATGAAAAACTAATGGCGCAGGTGCCGCTGTTGCAGAAAAGAGTCTCGATACCGCCTTGGAACGAAAAAGATATAATTTAGTGAAAAACTAAATAGAATATATATTATTATTATTTTATAAGATTGACATAGTGGATCTAGTGGTATATAACGATATTAACCATTCTCCGCCACAAATTAGAGAAAGATATTGCGGTACTATACGTAACACCTAAAAAGATTTCTTTTTTTTAGAATTTATGAATTATATGATATTATTTACCTGGCTGACGGCAACAATCAGAAGGACAACCCCGATTGCAAGATTCTTAACAGATATGACCGCTAGAGCCATCAGGAGAGTAGAGATGACACCCAGTGTGAACATCACAGGTAGGAAGATGAAGGAAAGTCGCTTCAATGCATTATGCCCAAACGTACGGCCGACGCTAGCATCTACAAAAATAAAAAAAATTATATAGAAGATTTCCTAAATATTTGTGATTGTTTGTGGCTTAGAATTTTGTATACTTTTTGTAAAAAAAGTTTTATGTAAAAAAAAAAGTAGAAAAGAAAGAGAAATTTTACCACAATACTTAAGTATCATTTGTTGTCAGCAAATTATACTGTTTTAGTTGACTGAACAGCATAAGTTATTTAAAATCACGCAACGTTACAAATATAATCATGACTTTTACAGCTTGAATAAACAATAGAATCACGATATGCAATGTAAATACCACACTCGTTAAGTGAAACTATTAATATTTTAATTATTTATATTTCATTATTAATATGTCATTAGTCACTATTATAATGCTTATCATTACTTTTGAAATCTATAGAAAATATACTTTTAAAAAAATTATCACCGGTTGGTATTTAGTAACAATATGTAAAGCATTTTGGAAAAAAAATATGAAGTTATAAAAATTAAATAAAAGAAAATACTTCGGTACTTTGCAAGTGTTAAGTACAGGACCAGTACAACATAATTAAATTTACCCTCTTGTTTTTCAAATCAATGATAAATAAAATGAGAGCACTTTTGAAATATAAGATCAGGTACCTTTTCCTAGAAAATCCACCATGCCCTTAGCAGATACATCTTCACTACAATGCACAACTGTCAACATGAATATCGCCACGTAGGCTAACGAGAGTACACCAAACATTTTACACATTTTCAACGACTAATTTTAACTTCGAAAATCGATGATCGCAAGACGCTTGCTCGAGTTTGACTGATGCCGATATGATCGATAGCCAGGATATAAAGAGTCCTACGGAAGACAATAGTCGGCAAGACCAAAAACCGAAAAGAAAGTGCAGGACAACGTGATCGTGCCGTAGAAATACCGACCCAGATATTGACCGCCACTTAAGGACTAATGTCAAATCATTGAGGGGCATACATTCCCCGTAGACAGCAAGAACTTCCTTAGATCCTTATCAACGACACTTGGGTGAAAGTAATTATTTATTATCATTTTATTAAATAACCTAACCGGAAAAAAATCTAATTTCCGTTGTATTTTATCATACAATAAGATTAATTGTTTTATTTTTTGTTATTACTATATTTTATTCGAAAATATCGATCCAGAATCCTGAAATCGAATAGCCCATTTGTTGGTTCACTATCTGCTATATCATCCAGTGCAATTCCCATAAAAATCGGTTCAGCTGTTTTGGAGATCAGCCCGGACAAGCAAAGACAGACAGACCAAAATTTTTAAATTGTTTGTTTGGTGTTTTAGTATGGTGTAAATATCTGCATAACGTGTCCATACAATAAATAAACAATCTGAAATTATCAACGAGCCTGTAAACCTATTGCGCTTACAGTCACACGCTTGGGCCTGTAAACGCAACAAGTTCTGAGTGGGACTCCCACTCGAGGGAATAAAATATTTAATATTTTCTAGTGTGTAGTAATACCTCCAGAATGCAGTGGAAAGTAGGAAACGGAGAGTCTTAACACACTAGGCTCCTTCCGCCTAACCTGTGGTATACAGCTTGAAGCTGACAGTGTTCATATAATCATCAAATAGTATTACAATCAATACTCACAGTTAAGTCGCTTAACTGTCGAATATTCCACTGCTACTACTGCTTCTTATTACTACTGTCATGATTTCTTTCAACAAACGGAACTTTCATAAATCATCGAAATAATTAAGACAATGATTTTGCGTGTTCTGTTATAATTGATAAGTTGAATTAAAATGCACCGCACGTACGCCGAGGTGAAACTATGGTGCGACGACACGCGGCCGCCTGTCCGTGACCGAGCCTATGTAAATGATGTGCATTTGGTGATAATATGGGACATTTCCTGTCAATTCGGAATGCATGAGGAACTTTCGCCAAATTTTGAACGCATGTTCGATACCAAATAGAAAACATACTGTTACAGATCGTGTCTTGGCGCTGAAAATTAGAAATAGAATGCCAATAATCGAGGCTGTCATGGCGCAGTGGCACACACTTGTGATTGTAAACGCAACACTTGTGAATTCGATTCCCAAAATTCGGCAATGTCTCAAAATTGAAAGTGGGGTACGTAGTGTTTTAGCATTAGGTTCGCTCTGCCTACCATGCTATATGTGTGATACAGCGTGAAGCCGGAAAAAATAAGTATAGTATATGTAAGTATAAAATAGTATACCAATATTATTATATAAAAAACTCGCCTTCGTGCCAGTCTCTACAAACTTAATTTAAATGTAAGTAAAGTATATTTTTACGTGTAAATAAAAGCTAACTAAATTATAATCAAGTGCTATCTCTTGTAGCATAGCTAATTGTATAGTATATCCCTCCTTACCGGGTAGCATTGACCGCCTCGAGTCAGTCAGCCTGCAGCGATGCGCGCAAGCGCCGCTATCCTCATTTTCGCAACGTGGCCATGTTTTATTCAAAGCAAATATTCGAGCGTGAATCGCGATACATCCCCCAAAAAGGACACAATAGATGAAAATGTTTTTAATTCTGCTAAACAATGTGCTTTAAAACTTGGAATCTCCAAATGTGTGGCAGCTTTCGGAACATGGGAAGCGGATAAGACTTTACGCTCTAAGGAAATGCCAACTATTTATCGTGAAAATTTCCCCTGGCAGTATTTTAATAATATATCAACTGAGGAGCTTAATGACAGACTTTGCAATAGAACATTAGAACTTCTTCAGGATCGTTCGCTCAAAATGACTCTATTTCAAGACTACAGTATACAACTCAATTCAAAGGAAAATGGATTTTTAAGCGTCGATGTGTTTAAAAGTAATTATTTTTATCTTAAGTATTAGAATTTCTAACATTTTTTTTCTAGTTAAGTAGCTCGTAAATAACCTACATTTTAAATAATGTTTTCTTTTATGATGATCTGGTGAAGCAAATGATGACTTTCTGTTTTAAATATGGTGTATGTATGATGTTTTCATACCATATTTCTTTTGCACAACTTTCCTATTTGACAACGTTAATCGATTTAAAACAACCCTCCAAACGTTTTAAATTAATTTTGTTTTTCAAATCAAGTATAAGTCATAAAAACAAGTAAAGGAATAAATAACTTTTAAATAAAAGAAAACTAATAAAGTTATTTTTTGATCATTGAATACAATGGCTAAGTCCTAATAAATTTTGTATTTTTATTGGTAAATTGTTTGTTGCAAGTCTACTTATACTTATAAGAAATCTCAGTAAAGTTATAAATTACATTTTTTAATATAATTTTTTTAACGATAGCTCTGTTGTCCGGCACATAGCAGACAGAGAGCACCTAGTGAAACATTTATTTCATTGTTAGCATATTTTTTTAAAATTATATTGATGAAAAAAATATCTAAATATAGTTTTCCGCGATATTTACAAGCCTAATAATGATGATTACTTTTTGTTTCAGAGGATGCCAAAGAATCAGCACGAACAAGTATGAAAAAGCTATACAAGCATTTTTATGATATAATGCCATTTCTTTTGGTGCCTGGTCTCATCATATCCGCAGTCTTGCCTTTCTTCTTGCCGACTCTAAAAATGATGACGCTGGCAGCTGGCATGTTGAACAACATGGCTCTCACTGGGGCTGTCTTCACTCTTCTTAGAAATAACGCTTTCAATGACAAGTACCACCATAAAGTAATTTATATTAATGATGGGTATATCAATGACGGCTACCATGATAAATATGAACCGTTAGGGGACACGCAATCCCCAGTTGTAGTCGATCCTAATTTTGATAATAATTTTGCTGATTTTGAAGATTATAAGATCAAAAATGATTTTGAAAATAATAAACCTGTGAAAGGTTATGAAGTTAATCCCGATTGGTTAAAGCAATTAACTGGCAAACTTGCAAATCCCATGCAAATGTTTCAAAATGCTTTTGACGGACAAAATTGGCGTAAGAACGATAATGAAGAAAAGCAAAACTAAAATATAAAACTAATATAATTGTAAGGTATTTTTTAATTGTAATAATATTTTTTATTATTAAATATGTTCAATAGTTAGGATAAAATACATGAATCAATGTGTCTCTTTTTGTAAAGTCTGCTGCTTCCTTCTACTTCTACTTCCAGCTGCTTCTTTAGCCGGGTAAGCAGGAAGAATATAATTATTATCGAGTCACACTGTACTACACTTTCTACCGGAATTTGAAATATTAAATGTATGACGGAACTCGTTGCTTGTAGCTGCTCGTTTTGCACTGCTATAGTTTGAAATTATAATAAAAAATCAGCTTCACGCTGTATCCCGTACACGGCAGGGCGGGCGAAGGGAACCTAGTGTCTAGTCACTCCGTTCCCCACTTTTTAATTTATTATCCTAATAAGAATAAAATTATCATCCCCCTGAATAAGGAAATTCAATCCACAGCTATCCCATTTACAGTCAGATATTGACTGACATAATCAATTAAATAATGGTCATGTATGGCTCTTTGTTGTGCGGGGTGCAGCGTGAAGCTGATTTTTTTTATGATAATCTGAAAAATAATTTTATAATGGAAAATGTTATAAGGGAAAGTTAAAACAACATTTACTTTCACAATACTGTTGTTTTATTGCATAACTGTCTAATAAAAATACACCTCTTAAAGTCTTATAACTAACTTACTCCACCATAAATAATTTAAACTTAAACATTAAATTTGTATTTGTATATTTGACTCGGTCGAAATATACAAAAAGTGCATAAAATTTGTATATTAAAATACCTGTATAATTCCCTATAGTAAATAGTTTAGAATATTAACATAAATGCTATTATATATTGGATATGGAACCAATAGTAAAAATTTAAAACAATATTTGTTTGTAAAATTAATATTAGAGAAATATGCATCTATTTTTAAGATCATATCATCATTTTATTTAATAAGATTATGTACAACTTCTTAGATAACTTAAAAAGGCAAACAAATTCAATTAATCTATATTTTTTTAGAAGGAAATAAAACATCCGCTCGAAAAAGTGAGCAAAGAAATATTAAACATTTAATTTTCTAATACTTTCTAATTTGTTTTACCTACCGAATTGGTCATAATTTGTTATTGCCTGAATAAGATTAATTAAAATTACTGTATTAGCTCAGCTTATGTGCAATTTCTGCTAACTGTTTTTCATCTTCAGTCATATCTTTATCGTCCCAACCCCATATTGGATTCTCAGGGTGATGATGGCCATCGTCTTGCTTGGATTTTTTATCTAAAGGATGACTGCCGTCGCCGGTTCTCGCTACTCGCTTGCGAATCATTTCAGCTGATACTGTCTTGAGATCGTACGCTAGACCTGTATAATTAAAAAGTAAATTGTTATTTTAATTCTGAGTGACTGATTACATAAAAATAAATTAGGCACAATATTGGGAAATTGTTGTGGGTATTGGTAGAGTATTCCAGAGGTAATTTGATAAAAATGATTTTTTATATTTATATAAAAAAAAACGTAATAATAAATATTTTTTTTATACTTACATAAAAAAATATTGAATTTTATAACTTATGGCGCTTGCGTAAGCACTCTAATTGTAGATTAGAAAATAATGTCTATTTTTACGTCCATTATGAGTTGTGTCTATAACGTCGGGTCATGGGTAGACCGACCACGGACTACTCTAGTGTTAGAAACTCAGGTTTCGAAAATTACTACTAGTTATAATACTAAATATACGTCAATAATAAGAAGTTTCATTTAAAATATGTGTAAATCTATTTAAATATATACAATATGTACAATATAGGATAGACCAAAAAAACATATTAGACCCTTTTTTATAGATCATTTAATTTCCTATAAGAATATATATTGGTTTCTATATCTATACTATTCGTTTAATCGTAATAAATGAACAAAAACAAACTTTTTTCTAAGAAATATACCAACCATATTTAGCCGCGACGTCAATCAAGGCCGTGGAAAAATTTGTACTATAATTTCCAAGTTCTGCCGCTTTGTAGTCCCAAGGGAACACGTGATGATAGTTGTGCCAACCTTCTCCGAACGCACAAATTGCGACCGTCTTGTTGTCTGTGGCTCCTATATACCTGTAATAGCAATATCGACGCTGTTATTAAATGCTATAGGAGTATTAAAATAATAATAATCAGCTTCACGCTGTATCCCGCAAACAGCAGGTTAGGTAGAGGGAACGTAGTGTTAAGACACTAAAGAAGGCAATGCGTGTTGAGGGTTGAACTCAACACCGCCCTTTTCTTTGGTGTCGAGGACACCAGAGCAAAGAAATGAAAATATAAATTTAAATAAATATTTGATTTTCGCGAGTGGGGATCGAACCCATAACCAGCCGCGTTTATAGTCAGTTTTTTTGCCCCCTTTAATTAAAGGCTATATTTAAATATTTTTGATTTTTAGAACCAAGTAGGATCGTATAAATGCACTAGCGGACCCGGACGCGGCTACGCCTGCTTCAACTATAAGAATATTTATTAAATATAATCATTAAATTATTTTCAATTTTCAATAGAATTAGTAAGAAAAAATAAGCTTAATTAAGCTAATAATGCTAATAAAAAATACTAATAAAAAATAATTAATAAGCGACGGTCATACAATGCCGCCCGAAGGCTAGGTCATTTCGAATCAGTAACATCTCCTTAATTATTTATTAGAATGTTATACAGTACACTATAATTTCAATCTAGATAAAAAGCTAAAAGTGACTATTATATTTATTTTCATATTTCATTTATTATATATTTCATATAATGACTATTATATTTATTTTCATAAGGATGAATATCAAAATGTCGCGGTAACGGTTGCGTAGCGACGCGACGGTTGTTATTAACATGGCAGAATAAATTGCATGTCAAATTAGAAAGTACTTTAAAATATATTAGTATATATGTGTAATGTAATGTTATATAGCCTATAGCACTTCTGAAGAATGCAGCTTTCATACAAAACAAAAACAATGTAAATCGAACCAGTAGATCCAGAGATCTTAGCGTTCAAACAAACAAACAAACAAACAAACAAACAAACAAACAAACAAACAAACTCTTCCGCTTTATTATATTAGTATAGATATAGATATTAAGAGACGCCACGTGAATTTTGCATAAAACTTTTACGTTTGATTTAAATTACATATTTGAAAATATGACTTTTTAGGTTGCTACAAGTAGGTATATTTCTTTAATATATCACAGAAAAAAATAAGATTTTCTGTTAATAGATAACATTTTACACAAAATATGTTTTTTTTATAAAATTTTGCGTTAAATGTACGTCAGTCATGTCTCGGTATAAACATTAAGATACTTGGCTCTCATAAAATAGTACCTAAAGTGTATTACTTTTTAAATAGTGAAAGGAGAAAGTAAAGGGCGCACCTGCTTAGAAATTATAACCAAAAAGAATAGAAAAGTTACTCTAATTATATTAATGTTACATACATTAATTACCATTTTTTTTTAATTTTCTTGTACAGAACAATTAATGGCCCTTCGCCATAATACTAAAACGACAAGCTTGGCTTGTTCGATGAAGCATCAGATTTGTTTTAAGTACATAGTTTAAATAGGGCCGTTGCACTAAATCATAATAACTTTCACCAATTCATAGACTCTCGTCGTTCTGTGACTTTATGATTTAGAAATAAAAAGAAATCAGATTCACGCTGTATTCCGCACACAGCAAAGTAGGCAGAGGGAACCTAGTGTTAGTGTTAAGTGTTATCAAATAAGCTACTAATACCAAATAAGCATTATTATATAAATTAATAATTATATATAATTAAATTATATTTAGTAAATTCGAATGAAAATTATTGAATTAATACTTATTGGAAATACGTCAACTCACACCCTAATAATTTTGTTACTTAATAACGTAGCTACCTTAATTAATTTTAATAATTGTTTTCTAGAATTATCTTTTGAAAAGAAAATATATTTCAACTAGCGACCCGAACACAGCTTCGCCTGTTTAAACATCCATACCTATATTATAAATTCGAAAGTAACTTTGTCTGTCTGTCTGTCTGTCTGTCTGTCTGTCCTTTACGCAATCAGGGCCAAACCGCTAATTTAATTGTAATAAAATACTCATATAGAGATACTTGAGGGTCCCGGGATGAACATAGGATACTTTTTTTTTCTCATATTTGTAATATTTTCGATATATATCAATATATTAAAATAATTAATTTGACAAGCAATATATTCCGCCATGTTAATAACAATCGTCGCTACGCGTTGCTAAGCAACGGCTTGCAAAGTTTGTTGTTTTAAGAAAACGTCACCCAAAGTGAGTTTGCTTAATGCATACATGGCGCGCGCCGAAATAGATTTGTATATATTAACAAAAATTAGATGATTTCTATAATTTGATATTCATCCTTATGAAAACAAATATAATAGTCTAGATGAAATGCTAAAACATTTCATCTAGATGGAAATTATAGTTTACTGTATAACATTATAATAAATAAGATGTCACTGATTCCAAATGACCTAGCCTACGAGTGGTATAGTATGACGCGAACGGGCAGATGACTTTGATGATTTTGTAAATTTTTATATATTTTCGAATTACTATTATTTTTGATGTAATTATTTGCTGTTTATAATTAATTTATCTCAGTTCGGTTATCTATACCGATGTTATACACTTAAAATATTGTAATTTTAATCATTTGGGATTTTATTTAATGTTGTTCGCAAAAATTAATAACTATTTAATATAGAAAAATGTTTAGTACGGGCGCACGGCAAACTTTAGGTACTTCTTCTAACATTAAGAATTTCCTTTAGTTACTTTTACTTCTTTTGTTTGTTCATTTCGGTTACTCAGATATTTTTTCTAATAATAAATCTCCACTTATTATTATTTTTTAACTTATTTTAATTATTTAGGCTTATATTTTCGCGGGTGTAGCCGCGTCCGGGCTCACTAGTATTATTATATATTAGCAAAATTATATCAAAAATATGTAAATATAAACTATATTAGTGTAAAGTTTAATATGATTAGTGTCTATTGCGTGAAAGTGGAACAAACATCTTACTTCACAAATTTACACTTTCACATTTATAATACAATATGAGTATGATATACCTATTACTTAAAATAAGATACTCCATTCCCATTAAGACATTTCCGTTTACGATTTTCCGCCGACTTTTGAAGGCATTACGTATTGAGTTGCGGAACTCAACGCCGCGTTTTGACTCGTTAACCGAGAAAATATTAAATATTTCATTTCCTCGAGTGAGCATCGAACCCACAACATATTGCGTTTACAGTCACGCTTTGTGCCTTTGCGCCAAGACTGGCCTTATTTTTTTAATCTTTATCTATAGGTAATGTAGGTACTCACTTATCATATGGCCGATTGCCCCATATGTGGGCGGCGGAGTTGACTAGCCAGGTGAAATGAAGCGACACCGTGTACCTCATGATGGCAGCCACATACCATGAATTCCACGGACTCTCATTCCATAATGCCACGGGAATCCAAGTTGGCAAAATAAAACAAAGTAACGGCATCACAAACAAATAAGTTCTGAAACAATGGTAAATTATTATGATATTAATCGTAATATGTATATAGATAGGTGCAAAGAAATAATAAACCAACCCAGCTGTAACTGTCATCCCCTAAAAGCTCTACGTAGAGGTTCGTTTTGCAGAAAATGATTGTTTTGCTTAGAATAGTCTCTAAATATATTTATATCAAAATAAGTTTCTAATATTTTTTTTATTTAATTTAACAAGTTTTACAAGTTTTTAAATCTCATAATATACATAATTACAAATTTAATGTTTTCATAATATTTAATTGAGATAATCGTGGTGCAGCGGCACAATGTATGTCGGCAGCGACAGTTGTAAGTTCGATTCCCAATCGTGGCAGTGGCGCAGTATTTGAAAGTGGGGAGTGTATTAACACTAGGTTCCTTAAGCCTACTCTGTTGTAAATGGGATACAGTATGAAGTTACAAAAATAAATATCTACTTCGAGGTATTCATTTGAGGACTAAGGCGGCTTAGTCCGCTTGAACTATGCGAATATTCATTAAATATATTTATAAAATTATTTTCAGTTTAGGGAGGAATTATAATAAACTGAAAATTTAAATAAATTAAATTAAATCTAACTCAAAAACGGATATCTTTAAAATCTAAATATGTAAATCATTTTTTTATTAAAATAATAATTTTAATTTGTTATAATCATTTAATTTTAATTTGAAGATTATTCTTTATTTTTCGTTATTTTTTTATGAATCAGGTGCATAATTAGTTTTATATTAACGGATGTTATAATTTTAATCTAATTTAATATAAGTATGGAGCAGTATTAATTGTAATTATTTCGTGATTTATTTTATATCCATAGACTACAATATCGCGAAAAAAATTATGAACAAACGGTGCTTATAATCTTACGGTGACATAGAAGTGTCAATTAGGCCTTACAGCTATATTATCTTTATAGCTGTATTATTAGTACCCACTACGATTTGAATTTGCAGAGCGTCACAGTGTAATAACGTAACAGTTGCTGGTTCGATTTCCATTCGGAGGAATGTATTATTTTCATGTCTTCGCTCTGGTAAGACAAACAACGCCACGCTGAGACATTTTGTTTAGAAAAAAAATGCAGAATGGGGGAAACGGAATATCTTAACAATAGATTCCATGTGCATGCCTTGTCCCAGACCCTATCTAAGAAGTAGAGTGTGAAGGTACAAAAAAAAATCATTTTCATTTCATTTCCATGGTATTAAGAAGACCTCTGGTTGTAAAACTTAAATATTTTTGTAAAAACAAATAAAATATGTATAAAAATATAATTTGATGATGAAAATGAAAGATGATTCAAATAACGTACCTATATAAAAAAATAAATTTACCTTTTCTGAAACATTACAATGGGATCTTTTTCAAGATCTGACATGTCGACTGAACCACCTTTTTCAAACACTTCCTTATGTTTTCTGACCATAAGCCATCCCATGTGAGAAAAGAAAAACCCACGGCGAGCATTATGTGGATCAGCATCTGTCTCCGTGTATTTGTGATGTACCCTATAAAAAATATTTAAAATTTGAATGTAAATTAATTCCATTTGGGTAGGCAGATGGAATCTAGTATTAAGACACTCCGCTCTTCACTTTCCGTCGAAACCTGGAGGCAATGCGTGTTGAGTGGCGGAACTGAACGCCGCGCTTTGCTTCGACTCCAGAGCGAACAAATGGAAATGTAAACTTGAATAAATATTTAATTTCTTCGAGTGGGGCTTGAACCCATAACCAGCCGCGTCTACAGTCACACTTTGTGGCCCTGCGCCACGACTGCCCTCAATTTGATTAATTTTAAACTTAAAATTACTTAGATATATATTAGATAGGTACATTACTTTAACATATTACTTATTAACATTAATATTTTAAAATTAATTATTTTATGCATATCAGTGTTTTTACCCATGCACTTTAAAATGTATTATTTTTAATTTATTAGTTTTTATTATTTTTCTTATATATACCTACAGAAAATATCAAAAATATTATTTTACGTAGGTATGTTGCTATATTTTTGTAGATGTGTATCAACGATATAATTTAAAGTAATTTTGCTAAAATAATTATAAAATAACACAATATGATTTTATGCTTCCTTATAATATTTTTCTCAAATAATTATACAAAGAATATGATTTTTTTCCAGCTTCACGTTGTATCCCGTATATCGGAGGCTAAGCAAAGGGAACCTAGTAGTGAAACACTCAATCGCCACCTTCCGCCGAATTTTCAAAACATTGCCTCTTAAGTGGCGGAACTCAACGCCGCTTTCTTGCCTTGGTACAAAGAAGACTACGATTTAATTAAAAATTTAATACAAAAAATAAGTTAATTCAGTTACCTATGATCACGCACCCATTCGTATATATGGTTTTGAAAAGCCATCGTTTGCATTAAAGCCAGGAACACCCTTAAAGGCCATCGCGCTTTATAAGCCCGATGCGCCCACAGTCTATGCGCACCCGCTGTTATACCTAATGCAGACATCGCCGCAAATAATAATGCTGCGAACAAAAAATTTATAATTAAGAATATAATAAAAATCTTACTTTAATGTAAGTAATAATTTTTAAGGTAAATACTAAAATATATATACATAAATTTATGTTTCTTATATACCGACAGATTGTTTAAACCTTTTAATAATTTAATGTACAACAAGTAATACAATGTAACATCTAAATAAAATTGAGGTGAGAATTCGGCGGATAGTGTGAAACGCAAGTGTCTTAAAGAGAACAGAGTGTCCTGACACTAGATTCCCAGATTTCCTCTGCCTGCCCTGATATCCTTTGCGAGATACAGCTTGATGAAAAAATATACAAACATTAACAAAGTAATTAATTAACTTACCAAATACGACAGTCGACGTCCATATTCTCCCGCTAAATATCAGGTAAAATGCATAAGCTGCGGCTACGTGAAGATATACAAATGCCAACACGTTTCTCCACACTATTTGCCATCTGAAAGTGCATAAAAGATATTATTTATTTTACGAAGTTGTTAGAGTTTATACAATTTTAAGTCAAAGTATATTTTATAAATATAGAGAGAAAGAAATAAATAAAAAAATATTATTTTTTGCTACATGCTGTGTCTCGCACATAAGAAGGTAGGTAGAGGGAACCTGGCAACTTGACATGAAAACACTTCCGTTCTCCACTTTCCGCCGAATCCTCGAGTGACGAACTTAATGCCGCGCTTTGCTTCGTTATTAAACCCAAGCAATGAAAAAATACATTTTCTTTCCCCGAGTGGAAATCGAATCCGCAACCGTCATGTTACAGTCACACGCTTGTCCCGGGCGCCATGACAGTCTCACCCAATATTCACCTAATGAGTAACGAATCATCAGTGATTACGTACACTGTGCAACATGTGGTGTCAACTGCATATCTACGCGATATTTTAATTTCCTTGTTTATATATAGAACATAATTAGTAAATCAACACCGATATAATTATCCTAATTTATATCTTATTGAAAAGTATTTTTTGTTCGGCGGGATAGAAAGGGGGATCTTAGTGAGATACTTCGTTCCCCCATTTTCCACTGAATTATTTAGAGAATACGTGTTTTCTTTTCAATTTCACGTGGGAATCGAACCCGATTCGAACTACTGCGTTTACAGCCAGAAGGAGTATGCACTACGAATAAGTTATTTTATTTTATTTGTAGCAGGGCACAGAGGGAACTTAGTGTTAACACACTCCATTCTCCGCTTTCCGTCGCCCACGGCCAATGCCTCGTGTTGAGTGGCGGAAATATTAAATATTACGCTCCCCCGAGTGGGCATAGAACCAACAACCGTCGCGTTTACAGTCACGCGGTTGTGCTGCGCCACGACGGTCATAATAATAATATAAATATATAAATAAATTTTAAAATAATAAATTCTTTATACTTACTCGTAGTCTCTCCTCTTGCCTTGTGTAATTAGAGACGGTGTATTGCAATCTGCTTTCGCGTAAGAGCCGTTTGCACGTAGAAAGGTAGATGCTGTCATCGTGCTCAGTGTTCTTATCTGCAAATTGCGTTATTTTGTCATCATGATAATATTTTTTACAGGCCAGCCGTGGCGCGGGGCATAGACATGCGAATATAAATGTTACGGATTGTGGGTTCGATTCCCAATCAAGGAAAATAAATATTTAATATTTTCATTTCTTCGCTCTGGTAACGACGTAAAGCGCGGTGTTGGGTTCCGCCACTCAACACGCAATGCCTCCAATGGCGGAAAGTGGAGAGCGGAAGTGTCTTAATGGCAACGGAATATCCAAACACTGGGTTCCCTGCTATGTGCAGGATATATTTTTTATTTAAATGAGTTATGTGACGAAGTAATATTTTTTTTATGGTACAGTAACTAATTAATTTTCTACCTCTTTCAAAAAAGCCTCTCTTTGACAAACATTTGCATAAAATGAATTTTGGAATTGCATTACATTACCAGGAAATATTGTTATATTAACAAAAGGAAAATATGTATATTAATAACAACTAATATAAGGATAAAAAGCTATTAGTGTATGTTACAATTATCAGGAAATATCAAAAAAATAATTAAATATAATATTTTTTTTTCTGAATCAATGGGTAAAGAAATAATCTATACTAATATTATAAAGATGAAGTTTATTTGCATGAATGCGCGTTTTCCAAACACGTACAAATTGCTAATTTGCTATGAATTTTTTTCTTGGTGTTAGATAATCCATTTATCGAGGAATTAAATCCAAAAAACGAGGCAAAACACGGTGATGAGTGTAATGAGATATGTCATTCAACACGCAATGCCTTCAGAATACGTAAGCTACAAAAGACTTAACAGGCCTACAATAAGTACTTAACTACGGAGATGAAGCCGCGGGTAAACCCTAGTTACAAAATAAAAGGGATACTTATCTAAAACTCGATAGCTACGCATGTTACAGCCATGTGCTACAAGGAATATGTTATTATAAAAACATCAACTTAAAATAATTGTCGCGCAATTTTAACATAATTATAGAAAATATAAATATATTATAATAAATAAGTACTTTGGAGCACGTATAGTTTATGACAATGTCATTTACTTTTCGTTTAAATACATACATTTAAACTTTGCCATAATGTTTTACTTTTGATTTCAATACAACAATATTATTATTCGTTACAATTTTTTTAAAAATTTTTTATTACTTAATTAATTTAAAAATGAAATGAGAATGAATTAGAATAATAAATTAAACTAAATTAGTACACAAGATGAAGATATATACTTATAGTAAACCTACAAAAGCTAAAATTTTGTTAAACGTATTGAGTATAGCATCTATTAGTATAACCGCGACGTACCAGTAAAAGAATAACGGTATAGTTCCAAACTCACAGTATAATTGTTCATATCTATAATGCTAGGTTTGTTGATTTTGTATGCTATTATTATAGCAATATGACCTGTATTCTTATTTTATTTAGCGACTATTTTAACACTTAGCAGACCACATAGAAAGTACAGTTTCTTTTGCCATTACTGCTATATTCGAGATATGCTACAATAACAACAGTAAGAGAAATCTATAACCAAAAAGAATATGAATAAAAGTATTATAAAAGTACTTCAGCTATTTTATGAGCTCACATTGCGGTACTGCCTAATTGGGCGCGAAGATTAAAATACGTTCTCAGCATCATTTGTATAATGTTTTTCTCGAGTTATTTTACAAGCGAAAAGTTAGTTAGCTAGTAATTAGGGAGAAATTGTATATAAATTCACAAATTCGTTCTTGTCGTGGGGTTTTGCTGCGAAATGTTTCTAATTAGTTCTTTTGAAGTATGAAATTTTGATGAAAATATCTTTTCCTGATTTGAAAATATAATTTAAAATATTTTTCTTAATTATTATTTATTTATTAACTCTTTATCACGTAACACGTTACTAACAGTAATCAAGAGGACAACTAACGGTCTCGATAGTTCAATAAGGACTAATTGTAATAAAATTAAATAAAATTTACTATCAAAAATATTATATGTACAGTACAGTTAATTACAAAAAATAACTAATTAAGCCTACATACAAGTGTATGCTCTGGTATTAAGAACGCCGGTAACCATTGTCAGATTTGACTTGTGTTATCGGTACTAGCGCTCTAGCAAAATTGTTAGAAATTTTAAAAATGATCTGATTAACATAGGGAACTTTGTAATCTCATAACTTATCTTTAGAAAACTTTACAAATATCCGGTTAAGTGCCATACTAAAGGGGTTCCGTACCAAATCCAATATTGTAACTTAACGGAAAGTACAAGTAATAAAAGTAAAAGGGCTTGTAGCTGGTACGTAGTCCGTTTCATACAAAATGAGTATAGTAATGTGTACTAATTTATCTACATTAACTTATAAATTATTTAGATAATATGATATTTACTTAGAACTGTCGATAACCCTCATTATATATAATTCATTGTGATCTGGCTCATATCTGCACTTTCCTTTAAAGTTATTAGAACTACCGTTGATTAGGAGATATTTAGGAGCAAACGAAATGATAATTGTAATCTTAGTAAATAAATAAATATGATTAAATATTCCTGATATTTCGTTCCTGATTTACTAAAAAGCAAGACATTACCATTTTTCTTGTAGAATTTCAAGATGATATCACTTAATTGCGAGAAAACATTAACGTACGTAATGTTGGAGTAGAACAGTATCTGATTAATATGATATATTAACAAAACGTACAAAAATTTGAACATAGCGGCATATTATTTTTTTTTTTATAAAAATATTTTAAGGTGTATTTTTAAAGTAGCCAGTTTATAGCATTGTAAGGTAGGTGGGGAAACATTTATTGTCAATACACTTCGTTTTCGTTTTCGATCGGGATATCGCGTGATAGTGATATAGATACCACTTATCACGTAAATTGTTCTCACTCGTATTTTCATTTATCACACCGGGAAAATTAAAATAACACATTTCCTCTATAACGAATCGAACCATCAACCATGGCGTGTACAGTGGGACGCTTTGGCCTCATTGATGCATATTATATAATGTTGTAATTATATGTATATAATAAATATATATATTTGTTTCAAATCGATATGAGCATATCTTTCTTGCAGTATTCTCTTGTTCTTGCTTTGTTTGAAACATACAATAAGCTTTATTTGAATTATTCCCACATTTTTTTTTACAATTATCTAATGAGGTTGAGTGACCTTCAACGAAGCTATTGATATTATTAAATATTAGATAACTATTAATTTATTCGTATGTGCCAATATTGATAGGCGTGATAGGGAAGTGTATGTGGGAATTGTATAGTGCATAACCCTATACACGCGGCTGTTGTGGATTCGATCCCCATTCGAGGTAATATATTCAAAATGTTTATATTGTTTACATTAATTGAGAAACTTTTTTTTTACAATGTCATTATCAATTTACTAAAGAGGATAAAATATGTAATAAAAAATTAAGATAGCCTAATTACAAAATTTTATAATGTTTTAATAAACGTATTTAGTAAATTATATTATTTATTTTCCTAAAATCAATATCTCTTGCACGAAAAAATACAAAATACAATTTTAAATGATTACCAATTCGACCTTCACGATAAACCGACGTATCATTTTCATATATACATACAAACATAATACCGCCAATAGTTTGACAAACTTTTACTTCCTCTGGAAGAAAAGTAAAAAAACGAAACCTGTTTTCCGTTGACCTCGACTCGGACGCGTCAGCTCCAAGCACTTTCACCTGGACGACACTGGCTGTACCTACTCTAGTCATTGAGACCGACAGCCTCCGGCGGTAGCGCAGACCAGAAGAATACACCGTCACTTTTTACAGTTAAACGGTTAAACTAACAACGCTTTCGAATGATTGCAATTACGATTTGCACTTCAGTTAAATGTTCATATTTTAAAAGCATCATAAATTTATATTGTGTTGGAATTTTTAAGATGAATACGGTATGTGTTGGTTATGAAAGACCATTTTTTTATTGAAAATTATTTTCTTGGCGTTTATTTTAGATGTTATGTAATACTCTCATATAGGAGCAACAAAAATAGACAGGCTTCTTAAACAATTTTGGTGTAATTTTCGAACTAATGCTTAAGAAAACTAAAATTTATCTAAACAAATAAAAGAAGCCAAGCTAAGTTTAATGAATATGACAAAAAAATATATTTGGAAACAAATCATAAGACGATTTAAGCAAGCGCACTCGTGTAAGGCTTAGAGGCGCGCTTCCTCACGTGTTAATAGCGAATTTAATCTGTTATGTAATCAAAGCAAGTTCAAGTTTATATTTAAAATCATGTATTTTATATTAGTTTATAAACATTAGGAAATAATCTTTTTTAGAAGCTTCACGCTTTATCTTTAGGCAAAGGTTCTCCACTTTTCGCCTGAATTAGAGTAGAGCAGTGGTACTCGACCCAAGTAAAGGTAGGGAAATAAAAACATTCATAGCCAGGGAACCGAACCAACGGCTCTATCTCAGTGCGCCGCAATGGTAAACATATTATTTTATATTTCGTATCTATAAAAATATACAATTATATGAATTTATGGTTTATCATTCTCAGACTGGACGTTTATTTCGTAGTGAGCTTGAGCTTCACGCTGTATCCCGCAGACAGCAGGTTAGAAAGAGGGAACCTAGTGTTAAGACACTCCGTTCCCAACTTTCCGCCTAATTGAGTCAATACAGAGGAACATATTTTTGTCTTGACAATAAAAACATAAGAATACTCGAATTTACTATACATAACTATTAAGATAAATATTTATAATGTTAAACTTGTAACACAGCCCAGAATACGTAGAAACTAGTTTTACATTACCGTTTACGTTTTCATTTTCATTTCATACTCGTTTTCTCTGATTTATAATTATATTCCTATGAATCACTCAACAGTGAGAGTTAAAATAGAAATATTTTTTATATTTTTCTAAATTTATAACATTTTATCAAATAATTTATCAATAATAAAAAATTAATTATGCGGTGTTTGTTTATAAAAACTTTCTTTTCACTATTATAAAAATTCAAATAACCTACAACATTTTTCCTTCAATATACAGCTATTTTATAAAAATATAATTTATTAATGAAATACACGAAATAAATATGTATGTATTTTTTAATGGATAAACAACAAATATTAAAATAAAATATACATTTATTTGTAGTTCAAATATTTATATTTACAATTTTATTTGGTATTTGTTGTATTTAAAAAAATATTTCAAATTAATCCACTCTACGTATTAAATACAAATATAATCATTTTTTTGTCCTCACAGAATATTTCTTGTAAGTTATATGAAACAGTCATTAGCGTCATAGGCCACAACACTATGACATTTTAACGTTCTTTCACTACTCTTTCATAATAATGCTTTGGTCAATATTCGAGAAAATTCTAGTATAATAATCATATATTTATATATTTTTTTTCTACTTATTGATTGAGTTTCTATTTATTTTAATACAAGTAAAGCTAACAATAAAAAGGGCACATGCACCTGTAAGCGCGACCGGCTGTGGATTTGATTCCCATTCGAGGAAATAATATTTAATATTTTGATTTTCTCAACAAGCAATGCCTCCAGTAGTCGGCGGAAAATGAGAACTTAAATATCTTAAAGAAACGGAGTGTCTTAACAATAGTTTCCCAGGTTCCCTTTGCCTAGCCGATGTGTGTGTGGGATTTGGCGTGAAGATTGGGATTCCGTCCGGGCACGTTTCCTACCATTTACGCCGTCTACAAACGTGATGATGCATTCGCAGTACGCTTGTACGCAATTTATTTGTAAATATACAATATATATATGTGTAAATAATAGTATTATTTACTCAATATAGCCCTTGGTGGCGCAAGCACGGAGCCACGATAACAAAAATAACAATGGATGTAACTATTATCGTATTTTTCGACATATGTTTGTTTCTTTTTACCCAATCAAATAAAAACAAATTACCTGGGTTTTCAGCATATAGCAGAAGAGTTTCTTTGGTTGAGCGCTAAAATCTCAGTAATCTTTTCGTGTGGGATAGTCCATTTATCGAAGGAGAGCTTATAATTTATATGTATATTACGTACGTCTCATACGTCGTACGTCCTTGGATACCCCGTTAGAGATGCAGCGTAGAGTTAAGTAATATAAGTCTCAATGTATCGAGTCTTTTGAGGTAGTACCTCCTAAGAATGTGTCATACGTCATACACGGCTCTTAGCTATTGTCACAAAAATATCATCATCACCATCATCAGGCAGCAGCTTTTTCATCAGGTTGGCAGCAGCCTTTTGACAATCACTGATTTGTTTCCACGTCAATCGGTCCTACCGCCTGATTCGATCACGTTGGGAAATACCGAGTATTGGTTTCTCTATTTTTCACTTTACCGCTGAGCTTTCTTATGAGACTCATGGGTTAGCGGCCACAACACATACTTTCATCTTCAAGCAACTTTTTGTAGCTTCAAAAGAAAAGATAATAAATAATAAACGTAATGGCTCATCAAGTATATATATATGATTTTATACAAATTTACTGTCTATTACAGAATGTGGGTAATGAGCATACTATGTCAATAAAACAACAACCACCTGCACCTTTTAAATTTTTGTATCAGTTTACAATTATCACTTGTTGTAAGTGAGGAAAGTACAGTGAAAGTTAACTTTTACACTTATGTGCGAAAAGGTTAATATTTTTGTTTTGGTAACCTTTTCATATGAAATTGATGTTTTTGTTTAATTTTGAACGTATATATATGTGTGAAATTTATGTTGCAAAGCTTGTTTACAAAAATAATTAAATTTGTTTGTTTTATAATTTACTTATCCCATCCATAAGAGGACAACACCGTTAAAAATAAATAAATATAGTTAAAGTCAACAAAATTAAAGAAACAATTTTACGGGACTAAAATAAAATATATATACAGTAGGTACCTATTTATAAGCCAGTTTGACTTTTATGGGTTCCTTACTTTTACAAATGGAATCAAAAACAATATCAACATCATGAAATATATGAAACATGACAAAAATACTCGAAACCCCTAATAAAACGTTCTAAATCCTATATCTTATAAAACAAAGTCGCTTTTCGTGTCTGTCTGAACTTTCTAACTCTTCTTCTTCTAAATCACCCCACGGATTTTGATGCGGTTTTCAGCATTAGGTCGAGTATTTCTCAGGGAAGGTTTATATATAGTTTATTACTTGTACATTCTTATGTAACTTAACATAAATACGATAAATGTGTATAAAGTCCTACCCGTTGATAGACTTTCGCGCATGCGTACCTACTAAAAAATCCTGGCTGTGTAAAATGCGGGTTGCATTAGGGTTTAATTAATTTTCACATTATCTTAAGTGCTTTGCAAACATACATTATATGAATAATCCAGTAGTAAAAGCCGGCGAAGCCGCAAGAGGGTCGCTAGTTAAATATAAAATATGAATTTCTTTTTAAAATATCAAAATTACAAACAAAATGCTAAGACGTAAACGAATCATATTTGGATATATCTTTTGGTGTAGTTAACTAAGAAGTTTTATATTTTGCGCTCCAAGAAAATATAGGCGTCTCCCTGCGTTTATGACTCGACTACTACTTCGACTCTTCCCTAAAAATATTGTTATATTCAATTAATTAGAAAAAAATCCTAATTTCCGTATTTAAAGGTGCGTAAATTATTTAATAATATATTTTTGAAAAATAAATTTCTTATCTAATAATAGATAATATTAAAGCAACATTATATATGTAGGTACAAGTACAGCTTTTAAGTAGTGTATGACATTTAATTATATTTAAGCGATTGTTATTAAAAAAATATATTCAAAATATTTTATTTTTAAATATTTTGTATAAGATAAGTATCGAAATATATGCATATACAATTGTACGTACGTCACATAAATATTTACTGGCCAAAGTAATGATTGCTGACAATTCTAAATAGTAGTTTAAGATAATATTTTATTTTTGTTTTACACCTCGTTCGGCCTAGATAAAGTTGCTCGTAAAATACAACACAAAGAGGAAAACATATTAGAATAATATAAAGAGAATTACGCAACTATCATGAATTTGAATTGAGTAATGAAAAATGTAACTTCTTACTTGTCTTAAAAATATAACTTCTTATTTTTAATAAAAGGATTTGACTTTTTATTATAACTGCAAAAAAATCTATATCGTGATACTATCGCAGTACCTATAGACGAAATATTGTAATGTTTGTATGTTGCAGTATAGAATTCACACACCAATATCGTTGGGGCGGCAATTGCCTTTTAGAGTTCGGCATCGCAAACGATTCTTTTGTATTAGGTATATATAGAGATTTTCACGCATTTGCTAGCTGGGGACCTCTAACTTTTGAACTAAGACGGAGAAAATAAAAAAAAATGATTAAACCATTCAATAGAATTTCCAAACACAGATCGTTTTAAAAAAATTGATATCGTGGCTTAAGAGATATAATAAGTCGAATTGAGAACCTCCTCCTTTTTGAAGTCGGTAAAGAATTGCATATGTGGTGATAGTGGGAATATAAGAATAAGAATTGCATAGGTAAGTTTTTTATATTTTGTTTGCTGCTACGGAACCCTTCAATATGAATATAATAAATGTTAATTTAGGCAACTTATATAAATACGAAGAATAAAATGAATGCTTTAAAATAATTTAAAAGAATGTTACTTTTTATTTTTTGTGAAGATTCGACATGCGTTTTAAATAAAGGCAGCGAACGATAAGCTTGTAAACCTCAAACGACCCTGTAACGGTTACTATTATAAAACACTACACCCACTTCACGATGTTGTAGCTGTATAAGAAAAAAATAAATATTTCAAATTCATAACTTGGAAATAATATATCTTTTTCCTTATTTCCGCTTCTTCATGATACATACTTATTTTTATATTCGAATTTCTTTTAACCGACTTCAAAAAAGATTAAGTTATCAGTTTGACAAGTATTATGTGATATTGTGGGAATTGAAAGAATATTTAAGTATCATACGAATCTATTTATGCTTTTTAGCACGTGTGCTAATTTTTATATGTTTGTATGTTTGTTCACAAATTACTCGTAAGCTAAAAGTCTATATACACTTACCATCTTAGGTGATTTACAGTCATTTAGTTTGTAGTTGGAATGGCTTTAAAGTATAAATATTATAAATCACAATTACAAGTACTTGCTTTTCAAGTGAAATCATTCAGTTTCATTTTGCTGGTACGAAGCTTTTGTCCATACATTTTTGCTGTTTAAAATTCTAAACTATGTAGTTCGGTAGGTTAGTTATATACGAAAACACATGGGTTTAATAGGTAGCTATTTGAAATTAATTTAATATTAACAAATTAATTTTATTATAATAGTCATTATGTAACTATGAAAATAGAATCTTTCTTATAGTATAGATACATAATAAATGTCATTTGCTATGCAATCATTAAATTATTATTGATGCTCTATTATAATATAACTTAATTAATTACCTTTATTTTTAGTAGCTAAGATCATTTGAAAATCACATAATAAATGTTAATCAGCTTACAAAGTTTTAATTTTCTACTTAATTTAAACATACAACGTGTGTGTATGAAAATATGTATATATAAAAAAAAGATGACCGCAGCATTATTATAAAAAGTAAACCTCTTATTTCATAGACATTCTTATTTTTTTTAGATCTTGACACAAATTTAAGGTAACCTCAATTGATCGTATTATTAAATGCACTGTCATGTACTCGAAATAAGTAGATACGTTTTAAAAAAATGTATTTAACGTGACCTCATTCGAAATAGATATTTAATTAACTCTAACGCACCCGACCTACTGCTGCGTCGATATACAAGAGTTGAAGAATATTCATTGTCTGATGATGAAGAGACCAAAGCAACGAATAAATTGATTCAAATCTATTCGATGTTATGATAGAAACGTATTTAGAATCGATGTTTTTCAGATAAAAATATCACGTTTCATTTTTAATATAAGATTTTATTTTAACTAACATCGGAAAAAGATATAAAAAAATACAGTTTATTATTAAATTGTAAACTGTTTTTACAAAGTAATTCTTTGGTTAAAATAATTTAAAATTTTAGTAGTGGTAAAATCTAATTAAGCCATTAGGTTTTTCTTATAAGTTGTCTCGAAAATTCAGAGCAAAAAAGAGGAATGGAGTATCTTTACACTAAGTTTTCTCTGACCACCTAGCTATTTGCGGAATGTGGCGAAAATCAAGTAGATACACTACATAAAATATTGAAATCAGACAACTTTCGTTATTATATTATCTTAATCTACGTTATACATATATATAAGTTAATAAATAATTTAAGAAAAGTTAAAATATGCATAATGTATATTGTCCCATTTGTAGAAACTTATGAAAACAGACACATTTGTTTGACAAATCTCAAAGACTATTTGTCGTAGTGTACAAACTATTCGTGCGGCGCAGCGTTTAGTTCACCAGCCTGCGGTCACATCTTCATTGATTGTTTCTAGCTTCAGTGGCCTTCGCTTCCCCGATCAAAGTTACAAAATATCATATATCTCTGTTCTGTGTTGTATAGTAAATATGAACAATATAAATAGTTTTCCTATTGTTCAGTTTCTATTAAAAGCCTTAAAGGATTCAGATATGAGTGAAATTCCATTTATTGTACACCAGACGGATTATGGAGGATATAATATTGGTTATAATTTTAAAAATAGTACGATAAGCGGCTTTATCCCTAAATAAGCGATTTCTTCTAAGAGAGAACTAATGAAATGGAAAGGCGTCTACTAAGTAAATTAATATGTAAATACTATAATACTAAGTAAATTAATAAGAAATATACATACATATATAAACAATTAATTTAAATAGGTTATACATTTTGTTTTAGAAAAACGCCATATATAATCTCTAATAACAATAATTGTAATCGGTGTGGTGTTTGTTTAAAGCAGTGAAACTATAATATATTTTTAAAATTCTTTTGTAAATATCGCTGATATTATCTCAATCAATGTATGAGTTCTAAATATTATTAAATGGCTACTTCTTAGTTAAGAAGTTTATGTTGACGGGGATTGCTAGTACATACCTACATAGTATAATGATATAATTTAAAAAAAACCTAATAATTATAGAAAATCATACAATATTTAATGGAAAATAAAAGCGTTTATACTTTAACAAAAGATTATAATATATCTAGAGAAATGCAATAAAAATAATTCTCACAAGAAGCATTCGCTCGAGAGAAATTAGTGATAATATTGTTTCTAAAAACGTTATCTACAAAATACATAATTAGCCATATAATAACATATCTACTTTGCGTTGGATTTATGAATCAATATGAAGAATATTAGAAATTTCAGCCGGCCTTGTTATTTCAGCATTAACAGTAATTACATAACAGAATCGGCGATTAGTGCACCTTTATGCATTTACAGGCTAATTATAAGTATATTTTCATTAACTCGCGTGGTTGTGATAATGAACTTTGAAAGAAATTTTTAACTATTTGTCTTTTTTCTTATCCTTTCTTTTATTACGAATAAATTATCGAAATTCTACTATACTATACTCGATAATTTATACAGTTAAAAAAAATAATATAATAAGTTCCTATACTTACTAAACGTTAAATAAAATATAATAACATTTAATAATTTCACACATAACACACTAATATGTTTTTTTATTAATTTTAAAACTAAAAATTTTGATATTTTTTTATAATATGTCGTTGCAATGATTTTGAATGTTATTGATGTAAAACGAAGCTTACTGACCTTCCAAGCTGAACCAGCACGCTGCACTCATTCACTCACTCTCACGCCACTACGTACCGACCTGCGCGCGCGCATTCAGCGAAGCTTTGAGCCGCGCGCCGGCGACGCCTTCTACTTATAGTTTCAGATGCACCGCGTAACACTTTCCCCTACCAACTATTTATATATTATTTTCTCTTTTAAGATTTTAGGAATGTAATTGTGTATTAATATTTTGTACAAGTTAAAAGTTAACCCACTCATGTTTTGGGGACTTCTTAAGCTGTCACATTGATCCAATGCTAAACTTATAAAATATTATTTTATTGAATTAAGCGAGCGGAGCGCTCTACTGGAGACTTTTTACTCTCTTTGTCACCAATAGGCTCCCAAACGGTTTGACCGATTGAGATAAAAATTGGCAAACATGGATTTAGGCGAAAAATTCAAAAATTCATTTCTCGCTTCGTTCAACATGTTAACACTACCGTAATTTTACGAGCGCAACGAGTTAAAATTCCAAAAATCCTAACTTAAATAATTATTTAGTGCTGTTGCACTTGCAACAGAGTAGAAAAACCGAAAAATTTTCTCAGTTCAATTCATCGATTCTCTGTCTAAGTCCAGTATTGATATATTCTAGGAGATTTTTATATTCATTAATTCTAAAATTAGAACCCAAGACGCTTTAGCATTTACATATAAAATATAAATTATAATTTAAAGATATGAACGTCTTTTAGTCAAGATCAAGGAACAAAATTATTGCCAATGTAAATACAAATTAATTTTATTTGCTTATTAATTATTAACATACGAGTACATATATGCTTAGTTATTTCATGACACTTTTAAATATAAACTTCTCCAGGGTGTATCAATCGATATAAAAAATCTTTGCATCATTATTTGGAATAATTATACAGTTACTGTTATATTATCATAAAACAATACAATTTTTAATTAATATTTAAATTTGTCAACCTTATAAATGACAGTCCCGAAATATTACGAAATTAGCTTAAATTAAATTATCAGAACCGACTCAAACTTGACAGATTACGGAATAACTTGACAAAAAGGAAACCTAATGTAAAGAGTTAAAAGACACCGTTCCCTCTTTTCCCTCCTTCCGTTCCCTCTTTTCTTCGAGGAGAAATTAAAAAATTGAATTCTTTCGCGTGGTAATTGAATCCCATAATCGTCGCGTTTACGCTGTGTCGCTGGGCCATGACGGCCTCATTGTTTGGCACCTAAATTAAATTAATAGTAAAATAATATCACATCCAAAAGAAAATGAACAACCTTATAAACACAGTCACTAAAATAAATATTTGGTTCAATTTTGGAAATTAAACATAAGGATAAATAGAATATTAACAACAGTTTTTATATTATTGCTAATTCTTAAATTTTATTGATATCAAATTACAATAAAAATATTTTTATTGTAATTTGAAATAATAAAAAAAACCGTTTAAGTATGAGTCTGATTCGTCCACCGAGGCTTCCGTACCAATTTCAGGAGTGTAAGTCAAGGGTAGATATAATTTATAAAACTTGACAAACTTATGTGCACTCATTTTGTATGAAATGAACTATTGTAACTACCTAATGTTAAGACACTCCGTTCCTCACTCACTGCCGAATCCTGGAGGCATTCCGTGTTGAGTGGCAGAACTCAACGCATCGCTCGACACCAGATAGAACCCAGAACCGTCGCCTTACACTCACACCCTTGTGCCGCTGCGCCACGATGGCCTCAACTATTATTCTAAGTTACTAATTATTTTTCTGTCTAATACCTATAAATTTTCACGTTTACATTTCATAATTGTAGAGGCACGGGAACTACCTACTCTATAAGTGTCGATTACGGGGTTAATTTTATACAAAATGCAACAAAATCGATGCACAAACGCTCGTATATTTTGATTGCAGTGACTTAAGAGACAAGATTTTTATTGCGATTCAGGCTTTAGAACCCTGAATATTGAATATAATTTCTGCATGATACCTTCACGCTATATTGATCAAGACCATTTATATCAATAAATGGTCTTGATAGGCATACAGACGGACAACAAAGTGATAGGAGTACCGGTTTTACATTTTGAGGTACGGAACTCTAAATATATGAACACGGACATAATAAAAGTGATGTTAAATTACAAATATTTTTATTCAGGGATATATTGTGTACTTACTATAGCATAAATTGTCCCTTTATATGTAAGGTTTTTTGATACAAGGTGATCTAAAGTGTATGGAGCTTAACATGTATTTTTGCAAATCTAAGCCCACCCATCCAAATAAACAAGGCCTAATTTCAATATTGTTATATGTATATCTATACACATATTTAATTACAATTATGATTTGATTCAAAATACACGTGTATTTTAAATAGTTTTAAAAACTGCAAAATAGGAATCTTGAAAAAAATTCATTGGTTAAAGAGTAGGTCTCGACTGTTTCCATTCTAAAGAACTTTTGGTCTTGATTTTGTCAGACTTCTGTAAAAGGATGAGGTTGTTATCAATTCAACTACTTTTTACATAAGTTAATACCTCAGTAGTCTTAAGGCCAGTCGTGGCACACGAGCACACAGTGTGACTGGTTATGGGTTCGCACCCCATTTGAGGGAATCAAATATTTATTTTAATTTATATGTTCATTTCTTCGCTCTATTCCTCCATTTAACAGGCAATGGCTCCAGAATTCGACAGTAAGTGGAGTACGGAGTGTTGATTCCCTCTGCTGACCCGCTGTGTACAAGATACATCATAAAGCTGAAAAATGTGTACGTAAAATTGACATCAAAAATTAACTTTCTTTTAGAAAGGTATATGTGTACATATGTATGTACAATGTATACAAGGGAATACAAGAAAAAAAACAATGATGTATCCAAAACCAAATATGAATGAAGCCATACATTTGCATGTTTGACGTCAAAATATATTTAAGGATTTGCCCTTATATAACCTAGGCTTCAGGAACAAATAGAACATTTAAATAAACAACCACATACAAGTATGTGTACAATATATTTCAAGGTTATTGACAATCTATGGAGGATGTAGATAAACTTTAATACACTTTTACGTAAACTTCGTTTTAGCTTCAGGCATATAAGTAATCAAGAGTTTCGCTTATTAGTTTTCAATCTTCTTTACTTTAAAGTAATTAAAACATTATTTGAACAATTTATCCTGTTATTTTTAATTTAAGTTTGTGCATCAAGTTTTTATTCTTTTGATGTTACCAACATTTAAAATAATATTTATATTAGACTAAATAATATTATTCAAACTTCTTTTGTTTGAATGTTTAAATAAAATAATTTATATTTTTCCTTGAACTAATAAAAAAAGATCCATTAAAGCAAAATGCATAATTAACAGCAATTAAATATTTAATATTTTTTTTATCTTTATTAGTTAACAAACTAATTCTAAACTTAATCAAAGATTATTTGATTTTTTATGCTTATTTTATTCTGGGCAAGTATGGACCGCCATATGTATGATTGTTGAGAATTTGACCGAAAATATTTTGACTACGTCGACTGCAATATCGCAGTGGGATTCATTGAAGAATTTTATAGAACTTCGGTGTAATCACATTCTACCCACTTCATTTAGAAGAACATATGGATAAGTTACACAACACGCAATGCTTCCAGAATTCGGTCGAAAATTGGGGAATGACTACAAGTAGGATATTAATTTTTATCTTTTGAGAAACTTATTTTTTCAAAAATTTTTAAGCTTTTTAAACTACTGTTTATTTATTTAAGTACGGCATGGTTCTTTAACTATGGCGTTCGGAGCGTGCCAGTTGAGCACATATCACTTAGCCAATGTCTCTTTGTAAACGTTAGCATATTTTTAAATGATAGTGATTATTTAATTTAAATCTGCGCTTACCTAAAAATGTACAAAAAAAATATAATTAAAAGATAATATCTAGGAAATTAAATTACTTTAGTCATAAAATAAAAATTTAGAATAAATTTTCATAATATAGAAATGTGCAAAAAGAACCTTAAGTAAAAAAAAATAAAACTTCAAAAATTCAAGTGTAAAATACATAAAAAAAATATATATATAGGTACTTAAACAAATATATAATCTATGAATCAGCTTCACGAACGGAGTGTCTTAACACTGCCTCCGCCTACCTTGGTGTGTGCGGGATACAGCGTTAGCTGATTTAAATATAATCTATACATATCAAAATATGAAACGTAAAAAATATAGATAAATAGGATAAATAAAATAATATTTATATATTTTATTTAGCTATTTCTAGTTTAATGACAATAAGCTTAAATATTAAAGTCTTGGTTTTCAATTTTGAATATCGATTAATCGTGACTGCACAATATTATATTTTTATTCATCAGCCTATCGCCGTCCACTGCTGAACGTAGGCCTCCCTCATCAAGCGCCAACCATCCCGGTCTTGGGCTTCTCGCATCCATCCGGTGCCAGCCACCTTCTTTAAATCGTCCGGCCATCGTGCTGCAGGGCGTCCTACACTACGCTTGCCTAAGCGCGGTCTCCACTCTAGCACGTATCGGCTCCATCGACCGTCGGTACGTCTGCAGTTCCACTTCAGCGTGCTGATTCTTCGTACAATGTCAGTGACTTTGGTTCTCTGGCGAATCGCTTCATTGCGCATCCTATCTGCCAGAGAAACTCTGAGCATTGCGCGTTCCATCGCACGCTGAGCAACCTTGAACTGGTGTACCAGCCCTACGGTGAGTGTCCACGTTTCAGCTCCGTAGGTCCTGACAGGTGGGACGCACTGATTGAAGACTTTTGTCTTTAGGCACTGTGGGACAGACGATTCAAAAATGTGGCGGAATATTATATTAATTGTTGTAAATATTTTATTAAATGTATCCCAAAATGTAAAAAAATAAGTAACAAAAGAAAAAAATGTTCAGGTATAAAAAAAAACGATAAATGATTTTCCGAAATAAACGATTTGAGTTTGAAATTGATAAAATAAAAATATATGAAATGTTAATTGTTTAATGTTAATAAAGAATTGTAAAAAATAAGATTCAGACCCAAAATAAATTAAAAACAGATAGGTATATATGAATAAAAACGTGTTGTTAAGTAAAAAGAAAAGGAAAGATAACTACAAAGATATTAAAAAATATATTTTTAGTTGTTAAAATTTTATTCAGATAACATTTATAAATTCAGTAGATACCTACGGTAATTATTATTTTTTTCAACATCACGCTGTATACCGCATATATCAAGGTAGCAGCCTAGTGCTAATACACTCAACTCGCGACTTTCCACCGAATTTTGCAGGCATTTTGTGTAGAGTGGCTGAACTCAACGCCGCGGTTTGCCTCGACACCAGAGCGAAGAAATTAAAATATTAAATATTTCATTTCCTCGTGTGGAAATCGAATCCACGACTTGTCACGTTTACAGTGACACACTTGTCTGGCTTGCTTCAAATAGTCATTTTTTTTTATGGAATATCCATAAACGACAGAGTGATACATATTTAGACTTAGGTATATTAGATTTATATTATGTGCATCATATTTTTATTATATTTAATAATAAAAAAATCACCTGTTTTTGTTAGTATCCACCGGAAAATAACCAAATTGCAGATTAGCAAAAACTGGATGCTACCAAAAAAATGATTTTATTTTATCATATTTTTCCTTCCCGATGGCTGCTATCGCGTTGTTCACGGAACAAAGCGTAACACTACCTTGTTGTAATTTTTATTGGACCGAAATCAAATGATATCTTAAACATACTCGTATAGTAAAATCGTAACGGATTGGTATCTGTATATGTAAAATATGTAAGGAAAAATCGGCTGAAAGTGGAGAACGGAGTGTTGTAACACTAGGTTCCTTCTGCCTACTCTGCTGTGTACGGGGTACAGCGTGAGATATTTTATTCTATATGCCAATACAATTCTACCGATAATGTGAAATTGTAAAATATGTCAGACAATTTCAGTTTCACATAGCAACTGTTACTTGTAAGTTTTTGCTATACCAGAACCTGCAGGCGCAAGACGTTTCTTAATGACGCTTTCTTAATGACTGGTAACATCTGGTTTATAAAACACAATCGTAACAATCGTAACATGAATACTGCCCCAATTCACAGCGTCCTTATTTTTTATGTTGATATTAGTATACTTAATAAACAAATTTAAATACAGCGAAATAGCAAATTATTTTATTCAAAATTTTGCATCAAAACTTTTAACCAGAAAACCGTTTAAGATTAAAAAACATATACTTTTAATTAATTTGTTTTAGATTAGTTACTGAGCACTTTACATTTGATCAGTGGCGTAGCTTGGGGGGTGCGAGCGGTGCGGTCGCACCGGGCATCAAAAGGAAAAGGGGCATCAAAGTCGACGATTAGTTTGTTTTTCTTTGTTTTTTTAGATCTTAGACCATTTTAAAGGGCATCAAGACCCCTAAGCCGCACCGGGCAGCAAATACCCTAGCTACGCCACTGCATTTGATCAAGTGGTTTTTACACTATGTTCTTCACTTTTGAAGGATTTCGAAACATTTAAAATATTTAGTTATCAAGCAGCAATTGAATCCCATCCATAAGAAACAAATTTCATCTTAACGCATTGTATTAGTCCATGTATACTAAATCCTAACATCAGACATAATGTTTTTGGACTAAATTATCAATATAGACGATTTTTCTATTCAACTCTTCATCAATCAAAACTTGTTCATCAACACAGAACACAGAAGATCAACACAGAAGCCTCATGGACGTCGCCTAGAGTCCCTTTCTATGAAGGACATCAAGATGACACTAGTGCCGAGAGATCTCAAATATACGCTGACCCTCACATTTACACGTGAGGACAAAAGAATCTCTGATCGGCCAGGGATGGAGGGAACACCAAATCTATTAGGCTACAGTTGCAAGATAGCGTATCGCACGCCGTCGTAGCAATATCTCGGCACACGACAGCTGCACGTACTATAGCGAAGGCAATTATTTAACTGAAATCAGTATATTAAATAAATAATCGTCTAGTTTATAATTATCATATTATCATACATATATCTGCATGAGGATGAGCAGAAAACAATTACTTAAAGTCAAAATGTAGTACATGGAAGACAATAGCTGTATAACAACAGGATTAAACGATAACAAAACGTTATAATGTCAGGCGTAAAGAAAACTACTTTAATTAAATATCATATAATTATAAGCAACGCTATATAGGAGCGTTCTATGCTATGTCTACTATGAATGTAGATATATTTACTAGAGCAGGGTTGGCTAACTTTATTTTATAAAGTTAATAAATAAATTAAAAAAATATTATTTTTATAATTTCTACAAAATAATAGTCTTAAAATATACTTAATGTAATTACTATATTACATTGATGATTGAAGGCTTAACTTTAAAATCCGATTAATTGTGAGTTGGACTCGCCCACCGAAGCTCACTGAAGCTTCGGCGGGCAAGTTCCTAGTGTCCCCTTTGGAGTCCCCATTTTGGGAAGTACAACTTAAGTTTGCGGGTATTTCTTTGATGGAAAGACGAGGATATAAGTTTTGACTATGCGACGAGTTTCGTATAAAATGCAGCAAAATCGATTTAGACGCTTAATTTTTTTCTTTGCCTAAAGGGACAATAGACCTGAGTATTTGATATTCATTTTAGCTTGACACCTTTAGGCAGTCTTACCTATTAAGGTACGGAACGCTAAAAATTTGTTAAGACTATTTAAAAGTTATAAATTATAACAAAAAGAAAATAAAAATGTGAAAAGTAATTACATGAAAGTTAAATTAGGTAGCCCTATGGTGTTTTAGTTCGTGCGTAGGCCGCCGCCGCGCCTCGCCGCCGCCCGGTGACGCATCGATGACTGCCTTTACAACATATTCTAAAGACTTGTCGCGTCAACAGTTGAAAGATATGGCTGAAACTGAAATTATGTAAATTTTCGTTCAATGTGACAACATGTTATATTATTCTTATCTTGATTTTTGACAGTTTAAAATGTTATCGTTTTCGTAATATTTAATTTTTAAATACGAAAACGTTTAATTGTGAATTGCATTAACGATAGAACTTCATAAATAACTTAGTTATTAAAAAAAACGAAATAACACATAACGTAGTCCATATTTCCAAACGTATCCACGACTCCGAGGCTAGTCTACCGTGAGTCACCATTGAGACGTTAGGTGTAATAGGTAGATATGGTTTGTTTGTATGGCCCCGACCCCCTATCGCGAGTCCAGGCCACCAAATCCTCATCAGTCCACCATAACACGTCGCGCGCGCCGGTATATACCAGATGTCACCTCGGCGTGACTAATCTACCCTGTAGTTTTCCGCGATTTTGCTATGAAGTTAGCAACGGTTGTGGAAATTTAAGAATTTTCTCACTTTGTCGATCCCTCGATTTTGTCACGTGCGTATACAAATTTATGTATGTCAAGGTTATCGGTGGTCGAGCGTTTCAGCTGAACGTCAACCGTACAAATAGTTATTTGTTTTCTCTTCGAAGGTTCATGTTAATAAAATTGACAACACTAGTGATTGACAGTGAATAGTTTATGTTATCTTTGATTTTAGTTGAATTTAGTCATTTATGGTGCAAAAAATAAATAAAAGCATAGTATTAAATGCTTGAAATAATTCATTATATATTAGTTTCAATTATATTTTTTATAATTTCAAGAGAAAAAAATAAAGCACAATTTACTTATAAATCACATGCAAATGCCATACTGATTTAAATATTGTACAATAGTGAATATAAAATAATATGATAAATATATAGCAAAATATAATTTTCACATAATGTTGACATTCTGAGAAACGTTGTGGGTGTTCGAATCGAGCTTGAAATAAGAATTTTGCCTTAGAAAATACCATGTTTTTCATATCTCGTGAACAACTTTTTGTTTGTAAAAAGTTTTTTGTTCACAATCATAATACAATATGTGTATAGTGAGGAAAAATATTAAGTAGCGCAGTGGCACCACGTCGATTGTAAACGCGACGTCTAAGGGTTCGATTCCAATTCGGGGGAATGATTTATTCTTATTTCCTCGCTCTGGTAACAAGGAAAAGCGCAGCATTGTGCTTTATACTCTATGTCTCGAGAAGTGGGCGGAAAATGGGGAACGGTGTGTATTAGAACTAGATTCCCTCTCGCCTACCCATACAGGATGCAACATGAGCCTACAAAAAACAATCCTACAAGATACAATATTTAATTACCGAGTAAATCTAATATCTTTAAGTAATTATTGTAAGAAAATGTTCCTTTTTAACATACATTAGTGTCCAGCTTTGAACGATGATATCATCCGAGTCATTGAGTACGTAATAAATTATATCACGCTGTAGTGTCCATGTTCATTAATAATGAAAATGTTCAATATCTTACGTAATCATTAACAGAAACAATGGAGACGAACAACTTTATATATGTATGAGGATAATCATTTTAAATGCTATATTTTTTTTACTGTTTTCCGCACATATCAGGGTAGGCAGAGGAAACTTAGTATTCAGACCCCTTGGTCCCCCATTTTCCGCCAAACTCTGTAGGCATTACGTGCAGAGCTCAACGCCGTACTTTGTCTCTACACCAGAGCAAAGAAAATGGAAGTATTAAATATTTCATTTTCTCGAGTGGGCATCGAATCCACAACCTATCCCGTCCGTCCGTATCTATATTTGGTGTCTCATTGTGCTGTGTCCTTTCTAACATATCAAAAAAGAGTCGGATTCCTTAATCCGACTCTTTTTTGATATGCTAGAAATGTTAAAATGACTTTTAAAATATTTACTAATTTAGATCTATTACAAGTTGACTTATGCAGTGTGTTATTTAACATAATATACTCTTAATAGGTACAACGGTCTCGGTATAAAAAGTTTTCCTTGTTACAATTAACCATTAGCTCAGTTGATAGCTGCTTGTTTTAAGAGTTCTGTTTGCATAATTATTGATTTTAATAAACTTTTCCATGAAGCTATAGTCCAGGCCTTCCCCTGAAAATATCTCCGATACACCCAAGCCTATACTTTCGTTGAGGTAACAAGTTACCTAACAACAGTAAGGTAATAATGTGTTTTTTTTCTTCTACTTACCTTCCCATAAGTATCTTACACCTATATTTTCCATTTTCCGCAGAATTTTGGGGGTATCACGTGTTGAGTGGCGGTACTCAAAGCCTCGCTTTTTTAAGAGAATTTAACATATAAATTCTACTAATGTATATAATAATAAAAATTGATATTGAAACTTTTGAGTTTCTTGTCGGCCTCTGATAACTTAATGCTGTATCTCTCCGCTCCCCACTTTCCATCGAAATCTTGATATCGTATGTAGAGTGGCAGTGACCAGAATGATAAATGGAAATATTCAATAATTAATTCACCGAGCAGGGATCGAACCTACAACCGTCGCGTTTACAGTCACACGCTTTCGTCTCTATGCCACGACGGCCTCAAAGTAACGATAAATAATCTGTTGTTTTTTTTATCTACGGGTAAGTAAAATAAACCAAGAAGTTTATTTTACACTGTAACATTTCAAAATCGTGAATGCATATGTAGGTAGAACCTTATCTATGCTTAAAGTAAACTATAGATTTAGGGCGTGAGGCATAATATAAATATTGATTTATTTATCTTTATTGTACGGATCTAATACAAAATCTCAATAAATAATTAATCGTTTACGTAAATTAAAGAAAAAAGTATGGTTTGTCATGCCAGAGCGAGATTTACACCTATGTATATTTAATAATTCATTTACAGCCATCACGTTCACAGTCAAACAAATGTAATAAAAGTTATTTCACAGTAAATGTAGCGTTAATAATTAAATAAAAATTGATTAAGATACTTAAATAAATGATAGAGTTGTTTTATATCATTAAAATTTAAAATAACTCTTACATTGAAAATGAATTAGATTTTTGCTTCGTTTTATTATCGAAAAAATTACATGAATATTCGTTATTTTAATATTTGTAATGAAAATATGCTATTTAATTAAGGAGTCGATTACCCTACATGTACCTATCTAATAATAGGTCGTTTTTCATGCACTCCTCGTAATAATGTATCATAACTAAAAACTAAACTAATTCCACCTCTAAAAATAGTAAATTATATAAAAAAAATATATAATATTATATTCGAAATTATGTAAAATCACTGCAAATATGCAAGTCAAGTCTACTCGTATATGAGCTGATTAAATCAGATAAGCAAATGATTTAAGTTTACAATTAACAATTAAGTCTCACCTTAATCTTTATTAGTGTTTATTTTTAGTCATTCTTTCAAGGCTTAGCGAATATTTAAGAAAAAATTATACGAAAAATCTAAATTATATATTTGTATTATAGATACTTGTTACATTTTGAGTTTGTCTTGGAATTTTCAATCAAAAATAGACTTAGGGCTTTTAACATGCTCGCTTCGACTGTTGGACAGTTCTTTCATCCTTTTTTAATTTAATTAAATTGTACATAACGTTTGTTTTTTTTAAGTTTTATTTTTATTTTTCCGTTAAGTAATAAAAAAATAATAGATAATTAGATACTAGTAGATAGGTATTAATCTGAGCAAGTTGCAGGTGTCGACTGTTATTTTTTATCTGTAAGTAATTTATACTCGTAGAAGATAGAGATATTCCCGTACACTTGTGTCTACGAAGATAACAAAACTATAATGTTAAAACTGTTAGAAAATACAAATAGGGAAAAATACAGAAGAATAAAGTGTGGCAATGAATGCCACCACTGCGCAAGTGTCCAAAATTAGGATGTCCAAGATCCAGTGTAGGGCTTCCAATCCCGCAGACTGTTTTCAATCTTGATATTTGCAGAACTAAGAATTTTTAATTTTCTCGGCATTTGCGGGATTTCGCATACAATATAAATACTTATACAATATTAAGTAATTAATAAATAATTATGTACGATATAATGAATAATTATTTGGGGCATTTATCGAACACAGTACGAGATCTTCCCTTGTCTCTCTTACCTGTCACTCTCCCGTCATAAATCGTTTTTGCCATTCTTTCACATAGTTTAAAAGATAATACTTATAATACTATTTGCTGAGTTGAACAAGCATCAATCGCCTAAGACCATAAACATTTGAAAGTAAGCAAACTGATAACGGTTCTACATAATCAATAAACAAATAAATTTATCTAACACAGGTGTTAATCAGGCACGTTATTGAACACAGTCATTTCTAGCTATTAGGACATACAAGTACTTAGGATACGTTACTCTTGCTATTTTAACGATAGATTAATTATTGATTTTTATAAACTTCTCTTTGACCCAAATATTGAAACTAAAATGCATGCCACCCCCTGAAAATACCTCTAGATACTTACTCTAGATACCTCTAGATAATACTACTTGGGTTGGCCTACACTTTTGTACTCTTGCACCTACCTCTACCTCGTACAAATTAACTCTAAACCTAGGCTGGTCAGGTCGCTTCAAGTTTCAAAAGTTCAAAATACTTGCAATTCTTTAAAATTTAAAATTAAATACACACGTAGTTATATTTGCATATTATTATAACTTTTTTTAACATTTAAATTTTTTTATCTGCATTTACGGCTAATTATAAAAACGGCTGAACCTGTTTTCAGTTACTAAAGGTGTAAAGCGATATGAAATTACTCCCATTTTTCAATTTATAAACTCAAATAATTTCAAATTAAATCCCTAAAGAAGTAAAGAATAACTGTGATCTTCTTTTTTATTGTAGAAACTCAGTCTCAAGACATTCCATTCACCACTTCCCACTTTATTTTCGAGACATTGCGTGATGAGTGACGGAACTCAACACAACACTCTGTCTTGCTGCTGGCGAGCGAAATCTGGAAACGAAAATCATTAATTTCCCCAAAGTTGTAGGCGCACCTATGACCTACATACAAACATAAATAAACTATATTGAAATATTTCTTATAAATGTATCAGATCAATCTTTACGAATAATAGGAAAAATAAGATAGAAAACAAAAAAAATTGAACATTATATAAGTAGAGTCAGTGATATAATTTAATTAATATAACTTCACATTGTAGACTATATCCCGCATATAGCAAGGTATGTAAAGGGAACCTGGGAACCTGGTATTAAGACAGTCCGTTCCCATTAAGACACTTGCATTCCCCACTTTCCGCCGAATAAATCAGTATAAATACTGAAATATTGTAGAAACTATTGATTTTCTGTTTCCTCTGATTACTTTATGGAGTAAGTACGTGTTTGGAGGTTTCGTGCCTGTCGCCATTAGATGTCGATTAATGTTTGAAAGGCTTATATTTTGAAATTATTAGTCATTCTTCATATATGGGGTGGATACGTTGGGTTTTTAATCAGCATAGAGATAAGAGCTTTACTAAGTAATTATTATCTTTGGACACTCATATTTAACTATAAATATATGTGTAATTTAAGTAAAATACGACGGTGATAAATACATAACATTCACAGACGGAGGCTTAGATTAAGAAATTTTTTTTAGCTAATCTAATATTTACCTACGGCAAAAGTAGTGCCCATTAAGAGTTTTTTAGTTCGTGGGCGCCACTTGAGAACCTTGCCACTTCAGCTGAGCTATTTCTTCGAAAAGCGTCGTTTAATATTATTTTCCTATGAATGCTCTCATTTCTATTTTTATTACGTAGGGGAATAAGTAGTATGACCCTAAGCCTTCTTATGAGACACGGCCACGTTTGGCTTTGAGGCCAGTCGTGGCGCAGGGCCACAAGATTGTGGCTGTAGACACCACAAATTGTGAATAGAAAGTGAAATACTTGATATTTTCATTTCTTCGCTCTGGTGTCGATGCGATGAGCGCGGCGTTGTGTTTCGGAACTCACCACGCGATGCCTCCAGAATTCGGAGGAAAGTGGAGAGCGGAGTGCCCTAACACTAGGCTTTCTCTGCCGACCCTGTTACAAATATATATAGCAATATATATTTGTAACAGCTGATATAGCAAAAAATAAGACGCTAAGTAAGTCTTTTAATGAGATTATTATAAGCTTAAAAATTGAATTGAGTCCGACCACCCTGAACATACAATAGTGCAGTATAGTTTTTTGAAATTTATTATATTCTACGATTTTTATAGTTTTTCTAGAAATCTTATCATTGAACATAGAAATGACTAAATAAAGTGACTAATGGTTTCCATCAAAACTATCCAATCTATAAGCTTTGACTGTGAAATTTGATTTATTCAGCGGTATGGCTCCAACTGCACAAAACGTCGAATCGCTGGAGTCAGTCACTCAAACGAAAATGCATTTAATTAACAAATTAGAACATATTGAAAATAACAATACAGTATTAGCACAAGAATACAGTGATAAAATAAACGATACAGACTTTAATATATCTAATTATGAAGCTGTGGAATTTAGGCCGCAAATAAAGTGGCCTGACTTAATAGTGCAAGTGATGTTACATTTAGTGTCAATTTATGGTTGCTTTCTCGTTATTACTAGTGAAGTGAGATTTCTCACTACATTGTTTGGTAAGTATATATTGATATATCTGTTTAGCGTTACACTGTATCCCGCACACAGCAGGGCAGGAACCTCGTGTTAAGACACTATGTTCCCTATGGTATTTTTATTTTATTATAATTTATATTTTTATATAGATGTACTCATTTAGTTTGAAATAAAATTTTTTTAATGAAATACCTATTATTTTTCGATGTTCGGATTTCTATTTTTATTTATACTCGAAGTCCCCACTTCATGCCAAATTTTTTAACAGAGAGTCTACGGGAAGTACCCTATAGGTTTAGAATATCTTTTGATTACGTTGACTTAGAAGTTTTATTTTTTTTTGTGCTACCTTACACGAATCTCCACACGATCTCGAAATGATTGGTCTTGACAGACAAACAAAAAGGCAACAAAGTGAGCCATAAAAGAAAAAAGGATCATAATTTTTATTGTATCCGTGCAATGAATACTAGTATTAGTAGCAATACTTAAAACATATTTATATAAATATACATTTTTAATTTACAGCATTTGCCACAATATACACATCCGGCTTCGGTATAACAGCTGGCGTGCACAGGCTTTGGTCTCATAGAGCCTACAGAGCGCGATTGCCACTTCGAATTCTACTCGCCTTGCTTTTCACTATTACTGGACAAGTAAGTAAATTAGCTAAATTATTATAATACATATCGTAAATATTATGATTAAATAAAATAATCGGACTCGCTCACTGAAGGTACCAAAATTTGCAAACCCAAGTCTGCTAGCGTATGCCATTTTGTTATAATGATGCCTGTATGTTTGATATATGATAATTTCCATATGAACTTGAGAAATCATTTTTCTCTTAACAGATAGACAGACAGACAGAGAGAGACAATAAAGTAATTAACTAAGAGTTGTTTTTCTCCTACAGGAACCTTAAAAACAATAATTAATCTGTGTCCTACTTTATTAACTTGATTTTTTTAAAGTATGACTCAAAATGAGTATAAACAGCATTTTACACCGACAATATGCAAACGCCAATGACCAAGGCCGCCTTTAATATGTAAAAATTAATATTGAGCACTTGCGATGTCCATACATTTAGTAATATTTATGGAAAATATAGAGTACTAGCGGCCAGCTCGCGGTTTAACCCGCGTAAACTATGTTATTATTAATTTTTGTCTCCATGACTACGTCCTAGTGACGTCTATGCAAAATTTGAGACTCGTAGCATTTGTAGTAACGAAGTTTCATACAAACTTTCAACACCAAAAACAACCCCTTAGAAGTCGAATATTACAAATTCACAAACTCCTATGCAAAATTTCAGATTCCTAGAATATATAGTTTCTGAGATTTCGTGATGAGTGAGTGACCTTTCGATTTTATATATGGACCGTATATTTTGAGAGTGGTGTAAGTCCATTTTCTTTTATTTCGAGAAAATTAAAGGTTAGTATGTCGATGATTATGCAATTTCATTTACCGACTGATTTTAAGTTGTTCAAAACATGAGTTTTTTTTGAGAAATTAAACACGGACTAGTTATATATAAAAAAATTACATTAAATTAAGCATGAATTACGTGATAGCTCATTTTTGAAAAAAATGGACTTACACCACTTTCAAAATAAACGGTCCATATATAGATATAAGAAGATAGCTTTGTATGAATATTATGACATAGAAAGACAATAGGGACACGATCACGAGGAGCTAAATGAGTATCGAATATTAGAGTCAATTTAACAAATTGACCCCATTATTGTAACATGTTTTCAACATATACGAACACGCACAGACATTTTCAAATAATACAAAATCATAATATTTATATTATCAAGTAAATACATGAGATTATAATTATGTAATATTGATTTTATTAAAAGTAAAATCAGTGAATTTTATTAAGATTATTTATACGTTTATGTGTCATTTCGTCGTCGGCAAAATTGTAGAGAATAATATTATAATTACTTCAAAGTAAAGAAAATTCAAAAATAATTATTGATACCATTTACTATTTTAAATTCATTATATTTGGAGTCGGTGCCTACGTGGGTATTTTTAAAATTATTTTTTACAAATGTTCTAATGTTATTTTTTACGATCATTAGCTTACCCGAATAAATGTATATAAGCTAGTGATGATATATGATGAGCTTCTTAATATCATCAGATGATGACTACAAGAAGCAAATATATTATTATAAGAAATCATGCGAAGAACATAGTACGTGCCTATAAAGTTCGAGGGTTTCCCTCGATTTCCATTGCATTCCATCTCCAGAATCTGACTTGGTGGTAATAATATCAATGGAAAAGTTTGTACTTAAATGACAAATCGATGAAGAGAACCTCTTCCTTTTTAAAAACAGAAGTCAATTAAAGTTAAAGGTATATATTAGTGTATTTGATCAAATGATTAAAAAGTACAGTACGTTATGTATTAAGTATGTAAGTTTCCGAAAGAAAGACAACAAACAGGCTACCTTTACTAAGAAATATTCTTTAAAGTTATTACTCTAATTATATATTTTTCGTCTCATTTCAGAAAGATATCTACACATGGGCATTAGATCACAGGGTACATCACAAATATTCTGAGACAGTGGCGGATCCTCACGACGTACGGAGAGGGTTTTGGTTTGCCCATGTTGGCTGGTTGGTCTTAACGCCCCATCCAGCTGTAGAGAACAGAAGGAAAGCACTAAAAAAAACTTCCATTGATCTCATTAATGACCCTGTTGTGCGATTACAAAGAAGGTAATGCAAAAAATATTGATGCAATTTGGAATAAATAATTAAATCAAAATATAGTTTTGAACGTTCTGTATATTTTTACTCATACAGACATGAAAATCGACAGAAAATAGAAAAAATATCGTCCATTTTTCTCTTGTACCTGATTTCGAAGAAATGTAACTAAATATATTCGTTTACGTTTAATTATTATTGCAACAACAAAGGTATTAAATTTGGCAGGAATATTAAATAACATTATCGAACGGCTATTTTTCTAAAGCAGGAATTATCAAATTATTATTTTCTCAAATTCGAGCTGTCTAATCTAGACATAATTCAAGACAACAGACCGTCAAAACAAGTTCTGAACAATGCTGAACTGTATTTTTTGTATAAATAAAACCTAATACATAATTAAAATTAGCAACACTTTTCGTTCTTATATTAAGAGGTATCCCTCAACTATTATTCGAAAATTGTAAAAAGTATATTACACAAAATTCGTAACTTTACAATAATAATAAAGCAGGATAGGCAGAGGGAACCTAGTGTCAAGACACTCCGGTCCCCACATCCCGTCGAAATCTTCCATTGCGTATTGAGTGGCGGAACTCAACCGTGTATTATACATATATATTTTATACACGGTAAAATCAATATAATCTTTAATGGTCCAATCTTTTCCTTGTAGATTCTTCATACCTCTTTTTATAATACTGAATGTGCTGGTACCAGTTGGCGTTCCTGTATACTTTTGGGAAGAAGCATTACTTTACAGTTTTGTTGTCAGCTTCGTAACGAGATTTACAATTACTTTAAATATCGCTTTCTGCGTAAACAGCTTTGCACATATGTGGGGCAACAAGCCTTATGACAGGTATTTTTAAATGTATATAAAAATATTACATAAGATTATCAATTTTCAAAAAAAATGTTGTGACAAAATTACAAGAAAATAAATGTAGAAAGGTAAAACAAACAAACAGAAACATAATATTTTTCAGATTTATAAAGCCAGTTGAAAATTCAGTTGTGAGTCTGGCCGCCTTAGGAGAGGGTTGGCATAACTATCACCACGTGTTCCCGTGGGATTACAGAACTTCAGAATTGGGAAGACTAAATTTATCTACTAAATTTATTGACACATTCGCCAGGATCGGGTGGGCCTATGATTGTGAGTTTGTTGTGTTTCTTTCGTTTTAATTTCCCTAGTTTTGTACTTAGTACCACTTTCTGATTTCTAACTACTTTTGTGCTCATTAGGTACTGCTACATTTAAAATCAAAAAACTATCCTCTAGAATAAATAGCAAGAGCCAAGAAACTAAGAAAACTAAAAAAATTGGATTTCCTCGAATAACCCTTAATGTTGACATACATAATTTGTAATACATAAAAAATTATAATAATTGTTTGAAATTTTTAACAAACTTTTCTTTAATTATTCCATTCTAGTCCAAACAATGTCATCTGTAATTACGACATCAAAGTGGTGCCATTACTGGTGCCATCACTCTGTATCCAATGAAAACATTTTGTGTGTTGAACAAATGTTCGTATGCACACTGTAAATAAATTATCTTTTGTTTGTTATAGTTAGAACTTGTTTTGACTAGATTAATTGAATATAGATAAAACTTTTAAGGGGAAAAATAATTACTTTGTTTTCACATAAGTTTGATTCTAGATGATAATTAACTGGAAATATATTAATTAGAGTATGTAATTTAATTATTATATTTTGTTTATTATTTTCATATTTTTCCGTTTTCACAGTAAAAGCAGCGACATCGACGATGATTACCAATAGAGCCAACAAAAGTGGAGATGGCAGTTTTGAAGAAATACCAGAAACAGATCCAAGTATTACTCCGGAATATACGCATTAAAAGAAATATTTAGCATTAACATTAATTTACATCACCCCAGCCTTTTTTACTCCTCCAAGGATTTCCACGACTATCGGTCCTGTGCTTTTAGCATCCAAGGGCTTCCAACGGCCTGCTCGTTATTCCACTTGGTAGGGATCCAGACCTCTGATTGTCGTACGTTTCGTAGCCGCCACGCAAGAGCCTTTTCGTCCTAATGACCATATGTTGTCCTCGCTGGGTCATGATTAATGTTACCTCTATTGATGATGAGCAACGTCGACTACTTTTGTTCTCCTGCAGATATTCTCATTCTTGATTCTGTCATGTAAGGGAATAAGAAGCATTACTCTCTCCAATGACCGCTGTGTGACGTTAAACCTTCTTATGAGACGCCTACATGTCGCTCTTGTACATCATCACTGGCAATACAACACACAACAAGAACAAACAGTCTTGGCAAACTGGGATAACGAGAGTCTTATTTTCTCGAATTTGGACTTGACTAGCTGAATTGCTTGCCCCAGGTATATATTGTAATGTTCAACATCTTCTAGTGTAGTGTTTCTTGTGGTAAGTTGGTAACTGGAGCAGGTACCACATCAACATGATTCATGTTTATGTTAACACATTTAGAAACGCTACTGAGATCGAATGATTTTGTGTCGTTTGATTCCGCCATTCAAAACAAAATGCCTCGAATATTGGTGGAAAACTGCCATCCAGATCTTGATGATTTATTTATATAGGTAAATAAAAAAAGGATGTGCTAGATTTTATTACTTACTTGTGTTATAAGCGTTTGTATAATACTTTTGTTATAAGAAATTATTATGTTAATTCCTATATTTTATGCACATACGAGGATACTGTTAAAGTTTGATAGTCAATAGATAGTTTCATTTTATTTGTTATGGTATTTTTTTTATTTATTAACAAAATAAAAGAATATAATTAATTATAGCAAAATACAAATTGTTGTAGTATATTTTCCTAGATTTATGCTTATCGATAAGTAACTATAAATTGTAACGAAATGCTCGATGTAAAAAGCAATGAGAAGGAATTCTAGGACACTGTATTTTTTATTTTAAGTGTTCCGTACCTCAGCTGAAAAAACGAAACCCTTACGTAAATCATTTTGTTATTTGTCGTTCTCTCTGTCCGTTTGCGTGGAAACATCAAGCTGACATTCTACAGATACTGATACTAATTCCATACTTATAACAGTAGAAAGCATATTTTTTTTAATTATTTTTTTAGCTAGGAACAGAAAGTTATTTTTTAGTTTCACGCTGTATTCCATATAGAGGTAGGCAGAGTTAGTGTTGAGACACTTCGTTCAACACTTTTCGGATATTGCGTGTAGAGTTCGGTGTGTTTCTTTAAAAAAAATTAAAGACATTTAAAAACAATCTTATAGAATTTGGAGGTACATATAATATAATTAGAAATTAAGACAAATAGAAACATTAAAAATATAACACAGAACTCAGTCGTCTTCGTAATAACCTAGTTCACAATTTATGTAAAATATATAGAGTAAAAATAATTTACTAGGTCCTTCTTCATGACATTTTCTTCGTTTGTCGACCACGGCTTTTAACAACGGCTTTTATAAGCGAGGGTGCAGCTTTCTTTAAGTCATATGCCCAACCAATAGCAGCAAATAAATCTATTAATATCGTTGTAATGTTAATGAAGTAGGCCAGCTCGGCCGCCTTGTAATCCCAAGGGAAGGTGTGATGATAATTATGCCAACCTTCACCCATCGCTACGAACGACACCTTCCAATTTTCCACTGGTGTTATGTTCCTGAAATATATAATATATTGTATAATATTTGTATTTTGATAATAAACCTAATGTTTAAAATTAAAATTAAAAGGCGTTTTTATTAATATGTTGACATTGTTATGTGTGCCCTTTAGCTTCACGCTATATCTTACACTTAGCACGGGAGGCAGAGGGAACCCACTGTTGAGTTCTTTTCCCCCACTTCCCGCTAAATTATTTGCTTGTGCCCCTTCGTCAATATCCAAAAAAATATGCTTACGTGTCATAAGGTTTGTTGCCCCAAATATGAGCAAAGCTGTTGACTGCCCAAGTCATATGTAGGCCCAACATATACCGTACAGCTGTTGTGATTAACGAGGCGACTACACTTTCTCCCCAAAAATAAATTGGTATTGCCGTTGGTAACAGAAAACATAATAAGAGCTTTATCCACACAAAGTACCTGGAAAGTTAATAAAAAAATTAAATTAAATCATCTTCACGCTATATCACGCAGACAGTAAGGTAAGCAGAGGGAACTTAGCATTGAAACATTCCGTTCTCTACTTTTCGCCGAATTCTGGTTGCATTGCATGGTAAGTGGCGGAATTCAACGCCGCGCTTTGCCTCGACACTAAAGCGAAGAAATGGAAATATAAATTTAAATAAATATTTCATTTATTCGAATGGGGATCGAAGTCACAACCAGTCGCGTTTTCAAGTCGAAGAAATTAAATAGTCAATATCAAAATATCGAGAGAGATTAAAATTGACGAGACAAAGTGCGGCGTTGAGGATTCGTCGGAAAACTTGGAACAGAGTGTCTGAACATTAGGTTCCCTCTGCCTGCCCTGCTATGTGCAGGATATATATATGTACAGGATATATATATGTAAGGATAAAAAAACAAGTACCCACCTAAGCGAAATGAGTTTTACAAAAAATATAGGCACAAAATCTACATCACACTACAAAGTAAGGTTACCTGGTATGAAACTGAACGACTGTGTCATTTAATATATCGGACATATCAATTTTATTGCCTTCGCTGATGACATGAGGGTGCTTCTTCATCATGAGCCACCCCACATGCGAGAAAAAGAACCCACGGTGAGCATTGTGAGGGTCCGCCGAAGTTTCCGATAACTTGTGGTGGACTCGGTGGTCACGTACCCAATTGAAAATATTATTCTGTATTAAAAATATTCACATTTTAATAACGACTGACAAATATAATATAGTTAATCGGAATTAAGATGTGTATTCAAACTGCATCTGAAGAAAATGGTTAGTTAAGTAAGTCGTCTACATAACGCATAAAAATTCTTCTATTATTTATTACTTTGCCATCATATTGCCATCGTGAAATGTATGAAATAAAAATAATAATTTATCTATATAAGAAATAAATAATAAGAATAGATTACATGTCGCAAAAAGTAATTTTCTGTACTTAATGATATGTAATCGCGATTTGTTGATCGCTGTAGAAATTACTTATACTACTTACGCTGATACTAAAATTAGAATTTTGATTTTACTATAAATATATATATATATTCGTTGAGTGCTTACGTTATACACACCTTTTATAGAAAAAAACATGTAGATATGATAAATTCATAATAGGGCTGAATTACAATAAATGTTATTGTTTTACAGAAATTCTATACAATTTTAAACTTCTGCATATCAAATATTAAAATCCCTTTAGAAAGTTCCTTATTTTTTCAATAATCTTTTAATAATATAATTTATCACCTGGCCTGATATAGCAAATCCTGACATCAGTATTATCTGTAGGGGTAGTTTCGCTTTGTATGACCGATGCGTCCAATAGCGATGAACACCACCCGTAACACCGAATCCACCAAATACTCCAACAAATGTTGCTGAAATATATGCTTAAATATAGATTATATTTCAGTATTCAAATTTATATATAAATTACTTGTTATTTTTTTGCTTGACGCTGTTTCTCCCACAGTAGGGTAGACAAAGGAATCCTAGTGTTAAGATAGTCCGTGCTCTACTTTCCGCCCAATGTTCGGAGTATTGCGGAACTTAACGTCGCGTCTATCTAGCTACCAGAGCAAAAAATGAAAATAATTCATTACTTCGAATGGGAATCGAACCCACAACTGCCGTACTTACAATTAGCCGCTATGCTGCTGCGTCACAACGACGACCAGAGCAATTAATAACCAAAATAACCAAAAATTTAAGTATTAATTTATAAGTAAAATAAATTACCAAAATAGATGGTTTTCCACATAGGCAATCTTCCTTCAGTGAAAATAGAGTAAACGAAACCTATAATCGTTATAATATGAAACAATGTTATCGTAATAACCATCGTCCAACGGATAGGTGTTAGGAAACCCATTTGTTTTTCCCATCTTCTAAGAGGTGTAATAAATGTTGAATCTGATTTGGGTAGTGCTTCATTGTAATAATCAGAAACGGTGTTATCTAACTTATTAACATGTATATAGGGGAAGAGTAAGTTATCGTTGGTTTTGTTTTCATTTGCTATGGCTGCTAGCGACGGTGTCATAACTGAAAAATCAAAATGTTTGAGATAGTTTTGAATACAATTATATTTCTAATAGGCTTACGATGTATATCGCATATAGCAGGGTAGGCAGAGGGAACCTTGCGTGAAACACAACATTCCCCACTTTAAGCTCAATTTTTGAGACATTGACGTTAAATTATTCAATCTACTCTTTTTATTCTTTCTTTTCATATATCTAGCGATACAATACTACGAGTATGTCACTTCAATTTGGATTTACTTTAGTAATGCCATTATTTCAAGACTGGTTCAAAAAACAATTTTAAATAATTATATTGTTTGAAAATCAAGCAGTTTTCAAAAAACGTTTGTTCAATTTGATTATTTCACTTAAGAAATAATAATTGAGGCCAAGGTTTTCTTTTAGATTAATAATGGTAGTCAATATAAAGTTATAAACTAAAATTCACATTAAAAGTGAAAAGCTTTACCTTACTATTTAACATGACAATATATAAAATAAACATTGTCTGAGTTATTCGATTTGTTTATTATAATAATGTACATTTTAATAGTATGGGTTCGATCCCCACTCGGGAGAATGAATTATTATTTTCATTTCATCACTCTGGCATCAAGGCAAATGCCAGGTGTTGAGTTCCATCAAGTGTAATAATAATATTTTTTTTATATAAGACTTTAGTTTTAGCAAAAAAGTTAAAAATAATTATAAAATGAAATTAAACTGAAAATAAATAAATAAAACAAATTTTAATAAACTACATAAAAGATCAAAACTATAAAAAAAATCTAAACAATATGAAAAAATCTATTTCGTGTACAGATTAAAATTTAAATTTAATAAAATAAAAAAAAAAACTAGGCTTAAAAATAAATAGCATAATGTGTGAAAACTACTAAAATAAAAAAAAAACAACTAAATATAAATGAAATTTCATATATTTTACTCACTTATTTATAAACATCAGTCAACGTACACAATATAAAATTTCACCAACACCGCGAAACGAACGCCGCCTTAGAATGTGCCTGAAGTGGGACAGTGGACATACGAACAATCACGTTTGCTTTTCTTATGTGTGTATTTTGCGAATGTATCTTTTATAAATAACTTCATTTTGTCACGTTTTATTTATAATCAGGTATACCTTAATGATTGATGACAATGAAGTCTTGCATTTGATAGAGGTTTGTGAAAATGATTATAACTAGCGGCCAGGCCACGTAGCGCAGTAGGAAGCGTCTGGTAACCGCCGTGGTCGTGGATTCACCACTGAACACATAATTCATAAAATTCGAATGGAAAGTGGAGAAGGGATTATGAATAAATTTAACTTGATTTTAGGATTCCGTGCCTCAAAAGGAAAAAAACGGAACCCTTATAGGATTACTTTACGTGTCTAAATAAATGCTATCAAAAATAACAAGCAAATAGAGAACGATGCATGGTATGGTCCATGCAAATACCTATGCATCGTTTTTAATATTGCATTTCGTATAAAATTCGCTGCATAAATAAACTATGTACTTACCATGGATTAACAGTTATAAAATTGGGCACGAAGTGATAACGTACTATACTATTTAATATTTTAATTTTAATTTTTCCTATATGTATAATTATGCAATTAAATTTGATATATCTTTTGAAACGACGCTTACCGACGATAACTTTACTGATAACGACGTTAATACTGTCGTAAACTGTTTTTGTTAAGGACTTCAAAATTTTTTGAAATAAATAAATATTATTATTATTAAATAAAGAAAAAAAAACCGATAAGTGACAATTTACAGGTATTCCATAGAATAAAATCGTTACAAACTTATATTTGTAATTAATGTCACAAAAAATGAGTGCGCAATACGCCCAAACTTGAGTTTGTCAACTTTTTTCTCCGCGTATTCAAAACTTATGGAGTAGATCTCGTAAATCTTTAATTATGTAATTTGGCAAAAATTGAGAGTTTTATAAGTTGTACTTCCCGTTGACCTACAACCCTGAAATTGGTACGGAACCATCGGTGAACGATTCCGAATCGCACTTGACCGGTTTTTTTAAATAGTGCAATTAGGTTGTTGTTGCACCTAATTGGTGGGCATGGAAAGGAATTACATAAGTTGCTCTTTGCAGTTGTCATATGTGTTTTACCTCGCTGATTATTATTGTGAATTAATTTATTTACAATAATCTCATACAATCTTCAACTTTGCGCAATAAAGCTATAAGCATTATGTAAACCTGCTCGTTGATTAGAAAATACGGAAAGAAGTAGAATGGAAAGAAATCTATGTTAAATTATATTGGCTCACAAAATAAATACATAGGTACAAGATTTTCATTCAAAACAAAATTTCTTATAACTTTTGTATCATTGTAATTACTCACTCTAAAATTATTTAATATATTGGAAAATATATGTCTTAATCGAGTCGAGTATTACTATGTCTTAATTTTAGTGACGTCAAAAACAAAAAGAATAATTTTTTGCTGATGTCTCAATTCAATTTGCTTAACTTTGGCTTGGTCATGTCGATTTAATGAGCGCTATGAGTTCATTATAAACAAATAATACATTAAATTATTTATAGGATTTAAGTCACTTCTTTTTATAAAATTTATTTTTAATTTCCTATTTATAATATAATATTTCCTATTATTGCCAACTTTTTATAATATAATAATCACTCCACATATATTTATTGTAACTTCCTATAGAAGATCATTACAGTTATAAATTGCTTATTTAGTCGAGATTTAGTTTTTATAATATAATTCAATCTAAATAAGTAATAAAGTAAGTAATATAACGATATCGTAACACACTTAGACAGTATTGGAACATGTACTTATTTAAAAGGAGAATGAATTAACGATATTGAAATGGTTAGCTTTTTTCAATAAAAATGGGCGTTTGTATTCAGGCCACCAAACATCCTGTAGGGTATCTTTACACGTCAATTTAAAAGAGATCTTGCTAGAAAAGGTTCATCGTTTACCGCATAAAGGATAGATATATAACGTAACTTCACCCGCATAATGCAAGTAGTAGGCAGAGGGAACCTGGCTAATGTTAAAACACTTACCGCCACTTACCGCCGAATTCTTTGGCATTTCGTGCTGTGTAGTGGAACTCAACGCCGGCAATTGCCTCGTTCCCAGAGCGGGGAAATACAAATATTAAATATTTCATTACCCCGAGTGGGAATTGACCCCACAACTGCTTTGCGTTTAAAGCCGCACACCTGTGCCTCTGCGCCACAACGGCTCCACAAACAAATAAATGAAAACATTTTTTTGGAAGCCTCTCATCAATCAAGACGAGAGACAGCTATAATGTATTGTTAAGAGAACTCGTTCACCGTTTTTAACTGAATTCGATTGAGAAGGAGGATATAAAAGTAACGTAAATATAATCTGTCACCCAAATAAGGAGAAGTGGGTTAGAACCCACAACCATCACGTCTCTATCAACTCTTGTATTAACTTATTAATAATGTGATTAATGGAGTAATTTGAAGCAAACCAAAGCAATTTATATCTGACATTCTATATCATAATATTCAATGACTTTGATTGATGATTTTCGAGTTCATTACTATTTCAAAGTTTTGGGCGACAGCTATTAATAAAAAATATTAAAAAAAAGAAAATAATTTTCATATATTCGGAGTAAAATTAAAGAAGAGAAAGGCATAAAAAGAATATTAAAAAAATATAAGAATAGTGATTTTATATATAAAATTATTTTTTAATTATATTAGTGCCGTATTTCGGGGAATAATTCCAATGTAGATATTTATTGTAATACGTAGGCCTAACATAATTATTAATTAGTAGGTAAACGCGTGCTTACACTGACTTCAGACAGACAGAAGTATTGGCAGAGGGAACCTGGAAACCTAGTGTTAAGACACTCCGTTCCCAATAAGACATTTTCGTTCCCCAATTTCCGCCGCCGATGCTGGAGGCATTGCGAGTTGAGTGGCAGAACGAAGAAATATAAATATTTAAATATTTAATTTCTTCGAATGGGACTCGAACCCATTACTTGTCGCATTTCAGTCACTCGCTTATGCTCGTATATTATATATTGTATGTGTATAATAATATAGTGCTGAGGTAATAAATCATATCAAAATTCAATAGCGGACTTAAATATTAAATCGAGACAGCACATAGCCAGGTATATTTGTAAGGTAAACATTGCCTTATAAATTGATGTATTTGAATATTATCAGCAATACCACTTCAAGATGAAATTCGTTCGCACGTTTATTTGCCTAGTTCTAGGTTTAGGGAACGTGACGAACGTGACCTGTATATGTCCTGCTGTTGTTAGGGAACCACTAGGTTTTATAGTCGAACACGCTGTATGGCGAGGTTGGCAACAAGTCATCATCTTTTCGTCTGCCTTAGAGCAAGGTAATAAATATTCTACAATATTTTATGTTGTTATTATGTTTTTATTGTCTGTTTTATAGGAGATAGCTAAATCTGAGACAAAAAAAATACTTCCATGTACACACACAAATCAGTTTTAATTAATTTATAATATGTATAAAATTATTAAAACTGATTAACAAGTAAAAATTTGAAGTTTACTTTATTTATTTACTTATTTTTAAGATATATTAGTAAATGCAAAATTTCTTTCTTAATATTCAACTTAAATCCCTTTTCCACATTTGCGTTTTCGCAAAGATTGTAATTAATAATGATAAAATATATTACAATTACAGATTGTATGTGGGCATTAGTACGATTGATAAAGTGTTTAGGCATAAATGGAATAGCGTCAGCACTAAATATAAATGAGAAAACGAAAATTGATACTACCTCGGGTATTTTAATATTTGCACCAACATATTATGGACATGCCCGTAATACCAGTGAAACCTTCATAAATACCATTAAGCAGGTACAGTTCACAATTTATGATATTATCAAAATTATTTAATTAAGGGTCTAGGAAAAATACTTTTTGCTATAAAAATCTGTTTATAGCTAAAATTAATCTACTTTATCCCCCGTAAAATCCTTCTTTTTATTTTAGATCATTTATTTAAATACATGCAAATAAAAAAGAAACATATTTCAGATAACCGGATGGCAAATGAATACTGGTTCTTACGACTGGCTCGTCATGGGCCGATCTGTCGCTGACTTTAAAATAATAAGTGATACATTGAATGCTACCGCTGGACGCTTTGATCAAAATATCGTTGCAGCTCTGCCTGATATAAAACGACGTGGCAATATAGACATAGACTTGTGTGACCACAATTTTATTTATAAAAGAAAAGAAATATTTCGAAACCGCAAACCTAAGAACAAAAACCACTCCTGGCTTATATATTGTAATCAGAACAATATTCCTTCATATAACTGTAATAAAACTGATGGAGAAATAAATTATTTTCGCACATCACCAAGATTTCAAAATATTACTAAATACCAAAAGTACAAAGTCTTTGATAAAATTATACCTATTTGGCGTTCAGGAATTTTACAATATAATTTCTCAATGATTTTTCAATCTCAAAATATAAGCCATTTTTCTTTAAGAACAACTATACGGAATTGGCTAAAAGTACACGATTTGGTAACAGACTTTAAGGTCCACCTGTTGCAGTTTTTCAAAGTGCGACACAATTCTACGTTGTTTGTTTCATATTTAGGTAAGTTTGCGCAACAGCTTGTATTCTTTCACTTATTATTGCAGGAGATGCAATCAACGTTTGTAAAAAGTCTTCCTAGCAAACCCAGTGTCAGGACATTCCGCCGAATTCTGGAGGCCTTGCGTTTTGAGATTGGCGGGATTGTGAGAGCGTAGAAATGAAAATATTAATTGTTTCATTGACTCCTTAGTGGGAAATTCAATTTTTTTGTATAAAAACCGATTTTTATACAAAAAAATAGAATTTCGTCAATGTTAGGCCAAATTTATTATTTATTTTATTGATAAATTCAGAAAATATTATATAATTAACAAGGAAAATGTAATAGGAAAGAAACATTTATTGTAACTTACTATCGTATAAATTTAATATGAATAATATACTTAGGAGCATGGAGTAAGGAGAGGTCAATGTCCTTAGTGCAGCCTCTTTATCCAGTGGAAGCCCGAAATTTTATGGGAGATAAGTTCATATTCGGCAGATGTAATGCATCCATTGAAGCGACGGTTCCCTTAGACGACAACGGAGAGACGGCTTCAGAAGTGTTCGATGATGTTTTAAGCTTCCTAGCTTTGCGCCTGAATGCCACGTAACGTTATCTTTATTTCTATCAACCTTTTTTTTTTAAACAATTATAATTTAAAAACAATTACTGTATACATTTCAATTACTGTTATTTATTATTGAATTCAATTGATATATCCATACCATTCAAATCATAATAATTAATAGGGACGCAAGAGTGTGATTGTAAACGTGACGGTTGCGGGTTCAATTCCCACTCGATGGAATGAAATATTTAATATTTTTATTTCCTTGCTCTGGTAACGGTACAAAGCGCGGTGTTGAGTTCACCCACTCAACATGCAATACTTCGAGAATTCGGCGGAAAGTGGGGAACGGAACTAGTTTAATGGTAACGAATTTTTAGGCTACACTAGGTTCACTAAGTTCCCAGGTTCCCTTCGCCTACCCTGCTATGTGTGAGCGTACAGCGTGAAGCTTAAAAAAGAAAAAACGTGAAATAATACAGATATACTATGTAGTCTGTAGACATACTAATAATCTAATCTTGCTAAGTATTAATAAATTTTATTAATAATATTTTTAATAATGATTTTTAAATTTTTTAATTGGTTGAATTAATTATACCTTAATTATTTCATTAATTCATTTATTTCCATTCGTTTTTACCTAAAAAAATATATATTTTTTACCGTCAGTCCCGTCACACGTTACTATGGCAAACTGGGATTCCGTACCTATGAAGGAGCATGGACTGGACTTTTAGGTGCCTTAATGGATCAGTCTGTAGATATAGCCTTGGAGGCAGTAACGGCGATTTCATCACGTCATAAGGATATGTATTTTATTTTCCCTATAGCCAAGACTATGTGTGTATTTTTTTTCCTCGTTTTCTTCCATAAGCAATATGTAGAAGTATATTTTAAAACGTTCTCTTCTTGTCATTATTTTTAAAAACGTTATGTTTTTATTACGAAATCAAGAAGGTATCGCATTTAGTTTTATAAGATTTATTATTGGCACCCCTAATAACTGTTTTCAATCAGACACGTGATACTGAATTAAGAAGGCGTATTATAGAATTATATAAGGGCCTATAGGCCAATCGTGGCGGGAGGGCACAAGCGCGTGACAGTAACCGCGACAGATTGTGAGTTCGAATCCCACTTGAGGAAATGGAATGTTTAATATTTTCATTTCTTCGTTTTGGTCTCGAGGCAAAGTGGGGCGTTGAGTTCCGCCGCTCAACACGTAATGCTTCCAGAAGTCGGGAGCGAAGTGTCTTAACACTTAGACTCTCTCTACCATACTACTATACAGCGTGAAGCTGAAAAAGAATAAATCTAAATAAATAACTTACGCTTTAATTATTCTTGGTCATTATAAATTGATTTAACAATGATCCGGTTCATAAGATCCCAATCCTTTGAAAGGTATACTTGAGGTCACAGGACAGACAGGTAGATCCCGGAGGTCATCCCGGAGATCATCTTTGAGTAACTGAGTTACAAATATTATTATGTAATCATTTTCTAAGCGTCTTTTGTAAAATAAAAATATAAATAGATGTTATATAACATAGTTATATATAATTTTATATTGTTTCAGGTGCAATATTTACATACGCCATCAAGAAACGTCTGCAGTTCGTGATATATTTTTAGCACCTTTCAGCCCTCGACTCATAGCGTGTGTAATCTGTGTAGCTGTAATGGCGTCGATGACAATTTATCTTATAAGCAGGACAAAGTTCCACAACGAATCGCGATATATGAGTTTCACTGAAGCTTTAGTTTGGTCAACTGGTATACTTTGTCAGCAAGGTATTTAAAGAAATTAATGACTGTTTGTCTAAATCTAGACTCTAGAGTTCAAATAAGATCTGAAATCTCGCAATATGTTGATTTTTAAATAATAAAGATAAATATGTAAAAAATATTATAGTTGTATGCCTCCGTGAAATTCAATAGGGTCTTGTCATGCATTATAATGTATAGCAAGAATTTGCAGTATACTGCAACAACAATTTTAATATCACAGAACGTATATTTTCTTGGTAGATAAATAAATGAATAATCAACATCTTACATTTTCTTTGAAGTGAAGATTTTTTTTTTGAGAATTATGAAATCGTCACTCAACACATAATTCTTCCAGAATTCAGCGAAAAGTGAGTAACGGGAGCGGAAACACTAGGTTCCTTTGCTAGGAGCGGGATACAGCGTTAAGCTGCAAAACAAAACATTTTACATTAACTAACAAGTCTAACTTTATCTTTTCACCAGGTGGCTCATGGACGCCTCCCAACCCAGCTGCAAGTCTTCTGTTAATAGTGTGTTTATTATTCGCCTTGATCACTTACAACGCCTATGCAGCTTTCATTACTTCAGTACTGTCAGTTCGTGTTTCAAGCGTCGGTTCACTGGCTGATGTGTTGCAATCGTCCAACCTAAAAATTGGATATGTGAAAAATGGAGCTGACCAAATGTATTTAATGGTAAGAAACAACTATTAATTAGTACCTACCTACTAAATAAATATTTCATTGGCATCAATTAAAATAAGAACACATGAATTTTTAGAACATATGGTTCTTTAGACGTTTTGAAGTTTTTTGTGGGTTCAATCCCCACTCGGAGGAATGAATTATTATTTTTTTAATATTTACATTTCTTTTCTCTGGTATCAATACCAAATCGTGGCGTTGAGTTTCGCCACTTAACACGCAATGCCATAATGGAGAACGGAGTGTCTTAACATCTACTTTACTGTTTATTTTTATTTTAAACCACTTTAGCTTAAATTGAAAATGCTAGATTCTATTTATATACTATACATATACATATACTATACATACTATACATACTATTGTAGAAATTATTGTTTTCAGTCTACAAAAGACGTCCAACTTAATGCGTTTTACATACGAGGCTATTCAGAAGCTGAAAACTTAGTATCTACTACTGAAGAGGGCTTAGTGCGGGCAGCTTTGCAAGACTATGCTTTTTTCTCAGGACAACGAGTCGCTCGAACTACTTTGAGGTTTGACTTAATTGTAACATTCTAATCTGCTCCAAAGTTAGCAGGAGAAAAATATTGTTAACCTATTTTCAACTTTCGGCCTACCCAAGCCCTAGGCTGCCAAAGGCTTAAGAAGTTAGAACGTACTCCAAATCACCGATAACAACGGTTCTCATAGTAACATCTATTGTTTAATATTATTTTATTTATTAAATATAGTTATACCTAAATAGGTTTTATTACAATATTTACATTAAAATTTCTATCTATTCTGTTTCATGTATTTTATATTATTTTCAATAGATAAGGAATAACAATATTACATAATAAAATATGTTTGTAGATCATTAAGCCAAGCACGTGGCCGGTGTGCTCTCCGAGAGCTCCCCATCTTGTCGACACGTGCCCAGCTAGCCTTCCCGTTATTATCTGGCTCTCCATACGCCAGATCCGTTCTTGTTAGGTAGAGTATATATTTTATATTTAGCTTTGCATTGTATTCTGTCTATATCAAGGTAAGCAGGGAGAACCTGGGAACCTAATGTAAAGATACCCCGTTCCCACTGAGACACTGCTGTTGCCTTGTCCATCTTCAGCTGAGGCATTACGTGTTGAGTTTTATGCGATTAATTTGCACTATTAGTTTGGTAAATGTGTAACTCAACGCCGCGACGATACCAGATAATTTTTCTCATTACCAGAGAGTCGCGATGATATTTTTTTTATTTTTTTCTAAAAAAAAGTTTATTCGGTAACAGTTTATTTGGTCTTCCCAGTTTATTGCAGCTGCGTAGTGGAGGAGCTTTAGCAAGGTTGGAAGCAGCATTAGTTCCAAGTATGCCTCAGTGCTCGCCACCGTCCGACTTCGCTTCCGCTCGCGCCGCCGACGTCAAAACCGCACTATTTGTTATATTTTCCGGATTCATATTAGCTTCTTGTATAGGTATGTGTATATAGCTTAAATTGTAAATCACAAAATAAATAAAACTTAAATATATTTTATTAATAAGCTTATCGGAAAAACAATATTTTTATTTACAGAAATTAAACATATAATATTTAATGTACTTAACAACTAGCAGATATAATTATTTTTCATTTTATCTCTTCAATAGGCGTCGCCGAATATTTTTGGAAAAACAGAATTGAATTTAGAAGATATCTGAAGATTCGTATAACACGAATATTAAAGTAGATTTAGCTTAGAATAGCACCCTAAGTAGAATTATTTTTTTATTACTAGTTTTATATTTTTAATCTGATATTTTAGGTGTCGGCAAGAGATGTCAACCTTTAATGATATTGATGTCACGAGAAAAATGTTTAATTATAATATTGGTACTCATCTTCGTCAACAGTCGTTCACGACGGCATCTTAGTTATTATCCCTCGTATTTTCTGTAAAACGTACTCCTATTTTCCCAATCCTGTTGGATTTTAAATTAAGTAATATTACAACTTTCTACACCAAGTAGTTGGAGCTGTGTATTTTTTTTGACAGAGACAAATGAAAGAGTGTTTCATACATATATACTCGTATATGTTGATTTATGTATACGGATGAAATACTATTATAAAACCTAGTCGTGGTGCAGGGGCACAAACGTAACGCGACAGATTGTGGGTTCGATTCTCATTCCAGGAAATGAAATATTTGAATTTCTTCACTCTGGTGTCAAAACGAAGCGCGGCTTTGCTTTCCGCCATTCAACACGCATGACTACGGAATCCAGTGGAAAGTAGGTTCCCAGGTTCCCTCCGCACCATGCCATGTTATCAAATGCTTAATATTGTAGTTATGTACATCTAGAACAATCTAAAAGAATAGTAAGTAATTAATTAAAACAAATATAAATACACTAAAATTATTTATTTATCACACAAGAAATGATCTTCAGCTAAAGTTTGTTTATTAACGGCTTCTTCTAAGCATAATTTGAGCGGACGATTGGTTTTCACATTTTCGGCTAAAGCTCTCTGTAGAGTTTTGGATTCCAGCGTACAAAGATTTGTCGCTAGTCTCAAAGCAGCGAAAACACGAATAAACGCGGTTGAACAGCCTGATCCTGAAAAGGTAAATGTAATAAATTAAATAAATTAGCTATGTATAATAATTTACATATAAACATAACTAAAAACAGCCTCACGATGATTCCATACCCAGGCAAACACGCAGAAATGTACGTCGTATTTGTCTGTATTCGTCGTCGCTATGGTGTCAAGCAAAGTTAATTGAATAGTTACCTATATTTTTTAATACCTATTCTTTTTTAACTGTTTAGACTTCTTAGACCCGCATCTTAAGTATTATTTTGTAAAATACAAATAAAGTTTAATATTGAAATTTCCATTTATTTGCCCCATAATATTTGTTTAAATTCACACTTAAATGCTATTTTCTGAATCAATATAAATAAATTTCAAATTTTTAAAATACCATAAGTGCCGAATTCTCCCGACTTGTAGTCCTGAGGGTAAATGTAATGATACTCAGGCCAGAATGTCTTGTTAAGTATGAAAACAGAGTTCGAGTCTGGCGGGTACCTGAAATTATGAAAAATAACATTAAAAAAAACTGAGAACAATAAAAAAATATATAATATTCAATCAACTTATCGAAACCTATCTAACTTTCATCTATGTACACGTGTTTAATAATGGCATGGCATAATTTAATCGCATTGCTTATAAAAATATAAAGTCTAAAACATTAATTATGAGAACGGAGTGTTTTAACACTAGGTCCCTTTGCCTACACTGCTGCGTGCAGGATACAGCACGAACTTTATTTGATTTACATTAATTATGTGAAAAAAATAACACAATTATAACATATATTTTTTGGTGACCTCAAAATACCCATAAATAGATCAAATCTTCAATTAGAAATTTAAAGTACCAGTAATCAAGAAATAGAAAATGAAATAGTTTTAGTGTAATTATTAATAACAGATTTAAAATAAAAATTAAATACTTTTTAATCTGTGTTATATAAGAAGTCCTTATATTGTTAGATAGTAGGCTGTGATTTAGACAAAAGGTTATTCGAAGAATTCTAAATTTAGGCTTCCAAGCAGCCAACATTTGTTCTAAAGGACATTTTTTTTCATAGACGTAGAATAAATTAGATAAAAAGGTACCTATATTATATCGATGTAAATAATTGCTATCAATATCTCGATAAATGAAGAAAATCAGTTTAGAGAAACTGGTTATCGTGACATTGTTAATATAAAAATAAGCATAATAAATAAGTTTCTATAAAAATAAGGAATCTATTTTTTTCATAATAAACTTAGTTAAACAATATCTACAGCAATTCATAAAATAAGCTGTAATTGGAATAGCTATCATGGTAAAAACAATAGCAAGCAATATCCTGTCAGTACTTAATCTCTAAACAATTATTAGCCTTAATAAGATATTTAAAAAATATATATATATTTTTAACAAGAAAACCGACTTTAAACAGTAAACAAAAGCAAATAAATTAACTTAATATAAAGTAATAGGTACTTTGATCTAGTCTAGAATCTAGAAAGATCTAGTTCAAGAAAAATCATTAAATAAGTATTTTATAATTTTCGAATCGGTGTCAAGCTAATGCTACGATAATCTTAAATTGGGAGAGCAGGCAGGCGTCGAGACGTAATACAAACTGAAAGTTTTCTATTTGATAACGTTACGAAGGTTTGGCTTGGTTTGCCTGTTAATCCACAAAACCAACACAGTAAAACTTGATTACCCATTTGATATATCAACTTCACGCTGTATTCCGCACACAGCAGGGTAAGCAGAGGGAACCTTGTGTTAAGACACTCCGTTCCCCACTTTCTGCCGAATTCTGGAGGCATTGCTTGTTGAATGGCAGAACTCAACGCCGCACTTTGCCTCGACACCAGAGCGAAGAAATATAAACGTAAATAAATATTTCACTTCCTCGAGTGGGGATCGAACCCACAACCGTCGCGTTACAGTCACACCCTTGTGCCGCTGCACCGATGCACGACGACCTCGATATGTGATATTAGGAAAAGATATGCATATTTTAATTTTAATGATATTTTACTTACTTCTCGCCTTCTTTAAGACCCCACAGGCATACGCCACTCTCCAATAACCAAGACGCATGTAGAACGAGCGCGTACCGCACAAAGCCCATTACAAATATGGTGCTTAGCACTGAATCGTTCCAGTACTCGAGAGGAGCGTTCAGTGGTAATATAAGGAAAATAACTGCATATAGTACCCAGTAGTATCTGAAACAACATATAGTCACCTAAGTTATGTAAGGACTCCTTAACTGTGGATTTATCTTTAGCACCGAATAGTTTTTGTTTGTTTTAAAGAGTTAAAATAAGAGATGCTAAAAGATTTATGTATTTTCTTAAATTATTTAATAATGTAATATTAATTTAAAAGATCTTCAGTTTTTCGTCCCAGACAAGCCCCAAGCAAATATCATTTGTCAATTATCAACGGCCATTAGGGCCAGTCGTCGAGCAAGGGGTACAAGCGTGTGACTATAACCGCGACATGTAGTGGATTCGATCCCCATTCGAGAAAATTAATATATTTAATATTTTCATTTTGTCGCTCTGGTGTCGAGGCGAAGAGCTTCAACAAGCAATTCTCCAGGACTCGGCAGAAAGTGGGAAGCAGATGATCTTAGCAATAGCACCCGTCTGCTACATGAGCCTGTAAAATAATAAAACTTTAGTCAAATCTTTACCATTTCATTTTTATTTATATGCCTAACAACCTTACCGTCTTTGAAACATAACGACGCTATCTGCCTCCAAATCTGACATATCTATTGAATTCTTCAACTCTTCCTGATATGGGCTGAGTTTACTGAACCGTGTTATAAATTGAGCATACAAGAATCCCTTTCTGGAGTCGTGAAGATCTGAATCAGTTTTGAAGTGGGCATGGTGAAGCCTGTGATGCTGCACCCAGTCGTATATTGGTCCCTGAAAAGAAATATATATTAGTATCTAGAACAATATATAATATGTTACATCTATACTATAATACAACAGTAGAGAAACTTGTCTGTTTATTTATTTATATTATAGAACAAAGGGCCCCATGTTCATTAACGATACTACGTAATGCTGAAATTTGAAACTACTACAAAGTTGTTTTGGTCTATATATAACTAATATGTGGATTCATTATTTAGGGTGTAATACTTTAATATAATAATAGCATTACATGAGATCCTCTCAACATACAATACTTTCAGAGTTCGGCATACAAAATACAAGTAAGTGGGGGTACGGTATTGTCTTAATGGGAACGGAGTGTCTTAACACTAAATTTCCAGGTTTCTCTGCCTTCCCTGCTATGTGTCCTACGAGATTGCTAACTAAATTGCATACAAGAATCCTAACCATCAACCATCGAAATGTACACTGGGTCACGATAGCATCGTCGACTTAAGCAATATTGGTTTAAAACCTATATAATCCCTTGACTACAATTATATCTTAATACACTTACGTGTCCTGCTAGTGTTTGACATAACATTAAAAATATTCGCAGTTCCAAATTAGCTTTGTAGGTGCGGTGAGCCCATAGTCTGTGAGAGCCCACTGTAACTCCCAATGTCGCTGTCAGGGTTAGTATTACCACTGAAACATCAATAAAAAATCTAACAATTTTACGTTCAAAATTATTAATACAAATATTTAACCAGTATCGTCCTTCATTCTTATTGAATATCGTAATATAGCCACGTTGTTCTACGAAACACAATATTGGAACCACTATGAGACATAGAACTATTCGGAAATTTAATTAAAAGCAATACAAACTTTTTAATCAGTTTCACGTGCAATTATGTATATTAATTAATACATGAATCCTCTATTAAAAACATTGTATGAACGTGCATTATGAAATTTCAGTATGTCAAATTAAACTTTGTGAAAGAGTGCAGAAAGTCAGTATATTTTATAATTATGCATTAGAAATATTTGTCACACATTTATAGAAAAAGTATAAAAGTTCGAACATTGAAGGATTTGAACCCACGCCTCTTGGAAACCGTCTAGGCACTCTGAGCTCATTACTGAGCCATACGTTCTCACCGTTTAAGCTACGTAGAAATTCTTATACGCTTGTAACAACTTATCTATGTTGTAAGCATCTCTATATGGGAGGCCCGTCGTAGCGCAGGGGCTCAAACATGTGACTGTAAGCTCGGCAGGTTGTGGATTCGATTCCCACCCGAGGAAATGAAAGATTTCATATTTTCATTTCTTCGCTCTGGTGTCGAAACAAAAACGCAGCGTTGAGTTCCGCCACTCAACACGCAATGCCGTGCAGATATGCAGATATCGGCGGAAAGAGTGAAGAAAAAGAGTTCTTAACATTAGGCTTCCTCTGGCGACCCTGCTACGACGATTTCTCTAAATGGGTATCGAACCCACACCCATCGCGTATATAATAAAACGCTGTACCACTTTGCCATGACAGCCATAGCAATCACAAAAAAATCAATAAAAAAAAATTACAAATAACATACGTACGTAGTAGTATAGTCAACAATTTCGCTTCAAAAAATATAAGCCAAATTCCATATAAAGACAGCAGATGTACATGTATATAGAAAAGAACTGCTGGCCAGTTTGCTTCTCTTGACTTGCTCAACCGTGATAAATCCATTGATGAGGAATCTGCCATTGCTACTGCCTTTAATGTGACCTAAAATATAAAATACCCAAACATAAAATTATAAATAAAAAAGTATTAAATAACTAAAAATCCGCAAAAATGCTTTGTTCAATACAAATGGCATGACAAGCACTTTTACGAGTATATTTAAATATAATATGACCTAATTGAATAAAGAATATTTTGATTTATGCTTATCAGTCCATAAATATACGTTTACGTGGTGTTCTAGTGTCCAAGCGGTCATACCTTTAGTAATTCTGACATCAATCGATTTGCCCTGCGGTCGGCAAGAAAAATTGGATACTTCTAGCACTATGTCATTGAATTGGTAAAAGTATATATTATTGTTAAGTTCTGTCCATGATATTTCATTTTAAGAAACAGTTTAGTATATATAACTATTTAACGTTTAGAATTTTTTTATATATAGATACATATTTATATCTAGCTAAGAAATATTAATAAAAAAATTGAAGAGTAAAAAAAATATTATAAAAAAACCCGCAACTGGGTATTAGGATGAACAGGTCTAAAGTACTAGAACGTTATATTAAATTCCACAATACTTTGTGGAATAGGAATTAACAGACGGGACCTATAATTTTTCGAGCCCAGTGAAATTAAAGATGGGTACCGACTGTTAAACCTAATTAACTTTTGGGCTTGTTTGTTTCTTATTAGTTCTAGGCAATTGGGTTTTTGTTTTTTAATAAAAAAAAACCAAAAACATGCTTAATATTAAATACGCTTCATAATTCAAATTTACAACAATTTATACTAAATTGTAATATACCTACTTGTAATTACATTCGCAATTGAGTATAAATTATTATTTTGCATATTTTATATGTATAATTCTCCTGCACGTGTGCTAGCAACGCGCTCTTCCTAAACGGCTATAGCGATTTGAATAAAATTTAGTCTGACAACTCACGGTGTGTAAGGAACTAAATGTCTAAACGTTAAGCTACCTCTGTCCTCCTGTCTTCTTAGTGCCGAAATTTAATTTTATAATGGAATTTTCATACATTTAACATCATTGAAAGTAATAAGTAAGTTAACATGAATACGCGTCGTTTAACACGCGAAACAGACTCTATTACAAAATGACGCTACACCGATCACAGCATTATACAGTAATGTTGGTTGACTGCATCCAACGAGACATCTTACAAACGTTAGAAAACTCAATGCCAATTGATTCTTATTACAGATTCCAGTTTTTAAATAATATCTGAATCTCTTCATTTATTTTGTTCTTATGCTTTCTTAATGTTTATTATGAAATTTTTGTTACTCACATGTGCCATCTCTCACTCATCATCTCACACTCTTGAGGCACAAATTTATAGAAAATAAATTGATTTTCTAAAACAATATTTTTTTTCTCACCAATATATTTAATTGAATATGCAATTTAATAACATTATTAAACGGAGATACAAGTTAATAATGTTAGTTTTTATTATAACTTTCAACTTTCCCGATAGATGAAGCGCGTGTGAATATGTGCACTTGTGAGTTAACACTGAATCATGGTACTACAATCAACTTTCCTACGCTCAACTACTTTATAATTTATCGCCCCATTTTAAGAGCTGACTTATCATTTGTAAGAAACAGTGTATCAAATAATTAATTTATTTAATAAAATTTAAGCATATTTAGGGAAAAATGGTTGGCTACTTTAGTAAGTTTATCTACACTGAATTGTTATTTATTCAGAAGTCGTAATTAAAATCTTTTGGTATGTTAAATTAATTCTGCTCACAAATATTTTATATTTATTATGATTTTTACACACCTGTGCCACTGCGCCATTTTCCTCTATTATTATATGCATCAAAAATGAAGGGCTTCAAAATAAAATATAACATAGATCTTGCTCATACCCAATAACTATAAAACAAAAAATAGTTTTATTCAAATTGTTCCATTAGTTTAGAAGATGTACGTGTACAAATAGACAAACAGACATACAAAAATTGAAAAAATTATTATTATTATTAAATTAATATTTTTTTAATTATTTTATGCCCCCTATATTGTTTTTTCGCAAATATATTGAATGTACCGACACAATTTGTTTACTGTTTTATCGTAGTATAGATTATGCCAATTTTCATGTTCAACAACAATTACTACAATTAATTACTTGAATTACTACATTCTTGTTCTTCCTGGCATTAATCCCGGTTATCACCAGAGTTTGCCTTCCTACTCAACCTACTCCACTTTGCACGATCTTTTGCGTCCTCGGTACCATTGGCTCTCATGTCCTGCTTCACGACATCCAACCAGCGCTTCCTTGGGCGTTCGGGAGATCGCGCCCCAGGAACTGGTATAGCAAGGCACTTGCGTCCGACATAGTTCTTAGGCCGGCGCGTAACGTGGCCAAACCATCTCAGGCGACGCTCTTGGAGCTTATCCGCTACGTCACGGACCCCAAGACTACCTCGAATGAATGTGTTGCGTATGGGGTCAGACCGCGTTACGCCGCACATCCACCTCATCCTACTATTAATTGTTTCTCATGTTAACTTTAAATACATTGTATTTCTCATATTTAATTTTCTTCTTTATATACAAGCCACTGTGGAGCAGCGCGCAACGTCTAACTGCAACGCATGCGATGGTTGTGAGTTTGATTTCCATTTGGTAGAAATCAACTAAAGTAGTTCAAAATTATAATTTACTAGCGAAACCTAAAAGCAGCTTCGACCGTTTAACTTATTGTTATATTTTAGCCGAATTATACAAAATGTTTATATAAATTGTAGCGTATGTGACATTTTCGTCTATAAGTTACTGTTGAGCTTAATTTAAATTCGTTCAGTAGTTTTTGTGCGAAAGTGGAACCAACATTTATCCCCACAGAAAATAAAAACATAATTTTGGTTGTATTGTTGGGGTAATTTTGAAAAAATAGTACAATTTTGAAGAATTTAAAGAAAGTTCATGTGTCAAAATCCTTCTAGTTGTTTAGACTGTACCTAGCGTGTGCCAAAGAAATGGATGAATTCTAACGCAATAAATGTAATATATTTTGGAATACGTCCATTGTAGAATGTGTAGTAAGCCTTGCCCGATTTTAATACAATGCTTGTAACTAATTGATCTTTGCTCCCTTTACCAACACAGGAAATTGATTTTGGTGTGAATGCACCATTAATTACAAAAAGTATAATACGAGTAGGTACATCGTTAAATACATGAAAGCAGTCTTAAGAATACCAAACTGTTTATAAACTAAGAATATTCTGTTCACTAGCCTGTCAAAGCCGCAATACCACCTCATTCAATAATATGCATGGTGGGTAATGGCAGTGATTTTAAAGCAGCATAATTCCTCAGTTATATATCATAATAACAACCATGATTTGAGTTACAACCTACGAGTGAAAAGCGTTCAATTAAATTATTAAACCTAGAAGTTCTACTTCTTGCTGCCTTATTCAGAGTATATTTTTTGAATATATTTTTAAAAAGCCGAAACTATTGTTGTGTCAATAAAAGAATAAAATATTAAACCTAAAAGAATGTATTAATAATATTTGTAATTATATTAAAATAAAGCAGGTTAAGTGCGAGTAGGACTCCCCCACCAACGTACCAATTTCAGTATTGTAAGTCATGTTGGGAAGGAGAACTTATTAAAGTTGACAAACTTAAGTTTGCAGGCATACCTACACCTTTTATATGAAATGAACTACATATATACATTTTTTTTTTATGAAATGCCTATTAATAAATAGTCACTTTTTGGATTTTTTATTCGTATTGTAGGTTCTCACTTAGTGCCAATTTTTTTTACTGTAGAACCGCTATGGTAACGAAATAAAGCGCGGCGTTAAGCTCCACTAAACGTGGGTAACAGAAGTGTCCTAATGGGGAACTGAATGTCTTAGCACAAGATTCCCACGTTTCCTCTGCCTTGTTATGTGCGGGATATAGGATAAAATTTTAAATCTCTCTAAATCTAATAAAATTTATCTCCTATTGAAGAAAAAAATGCTAATAAAATTGATTATTAAAAGGTGCACTTCTGCACACACTTCTCTTCTTAATCACAGTTTCGCACTTGTTAAATTTTCAGAGGAAAATAAATTATTCTGTTTAACATTTAACTGATTAATTAAATATTAAAATAGAACAATTAATTAATAGGGATTAATATTGAGTAATTTTGTTAAAATGTTTAATATAAATATTTCTTACCTTTTAAAGGTACTGACTGTATCCACGAACATATACTTGCACATTAAACAAAACAGGACCAGCAAAAAGACAGCTGCGTCAGCGCCGTTGCATATTCATTATAACATATAAAGAAGCGTTCACATTAAACTATTTTAAATTTTCGTGTATAGGTAAATATTTTGTCAGTTTTCTCATAAATTTACTTTTACTGGTCAGAACGCTTTACGATGTTTCGCCCAAATATTTTTCTGCGAAGAGACGATACAACGCACTGAAACTCTTGGCTGACACACTCAAACTTATGAGAAAGCGAAAAGAATCGCCACTACCGTCTTCTACAGAGGTGAGTATCTTAAAAAGCTGATGCGACGTGATCTCCACCACCTAAATAAACGTCATTTAGATAGTGTCCATGTCAACTTGGTACTGAAACGTGGTATGGAATGAGATATACTCTACATCATAGTTCAGTATGATAATGGCTGCTTTAGTTCGAAATTGTTGCAACCATTAACGCCCACCTCAAAATCAAAATCGTCAAGTCATTTCAATAAAGATTACTATGTTAAAACTAAATACTTTAGCTTCAGTAAAATAGACAAAAAGAGAGAGAAGCTATAAACAAAATGCAAATTATCCGTTTGTGTGCGAGTGTGTGTGCGTGCGTGCATGTGCTTGTGCATGCGTGTGTGTATATACAACTCCGTTCTCCGCTTTCTGCCGAATTCGAGTGGCAGAACTCAATGCCGCGCTTTGCCACAACACCAGAGAGAAGAAATGGAAATATAAATTTAAATAAATATTTAATTTCCTCGAGTAGGGATCGAACCGACAATCTTTATTTTGATTTATTTATTTTTTAATTAAGAAGTTAAGTTCACTAAAATATGATATTCCGATTTACATTTCCAATTTTCTTCGAGATATTTGAGTAGATTTCCAGATACTGTATGTGTTTGTATAAATTTAAAGTAGAATCTTACGATTCAGCATTTGGCTAAGCAAGTTTAAGTAAGCATAATTAACATAAAATAAACTTCACTAAATTTACATTTCTTTTGTTTGGTTTAGAAAATTTAATACTTCAGTAAGACAAATATGTATGTAAGGCCGCTGTGGCGCAAAACTAGACGAAAAGTGGGAAATAAAGTATCTTAAGACTAGGTCTGCCTACAAAATCAAAATCAAGTCAAATCAATCAATCACTTCTAATATAAACATTCATTAAAACGTATATATACATTTTTTTTATTTTAAATCAGCAATACTCTAAATTTTTTCATTAGGGTTCCTTTTAAGCAACCCTTATAAGATCACTTTGTTGTCCATCTATCTGTATGTTTGTCTGTCTGAAAAAAAAATGAACGTTTCTATTGCAAAATCGCGTATTTCCATACTAATTAAAAGATACTTCTGGTTTTAACCTAGAATTATGGAATTTGGCAACTAGGACAGCACAGGTAGTACTTACTAGTTTAGGAAAAATCTAAAAATAATACATTTGTGGTTAAAGAGCTCGAGACCCCCAATTCTTGTACGGAACCCTCGGTGAGCGGGCCCAACTCGAACTTATCCGGTTTTTCATTGTAAGATCAGTTTGTTGTGCATTAGTCTGTCTGTCTTTCAAGAGCCTTTATCTCAAGAACATTTGGAGTATCATACTCTATAGTTACTTAAAAAAAGATATGGCATAGTATGGTAGTAGGTACTAGTTCAGAAAAAGAAACTGAAATCAAAATGAGGTTTCGGATGAAAGGTCTCTGGCCAAACTAAGCTTGAATTCAGAAAATGCTCGAAACTTCCAATATTTATACGAACCCTCGGTGGTTTTTTAACTTTTGTTTTGTTGACTATATGTAGTCAAGTTTTTTTTATATATTTTTTTTTCACTTATGATCTACGTGTTGAAAAATAATAATACAGCATTTTTTGTTTTTTTTTTTTAATTTAATTTCATTTGTAAATAGTAACTACAGATAATACAAGGTAACCACATTCTGGCGTCACAACAATAAATTAATTCTTTATATATATACACATTGGACCTAACAAGTACATATATTTGTAACAGCAAATCGTATTTTAAGAAATGAAATTCATTTAATATTGACATTTTTTACGTATACATTTAATCAAATTTATAACTATATATAACATTTTTTTAATAAATTAAACACATGATAAAACGTCTGAGGTTATTTTTTATTAATATTAATGCAAAAATCACTTATAGAGCATCTTTTAAATTAAAAATTCAGTAAATATTTACAGAAATTTCGTGTATCATACCAGCGCAGCGCCGCCATTGAAATACTCTAAAGTCTAGTTAGTCCAATATTTGTACACATTTGTACAATTATTTGGCGTAAGCTCATTCTCATGCATAATACTATATCTATTCAAATTACAATCTTAAATATGATGTTATAAAATATCTTTATACATACATAAATTAATTACGTAAATATATATTTTTCCATAATAGTATTACTAATATATTTTGCTATAAATATATACAAAAATTATCACTGTGTGTGATGAATTTTTGCACAGTAAAACTTGTAAATTACGTACATTCTATATATGACATTTGTAGAAAAACCTTTAATCTTGTAAAGCATTAATGGGGTTCTTTTCTTTTTCAATATTTTTTTTTTATTTTATCATACAATCAAGACGACAATTAGAACTTATTATGCATTTCTTGTTTTTTCAACAAAATACCATCGAAACTACTTACATACATTTAGAAAACTAGTAAATTGCTAAGTACATATTATACCCTGTCATATAAAATCATAAATCTAGTAACGAGCTAACACCATCATGGCGCAAATGGTACGCGACAGTGCGTTAGTTGTGGATTTGAATATTTTGAGGAAAAGCTTAGAATTCGAATTGTAAAATATGAGTTTTTTTCCAAATACCTTACCTTACCTACTCAATAGTCCCCTGACTGAGAGGTAAATGGTACAATATGTTACGGTTTTCTTCTTCTAAAATCTCGCCGAGAAGAAATGCGGGAAGGTAAAAAGATCATAGATATTATAACAAATTTTTGAACTATTAATTTTTTAAATTATCCATTAATTTAATCAAATTTATTATAATTTTTAAACAATAACCATTTTCATAGAAATTATAAGTTTCACCCGTTATTTTCACACTTGTTTACATTAAAATTAGCCTGTAACGTATGAGAGCAAGTTTTTTCATAAGTCATAAAAGGGACTTTCATTGTTCTTTTACACTTGTCACAAATTTTCCACGTCCGCGGTGAACTTGTTTCCTTGAATCTTCTGTTATCAGTCTCTCTTTGAGCCATATTACCTGTACAAACAATATAAAAATCATTAAAGGGTTATTTAAAATTAGCCTAATAAGTTTTTATACTAAGTAACATAAATTAATTATATTTGCTTCTCATAATAAAAGCATTTTTATAAGAGAACATCACACTTAGGCCTGTCTTACATCAGTTTCATCCCGCACACAGCAGGGTACGTCTAATAATTAAAGTTAATTCATAATATATAATTTTTCATCGATGTTTTCTTATGACATAACTTAAATTTATCGTCCGTAAAGCGTGCTTATATTATTGTTAAGGATAGGACGATGATAGAAAAAGTATGAAGCCAAGGAGAATGTATCAAGTGGAATCTTAGGCCGGTCCGGCCGTCAGTTCCTCACTCTCGCTTGCACGCTCGGCTCAGGCAAAACGAGACAGTGACTCATGGTTTTTCTTATAAGATGTAAGACGTTATCACATTTAAAGAGAATTTCGTGTTTAAAATTACCTGATTGTAACACACTCGGCGTGAATTGTCGTGTTATAGGAACAGTTGTATAAGAACACCGTGGCTTCAGTACTCCGCTATTTTCGCGGCAAAACCATTGCGCTATTGTATGCTACAAATAAAAAAAAATATTGAAAGTATTAACATAAATATTGCTTGAAGCAATAAGGCCGCCTTTGCATACATTTTATAAAAATATATTGTTTCTTTCTCTTTTATATGTATTTATGTGTGCAATAAAGTTTTTTCTATTCTATTCTATAAAATAGCTTTTCTCCTATGCTTTAAGATATAATTAGATCCAATTTTCATAGTGTACCGGTCTATACTATTTAATAATTATAGTAATTCGTCAAATACATATAGAGAATCTATCAAAATGTCAAAACTTCTTTTGGAATCAAGATAATAAAAATATAGAAAACATAACGAAAATATAGAAAGCAAAGTAGTATGTATTTATTTATATATTTATGTATGTATGTATGTATTTGTTATGTAAAACTATTGTTATGTAAAACTAGATATCAACTCTTCAGACAATGGTTCTCTGCCCAAAAGTTGCGTATAATACACAATTGCCAGATAGTTGTGTTTAATAAGGTTGTGGAAGAGGTCGCTCTCTTAGCGATAAGGCCGACTACTGTACTGTTCTATGTATTAATACATATTCATATGTGTCTTGTCTTTCATTTGTACAATAAAAAGTATTTTATTTTCTTTTATATTTATAATAAAAATATGTTATATAAACAAGCAAAATAAAAAAAAATGTTACCTTAAAAGCATCTCTGAATTTGTACGACATGATATGGTAAAACACTGGATTAATGCATGTAGACATGTAGTACAAGACCCCCGACATGTACGTGATGAAGGAGTAGACGGACAGGAGCATCGGTGACTTTGCAATATTATTCTCCGTTGTCCCATAAATAGCCACGAGGCGCTGAGCGTGAAAGGGCGCCCAACAAACGAAGAATGCTACTACAACTGCAACTATGAAATAATTTAAAAATTATTCAGCAGCCCGCTTTTTTTTTTGCAAAACTCCGAAAGTAGTCCACAGAGTATATTTACTTATCAAGTTTAAATTTTCAAGTCCTCGTAGTAAAACATTTGCTGTGACATACAGACTGTCAGACAGATAGAATGAATCTATAGGGATTCCATTTTGTGCCATTCTATTACGCAATTCTAAAGAGAAAGTTAGGAAAAAACTTGTTCTTCCTATTTCTAAGCCAATTATATAAAAATTGATGTCGTTTTATAAAAATTGATATTAGATCATTCTCTGATAAAAAAATATGTTACGGAATTTTTTTAATCCTAAGTGTGTGAAAAAAGCTTTAAACTATGACCTTTTTATTAATCCTAACCTGTTTAGGTTATTATATTTTTAAACAAAAAAATATTCATTATTTATTTAATTTAGTTCAGCAAAAACCATACTTACTTAACATTTTGACCACTCTTTTTGTTGACTGACCACTGTTTTTTCTCTGTATTTTAAGTACAGTTCGTGATTTGTTGTTGAGTTCCTCACTCTCTTGTTTTTGTTTAAATGAGTTAGATTTGCTCAATCGAAGTCCTATCAGAGAATACAATCCCGTTATTACAATCATTGGGGCAAAGAAGAAAAAGAAACTAGATATTTCAAAGGAGTGTTCGATTATGACTCTAGTCTGCAAGCACACCGTCACACCTTTGTGTACTTTAATACCAAATTGGAGAGCCTGGGGTAGCGCTAAACCAAACGAGGCTATCCATAAGATAATTACATGTTTAATAGCTCTCGATAGTTTTGACATTTTATGTGAAACAAAAGGATGACATATTGCCAAATATCTTTCGACAGTGAATAGAGTGATTGTTAAAACACTGGCGTTTGTAGAAGTTTCCGCAGCCAAGCCGCGTAGAACGCAAAATACAGGTCCAAAAATATACGGCCATTTTGACCAAATTGAATACATTTCTTGAGGCATTCCACTCACTAGAAGAAGAAGATCTGAGATTGCTAAACTGAACAAATAGTAATTTGTAGCTGTGTGCATGTTTTTGTTACGAATTATAACTAAACATGTGCAAAAGTTGCCAAAAACACCTGTTACAAAAATAAGGGTGTAAATAATTGTAATAGGGATTACTATATAGAGGGAATCGCGTTGTGGACCAAATACGAGAGTGGAATCTACAATTTTTGACAAATTCAAGTCTATTTTATCTGTTATATTGTCATTTAGAGTACCCATATTTACTTAAGAGGGGTAAATGTTACGAAAATTACTTTAAATTTATATATAATATAATAAAAAGTTTAATTTTCATCAATTGAGTACCACCAACCTGAAACAAATAAATATACAAATAATTATATACAACCCCTCTACTTGTCTATTAATCTTCTACGTCTTCTTAACTTACTAATATTGATGAATTTGTTTGATTATATGCAAATAATCCATAAGAAATATTTTTGTATTCAATATTCCAATAATCGATATAGCCTGTAGGCTATAATCCAAATTCCAACAATATGTTGTATACCATGCTGATTATTTGATTTTCATAATATCTGTGGTCATAGCTAACTCTGGCAATTGTGTATTATACACAACTATCGGTTATTTGCACTTGACCACGCGGGCGTAGTTCGGCAGAGAGAACCAGGGAACCTAGTGTTAGACACTCTGTTCCCATTAAGACACTTCCGTTCCCCACTTTCCGCCGAGTTTAGGATCCATTGCGTGTTGATTCGTTATCAAAGACAACAAAAAGTAATAAGGACTATTAAACATGTAATTTCCTCGAATGGAAATCGAACCCACAATCTGTTATCTTTACGGTCGCACGCTTGAGCCCCGGCGCCATCGATTCGCAAGAAAATGAAAATCTAGTAATTAAACTAATTTTCTGCGTGGTAAACAATTGAATTGTGTAATTTTATTCATTTAACTTTTTTCTACTAAGTACTTGTCATTTATGAAATCGTATAACAATATAAGATAATGATAGAGAGAATAACAAGATAAATAAAGAATCTTTAATAATATTGTTTCTATCACTTTTATTACCTTCAATTTCTGTGTCAATAGATAGGATACCTATGTGTAAGTTTTATTTGTAAAAATTTTCATAATAATCAAATCTCATAAATATGTAGTAAACGGTGTTGTTTACCATTAGGAAAATTACATTATAAATACTGATAAAATAGTAAGCAACACTTCATTTTCGTATTAGTAAGTAGTAACTAAACTAGTAGCTTTGGCGGCTTATTTTTTGTGAAAGAGCATATTACAAGAGTAACAAAAATACAATAAGTTGTTAATATAATAAAAGCAAAAGTGTGAGGTCGTCGCGCCGGCATGGGATAGCATCTGATTGTAAACGCGATGGTTGTGAGGTCGATCCTATTGGAAGTGATAGTATTTTTTATTTGACTTCTCAGTCCGTTCTTGAATTCTGCAGAAAATGGGAAACGAACTGTCTGAACACTAGGTTCCCTCAGCTGAAACTTTAAAAAAACGCTATTTCATTATATTTCAATTAACACATTAAATAGAAAAAATTGGCCGCGACACCGGATCCTAAAACCGGTTCCATTATAACTACCTAGGAAGGAATACTAGGAAAATCTAAGTCCACGAGCGCTTATTAAACTTCTATTTTGCAATTACTGTGGTCAATATAATAAAAACAATATTGTTTGTGACCTCCAGAGGCATGCCATAAGAGTAATTACGTTGCATTAATTATTTATATTTATTAACTCCATACGGAAATTAAACAAATTACCTTTGCATATTTCACATAATGGGATATGTATGTGTAAAGAAAATTATACTATAGGTATATGGTATGGTATGATATGGTTATTTTATTATGGCGTTCCGAGCGTGCCCTATAGGTATATGATTATAAGATTTTTATTATAAATCTTCTTGGAATCTTTCGTCTATTTATAACCCAGATATTTCTAGGTTTTCTATTTTACATTAATTTCAAATAGCAACATCACAGAACTAATTTAATCAAAAAATACAAACATTTAAAATTCAAAGGGTATTTGAGCCCCAACCGAGACATGCAACGTACATATCTCGGTACATCCTCTCTACATAGTGTAAAACAACAACACTACTCACCAATGTACGCTATCATTTTTCAAACTACTGAACAGATTTTAATACAGCTTTCATTAGCAAAAAAATGATCCGACTCAAAATCAAATCCGAACGGTATATTAGTAAAATTGATCTTTTTTTAAAAAACCGGTTAAGTGCGTGTTGGGCTCGCCCACGAGGGTTCCGTACAAAAATAAGAGGTCTCGAGCTTTTTCTGAAATTCAGACTTAGCTTAACTTTTGCCCCCCTTTTAAGCTTATTATTTCTTAAGATTTAACCACAAACGTATAGTTTTCAGATTTTTTCCTGAACTAGTACTACCTGTAGATGCTAGCTGCAAAATTTCATATTTCTAGGTTTTTCGGAAGTACCCTATTAATTTTGATACCTTTATAGTGTCGAAATACGCACATATCCTAAATTAACACGCGTATAGATGTATCACTGTCAATAATAAGCACTAGGAAAATAAAAATAAATCAATTAATTCCAGATCTTTTCTAAAATTTTTCTATATATAGCATCCCGATCAAATTAGACATGGTGGCTGAAATTTTCCAAGGCTCCTTGGAAATATTTAATTAGTGAGAAAATGGATCTCGAATGTTAAAACTTCCATTGTGCAATAAAATTGTGATTTGTTTATGAGTGTTTTGAAAAAAATATATTTCAATGTTAATTATTTAGTATTACTCTTGACAAAATTATAAGCTATTATTATTATTTCCTATTTTTAATGCAGGGCTTTTTTTACAAATATATTTTTTCTTTTTATAGAATGATAAGGCCGTTTTCACAATCTCATTTTTCCTCGAGGTCATATTACTAGCGATAAACTATCACTACTGCTATCCCTGCGTAATAAAAGCAGAATGACGAAATAGTAAAGCTGTTAAAAGGATGAAAATTACCAAGAATAGTTATTTCGATAATAATATATTTTAAAAAAAATATGAAAAGATATATGGTCATTCAGGGTAACTAAATACAGTGGGTAAGTGAGCGCACTGCCTGAATCTCAAGATCCCGACGCGGTGTAGGGTACTTATTTTGCCGAATAAAAACGCTAGTGTGACAACACAAATTCACCTTATATCTTTTGTTTATTTTTAATAATATATATATTTTTTTTAATAATATAACTTTTTCTACTTTTAGAAGACTATGTTACTTGCAAAATCGTGATCTAGTAGCATGTCAGCCGATTATTATTGATATTCCTCGTATTCCTACGGATAGACGTAAACTAGTTAGTGGTTATTTTAGTAAGTTAGTTCCGATGTCATTCATTTATATTTTGACTACTCGGGGAACGTGTGTGCAGATAAATGAACGCATTACAATTGTGCCACACTATATGGACCAATATACGAAACAATAAATTTGGAATTGTTAAAAAAATACTTGGTATTATTTTAATTTATATTCAAAGAAATATCAATCACAATTTCAGGTCAATTACCCAAATTTTAAAAGCATTTAATTAATAGAACAATCAATATTCTCCTTATAAGAAAAATATTACCCAGAAAAATCGACATAGCAACAAGTGTATTCCCATGAGTTGGTTTTCACAGCCGCCGGTGTAAATATGAAGAAAGGTAAAAATAAAAGCATAAAATTGTAATAAAATATCGAGACAAATCGTAAAATTGTCAATTTCACTGCTGCAAAAGGAACATTAATGTCGTAATAGTTTTCGACGTTCTAAAAGAATTTGTAAAGATAAAAATGAGGTACAAAATAGGTACCTAGTCTAATTTTTAGTAAAATTATAAAAGGTTTTTGGATTTTCTCTATGTGACACATTAGCGGTAGAAAAGAAGAGTTGTGCCAAAAAAAAAATTTTCACTAATATACAGATGGGGCCTTCATGGCACAGGGGCACAAGGGTGCGACTGTAGACACAGGTTTTGGGTTCGACTCCCACTCGAACAAATGCAATATTTAATGTTTTCATATTTCATTCCATATTTCATATTTAAAGGTATCACTTGAATTTATTAAATTAAATAAAACTCTTCTTTCGTTGTTAGTTTTATAACCCGCTTTTCCTTTCCCTACATAAATATTTTACCTGGAAATTCTCTATCTCGATAAAACTCTATATCCAATTGAATGAAATTGGATAGTTGTTCATTATTTCAGTAGAGAAGTATATACTTCGATAAGGGCTGTCGACAGTGCGACCTTGTGAATTCGAAGAAGGAAGAGCCCTAGTGGCAAGCTTTGCAGTGCAATTACAAATCCATTGGTGTATCATTAAATTCCTTTGTATTTGCAGACGATAATGGAAGATGATTTCTTCCAAGAACAGCCAAGAACCAAAGAACTATCTGACTTGCTTAGAAATGTGGGTTAGTTTAGCCGCCTAGGTTCAAGCTAGCCGCTACATGGATCCTTATCGTATTAGCTTCGATGAATATCAATAACATAAAATGACTTTATATTAGTACTAGCGGCCCGCTCGCGGTTACACCCGCGTGAACTATGTTATTATTAATTTCTGTCTCCATGACTACGTCCTAGTGACGTCTATGCAAAATTTGAGATTCCTAGCACATGTAGTTTCTGAGATTTCGTGATGAGTGAGTGACCTTTCGATTTTATATATATAGATAAATGCTATAATGATTGAATAGGAAGCACACTGCCCTCCTTGTGTCATATGGATCGTGAAACAATGTCATGATTAAGAAATGTCTTCAGGCAACGTTCATTTTATGGACAATAAAGTGTAATGGCTTTTAGAATAATAGTTTACTTGAGGTCGACTCAAAGATTTTTATGAAGAAAACGACTTGTGTATATTTTAGGAAGTGTTATCTTTTTTCCTCTTTTTTTTTATAGCTTCACGCTGTATCCCGCTCATAATAGGGTAGACCTAGTATCTAAGTACTAAGATACTCCGCTCTTCACTTTCCGCCGAATCCCGGACACCAGAACAAAGAAATAAAACTACAACTAGAATGAATCTACATTTAGTTCATTTAAGTTTTTGTTAAATGTCTACAGTAGTTGATTTGCGTGAATATTGTATATGTTACTTTTAATACTGGAACTAAAATAAGTAGGTACACCAATAATTTTATACGTAATTTTATTTGGAAATATTAATAATCTGATTAACAAATAACTGGCCACTTTAGCTTATTTCTCTTTTTTTTTAATATAATTTGATTTTGAAACTGAAACACTTGAAACTGAACACAATGTCTCTAAAAATCGGTGGAAAATGTGGAAAAGATTCTCTTAACATTAGGTTCCCACTGACTAACCTGCTGCACAAAGGATACAGAGTGAAGTCGATTGATTAAATATACCTAATTATCTATAATTATTTACAAACAAATCAATATTTTTTACATAAATTTTACTCTCGTATAATCGTCGTACATTGTATTCAAATTCAACGTTGTTAATTTAGGCGACCTTAGTTCAAAGGTCTTTAAGTATTTCTGACGTTGTTTTGCATCTACCAAACACAACAGGTAAAATAATAAACTTAACTAATAACATTATTTATCTACTTGTCACAATTATTTATTTATTTCAATATATCTATTAATGTATGCCTTTATATTATTATTTTTTTTTCGAACATGTGGATAATGCTGTTAGCCCTATTGGCTTTTACAGCGACACCGGTTGGGTAGGGAAGAGGGTACTCTGTCCCTGAAGAAATGCAAGCACTAAGTGGCTGCCTGTGAGGAAGTCGACGACTGTAAGGGCGCCCCCTGCGGGACTCGAACCTCGGCTTGCGGCCGTCGAGCGGACTGGGATTTCACCTATGCTAAGCAAACCAGCCGCGACATGAAGTCGCGACTGGGGACAAATTAGACTACTCTAAGGGAGCTAAGGGTCCCTAACCGCTGGGCCCCACCGCGCCGAGACGCGATCGAAAGAAAAACAGAATAGCTCGCAGTTGGTAGGATTTACATTATGCTTATTTATATTATACTTTATATTATGTATGTAGTAAATATAAGAAACATTTGGGATAAAAATTTACAGTTTTTACTTTTAATTGATTCATTTAATTGTGTTTTTATTATTGTTATTAATTTTACCATATGTATACTACACATTAAATAAATATATTTTTTTGTTGCAAAATAGTAATTGCAACTATTGAGATAATTATTCATAATAACTGTTAACGAGGCAATCTACTTACAGAAATTTTACTTATCTATGTGAAATACAATATGTAAGGTAGAATTTTAATGCTTCTGCTATTTAGTAAGTAGTGAATTTCCAAAGTAATCCCTTACCTATAAATTGAAAATCTATATATCCATGAGCCAGTTCCATCGTCAGGTGTTCGTCACCAGAATAAATGATAAGACTATGTCATTCTTTTTTTGATTTACTCTGTTCTTTCTCTATTTCATAGCATTAGTAAGAAAAGAGTCAGAGAGTCAAGAGAGTAATACTATCAATATTTACCGTTTAGTAATAAATAATAATAACACTGTCATGTTGTTTAATAATTTAATCACATATATTGTATTATTTAATGACTTGAGTACAGAAAAAAGCATTTAAAACACAGACTATCCTACCTATAGCTATAGGAATAACATAATGAAAACAAGCATCGCTGATTGGTACCTAATATGAAAAAAAAAACAAACAATCCGACTATATACTTGAAAAAATAAAAAATACTTATACCTAAGAAAAAACTAAAAAGAAAAAACAAATCCGGTAGTTGAAAATGCTCAAAAGTAATAGGTAAGTACTTAACAAAAGTACGCTATTGAAATTATTTTATAGTCGAGACACACAAAAAAAATGTTAACATTCAAAACATGGCTTCATGAGAAGTTTTGATTGGTTGATGAATAGATACCAATTTAGCTAAAACTCTTCTGCTTATTCAGTGCCAAGCAAGAGGAAAGTAACATCATTAGATGAATACTAAATATCTTCACCGAACAAGACCAAAAAAATTATGTAAAAAATGGTATATTTTTATCAAACAAAGTGAGCATTTAAAAATTATTTTTAAAATAGTATGTAGACTTAAACTCTACATGTTCTATACTTCAACGTTAACAAAAAAAACATTCTCTACTTGTTAACGGAGTGTCTTAACAGCAGGTTCCCTCTGCCTACCCTGTTGTGTGCAGGAAACAGCGGGAAGCTGATTTGTTATTTTATAACGATTAAATACGTCAAGTTCAGATGAAAATAAAATAAATGTAGAAATACTAAATTTTCATATATTTTGATATATTTTTAATTTTCATATAGGTATTTGTAAACTATATTTTTATATATTTTTGCATTTTTTAAGGTGCATTAAAGTTTAAAGTTTAAAAAAATGCTTCCCTGTTTAGTTCACTTAACTTTTTTGTTACTGTTCATTTAGTAATCTAATTTATCAAGTACATTTTAGTAGTAATATATCAACTAACTTCTTTTGGCAGAATCAAAGGCAGAAAAACTTTATTTGTTAAACCTAGGAGCGTCAGAGTTCCGTTTATACATATGTACATGTATACACATATATATAATATAGGACATAATAAAAGTGTACAATACCAATAAAATCAGTTGCTTGCGAGTGCAAAAAATATTTTAGTATTTAAAATACCTAGTATACCTACTTACTATTATGCTATGCTATTAAATTTTATTGTAAAATAGACACGTTCTACTAATTAAATTGTTGATAAGTACTTTATCAACGAGCGTTGGATCAAAATTGAAAATCATGCAAAAAAGATAGTTATTTAAAACGATTTAATACTTATTTAATTTAATACTTTTGTGAAACTAGAGCCGTAGGCAAAATGAGCAAAAAAAAGATAAAAAAATGTATTTTGTTACTAAGTGGGATTTTTATAGACTTCATCTTTGATCATAAGTATATTACGGTAATATAATAATACAATTATGAGCGTTATTAACTTTTTATAAAACTAATATCTCTGTATTTTATAAAAATATCTTACGTCTTCGTGATAGACTTCTTTAAAGTATACTACTTGTATAACCGAGGCCATTGTTGCACAGGGGTACGAGAGTGTGACTGTAACACGACTGTTGTGGATTCGATCCCCACTTGCGGCAATGAATTATTATTTATTAATATTTTAATTTTCTCCGCTCTGCCACCAAGGGAAAGCCCAGCGTTGAATTCCGCCTCTCAATCTACAATGCTTCGACTGGGGCCTGTCTTAACACTACGTTCCCTCTGTATACTCTGGTGTCTGTGGTATACAGCGTAAAACTAATTTTTAATTTTGGTCGAGAATTTTTTTGTAAATAACTTTAGCGCCCGAACATCGCAATGTCGTTTACTTTAAATTGAAAATTAATGCGCTTTATATTATCTCTATATAAAATTAAAAATAAAAATGTTTTGTCTGTACACTTAGTATTTTAGACTAAAATGGATAGAGGGACCCTTAAAAAGAATAATAGAAAGCAAAAATAAAACGAATAACATGTGTATAAGGTCGCATACTAATGTTTTTTCAATTTTATTCGCGTAATCAAAACCTTTATTATCCGATATTTCGCATAGACTCAAAAGTATAAAGTGAGAACTTACAGTTCAAAGAAATGAAAGAAGCCGAAAAAATGGAATTTTATATTACTGATAAAAACTATTTTTTGTAGGTACAACACAAGTGAAGTTAGCTGTGTTTTAGGCATACCTGCTGCCAATCTGTTCAATACAAATATTTACTACAAATAAATCTGTTTTGAAAAAAATGCCAAACACGTATCTATAAGTAATTGAACATACCTACAGACTACCGGTAATTTTATTATTATACCTACAGATAATGACATTTCTCGTGTAAGTTTTGTTACTATCTTTTATTTTAACAAGTTCCCAAGTCCCTTAAACAAGTTTCTAAATATAATCTGAAAAACATTCCACCGTCCTGGTGTACGCTTATTTCTATTTTAAACGTTTAGGTGAGTATGTTTTTAAAATCACTTTTGGTGCAATATCAGATACAATTAAATTAATAATACATACATGCTTACGTATGCGGTATGATAATAATTATTTTTCATACTGAGAGCTAATAATAGTAATTACATTGGACAATGCCTTTAATTCGACGATGTCAAATTACAAGGCATGTCGCTGACAATATGCCTATGTATCTAAAATTCAAATTCATAATAAGTTTATAGTAATAAACTTATTATGAATTTGACTTGATTATGAGTTTTGTGACTATCCTATCCTATCCTATATCTTATAAAACAAAGTCGCTTTTTGTGTCTGTCTGAACTTTCCAACTCTTCTTCTTCTAAACCACCCAACGGATTTTGATGCGATTTTCACCGAGGTCGAGTATTTCTCAGGGAAAGTTTATATATAGTTTATTATTTGTACATTCTTATGTAAATTTACATAAATAAGATAAATGTGTATAAAGTCCTACCCGTTGAGACACTTTCGTGCATGCGCTGCTTTAATGGTACGTACTACATGAAAATGATGTACTGGAGTATTGTTCCTCTTAATAAGATCTACAAAAAAGTCCGTGACAGCATATTCGTATCTTTTAAGAATAACGTGTAGTGATCATATTTCTGTCTAAAAATTGTAATTTCAATATATTTTTTATTGTGAGGGATATTTTCCATAATGGTATTAATCCTTATCCTTTAAAATACTTTATTAATTTTCTACGTTAAACGAAGATAAAATTTGCTTTTTACACTATTTCGCAATTGCGAATAGTTTTAGAGAAAAACGCATTTAATTGTTGACACATCACACCGTTCACTGTATCGAGTTATGTTTCACTTATCCCTTACTCTCGGCATATAAATAAGTATATTAGTTACGTTGGCCATTTAATGTAGATCAAAACTGTCTTTTACTGTTTTTCATTTTAATAAGTACTTTAGAAGTTGTTACAATATCAAAAAATCCTTGCTGCGAAACGGCTCGCTACTCGCCATGCGTCCCTGCGCGCCCCACGACGTTTTGCTTATACGCGTCCGCCGCGCCCGCCTGCCTTACACGCATCGGTGGTTGAGTGGTAGAATGCTCGCCTGCCACGCGGGCGGCCTGGGTTCGATTCCCGGCCGATGCATTCTATTTAATTTTCCTCACAGGCGGCCATACATAGCACATAGTGCTTGCTTTTCATCAGGGACAGAATACCCTCTTCAGCATTAACCACAAGCTCGAAAAAAAAACCCGCCTGTCTCTATAGCAACGAAGATTTAGATGCGTTTGCACGTATTGGATAATGGGAGTTGAATGTATTATTTCAGCGCGATATATTTGGTTTCATATTTTTTGTAGTAGTTATTAGTAGGTAGGCTTTTGTTTATAATTTCTTCCGTTTAAAAATAGTCATTTAACTATCTAAAAATAGTCATTTAAATATATTTTAATAAGTACTTGAAAAGATTAGTAGCACAGATTTAAAATTACGGTACCTACTAAAAAATCCTTGCTGTGTAAAGCAATAGGAAAATCCTTATTGAAACTACGAAAATGCGGGTTGAAAAAGGGTTTAATTAATTTTCACATTATCTTAAGTGCTTTGCATATACATTATATGAATAATCCAGTAGTTAAAGCGGGCGAAGCCGCATGAGGGTCGCTAGTACTAATACAATTTAAATATGAAGCTTAAAAATAATAAAATTAGAATCTACTTATATTATTACTAGCGGACGCGCGCAGCTTCGCTTACTTATTAAGGGTGAATTCTAATAAACCACGAAACATGTGTTCAATGAAATATTTTTAAGAGTCTAAACTTCAAATTTTATAATAATCGGTGGCGTTTAAAGATTTTTCCATACAAACTTTCAGCCCCTTATTTGCACCCTTAGGGGGAGAATCCTAGAAAACGATGAAACACGTGTGCGATTAAATACTTTTAAAAATCTAAATTTCAAATTTTATAAAAATCGGTACCGATTTAAAAAAAATTCCATACAAACTTTCAACCCCTATTTCACCCCTTTAGGGTTAACATTTTTCAAAATCCCTTCTTAGTGGATGTCCAGATTACGAAAGTAAACATCTGTTCAAATTTCACATTTCTACGCACAGCGGTTACGGCTATGCGTGCGTTTTTCCTCAGTCAGTGAGGACAAGTCCTTTTATATATATAGATAACTAGTGTCCCACTCACGGCTTCGCCCACTGGAGCTTTACGATTTAATATTATTTTAATATTATATGTATTTTAATATTATATGTATTTAGAGAAAATTGTTCAGATTTTTGGATGGATTTCGAATTTTTATCTATAGTTACTGTTATACACTAAATAAATTTTATTGTGTATTAAATGTCTATTCTGTCGGAATTCAAATACAAATTACCTATGCGTTTATCCATAACCCTCTCTATCGTGAAAATACTAATCGTCAGTTTAAGTCCCATAAAAATCAGTTCAGCTGTTCTAGATATTAACCCGGACAAATATGTAGAAAGACAAACAGATAGAGAGATATAAATTATAAAATTATTTGTTTTCATTATAGTATCGTGTAAATAACCATATAAACTTGAAAAAGCACAGATACTTTTTAAATCACAGACAGACACTTTTTTTTAAACGTTGCATCTTCACCTTGCAAATTTTCTATTATTTTTTGTCACAAAATGCCTTATTTTGTAAAATGGATACCTACTTATATGGTAGCGGGGACTTTTATTAGAACTAATGAAATTGAATATTTTTGTAGTAGGTACAATGTACTTACATAATATATTTAATAATTTTATTGCCTCCTAGGCCTGGCCTGGATTTATTGAAATAAATCTAAAATTAAGTTCAAATAACGACTTCTAGACTCTTGGCAAAAACAAATATTACAAAAAAATTCTTGAAATCTACTCAAGCACCCATTCAAGAGTGATGTCATTAGTCGTGACCAAAGGGAATAGAGATATTTTTTTGTATTTATATATATCTTAATAGATGAACACTTTATATATATAAAATGTTTACATTTTAAACACAGTTATATATAATGTTTATTATTGACTAGCGGCCCCTGCGCTGCGCAGCTTCACCTACTTGAACTATACGAATATTTTAAAAAGTGTATTTAAGAAAAAAGTATTTACTATTTTAGCATAGGTTCTTTTCACAGTAAAAATGCACTAAGTATGTAAATCGTAATTTAATCTATTAAGGTGTGCGATAAGTACGCGCGCAAGGCATACGCAATAAAAGTAGCCTATATACTCCCCCACAACCCCCTCTAACTTTAGATGGTAGTTCCATAACAATAAGTTCAGATGGTCCGAATTGCCAAAATGTTAATCCATTTTGTTCTGAAAACACACTATTATTTTGAAATTACAGACAAACCCTTTAATTATATATATCCTACGTATAGATAATTACATACAAAATATTTAAAAAAGAAAATCGTTGCGCTAGGGTAGAAGTGTATGACTGTAGACGCGATAGTTTGTGGGTTCGATTCCTATTCAAAGAAATTAAATGTTTAATATTTTCATTTCTTCAATCGCTCTGCGTTGAGTTCCGCCGCTTGACACGCTTCCTCTGCCTACCCTGCTGCCTCCGGGTACAGCGTGACACTGATATAGTCATGAATTCCTTTATTTACCCAACATGTATGTGGGTTTACGGAAATTTTGGACCTAATGAAAACAAACGAACTTCAGAACGGTGCCAAAGCCAATTTCATAGTACTTTATGGCAGCAAATTTAATTATATATATATATATATATATATATATATATATGTATGTATGTATATCGTTATTTATATTTTTGCACACGATCTTAAAACAGTGTAATAATATTAATTAAAACAAATATTACTATACTTCTGTTTTCTATATATTTATAAAAAAACAACAGCCTAATAATATACTTACGATAATTCATCTGAATTATTTTTAGGCAATCCAGTTTAAGACACATTGAAGCTATTATATTTAAATACCAATTGCACTTTTTTATTTTTCAATACTGTTTATCGTGGTACGTATATTGTATACGAGCACTAAAAATTCGTGCGACGCTTACGAAAACTTTTAGCTAACTGATGGCTTGCGAGTCGGCGACAAACAAACCTATGTTCTATGTTATGAAGAGGAATAAAAAACATATTTTTTACTTAGTTATTAATATCAGTTTCATGCTGTATCCCGCACACAGCAGAGGAGACCTAAAATTAAGGCTTTCCTTTCTTTTTTGACCTATTAATAAAAGTTTTATTTCACTCGCATGGGTTGTGGTTTTCATCAGTAATTTTACCTTTCATTAAAAACAATTTAATATTTTGTGGCCATAAAAAATATTAAAACATCTACTACGACAATACTATCTTATCGCTGAGTCAAACTTTACACTTTAGTTGCTTAATTATTTTTGATCCATATTTTAATATTGTTCAAGCAAAAATCTGAAAAATATCTGTATATATAGATAAAAAAAGTTTTGTTCTAATACGAAACTTTTTTTTATCTACTTATATCCATAATTTTCAATTGAGTGAAGGTATTATTTTACTTTTGTATCACATTCGTTGTTTTTTTCATAGTAACATTGAATATTAGTGTATAAAAATCCAAAAATGTATGCGTAACCAGTAAAAAAAAGAAAAACAAAAATCGTAGACGCAACGCTGTTCTGGATGATATAATGAAACGATTCATTACTAACAAAAATGGCACAACACATGTTAAATTATAAGAATACAATATCCAACGTAGAAAAAATTGTATATTTTTTACGTTTAAATATTTTTATTCATCTCGAATAATAAACTTTATTTTTTATTCTTTCTGACTCTACTTTTAGAGACAGCGACACAAATGCAAAACTCAGTTTAAGTAAGCCTCGCGAACTGGAAGTAATTTAATCATGCAAAAGCGTGAAAAAGAAACATTGTCTTAAAATTGAATTGAAGTTATTTTTGATGTACCTACATACAAGTAAATAAATATATTTTACAACTAGCGATCGTCATAAAAATATTCATACCTTGGATAATATTATCGTAACTTCCGATCGATTTTAGGGTTCTATATCTTTTGAGGAAGAAAGGAACCCTTATAAGAACATTTTGTTGTCAGTCTGTCAGTGTGTCTGTCGTTTACTTCATCACTGCCGTACCTTTGCACATTCCCAATAACAGATGAATACTATTTGTTCATAAATGAATAGTTATATTTTAATTAAAAGATAATTACTGTTATACTACTAACATTTAATTTATTTTATAAATATTTATTACTTAAATATACAATTACAAGCTTTGTGGTGCTTCTATGAGATCTACGCTACAGAGAATATTCAAATAACATAGAACAGAATATTATTCATTGCGCACTTATAAATAAATATAAATAATAAGAATAAGAAAAAATACAAACACGAATATATCGTATAAAATGTATGAAAGAGCGGTCTTATTGCTTTTGGTAGACAATCTTTAGTAAATAATAGACTACTTAGTTGTAAATAAAGGGGAATAAGGTTTCAGTGCAATTAAAATTTTAGGAAACATACTTAACTACATTATATACTTACGTAATATAATAAAAATTAAGCAACAAAATATCCTATACTTATATATAATACATCTATATATTAGTCTATATAATACGTACATATATTTACATTAAATATATGTTTGTATAACTCTAATTGTATATTATATATAAGATATACCTATACCAACATTAGCGGATAAAAATAAACTACTCTTCTAAATTAAATAAGTACTCTTTAAGATTTCTGAAATGTTCATGACTTGGAATGTCGAACTTTAGTAGTTTCCAAATAACCACAGATATCACAGTGGAAGAGTTGGAACAAAATTAAGAATGGTTGGTAATTTGAAATGATGATTAGAGATATTATGGGACCAAGTTCAAAACGTAGCGGTAAATCTAAACCTCATTGGGGAATACCGACGAAAAGAGTGAAATTTAAAACGAAAGTAAGATTACTTATCCTAGCTTGTATGTTGTATGTATAGTTGTTATGCGATAAAACCTTCTGAGACAAAGGGCAACGCAATACAGCAACTAAGAGATCACAGCCAAGCAACAACAAAAGATTTTGCTTTTCCATATTTAACATAATATCGTCGCACACTTTGATTAAATTAGTGAGTGGGCTGTATAATAATTAACCAGTTTTCTGTTATATAAAATATTTATAAATTAATTGTGCCTATAACATAATTTACATACATTCATCATATTAATACTTAAATCTTGTTGAGTATTGGAGAATATGGAGAATATATAAATAATTACAGATATAAATATGACTGTTTATACACCTATATAATAATGAATGAATCAGATATCTATGACAAAATTATATAAATAAACTGAAATCTACTTTTGCAGTTTATTTAAACATATCTTAATTATAACAACTATCACTAAAGGCCAAGCTCAAAGCTTGCCTTCCATAAAACTGGTTTTTCCATTAACAATTCATTTGGTAATTCCCTGTATTCCTCTGTCCCGTATATAGCTGAGTAGGTATAAGTCCCCTATGCAATGTCCAACTTTTGAGATTCTTGAGTGGTGGAAGTCACTCATTTTCTTACCAGAGCAAGTTAATAATTATAATTTATATCCTAGTGTGGGGATCCAACACATCCTACAACCATTGTATTTACAATCAACAATCAACAGCCACTGCTGCTGTGAAGATTAATGGGACAGAGATTGGAATTGTTTCATATTTATTTTAAAATTATGCATCAAATTTTAAAATTAAATTGATAGAAGAATTATTTACATAAACTTTGCCAGTCAATAAATTAAATCAATTTTCATACTTTCGAACTAATAGTTCTGTAAGTATTCAGTAATTTGTGTAGTAAAATCATACAATCACCCCTATAAACATTTTAATGGAAATTTTGTTAAAAACAACAGTGTTCTTGATTAATTTCTGCTATAAATGTATGTTAAATACACACTTTATTTTTTTTCTATGAGATGATTTTGCTCTATTAAAATAATAGATGCAGACTGCGAAACTGTAAACCATTGGAATTATTATTTTTCAGTCTTCACTAATTGAAAATAGATCTGCATGTACATGTCCTTCTGATTCTAATTTCTGTATTTCATTTCTTATTTTAACTTCTTTAATTGGTCTTAAGTTCTCATCTCTGGATATTTTTCTCTTTAAAGATAATGATTTTTTAGGATATATATCACCATGATCACTATTAGAAACCTTTCTCTTTTTTATTTTTGTGACAAGACAATCAAAGTCCGAAGAATCATCATCATAATCAGTATACACTGGTACCGAACGACCACTGCGTGTCGATCTCTGCGGTTGTATTCTGGTTGACTCAATAATTTGTATAGGTGGGGGCCATGTTGCCATGTTAACAGATTGCCTTGCTTGGCGATAATTATTTATTGACATAAGTTTTATGTAGACAGCTAAAGTTCTAGCTTTTTCAGCTGGTTCTAAACTTTGTGGGATAAGGCTCCAAGGCATACGCCTATCTCTAACATTTAAAAACCTTCTTTTCATTGTTACTTTAGGCGTTGAAAGATCTTCTTCCATCTGTTATAATAATATTATTTAATCTTAATATTTATTCAATAATAATAAACATATATTTATTTTTACAAATATTTAGTATTTTTAATTGGAAACTTGGTTAAAGAAAATGATTACCTTTTCTTGCTTTTGCTCAGTGTTTGACGACTTTGAATTCTTTAAAGCTTTAAGTATATCAGACATCTCATCTTTACTCAAATTTTCTTCTTCTAAGCCATAATCTAAAAAGATATTAGCTTTAAAAAATTGTACAACTTTTGTAAATATGTAAAAATAATTGTGAGGTATACTAACCAGTTAATTGATTTTTTAAATTCTTTATTTCCTGATCACAACTATCGTCTGATGATATTAATGATTCCATTTTTACTATTCGACTTATTAAAGAGGTACATTATTTACTAAGTCCATGCATTTTATCGGAAAATTTTATGCATGCATTTTAATATTATTTTAAGATGTATAGTAATTTCAATATAATATATACCTATACGGTTTTGAGTATTACTATTTTCATCGAAAAAAATGTTTTAATTTGAAAGATAACAATAACAATAAACTGATGACATTCTGTCATTTTCAAACAGAAGAAACAAGTTTTAGTACAAACAGTGACAATGATTAAATTTATTCTGCCTTAGTTCAGACAAATTAAGAATAATGTTAATTGTTACGGTACAGAAAATTACTTCGATAGAAACATTCAAAGACTTTAAGTTACATTTATACAATTATCTGTTTTTATCTTTTTTTGCTTCGCGCTATTATGCAGAGGGAACCTAGGAAACTAATGTTATATTCCGTTCCCATAAAGTTACTTCTGTTCCGCACAATTCTGAGGCATTGCATGCATTGGCGGAACTCAACAAATGGAACAAATAAAATATATTAAATATTTCCTTTTTTTTCCTATTGAGTGGTAATCGAATTCACAATCTAATGTGCTTACAGTCGCATGCTTGTGTCCCTGCGCCACGACTGACCTTAACTTTTTCAATATTAAAATTAGTATCAGATAAATTATATTGAAGTATGAGTTAACACTAGTTTTACGTTAATAACGTCTCGCAGTATGTATTATAATATAGTTTTCTAACATAAAATATAAAAATATAAGTCATTTCTATTAAGAATGAATGTGTGGTCAGTAAATACGCTATATGTGGTGAATGCTAGAGCTATATCTGTGGAGCAGACTCCAGATCCAGAAGCACTTTTTGTGTCTGTGTCGCCGTCGGTGTAGTGCTCTTGGAGTCTACCGTATTATCAACAATAAAATAAAATAAAAACAAAACTTTAGAATTAAAACAAAAATCTAAAATTTATTGAACATTTCAAACATTAGGGAAAAACACATTATATGTCCCAATATTTTTTGACAATCGACTGTAAAAAATCGATTATGTGGCCCAGCTGACATCGATGTTACTATGTTTACTTAATGCAACAACGATGTTAAAACATCGATATTTTAAATGCTAAGATCGATGTTCATCGAAAATCGATGATCCTCGGGCATCCCTAGTCCATACTCCATATCCCCCATCTGTGTCCTCCATATCCATTCCATACGTTATCTGTAATACTTTGAGTGTTGTTCTAGTTTTTGTAATTTATTTTTTATTTTTCCACTAACTTTGTTGCTGTGGTTTATTCTTAATAACAACTTTTACGATATAAAATAGTTCATAATGTTTCGTATCAATCGAGTTAATAGCGAAACATAGCTATGTAGTTAAAATAGAAAAATACTAAATTACAGTCAAAATGGAAGAGGAATTAAGGTGTTTTATATGTAAAGAATTTTATAAAGAGCCAGTACTGCTTCCTTGTGGACATGCACTGTGTCGAGTGTGTGCTGCAGGCTTACAAATTCATGTACACGATGGTGATAATTCCTCAACTGTAACAAACGACTATCAAGAGGCTGATAAAGCATCTGTTTCAAGTGAGACAGATAGTGGTGTCGTTTGCGGATCAAGGCCTAATAGTTACGCAGGCACCCCTGCCGTCTCATCATATGTATCAGCAGCATTTACTATAACATGTCCATTATGCAATAAACAAGTATTTTTAGATGAAAATGGAGCTGAAGGTCTTCCACCATTTCGAGTAATGCGAACGATTGTGGAACGTTTTGGTGGAATAAGTATAGCTCCTCCTGCTGAAGAAGCATGTCAAATGTGTGAAGGAGAAAGACGTGCTGCTGTTGTGCGATGTGAACAATGTTCAGTTCGTTACTGTGCTAGTTGTAGAGATGCGTGGCATCCTACAAGAGGGCCACTGGCACAACATGAGCTTAGAACACTAGGAACTACTTGTACAGATCATGGATCAGTACCTGTGCTATATTGTAACACTTGCCTTCTTCCTATTTGTCAAAGATGTCTCGTTGAGAGACATTCTGGGCATGAAACTCAACATTTGTCAACAGCAGCTAGGACTCATAAGGTAAGTTAAATGTTACTGATCCTTTACATAAGGTTTTTTTTTGTCTTTGCCACAACATGACATTGGTGAATTGATATATGCTCAACATGCTCGGACACGCCACAACCAATGCACCATACTGAAGCAAACATAAGATATGCCACTGCCACAATGGATTCAATTTCTTTCTATATATTACAAAGGAATTCTTTTCTTTTTCAGACTGAATTATCACAAACACTTCATCAGTTATCTGAAGAAGCCAAGGCAATGACTGAATATATTCAACTAGTCAAAGGATCAGGAGACAAAATAAATGCATGTATCTTTTATACTTCAACTCTTTTGTACATTCTTGTAAAGATTTGATGATAATTCTAGACAGGCCAAGAATGCACACTATAGAGTAATCACAATACAATATCTTTTTGTTATGCACTTCATATATTATACTTCACACTGCATCTCTAGTGGAACTGTCAGAGAGAATGGAGCGCCAAATTCTACTTCTGCTACTCTGCTCTTTCGCCTCTGATAGTGGATGTCATCAACCTCTTCATACAGGCCTTCCAGAGGTTCCTCATGCTTTTTACATGACCTTCCTCCAGTATCTTTGACTGAGGTCTCCTACCTCTCTTACTACACTTTTCCATCATAGATTTTTATTATGCAATTATGCAAAATATATATTTAAATTAATTTGGCTCCTGATTTATGTTCACTTTAAAATAAACTAGATTACAACTGCTTATTATACACATTTCGTAGATTAGTAGTATTTAAAAATATATAATATTAAAACTTAAAAAGAACCCACCACTAAAAAGAATGTAAAGTATGACCTATGTTTTCCAATTATAATTTTTGCTTTCATTTTAAGTTTGATGCATTATGACATGAGTGACTAATTTATTATATGAACCACATATATATTGTGGTGCAGCAGCACAATGTATGACTGTAAACACAAAGGTTGTAGGTTTGATTCCACTTAATTATTAGAATTAAGATTATTACTACAATTATTTTCTTTGTCAAGATTTCCAAAATAAATTCCAGTCTGGGTTCTGCTATTAAGTTTCAGGTGTAAAAATAAATTTAAAAAACAAAAGCTTTTAATTTCTTGCATCCTCAGTTTGTTACATTAAATAAAGTCTTGAGTATTGGTGGGGTAGTAGTTATTTATTTTATTATTTTCTGCAAAAACCCATCTATAGGTGGCTTCTTAAAACAATGCCTAATTTTGCTATGATTGGACTTTTGGGTCCAACTCATTCTTAATTATTGTTGTGGTCTTCAATTAGATTATTTTCAACAAAACCATTATATAAAACATTTAAATGATCTATTACGCCAATAGGAATCGTGTGAAGAGTTAGAAAGACAAATAGACCAGGCATGTGCAGAAATTACCCGAGCCATTGAGAGGAGGAGAGATGAGCTAGTTAGAGCGGCGCATAATACTAAATCTCAAGCTGTTGCAAACATGAGATCTCTAACGTCACAGGCTGCACAAAAACTGCGCGAAGCTACGGCTTTACTGCATTTTTCAATTGAAGCTCTGAAGGAATCTGACCATGCTGCATTCTTACAAGTATGTAAATAAGATATACTAAAACTTTGTTACTACTGTACATATATATCAAACTACTGTACATACATATATATAAATATCAAAATACTTTTAACTTATAGAATTTTGTTAAAACACATTTCAAAATAAAGTTAAATGTTTCATTTCATTGATTGCAGTATTATTTTGTATATATAAAAGAATAAATGTCAATGATTTTTTTTTTTTATTTTAAGATTGTAAGTTTTCTGTAAAATACATTTTTTATAATTTGTTTACTATTTAGTTTATTGGTTAGACATTCTATATAGGAAGTTTAGATATTTTTTTATATAAGTTTAATTAAATCAAAGTATTATATATGTACACACATTTTTCTGTAACCATCTATCTGGTAACAAGCCAAAGCGCGGCATTGATTACCATTCAACACGCATGTCTCCGAAATTGGGCGGAACGTGCAAAACATGGTGTCTTCTCCAAACCTTAAAATTAGGTTCCCTCTGCCACCCTGCTTTATGAGGGGTACAGCGTGAAGCTCAAAAAACTTTGTTAACAGGTGGGTAAAATATTATCGGCTCGGGCGCAAGAAACTACGTCGGGACTACGTTCGTCGTTAGATGCGCCGCCCTCACCGCCCGCCCTCACGCTCGATATCGAGCCCGTTATACGCACCGTCAATACTATGAACTTTGTCGAGTGCATACGTGAGTATGGTCTTCCACTACAGTATTGTGTATAATAATCATTTATTAAATATATATTTTTATGTTTATAATCATTTATAGTGTCGGGTTTTTTTTTTGTTTCGATTAATAATAAATAGTTGTATGTATTTTTAATAGAGCTTATGTCATTATATTTATTCCTGTTATTTGGAATGCAGCACCAGAAAAGGAAATGAAGACATCAGGTAATATAGTTAAAAAATAATAATTTGAGAACATTTTTTTATTCAATATAAATAAAAATATTAATTATATTACAATATAATAATATAACGATATAAAAATATAACATACAAAAGCAAAAACATGTACATACGGGAACAAAACCAGTGCAAAGTAACCACAAATGTAGATTGTATGATGTTGTAAATTATAACTGATTATGTCATTAGCGGTTCCATGAAATATAACTATGTATATGTTTTAATGTTAAGAACATTATCGCAAATCATGTTGAAATCATTACAAATAAAGATAATATTATCAATGTTATATATTGAAAATGGATAATAATAGAATGTCGATAATGCCCACTGACCCACTTCACAGTACCGTTTAACTATTTTGTAATTACCGGCAAATATCTCTAATAATACAAGGCGTGTTGTTTTTACTGTTTATTTTCATAATGATTACTTACTAGTTTCTTTCTTTCATTATGTTATTAGTATTACCAATTAATGCATATTTTGGTATCGACCTTTCGTTGTTCAAATATCACGTCATAGAGAATACAATAAAATAATTACTATAAAAAATGTCTTATTTATTATTTTCACTGACAATTATGGTTTTACTTCGCTTTTATTAATTTCACCTGTCGTGGTCTTGTGGCAGAAGGCACTCGAGGGAATGAAATATTTTCATTTCCTCGCTCTGGTAACAAGTCAAAGCGCGGCGTTGAGTTGCGCCACTAAAAACGCACGGATAACAAGAAAAAACTTTTAATCGTGTTATTAGGGTTCCATACCCAAATGGTAAGACCCTAAGACTTCTTTGTCCATCCGTCTGTTTTTTTGTCTATCTGCTTGTCGCTCGGCTGGGCTGTAATCTTATGAACTGTGATAGAAAATTGAAATTTTCAGATTATGTTTTTCTGTTGCCGCTATAACAACGAATACTTCAAAATACTTAAAATATTCACAGAATGTTTGTTTTTTGATGAGACAATGTAATTATATATCTTACATCTACACATATTAAATCTCTGAAGTCTTCTTAAGTAATAATTTAAATAATATACTATTTATAGTATATTATTGCTCTTGCTCTTTAGAGCAATTATGATCAACTGTAAATACAACGGATCTAATGGATTAATAGTTTCGAACGTATTTCAGCGCCCGGCGCGCCCGAGATGGCGGTGGAGGCATGCGCGGCGCGTGGTTGCTCGTGCACGCTGGCGTGGCGCGCGCCCGCCGCGCCTCGAGCCGTGCGCGGGTACGTGCTCGAGCTGGACGACGGGCTCGGCGGGCCGTTTAGGGTGAGTGTTGTGTGATGTGCGTGTCAGCTACACACTATGGTTAAAGATATTGGATAAGTACTTGTTTTATATAAATGGGATATAATAATAAAAATCATTTTCGTTAAAATACCAGTGGCTTAGAATTTTTTAATTACTTAATTTTTTATGTAAATAAAAAACAGTGATACACATTGTTCACCCATCTGCTCAGCGAAGTAGTGCAGCTATACGTTTTACAAGACTTAAATATTTTTTTTTTTAGGAGGTCTACTGCGGTCGGGAAACTGTATGTACCATCGACGGACTCCACTACGCGTCATTATACAGCGCTCGGGTGAAAGCTTTCAATGGCGCCGGTGAGGGGCCGTACAGTGAAGTAATCGGTCTACAAACATCTCCTGGTAGGTCAAAATGTTATGTCAAAGTTAACTAATTTTGATTCATTGTTACAAAGTTTTACGTGTCTACGTTATGTTAATAATTACTGTGAAAACCATTTTTTTATGTAAACTGTGATCGATATAAACTCCACCTTTATAAAATCTGACGATGCTCGTTTCTATGATTATAATTGTAATTTGGTTGCAGTGGCGTGGTTCACGTGGGATGCGCGCTGCGGCGGGCGCGGCGTGGAGGGCGGGCTCAGCATCGGCGCGGAAGGGCTGAGTGCGCGCGCGGGTGGCTGGCAGGCGCGCGTGGCGCTGGCGGACGCGCCGCTCGCGCGCGGCACCCACTACTGGCGCCTGCGCATCGACCACTACGACGGCGACGCCGACCCCGCCTTCGGTATCGCGCGCGCAGACGTCGCCCGCGACAAGATGCTCGGTCAGTTGGCGGTGATTGTTAACTGAATAAGATTCAGTGCATTGACCACTACGACTTCTTCCCTTCGATATAGTGCATGATGCCGCCACAAAAAATAATACAAATAGATAAAAAATAAAATGAATTGTAACATTATTTAGTAATTTCGTTTGCCTCACACACAGGAAGCGACGCGCTGGGCTGGGCGATGTACATCGATGGGTCGCGGTCGTGGTTCGTGCACGGCGGCGCGCACGGAGGGCGCGCGGCGGGTGGCGTGGCGGCGGGCGCGAGCGTGGGCGTGTTGCTCGACCTCACGCGCGGTACGCTGCGGTTTACCGTCGATGATCGACCACAGGTTACTTCTTTATCATTTTTACGATTCCGTACACTAAATAAAAAACGGAGGAACCTTTATATGGTCACTTTGCTGTCCGTCTGTTACGATCATTTATCTCAAGATCGCGTGAAGGTATAAAAGCATCAAATATCTAGTCCATCAGCCCCCCGAGCAAAAGATTGAACCCACGACCATCGCTCTCACAGCCTCGCGCGGTCTCCTGAGTTACTATAATCTCAATTAAAGGTTATTGCATATGAACATAATTTATTAAGGATAATTTACAAATAGAGGCCAGTAGTGGCACAGGGACACAAAATTTGACTGTAAAATCGACTGGTTGTGGGTTCGATCCACACTCGACGAAATGAAATTTTTACATTTTCATTTCTTCGCTCTAATGTCGAAGCAAAGCGCGGCTTTGAATTCCACCACTCAACACGCAATGCCTCGGCAGAAAGTGGGAAGCACAGTGCTTTAACACTAGGTTCCCTTTGCCTACCTCGCTGTGTGCGGGATATAGCGTGAAGCCGATTTATATATATATAATGAATTCCTTATGAACCAGGGTGACATAGCGTTCACGGGGCTGCGCGGTGCGTTCTACCCAGCGGTATCGCTGAACCGCGGCGTGGCCGTCACGCTGCAGCCGGGCCTGCCCCCGCCGCCCGACCTGCTGCTGTCCAACCCCACTGTTGAATGATCAACGAGCGTCGGTATAGACCTTTGGCGCTTGAACGGTTTCCAAAAATCCCGCGCCTTTAAGGAATATATAATAATAGGATTTGGCTGAACATAGTCAAGTCATAGTTGTAACATAGTCAAGCAACTTGGGAGATTTTGATTTTGCCTTCCCTACTATATGTGCGATACACAGTGAAGCTTAAAAACTTTATGGGCTAAAAAACTTTTTACTCATACAAGGTTAAAAAATCTCTTTATATTGCAATAAAAGCCTACGAAATCTTTTTTTGACGTTATTAGTCGAACCAAATGCAATGAGCCATGAAACTTTAATACTATTCAAACGCAAACGATTTGTTATAACATTATTTGAATATATCTATATGCTTTATGTTTATAGCTTCACTGTTCACGCAATATCCCGCATATAGCAGGATAGACAGAGGAAACCCCCACTTACCTCCCAATTTTCCGGACATTGCGTAATACCCCAATGCTGCGCTTTGTCTTGTTACTAGAGCGAAGAAATAACAATCGTACTCTCGGATAAGAATCGAACCTACGTCGCGCTTACAATGAGACGCTGTTTCGGTCTAAATACTGTGTTAAAAAAATAAATTATTAGATATAACTATAAAAGTTGAAATTATATAATTCATACAGGTAATCTTAATTAGAAAATTAATGAGCTTTATATACTTATATACCGTTAATTGCCCCGTTTTATGTTTTGTACAAAAGCAAAATATTCGCTTATCTATATAATTATAGTACTCCAACTGCTACAAATATAATTTTTGTCCGCCTTATTATTTTTATATAGTTTAAGTAAGTATACTATAAACTTAATTTTTTATTTGTCGATTTTCCTACTTTTATGTATATTTTTTGCATATGCCTTTAGAAGGAATTTTCAGTGCTACAATTTATCGTGGCAACTATAAAAATATTAGTAATAGTAGTAATTTGAATTGAATACAATTCGTTGTTTAAGATTTTGCCTATTAATGTTGTAAATTCATAGGATTACCATTTGAGTCAATAAAATGAAGAAGATTTAACGTTGAATTCTGTTCCGTCTTCTATAAATCTTAAGTCGTACTGTCATAGTGAAACTTTAATGGCCGTCCTTGTATCGCATTTCATAAAAATAAATTAAATTGGCCTATTTAAAAAAACGGACTAGTCATGATAATATTTTAATTACATTTAAAAATTATGAATCTAAATAAATATAATTTAGTCAGGAATCAATCTATGTTCTTTGGCAGCCTTCATGAGTCGTTACAACATTTTTCAATAAATTTTATTTTATTTTATAATGGTCGTAATTAAAACAAAATTGAATATCATTATCATATCTAGTGCAAAATTCATTTCATTGTGTAAATAATGAATATTGTATACTACTTAAAGTAAGAATCATATATTTTTTATGTTAACTTGTTAACTGTGTATAAATTAAAGGCGTATACATTAATATATTAACGTTACAATTCAAATCAGCTTTTTTAAATAATTGGACAAGTAATTACAATGGTTTGATAAAACATATTTATTTTAATTTTTATTATTTAAATAAGTATTGCTTTATAACATTTATGCATGTATTTAAATATAATTTTGTATTAAGCCATCAAATCCTACTAAATTTTTTTTATATTATAAATGTGAAAGTTTGTCAGTATTAATATTTTTTCCACTTACATCAAAATAATACACATGCTACAATTTATAAAAAAATATATAATTTGGCTATAATATAACAACAATATTTTTCTATATTTTGTGACGCTTAACAAACACAGTCATGTCACGGCCAATCAGCTTCACGCTGTAAAGATTAAACATTAAATAATAGAGAGATCAGTAGAAATAAAAATAAATAATTTCTCATTTGGTATGATGTATTTCAACGTTGGCACTGACTAAATGTCTTTTATTATACGTGTTTAATGCATATATTTAAATGTTATTCTACAACTAGCAACCCGTTCGCGTTTTCGCCTGCTTGCACTACACAATTATTTATTTACTATTCTGTATTACTTTTGTATTTTAATAATATTATTATTTTAAAGACAATACATACAAACTTAAATTTCAACCAACTCAATAAATCACTTATTTTGTAGCAATTACTAAGTAAAATTGAAATAAAACAAACAGTTAATGTTATTGGAAGCTTATAAAAATACAATAGTGAAAACTGCATTTAAATCTGTCAAGCCATTTCTCAGATTCTCGTGCACAAAACGCACAGATGAACTGATAAAACAATGTTTTGGGTTCTATACATTAATAAATGCATCAATTAAAAGGTTTTCTTATATGTCATCCATGTACAGAAGTACTTAAATGGCAAAAATATTCAAGAAAACGAAATTCTACAATGTACTTAAATTGCATTAAGTCTTCTAAAATCCAAAATGGCCAATGATGTTTTAACTTATTGTCAATTTTATTAACTTCTTAAATTTTATTGTTAATCATATCATAATAATGTAAGTGGATACTTTAAACTTGTCATGTAGACGTGTTTGTTTGCGATTCATAAAGTTTACGAACGCATTGTAGATAGGTAGATAGCCGTTAGAAACAAATTTAATGTTTATAACGACGTAACATAACTAGGATTTTTTACTAATATAGATTTTTACGAATTAATTTAATTATTACGAAGAAAAATAATAACATTGTTTGTAATAGAGTGCGTGGTTTATATAGCATAGATTCCACTTAGTATTGTAAGAATAATTACTTGTTTATTTCAAACGACAATAGCCTGTAATTTTAAAGTCAATTTATTTTATAAATAAAAAAAAATGATAGATTCATATGTATGTACATATTTATCCTTAATAACTTTAGGCATGGGCGTAGGATGGAGGATGGGGAGTGGTCCTTCTTCTTTTTAAAGAATAAAAAACCTTAAAATTGAAGGACGTTTATATTTTCTATATTTTCTTTACTTAATTGCATTTTTCCATCTGCAGAAAATAACGCCCATGTCTTTAGGGGTACCTGATGATGCAACTAAAATATTCCGTTTCCCACCTGATATTTAAATACTTTCGAATATTTTTTACGTGATGTTTTGAGTTTACGATTTTGTCAAGGACTAACGTATTATGTATATTTTTCGTTAAGTGTGCTTCTAATAATAAGATTGATTTGTTCTTAAGATGTTTTGTCTTTTTCACATTTACAGAAAAATAAAATGGCATACATATTATAAATAATTTTATCAGGATTTTTTGTTTGTACAATTTAATGCGCACAAACAATTAATTTGCTTATGAGAACAGAAATAATATCTAATTGATATTCACAGAAAGGATTGTATTTTTTCTTTTATAATTTTATATAAGTTGTACTTAAATATTGACACATTAATGACATAAATTTGACTGAAAAGCTTATATTAAAAAACGTATATTTACATGAATATTTATTTTCCTACAACTTTTCCATTTTATTTAGAAATTACCTGCTACTGAATTTACAAAACTATGATACTATTAATTAATATTTAAGTGTTGTGTACTATAGTTTATTCTTTCTAATAGTGAGTGCAATCATTTTTTATTTATTCTAACTGTTCAGTTTTATTTTGTATAGAGTGATCTACTTATTTCGTATTTGAAATTATATTACACTAATTTTAAATAATTAGACCAGTCAATAAAATGACATTATAACACTGCGGGTTGGGCGACACCTCCGCGTAGAAATTGAACCCATTACTATATACTCCACTTTTACCGTTTACATAGGTCACAGGGGTTTATAGTGAAACAAACGCAAGCACGTATGCAAAGGTCACAACGCGTCGACGGCCCTGCGTATTCTCGGCAAAAAAAAGTCCTAGCGCAAAGAGCCATATATGAACAATTTATGTTCCGTCTCTTTGTCACTCTCTCTGTTCGTCTGTCTGAAATTATAATCTATAGAAACGCAACATTTGGAACACATTAAAAAGTTCTAAGTCAATCTAATAGTTAAATAAGTTAAGCCGCGTCCAAACAAGGTACTTATGGTTCACATATACTTAATTAAGGAATTTGACAAGAAGTGAGAATTTATAAATAAAGGAAAATATCCGAAAATTAGTAGGTAATTTAAAGAAGTCAAAAAAACTTTTCTTAACATATACTTATTCGTTGTTAGTTTCATACAAAGTGAGTTCATATTTGACTTGAATAGGTAATGTTAACATTTAATTAAATACTAATTACGAAAATTGATTTCATTTAGGATTTTCTTTAAATAAACAAAATATGTTTAAGATTCAGTAACGCAGTGGTTTTACACCTTTTATTAATGTTTTAAGAAAACGTGAATTTCACGGTACAACTACGCTATCAGCATTAGTGTTTTATTTTGTACTTCTACAATTATTCATATTAACGGACACTTTTTTGTTTTGAGAATATAGCGTAGTCTTGAAAAATAAAGATAGGCTTTAGAACGTAGCTGGTTCCTCTGCTAGTGGTATTATTGGGCAGTTAATTAGTTAGTTACCTACCTATAAGTTAAATAAGCTATAACATTTTACGCCATATCTAATCTATATACATAAAATCGAAAGGTCACTCACTCATCACGAAATCTCAGAAACTACAAGTGCTAGGAATCTCAAATTTTGCATAGGACTTACTTATAGGACGTAGGTGCTCGCTAAGACGGGAATTTGCAATATTCGACTTCTAAGGGGTTGTTTTTGGGGTCGAAAGTTTGTATGAAACTTCGTTACTACAAATGCTATGATTCTCAAATTTTGCATAGACGTCACTAGGACGTAGTCATGGAGACAGAAATTAATAATAACATAGTTCACGCGGGTGAAATCGCGAGCGGACCGCTAATATACTATATCTTTATGGTATTAAGTCGATAGTTATGTCAATAATTGGTTGTGAACAGCCTATTTACGTGTATAGTCTCTTACTCCCGTTCCTACGCACCGATTACAACCATAAGGAACTCACGTCATTTTATTTATCGTTTCGCCACCATCTTTCTACGCAAATAATAGTACAATATTAAGTATAAATAAAGAAGGGTAATTTAAACTACGAAAATTTTGTGAAGAGTTTAATTTTGGCCCATTTTTCAACAAGAATATATTTTTGTTTAAAGAGGAAAAACAAATTGATATATAGGAATTATTTTTTCATATTTCCCAGCACACATGTTTCGTCTAGTGAATATTTTTACAATTTACATAAATTTAACTTAATACACATGATTTCCAAACAGTTGGTTTTGTATACATAAATTTTTCTTCTTTAGGCATTATCTAAATGTCAATATAACAATTTTAGATAAAAATAAATTAACAAAAAAATGGGTATTGGTATATGTGCCAATATGAAAAATAACAATTGATTTTAGCCCTTTACTTTTGTATATAGAGCATGATTTGAATTTTAAATAGTGATATAAAACTGTATGATATGCAATTGCAAAGTACTTGAATTTAAACAGTTGACATTTCCTAACAATTTGGCAATGTAAAATGATTTAAAAATAACCTTAAATTTGTTTGTACTAGTTCGTAATCCACTTTAAAATAACATTGAACCCTAGTTCCTATTCACAACATCCGAAATTCAATCTGATATAACGAAAATAGCGGAAGACAAATTACGGCAATTTTCCGCATCCATTACCACCATATATTATTATAAAACACATTTTAGCTTACTTTTAGTTTATATCAAGGAAATGTTTACATCTCAATCTAGACGTGTCGTTATTCTTGTCTATAACTTTTTAAAATTCAAAAATGCATTAAAATTATTGTACATCATTACTGCAATGTTTATGATAAGATTCTTTCATATACGAAATTCACGCGTCTCTCTTAGAATCTTATAACCACAACATATATCATGCCTGATGAAACTAATATCACAGATATACAGGTTTTTGACAATCAATTTTACAGAATAAAAGAGTATTATTGTAAATTAGGAATACAATGAAGAATTTACATAATCAAGCAGTAAACTGAAGGAAGATTTCAAGGTTTTTAATTTAATTTTAAGTGTGCAAGAAATAACAAATAAACTAAATAAATATTCTCAGTATCGGCAGGCAATTATTAGTCTTCTAAAAGTATTTTATTAAAGCATGTGACCAAATCAGTAACTCTTCACGTTACATCCCGAATTTTGAAGACCCCCCCCCTCTATCCCCCCCCAAAGAGCATGATAGGTTAATTGAACACAAATGCTCTTTCTATTCCCAATAAGCAGAGCAATGTTCATAATGCAAACCGTAATATCATGAATTAATTCCTCCACTTTGTTAAATAGTCACAGTTATAAAAATTTAATTTTTTTTACCATCTCTCTTGTAGCACAAAGGGTCGACAGGGGTGCAAATAGTATTGTTTTGAAAATATCTTTTGCAAATAAAAACGAAGTATAAAATATATCTTTCCTTGTTACTGTACAACCCATTTATGATTCAAGATACTTTTCTTCTAATAATACTGTGACTTTACCGCTTATAAAAAAAAAGAAAATTAGTAAATCAGGTTAAAACAGCATTGACTTCAAGTCTAAACAAATAATTACAAAACGGGTATCTCATATAATTTATTTCGAGTGCCCGCTTGATTATTATAAATTTTTGTCGAAACATTGCTTTAACCTGATTCCTTACAACGGTTTGAAGTATATAGTTATTGTTTCAAGCGGCCAGAAACAACACTTTTGATGCTGATTTAAGTAAAATGTCTTAGATTTTTTTTGATGAGTTCTATTTAAGCTAGTCTTTAAACACCTACCCATACCCAGTGCTAATATATTTATATTACTAATTTTGAGTAAAAATAAACTAGTGCTAGCTCAAATGCATCTGTATGGGTAGGGGAAGCATTCCACATCATCAAAAGTCTATCACAATTTATGTTAAGATCACCGACAAATTTAGATAGACTCTCACAAGAAGTAGGATATAGAGATAAATATTTTACGCTTTAACAATCGTAGGAAACCGCGCACAGAATCCAATATGGACAACGAGCGCAATGCCTTTCGTAAGTCCCGATGTTTATGTACACATTTAAAAATAGCCCTTATCAGGTTCAAAAGTCTCACGATAAACTATATACACGCACATTTCGTTACAATAAATTCATTACACTTTACAAATGAGTTTTTTGTTTTTGCATATTAATTCTATCTTTCACCAAGTCAGCAAGTCCAAGGGGCGGCGCGTGCGCGTGGCGGCGTTACTTATCGGAGTCGTCCTCGAGCGTGCGCGCCACGTACAGCGCGGGGTCGATGACCTTCGGTATGGGTTTGATCTCCGTGCCCAGCTCCTGCTCGATGCGGTGCAGCGCGAAGCGATCCTCGTACGTGATAAGGTTGATGGCGATACCGAGATGCCCAAAGCGGCCCGAGCGGCCGATGCGGTGCAGGTAGGTCTCAGCCATGCGCGGGAAGTCGAAGTTGATGACCACGTTGACGGCCTGCACGTCTATGCCGCGCGTGAACAGGTCTGAGCACACCAGGTTGCGGCAAAGGCCAGCGCGGAAGTCGTGGAACACGCGGTTGCGGTGCGCCTGCGCCATGCGCGCGTGTATGTAGTAGCAGCAGTAGCCCAGCTCCGTGATCTTCTTGGCCAGCAGCTCCACGCGTTGAGTGGAGTTGCAGAATATGATGGACTGATTGATTTGTAACTGTCAACAAATTGAATATTAGATGCCATCAAGTTAAGGTGGTGGTGGAGATAGGCAGATTGTGACATCGAGTGAAAATGGGTGGTAGTCCTAAACTTGGAAAATTATATTTCAAAATATAGAATAATTCCAGAACTGCTGTTTTGAACTTAATAACATCTAGATGTAAAAGTGCAAAGTGATGACATAAATCGACCAGCGGTGGACAAAGATGGAGGAGGTGTCAAAAATCATAAAGATTGTTATTTTTTCCCTGGAAGGAAGGAACAACAACCCCCTCCACCACATATACAGCCAGACACAGTCCTTCTGCATCACAATGGCTTATACACAAAAATTTCATGTATTGTTTGAATATTATAGTTGAAAATCTAACAAACCTTACAAAAAAGAATTTGAATCAATATAAATTTACATCTATTAATACTGGTGAACAGACTTTGTGCCACACTGCAAGTCTCAACAATCATTAATTGAACAAACAGTAGACTATTGTGCCACTATGGATGTGTTTACAAAACACAAATCCTGTACCTCTTTATCTTTATGAGAATAGATAACCATCTATTAGATCTCAGATTACAAAGCAAAGTTTAAGTCATTTTGTCTTATACAAAACAATAATTTGCTCATTCCTATTGTGGGGCAATGGCTCAGTGACAGTTGTGGGGTTGATTCTCACTCGGAGGAATGAATTATTTTCTCAACACAGCCTGGTATAGAGTTCTGCCATTCAATGCATGCAAATGCATATTCTTTCTGCAGGGTATACAATGGAAAGCTAAAAAAATATAATTTTATAAAGGAACAAACAGTATGTTAGTAATTCACAAACCTTTGAAAATAATGTATTTAAACAATGCACTTTTTGCCTCTCCTGTACAAATGCATAGTACTGTGTGACTCCTTTCAAAGTGAGCTCCTCCATGAGATTAATCTCATATGGTTCTCTTAAATGTTTTTCCATAAACTGTTTAACACTTAGTGGAAATGTTGCAGAGAACAACAATATTTGACGTTCTTTGGGTAGCCTAAAAGTTTTTAATAAAAATTATTTTTTACCAAGAAAACTGTGAACCGAAAACAAACTATAGAAACTTTAATTCATGTATATTCATTGCAAAAACTGCTTCAAGGAAATAGTCAAATTATAAGAACTTCTCTTGTGGCCATTATGGAGCAGTGGGAGCAGCATCTGACTTTAAATGCCGCTCAACATGCACTATCCCAAAAAAATCGGCTGAAGTTTTGGAATGGAGTATCTTAACACTAACCCTCTGCCTACTCTCCTATATATACAGGATATAGGGTATGAAATATATCCATTAAAATAACTAGAAACTAACCGTGAAATAACTGTATCCAGCATGCCTTTAAAATCTTGAGAAAGCAGCTTATCTGCTTCATCAAGTACCAGCATCCGACATTGCTCCATCTTTGCTACTTGTTTGTCCATGAGATCAATCATACGCCCTGGGGTGGCTATTATTACCTGAACTGATATAATTAATAATTTTTTAATAATTTTCGTCAAAACACTCCCATTTTACTCAAACTAACAGTGGTACTATTTACTTTTACCATTTTGAAATATAAAAATATTATATTTTAATAAAAAAAGGGAATGTCCCTACGTTCCCTGCTGTATGCTGATTAAATATTATTTTATTTATAAATAAAATAATCTATATATTATATATATATAGATTATTTTATTTATAAATAAAATAATCTATATATTATATATAGGGCATTTATGCATTATTTTTCATAGAAATTTATATTTAGCTATTTCTAAATCAAAAACTTTAAATCAATAATTAATGATTTCTGTAAGGTAGTGGTGGTGGTGGCGAATCTCAGAATCGGCTTAACCGATTTAGATGCGCTTTTCACTATTGGAATTTAACAAGCTTCCGAAAACATGTAGGGTTTATTTTATTACAATCAGTCCATAAATAAAACAGTAATGTCGATTTAAAGTACTTAGTTCGACAAATTTGCTGATTGCTGTAATTTTTATTTTATACAACTGTTTTACTGAATTAACTGAATCTTTACTTTTCAATTTCTTTAACAATATTTCTATTTCAAGAGGGCGTAGCCCCGCACGGGCCCACTAGAATATAATAAATATATTGACATATAATATTTTTTTATTCTATAGATAACAAATTACTTATTAAGAAAACATAAAAAATAATTATGTAGCAGAGATTTGAACCTGTGCTCTTGGAAAGCTTCCAAGCACTCTGACTATGCCATATCTTCTCAACAAGCTACATTGAAAATCTTATACACTTGTTACAACAAAAAATACTTATTTAGAGAATATATAAAAATTCATGTTTTCTAAATAAGTATCTTTCTTTTTTAAGTGAGGAATAACACTTTAAATACATTAAAAAATACATTTAATAAATAGCTCTCTCTTGCCAAATGATAATTCTGATCTTAGGGTAGTGAACATTTGTGAAAAACTCCGTTTTGAATTATTATTGTATACAATGTTGACTTCCTATTAAATAAATAAATAAATAAATAAACTCCCTACAAAGATGTTAACAACATAAATAAGATGTAACAAGTGTATAAGAATTTTGACATAGCTTGATGAGAATGTATGGTTTCTAGTTAGAGGGCTTGTGTTGTTCCTTGTGGGTTCCAATTCCATTACATTCAAATTTTCATATGATTTCTATATAAGTATTTTTCTTTCCTAAGTATAGCAAAACCCTTTAAATACATTTAAAAAAAGTAAACAAAATATTAGTATATGAAGATATTAATATAAGTAAATAATAAGATGTGGTACACATCCTTACCATTTTGATAAATACGCATTATGTCATCCCTCAGATTTGTACCACCCGTGGTGACCATAACACGAATGTCTGTGTGTTTCGCTAGCTCAATACATATTTGAGATGTTTGTAGTGCTAGCTCTCTAGTAGGTACCACAATTAAAGCCTGTATACAATCCTTTTTTGGATCCACCTATAAAATATATAAATAAATGGTCAATACAATATGTATATACCATTTAATGATGTAATAAAAGAAAATTTTATCAGTACTGTTTTTTCTCACTTATATGAAAGTGAAGGGGAATCCAAAAGTATCATCATTTTAACATTACCATTTTTTTTTAATTAAATTTAGAAAATGTATTGGTTATCATGCTTTTATAAATTACACACAAAGATATTAAATGTTTAAGTTGTTTTTTTCATACTTGTTCTAAGACTGGAATACAATAGGCGCCTGTCTTGCCTGTACCATTCTTGGCCCTTGCTAATACGTCTTTACCACTAAGTGCAATAGGAATTGAAGCCTCTTGAATCGGGGATGGTTTTTCCCAACCCTTTTCAAAAATTCCCATAAGTATTTCCCGTTTTAAACAAAATTCTTCAAATTCATTTCCTCTTGTGTCTGTCACATCCTATTATAAATAAATAATAGAAAAAAATAATTATAAGCAACAATGATAATTAACATAAAATGAGGGTATTTTCAAAACTTACACTGGTTTTAATTCGTCTGTCTTTGGGGGGTAGTTTTAATTTTGCTTTCCACCCAATATCATCCACTGTTTTATCGACATCTCTGTAATAACGAAAAATATAAGCTAAAGAGAAAGTATACAAGCTAAAACAAAGAGTAAATAAATATCATTTTCTACTTACCCTTTCTGATTGGTCATGTTTCCGACGTGATTACTGGTGCTAATTCTATTTTCGGTCATCATTTTGCCAAATATGCCCCTCAAGGGGTCAAACTTAGAAATTTAAGAAGTCTTTATTAAAGTCCAACACTAAACAAATTTCACAAGTCACTTTTAAACACATAAGCTACTTTAGAAGTATATCACGTTCACTAACTTTGTCCGGAAATATCTGTAACAAAGAAGGCAAATTATTAAATCAATTCTCGATAAGAACCAAAGAGAAGAGATTACGAGACGCGTCAACAAGCAATGTATACCTATCAACATATACATATACTAAATGAAGCGATATAACTAAAACAATATTAAAAATAAAAAGTAACTAAATTAATGTAGGCAAAGGTAAGTTCTTGTACACAAAAAGCATTAAGATCTTATTTGAATTCACCAGTAGATGATGAAGATTACGAACGATTAAATTTACAAACGAACTACTATATTTAATATGGCCGCTCTAAATTGAATTTCATAATTGTAAATTCTTACTCTTATGGCGTAAATTCTTAAAAATGAAAAATATAGTAAGTTACAATAGTTTACAATAATAATGAGATGTAAGAAAAGTATTCGAATAAACAAAAATCACCTTAATAAAACTTTAAAAAAGACGACGACACTGGATACTCGACGACGACATCACAAAGTAAGCAAGCAAATGTGTTGCCATGCCATTGCCATTTTGCCAAATAAAACAATTTACTTATTTTAAATCATAGACATTGTAAACTTTGATCAAAACAACTTTATAAACTTTATAACAGATGCCAAAATTTAGTAAATACGTATAATATATATTTTACTAAAATACTTTGGTATATATTTTAATCAATTAAAAGTTTTTGACTTTTACATAATGTAAAAGAATAAAGAAAAACTTGCAGCTATAGATAAGACATTTGCATTTAACATTTACACGTTTGTTAAAGCTCTTGCAAGCTATCGAAAGCCAGGCCAAATAAGGCCCTATGCAGACGCTTGTGATGGTCAACGCTTGGCAAACTTTCATAAAAATGTAAATTTGGTGATCGTTCATCGATGGCAGTTACTACTTTCATGAAGATTTATAAGATGGGCTCATTAATTTTCAAATAATTATACCAATTTTTAATACATTTTAACTCGTTTAATAAAGGGCTAGTTGCGGCGCAAGAGCGCAAGTGTGCGAGTGATTTTAGGTTCGGTCCCCACTCAAAGTAATGAAATATATAAAAAATGGAATGAGAAAATAGCTTCCTTTTCATGAACCAGGCCTAGTAACGCAAATGCGTCATCATTTTCTATTGTAAGCGACATGTTTTCTGCAAAAGCTTCCTTAGAGAACTGACGATCGACTTCGATATTAAAGGCGTGTGGAGGCATTAAGAATTTATATATATTTAATATATTTATGTACGATATATCGTTACAACCTCACAGATGCTTGTCTGCCGTTTACACGCTCGTGAGGACGTTAGTATTTTTCTAATAGGCCAGCATGATAAAGGTATTTCAGCTTTTGCGTTAGGCATAGCGAATTTTCAGATGACTGTGAACAGACACTCATGACATAATTATGTACCTTTGTTTCTAACATATGTGATGATGATGATGACGGAAGGAAAATTTCGAATCTATTACGATGCTGAGGTATTTGACCTGAAGTTACTAGAGAATCAGTTTGACTCGTAAATAAATAGTCAAGACGGTCTTGTAACGCTTACGGATTACGCTTTTCTCATGTGGCATTATGGTATTTTATTTTAAAGGACCTAATCTGCGTTGGCAGATTGATACTTCTGTATCTTATATGTTAACCTCTATGTTACAAGACTCTAAAATGTTCCTTTCATGTTACTTTTTAATGCAAATTCAAAATATTCTTTATTCAAATAAACTTTATAAGCACTTTTGTGCTTATAAAGTGCAATAAACTTTATAAGCACTTTTGTGTCGAATGTACATGTCAACAAAAAGCTACCACCGGTTCGGAAGGCAGTTCTGCTGAGAAGAGCCGGCAAGAAACTCAACAGTTGCTCTTTTTAAAGTCAATGGTATATTTTACTATTACATTAGCTGGCAGCTATCCTGCCTGACATTCAATAGACATTAATTCCATACATGTTTATCCTCTAAATATTCTTGAACAGTGTAATAAGCTTTACTTGTTAGAATTTTTTTTACAGATATTTTAAATTTTGGTAGTGGCAAATTAAGAATATACTGCGGAATTTTGTTATATACACGTATACTCAGACCCATAAAGGATTTATTAACTTTTTGGAGGTGAAAACTTGGTGTAACAAGCTTATCTTTATTTCTCGTTTCTATCGTATGACTATCGCTATTTTTTCTATGACAATGTATATTTTGTCGGACAAAGAGAATATTATAGTATAGAAATTGGGAAGCAACTGTAATAATATCTGCATCTTTGAAAACATCTCGCAGAGAATCTCGAGCTCTTAGATTATAAATATATCTTACGGTTCTTTTTTGGAGAATAAATATTGAATTGATATCTGAAGCACTGCCCCATAGCAGCATTCCATAAGATAAAATACTATGGAAATAGCTAAAGTAGACTAGTCGGGCAGTTTCAACGTCCGTCATTTGTCTTGTTGACTTTTTTACGGTTAATATTCTTGAATATTAACCGTAAAAAAGTTATCATACCAAACTTTACCAAAGTCAAAACGTATTTCATTGAAAATGTTATAGAAGGTTGTTTTAATTTTCTTAAATGTTATTTTTGTGAATTATTCTAATATATGTAGTATGATTCTTTACAGATGCTATAGTTGTTTATTTTGTTTGTGCTTACAAACAAAAGCGCCGTAAAAAAAATAAAAAGCATATTACAACGTACATAATTTTTTCATGAAAATGTTAATTTTGAGGTGTCTATCTGCCACTGGCAGCACTATATCTAATAATTTACTCTATGCCTGCCTTATGACCATTGAGTATTGACATTTGAAAGTAAGAAATATAGGAATAGAGAATAGCACAGATTATATTCTATAAACTATATGGGGAATAGGGATTAGGGACGGTAGAGTTGATAGAGTTTGACACTTGAAATTATGTCAATCACGGACGTCAATCATAATTAATATACAGAATAAAATATACAACGTGACATTGGCGAAGTGAATAGTGCTCAACTGGCACGCTCGAAGCGCCATAAATAAAGAACCGAACCGAACCGAATAAAATATATAAAATTATATATCAAGTTATTTTGTCTTTATATTTGTAATATTCGCTGAATGCTTACCAATGATATAATAGTAAACTTTACTAATTTGTTCTTATAATTTTGAATGTGATAAACGAAGAGTAGCATATATTCACATTGTACAAACATGTATATATATATATATATTTATTATTATTTCAGTAATGTATTTTTAATTTTATTATGTTTAATTCATGTTTTAATTACTGACCACGATCTCTTTTTTGTAGGGCTACATACTGGAAATCACAAGATCGTAAATTTTGTGAATTTTGCAAGTGCTGGTTTGCTGATAATAAAGTCGTGAGTTGTTGGATATTAAAACCTTAAATACTTTTATTATATATGTGATAGAAAAGCTTTTAAAACATTTTTTCAGTCTATTTCATTTCACGAAAATGGTAAACGTCATAAAGAGAATGTTAAAAAACACATATCACAACTCAGCAAACGAAGTGCAAAAGAATTTAAAAAGAAGGAAAAAATGGATGATGAAATTAAGAAAATGGAAGCTGCTGGAATGAGTGCTTACTTAAAAGATGTTCAAAACAATGCTGACCTAACTTCACAAGTATTAATTATTTTAAATTATGTTATATCAATAATAAAATTGTATTCTATATGTGTTAGGACACAGGGTGAACCTACTGTTAAAACTCTTTGTTCTTCTGTTCTTCACTTTCTCCTACTCCACCCGAGTTTCTCGTGTTTACAGTTAGACTCTTTGCTGCCTTGAGTCACACCCTAATTCTAATGCATGAAGAAACAATTCTTTTTTAGAGTATCAATGAAATGTTAGGAGAGCAAGGTAATAGTAACAAGGATATTGTAGTTGGCAACGTAAATGAAAAGGAAGTGGTTTGGAAGGAAATTAAAAATGAAGATGGAGGATCATATTTCTGGAATATACTGAGTAATGGTAAATATTTTTTTTATTGAGAAGACGAGGCAAATGAGCAAACTTGTTACCTGATGTTACTTGTTATCTTGACATATATAATTTATTGTTATATAAATAATTTGTTACATTGAGTTCTGCTATTCAACACATGATGTCTCTATAATAAATAGACTTTCACAAGCTTTTTTTAATCAAAGATTTGTTAAATTGCAGTGTAGGTTCAGATTGTGATTTAAATATTTATATTTTTATTGTTACACACCTGTAGTCTGTCGGCTAAGACCATTTATCTCTAGTTCTCCTGGAGACATCAAGCTGAAATTAGTATCATTGTTTTTAGTGCATTTTGTATTAAATTCGCCACATAATATAATCCTATAGTACTACTGGGTCAAGTACCTTGGACCTACACTTATGAATTTAAGTTTGGCACAAAGTGAGAACTTACAATACTTTGTCATAGAAAAAAATGATGTATGTCATAAAAAACAAAGATTCCAAAATTAAACTTGCAGTTCATTCTATAAAAAATTAATGCATACATGCACAAATTTAACCTTACCAATGTTTATAAATGTACTTCCCTCTGGCATATAATCTTTAAATTGGTATTGAACCCTCTGTATACAAGTCCTACTCGCATTTGTCTAGTTACCAGAGTGAAGAAATTAAAATATATTTTACTCCCCCGAGTGTGAATCGAACTTAGAACTGTTGCTTTTCAAGTCAGACGCTGTGCTAAGTCATCACGACAGCCTAAAATTAAAAGCTTTTTCATAAAATTCCTCTAAACCATGTACTTATATATTCTAATATGCAATGAAAATATTTATTAATTTTCAGAAACTACATGGGACCCTCCTGATAAGTATATATCTTTGAAAGAACAAGAGAAAATTAAAAATAGTGATGGAGAAGAAAAGAAACGGGAGAAAAAACTTAAGTGTGTTTATATATAACGATTTTTATTAAAAAATAATTAAACTGACATAAACAACTAAAAAGTAAATAAGTTTTAGGGTCTGTCGTAGACTCAGTCACATCACAGCGTTTGACTAAACAATAATTCTAGGTTCGAATCGCACGCGGTATAATAAATTATTATCAATTTCTTCACTCTGGAAACACAACATAGAGTGGTGTACAACATGCAACAATTTGAAATTTTTAGAGTGCATGAGGAAGGGAGCGATCTTGACCCTTCTGTTTACCCTGCTTTATGTACAGATGATACAGAGTGAAACTAAAAAATAACTAAATTGCTGAAGCATTATTTGAGGCCAGATGTGGCACAGGGGCACAAGCTTGTGACCGTCATCGCGACAGGTTGTGGGTGTGATGGGGATCATATCACCCACCCACTATTATAAATGGCAAGACTAATTACTAACATATCTATTTAATATTATTTCTAGGAAAGAAAAACAAAAGGAAGCCCAGAAGGAAATGAAAGCTCACCTAGCAAGGGAAAGTATGAAAGAGTTAGCTGTAGAGAAAATTAAACCCTTAACTAAAGTTGTGCCTTTAGGACCGGTGCTAAATAAACCTTATGGATCTTGGAAAGCTGTTGAAAAAGTGTTAGTTTTTCCTTTATAAAAAATAATATTTTACTTTTTAAGTTAACCTATTTAGCATTATGAAACTAATGAGAACTAATGGTTCTAATTCTTAAACTCTTTTTTTGTTGAATAGTTTATTTGTCGGCATTTCACCGTGTTAAATCTTTTGATGAAACTCACTATTTCTGTATTAGAATGTGTTATATATCGTAACATCAGAGTTACAACAATACTAAGGGATTATTCTATTTTGATTTGTCAAAGGTGAAAGCTGGTATATAATTCCATAAATTATGACAGGATTTTGTTTTATCAGCTTCACGCTGTATCCCGCACACAGCAGGGTAGGAGAGGGAACCTAGGGTTAAGACACTCCATTCACCACTTTCCACTGAATTTTTTGAAGCATTGCGTGTTAAACGGTGGAACTTTACGCCGAACTATTGCTTTGGTGCCAGAGCAAAAGAATGAAAACATTAATAAATAATAATTAATTCCCCCAAATGCGGATCAAACTCACAACCGTAGTGTTACAGTCCACCTTGTGCCCCAGCATCAAGACGGACATAATAAAAACTAATTTTGAAAAATGATAAGTGTTTGTGATGTAATTTGTAACTTAACACTGTATGATGTATCCCTTATATGTAGTAGGGCAGGCAGGCCAGAGCGAATCTAGAGTTAAGATACTTCATTACCGTGTCGCGACTGCGTTTTGTCTTGTTTCATCATATTGTATTTGAATAATGGCATGCCATTAAATTTTGTCAATAGCTTAACAAATATTCGAATAACATTCTGATCTGATCCTTTTTGACAATTAAAAAATTAATGATTATAAAGGCGAATTTTAATGAAATTGTAAAGTATCACTATCACAGTACTTAAAGTCATTACATGTAATGAAACATCTAATGTAAAACTGTCAACCGTCGTGGCCCAACGGCACAACGACTACATATAAAGGCGACGGTTGAGGGTTCGATTAAAATTCGTAATTCGTGGGATTGAAATATTTAATATAAGTAGGTATTAAGTAGCATTGGCAAATGATCCCAATAAATAAATAAAAAAGATGTTGCTTGAATGAGGCTAATGAAATTATATCTTTTTACAGTTCAGAAGAAACAGTGGATTTTCAATTACCAAAAGTAGAAAAAGAAGTAATACCTCCGCCTGTGGTTGTAGAACCGGAAGTAATACAATTTAAAGAGAGGCGTATTGATTCACTTGGTGAAGGCCCTGTAGAGTTCAAAAAGCGAAAATTTAATAATAATAAGCGAAATATACGACAGAAAGTCGACGATGATTAATCTTTAATTTTGAATAAAGTGGTTTATGTTAAATATTTCATATTTTATTAACTTTTACTGGTCTTACTTACTTGTACTGGGTTTATACTAATTGAAGCTTCACGCTGCAATCCTCACCTCGCAGGATAGGCGGGGGGAACCTACTATTAAAACCCCACTTTCCGCCGAATTCAGGCATCGCGTGCTGAGTGACGAAACTCAATGCCGCGCTTTGACACCAGAGCGAAGAAATGAAAATATACATTTAAATAAATAATGGCAGGGGCAGAGAAACATTTATCATGTTTCGTTCTTTTATTTATAAAATAAAATAGTTAAATACTATTTAAGCTATTAAGCGCCAAAATTAAAAATCAGCAGCATTTAGGACTCAAATTATTTCTTTTCTAGTTATTAGCGATACCATCAAATATAAAAGAAAGAAATATTAAATAATTTTCAGTTTAACAAGGTATAAGGTGAAATTGTAGAAGATAATAAGTGGTGTATTTAAAAATGTCGCATATGTACATATATTCATATATATGTAGGTGAAAAATTCTACAAAAGCAATGAAATTGTGTCTTTCGGACTTTCTAATCACAGTCGCAAACGCCCGGAATATAGGCAGGATTCACTCCTTAGTCTCACGACACCTAGTCCGCCATCGTTATTGGAAGGAAACTCGTGTGAGGTATTGATATAGGTGAGACATATAACTTATTGCAATTAGAGTAGAGAGTAGAATCTCTTTCCGAATAATTTAGCAACATAGACAATATGTGGTTTATCGCGTTTGTTTAAACGTTAACTGCTTCTGATTTCTAACAATATAGTAATTTGTGGACGTGAATTGTCATTAATAAAAAATGAACAAACGGGTAACTAACAACTTTTATTTTATTAATTTATTTAATTTTTAATTGATTGTACCATCAATTTAATTTTAAGTTTAAAAATTATTTATTATTAAGTGTCTTTTACCTTAAATTATTGATATTATTAATTGTTTTTTTTTTTCCGTACTTGTATAACAAAATAGAATAAGTGAATAATTTATTAATGCATATATGAAACTGATTTTTATCTTAATAATGTATAACTTGTGTGTAGCATGTGTAATTTATTATTTTTTGTGTTGTGTTTATTTTTAAGTTATTGTTTGTTGTTATCGTTAAATTTATTTTTGCATGTGGAGCCCACCTGTAAATAATTGAGCAATTAGAAATAATTTACTTTGTTTTTTCTTTAATGGCATATAATAATTGTATCAATTGTTGGTGGGCCTTATAAATAAATAAATAAATAAATAAACTAAGGATAAATTCCTTCAACTATCGTCACAGCAGTATTATAATTTCTTTTTTCAGTTTCACGCTGTATTCCGCACATAGCAGGGTAGACAGAGGGAACCTAGTGTTAAGACACTCCGTTCCCCATTTTCTGCCGAATTCTGGAGGCATTGCGTGTTGAGTAGCAGAACTCAACGCCGCGATTTGCCTCGACACCAGGGCAAAGTATTGGAAATATAAACGTAAATAAATATTTCAGTTCCTCGAGTGGGAATCGAACCCACAACCGTCGCGTTTCAGTCACACCCTCGTGCCGCTGCGCCACGCCGGCCTCACGAGTATTATAATAATTATTGTAATATGCAAAGTGCATATAGATAGATATATTTCTATTTAAATTGAAACTAAATGAGAATGACAATATGGTATGTTAACTGACCCTATTAGAGCTACGTGCGACTACATGTACACATCATTGTTGCCCAGTTGACAGGGTTAAAGAAATCCGCTACTTTTATGTTTGAAATATCTAATGTTAGTCTATCTACTAAGTGCGTGTATAATGAAGTTATCCGTAAAGACGGATACTTCGCAAATTCTAATGAAAAAAATGGCCAAATAGTTAAAGGAATAACGCGCGGCCCAGCGGAGCGTCGTTATCTGGAACTATATTGATATTTATTTAATAATATTTAAGTGGATTTAGGAAAAAAAATAGATTTTAGCTTTGAACAGATTTTATCCATGTAAAAGTTTTTTTTTATTTGTCGGAAAATGTTTTGTTTATAAAATTTCTGGGGCGGACACCAGATCTTTCTGTGGTGGACACGGCCCACCTTGTCTCACCTACTCCTACACTCATGACTAAAAGATTAATTTTCAACACATAAATCAAACTTAGTTTTTACATTATACTATTTAAATCCAGATACAATAAGTGTCTTTATCGTTCACGTATCCATTGTTACGATGATCCGGGTTCAATATGGTAATGACACAGTGCTCTTAACGCGTAATGCGACATTGTGAATAGCATTTATGTCCGGTATCATTGAACGCCGAAGACGTCGTGGTGATTAGTTTTTCCAATCACGAACTAAACGTTGTTCAACAAACATCTATATAAGAATTGGGTGAAGGAGTCAGCTGCATTAGCCACAACGCTCCCGTCTAGTGTTCTAGACCAGATCAGTTGTTAATTCTTGCAGCTTTATTTATACGAGTACCTTAACATGTTCAAATTGGTAAGATTTTTTTAAATTTGTATACTTGTTAATTAAACGGTTTATTTTATAAAATAATGTTCGTATAATATTTTTTATTGTTCAATTAATTTATTCAAAAAAATATATTTAAATATTAGGTTTATAGTTTCTATAGCTTCACGCTGTATCCCACACATACAGTGAACAAAAATAGTGAAAATTAAATAGTCAAAAACAAAATAGTGTCACGACTCTCCGTCCTCATTAAGACACTTCCGTTTCCCATTTTCCGCTGAATCTAGAAGAATTGTGTGTTGAGTGATGGGAATGGAATGGAATTTCCTCGAATGGGAATTGAACCTAAAACCAGTCGCGTTTACAGTTGCACGCTTGTGCTCCTGCACCACTACTGGCCTCAAATATAGTCCTCCTGGTATATAGTTACTAATATATATTTTTATTATAATAAGCATTACATATATATATATTTTATTATGTTTGTATGTTTTAGTTTTATTTTATTATTTCTTGTATACAATAATCAATTGATATTTTACCATAGGTAAAATAGTTCAATTTAATATATCTTGGTTACTGGAACCCCAATAGATTCTAACATATTGATTCAAAGACCGCGTTTCCTCTAAGCCCAAAATATATCATAATTTTCTGATTCTCAGAATAATAATAATTTACTTTTAGTCTTATGATACTTTTGTGTCTTTTGAAGAAGTATCTAAAGAATCTAAAGATGTGTAATTTTACATTACGTATTTACATAATTAAATATATTAAATGAAAAAATATAAAATAAATGAAAATATTTATAGTATTTTAATATTAAACGTTGCAGATGATGCTTCTCGTCGCAGCCCTGTTGCTGATAGGCTCGGCCGTAGCCAAGCCGCAAATTCTTCTCGACTACGGGTATTATGCCCCGGGCTACGTTGCTTCTTATAGCACTCCTTTAGCTTATTCGTACCCTTACGCCTATGCGTACTCTTACCCCCTAGCATATTATTAAGTTGACATATTGATCAATGCTTTAATCACTTATGATATACAATTAATGGTTTACATTTTACGATTTTACAGTATTATATTGGTTAACTCACTTATCTCAATAGAAAGATGATGTTTAAACACGTGTTCGGGGCGTTTATTTAGTCCATAATTTGTAATACGGTTGTAATAAAATATTATTTTTTTTATTTGATATCTTTTCTTTCCTGTTCACTTTCATTATATATGATATACCTAATTTGGATTTTAAATGTTATTTAATTAAATATTTTTGTTATATATTTTTCTTTTATTTTTGTAATTTTATGGAAATAACTATCCAATAACTCTGTCAATATTTTGCCAAAAATCCTATAGTTATACATATTAGTCAATTTATATTTTTATATTACAATACGAATGCTTCTGTACTTTTAAACATAGTCTATATTTTTATTTAGTTTCAAATCAATCACGTTACGAACTTATTATTTTGGAAATAATATTAACATTGGTGGAATGATATTGAAAAATACTGCAAAACTAAATTTGACTGCGGGCCAAGCGGCATGTTAAATGTATTTTTGAATAAAGAAAAACCTAGATTATCCAAACAGTGAAACAACAGACGTCATTGTACTCTACCGTTTTAATTATTTACATAGATAGAGACTAGAAATGAATTAACTGAAAGTAATATTACTAAATAACTAAGATTACTAAATTTCGAATAGTTTTGTTATGAGATACATACATTTTTATGTATCATAATAGTATTTTACCCTATATTTAGTATAAATGATCTATATTATAGAGATTTTTATTTATTTATTTATATATACTTTATTGCACAAAATTACAAAAAAACAATGTACAAAAGGCGGGCTTAACGCTAAAAGCATTCTCTCCCAGCCGACCTTGTCATGTGGGATAATAAGTATGCAGGTGTGCAGAAGTAAAATATACATACATATACATACATATACATCCAATAAATATATAAATATACATATAATAAATCGTTATACATATAATTTATAATTATAATAAAATATTACGGAGATTATTGATGTTATTAATGTAGGGATCGTGATTAACGTAGGTGGTGTTTACGTTTTAACGGAAAACTCTGTCAATTACCTATATGTGGGTCAAGGATGTAATATTTTATCACTATTTAAAGGAATGACAGCTAGTGATATAATAATTATGGTATGCCAATGTCGGTCTTCGGTATATCGGTCTTCCCCATGATTTGTATGCAAGGACTAGAGCCATTTGATAGCAGCTATTGCTCATCCATCTTAATACCTTCGCGATAAATTATTGTTTTCATATTATAATTTTATGTTTGTTACTATATCAATAATAGGCAATCTATAATGAATAATATTTCATTAACTTTTAATTTCAATTAATAATCTGAAAATGCTATTTTAGCAAGCATTTAGAGCGTAAATTAAGTAAAATAATATGGTGTAGGTACCACAACATTATTACTAAATTTATTATTACTTTAGAGACACTAGTTTTAACAAGTCTACACAGCATACAAACTTCGATGAAGCTAGGAGGATTTTTAAATAGTTAATGGTTAAATCTTTCTAGTTAGTATGTAAAAAAACTACAAGTTATTTTTATATAGCAGTAGAAATTAAAACTGTCGTAAGTGCTGTAATAAAAGAAATACATTAAAATCCTTTAAAAAAAATCTTTTTCCCACACAGCAATGTCGGCAGAGGGAACCTAATGTCCTTATATCCTTTAAAGATATTTATTTCTATTAACTTTACCATACAACGAGGGTTGGCCATCATGGTCATCATTTTGGCTAAAGCTAAAAGGAGATAAATTTTAAATTATAATTATTTTATAGTATGCGTGTATCGACCCCCCTCAGGTAGTTTTGAAGTATTTGAAGAAAAAATGGAGGATGTTTTGAATAATTTGAGTTCGAATAGTAAATCTTTAATCGTTTGCGGAGACTTTAATATAGATATACTGCAGGTGACATCATTAAGCCTTCGTCTTTTAAACTTATTTAAATCTTTTAATTTGCTTAATATTTTCTCTGAACCAACTCGTATAACGAATACGTCCGCTACTTGTATAGATAATGTTTTTTGTCATTGTGAGACTGTAGAAAAACAAATTATTACTAATCTTAGCTCGGATCATTGTGGTCAAATGTTTTCGGTAATAGATAAAACAGTCCCAGAACGTAAACAAATATCAATTAGACCAATTACTGAAAATAAAATTAATCTTTTTAATAATAAAGTGAGTGAAAAAATTGCAAACTTAGAAATAACCGGATTAAATCCGAATCAGCTATATTGTAAAGTTTTTAATTTACTCACTACAGAGTTTGATAACATTTTTAAAGTTAAACAGATATATAAAAACTCGAAGTTAACTTTTAGCGACTGGGCAACTGTTGGTATATACTGAAGCAGAAATAAACTATATGAATTATATAATATGAGGCAATGGAAACAAGATCCGGCGTTCTTGTTAAAAGTTAGAAATTATTCAAAAATATTTAAAAAGGTATGTGTCCAGGCTAAGTCTATGCATATAAGAGCAAAAATTTTGAACTCTAATAATAAAATTAAAGCTACATGGGATGCTATCACTACTGTAACTGGGAGATTTAGAGCTGTCAGTGAACCTATTAAATTAAAAGTTAATAATATAATCTTAAATTCAGATTTAGAAGTGGCAAATACTTTTCAAATTTTTTTTTCTGATATATATACTGAAGTAACACGTTCACTGCCATCATCTCCTTCGGAAGCAGAATTAATACTAAAAACCCATGTAAATAGTTGTAGACAAAATTTTGTGTTTAAGAATGTGTCACCAGATGAAATTGTCAAAACTTTTAAAAGCCTTAATTTAAAGAAAACTTGTGACTTATGGGGCATGTCTGTTAAAGTTTTTAATTCAATTATACCTAATATTGCTCCTTACCTTGCTTTAATTTTTAACAATTGTGTAGAATCCGGTACTTTTCCTGATTTAATGAAATATAGCAAAATAGTGCCGCTTTACAAAAGTGGAGATAGATCTGAGCCTGGAAATTACAGACCGATTTCTGTTTTGCCTTCCTTAAGTAAAATATTTGAAAAAATTATGTTCAACCAGCTCACAATTTTCTTAATTATTAGCAATTGTTTCCATAGTGAGCAATATGGTTTCACCAAAGGCAAGTCCACTACGGATGCGGGTGCCGCACTCCTAAAGCACATTTATGATGCATGGGAGAGGTCACAAAATGCAATTGGAGTGTTTTGTGACTTATCCAAAGCCTTTGATTGCGTAGACCATGTAACTCTGTTGTTAAAACTAAAACATTATGGTATACAGGATACTGCCCTTGACCTTATTGCCTCATATCTAAACCAAAGAATCCAGACGGTTAGTATAAATAATGTAAAATCATCTGGATCTCCTCTAAAGATGGGCGTTCCACAAGGATCTATACTTGGTCCTCTTTTATTTCTTATTTATATTAACGATCTGCCTTTTTATGTGAAGAACCTATGTGATATTGTACTTTTCGCGGATGATACCTCTTTAATATTTAAGGTTGACCGAAATAAAATAAACTATGACGAAGTGAATAGTGCATTATCGCATATTCTTCATTGGTTTGATGTTAATAATCTAATGTTAAATGCTAAAAAAACGAAATGCATCGAGTTTGCTTTACCAAATGTAAAAAAACATAATTTTAATCTAATAATTAAAGGAGAACCTCTTAATGTGTCGGAATCAGCTATTTTCTTAGGTGTTACTATAGATTCCAAACTCCAGTGGAACGCTCATCTGGAAGCACTTGCAGATAAACTCAGCTCTGCCGCGTTCGCAATTGAAAAAGTAAGACAAATGACGGACGTTGACACTGCCCGACTAGTCTACCATAGCTATTTCCATAGTATTTTATCTTATGGAATGCTGCTATGGGGCAGTGCTTCAGATATAAATTCAATATTTATCCTCCAAAAAAGAGCCGTAAGATATATTTATAAACTAAGAGCGCGAGATTCTCTGCGAAATGTTTTCAAAGATGCAGGTATTATTACAGTTGCTTCCCAATTTATATACTATAACATTCTCTTTGTCCGACAAAATATACATTGTCATAGTAAACATAGTGACAATCATATGATAGAAACGAGAAATAAAGATAAGCTTGTTACACCAAGTTTTCGCCTCCAGAAAGTTAATAAATCCTTTATGGGTCTGAGTATACGTGTATATAATAAAATTCCGCAGTGTATTCTTAGTTTGCCACTACAAAAATTTAAAATATCTGTAAAAAAAATTCTAACAAGTAAAGCGTATTACACTGTTCAAGAATATCTAGAGGATAAGCATGTATGGAATTAATGTCTATTGAATGTAATGCAGGATAGCTGCCAGCTAATGTAATAGATTGTACCATTGATTTTGAAAAGAGCAACTGTTGAGTTTCTTGCCGGCTCTTCTCAGCAGAACTGCCTTCCGAACCGGTGGTAGCTTTTTGTTCATATGTTCATTCGACGATTCAAAAGTGCTTATAATAATTGCCTATTTGAATAAAGAATATTTTGAATTTGAATTTGAATTTGAATTTTTATATTGAACCATAAGGCCATTCGTAAACATTCTAGAATAAAAATGTTTGTCAATTGTAGAATACAGACTCTAAATTTGCCACGTATTAGAGAGTTCAACGCGCTATTTATCAACTTCTAGGTAATAAGTAGGTATAATTAAAAGAAAAAAAAGTAAGCAAGTAAAGTTGTATGTGTTAATTGTCCTGATTATAAATTTTACTGATCCTTTTATCACAAATTAAATTTAGATGATCTAGTCTGGTTTTCCAATAGTGAATTATAATCGACAAAAAATTTTGAAATTAGACTTCTATAATATTCACGGACGAGAGCTTTATTAAAAATACATTTTCGCAATTAAAATTTAATGTCTATACAGAGGAACTATACTAAATTATTTTATAATTGTATTTGGTTTTTCTATTAAAACGACAGGTTTAACACAATGAAACAATGGTGTGCCTGATATTATTTATTCATAATATATTTATTAGTCGAATATATTGCCATACCTACGTACATCGTAAAAAGTAGATAGAATCTTATTGCGTTTATAGTAAGTACAACATTAAATGATATAGGTAAAGTTATGTTTGTCTAAGAATGTAGGTACTACGGAATTGGATCTATAAATAGCTTCTATATCTTGTTTCGGCTTAAGACATATATTTATGTATGTATAAACGTTTAGAATGTCTTAACAAGTTTTCTATTTCTTTGTATTTACTCTTGTAAAAACTACAAAAAAAGCTTTTAAAAAGGAAATAAGCAGGAAAATAAATATTATTTCAAAATAAAATTTTACAATCGTTCTGCTCAAACATTTTTTAATGGTAGGAATGTAAATAGACGAAAATATCTACAGCATCCAAAATTAACTAAAATAACTTAATTTTTTACTCTATTTATAACTATCTACTACACTACTAACAATTATTATAGATATAATTATAATAAATTAATTTACAAACCACCGCACATACCTACATTTTATCTAAAGAGACAGTCGATTACGAGTCCTTATTTTATAATACTTTGTGCACTTTATTTGATATCGTTCACAGAAATTCACTTTTGCAATTCGTTATTATCTTTTTATCATTTATTACACTATCATATAATTGTTCGTGTATCACTATTTGCATTTAAGCGACTTCAAGGTCGGAGTCTTCAGAGTCGTCTGTGTAAGGGCGAGGAGTAGGTGGTGCAGGTGTAGGTCTCGAAGGCGGTGACAGTCGAGCCCTCGAGGGCAACATAGCGCGACCGCAAGCCCTCTCCTCTTGGAGCTTCCGTAGCCGCTCTTGCTCCTCACGTTTCTGCTTACGCCATTTTGCACGTCGGTTTTTAAACCATACCTGTAATAAGCAGTTAAGTTAATATACGTAATATAAAAAGTTTTTTTTATTATGTACCTACTATAAATATTTGTCCTATTGTAAATTGTAAGCTTTCTTTTAGGTACATTATATGAAAATGTGATTTGCCTTTTACGTAGTTTTTTTCATGAAAAATCTTTGCCAATAACATAGTTTTCCCCACATTTAGATTTCCCTTTATTTTGTTGGAATTTAAAATATTAATAAAATATTATGTTCGAATCCAACGCTTCATGTTAACCATTCACTCATAATATATGTAAATATTGATATAATCATTGCGTTAAGCCAGACACATTTGATAATTAATTATTTATATGTTAAGCCAATTGTAACTAATAATAGTAGTGAAATCTCAAACATAATAAAACTGAAAAATGAATGTCTGTCTGTGCATGAACATCCTTGAAACTGGACTAGATTGAACGGATTTCAATAAAACTTCTTTTATTGTATAACAGATTTTGAAAACTGGAGCATCTGATGTAGACCTACAACCGACCAGCTAAACTATAAAAAATGGCTTCTTAGTGGAAGCTGTTCAGCGTGATGAATATTTACCGACGATATACCTACAAAAATTCGGAACGTCTCACGGAGCCTTTCTGAGAACGCTCTTTACAAAAGTCTAAGTCTTCAAGACTTAAAGACTTGCAAATAACATAATAATAAAATAACATAAATATAATAAATAAAATAACACAAAAATGTTATTGATTTAAAATTAACAATAATCGAGCGAGATCAACTAAAATACTTTTATAATAATACCTATAGTAGTAAACATTATAGAACATTAAAGAATTCCATAATAATTTAAAACGCGCGGCCGCGCGTAGCCAAGTTTTTTTACAAACAAAACTGGCGAGCAGCATTGTGTGTTATTTTACACGAACCATTTGAAGCCACTTTTTACCTATTCGTAACTCAAAAACTATTCCATCTAAAGCTGTCATATTTGGCTCAAATATTTAGACCTCCTACCTGTATACGTGCATAAAATTTCATAAACACAGCTCAAACAGTTATTTAGATAATGACGTCCAAAAATCGTTAATTTTTAGGGGGGTGACTGACCTATAGACCTTAATGTTAACCAAGTTCCAGATGACCTGGAATGGTGAAATTTAGCATCCGGTTAAGTAATTGGGTGTATGTAAAGGAAAAAATCCGAAACTAGTATTTTTTTAACATTTTCTTATAATTTTTCAATAAATAGATTCAATTAGGAACATTTACTTATAGTGTAGCGCCTGCCAACAAAATAAGAGCAATGCATTATTTATATATATTTGCTTTTATTTATGTCACACGTTAGTAAATATTTTATTTGTTTTGTAGACTAACTTCACTATTACTTACGTAAGCCATCTAAAACAACACGATGCTTTCAAGTATATTTTAAGATAAGATATGTCTCCATTTGTAGCTGAAAATGCCTCTAATTTATGTCCTGAGAAAGCCTGCCATCATGTGGACTTCAAGGGCTTCACGTAAAAATATAAAAATATAATAAATGGATTAACATCCTTCATTATTATTTATTATAATTTAAACATATGTTTTAGTACTTATTATACTAAGAGTATTTGCATAGTCGATTAACGTATTTGATATTAAATTATTATTACAATATTTAAGTACTAAGTCCTATATAAGATCCTATAAGGGTTCTGTTTTATTGCTTTCGAGGTACAGAACCCTAAAACAGAAAAAAAATACACTAAAAAATAAATATAAAAAAAATAATTATATTGATAGAAATATATATAAAATTTAAGAATAATATACTATCTGTAAGGTCAGTCGTGGCACGGAGGCACAAAGTGTGACTGTTAAACCGACTGGTAGTGAGTTCGATTCCCACTCGAGGAAATGAAATATTTATTTAAACTTATATTTCCATTTCTTCGCTCTGGTGTCGAGGCAAGGCGCGGCGGAGAGTTCCGCGACTCAACACGCAATGCCTCCAGAATTCGATGGAAAGTGGGGTTACTGAGTGTATTAACACTAGGTTCCCTCTGTCTACTCTGCTGTGTGCGGGATACAGCGTGAAGCTGATTTTATTTTTAATTTGATATATTGTCAGCCTACCAGCTATCTTAACAGAAGTAATTATAAAGTAATTATTAACAGTAAAAATTTAAGTAATTGTTAATAAAAAAAATAAGAGAAAAAAAGAGAAAATTAAAAATTACTTAAACAAAATAATAAAAAATAAATAAATCCGCTTTACGATGTATCCCACACATAGCGGGGTAGAGAGAGGGAACCTACTGTTAAGACACTCAGTTCCCCTATTTCCATCGAACTCTGGAGGCATTGCGTGTTGAGTTATTCCAACAAAATAATAAAATTAGAAAAAAATATTAATTAATATATCAGATTTCTAAACGCAGCATACATTCATTACTTTCAAATCTGACAACTGTCATTTAATCAACAAAATAAAAACTATAGTCGAGATTCATAGATAAATATAATCTATATATTTTCATATATAATTAAACTAGTGGACCCGGACGCGGCTACGCCTGCTTCAACTATAAGAATATTTATTAAATATATTCATGAAATTATTTTCAATTCTTAATAGAATTAGTAAGAAAATATAAGCTCAAATAATCAAAAAGAATAATAAGTAGATACACATTATTAGAAAAAATTATCTGAGTTATTAAAATGAACTAACAAAAGGATTAAAAGTAACTAAAGGATAGTTATTTTTAATATTAGAAAAAGTACCTAAAGATTTCCGTACATGCGTACATAGATATCGACTCTACGAAATAACTAAACATTTCTCTCTATTAAGTAGGATAATTTTAGCGGGCAATATCAAATAAAATAAGAAAAGAACCAAAGTGTATTTTAAATTAATTATAAACAACAAATAAATTTCGAAAATGTATGAAAATTTATAAAACCGTCAACGTCATCTGCCCGTTCGCGTCGGTCATACTATGCCGCCCGCTAGGTGGCTAGGTCATTTGGAATCAGTGACATGTCCTTAATTATTTATTAGTATGTTATACAGTAAACTATAATTTCAATCTAGATAAAATGCTAAACGTGACTATTATATTTATTTTCATAAGGATGAATATCAAAACGTCGCGGTAGCGGTCGCGTAGCAACGACGGTTGTTATTAACATGGCAGAATAAATTGCATGTCAAATTAGAATGTACTTTAAAATATATTAGTATATATGTGTAATGTAATGTTATATAGCCTATAGCACTTCTGAAGAATGCAGCTTTCATACAAAACAAAAACAATGAAAATCGGACCAGTAGATCCAGAGATCTTAGCGTTCAAACAAACAAACAAACAAACAAACAAACAAACAAACAAACAAACAAACAAACAAACAAACAAACAAACAAACAAACAAACAAACTCTTCCGCTTTATTATATTAGTATAGATATCGTCTTAAGAGTAATAAAACATAATATTATTGACCATAATAAAAAAGTAAATATCTAATTATATTAGATATATTTTATTGTACGAAGCCGCTCATATTTTAATAGTTTTTTTGGCCTGGGTTTCATGATTTTACTGGTTTTAGGAACACTTGTGAAAACGGCAGAGAACGGAGTCGACCTTGGGATCATATCAATTCAGATTGGTACCGTCAGCACTTAATAAACTTATTGTTTATATTTTTTCCAAGACATGTTGAACAATGAGTCGTTCAATAGAATTGCTTGTGGTTGAAACAAGAACTTACACCGAATTGTTCCAATGCCTCCCGATGGGAGCTGTCTCTTCCATGCTATTGCATATTCTTCGTTTGAGCGTATTGATATACAACAAACTAATAAATTGCGCGAGACTATAGTAGAGTACGTATGTCGTAACTGGAATGATTTAAGTATCTACACTAGCGCTCGAAACGGGAATCCTTACTCTTCTAAAGAAGACATGCTTTGCTTAACTACGTACGGAGCTACTTCCGAAATAAAGGCTGCAGTAGATTTGTACAGTACTAGCGGACGCGCGCAGCTTCGCTTGCTTATTGCTTAGGGGTGAATTCTAATAAACTTTGAAACACGTGTTCAATAAAATATTTTTAAGAGTCTCAATTTCAAATTTTATAAAAATCAGTGGCGATTTAAAGATTTTTCTATATAAAATTTTAACCCCTTATTTACACCCCTAGGGGATGAATTAAAATAAACCACGAAACTTATGTTCAATGAAATATTTTTAAGAGTCTAAATTACAAATTTTATAACCCCTTTCAACCCCTTATTGGCACCCTTAGGGGAAGAATTCTAGAAAACCATGAAACATGTGTTCAATTAAATACTTTTAAGAGTCTGAATTTCAAATTTTATAAAAATTGGTGCCGATTTAAAAAAAAATCTATACAAACTTTCAACCCCTTATTTGCACCCTTAGAGGGAGAATTCTGGAAAACGATGAAACACGTGTTCAATTTAATACTTTTAAAAATCTAAATTTCAAATTTCATAAAAATCGGTGCCGATTTAATTTTTTTTCCATACAAACTTTGAATCCCTATTTCACCCCTTTAGGGTAAAAATTTTTCAAAATCCCTTCTTAGTGGATATCCAGATTACGAAAGTAAATATCTGTCCAAATTTCACGTTCCTACGCACAGCGGCTACGGCTGTGCGTGCGTCTTACCTCAGTCAGTGAGAACAAGTCCTTTTATATATATAGATATAGATAGAAGTGTATTATCACAATGGTGTCCTACTTGGTTTATTCGGCGAACAGAAATGTCCTATGAAGCCCTTACTCTAAACTATGTTTTAAAAAGAGCAACTCTTGAGTTTCTTGCCGTAGTAGCTTCCTATAGGAAAAGTACTTGTAATGGCCAAATTGAATAAAGAATATTTTGATTTTGATTACATTATAAACCTTTCTACTTATGATTTCTGTACAAAAAGTAATGATATCCCATCAAAAACATAAATGTAAAATGAAAGCCAAGTTCAGTAATAAAACATATGCTTTCAGCGATAAAAGAAGTGAGATGTAAATGTATGCCAAGTTCAATGGTCAGTCCTGAAATTTATTTTTAACAATATAAAATATTTTATAACAACTGAAAATGCCCATTCTTCTTACAACTTGGAGACTTTATTTATGTGTAATATCTGACTTGGCCAGTTTTCAAATTAATTTACATCGATATAAATAAATGTATTCAAATTCTATTCTATTCAGATTCTATTGTAAATTTATATGAAAACTGGCCAAGTCAGATATTACACATAAATAAAGTCTCCAAGTTGTAAGAAGAATGGGCATTTTCAGTTGTTATAAAATATTTTATATTGTTAAAAATAAATTTCAGGACTGACCATTGAACTTGGCATACATTTACATCTCACTTCTTTTATCGCTGAAAGCATATGTTTTATTACTGAACTTGGCTTTCATTTTACATTTATGTTTTTGATGGGATAGCTATATTACCAAAATTATTCACGTATAAAATTAGCATGTATATTATAAAAAAATCTTGTATGAATTTGAACGATTTCTAGTATTATATAGATATTTGAAAGGTTTCAAATGATTGTGTAGCGGTCAATGAAAACATTATAATACGACGTGTTATCCGCGGACAATTGTATGACCGGGCCCCATACAGACACGTCCGCGCTACTGAACTAACACCAGAAGTAAAAAAAGTGAATCATTTTTTCATTTACTGAATGAAATCAATAATGTTGCTAAGGATTAATACTTTCAAATTTCCACTCGACTTATTTCATTTAAGCGTTGAAATGATACCGGCTGCGGGTGGTCGCGGCGGCTTATGTTATCCGTCACAACAGTGAAAAGCGGCACCTTTAGTACATCCAATATAATTTTTGCTGCATTGAAATATATAACATCATGGTGCTATTAACCGACATCAATATTTTGTCTTTCATTTGATATTCATTTAAGATTATAAAGATAAGTATTTTTATTCGTATTTATTTAAAAAAACCTGTTCAAATGCGCGTCGGCCGTGCCCGCTATGAATTCCGTACTAATTTCGTGATTGTAGGTTTACGGGAACGTGACATAAGTTTGTAATGTTTTTTATATACCTATAAAGTTCCATTTGAGTCAGATTTTTATTGTAAGTTCTCACTTCTTACCAAATTTGATGAAACTCCCTCGGCACCCATTAATATCTCCCATCTCATGTATCTTAGATATTACTAGCTCCTCTAGACAATAGACTTAAGATCTATACTCTAAATAGACGACTATAGTACAGTTCTTCATAACTGTGAATACCTAAGTATAAAATGAATGTATGTAATTAATACGCATGGTTGTTAATACAACAGCATAACCTATAATTTCAGTATTTATGTTTTGTGTTTTTCGGACTTTAAATCGGAATAATTAAAGAAACTTGTGAGATGATGATAATTTGTCAGATTCACGCTTTTTCCCGCAATGCAATCCCGCAATGACCTAAATGTTAAGACTCCCCGTTTCTCACTTAGGCCTTTTTGAGATAATGCGTTTACAATGGCGGAACTGAACGCCGCGCTTTTTATACAACGACAAGATCACTACAGATCTGAAAATAACAAATTTTAGAAATAGTAACACTATACGCATTTAAAAGCTAATAAAAACTTAAATGTGCCGAGTTTAACAAAATTGGGCGGCTTAAAATTAAATCGTAAGCGATACCACCATTGTATAAGTTAATTGCATTACAAGTGTCGGTCGGTGGCTCAACAAAAGCCCTATTAACTTTCGGAAAATGAGTGAGAAGCTTTCGCACTCATCGAGCGGGTCGCTATTGTGCAGCGTTCAAGCGGGAAATATAGCCGCCACCGCCAGACCTTGGGGCGGCTCCTCAGACCACGACCAGGAGATCTCTTATCTCGTATTCGTTGATTGTACGTGAGGCCCCGCAACAACATTATTAACTTCCACCATGCTCTTTTGTATGCCATTCAATGTATGGCTTAACTCTTTCATTGTTTGCTTTCATTGAATACCGATTCATAGATTTTGATTTGTTTAAAACTACGTTTGCGTTACTGGTTCAATTGTAAATGGAATTATGAATTAGTAGTGAAGCTTAAACTTATTTCATTTTTCAAATATGTGCATTTGCTTTTCTAATTCATCTATGGACTATGAGTGTTTTGTTTCTACGGTGTTTTTAAAACGAACATGTTTCACAAAAATTCGACATTTTTACTTTTACGTATGATCCTTTCTATTTTAAAGGTTTTTTTTTCCAGATTCATGCTGTATCCCTAGGTGTTGGCATGTAGCAAGGAAGACACAAGGAGTCTAGTGCTCCGCTCCTCATTTTCCGCCGAATTCTGAAAGCATTGCGTGGCGAAACTCAACGCCGTGCCTCGACACCAGAGCGAAGAAATGAAAATATTAAATATTTCGTTTCCTCGAGTGGGAATCGACCCAACAACCTGTCGCGAGTCACGCGCCACGACTGGTTTCTTAAAGTACATGCAACATAATAATATAACGATTTCATTGTTTTAATGCCGTTATACAGTGGATTGCCAGATTGTATTACAGACGCTGTAGCGCTCCGAACATGCATACATAATTCGAAGCGCGTACACCAAAGGCAAACATTGCTTTATTGAAAGGCTAAACTGCATAGTAAATGTGTATAAGTTTCGCTTTTGTTCCGAATTAACTACATTGTATCATAAGCACTTAACCTGAAATTAAATTCTTTAAGCTCGTCTATACCGCATTTTTTTTTAAGTACGATGAAGAAGTTCTTATTTCTTTAGCTTTACACCTTGCACCTGGCATCTTGCAGGGTAGGCAGATGGAGCCTAGTGTTAAGACTCTCCGCTCCCCACTTTCCACCGAATTCTGGAGGCATTGCGTGTTAAGTCGAGGGACTCAATGCCGCGCTTTACTTCGACACCACAGCGAAGAAAATAAATATTAAAAATATTCAATATTTAATTTGTTCGAGTGGGAATCGTACCTACCCACAATCTGTCGTGCTTGCGCCAATCCTCTTCCCAACACACGGGATATCTCTATCTAAATTTTAGGGGAATTTACAAAATTTGAAAAGTATTGTCAACAAAACATTAATAATAATGACTGGAGGACTGGAACAAAGACTGGAAGTACCCTAGTACTGATACGATCCCAAAGCCAGGCTTTGACTCTAAAACCTAAATAAAATTTGGTTATAAAAAGGAATAATTATTTGACTTATTTCGTAAATTATCATATATAAAAATTAAGTATTATATTACACATATATCTAAGTATAACTTCAGAAAAGTTATTAATGTTGCATATACATAGAGGACACATCTAGTATAATCAGAGGTTAGTTATGGTTTGGGAAGACAAGCAGATGATGTGAGGGAAACATCGCTCCCGGCTATGGGAAGCACGCCCTGACGCCTGATATCCCTCACTTGATATATGCCGAAACACACTCGCTTTCACTTATTACAAGTATATTTGTTTTTTTATCTCATCTTGATTTAATTATTCTCTAATGGTTATTAAAATAAAGTTTCATTAGCTATGGAAACTTTTATAAAAATATTAGGTATTATGTAGTTACGAAATTTGGTAATTAAGAAGTTATCTATTGTAAATTGAAAGACGACAAGAAAATTTTACTTTTATCACAATATTTTCACCATACATCTTACATTTTCCGCTACACTCTTAGAGAAGTTTCATATCAAAATCCGATAATATTTTGAAATACCTACACAATACGAGTAGCTATATCCGAATTAACTTTGAGCCTGCAAATAATACACACATCCTAAATGTCATATTTTATTTTCAGGATGTGTTTCGTACCTGTGTAGCAGGGTAGGCAGAGAGAAACCAGTGTTACGATCAGCTACTCGCCTTAATTTTATTTATTTTATTTAGAGACACTGCATGCTATGTGGTGGAACTCAATGCCCTCTTTGTCTTGTTATAAGAGCTAAAAAATGAATACCACCACCACCACCAGACGTAACATCATCTTCTGCATATCGCATAAAATTACACGGTGATGCGGTAACTAAAAATTAATCATATTTTCATCCTACATAATGTTATCTATATCTTCCATAGATAAAGCTTAAATAATTATAATAATATTTTACGTTATTTAAGTGATTTATTTAATAGATGAAGCTATAGAGAAGCAAAATGAGCATCGTGTGAACCTGAGCGCTGTGTGGCGCGCTGTGGCGAGCCGAACCCGAACTTATTGTAATAATGTTGTTTGAGCAAACACCACCCCCCTCCCTCCGTTCCTCCGCCGCCCTGCGCCTTGTTTGAGATTACAATTACGGTTTTAGCAAACTGATTTATTAATGGACCGCCTGATCCGACTCTGATACTTTAATGTCGATTTAATTTACATTCGCTGTTGTTTTTTATTTTCTGATTAGTTCTAAAGTTTAATCGCTATACTGACCATGTATTTAATATTATATTTCGTTTATTAATATAGTTTTAATGTAATACCAATTAAATTAGAAAAATGTATTAACATATTTGTATAAAGCTTAATAATAAATATTCACTGTAAAGCCGTTTCTAAGCTCTCACACCTGTCAAACTCTGAGTCCCCATTAGCTGTGAAATGCATTAGTCAGTATTAAAGATGCCATCCGCGAATATAATTCCACAAAGGGCACTTCAAATCACACCCATCTCTCTTCAGTTAATGTCAAAACATTACTCCTCTCCGCGGCCGGAGGCTGAAAAATAACCCCCAGTCTCTGTCACTTCGTATCAATTACCGCGCGCAAACATCCGTGCCAGCACCTCGCCGCCGCCGTAAAGACCTATCTACACACAATGCGCCGACCGAATCCAAATTCAATTGTCAAAAGATTGCTTTAATAGTACCCAAATTTTAACGTAAATCAAAAAAGTATTCTGTCCCTGTTATTTTGAAGGAAAATAAGACTTATATTGGAATGTATAAATGTGATATTCGATAAGCCCGCGCACTAGGCGACCCCGGAGGGTCGTTCAACAAACATCGCGCTCCCCTAAACGTTATACTTTGAAAACAATAATTTGTATTGCGTATCGAACGCGTCTATAAATAATAGAGTGATACTTCACTTACAGCCAAGCTCGTGAACGAATGTTGTTTCAATTATGAATTTAATACTTACCCGAACAATTATGGTGATATAAAATAATTCATACTTGAATTGAACTGTTATTTATATGTATGCTTAATAAAATTTATTTTCTATTTTTTTTTTTTTTACTTTTTTGCTTAACTAACTCGAATATAGGTAGGTACTATCTACGTATACTTAACCGATTTCTTTTCTTCAAAAAGAAGGAGATTCTTTAATCGCTAGGTAACTTTTTTTTCAGTTAATTCACGGAGTAATACTGAGATAGCGGACAAATGCTTGCCTACCAAAAAAAAAAAGAAATAAAAAAAGAAAAAAAAAATAATAATAGTATGATAGGTATTATGTATCTGTATACATAATATACCCGTACCTATGTCGTAATTAAATGTCTCTTTTATTACAGTTATACAAGTGTCAGAGTATGCCACTGTGCTCTAGTATTTTTTTCCAGGATGGTAAAACTATTTCTTCCCTCTAAAGATTGTATTGATCCAGTAAGGAAGTAATATCTTTTATTATTGTTATAATTTTTACATGCTGAATTTAAACCAAAAACAGATTTGTGAAACGAAAGTTTAGTTCTTTAAACTTCTTGCTTCAGCTTTTGTGGTAGGTACCTCAAATCCTTCTCTGTTCAGTCATTTTTAACCTCAATATCCGTATTTAAAATTAATCCTCTATCGTATTTATATAATTTTAAAGAAAAAGAACATGTAAATATAAAATCACTAAACATATTTTAATAGTATATAATAATAATTTGTTGCATGGAATAGCTCCTTTTTCTTATCACTTGACACTTTCTCCGCTTACCGCCAGAATTTAAGTAATTTGATGTGAACTTAGTACGCATTATGTACCTATTACCAGGTATTATTAGTACACAGTGTACAGGTACGGTTATAATGGGTATTAAAAAAATCTATATTTTACATGAGTTACTTATATCCATATTGCATTGAAGACTGATTTCTAATATATCTCATAGGGGTTTGCTGTTAAAATAAATATTAATTTAACTGAGATGCCAAAAGGCCACAAAGCAAAACAAGGCTTCCTTTTTTCTTTGAATGTTGGTTGGCATAACTCATAACTAATAATGGATGTATCGATATAGTTTCACGACTATCATATCTAAATGTATTGAAGACAATTGAAAGATACGCGTTGTGTACGTTTCGTTTGACAATCAGAAAAGGGCAACAAGCGTGAAATGAAACGGGACAGAACTCTTTGATCAACGTCAACGAATCGTTGCTCGGTTCATAAAAGCGTTATTGCTTTCAGTCGACGGAAGCAAAAGACAAAATGGCGCCGCTTTATTACTTAGTAACACATTGCGAGCGTATCTCTTTTATTATAGCTACCTATTACGAGATAAGTCCTGCCGGTGCCGGGGGAGGCTGCATGCGACTAGGAAGCGCCGCCGGTCGCTCGCCGCTGGGCGGAGCGACACGCCCACTTTTTCTTGTTCATTGCTGTCTGGGAAATGCTTTGTCATTTTGCTATGCTTATGCTCTCTCGTTCGTTTCTTTTATACTGTTAAATTGAACTCCATGTGCCATTGTTTTTTGAAAGTATTTTTCCTATCCTTTGATATACGTAAGGATAAAATTTGACATAATAATATAATGCAATTTGATAAATTGAGATGTTTACAATTTTTTAAATTCAATTATTAAAATTTATTTTAACAAAATATAAGCCTCCAAAAAGATTACAAGTAGGTAAGATACGCTAATTCAAAGTAGATGGAGAAGAAAACATATAACATATTACATTATAGTAGCAAAAATTTTTTGTACATGTAATTGATAGATGGAAAAAATCGCAAAATTAAATCCATTCGAATTGCCTAATTTAGTTCTTAGTTATTGTTAATGAATACTGAAGTAAGTCCCAACATAGATATAATTGAAAGTTGAAATATTTATAATTCGGCTAGCTTTCTATTTTACTCAATATATCGTTACAAACGTATGTGATCTTATTATGATTTCATTAAGTGAAAACTCTGAAGCTCGAGTCAGATAAGTATAAGCTTTGGATTTAATAAGACAGCACTCGTGGTAAAGATCAACACTGCGTCTCTGACTACGTGGAACCCGGAGCGCCCGGAGCGCCCGGAGCGCCCGGAGCGCCCGGAGCGGCAGAGCGCGGCTCGCGCCTCACCGAGATTACACATCTCTTTAATAATTAATTGTGTAAAGAGTTGAGTCGCGTTGGCAGTGTCAAACAAAGAAATGCCACCCCTCATTGTCTTTTGGTTTGCAGAGAGCGATTCATCATATTAAACAATCAACGAAAAGTAACCAAATAATCTTGTTACTTGTTTATTTTATGTAAATTGGAGTCCCAGACTTGTATTTAATTAACTGTCTTATGATTTATGTATATTTAATCAGTTATATCAATTTATATGTACCTTAAATTCGAAAGCAATTCTAAGTATATAAACTTTACGGTATCATTTAGTACACATACCTACTTCTTATTATTTTTTGTCTTTTATTTTAATACTACATATAATTCGTTAGTAATTAAATTATGGCGATATAAAATAGAAATCGCTTCTTGTTCGAATATTAAAATAAATAGGTATAGGTAATATATGGATAAACAATGGAAAAACATCATTATTTTCAGATACAACGAAAAACTCGATTTTCAGTAAGTGTTGCCATGCCTAAACAAAAGCTCTTTAATAATGCAATTTCCAATTGCGGCTGTACAAATAGCGGGGAAACAAAGCCACATATATACGAGTATGTACCTACATATGAATACCCGACAAAACACGCTTTTTACAAATACACGTACCTACGTGATATTTGCAACTGTTGTGTAAAAGAAAATCGTATTCAATATACGTATATAATGTATTACGTAAGTATATTTTACACGTTCTAGATTCGGCATTGTACCTACCTATATACTTAATGTTAATTTAACATTAAAATCTAAAAGTCTTTACTTAACATTGCCCGCAAAATTGCTTTCTTATATTTTGAAGGAAGTTAGTAAATAATCTACGCCAGTTTAATTATGACTTGTTGTTATATAAATAAGTCCTATATAATTATGATAAAGTATACCTATATGGACATAGAGCAATGACATTAGTAATCGTCATTTTCAGGAAATAATCACAGATATTAAAAAATATATAAAGTTGAAAAAAATAATTATGATAAAAATAATTAAACACATTTTAAGTTACAATATATAATTTTCAGTGACTTAGAAATATTAAATTTTTATTCACATAAAATATGAAATTATATGAAAATTTGTTGTATTAACCAAGAATAGAAAATATCCAGTTATCGACTTCAATCAACTATCCATGGAAGTTTAGTCGAAGTTAAAGGTTATCGACATCAAAGCCGTAAGTAATCGACTATGACAGAACAGAATATATGGGTATAAGTTATTTTGTAATAAAATAATTTATTTGTATCTGTAGCTGATTTAAATTGAAAAAAATATTTATTAGATGTTAATATAAATTAAAAGGGATGTTGTCATAAAAGCTTTTTCTAGTTTCTTGACTTTTACCATCTATTCTATAAAGGATAGTTTTTTCTTAAATATGTAGAATCATTGGCAAAAAGTAATATAATTATATTATATGTACCTATATGTAGATTTAAATAATTGTTATTGATATCTGTCGATAAATTAAGAACAGTCGTATACAGGAACTAGTTATTGATAATCGTTATTTTGACCAAAATAATATACCTACCTTTGAATAATTTCAAAACGAAACTTGTTAAAAGATATTTTAGCAATTCATAAAATAAATCTAAAAAAAATGTTGTCACGGTAAAGAATAAGAATTTACACATTGCGCCTAATCTCTCAACATATACGTTAAGTATTGCGGATATTTTCATTATATATGTCCGTCTCTAACTTTCAATTCACCATCTTTAAAGAAAATAGCGAGAAAAAACATATTGTATTAAATGTCATTAAGATGTAGGTATGTATAATCAGCCTTGCCAGATGTTCCTATTTTGGCAGGACGTCTCGATTTTTAGCCCAAAAATAAACGTCCTGATTGGGACAGACATAGTCCCGCTTTTCAAGGATTATTCCACGGACTGTGAGAAACTTCTTTTATTACTATAAGATTTTAATTAGTTACGAATAATGTTACACAGAAATACAAATAAGTATATTTGTAAGTTACGACTTAAAATATATTTTATATAAATAATAGTAACAAATTTTAAAAAAATAAATAGGTACAAAGAGAAAGAAGTGTTCATAATTTATATTTATCATCATAATATTTTTTTTATTAATATTAAAGTCCAAATAATATGAATTTATAAAAGTAATAATAAAATTATAACAATAAATGGACACGACAAAATAATATTAAACTGGCATTAGGATAAGCTTTTTAATTAGTAAATTAGAATTTCCGTAACAAGAAATTTAAGGGCTTCGCAAAAGAATATCTTTTATCGATTACACAAGTCACGAGCCACGTAAATCGGAAAAACACCGTTATCCAGAGAGGAAAGCCTTAAAAGTGACCCTCATTAGCCTCATTGTTGTACTTTTATCGTCCCCGGCCCCTCGTCTCGGGCGAGCATAAATAAATCAAATTTAATTAACTCAGATTAATTTTCGCGGCGCCGGCTCACCCACCGAACGTTCCTTTTTATTCGCCCCGAGGTAAAATTTCCAGATCTCCGCTCGACTCGCTGTGATTTTTTATGGATTCTTTAATAAAAAGTTTACACTTATTAGTGTACTTTACTTGTCACTCTTACAACTCGACACGAGGCCGTAGAAATGCATTTAAATTAATTTTATTATTAGTGATCTTTTGACTCTGATCTTTAACATTTGACAAAAACCGTTAACAGATTGACGATAAACGTTAACTATGAAATATTATTTTATAGGCGTGTCAGGCTACATAATAAATTATGTACGAAAAATATAATAAATATTGATAAATATTTTGTAATTATTCAGATTAGCAGAAATAAAAAATATAGAAAAGTCTGGACTGGAGTTGAATTGATTATTCATTAAGGGTATTTTAAAAATTGAAATTATAATTAAAGTTTTATATTTTGCGTAACGTTAGAAAAAATGCGGCCATGTAAACATATGACGAATCGCTGTCTGGGTGGCGAAGGCGGGTTAGAGTGGATAGTACACACTCACCAACACCGGTAGCCTGCAAACATCTCGTGCTAACAGCCTGTAGCCGAATTCTGACCGGCCAGTTAGACTAGACAAATAATGGTATTACAGTTTACTTAAGACACAAGAGCCAAGTGCTCTGTGCTTCCAAACTATCTCTAAATGCGACTAAATTAATCAATATCTAAATTGTTTTTTTTTTCAAGTGGGGAACCGAGTGTCATAACACTAACTTGCCTCTGTCTACCCCGCTGTGTGCGGGATACAGCGTGAAGCTAAACAAATTTTACTATAATAATTAATTTTTAACATTAAACTTATATGTGTAAATTATATGTGTAATATGAAACAAAAAAATGCGTTTTTTTTGTTAATTATTTCAATTGCACCGGTATCAGTATAACAAAAAAAATGTATTTAATATGTTTGAGGTTAATATTGTTCAAAACTTTTCATTCTACTAATAAGTAGAATAAAAAAATAAGATTACAACTAAAAGAGGACACTAAACAGGATTTATTTTTTTTAAGAAGGCCACCCACATAATGTTAGCACACAAAGTGTCACGTCAGCTCTATTGACTAGAAGACCCCTTTACCTCTCTAAACTTTCCGCCTTGCCAATGTAATCTTATAGTCACTAAAAAACATTATCGAAACTGTACTTAGTAGGTAAATATTTTTTATATATGTATGCTCCTTTCAGTATTTGTGCCTTTATTTAAAGCGTGACTGTAAACGCAACTGGTTGTGGGTTCGATCCCCAATCAAAGAAATGAAACATTAATTTAAATTTATATTTTCATGCTTTCTGAATTCGGCGGAAAGTGGGGCACGGAGTGTCTTAACCCTGATACCCTATACCCTGATGTGTGCGCTGTGCGGGCAACAGCGTAAAGCTGATTTTAAGCTTTTAAAGATCTTGAAGTGGGACAACCTACCATTAATTTTGCATAGTTCCCATATTTTGTAAGATAGGAAGTTCCTAATATACTAATATGGACCAAGATCTATTAATTTTATACATTGCCGGTGGAATAACAGTTACTTTATATTATACAATCCCTAGGAATTTATAATTATTACCTCGTAAGATATTCTATAGATTGCCGAGGTATTGTATAAAATACCGAAATTAAAAGGATTGTCGGTAACGTATGTATCGATTGATTATTAAAATTAAATAACAAGTATTTTTTCACTTTCTAACTAATAAGAGATAAATAGTGTTTATTTACGAAATCCACTTGCATGTGCCCAGTAGTGCCTTGCCTGAGAAAAGGCAGTGGTGGGTGTACATCTCAATCCAAACGTAATCTTTACATATTCAATCAATTTAGTTAATATTCAAAGTTTTAAGTAAGTCGCATAAAATTAAATTTTACTTTTACACAACATTTAAGCACCACTTTACTGTTTTAAAGTATAGATAGTATTAGTAGTTTCTAGAAAGTTAAATAAATTTAGTTATTAAGAACTTCCAAAACTCAGAAAAATTAGGTGAAATCATAATTCCTATTCAGACAAAATTTCAGTGTTTCCCTCTTAAGGCCCCTCAGGAGAGAAATTTCCGAAAAGCCATTCTTATCTGACATATCACGTGATGACTGACTTTTTATTTTAAACTGACTTTAAAAATTTAAATGACATAAATGTAGATAGCGTGTGACTGTAATCGTGACCTTTTCCTGATAACAAAAAACGAGTGTCTTAACACTAGTTTATCTCAGCTTACCCTAATACATGTGGAATGAAGTACGAAGCAGAAAGGAAATACTTATGTAAGTTACATACCTCAACTCGTTCCTCCTTCAAGTCAACCCGCAGTGCAAGCTGCTCTCTAAGTACAACATCAGGATAATGTGTTTTATCGAAAGTACTTTCTAGTTGTTCTAACTGTTCTTCAGTGAAGATCGTGCGGTGACGCCGTTTACGTTTAGGCGGCGGCCCCGAGAGCCCCGCCAGCGCCGCCGCCGCGTACCCACCATATAGACCAGCGTAACTTCCAGCCTGCGTCACAGCACTTGAAACGCCTGTCGAAATAAATCATTTCATTTGCAAATGTTATATTAAATACCTAGGTACAGTACAAGAAGGCATAAATTAACCTTTAAGTAAATATATAATATATCTAAAAGTTTAAAAACAATAAGTTGGTAAGATTGTCGAAACTCCTTATGGGTGTTAAATCATAAATTGTGTAAGGATAGTGCGAATAAAGCTGGCGTAGTAGATATGCTTATTAAAATTTATTAACACCAGAAATATTTTCATTAACATTTATGTCAATGAAATAGGTAAATGTGTCAATCAATGTGTAATTATAAATTTCATTTAGTACTAATTTTCAGATTTATTCTATATTTTATCATTAAAATAAATGGTAATACATACCATGAAACATCCAATTTTAGTCAAAAACACAGCTATAATGCCGTAACAAAATAATCTATAATAACGTAATCTAAATTTTATAAAACATTTCCATTTTATAACAACGTAAAAGAGCTAACATTAAAACATTAAATATTAAATAAAATCAACGTGTCATGTACAATTGGAATTAACCTCCAGTAAGGTAGTCGAGCCGTGAATATCCGAGCTTAAGGCCCTATAAGCGCTCCCCAGACGCGGTCCAAACCACCCGAACAATTCAAAAATATTCATAAAGTTGCAAAGAAAAATGGAACATTTTGCATAGTTCCGGCCTCGGCAGCATAATACATTGTATTATTTCCGATAGAAATGTAAAAGCTTTTAAGGCCGACAGTGTATTTCTAAGGCGCTATCGGTGGTTTTCCACACACCGTCTTCGCATTTACGGGAGCGCCGCCCGCCTAAGCCGTATTGATTTAAAAATACTGGGGTACTCGTCATGTAGAGCAAATTCAAACAGATATTATATGTATATTGTTATGCGACCTCTTTTCTTATTTTAACCAATTTTGTTATTCCGGTTATAATGTTGCCATGTTGAATATGCTTTGAAAAAAATTGAGACGAATATTAAAACTAGTATCAATGAAAATATTATCTTCATATAGGTTTTTTTTTAAATATCATAAAATTTGTTAAACCAGTAAATTCAATCGACAGTAGTCTAGTAAACTTAAAAGAGATTTTTGTAATATATTTTCTATTATTTTTAATTTAGCGCATATAACATCTTTCGTTCGAGTTCCATTCCCACTTGAGGAAATGAAATATTTCATATTTTCTTGTCTTCGCTCTGGCAAAGACAAGGGGCAAAGCACAGCGTTGAGTTTCGCCACTCAATGCCTCTAGAAGTTCCCAGGTTCCCTCTGCCTACCCTGCTATGGGCGGAATACAGCGTGAAGATAAAAAGAGTTCTTAATTCAACCTAATCTTTTAGAATAGATATTAAGGCAGACAGTGACATTACTCTATTTATCTTTAGAATAGAGCGCATAACGTAGACTATAGACATAATTTATCATATACATAGATACTTACATTATTACCAATTATTTTACCATAATAGGTGAATTCTTATTTAAGAGAATGAATCACGAAGTTGGCAAATTATCCTAAACTAATCCAAACAAACTCAGCTACGTTGAATGTTATTCTTCGTGGTCGGGATTTTTGAAGCCCCGAAGATATTTTTAATTTTTAAAAGGTTTTCCAAGAGGAAAAAAAGACTTTAATTGGGATAAACCTTGTCTTCACCCCACGATAGCTCGCACGAGGGATGCCCCGAAGCGGCTTTCTCAGTTCTTAAGTCTGTAGGTATTGTAATTTTAAAGAGTAACTTAAACTAATACATGAAAAAAAATTATAATATTCAAAACTAGGCCTATATTCTTAATCTTAGACAAAAATGAAGTTAGATTAAAAAGTAGAAAAGTGTATTTTAATTACTTCAACGAAATAAGTGAAACTTTTACACTTATCCACTATACATATCCTATTCGTTATTTTTGGAGTTGGGGCCAATCTGGATACTTTTGTTATAAAATAAATGTTATTAACTTTGGTTCGGTGTTTTTGGAAGTGATATATAAATGTTATTTTTACCTCGGCTTGGCTAATTTACTCGTATAGGTATAAGACCACAACTGGAATATTAGCTTATGTTTATAGTCCATACAAAAAATAATCATCGAAATACATTCAGAATTGGCTAAGCATCCCATTATGATAACAAATTTAACATACTTTTTGAAGTCGAGAGCACTTTTTTGTATCTTTTGAAGATGACGGCGACCAATTTAATATACTTACAGCAGTATATATAGTATAAATAGTAAACAAACAGCGATGAGTCGATAGATAAATTTAGGCAAGTTTTTTTTGCTTCACGCTATATATAGATAGGCAGAGGGAATCTAGTTTTAAGGAATTCTAGTACCCATATTCCGCGTTATTTTAACATTAAAAACATTGAGTGGTAGAACTTAACGCCAGTTTGTGTCTAGTTTCTTAGTTTCTTGGCGAAATAAAAATAATTCATTGCACTCGAGTGGGAATCCAATACACAACCTTCGCGTTTACCGTCAGTAACTGTTCCAACTAATTATTACTCTACCTTACCTAAATGTGTCAAGAATAAGAGCTAGTAAATGTTCAGAATCATATAACTACCACAAAAAGTTATACATATATTTTTATATAAGGAACAAACACGTTCTGTGAGGAAGTGCCTAATTTTTTTAAATAGTAGGTTAAAAAAAAACACTATGCTCAAAGTTAAAATAGAGTCGTACGCGAGTGAATTTTACCCTTCGCAACTTATTTTATTCTTTTTTATTTTCACTACTATAGACAGAGTGATTAGAGGGGAAATATTTATATAACTTCCGGAAAAAATCATTCAGTAATTTTTTCGCTACGCTAAGCGCAGACCTAACAGTCAAGTCTGTATTTGTCAATTCTCTTCAAGAACCCAATCACAAATTCCTAAATATCTGGGGGGTGAAATGAATAGGTACCCATATACCACCGTTGATCCGTCGTTCGAGTTACACTCTGTATATAACTTAATACAATTTTACTATAGTAAAAACTCTATGCGCGACACAACATACCGTTAGATGTAAGAAAAAAGACAAAGGGGAAGAAATAAGGAACAACAAAATTGATAACGTAACTCGTGGCATTAAAAATTCTCTTTTAGAAATCAGTATAATAGGTAAGTGTGCTACAATCATGTATAAGAATACGATTGCAATTACTTTTGCTAAACAAATAATCTTATACATTAAGCAGGCGTCGCGGAGTAATAATGAAACTGAACTAAAATCATATTATTATAAAATATATCTACAATAGCACTAATAGATGCTTATACACTTTGAAAAAAAAAAGAAAGACATTAACAACATTTATATGAATGTTAATAAATAAAAATCAATGAATACCATGAAATACCTAGTAGGTAGGTACATTTTTACATGAAACTTTCCCACTTGATATCATCGTTCTTTAAAGTGTGGCGATTGATTGAATTAATATATTATTATATATATCTATTGTAAAAGAATAAAAGAAAAAAGATAATTTATGTAGACTTAAAGTTAAATGTCAATTAAGTATATAAGATTTGCTTGCTGTTTATGTAAGTAATTTAATCATCCTCTTATTTTATCACATTCATTAAATAGGCATCACTAGCATGATTCACAGATATTGTGAAACTGTTCTATAATATTGAGAGATATGGTCATGGTGGATTGCGATATTTTGTAGTCGGTAGGTATTATTTCATTTTAATAATTATTAATATACCTACTTGGTAATAAAATTCATACGTGTTTTAAAATCTATTAATAATCAAATACAAAATTATTGAGATTTTACTAAATGTCATTAAGCCAAATTCATGTCAAACTATTGTTCGTAGGAACAAATAAAAGGTTATATTACCTTTTATTCGTAGTTATAATAATATTTATTAGTCGTATATTATAATAATATTCGAGATAAAGCAATGTGAGGATACTTGATAATAAATTCGTATTACTAAATCAAAGACATTATTATAATTCTATGAAAGCTATTTGGCGTCTAATAGCACATAAGCTCGCTATATTTAAGTATATTAATTTGAATTGTATCAACATTCACAATTAACTAAATAAAATAGCTTCCTATATTTTGTGCTTTTGTAAGTATTTTTTTATAAACTTTGAAATTGAGCTTAATGTTTAAAGTAGTCCCCTATATAATCTGTGCTCTAGGTTAAATCCATGATTAACAATTCAAATTACTCTATATACAATCACCAGTGTGTGAGTGTACCAGTATGTATGTCACTTTTAATTCCTTTCACTAGTCACAACACATTTTAAACTATTTTCGGTACACTCGACATACTTACTTATATTTTTTTACAATTACATCTATAATCCTACTTATAATAAAATCGTAACAGACCGCTGTCGCTACGTGGAAAATAAGAAAAATTGTTATTAGTGGCATTTAATAACTTAATAGAACCTAAAAGTATTATTTTTAAAATGTTTGTCCGTGAGTTTGTTCACGCTGATTTCAGAAACGACTTAACCGATTAATTAATTGCAGTTTTCACTATTGTATGTTGGCAAGCTTTCCTTAACATATAAAAATAAAAATATATTAGTTTTAAATTATGTCATGTTAATCATATGTCATTTTAAAGAATATTGTTCGGCAAATTCAATATTCGCTGAAACTTTACTTTCTGATACAGATTAAATACCTGATAGATATATTTTTTTAAATCATATATTAGTCAATGAAAGTAGATAATGCAGATTAGTTAATTAATAATCATGTAGTTCGATAAGCCACGCGCAGGTTGCTAATTTTTAAATACAAGTTAAGCTAGCAAGCTATCTGAAAATGCAATTAACATATTAAATTAAATTGTCTTTCTATTTGATATCTACTTGGAAATACAGTCTTGTTACATACAATCTTGTTCTACGTATATTTTTTTTCCTTTTTATACTCGTACAACTTTCAAGTAGTGTTCTACTAGAGTTTCATTTGAAAAAAAAAGGCGTTGCATTTTCCAATAAACTTTTTGCTTAAAACTATCTTTACAAACGCTTTATCTTGCATTTTGTAAGCCTTCTGTAGGATTATAAGTTGTTTAAATCAATTTTCAATCTAAATTCAATCCAATGAACATGTTTTATTCGTATTCGTATTATTAACGTAGCTAAACCAATACATAGTATAAGTAATGCGTATAAATTAAATGACTTACCAAAGAAATCATGAGCTCTGTGAAACGGCGTATGAGCTAAATGATGTAGTTGTAGAGGCGGCACGGGTGGTGGCGGCCGCGGCGCGAGGATGCTGTCGATGGTGAACAGTGGCGGCGGCGGCCGGTCGGACAGCGCCCCGGCGCCGCCCGCGCCACCCAGCAGCAGCGCCGTGCTGAGCAGCGCGGGCGCGTCGCGCGCCCAGCCTGGTCCGCCCATGGCCCCGCGCGTGCTGTCCGCCACGCTGCCTCACCGTCGCACCACTCCGCACAGCTTATCTTTTACAACACCAACACTCATCGTATTCCTATCCAAATTCTTACGATCATTATTTGAACACTATAACACTAATCTGTATAATTTATTACGCTAAGCTTAAAGCTTAAACTGTGATGAACTTTTGTAAAGCGTCGACACCAGAAGGTTCGTTGTAAGTATCGCAAGTAATGATAGGATAATGAAATAGACGCGTGATGCGATTGCGACCAAATCGTTTTAGTGAGATGTCACGCAGTGATTCGAGTGTGGGTCGGACCGGCGCGGGAGCGAGGAGCGCGTGGGGCGAGCGGGTGTGGGGGCGCGCGGGGATGCGTGCCGGAGGCGTGCTGCGGGGCGTGCCGGGGCTCCGCCCCTCGTGCAGCTTAATGGATGTGACAATACGACGCTCCCAAATACTCACTAATAATAGTAATCTTTATCCCTTTGATGTCACTTTTGTACATACACGGTACGTAGGTATACTCGTATGTAATATATCTTTAATATCTAATGTAACTAGATTTGTTATAGTAACTTTATGTTACATGTTAATGTTATAAACAAATTTTAATTTATAATTTAAATATATTTCATTATATTACATTGATTTATATTAGTTTTTAAATAATCAGAGCAAGTAGTAACATAGAGCGCGAAAACTAGAGTGTTCTAACATCGTTAATACTAAAAAGCCAGAGAAAAAGCAAGAAAAGCGATGCTGTGGCCAGAGAATTTGATTCAGTCCACTCTACATACTCCGCCGAATATGATGTATAAATCTAAATAGCATGTCCATATTTGGTTATAACATTTACCTATGCATATATTATAACACATCAATGATTGTAAAAATATGTTGGAAATATCTATTAGTGTTTACCACCTACGTTGCATTCTGCGAAAAATATCTTAATTTATTTAGTAATAAAAAAAAATATTGTATAGGTACAGCTTAGTGACATTTGTAAAATAAGGATTAATCGTTATCTAACAACCAACAAATTGAGCGAGGATTATTATGTGGAATGTTACGCCCGCGGCGTTCAAGACGTGTTCGCCTTTTTGCAATTTTTCAATTCAACAATGCCTAATACAGATCTACCTTCATATGTGAATACACATGTGTCCTTCTTAGCGTCGATAACAAACGTGTTTTTACATTAGTAAAAAACCTGTGCATAAAAAAACAATGACAATAAGTACCTACCAGGGATTTTCTTTTTATGAAGATAGATACTTAAAATAAAATGCAAGTAGGTAGAATCGACTTAGGTAGGTATGCCTTTTAGGGAATAAAGTACATGGAACCACCAAGACACACTGTTTTCTATTTAAATTGCGAAAATATTTGTGTTTACATTCAGACATCCAACTGTACCACGATGACCTCTAATTTTTTTCACTTTCATATCAGGCACTTCACGACAGCAGGCAGAGGGAGCATAATGGTAAGACACTTCGGCCCTCATATTATGCCGAATTCCAGAGGCATTGCGTGTTAAGACAAGGAAACCAACGCCGCGTTTTGCCCCGAGAACCAGAGCGAAGAAATGGAAATATTATATATATAATTATCTCGAGTGGGAACGAACCCGCAACCTGTTGCGTTTGCAAGTACATGCTGGTGCTCTTGCGCCACGACTAGCTTCAAATCACGGCAGCTTCACGCCATGTCATGATAAATATTGATTATCAAATTATTTTTTTAAAGAAAATGAGCATCTTTAATAAAAATAGTAAAACAATTCTTCAATTATATACCTACAACAGAAAAAAAACAGTCGAAAATATAAATAAACTTCTAAAAATGTATTACATATTATACGACGGAGCGCGGAGGAGGCGTCGGGCGGCGCGAGGCATATCTTTGCAAATATTTAGAAAGGTGGGAGCCAGAAACCCGAGCGGACTCTTGTTTGCCTGTAATTGATGTAATTAGTCGTGTCGACCAGCTGCCATAGATAAAAACTGACGTTGGCTGTTTGATTAGTTAATACGATACTTTCACCGACCGGAAACATCTTTACGGTATCCTATTCTAGCAAATATTGGTCACACTCGACGACGCATGACAGTCGAGAAGAGCTTGAACTTCGATCGCTTGTTGTGTAAAATTTTGGTTTCGATGCGTTAAAAATTATAGGGATTTTTAAAATAAATAATATTATTAGTGTCACGCTGTATCCCACACGTAGCAGGGTATGCAGAGGGAGCCTAGTGTTAAGACACTCCATTTTCCACCGAAGTCTGGAGGCATTGCGTGTTGAGTGACATGTCAAACCGTGCTTTGCCTCTCCACCAGAGCGAAGAAAATAAAAAATAAAGTATTTGATTTCTTCGAGTGTGAATCAAACCCACATCCTGTCGCGTTTACAGTCACACTTTGTGCAACTGCGTCACGGCTAGTCTCTTTTAATATAATACCTACCTATTTCGCTAACTACATTTGATAAAGCTCCACATTTTAACAGTTATCTACTTATAAAAAAGAGTTTGTTATTTTTACTACTTGTCTTAAAACAAGGCTTCCTCTGCCAGCCTGTGAGGCTGAAAAAAAAGAAAAGTAATAGATTCTGAAAATATCAATATCACACAATTACCTAGTAAATAGAACACATTAAAACTTATCGTCCGTTGTAATAGTAAGGTATATACATGTCAACGATTTGTATTGCTAAACGGGCAGCTGCCAATCCCTTTGATACGTGCAATGGAAAATTAACTGTGCATAATGCGACGATTATCTCCATATAACTTAATACGACCAGTCACATAAAGAGCATAAGCATTAAAATAGTTAACAATAGACTGGATTATCCGGGGTAACCTCCAGCCCCAACAATACTATATTTGTAGGTATACCCTAAACATGTCCTGAGATCATTCTAATAATAAATTAACTCTATATTAATTTTAATCTATGGTTAATCATACATAATTTATATTATGTCATATTGACATTGACATATGTCATAAATTAATAATATGAATGTAATCACAGTATAACCAGAAATAATATTTGTTAAAATAAACAACATTTACAATGGGCTACGAGCATGTATTACTGTATGCTTGTTATACACAAAAGTACCTACTCATATAAAAACCTACAGGTACGAGAAGTACGGAATCTATCAACTTACATATATTTTTTTTTCTTTGTATTAAAATAAAATATGTTTTTAATATTCCTATGTATGTACTTATATGTTTATTCAAAATAGACGAAAACGACTTTTTTTCAGTTTTACGCTATATTTCGCTCACAGCAAGGTAGGCACCGCGTTAAGACATTTACCGCTCATTCTGAAGGCATTGTTTGTTGAGTTTGCGCTTGCTTTGAACGAAGAAATGAAAATATTAAATATTTCAAACATATTTCGTGAAATTCGATTTCATATTTCGTGAAAAAGTGAATGTCTTCTAACTGAATTCCCTCTGTATACATTCCCATTGAAATTTGACTAACTTTAAATATCAACTAATTTTTAAAATGAAAAATATGTAAAACATAAAGAAAAGGATAATTTTACAGCATATAATAGCATTACCATAGACTAACAAGATTGTGTGATGTAATGGGCTAGGCTTCTTAACGACTAGTTAATACTCGTTAATACGACGCCCTGGATGCTATAAGAGCATTAGCAAAGGCTTTTATCAAAACTAGGTCTTACTTGACTTGGCCGTGTGACGTATGTCTGTCTATAGGTATACCTGCATAATTGTTTATCGGGTCGGTAAATGTATCTGTTATATTTATCTAATAAATCATTAATTGAGAATTATCTACAATTAATGTGGAAGTTTTACTTTGTAAATATTAGAAAGTAACTATGTTTTTCTTTGCATTGTTCACTACTTCAACATCAACTGGCGTAATCATATTGTAATAATGTCGACGCTTTATCTAAAAAGGTTTACTGTTTTTTTGTAATATAAATTAAAATTTTCGGTATAATTCTGATGACACCGTCTAGGCCCATGGACACAAGTGTACGACTGTAAACGCGTCAGTTGTGGGTTCGATTCCCATTCGGGGCAAATGAATTATTATTTGTTAATAGGTATTTTCATTTCTTTGCTCTGGTACCAGGGCAACGTAGGCGCGACGTTGAATACGCCACTCAATATGCAATGCCTTGAAATTCAGCGGAAAATGAGAAATGAAGTGTTTTAACACAAATTTCTTCTGCCTATCCGAATACATGCGGGATGCAGCGTGAAGCTGGAAAAAAATATATAATTATGCACTTTAAATTCCGAAATGTTTACTGTGTAATAATGCATTCTTTAAAATTATTCTGTTTATTGGGTAGTAGGTACCTACCTCAATTTTCAGTTGTAATAATGATTTTCATACTACATCTGTTAAATCTATTATAACTATTTAAAAAGTAAACCAACTAAAATAATATGTGTCGCAAAAACAATAAAAAAACGAAATATTACAAAATTACAAACAATAACCTTGAAATCAGTGCGTCTCATGAAAGCGAACCTTTAGAAAACCGCTTAGTGAAGCGTATCGGTCGTGAACTTATTTTCTTGTGTAAGCCCGCTTTATGTTCAATATTCAATTAAGTAACTTACAGATGGGAAAATTTATCATAGTAAAAAAGGTAAAATTCTTTAATACTTAATTTATTATAATAAGTATAATACGTAATGTACTAAAGAGCAACTGTTAAGTTTCTTGCTGGCTCTTCTCAGCAGAACTGCCTTCCGAATCGGTGGGAGCTTTTTGTTTATATGTTCATTCGATGATTCAAAAGTGCTTGTAATAGTCTACTTGACTAAAAAATATTTTGTATTTGAATTTGAGACAGTAACAAATATTATGAAACGCAAGTATATAAATACACAAATAGTTTTGTTAACAACTACGCTATGCCCAGCGTGACGGAAATGACCCAGATATATGTTACAGCCGTGCCGTCGGTCTTAGCACTAAAATACTAGTACTTTTTTCTTATTAATATTATAAACATTAAATATATATTTTTATTTTTTTTTGCTCACGTTGTATCCCGCACATAGCAGAGTAGGCAGACGGAATTTAGGAACCTAGTGAGTTTTTGCCCCGTTACCAGAGCGTAGAAACGAAAATATTTTAAAAAAATAATTTCCTCAAGTGGGAATCGAACACATAATCTGTCACGCTTGTGCCACGACGACTTTCCTCAATATAAATCAATCAATTATAAATTCCTATCTTATAATCCTAAGTCCCTTACAACATGTATAACAAGGTTGTAGGCAGGCGTGTATAATCGAGGAGAATATGCAAACACAGAGATAATGCAGCAACGAGCACCGGACGTATGGAGCGAGGGCGGTTTCAAACAAATTTAGTCACTCGGAAGAATTGTTTAACGCTGTCCAAATAGACTTCTTTCAATGGTGAAAGAAATTATTTAGCTAATAATTTAACATTGGTTCGGGATTGTTATCCGTCGATGAAGTGAGAATTTCGTCTAAATATATATTTATCTTCTTTTCCATATGTACCTATCTACTCAACAATAATTAATTATTAGTAAATATTTCTTAGAGAATTTGTTTTCTTAGTAGGTATCTACATATTATCATCTAAGTATACCTAGCTCTGGTAAAGACTTCAACTTGCATCCTCGCTCAGTCAAGCATGACCCAACTGACCCAACACAAACAATAAAGTTATAGTAATAAGAAATCCATTAAAAATATGATAGCTAACTTATCCATAAAAGCACATCTACTTATTTACAATTGTTTTTTTAGTTTTATACTGTAACAGTATACTTTACTACCCACCTTTTACCTTCTCACCTACGTAAATAGGCAAAGGGGACCTCAGAACTTAGTGTCAAGACACTACGTTCCTCATTAAGGAACTTCCGTTCTCCACTTTTTGCCGAATTTTTAAGGCATTGTGTGTTGAGTGACGGAAATCACCGCCGCGCTTGAAAGGAAATCAAACTTACAACCGTCGCGTTTACAGTCGCACGCTTACGACTCTGCGCCACGACGGCCTTCATAGCAACGATGACAGCGTCCTTTTTGTAAATGGTTAAGAATTCTATCCCTGCTAGAGGACAAAAATAAGTTTTAATATAAATGATAAACAAAGAGCGGCTTTGAGTTCACCACTCAACACATAATCCCTCTAATTTCGAAATAAGCAAGAAAAGATAAGAAACTGAAATGAAAAACAAAACATAAACTCTCAAAATATCATAGAATTGACTGGAAATCTATTAAGAAAATTGATAAGAATTGTTTAGTGAATAACGATAGACGATTGTTGTAGAACTTTTGTGAAACTATAAAAAAAATTAAATTGAAAACCAATATATTCGCATTCTGAAGTACATTTATAGGAACAGTAAAGCCAAAATAAAACTAGAGAAAGAAGGTAAGGAAATAAGAATAGAAAGAGGTGTACGCCAGGGGGACCCCATTTCACCTAAGTTATTCACAGCCGTCTTAGAGGAAGTCATCCGCAAATTAGATTGGCAGGATTGTGGGTTAAAAATAAATGGAGAAAACCTAACGCATCTCAGATTTGCAGATGACTTAATTATCTTTTCGTCATCAAAAGAAGAACTGCAGACGATGATGAACAGCCTAGAAATAGAAAGCCGTAAAGTAGGATTGATTATGAATGTCGAGAAGACTCAAGCCATGACAAATGGATTGCAAGAACCGATAATTATTAACAATAAAATAATCAACTACACAGACGAATATGTGTATCTAGGCCAAATAATCTCGCCAATAGATATGACTTCCAAGGAAATCGATAGACGTATAGGTCACGCGTGGAAATTATACTGGAGTCAAAAAGAAATTATGAAAAATAAAGAAATTAGCATATTTATCAAACGAAAACTTTTTGATACCTGTATATTGCCAGTCCTAACATACGGTTGCCAAACTTGGTCCCTTAACAAGAACCATATACGGAAACTTGAAGCGTGCCAAACAGCCATGGAAAGGAGTATGATGGGCAAGAGACTTTCGGACAGGATAAGAACTGTGGACATAAAGAAATATACAAGAACCAAAGATGTTACTGTAACCATTAAAAATCTAAAATGGAAGTGGATAGGACATACTATAAGGGGAAAGGAAAAATGGTCCAAGACGATATTGTTTTGGTTCACCCGCGACAGAAACAGAAGAAGAGGTAGACCACCCAGGAGATGGGTTGATGAAATAAAGCTTGTCGCAGGTGGTAAATGGACCAGGACAGCAAATGATAGGGAAAAATGGAGGCAATTAGGGGAGGCCTTTGCCAATAGGCATACAGACGTAAAATAACGTTAGAAGTGTACTTTTTTTTTTTTGTTTAATTACTGCTACAAAATTTTTTATTGTTATTTTTCTTTTTGTATTTATGTATAAATGTTTAAAACTGTAGCATGATTGGTCTGAATAAAGAGGCTATTATTATTATTATTATTATTATTATAAAAAAAATTTAATTATTGTAACCGTATATACTTTTTATAGCTACACGCTGGAACCTGTATATAGCAAGGTTGGCAGAGAACCTAGAGCCAATACAGTCCGTTGTCCACTTTCCGCTTTCGAGCCCAAAACTCAACCCCGCGCTTAGTCTTGTTACCAGAGGGAAGAAATGAATTAAATATTTCATGCCCCCGAGTGGGAATAGAACCCACACTCGTCGCGTCACACGTTTGTGCCACTACGTCACGACGCGACGACGCGACGGCTTCTTTGTAATCATAATATTCTCCACTTTTTTTTTTCAAATATATCGATCTTAAAATCCACAGTGACTTACAGAGATAATAAGAGACCTCGAAGCGTTTTATTTTTCTTGTGAGCTTTAATAAAATGTATCTCATAATGTATTTTCTATAACCAAATAAAATACTTTATGAAATAAAAAAGTAAACGACTCTTAGTAAATGATAATATTTTAATTATTAATTGTCCCTGAACTACTGTCGCTAGACAGTTGCGGAATATTTGCATTTCACAGTCTCAGACTACACTACATCTAAATAATATAAAATAGACAACCAGCGTGTCAGAAGTCAGTTACAACCGGACTTCCAATAGCAATCAAGCAAGAGAAGCGCCATTATGAGAGTGTTATTAGTGTTTGGTGTTTTGTGTTTAGTGGCGATATGCACCGCTACCGAGGCAGAGGCCGAGGATCTCGCCGTGGCGGCCAGCAAGCACGAGCATGGCGGCGGCCACCATCATCATGAACATCATCACCATGACCACGGCGGCAAAGGACACAAGGGACATAAAGGACATCACCATCATCACAAAGGTCACGAAGGCCACCATGGCAAGCACCACCACGAGGACCATCACCACGAACACGGTGGTGGCCATAAGAAGCATTGGGATGAACACGATCATCATGGAGAACACCATGAACATGGCCATCACCATAAGGGCGAGAAACACGGTCATCATGAACATCACGATAAGGGCGAACATGTTGATGGATACCACAAAAAGCATCACAAGGATCACTTCCACAAGGATCATCACTTCCATGACGGCCATCACCATGAAGGCAAGCACCACAAGCACGGACACCATCACGGACATCATGAAAAACACGACGGTCACCACAAAAAGGGTGGTCATCATCATTCCGGCCATCATGAAGGTCACCATGGCAAACATGGCCATCATGATAAGCATCACTACGACGAAGACCATCATGGCCACAAAGGTCATCATGGACATGACGAACACCACCACCACCATCATGACCATGGAAAGAAAGGAGAGCATGATGACCACAAGCACTGGGGATTCCATCATGGCAAACACTAATGCTCAATGCGTCAGACTGAAATTGTTTTGAATTGTTTTTATGAGTTACTTATAAATTTTGTTATATTATTTTTTACAATATTAAAATATAAATATTTTTTAAAGTTGGTGTTTAATTCTTTTATGCCTAAAAAAATTGGAAATTTATCTAATACATAATTTTTATTTTGAAAAAGAGTGATACCGAAATACTCAGATGATCGTTCCTAAAAAATATAAAGATTAGCACTCTATCTTTCTTTGCCTTAATCATATTCACACATTATGCGGCTTAATCTGAGATAACTTAATACGAGATAATTATTAGATGGATTAACTTTAATATTTTCATCAAAAGAAATTTAAGCAATAACATTATTACAGCAGAAACTCGATTAACCGGACTAATTGTTGTCGTTAGTCATCCGGATAATCGAAAATCCGGATAATCGAGTCTACAAAGAAAAGGTGGTGGCAAAAATTAAAAGCAACAAGTACATATCAATGAAAATCAACGTTTATTAAGAAATTATTAACATTTTCTAACATAAGATTTATATAGGTACACATAAATTACGAACGTACCTATTTACATACATATAAATTTTCTTAGGCTTCATTGTAGTAGGTTATATAAAATAATAACTGCGGTTGCTAGTCCGGATAATCGCGAATCCGTATAACTAAGGGCCGGATAATCGAGTTTCTACTGTATTTAATGTTTATGGAGTTTTTATTTATCACATACAATTCACCAGGCTATATTAGATCATGCTAAGACCTATAGGAGTGCATAGCGTGCGTCGATAAATAATCTAAGTTCGAAAGACTGTTATAATTATAAAAGCAAAATTATATTGTATAGCTATGATTATACTGAAATGTAAAATAAAAAATATTTTTAACTCTATAATTTATTAGTTTTGTGATGTTTAATAAGTAATTAATTAATTATATATTACAAGATAAGAAATCAATCATATATGATATTCGATTTCTAATAAGTCTTAAAGCGTTACATAAGTTGAGACATTGTTATACATATAGTATTTTTTACAGTGCTATCAGCGTATTACTTCCATAGTCATTTTTCTAAAACATATTACCTCCATTAATAGTAACCTATAAAGTTACCTTTTTCTGGTTTGTTTACCTTTTATCTCATGGCTCCCTGAATAGGAAATTGTTGATTTAATTATACTTGGCCCTTTATTGGTATAAATTTTGTTTTTATTAATATCCAAAATTAAAGTTCTTCTTCTACTATCTATTCTTGTGTTTAATTTCTTAATAACATTTGTAAATACGAACCTTTCTACTTTCACGTAGGTGGGCATGGTTTTTAGGTATCTTTAGTTTGAGCTACCTCTGAAAGGTCCCCACTTTCGAGTTAATTAGTAAGCATACCGTGCTCACTACGTATTGGAATACGTATAATACTAATGCTAAAAATTCCAGCTTTGGTAAAATGACGTAGGTCTGGGGCGTCTGGGAGCTAGTTCTAATAGTATTAGCGGTCTCTCGCGTCTTCGCCCCTTTGCTAGATTCATTTTCTAATTATAGTATCATTTTAAAAATAATATCTATACCTATATTTAATATTTATTATATTTTTTTGTCGAATAACATTCTTTAAAATTGGTATATTTTTTATTTAAAAATCGATTAAAATAAAAGAAACACTAAAAGTTAAGGAAAGCTTGTCAAAATACAATAGTGAAAACTATATCTAAATCAGATTTGCCTTTTCTGAGCAGATCTCAAATGCGAATTATAAAAGTCTCGAGCATGCAAAATGATTGATAAAATATTCTAATAATATTTTAAAGAATGATGCTTATGAGGACATAATGACAAATTTCTCTCAGAACTAGAAATCCCCTACCAAGGAGAAAAAGAGCCCCAGAAAATATTCAAAAGTAGTTTTCAATCGAAAATAATTAAAAAAATTACTGAGTTACCTACTGCCTCAAAAGTATACGTACGAGTATAACAAGCTGCCCTTTTAAGTATTATTCATACTGCTCTTGTTCATTCAGAGGACGTAGCCAGCCCACCCACTATGGTTTTTTGTTTCTATTTTCGTCTTCCAACAACACAAATCTCTATTGCTACTGTATTATAACATCAACCATTTTCACGACTTACTGTAGTGATAGACGGGACAAAAGTTATTAAAAAGCGTCCGTATAAACAATCATATTGTGAACGATATAAAAGCGCCAACGCCGGGTTTTACAGTAACGTTTTTTTAAATCTCGTGTGTGTCGTTATTATAGTATCTATACTGTTATACACTCAATAAATAGTAGGTAATTTGAATTAATCATACCAGGTTCACGCTGTATTCCGCACACAGCAGGGTAGGCAGAGGGAACCCAGTGTTAAGACACTCCGTTCCCCACTTTCTGTCTAATTCTGGAGGCATTGCGTGTTGAGTGACAGAACTCAACACCGCGCTTTGCCTCGACACCAGAGCGAAGAAATGGAAGTATAAATTTCAATAAATATTTATTTTCCTCGAGTGGAGATCAAACCCACAAGCAGTCGCGTTTACTGTCGCACTTTTTCGCTCTGCGCCACCACTGGCCACAACATTCTTTAAAAAAAGTAATAAACAATGAAAATAAATAAATAAATCAGCATCACGCTGTATCACGCACACAGCAGGATGGGCAGAGAAAATCTAGTGTTAAGACACTTCGTGGGGGACAGTAAGGAAAAAAGTAATCACATTGATTATTTTTTTTTATTTATCAAAGAAAGTGATAAATTAGGTAAGAAGGCACTATTATTTATTGAAGTAAGCTAATGAAAGAAACACTGCTAAGTATATTTTAATTGAATTTATTAAACTTGGATACAGTCTCAATTATAAAGCATGCTGCTTGATCGATTGTTGCGAAATCACTTTGAATACTTAGTTTAAAAATACTTTTTTCTTTAAGTATTAACGTTTTACAATGTCAGTAACGAGAATATATCGAATTTTCATAAACAATATTTATAATATTATATTATATAATAAAGAAAGAGCCAAATGCTATAGGCGTAACGGTTTCTTTGACGTCCTTGCCCGGTAATTTCACCAACTGCAATCAGCTACTTTAATGATTGCTATAAATGCCCTCTCGAGCGATCGTAAAGTCAGTTCAGTTCCAGTGGTAAAACTTTAAACTTATTGAAAACTAAAACATCGATAGGAAAAATGAGGATGCTTGTCGCCCTTAGCCTATTAGGATGTGTTTTCGCAGTCTGTATAGGCCGCGAAATCGATACGAAAGAATTCGATTTAGTGGCTGCAGCCAGTCATCATAAAGGACACCACCATGAAGAAGGGGGTGGTAAAGAGCATCACGCACATCACCATCATGAACATGGCGAAAAAGGACACAAAGGGCATAAAGGTCATCATCATCACCACAAAGGGGAACATGGTGACCACCACAAGCATCATCATGAAGGTCATCACCACGAACATGGCGGTGGACACAAAAAGCACTGGGATGAACATGATCATCATGGAAAACATCATGAGCACGGCCATCATCATAAAGGTGGAAAACATCATCACAAAAAACATCATGATAAAGGAGAAGAAACTGAAGGCTATCATAAAAAATATCATAAGGACGAATATCATAAAGATCATCATTTCTATGATGACCATCACAAGGAAGGCAAACACCATAAGCATGGTAAACATCACGGACACCATGAAGATCATGGTGGTCATCACAAGAAAGGTGGACATCATCACTCCGGACATCACGAACACCACCATGGCAAGAAAGGCCACCACGATAAACACCATTATGATGAAGACCACAAGGGTCATAAGGGCCACCACGGGCACGAAGAACATCATCATCATCATCATGACCATGGCAAGAAAGGAGGACATGAAGACCACAAGCATTGGGGCTTCCACCATGGAAAGCACTAAAATGACAATTTCTTTCGAAACAAATTTAATTTTTTTAATTTTAATTGCTAATTTTTTAACATTTTTACCTCATTTATCTTGTAAATAAATATATTGTTACTTAATTTTATAAGATAAAGTTTTATTATATCCTACAACTTTTATTACCTAGACAAGAATGGTTTACAAATTAATTCTTTTTATTTTGTACTCAATATTGATTCAAGAGGTAATTACTATGACGGAACCAAATTTAATTTAACTGTAAACTTGTGATGTCGTCACTATAACCAACAAAACCAGTCGCCCAGAAATCTATAGTAATGTGATTGCTAAATATCAATCTGTAATCGACAATAGATGAAAGCGACGTTATCTATAAATGCAAAGTTTGGAAACTCTTATAACACAACGAACGCTGCTTTACATTTAACCACATCTTAAGGTGAGGCAAATAAAAGTGGACCTGATAAAACTTCTAAGTAGATTTTTTTTCAGCTTCACACTTTTTCTCGAATATAGCAGAATAGGCATAGCAGGAAAAATTCAGGACTTTTCGCTTTATTTCTTGACATCACCAGATTAGCCTCGATAAATAAATAATATTTTTTTAAATAAGTAAAATTTTACGCAATAAAATTAATAGTTTGTTTTGTTGTAGGTAATATGAAGAAATTAATATTTATTGGACTTTTAGCTTGTAGTTTCATACAAGCAAGTTCACGTCATGTCCAAAATGAGGAACAAAAGATAGATAATAGTCCTGAAATTGGAGATCAAGCTTTAGCAGGGACTGAAAAGAAAGAAGCTAAAAGTAGTCACAAGGAGGAAGGCGGAGGACATGAACATCATGCACATCATCACAAGGAAGAAGGCGAAAAAGGAGACAAGGGGTATAATTCGCACCACCACCATGACAAAGGAGAACATGGACATCACGGGAAACACCATCATGAAGGCCATCACGACGAACATGGCGGCCATAAAAAAAAACATCACGATGAACATGACCACCACGGTGAACATCATGAGGGTGAACATGGACACAAAGGTGGTAAATTTGGCCATAAAAAAGGACACAAGAAAGGTTCAAAAACCACTGGCTTCCATCACAAATCCCATAAAGATGAATACCACAAGGAACACAAATTCTATGATGATTTCCATAAAGGTGGACATCATCACAAGCATGGAGACTTTCATGGACATCATGACAACAAGGAAGGGCATCACAAGAAAGGAGGTCACCATGAAAAAGGGCATCATGAAAAACACCACGGCAAGAAAGGAAAACATGATAAAGGTCACTATGATGAAGATCATAAAGGACATAAGGGACATCACGGTCATGAAGAACATCATGCTCATCATCATGATCATGGTAAAAAAGGTGGTCATGCTGGCGGAAAGGAATTTGGATATAGTCATGGAAAGAAAGCCTAAACAAGAACAATCAATATTAATGTATATTTTATTGTTATATTTTTTTAAAATAAGTTGTTGTTAAAATGTAGTTTATTAAAATTGTACACAATTCCAAAATTAAAACTTTATATGAATAATAATATTTTACAATTAAACCACTATATTTTACCTTTTTAACAAAGTAATAGTTAATATAAGGATTATATAGTATAATTAAATTACAAAAAAAAAACAGTTACTAATTATTTATCATTTATTTTAGAAAAGCATGTTAGTGGCTTTGTAAGTAAATGTAATTTTTCACTTTACAATATTGTCATTAAAGGTGCAAGATGTTCAAATTCAATTTTCTCAGTAATATTCTTTGTTTTTATATTTTCATCTTGATTGGCAATGAAAATAAGGTTTCCTTCATCACGCCAACCATATTTTTTAACCCAGTGCTTCAAGGTTACATCTGAAAAAAATATTTGTTATTTCTCCTTCAATAGTAAATCATATTTAATAAAATCTACTAAAGAAAAGATATATTATAAATTTGGATTTTAAAAATTACTTACCATCAATTCCACCTAACAGGTTGGCTAAATTATTCTTATCAATAGTTTGAAAAGTGATACCCACAACATGACATACAAATTTACGGATCGAATCATGAAAGCTACTTATACTGTTGAATAAATCAGGCATCTGGTGAACTCGATTCCAAAATTGAGCAAAGTCACATTGTTCTAAAATATCTGCCAAATACTTAATTTGTGAAATAGTTTCATTTTCCACCTAAAAAGGGTTATTTATGTAAAGTATTTACTTAAAAAATATTAAAGATTGTTTATACATACAAAAGTAAGTACTTACAACTGATTCCAAAAGTAAACACTTGCATAAAGTAAAATCAGTATGAGGGAAGTTAGTAAGAGCTTTTAATAATATTTGGCAAGTTATGTCAGGATTAAATTTCTCGGGATTAAATTGGTATAGCTTCAATACCGCTAAGTTCGCTTCTAAGTCATACGTATTCTCCCGAGATTGCAATTCCACGTAGCGTTCCAAAGTCTGGAGATTTGCAGGGTTATACCTTTCTATACTTTTTAATATTGTTGCTACTGTCTGTCTCATTGTCTCAGCCATTATCAATGAGTATATTACAGTTTAGTTATTATTTTGTATTTTATATAGAAATAATATAACTTTTTTAAAAATACTAACGCGTGGTACAAATTATTATTTCACAAAACGGATTAAAGACAAAGTCAGTTTGACAGACAACAGCTAGTGATGTAACGAGTATTAGTAAATCGAGTATAAGTAACTTGATATAGTAGCCTCATAGCTCGAGCTATCTAACTCCAAGTACAATCAGTAATTACTAGGAGCTAAAAAACATATAGCAAGGCCTTTTAAAGGTTAAAATTTGTATGAAAATAAATAGTACTATTAGTCTCACTTTTTTACACATTATTTAACTCGAATTACTGGACTTAAGAAATGTGAATAACAACTCGAATAACCTCGAGTCGCAATTTTCATATACACAGCAACAATAGACTACATAACATTTTTACAGAATCAACCAATTTCCAAATGTTAAATTATTCTAAAACTGTAGAGCTTCATAAAATTAAATTGATTTCACAAAGAACAAATAATTCTTTGTGTTTAGTCATACACAAATAATTATTTATTCTTTAGGTTGATAAATTATTAAAAAAATTATTTAATTTTATTCATAAATTAATTAAAATACAAGTAATTGAAACCAAAAAAATATCAACAAAGGTCAGATCTCAAGCAGGACGCTTAAAACTATAAATTAAAGAATTTGTCTAAAGTGTCCAATTAGAAAAAACATCGATGTTTTTTTTGGACGATCGACGAATCGATGCAATGTGACAGAAACAACCATTAGCTGACTACCATTGAATGTATTAAAAAATAAAGAAAAAAAATAGAGCTAAAGATAATCCGTTGATAGAGTTCTAAGTTGAAATTATTTAAAACTTGGTTTTAATATAAATGAGGTTTATAGCAATAAGTTATTGTTACTTTAGTTTAACAGCATAGAGCATATAATAAAATTTGTTTTCGATGTCATGACACATAAAAGTTCTGTTTTGTCTTGAAAACACCTCAACTTTGCTAACTTAAGTTCATCACAGAGAATGTGAGTTAAATAACATTATTGTGAAAGTTAAATAAAAAACCCGCTTTTTAAGAATAATTCTTATTAATAAAGAAGAACATACAAAAATAACTTAATAATACAAATAATCCACTAGTTAACAGTCTATTGTTTTTTGAAACTCTTAAGAATAGGATATATATTATCAAAGGCTTCATATATTTCTTGACGTACTTTGGCACCAGTTAAAACTACTTTACCAGAAACAAAAATAAGTAACACTATTCTTGGTTTCACCATTCTGTAAATAAGCCCAGGAAATAATTCAGGTTCATAAGAACTAAATTGTCCGTGAGTAAGTACCAAACCTTCAAGGCGTATAGGAAATTTGACATCGCAACTCCCCACCATATTTTGTATTTTAAAGTCTAAAAATTTTGCCTGTAATTAAAGAAATTAAATATTATATTTAATATTTATTGTATTAGTTTTTTTTATTCAGGCACTAGTTCAATGTGTGAAAATTACTTCACTAATCTAATGTATATAATACTTAATCTAGGGTAGGAAAAGGGAACCTAGTGTTAAGACCCTCCATTGTTTTGTTTTAAGACACTGCAAATTCAATGGTGGATCTCAAAGCCGCACTTTGTCTAGTACTGGTAGTAGGAAATAAAAATTGCCTCCTAGTGAAAATTTAATCCACCATCATAGCATATACACATTTTGTGCTGCTGCACAGTGATGGACAATATTGATTTTATATGTAACATTATTTTAAAAATATATTAATCTCTGATTAAGTTTTTAATATAAGATATGCATTATTAGTCCACCTATCAATACTTATATATTAGCAAGCGATTATTGTGATATTTCTCACTGAAGATTAGGAATTTAAACCCATAAACACTGATTTAAAAACACAATGCACAATGTGATAGTAAATTATGTTATAAAATTATATCAAATATTAAACTACTTGTTTAAATAGCAATAAAATTTTATGTAAAAACACTTCATTAGCCACTTTCTGCTCAATTTTGAAGACATTGCATGTTGAGTGGTGAAACATTTTGTCTTCCAGGGTGTGAAAATAAAAATTAATAATAGTTCCTCTGACTATCTCAAACTCACAATTATTGCATTCACATTCAGATACAGCCCACTGGGCCAGGCTAGACTAGGCTAGGAATATTTGACACTTCTATAACTTACGGTAAATCCAAGTTTTTGAATAATTCGTGCATATTTTCTCGCTGCTAACCTTGAATCTTCTTCACTTTTTGCTCCTGTACAAACCATTTTTCCAGAAGAAAATATAAGAGCTGTGGTTCTAGGTTCTCTTATCCTCATTATAACAGCTGCAAATCTTTTTGGGTTGTACTCAGCATTACGAGCATGAAGAGCAATTTTTTTTAAATCTAATTTGCAATTGAGATTCACTGTCGACACAATATTCCTAAAACATAAAAACTCAAAAATTAAAATTACTTATGTAAATAACTTTACATATATTGTTTTATTAAATTTTAATATGATAGATACAATAGTGTTAATTATCAATGTTCAAAAAAATACTTTAAAAAATAAACTTTAATGGCCAAACAAACAAAATGTTGCTTAAAAATTATGATACCTAGTCAAATATTGGATTAAAATCTTATATATTTTTGATTCAGCTATCTCTTTTTTTTTCTATCTATCTTGATGATTCAGAAAAGTGGTTGTAATAGCCTAATAGAATAAACATTTTTTTTGTTTTGAAATATCAAACCATGAAATCTAAGAGTAACAATCAATACAGGCAGGGGCTAGCTGGCTGACTAGTGACAGGCATAGTAGCTTGAATAAGCAGTCATTTGGTGATTGATAATAATTGATGCTGTACAGTATAATTTATAAATAGACCATACAAGTCTCTTACTGTAATTGGGGTAAAATTCCTGGATCTGCTGAGTGTGGAGTCATAGGTGTCATTGGTGCTGGACTGGCTTGACTTAACATCTGCGCCCCACTCATGCTACCGCCAGTAATCATTGGTGACATTAAATTTTGCTAAAATCAATGTTAAAACAATAAATTATATATTTTTTTTTTGAAAGTAAAGTTAAAACAAAAAAACGACAAATGTTGTTATATCAAAATATAAATTGTATGTGAAGCTTACAGGAGTTTGTGGTTGCATCATTTGCTGTGGCGTAGCATAGCTTGCAGTAGGCGCGTATGTATGCATTGTTCTTTGAGGAGTACCCATAATAGATGTTCCAAATCCTACAAGGGGAGATGAACCCAACGACACTAAAGAATGCTGGTGTTGCTGTTGTTGTTGCTGCTGCTGTTGATGCTGCTGTTGCATAGCATTAGGCAAGATTTGTTGATCTTCTTCAGGTTGGTGTAAAGGAGTACCAATTCCCGGTATATTGTAAGGACTTGGTAACATTTGATCCATGTTTGCTGCGTTAAATTTAGTTTACAATGTAAAAAAAATATTATTATAATGAAAAGATTTTTTCGTTTTAGGTAACAAGTATATAATAATTAAGATAAAGGTCAGGCAATTTAACAAAACTTATAATACAAATATGAGCTATTCGCTATCAACTGTCAATATTCAACGACAGTAAATAAATGTCAATTTTCCCTGTCATCGAATGTTACCAGAGCAGTTTTTCGTCATTAATATCTGTAATCTGCATTGTATATTAAAAAGTAGATGAATGTCTAAATATTTTTGTTTTTCGAACTTGAGGGAAATGTTGTCGGCCCTATTGGCTTTTACAGCGATACCAGGTGCGTAGGGAAGAGGGTACTCTCTCCCTAAAGAAATACAAACACTATGTGGCTGCCTGTGAGGAATAAAATATTAAATTATATATACAACGAAATAATGGAACACTTAGGCATTTGTATTGTAAAGAAACTACTGTTGTTTGGTTCTACAACACCAATAAGCTAAGAAAGGAATTGTACCAACACAAGCATTGGAGTCTTACATTTCTTTTCTAAAACGAGAATTTCACTTTTTATGCGAAAGTAAATAGAATGAGGAAATTCAAATTCAGGTAATTGCTTTCAGTTCGGTAAGAATTGTTGTACCGTACCTACCTAATTAAAATCAAATCTATAATACGTTGCTCATACGCTTGCCGAGGCTTTGTACAAGTCATGAGTTCATGTTCGCACAGAACTAATGTCTTTTACTGTTAATGCAAGAGTCTCGCAAGCAATGGCATTTAAGCTTTGACAAATGCCAAACTTCGACGAGCTTGTAGGCGTAACATTAGGCTTGTCAAATGTCAGCTGTCTCATAATTCTCAATAAACATAATAAAACAAGAAACACTTTTGATCTTCTTAATAAATAATAATATAAAGCTCTCATTGGGTAGCCTGCAAGGGCTATTCACTAAGTTTATATCACTGGTTTCTATATATTTTTTTAAAATTCAATAGCAACAATTGAATTGAATCACATAAAAGTGCTGTTTGTAATTTGTCTGTCTTTTATTCAAAATCCAAGCCGCTAACACTTAATAATGACGAATGATGCCGAAAAAGAAGCAGGGTCAAATATTTTACGACGTTACGGTGATTTCTTTAAAAAACAATATCAAGATTACACCTCTTTCTTAGAGGAACGATCCAAAGATGACAATAAATCATTCACACCAATACAAGTGGTAATGATGTCACACGAGCTTATAAGCACGACTGACTTGGTAGCATCAGATAACATAGTTATAACTAAAGTTCTAGGAGTATTATCATCACTTTGTATAGAAATACATGAATTAAAAAAAGAAGGATTTGAAAGGTTTGCATTAGGAATAAAAATCTGTCTGTAGTGTAATATTATTTCTTATTCTAATTAATTTTTATATGTACTATTAATTTCGTTATAGGCACTTTAAATTTTTAGCCCTTTATGATGAATATAGTGAAAGTGACATTTCATTACAAATGGAATCAATATGTCTATTGAATTCATTTGTCCATCGTTGTAATGAAACACTTACAAACATATGGAGTCAAGTTTTCTCCATTTTTAATCAAAATATTATCAATCTCAGTAAGTATAAAATAACTTTCTTCTTAAACAAAATTGTAGTCACATATACATTTAAATTCTCAAAGATATTTCTTTTCCAGATGGAATTCAATGGCACTTTGTAATAAATAAAATTGGAGAAATTTTTACAATTATTGTAGTAGTTGAATTACTAATATCAAGGTGTTCTTTGGCGTCAAACTGGGATAAATTTAGTAGAAGCCTGTATAGTCAAAATCTAAACTTAGTTAATAATGACATAAGTAATGAAAAAGCTAAAAGTTTAACTACAGCTGTAAACAATATAACAACAAAATTAATGAATGATGATATAGTGCAAAACACTTTAAATAATTTACTTAATTTAAGAAAAAAGGATTTGCTTTCAAAAAATTGTCCAATAGTATCTACAGAATTTCTGCAATATATAAAACATGCACATTTTAACCTTGATAAGTTAATACAGGACAAGCCAAACAATGAAACTATGTACAAGTGCATAAAAATAAATACTTTATTTGTGTTAACATCACATTTATTTGGTAATAATGACAAGAAAACATTAAAAACCTTAATGGACTTAAATACAAAGGTAACAATCACATAATTAACTTATGTGCATAAAACTTCATAAAATTTACAAGATTTATGTACATAAGTTTATTATATCTATTGAAATTTAGTGTAATAGGAGCAAAAATTCTTGTGTAAACATTATATATATATATATATATATATATACAAAAGTGGGGAGCAGAGTGTTTAGACACTAGGTTTCCTCTGCCCACTCTACTGCAATAATTTTGTGGTATACAGTGTAAAGCTAAAAAATATCCAAAAGATTTTTTTACATACCTTTTTTTTAATTATCCAAACAACCAATGGGATAGAAAAACTTTAAAAAATCTTTCAAAGGTAAAAAAACTCATAAACATAGGCGTAGGAGTAGAGAGGACTGGGAGGGCCGTGGATTTTTTAATTATAACCATTACCCTAATTGAAGCCAACCAAGAACCACTACAACAGCCTCTACTGTATTCAAATAAATTTTAATATTAAATTTATAGTTTAAAATCATTTTTTAAAAAAGTTATGAATCTATGTTATTTAAGATAATGCCAATAATTAAACAAGTTCTTTTTACTTTTAGGCACACAGTATTTTCATTATAGGTACTGTTATATGGTTTCCTGAACAATTCTTGCAAAGATACATTCCCTCCCTAAGTAGCAACATGGGCAAGCTGTCACAGAATATGTTAAAATCACGCCAATCATGTATGAACAATAAAAAAAATACTTTAAGTAAAGATGTTATAAACCTTCAAAATTTGAGTTCTCAGTGGATATTGACAGTAGAGCAGCTATTTTCTAGTAAAAATAAGCTTAGCGCTGCTGATATGTCAGTACATGCAAAAATAATTTTAGACGGACTAGATATTGCTGCTAATATCAACTGCTCAATACTATCTTTCATTAATTTACATTTGTCTCTTGGTATTGCATTATCAAAGAACATGCTGATTTCATTATTTGACATCATGGACATACTTAAGAGCTTATGGAATACTGTTAGCAGAAATTATATCCAAATTGTAAACTCCATCACAATGATTGTGCAGCATCTTACATATCAGGCAGTATCGTCGATCCTTGAAATAAAGAAAACTTTGATAAATAATAAAAAATATGCAAATAAAAGATTAGATGAACTTACATGCATAGTAATAGCAGAACAAGCCATAAAAGGTGCAGCAACATTTGATCGTAATATAGCTACAAATATTGCTCTTAATTTTGTACCCGAAACTACATACATAGAGGACAGCTATGTAAAATTAGGATTATTGCTAGAAAAAATTCAAATACTATCAAATTTTGTACAAAGCATGAATCAATATTGTAATTGCTCCTGGCTGTTGTGGCATCAAAACGTAATACCTATTTATTTTGAACAAAACTTCAGTATGCAGTTGCAGTCTGTGAGACTTAAATTCTTTTTTATGGCATTAGATGACTGTGTGATGTTATTACAAGAAACGGATAAACAATTTGGCGGGAATAAGTCTAGTGATTTTAAAAATAAAATGAAACAAATAATAGACGAATCAGTCTTGCAAAATTTGGGTCACAATATCGAAACTAATTTACGACTGCATATACATTCTCACTTACAATTGGATGTAGTGAATCCATTAACGTTTGATATGATTAAGAAAACCTTACTGCTTATAGACAATCTTCGATTGCACAATTTGTATATGTCAGTTGTACCGTCCGTGGAGCATTACTTGTCCAAAACGTACTATAATTTAACTACAGTCGTACTATCCGATTGGAAGACGTATGGAGAAATGCGCCAAATGGCAAAAATGAAATTCAACATTAAAATACTACACGACAACCTTCCCACACAGACACTGGAACAGGGCTTGGACGTACTAGAAATAACGCGTAACATTCACGTTTTCGTTTCCAAGTACCAATACAATCTTAATAATCAGATTTTTATTGAAAAAAGCATTAACAATAAGCATCTTAATTCTATCAACATAAGACACATTGCGAACTCGATTAGAACTCACGGCACTGGCATAATGAACACCACCGTCAACTTTACATATCAATTCCTTAAAAACAAATTCTTTACATTTTCTCAATTTATGTACGATGAACAGATAAAATCGCGTTTGATCAAAGACCTTCGCAATATTAGAGAAACTACTGGAGACTGTGCGATTGTTTACCCGTACAAAAATGCTGAAAAGTTTAATAAGGGTATAAAAGTATTAGGACTGGCAGAAGACGGGCAAAGCTATTTAGATCTATTTAGAGATTTAATCACACAAATCGGAAATGCAATGGGATATGTTCGAATGATTCGGTCTGGTGGAAGGCATTGTTGCTGCGACGCTTCCGCGTTCTTACCGGACCTTGAAATTAGGAATTTCAAAAAAACATGCGAAGAATATCAGTTGGAAGGAAAAACTACACAATCGGGAGAAAATTTAGATGATAACATTGAAGATCTTATCTCAAACTTTATTCAAGGAACAGAATACTTTAAATTACTTGTGGAAGTGTTCGCCCCTGTCTTTAGAAACCCTAAAAACGTACATCTTAAAAATTTTTACATCATCATTCCACCATTGACGTTGAATTTTATTGAACACATGATTTTATCTAAAGATAAGATGTCAAAGAAGAATAAAGTAGGAGCATCTTTTACAGACGACGGCTTTGCCATGGGTATTGCATATATTTTGAAATTACTCGATCAGGTACTTTATTATCTTCATTTTTTTTAGCTTTAATACATCTCACGTAGAGTTAAAACTTTTAGAAGGTAGATATCATAGTATGTGAGAAATCCCGTTATATACTGTTCACATAACTTAAATAAAAGATATTAGATTAGCGGAACTCTAGACAAGGCTCTATTTTATTTATCACAGAAATAATTTAGGTAATCATTTTCGAAATTTACAGCCATCACTTGTACAGTCGAACACCGATGCCGTTTCCATTCATAGATATGTAACTTATGAATGAAAACTTGAGATCGTTTTATAAATATGGGCCTTAGAGTTATTTGTTGGCGCGTGGCGCGGGGGTACAAAGTCTGACTGTAAACGTAACAGGTTGTGGATTCGATCCTCACTCTAGGAAATAAAATATTTATTTAAATTTATATTTCGCTCTGGTGTCGAGGCAAAGCGCGGCGTTAAGTTCCGCCATCTCATCGCGCAATGCCTCTATAATTTGGGAGAAAGTGGGGAGTGTCTTAACATTAGGTTCCCTCTGCCTACCCTGCAGTATGCAAGATACAGTGTGAAGCTGATTTTTTTTTATTTGTCGTGTAACCTATCTTACTATTCTTTATTCTTAATTAACTCTTTTAAAATGATTTGGAAATACCTTTTTAACTCGCTTCAAAAAGAAGGAAAAATACAACAGATTTGTAATAGTAAATATGGTACCTATATATAAGTATCAATTTGTAAGTTAATTGTCCTTTAATTATTAACTATAACTTTTCTAGTAATTCAAATAGATGTTTTACATTTTAGTATTTATTTAAATTTGTACACATAGGTACAGTTTTAAAGCCACTTTTTGTTGTTTTAGGATTCCAATTTCGAAGCTCTCCACTGGTTTGATTCTGTATGGCATCATATAAGAGTGGAAAGAGAAATTATCAACGATCAAAAAACTAAAGGCCCTTTACAGTTACAACAGGCATTAGCTCTTAGTGAAAAGAAGATTAAGACACTTGAAGAAGAATATAAGTTGTTATATTATAGTCTAACTAGTGCCAGAATATTCTTTAGATAGCAGTTCAGTTCAGTTCTTAGATAACATTTAGGTGAATATTATAAAATACTTATGTACCTACGATTAATAAAAATGAAACGTCATTAAATAAAAGAAGAATTAAACATATATTTATTTTATTCAAATACGTGTTTATAAACATAATATTGTAAATAAGCTACAAAAAAGTCAAGTTCAAAGTGATTAACTACAGGAAAATAATATACATTTTTGAAGAACATGAGACTTTTGTCACAATATAATCAATTTAAGGAGTAGCTCTGAAGTTAATCATTGATATATTAGTCGTAAAAAGGATGTAAAGTTATATTGATTAATTACGTATTATTAAATATGGAAAGCAATATACTATAGCAATATACCTATTTAAAGGAAAAATACAATGTTTTTTTCATCACCACTTTAAATTAAAACACAGTTTTAATTACTCTATAAAAGCCTAATACAATTTTAGAAAAAGAGATTTCGCCAAAAGTTATTTTTTCAAAAAAAATAATTTATAAAATTATCGGTTACCTATCATCCATCAAAGCGACAAAGCCGCACACTCATTGACGAAATCGATTCGTTTTGGCGATGAAGTTGAATGTTGTTTAGGTTTATTAAAAATAAATAAATAAATAATATAAATAATTAATATTGTTTAGGTGTATTAAATTTTTTATATCTTTCTTTTGGTCCGGTCTTTCTGAACTGTTTGTTATGGAACTACCATTGAAGTTAGAGAAAGGTGGGGTAAAGGGGGGTGAGGAAAGGTAGGTGGGGTACCGACCGGCCAGCGCGCTCGAAATTTACGCGAGAAAAATTTGCGTTTACTCTACGCGCGTAGTTATCGCCTACATAAATAAATGTGAAATAATGAAACATTTTTTTAAAATATCAATAAATCATTTTAAAAAAATCATTATTACGTAATTACGTTAGTGCATTACAGCATAGACAACCATATTAATATTAAAATAATAAATATTTTTTTCTAAAATACACTTAAATAAACATTTATATAATTCAAGTGGGCAACGCCGCAGCAATACGTAATAATTTACGAAATTGTAAAATTATAGTTTAATTTTCACATATTGCAGTACTAGTTTTTTTTTTTTGGTTTTGCAGTACTAGTTAATAGTTGTTTTAACATTGACATTGACGTTGTCATTAAAAAAGTGATTAAGCTTGCCATCGTCATCATTTAATATAATATTTTTCTTCCCTTATAGTTATTGTAAAAGACTGTCTAAAAGACAACTGATTATTTAAGACTTAAATTATGAACCGTTTCATATTAAACAAATAATTACTGTGAATACGTTCGTATTTCCGTTTAAAACAGCTTTAGTAATTCTACAATGTTATTCTGATAATAAAATACCTATACCTAGTAATTATCAAAATATTGAACAGTTTTGACTATTTTTAATTTTAGTTATTAATCCAGAATTCAATGCTCCCTCGTCGTCGAAACGTTGGTGTGTCGGAGAAGACACCGTTGCTATCACAAGAAGAAATTCCTTATAACAAATTAAACAAAAACGGATCTACATTCTATCAACCCGTGTTGCCTAACCCTGAAGAAAGAGATAAGAAATATTTAGAAGAGAGTGATATTAAATTTGATTTTTTGGAAGAATTCATATTTGAACCAGTTATGGCGTCAAGAGATAGAACTCAAGAGTTTGTATCAACTGTGCGCAGTTTACAAGGAAGAACTTTGGCCAGACCCATAGTAAGAGATGAAAGAAAAGCAGCAGTTCTTGCAACTTATTCACAGTTCATGAGTATGGCAAAAGTTATAAGTAAAAACATTACAAGCACTTTTGCCAAACTAGAAAAACTGGCCATGTGTAAGTTATATGAAATTTATTGAAGAAATATTTATAATAATTAGTCTTATTATATTTTATTATTTTTATTATTTACAGTGGCAAAAAAAAAGTCTTTATTTGATGATCGACCTATGGAAATTCACGAACTAACATATATAATAAAAGGTGATTTAAATTCACTTAATCAACAGATTGCTAGATTAGGTGAAATGCCAAGAGGGCGCAAAAGTATGCATAGTCATTCATCTAGTGTTGTATTGGCTCTACAATCAAGACTGGCATCCATGAGCAACCAGTTTAAACAGGTAAATTGACGATACAATAGTACAGTTTCTGTTTTGTCTCAGGCATACATATCTTTAACTTTATTTGTTGTTACTTTTTTAGGTTTTAGAAGTAAGATCTGAAAACCTTAAGCATCAAAACAACAGACGAGAGCAGTTTTCTAGTAGTGCACCAGTAGTAAAAGAAGTACCATCATTACTTCAACCAGATGAAGTTAGTATAGATTTAGGGGAAGAATCCAGTTTGCAATTGCAACAGCTAGCCTTAAGAGATGATTCCGATACATATGTGCAGCAGAGGGCTGAAACAATGCATAACATAGAGAGTACAATTGTAGAATTGGGAGGAATTTTCCAACAGTTGGCTCATATGGTCAAAGAGCAAGATGAAGCAATAGGTCGAATTGATGCTAATATACAAGAGACTGAAATGAATGTAGAGGCTGGTCATAGAGAAATATTAAAATATTTTCAGAATATTACTGGTAACAGAGCATTAATGTTTAAAATATTTGGTGTATTAATATTCTTTTTTATATTCTTTATTGTGTTTATGGCATAGGATTGTCTTTATACACAAAACAATTCATATATTTAAAAAAATGTTCTATTTTTTTATAACAACATACAGCTGTGTTAATTTTCTTATCTAATAGATGAATTTTTGGAAAACAGAACACTGAAACTGAACAGAAACACTGTTTCTGCTTGCTTTTCTATAATTGTATTGGTTTAGCCTTACATATTTAGTCTCAAGGAACTAATAACAATATTTATGTAAATAAATTATATATTTGACTAATCAAAGATATAATTTATGTAAAATAAACTTGTTGAATTCCTTTGTTGTTGAATTGTTGAGGAATTTAATAAAGTTTAGTCACAACAATATATACTATGTACATATGATACTTTAGAAAACCTAAAATTTTCAAGTATTGATCTATTATTATTCTTTTGTTAACCTATACACACTTATGTTAGGTATGTTCAATGCAGAAAAATATCATTTATTGTCTAATATCATCTATGAAGTAGTGTAACATGTAATTTGAAAAACAAGTAAAGAAACACAAGCACCAAAGAAATACAAAATTCAATGACTCTGTAATCTGGATAAACATTTTTTTTGTTGTTTTATAATAAGATCTTTTATTTTCATCATAATTACACACTTTTAATGAAACCTACTAATTATATGAGATTAATTGTATATATTGAGTAAGTACACATTTCATTGAAAATCTGCTCAGTACATTAGGTATTTACCAAATGTGTAAATGTCTAAATCTATGTAATTAATCTGATTAGTATCATTGAATAATTAATTGAATGGTAGATATTATTATTTGTAGTAATGAAATTTATTTAGATATTTTTTTTTATAAACAGCAGATTGAGATTTGACATCACAATGATAGATATTAGCATATGGGGGGTTAATTTAGTATTTACTAAACAGATTATATCTAAAAACTGCTTAATTTCAATGTTTTTGTAAATTGTACCATAACTATGATTATATATAAATTTTGTATATATAATTAATATAAATTATTAGGGATTTATTTTCACAAAAGTTATAAACATTAACTAGATTATATCAACTATATAATTCATAATTATTTATTTTTGTTGTTTATTGTTTTATTAATAAAGAATTGTGTGAATATTGAAATAAAAGATTCCTTTATATATTTTATAATTTTAATATTCAGGTAAAAATATATTTGATAATATATACCAATTTGTCACATGTAATCATAAATTTAGAATGTAAATCTATGCTTATACAATGACTTATTTCCAACTCTATATTTACTTTTACACATAACTTTATTATTTACATATATTATTATACTTAAGGCCTTTTTATTATTATTATCCAATAATGTTCTCTTAATGACAATCGGCTAATATTCAGTAAATCGGTCTTGGATAAGAGTAAATCAGTACTTTAGTGTTGAAATAATAATTATGTTTAAAATATTTATATTAATAATATTTACAAAAATTCATCACACCAATCTTTGAGACATTGGTAGCAATCTGCAGATTGTTTGGAGTTGGCACTACAAGTTTCCTTCATCCATTCCTGAAACAATTCTTTGTCTTTTTTTAAAACTAAGAACTGGCCCAAAACAACATATGCCTGAAAAAAAAGGAAAAATTTATGAGATAAAATTTTATGAACTTTCTATTTAATTCTAATTTTAATAATTTTCCATTCTCTAAACTAAAATATAATGATGTTCTGTGAATTTTAAATTACAGAAGAAGAATGAAAGAAAGATGAATGCCGTGGAGATGTAATTGCTTCATAGCTGAATCAGCAATGAAGAAATACACAGAATGGCAGGTATTAGCGAAGTTGTCACAGTGAGAATGAAGAATGTGAACTTCGAAAAGTTAAAAAGTGAAGGTCACGTAAAAAGCATTAAGACCCCCCAAAGGGGGGTTAATATATGAAGCGATTGATGGCAGTGGACGAGATGAAAGAGGTATGTAGAGACCATAGCGTTAGGCACTCCATTCTCTCTGACTACCCCGCTAGGGATAAAGCGTGAAGCTATGTATGTATGTAAACAATAAAGTAACATTCTATCTGTGTACTACATACTAAATATTTTTACTTTCAAAAGTATTATTAAGATATATTAGTTATGAAATTACTCTTGTATTATCCATAAATTTCTAATTTCTATAATAAGCTTTATAGTTGTTGCATTACAGTATTGTACAATTTCAATATTATTACATCATATTTATAGACACCTTGTCAAATCCAGCGGTCTCCAAGCGTTTACCAAGAACTTCCCCTACTCCAGCTAAATCCGTGACAGACTTTTCACCCATAGGTTCAGCCACAAAATTACGGTGTTTTTGCGATGTACTCGACATTTTATTTATTTTATTTAGAACTTCTTTAAATATGAACCCTTAATATTATATGCCTGTAAATTATAATAGCACTCAAAAGAAATAAACTTATTAATAATAAGAATTAACGCAAAAACCAAGTGCCGCGCTACAATTTGTCACACTGGTACGAGTTTGACAATTGATTTGTATAACAGCAAATAAATAACGTTAGCTTACCCGTAGACAAAAATCACAAAAACCGTTATGTTTAAACATAAAAGGGAGCTACTTTTTTGTGCTCGCCATATGGCGTCTTTAGCGCATGAGGTCCAGAAGTTAAAGTTTAAAATCAATCTATTTCGCTCGGAATGTAATTTTAAGTTACATTGAGATAATTCCTAATACCGTTCAGTAACTTTCAACGCGGTGCAGTCCCGTTTTCTTAGGAAACAATAATAGCAACTTTGTTCGGATACAAGCTATCTATCTAAAGTCTTCACTTAGCATATCTTTTATTTTCCGTATTATTATTACTTTATACTAAGCCTGTATTGTCCCGTTGTTGGGCAAATGCCTTTTTACATTTCTTCTATTCTTACACAAAGTATTGCAAGATGTTACCAATTTTTGAAAAAAAAAATACAATAGAAATGATAACCTCCTTTTCCTACAGAGTCGGTTAATAAAATTATGAATGATTTTTTTTGATTTTTATGGTTTATTGGCGGGGCAATCGATCACAGGCTATTTCGCCAACGTAAGGTAAAATGGAGTACACACAAAGAAGATTGATTAATCACAAAAGCTTAAGTGGTGTTGTATACAAAAATCACGTTTATTTTTAAATTTTTAAATTTTTAATAATATATTATAGTAATATAGTATACTTTCTCTCACCTCAAAATTATTTATATTATAAAAACAATTCAGATTTCTGCAGAAAATATGTCACATTTGTGTTGTTGGACATAGAATATTATAGATAGGTCATACACAAATCGCGACCTAAATGTGTACGAAAAAAAAAGTGAAATATTTGTTCATAATCATTTAATTCTTATAGATTAACATAATATAGGAAAAATATGAGACCAGATCTATTATTTATTACTAAGTATTTGATTGGTTTCCTACTTCTAATAATAATCGTATTGGTTAATAACGTCCTTGATTACGAATTACGATATGTCACGAAAAAATTAAAAAAATCTAGTAAATGTCAGATTCATACCGCAGATTCCTTCAGTCTTAAAAATGTAAGGTAATAAATAGAACAAAAATATAATTTCTTACAATTACTGAGTAGCAAGTATATTAATCCACGTTTTCTTATCATTATTTGTTTGTTCATAATAGTTTTAGTTATTTTCTACATGATTCAACGGAACAAAACTCAAAATCTTTATTTAAACAATGAATCATTTTATAAACAATGTTAACATAACTATAATGGTACTGTAACAAATACTAGCCTCTTAAAACAATAAGAAAGAGTCCTAATCAAACTAAACAATATCTATTCAATAATGAATGGCCAACAATTATATCGAAAGCCACAGGGCAGCTTGTGGCGAGCTGTTGGGGGGTGGCGACCCCATGGACCTGAGTCCTCCTGAGAGGAATTGAAATCTATCCCCCGTCTCTAGCTTTCCTTTATTGGCCGGCAGAATGGAGCGCAAGAGCTATATGCTCGAAACGGTGGAAGTGCTCAATCTGCGTATGGGGAAACCCGCTCACGGGCTCCTCGTGATAGTGAGCTCTGCTGCTGCTCCTCTCTATACCCTTAGCCGACCCTTATTGTCACCCTGATGTTGCGCCCGAGGCACTACGCTGCTCTTTGGGGGCCCATCTAGTGGGAGGCGAGTCACCGTCTACCAACCATTCAATTTGAAACTATTGTAAAGGCGGACGTTCGGTAGTCTCGCCAGTCTATCCAAATTCCATTCTATAGTCCTAGTTTAGATTTCCATATTTTCCATAGTTCCTACGCATTAACCACCGAGCATCTCTGGGCAATTACCTGTGGTTGCCCAGCGATGGATCCCGGCTGATGTGTCACAGTAAAACATTTGTATATTCTTTTAGGGGCCTCTACGTTAGACCTGTGCCCCCCGCAAGCCTTCCAAAGGACCGGGTCCTTTTGAACCCGTGAATCTTAAAAGAGAAACATAATAATATTAATAATATTAAACGTGGCAAATCACAACAAAATACATATATACTTAACACTGGTGAACAAATTGAATCAATGGACGAAAATAGCACGTATAAATACCTTGGATTTCAACAAGCTAAGCAAATACAACAAAAACAAACCAAGGTAGAACTAACCAATAAATTTAAATTTCGTTTGAATCACATTTTAAGATCACAATTAAACTCCCGTAATATTATAAAAGCCATCAACACGTACGCAATACCGATCCTTACTTACTCTTTTGCTATAATAAACTGGTCTCAAACTGATTTATCGAATCTGCAACGTATAATAAATACACACATGACTACACATAGGAAACATCACCCTAAATCATGTATCCAGCGTCTAACTATATCACGTCTGGATGGAGGACGAGGTTTCATTGATATTCGTAACCTACATAATAATCTAGTGACTAAATTCCGAAATTACTTTTACGCTAAGGCTGAAATTAGTGAACTACACAAATTCATAGTTAATATAGATAATAAATATACACCACTTAATTTAAACGATAGAAATATACAACTAACACTTTGGTGTTAAATCAAACTTTGATAACTAAGCAGCAAAAAATAGAAGCATGGTCTTTAAAGTCACTACACGGTAGACATCTAGCCGATCTTAGCCAAACTCACGTCGACAAAGTTGCGTCGAACGAATGGCTACGACGGGGAGATCTCTTCCCAGAGACGGAAGCCTTCATGATGGCTATTCAGGACCAAGTAATAGACACTAGGAACTATCAAAAACAAATCATAAAAAGACCAAATATGGTAAACGATTTATGCAGAAGATGCTATTCTAGTCCTGAAACAATCCAACACATTACCAGAGCGTGTAAAACCATAGTACAAACCGATTACGATCAGGTCGCTGCAATTATTCATCAACACCTAGCATTTAAACATTCTCTCATCACACAAGCACAAAAAACTCCCTATTACAAATATTCACCTCAGGCTATCTTAGAATCTACAAATTTTAAGCTGTATTGGGATCGTACAATCATCACAGATAAAACCGTACACTACAATAGACCGGATATTTTACTTCACTTGATAGACATAGCCATTCCAAATACACACAATCTTGCATCCACTTTTTCAAACAAAATAGATAAGTATACAGATTTAACCATAGAGCTCAAAAGTCAATGGAAAGTCCAATCCGTCACTATAGTACCAATAGTTCTTTCAACAACCGGAGTAGTACCTCATACGCTACACACGAGTCTGGAAACTTTGGGTATTCACCGGTTAAGTTATATTCTTTTGCAGAAAGCCGCAATCTTAAATACATGCCGTATAGTTAGGAAGTTTTTATCATCAAATAATTAACTTATTATCAGAATTCCTTACTAGTAATAATAATTATCGCTGAAAATCTCCACCCAAATATTGCTTGGCTATATGCTCGCAATTTTTGGTTAACGTACCCCAATGATTTGGGAGAACAAAAATGGTAAAACTTTAATAATATTAATTAAATTAATATTTCATACATAACAATAGCAACTTTAATCTGCAGAAGTATTAACTGTGTCGCAGTTATTAGCTCCCGCCTCGCAGCCGGTGATGATTCAGAAGCTAATATGTAAATCATCTGCTGATGATGATGATGAATGTTGATCAATGTTTTGTTTTATAGATATAATGGCACATTATTAGTTAATAATAGCATCTTGTTTAGCTCTACTTGTCTCACGTCTTAATTTTTTCTTCTCTTCATTACTTTAGTGCACCCCAGATCTATTTGAATAGGGCAATGTGGCTTACACAATGTAAAAAAACTAGCTAAGCTAAGATTTCGTTATTTAAGGTAATAACTTAAACCACTTGACACTTGTAAAATGCTATATGTTTAGTATAATCTGAAACATTAGTCTACATTAAATTTTTCAAGATATATACGATATGTTGATTTTATTTTGGTCATTATAAAATAGGAAAAAAGCTGTTAGTTTAGTTTTACAAGCGCAAGCATAAACAAATAACTAAAAAAAGAGTGAGAGAGAAAGAGAGAGAGAGATTACCTAGAGTAATAGAAAATATGTCTACAGAAAAGATTTTTCAATCGAAAATCAGCAATGGTCCTTAGTTTTCAAGGATAGAGAAATGGCAACTGAGATTTCAAAAATACTCCTTTAAAACCATTGTGCCTATATAATTACAATAAAAAATATTTACCAAACTACACTAAAAATAGGAAAGATGCATTAATCTTTTTCAAAATTAATAAAATACACGATTCTTTTTATTGGAATATAAAAATACACATCCGTCTTGCGTAATGGGTGTAAGCAAATTATAGCTGTCTAATATTACCACATTAAAAGATATTACTTTTATGGTGACTTTAGTAGACATTTTTTTAGTGCAGATTTTTTGGATCACAGAAAAGAGTCATATACGTGTAACGGCTAGTTTATTAGAAATTATAGTAAAAAGGCTGAAGCATATTTTGGAAATTATCAATACAAAATTAACTCAAGTATTAGTAGAAATTATAGTAAAAAGGCTAAAGCATATTTTGGAAATTATCAATACAAAATTAACTCAAGTATATTCTTCGCTGAAAATATGTGTGATTTCGATGACACGGGCGTAATAACATAAATTACAAATTTTTGAAACTATCAACTACGAATCTAAACATTCCACAGAACCCCTTCTGTGGTTCCTTTCCAAATGATGGAATTTTATTTTTTTTCTTTATATATTTTTTTAAATTTTGATGTGTAGACTACCCACTTATCATAAGGGGATAGGCATAGTCAAATTTAGAATGAAAAATCGTTCTATTTACTTTTATGTATTATTGCTATTGTAACATAACACTCATATGAGTATGACCCAGATCTAAGTTTATAATATTAATACATTTTGCGTGTATGTGTTCTGTGCCTTTGGAGCTTGGGACTTGGGTATATGTATTCTGTATGATTGATTGTCAATGTCAGTAGGTAATGTTATTTTATATTTGAAAATAGTAATTTAAAAATTTTCTAAAGTGCTAATCGCACTCCACATTGGTTGTGACCATTTCAAGGGATGAAACTCAGTTGTTTTCTAATATTTGCCTATGTTATTAATAATATAAGATAATTATTGTTAGAAATCGAAACTGTCAAACCGTGCATTTTTATTTTAGTGAGACTAGTCCATCGTTATGGTAAGAAAGATAAATCTATATGTTTTACACAGTAGTTACTTTTAAGAACCTTAAACTGATAAAACATTATTATTTTTGCAGGAACCTCCTCCTAGCGCGGGCACTAACTCCCCTGGTCTGATTGGAGCCGCACCGGCACTCATGCCGCCGCCTATGCTAGGTGGGATGCCTCCACCAATGCCCCCAGCTGTTGCAATGCCACCCGTTCCAGGATTGTCAGCCAACATGGGGCCTATTCCACCTCCTATGGGGTTTCCACCTATGATGGCACCATTCTCTATGCCACCACCGGGCTTTCCTCCATTTAAACCAGTAAATTATAAAAATTACTCAAATAAATCCATTCAGAACTTTTGTTGTATTTATTTCTATTATTACTTTAGATATTTAAGTTAAAATGTGATGCATATTTTATTTACAGGAATTAAGTGCTCCAGCACCTGAAATATCACCTATGGCTAATCAAAGTTGTCCATGGTCAGAACATAAAGCCCCAGATGGTCGAATATACTACTATAATTCTATAACCAAACAAAGTTTATGGGAAAAGCCAGATGATTTAAAATCTCCATCTGAAGTAAGTGGTAGTAGTAAAATCCCTAATTACTTACCATCTTGTTTGCTGTGTTAAAAACTTACTTGTTGCTATTTATTTCTAGAAATTATTATCATCCTGTGTTTGGAAGGAATATACTACTGATGCTGGCCGAGTGTATTACCACAATATTGAAACAAAAGAATCAAGCTGGGTTATTCCTAAGGAATTACAAGATATAAAGGATAAGATAACTGCAGAAGAAGCTGCACAGTAATTATTTTTATACTTTTTACAGTAAAGCATTTATTATCTGAACATTTTTTAACCAAATGGTTACTTATCCAAATTACTATGTGCTAATATGTTGAACATGTCTAATATGTACATGTGTATCTTGCATGTGTTTTGACTTGATAGTTGTTGTTTTCATGGGTATGATACCTCTTGAAAAATGTAAAATTATAAAAGTTATAATTTTGTTTTAAAATGCTTAAAGTGTGAGGATTACCACACACTTTACATTAGTATGTACTCTCTTGGCTACAAGCTTACGTTTTATGCTTAACTTATTTGTCATAAAAGATATAATAGTATTTATAAATATGGTTTTCATTTCCTTGTGGATAAATACGGTTGAATATATACAACTTCTAAATATTTTCATATCAACAGTGAAATAGGGTGGATAGAAACATTTTTAGATTTGAAATTTGAGTTTTACAATTTTTCTGGCTTTAAACATGAAAATAATCTTATTTTTCATTATGCACTTGCACTTCACTTTGTATATGTGCCATTTTATAAAATTTGAAAATATAATTATTAAAATTATTTGAATTGATAAATTCAAATCATAATTATTATTAAGGTCAGTTGTGGTTCAGGGGCACAGAGTGTGAGTGTAAAACAGAGGTGGGTTCAATCCCCGCATGAGAAGAAGATGAAATATTTATTTAAATTTCTATTTTAGCATGGTCTTGAGTTCTGCCGCTCAACTGATTTGGGGATTTGAATAACAGAGTGCCTTAACACTAGATTCCCTCTGTGTAACCTGATGTGTGCGGGATACAGTGTGAAGCTGATAATTATTATGGTTCTTTAATATTATTTACTCCATAAATCCAAAGATTTTTTACTTAATATTCTATATTAAGATCTATCAACCATCAATTGTTACCTATAAAATAACCTTTACCTTTTTTATTTATTTACCTTTTATCTCATGCCTTCGTGAATAATGTATAGTTCATTGTATTAATAGTATTCTAGTAAGATATTAGAAAATTAGAACTGTAAATAAGTCAGAAAATAAATTGATTTGGTTCTACCTGATTAAAGATCAAAAGATATACATGCATCCAAATTGCTATTTTTAGGGCAGTCCTTAATGCGGAAGTTCCTCCAGGTGAAGTGCCTCTTCCAATGTCACCAGCGGTACCAACTTCAGGCAGTTCAGCCCTTGATGAGGCAATGGCAAAAACTCTGGCAGCCATAGATCCATCTCTTGCTAATGCTATACCCATTCCTGAGGAGAGTAAGTACTAAATTTGCTATATTTTTGGTTATTTACTGACCTGAGGGGACCATTATATGTAAATGAAATTGGCTCTAGATCTAACTCTCACTCTTGAATGTGTTATTTCCAAGACTAACTTATATAAGAATAACTTTGCAGTAAATCCAGAAGAAATAGCTGCCCCACCACAGCCTAATGGCAATGAACCTGAACAAGAACTACAGTATAAAGACAAAAAAGAAGCTATTGAAGCTTTTAAAGAGCTTCTGAAAGATAGGGTAAGCTTAATTTTTTTTGTGTTATTGTTTTAAAACCATATTATGTAATTTTTGGTGAATCTTTTTTTATATATATTCGAAATTGAGATATATGCATCATTGTTATAAAGAAAGTTCTTATACTATTTTAAATACGAGTTCTTATATTATTTTAACTCGTATAATATGTTTTTTATATTATGTTCAATATGCAACTATGATGAAATATAAATGGTAATAATCTCGAATTTTTAACAAAATTACTTTAATTTTAGAATGTTCCTTCAAATGCAACATGGGAACAGTGTGTTAAAATAATTTCAAAGGATCCTCGATATGTAACATTTAAAAAGCTGAATGAGAAAAAACAAGCTTTCAATGCATATAAAACACAAAAGTTAAAAGATGAACGTGAAGAACAACGGTAATTATTATATTTATTTATAAGCAATGGTTTATTTAGAAACTTATCCCTACTAATTAGCTGTATATTATTTTTATGAAAAAAATCTCCCAATTGTGAGTTTGTATCACAGACGGTGGGCCCATACCATTCTCTATAAAATCGGCTAATAAATCACGGTTGTTTTCTGGGAGCCCCCTTAAATATTTATTTTATAGTCTTATTTAGAGTTTGTTACCACCAAACACTAAATAAGAGTATAAAATTTCACTGCCAATACTTACGACTCGATTTCGTGAACAAGGCGTGGCGAAACACATACATGAACAAGGCGACACACATAGACACTACCTTATGGCAGTGTGTATGTGTGTCGTTCTTAACAAATGGCGTTTTATTTTACACCTATAATTTTATTATTTATTTAGTTTGAAAAAATCACTTTTTCATTTTTGTTAAATTCTCTTTCGTTTTAATTGTATTACTATTTTATAGAGTAATTAAAACTGTGCTTTCATTTAAAATGGTAAAGATAAAAACACTCTGTAATAATTATGTAATCCCTCCAGAATTCTTTAGAAACTAAAGAAAAGAAGTGTTTTAATGGGATGTGTCTTAACACTAGATTTCCAGGTTCCCCCTGCTTTGTGCGTAATACAGTGTGATGCTTTAAAAATGTCATATTAAAAGGATTGCCAAACCTAAATCTTACCGAAATTGGTAAATTTGTTAAATATATTCATACCTAACTGGTTGGATAATATTGTTTTTTGCTTCATAATGTATACCTACACCTAGCAAGGTAGGTAAGACTATTAATTTTAATATCTATCCTTTTACAGATTAAAAACAAAAAAGAATAGAGAAAGTTTAGAAGAATTTTTATTGAGCTGTGAACGAGTAACGTCACTCACCAAATATTACAAATGTGAAGAAATGTTTAATAACCTTGAGGTGAGGAGTGAAATATTTATTTACGTTTATATTTCCATTTCTCCTATTTGGTGTCGAGGCAAAGCGCGGCGTTGCCTCCAGAATTCAGCAGGAAGTGAGAAACGGAGTGTATTAACAGTGTGAAGCTGATTTTTTTAAAATATTATTTTTCCTCAATATGAAATAACACTAAAAATATTTTTAAAACACTTTTTTTTCACATTTAATATTGTATAGAGAACAACTTAAGATAAGTACATATATGTTGTTTTAATTATTGCGAATGTTTTATAGAAAATCTAGAAAGATAGTCCTCAATAATGTTATTACAATTTTTTTAAATGAAATAAATTAACTTATAGATATGGCGCTGTGTTCCTGATTCAGATAGGCGAGATATCTATGAAGATTGTATTTTCACTATAGCTAAGCGCGAGAAAGAAGAAGCCAAGGCTTTAAAAAAGAGGAATATGAAGATGTTAGCCCAAGTAATTGTCTTTAAATACTAGTATTAAAATGTATAATAAGAAGCTGTAAGTAAAGTATTTATTGTAGTATTGCACATTGGAATTTACAAGTGCCTATGGTAACCTTTTTTTTCGTTGGAAAATGCATTTACACAGTATTTACTGACGGACGGTACTGTGGGGCTCACCGGTAAATCCTATACTACCCAATAGAACGGAAAGCCTCTCCAAAAAAAGGCGCTGCAGGAATGCTCGCGCATATAACACAAGCTCAGAGCTTAGTACAAGCGTCAGTCTCAGTTGATTGTAAACAATATTTTATATACCTGAACATACACCATTTTTTTGTATATTTTACATTATGTGGTATAAGAAATAATTTTATTATAAAAAAACTATGACGCACAGCCCTTAGGGTTCCCCGAGGTTTCTGTTAGGGCTTTCTGTCGAAATACTCGGTTATTGCTATTTAAAGCAATCATTATTTAACCACAAATATATAGTTTTCAGATTTTTCCCTGGACTAGTACTACCTATAGATGCTAACTACCAAACAGCAACTAGCTCCATGTAGTAGTTGGCAACCCTAGGTTACATCGAAATAATTAACTTGATCAAATATAACTAATAATGTTCCTGAATAAATTGACAAAATAGTTTTTTAAAAATAAAGTAGTAATTTCTGAGATTGGCACATTCAATTTAATTCCATTATAAGAATACAGTATATAATAATATACATAAATAAACAGGTGTTGGAGAACATGAATGAAATTACATACAGTAGTACTTGGAGTGAGGCTCAAGTACTGCTGTTGGAAAATGCAGCGTTCAAGAACGATGTTAGTTTATTGGGAATGGATAAAGAGGATGCTCTTATAGGTAAACGTTATTTATTTATTCAATACTTATCTAATTTTTTTTAAAAAGGTCGTTATGGTGCATCCACCGCAGTATTTAAAGCAGTTAAGCAGGATAGAGCCGATCCTTTTTATTATGTCTTGTTTATATTATTACCAAGAATATGATATATTACAAAACATGTACAAAATTAATTATTTTTACAGTATTTGAGCAGCATATTAGAAATTTAGAAGCTGAATATTTACAAGAAAGGGAGCAAATAAAAAAAAGAAATAAACGCCAACAAAGAAAAAATAGAGATAATTTCTTGGTAACTATATTAATTATTGAATAATTATTTTTTAATATAATGTATGATTTTGTAAAATGACAAATTATAGTAATCATAAACTTATAGTTAATTCATAAATATTTGCTTTCAATAGCATATATTATGTTCTTTGAGAAGCAGAGGCGATTTTCCGATATCCGTTAGAGAATGGGACATGAACGTTATTTTACGTTTTACTGTCGAAGTTACACCAACCATTATAGACTACGATAAAAAAGTAAAAATAAATGTACAGACATTGAATATGCTTTCGAAAATTGCCGTCCGTCAGTCTGTAAACGGAATAATTTTGATTGGGGTGTTGATTTTTAATTTTTTTTACTTTTTCAGTACCGGTAACATAAAGAGCGGCTTTTGGGTGGCGGTGTTTTGTGTAACTTTAAATAACATTATTTAGTTTGTTTCTATTTAATACAGGCGTTGTTGGATTCGCTGCACGAGGAGGGCAAGCTGACGTCGATGTCCCTGTGGGTGGAGCTGTACCCAGTAGTATCGGCCGATATGCGCTTTTCCGCCATGCTCGGTCAGTCTAGTAATACTAATTCTATGTCTTTGAGAGAGGACCAGACTAGAGTGGTGGAACTTAACACCGCGCTTTGTTTTGTTCCCAGAACGATGAAATGGAAATAGCTCTTTCCCCATGTAGGAAATACTGGTGCGCCATATATGTAGTATGAACACGATAAAAATAATATTAAGCATGTTCCTATAACTATTTCTGGAAAGATTTTTTAAAATTATTTATTGTTTAGTAAATAGACAATTTATTAACTAGACGTTGATTTTAGGGACTTTACGAACAATATTTTTTTCAAATAATAACAATTATATAATATTAATTTTATTCTAGGCCAAAACGGATCTACACCTCTTGATTTGTTCAAATTTTATGTAGAAAATTTGAAAGCAAGATTCCACGACGAAAAGAAAGTAATAAAGGAAATTCTGAAAGAGAAAGAGTTTGAAGTGAAGCCGGACACTACATTTGAAGAGTTCGCTACCGTCGTCTGTGAGGACAGCAAGTCCGCTTCGTTGGATGCAGGAAATGTTAAACTTACTTACAATTCCTTACTTGAAAAGGTATTTAATTTTACTTTATACAACTATTGAATTTTGATATCAAACCATATTATTATTTTTATTAACTTCACACTGTAACCCGCATGTATGTGTGGGCACTTGGGCCTTGAGCGTCTTTTTATTATTGTTATAATAATAACAGGAATAATTTACTGATGATTTTTTTAAATTAAAACCAATATTTGGGGTTCTTTAAAGACCATCATGGTGGAAAATGATTTGACTGTGAACACGTTAGATGTCGATCCGATCCCCACACTAAGGAATGATTTAATATATATAGATAATTATTTGCAATATAAAGCGCGATGTTTAGTTCCGCAACCCATTAAGTTATATCGATATGCCCTCAAAAACAGAGTGAATAGGTAAATATTAGACAAAACCGCATCAACGCTTCACATCACGTTTGCTGCGGTCAAACGCAAACATATTTCAGTATAAAAAAATCTTGAATTTGAGCAAAAAGCAAGCAATTTGATCAATACCTCTGACTGTTCTGCTATACGCAAAAAAACATGAAGCTGTTTTTGATAATTTTATATTTTATTTTAACCAGGCGGAAGCTAAAAACAAAGAGAAGGTGAAAGAAGAAACCAAAGCTCAAAAGAAGGTCGAGAGTGCGTTTAAGTGGGCGTTGAGCGCGGCGGGCATCGACCCCGCGCTGCCGTGGGGCGAGGCGCGCGCGCTGCTCGACCTCGGCACGCCTGACCTCGCCGCCGTGCCCGACGACGCCGAGCGCGCGCGCCTTTACAAGGTGGGTTTTTGTTGCTACTGTAGTTCAAGGTCTCTCCAGTACGCCACCTGGGTGTTGTCATTGATACTGTTAATAGACGGCTGCGTTCCTGCCTCCCTCTTGGAATCAAACTGGGCCTCTATAAGACGTACTTCAGGGCACATCTGACGTAGGCGGCCCGATGGATGGTGAATATCCGATTTGGCGCCGACACACAAAATTCTGATCCTCTTATAAATTCTCATATTCCTTGAAAAGTGACTTGAATATTCAGGTCTCTGGATTCAAGCTTAAATTATATATCTTTACCAGATTGACGAAGAAATACTTAAAAGCATATTTCTTTTTATATATTTTTAAAATCTTTTTGTGTTGCGATAAACAGGATTTCCAACACGAGCAAGAGGACAGCTGCCTCCACTACCACCACCCGAAGCCGCGCAAGTCAAAACGTTCCAAGAAGAAGAAGCAAAGGTCGCGCTCCCCGTCCGCCTCGCGTTCGCCCTCCCCCTCTGCCTGTCCGTCCGCCGCGCCCGCGCCCCCTCCCGCAACCTCTCCGCCGCCCGCCGCGCCCGCCACTCCCGCCTCACGCGCCTCTCGCGCCTCGCGTTCCGAGCATAGCGCCACCGGCTCCGAGGACGAGGCGAAGAAACATAAAAAATCTAAAAAGAAGCATCGCAAACATTCGCCCCCACCGGTGAGTTCTGTTTTTAAGATAATAATGTACTTATGACTTATGTAAAGGAAATTTTGAATTTTTATACATATATTTTTTTATTTGTTTACAAAATTTTTATTAAGTGACGTGATAACGCATAGCCAAAACTACTGAAAGTAGAAAACTGAAATTTGGCCCGTTGGCGAGTGCAGGGGAAAACTAAGAATATACCTCGGAATTATTACTTCGAAAATTTTACGGGAACTTTTTATAAATCACGCAAATGTATGTATTTTAATAATAATATATTTTGTCGCAGAAATCTCCGACACCGGAGGATTGCGCTATGTCGGATGAAGAACCGGTGAAACACAAAAGCAAGAAGACAAAACGCAGCGCCCCCAGCTCTCCCGACCAAACTGAAATCGCACACAAGCCTAAGAAGAAGAAGGAGAAGAAAGAAAAGAAAGAACGGTGAGAATCATATTATATTGTGTGATTCTTCCAAACATAAATTTAATTTTAAATAATCAAAACAAAAAAAGCGCCTAGAATACGCGAATTAGGAATACCTAATAAGATAACGGTTTACTTAATAAATATTTTTCAAAATTAGAATCATGTGAATTTTACATTACAGTGAGGCGTGGAGTAGTGATCATTACGCGCAAGACTAATTTATTCCGTGAGACTTACAATTTATTCATATAATAATGCGAATCTTTTTGCACTCGCGTTTTCACCATACAAGTCACTTCTGATATAAATAATATTAAATCGATCACTGGAATTTTAGTTGACGTATAGATATTTTAACATTTATATGTAATAGCGAGAGGAGCGCGGGCTCGGCAGCGTGGAGTGACGCGGAGCTGGAGTCGCGGCGCGCGGCGCTGCTGGCGCAGCTGCACGAGCACGAGGCCGACTGACGCCGCGTCACGCACGTGCACATCTTCAACCGGTATCCCGCGCGCGCCGCCCCGCCCCCGCACCTCGAGTACTGCTACAAGAAGCTCACCGTCGCGCCCCCCAGCTCGCCGGAGGCCGACCTCGGCAAACACTACAAGTACCCGCCCCCCACGGCGACTGTCACGGAAAAGGATATGTCGAAGAAGAAGCTTGAAACTCCGTGTCAGTTGCCGCAGCCCAGTCCCCCCTCCACGTCGGAGGACTGCATCAGGCAGCCGCTAATATCGCCCATGTCGAGTACGGCCTCAGAAAACTCTAACCAATAAATTTGTATTATTTCAACTCATTATTTGGTAACGATTACTAAAGCATTATTATAAATATTGAGGATGTCTGTTATTACATTATGTATCGCCAATATTAATATTTTACTATTTTGTATTTGCTTTTTATATTATAATTATAAGGTATATAAATAAATTAAACCAGAAAATATGCCATACAATTTTTGTAGTAACTATGATTTGAAAATAACAGTAACAAGATGGAATATTTTGTACATATTGCATGAGTTATTGTAGATCTGTTTTAATACTAGAATATAATGAATATGGATTCATACCTAGCTTTCTACTTGTTTATTATAGGTCCATGTTCCGTATTTTTACTGTAAGTTTTAAATTGTGTTATGTCACAATATACAGGGTGGAAGAGGCAGCGCTTCTTTTATTGAAACTGCATATAGGGTAATATATTTCAAACCCAAACCTAAGAAATTAATCAAGGTACCTCAACAGTTTGGACGTAGGATTTTTTTTCATTTCACGATTTTTATCCATACCTGTATTTCGTGTGACGCACATATACGTGTGCGACGTTTCCGATTTGACAGGTAAGTGTGTGCGTGCTTATGTTATACTTTACAAATGGCGTTTTATTTTAAAACGATAATTTTATTATTCATTTTGTTTGAAAAAATAACTTTTATATTTTTGGAAATTATTTTTTTTCCGAATTATATTAGGCTTTTATAGAGTAGTTAAAACTGTGGTTTCATTTAAAGTGGTGCTGACAATTCCACCCTGTATATAAATTAAATAAAACAGTGTCTGTTCTTAGAGGAGCTACATAAATCAAAGATAAATACATGTTTCATGTTATTAGGTTATGTTATCAATATACATACATATATAAGGGGTAAGCTTGTAGATTACTAAACTGGTTCTAGATGAGACATATTAGATGTCATATTTTTTTTACTCAAAATAAAATACGTAAATATCTCGCATTAGTTTTGTTTTACTAAATGACCATTTCTCTTACTCTTTCGAGTCATGAGCTTATCATAAATATCGTCGCGTCATTCCACGATGACCACATGACTGCTAGTTACGCAGTATATTGATAGTGTTATTCCTTGAATTTAGATGAGACCTTACATATGTTCAAAGATATGAGAGCCAATACATTGATCTTTGAGGATGTCAAAGTCAAAATATCTTTATTCCATAAAAATGCTTAACATTCACTTGGACATGTCATAAAAGATAAAAAAAAAAATGGAAAACAAAATAACCAAAAAAAATGTGCAATTTTGACTTGAAAAAAGCCCGTTCAAATGGTTGAGCTCATGAGAAGATACAGGCAAAGAAACTCATGGCCACTCTTTTTAAATGCCAACATTTGTTATAAATCACAATTAACAATTTTAACTTAGAAATAGAGCAACTCATTTCCAAACATCTTTATCGCGAACATAATCTTTAACAGAGTAATAAGCTTTTTGGCAGAGCCTGTGCTTTACCACTTTTTTAAATTTGTTCAGTGATAAATTAACCACGTCGTTTGGAAGTTTGTTATAAAAGTGTATACTTTGACCTACGAATGAGTGAGACACTTTATGGAGCCTAGAGAAGGGCACAGCAAGCTTATTTTTATTTCTTAAATTATATTGATGGAGGTCACTGTTTTTATTAAATTTATTAATATTCTTATGCACATATACTAAGTTGTCGTAAATATATTGGGAGTGTAGTGTGAGGATGTTAAAGTCTTTAAATTTATTCCTTAGTGACTCCCGTGGACCCATTTTATAGACTGCTCGGACAGGCCGTTTTTGGAGCACAAAAATGGTATCTATGTCAGCGGCACTACCCCAAAGTAATAGGCCGTAAGACATAATGCTATGAAAATAGCTGAAGTATACTAAACGCGCGGTGTCAACATCGGTCAGTTGACGAATCTTGCGGACAGCATACGCTGCCGAACTAAGTCTACCAGATAAAGTTTCTATATGCGGACCCCATTGTAACTTAGCATCTAATGTTATACCTAAGAAAACCGTTTCATTAACTACTTTAAGTTCCTTATTGTTCATCAAAACCCTGGTTTCTACTTGTTGAACATTCTTAGTAAAGAACCTGATACATTTAGTTTTACTACTATTTAAAAGCAAGTTATTGGCACTAAACCAGTGCAATATCCTAGAAAGAGCATTGTTTACATCGTCAATTTCCAATTGCTGTCTATTAACCTTAAAAACTAAAGATGTATTTCTGCAAACAACACCATTTCACAGATATCTCTCATAAGGTGAGGTAAGTCATTAATGTACAAAAGGAACAAAAACGGACCCAGAATAGAGCCTTGTGGCACCCCCAATGCTACAGGTGACCCGTGTGATAGTTTCCCGTTGACATTTACCTTTTGAATCCTATCACTTAAATAAGAAGTGAGAAGATCCAAAGCAATGCCTCTTATACCATAGTGGTGTAGCTTCCTGATAAGAGTTTTATGCTGCACACAATCAAATGCTTTGGATAAGTCACAAAACACCCCAAAGGCATCACGTGACTCCTCCCAAGCCGCGAATACACTCTCTAATAATTTGACCCCAGCATCAGATGTTGACCTTCCACGAGTGAAACCAAATTGACCTGTGTGCAGTAATTTATTTTTATTAAAATAAGTAAGAAGCTGACTGAGTATCAGCTTTTCAAAAATTTTACTAAACGTAGGTAGTACTGAAATCGGTCTGAAATTTGTGGGGTCTTGCGTACTACCTGATTTAAACAATGGAGTTATTTTACTATATTTCATCAAATCAGGAAACACTCCACAATCAATACATCTATTAAAAATTGTAACTAAATCAGGAATCAAAATATCAATTAAAGAATTTATGATATTAACTGAGACACCCCACAAGTCGGCTGTCTTTTTCATACTAATTGAAAGATTTCATACTAATGTAAAAGAGAGTTCAAAGTCGAGAGGCTAAAGTAAAAAGGTGGATGAAGTAGATTCGAAACCATTTATGTTTCGAATCTACTCCTTAACAATAGCCTAGAGCCCTAGAAAATTAAGTTGCTAATTTTACTTTGAAGTTATAAGATCACCTTTGTCTCAGGAACACTTGAATATATCTTATTGAAATTCCAACCAAATGTCGACACTATAAAAAGAATCAAAATTAATAGGGTAGTTACTTCCGGTTGACCTAGATTTATGAAATTAGGCACCTAACATCTACAAGTAGTACTAGTTTGAAAACTATATTTATGGTTAAATCTTAAAAAATAATAGCCTTAAATGGGGGTCTAAATTTAATATTAAAGCTGCTAGTTCAAATGAAGAGTAATGAAAGGGCTCTGACTAATCTAAGCTTGAATTGCACAAAAAAGTCGAGACCTCTATTTTTTGTACGGAACCCTCGGTGAGCGAGCCCGACTGTATCTATTATTGACGCTTTATTAATAACTATATTACTCTTACGTGGTTTGAGGTGATTATAGATCCGATTCTCGTTGAGGGAATTAATTATTTTAATTTGCATTGGTAAGAAAACAAAGTGCGGCGATGAATTCTGCACCTCAGGGTAGCTTGTACGTATACAAGCGTTTAAACGGCCTATAATGATAACGGCTAGAATGATTAAAAACATACATCTTGCCGTAGATAATTTATTAATCTACGCCAGTTTGAATTTGTGTCACAATTCACAAATGTCATATTCATTTCTTATAACTATTTACATTAAAAACTCCCGAAAATAAACGGCAGTGTTAAACAACAAGATAACTTGGCTTTAATAGAGACAAACAACAAATTTAGATAATAACAATTGTGCTAATATCTGATTTATACAAACGTGGGCATTGGTCAGTTTATTAGAGGATGAATTTAAAATATGATTACCTATTTGGCAAAAATTGTAAACTTGGTAGCATTAATCTTTCAGAATATTGTTATTTTTACTTCGTCTATTGGGCGAGTTATCGTTTTAACTGTGTCAATTATAATATCATTTGTATATAGTAGTATAAAATATGTTGTATTATTTCTTCAAATCATCTATGAAGACAATATAAGTATATTTACAGAAGACTTACCAGGCTTAATAGATAATATTTCTGATGCATTTATTAATTATTGTTATTGTTTATGTAATATGACCTCAGCAATGGGTAATGAAGTGAATAGCAAAGCATATTATATTTTTAGGAATGTCAAGCTTTCAATAAGTAGTATGCTTTTCATAATTTATGAAGTTTTATCTGGTTTTAAAAATGCCATTATATTTTTGGGTGATACATTGTGGCTTGTGCTTACTTTTGTGCCTTTACACCTCCCAGACATAATAAGTGCATTATTTCAATATATAAAAGATGTTATTGTAACCAGCACAGTCAATGCCTACATGGCATTGTTGAGAGTCACAAATTTTTTATCAGATGTCCCATTGGAATCTTTTATGGGAATCTTGCTGACAATGGTAATTGCTCGTTCATGTATACATTTTAGACAAATAATACAATTTCAGATTACAAATGTATACTGGATCTCAGTTACAAAAATAACATACTTATATTATGTTATATATCATTATATGACAAACTCTGAAGTGAGAATGATAACTCGAATAGCTGGAGGACAACCTATAGTTTCAAGAGATCTCGACTTACAATTAGGAAATGAAAATGAAGATGATCCTGCAAATGCTGCTGATGCTTTATGTGTAATTTGTCAGGAGAGACAAAAATGTGTGTTAACATTACCCTGTCGCCATGTTTGTCTGTGCACTGAATGCTGTATGCGTCTTTATGGTTATCAACGCACCTGTCCTATTTGTCGAACTTTCATATATCATTCTGTGACTGTGTATTTATGATATAGAGTAAAATATTTTTGCACAACCATTCCTAATACAAGTTATTTTGAGGCAATTTGTTATAGATTTAAGGATAGAAGGTATGATTAATATAAAACATCTCAGAATTTGATATTAAATGTATTTGTTAAATTTCGTTTTGTGTTTTATTTAGATTAAACTGAACACACTTTTGTTCAATATGTGATTTCACAATTTTTTTTACAGAATTTAAAGCTTCTAGTCTTTAAACACTTATTAATATATATTATATAATTTTATTATTCTAGTCTCCTAAAATCACTCATTACATAATTTTCAAGACCATTGGTATGTCTAAGAGAGTTGTGCTGTCTTAAATTTATGTTTAAATCCTTAAAAGTAATATTAACATCTTTGAAAGCATTCAAAGTAAAGACTGCTGTTATTAACACAAGGAACCCACATATACAACCTAAAATATCCTGAGTTTTCATATGCTCCCATTCCTTAAACAGTATTCCTGATGATATTATAACTAATACTGTAAACATTACATAGTAAACAGGTGTTACAACACTTGTATTAAATATGTCTAGTGCTTTATTTAAATAATTCATTTGTACCATTATGCAAATTATTGAGATGATCAAAATTAACCAGAAATAGTAATTTGCAAAATTGTTCACTCCTAGAGTTATGCTTTCTTTAATTGCTAGGGCAACACCCTTACAAAAAACCACAGTTAAACTACCTATAGCAGAACAAATTAATAGATATACACCTATATTAGTATTACCAAACTTTGGAACAAAAATTATCTTAAGTATTAAACTCATAACTAAAATTATAAATATATATGATAAAAAACTGTAATTTGTTAATTTATCACAGAAGTCTGAGAATTTGTTAACTTCTTCTTCCTTTGGTGAATGTATAACAAAGACAACTGAACCAACAATGCAAAGAAAACAGCCAATCTGAAACATTTTATTAACAACTTAAACATTTTGTTAGCTTTACATGGTACCCTGCACATGTATAGCAGGGCACTTAGAATCTAGTGTTAAAACTCCATTCTCCACTCTGCCCAATTCTCAAGAAATTCCCAGTTGAGTAGCAGAACTTACACTACAATTTGTCTTATTACCAGAGCAAAGAAATGAAATAAAATCATTTCCCTGAGTAGGAATCGAACCCAGTACAGTCATATTTACAGTCAGATGATGTGGCATCGCACCATAAAGGCCACAATATATATGCATGTTTCATAGTACAAAGTAATGATATATTTTACAATATAAATACTTTTTGGATGAGTAAGAATTAATCCCTTTTTAAATAAATAAAAAAAACTAATATTCCTGACCTTTCCAATAAAATTTAGGTTTTCTTTAAGGAGGTTTGAAGAGAGTATTGCAGCAACCAAAATACTTAAAGCACCCAATGGTGTCACTAATGCTGCTGGTGCAAATGCATAAGCTAAGAGATTAGCTGCTTCGCCTATGCCCACTGTTAAAAAAAAAAACTTTATAAAACTTGTGTAAATGGAAGCGAATGTAAATGTATACATTAAAAAAGTAATTTACTTGTTATTAACCCTAACCACCACAGCCAATGCTTTAAATAAGCATAACCACCTGCCGAAGCTCGTATGTTACCTAAGGCATTAATTTTTTTTAGAGCCAATTTTTTTATAATAAAACTAGACCCAATAAATACACTTGAGGAAATGGCAAGACATAGTCCGGTTAAAAAAGAGCTACGATCATAATGTTGAACAGCCATCATTCCATTGTATTTTTTAAAATATAGTAAATAGATTTAGATATTATGATCATGGCTAATTTGCTATTGTTTCAACATCAGAAATATTTTTTTTGATAAGATAACTATACATTACACAAGAATAATGTATGAGTTTATTTATATTAATAAAATTCAGGAGATATCTGTCATCATACGTTGATACTTGACAATTGACATTGACATATCAAATATATTACATAGATAATACTACAGAGAGATTTAGTTAAATGTAAATATTGTTATTTTTTTTATAGGCGAAGTCAGTATTTTAACTGGATCTCTTTTTAACATGCATTGACCTATTGTGTAATATAGTCGGAACGCCATAAACAAAGAACCGAACCGAATAAATCGGCATGGTAAACACAAGTTTGCATACACTTAGCATAGCCCTTATTTTGTCTATTTTCACTGTATTTTCTTTGTCCTGATTTAGATGCTCATTCCGCTCAAGTGTCCGTGCCTCTGAAATATCATAACAGTTTTGGCGGACTATAATAATGAGCGAGTTAAACATTTAGTTTTTCTCAACTTAAATAATTTCAGTATTAAATACTTCAACTTCAATAAAAAAAATTTACTGTCTGGCGTCGTGAGATGCTTACGTGGTTTTTTTTTGATTTTACGACACTCATGTTTCAGTTTAAATACCCCCTTAACACAAGGTTTATGGACGTGTCTTATATACCTACTCTACGGCACCCGTGAAATTGACGGGTGAATAAAAATGTGCATTTCTTTTTATAAAAACTTTTGCACGAGTTAACTATTAATTTCACAAAGTTTGGCTTCAAGTTTATATAAATCTGAGGAAAACAATGTTATCTTATTATTATTTTTTCGGGTTTTCGCAGTTCGCGTTTGTTTTATCGAATAGTACAAATTAAAGTTATTTTTCGAGTAAGCACCTTTTGATCTAGCAGAATGATTATAAAAATCTGTTGTTATATTTCTTGGTCTAAATATGGTTCCGCTAATATTGACAAACTCATATAAAGATTGTGACCTTCGGGTTTCATCTTTCTCCAAAAAAGGAAATACGTTTACAATATATTTTGATTCGATGTTAACTACTAACCATATATAGCGTACGCCCGCATCGAGGTTTCGGCGGACTGTTAATGAAAAATCACATGAAACCTGGCTGTTATTTATAAATTGTTTGTAATCGATCTATCTTTGATTTTTTTTATCGAAACATATAGATTTTCAAATTTCAGTAAATTTTTCTTCGTTATATTGTTGTGAAGAAAGAGGATCCCATTTTTATCGACCATAGGAAGCTTCCAACGATCTCGTTTCATACGTGCCCCGAACTTACACGGTTTGTGATTCTCCAGTCTGGTTTCAAGACACGACGTACCTCAGTTCAGTGCGATATTTTATATGTTGCGTTATATGTTTGTTGATTATTATACTGACAGCGCTAAGCATGGGATGTGGATTCCATGCTTAACGCCATGCCATAATATTTCTATTGGCATGGGCAGTAGGCTTAACAATCACCTTGAAAAGTATACGGATGAGCGCTCTACCTTTAGATTACATTACGGACCCTTTACATTCTGGGATGTACTGGGAAAGCTGATCCCTTCATCCGCATAGTCAGATCAAAAAGAAATGCGCATTTCCGGAGGTATTCATCCTCATTCATCTCGAGGATTTTATTAAATACATTATTACATCTTCTGGATTTACGCAGATTGCTAGGAAAAATAGCAAGTCGCAACAATAAGCGGAGACTCTCTATAACAACCACAACTCTTTGACGTCATCTTTTTGAAAAATATAACACAGAGATAAAAATTAATAGTTCCGTAGGAGATCAAAATAAAACTCAGGCAATACAATCCACTTTAGTTTACACTATCGCGGTGCGATTGAGATAACAAATTGGAAACGGAGAGATTGGCATTTTTTCACTCTAGTATCTCCTACTAGATGAATAATGTGACGAACAAAGCAAAAATAAAAGGAAAAAAAATAGGAGGCTTAGGAAAAAAAACAATATATCACATTCTTTGAAAGAAATGATTAAATTGGTTAAACTCGATCAAACGGTTTTCGAGATATTTCATTGTAAAGTTTATATTCCGTCAAATTGACAGATTTCATAAGCCTAATGTTAAGTTTAAATATCAATATATCGCTATTTGAACTTCACAAAAATACTGGTTTTACAGGCATAAGCATTAAGCATGAATAAGCATTAAACAGGTCACAAGTCACAACACCACTACAACACTAGTATATAGTGTTCCTTCATCCTTGCACAAGTCACAACACGTTTTTCCCGCCAATTATAGTAACGTTGCTCTACTCTACTATAATAGCACATTCGTTTTTAATTTTTTTTTTATTTTATTGTCAAGTTCGAGTTAAAATTTGAAAGAGATTTTGTTTGTATTTTTATATTGTGAAAACAATAAAAAACATAATTGAAGTGTTAAAGTAGATGTTTTATAATTATATATATATATATTAGTAAATTTTAGTAGATACCTAGCTTGTTCTCAAAAAACATACAAAACTTTGATATTCACATTTGTATATTCCTTGAACTAAACTTTGTACTTGTACAAGTGTATTTTGCTTATATTGCTCGTAGTCTAATATCGTCGTTCAACTATCACCTACTACTTAAAACTTACGATAATGATGGTTATCAACAACATTATTAATTCGATACGCTAAAGTTAACGCTTTTTACTTGCATAGAACGCTTTAAATAAACATGTAAGTAAGATTTTGATCATTATTACATATTTTCATCAAATGCTTGTTACAATTATATTAATATGTTCTTGATTGTCATCTTTATAAAAAAGTTCGGTAAAATAAGTGGTTTGATAGTGAAAATACTCTGTCTTTAGCTTTTATAAATATTTTAATCTTTGTTGGTTTACAAACATCTTAAAAGCAAATTTAGTTGGTGTTTAAATTTCTTTACACAATTTTATAAACCATTACTGAAGCAATAGTTTCAGTATAATCTTAATATAATAATCTAGGAACATTTAAGAAATTATGATGAATAAACATAAAGGCAAGCTCTTTGTTGTCAAGAGGGGTGAGTAAATGTAAAATATAGTTTATATTTCATTATTGTCCATTAAATAAGTTTTTTGATTATTAATACTATTATGTTTTGTAGATGGAAGAATGGAGGAAGTACATATAGATAAAATAACTTCTAGAATAAAAAAATTATGCTATGGATTAAATAATGACTTTGTTGATCCTGTAAGTATAAAACTTGTACAAAGAATATGAATTCTTGCTCAATAATTATTTAGAAACAGTATAAAAACTTGAACAGCACAACTTAAATATACCCATGTGACTAATAAGCCGTTCATTCTTATCATATATGCTGAAGTCCTTGTAATCATTGCTGTTACAAGTTTTTCCATAGTATGATTCTCTCTCTAGGATTATTTTTACACATTAGTGCTTCCCAAATCTGAATAATACAGGACCCACCCATATCTCTTTGAAACCATTTGTCCATTTCTATCCTTACTGTTGAATAACACTTAAAAGATATGAAAAAATTCTTGTTGTTATGTATTTTATTGTAACATTTATCTTTTACAATAGGTAAGCATAACATTAAAAGTAATAAGTGGCATATATTCTGGTGTAACAACTGCTGAGCTTGATAATCTAGCTGCTGAAATTGCAGCTACTAAGACCACAGATCATCCCGATTATGCCATTTTGGCTGCCAGAATAGCAATATCCAATTTACATAAAGACACCAAGAAGAGCTTTTCAGGTACTTTGACTTCCTAATGTTTTATATTTATATATATTTATTATTTTACTCACTCTGGATCTGTAAGAGATTCTGGGATACTTGAAGGGAAAGATATATTTTAATATAATCATATTTAACTTATTTTCTATTCCCTTCTCTTGTAAGATTGAGCATTGGAATGGAATATTTTAATACTAGGTACTCAGGGTACTGTCAGGGTACTGCCAAATATTTTTGATGCTGATGATTATTTTCAGCTTTACACTGTATTCTGCACATAGCGCGGTCGGCAGAGGCAATCCTGGAACCCAGTGTCAAAACACTCCTACTTTCCGTTCCTGAAAGCATTGTATGTTGAGTGGCAAAATTCAACGCTGTGCTTTGCCTCATTACCAGATTGAGGATATGGAACTATTAAATATGTCATTTCCTTGAATGAGAATTGCACCACCAAACTGTCGCATTTACAGTCACACACACACACTTGTGCCACAGCTGGCCTCATTTTTACCGAATATTTTGGTAATTATATTTTAATTGATATATCTCCTTTCAGCCGTTATAACAGATTTGTATAATATCATAAATCCACATACAAAAATGAGGACACCAATGATATCAGAATACCATCACAACATTATCATGAAAAACAAGGACAAATTAGACTCTGCTATTGTTTATGATAGAGATTTTAAATACAATTATTTTGGTTTCAAAACTTTGGAAAGATCATATTTGTTGAAGATAAACAATAAGGTATTTTTTATTGTGTAATCTTAAAATCCACACTACAACATTATTTTTGGCTTTAAAGATAAATTAATTTCACTTGATAAAGACATTAGATTTTTGTGTAAAATTAAAACTTAATTGGTTAAGGCACGTGCACGTGCGACTCAAAGGTTTAATACCTCAGTCTCATAAGATTAAGCATAGCAATGAGGTCTATCACTAAAGATCTCATGTCTTGAAAATTGGGTGTAAAGTGTGAAATTGAATTTCTTAACACTGGATTCTGAAAATGTTTAGAACTTAAGAAACTAATTATACAGAATATTATTTATCTGCAATATTTCATGGCATTATGACTGGTATTTTAGGTAGCTGAAAGGCCTCAACACATGCTTATGAGAGTCTCCATAGGCATTCATGGTGAAGACATTGATAGTGCAATCAATACTTATAATATGATGTCAGAGAAATATTTTACACATGCAAGCCCTACACTATTCTCAGCAGCCACACCGCGGCCGCAGCTTTCCTCCTGCTTCCTTATAGCTATGAAAGACGATAGCATTGAAGGTATTTTTGATACTTTAAAACAATGTGCATTAATTTCTAAATCTGCTGGTGGCATAGGTTTACATACACATTGCATCAGAGCTCAGGGTTCTTACATAGCTGGCACTAATGGGGTCTCGAATGGTCTAGTGCCAATGTTGAGAGTGTATAACAATACTGCCAGATATGTAGATCAAGGTGGAAACAAACGTCCCGGTGCATTTGCGATTTATTTAGAGCCTTGGCATGCAGACATATTTGAATTCTTGGATTTAAAGAAGAACACGGGTAAGGAAGAAATGAGAGCTAGAGAACTGTTTTATGCCTTATGGATACCAGATCTGTTTATGAAAAGAGTAGAAAAGGATGAAGTTTGGAGTCTCATGTGTCCTCATGATTGTCCTGGCCTCGCTGACTGCTTTGGAGAGGAATTTGAAGAACTATATGCCAAATATGAAGAAGAAAAACGATTTATAAAACAAGTCAGAGCTCAAGAGTTATGGAAGTCAATTATAGAAGCCCAAGTAGAGACTGGTACACCATACATGTTGTATAAGGATGCTTGTAACAGAAAGAGTAATCAAAAAAATCTTGGCACTATTAAATGTAGCAATCTTTGCACTGAGGTTGTGCAATACACTTCAGAAGATGAAGTGGCAGTGTGCAACCTTGCTTCCATAGCACTTAACATGTTTGTTGAAAATAATAGATTTAATTTTAAAAAATTAAAAGAAATCACAAAGATTGTAACTCAAAATTTAAACAAAGTTATTGATGTTAATTTTTATCCTGTCCCTGAAGCAAAAACTTCAAATATGAGACATAGACCTATTGGTATTGGTGTTCAGGGCATGGCAGATGCGTTTGTGTTGATGAGAATTTCTTACGAAAGTGAGAAAGCAATACTTCTCAATCAACAAATATTTGAAACAATTTATTATGGTGCATTAGAAGCTAGTTGTGAATTAGCTGAAAAAGAAGGTGCATACAGCACATATCAAGGGAGTCCAGCAAGCCAAGGTATCCTCCAGTATGATATGTGGGACAAAACTCCTACAGACCTTTGGGACTGGGCTGCCCTCAAAGAAAAGATAGCAAAACATGGTTTGCGCAATTCTCTATTGATAGCTCCAATGCCGACTGCCTCTACTGCACAAATTCTTGGCAACACTGAATCTTTTGAACCCTTTACATCAAATATTTACCAAAGAAGAGTCTTATCTGGAGAATTTCCTGTAGTGAACCATCATCTTCTGACTGATTTGACTCGGGCTGATTTGTGGGATGAAGATATGAAAAATCTTATTATATACAACAATGGATCTATACAAGAAATTGAAAAAATTCCTAAAGAAATAAGAGATTTGTACAAAACCGTATGGGAGATTTCACTGAAAACATCCATACAGATGGCAGCTGATAGAGGAGCTTTTATAGACCAAAGTCAATCTTTTAACATACATGTTGCTAAACCTAACTATGGAAAACTTACGTCGATTCATTTCCACGCTTGGAAAATGGGTTTAAAAACAGGAATGTACTACTTACGCACAAAACCAGCAGCAAATGCTATTCAGTTTACTGTAGACAAAGGTAAAATAACGAACGGACAAGCAGAGAAAGACGACGCAAACATGTCCATGATTGCTTGTTCTTTGGCAAACAAAGATGAGTGCTTAAGTTGTGGTTCTTAGCCCTTGTTAATTTTATTTCTGATCTGTATTTTTTTTAATAATGTTAGTCAATAAGATTCAATTAAATAAATCATTTTGCAATTAAATGTTTGTTATTGTGGTTAAAGAATTTATTTATTTCTCAAAAGTAATTACATTTCACTTAAAGAGAAATACAAAACTATCTTAAATAAGTACATATTCATCAATGTAAGCGTTGGAATCAGCAAAACATGGTAAATAACAAAAAGGAAAACAATATCAAATACTCAACAGTATACATACACACATGTAAGTGAAATAGGGGGCATATGGAGATAATCTAGACATATTTGACCATGACCGTGATTCATTTTGTAGTTCATTAAAGATATCCTGTACTCTGTATAAAGTGTGTTTTTGTAGGGACCACTTTAAATGAAAGCACAATTTTCACTATTCTATAAAAGCCTAATATAATTAAAACAAAAGAATTTTTGCAAAAAAAAAAAATGTGTTTTTTTCAAACGAAATAAATAATATAATTATCGTTATAACATAAAACGCAATTTGTTAAGAATGACGCACACAGACACTAATTTATTAAAGAAACAACATCGCACACGTCTCATTTACGAAATCGAGTCGTAGGTATTTGGGGGTGAAGAACGGTTAGGTGTTTTATAAAAAAATATTACGAGATATTCTTTTCTCGTTTTGGTATGTTTTTTGAGAATAAAAAGTGGCAGATAGTTAACGTTTAGTAATATTTTTTGTAATAGTATGTGTTTACGTTATTGATATCGATTCGCAACTGCGTCACACGTAATACAGTATGGATAAAAATCATGAAATGAAAATAAATCCTACATCTAAACTGTTAAGGAATTAATTAAATTCTTTGAATTTGAAATATTTTACCCTATATACTGTTTCCGTAAAACAAGCGGCAATCGTTTCTACTTACGTATTCACTAGATATTTTAGCTCTCGATAGATTTTTTTTTAATAATATAAAGTAACATAAAAAGATCAAAGTGAATTTAATAATATGTTACCTGTTGATTGCTTATAAAAGTAACTTCAAATAGAAATTTAACATTTTACAAGCCAACTAAAATCATAGAAATGCTCAACATATTATAACAGTAATGTTAATTTCGTACACATTTTCAAAACTTACTCTTACTAAAAATTATTGTTGACTAATGCAACATATAAGACAAATTGTGAAACACCAATTAAGTACTTTTATTATCAAGCATTATTTTTCGTAGTGTATGGTCATGGTAAAAGTAGGTACTTATGACTAGTGAATTTTTAAAGATAAAACGAGATTTATATCTTCTACTATACATATATTATTATTATCTGGCACCAATTGTTCCAATTTTAATATAAACACAAAAATTTACAACTCTTATCATAATATATTTTAAATTAACACAAAATAAAATTGGAGATAAATATTAAATGAAATGTTAGCATTATTAATTTTTCTTGAAGCTTCTAAGTATCGGATGTATTATATCGACTGATTCATAAATGTCCTGTTTGGTTTTACCACCTGAAACAAACAATTTTTTAGAAAACATATAATGTAGCAGATCTCGTATTTTTTCTTTCCTTAGTGTCGAATAACACTTAAATAAAATATTTAAATATAAAATAAATACTTTGAATTTATTACGAAAATATGATATTATTATATATAATATTTTTATTTTTTTGATTATTTCGTTAGTAGTGCACATATACAGGGTGGAAGAGGCAGCGCTTCTTTTACTGAAACTGCATATAGGGTAAAATATTTCAAACCCAGAATTAAAAAAAATAATCAAGGTACCTCAACGGTTTGGACGTAGGATTTTTTTTTCATTTCACGATTTTTATCCATACCTGTATTTCGTGTCACGCACACATACGTATGCGACGTTGCCGCTTTGACAGGTAAGTGTGCGTGCCTATGTTATACTTTACAAATGGCGTTTTATTTTAAAACGATAATTTTATTATTTATTTTGTTTGAAAAAAAAAACTTTTTCATTTTTGAGAATTATTTTTTTCCGAATTATATTAGGCTTTTATAGAGTAGTTAAAACTGTGCTTTCATTTAAAGTGGCGCTGACAATTCCACCCTGTATATTTTTGTATGTTTTTAAAATAAAAACCTTAGTGTTTAAAAAAGCTTGTTCAATAAATATCCATAACTTACCAGTAATTACTAGTTTTCCATTAACAAATATCAGGAGAACAACTCTAGGTCGTATCATTCTGTATACTAAGCCTGGAAACAGTTCTGGTTCGTAGGATGCAAATTGACCATGTGCTTGTTGAAGAGCTTCCAATCTTACCGGAAACCTTAAATCTGCTGTCGCAATAAAATTTTGTATTTTAAAATTTAAGAATTTGGCCTGAAACAAGTATTTAAAATATTTATATCATAAAAATAAAATAAATAAGAAAATATTATTATTTAATTATTTCTAAAATAAAATTTAAAATACCTATTATAACAACGATAAATAAAAAAATATGCAGTTACCATTTTTTTAAGCATCCAATATATTTGAAATTTTTATAAACCTGTAATTATGATGGCTAATTACATTTTTAACAAAAAACTTAACAAACAAACACTCCAAATGCCAACATGCTGCGGAAAGGAGAAAGAATGACAGGGATGAAAAGAAAAGACAAAGTGTAAGGACAACATAAGAAAACAAGGTCCAGGTCATAAATAAAAAAAATAAATCATGTTCACGCTGCCTACCCTGCTGTGGGCGGGATACATCCCGCCCACAGCGGGGTAGGCAGGGGGAACCTATTGTTAAGACACTCCGTTCCCCACTTTCCGCCGAAATCTAGAGGCATGCATGTGGCGAAACTCAACGCCGCTCTTTGCCTCGACACCAGAGTGAAGAAATGAAAATATAAATATGAATAAATAAATTCATTCAGTGGGGATGGAACCCACAACCCATGTGCCGCTGCGCTACGACGGCCGCAGGTCCAGGACATACCTTTGAAAACAAGGAGATAAAAGTGGAAATGGGCAGGCCACATGATCAGAGTATAAATGGAGTAAAATAATTACACAATGTACCCAAGAGAAGGAAAACCGAAAAGTAGAAAAGGGGGGATGACAACATTACACAAGTTGTGGGAACAACATAAGGTATTTATGGTAAGGTATTATTGAAGGAGGCCCAGGATTACCAGGTAAATGGTACACACAAAAATAACAAAGTAATTATCTGAATGTAGGCTATAAAAAAAATTATACATCCAACAATATTCCTCCCTAATATTTACATGAATAAAATTTATTTAATTTTCCATGTAACTTTTAATTAAAAGCAACTTCCAGCTAATTGGAAAACAGTTTCTTTCAGTATTATAATTGCATTATTAATAGATCTTATTTGTCTAATTACCGGGAAACCCAACTTTTGTATGATTCTTGCAAACTTTCTAGCAGCAATATAAGAATCATGTTCATTTCTTGCACCTGTACAAACAATTTTTCCTGACCTGGAATTATTCAATACAGCATTGTGTCACAAAATCATAATTTTATATTATTATAAAACTAAATCAACAACAAAAACCTATTACCTAAAAACTAATGCTGTTGCCCGTGGCTCTAATATTTTCATGACCACACCATGGAATCGTGCAGGATTGTATTCGGAATATCTTGTTCGGCAATAAATGTCTAATAATTTTAATTCACAACCTAAACTCACTGTAGAAACACAGTTTCTGAAATTATTATATTTATACTGTTTATAATCAATTACATACATGCACGAAAACAATAAGGATTATATATGACAGTGTGTCAATTCATTCATTGTTGGTGCTGTGTGTGACCTAACTGCAAGAATATGTACAGTAGAGTATATAAGTAATATACACATATCCTCCCAGCTTGATGAAACTAATTTATCATTGCACCACAAAATAGAGGAATACTTCAAGTAATCATTTTCACAAAATAAATTATAACAATTGCAGTTAGAAGATCATGAACAGTCGCCAACTATATGCATTAGTCAATCTTTTAAATGCATATGAATAAATGTTTTTTTATTTTGCTAAAATAAAAAAAAATCCCTAAAATAATATATGAGTAATATTAATATTATAATATAAAAATTCCTCCAATATAGTAAAAATATTTAGTTGTTTATAACTGATCTAATTTTTTTACAGAAATTTAAAATCAATTTATCAAAATTAGATTCATATGTTTTACTAATGTAATATAAAATTAATTTATATAATACATAATAATAATATGAACATATTATATTTACAAATCTGTATTAAATAAATAGAGATGCTTGACCTCTATATAACACATTAAACATATTTCAATATCAAAACACTTTATCTTACAGATGAGAGAAATGAAATTGAACTTGAACCCACGAGAATCTCCTTAATTGTCAAATTTGTCTCACTGCCACTATACATAATAAAGTTTAATAAACTTACTGAAATTTAATACTGCTTTTTGCTTGACTAACTGCACTAGCCATAGGTATAATAGCACTCATACAAATGTGAGGATTTGACAACTGACTTTGAGGAGTAAATGACCTATTAGTAGGAGTATGTGTCACTTCTCCAGGTAAATGAGATTGCATCACATGTTGTGGAGTTGACGGTACACTTTCTGATGTTTTTTGCAATGGTGTACCAGATGAATTGCTTAATTTTTTATTCACTACATTGCCATATGTATTAGGAGGAGACATTAGATCATTTTCAACTTGTGTCCGTTTGCCTTCCATAGCCTGAAATATTATTTAAAATTTTGGACATTTTTAAAAATAATGACAATATTAAAAAAAACTTAATAAACAATTTGTAATTTAAATACCTCATCGTTTTCATGATTCCCTTTACTGTTCGTTAGCATCATGTCGGTTTAAAACGTATTATATGAGAGAAAGACTAAGCGTTTATTATTGAATTTATATGTTCGTGTTATTATAACAATTGACTATCACATAAGGCAAATAAAAAAGAAGTATCAATTACAATACATATTAAACATTTAGAAATAAATGTAAGAAAAATTCCAAATAAAGTTGTAATTTTTTATTAAATTAACTACCTACTAATAAGTTATAGTATAAACTTTAAACTATAAAGCTATATAAACGCATTAACAATTAGGTATGTATCAAGGAACATATACTAGGTATGTATGGAAACTGAAAATACTAATCTAATTGCTAATGTATTATGACAGGTGACAGCAGATACTTGAAGTTAAACACCACCACAGAACACATTTACTAATAAGTCCACATGCGAAAAAATAATGTACTCAACTCAAATGATACTTTCGAAAACTGAACTAAAAAAATAATCAACACCTATGTTATCAATTGCGAGTTATCTGCTTAATTCCTCGTGAATTTTTCATGGAACCAGGATTATTTTTTACCACAAGCTAATTTTAATCAAAAAAGAATTGTGTTGTTACTTTTAAATTGCTAACCATTCAAAAAAATTGGTTGTTATTTGCTTAATGTCTATGCTTGCCCACAAACGTACAATAATATTGTCAATAAAGTACGTATTATCAATAATATTGTGTGTGTGTGAGTGGCCGGTTTGTTAATATTATTGTATATTTCTAGAAATTCCAATTTTGCCACGATAACATCGGGGGAGGCAGGATTATTGTCAAAATTATTGTCGTGTGTGAGCGCTCGGCAATATTTTAGTTGAATAAAAGAATTCAAGGGGGGTGGACGCTTATGCTTTTTATTAAGGATGGACGGAAATAGTGTAAATCGCGAAGATAATCTTGATATTACTACTCTACTTATTAAAACATGGCAAACATATCCAGAGCTATGGAATACATTTATTGAAGCATATCGTGGTAAAGTTAAGAAAAATAATGCGTTATAAACGCTACCCGATATATATAAAAAATATAGATATGTTTTTAAATGATCCTCTTTTAGTAAAATTAGTTTCACGCAGCCTCCATATTGTCGTAGCAAAAACACAATTTCTAGAAATTCACAATAATATTGACAACCGGTTGCACATACACAATATACAATAATACGTACTTTATTGACAATATTATTGTACGTAAATGGCCAGGCTATCAGTCATACACTGTGGCGTGGTCACTCAACACAAGTACAAGCTACAAGGCTAAATTTGTCAAGTTGTCATTATGTGGTGTTATAATTGTTATATACAAATAACAGACTATAGCTAAGGTTAATATTATTTTATAATTGGTATACTACTACTCAATTACTTAACGACAAAGAGAACAAGAACGAGGAAAACAAGTAAAGAACAAGAAAACTTATAAAAAACACAAATACTCCAAAGTTATTAAATACAACCAGAATAAAATGATTAAATGTATTCTTTAATATTGATACACCATATTATGTATTGATTTTTATTTTCATAAAAAAGTATTTACGTAAAAATAAGAGTTAACTTAATTACAATATTGTGTCAAAATGCAACGAGAAGAGAAACAATTAGAAGCAACTCTACACGCAATATTAAACAGGGTAAATGATCTAAAAAGTGCTATTCAGGCGTTAATATCTAAACTAGAAAATGAATATGAAACAATCAATTGGCCCACATTTCTTGATAATTATGCTATATTATCTGGCCATGTAAGTATTCTTAATATTTTTAGCTAAGTTTCTGCGATCTATGTATATAATAATAGAGGCCAATCGTGGCGCAGGGGCAGAAAGTGTGATTGTAAAATCGACTGGTTATGGGTTTCATTCCCACTCGAGAACGCCACGCGGCATTGGATTCAGCCACTTAATGGGAAAGGGGAACAGAGTATCTTGACACTGGGTTCCCTCTGACTACCCTGCTGTGTGCGGGACACAACTTGAATCTGTCTTAATTTATATTAATAAACGAGAAAATTTACTTTGTTTTAATATCTAGTTGACAGGTTTAAGTAAGATACTTCAAACTGAATTAGCTCCGTCACTACGGTCAGTAGTAGTTTTACCCTTACAACTCGGTTGTGAGCGTGATGAAGAGCTAGCAAGGTTGACTGAAGGAAGAGTGCCTGCTTGCACCCATGATTTGGTTCCAGACTTGCTACGTACCAAACCTGAACCACAGGCAGAGCAAAGGCTCCAGCAACTAAACCACAAAGCCAATACATTAAGTTATGATACTGCACAGGTGAGGTGATATAATACAACAGTATTATTTTATATAATACAACAGTATTATTTTGCAACACTTACATGTTTTAATATATAAAAATCTATTGTTTATGTGCATTTAATTTTTGCTACCAAGACTATACTTATTTACATAGGATATCTCTATAAACATTACTGTTTTTGTTCTATGCTTGAGTCTTTTCTTTTAGTCTATGTAAATTATCATTAAATTTGTGCAGTGGTATGCACATCTGCACAAGCTATTAATTTTGATGATGATACTAAAATTATTGTTCTCAGAACTCTAATTTGTTACTGTAAAATATACTTTTTAAGAATTTGGCATCAGAATGAAATACATCAAAATCAGTGTGATGATGATAATATGAAGTCTCATCATTTTCCTGTAAAAATGTTAAAAGGCAAAGAGTCACCATCATTTACAATTATTGAAAACATTAAAAAAAAACAGTGGACAACATTTAATTTAGTTTAGCTCCTATCCATTTGAGTTCTTACATATCACTCATGACACTAAGACTAGATTGCTGTTTAGTTTTATTAATCCAAACTTTACTTACAGAAACAAGTTGCACAATTTACAAAAGTTGTTAGTCATGTATGGGAAATTATATCTAAGGGACGTGAAGATTGGGAAGGGGAGTCGATGAGATCCGCCGGTAAATATGATCACCAACCTTTTTTTGAGAGAAACGAGCAAAAATGTTGCTTAATAAAACATGCTTTATTTAATAAAAATCTATTGGACATTGTAGGATATATAATATAAAGAGGAATAATTTGTTGTATGTCTAAAAACATTTTTTGGAATGACATAACTAAAATTAGTTATGGCTTTTAAATTTGTGGGTGTCCTTATCATTGTAAAAAGGCAGATTTTGCTTATAACAATTACACCTTTACCTTTATAACATTTATTCATTAGTTAAGGTTTTTTTTTAATAATTCGCATTTATTGCGTGTGTGGCTGCAGGTGTGTGTGGTATACAGCAAGAAGCTGATTTTGATTTTTTTAAACTTATATTTGTTTATTAACGAAGTAATATGCTTTAATAGTTATTAAATAATATTTTACATAATAATTTTAGGCATGCAGCCAACCCATAGCATTGCTGATACGCATGCATTAGTGACAGCAGTTGGGACAGGCAATGGGTTGAGACCTGGTATGACTTCAATGGTACCGCAAGGAGGCCCTGGAATGGGTCCAGCCAGAGGTCCAACTCCTCAAATTGGTCAAACCGCTCCAACTATGCCCAAAGCCCCATCAGCAATCAAGACTAATATTAAGGCAGCTAACCAAATACACCCTTACCAACGGTAAAAATTAAAATATGAGAAAGTTCAAAATAAAACATGAAATATTTAATATAGTATTTTATTTCAATTAGTTAAAGGTTTCATTAACATTTTTCAAAGTCTAACCTAGCGAGAACATAAAGTTTAGATTTTATAAGTAAAGCAATGCAGGATTAAATACTTTTACAATAAAGCTTTAAATAGGTGTTATTACCATTTCTATATGATAATAAGATTATTAAAATAAAAAGAACATTATTTAGGCATTGCATTGAAAAAAATAAAATTAACGAAAATAATTAGTTCCGTTACATAAACAGCGACAATAGTAACTAATACTTGTGAAACTCGATTTTGTGAAGTTGCTGATGATGTAGACAGTTTCATCATACATGATAGTTTCATACTGTGGTTTAGTTGATGGTGTTAACCTGAAAAAGGCAATGTTTATCAACATATATAACAAATGATCACACAATATACAGGTAAATATCATCAGTTCTATATTTATAGAAGTGTTATTATTATATTTGACAGATACTTAATTATATTAAGTATTCATTATTATTCTGACAATCCTCTCCACAAATTGTTATAAAATAAACAAATTAAAATTTATTTAACGTTTCATCTGACGCCATGGGGAAGTTCTCAAGTATATGTGATATGCTATCGCACTCGGGAGTATATTGAACTACTAACTTTTCATTACCTCAGTCAGGAACGGACGAGAGTTTCATCAATATTCGTATAATCGGCAGAAAATAAAGAACAGAATCAAATTTTCTCTTCAGAAAAAAAAGAAGGCGGTCGACGAGTCGTCCCTGAAGTTAGGCTTTCTGAACTTATGCGCAATGTACACTTGGGAAGAAAATAATCAAAAGTAACAAAAATCCTAAAATGAAATCTGCGCAGACGTTTACAGGTAAGGTTAAGGAGGGCACACTGAGACAGAGCGACATACAATATCATCAATCTTCAGTATAGCGCGCACGGTCTCCGTGGCGAGTCCCAGCGCGGAGGCAGTCACGTGCAGGGGTTGCAGCACGTGCTCATGGCGCATATCGGTGACGCGGCCGCGGCGCACGTTGACGCCCGCGCCCGCGCCCGCTGCGCCGCTCGCGTGCGCCGCGCGCAGCTCCGTCACCGTCTCGATGGGGTTCAGACCTGGAGACAATTGCATATATATATAGTGAGATTGCATTTTATCATAGTACTAGCGACCCCCTTGCGGCTTCGCCCGCTTTTACTACTGGATTATTCATATAATGTATGTTTGCAAAGCACTTTAGATAATGTGAAAATTAATTAAACCCTAATGCAACCCGCATTTTCGTAGTTTCAATAAGGATTTTCAAATTGTTTTACACGGCAAGGATTTTTTAGTAGGTACCGTAATTTTAAATCTGTGCTACTAATCTTTTCAAGTACTTATTAAAATATATTTAAATGACTATTTTTAGATAGTTAAATGACTATTTTTAAACGGAATAAATTATAAACAAAAGCCTACCTACTAATAACTACTACAAAAAATATGAAACCAAATATATCGCGCTGAAATAATACATTCAACTCCAATTATCCAATACGTTCAAACGCATCTAAATCTTCGTTGCTATGCCTCTATAGCGGGCGGGTTTTTTTTTTTCGAGCTTGTGGTTAATGCTGAAGAGGGTATTCTGTCCCTGATGAAAAGCAAGCACTACGTGGCTGCCTGTGAGGAAAATTAAATAGAATGCATTGGCCGGGAATCGAACCCGAGCCGCCCGCGTGGCAGGCGAGCATTCTACCACTGAACCACCGATGACTGCTCATGACGCGCTTGTATAAGCAAAACGTTGCGGGGCGCGTTTCGCAGCAAGGATGTTTTAATAATGTAACAACTTCTTAAGTACTTATTAAAATGAAAAAACAGTAAAAGACAGTTTTGATCTACATTAAATGGCCAACGTAACTAATATACTTATTTATATGCTGAGAGTAAGGGATAAGTAAAACTTGACTCGATACAGCTGATGTGTGAACGGCGTGATGTGTCAATAATTAAATGCGTTTTTCTCTAAAATTATTCGCAATTTCGAAATAGTTTAAAAAGCAAATTTTATCTTCGTTTAACGTAGAAATTTAATAAAGTATTTTAAAGGATAAGGATTAATACCATTATGGAGAAATATCCCTCACAATAAAAAATATATTGAAATTACTATTTTTAGACAGAAATATGATCACTACACGTTATTCTTAAAAGATACGAATATGCCATCGCGGACTTTTTTGTAGATCTTATTAAGAGGAACAATACTTTAGTACATTTTTTTCATGTAGTATTTACCATTAAAGCAGCGCATGCGCCTAAGTGTCTCAGCGGGTAGGACTTTATACACATTTATCGTATTTATGTTAATTTACATAAGAATGTACAATTAATAAACTATATATAAACCTTCCCTGAGAAATACTCGACCTTATGGTGAAAACCGCATAAAAATCCGTTGGGTAGTTTAGAAGAAGAAGAGTTAGAAAGTTCAGACAGACACAAAAAGCGACTTTGTTTTATTTTATCATAGTATTACATAGTAGTTAGTAGTGTAAAAAAAAGCAGTCGAATTGATAACCACCTTTTCTTACAGAAGTTGGTTAAAAATATTTTAAAATTATTAAAATATATACACAACAGTGTCTCAAGCACATTAAAAAAATATATTATGGTGCAATGACGCACAGTAGTGCTTTGCTCTAGTAAGAGCAAAGCAAAACTAACCAGCGTTCTCGGCAAGCGTAGACGGTATAACCTCCAGGGCATCTGCGTACGCTCGCAGGCAGTAGTGATCGGCGCCGGGTGCGGCAATAGCGGCGCGCGCGAGGGCGGCGGCGGCGGCCGCCTCGGGGGAACCACCGCCGGCTATGAGCGCGGGGCGGCGCGCCACGCAGCGTACCGCACACAGCGCGTCGTGGAGCGAGCGCGCCGCTTCTGCCACCACTGCGCCGCTAGTACCTCGGACTAGCACCGACACCGTGTGCCCACCGCCAGAACAACCTGTCATCTGTCGAACAAATTACAATTAAATATGTATATGCTTTATACTTCAGGTAGTGTATCTTAACTCAATGTAACATTTAAAAATTCCCTACAGAACAGAGCAAATAATTTAATCTTATTATTAATTTTAGGATTAGACATCAATCTGTCACATGCTATCTGAATAGCTTCATGGCCTTTTATGTCCAACAAATAAAAAAATCATTGATCATTTTTTTACTTTCTAGTAACAGCAGTTTCTTGCTAAGAAAATATTGTATTACCACTGGATCTGAGCCCAATAAAAATCATAGCAAGATATCTCACACTCTCTCTTTTAATTGTTAAACTGGTGAAGATAATAATCTTTATTTAAACACTTATATGATATACAATAGTTGGTTGGGGTACTGTCCTCTTAGATGGGTTACAAAATAGACCGTAGTAAAGAGTAACAGTGCCATATTCCATAAGGGGGTAATGAATGGAGAGTTCCTTTAAACACATGAGTTATACGAAGATAAGAAGAATGTACTAATTTTTTTTTTTAGAATAAATAATATTAAAAAATATATATTATTAACCTTAATGTATCTTCCGGATGGCTCATTAACTTCCTCCACCAGATCGACATTGACCAAGTTCTCGGCAGTAAAATGATCCAAGGAAGCAATTGGTCGACATCCCAAAGTCTTACATACAAACTCAATATCTTCACGCTCAATATCCTTGATTACCATTGTCTTTATCTTATCTAGGAAGTGAATAGCTAAATCACTGAGTGCATCTCTGAAATACACGAAAAACAATTATAATGAAATTATCATAGAGAGCTTAGTTATAAATTAATATTTTTTATATATTTTTATTTTATCATAACTTAAAGAGCATTTAATGAGCACACTAGAAATAAATAATAATGATTAAGAAATACATATACTTCATATGAAAGTAAAACGTAAGTAATTTTCATTTTATAAAAATAAATAAGGTTGTGTAGTTATTGCGTAAGTTGCAACACACATTTTCCCCGCATAAGAGAAAGTTTGGACATATGTTGCCTATTTTCCATGCAATTTTAAATTCAAATTAAGCAAGAGTAAAGTTGCAGAACTCAACACCATACTTTTTCTACCAAAGGGGAAAATAAAATAGTTTGAGTATAATTATATTCCCCAAAATGAGGATCGAATCATAACCATCTCATTTACACTTGAATGCTGTTCCAATGCATCACAATGTCCTGAATTAATATAAACTAAAAAAATATATATAATGCAATAGCATTTTGTCATTGTTTTGAAGTCTATTCTATGTAAAAAGTTTATTTAAATAAATGTAGTAACTAACCTCAGAATTGACTTCTGTACTAATAACACATTGCAGCCAGCTTTTTTAATTTGTTTGACGATATTCAATATGTACTGACGCTCTTCTTTTAAGACACGATCCATTGCAGCATAATCTGATACAATCACATTGTGATCCATCTACAATATGAAATATTTTGCTTTTTTATAAAGATACATTGAATTGAAACCTTCAGCTTTGTAGAAGTGATTGAGAACATTACTACTGTTTAGTTAAATAAAAAAAAAACAAGATACAAGTAAATTTTCAATAAATGCAATCAATGAAATAAAGTATAAAATAAATTTGGTAACTGAACTTTTACTTAACTTTTTTTTTTCAAGAAAATACATTTTCAGAATATATGTGTACACAACATCTCTTTTATACTGAAGAGTAAATTTATCTATGTATCAATAATTATTATGGGAGCTCCCTAATCTATATATTATATAAAAGGAGATGTTCCCACTGAGGTAAGACACATGCACAGCCGAACCGCTGATGATAGGAACATAAAATTTGGACAAATGTTTATTTTCATAACTTGCACACCCACTAAGAAGGGATTTTGAAAAATTTTAACCCTGAAGGGGTGAAATAGGAGTTGAAAGTTTCAGAAAGGACATGCTGTATCCTGCACACAGTAGGGTAGGCAGGGGGAACCCAGTGTTAAGACACACCATTCCTCACTTTCTACCGAATTCTGGAGGCATTACATGTTGAGTGGCAGAACTCAACGCCACATTTTAAGTCAACATCAGACCAAAGAAATGGAAATATAAATTTAAATAAATATCTTCAAATGGGCATAGACCCACAATCAGTCAGTTTTACAGTCACACTTTGTTGTCTGTTGTTGCCTCTACAACATGACTGGCACCTTAAAAAAAAAGTAATATTATATAATTGTAAGCTTACATCAGTTTTTGGTGGTGATATACAAAATTGTATGAGACCAACTTTGGCTTTTTCTACTCTGTGGGGTCCATTTACATTTGATGCACGGTGTGGGATGACCAGTCCATTGACAAGTTCTGTGTCTTCTACAGTACCTCCAATACGTTCAATCACTTTCACATCTCTTAAGTCTACACGAGCACCTACTCCACCCACTATTGGTTCCATAACTACAAGAATTATAGAAATAAGAGTTAATTGTACATCATTTTGTTTCAGTTTCAAATGCTTTATTCTGTAATAGCACAATAGACAAAAAGTCTTGCTCAGTGTCACATTTTGTCTATCAGTGGTTTATTGAAAATAATTTATTTCCACTGAGTGGCAATGAACACATAACTATTGCATTTGTGTGTAATTTCTTGTATTATTCCACAACACCTTGTGAAAAAGAAAATGTCATGAATGATATAGTATATAATTTTATCAAAAATAATTCTGGTAATTCAAAAAATACTGTTTATAACTTGTGAGGCACTTAAAAATAATGTAATTCAGTAAATATTTTGTTTGTCATATTGATAAATATATACACATATGCTCCAGAAATGCCAAATAAAAAAAATAATAGAAGAAAACAGAAACAAAAAATAAATAAATACCTGCACGGATGGCTTGCACTGCTATTGGTGCCAGGATAGTGGAATGCTGAGATACTACTTTGGAGTTTAGTGATGTAGCGGCAGCTTTTAATAGGGCATCTTCATTTGTTAGGTCTACAGGAGTAGACATGCCTTCAACAACCTACAATAAAAGTGTAGTATGTAAAAAAAGAACATATAAGTAATTTTGAGCAAGGGCTTGATTGCTTGTCTGCCATTGCAGACGTCACTATGAACATGTTGTTTTCACATTTTTAATAAGATCTTGTAATGGTGCCAGGTCGATGTCAATGGAAAATTTCAGTATCAAAGATTCTTACAATACAACATCAATTTCTTTATTTCTGTATACATATGATCTCTGTGTGTGTCTGTGATATGACACTGCAATGTTTCATTCAATTTCAGTAAGTACTATAATAAACTTTTATTTGCATACCTGCAGTGCCATTTGAAGAGCTTTTTGGAAACCATCAGAAATAACAGTGGGATGGATACCCTTTTGCAATAGTTTTTCAGCTGCATCAAGTAAAGCTCCAGCAATAACAACAACTGATGTTGTGCCGTCACCAGCTTCTATATCTTGGGCCTTAGACAACTCCACTAACTAGTAAAATAAAACATCAACTCTTATTTAAGAATAGAAATTTTGGAATAATTTAAAATAATGGAAATTATAATTAGATATCAAGGTATAGTTTTATTAAATACTGTTTACCATTTTTGCAGCTGGATGCACTACACTCATTTGTTTTAGGATAGTAGCTCCATCATTTGTAATTGTCACCTCACCGTTTGCTGCTTGGATCTAAAGAATTAAAAACATTATAACCTCTCAAAATATAATCGTTTATTATAACAGAACAATAGTAGCAGAGTAAAAAGGTCATGTATTACCATTTTATCCATCCCGCGAGGGCCCAAGCTCGTACGTATAGCATCAGAAACGGCTAAAACATATTTTCTTTAGTTTTGATATATATGAAAGTAACTATTTCTAAATAAAAACTATGGAATATTTACATTATTTTTATAATTTTTCATAATAAAAAGTTATATTACTGAATTTAAATAGTGATACTGTCCTATTTTTAAAGAAAATCATATTAAATAGTAACAGGTGATCTTGTGACTCATTAGGTAGGTACAAAATTGTAAACAAATCACAAATAGCTCGATTTTTAATTAAAAGGTAACAAATATTACGTCGTCTTTAACTTATAATGATAATATTATATACGGAAGTAGTTATTATTCGTATATTTATTTACCTTTAGCGGCATTGATGTTACTAAGGCGAATATCAGTAGGTTTACTTTTATCTTTATATACAGCTGAATTGACTTTAGCGGAATCACCACCGGCTTTCGGAGCCATTATGATGTAAGCTGCAGTGCTTTAGTAATTTAAATATCAGTATTTTAATTTTCAAAATCGTGATGATTTTGGATTTAATTTATAAGTGAAACAAAATGATTCTCAAATATTTCAAGATTTTTTTGACTTTGACATTGATAACATTCGCTGTCAAGTGTCAAATTGTGGTAAAATTGCCATTTTCCAATTTTAGCCAAGGAGTTAGTTTAGCAAGTGTTTATATTGGTTTAAACAGAAAATTGGGCCAATAGAATTTTTATAAAGCTTTCGACTTTAACTGTAAAAACAATTTATATTAGAGTTAAAATTGATTTTACAATTATTTTATTTATTTATTTATATATACTTTATTGCACAAAATTACAAAAAAACAATGTACAAAAGGCGGGCTTAACGCTAAAAGCATTCTCTCCCAGCCAACCTTGTCATGTGGGATAATAAGTATGCAGGTGTGCAGAAGAAAAATATACATACATATACATCCAATAAATATATAAATATACATATAATAAATAGTTATACATATAATATATAATTATAATAAAATATTACGGATATTATAAATAAAAGATTACTAAACAGTAAAAAGTATTTTATTATTTTCGTCACTTCTATTCACTTATGGTTCTTTTATTATGGTTCATGAAATAAAAATAAATATCTTGATTATGGACATTGTGGCAGTTGTGGGGGCACGCCATATTGGACACAAATAATATAATTAGGCACTTCCAAAACGTTGCCTCCGGCGCGTTATCCAGGCTCCCTATTTCGTCAGGAACGCTACCCTTCAGCGAGAGAGAGTCTGAAGGATCACATCGGCCGGCTCGCGAGCAACGCGTATCGCCGTGCCGATGCTTCGGACCACCTGCACCTACGCAGCATCGCTCCACTCCACACTCGACCGCCGGATGCCACCAAACGCCTGCCGAGGAATATCCTGATACCGAGTCCTAAGCAGCCACCTCGGTCGCTGGTCGCCTAGCTGGGCCTCCTTTGGGGCAACCAAGGGTCTCACCCGGCTGGGCTAACCGCCCAGGTGGTAAACGCTCATCCACTTCATCTTCATCCACATCATCCATTTTGTCACTTAAGGTTGTATCGTTAATAGTATAAAAATAACAATTTTACTGGACCACGAATTAACGCAGCCCAACAGATGACATTCTTATTAACATATTTTATTTCGCTAACTTCACGTTAATTCAATGGCTTCTAATATATGAAAATTATGTTTTTTTTAAATACCTTTTCCTAACGTTACATATTATGATATTTACATATTATGATATACAAAACTTTCCAAGGTTTATGTTTATTCACCTCGTAATTTGTATTCGGATAGCTGCTAAGAATGATTACAATACCTAATATTTCTCAATTATTTTTCTTCTTAATTATTTACACTCCTACATTTAAATATGATTTTCTTTTTTTTTTCTTTCTTTTTTGTGTAGACCTTAGCATAATTATTATAAAAATTATGTATAACTATCGTTGTAACTTTTAGATTCATTTAGTATTTTACTATTTCCACCTCGATATTATTTGTATGACCCACTATGTTTTTTAAATAAAGATTATATATGACTTTACATATTCTGGATGTATTATCAACCTACACCAAATTTAAAATTTATCGTCTCTGGAAAAATTATTTAGTAATTTACTTAACGGCTCATACTCATATGAGTGTTATATTACAATAGCATTAATAAATAAAAGAAAATAGAACGATTTTTTATTCTAAATTTGACTATGCCTACCTCCTTATGATAAGTGTAGTCTACACATCAAAATTTAAAAAAAAAAATGTAGAGAAAAAAAATCAGATTTCTTCATTTGTCCCCTTCTGTGGACTGGTCAGATTCGTAGTTCATAGTTTCAAAAATTTGTAATTTGAGTAATTACGCCCGTGTCATCAAAATAACACATATTTTGAGCGTAGAATATACTTGAGTTGATATTTTATTGATAATTTCCAAAATGTTCTTCAGCCTTTTTACTATAATTTCTAATAAACAAGGTGTTACACGTACGTATATGACTCTTTTCTGTGATCCATAAAATCCGCATTTAAAAAATGTCTACTAAAGTTACCATAAATGTAATATCTTTTAATTTGGTAATATTAGACAGCTATAATTTGCTTACACCCATTACATTATCCTTTGGATGAGTTCTAAAAAAAAATACAAAGGTCGACTTTGATGCCCCTTTCCTTTTGATGCCCGGTGCGACTCAGGGGACTTGATGCCCTTTAAAATGGTCTAAGGTGGTAAAAACAAAGAAAAAACAAAGTGATCGTCGACTTTGATGCCCCTTTTCCTTCTGATGCCCTGTGCGACCGCACCGCTCGCACCCCCCTAGCTACGCCACTGAATCAATATATCGTACATATCTTGAAAAATTAAATGTAGACTAATATTTCAGATTATACTAAACATATAGCATTTTACAAGTGTCAAGTGGTTTAAGTTATTACCTTAAATAACGAAATCTTAGCTTAGCTAGCTTTTTTACATTGTTTAAGCCACATTGCCCTATTCAAATAGATCTGGGGTGCACTAAAGTAATGAAGAGAAGAAAAAATTAAGACGTGAGACAAGTAGAGCTAAACAAGATGCTATTATTAACTAATAATGTGCCATTATATCTATAAAACAAAACATTGATCAACATTCATCATCATCATCAGCAGATGATTTACATATTAGCTTCTGAATCATCACCGGCTGCGAGGCGGGAGCTAATAACTGCGACACAGTTAATATTTCTGCAGTTATTACCGATTAAAGTTGCTATTGTTATGTATGAAATATTAATTTAATAAATATTATTATTATTATTATGTTTCTCTTTTAAGATTCACGGGTTCAAAAGAACCCGGTCCTTTGGAAGGCTTGCATGGGGACACAGGTTCAACACGTAGAGGTCCTTAAGAGAATATACAAATGTTTTACTGAGACGCATCAGCCGGGATCCATCGCTGGGCAACCACATTGCCTAGAGATGGTCGCCGGTTAATGCGTAGGAACTATGGAAAATATGGAAATCTAAACTAGGACTATGGAATGGAATTTGAATAGACTGGCTATTGGATGAGACTACTGGACGTCCGCCTTTCCAATAGTCTCAAATTGAATGGTTGGTGATGCCTCCTACTAGATGGGCCCCAACAAAGCGGCGTAATGCCTCGGGCGCAACATTAGGGTGGTCGGCTAAGGGTGTAGAGAGAAGCAGCAGCAGAGCTCACCATCACGAGGAGCTCGTGAGCGGGATTTCCTGTTATTACACATTACGTTTGAGCACTTCCACCCTTTCGAGCATATAGCTCTTGCGCTGCACTCTGCCGGCCAATAAAGGAAAGCCAGAGGCGGGGGATAGATTACAACTCCCCTCCGGACGACTCAGGTCCGTGGGGTCGCCACTCCCCAACAGCTCGCCACAAGCTGCACGGCGAGTTTATTATTATTATTCTCTGAAAATTACTGTTGTAAATATGGATCAAAAGTTCAACCAATCCATTTTGGTGGATTAAAAACTTTATTTACACACTTGGGTCTTTCTTTACTACTCGTTAATTATCAGTCGCTACAACTTAAGACAACATCTATCTGTTGAATTTCTACAAATTTGAGACATGATCCCTTACTTAAAGATCTGATTAAGAAACAAAGAGCTTTTTGAAAATGACGAAGAAAACTTAATTTTATCAATTTTTTCGATATAATTGTTGGCCATTCATTATTGAATAAATATTGTTTAGTTTGATTAGGACTCTTACTTATTGTTTTAAGAGGCTGGTATTTGTTACAGTATCATTATAGTTACGTTAACATTGTTTATAAAATGATTCATTGTTTAAATAAAGATTTTGAGTTTAGTTCCGTTGAGTTATGCAGAAAATAACAGAAACTATTATGAACAAACAAATAACGATAAGAACACATGGATTAATATACTTGCTACTCAGTAATTGTAAGAAATTATATTTTTCTTCTATTTATTACCTTACATTTTTAAGACTGAAGGAATCTGCTGTATGAATCTGACATTTATTAGATTTTTTAATTTTTACGTGACAATATTGATGTCATATCGTAATCAACGACGTTATTAACCAATACGATTATTATTAGAGGTAGGAAACCAATCAAATACATGTAGCACTAATACTTTATACTTTTCTGTAGAACTGTGTCCGTTCTGTGGTCATCAAAAAAAATTATGCATCGAATATCTTTCTCAAAAACGAATAATAATCTGGTCTGATATTTTTCCTGTATTAGATTAATCTATAAGAATTAAATGAGAGTGATTTTGAACAAATATTTCACTTTTTTTTTCCTACACATTTAGGTCGCGATTTGTGTATGACCCTAACACAATAAATTGACGATCATCAAACCTTTAAACATACCTTCGCAATTGAGTTTGAATCTACAGAAATTGCATTAAAATAGACCCAAATGGTATATAGGTATGATTTTTTACTATCATTCACATTCAGTGCGACTGGACCTGAGTTCAGTAATCAATTCTTCATTTGTGATGACAATATTCAAGAACTTGTATACCAAATAAAAATTAAAAATATTTATGTCAATTGTCAACCTAAAATTATTTTATTGTCATTTGTCATAACTTAGATTAAAGATTTATATATTATATTAAACCGATTAAGCCGGATTGCAACTTGAAGTTCAAGGAATTATTGGAATTTACCAAGTTTGATTTCATAGTAGATTTAAGCTGATAAAAAAACACAGGGATAAGTTAAATAAAATATTTCATAAACAATGAATAACATTTTAAGAGGTACTGTAAGACTTTGTTCACGGTTTTTATCTACTTCTTCGATAAAACAATGTGCCCAACCACCTAAGTTAAAGCCAAAAAAATTCTTTGGTCCGATTACATGGAAATCTATGACCGTAACTGCTATCGTTGGAGGAGGGTTAACTGCCTTTATGTTATATGTTAGGAAAGAAAAACAAGATGCATTGGATCGTGAAAGAAAAAGACAGTTGGGTAAAGCTAAAATAGGAGGAACTTTTGAATTGGTAGACTCAGAGGTATTACATCATTTATTTCTATTAGGTTATCTTATAAAACTTGTATACATAAGAAACTTGTACACATAAATATTAAAATAAAATGTTTTATGTTCAATATATTTATATTAAATGATCATTGTTTTGTTTGTACTTATTATAGGGCAAATTAGTGAAAAGTACAGATTTTCTTGGTAAATGGTTGCTAATTTATTTTGGATTCACACACTGCCCCGATATATGTCCTGATGAACTGGAAAAACTGGCTGAAGTAGTTGACAAGCATGGTAAATTCTTGCATTTTTTTTTATTATTAATATTTTGATATAAAATTATAATCTTTTATAGTTTTAAGTCTATGTCTATATCTGTTTCTACATATTATTGAAATTATTTTTGTTTCAGACAATACTCCTGCATCACCACCACTACAACCATTATTCATTTCTGTAGATCCACAGAGGGATACTCCAGAAATTGTAGGAAAGTAAGTTTGATTTCTAGTTAAATATTTATTTTAGTATTCTTTGTAGATAACAAAATAGGTAGAGGGGCAGAAGAACTGAAATACTCAGTCAGGACCCACTCAAAAGATTTAGTTATTTTCAGCAAAATTCTCGTAATTTAAGACATTGCAACACAAGTGATTGAACTTAACAATACAAGTAGAATAAATTCAAAATTATCTTTGTGCTAATTAATGTTATCTTCGTTAGGTACTGCAAAGAATTTACACCTAAGTTGTTAGGATTAACCGGAACTAAAGAGCAGGTTCAACAAGCATGCAAGTCATATCGAGTGTACTTTAGTGCAGGTCCACAAGATGTAGATGATGACTATATTGTAAGTAAAAACAAAGATAAAAAATATTTAAAAAAGATGTTTTGTTTTTTTAGTTTCTTTATCTTGCATATAGCAGGGAAGTTTGAGAGAACTTAGTCATTCTGATCTCCCTTTCAAATTTGAGACACTGGAGTGGCGGAACCCATCTGCAACTTTTCTTACCGCAGCCCTCTTCGGTGTAATAAAAAATGTATTGCACTGAATGGGGATCAAAATCACTACCATCACAACAATATTACAATTATTTTTATTTGTTATGTTGTTTATGTATTCAATATTAAAATTATAAAGTTTATATATTGACATAATGCAACATGTACAATCCTGGCTTCACCTGGCTTATCGCTAAAAGTAATCTTGGATTATGCTAAGGCCACACTACGGGAAGCATCAATGCCTATCATTCTGATAAAATGCATCAATGCCTATCATAATTTTTTTAAGGCAATAAGGTGAGTGGCTATATTTTCAACATTCAATGTGTATTCCCATTGTTGGGGTTAAAATTGTTAATATACATGACCAATACTGAATGGAGAAAAAGAGATTTGTAGTGTGGCTGTGTTTCAATGAGTATCGCGTTAAGTTGTAGCCGTACACCTACGTCAAACATCCATATCCGGTATTAACGGTATTTTTCGGTAGTGTGGCCCTAGATTTATAAGTGAAAAATAAATAATCCACAAAAATGGTACAAATGTGGAAAGGATTGTTTTATAAGGTTTATAATAAATGGTGTAACTAAAGAAAATTTCCAAGAAGCATGGGTTGGATTCCCATGACATATTTTTTATAGGCTTTCTCAAAACATTTTTCTATTTGTAGTGCCGAATAACATTTTGAAAATGGAAGAACAGCTAGACAAAATTTTAATAAATATGTAATCTTTTTATTGCAGGTGGATCACACAATTATTATATACTTAGTAGACCCAGACGGAGAGTTTGTAGATTATTATGGACAAAACAGAAATGCAAAAGAAATACATGAGTCAATACTTGTAAATATCAAAAAATATGAACTTTCAAAGAAATCATCATGGTTTTAAAACTGAATAATATAGCATTTATTGAGTATTTTAGTTATGTTCTAAATAAAATTTAAATTTATTTATTGTATTAAGACTACTTTTATTGAAAATTAAATATATATTTATGCTATTATTTAAGACATGGTTATGTATGCACAATAGTAATAAAAATATCTTTACTTTAAATTAGACAGTATTAACTATTAATAACCATAAAATGTTTAAAACTGTATAAAAATGTTCAAATGTTCATAATTTGGCATGTAATGCATCATCAAACTATGTAATTTCCTCACACAATTATGAAATATTTTTGTAAAATAATTTTATTTAATAATTTAGGTACAATAAATATTTAATTGTCATATTTTAATAATATAATCAAATTAAATCAGTTTCACACTGTATCCCGCACATAGTCAAGACACTTTCCGCGAAATTCTGGAGGCGCTGCGTCTTTAGTGGCGGAACTCTACACCGCGCTTTGCCACGACACCAGAGCGAAGAAATGAAAATATAAATTTGAGTAAATATTTGTTATAGCGGCAACAGAAATACATTACCTGTAAAAATATCAATTGTATTAGACTTTACTATATCATGATATCATTAGATAAATATTTTTGGAAGGGTGGAGGGTGGGGTGGGCAAATTATTTTGTTAGTCAAATTCCTTCGGTGGGCACCAGACCATTCTGACACAATAGATGTCTGTGTGTCTAGACAGACGGAGAGTGGAGTCTTAGTTATAGGGTCCCATTTGAGTAAGGGACTCTAAAACTAAAGATTCCAATTTAATAATTTCCAACAGTTATTTCACAGCAATTTAGTCAAACATGTAATGAACGAAAGTGGGGAATGGAAGTATAAGGTTCTTATCTTCTTATCTCTCATTAGGTTATTTCTGCCTACGCTGCTATGTGCAGGCTAAAATAATAATATACCTAAAAATATCTTACACGAATTTGGTGAGGAGAAAAGGAAAATATGAACTTAAAATGCAAAATATCTGTGCAAAAGGATGAATTTGGGAATGTAAAACTTAAAGGATTTTTTTTTTTTAAATTTTTAGTCAGTGCTTGGTAAAACATGGTTGGTTGGTTTTTATAACATTAATTTTATTAGCTTTTCTGTGTTTTTAGAAGTTATCTATTAATGTTATTTTTGTCTTGGTTGGCGCCGAATCCGATGTTCCCTTATTTTGGAAATTTAAAATGAAAAAGATGGGATTTTACATTACTTTTAATAACAGTGAACATACAGTGTTACTATGTTTATATTTCTGTGTTTATTCACAAATGAAGAGGCCGTTGTGGCGCAGAAGCACAAGGGTATGAGTACAGTCATACCCTTGTACGCGACGGTTGTGGGTTCGATCCCCACTCAAGGAAGTGAAATATTTATTTACGTTTATATTTTCATTTTTTTCGTTCTGGTGTCGAGGCAAAGCGCGGCGTTGAGTTCTGCCACTCAACACGCAATGTGAATTCGGCAGAAAGTGGGGAACAGAGTGTCTTAAAACTAGATTCCCTCTGCCTACCCTACTGTGTGCAGGATATAAGGTGAAGCTGAACATACAGTCTATAGTAGTTTTCTTAGATCCTTCAAAAATTTGCAGTCATTTTACTAGTGATTTTTCTTATAGTTACTTGACCTCCAGATGTTTGAATTTGAACCAAGCTTTGATCTAACTGATACAATTTCATAGTTGTACCTTCTAATACGGATGACGAGGATATATTTACACCATCTTCATTTACAGTCACTAAATTTACATCATCCACTTCATTTTTTATATAAGTTTCATTGCCATTCAAACATTCAGTTGTTTCAAAATCCAAAGTACTTTGTACATTATCTACAACGACAAGTTCAGTCTTCATGTTACTATCTTCTTGTAATATTAGCTCTCCAGATACTTCTAATGGGATTTCTTCAGTCAATAAAATATCTTCATTTTCCCTTTCACAATTGAGTTTTGTTTTTCCTCTAGCTTCTGTTAAAATATTATTTGTATCATTGTCAGCGAAAATAATGTTATCATCCATTACCAACGGCAGCTGTTGTACAATTACAAGTCCTTTATTTTTGCATTCTCTCTCGTGGGTTTTGATATGTTTAGCTAAGTAATTTTTTCTTTTAAACTTCTCTGAACAGACAGCACATTCATAGGGTTTTTCACCTGTAAATGCAAATATTCGAATAAATATATATATATATATACTTGGGCGTATCTAGATATATTTTCTGGGGAGGTTGGTTTCTGAATTTTACCTTTGATAACCCTTTTTTACCGTGTAAATATTTGTTTTTCTTTTTTATTTTCTGGGCAAATTTCTTTTGTCAGTATAATTTGTGAGGTGGCCCACATCAGACTATTCTGGTGCAGGCACGGGCCATTTAAACTTTATCGTTTATTTATACATGAGAATAACATAAAGGCTACAATTTATTTAAAAAATGAATAATTTGGCGATAATATAATAAGTTATAGCAGGCGAAGCCGCATTTAGGTAGCTAGTCTTGTATAAGTTATAGTGTTTGAATTGTTTCTTTTGCGTCTGCTCCTTGCTACGTCTTTTAAAGTATGTACTTGTACATGTGTGTTTGTGTGTGTCAGTTACCAGTGTGTATGAGGTAGTGGTCGCGCAGGCGCGCCGCGTTGATGAAGGACTTGGGACAGGCGCAGCAGGCGAAGGGGCGCTCGCCGCTGTGCTGCCGCAGGTGTGTGCGGATGTCGGTGCGCGCGAACCTTGCGTACCGAACAAAATACATCTTAAATTCGTCTACATTGACAAGAAAAATTATACAATATAGATTTATTAGAGAATAAGGAAGATATGTAGGAGCACCTGGTTACCTCTAGATGTTTGTAAAATATGGGGCCCAACATCAAAGCCCCACTTCCGTTTTTTTTATATATTAGGAAAGAAAAATATTTAAGTATGTAGACAACGTATATATATATCAACGTAGAGGGATTTGATCTTGACCTCTTTCTGTAATTTTTTTTATATACCTACTACATAGTTATTTTAACTGTTCAACACTAAAAAGCATTGTTTGCCGTTCTATTTCATATTTTAAGGCTTTTGGGCGTGTCAATTTACAGCGAAGATTACTTTTAACCAAACTGAACCAATGAAGATTGGTCAATTAAATATAGAGCAAGTAACACAAACAACTGGATTAACGATGTAAAGATGAAGTTTAATTTCTATGTTTATTCAGAGAAATGAAGATTGTTTATGAGAACCATATATCTTTTAGCCTGTTTATACGTATGTGAAGGTTTGCCGAGCTTCCACAAACACCAAGTCGTGGCTTGTTATGGCTTGCGAGAGCTAGTCGCGGATCCGGACCAGTGTCGGTTTTTGAACACAGATCAAAGGGAGTTTGTGGCAAACGCTTGCGAGGTGTTCATACGTACAAACAAACCAACATTTGCCGAGCCATCACAAGCATATAAACCATGTATTAGATATTCCTTACCTCTTCTCACATACAGGACAGCTGTACGGTTTTTCCCCGGTGTGAGTGCGTCGATGACACGTCAGTGACGAGCCTGACGTAAATTTACGTTGACATATGTCACACGTATACGGCTTTTCTCCTAAAGAACATTCCAATATATTTTGTTATAAATCAGTAATGGTACACGTTTGTTGCCCGCCCAATTTTTGTTATAAAAAATAATAATAATTTCGCGTAATAATTTCGACATAGATCAGTCTTACCCCCGACTTAATAACTACAAAACAAAAAGGTTCGTTTAAATCTGTTCAATAGTTCAGAAGATGTGTGTGTACAAACGGACAGACGGAAATTTCAAAAATCTATTATTTTTTTTACATAAGCCTAAATATTTTTTTTCTTAAAATTATTTAATATACAACCACACCACTTTTTTGCCGGCTTATTATAATAATAGGATTGAAGTGAAATGACGTTTGCCGCAATCATACCTATTATAAAAGTACAATATTATTTTTATCTATCTCATTCCATTATTGTTTTGAATAATTTATTTGCAAAAAGTCTTAAATATAAATACTTAATATATGGATTTAGAATGCATATCATTATAGTTTATATTGCCTATAAATTACGAAATTTACTGTATAATGTAAAACGAAAAAAAGGATATTAATTTTAACAGACTCTAACGGTATTATCTAATATTTGTATTAACAGGTAGAGTATGTTAAAATTCTTTTTTTTATTTTAACTTATACCGAAAGTTTTATAATTTGAAGATATGATATGAAGTGTATTATTAATTATAAAAACTCTAGATCCATATATTACATGCTTGATACCTACACAAATTGTTAAGAAAATTTATCTTGACAAACCGACATATAGACAGAGGACACAACAAAGTGATCCTATAAGGGTCCCTATTTTTCTTTTTCCTTATAAAAGACAACCTTGTGTCCATTAAATTATTTGTAAGATAGGAAATACCTGTATGAGTTCTCATGTGCAATTTCAAGTTGGAGGTCTGTATGAAGGCCTTGCCGCATATGGAGCATACATATGGTTTTTCCCCGGTGTGCGTTCGATGGTGGGTGTTTCGCGTCGACTCGTGGCGAAAACTATTAACATAATTGTCGTCATTCAATTTCGGAACTGTGTTTTTTTAAGAAAATTTCACCAATGATGTTAGTTTAGAAATAACTTCACAATTGAAGAAAATTTAAGATAAGGCAGTAGTTAAACGTAAGTTGGAGATATTTTTATGAATAGTTAATTACTAATTGTAAATTTTTTTAACGTTATATAATTGTATGTGTATATATTTCGATACGGTCAAAAATTGAAAAGTTCGAAGCAGACCAGGAGAATTTTTGTCAAGTTTTGTTGTCACTTTGATCCTGAACCTAAATAAGAATCGAGGATTTGGAAACAAGCGGAGGAACTGACGCCGAAGAAATTTAAAATGCATCTCAGCAGATCAGGTTATGGAGTCCATTTATTGGGACGCTTTGATATGTGGGCCACTATTATGGGATACTTCTACGCAGTATATTGCGGGAGACTATCAAGGAGAAAGGGCGTGGCAAACTGCAGGCTGGAATGCTGTTTTACCAAGACAACGCACTGGCTCACGAAGTTACAATTGCCATGGCTGTCGGTCAAGAAGAGGGTTTTGAATTGGTGAATACTGCTACTTGTTAACAACTTCTTTCTTTTTCCTCGGCTCATTGAACACCTCCATGGCAAAAACTTTGACGACGACAGCGAAGTGATTGTTGCGATTTTTTTGAGGTAGACGACGGTTCATGACGGATCAATAATTTTTAAAGAGAATTCCAAATTTAGTAGTAAAATGTAATGTCATATAAATTGCGATGAATGTGTATGCTACGTCCAGTGGAGAGAATAAATTTTCTTTTCCCCATTCTGGTAAGATAAAGTGCGGAGTCGCCTTCCGCCATTCCACAGTTAGTGTTCCGAATTCGTTCTGAAAATGAAGAGACCATCTTGGCACTAGGTTCACACTGCCTACTGAGGTATTAGTAATAGCATGTCGGTCACCGTTTGTCGCAGTAGAGGCAGGCGAACTGCTTGAGTTCAGAGTGCACGCGGCGGTGCGAGGCGAGCAGGCGACGCGACGGGAAGCGCTTGTCGCACACGTCGCAGGCGCAGGGCCGCGCGCCTGTGTGACGCGACATGTGCACGCCCAGCTGGCTACTGTCGCAGAACCTGCCCCCCATACCCGTGCACATTTTACTTTAAAATTTTTAATTATATTATATATTTTTATTTAGAATATTCTACTTTGAATAGTCTTGACAGACAGACGAACAACAAAATGATCCTATATGGGTTCCGTTTCTACCTTTTGAGGTACGGAACCCTAAAAATGTGTATGTTTTCCCAATCGTAATTATTTTTTCTGAAGAGTGTACCTTTTGTCACACACGTGGCAACAGTGCTTCTTCTCTCGCTCCTGGCCGGTGTGCACGTGTACGTGGCGCCGCAGCGCGCACAGCTCCGCGAACGTCTTGTCGCAGCGGTCGCAGGCATAGCGCTCGGACTGCATGTGGCGGCGGATGTGGCGCCGGAACCGCGCACGCTCTGTATAAGACACGGAACGGGGCCTTCTGAGCTTTCGTGCTTTCTTGACTCGAGAAGAAAATAAAAAATAAAAATATCCTAAAATCAAGTCTGCGCAGGCATCTACTGTTTACTTCAGAGCAGCCACGACTTATCAACCATACTGTACTATACACAGAAAAACAACGCACTTTGCAACGCAGAAAAAACTGAGGTGCTGCTGGAGAGTATAACTATGCACGAAAAGAGTCAACAGTCCTACTAGGCGATTAATACACACATACTTAGTGAATAATTGGATGTATATACATTGTATGTTTGTTAAATATAACGTTGTTTCGTTTAAAAGTTACCTACGAATAAAGGTTATAATGATATACCTGTAAACTCTTTTAGACATTTATTGCAAGTCCAATTATTGCCTTTATTATGTAAAGCAGAATGTATTTGAAGATCACTTTCACAGATAAATGATTCCTTGCATTGTCCACAGTTGTATGGTTTCCTACTTAAAATGTTATTACTACGACATTCCTTTAAGTGCGCCCTTAAGGTTTTCGATTTTATGAACTTCTGGAAATAAATATTTTTAATTTATATTATTTGCTGCATCATACTTAATATTACATCACAAGGAGCCATTGTGACTCAGTAGAGCACTGCTCTACTAGTAAAGGCAACAAATGAAGATTCAATTCCCACTCAGGGAACTGAAATATTTTCAACTCCTCGCTTTGGTAAGACGACAAAGCGCGGCGTTAAATTTCGCTATCTGTTAAAATACAATATCTCGAAAATTGGGAGTTAAGCCTGTAGTAAGTATAACACTAGACTCCCTACCCTTCTATAAGCAGCTTTTAGCTTTATTGTGTATTTCTATCTAAGCAGGCATAATAAGCAGGAGACAGAATAAAGCCACATAATATACTTGTTTTGATTATAGCTTAGATCATATTATATAATTACACCGAAATATACTATTTTCAATAATATTATAAATCAACAAAATATTTTAAATATTAATTTGTATTGTTCTAATGATTGTTGGTTTAGCATAAATTATATTTAGGCAGTTTTTACCTTTGAACACAATTCACAGCTGAGACATCGTTTTAATTTATTTTTATGTGTAGTCTTTGTTTTGGTTAGTTTCAAATCTGCAAATTATATGCACTATTTAAGATAGTAATATTCTTTCTTTGATTATTTAATTAAATTAAACATTACCTTCTTTTTGTGACGACATTGGCTTACTGAAATGAAAATAATGCATAGCTGAGTTTATTTATAAATAAATATATAATGTTTTATTCAAAATCACATATAAATTAGACAGGTTCGTAGTGGCGTAATGGCACAAGCGTGTGACTAAACACTTGAGCTGTGGGTTCTACAGTGGCGTAGCTAGGGGGGTGCGAGCGGGGCGGTCGCACCGGGCATCAAAAGGAAAAGGGCATCAAAGTCGACGATCAGTGTGTTTTTTCTTTGTTTTTTTAGACTTTATACCATTTTAAAGGGCATCAAGTCCCCTAAGCCGCACCGGGCATCAAAAGGAGAGGCATCACTTTTTTTTTTTAAGAACTCATCAACAGGAAAGGGGCATCAAGTCCCCCAAGCCGCACCGGGCAGCAAATACCCTAGCTACGCCACTGGGGTTTTATTCTGCACTCGAGGAAATTAAATATTTAATATTTTTTTTCTTCACTGTGGTATCGAGGCAAAGCGCGGCGTTAAGCTTCGCCAATCGACGTGTTGTGTTTCATCATGGTGGCATGTAGAGAAAACAGTATCTTCAAATGTGGTTCTCTTTGCTTATTCTGATAATGCGGGACCGCTTAAAGCTAAAGATGTAAATAAGCCAATGAGTGTTACCTTTTGATGTCTTTTGAAGGTTCCTTATGGGCATCAGTAACATAAAAAAATTCATCTTCTAAATATTCAATTTCTGCAAATCCAAGCTTATTTTATTTTTATATTTTAATTAAAACTTGTGTTTAAACATGTTGAAAGATGGAATGTTATTGAACTGCATTATTTCTATATTCATTATCATATTACTACATTTTATATTTCTTATTTCCATTATATTTGGAATTAATACTTCTAAATTATTAAATTAATATGCAGTTGAAACTATATATTGAAATATATTGAGATTTGATGGTGTTACCTTCATGATCATCAAGTCTTTCTATTATGTAACTAGTTTTATTGTTTATGTCATCTTCTATGTTTCCTATGTGTTTATTAAGATTGCTTACAGGATGTATTTCAGATGTACTTTTCTTATTTATGTCAATAATTGTTGTTTGTGTTCCTATATCCTTTTTATTAGAGTATCTGGTTAAGTAAAATACAAATTATTAATTAAATTATTAAGTAATTTTCTTAACAAAAAAACTGTAAAACTTACCTAAGATGTTGATCATAATCACAGTTGCTGCTTGGCTTTACTAATTTTCTAAGAAAATTATCAGTGTTGCAACATTTTGTTTTGAACTCATAGAAATGCACAATATCATTGTGACAAGTTAGACATATTTGTAATGGAAGGTTTTCTTCTAGATGAACCTAAGCAAATATTATATAATGTTATTATTTTAATTTTACATATAGAATGTTAAAATGTAGGGCAAACTATATTTCAAAATATAATATATCCTAAACAATAAACATTATTAGTAATTTTCTAGGATTGGCAACAAACAGACTTACTTTAATACATGAAACAGCTGAAAACATATCTGCAAATTTTAAGTGCCTAGTTTTGGACATAAGCGAAATCATGTTATTTTCTGTCGACAAACAAACTCGACAAATAGATTTTAAATCAATGTTTTCCTCTAATTTCTTTTTAAATTCTCCATTCAAAGTTGTCTCAATATTAGATTTATCAGAAACAATTGTATCATCTAATAATATTTTTGCTTGATTTATATCAACAATTGCAGTGAAAGGAATTTCACTTTCCAAATCTATAGAAGATTCAATTTTTACTTTTTCCTTATTTGCCATATTTATGGTTTGTACATCTAAATCATTAAAATATAAAATTGTTTAAAAGCAAATAAATTAAAGATACCATATATGTGTACAAAATACTGAGCAGAATTCAACTTTTGTATTTTCATGGAGTATTATAAATTATTTATCATAACATCCATATTCTGAAATCATACTTAACAGAATACTATTAAATACACTTGACGTACAAAAACTTTATATTCATTCATACCACCAACAGTTCTGTATAATATGGTTATTGTTCAGGGCAAAAAGGTTGATGTTGCACATTATTAAATAATTATGTTATAGTACACAATGGTCTGTATTCTGTATTCAGTTCTTTTATATAGTGCTTGAAACTGAGTATGACTATACTCTGTAACTCTAAAGGAACATCGTACTCTACAGAGTTAATGCTTGTATGTTTAGTGTATGGCATGGATCTTTGATTATAGCGTTCTGAGCGTGCCAGTTGAGCACATATCACTTGTGTGGAGAAGATACGAAGGAGGTTGTATGGTAAAAAAGAGATAATGTGTGTGTTTACAATTATTGACGTGAATTAATATTTGACACATGTCAAATAATAATCTTAATAACATTTGTCGTGACTGGTGATTTACATTTATACCTAATCTGTTCATATTCTCTAGATTGGCAAAAAAGAGTACGGAAAAATGAGGGCGCCACTATATGGCTGTCAAATATAGTACGACAAGAATTAATTTAATTTTGGCAAATTATATTCAGGTTTACTTGTCATATCTATGTTGCTAATGAAATGAGACATAAACATTTTAATTTCGAAATCCTTTCTTATCCAATCTTATGTCAAAATATTTTATTTTATATCTTACTAAATTTTATTAATTAAAATTAGAATGTTCAATACAGAACTAATCTACAAAGAAGAAACCTTTTGGATTGTGACAAAAAGATCGAAATTGTCTAGTTCTTTTTTTGGAGCAAATGACCATAATAAAATTGTTAAAATTGAGAGATCTGCAAACATGCTTACGCACATAGGGTAGCCACCATTTTACCTACAATCCTGAAATGGGTATGAAATCCTTAGTGGGACAGAACTATATAACGATTTTGTAAAATGTATTTTATAAATATACTTATATCTTGCATTTATTTTACTTCTACTCTAATATTTAATAATAATAAACCGCACAAGTGTGACTTGGGCTCGGCCACGAGATTCCTTGCAAAAATAATCACGATTTAGGTGCAATCTATAAGGTACCCAAAAGTAAAAAAGTAAAGTAGGATTAAGCTTACATACGGGCCCTTTTAAAATGTGCATAACCGCTCACGTCCACGGTCCGAGCTCTATCTACATAGATACATCATTGAAGTACATTCTAAAACAAATTTAAGTCTTACGTATGTAATATTTAGGTTCTATAAGTTTATTATTAAATTATTAAACGTAAGTACGTAAATGCTTAATGGCTACGAAGTTGATGGTAAATATATATATAATAATATATAATAATAATATATAATAAAAACAATATTAGACTAAATATTATAATCAAATAAAAATGTTCTTAAAATATACGTAGTTATATTTACTTAAGTATTCACGTAAAGAAAATTTTATATATAATAGCAGATATTTGAAGTAATATTGTGCCCCTTGAGATAAACCTGACCTGTAGAGATAAGGGGTGGAAGGGTCTCCGTCGGACAGACCCGGACAAGCGAGACGGTGACCGACCGGTGGACAACTTCGCACAATATTTTTTGCATCCATTCGGCTGCGACTTCGCTGGATAAATCTTAAACATTTTATCACCAATATGTTTATTGGAATAACATCTAGTGGTGACAACGTCAACTCCCACTACGATTACTTGATTTGAACAAACAAGAAGGTGAGGAACATTTTCTGCTTATCAGGGTCATGTGAGCCAATAATTTTATAAAAGTTTATTAATAAGTTAACAAATGATACGTCTTTTCTGATGTTTTGTAGAATAATGATGGTGAGATGTGCGTACTTTAGGTCATTTAAAAAAAATTACTCACTAGATAGTGAGTAACGCAAACAAAAAACGTTATAAATATTTGCAAGTAAAGAAGTTTTTCGTAAAGAAATTTTAAACGTTACTTAGTTAACGTTTTTGAAGAACACAACACAATATGAATTCTGTTATTCGGTTACAGGTAGCGATTATATTAATAAGTATCCAATACTTATAATAACGATAATGGCACTGGATTTTATTGCTGGATGTATTGGTGGTAAGTTAAAAAATATATCGTTAAATCTTTTAGCATTTCACATACTTATAATTTGACTGCAAGTATTGTAATGTTAGTACTTAGTATTGTATCTTATCATTACTTTCAATCTTCAGGTTGTGCTGGAATTATTGCTGGTCATCCATTAGATACCTTAAAAGTGCATGTACAGTCAGGTAGAGGTAGTGCATTAGAATGCGCTAAAACTCTTTTAAAGGGAGGAACATTATCAATGGCATATAGAGGAGTCGGGGCTCCTTTAGGTGGTATTGCAGGAATAAATGCTATAGTTTTCGGTGCTTATGGAAATACAAGACGAGCCCTGCCTAATCCGGATTCTTTGTCGACACATGCAATAGCCGGCGGTGTCGCGGGGATGTTACAAAGTTTTGCCTGTGCACCAGTCGAACTAGTAAAAACACGACAGCAGTTGGCGAAACCAAACGAGGGCGTACCTACCGGTGCGTGGAGTGGAGCCCGTCATATTTTGCGAACTGGCGGATATAAAGCTTTATTTCGGGGCTTGGGTATAACAATAGCTCGAGATAGTCCAGCTTTTGCTATTTACTTCACATCATACGAAGCGATGACTCGAGGAGATCAGTCGGTCATGAAAGTGTTTACGGCTGGAGGAATAGCGGGAGCATTGTCATGGATTATATTGTATCCTATAGACGTCGTAAAATCAAGATTCCAAGGTGATGCTATTGGACGATATTCAAGTGCTTGGGATTGTTTTGTAAAATCAGTAAAGTCAGACGGTTTTAGGTGTTTAGGACGAGGAATTGGTGCAGTAACGTTACGTGCCTTTATTAGTAATGGAGCTTGTTTTACTGCTGTTGCCTGGACCGAGCGAGCTTGGCAGCGTACATTAACTAATGAAACTGGTAGTTTAGTTCAAGCAAGTACTATTGGGGAGGGTGTTATATGTGAAAAATAAGAATACAAATACGACATTTAAAAATATAATATTGAAACAATGTTTTATAATTTAAAAAATTAAACGAGGTAATGGCGATATGTTATCAAATTATTTGAATCAATTTATATGTTTCTAGGTACATAAATATTTAATGGCACGTTCCTATTGTATTTTGAATATTTTTTGCAATTCCTTATTTATTGAAAAATGTGTATTATGTTATTTAATAAGGCAAAAAAAAGTTTGTTTTAGTGTATGGATATATCTACACTATAACAAACATATATAATATAAATAATAGAATACCCAATCATTGGAAATTGAGTAGTAAATATATTAAATACTTAGAATAAATCACAATTTATTTGATTTTGGTTTTTTAGTTCACCTGTATAGAAAATCTTTATAGATATTTATGATTTTGTGTTGCACCGTTTATCTATGGATGTATTTATAGAAAATTTATTTATTGCATTTAGGTATACCGCGCACTGGTGACTTTTGTCACGGTGACAATAATTTTTTTGTCATTGACATGTCACCATACTTTTCGCGACTGCGCGCACTTGCGATGACAGTGAGGAAATTTTTTACATTTGATAAAATGGATCTCGAAGAGATGGTTGTCTGTGTACTTATATTAAGAAATAGAAAAAAAAGCAAACGTAGAAAATATTGGTTTTCAAATTACTATTTGAATAAACCTTTAGGGATTCACCCTTTGGGTGAGGAAACTGTCACCGCGTCCATAGATTTGTATGCCCGTGCGCGCATTAGCAACCAAATGTCACTTAGTTCGCCCTCCCCCTTGCGGTTTCCATACTAGTCGTCTTCCGCATAAACATGAAACAGCAGCGTGTTGCATTGCAGCACAGAATTTTTATTTCAAGAATTGCGTCAGTTCATCACCAAGGCTAAACGTGTGTTTTCATGAAGATGAAATAGACAATGACAATACTGATTGACGAAATTGAGTTGAGGCCATTGCTCTATGACAAATGAAAAGTTGAAAGCCAATATTTTCTACATTTGCTTTTTTTTCTATTTCTTAATATAAGTGCACAGACAACCATCTCTTCGAGATCCATTTTATCAAATGTAAAAAATTTCGTCACTGTCATCGCAAGTGCGCGCAGTGGCGAAAAGTATGGTGACATGTTAGTGACAAAAAGTTTATTGTCACCGTGACAAAAGTCACCAGTGGCGCGCTAAGCCTTGCCGTTCTCCGCGGACAAAAAGTCACCCAATTGTCACGTATCCAAATGCACGCACCTTCATTAAGTGTAATGTACACGGTGACAGTGACGCAACAGTCACGGTGACAAAAATCACTAGTGCGCGCTATACCTTACACACCTACGAACTAATACCACTTAAAAAAATCTGTTTCAAATTTGACAGGCACCTGATAGGCACAAATAGATAACTAAAATTTATTCATATATAGGTACCTATTACTGAATTACCCAATATATTTAATAATCTGATTACTACGAGTATTTAAGTCGGTTAGAGACCGTCTACAAAATAAGTGTAATTACAATAACTGTGTGTTTGTCATTTGTCACTCAGTAAAGAAATGTACGGGTCTGGTACTGTCAGCGCTTATTTTACGGGAACAGCATGTAGAGTAAAATATTTCAAAACCAAAAAGAAATTAAATAAGATACGTCAACATAGGATTTTTTTTTCATTTCACAATGTTTATCAAACACAAAAATATTTTTTCAATTCGGACCAGTAGTACCCGAGATTAGTGCATATACTCCGACTTTTCCAATTTATGATGTTAGTAAAGAAGTATAAATTTGTTAGGGTTGAATGTGGAAAAGAAATTAAAACAATCGTTTATACATGCTCGAATTAATATAATATACTATACGAAAATTTTAATACATATCAAAAAAATATTTTAAAATATACATGTTATACGATTCATATTACGAATTATCAAAACATTTGAACAAGCCAGATATTCTAAAATGGATATATTGATATAAAAATTTCACTGATACTACACATGATATTTAGTTAACTATAATATTAATATTTTTAAAGAAGTAGTCAATCCAAGGCGTTACTTTGCTCGTAACTATATATTATAGCAGGTCTCTTGTAGTTTCCTGTCAAAAACTATTATATTATATTTCTTATTTTAAATTATTTAATATAAGAAGATATTTTAATATAAAACGTCATTAACCAACCTAAATATTATTGAATATATGATTATAATTAATTCCTGTCATGCTCCATGTGTTGAGGCGGAGGCGGGGGCGGTGGCGGTATCTGCAAGTCGTTGTTAACGTGATTGTCCATTAGGCCAAGTTGCTCTAGCATATCATCATTGTCATCCATCAAGTGTACCTAAAGTACCAAAAAAAAAATCAACGACTACAAACTTTGAATTGTTTATATAGCATTCTTTAAATTATTTTTATTTTCCAATTTTATAGAACGGGGGAAAACACTATTAGATGAAAATTTTGATACTGTTATATGGTTATAAAAATATTATTTTAGGTATAAGTTATAACCGCCACGAATACATGATTACTGCAGTTGTGTATAAAGATTTTTACGGATAAAAATATACCTATAGTACGAAAAAGGGATTTTTTTTTAAATATTCATGAATTAGTTCCAGTTTTTTAAAAATATTCTTGAAAGTTAGTATGTGTGCTGTTTTATAATATCTTATAAATTATCTTATTCAAAATTAAAAAAATAATAAAATAAAGATCACTGCGTATCATAATAGTTATGATTTAGTCGACCTTTAGAGTAAATTTATCGCAAAATATAGTTTCATGTTATAATACTCATAACAATAACAGTAACGTGATGTAAATAAATAAAATATTGCAAACGTATATCTACCTACAATATATATACTAAACTAGTGTTTGTCTGTCGAATGCTATATCAATCATAGAAAATATATATTCAGAAGTAAATCAAATAAGGTAATATTAGGTAAACAAATTAAACAAAAGTCAAAACCGAGTGTTTCCTAAGTAAATGTAAACCTCTAAATACTAAGTAAAATTGAACATCCATCTATCAGCGTTCATTTCATTCATTACATCAGGTAGAGCGGTGCGGTGCTGTCCGTGTCGAGCTGTTTCAGATAGTAGAATCTTTTGACGCTTCTCCTCCATGAGGCGCTCCCGGTGTTTGTGTATATAGTCATACACGTTTGGAAGTCCCATAATCACGCAAGCTGACAATGCTGATCTATAGATGTTCATGTCTGTTGCTTCGTACCTAGTTATTAAATTATATGAAATTAGAAATAAATATCTACTTTACCTTTTTTTTAAATGAACAAAAAGTAGGTACATGGAAGAATAACGTAGAATGTCATAATATAGTCCCTCAGTTATCACACAAGGGTGTGACTGTGTAAATTTATATTTCGTTTCTTCGCTCTGGTATCGCGGCATTGAGTCCCGCCACTCAACACGCCTCCAGAATTCGACGGAAAGTGGGGAACGGAGTGTCTTAGAGCTATGTTCCCTCTGCCTACCCTGCTGCGTGCGGGATACAGCGTGAAGCTGATTTGATTAATATCTATAATTACCATTCGTTAGTTTTTTCATCATAGCATTCTACGTGATATATCGTCGTAACACCATTGAAGCCTCCAATGGCAAAGATCATGTCGTCAATTACTTCTATAGCAAAGTTACTGCGAGGGTTGTACATGTCCGGTACTGGCGACCACGCGTTCGTATTCGGGTCGAACACTTCTCCGCTACACATTCTTGAGATGCCATTAAAACCACCAATGACGTAGATCTAATTGGGAAAATTGGGAAAAAGTAACAAAAATGTTTTGCATTATATGAAAAATCAATTGCTTAGTTCATAGCAGGTAGGTAGGTCTATCTATTTTTTTGATATTCTCAATGACATAATAGGTAAGGTTAATAAAAACCAGTCAAGTGTGAATCAGACACGCCGACCGAGAGGGTTCAGTATAATTTTCAGGATTGTAGGCCTACGGGAAGTACAATTTACAAAAATTGACAAATTTAAATGTGTTAGTTACGAGTAACTTGTATGCACACATTTGGTATAAAATAAAATATACTTAATTATAAAAGTAAAATTATAAGTTCATAATAATATTTCCGTTATATAAATTTCCATTTCTTTTTCTTATACCTATGATAGGTACCTACATAATTTGTCCGTGATCAAGTCTACAATAAGTATTAAGAAAGGCATTAAAAATATGATAAAATTAATAATAAATAAATGTTATATCAGTGTAATTGTATTATACCTAGATACCTTGTTGTGGTAAGCAATGCAGGAAACACCGGAGCGGCGGGAGCGCATGGGTACCAAGTTCGTCCATTGATTAGTGTCAGGATCGAAGACTTCTACACTGTTCATACATTCTTGCCCATTAAATCCACCCGTTATGTAAATTTTATCTAAAAAATAATAAGAATAGTTTCTAAAAATAAATATTATATTAAAGGCGTACAAAACGAGTAAATAAATGGCGTTAAATATGTATACTGTGTACGTACTATCCAGAGCAGCCGCACTTGCATCAGATCTTTGAGCATTCATAGGCGCCACAAGGGACCACTGGTTGGTGCGATGGTTGAACCGTTCCGCTGTATTCTGACGATGATGGCCATCATATCCACCCATTGCGTAAATTGTCTCGCCAAGTACCGCAACAGATACATAACATCGACGGGCGTTCATCGGTGCTACCTAAAGATAACTTTTATTCAGATATGAGTTGAGGCCAGTCGTGGCGCAAGACACACCAGTGTGACTGTAAACATGACTGATTGTGGGACGAAATGAAATGTTTGTTTTAAATTTATATTTCCATGCTCTGGTGTCGAGGCAAAGCATGGCGTTGAGTTTCGCCACTCAACACACAATCCCTTCAGAATTCGGCGGAAAGTGGGGAACGGAGTGTCATAATACTAGGTTCCCTCTGCCTACTCCGCTGTGTGCGGGATACAGCGGGAAGCTGATTTTTTATTATATTTAGAAATATAACATTATTAATATAGCAACGTAATTTATGTAACCTCTCGCCAAATTTTAGTGACTGCATCGAAACAACGGCACGAGTTGAAGTAGTCCATTCCATCAAATCCACCAATAACATAGATGCTGTTGGCGAGCACTGCGGTTCCGTGGTAAGCGCGTGGTCCAGCAGAGTCTACTTCTTCTACCTTAATAAATTATATATAATATCGTCATTAAACCCCCGTAAGTTGTGTATTTATATACCTACTTATTACTTATTTAGCTTGAACCTTATCTTATGCCAAATTTATGCATCCTATTTCTTTTCTGTTATTATTTTATAATTTTAAAATTCTTTTGAATTGTAAAACTATAAAATAATAACAGACTTCTTTTCTGACAGTCATTATAACATTTGTTATTATATATTTGAATATAACATGCAAATCAATAGTGATCATTGATCACACAGATGTAATAGCAATATTCGTAAGTTTATGACCTCGTTAATTAAAATAATCATGCTATTTAAAATGGGTTACTTTATAAAAAAAACAAGCAGCCGTGCACAAAAAATATAAGGTTATTTATATTTGAAAATATTTTATATGTGATAAAATATTTTTATATATAACACAAAATTTCAGGAAAATATTTGTTTATTACATTTTACAACAAAGCATACCTAAGCAAGCTAAGAACTATTCTATTGATTTAGTTAAGGAAAATATTATTTTAGGAGGTGTTTACTTAGATATTATGAATTGAAAATATATACTGTATATATATATATATATATTTTTATTACAGTTACAGTAATTATTGTTATACGTGTTAAAGGTAAACAATACCTTTATCCAGCGATCCGCTCGTGTGTCATACGTTTCAATGAAAGCTGTTGGTGAGCCGCCACTCCAGCCTCCAATAGCGAATAGTACCTATATAAAATAATATTTAGAGTATTTTTGACGATCAATAATATTTATTTACGTTTATATTTCTATTTTCTTCACTCTGGTGTCGAGGCAAAAGCGCGGCGTTGATTTCTGCTACTCAACAAATTGCGCAGAAAGTGGGGAACGGAGTGTCTTAACACTAGGTTCCCTCTGCCTACCCTGCTGTGTGCGGGATACAGCGTGAAGCTGATTATTTGACGATCAAAAATATATTAACTACCTATTCCTAAATCTCCACAATCTGTAACTGCGACACAATCACTAAAATAGAAATAACGACGTAATAATGATAACATTAAACATATGGATGAACATCGAATATGACTATGTATTTTCCATATTGTTTAGTAGTATATATTTTAATCAATACATAATAAATAAAAAATGACCTCATGTGGAACCCGAGGCCGCGCTATCTCCGGCGTCGCTACTTCTCCATCTCTCTGCGCAATCATTTCTAAATCGTAAAGAAACTTGAGAGTTTCTATTATTATAGGACGTGACCTCTCATTTCCTGTTACGTATGGATGGTCCTTGACATTCTCAAGAAAAAACTGAAATTAATTAATAAGACTATTAGAAAACGGAGTATTTAAAAACTATATTTTGTGAAAGACGTGTTAAGACGAAGTTGCTTAGATCTCTATTTTGAAATACCAGATTGGAGAACATAATTTGTCGACGTAAGCCTTACTTGCGTGTCCAGCAATCCCAGCCGTATGCTGCCCATTAACTTCACAGTGTGTTGCCAACGTATATCTGGATCATAATTAACCCAACGTAAAACAGCTTCCCATACGACTTCCTCGCTTTTAACATTCAGTTCATCTTCCAAGATAATGCTATTTAATTCGTCAATAGGGAGATGAAGAAACTCGTCGCTCTGTGTGGCTACAGTTACAAAATAACGAAGCAAATATCTTCTAGAATCAGCTTCCAATTTATAGCAAAAAATTCGCCTGTGTTATAATAAGTAATATAATAATTTAGTTAAAACAATTTAAATGAATCTCTTCACATTAATAAAAAAATAAATTCTTTAGTAGGTATTAGTTTATTTTACGAACCTAGCGAACATCATAATGCCAAGGCAGTTTTTTGGACTAAGCGAAGTCCTTAAGTGTTCACAACAAAGCTGCAGCACTCCCAGGAAGGCAAGATAGTCGGCGGTCATCAAAAGCTCATGCACGTTTACATCAGTAACTTCGATGCGCCGGAGGTAAGCATATTCAATCAACAAGAGCAGGATTTCAGAACGCACGCCCGATATTAAGACATCGCTTTGCTCTCGCGAGTGTAGAGTCGTAGTGAATAAGGCCCTAGGAATAAAACATATTTATATAAGTATGTTATTAAATAAGAATAATGTTATTTGATATTTCAATTACTATTATTTATATGTCCCGCTTCTTTTACATGAAGCAAGGTAAGCAGGGAGAACGTGGCAATATTTCCTGCTTTCTATTTATAGCTCATTTAAAATATGTTACCTGCAATCCACATTTTTTTTATTAGCTATTATTAGACAAGAATTGAAGCCCACGAATCAAGTGTACGGTCAGACACTTAAGCTCAGCTTAGTCTTAATTTATAATATGTATGATAAGTATGATATTAATATTACAAGACAAGAGAAGTATGGAAATCTAACAAAAAGTATGGGCTGCAGGCGGAGAGTATAGCGCGATGGACAGGGAAGGCGGCACCGTCGTCCGCGCGGACTATCGCGTCACACAGCAGCCGACACTCGCGCAGGCGGTGGAGGGCTTGCATCGCCGCCACCGACATGCATCGCCCAGTCTCGCGACCCGCCGCCTAATACAAACTTCATTAAGTAATTATTGAAACTAATTACTATTAATTATAACTTAATTTAAACGCTGTAAACAATTTTCCTTCAATAGCGGAAATTCAAAAAACTTACTGTGTTATTCGGGTCATTTTCCATTTTGACGACTTTAACGTAGAGTCATTATTAAAATATTATTTCTCATTAAGAATCCAAACGTGGAAAGGTTCACGATACTAACGAGATTTAGTTTCATAAATTTATAAAAGTTACCGTAAAAAAATATTAAAAAATTAGCAAAATCAAGTCATTTAATAAAACATTTTAGGTTAGCAAAAAAATTATAAATATGTATGAATGACAAATATGTCAAACCTTTTTCTTGCAGCTGACATTACTGGATATTATTATTTTCATATTAGTAGTCGCCTTGGTGAAGTCAAAAACTAAATAAATATTTTTTTTACATACCAAAGGCTGTTAAGAGCATATACAAAGTATTGTATTGTACAGTAAATAGGCATTTTAATAGACACTTCAATTTTTTACAAATATTTTTTTAATAAAAAAAACCTTTGATGGGTGTTGTACCTTACAGTTATAGGAACAAGGCGTTTTAAATTTATATATATATACCTATAAAAATACGTATAGATTATGTAAATTAAATAAAACAAGAACTTTTAAATCATCATAAATGTATTTCAACTTAAGTATACCTTGTTATAGATGTTATATAACAACTTTAAATATTTAACATTATTATACAATGATTAAGGCCAGTCGTGGCGCAGGGGCACAAAGTGTGCTACAAAATCGACTGGTTGTGGGTTCGATTCCCACTCGAGTCCGAAGTGGTTTCCGAAGTGAAATGGAAATATACATTTAAATATATATTTCCATTCCACTTCGGAAAATATTTTAAAAATCGACTGATCTACTTTTTTCACTATTCGACACGTAATGCCTCCAAAATTTGGCGGAAAGTGGAACAGAGTGTCTTAACACTAGGTTCCCTCTGCCTACCGTGCCGTGTGCGGGATCCAGTGAGAAGTTGATTTATTTGATTCTACAATAATAATAGTACATGCGCAGTCCGAGAGCTCTAAGTTGAGCTTTGCATTAGTGTAAGTGTTCAAATATAATGTACGAGTAAGTGTAACGTCGGCCGTCAAGTGCGGCGTATGTCTTGCTTAGCCTAAAAGAGGTTTATATTCCTTGTTGACAACCGGTCTACAAATGTGGAGCGACACATTTTTAATTCTTAATATTTTATTTTTATGCACTACATATTAAATTAAAAGATAAAGTTAAGACAAAATGAAAAAAATGTAAGAGACCAAGCAGTAAAAAAAAATCGGGAACACAATGTGTATCCACATTTCTAATAATAAATTTCATTTTGAAAAATATATTTCTTGGAACTTTTACTTTTACAATCACTCACACGAATGTAAATCTCAACTTAGGCCTCGTGAACTGTTTTTTACCTAACTGTAAAAATATTTACAATAGTACTTATTATAAATTTTAATTCCGTTTAGTCACATCTTAGCATATTCCTATGTTAAATCCAATTATATTTTTTAACTCAACACATTGTTAAGATGTAAAGATATTCAGTCAATAGTCATAATTTTTATTGGGATTATATTAATTTATTGGTTTAACAACTTCTCTGGCGGTGATACCTTCAGCGCGGAGCCTCGATAGAAGTGATTTATACACTACGGGAGCAAATGGTAAGACTACACCGCGTTGTTGGATTTCACCTGAAATATTAATATGGACATTACCAGATATTTCTCTATAACTTTGACACCGACGAGGTTGGATTGTTCGTTTGAGTACCAATCGACGGAATGACAACGATATTAGTTATATATAAAGCGCGTTAACAGATACCGCCAGGCGCCATCTAAGACGAAGAAATAATATTTCTAAAATATGTGTAGTGCGAAGAGTAGAATGCCATACCAGTAGGGTAGGGAAGCAAAAAATAAAATAATATACACAATACTATAAGGTGTGTACAATATATGGGTCTTATCATATCGTCCATAGCAATTTAACTGATAAGAACTCGAACTCGAACGAATTTTTGACTTATTACATTCAATGCATTTGGCAATATTTTACTGAAAAATACAACTTTTGACTGAAATTACCATCGAGCACCATCTTAGCGGCAATAGCAGTGGGAAGACCCACGGTCCTCGCCATGGCGGTGTGCGAGGCGGGGTCGCCGCGCACCGTCATTGTCACTTCCCGTCGTTCTTTCTTACCGTCGCTCCAAGTAACACCTATCTCATGTCGAAGAACTACGAAGTCGGTTTCATCTTTTTCTATTAAAGTAAAACGGAACATATAAAATATAACATAATTATAACTACGTTGGCAATCATAATAATAATAATAAAAAACAATAAAAACGGTTTAATAGCCAAAAGCCTCGACCAACACCTTAAGAGGCTATCGCTTAGGTGTTGGATCAAGAACCGGATACAGAAGGCAGTATTACTTGAGACGGCACGTATTGTGCGGCGGTTCCTCTCTCTGGAGCCCTAGCCACCGATGGCTTGGACCCTTGTCCCGCCCTAGGAAGAGTGGTTTTTTATATTTTTAAATGTATCTTTTTTATAATAATTTATATTTAAAAATGTAAAATTGATTCACTAATTTAATAAAAGTATATTCTGATAATAAAAAATCAGTTGTACTTACGATTTCTCTAATTCAAATAGTAAAGTAAATAGTAACTTAAATATTTTTTTAAATAGAAAATGATTACCCAGTTCCAGTTTTTTGCCGAGATAATGGCTTATAGTGTCCAAAGGCGTATTGCGTTTGACGACAGGCTCGTCGCTGAGTAGCCCGAGCGACTCTATGGCCTGAGCTCCGGTAGCGCCGATGCGCTCTGCTAACCGAGTCTTGAGATTCTCATAAAAGATCGATTGATCAATCAATCCAAGTAGTTCACATGCAAATTGTTGCTGTCGAATAAGAATAAATAAACGCCTCTAAAACATTTATTTTACCACCGATGAAACAGCAGGTACTCTCTATACAATCCTCAGTATTGTATTCATTAACTAAGTAAAATAGGTAATGGGCAATAATATTCATAATACTTTATACAATGTGAAGATATTATATAAAATATCTAAATTATACAGATCGGCGGTAACACTTTTAAGCGTAATTAATATACGAGTATAATTATATTATGTAAATAAACCTCATAGTAACCGTCGTGTCGCAGTGTATGATTGTAAATGTGACGATTGTGGGTTCGATTTACATTGGGGAAAGGAATTTTGATTTCCCCCTTCTGGAAATTAGACAAAACGCGACGGTGAGTTTTGTCTTTCAACACGCAATGTCTCTCTCGAATATTATCTGGACAGTAAGAAACAGAGTATCTTCAAACTAGTTCTCTCTGCCTACCCAGTCATATGCGGAACACAGCGTGAAACTAAAAAAAGAATAAGTTTTGAAAAGTAAGTAATTTCTAGGTAAAGTAAACAAAAATGTGGATCTCTGTACTCACCCACGTAATCTCCGGTCCCTCAGGGTGTAGAGATGGGTGCGGATTGGGGTCTACAAATCCAAAAAGCTGCATCGCCTTCATTGTTTCAGCAAATCCTAAATATTTATTTTTCTTAAATTGTATTTATTATTCTATTGTAACCGATCGTCTTTATTTAAATTAATTGTAGAGAAGTAGGTAGAGCGTAAGATATTGCTTATTATTTTTTACCGTTATTTTAATTTATTTTATGAATTGCTAAAGATATCTTTTAATTAACTTATAGTAATTAGATAACAAAATTTATAAAACTTCTTTCAAACCTTTATAACGGAGTGTTCCACGGAACATAGTATGAGCGTCTTCGATACCATACAGTGATGAATAAATAGTGCTGTCTCTATTAGGGAAACCTTCAAAAGCGAAGCCTGGCAAGAAGTCAAGTTCACGTGCAACGGACATGAGTTCTCCACCCCCCAAAACCTCTACTGCCTATTTAAAAAACAAAGATATACTAAGTGTAGTGTTTAACTGTAATAGAATATACGCACAGAATTTTAAAAAAATCTTGCGTAGATTTAACGGTTTGCACAGCGCATGCACGGAAGTTCTCGAATTCTTCCGTTTTTTCAACATCTTTTATTTTTCTCTAATTCTATAACTTTTAACATAATATAATTTAGCCTAGCATAATATAATATAGCCTAATATAGCCTTCCTCGATAGGCGGGCTTACAAACATTTTTTTTTCAATTGAACCAGTGCTTATGTAGATCCAACAAAACAAACAGAAATATATTCTATTTATTAATCATTGTGCAGTTGAAATGCAATAATTTCGATAGAACGTAACTAATACAATTTTAAAGTAGGTATATTATTTTTTTTAAATATTATTCTACCTGGCCTTTGCTAAGGTATTTAGCTCCTGATATTGTATTTAGTAAGACTCCTCGCGGACTCCAGGAGAACTTATATCGTAGAGCATTATCGCTAAATTCTGGAGCTGGTAATCCTGCAAAATATTGTAAGTATAATACATAGTAGGCACACACATTTAATTGGTAAGAAGAATACAAGGTGCAATGGTATTAAAATGTACAAAATGACGATCTTTCTCTCTCTCTTGCAATACTTGATTTAATAAAAAAATGTATCAAAATACCTCCGCAATAAGAAACGAACGAATCGACTCTGCCGCCGTGACTTTGAACGTCATGGATACATTCCAAAGCGAGCAAGTGATCGATACCGGGGTCTAAGCCGACTTCATTCAGCAATGTTATTCTCGCATCTTTAGCCCTGTAAACATTTTATAAAATATTTAAAAGAATTACGATAAATAGGTAATAGGTAGATTTAGATAGGTACTTGGTAAGAATCAAATGTTGCTTTTTATATTGAGCTGTTTGTTTCACGCTTTCAATTATTGTACTAAGTGTATGCAGTGGGATGCACGTAACAGAATAAGCAGCGCAGTGTATAGTTGTATAGACACTCCTTTATAATCTTTTGGCCCGAATTCAAAACCATGCGCCGGAAGTCAATGACTTTTTCTTACCAGAGAAAGAGCCTTAGTGCTAAGGAGGCTGTATTTGCATTTCGCACGGTTGTTTCAATTTTATTAAAGTAAAGTTTTCCATTCTCCATTATATATTCTATATGTTGTACAGTTAGAATTTTTAATGTTTTTTAAAATTATTGAACAAGACTATTCTCATTTAATGCTCGTTATTTTTCTCTTACTTTTATATTTAATGTTTTTTTCATTTGTGTAGAATTTTATGGTTGAAATATAGATTTTAGCAATATTTAGTATTTGACTACTTACGCATCATGTAGCTCTTGCACTTCGGGACGGACATAGGACGCGGTGACCATATGCGCGCCCGCGCCGACGCAGGCCCTGGCGACGGCGCCGTGCAGGTCGTACGGCAGCAGGGACACCACGAGCCTCGCCTGCGACGCGAGCGATCTGAGAGCGTTCTCGTCATTTGCTTGTAAGTATTGGGAATGTACGCCATATTTTTCCGCTAGAGCGTCTGCTTCTTCTTTTACTTGCGATGCTAAAAATCCTCATGTAAATATATAACAAGACATAATACATGCAATACAATGTTACAAAATTGCTCGTTTTTAGGGTTCCGGTCCTTCCTAACTAAGAAGTCGTTGTCTGCCCCTCTGTCTGTCCGTCTGTCGCAACAGGCTGTATCTCATGAACCGTGATAGGTACACAGTTGAAATTGTCACAGATGATGTATTTTTGTTGCCACTATAACAACAAATACTAAAGTACAGAATAAAGGAAATATTCGTTTTATGGCTAATGGTACGGACGGCTTCGTGGGCGACATTTTTATTACGTACGTACTTACATATAAAAGTTTATTTTAAAGTTTTTTTGTCTATTTAGTTGAGAGATATTTTGTACGTATGTTATAAAAAAGCATGAGTACAAAATTTAAGCAAATATAAAACAAACCAATTGTAACAGCAACGTTCTTGTCCCTAGCTAAGTATTCCACGACGGGTGCAGAGACCAAGCCACTCCCCAGGATAACCACGTGATTTTGTTGGTCGTTACCCTCTACTTTGTGTCGTGATCGGCTAAAAAAATACAAATATTATAAAGTTCCAATTCTTTCGAAATTGTCCATTGATGCCAAAGGTTCAATTTAAAAATATGTCATACTTAGTTATTAATTACTTACTTAGTATTTGCCATGCGAAGCTCATTAATGTATTCGTACGATTGAGTTAGCTTTCCGTTACTTGTAATAATAGCCTATAATTTAAAATATTTTAATAAAAAATATAAAAGAATAATAATAAATACGTTAATATATAAAATAATAACTTGCGTTTTAATTTTAATTAACTTACGCCTTGAACAACGGGAGAGAAGTTATGTTCTTCAAGTGGTTGTGAAGCATCTGAGCTCATAATATCTTCGGCGTAGGGATAAAGCAAATCGCCAAAGAAATCCGTGGATTCCCGCGGCAACTGCGTTGGCATGTTATCTATTGAGCACACAAGCACACCTGGACCTTTGAAACTGAGAAAAATACAATAGTGCTTAAAATGCTTTACTTAAAGTGAGTAAGTAAAAAACTTATCATACCGCCGGTTAAATAGAAATTTGGCGTAATTCAAAATTATTGAAAATCAAGATTATTCCCTAAAACGAATTTGCTATCAACATTCTTTAATTTTATATTGATTAAATACTCTTTACACAATGACGTGGCAAAATTACTAGATGTCGCTAGTGTCGTTTCAAAGATTTATAGTTAACTGTAGTGAACGTCTACTCTTAAACTGAACTTACAAACATATACAAATAATGTAATGTCGTTTATAAAATCTTATTGCGACGATTGCATGTTTGTATCTATAAATAATATTGCATAGTATATTAGATGTGTATCGGACACTCACCTTATTCACTCGTATGGCCTGTAATATATAAATATTGCAACAAACTAAGTAAGATAATTAAATTGCAGTAAATCTTGATAGACCTGTTATTGCGCTATCATTATTTCTATTCTACAACAATAATAAAACCTTATAAAAATTACCTTTTAGTGTCTTTGTTTCTATCGGCATCGTAAAGACAAAAGGGTGTGTCGATAGTCGTGCACTCATTCATAAATTCGATCGAGCCACCAGGGTCCGCTGATATATCGCAAATTGCCAGCATTCTGTCATAACACACAGATTAGTTTCATGATATATTGATAAAAAGATAAGTAATATAGGAAACAACAAATACCTACTTGTGTATATCTAAATATATGTACGTTTTAAAAATTGCATATCTATATCTACTGATAAATTGGACTATAAGGAAAAGTATGTTATCTTTATTTTGAGGCTAATTATGATTGTTGTATAAGTAAATAGATATTCTTACCTATGGGGTAAAGCCGGCGCGCCAATGCTCTTTGGGAGCCAGGGCGTATTCGAGGGCATGAGTAGGTGCTTAGCGTCAGGTATTGTTAATAATTTGGGACTGTCCACCGCCCAGTATATGCAGTTAACTAATACAGAGGTATATGGTGCAATCTATGGAAGGAATTAATAAACATTTTAATTTAACTAAAAATAACGTTATATGTATATAAGTGCTAAAGTCAACATCAACAATGTTTCATCTTTGTGTTGCTTTTGACTTAAAGGTCTTTTTTAAATATAATATACATATATATTAAATATAAAAAAACCTTTAAGCCACCTATAATTATTATTTAAATATTTTAATGGGTTACCGTCTGAGCGAAAGTAGACACGTATCTATCGGGATGTTCCTCATATTCTTCAGGATCATAACCTCCTCCATTTTTTCTTACTAAGTGGTGACGTCGCCGAACTTCACAACCATAAATTTTATTTGGACCTAACAAAACAGCAAAACAAGTAAATCAAATTAATAATGTAACGTTGTCGAATTTAAGTTTTCAGAAAGTACAAATATTTTGTATTGTATTGTATTTGTATTTTAAATTATGGCAAAAAAAAATTATAGCCAAAAATAAAAATATATTTTTTTTCTATTGGAGTCAGACGGACCTTCTCATTACAAGTTGAGTCTATTGTTATAGTCATTTTGTTGACAAGATTTTATGAATAAAAATGTGGAAAAATCTATTTATGAGAGAAAAGACTTAAAATAAAAACATAATAACATAAACATAATTTTTAAACATAAAAAATAGCGTACCAATATTACTTAAGTTATCTTTTATTATTTTAAGTACATAATGGAAAATCAGTGGAATAAACAAATATTTGTACAAACAATTTTATCTGAAACATTATCAATATTAATTTATTATGTATGTGTGTTGCAAGTGACTGTTGATAAATATTGAGAGTAAATATATTAATGTTTAAGGAAAGAAAAAAATGTATGGCTACTTACTGCCGTGTTCGGCAACTTTTCTCAACATTTCGGGAGGCACGTATTCGTGAGGTAATTCTTGAAATATTTCTTGACTTCCCTTATAATTATATTTTTTTACTATTAGTGAAATCGAAGGAATTATATACAAATTCAGAAAAAGAAAACAGAATTTATAGATAAGTAGTTTAAATTTCCATATTTGTGATTAGTTTAAATTTATATTTATTATTCAACCCAATTTACGTATTTATCTTTGATTGATAAGGATTTTTTTCGTTAGTAAATAATAAATATACATACCTTAGATAAATGTCATATACAAAAAAACATAATAAAAATTACGTCATTTTTCAATTATTTAATCTAGATAAAAAGAACCGTTTTCGTTACAACTAAAACACCACGCGACGTCTCTTAAATAAGGGAAAGTTTAAGAAAGAAGTTTTTTATAATCATTATTATTTTTCTTGTGATTTAAATCCGATTTAGAATATTTATTAAATTAGGGAATATACTTACGTTCGCATCGCTCAATATACCTACTTTCTGTTCAATGAACTACTCTCAAACTGATTTGGAAATGACAATCAAATAAATTTGCGAAAATAAGTATGTCGCTTAACATACCTACCTGTGAAACATTCCCGGATCCTGTAAAAACAAATGTAAGAGGACCCAGTGATTTTGGCATCATTCCCATGGCGACTTCATAACCTGCGTCGCGTATTGCTTGACGAGCCATGCTCGAATTTCGATAATTATGTGCTGGACCTACATGCTGATTAGAAAAAAAAAAATATTGATTATGATGTTTAAAAATTAATTAATTGTTGTCAGATTTGGGTTAAAATAAAATAGATCCCTAAATCCATTTTTGAATAAGGTAAATAACAAATAGTATGTTTTTTAAAATCTATACTAATATAATAAAGCGGAAGAGTTTGTTTGTTTGTTTGTTTGTTTGTTTGTTTCTTTGTTTGTTTGTTTGTTTGTTTGAACGCTAAGATCTCTGGATCTACTGGTCCGATTTTCATTGTTTTTGTTTTGTATGAAAGCTGCATTCTTCAGAAGTGCTATAGGCTATATAACATTACATTACACATATATACTAATATATTTTAAAGTACATTCTAATTTAACATGCAATTTATTCTGCCATGTTAATAACAACCGTCGTTGCTACGCGACCGCTACCGCGACGTTTTGATATTCATCCTTATGAAAATAAATATAATAGTCACTTTTAGCATTTTATCTAGATTGAAATTATAGTTTACTGTATAACATACTAATAAATAATTAAGGAGATGTCACTGATTCCAAATTACCTAGCCTACGGGCGGCATAGTATGACCGACGCGAACGGGCAGATGACGTTGACGGTTTTATAAATTTTCATACATTTTCGAACTTTATTTGTTGTTTATAATTAATTTAAAATACACTTTGATTCTCTTCTTATTTTATTTGATATTGCCCGCTAAATTTATCCTACTTAATAGAGAGAAATGTTTAGTTATTTCGTAGAGTCGATATCTATGTACGCACGTACGGAAAACTTTAGGTACTTTTTCTAATATTAAGAGTACCTATCCTTTAGTTACTTTTAATCCTTTTGTTGGTTCGTTTCAATAACTCAGATAATTTTTTCTAATAATGTGTATCTACTTATTATTCTTTTTGATTATTTGAGCTTATATTTTCTTACTAATTCTATTGAGAATTGAAAATAACTTCATGAATATATTTAATAAATATTCTAATAGTTGAAGCAGGCGTAGCCGCGTCCGGGTCCACTAGTAAGATATAGTATATTATATTGTAGTATACTATTTTTTTTAGTTTAATACTGTATTACGCACATAGCAGGAGAAGCAGATGAAATCTAGTGTTATGATACTCCGTTTCCCTCTTTCTGCCGAATTCTTGAAAAATTACGTGTTGAGTGGCGAAACTTAACTCCGCGTCTGTTCCTCCACCAGAGGGAGGATATGAAAATATTACATATTGAATTAGCTGTCGATTTTAATCCTCTTAGCGGGAATTGATCTATGACCGTCGCGTTTACAGTTGCACGTTTGTTCCTCTGCGCCACTACAGTCTCAATACTACTATAATTGGAAAGACAGACGATGCAATATGTTTACCATGAATGGCGTATGGTGACCCAATGCAAGGAGACGGAGACCAAGTCCATGTAAAATATTGATCATACCCGCCACACCTGCATACTTTCCAAAGGCCACGACGCGGTTGCCGGCGTTATCCATTAATTTTTCATAATCAATGAGACGGATGTTCTAAAAGTAGTCATTAAAACTTAAATTGTCTTTTCTATATTACACTATAATTATACATTATTAGATTCACTCCTCATTAACCTCTTTGTAGAAATATTTCTTTTATAGTTTTTGCGATGCCTTTATTATCGATACTTTTTTCTCGAAAATCAATCTTAACTTTTTTCTACTAAAATTATTTTTGTGGCCGTGGGCCTATCTACAAGCAATAATTTATCAAACTACCGCAACAGCTACTTTAATTAATACTAGAATTAGGTAACTATTATTTTATCTTACCTTTGCTAAAATAGCGTCTAACATAGGCATATTTGCTTCCTGGGCCTTAATGGTGTGAGAAAAAAAACAATACGTCTTATTCGGTATGAGTAAGTCTATAGGAGTCTGTTTCACACCAAATATTACACCAGCTTCACTTATATCTTCTTGAATCACTGCACCAGCGTTTATATATGACTTAAAATAAAAATAAATTTAAAAATATTATTATAATATTATAAAATATTGTAAACAAAAAAGTCATAATTACATATATTAAATAATTAAATTCCAAATAACTATTATTTGCTTATAAGTTGTACTGGTAGTAAAAGTTATTATACAGTATATATACTATAATACATATATAAGTCATATTAAATTGTAACAATTATATCAAAAAATATTTAAATCTTTAATTATGGTGGTAGAGTTACTTATTAAAAGTTACTTTTAAGGTATACATATGTCTCAATTAATATTCACCTGCATGGGATATGCCCTGCGATTGGACGGTTGTACAATTACTTTGACGCCATTTCTTACTAGTCGGTTGACATTCGTAGGTGAAAAAGGTGCCCTTCTTTCCCATACAGACTGGTCTTCTCTACGAATTGCTATTATACGTCGCGGCTAAAATAATAATTTAATTTAGTACCTATACCATTTACACAACAATAAGTTATATAATAAAGTATTAAGTATTGCGGCGTAGCTCAACACCGCGTTGCCTCGTTACCGAGCGAGGAAATTAAATACTTATTAAATGAAATAAAAATATAAATTTAACCGGAAACCACCATCTATACTAATATAATAAAGCGGAAGAGTTTGTTTGTTTGTTTGTTTGAACGCTAAGATCTCTGGATCTACTGGTCCGATTTACTATGTTTTTGTTTTGTATGAAAGCTGCATTCTTCAGAAGTGCTATAGGCTATATAACATTACGTTACACATATAAACTAATATATTTTAAAGTACTTTCTAATTTGACATGCAATTTATTCTGCCATGTTAATAACAACCGTCGCGTCGCTACGCGACCGTTACCGCGACATTTTGATATTCATCCTTATGAATATAAATATAATAGTCACTTTTAGCATTTTATCTAGATTGAACTTATGGTTTACTGCATAACATTCTAAAATATAATTAAGGAGAGGTCACTGATTCGAAATGACCTAGCCTTCGGGAGGCATAGTATGAGTATGACCGACGCGAAAATATTCTTATAGTTCAAGCAGGCGTAGCCGCGTCCCGGTCCACTAGTATTATATATAAGGTGGCTTTCCGATTAAATTTTAATTTCAAGTACTCGCCAAGACAAATCAAACGAGTCTAAATACGAGCTGTCTATCTTTCTTAGTTCAGTTGAGTTCAGTCCCTTTGGCCACTTTCGGCATCATCTCCAATCCAAATGTCTAGGTGTTTTTATTGTATTTTATAATTAAGCCCTTTCATATTAAGACCGTTGTGAATTGGTAATTCGCCATTTTTTGCGATGGCCATTTTGTACCTATCAACAATTATTAATTATACTCGTATTTAAGAAAATAATTTTTATTTCAAGAAGGGCTCCCAATCTTGGTATTGCGATATCCCGCAACGTTTTCCCATGCCATGAGTCAGTGGCGAGCTAGCGGGGTGCGAGCGGTGCGGTCGCACCGGGCATCAAAAGGAAAGGGGCATCTACGTGAGAGTAGAAGACACTTTGAAGGACCCTTAGAAGGCATTTTAAAGGGCATCAAGTCCTAAGCCGCACCAGGCACCAAATACCCTAGCTACGCCACTGCCATGAGTTGCGGTGTTAACGGAGCGCGATTCGCGAGATTTACTGGAAAGAAGTAGGTATACACAAGACCTCTTGCGAGTTAGACAATCGCCGATGAAGAATGCTCAATTTCCGATCGATTCGTTTTTTTTTACTTTGCAAAAATAATTTTGTAATAATTTTTCCCAAAAGTGACTAATCTCAATGAAAAAAATAAGTTTCTGAGATATTTTTAACATAAAACCAAACTTGCAAGCATGAACATATTTTTCCAAGACATAGGATCGTTGGGAAACATTGACTACCTAAGTACCTATCCTATTACCTACTGCGGTGCCCTTAACTTTGACTGGACAATATTGAGCTAATACATTTACTTATAGTCTGGCAAATATGTTATTGATAATGGGAAGCACGCGCGGCAAATTGCGCAGAAAGCGTATTTTGATGTCTGCACATAGACACCCCCTCACGCCGGACCGATTCCCCGTAAGGGCTCGCGGGGAATCGTTGCGGGGTGTGACCGGGCTACGGTACAGTCGAGTGCAACGCTATCAGTTCATTACTATGAAATATGAATATAATATCATATGATAGCATCATATATACGGAATGGCGTAGTAGAGCATATTTTTCTAGTAATATTATAAAAATTAGTAAAAAACACCAAAGCAACATGCAAAATGAACATATGGTAAATTGAAAAATTAAATAAAAAAATGAATTAAATTACTATAATGAGGCCACGGCCACATACAAATCTTCTCAATCCAAATTCAATAAAAAAAGTAAAATTTAAAAAGTAAATTTAATATATAAAACAAGCAAACAAATACAAGATTTTGGCGTTAGGCAATATGCAAAATCAACTTATGGGTAAGTAAAAAATTTTTTAAATAATGGAAATAGAGGTCTTAACAAATAAATTATGTTAATAAATTATATCTCCAAATTAAATCAAAATTTTATTACCGTTTTATTTAAAACGTTAATTAATGCATGCAAGAAAGTAAAAAATAAAAATTGACAAATAATAAAGCAAATAATCAAAACGGTAAAAGGCATTTTTGTTTACAATTAATTATATTCTTGTTTGAACAATATAGTGTGAGCTCGATAGTACCTTTAAAGATGTGTGGGTGCGAATTTCCTGTAAGGACGTAGCGCTCACACTGACGCAAATGGCAAACTATGGCAAAGGGATACCGCACTCTCATTTTTTGTACCTCAAAATTTATTGAAATAATTTACCCAATATTATTTTCTTTTATATAATCTTTAAGAAGTTTAAATATTGCCAGATATTTCTTTATTCATATTGCATAGTTTATAAGCTTGTATTATGCACACTGAATGTTTATTGTACATAAGTGTGTATATACACATCTACGTAAATATCATGTGCCATTAGTTATATAAGCAGAAGCTTAGAATTGATTAATTATTTATTGAGTCAAAAATGTTATCATACTTTTCGGGCTAGTCTTGATTTTATTCTCGACAACAATGTATAAAACAGCTGATTATTTTGCAATATTTAGATATCCTCATTAAATTTTCGTTTTGTATAATTTACTTCAACATAAACATGATTAGATATTTTAATTATCGTATAGGTAAATGTGATTTGCTAAGCGTGAGGTAAAACAACATAACAGGTAACACTGATCGAACGTTCTCTGCGCATACATATACTGCGCAATTTACCGCGCGTGCTTCCCATTATCAATAACATATTTGCCAGACTATACATAAAATTTTTGACAAGTGTTAAAATTCTATTTAAAATGTATCTTTTCTTAAAATATTTTTTTTCTGTATTTATTTCTATTTTCTATTATATTTTATGTTATAGTATATTTACTCGTATTTATCGTTTCGAAGTAACCCACTGGATCTACACCTGTGATCATAGTTAAGTCTGGCAGTTACGTATGTATAATACATAACAAACCTTTACCTACTTATTTCCATTTACCTAGGAGGCGAAGCCACAGGTAAAAGCTAGTCTAACATAAACAGTGAATTTACAATATCTGAATCGTCTCGTGTCTAACTATCGGTGTCATCTGTTTCCCACATCATCACTTCATGAAAAAGTTAAATTAAAATTAAAAAGAGGTAAGATTGGATGTAAAAAATTAAAAAAGTAAAACAAGTTTTTTAATGAAATGATTTCTTTTACGTAACCTGTACGTTTACATTTTTGTTGCAATAGTAAGTAGGTATTCGTTATTATTACGTTTATTTAACATATATCCAGTTTAAATACTTGTATAAGAAATACGAGTAATGTGTACGATTAAGAACGATAAAATTACCTTATATAATAAACAAAGATAAATTTATTAATCATAAGTATTTAATAGGTATTTTGTTTCCATCGAAACATGCAGATTACGGAAAAAATATATACATTTAATTACTCCTATATAAATTTGATAATAAGTCTGGGGGTTCTATTAAATAAAAGATAAGATGGGTAACTAGGTAAGGTCCAAGGTATATCTGATTAGACCGAATATTTCGGTTTTTACTTTAAATATGACGATGTGTGTTCGATTCCACTCTGAGAAATGAATTATTTTCATTTTTGTGTTCTGGTAAGAACCAAGTGCGTTGTTGGGTACCACCGTTCTAAAAGTAATACCTAGACGAGAGACCTAGAAAATTGACGACAATATTTATATGAAAATCTTGATCATCATTCATCAGCGTGTCCAACCAAGTAAAAAGCTGGAAACGTGTCTTTCACACGAACCATTTCAAGCTACTTTTCCTTTGTAACTCGTAAGCCAATGAATTAGTGAAAAAATAAATAAATCAGCTTCACGCTGTGTCCCGCACACAGAGGGGTAGGCAGAGGGAACCTAGTGTTAAGATTCTTTATTCCCCACGTTCTGCCTAATTATGGAGGCATTGCGAGGCGTGTTGAGTCTCAGAACTCGCCGCTCTTTGCTTCGGCACCAGGTGAAGAAATGGAAATATAAATATAAATAAATATTTCATCTCTTCGAGTGGGGATCGAACCCACAACCAGTCGGTTTTACAGTCACACTATCTGATCCTGCGCCCCGACTTGTATGTGTATTGAGGCCTCAATAATAATATATTTCATCCTTTTTATTCATTAAACTGAAACTTTTTGGACTTGGATTAGAAAATTGTTTTTTTTTGCGGTTTTTTTCTCGGCTTGCGGCCGTCGAGCGGAAAAAAACACAACACCGATTGCGGATTAATATGAATATACACAACAACAAATTTTAAGTTTGTTAAAAATTATTTAAAAGTTTCTTTTGTTAGGATTGGATATACTTAATAATAAGTTTGACCTCAAGCCGAAGAGCCTTACTATTCAACTCAACTCAAAGGTGCCGCAATGTGTCAAGTATATGCATATTTTATTCTCATTTCTTTTTCAATAATACAATGTATACATACATAAATAATTATTTATTACAAAACTAACAAATACTGATTTTCTTTTTACTTCCATTTATAACTTTATAAATACTTAATTGGAAATAATATTTTTATTTCCCTAATTTCCCACTAGGGTTTTAGTCCTTAAAGGTAAAAGTGACACTCCCTGACACGAACGACTTATGTCGTTCGTGTCAGGGAGCTCTATAAAGAGTCGACCTGATCCGTAACCCTTAATACCCGTATTCTCAAAGTTATTAAATATAAATATGAGTCCATACATAGTAATGAACTATTAACAAATATAACTTAAAATATTTTTTTTATATTAAATATTGTATATAAAACTAGTTATATTTAAATAAAGTTTAGAGATAAAAAAATATTTTGGTATGGCGCCTTTGGCATTTTTCAGATTCACTTAAATTATTTCTTGTTTCACTTAATCTTGTCAGATTTAATAATTAAATAATAGATAATATACAACATACCTTTGCAGTAGAATAAAACGCAATGTTCTTTAAAATTCGACTTCTAGAACTAAAAACTGCTGTTTTATAAATCATAGTTTATATTATTTAATATATTATTTAAATGTTGTTAAGACTACTTAATTATAGAAAACTGATAACCACAAGAGACGGCCGTTGAGCTCGTTATAATGTACATGAGTAATCTACATATATTTTATCATCCCGATATCATCCCATTCCGAACTTTCTGAAAACATAACAATCGTCGTGACGTTTATCTTCAATGATTAACGAGTAACCAACATATTTACTACACACACAATAATTAAAATTTTATCATTGAGTTTAAAAAAAAATCTGATTCGTTAATGTTCTTTAGCTATATAATATATTTTGTATTTATACTCATTAAAACTCATTTAATAAGAATTAAGGTAAATTTTGCTGAATACCTACATAATATATTTTAACTGAATAGTCTGAAATTATTTACGCAATTTTTTTGGCTGATAGGTATATCTATTATCAAAAGACACTTTGCTTCATCGGGACAGACCTCGTGACGACCATCACTCATCATCAGTGAGCTACCTAGATTCTGTAGACGCCCACTGTACCTAAGTAACGTACTTAAGCGCTCAACGACGTTTATGACGGAATTTACTCAGCCCAAAGGACAACTCGCTCCCTGAGAATTTATTATTTTACGTAATTTTAAGCCCATCTATATAACTTATATACCTAAGTAAACATTCTGATTCAAGACCTAAATAATAACGGTATTTCTTTAAAAGTGTATGATAGAAAAAGCAATTCGCGGTGACTCTTGAAAAATCTTATAAATTTAAAGAACGTAAAAATATTGTAAGCCTCTCCATTGAGCATACTATGGCCTGTGCTGGGCTTGAAGATTTCATAGTTGTAAGTTTTAGAGCAAGTACCTCCTTTTTGCATTGATAATATTTTTATAACCTTTTTAAATAAAAAAAAATTGTATACCGATGACAACTAGTCGTGTAGTTTCGAGATCGGCTTTAGGTATGAGGCTGAAATGAAAATCAAATATACAAGTACAAATTTGATGGAATTACGTAGCTTAGTTAGCGTGTTCTTATGTATATCTTTCATCAGACCCTGGTTACCATCTATCACCAAAGTACCTACTCTTTAAGATGAATCGTACAAACTTTATTGTTACAGGCAATCAAAGATTTTGGATATTTTTATGGAAAAAGACAAAGCAAACGAGCGGTCACCTGATGGTAAGTGATCACCAAATAAATCAACACCATTTTGCAATTTCTCCCGTGCGTGATAAATTTTCATTAGAAGTACAGCCACTGTATCTGTAGTAGGATAAGCCACCGTGGAAAAAACAATGGAAATGGCTACTGAAAAATTGCAGTTTTTACAAAAATAAAGAATAGCTAGATAATAGAATATTTGAGTAGACAGATAATATTTCAGTAGACAGATAATTGTTCAGTGGAAAAATTAAATGACATTTCATTGACAAAAAAGGACTGAAGTGCAATTATAACCTGCGAAATAATGTGAATATGAAACAAAATTATATCGAGCCGATAGCATATCCAGAGCGGCCCTATTAATTAAATCGCCTTAATGTTTCCGACATGTAATTCAATAAGAAATTCAGATATCTAAATGGCAGCCCTGAACTGCTTAAAATTTATATTCGGAAAATACGAGATGTAATTCATAATATAACCGTATTATTGCAGTATTTAATATTTATTATCTATGAATATTGATGTGTCTTTGAAGTTTGATTTGATCTGTCTGTTAAATGTGTTCTGTGATTGAGACTGAGTAAGTGAGTATATATTAGTATTCAGTTGTGAGTAAATGTAAAATGTAAATGTGCACACTGCACAGCGACGAATGGTGGTTTCGTCGGTAAAATTATGTTATTTCAAGTTTTAAAAAATATTCACAAGTGAAAATATATTACACTACTTTTTAATTTTATTCCACTTTAATTAGCAAAAAACCCTTTTTTGAAGATTCACGATGGCTCGTTTCCTGTCAAGAGAGAAATTACAAGGATTTGAAAAATATAAGGTAAAAATACTAAAAGAAAATTAAAATAATGCATATAATAAAATACTTTTATGCTTATTACAACTTCTATATACTTATGTGGTTAATAACAATATATATTTATATAATTTATACAGCAAATGTACAAAAACATACTTAGCGCATTCTTTTCAATTTCCTTAATTTTATATAGTTATGATAATATAAAGAAAAATAGATTTTTTTAATAATTACTTGTTTTTCCAGTATAACTCAATTGATACCAGCATATTAAGTAACTATGTAATGCATCCTTTTTGGGACTGGTGTGTACAGGTAAACCAATGTTTAATTTTGTAATAAAATAAATCAAAATGACCTAAAAAGGGTAAAATATGTACAGGTCATACTGATTTAAATGCCTCAAATATAATTGAATGTGAACCTTATTTTAATATAATAATTAAAAATGCTTTGAATACACTTAAATAAATATATATTAACAAAGAAAAAATATTGCAGTTTTGTCCGGTGTGGGTGGCACCAAACCTTCTAACATTCACAGGCTTCCTACTGACAGTCCTTAACTTTTTATTATTCTCATATTATGACTATGGATTCCATGCACTTACAAAGGATAATGTCAACAATGATTACATACCAAGTTGGGTATGGGCATTAACTGCGATAAATTTATTTGTGGCATATACACTTGGTGAGCATGATCTTTAGCACTTACTATAATTTTTAAAGAAAACTTTTTAATAATTTGTTTAGTTTATAAAAAAAAATTCTAAATCCCAGGGATATATACTATTATTACATAATCTTTTACAATATATATATTTAATTGTAAATGCACATAATTAAGTTTTATTTCCTTAACACATAACATTTTATTTTAACAATTATACTAACATTGTTTAGTTTTAAATATATATATGTATATGTGAGACCAAAACTGTTTTGAAAACTGATAAAAAAAAATCTATTGTATTTTTTTTCTTGATGAGTCTGAAAACAAATATTTGAGGATATAACTTCATGCTTAAGTATATGTGGCAATAACGGCACATAGCCAGGCAGGCAGAAAGAGCCAGCTACTGACTGGTGTTACAGGGCATAATATAATAGACAGTGTTCTTGGAGTCAGTGCATGAAAAAAAACCAAGTCATGGATTTGAAACAAGTGTGTTTCATAGATTTTAGCAAACCATACCATAGACACAACATCTCTCACTATACCCCACATTATCAACCAATATCCACTTCAATCCAATTGCGAGATTGATAAAGTGAAAGGTACAAAGGGACAATTTCTCATATTCTCTCATTATACCCCTCTGGGCATACCTATGCAGCTAAAAAAATAAATATCACTTTGGTTGTTGTTTAAGCTCATAGCCATCCCATCAAATCAGACTTATACTACTTTTTTGTTAAGTTGTCTTTTTATCCTTCTAAGAAATAGTTTTAGATTACAAGGTCAAATATAAATTAATTGACTCTTAATTTCTTATACTTTGTATGTGGCAAAATTTTATAATTAAACATGCCACTTTTAATCTATTATTCTGAGTGCCCCTTGTTATCAGTATTTAATGTCTCACTGTGATAATATTGGTAGCCAAGCTAATGCATCCTCATTCCTTATGTGATAACAAATATGAAACTAACGACTACTATTTTTATACTGCTGAATTACTATTGTAGCTCAGTGGATTCTACTCAGCATTGCCTTGCGTCCTAGGCGGAACTATTATTGTTCCGATTTTCGTGCATTAGTCCACGCACTATGAGTTTGACTAATAATTTTAGATAATTTCAGACTCTGAAGACTTAACTGCCTTAGGCACAGAGTAAACCAAACAGTGTTATATAAGTTGACGTTGATATTGACATTTTTCCATTTAAAACAATATTTGATAATTCTAAAGTATTACTATATAAAAATTAAATCAGCTTCATGCTGTATCCCGTAGTTGGGTAGGCAGAGGGAGGCTAGTGTCAAAACACTCCGCTGTCCTGGTGCAAAAGCACCCGACTTTTCGCCGAACTCTGTAGGCATTACGTGTTGAGTGGCGGAACTCAAAGCCGCGCTTTGCCATAGACACCAGAACGAAGAAATAAAAATATTAAATATTTCATTTTTTCAAGTGGGAATCGAATCCACAATTCTTCTTCAATCTTTAGTATTACGCTTTGCTTTTTTACTAGACATTACACACTTCGTTCTCCGACATTATTGTATGGCAAATTGGTTATGTAATATTTCTGTAATTATAAATATACAGTCCATGTTTATCGCTAGATAGGTTAAATATTATCTATTATTATTTGTAATTAGGCCACATTATGGCCCAGTCAAGATATTTGTCATACTAAACATTTCTTAATTTATAAATAACATCTTTTAACTATGTAATTTTGATTACATTCATAATTATCGATAAAATAAAATAATATTATATATAATGAGCTTTTATAATTGGCATAACATTTATTTCATGCAATGACCCATATACTTTTTAAAGAAAATTGCGAATATTATATCACGTTATGATTTATAAAATGATACATATACAGATGGCATCGATGGTAAGCAAGCCCGACGCACAGGAAGTAGCGGACCTTTGGGTGAACTTTTCGACCATGGATTGGATTCATATTCTACGGTCCTCATACCGACATGTCTCTACAGCATTTTTGGGAGGTAAATAAATTTTATTCTTACTTTTTTCAGTTTTACGCTTTATCTTGGATTACGCTATATCCTATCGTAGTATCAACCTAGTTCGTTTCTCATTTCTTGCAAATAATATCATCGTATAATATACATGGTGGAAATTAACGCGTGCGGCATTTGTTTTTTCAGAGCGACGAAATTAAAATAATTCATTATTTATTAAATTATTCATATAAAAAGCGTAACATAATTAATATTATTATCAACCCTGTTTTCGTCACCGTCAAATATACCGATTTACTTTTATCTTTTAAGTAGTTACTAACAATTTCAGAGAAATATAAATAAGTATATTCCTAAGTAATTTATAACCACTTTGAAGACTTCCAAATCTTGCCTTGCCTGGCGTTGCCCTACTGCCTTAGGTACAGGATAAACCAGACAGTTGTTCATTCAGTATGGTGACGTTTTCCATTAAAAACTTTTAAACTCAAATAAAAGGTTAATTAATAAAAACTTTTTATATCACCCTTTTTAAATCCCTTTTTATTCCCGAGATAAAATCTGACAACGCTAGTCGTCGTCCGCTGCTGGACATTTATATATTGGATATGTATATTGCAAATATAAAAAAAAACTTATGTACAACATAATATCCCATTGATTTATAGTATATGTACATATTAATCTATACTTCTATACTATCTATACTTAATATAATAAAGCGGAAGAGTTTGTTTGTTTGTTTGTTTGAACGCTAAGATCTCTGGATCTACTGGGCCGATTTACTTTGTTTTTGTTTTGTACGAAAGCTGCATTCTTCAGAAGTGCTATAGGCATATATAACATTACATTACACATATATAGTAATATATTAAAATACCTATTTATAATTTGACATGCAATTTATTATGCCATGTTAATAATAACCGTCGTCGCTACGCGACCGTTACTGTGATACCCTGAGATCCAGCCGTTGAATCCTGCATATGCGAGTTTTCTTAATTAAACCTATATTAATGAACTAGTGGACCCGGACGCGGCTACGCCTGCTTCAACTATAAGAACTATTTATTAAATATATTCATGAAATTATTTTCAATTCTCAATAGAATTAGTAAGAAAATATAAGGTCAAATAATCAAAAAGAATAATAAGTAGATACACATTATTAGAAAAAAATATCTGAGTTATTGAAATGAACTAACAAACGGATTAAAAGTAACTAAAGGATAGGTATTCTTAATATTAGAAAAAGTACCTAAAATTTTCCGTACGTGCGTACATAGATATCGACTCTACGAAATAACTAAACATTTCTCTCTATTAAGTAGGATAATTTTAGCGGGCAATATCAAATAAAATAAGAAGAGAATCAAAGTGTATTTTAAATTAATTATAAACAACAAATAAAGTTCAAAAATGTATGAAAATTTATAAAACCGTCAACGTCATCTGGCCGTTCGCGTCGGTCATACTGTGCCGCCCGCTAGGTGGCTAGGTCATTTGGAATCAGTGACATCTCCTTAATTATTTATTAGTATGTTATATAGTAAACTATAATTTCAATCTAGATAAAATGCTAAAAGTGACTATTATATTTATTTTCATAAGGATGAATATCAAAACGTCGCGGTAGCGGTCGCGTAGCAACGACGGTTGTTATTAACATGGCAGAATAAATTGCATGTCAAATTAGAATGTACTTTAAAATATATTAGTATATATGTGTAATGTAATGTTATATAGCCTATAGCATTTCTGAAGAATGCAGCTTTCATACAAAACAAAAACAATGAAAATCGGACCAGTAGATCCAGAGATCTTAGCGTTCAAACAAACAAACAAACTCTTCCGCTTTATTATATTAGTATAGATAATACATGATTAGTAGAACAGATTACACCTGGGTTGCCTGGAAGAATCCTGCCGCAATCACCTTTAATTACATTTTTTCGTAACTCATTTTTGGAGAAAATTGCACCCATACGTTTTTTATATGAATCGCACATCATTTGACAGATAATCGCATAATGAATTGGAAAATTAAGGGTTGCCAGCTCTCAGTCTGCCGCAAGTCTAGGATTGCCTGGTTTAAACATGTCAGTAAATGTAAAAAATTTGCACTCATGTGTTTTTTTAATGAATTATATATCAAATTAAAGCTTATTTTTTTCTGAACACTATAAAACAGAGTTGCCTGGAAAATTCCTGCCGCAAACAGGGGTTGCCAGCGTTTGAAATATTTTATTCCGGTTCCGTTTGACTATGAGAATAGACGATGAAATGCGCGGTCTGCCTTATGTTTTAAAGTAAAATATTATATAATAGAAGGTCAATCTTAAAATCAATGTTTATTCTAACTGTTCACCTGTTAAATGATGATTTTAATCATATTAAGTACACGCAGAAAACTATTTAAAGATCATAGGGCAGAAGAAATCATCCTTATTTTTCAAGTAAAATAATGAATCTATAATATTGAGTCTTTGGAAAATCTATTTTCTAAATACTAATATTTATTTATTAATTTAAATAACCCTTTTAAAACAACTAAATTATCTAATTAAGTAAATGTTTACAAATATCGATCTGCTATAAGGTATTAATTACAACATATTTTTTCCACTTTTATCGATGTTTAATCGCTAATAGATAATTTATGGTTATCTGATTTGGAAATATGGCTGGAGGGATTGATGCTCCTCTGGTGTTGCACGGGGTCGTGGGCGGCGGGTGATCACCATCAGGTGACCCGAACGCTCGTTTGTCTTGTCCTTTTACCATATAAAAAAAAATGCTAAATCACACCAAGACTGTACTCACTCAGTTTTTACGCGAGGTATATTTTTGCACTGTGCACCATGTTGCTCTGTTGTAAACAAATCAAATACACTTACAGGTCATAGCGGCTACTGTTACGCGTATTTAAAATACGCGTTTGGGTTCTGGAAATGGGTTCGATTCCCACTCGACTTAATATTTTCATTTTCTCGCTCTGATATTTAGATATTTTCACATAATGAGTAAAATACCTAATTTTAATTGTAGGTACATAATGTGATATTTTTCTAGAACATAATTAATATATTTTTAACATTTTATTACAGGGACGCTTTAAGCCCGCTGCGGTTCTTTTTTGTAATATGGAATATATTTTTTAATTTCTACCTTACACATTGGGAGAAATATAACACTGGAGTAATGTTTCTCCCGTGGGGATATGATTTCACTATGATTGTAAGTATTTTTATAAATCGCAGTTTTACGATAATATGTATATAAATAAGACGCCGAAATATTATATTTTGTATAATTTGGCTATAATATTTATACAGGGTGGAAGCGACTGCGCTCCTTTTATGGAAGTAGCATATATGGTAAAATATTTCAAACCCATACCTAAAAAAATATCAAGATTCCTCAACAGTTCAGTCGTCCGATTATTATTTTCATTTCATGATTTTTATCCACACTGTATTACGTGTGACGCATAGATACCAATAACGTAAACACCTACTGCTACTAAACGTTGCCGATTCGTCGGTATCGATACGTAGATAGAAAAAACCCTAACATTGCCTTAAATTTAGACGGTAAGAAGAGACCGACAGCCGTTGTCGATTGTAATAATGAAACATCTTATTATTCTATTTTCAGGGTTCTTGTATCCTTTTGCTGGTGACGTCGATCGTCGGTCCTCATGCGTGGCATGTCTCGTTACCAGGTGGCATTACACCAAGCATTATATTTGAATTTGTACTTTACTTCTCTGCCATGATTACAAGTCAAACGATCATATTGTGGAACATATATCAGTATGTTATTTTATATTTTTGTTTTAAGTTTTTTTTTGTGTGAATGATTGTGGATCAAAATTGTAAGGTCAACCATTGTATGCTAAATTTTATTTGTGTGTATATATTTAATTATTTATGTACATTTTTTTGTATCGGTTGTTTATATTTTTAATTATTATAATGTTAACTCTTTTTATAAAAATATTAAATATAATTTATTTATTTTATTCAATATAACAGATATTAAATAGAACATTATATTATATATTAAGCAGTAGACAGTAATAATTCCTTTAATTCTAAAATAGATTTCAAAGTAACTTGTAAGTAAGTTGAATCTCCCACTTGGGTATCTTCTATTTATTTATTACTATACCTTTATATAGAGTATTATCAAAAGTATACAAATATACATTGAACATATATTAAATTCCCATAGTATTATTTAAAAATTATGGGTGCGGTTTTTATTGTCGTTAATAAATTAATTTAATTTCCTCGCTCTGATAACAACTGTTTGTGTGTGCGTGCGTGTAGGGTAGCGAAATGAGGATCCGAAAATGTCCCATCTGCCTAACCTGATATATGCGAAATATAGCTTGGAGCTAAAAAAGTTGTTTTTTCTATATATTATTAATGTTTTCTTCTAATATACTAATTGCCTAACTTAATAATTAAGTTAATTAATTTGTTTATACATTTTCTTATATTTTAGATCATATCGTAACGGAACAGGTAAGATGCGACCTCTGGGCGAAGCAATTAGGCCGCTTATACCATTAGTACTGTTTTTCGCACTAAGTACTATTTGGGCGATATACTCGCCTCACGATATATTAAACTCGGAGCCGAGGCTTTTCTACATTCTCACTGGAACCATTTTCTCAAATATAAATGTAAGAATATTGAAATTATAATAGGTACTTAGATATATTACATATATCTTTGTTTTTGTTTTTTAGTTTCACGCTGTATCCCGCACATAGCAAGATAGGCAAAGAGAATCTGGGAACCTAGTGTAAGGACACTCCTGTCTCCACTTACTGCCGATTTCTAGAGGCTCTGCCTGTTAAGTGGCAGAACTCAACGATGCACTTTACCTCGTTGGAATGAAAGGGAATGAAATGTTTAATATTTTCATAATATTTCAAAATATTAAATATTTCATCCCCTAGTGAAAATAGGTACTACAACCGTGTTTAGAGTCCCAAGTTCCCGCTGCCGTCCTGCTATGTAATAAAACAATATATAAAAACCAATCGCGTTTACAATCAATTAACACGAATAATCTATATATATATATATATATATATATATATATATATATATATATAAAAGGACTTGTCCCCACTGACTGAGGTAAGAAGCGCGCACAGCCGTAACCGCTGATGGTAGACACGTGAAATTTGGACCGATGTTGCTTTCGTAATCGGACTTCCACTTAGAAGGGATTTTGAAAAATTATAATCCTAAAAAGAGGTGAAATAGGGGTTGAAAGTTTGTTTGGAAAAAAATTGAAATCGGCGCCGATTTTTATAAAATTTGAAATTTATATTTTTAAAAGTATTTAATTGAATACGTGTTTCATCGTTTTGAAGAATTCTCCCCCTAAGGGTGCAAATAAGGGGTTGAAAGTTTGTATGGAAAAATCTTTAAAATGTCGCCGATTATTATAAAATTTGAAATTTAGACTCTTTAAAATATTTCATTGAACACATGTTTTATTTTTCCCTAAATAAGCAAGCAAAGCTGCGCGCGTCCGCTAGTACAATATAAATGATTATAATCAAAAGATTTAATTACGTGTTTTAAAGAAAAAAAATTGTCCCTGCGTAATTTGCTGCGCGGAAACAATCGTGAAATTGAAAAAAATATAATGTGCGACAGTCCATCACCAAATATAATAATTAACATGTTTTTAATTTCCACAGTGTCGTTTAATAGTGTCTCAAATGAGCGACACTCGGTGCGAGGTATACAACGGCATGCTGGTCCCGTATACGCTGACAGTTGGAATAGTGCTAATGGCGACACCCGAACCCGCCGGCGAATTGGTGCTGCTCTCCGCTCTCACCTTGTACGCGTCTATCGCCCATATCAACTATGGCACTGGAGTGGTAAGACAAATGGATAAGATTTTTGTATTTTGATATTTTAAAATAACAAAATACAAAAAACTTATCTTTTCAAATATATATATTTTTAAAAATATATATTTGTTTCAATGCTTAAAGCTGTTTTTCAGTAGAAAATATAAATATATGAGGTCGTCGTGGCGCAAGTGTGCATAATGTTAAGTATTCGGAGCTTGGACACTTGGCGTCGCGTTCTACTGTATTTCAGTATTGTGGTCGGGCTCGCGGGGCAGTGGTGCGGTGTAAACGGGGACGCCCCGTATAAGTATCTTATATTTGCATACTGCTCAAGTGCCTGCGCGTACCTCCGATAATTCATAAACTTCTTGTCGGATTATACATAAGTTCTACTGACATTGTTATACAGTATTATTTACAGCACTATCAGCGTATTACTTTTATACTTATTTTTATAAATTATATTAACTCCAGTACCTTTTTCTGGTTTGTTTGCCTTAATCTCCACATTCCATTTTTTTAGTAACATTACATGTAGCTCAAATTGGCATGTTGATAAATTGTAAATATAACTATTCCCCCTAACTATATTTGTACCGATAATGATGTATAATATGTAGATAATGTATTATTATACATATCCAACTTTTACAGGTGCGGGAAATGTGCAACCACTTCAAAATTTCGTGTTTTAAAATTAAACCAAATATCAATTAAGGTAATATAGAGATTATATCTACACAAACAATCTGGTCGTAGTTTAAAAACTCTTTATATTCTTATGGAGATCAAAGATCTGATTTTTTCGAATTTTTATAAGTCTTTACTTGTAGTCATTTCTAATATATGTACCCTGTCTTTATAAAAAAAATCTGTCATATTTTTTAATGTATTTAAACGCATTTCTACTGATATACTTACATTTTCCGAAATTGCAACTGATTAAAAATTTCCAATATTGAATTTAAAAAAAACCATTTGAATTAAAATGTAGAATTTATATAATTTGCCATTTTATTTGATATATAAAAAATATTGACATTTAGACATATTTTATAGTTATATAAACATTAATAAAAATAAAATTTGGTGCCACTAGAAGAGGCTTAAATAATCAATTATATAGATCCTCTCTTGTCATTCTCAAATCACAATTAATACTATCTATTATTCTATATTATAGATGTAGTAAAAAAATATTGTTTTTAATCATCTCAAAAACATTCCAAATAAACATATTATGAAATAAATAAGGAATGTAAAGCTAATATCTAAATAGGTTTTTACGTATACAGCATTACGTTTTACCTACATATGGACCGTTTATTTTGAAAGTGGTGTAAGTCCATTTTTGAGAAAAATGAGCTATCACGTAATTCATGCTTAATTTAATGTAATTTTTTTATATATAACTAGTCCGTGTTTAATTTCTCAAAAAAAAACCATGTTTTGAACAACTTAAAATCGGTCGGTAAATGAAATTGCATAATCAGCGACATAGTAACCTTTAATTTTCTCGAAACAAAAGAAAATGGACTTACACCACTCTCAAAATAAACGGTCCATATATGTATTTATTTCAGTAAAATACTGATAATGTATAAGTCCTTTTTGTATTAAGTTTCGAACTTTGGGATCAGTTTTTAAATGTAATGTTTGCTTATTTACGCTTTAAATCTCTCTTTTGTATTTTAAATTAACAGTAGCAACTGAGTCCTTGTATTTTGCATACCTACAAGTTTATGGTTATCAGGCCCATTTCTGTGAAATCGTAAAATATATTAATTTGTATAATCATAGTTTCTTAATATATAAAATAAACTAACTTTTTATCAGATAATTTGTATTGTTGATATAAAATCTGTGGCTTCAAAATGCAGTTTTGTATGACAAGCCTATTAAAGTAACTTAGAATGTTTATTAAATATTTCCATATCAATGAAAAAGGTTGTAGGCAAGGGTGGAGCTGGGTTGGTCAAACCCTTCTCATAATTTTTAGTACATGTTACCTCGACATTGATAGGGATGATCATCCCTTCGATTGACCATCAGGCCGACGTTCCCAATTAGTTTTTAGTAGTGTCATTCCAAAATTACTGTGCCAATGTTAAAATATATTTATTTATAAATTACATTAGTAGTCATTTCGGCAACTACTCTACATTACATTTACTCTACTCTACATTTTATACAAATATTTATGAAAATTGAATTTTTATTCTGAATTTGTAATTGTTGATGAATTTTATGTATACTATTTACGGCTACTAGCAACATAATATTTACAGTCATTGAAACGTGTGATGTTATAGAGGTACGGAACTGTGGGCACCTGCTCAAAACGCACAATGCCCACACCATACCCCGTATTATTCAATCTCCAAATATAATGTTACTATTGTAATAGAGTTAACTACTTTTATATTTTTTAACATTAAAAATACATTTGTCCACGCATATAAACTTTACTAATCAAAGCTGCTGACAAAAAAAACGTAATGTACGTAAATTAAAACTTAGTCAATGAGTCCAAAAATAATATAAGTGCTAAGAAAAAATTCCAATTTTGATAATTTAAATATTACTATTTTTTAAGGTAGACAATAATAATAGAATTTATATATACTTGACTCTCGTATAACCTGTAATATACAATTTTAACCTAGTGAAATCTAGACATGAAATTGCAAAAGTAAAATTGAGACATCGAAACATTCTTTTTCAACAAACCTAAAAGTGCTTTTTTTCGGAATCTTTGGAAAAAATCACATGAATATACTGTCAAGCTTATTGTATTCGGCTACATTTTAGACTACTATATCCAACAATTGCCAGTATCTGCATTTATTACTATTCCTTAGCCTAATTGTTTCTCTAGAGCAGGGTTTCTTAAACTAAGGGTCGCGACCCCAAAACGGGTCGCGTAGCAAAATTCTGGGGTCGCGAGAGATTGTAGAGAGATGTTGAAGAGGTCTTACGTCCAGCAGTTTCAAACATTTCACCAAGATTTGATTTGTTATGCAATAAAAAACAGGCGCATCCATCTCATTAAATTTCTTACTTATATTTTAATTTAATACTTACCACGCAACTACTTGAATATATTCGAGCGAATTAAGACGGTCAGAATCCACTTTTATTTTTGAAACTATACTAATATACAACTAAATAAAATTTTATAATTTTTTGTGCAATTTTTAATTTTAGATTTTTGTATGTTTCAAAATGAATTCTAAAACTATATTTTCATATGAATATGTATATTGTTACCTAATGAATAAATCATCAAAAATATTAATTTATTTTTCTTTTATATTTGTATGGGGGGTCGTTAAGAAACTCGCAATCATAAATGGGGTCGTGAATGACAAAAGTTTAAGAAGCCCTGCTCTAGAGGGTTTTATTCTTCTCTTAATATAAACAATGTAATATACATATAATAAAGTTATAACTTACCGCTGTCTGTACATGCGAGATGTATGAGAAAACTTATTATGAGGACATTTCTCAATGAAATAAAACCGAAAACAATGATTTAAAAAAAAAAACATTTTGACATGATGTCATGATGAAAAAAACATTTTGCTGAGTAAAAATATTGGAACATTCAATACCTGCTGTAGCAAAAAATTCTAGTGATTAAATAAAAATATAAAATTTTAATGTACAAAAATTGTAAAATATGTAACATTTTAATCTACAACAACTGGCTAATATAATGTAATTCATTAGAAATTGTTTGTATATAACAAATTATAGTTTGTGTGTATATAATTCCTATAGTTTTTAAGGTATTTTTTTTCCTATATTCCATGGTGTTGATAATTCCTATACTTTTTAAGGTATCCTAAATATTTATATATACAAACCTTTTTAGCTTTGTTATCAATGTGTACCTTGATTAGGAACTGAAAGGGAAGATTTATTTTCTCCATTTTAGATTATTATAAGTCACACTAAACTTTACAATTTTTTGTTCCTATATCTTGAGGCCCTCGAGGGCTCTCTTCTTAGTAGTAAAAACATTCTCATAAAAGTTATAAATTAAATTGAGTAATGTAGTGTTCGTTATCTAATTAATGAATGAAGATAAAACCAGTACAATATTTGTTAATAAAGATAATACTTTCACTGTAATTGTTGTTCATTATTTTGTTTAACCATATAAGTACCTTGTCAAATATAATAAGGCCGACAAGTTGTGTCCCCTTGAAGCAAGATAATCGGAATAAAATCTGGGCAGACTAGCTCTAATTCAATGAAGTACATCTTATTTCGGGGCGGCTACGACTCTTCGATTGTACTATCTCTTCTGTACAAATTAGTAAAATACATTTTAAAGAGACGTCGATATCGCGTTCGATTTACACTCAGGGAATTGAATTATTGCATTTCCTCGAGCACAAAGCCCGCAACAAGACAAATTACAGCGTTGAGCTCTGCCACTTGACAGATGATGAAGGTATGGCACAGATGGTCTTAACACTAGTTTCCCTCGGCCTATCCAGCCATATACGAGACACATCGTAAAACTATGTAAATGAGGCAATATAATGTTGGACTAAGGGGCCCGCTTTACAGTTACGAATAAAGTTTCAGATCTAATAATTAATACTATCTCACAGAGAGATTGAAATTACACTGTTTCTTATATTTTCAAGAATAATTTTCTTATTAATGAACAATAATAGTAGTAGTAGGGGCGGCGAAGAGGGGACTTTGTGGAGTCATTCGAGCGTATCAGATTAAGATACTGGGGATTCCTTGTACTCGGTTACGTACTTCCACCAAATATGAGCTTCCTATGTATGGCCGCGCGTCTAGGATAAAGGATCAGATTAGTAAAAAAAAATTGATCATCGGACATTCTCGAGCGCGTCAGATTAAGATAGGGTAAGTTACATGCTAAATCGTGTATATTCCACTAATCTGACAATTTGAGAGTGACGCAAAGGAGGGAGAGGGCTCCAAAGTTGTAAAAAAAAAACGATATCTGGACATTCTCGAGCGCGGCTAATTTTTTTTGTATTTTGAAGGGAATCATTCAAGGATTACATATAATCTGACAAATTCCACAAACCGAAGTAATAGAAATTGATTGATAAAGTTTAATATACTTAAGAATTGCATATATTCCTCTCACCGTATTTCTATTCCTATCGCACTCTTTTTTTATTTATTGGTCCCTAACTCATCAATGAAGATGATAAATTTAAAAAAATACTTGAAAAAAAAAAATTTTTTTGTACTTTTTTTTTATAAATACAAGTATTCTATTTCAAACATACATTCTTTTAGTTACATTCTATTTCTTGAGCTTTTCTATTGATTGCGTTCAATGAATAAAAAAATTGAGGCCAGTCGTGGCGCAGTGGCACAAAGTGTGACAGTAAAACAGACTGGTTGTGGGTTCAATCTCCATTCCAGGAGATGAAATATTTATTGAAATGTATATTTCCATTTCTTCGCTCTGGTGTCAAGGCAAAATAGTGACGTTAAGTGCTGCTACTCAACACTCAATGCCTTCAAAATTTGGCAGAAAGTGGGGAACAGAGTGTCTTATCCTTAGGTTCCCTCTGCCTACCCTGCTGTGTGCGGGATACAACGTAAAGCTGACTTGTTTCTTGTATTGGTTTAAAAAAATATTAATAATTGTCAGATTAAGCAAGTCCCTTCAGATAATCGTCTGATTTTGAGATATCACGTCTAGGGCATGAAGATGAACCATATATATCTTAATCTGACGCGCTCGAGTATTTCAAGATGACGATTTTTTTTGCATTTTCAAACAACGATTACGAGCTTGCGTCACATCCAAATCGTCAGATTATTACATAAGAGCTTTTTTTTAGGTTCACTTAACACCCCCTTAGAAAATCTGACGCGCTCGATAATATTTTTTTTTTTGCCATTTTTAACTCTTACGTACGACCACCTCCACCACGGAAACTGTCAGATTAACATATTTTCATGCTTAAGAAGACGTAGACAATTGATGATGTCAATATCTGACGCGCTCGAGTATGTCCATGGAACAGTTTTTTTTTACATTTTTGAAAATCTATAACCCCTCAACCCACCGGTGAAACGAAATTTTTTATATGACATTTTTTTCTTGTTATCATCTAAGCTTCGCAACCCAATAGGTCTCCATGACGCTCGAGTGACTCCACAGTTTGCTGCTTCGCCTCCCTGACTATAGGTTATTTTTACATTTTTAAATTACAAATAAATATATAAAAATGAAATACTTGTATCAAATGTGTATATACTACATATTGTTATTAGAGACTCGAGAAACCAAAAATTATAGATTGTCTGGCACAAAAGATTGTCTAGGACTTTATCAGCCAGTGGTGAAACTGGCCCTCAACGTCATTTTTTTCGTTTAGTTTTAAAAATAAGATAGCTAGTAACCTTAGGTACTAGGTAAGGAGGTGACTTAATAATAATAATCATCATCAGCCTATCGCCGTCCACTGCTGAACGTAGGCCTCCCTCATCAAGCGCCAGCCGGTCTTGGGCTTCTCGCATCCATCCGGTGCCAGCCACCTTCTTTAAATCGCCTGTCCATCGTGCTGCAGAACGCCCTACACTACGCTTGCCTAAGACTTAATAATACTAATATAAAATAATGATTTAATAGTAATATAAAATACTTCTAATAAACCTCATGGATAAAAAGTTATCAAAACACTTCTCAAAGCTCTAGAAACTAATTTATACGCCTCTTAAGTGTAAAAGTAATGAAAAAAATAAGAAAATGTTTACTACATTTAACAAAACAAAGTCATTAGGAGTTAGTAGATGTAAAGATAACAGTATTCGTAGGATGGTAATAAATAACAAACAAAGTAGGTGTGATAAGCAGATGGCACACAGTGAACAAAAAAAACATGCTAGCATTCCTAATTGATTCCTAAATTATAATAAAGAAACGGGTTAAATAAATGTATGTTTACTAATTTACAGTATTTTATGGGATTACTAGGCTTTGATATAATAAATACAGCTATAGCAGATAACTAGTGTTTGCATAATCTCAGCTTTCTTATCAGACTATGTAGGTAACTTAATATCATCCTGGTAGTGCTATAAATAGAAAATTTCCAAATTTTATTTTAGTTTTATACTGAATGTTAAGGGGAACTATTTTTTATAACATGTAATATTATATGTTATAGAAATCTTTTAATTGTCCTAATTCTTTGCATGCATAATCTGTGGGCGTCTGTGATCCACTTACCATCAGGCGACTCATATACTAGTTTGCCTTTTTTATTCCATAAAGAGTTCATATCCAAGACCATACAATTACTTCTAATAATCATTATTAAATATTGCCTGTAAGTGTTTACCTAACCAATGCAATAGATCCTGTAAAGCTTAAAACTAACCAAAAAAGTTTTTGTTATATATAAATAAAAATAAATCAACACTTTACAGTTTTATTTAATAAAAAAATATAACTTAACACATGGAACTAACAGTTTCATTAATTTCATCTCCTAGGGATAACAGTTTTCGCCACATATCTGGGGTCAAACTAATTCCTTTTTTTCCTGGTAATAATTCACCATTTTTTTCATAAAATTCTCTTATATCTATATAAACTTTTCCTTTAAATTCACGGACTTTTACAAGTTTTTTTCCTTCTAGAACCCAAGTTGGTTCTTTATCATTGGTTCTAGCTCCCATTTTTGCTTTTTTTTCAGGCGGAGGATTTCGCTGTATAGAAAACATATCTTAAAATTATAAAGATATTACAATTTAAATTTACATGTAATATAATTACATTTCTAATTAACAACTGATTTATATATACTTCATAATATGTTCAATTTTTAAATAATAATTTAAAAACTTATAAATTACAAATATAATATAATAATTTGGCTCACTTACATCTACAGGGCCATCATCACTATCGCTACTAGAGCTCTCAGCCTTTTTCTTATTTTTAGGCATTTCAATTTCTTAAATTGTAGCGAAAGTAATAATATTAATAAAAAGTAATATACAAGAGCAAAATAACTAAAAATAATAAATTAGAAATGTGACATGTGCGCCGGCGCCCGGTGCGTTGTCATACTCATAGATAATATTATGAGGATTTACAAAATAATATTATCTGCGAGGTCATTGTGAGTTTGTGACGCAGTGGCAAAGAAACGGATTCTTTCATTACTATTTATTTCTCTGATACTTAAAAAGACAAAGTGCGGCGTTAAGGTCCGTTACTCCATATGCAATGTCAATGAGTGAGTTATATGCGGGATTTAGCGAGAAGCTAAAAAAACTAGTACATTCAATTAAAATACCGCATCAAATAATCTAACATGAAAAAAAATATACCGTACCGTACATGGACATAATGTAAAATATAATTTGTAACAATAGAACTAGTACACCAGTATCATCAATCTTTTATTATAATTATGTATCTGTATAGATAAAATATACGCAATTTGCGTATAGATTTCTCTTTGCTCTTGCTAATATTAATCATCTGTCATGTGTACCATATTATAGTGATACTTTTGTTGGACATTAGGTTTATTATTTGGCTATCACTACTATCAGTAACTATAAAGTTCTGTGACATAATTGAGGTGAACAGTGTTACAATAAACTGAGAAATCTTTTATTATTAATATTATTGTAATAAAAATAATTTGTTATCAATTATAATATTGATTTTATATACTTTCGAAGGAAAGGCCTTATAGTCTCTAAGTAATTGATTCTATTCTTTCATTGATAATGAAAAGAATAAATGTAAATATTTCTTTAAGACAAACACTGTTGTTAAATATGCCTTTCAAGTAATAACAGAGTGGTGTAATGGAAAATATCAATGATGTTATACCTCTGTATGATTATTGTTTTTGTGGTCTCACATGAAACTCATTCCACAATATTCAACAAAACTGATACAATTTCGTTATTGAAATCAAATTCTACATCAGAACAAAAGGTATGGAATATAAAATTGGACATATACTTCGCCAAAACCCTTCCCAATGTACTACGAAAACTTCCAGGAGCTGATGTTCGATTTAAATGTGAAGCTATGATGAATTTCACCAAAGTTGAAAGATTTACTAAAAGTAAAGAACGTGTAGAAACATCCTTAAAAGAATTTCCACCTGATCATATTCAAGAAGCTTTGATGAAAAATGTAAAAGTTTACTGGTTAAAGGATAATAAAATTCTAGCAGATACTGCGAAAATCAAAGTATTAACAAAAATTGATAAAACTAATGGCACCATTGGATCAAATCTCAAAATAAAAAATCTAAATATATCTGATGCTGGAAATTATACATGTGTTATTAAACAAAATTATGAAAAAAAACTTTCAACTAGGCTAATTATTCAAAAAGATTTTGAGCAATTGGAAGACATTGATATGTCTACATATACCCCTATATTTGCTAATGCTAAAAATGGTAAAGAATTTATAATGAATATTAAAACAACCCCTGATTTAATTTCTGAAGGTATGATATCAGGAAATGAAAAAAGTCATACAACATCAACTTTACCTCAAAAGTTACAACCAATATGCCAAGAATATGTAGGCAAAGTTTGTAGTCCTCATCTTAAAGGACAATTTGTTTATATCCCTTTTGCTACATCTCAAAATGCTCTGGAAGATAAATTATTGAAAGCATTTCAAGTAACTAAATATTCAAATGACATCAGTTCTAATTGTGAAAGATATGCTTTACCTAGTTTATGCTATTCAACTTTTCCTATTTGTAGAAATCCAATATTGATTAATGAAAATTATTTTAAAGAAGCTAGACATATTTTTGATAATTTGTTGAATAAAGAACAGCATATTGATACACTAAATAATAATTTCACTAAAATAACTTTAGAAGATCATAATATTATGGTTCCATTTACATTGGATAAGAATTTGACTGAAAGTTTATTTAATTACCGCTATAACTCAACCATCTTAAGACGTGTATGCAAACAAGATTGTGAAATACTTGAAAATGAACTTTGCCAAACAGAATATGCTATTGCCAAAAGGCACCCCCATATTGGTAAACAATTGACATTGGAAGAATGTCAAGATCTACCAGAAAATGATCCAGATTGTCTTAAAATTGGTATAGGAACTTTAATGGTGTCAGATGATGAATGCTATTGGGAAAATGGTAGTGGATATTTAGGCAAAGTGAGTGTGGCAAGTAATGGTATGCAATGCATTAAATGGTCCAAACAACTATATGTAAAACTTTCAGAATTTCCAGAGTTGACTGGTAGACACAGTTACTGTCGAAATCCTGGAGGTGTTAAATCACAACCATGGTGTTTCATAGATAATGATGGCAGAACAGAACAACTATGTGATATACCTAAATGTGCTCATAAAATTTGGATTTACATTGTTGTTATTTTTCTTCTGTTGTCATTTGTTATTGTTGCTTTTATCATTTGCCTCTTTTATAGACATAAAAATAAAGGCAATGCAGCTACTATTAGGGATATAAATCTGCCAAATGCTGATAAAAATATTTATGGAAACTCTCGATTGAATTCACCCATAGAAATGAATGAATTATTGACAAACCAAAATAGTGGTAGCCAACCACATTTAAACAATAGTACAACACGTGGCAGTGGTGTTTTACGAATACCACAATACTCATTATCGCAGATCAAATTCTTGGAAGAACTGGGAGAAGGAGCATTTGGTAAAGTTTATAAAGGAGCTTTGAAAAAGAGTGGTGAAACCCAATATGTGGCTGTTAAAGCTTTGAAAGAAAACGCATCAGCTAAAACAAAGGCTGATTTTAGAAGAGAAATAGATTTAATATCAGAATTAACACATGATAATATAGTTTGTATTGTAGGAGTAGCTCTTAAGGAAGAGCCTTTGTGCATGTTGTTTGAATTTATGGCACGCGGAGATCTCCATGAATTTCTGATGGGGCGTGCACCTCCATCTGGTAAAGGATTACCTTCAATGAGATTATTAAACATTGCTCATAACATTGCATCTGGAATGCAGTATCTCGCTTCACATCACTATGTTCACAGAGATTTGGCCGCAAGAAACTGCCTCGTATCAGATGACTTTATTGTCAAAATATCGGACTTTGGGTTGTCCAGAGATATTTATAGCTCTGATTATTATAGAGTGAGTATATATAATTGTTGTCAAAATAATAACTTCAACTTCATTAAAAATTCATATTATTAACATGTATATACATATAATTTCAGGTGCAATCTAAAAGTCTTTTACCTGTACGCTGGATGCCCCCAGAATCGATACTGTATGGTAAATTTACAACAGAAAGTGATATCTGGTCTTATGGGGTTGTATTATGGGAAATTTACAGCTATGGCTTACAACCATACTATGGGTAATTTATAATAAATAAATATATAATTTTGTTGAATATATTATTGACTAGTATTTATCAATCCATCTAATATATCATATTCTTTGAAATTAATAATTAAATCTCATTATTTCTGATTATAAATGTCACTTGCGTTAAGTCACCATTCCAAACTTTCCATTCGATTCTCGATTATGTGTTGAATGGCTAAAACATGGCTTGTCTGTTGACCAAAGAGTATAAATAAAAATAATACATCTTCCTGAGTGGTCACATTTATAGTCATACCTTGTGCCACAGCACCTATGATGATAATGTCATGGAAAACAAATATTTGAATGCAGAATTAAAAAGAAGCAGAAAAAAGTTACAAGGTAGAGGGTTCAATTTCCACTCTGGAGAATAAACTATCTACATTTCTTTGTTCTGTTCACAATTGAGAAGAAAGTCATCTCGTCTTATGACAATGAATTTTCTGTGCCTAATTTGGTAATACTTTTTTTTTAGATATAGTAACCAAGAAGTTATATCGATGGTCCGCGGAGGGGAGTTGCTAGCCGCACCAACTGGTTGTCCTGCCTCCATGTATGCGCTAATGAAGGAATGTTGGAAACACACTCCACAACGCCGGCCAAACTTTGAAGAAATTGTTAATAGGCAAGTAAAATACTGAACAACATTTATAAAAAATGAATTTCAGCAGATCCCTTTTGTTAATTTATTCCTTTTCTCTAGTCATCATTCCTCAGCTTAAATTAATTAATTTAATTTTGATAAAAATTGCATTTTTACTCCTTACACCTTTCACCTAAATATTTATATGTAAAATATTTTAAACATAATTTTAAAATTTATCAATATAATATTGCTATTCTATTTGGCCGTATTTTTTTAGGCCATGATGCAGTGAGATGTCTCTTTGTAAACGCGATGATTGTGGGTTCGATTCCCACTCAAAGGAATGGATAATTGTTAAGACCAGGATAATATCACGAAATTTGGCTGGAAAATGCGAAATGGGTCTCTTAACAATAGATGCTCACTGCCTAATACCTAACCTGCTATGCAGTGGAAAATGTGAAGGTGCCATTTATTTTTATAAAAAAAAATATTTGTTTTTTAGAATACAAGAGTGGATTCAAATGGGTGGTTGTCCGGACTGCGCGGCGTCTGAATCCGGCAGCAGTTGCGGACATCGACCCTCCACTTCCACCAAGGAGCATCAAGAGAGGGTGCCACTGCTGCCCCCTCACTGTTCATCTTCTAACGGATCGCTTGCCACTAGTAGTTTGAAGAAATTTAGCACTGCCGGTTCCACTTCGAAAGTTCTAGACGATAATTTCTCCACTTGTAGTGAAGTTCCGCCTCTCGCACCTAAAACTAAGAAATATAGCTCTGGATCTCTCATAGACACAGACAAGATAGGTACCAAGGAAACTGTTGTAAGATTACCGAATAAACATTATGGCAACGAAATCTAGCGACAATATAGATATTATTGGCTTTTTTTTATTAAAAAGTTTGTACTGTAATGGTATTGACCATAATATTAAGTAATTATATTAAAAAAATAAAAAAAATATTTACTAATATTCACAGATTTAACTGTTAATGATAATAAATAAAGTTTTTATTTTAACATTTATTAGCAGTGCTACATAATGTAAGTATTTTTAGTGGTAGGCTTTACACACTCCGCCTTATTATTTATTGAAAATCAATATTTTTTATTTATAAAGATGTTATGTTATACAGACAACTTTACAGTATTGTTTATTTTACAAAAGCTCAATTATAACAGTGTAAGCTATGCTATGTAAATTGACTTTAAATAACATGGACTTTCAGTACCTAAAAATGTGTGTTTGAAAAGATATAAAAGAAAATATTCCAAAAAAAAACTTTTCCACATTAATATTAAATAGACAAAACATTTGTAAACATTATTTAGATGCATTCTTAAGTTTATTACATAAATATATTAATTTGTGAGTGATTTCACGTTAAGTAAGCTTAATCTAGTAATTATTACTTTTTAAAGATTATTTATAGAGATTTATAGGATTTTTCAGAAAATCATGTTCGGTTATAAAAATATCTACTAAACATTTACTACAAATCCACACTGCCAATCTTAGCCACGATTTTTATATAACTTTATCTTATAAAAACATTTTTTACATTCAACGTAAAGTACACAAACATAATCCTGCAAATTTAAAATTATCTTTTTATAGAAAAAAATATAAGACATTTATTAAATTAACATTTCGTAATTTGTATAATCATACTTTTTGTAATTGTATTTAATAAGATCATTATGAAAAGTGATTCGGTTTGTCATGTTTATTTGTTATTATACCAGTAAGGGGCCATCTCTAAATTACGTCACACGTTAATAGGGAGGAAGGGGGCGACGAGGTGTGACAAGCGAAATGTGATGTTCTAAATGCTGTTTTAATTTAATAATTTGTAGACCTAAACCGTGGCCAGCACATGTGACGAGAGGGGTAAAAAAAATATGAAATTCGTGTGACGTATTTTATGGACGGCCCCTAAGGTGTCTTACAAAATAGAACGTCGATTGCAAGGATTGATAGATATATTATCTTATATTGTGCATACTTGTCAATATGAGAATAAGGTCTATCCACATAACTTTCATCTTTATTAGGAACATTTTTAGTACATTTTGCTGTACTTGCCAAAGACTTTTTTTTTATATGTGATATGTTTACCCACTTTTTTACTTAGATGTAAACTATTTCTAAAATAAAAAATAATTTATATAAAAATATAAATATTTTTATTTCATTAATCAAAGCAGTGTAATAACATTTGGTGTCAGCAAAATTATGGAAAATTATGTTTATAATTTTTGTAATTTTTCTTCATCTTCGTTTTTAACTTTCTTTTTAATCAAATATTCACCATGGACTTTCATGTGCACTTTCAAGTTGTTGTTACCAGTGAAACCTTTTCCACATATTTTGCATACATATGGCTTTATTCCTGGATAAAATAATAAATTTATTGTTATACTTCATGTAAAACATGAAACATAGAACACATTAAACATATCAATTTTTTAAAATCTCATAAGACAAAGGAGCAAATTCCATACAGTGCAAACAAATACATGTATTTTTTTAGGTTTACTCTTATATTCTTTTTTCTACTAGGTCTTCAATAGTTAATATGCAATAAATTCAAAAATATATTGCATTTTTTACGACACGTTAAACAGAAAAACTGTTAAATATAGTCGTTAATCTATAAATTTCTACCCTTGGACGTTATTAATTATAAATAACTTTTTGATTATTAAACACGCATTACCACACGAATAAAATTAAAAACATGACGACTACTTTTCATGAGAAATATAGTTAACCCATTGTTATGCATTGTCCGAGAATAGGGAAATAGAATGACAAAAAACGAGACCATGTTCAGGATTTAACATTAGGTTTGACGTTAGGTCCCCTATTTCAAAATGTAGTTTTAACATAAGGTTCTACATGCGATAGAAGAGTAAGTAGAGAGGATACAGCGTGAAGCTAAAAACTATGTGGCGTAGGGGCACAAAGTGTGACTGCACCAATTGGTTGTGGGTTCGATCCCCATTCGAGGAGATGAAATATTTATTTAAATTTATATTTACATTTCTTCGCTCTGGTGTCGAGACAAAGCGCGGCGTTGAGTTCCACCACTCAACACGCAATGCCTTCAAAATTCGGCGGAAAGTGGGGAACAAAGTCTCTTAACACTAAGTTCATTCTGTCTACCCTGCCGAGTGCGGGATACAGCGTGAAGCTGATTTATCTATTTTTTTAAACAAATTGTTTATAACAAATAAATAAAAAATTGTTGACCGGTATGTGTGCGCATGTGTTTAATGAGCACGGAGGGTGAGTAGAAGGCGGCGGGGCAGCGGGGGCAGGTGTGCCCGCGCACGCCGTCGTGGCGGTCGCGATGCGCGCGCCACGCCGTGCGCGAGCGCAGACGCGCCGGGCACCGCGTGCACGCGTACCGCCCCTCCGCCTCGTGCGACACCATGTGACGGTACAGCTGTATCATATATATATAAATTACTTCATTGCTTAACTTGCTAACAACCCGTTTGCCTGACGTATGCCTCACTGGCGTGGTACGCGCTTTGCAACGCGAACCAACGCCGCTTGCTACAGACAACCCAGAACGTGGCACTCCGGCATGTTGTCCAGGCCCCCCGATTTGTGAGGAACGCCACCATACAGCGTGACCTACGCGTCGAGAGGCTTGACGAACACATTATCCAACTCGCAGCCCGCGCCTTTCACCGTGCTGATGTCTCGGATTTCCCTCACATTCGAGACATCGCACCGTGGCACACCCGCCCACCGGATATACGCCGTCTCCCGAGGGACATCCTTCCCCCTTCCGATTCCTGAGCTGCAGCTCCGGTCGCTGGTCGCCTAAGCTGGGCCTCCTCTGGGTAACCAGGGGTCTCACCCGGCTGGGCTGACCGCCTGAGCAGCATATAGCTCCTCCTCTCCCGCTCCACTTTCCCCCAGTCCTTAGGACACAACTACAGGACCTTGGCCCACCAAAACGACGCGCCCATGGCCATGGGCGGAGAAAGACCACCACGGTCTGAGGGCTCAGCCCTGGAACCGTCTCCCCTCTCCCTCCCCGGGGGGCTGAGAGAAGAATTTCACAGCAGTAACTTGCTAACAATATGCTTTTTCATATTGTTTAACATATTTAAACTGTTATTCCACACTTAAGTAAGAAAAGTACTCAATAAGAAGACGTATAAAAATGGACGGTTTCCTAAGAGGCGTGGCTTCATATCCCGCTACATTTAAATTTTTATACATTTTCTTAATAAGTATTTAATCTTTTTCAATTTGATCATTACAAGTCCACAAAGTCCAGTCTACCCATTTGTGACTACGGTCACCAATGTTTCTTTGGCGATATGTAGCATTTTATTATTTAACACATTATTATTAAACATCTGTAAAGATATTTATACGTGTAACAAGTACACTGCAAACAAATTTAGTATATTTTGTGATACATAATAAATGAACATTTTACTAACCATGTCTCTTTACTCCTCATTATTGCTAAAAATACAATTAAAAACATAAACATTAATTCTTCTAAATGTAATATAAAAAATATTTTAAAACGTTGCAATTATATTTTTCAAATGTTTGACAAAAATAAATTAACAAAACAAAGGTAAGTAAGGAGCTACCTTCTTCAGAAAACATATAAACATATGAACGTAGCGTATGCATGGGAACCCGCGCCTCTATGAACCCAAGCAATCTGATCACTAAGCCATACACTCCCATCAAGCTACGTCGAAATTTTTGTATGATTGCTACAACTTATTTATGTTGTCTCCCCACAGAAATGCTAACTATAACGGTTTCAAACCCCGCTACGTTTTTAAAACGAGTATTCATCTTTCCTAAGTGTAGAATAACACTTTAAAAATATTAAGAATATACAAGGTACCTGTTTATTTCCCTTAAACACCTTTCCGCATGTGGAGCAAACTAACGATGAAATCTGACACTTATGAGCGTCGAGCGTCTTTTGGTCACAGAACACTCTGGAACATACTTTGCAATAAACTTTTTTGGTCGTGTGTTTTCTTATTTTGTGAAACTAAAACATTATTAAAAATAAATACATGATCCAATATAATATAAAAATATATGTACTTTAGACATTTACACTTCATTAAAAAGTTAAGTTGAATATTAAATAATTCCGGTATTTTAAATTCAACTTAACTTCTTTTCTCCCCCTCAGATTGTTTTTTCTGATTATTTCATTTTTTATTATTATTAACCATTTTTTTATTTTGTTATGTAAAATCGAGACGAGAGGTCTCGACAACGGTACTGTCACAAAAAAATTATAGATACTTTGAATAATAAATAACAATAAAAAAACTATACCAGTCCACTCAGGCCAGTCGGGGCGTAGGACACAAACGTGTGACTGCAAACGTGACAGGTTGTGGGTCCGATCCCACTCGAGGAAATGTTCAATATTTTCATTTCTTCGCTCTCAAGCAGTGGTAAAGCACGGCGTTGAGTTCCACCTCTCAACGCGTTACTGCTGCATGCAGGACACAGCGTGAAGTTGGAAAAAAATATAAACAAACCTTTAAATTCGTCATAAACGTAGAACTATATTCGCATTTGTCACAGGTATAAATCTTACTATCTAAATGGGATCTTCTTATATGAGATTTTAAGACGTCCTTATAACTATATCTGAAATAAAAACATGCTAAGGTAATAAATATGTAATAAAATAGTAATTTATTGTTATGTATCTCAAAAGAAAAAAGAGGAACCCTAATAGAATCACTTTCTTGTGCGTCTGTCGTGTTGTGTATTTATGTTCAAGATGGTGTAAAGGTATCAAACTCAAATTAATGTAAAATATCCTCTTCTCCAGTTCCATTGAGCACTAATGCATTTAATTCAATTTATAAAAGGTTTTCATCAATGTTTCCTTATGACGTTATCAACTAAAATTATTGTTCACGCACGTAGCAGACAACCTTTAAATCTAGTGTTAAGATTCTCCGTTGCTCACTTTCCGCGAACGAGGATATAAGAATAATAAATATTTAATTTTCTCAAGTGGGAATCGATTCCACAACTTGTGCCCCTGGGCTTTACTAATAAAATAATATAAATATAAAAATACTTACTGTTTAGAACAATAATCACAAATATAAATATTGTCAGAATGCATTCTTCGAATATGTTCCCGTACTTTAATAGGGGAAGCGTACCATTTACTGCACAGCTGACATTGAGACATTGGCTTCTATAAAGTTTCTAAGATTATTATCATAGAAAATAAAATTTAGCAAAAGAAAGAAATTAACATTTTCCTTAATATAGCTTCATAATGGGCCTTTCGTATCATATAGTAGTTAAAAAATATCGGTTTATAAATTTGAGAAATAAGATCGAAAAAAAAGTTATATCTAGCCTAATACATTTTTCTAGTCTTATGTATACAGTATTAACAGCCTCTGTAATTTCATATTAACCACCACCCAAGTGCATTACCCAATTAACGGCCTGTGCTAGCCAGGTGTATGCCTATACATCAATCCAATGCTTATAACTAAGTAAATATTAATAGTACAGTAGAAACTCAATTATGCGGCCCTCAGTTATACGGAGTCGCGATTATCCGGACTATCAACCGCGATTATTATTTTATACAACCTACTAGAATGAGAGCTAAGAAAATTTATTTGTACGTAAGTAAATATGTACGTAATTTATACATATTTATGTGTATAAATCATATGTTGGAAAATCTTAATAATTTCTTAATAAACATTGATTTTCGTTGATATGTACATACTTGTTGCTTTTAATAGAAGTAAAACAATTTTGGGCTACATACGCAAAAAAACAGCTTTTCTTTATAGATTCGATTATTCGGATTTTCGATTATCCGAATGACTTATTTCAACTGTAATATTTTAGTGTTATTCCACACTAAGAAAAATATTTTAGAAAACGTATAAAATTTTAACGGATCTGCGCTTCTAAGAGGCAGGGGTCGAGTCCCACAACATTCAAAAATTAAACATTTAAAATATTAATAATAATGTTCACTACTTACTGTCGAGTTATTTTTAGCACTACTTGTATCACGTGGATGTGGATTTACATCTCCCATTACATTATTTTGTTTGTGTAGGGCTATGTGCTTTTTAAATTTATTTTCATCATTAAACCTGAAATATAGACAAGTTAAAGTTAATATTACATAGAAAAGTATAAATCAAATCAAATTAATAATTATCACGCACAGAATAAGGCAAGCAGAGGGAACTTAATGTTAAGTTTAGTTAAGTTAACAAATAATTAAATATATTGTATTTGTATAAGATTGATTTAAAAAAATCCCGCTGAGTTTCTTGCGCCGGTTCTTCTCAGATCTGAGGCATTAACTTTAGTGAACTGGTGGTAGATTATTTGACGTTTAAAAAATAAAGCTTGTAACTTCTTATTTGAATAACATTATTTGAGTTTGAGTAAGACACTCTGTTTCCACCGAATTCTGGAGGCATTGCGTATTGAGTAGCGGGACTAAACGCCGTGCTTTGCCCCGACATCTGAGCGAAGAAATAAAAATATAAATTTAAATAAATGTTTCATTTCTTCAAGCAGGCCTCGAACCCACAACCAGTCGCGTTTACAGTCACACTTTGTGACCCTGCACCTCAACTAGCCTCAATAATATAGTAATTATTGTAGTAATTATTATTGAAATATCAATAAAATACCTCTGTGAACAATAATCACAATTATATTTATTTTCCATATGAGATTTCCAAATATGGCTTCGCAATCGTTGTGGACTTGTATAATTTTCATTACACAACAAGCACTGAAGTATTGGATTCTGTATAGGTAAAATATATATGATATAAAGCTTTTTATAATATAAATTAATTAATGATTCTTTTATCTATAATTGTTGGGGCACAGTGGTACTTCGTGTGAAAGTAAACACGACAGTTGTGATTTCGATTTCCTGACTGTGGTAATGAGGCACTGCATGGGGTTGAGTTCCGTGGAAAGAGAGCAACGGAAGTTTCTTAATGGAGAACTAAGTGTCTTAGTACAAAATGTGTACATGCACGGGATATAGCTTGAAGCTATAAAAAACACCTAATATCTCGAATTCAGGTGAAAAGTGAAGTATGGCGTGTCTTGATTCTGGCCACTCTATGTACCTGTACATGTATGTATATGCAGGATTTCTTTAATACTAAAACCTTGAATATCAGTCATAACAGTTGATAAGAATAATATAGGTATATACACAAAACAATAATATCTTACATTGATCATAGAGTGGACTTTTTTATAGTGATATTCAAGAAATGGTGGTGATGTAAATTTAGAAAAACATATATGGCACTCTTTCTCATTTTTATTTCTCAAATGTTCAAGTCGGTGCGAAAATAGTTGATGCCAGTCAGTAAATTTTTTCAAACATAAATCACAAACACTGTCACTGTTGGTTTTATGTTCATTCAAATGTGTTAGCAACATTTTTTTGTTATTAAATTCTTTAATGCATAGACCTGAAACATCATTTGTGAAAATATTTCAAATAAACTTATTAATTAATTAAATAAATAAAAAAAAGATCTCACCGCAAGAGTAAATAGTTGCTGTAGGTTTATTGATTCTTCTTTTTAGTTTTTTACAATCAACTTCTGGAATTTTTTTAATAATTAGGCATATTTTAAAATAACTACTGTTTTCTTGTTTTACATATTTTTATTTGTGCTACATATGACATACCTGTACACTTTATATCTTTTAAAACTAGTTCATAAGTAACATTTTGATCAATTGTACTGTATACACTATCATTATCATCTGATAAAAAATCTTGCTTATATGTACTATGTTCCTCCTTAATGTGTTCTAGTTTAATATCAATACAATCACTGCTTGTTATTTCCTCATTTTTAATAATCTAAAATAAGATATAAATGTTAGTACTGTATTAGTCATATCATTGTGGCAGAGCAGCAGTGTGTTGCTGTAAACGCTATAGTTGTTGGTCGTATTCCCATTCAAGGGAAAAAATATTTACAATACATTTCTCTCAACTCTGGTAACAAGACTTATCATGGTATTAAGTGCTGCCAGTCTACATGCTGTCTTGAAAATTGATTCCCTTTGATTACTTTGCTATATGCAGGATACAGTGTGATATTAAGAAAGAGTCTTTTACTATACATTTGAATGAACAAAATAGTATAAAAATATATATACCTCATTTATGTGCATGTCTAAAAGAATAGAGTTAGTACTTAAGCATTTATTTCTAAATTCCATAAACAAGTTAAACATGCCGAGACAGCTTTCACATATTTGTTGTGGCATTATATCATTGAGCTTAATCTGTTGAAGTATGTTTAATTATTATCGGGACAGTACCATATGTATAATTCTACATATAAAATCTAAAGATTAACAGGAGAATAGAAAAAAGTTTTATGTACATTTTAAAAAAGAGTATAAATATATAGTAATGTTTATATTCTTTCTTTAAAGAGCATGATGTACCTTTGTCCTGTAAACTTTCTCTTTTAAGATGTTTGTTGAAAAATAGGGACTGTTGATATTTTTGTAAATGTGACAGTGAGCTTGTTTGTTAGACTTCTAATATCAAAATTATTCAATCAATTATCATGAAAGTTTGTACATATATATTTAATAGTAACAGTCAAGGACTTGGGATACTTTAAAAAGTAATTTTAAAAGTTGTTAAGATTAACATAAATGATAACAAAGACTTAAAATAATTTATTGTAATAATAATTTATGGATATCAAAGTGAGTGAAGTTAAAAGCAAAAGGTAGTATAACAAAGTCTTAACAAACTTATATTATAATTTCTTACACTTAAATTGGTGAGCAGATTAAAGCATTCAATGATTTTATCATCAAGTTGACACATTTTTTCATCATGTTCCATATTAAGACATGCTCTACATTTCTTCATTTTTATTTTGATGGAGTAGTTACTGTGATTTTTTCATATATTATAGTATGTCTTTTATAACAAACATAGGAGTGCACTAGACCGTCATATTAAGTTATGTTATGCTATTATATTCATAAATCTTGTCTTATTAAATTACTAATATCACGTTGAAAGGAAAATATGAGAGATGACTACATAAAAAAATTAACATACAAGATTACATGTGAAAAGAAAGCAATGTTCACTTCAGTTCTTTTATTATGGCGGGCCAAAAATATATGGTTCTATCAATAATTCCTTATAAATTTTTATAGTATTGATAATTGACAGACCAATTCGCGGATTAGCCAAATCAAATAGCTAGTGAGTCCAGTGACAGCAAGTGACAGTGACAGTATCAGTTAGTATCAATAAACGAAATTGGCCATCGTACTCGTATAACTACCTTATACTACCGTAGTTTTACTTGTCACTTGTCATCTTTTGATTAGTGACTTAGTGAGTAAATGTGTTCTGTGTTAGTGACCTGTATCTTACATGATTGTACCCTTTGTGTTTAAATAATAAAATGTGCAATGTAGAACAAATAGCAGACTGTGGTGATATATTAACATTAGGGAGAGCACTTTTTATACCAGAGAAAGAAGGTAAGAAAACTTTCAATTTTTCTAAAAATAATAGTGTATTTTATGACATTTTGTTTTAGAATTTCTTTTTTGTTACTTTTAGATACATCTTGGCTATCAAAATGTACTGTTTCGTTATCTTCCTGTGGTAACTTATTAGCAGTTGGATATAAAAAACGCCTTTGTTTTCTGACTGCACAATGGATTAGTTCGCTAGATAGTAATACTTACTTAGTATCTTGGAGTGGTACTCTCCCAACGGAGGCGACTTACGTCTTGGCGTTATCCATTTGCCCGACTCCACAGTCTTCTCAAGTTAGTAAAAGTACCTAGATAATATAAGTAGATTGTTATATAATAGTAGTAATAAAAGTATAATTTAAAATAACTTAAATCTGTTATTTTAGAATGGACCAGATTGGTTTTGTATTATTGTTGGATTTATAAACGGAAGTGTTGGATTTTATACAAATACAGGTCATCTTCTGTTACAAGAAAAACTAGAAGAAAAACCTGTTTTAAAAATATCATGTCATACAGGGACATATGGAACGTTGCCTGATGATATTCATATATTATTTCAAAATGGTATTTATGTGTTATCTGGGACTAGTTTGTTCCAAACTCTTAGAAATGCTAAAGCACAACTGGCCAAAGGTAAATAGCTAAATAGATTTTAAAGTTGCTTTATTTTAAGTCATCATTATTAATTTAAACTCCTATTTAATTACAGTTCAAGCTGGTATCAAAGATGATTATACTATAGATAGCAGAAACATTCAAATAAGAAAATGGATTTTTGTTGAACAAGAACAAATAAATGATGCTGCTGTTTTGGGCTTAGACTTGAAAAATTCATATGATCACTTCCTAGCAGCATCTACTTATGGCGGATATGATACATGGTTTACTATTTGTAATTTGAATTTAATTTCTTTGTTTCTATTAAAATAAGTATATAAAATATTACTTACTTACTGCAGGTATAGATCAATTCCTCCTGTAAATACATTAATTCTCACATCAGGGATATCACCATTTATGGGTTTTCACTATGCTTTAGAAGGTGGGACAACTCCACCTCTACAAGATGTTGCTAGAGCAGTAGCCAACAAAATAAAATCAGCATTACCGTAAGTCTTATTACCTAATTAAATTCTTAATGAATTTTGTAAACTACCTAAACCCAGACCACCACAATTTTCCATGGCGTTATTCGTCTTTAAAAATATAGATTTTCACACAATGTAAAAACACCCTGTAAAAATCAACCATACAATTTCATAAATTAAATAAAAATATTAAATGTTATTTTTCACAATTGACAATGAAGCACCCAGTACTTTTTATATTTTTAATAATTGTTAAGTATATATTTTTTTTTATTTTAGTGGTTGGTTAGGAGGGTCTACTGAGAGTGCTCCTATGAATACTGAGCCTACCATAAGAGCTGAACAATTATCCATGCGGAATGGAATATATGATGTGCAAAGACATGGTACTACAGTCGCTATATCACCAGATCGACGACTTGCTGCATTTGCTGACAGCTTAGGAAGAGTAGCAGTCCTTGACATCACCAAAGGATGTATCATTAGATTGTTTAAGGGATGCAGAGATGCTCAGTGTGCTTTTGTTCAGGTATGTTTATTTCAATTGTTCTATTTTTTTATGATTTATTCTTTTGGTTTTTTTATGTGCCTATATCAAATCTTTATAAAAAAGGGTAAGTCCTAAAACATAGTATATACTTATTTTTGTATTAACTCATAAACTGCATGAATATGAATGTTGTCAATTAAATATATTTTTATAATTTTATTTTATTACCGCTGAAACTACATTCATGCATTCTTTCATCTCTGGTTTTTTCCTATTTTAAAAAATTACTAAGCTCTTCAAAATGTCTGTAGTGTTATAAATTAATAATTCTTAAACACTTGAAAGTTACTGAACTTTAAGTCTATTTATTTTGTTATAATTTGATGAAAAATAATGTCAAATTTAGGTTTGTCAACATAACTTATACAGTATCTTGAAAGTTTCCAATAACAACTTATATTAGACTGGGATCCGACCGTTGAATCCTGCATAAACAAGTTTTCTTAATTAAACCTATATTAATGAATAATACATGATTAGTAGAACAGATTACACCTGGGTTGCCTGGAAGAATCCTGCCGCAATCACCTTTAATTACATTTTTTCGTAACTCGTTTTTGGAGAAAATTGCACCCATACGTTTTTTATATGAATCGCACATCATTTGAAAGATAATCGCATAAGGAATTGGAAAATTAAGGGTTGCCAGCTCTCAGTCTGCCGCAAGTCTAGGGTTGCCTGGTTTAAACATGTCACTAAATGTTAATAATTTGCACTCATGTGTTTTTTTAATGAATTATATATCAAATTAAAGCTTATTTTTTTCTGAACACTATAAAACAGGGTTGCCTGGAAAATTCCTGCCGCAAACAGGGGTTGCCAGCGTTTGAAATATTTTATTCCGGTTCCGTTTGACTATGAGAATAGACGATGAAATGCGCGGTCTGCCTTATGTTTTAAAGTAAAATATTATATAATAGAAGGTCAATCTTAAAATCAATGTTTATTCTAATTGTTTACCTGTTAAATGATGATTTTAATCATATTAAGTACACGCAGAAAACTATTTAGAGATCATAGGGCAGAAGAAATCATCCTTATTTTTCAAGTAAAATAATGAATCTATAATATTGAGTCTTTGCAAAATCTATTTTCTAAATACTAATATTTATTTATTAATTTAAATTACCATTTTGAAACAATTAAATTATCTAATTAAATAAATGTTTACAAATATCGATCTTCTATAAACTATTAATATACATACATATACATCATGTTCCCTTAATATAAAGAAGGGTGACCATTATTGCGGATATTTTTTTTATTAATTATATTGAAAAATACATTTCAATGAACTCTCTCTCTCTCTCTCTCTTCGTCCTCTACTTGTTTGATTTGATTTGATTTGATTTTTTCTCACGCAATTTTTAATAATTTGCATAGGAAAGAAATATATATAATAGAATTATAATAAACAAAACTAAATTAGCAATATAAATTCGAAGAAAATCCGACAGTAATGCCGACTAATAAACGCTATTTACGGTTTATGACCAAGAGTCGGCAAATATTAATTAGTTGGCTATTTTTTACTACAGATAAACATTTTGCGGCGCGATACAAAGCAAACCAAATGCAATAAAATTATTTTCGAAGATGTATTGTTTCTAAATGCAATAAAAGTGCAGATGGCCAAATGAGTTGTTTTTGAGCATATTACTTAGTTACTATAGCTCCTCCTCTCCCGCTCCACTTTCCCCCAGTCCCTAGGACACAACTACAGGGCCTTGGCCCACCCCAACGACGCGCCCATGGCCATGGGCGGAGAAAGACCACCACGGTCTGAGGGCTCAGCCCTGGCACCGTCTCCCCTCTCCCTCCTCGGAGGGCTGAGAGAAGAATTTCACAGCACTTAGTTACTTACCTATCGTTTTGAAGTAAAGACGTTTTTACTTGACAAAAATGAAGATGTGAAAATGTGATAGAATTTAACGAGGAATCTTTCCAAAAGTGTAAAATTATGTTATTGTTTCGCCAAAAAATGAATTTTAAATACAGTGACATTTTTTTAAATAGTGACACAATGCACGGTTATCATTTACAGTGTTACAAAAAGTTCATTACAAAAATATAAAGAAGTATTTTTTAATTATTTTCTAATGCAAAACGAAAGTATACTTTAATGTTTAATACTATAGTTTAATAAAATGTGACAATTGTGGCCGTGGGAATTGCCTCAGTTTTGATTACACTAAGTTAGGGACGTGAGTGAGTGATTACGCTTTATTATAATTATAAGAACAATTCTTTCAGACCTAAATGCCTTAAAAACTATCAGCATAGACGGACAAGTTCTTGCTAGCGACATTTTTTTATCTATATTTTTTAATAGTTTTTATTAGTTGAATAGTTTTCATTTACTTTGCAAAAACGTAAATATTCGTACCAAAAAGATGGGCGCCATAGTTCTTTCTACGGATACGGACGGCGTTGTCAAATCAAACAAGCAGAGGGCGAAGAGAGAGAGAGATTGTTTATTGAAATGTAATTTTCCATATTTTCTTAATTAATAAAAAAATATCCGCAATAATTGTCACCTCTCATTATATTAAGGAAACATGTTGTAATTAATACCTTATAGTAGATCGATATTTGTAAACATTTACTTAATTAGATAATTTAGTTGTTTTGAAAGGGTTATTTAAATTAATAAATAAATATTAGTATTTAGAAAATAGATTTTGCAAAGACTCAATATTATAGATTCATTATTTTACTTGAAAAATAAGGATGATTTCTTCTGCCCTATGATCTTTAAATAGTTTTCTGCGTGTACTTAATATGATTAAAATCATCATTTAACAGGTAAACAATTAGAATAAACATTGATTTTAAGATTGACCTTCTATTATATAATATTTTACTTTAAAACATAAGGCAGACCGCGCATTTCATCGTCTATTCTCATAGTCAAACGGAACCGGAATAAAATATTTCAAACGCTGGCAACCCCTGTTTGCGGCAGGAATTTTCCAGGCAACCCTGTTTTATAGTGTTCAGAAAAAAATAAGCTTTAATTTGATATATAATTCATTAAAAAACACATGAGTGCAAATTATTAACATTTAGTGACATGTTTAAACCAGGCAACCCTAGACTTGCCGCAGACTGAGAGCTGGCAACCCTTAATTTTCCAATTCCTTATGCGATTATCTTTCAAATGATGTGCGATTCATATAAAAAACGTATGGGTGCAATTTTCTCCAAAAACGAGTTACGAAAAAATGTAATTAAAGGTGATTGCGGCAGGATTCTTCCAGGCAACCCAGGTGTAATCTGTTCTACTAATCATGTATTATTCATTAATATAGGTTTAATTAAGAAAACTCGTTTATGCAGGATTCAACGGCCGGATCTCAGGGTATATAATATAATTAAAAGGTACTGTTTTCAACCACTTTGGGAATTTGTCTAAGTAAAAATAATTGAAATATAATTATTCCCCGAGTGGAGATCGAAATTGTCAACCATCGCGGATATAGATTGACCCAGTTCCATTACGGTACGGTGGCCGCGTACATGATGCTGTATCAAAGTACTAATAACTGACGCTAGATGGCGTTGATCTATTCTAAGCGATAACTGAATCGCACTGGCAAGATTTTCTCGCGTAGAATGACCATCACGGATTTTGAATTTCGGGTTAAGACAAGCGATGGAGGAAGCCTCAACGCCCGCCACCCCCCGTACTCTGCCGCCCATCCCTGCACGCATCCGCGCCCTCATCGAGCGGAAGAGGAGGGTACACTCTGAGTGGCAACAAACCAGGGACCCAGCAGTGAAAACCCGGTTCAACCGCCTCGTAGAGCGCGTGCGCAAAGCGCTCGTCGACGTCGGTGCCGACGCGTGGGAGCGCCGGATTGAGGAGGCTGATGAGGACCAGCCCTCCCTCAACCGTCTGTGTCGCCAACTCACCAAGAAGAAGCCCGCTACTCATCCCTTGGTGCACCCAGACGGCTCTCTCCGGTACTCCGCGGAGGAGAGAGCAGAGATACTGGTGGAACACTTGGCAGCCACGTTCCAACCAAACGCCAGCAAACGACCCGCCTACCATGCGCGAATGGAGGCCGACGTCGCCCGCACTTTGGCCAACCCAGAGCGACCACTCCCTGCACCTCCGTTCTTCACGCCTGAGCTCGTCGCGAAAACGATGAAGAAGCTGAAGCTGAAGAAGGCCCCAGGCTTGGATGGCGTTACAAATAGCGCTCTACGCCACCTACCCCGCAAGTTCATCGCCGCCCTGACCAGGCTCTTCAACGCCATTCTGCGCCTGGGATACTTCCCCCGGGCGTGGAAAGAGGGCCTGGTCATTATGCTGCCCAAGGCAAGGAAGAACCCCCGCATCCCAGACAGCTACCGGCCCATAACCCTCCTCAGTGCGGTGGCCAAACTGTTCGAGAAGCTGCTACTACCGCTTCTCCAGGCGCACTTCCACCCGCGCAACGAACAGTTTGGCTTCCGTAGCGGGCACTCCACCACTCTTCAGGTAGCCAGAGTGGTGCATTACGCGACCACAACGTTCAACAGAAAGGAGAGTGCCACAGCAGCCTTTCTCGATGTGTCGCGCGCGTTTGATCGCGTGTGGCATCCGGGGCTGATGTACAAAGTGCTGAACGCGGGCATCCCCCACTACGTCGCGCAGATCCTGGCCGATTATCTCCACGGCAGGACCTTCAGGGTAAGGGTGGAGAATGTGAGGTCATCCAGCCACCCCATAGCCGCCGGAGTTCCACAGGGCAGCATACTTTCACCAGCCCTCTACGCCTTATACACCGACGACATCCCCATCCAACAGGACACAACGCTGGCACTTTATGCCGACGACATCGCCCTGTTTACAAAGTCGCTCAACCCCAGACATGCAGCCGTGAAGCTACAGCGCGCCCTCGACCTGCTGCCGAAGTGGCTGGCGAAGTGGAGGCTCGAGCTGAACGTCGCAAAAACCCAAGCGATCAGCTTTGGTACCCAGAGGAGACAGCCTCCTCCGCTGATCCTGCAGGGCCAGCAGGTCCCCTGGAGCAGCCGAGCAACCTACCTGGGGGTTGTGATAGACAGAAGACTCAACATGACAGGGCATGTCAAGAAAGCGGCCACCGCAGCGAGAACTGCGCTGATCCTGTTGCGCCCGCTATTTCAATCAAGATTGCCACTAAGAACAAAGTTGTCGTTGTACAAGGCGTATGTTAGGCCTCACCTGACATACGCTAGCCCGGCGTGGTACGCCCTCGTCAGCGAGAACCAACGAAGAATCCTGCAGGTGGTCCAGAACCTCGCCTTACGGCGAGTGACCCAGGCACCATATTATGTTCGCAACGCAACACTCCACAAAGACCTCAAAATGGAAAGCCTGGAGGCTCACATCGGCCGGCTCGCGTCTAACGCATTCCGCCGTGCCGATGCATCGGACCATCTGCATCTTCGTAGCATCGCGCCACTCCACACCCGACCACCAGATGAGAGAAGACGCCTGCCGAGGGATATTATCCCCCCCTCTCCCCCCGTTTCCGTTTCCTGAGCAGTCACCTCGGTCGCTGGTCGCCTAAGCTGGGCCTCTCGCGGGTAACCGCGAGTCTCACCTGGCTGGGCTGACCGCCCAGGTGGCATATGCTCATCCCCCCCCCCCCTGCCTCCTCTGAACTGTGCCTGTCCCGGCAGACACAACCCCACCGGGCCTAGTGCCCACCACAACGACGCGGTCATCGTAATGGCCGCCGCCAGAAACCACGGCGAGAGGGCTTCCGCCCAGCTGCCGTTTCCCAACGCCATGGCGCTGGAGGAAAAGAAAACTTCACTTCACTTTGGGTTAAGACTTTACTTCATAGGATCATTTCTATAGTAAGCTCTTCACGAGATCCACATAACATGTGAGATCGTGCCAGCCGCGATGAGGAGATGTGGCGCGGCGCCCTGAGCGTGAGGCGGGCGCGGCTTCGGCCGACAGCCCTCGATGATCGTTCACTCCACCACTAGTGGTGGAGCGTGGGGCGTTGTCGCTGTCTGAGCGGGCTGTTTTTAAATCATTAATATATATTCATATAAATAATTAATTCAAATCAATCAAATTATCCAGATTTGATGATTCATGTATGTTCTTGTAATAATAAAACTTATAAATCAAATGAGTTAAAATGGCCTGAGTTCCACCGCTTAAACCTGCAGGTATCAGTTTTTAATTAAACTTATGTTAATGAATAATACATGATTAGTAGAACAGATTACACTTGGATTGCCTAGAAGAATCCTGCCTAATTTTGTCAATATTATAAAAAGCGTCACCTACACATTTGATTTTTTGACCATATTAAAATGGTCGATACTAAAATACTATTAAATGTAGGGTAATTGTAGTACTCTTTTTATGAAATTTTATTGTATTATATATAAATTTTATTAAATTGCAAAGTTTCGTGATTTTTTTTTTGTAAAAAAATATCTTTAATTAAGTGTTCCCAAATTATCACAGTAGTACGAGAATAGTAATACAGCAGAGGAATATAATGTCACTGTCAAAACACTTAATTTAAAACATTTTTCTTTTGGTCAATATCGTAGAATAGAATATCAACGCCGCACTTACAAAAGCAGGAAAACTTACAATAATTACGCGCTTACAGCCAAAAAAAATAACTTATTGAGTAATCCATAATTTCATTTAATAAATATATTCACTATAACTATATGAATATATGTTACAAAAATTATAGAAAAACTTTTATATTTTCAGATATTTGACGCAGAACACAAAAAACCTCATCTTTCTGTTATCAAAGACATTCGGAGGGCAATATTTCTCATCATCTATAATCCTAAAAAGGGACTTATTGACATTAGAATGATGCAAAGAGGAAGTCGAATAGCAGTGTTTACAGCAACTAAGAATGGCAAACTTTTGTATAACACGTGTGGACTTGTCGGCGCCGAAAGAAATTATACACACAAGAAATTAAACTTACCGGAATTTCAATGCGTATTAATTGATCCAGACGGCAAACTGAAAAAGTTTAACATTCCATTTTATTATTCGTTGGGAGGCGAACATCTCGACAGATCGAAAGATCTTCACGTCTTAAGAAGTATTCGTGACATTATAAAAAAATCATCTGAATTTTCAGATGATATTAAAACTGACATTATACAAAGTGCAGAAAAACTAAAAACTTTAGAGATAAAGAAACATTGCGTGGAATTATTAATAAAATCTTGTGATAAATGTATAGACATTTTGATCTCTTGCTTAGAACTATTTTGGGACAACATTAGTAAGAATGAATTAACCGCGCACAATGAAAAAATTGTAATTTACTTTGGTAATTTAGCACTAGTCACGCAGTTTTATCGGCGTATGAACAAAGACGATACAGACGATATGCAAGATTTAATTGCAAAGGTATATGATACATTCAAATTGCAAGAATGCATGCAAAACTATAGTGATGTTTACGAAGGTGCATTCCATCTTCTAGAAGATGATAATTGTATATTAGAACGATTATTAATTCTAGCCCAAGAAAGTAACTATAGAGAACAGCAACACATTAAAGTAACTTTCGCCGACAACCGGATTAATAATTATAAAGATTTTGTTTCATGCTTCGTTTTGGATGAGAGAAATGAATACATATCTTTAAAGTCCGACATACCCACAGAAAAAACACTAAACTTATCTTGTGATATTTTTAAATCTATATTGAAATTGGATGATCTAAGTATGATAAGTAGTTATATCGAAAGTAGTAAAATCGAACCTAAGGAAATAGTAAAACTTGTAATAATTCATATTATGAATATGCCTTTAGATCAAATTAACATTGATTTGATTGAGAAAATGATAGTCATACTTTACTATGTGATAAGAGTTTCAAAGGATGCCATGAATATTACATACAATGAACTCTCTCCGTGGTGGGAAAATATTCGCACCATGTTGGTCGACTTGCCTTGCCCTTTACGAACAATGATAGTCGCTATGTCATGTAAGGCTGTTGCAAATATTTTTGAATGCAGTGTTTCTGAAAAAGAAGACGCTTGGGAATCTGTTACAAAGGAAAGTGCTAAATGGGGTATTTTAATTGGAAAATTAGAGGATATATCTATATTGAGCATAATCTTAATGTTTAAGGCCAATTTTAAGGGGGAAGCTATGCCAAAATTGCAGTTTGAAGACATGAATATTAATTTAAAATATATATACACGAGAGGGAAGGGCTCAGTAACTGAACTAATCGCAAAATGGCTATGCTGGATGGGTATTCCACCAGAAGCTATAGTTGCAAACGAATTAATAGGAAATTTTGATGCTTCAAATACACAATCATGTTTAGTAGAGGATGATAGATCTGAATTGTTGCTTATGGAAAACAATCGTCATCATGTTGATAACAATCCACAAATCTTTAAATGGCTGTCACTTCTAATACGACAATTTCCACTCAGCACTAAGGCTAACTATATTCTAGCTAATATGTGTTGGGAATATGCAATGGCGTGGCAAAAATCAATGAACAACAACAAAACGCTAGCTGCAGTTACACATTGCTTACAATATATAACAGACACGCACTTGCAAGTGGGACTGTTTTCTATTATTTGGTCTACATATATCAAACAAGTATTCGAAGCGAGTTGTCGCTTAGTCAATAAGGTTGGGAAGGTACCTAAAGATCATTTATGCATACAAGATGTAGGAATGAATACTGACGAGTTATTGAGTTTTCTGAAAACTACCAATGAATATTTGGAACGATTCCATTCATACGCTACAAAATCATTTGATCAAGAAAAACAACATATACAATTTGAGAAAATATGGGATGAAAGTACGCCTTCCTTAGTTGAAGTTGCACAAGATACAAATAATGTCAACAAAAACATATTGAATTTGAATTATCAAATTTCGTGTACTATATATTACCAATGCTACTTCAAATTAAAATTTACAAAACCCCTAGATAGTTTGTATGACATTGACTATCAATATTTATTGGAAGCGTTAGCTGGAAATGTTGCTGAACATGATATTAGTTTGAAATCATCTGAAAAACTATTGGGTCTGAGAATGAAATATTTGACTAAACTGATACGCACTGCTATTGAAACGATATCCTTGATAGACAATGATCACAAGAATAAATCATATAACAATGACGAATGCTTACATTGGATTGAAAATATTTGCAACCTCGCAGAACTTTGGGGTATTGATGATAACTTCGTAAGACGGCAGCACGTAAGTTATAGTGACTTTTTTATTGCAGAGTAGGCAGAGAGAATTTAATTTTAAGACTCTGGTTTCTTCCCGAATCGAGACATTGAACATTGAGAGACCGAACTCAACGACGCACTTTGGCAGACAAATGAAAAATATTTATTTGTATGAGTGTTACAGTATCCTTTTTCTGAAGATATCTTATATAACTAAAAACGAATTTAATTTACAGATAGTTGGCCTATACCATATGGGTTATGATGAATTGGCGGACAGTATACTAAATGTGATCACGGAACCAGAGCTAGTGCTATCACCTATATTAGCGATAACTATACAGAGACTAAAACGAAGTTTGGAGAACTCATCCAACCAACCGGAATGGATCGTATCTATGCCACCGCAACTCTATAAACGTTTGCAAAACACGGTAAATTGTTTGACAACTATTAGAAGTTAAAACAGGCCCATTATTCATTTGAAGGTTAAATTGACTAGTCTGGCCACAACAATCGAGTTACACTGGTGTGAAAAACCGTCTAATAATACTTTCGTAGTACACAATACATATGTTTTATATTAACAATGTTTATTTTTTCATTTTAGATTTTGGATACATCGATACCTGCTAATCCATCGTTACAAACTACAATTCTTGTCTTGCAAAAACTGATTTCAAAGATAATAAAAAAATCATCTGATATGGAAGAGCTTCTCCAAAACATTAAATTAGCGCGACTTATTATTGAAAGCTGTGAACTATTAATAAGACGTAAATTATAATAATATAAAAATAAATTATAAATATAATGTTTAATAAAGATTATAATGTTACTTATTCCATCAATTATTGGGGGGCATTACAACAATGGGAAAAAAATCTACGTAATTTGGCTACGAGTGGGGCTGTAATCGCTTGGCTCAAATTATCTGTTAATTATATACTATAATATTCTTTCTTTCTAACCACCGAGAATGCAAAAGATCGTGCAAAGTGGAGTAGGTTGTGTAGGAAGGCAGACCCTGGCAATAGCCGGGATTAATGCCAGGAGGAAGAAGAAGAATATTCTTTCTTTATACGACTTTTACCTCCAGTAGCATAATACAAATTATTGATAATGTAATCACAAATCACTGGATGCATAAGTAATAAAATTTTCGTAAGATATTTATGTTATAAAACTTGAGTCTCTCTACACATACACCCGACTACATAGGTACCAGGAAATATAAAATTTGCATTGTGATTATTTTGGCAGTTATTGGTTAAATAAGTTAGATAAAATAATATCTAACTTTTGTTAAATTATAAAGCTCTTTTATATTCATAATTTCTTTGGAATAATATTAGAAACAACGTTATCAGTTTTTAAACTTGGCAGACTTTAGCCTACATACATACATATTATTTGTAAACACCTCTCTCTCTTCCTCCTGGCATTAATCCCGGCTATTGCCAGGGTCTACCCTCCTACTCAACCTACTCCACTTTGCACGGTCTTTTGCGTCCTCGGTGGTTATTTGTAAACACCATTTAATTATAACATTACTTAATTAAAATTAATAATATTGATATAATAATCCTTGTTGTAACCTTTGCTATATTGTATTCAGTGTAAGAAATTGTAATAATATATAAAACAAGAATAATCTAACGCACATATACCATTTACTGTTATTTGATTAAACTGCCATTATCGCGTAGCGTAGCGTATCTAGTGATATTTTTTTTTCTAGAGTGGTAGAACTAAAGTGGTAACCCGGCTCCCCCTTATAAACATATAAATAAAATAAAACCGTTTGACTGCAAATTTTAGATTTCGCTCCGCTCCTTTTACGGGAACAGCATATAGGGTAAAATATTTCAAACCCATATACGTCAACAGTTTAAACGTAGGATTTTTATTTTCATTTCACGATGTTCATCCATACCTGCATTTCGTGTGATGCAATTACGCATAGATACCAATAATGTAAATACTTACTAATAGTAAAAAATACTAGTAAACGTTAAACAGTTTTGAACTTTATTGCCAATACCGACTCGATTTCGAAATGAAGCGTGTGCGGTGGCGTCCCTTTGATAGGTTTTTATGTGTTGATAGGATTTGAACTTGAATCATAGCACCCTGAACACTAAGCAATACGTTCTCACCCAACTACCTTGAAGTGCACTTGTATCATACTTATTGAATATCCTCATGTCTGCTTCTCATAGATGCTCTCCTTTTTGTAAGGTTAGTTGTGGTTTTAGTTATATTATCAAAAATATTACATAAAAATACGTTTAAAATTTGATTGCTGTCTTAATGTCGGCTTGAAATTTGATCTGCAGTGTTAGCACTCAGCGGCGATATCTGCCGCACTATACCGTACTGTATATAAATACTATTATAGTCTGTATGATATGTAACCTTTTAAAAATAAATAAATCGGGAGTATCGGGACCATCCTATAAACATATAGTAAATAAATTAATTTTTAACAAAAACAAAAACCGACTTCTAACAACGAACTAAAAAGTGAAAAATAATTATATAAAGATTTTATAATTTTGAAGTCGGTGCCAAGTAAAACAAACAGGCTTATTAATTAGATATTGTAGTAAAGGTGTTGTAGCATTAGTTTGACACCGACTTCAAAATTATAAAATCTTTATATAATTATTTTTCACTTTTTAGTTCGTTGTTAGAAGTCGGTTTTTGTTTTTGTTAAAAATTAATTTATTTTACGATTTTTAGTGATGGGTAGATCTTAAAATGATGCTTCTTGAACGAGTGGTGATGGTGGTGGTAGTGGTTGTCAACGAGTGGTTGTGATTGTTCTATGTAAAACTTCATTTAATTAGCTATTATTTTTGTGCAAAGTTACATTTTGGTATATTGACAAGAACAAACATAAAAAGTATTCGGGTGAATTCGGAATCTCCCTTTTTTGAAGTTGGTTGAAAATGAGAACATCCTCTTTTTTGAGATTGGTTGAAAAGAAATGCAATGATCAGGAATCTCACTTCTGACATCAATTTAAAAAGTTTTTGCTTGTAACTATTACAGTATAATTAATTTTTGACCAAAAAAAACAAACTTTCTCAATTTTCTCCGGATTCCATAATCGAAACCTAACCAAACTTTCACCAAATTATCCTTGAAGTGTATCCTTTCAAATAAAAAAAGAATCATCAAAATCGGTTGGCGCGACATTGAGTTATTCGGCTATTAGTCGCGCACATGCATAATGCAAATTTAAGATTTATGTGATTTTCTCATGGATACCATTGTCAGACATGGACCAAAAAAAAAATGGGACCATTCGGGAAGCTATATCTTTCAAATAAAAAAAAAATTATCAAAATCGGTCCACCCAGTTAAAAGTTATGAGGTAACAAACATAAAAAAAAAAAATAAAAAAAAAAAAAAAAAAAAAAAAAAAATACAGTCGAATTGATAACCTCCTTTTCTTACAGAAGTCGGTTAAAAATCAAGAAGAATACTGTTTTTGTATTCATGTTTTTGTAATGAAAAAAATATGATTCATATCATCAATATCATCCAATATTGTTTTTTTTCTTCTAAGTGGGATTTTAACTTTTTACGAATATCAGTTAAAATTAATATTTCTGGTCCTGTGACCAGTACAATTTTTATTTCTTATCTGTATAAGAAATAAAAATTGTACCTTGTGATCACAGAACACATTTACTTGTGATAAGTCAAAGCTAAAATGTCAATTGGCAAAACGTCAAACGACAAAGTTTGATAATTTATATTTACAAAGTACATAACTTAAATGTAATATTAATATATATTAGAAATAATGTAAATAGTCAAAGAATAATTATTGTACGTTTAACTCTACCATTTTTCTTTTTTATGTAAGTAATCTCTGAAAATCCTTCGGTTAAATAATAAAATGGTAAATATTGACAATTATTAGGTATTACTTCTTTACAGTACATCTTTCATGTGATTAAACAATTTCAAAATGGGATGTCTACAAAGCAAAAAAGAAATTTCTGACTTACATCCAAACGTTTTTCGAGTGGTTAATATTGACGAAAATGGTTCCGACTTGTGCACTGGACAATTAGAAATCACCGATTCTGATATAATTTTGTATAGAGAAGGCAGAGATTCTACTGTTTGGCCACTACATTCTTTGCGAAGATACGGTTTTGAAGGAGAAATATTTAGTTTTGAGTCAGGTAATCATTTAATTTACTCTTTTCTATTGCTTTACTTTTTTATTAACTTAAATATTTAAAATGAGATACATATTTATTTTTGTACTATTTGTTATATGCTATGGCGTGCAGCTGTTTTCAAATATTGTATATTGAGTTTGGTCACTCAATCTATAAATTTTTTAAACTTTGGTACCACTTACTTAAATTAAAAAAAAAATTAAAAAAAAACTAAGCTCAAATCTTACCTTTTTATAATAGAAAATATTTTATGAAATATATAATAAATAATAAATATTTTTATATTTTTGTAATTTTTTATTTGTTATGGTTTTCAGGGCGAAGATGTGAAACCGGTGAAGGTATATATGCATTTAGATGTCGGAGAGCACCTTTTTTATTTCAAACTCTTCAGCAGCAAATACAACTCAGAAATGTTGTTCATGATTCAGTGCCATACCCAGTGTCTAGGTTGACCCCGTCACCACAAGGAAGACAAACTTTACAAGCCAGTGTTGTGCATCGCTCATCGTTAGATAACGGCCAACCAGAAAACATGGGGCCTAGTTTTAATAACAATTTTTCAAATATAATCTCTTCAGGAGTTCCTCCGATGATACCCCAATCACCTCGATCTCCGTCTAGTGCAGATATACTAGAAGTTATGCCTTTGTATCCACGACCACAAACAAGCAGCAACCACGTGACTAATGTGTATCAAGTGCGAGATTTTAAAAGGGAACATAATAATAACCATTCTGATCCTCCTACAGATAATCGACACGTTTACACAAATGATTTTAATAGAGATCTGGCAATGCTCCGAAATACACTAAAACAAGAAACAGCGCTAAATACCATAAAAGATATTGAAGACGAAACACATTTCCTAGAAAATAGATATATAAATGATAATACCACAAGTAATTCTGCTACAAATCATCTGTCCCCTACAATGAGCAACTCAAGTGAACATTATGCTCAACTAAGTTTAGAGCAACAGGAACAGCAAACTTCTAGACTTTATGTTAATATAGCACCCAATGATGGAAATGTGTTTGACACTAACAAGAACGACACCATCCCTACCACACCAGTCACACCAAAACAGGTGGATTATTACAACTTCTCCATTGGCCCTAAAACGGAAATAAACTCCTATGCTAATTTAATGCTCAGCGATAAAACGGACAGTGTAATAATTAGTAAGAAGTTTTTCAGTACCTCAGACACCCAAAAGAGTAATCAAAAATTTTCGGAATCAGACACTGCAGTCTCCATGTCGCCAATCGAAGACATGGAAGTCAACTATGCCATTTTAGACATAGATTCAAATAAGGAGGCTATCAAAGCGCCCCGGGAGCTTGCGTCCCCAGAGAGCCAGTCGTACAACAGCTCGAAGCAGGAGAGCACGGCGTCGTGCTCGTCGCAGGCGCGTGGACGGCTGGCTTCGCAGGCCAGCGCGGAGGCGGCACCGGCCGTGGGCTACACCACCATCGACTTCGACAAGACGGTGGCGCTGACGTCGGTGGCGGCCGGCGCCGGCGCGCTTTGCGGGAGCCCCGCCGCCGACAAGGGTAGGACTAACAACTGAGGCTCACTCTCCGCGTCTAAACCGAAGAGACTCCTTTGCTTTCACAGGTCATTTAATCGAAATTAAACATTTCGTTCCTCTATAAGATTGTTATCTGTGTGTAATAATAATATTGATGGCTTGTACATAAACAGTTATTGTAACAAATATCCATCTCATGCCAAAATTAAGATCCAAAGGAAATTCTATTTATTCTTAATGAAAACCAAAGCTTATTCCATAATATTTTTTTTTATTATTCACCTGAATTTGTGTTATGGTGGCTTTATGTTATTATGCCAACTAAATGAGATAAGAGTTTGATATTGTCATAATATGATATAAATATTGGTGCACATAAGACAGAAGAACAGAAAGATTATGCTGTCCTTTATTTTTATTTGTTAACGTAATCAAGTACATCGAACTTGTAATTTGGGCTATTCTCTATTCCATCCATTTGTTTTATTGTTTTTTTAAATAAAATATATAAGCTTTAATTATATGATTATATATTGTCGTGTTGTAAAACAACCACAAGCTGCTTATTTATTGTAAGTAGTGGTATCATAAAGACACATTTTAATAATAAGGAGGATTGAATTAGAATGTCCAATAGTTTTGTATAAAATTTTGCATGTATGTACGTATATTCCGCTACTTATAGTGTACAGAGTATAAAAATTGTATATCAGATCAATATAATATATAATAGTTATTTGTGATGTGATTGTCAATATTATCTGTTTATTTGTTTGAGAATTAATTTTTATCAAAGTAATCATTTCATACAAATATATTTATTTATAATTACACTGTACACTATTTAAAACATTTTACTTTACAGACCAATTGCAGGTGTTACTAAATACTGTTTTATATAAACAGCAAGGCTAATCAATATGTATGTTTTTAACTTATTTTACAAAAATATTGATACTGTCTTATTGTGCATTGTAGATTGTGATGTTGCAAATTATATTTTTGTATAAATGTATTAATGCTATGTAAATGGTGGCAATTTAAATTAGTATGTGGTATTTGTTTTAAGTATTTCATTATTGTGAATACTCCCAACAGAATATATTTTAACGATGTGAATAAATATTATATTACATTATGTATAGGTTAGAGGTTAGATTAGGTAGTAACTGTAAAGGTAGCATGACACAAAGAAAGTGGTCAACATAATAATATATTTTCAACAGCTACAATGCTTGAATTTGGCCTGAGTATGTTATTTTAAGAAGTTCCTAAATTTGTTCCATATAAGTGTATCAAAGCTAATTAATTAAATTATATATTTAAATTAGTGTTAATATTTGTGGAAATTTATTTTGTTGACTGCAGACTGCAAATGCTATGTAGTACATGAAGTATGCATTCGTCTTTTACACTTTTAATTGTAACTTTCTTTTGTTTTGATATAAGTATATTTTTCGTGATTTTAATTTTTTTGCAAAGAATAGTGTAGAACATGATGTGATGCTACTTCATTTTAATAGCGTTAAGTTATTAATAAATATACCAAAGAAATGTTATAATATTATGCTGAAAGTAAACGGGTCTTTTACCCATGACCAAATAATTTTCATTGCTAGATACTTCCTCTAACGCATGCCAAAATAATGTTATAAGTATATTGTAATAATTGCATAATTTACAACGCACTTAAATGATATTAAATAGATAATAATAAATAAATAGGCAAAACTGCCACCCAACATTCAATGTCTCCAGAATGAGGAAGTTTTATGATATTGAAATTATTAAATTTAACTCATATACATATTTTTATTATATTATAGTATAAATTATATTATACTTAAAATATAGGTTAAAAATTTCAAAAATATTGAACTCTGGCAATAAATAAGCGAGTTAAGAGTATACAATCGATGGTCGCCGACGTTGACTTGGACGTCACACCACCTTAATCGAGATCACATAAGGATAATATACTATATATAGGATTTTTTTTCAGTGTACTCCATCGATTAATAAACTAATTACTGCTCATAAAACGCAGGCTATGAACGTATATGTACTATTATGAATTCTTGTGGTCAAGACGGATGATGTGACGTCATACTTTTATTTTTGTATATATTTTAACTTTTTCATTTAATGTGATATTTAGGGTTTGTTTTGACAGTATTTAATTTTAATAATTTTTGTATGTTTTTCAAAAAAAATTGAAACTTCCTCATTCGGCAGAAAGTAGGGAACAGAAGTGTCCTAATGAGAAGTGTCTTATCACTCCCTCTGCCTACCATGCCATGTGCGGGATACAGCGTCAATACCAATACGACAGATGAGCCATTAAGCTCAATAGTACAACCTTTTATCAACTTCGCTTTGATTATAGTTTATTTTATCAAAAATATAAATAACATACTTAGTTTATAATTTGAAATATTATAATTTCCGAATGTCTTTGTATAGCTTAAGTTTCAAATATTATAATTCTGATATATGTAAAATTAACAATAGATCAGTAAATCTCATTAAAAATATAAATCTGCGTCGTTCTCGACTTCATCTACAAAAGAATCGTAGATCTCTATGTTGTGTTCACTCGGTATATATGTAATTCAACCTCAAAATTATATATATAATTTTTTATGTATAGGCTGTATTATATTTTCAAATTAGTATACAGGCGTCCCTCGTATAACACGGTACTTGTACAACACGGTTTCGATATTACACGGTCCAAGAATTGAGACTAATATAACACGGTTTCGATATTACACGATACGAGAAATGATATTAGTATAACACGATTTTGAAAAATATGCATTTTAAATTTGAACTTTTTTTTCGTTCAATAAGCTGTTTCTACTTGTTTTATACTATGTAATTATTATTATTAGTCTTTGAATATATTTTATTGTTGTATTTTTTAATTTTTGTATTTCATCATAAAATTGAATTTAATTTATTTTTCTTAATAAAAACATCAAGGTAACTTCCTTTTTCATTTATGTAGTACTTGGAACGAAATTTCAGCTATCATAAAACTTTACACCTTAAGATTTGGTTTCGATATAACACGGTACGCATTGCCTTTATTTGTATGATTTCAAAGTCTCGTATAACACGGTTTCGATATAACACGAGACAAGGTCTCGATACTACACGGTATACAGTATGGTATACCTGGTTTCGTATAACACGGTTTCGATATAACACGGTACGAATTAACCGTGTTATACGAGGGATGCCTGTATTTGTACTAGATAACTGGTTTGTACTGGTTGAGGATGATATACTTGGGTTGGTGGGGAAAAGGCATTACTAGACATTTAGCTTGACTCTCAGTTCACAGTTATGTTCCCGATGGGATACTTTTTCTTTTTTGTAAAGAAATAATTTACTATTATTCATTAATATATTGTTATTTTTAAAAACGCTTTAATTTCCTAAGTTCCTTGATCTAATTTTCACCTTAACTTTTTTTTCTTTTTTGATAGTAATTATCAATAATTTTATGTTTTCATAATTTTATTGTTTTTTCCTATTTATGTATAATTATAATAATCTTCCTTGGTACCGAATAAAGTTTCTAGGTCGAAGAGCTTAAAAGTAGCTCGAATTGGTTCGTGGAAAATACACATAGCGTTTCCAGCTTTTCAACTTGGCTGGACATGCTTGCGCGTATCTTGAGGATCTATTATATTAATCATTATTTTAATATTATCATAAAACAATATACGATTGTAGCAATGCATTTTGATTATGTTTTTTCTGTTAAACTAGCTGTATGTTTAATTTTGTCTTCCACTTTTACATGTTGAAAAACGTAACCTTTATATTTAGGCTTACATTGTGCTTTATGCGTGTTATTTAAAAGGTGGTCAATCATCAAAACACTAAGTTAAAAATAAACGTTTTATACGAACATGTGTGAAGTTGATTTTATTCATCTATATATATAAAAGGACTTGTCCTCACTGACTGAGGTAAGACGCACGCACAGCCGTAACCGCTCATGGTAGAAACGTTAAATTTGGACAAAAGTTTACTTTCGTAATCTGGACATCCACTAAGAAGGGATTTTGAAAAAATTTAACCCTAAAGGGGCGAAATAGGGGTTCAAAGTTTGTATGGAAAAAAAATTAAATCGGCACCGATTTTTATAAAATTTGAAATTTACATTTTTAAAAGTATTTAATTGAACACGTGTTTCATCGTTTTCTAGAATTCTCCCCCTAAGGGTGCAAAAAGGGTTGAAAGTTTGTATAGGTATGTTTTAAATCGTCACCAATTTTTATAAAATTTGAAATTCAGACTCTTAAACGTATATAATTAAACACATGTTTCATGGTTTTCTAGAATTCACCCCCTAAGGGTGCAAATAAGGGGCTGAAAGTTTGTATGGGAAAATTCTTAAATCGCCACCGATTTTTATAAAATTTGATATTTAGACTCTTAAAAATATTCTATTGAACATATGTTTTATGGTTTTCTAGAATTCACCCCCTAAGGGTGCAAATAAGGGGTTGAAAATTTGTATGGAAAAATCTTTAAATCGCCACCTTTTACAAAATTTGAAATTTAGATTCTTAAAAATATTTCATTGGACACATGTTTCAGGGGTTATTAGAATTCACCCTTAAATACGCAAGCGAAGTTGCGCGCGTCCGCTAGTCTTATATATTGTACCTTTCTTACTTACCACCTTAAAATATTATTACTATTTTTTTCAGCTTGAATTATCTAACTTGTACTGTTTTCCTAAGGCAAAAAGGGTAAAACAGCAATAAAAAATCTTTATATATTTTTTTTCAAAATATAAATATTAGTATCACATACAAAAATTAGTTCATAATTAAAAGGTGAAACAGGAACGTTACGATGACTAGAAGGATGCACGAGGTCGGTACGAAGCCAGTGTCCCCTATAAAAAAACAAAAAACTAAATATAGAACATGTATGTATTCATTTGGAAATAAGTTATAAATTATAATCTATGTATTAAATATAATGTATACATAATAAGTAAGTACAGGTGCATTGAAATTTTAAAGAATAATAAATAAATACTATAGTAGTTACACACTTAGAGCATTAGGTACCTACGTAAAGTTTAAACTTGTGTTAATATTTAAAAAAATATTTTAAAATTGTGTAAAATTAAGTAAGTTAAATTAACATTTCGCTGGCGTTAAGAATTAAAATTTGAGTTAATGTTTTCAATACACATACATAAATCGATGTATAAATCACGCCTAACGTAGCTAATGTTACTCTAAATATAATCACACTGAGGGCCGCTTTTACCACTTGCTAATAAAGTCCCTGACGGCCTTAACTACCATATAAGCTATAAATAATAGGTTTAGTAATATGTTTTATGTGGCCAATAGGTTTTACGGGTCTCGTATAGCAATATAAATATAATTAATTTTATACGATGGTAACTATATACGTTCGTATAACATTATATTTAGGGATTCAATAGTTTTTAATTATATATAAGTAAATTTTATTATTATAATATATCTTTCAAAATATTCAAGAATATCAGGAGAATGTCAAGGGGGAGTGATAGACTTACTAGTGGATTGTAATGGGTCTGCCGAAGCTTCGGTAGTAGAGACGTCGTCGGCCTCCTCCGTAGTGGACCGCTCTGCGCAGCGACAACCAACGCACGTTAGTACGGACAACACAACATTACTGAAGCATTTCGTTTATGACCATTACGTTACTAAAATATTTTATACCTATGAAATAATTCAAAACATTTATTTCGTTAAATTCAAGAATAATAATAAATTTATACTAACGAAAAAGAAAATGGTCATTAACGACAACAAATACATGTTGGCAAAATAGCGTGAAATTCAAGCGTAGTACAAGAGATGTATATGGATATTTTTTTGTTTATGTTATTTATATATTTGCTTTAATAATATATGCATCCCTTTTTGTTAATAAGCCTTTAACTGTGCGGAAGCTCAAAGGCAAAATAACGCTACGACTTCGGACACTTCGTATTGGCTTGTATCGGATATTTCCATTTTATTATTCATTTCTGTCTGAATGGATCTTTATTCATCGTCAATATTAATATATTTTTTTTATAATACCCAATTAAATACATTTCATTTCAATATTCACCTATTTATTTTATATAACATGGATTCAGCTATGACTTTTAATAAGTCTCCCTTTGGACCCCGAAAATACATATTTAATATTCAATATTACATTCAATATATTTAATATTGAATATTATCAAATTTAATATATTAAACAATAAATTTTACAATAATAGTAAAGCCAAAGTATTTAGCTTACGATTAAGTTAGGTAATAGTAGAAAAACACGGAAAAACTATTCTTTTAAGTAAACGCAATCAAAAGATACGACCGTTTACGCTTATAGGATATTTTCCGTCCTATAATAAATATTTCATCTTAACTTATTTAATTAAATTTTAAGTCCATGTACTTATTTAAAAAAAACTGTAATTTTTACGATATCAGTAAAAACGCTTAGTATAGCTGAGTTAGTAGAAAAAATAGTAGCAAAACCTATAGGGAAAGTCCGCGGACTTCTAATTATAAAGTTTGGCAAGAAGCGAGAACGTACAATACGAAAACACATTATACGTATAGAAAAAGAATTACAAATTAATATTTATAGTTAGTTTCGTACAAAATGCTAGTAGCCTTAAGTTTAAGCCTTTAAGTTTTATAAATTATGTTCCTTTTGATCGTTGAATCACGAAATTGTTACTCTGACCTGAACTCTCGGTGTGCCTCGCACTTAACTGTTTTTTATACTTTTTATTAATAATTTCTAATTATAGAATGTTATTAATTTACCTGTTGGATCGACATAGAAAGTTTGCATTTCAGTGTGGGGATGTGTTATGTTCAGATATTCAATGACGAGTTGGCAGGCAATATTTGCTTCATCTACATTTTTTCCGTTTAAAATTACAGTTTGTGTTATGTCGTAAACGCCTTCATCAGACTCCTCTAATATGTTTTCTCCTTCGACTGGATTTCTGTAATTTTCAAATATTTTATTTACCTATCTCTAAACATGCGGATTCTCGAAAAGAGTAATATATACCTATCTAATAGATTAAAACGTTTTAAATTTGAGACACATTTTTAACACACACAGACACAAAAAGAGAAATTTGGAACTTAGAATGAGTGATGAGATTTTATACTGAATACATATTTTTTAAATATGTCTCATTCAAATATAAGTGTTTAAAAATTATAAAAATTTCTAGTCAGAAATAGTACTACGCAGGTTTGGAAATCACGGATTCTTTTATAAACGTGCATCAAAATATGCATTGTTACTCAAATCATCTTCACGCTGTATCCCTCGCACATTTCAGGGTAAGCAGAGAGACCTTAGTGTTCAGACACTCCGTTCCCCACTTTCCGACAAATTTTGTTTGCCCATTAAAAAACGTTTTACATTGATATCTATCACCCTTGCAAGCTTTATTTAAAACTCACATAAATGAATAAATAATAAATTAAATCCTCATTATTTTAATTTTGTATTCCGCTTTTGGTGAAAGATTTTCGCTTTTTTTGATTAAAAAGTTCAGTTCCCGCTTTTCATTGAGATAAAATCTGGCAACACTGTACCTGATACATACCCATTAACGGTGATGACAAGACTAGGCTCAGGTGAGACGTCACTCGCCTCACACGTCACGCTTACCGGTACATATCCGTCCAAATTCGCACCAGACTCGTCTGACGATCCGTTTATGCTGATATTCAATTCCGGACCACTTCCCAATTCTATTAGAAAATTTATATTAAGATAATATGTATATAATATCTTCAGTGAAGTTTGACTCTACGTGAAAAATCTTAAAATTACTATTTTCTCGCTCTCTTTGTTGTTGTACGTAATTTCTTTGGAATAAAATAATTGTGTTTAAAATATTTTTGTCAACGTTAAAAAAATTAAAATCAATATTTGCACGTTACAAAATATAATAGTGATAAACGAGATCTCAAATTACAAATAATATGGTAAGAAATTTTTGCCTAATTCTGGAGGCATTATGCGTTGAGTGGCGGAACCCAACGCCGTACGCAATTGTATTTGTAGCATTTAGCAATAAGAATCTAGTATAAACCCACGTAGTGGGTTTCCTATGCGCTCCTTCTGAAGACATCTCAGGTTTTTTTTTTTTTATGGAAAAAGGACAAGGCAAACGAGCGTTCGGGTCACCTGATGATGATCACCGCCGCCCACGACCCCGTGCAGCACCAGAGGAGCTACAGGTGCGTTGCCGGCCTTTGAGGTGGAGATAGACGCGCTTTTTGAAGGTACCCATATCGTACCGACCTGGAAACACTGCCGCGGGTAGGCTATTCCACAGTTCGGTGGCGCGTGGAAGGAAATTCCTACGAAACCGCACAGTAGTGGAGTGCCACGCATCCAGATGGTGTGGATGATATTTAAGTTTGTGACGTGCTGTGCGGTTAGAAAATTCGGCGGCAGGTAACAGGTCAAACAGTTCTTCAGAACACTCACCATGATAAATGCGATAGAGAACGCACAGCGAGGAGACGTCTCTACGCAGAGCCAAAGTGTCAAGCCTTTCACAGCTTACTGGGTCCTTAATGATTCGGACAGCTCTACGTTGTATGCGATCAAATGGGTCAAGCTGATACTGGGGTGCACCAGCCCAGAGATGAGAACAGTACTCCATGTGTGGCCGAACCTGGGCCCTATATAGAGCCAATCGGTGTTTTGGCGTGAAGTACCGTCTCGCTCTATTGATGACCCCCAGTTTCTTCGAGGCCAACTTGGCCTTGCTTTCCAGATGATCGCGATACTGGCAGTCACTCGAAACATTAAGGCCCAATATGCTGATACTCGGCGCGGCTGAAAGGGGAGTGTTCTGAAAGACTGGCGATACGATAAATGGGGTTTTTTTGTGGTTAACGCGCAAACCTGTGTCTTCAGGGGGTTAAATTGGACCAGGTTCTTTTCACCCCATGAAGAGACATTCTCGAGGGATGCCTCAACAGAAGACACAAGTTTATTTCGGCACTGTTCAGCGTTTTCCCGAGAAAGACTTGCGCGGCCGGAGTAAACAGCGTCTACCGTGCTGTCATCTGCATAGCAATGAATGCTAGAATCCTCCAGCATGTCATTGATATGCAGAAGAAACAGCGTGGGGGACAGCACGCAGCCTTGGGGAACGCCAGCGTTCACGGGCATATGTTTGGAGCAAAAACCGTCGACAGCGACCTTGATGCTGCGCCCAGTGAGAAAGCTGGCGATCCACCTGCATAAGTTCTCGGGAAGCCCATAGGATGGAAGTTTAGCAAGGAGCGCCCCATGCCACACTCGATCAAAGGCCTTCGCCATGTCCAAACTAACTGCCAGGCCCTCTCCTTTGCTTTCAATAGCCGCAGCCCAACGGTGGGTAAGGTAAACCAGAAGATCACCGGTTGAGCGACCATGGCGGAAGCCATATTGACGGTCATTAATCAATCGGTGATCCTCTAGATAAACCAAGAGCTGGCTATTGATGATGCTCTCCATGACTTTTGAGAGTAGGGAGGTGATGGCAATAGGCCTGTAGTTAGATGGATCGGAACCATCGCCCTTCTTCGGGATCGGGTGGATAAGAGCGCTCTTCCATGAATCTGGGACTACGCCGACTGAGTAAGAGTGCCGAAACAAACGCGTTAGCACCGGTGTCAGCTCAGGAGCACAAGAACGAAGCACTAAGGGGGAGATGCCATCTGGCCCGCTCGACTTATGGATGTCCAAAGAGGACAGAGCTCGCCTTACAGCTTTTTGGCTGAACTTAACCTCAGGCATTGAGCTCTGGCACCGCGGGATGGTCGGTGGCGTTGATCCTTGGTCATCCAAAGTCGAGTTCGAAGCAAAGAGAGCGCCCAGGAGATCGGCTTTCTCTTTCGCCATATGGACCAAGATGTCATTCCCCTTGCGTAAAGGCGGAAGCGAAGGCTGGCTGAAGTTGCCGAGTGCCGCCTTTGAGAGCGCCCAAAACTGGTGAGTTCCGGACGGGTAGCTCTCAAGCTTCTCGCCGATTTTGGCGATATGCTTGGACCTTGCTTTGGCAATTTGCCGCTTAAAGGACCTAGAGGCCCGGTTATACTCTCTTTTTGAGGCTTTCACCTTCGGATCCTTAGTAACCAGTGCCTCGGCCCAGATTTGATATGCCTCGCGTTTGCTAAGGGCAGCGAGTTGGCAAACACCAACGACGAGTCGAGCTCACAAAGACCGCTGTAAATATCAGTTTCTTAACTGCGCTACGACGTCGTAACACGTAGGTGCTAGCTCAACTTCAGCTTATTGATATACTCACTATACACAACAAGTTCGGCATGTTTGCGCACTTCATCAATATTGGATACTTCGCATTCGTAGATGCCAGAGTCTTCAACTTCCACGTTTTGCAACAAAATATCGTCATCTTCAATTATTTCTGAAAATTAATATACATAATACGTTATAGATCATGTCTCTCAATACTGGCATGTAATTATTTATATTTATAATATCTCATAATGTTTCTATTTTATAATATCCCATCAACAAAAACAAATATACCTAATAAAAATGGGAATAAAGTGTGATATTAAAAATCCGTAGTGATTATTGAAAGACATCAAAAAGTGCATACTTAGGTATATTATAACATTTTTATGTTTAGGTACTGACTTATATCCTTGGATGTGACCTCGGGAGAATGTCCTGCTATCCTCTGATATAGTTGATGCCTATAATCAGATGAATCATTGCCTTTTGTAGTTTTCCACCATTTAACGAAGAGTGCTTTATCAGACTCCCCTGGAGAAAGTTCATATTGGCATTTTAAGGTAATATTTTCGCCAAACTCTACTTCATGTGGTACTGAAAACTCTGATATGGATATTTGATGACCACCTGAAAGAAATATACACTATGATGATCAATAATTGAGAAATAATACAATAGAAACAGGTTCGATTCTATTATTTTAATGTATGAAAAGTAGGTACGTTTTAAAATCTATATCTAAGTTATCCATACCTATATTATAAATTCGAAAGTAACTCTGTCTGTCTGTCTGTCTTTTACGCAATCAGGGCCAAACCGCTAATTAAATAGTGATAACATACTCATATAGAGATACTTGAGGGTCTCGGGATGAACATAGGATACTTTTTTTTCTCATATTTGTAATATTTTCGATATATACCAATATATTAAAATATTTATTAATTTGACATGCAATTTAGTCCGCCATGTTAATAACAACCGTCGCTATGTGACCGTTGCTAAGCAACGGTTTGCAAAGTTTGTTGTTAGAAAACTTCACCCAAAATGAGCTTGCTTAACGCATCTCTCTATTGAATACTGACATAAATATATTTAATAAATATTCGTATAGTTCAAGCGGGCGTAGCCGCGTTCAGGTCCACTAGTACACTATAATAAAACAGTAGAAAAAGTGTCTATATATTGAGTAATCATATTAGCGAAAAAATAATTTAGGAAAACGAAAAACATTCATAGAGTAAGTCAGTCTGTTTGTACACGTACATCTTCGAAATGTTTGTAATATTTTCTCCTTTATCCAAAAATCTTCCTAAAGCGATGCCAACAACATAAATGAGTAACTTGTAACAAGCGTGTAAGAATTTTGACGTTGCTCGATGAGAACTAGTAGTACCTACCTACTAAATAAGTGATCAGAGCGCTTGGTCAAAAGTGGAAAGAGCAGTCGGCGGTGTGACTCTTCACTGGGTTCTCTTTTGTCTTGGTCAGTTTCACTAGTCTACATCTATTTATCTTGTCTTAGTGAATCGTCGTTACTTAATGTCCCATAAAACTATCCACTTAATCTATTTAAAAACATATTTGATACCTCCCACTTTATTTATTATTAAATCAAGCAACAAAATGGCCAAAGTGAGACACTTGAAAGCTTATTTTATTTAGCAAATTTTGTTATTTGTTGCTATGCTTATAATCTTTAGCAATAAATTATATCCTACATTATATCTTAGGTATCTTTCCTAAAATTGTGACTGATCCTTGAACGTGAACTTACCTAGGCACGATGAATTTAAAATTGCAATGTTATAACTATAAGGCTAAAGTAGGTATTCTCTGTATTATTAAAATGATAACCAAAGTGAATCTATAAATAAATTTTATAGAAAATTAGGTCATATCCGAATGAATAAGCGACTATCTTGGGCAACCTTGAGTTGGTCCGGGAATGTTAAAAATACCTCCGCGGTTCGCAGCGACCTCAAGTGTGGCTCGCACGCGCCGTTTATCCGAATTATTTGATAAATAGATATGTCAGTATTATTATCTAATCACGAGCAGTAGCGCTTCATTGACTACGAGATTGGACGCCTTGTCACTTCTCGACTCCCCTACGATCCGTACTATAGATATAACACGTTTCAAATAAATATTGTACTTATTTTTTTTTTAGGTAACTGTATTGTAAACAAATTTTGTTTGATCACAGACACACAAACAACTATTTAAAAATTATATTAAGAAACTGTATTTCATCTTAGATTTTACATATATATGTATATATAGTTAAAAAATATTTAAATCATGAAAAAACCCATACGGTTTTAAGGTGTTTAATGTGAGTAAAAAGGTTTATGGGAAACTAATAGAAATAACAATTTTAGACGTCACTTAATGCTTTTGGTGTTTAAAATATCTTAAGATATTTGTAAACAATTGACTTTGCTGAAAACTCGCCGATTTAATAGGTATTTGGAACATTCCCAAATACGTTAATTAAACGAATCGTAAATATTTTAAGCGAAAATAACTATTAATCACTTAGACTGTTTTTTATAAATCTAGATTTAATATTTTATGCATTATAACATACTCATGAAACAACTTAGAACTAATACTTCGATTCGATAAATTAAATTTGTAACTGGTATTTTAAAAGAAAAATTGATAAAATCACAAACGAATTAGAGGTACCATTGTTGTGAAACATAATTTGTAATTAATATGTTGGTTTTGTAGATGATAATAATAATAATAACAACCAGTGGTTAGTATAAACATGCTCACCTGTGACCAAGTAGAGGAGCAGTACAATGCCCCACATCGCTGCGAGGTGCGCGCGCGCAACTGACTGCCGCCCGCCCTTCTGCCGCCAATTGGCCTGTAGTTACCTCGGGATAATCGCGATACGCCGCTCAGACATAAGATTTTAGTTATTAATTCCTTTTGAAAAAGACTACAATCTATCTTTCTATCTTTTTGTACGTGGTACTAACTAAACAACTGACAGACATAGCTAAATATATACATGTAAGTTCTTGGCGAATATTTGTCGGGACTTAAGTGTTTCTCGAAAATCTTCCGAGATTATGGAAAAAGGGGATTTTACGTTTCATAGTCCATACAAACGAAGTTGTGGGAACGCTTTTGTATGTACATATATATTTTTATTTAGTTTAGTGTAGGGCGCAGTGTACGAAACGTTGTTCCGCTATGAAGTCACTGTGTTACTGAATATTTTTGACTTCCGATGCCAATTTGTGTTAAAAGTTCTAAAATAGACTACATCATATTCGTAATATTCGGTTATTTTAACCACATGTTACAACTTACATGTAAATGTCTGACTTCAATAAGTTTTTTGTCAAGTCTAAAATACTTTTTTTAATTATAACATGTATACATTCAATTTTAATTAAATGTAGAGTTAAAATATTTTAGTTCAATAAAAAATCAATAATTGTTTATATTTTTATTTTTTTAAATTCGTGTATATAGATATATTTCTGGTAATAAATATAAATAATAATTTATTTCTAAATTTTAATACTTTTCAAATATTTTTATTATTTCATTTATACATAACTTTAACAAGCTACAAATTTCTTTTTAAAACAATAAGAACACGAATATCCTAATGAAGTTTTTTTATCAGGACAGGCAGAGGGATTATGGGAACCCAGTGTTAAAGACTAAGACTAAGAAACTTCAATCCCTAACTTTCCGCTGAACTCTCGACGCATTGCATGTTAAGTGGCGGACCTCAACGCGCGCTTTGCTTCGTTACCATAGCGAGGAAATGAACATATTATATATTGCATTCCTCCCAGTGGAAATCGAACCCATAACTGTCACATGCTTGTGCTTGGCGACGGTCTTCAATATTTCTAGAACATCAGTAATAAAAAGTTTCAAGGCCTCTTTGAATCTATAGTTTAATGAACGAAACATTACACAAAAAATAAAGTTGTTATCATATTTCGAATAAGTTTCTTTTAAAAATTAAGGACTCAAATATAAATAGAATTTTATATGAAGTATTTTTAGTTTTCTTTCCTCTTTTATATCATGGGACGAGCAACGAAATATAAGATACATGAAAAGTCTTCAGATCAAACCCAACTAGGTTTATTAAGACTTTTCTTTGACATTTTTAATAAACATATTACAATTTTATTCTTATGCATACAATTAAAGTTATTATTTATAATTTCTACTAAAATTCTAAAATAGTAAGTTGATTTATTTTATTGTATTTTTTTATTAAATCCGATATACATACTTTAAATAAGAGCTATAAATAACAGTACAACTAAGCTAAAAATGCTTCCTTTAAGAAATAAATAAGTATAAAAATAGGTATAGTATAGGTTCAGGTTTACAGTTACAATTATGTTCCTACGTGCCTACCTGCAATAATACTACTCTATATCTAGTGTGTTACACGAGGTAGTGCACTAGAAGCAGTGTGGCTTACATAGTAAAGTGCGAGAGCAGGCGGTCGCTGAAGGTGATGTCAGTGAAGAGGCGCGGCAGGGGCGCGAGCGGCGCCGCCCGGCCGGAGTCGCGCGGCGGTGGGCGGTGCGCGCGAACGTGCGCCACCGTGTCACGGACGTGCGCGCGGGACACGTCCCCGCGCAGCGCCAGCAGCCGCGCCAACTGCTCCTCCGACACCTCGGGACACTTTTCCAACAGCCCGTGCAGGTCTAGCGAGAGCATCTCGATATCTTGACACCGTATTACCTGCGGTGCGATACTCTTGTTACAATATCTTAAACGTTTTTTTTTCAATGTGTATATGTATAATTAATAGGTTAAAAATAATTATATTATATTTCGTATAAGCTTTTCAGTTTCATTAATAGTTTAGTAATGTAGGTCTTAGCATTTATTTTTTTTCTATATCTTCACACGTTTCCATAATTCCCGCTAACAAAAAAAATTATTTAAGCATAATGAGTTTACAGCAGTGCTATTTTCCTCTTATCATAAAACTATTTTTAAATAATTGGGCGTTAGATTACCTCAGCTAACATTTTAATGACATCAAACGGCCAGTCCACATTAACTCCTTCAGCATTTAAAGCAATTTTTCTAAAGAACGATCTTATCTGATTTGCTTCTTTGACTATCTTAGTTGCTGCAGTCTGAGCTTCCTCCACAGTTTTAAATACGATTTTCTTCGACAACATTGCTGTTATATATTTTTTGTATACGAGATTTTGGGCTTCGTTTATCACATATTCAAAATTCTTTTCTCGTAAGTGATTATAATCTTGAAAGTAATCTTCTAACGTGACACATATAGTGTCAACAGGTATGCTAGATGTTAGCCACTTTGCTGTGAATAAGTCATCAAAGTGTTCCTCCAGATCCAAGAAAGCTTCTTCTAAGAGAAGCTGAGCTGCTTCATCTCTTAATTTCTGTTGCAAAATTTTAAAAATTAAAGGCCATTACATTATTTATTTCCTAAGTATGTTACCTTCTTTGAGAACGATTTGAGACCCTACATGGTTGGTATGTTAGAATTGTAAAAATATTATAAGAATGCATTAGATTATCTAAGAAAGTCAGTATTGAGTTACAGAAAAAAAACAATATTCTAAAAAAGTGCGGACTACGCGCGTCACACACACATGTGGAATGATCATTGGTGTGATCATTCCATTAGTAGTAGTAGCGCGATTTCAAGATATTTAATAGAAAAGGGGTGAACGTACCAAAATACGACACTTGAGAATAAAGCATCTTATTGCTAGATTCCCTCTGCCTATCCCGCTGAATGAATGCAATGTGTGCGGACAAACATGCAAAAATAGCCCGCAGTACAATGAAAGAATGAGATGTATGCAAAGTACCTCATATAGAATATTGATCTTTATTCATGATATTCATGTCTCGTAAATCCGACAGTTTATGGCGTGGGGAACGGAAAGTAACAGTAGTTTCCTTCACTTTGATATGGCTGTAGTTAACAAGATAATCGTAGTCTATTAAATTCTATATGATTCTATTATACAAAATAAAATGAATGGATATTTTTTTTTACACTTCCGAATGGTATGAAATTGTTATAGTACATCACTACAATAAATAGTTTTCCAGTTGTGGCGCAGGGGCACAAAGTATGACCGTAAACCGATTGGTTGTGGGTTCCATCCCCATTCGAGGAAATGAAATATTTATTTAAAATTTATCTTTCCATTTCTTCGCTCTGGTGTCGAGGGCAAAGGGCAGCGTTGAGATCCGCCACTCAACACGCAATGCCTCCAAGAATTCAGTGGTACGTGGTAAACGGAATATCTTAACACTAGGTTCCCTCTGCCTACCCTGGTGAATGCGGGATACAGACCTGGAACACGTCGAGCAGGCGCGCGAAGGTGCGCTCGGCGGGCGGGTGGTGGTGGGGCGCGAGGGGGCGGCAGCGGCGCGCCTGCGTCTGGCGCGCGAGTTGCAGCAGCTGCTCGCAGTTGTTGACGATCGTGATCACGTGGTGCGTAAAGTACGCCACGCGCGACCGGTCCGCGAAGTGCGACGCCTGCAACACATCAAGATAGGCTCAGAGGGTTAAGACACTCCGTCTCCGTCAAATACCTATTATATAGCTCGAGACAATTCATTATTTTTATTTCCCTCAGCTCGGTCTCCGCACGACGAGTGCCACGACTAGGCACAATGTTTCAAATTCATACGGAAACCTGCGAACCGTGTCTTGTCATGAAGATACAAAAGAAAACATTGTACAAAGGTTTGACATCAAGTGAATTATTATTAATATGGAAAGTAAAAATAAATCAATAACATATTATAAGTTAAAGTATTGCCCCCTTTTATTTAGTTGTTATCATAAGATTATAATTTAATAAAATGATTATTTATTATAGCAAATTATATAATATTAAAGTGAAAGTAACAAAAATACATTACAGGTTGACTATAATAATAACATTGATAGTAATTAAAATGATTACCTTGAATTGTATAACACCCTCTCTATACATATTTCCGAAGCGTGTGACTTGATCAATACTCAGCAACAAGGCTTTGAATGTTATCTCTTTACTTATTGTCTCAGTAACCTAAAAAGCACTTTTAAATTAAAACGGTTATTTCATAAAATGGTTCCCAAATAGCATAATGTACGAACTCCATGGTAAAACTAATAATGTACAATTGATATAGCTTAGGTAGCAATTGAAAAATGTTAGTAATATAATAAATTAAAAAATCATGTAAAAGATTCCAATTTTGATCTAATTTTACGGGAAACATGGCGCCCAGCGTTTTTGCCAACAATGTGCGACATTTAAAAATGAATATTTTGCTTTACTTATTATTAAAATTTAATGCATAATTATAGCACTTATCAAATGAATACTGCATTTTTAAAGTTGTTTTATTAGGACCTTAGGATAGAGTTGAAAATTCCTAAAATAAAAGCAATACAATATTTACTTAGTAAAAAGATATGATTAACAAGTTACCTGTAAATTCTGATCGATCATCTGAAATATGATGACGGGCGCGTGCGTGTGGTACGCGTTGGTGTGTGGCTCGACGTCGGGCGAGCGCTCACCCGCCCACTCCGCACGCTCTGACTCCAGAGTTTTCTCCATCCACTCCATGTAGTTTGATTCCATTTTCTACAATTAGTTTTTAATCTTTTTTTTATCAGCTTCACGCTGTATCCCGCACACAGCAGGGTAGGCAGGGGGAACCTAGTGTTAAGACACTCCGTTCCCCACATAATGAGTGGCGGAACTCAACGAAGCGCTTTGCTTCGACACCAGAGCGAAAAAATGGAAATATAAATTTAGGTAATTTATATATATAGTATATTTCATTTCCCTCGAGTGAGGATCGAACCCAAAACCAATCAGTTTTACAGTCATACTTTGTGCCCCTGCGCCATGACTGGCCTCTTCAGTTAGTTATTGCGCTATAATTAGTATGTTTATATTATTCTCATGTTTGCCCTTCTTTAGCTTAAATAAAATGAACATGTAATCTATCCAGTACCGAAATACTATAACTACTTTTATGAGACATTATCATATCATTAAACATTTAATTAAATTAATCCTTCCCCAAATGGCAGTCGAACACCTCCATCATTTTAAACAATTATATTATCATAATCCTTTAAAACCTTTAAATATTCATCTTCTAATTTCTGTACAATTTCATCACTCAACAGCGGTGGTAATGTGGATACATCAATGTTTACTTCGGGACTGTTCATGAGCTCAACTCCAGGATATGTGTTGAGTATCCAAGATAATAAAGTTACATATTCATTTCCCTCCAAACCACTTTGCACAACATCTTGCAACTGAAATGAAATTTAGTTAATTCATTATTATACAAAAGCAGTACAATTTATCACCATGATACTTCTCAATCAAGATACTTCATAGATTTTTTGAGTGGTGGAAATCAATGTTTCGTCTTCTAAGGTAAGCAAATAGAAATTGCCTAAAATGCGGATCGAAAACTTCGCTTTTCCAGTGTGACATTAATGCGCTACGCTGACACGATTTTGATTAAGCCATAAGTACTTTGGAAAGGAGGGTTATGTATTCAGCACGTAAGTAAAGTAATAAACGAATTTTAATAAATAATACGTCGGTCATTGGACTTGTCTTGACGGCGCGTATGCAGTCTTTATATTTACTAATTTTGTTGTTATTTACTATTTATTTATTTAGTATTTAATAATACTTACACTAGATGATAAGCATGTGTGATACATATTAACATATTTGTTGACAATATCATAATGTGGTGGGAAGCAGGGCACGCACAATGTTTTAACCACTCTCAGATCTTCCAATATGAGTAGTCGTGTTAGTTCTAGATATCTTATTAACCAGAGTTTATTGTCCTCCCTTTCATCAACACGAGTGCCTTCCACTCGCTGAGCTACGGCACATTCCAACACTTCAAATGCTTTGATACGCCAATTCTTAGGGCGTCCGGGAGGCATAAAGCCTGATTGATCTTGTTGCTGAAATGTATTAAGGTATTAATTTATAACTAATATGTATAAGAATGGCTTTACTGATCAATAATTAATAATAAATGTATATGTATATGAAGTTTAGTACAAAAATATCTGTAAATATTTTAAAAGATTTAAGAAATTTTAATAATATAAAGACATTTTGAAGTTTCGAAGTTTGATGTACATTTTTTGGAATGGATTATCTTCATTTTCTAGGTCACGTAAAAAGATAATGCCATGCCCGCTCCTTACCTTACCCAAAATTTGTATCCCACACAAAATTAATATGAAAAAAAAAATATGTAAAAATATGTATTTAAGTATTTATACCTGCAGAGCCATCTGATCTCTTTTTTCTTCCCTTTCAATTATTCTCAGAGCAGTTACAATTACCGTCGGCTCTTTGCGTACAGTGTTCAAAGTTCTTGCTAAGATAAGCTTAATTTGCTTTTCTAGTAAATTTGAGACCATCTCAACATCTTCAAAATAGGCTTTTAGCATAATTTTGTCATGAGATGATTGATTAGGCAGTCTATGAAGTTCATAAAGTAAATCATCTCTTGAATTTTCCAAGTCACTTAGACACTACATTTTTTGAGACACAAAAATTAAAAACAGTTAATAAATTAGTAGTAGTACTGTATGTACTGAAGAAGACATGAAGTTTTGGTCATGCATTTAATTCACACTTTAGAGAATTAATTATTTTCATTTTCTCATGCCAAAATTGTGAAAAGTAGGAAATAAGTGTCTTAAGACATTCAGAAGAAGTCCTTTGGCTATCATGCTATATGTAGGATTTAGAATTAAATTAAAAGAACTATTATATACCTGATGAGCATGCAATAATTTCCCTTCACCAATCCACTGTTTAGTTTTAGCAACACTTTCTGGTACTGTGAATATGTGTTTCAAGCTGTCCATGGCAGTAACATACTGAGAGTGGCGTGAATCTTCCTCTCTAACAGCTTGTAAAGATGCAACCAATGGGGGAACACCTTTTAATAATTCTTCCAGTTCATCCATTCTATACATACATATGTAAATATTAAGACACATTGGTTTTAGCTTCACCCTGTGTGCGGGATGCACATAGCAGGGTAGGCAGAGGAGTATCTAGTGTTAAGACACTCCATTCTTTGTTAAGATATTTCCTTTCCATCCTTGATTTCCCCCCAAATTTTTGAGGTACTGTGTGTTGAATTGCAGAACTCAACATGCAATATTTTTTTAGCTTTTTTTTACTTAATGCAAAAGGAATCTACAATACCTAATTTGTCCAATTTTTGAGACATTGCATGTAGAGTACCTACACTTTGTCTTATCTGTGACTAGTAATTAAAACCTCAAACATCACATTTGCCTCTTTATTTAAGTCATAGATATATATTTTATTACCTAAATGTGTCTGATATATCAAAACAAAACAATTATTGTTTAGATATATTAGGCACATTTAGGCAATAAAATATATAATATTAGGAGTTAATATTCTATGTAAATAAATGGACTAATTTCAAGATTACTTTTCACTAATTTGGTGGACATCATCTAGACATTCTTGTAATTGTCTCAATCCAACACTCACACCATCAAGTTTCCCTTGTACAGCAGATTTTAATTGCGCTTCAATTGACGCTTTCTTGTGTGTTATTCTTTTTTTATATTGTTCAACCTAAAATAAGTTAATATATTGTTTACTAAATAATTTAATCAACACTCATGCATGTAAATAATTTAAAATAAATATTAGTTACTTTTTCTAATTGTCCCGGTCTTTGCATCATGTTCATAACCATTTTTTCTGCAGCTGCCTTCGACTCTTCTTCAATCTCATCCATAGTGCTCATTTTTAATTCAGTGGTTTTTCAAAATTTGATTTCTATTGAGGTAATAAATTCACTTAACACCAATTTAATCCTTGTTTTAATAATGACGATAATTTATTTATAAACAGGTAAATACATAAGAAAATATCACAATAGGCATCTGTCACAATTTATGTGCCATCAATGTCAACTTGTCAACAACTTGGTGGGTGGAACCATTGCTGTCATTGGATTATATTTAAGTTACCTGTGCTAATATTTTTCTTTGCACTATTCGAATAATTTTGTCAATTATAAAAAAAGGTTTCAAATATCCAAGTTTATTAATAAAATCAAATAATTATATTCTGCTTATACGAAGTAAATTCAAGAAAAGTTACTTGAGATAAAATAGAAAAAATAAATAAAGCCTACAAAATAAACCTGGCTCTTACGCTCAAGGGATTTTGAACGGATTAAAGAGAAGTAAATAATAAACTGAAAAAAAGTTATAAGGGAAACAATAATATTTTTTAATTAAGAGCAAAAAAGTAATATTTCTATATTCATGTTTATGATTAAGGGAATCATCCTATGTGATGGGCTCAAAAAATAGTTTTTTTTTCTTAAATTGCTTTCTTAAACAGATGTATTAAGATGAGTTTTATTTTCAAATATCGATGTTTAAAACGTTGTATTCTTAGCCTTATTGAAACTGAACAGATTAACATACAGCGTGTGTTTTCGGTGGCAAGCTGTAATCACGCTAACTGTCTGGACTCTGGACCTTTAACGTGCGAAGAGGACGTCTTGTATGTAGATAGATGAATGTTATTTGTATAACGATTAACGAAAAGTTACAGATAATATCGTAGTGGACAAAATAAAAATACGGATTGCTCGAATATTAAGATCCTCACTTTTTTTGAGAATCCTCTCTCCCTTTTTTGAGATAACTTGAATAATATTAAGGATTTCTTGTCTTTCTATATAAGAGTGATTTTTGAGTGTATTATTATAATAATACATTATAAAAGTATTTAAATACAAGCTACCGTACCGTAGGTACCGTAGCAGAAGTTATATTATACGTGTCGACTCTTGATAAGGTTTCAAGAAACACATTGTAGCAAATGTTGACATCACTAGAGTAAAACGTCAAAGTCTGCTTGTTTCTGATTTTCGTATTTTATTGTGACATGACAACTTGACAAGTGACAACTGGATGCGGTAACCTGTAACAACAACTGAACTAACAAAATTTGTCGGGCTTGTTTAATATTATTATTAGGTTTATTCGGAAAATTAATGAAATGCCACACAATTAGGAATACTATGTATTGTTATAAATTCTATTTACACTATAAAAATATTCACGACATTCTTAATCTATTCATGTATAATTGTATTTTTGCTTAAAATGTGGTCCATAATAATTTTGTTTCTGTTATCAGTAATAGCTTATTTCATAACTGATGAGTTAATACCTAAATTGAAAAATCTTTTTATTACCGCTGGTTTATTTGGAATTGATCTTTGTAAAGTAAGCAAAGAAAAAATGTGAGTATAATTCAAATAACTAGCAAATTCGTACGTCTGTATTTTACTAATTTACTTATGTTTTTTTTGTAAAATTCTGTTTTATTTGAAATATTTTCTCTCAGTACTTTTTTATTCTTCTCTAAAGAAATGTTAATTTCAAGATTTAGTTTCTATAAAAATGTAATCGATAATATACAATTCAGTCTTCAATTTTGAACTTGTAACTAACAAATTCGGTTGACAGCCAATATTACCATGATGATTGAACTTAATCTTAAAAAATAAACTTGATCATCAACATTTTAGACCAGAAGCAATAGGTGTTATATCAGGATGTGTGTTTTTGGTGACAATATTTTTATTTATACCAATAGCATTTGGAAATGGGCTGATGGATAGAGGAAATTTCCCACATAATGAGGTAATAATAATTTAAAAATATCAAAGCTGCCAACTAATGTAACAGATTGTGATTGTACCATTGATTTTGAAAAGAGCAACTGTTGAGTTTCTTGCCGGCTCTTCTCAGCAGAACTGCCTTCTGAACCGGTGGTAGCTTTTTGTTCATATGTTCATTCGACGATTCAAAAGTGCTTATTATAAGTTTATTTGAATAAAGAATATTTTGAATTTGAATTTGAATATTATTTATATTATTTTAAAGATATATAAGCATTAATATTATAATATCATTACAAAGTCTTAAGGTTTTTTTAAAAAGTCTCTTTCATTAATTTCATTATAGCATAGAAAATTATCTAGAAAAAACAATTTAAATTTATTATTTTTAAGTTTGCAGAGTTGCTGGCAGCATTATTATCAATATGTTGCATGCTACTCTTGGGATTTGCAGATGATGTGTTGAATCTAAAATGGAGATATAAATTGTTGCTTCCAACTATAGCATCTCTACCTTTACTTGTTGTTTATTATGTAAATTTTAACTCAACTACCTTTATTGTGCCTATACCTTTGCGGCAGTTTTTTGGAGGCTCTGTTAATATTGGTATGTATACAACTATACATTTTTCACTATATTAGTAAATTAAAATGCCAAATTTCTTATATCCTGCACATAGAAGGTAGGTATAGGACCTTAGGGTTAACACATTCTCTTCTCTACCTTCAGCCTATTATTTCAGATTTGCTTGTTCATTGAAGAACAGACAACTAAATTTACTTGTTACCAGAGTGGAGAATAATTTATTCCCAGTCCTATTTACAGTTACACTCTGTGCTACTGCACCACAACAATTTTAATGTACATTATGTAAAACATTTTGTAATAGCATTATAATTATTTCAGGATTTTTATATTATATCTACATGGGGATGTTAGCAGTCTTCTGCACTAATGCTATTAACATTTTGGCCGGTATCAATGGTCTTGAAGTTGGCCAATCAGTTGTTATAGCACTGTCTATAATCATTTTTGACATAATTGAATTACAAGGTGATCAGTTTAAAGCACACAGCTTTTCATTGCACATAATGATACCATACCTGGCAACAACATTGGCCCTATTAAAACATAATTGGTAAGAAATATTGTAGAGATTCATTTTTTTTCCCTTAGTGCCTCTTAAGCTCTAGGTTCTAAGAACCTACAGCCAAGACTGGTGTTCTACATTCTGTTACAATCAAAATCTGTTGAGTGGAGGATCTTATGTAGTCTTGTCTGTGTAGGCAATTAAAAATTTCCCCTGAGTGGCAATCAAGCCCACAACCTTCACATATACAGTTATATATTATATGACAATGACTTTAATTTTTTTAAATTAAAATAAATTTAAAAATCAATAAAATCTTCATACATTTTTTATATTTCAGGTATCCCTCAAAAGTCTTTGTTGGAGATACATTTTGCTATGTATCAGGTATGACTTTTGCTGTTGTTGCAATTCTCAGCCACTTCAGTAAAACTGTTTTATTGTTCTTCTTGCCACAAATAATCAATTTTATTTACTCAGTACCACAACTTTTTCATATGATACCTTGCCCTAGACACAGATTACCTAAATATAGTGCTGAAACTGATTTACTCTATCCCAGTAAAACTATAATTTTAAGAAAAGATATAAATTTTCTTAATAAATCTATAATATCTCTTCTAAAGGCAATTAGACTAATTGACATAGTAGAAGATAGTGATACCATAATTATGAATAATATGACTTTACTAAATTTATTTTTAATAAAATTAGGACCAATCAGAGAAGTTCAATTAACTATGTATTTGTTATTATTTCAACTAGTTTGTACTTGTATAGCCTTTTTAATAAGATATCCTATGGCTTCTTACTTTTATGACCTTAAATAATTTTTATTTGAGTTTTTTTGTTCTCCTTAATCTTGTAAGGGAAATGAAGGCTAAAATAAAATATTGTAATTACAATTGTTAGGCAAATATTTTTTTAAATATTAAGAAAAATATCAATATAAATAAATTATATTTTATTTTTAAATTATGTGTTTTAATTATTCATAATTAAATTTACTAGCCTTATATGTAGCAATTAATATTTATTCAATCCTTGCCTCTCACAGCTGTGTTTAACTACAGCCTTGTAGTATATATATAAAAAATTTTGTAAGAAGGTTGATTATTAGCAAGGCAACATGTTAAGTAAAATTGATTACATTATCTTATGAACATTATTGTTATATCACTATATAAAAGTAGCTACCTATTCAAACCATTGTAATAATCATTACATATTTATTAAGTCACTAACAAGTCTTTCATATGCATATTCTCTTGAATTTGTGTTCTATAAAGTTGAAGTAAAATGAGACATGATTTCACCAGTAAAAAATAAAACCCACATTAAAATAGAAAAAATGGTATTAAATGCACACACTTAACACAATGTCAAATATTTTAATTATTTTTCACTGGAGTGTATTATATAATTATTTTATTTACAATAATTTAAAATATATCACACAGATTTTATATATATTTGGGAATATTTTATGAGAATGGTAAACTTATATTTAACCAAAATATTTTTATATTATTTAGTTTCCATATTTTCATAACACAAAATTTTTGTTAGTGTAAATTCCTTTGTTGCAAGAGTAATTTATTTAGCTTAAGGTACTCATAAAGCATTTATTCAATTTAGGCAACTATAAAGTTAATTTTGCGTTAGTAATATATGCTTTTTGTTAAGAGCTAATTTAACCAAATATCATATAGTATGTTGTCTTCAGTATCATTTTCATTAATGACTCTTAGTGTCTTCAGAGTTTGTAAATAAAAAGTCAGTTCAGAAGTAACAACTCCATGTTGAGGGCTGCCATTAGCAACTATATTCATTTTATTTAGCTGCTCTCGTAATTTATCTTTGAAGTTATCATGAACTTTCATATAAATATTACGTATTTGTTCTAATGGCAGAATATCAATCAGGGCTTCATGTAATTTTACTAAATGTTTAGATATATTACGGAATGTTTGTGAAGGAACTGGAGGTTTGGCTTCCCAACCAACTAATTGAGAAGTAAGCATATTACTGACTATTATACAAATTTTGCTTTCAATTTCTTTTTTGTGGCCAGCAATATCACTTTCTATGCTTTTAAAGCCAGTTAAAGATAATTCTTTGGAGTGCAGTTTCTCTAATAATTTCATAATTAAAGGTAATAGCCATAAAATAACTTGCAGTGACCTTGACACTAGAGCCAAATTTGATGTTGATATAGTTTTTAACCCAGCACTTTGTATAGCACCTGCACCTAAAACTAACTGACAGCATCGAGAATTGAATAATCGAATAAGCTCCAACATGCAATGTACTAAATATTGAACAATGTCTGGAGATTGTTTAGTTGCATCACAATATTCTAACAATATTTTTATTAATAGTTGAACTGTAGCAACAACGGCATAGTTTTCAGAATCAATTATTAAGTATTTTCCATCAGGTTTCCCACTTTCATATTCCAATAATAGAGGTATTTCGTTAGAGACACTTATTTTATTAATGACACTTTGTAATTCATATGGTAGATCTGCCATTTTCCACCTTTCAGTATTGAGTGCAACTGTTAGTTGGGATCTGCGTTCAGAATGCAAATTTTGGATATATTTCATAGCAAAACTTCTTAATGCTAATTTCATTGCATTACTGTTATGACCTGTAATATTTGCACATTCTTTAGAGAAGTGTTCTATTAAGTCTGACAATTTAGATAATTGCGATAGATCTGTCAATGCAAATTCTTTATCAGTCTTAGTTACTATGAGATTGGCACATCTTTCATTGCTATAGTCAGAGAGAGAAATAATTAATTTTTTAACCTTTTCTTCTACAAGTAACCATTCTTCTTGTGACCAAAATTCTTCATTATCATTTCCAGCTATGTCACCCATTTGGCTTATGTCTAATACTATGTTACCAATAGATAAGATTCTTTTAAATAAAATAACTAAATTTGGTGTCACTTTCTGAAGAAATATAATTCCTTCATTACATAGTAACCATGTATCTGTATTGGAGCCCCTCAAAACAATTTCGTTACTGCCATCTCTTTCTGAAATAATCTCTATTACACACTGTTTAATAGTAGCCTGTATTGAAGTCATTGCCTCTGTTTTAAAAATGTCCAAGAAGTCAAATTCCTTTAATCGTAAAATTCCTGACACAATGGAAACTAATTTATCTCTGTCTGGAAGTTCAGAGTAATCTTTAAGAGGCCTATTAAGGTCGGTTACAATGAATCTTAGAAATTCATTATTTAGCATTTTATGAATTAGTCTTTTCATTTCAGTTAGTTGGGGAGATAGGTGACGGAATGCTTGAATTCCTGAAAGCTGAGTACATAATACTTTCTGAGTTGAGCTTATTAAATCTAATGCAGCAACATAGTCAGATGTACTAAGGAGAAGCTGGATCATGGGTTGAGTTTGTTGCACTGTTCCCATTAATTTTAACAGATCATGCACATTATTAAGGTTTTGATTAATTCTCGTTAAGCTTATTAATTTCAGTGGATTTTCACTAAGGTTTTCTTTCACATTTTTTATATCTTTTCTAGTATTTTGAACTGTACTAAGAGCTTTGGCCATTTGGTCCATAATAGTATCATGAGAAAGCATTGCATGAAAAAAGGCATCTGATTTTTGGGCAACCTGCTTTGATATCTTCATTTCTATTACATCAAGGTATGTGCTCAATGTTTCTTGTAATGCTCTAATAGTACAGTTTATATCATTAGTATTTGAAAGTCCAGGAAAGACTTTGCAAAATACTTTTGGATCATTTAATGCTAAAGTCTGTTCATAAAAAATTTTAGGTACTTCACATACTGTTTCTACAATAGGTGTCTTAACTTTACTTGAAATATTTTCTTTTAGCTGACAATGTCTCCTATATTTTTTTGATATTTTTTTACAATATGATTCAAAATGCAATAATTTTATCTCAGGTAAATATGGACTAGAGTAGATTTCAATTTTATCTACAAAACCATCACCCCAAGTTTTAGTAAAAAAATTGCTTTGCTTGCCTCTGTTAGGATCATTCAATACAGCAGGAAGATTTTGTGATGAGGAGTAAAACGTCCAACCCTCTGATGCATCATTTTTATACAAGTGATATTGCCTTACATGATATTTAAATCCAGCTCTCCGTAAGTCTCCAAACTGTAGTGCTGAACATATTCCATTTTGTCCATATTGACATAATATAATACTGCCTTCTTTAATGCTATGTTTTTCTTGAATATGCCTAAAATATGAAAAAAGATAAAAATTACAAAAATCCTTTATTAACTTATACAGTTAATTTATGTAATTGATATTAAGAGATTTATAATTACTAAAATATAATATATTATATTATATTGTAAATTATTTCGTAACTACGCCTAAGGTAGATTGAGAATTTTGAAATTAACGACAAAAAGGTAGGATAGATTTAATAAAATTAACCTTTCGAGTTCCGTGGCAGAGTTGAACAGCAGGTTTGGGCAATGGACACAGTTTTGCCATATTGGCGTCCTTTTTGTGACACTCTTGTCCTCCATAACATTTTTCTTTTAACAAGGAGTACAAATTCTATTCATAATTTTAAATATCATCTGAATATTAAAATAAGATAAACAAAAAAATACATGGTATTGATAATGATTCCATAGGCCGTCAATTTGACATTCCTTATAGATTGACACTAATATTTTCAATGAATACTAGTGACAAGGACAACTGACAATTGACATTTGGCTTATTTTTTTTATTTTAGGATTTGGCAAAAGTACTATTTAACGCCTATCTCCTGTACAAGACAATATCCTGTAATGAATTTTTATTCATTCAACAAACAATATCTAATAAAGATTTAAAGGAAAAAACAGTCAGCATCATTACCCTTTGGGTATATGTGTTCTGTGAATATCATTATATAAAGTAAAAGTTATGACTTTCAAAATTATTTATAAAAAGACAAACAACGAACAAATAATACAAGCAACAAAAAAAGCTAAAATTTTTTTTTAAATTTAAATTACGGTAGCTCGGATTCCATGGGATTGGGTAAATGCACAGAACGGTAAATGTGTTCTCTGGTCGGATCTTTTACTTTTGGGTATATGACATATGTATTCTGTGGTAATGTGATTCTGTGCTCTGAAGCTGAAAAATTGACAAACGATTTTTATTTTATTCCTCTCGTTTGTCTACGGGTCTGCGTATAGTGTTTTATTTTCTGTTCCTAGGAAAGTAAACGATTAAGCATTTATTAGAATTATTTCTGACAATTGCATTTAGTAAATCTTTTCTTACGAAATGAGTCGCGAAAAAAGGGAAGGTGATTATCCTGTAGAATTAGAAGCTCAATTTATCATGAGATTGCCTGAAGAACCGGGGAAGGTTTTAAGTGAATTAATAAAGTCTGGTGAAAATTTCAAAAATCGGTTTTCAATTCAGATCCATGATGATATGCGACATGGAGAAGTAAGACTTGATCATTGGCTATTATATGCTAAAATAGTAGATTTGCCTACAATTATTGAGTCATGGAAAAGTATCGATAGAAAAAGCTTGTATAAGTGTGCGGATATTTGTCAAATGATGTTATGTAAAGAAGAATTAGATCCTATTGTAGAAGAGGAATCTCCTACAAAAAATAAAAGAAAAGATCCCTTAAAAGTGGATAAAAAATATCTTTGGCCTCATGGCATTACACCACCGACAAAAAATGTTCGAAAACGACGATTTCGTAAGACATTAAGAAAAAAATGTACAGAGGCTCCTGAAATAGAAAAAGAAGTAAAGAGGTTATTAAGAGCAGATAATGAGGCTGTAAGCGTTACGTGGGAAGTAGTTACCGAGGATGAAGGAAGCACTTCTAAGAGTAATGAATCAGTTGCAACAATTCCAAAGGTAAAAAATAGAAAGGAACCCCTTAAAACAAATGTGTCAAAAACAAATCAAGCTTCAAAAGTAGAAGATATATTTGGAGGTGCCCTAAGTGACAGTGATATTGAAGATGATAATGTAAATATTGATGAACCTGCTGATGAATCTTTACTTGATACTAATTCCACAAATGCATTATATGATATTAAGGGATATAATTTGCCAACTCAGTTTCAATCTGATATGTTCAATCCACCTAAAAAAAAATCAGTTGCATATAAAGGCAATACTTCTCATGAAAAAGACCGTAAACACAGTAATTATCAGGTTGACTTGTCTAAGAATCCAGGTTCTGGCGGTTCTTATGACATACAAAGACTACAGGAACTTGCGACTGATCTAGAGGAACTAAAACAAAGAAAGCAAAAAACTCAACTTGAAATATCTGGAATGGAAAATATGACATTAAAACAAAGATTTCAAGAGGTCTTAAAATCTATTAATACAGAAATTATGGTCAAAGAAAAGGAATATCAGAGTCTGAAATTACAATTCAAATAGATTAATCCTAAGTTAATGATGTTGATTAATATTAATTTTCAAATAAATTATTCATAAATTATCACTTTTTTTTTTTAATTTTTCAATAAACCTACCTTCCCCACAGCTATGTGGAATTAATGAAATCTTATCTAGAAATTAAAACTGGAGTTCCTCAGGGATCAGTACTGGGTCCGGTGTTGTACATCCTCTGCACAGCAGACTTACCAGTAACAGATGGTGTAACTACTGCCGATGGCACGGCAATCTTGGCTAGCAGCTCAGATCCTGTGGTGGCTTCTGAGATGCTACAACAGGGACTGGACAGTGAATCCTTATGGCTGAACCAATGCAAATAAAAGCTAATGTTACAAAATCTGTACACATCACCTTTGCCCTTAGAAAAGGCGACTGTCCTCCCATACAGCTAAATCAAACCATTCTGCCAGATACAGATAGAGTAAAATACCTGGGAATGCACTTGGATAGGCACTTGATGTCATCTAAAGAGTAAAAGAGATGAACTCAACATCCGATACAAGAATCTCAAATTATTGATTGGACGGAACAGTATATTATCAATATAATAAATTGCTGATTTATAAAACAATCCTTAAGCCTGTATGACTCGACATACAACTGTGGGGCAGTTGTAGCAATTTTAATATCTTAATACTGCAAAGAATACAGAATATAATACTCAGATTTATATGTCAAGTACCATGCCTTGTTACCAATGCCGAAATACATAAATAAAATAAAAAAAATAAAAATATTTATTTTTAGTTTGACATATTATACAGCTACATAGAAAGTACTGAGACCAACCTAGTAAGTAACTAGTATAATACTAGTACTTGTAACAGGAGGCCCCGCTCTTCCATAACACTTCATACATTCATTATGGAAACAAAAACAAAAATAAATGGGATATAATTATAGCTACTTTACAATACAAAATATATAGAAAACAAACAATAATAATAAATAACTAAATTTATGTATATTGATCAATTTAAGCTAAAACGTGTGCATGTGTTTGTCTGTTCGTGGGTGGTGTGTGGTTGGGTATGTGTGTATGTGTGTGTGTGTGTGTTTGAATGTTGTGTGTGTGTGTGTGTGTTAATATTATGTTTATTGCATTATATAAACACTTCGACTGGTTTGCAAAATGATGGTTACCAAATTTAGTTTTCATAAGAGGAGTATAAGCTGGGACATACCTCCTTTTGTTAGGTTGCTCCAGGTTGTTTGAAAAATTACAGCTCTGTGAACCTTCAAAGCACAATTTAATATATATAGCTTTCGTACAGACAACAAGTCGCAGCTAGAGTATATACTCTCTGTACAAAATCTAAAAGCACATCACATCTGCTAAAAGTACTGAATGTAACTGATTGGTGATTGCAAATAAATTGTTTGATACTGTAAGTAAACCAATTTAATTTCCTAATAATTCTATAATAATAATAAACATGAAGCAGATTAACATTGTGATAAATAACAATGTATTTCTTTTATTTCTAGGTAATTAAATATTTTAATGTTAATATGCCAAAATTACTCTCATGCTCTCAATAATAAAGTAGATATTATAAAAATAGTGAATAAATTTGCCTTTTTTTTTAGTTACTTATTTGAATAAATTTATGTACAAACAACCTATGTATATTTCATGTTTGATGGTGTCAAGAAGAGGCTCAGGCATATACAATAGTATTACACAAGACAGAGACAGATGTACAATAGGGACAAGAAACAAAGTCAAACTTGCAATGCCTAGTTAAGTATTGCATCCAAAAAGTTAATAAATCTGCTATGGTCATAGAATAGGGTGTCCATAATAAAATTCTGTAATGTTTTCTTTCTTACTAACAAGTAAATTTGTTTTAGAAATATTTATTGGATAACATTTAAGGAATTAATATCAATTGAATGAATCTCATTTAGAATAGCTGTAGATGTAATAAATAATAATTAAATTGTAACATTGACATTGACAACAGCAATTTTTGAGTTACTGGAAGGCAGCCGGTGAGGCGGTGGTTGCTTTATGTTGATTCATTTCAATCATGCTTATAAAAGTTTATTTAAATCAGGAATATTTCGAATTGGAATTTGTGATTCATTCATTTTTGATTTAATTTCCGAAATACAATGTTAGGAACCGAAGGTATCTTTTAATTAATTCCTTGACCAACTTTTAGTCGATATGGTGTACGGGCAAATAATAAAGGGGCAAAGTAATTATTTTTACATTATACACTGTTTTGGCTTCGCTGGGAATATATAAATCTGCAAATCAAACAGTCGGCTGTTAGTCCGTGTGATCCCGGCCTAGAATAGGATCACCCTGGTACTGATGGTGTCGTAAGAGGCGACTAAAGTACGTGTGGTAGAGTCACGTCGCCAGCAATGGCAACACGTTTGGGCAGACTCGACCGGATCATTACCACCCCCGGCATTTAAAACCGGCGTTAAGTAGTGGCTTTATGCCACTGCGTTTCGCATTAGGTAATGCCGGGCTCCGGAGCCCAACCCCCACCCCTCCCTGGAATATGAAAGCGGCACATAAAGAGAATCTACCCCAGGAGGGTACCAGCACCTCCGGTGCTGGAGAATCCCTCCCTGAGTCCTCAAGCTCAGGCTGCCCTTCGAATTCTGGGGAGGGCAACGTACCGCGCACAAGACCAAATTGCAAACAAGGCAAACGAGACGTACGCCCCACGGCAACCCCTACCACACTAAACGTGGACTTTTCCAATATCAGGGGTCTTCACTCCAATCTGAATGCCGTCCACTACCATCTTGAGCCGGCACGGCCGGCCTTGTTATTTCTGACGGAGACTCAAATTGTCCGACCGAGCGACACAGCCTACCTCCAATACCCCGGCTATAAAATAGAACACAACTTTATGCCTCATGCCGGGGTCGCTGTGTACGTAAGGGAGGACCTGAGTTTCCGTCGTCTTGCTAATCTTGAAGGTCGGGACCTGTCGACTATCTGGCTCCGTGTTGACTCGGACGATCGAACCCGAGTCTACGCATGCCTTTACAGGTCCCACAGTGGCAATGCGGAAACGGATCGGCTCATGGAGCACATGCAATCGGCCATCGACGATATGCTCTCACAGATCCCCTCTGCTGAGGTCGTGATACTTGGCGATTTTAACGCGCACAATGCCAGTTGGCTTGGATCACGCACCACCGACCACGCTGGGAGGGCCGTTTTTGACCTTGCTACGGCGAATGGATTGTCCCAATTGGTCGAGTCGCTTACGCGACTCCCGGACGTGGACAACCACAATGCCTCCTTATTGGACCTTCTGCTGACTTCGCACCCGGAACAGTACCAGGTGGTCGTCGATGCTCCTTTGGGGTCTTCTGACCACTGCCTGGTACGGAGTGTCGTGCCCGTTCAGCGCGGCAGTCGCAGAACACCCGCAACTCGTCGCGTTTGGCACTACAAGTCAGCAGATTGGGATGGGATGCGTACATTTTACTCATCTTATCCCTGGGGACCGGTTTGCTTCTCTTCTGATGATCCTAGTACCTGTGCCGCTGCTGTTGCCGACGTGGTTCTGCAGGGCATGGAACTTTACATTCCTAGCACTGTAGTGCCCATCGGTGGCAAGTCACAGCCTTGGTTTGATACGTCTTGCAAACTTGCTGCCCTTAGCAAACGCGAGGCATATCAAATCTGGGCCGAGGCACTGGTTACTAAGGATCCGAAGGTGAAAGCCTCAAAAAGAGAGTATAACCGGGCCTCTAGGTCCTTTAAGCGGCAAATTGCCAAAGCAAGGTCCCAGCATATCGCCAAAATCGGCGAGAAGATTGAGAGCTACCCGTCCGGAACTCACCAGTTTTGGGCGCTCTCAAAGGCGGCACTCGGCAACTTCAGCCAGCCTTCGCTTCCGCCTTTACGCAAGGGGAATGACATCTTGGTCCATACGGCGAAGGAGAAAGCCGATCTCCTGGGCGCTCTCTTTGCCTCGAACTCGACTTTGGATGACCAAGGATCAACGCCACCGACCATCCCGCGGTGCCAGAGCTCAATGCCTGAGGTTAAGTTCAACCAAAAAGCTGTAAGGCGAGCTCTGTCCTCTTTGGACATCCATAAGTCGAGCGGACCAGATGGCATCTCCCCCTTAGTGCTTCGTTCTTGTGCTCCTGAGCTGACACCGGTGCTAACGCGTTTGTTTCGGCACTCTTACTCAGTCGGCGTAGTCCCAGATTCATGGAAGAGCGCTCTTATCCACCCGATCCCGAAGAAGGGCGATGGATCCGATCCATCTAACTACAGGCCTATTGCCATCACCTCCCTACTCTCAAAAGTCATGGAGAGCATCATCAATAGCCAGCTCTTGGTTTATCTAGAGGATCACCGATTGATTAATGACCGTCAATATGGCTTCCGCCATGGTCGCTCAACCGGTGATCTTCTGGTTTACCTTACCCACCGTTGGGCTGCGGCTATTGAAAGCAAGGGAGAGGCCCTGGCAGTTAGTTTGGACATGGCGAAGGCCTTTGATCGAGTGTGGCATGGAGCGCTCCTTGCCAAACTTCCATCCTATGGGCTTCCCGAGAACTTATGCAGGTGGATCGCCAACTTTCTCACTGGGCGCAGCATCAAGGTCGTTGTCGACGGTTTTTGCTCCAATCATATGCCCGTGAACGCTGGCGTTCCCCAAGGCTGCGTGCTGTCCCCCACGCTGTATCTTCTGCATATCAATGACATGCTGGAAGATTCTAGCATTCATTGCTATGCAGATGACAGCACGGTGGACGCTGTTTACTCCGGCCGCGCAAGTCTTTCTCGGGAAAACGCTGAACAGTACCGAAATAAACTTGTGTCTTCTGTTGAGGCGTCCCTCGAGATTGTCTCTTCATGGGGTGAAAAGAACCTGGTCCAATTTAACCCCCTGAAGACACAGGTTTGCATATTGGGCCTTAATGTTTCGAGTGACTGCCAGTATCGCGATCATCTGGAAAGCAAGGCCAAGTTGGCCTCGAAGAAACTGGGGGTCATCAATAGAGCGAGACGGTACTTCACGCCAAAACACCGATTGGCCCTATATAGGGCCCAGGTTCGGCCACACATGGAGTACTGTTCTCATCTCTGGGCTGGTGCACCCCAGTATCAGCTTGACCCATTTGATCGCATACAACGTAGAGCTGTTCGAATCATTAAGGACCCAGTAAGCTGTGAAAGGCTTGACACTTTGGCTCTGCGTAGAAACGTCTCCTCGCTGTGCGTTCTCTATCGCATTTTTCATGGTGAGTGTTCTGAAGAACTGTTCGACCTGTTACCTGCCGCCGAATTTTCCAACCGCACAGTACGTCACAAACTTAAATACCATCCACACCACCTGGATACGTGGCACTCCACTACTGTGCGGTTTCGTAGAAATTTCCTTCCACGCGCCACCGAACTGTGGAATGGCCTACCCGCGGCAGTGTTTCCAGGTCGGTACGATATGGGTACCTTCAAAAAGCGCGTCTATCTGCACCTTAAAGGCCGGCAACGCACCTGTAGCTCCTCCGGTGCTGCACGGGGTCGTGGGCGGCGGTGATCATCATCAGGTGACCCGAACGCTCGTTTGCCTTGTCTTTCTTCCATAAAAAAAAAAAAAATCTATTAAACGATTTTTTATCGAAAAGGATGTCTATATTCATTAACTATATTTATTTATCCACCATTTATGGACCGATTACAAAACTCAATAATAAAAAATTTTCAAAGAGCGTTCTTTCCCATTACCACCAAATCAGGATACTATAGGTACGTACCCATTAATAAAATTCCGGAAATTGCATGTTGAGAACTTAACGACGCGCTTTGCGTCGACACTAGACCGAAAATATTAAATATTTTATTTCCTCGAGTGGGTGAATCGAACCCACAACCTCTGCGCCACGACTGGCCTCAATTACCTATCATATTATAATTTATTATAATAATCATATATTTGTTTTTTTTATACATAATATGTTTTAGTTTATTAAAGTTATATTGAGAAATTTCCATTTATTGAAATTTCTTTCTCTTAAAATTGTTAGTAGATTTATAAGCCGTCGTGATTTTTAAATTCGAGTATATTATAGTTATTATAGGTTTACCTATTAATAGGCTATAGCTTCATATGTGTAGGTGTTGTTTCCTAGCAACTAAAAAAGAAACAAATATCCATTTAACATCAAAAAAAAAGTTTTGTTTGATTTTTAAATTAATATGTCTGTACCTGATTTAGCCGAGGATATAGTAAAATCACATACAAATGATATGATTGATGATAATTCTCGTACTATAATTACCATCGGCAGCAAATCTGCGGTGAGTAGAGTTCAATTTAATTTCGCATAATATTTATAGACTAGGTTATGGTTACGGCTTTGCTCCCGTGGTCAAATGAAAATAACTACCTAAGTACTCGAGTCTGATAAATTCTAAGTGCGCGAGTGAACGTAGTGACGGTGGATTACTTTCATAGAAACGATCTAACGTTAATCTTAGCTAACAGATCTAAAGCTATAAAGCTTAGCTTTGCTCGATAAATGAACCAAATCCAATACTTTTTCAATCCAAACCAGTTGGTATGTATTTACCTCCTGAGAATAAGGCATTCAACCAAACAAACTTTTCAAATAAGTATAGAAAAATATACATGTTACGTAGAACCAACTTTTTAAGCTACCTCTACTGTTTTAGGGGAAATCAAATTTATTACACAACTTTTTAGAAAAATCTGATGTGCCCAAAGAAACACTCGTTCTGGAATATTCTTTTGGTAGAAAATCTTCTCAAAAACAAACAATAGAAAGAGTTATTTGTCATGTGTGGGAATACGGAGGCAGATTAGAAATGTTACGGAACGTATTGCCATCGATACCACAACAAGGAACATGTTATTATTGTATAGTGTTAGATTTAAGTAAGATAAAAGCCTTATGGACCACAATGGAAACATGCGTCAAAACAATGAAAGACACTTATGCAGATAAATCAATACTTCCTGAATTAATTATTATTGGAGGAAAATATGATTTATTTAAAAATTATGGTATGTTGGAATTGTTTTTTTAGTATTGTCTAGCTCTACTTACTGTGGTAGTGTGGTGGTGTGCAAGGTTTAATGAAAATATGTCGTGTATTTAAATATTGGGTATATAGGTAATATATGAAAACAGTTAGTATTTTTATCTGCAGATAAGAAAATGTTATTTAATAAAAAATGGCCAAACTTTCTTGATTTTAGCGTTGAAATCATCTTTTTATATATAAGTTTTTTAAAATGAACCATCTTTATTGTTTGAAGGTCACGGACCACTCACCCTGTCTCACCGCAACACTAAATATTTAAAAAAAACCTTAAAAGCTATCATGTTTCTCATTTCAGATAGCGAAATAAGAAAACACATATGTACAACTATAAGAAGTTTCGCTTTAGTATACAATGCGAGTATATTTTTTTATTCATCTAAAGAAGCTCAATTAGTAAGGAGAGCAAAGGAGATATTTCATGATATTGGTTTCGGAAATGGAACTGCTCTTAAAGAAAAAAATATAAACTATAATAAGCCATTATTGATAGCAAAAGGTACAGATAGTTGGGACAGCATTGGATTGCCAGCCTGTACAATAGAACAGGTGCAGATTTATGCTCTTATTATTTTTCATCTTTAATACAAAGGCAAACTATTATTTATTTTATGTTTATATTTAAACGAAAATTTCTGAGACCTACGTAGAATTTTTCCTATATGGAACACCGCGTTCGAACCATCCCGCGTTTATTTTACTGGAACAGGGAAACAATAATTTATTTAACGTCACACTTACAGTAACAGTATTTATTTACAGTCTACTCCACTTTGAAAAGTAAAATTAGTATTATTATTCTGTTTTTTTAACACACTAAAGAAAGAGAAATACTTTTTATAGAAAACTTATGAAAATTTAATATATGTAGTAGATAATATATGATCCTTTAATAATTTCAGATAAGGGATCGTCATTATACTCGCATAGTCCCGGAGACAGAAGTGAAACAAGAAGTTAAATCTCTTCCACGAAGCCATCCAGAACCAATATTGGATTCATTGGCATCACTAAAATATGAAGAACTTCGAAATATGGAAACATATGATCCATGTATTGATGATTATTTGATTTTGTTACAATAAGTGAAATACAGTCCTGCAAAACTACTGAATTGTATTTTAATGAACAATTAAAAGTTAATACTTTTAATTGTTAACTTCCTAACTCGATATTATTAAAACCTCAAATAATGTTAAATTAATTTAATTTTCATTTATTTTCAAATAAATTCATCAACTGTAAATAAAATAAATATTCCAAAAAACGAAGCATTGCGTGTTGAGTGGCGGAACTCAACGCCGCCTTTTGAATAATATATATTTATTGATCGCGAGTGATACTTTTAGGGTAGCTAAATATATTTCTCGTTATTATTGAGAGATTTGTATCAGATCAGATTAAAAAATCCCATTAAGTATACCCAAATGGACAAATTGACTGACTTTGGAAGAAATGACTGTGAGACTGGAAATTACTACCGAGATCATAATACAATTTTAAAGATGTAAATACAATCTTAGCAGATACTTATCTGATATCTGGTCTTATTTTGGTATTACTCGTAGGTAGAACGCTAGACTTGCTTAAAGTTTGGTACGTTTCTTAGCAACGTCGCAATACAAACACCAGAATTTATTTATTACAATGGAAAAGGACACTGATTATAAGATTTTAAACTTGTATAAAACAAGACAATTTGATAAATGCCTAAAACTATGCGACATAGTGTTGCAGGATAGAAATGACAGAATGATTGAGTATATACGTATGCGTGCGATGACTGTTCTGGCCAAAATAGTTGGTAATGCATATGAAGAGGTGTGCTTTTATCCTCAACAAGATGACTTAACTTCAACAGCTGTAGCTAAAACACCACGTCCTGGTACATCGTTTGAGAGAGCTGCCAAATCTTCGCAAAATATACAGGTAGGTATATCAAATTTAAAGCTCAAGCCTACTTCTTATAAAAGTATTTTTTGATAAGATTACATATATGTAGGTAGGTATAGTGTAGGTGGTCTCTAGAAGTTCCACTTGTTCCATATAAATAAAACACTCAGATTGAATTATACTTATAATTGAAGCCAAAGGCGCTTATTTTTTATAGTTACGAATATCATAGTCAATGGACTGGAATGCCACATGACGTGTTCCAGACTTACAATTTCCACATGTATACAAGAAATGCTCATCATGCTAAAATTTTTGCAAGGATTATTTTATAAAGTTTAGCAGGGTTTTGGCTTTCTTTTGTCATAAGAAAGTGCTCCTCACCCACAATAATTAATTAACATTTTCTTACTTTTTATATTATAGCTAGTCTTCAATATCTTTTATATGTCCTCGTAGGATTAATGGGTAAACAAGAAAAAATAAATCATTCAAATCCGTCTAGTGGTTCCAGATATATTATATGTATACTAAACATTAAATTTTAACCGATGGAAATAAGTATTAGTAACATTAATACGCTTAATTAACATGTAATGAATGTTTGTTCTATCTTAATTAATCGATAGATATAATGTTTATGCTATCTTATTTTTTTTTAAATGATTTTTAATTTAAAAAGTAGTAGTAAATACTTTTTAATCAATTTGTGCTGTTGTATGTATACTGCATATTCGTTTTCAGGATGGGATACCAACGACAGCGAGAATCAAATCTCGAGCCGGTACAAATACTGCACGTGCTCGTACGGCACGTACTGTTTTACATACCGCATCGAGAGCATCTCGTGCCGCGACCGCCCTAGCTGGCGGCACTTCATTTGCTTTAGATGCGCCAGTTACTTTGAGATTCTTAAGCAAAAATGACAAATTGTTTATTCCTTCTGCGAAAACTTTATTTGAATATATTTATTATTGTGAAGGTAATGTCAGGAAGGTTAGTTACTAATGTCCTCAACTAATTAATTTACATAGGTACTAATTTCTATTGATACAATTTATTTACTGTAGTATTTTCCACAGGCTATGGAAGTTGTTTTTCAGGCTCAGAAAGCAGATAACACTATCGACTGGTGGTGGAATTTTTCACTTGCTCGTTGCTATGAATCACTTGGCATGTATAGAAATGTGGAAGAATGTTTACGTCAAGCTCTAAAAACGAATAAACACATATCTATATATTTAAGACTAATCTCTATGTACATTGGCCTAAATCAACCTCTTTCAGCTATTGAAATCTGTAAACAAGGTCTTTCTGTTTTTCATGAATATATACCATTACTATTAGAGCAAGCACGTGTGCACGAGCAATTAGGTAACTTTTTAGTAGCTGTTAATTATTATAGAATGGTTGCAATTCAAGATCCGACAAATATGGAAGCTATAGCTAATATTGCGATGTACAATTTTTATAATGATCAACCAGAAATTGCCTTGAGGTACTACAGGTAATATACCAAATAGTATGGATGGATTTACAAATAAGCATGTGCTGTGTAACTATTTATATTAGATATATAAAAAAAAATCATAAATATTAAGAAATGATTCTATACCATTTATGAAGTGTCTTAACACTCGGTTTGCTCTTTCTACTTTATTATGCAGTAGCCTGAAAAAGAAAGATACTAAATGAAATATAAAAACATACCTACTCGTAGATATCTTAGGTTGCCAAAAATTATAAAATAAGGCTTTTTGGTCACGATAATTTTACTTTCTTTCCATATTTACAGACATGAGCTTATCTAGAGATATTTTATATGTTCGTGTAAACATTATTTTTTCTTTTAAATTTAAGTAGAGTATGTAATTATGATTTTCAGGAGATTACTGGCTATGGGAGAACCGAGCCCTGAAATTTATAATAATTTAGGACTGTGTTGTCTCTACTGCAATCAATGGGATCTAATCCTGCCGTGTTTTAGACAAGCTATTTATTATGCTATGAGTCCCGAATCCCGTTCTGATATCTGGTTTAACTTAGCCCATGTTGCTTTGGTAATAATTTATATCATTTATTTTCTGTTGAAACGCATATTATAATACATGAAAATGTAATAAATTAGGTATTTAAATTTCTAGTCAACTGGAGACATAACACTTGCCCGACGCTGTCTTCTTACAAGTGTAGCTACTTATGAACACGAACACGCTCGTCGCGCATTACGAGCGATGGACCTGCGCCGTCCGTCCGTGCATCAAATCTGAAGGCACAAAGCACCTAAATAAAAAATATTGTAAATATTGTTTTTTAATAAATACTGGTTCTATAGAAGATGTATTACTTACACTATAATTATCCTTCTATGCTTTTATCGTATATTTAGGGTATGTATAATAATTTTAGACTACACATACTTAGGTTACTAATGGCAGATATACTTACTTAAGTAGGCATATTTGTCGTGTCAACGAATTCTAGCTAAAACGCACAAAAACTACCTATCACTCAATAAGTATTTAGTCGCAAAATATTATAGGTAGAGACACACTAGGTAAGTAAATACACATACAATTACCCAATGTACTTAAATAGTTACTTGTAATAAAAAGAAATATTTTAATAAAATGATAAATAAGAAATAAAATGATTTAACTTTTGGTTAAGTTTGTGTAAAAGTTAAAACTTTTTAAAAGTTCACACTTTTCCATAAACTTAAACAAAAAGTAAGCGTAGAAATAATATTACAACTTCAAAATAAAGAAAATTGGAATTAAGTGAATGAAGTTATTGATACTTATAACTACGTATCTATTTATTTTAGCTTCACGCTGTATCCCGCATATAGCAAGATAGTCAGAGGGTTCCTAGGAACCTAGTGTTAAGATAATTCGTTCCCATTAAAACACTTCCATTCCTCACTTTCCTTGAAATTCCGGCGGCATTGCATGTTGAGTGGAACTCAACGCCGCGCTTTGCCTCTTTACCAAAGCGAGGAAATGAAAATATTAAATATTTAATTTACCATTAAAAATGTTGCATATCTACCTACATACATATCTACTTATCATTTGTTACAGATAATTAAAAGTGCTATTCTTATTTAATGGAGTGTATTTAAACGTTCGAGAAACAATAGCGCTTTTATGTTAATATTTCAGAGGTTGTAAACGTTTTATGAAAAATGAAAGAAAAGCTTTATTATCTTTACAAAGCAAAAAAACTTAAAAATATATATATTATCTGAAAATCTTTGCTTTTTATACGTACAAGAGCTATGTTAGAACATAAATTAAGAGAACGAAGAAGTTTATGAAATCGAATAAAAAAAATCATAAGTATAACAACTCTAACATTTTGGGTAACGATATCTTACATTACCTTTTAGTTAGAATATAATTTTAAAAAATTAAATCAGCTTCTCGCTGTATCCCACACACAACAGGCAGGCACAGGGAACCTAATATTAAGACACTCCGTCCCCCATTTTCCGAATTTTTCGAGGCTTTACGTGTTGAGTGGCTTTTGCCAGAGTGAAGAAATGAAAATATTCTTTTGATTGAACCCACAACTGTCGCGTTACAGTCACACCCTTGTGGCCCGTATATTTACAACGTTGTCTTATATATTTTTATTTAAACCACAGGTTTCCATACCCTGCATATATTCTGAAAGAACAGGAATAAAACGGATAAATATGGAAAAGGATTTCAGTCATAGCAGACCATAGCTAAACCTAAGACAAACACAATGTTCTTGAAATCCTTAATATTCTTCTTATCTATTAGTCATTTATTTGCCTCTGAATCATGGAAACGGCCTGGTTGTCACGTGAGAGGTATGTACCTATAGTTTTATAATAAATAAAAATATGTAAGATTTTTTATTTTTCTAAGATATATCACCTTATCAATTTAAATCAAATCGTAGGTCACAAGAAAAGCATAACAATACCAGATTGCCTTAAATTTGAAATAACTACAAATGCGTGTCGTGGATACTGTGAATCTTGGTCTTTACCAAGCATTATGCTGGGATTTAAACGGCATCCTGTAACCTCTTTAGGGCAATGTTGCAACATCATGGAATCTGAAGATGTAAGTGTATCTTTCTATTGTATAGAAGAAGGTACCTTATATAAATGGCAAGGAAGTACCATTAGTTACCATATGTTTGTATGTACCTATATAATACCAAAAATAAAAAAGTGTATTGGATTTTTTCTTATGACGACCTATATAACGGCTTCTATAACGAATCGCTTTATATATAAAGTATAAGTAGTGCTCGCCGTATCTTTGTTTACGTTTACTAAGTCCAGTAGTTTCGTCTGTGCTTTATCTATGAATCGCGCGGTAACGAAAAGCTTTTATATACATATCTCATATCTGTTTATTATATTGACATTTTCTTATATTAATGAGAATTGTGGATCATAACAGTATCTACATAAATTTATATGGTGTGAGATTTTTTTTTATTTAAAGATATGCTACTTTCATAATAATAACACTTAAAGATTTAGAAATGTTTAAAAGGGTTTAGCGTTTCATAACTTTGAATGTACTTGAATGAACTGGTTTCAAGTCTTTTCGCCTCTTGGAATCCTGTTAAGAGTTATAGCATAACATAAAACTACTCGAAAATATATTAGATACTAATTATGATATACTTAGGGATTTGAAAATTGGCATGAGCTTTTTTTTGGGGAGTTGGATGTAGGTGTAACACTTAGTCTTGTGAATTACGAATGTTATTTTTCAGATACCAGTTAAAGTGTTATGCTTGGATGGAGAGAGGAACCTGATATTTAAGTCCGCTGTATCTTGTGCATGCTATCATTGTCAAAAGGAGTAAGTAGTAAGACTAAAATTCAGAAGATCTATACAAAATCATTAGTAATGAGAACAATAATTTTTAAAATTGATGTTTAAACATTAATTAGGTAAATAAAAATGTGACTTCGTAAAATGTAACTTGCAGCTATGTAAATATACCGTAATCTTAATAAAACATATCCAGTGAATGGTGTTTTTATGATTTGTTTTATTTTCAACTTAAAATTGAGGAGTTTGTGTGGCATGGGCAATGGAATTACATGTAGGGACCTACTTTATTAAGTTCTGCAGTATCAAGAATAACCTGATGATGGTGTTGGTGTGAAATTGTGATTGTGGTAGTTATAGGGGCATTAAGCTTATGAGTCATACCATGAAGCTCTTCGAGCGCATGATCGACCTCAGGCTCCGCCGAGAGTGTACTGTCTCTGAGTCTCAATATGGATTTCAGCCAGGATCGAGCACCATGGACGCCATTTTCGCCCTCAGAACTTTGATGGAGACATACAGGGAAAAAAGGAGAGCTCTGCACGTGGCCTTTTTAGATCTGCGGAAGGCCTTTGACTGTGTGCCTCGTCAGTGTATCTGGTGGGCATTGCGATCCAAAGGGATCCCTGAGGCCTATATTGAGATTATCAGGGGCATGTACCACGATTCCGCTTCTATGGTTAGGACTGCTGTTGGCGACACTAGACCCTTCCCGATTACAGTGGGGGTTCACCAGGGCTCGGCTCTTAGTCCGTTCTTATTCAATGTAGTGCTCGATACTGTCTCGGCTCACATCCAGGACCATCCTCCATGGCTGATGATGTATGCCGACGACATAGCACTCATTGCCGAGAACCGACTGACGCTGGAGCGTAAAGTGAACCTCTGGAAGGGTACGCTTGAGAACGGCGGTCTTAAACTAAATGTGTCGAAGACAGAGTACATGGCCTGCGGGAGCCGGGACTCGAGCACCATCCTTATAGGTCCTGAGCCAGCCGTTAAGTCGGAGAAGTTCAGGTACCTTGGATCCGTTATGCACGAGTCTGGAGGCATCGACCACGATGTCCATGGCCGGATAAGCGCTGCCTGGGCCAAATGGCGGGAGGTCACAATGGTCTAACCACCGAGGACGCAAAAGATCGTGCAAAGTGGAGTAGGTTAAGTAGGAAGGCAGACCCCGGTAATAGCCGGGATTAATGCCAGGAAGAAGAAGAAGGTGTTGGTGTGAAATTTGCAATAAAATTGTTTTCAAATTTCCCATAAAAAAATCATTTTCATAAAAAACAGAACTAACAAAGTGTGTCTCTAGTATATGTATATTGTCTATGAATGTGTGTAAACGAGGTGTTTGGCTCGGTTTGAGTTTGCGCGAATGGCATATTTTGAACCCAATGCCAATACAATATGGACGTGTTACACCTAAACTGGTTAGAAAGCTATTGCTTTAGTTATTGCATTTAGCTTACTTAAAAAAAGGCAACTATTACATGAACTACAACTAACAAAGGTCATTCGTGCCCAGGGACACAAAGTGTGACTGTAAACGAGACAAGTTGTGGGTTCGATTCCCGTTCAAGGAAATAAAATATAAGGTTTCGTTTGCCTACGCTGCTTGCTGTATGGCATACAGCGTGAAGCTAATTAAGTAATTTTGAAGCCTGCCTTCCCCCTCCCCTCCCCACGATATTGTTTGGGCAAAAACAGAATTTCTAGAAATTTACAATAATATTGACAAACCGGCCACAGACACACACACAATATTATTGACAATGCGTACTTTATTGACAATATTATTGTACAAATACGGCCAGACTAAAAGCTACCAATGAGGGACAACGCTACAACGTATCGATAAATTATAATATCGTGAAAAAAATTATGAACTAACGGTATTTATAATCCTACGTCGACATATAGAACATAGAGAAGCTCTTAGTTAGTTTTTATGGACATGGTATTATTTTCAAAGGTGTGAAGATTTGTTAATTTGATCGAGATTAAAAAAAACTAAGAGAGAATTATCAATAAATCTAAAGAATTAAAGTTACACTAGCTACTAATATCATTAATAAATTATGACTTTTTTTATAGATGTAAAGCTAATTCTTTTCCAGAGGAATCCTGCTAGAGAAAAAATATATTTAATATGGTAACACAGACTAATATATGTCAATGGTATTTTGTTTTATTTTATAACACAATTTTTAATCTGTGGAACTTTTTCTGGAGTTGATGAATACGAGTGATATGTGAAATTAGCTATACTATTACAAAAATTTATTTACGTGTAAATGAATTATGTTAGATTTATAAGGTATCATTCTTTAGAATAGCAAGTTTTAAAACTGATATTTAGTGAAGTTAACTTTGAAAAACACTCTACCGTCATGGCTCATTGAGTGTAAGTGGAAGACATTACAGTGCTATTATTTTATTTTACCTAATTTATATTTGTTTTCGTTTTATGAAATACTTCAGTAGTTAAGTAAAAAGATTTGTCTTTGTAGTTTTGCGCTTTATCAATTTATAGAAACCTAATATTCGTCTTTAAAATGCACAAAAGAGAAAGGTACATTATTCTTCGTATTATAACAGGAACAGTAACCTACATTATAATTGTGATTGTTTTAGATATAGATGGTATTTTTTTGCGACTTTTAAATTGTACATTTTAAGGATAAAGTTTAATCATTTCTGTTTGCCTTAAATTAGTTAAATAAAAATATAAAATACATTATTACATTTCAAATGTTATCTTTAAGAAGAAAGGATTCAATATTTTATGATAATTATCTAATACGAACAATAGTGAAAATGTTATTTATTTTTAAATAAGCTATTAATAACAAGTGATGGTTGATTATGATGACAATAACAACTAAAATCATGTTTTATATTTTTCTTATAAAAATACTGCTTAATAACAATTGCTGTCTTGTAACAACAAAGGTATATTGATTGTTAAGAATAATATATATTTTTTATTACTTTGATAAGATCCATATAAGTGTAATTTTTTTTATTTTATCACTTATAATGTATTTAAAACTGTTTTCAGATAAGTCTGTTAAATAAGGCCTTAAGGTAAGAGTTCATTATTTTTTTATTTACTTTATTTTTTATGATCAGAAAATTATAAGGGAACATGACTTGTGCAGTTATCATTTTTTAAGCTTGTATATAATGCAGATTATGTTGTTCTATTAGATGGCTGAAGTGGATCCTGAAACATTATTGGAGTGGCTGCTGACTGGCCAAGGCGATGAAAGAGATATGCAGCTCATTGCCTTGGAGCAGCTATGTATGCTGCTACTAATGTCAGACAATGTTGACAGATGTTTTGAAAGGTAGTGTGTGGGCCAATGTTAAAAGTTAGTCTAAGAATATCAACAGTTTTTTTTGGTCTTTGAGAGTAATCATTAAAATATATATAAATAAAGAAATCCATGGATGGAAGTTATATGTTGTATATTTGTGTATCACACATAAAAAATATAAAGTCACATATTTTTTTATTTTATTAAGAAATGTTTAACAAAAATATTCTAATAAGATCTTTGAAATATTCTATTCATATTTTCATTGTAACAAGGAAGTTGTGTTCAGTGTTAATATGCAGATATAATATGAAAATTCTTTTCTTAATATACAAATATTTTACAATTTAAGTTATTTAACATAAAACTTTTCCAATAAAAATAATGATGGAAAGTTTCAATTTATTTTCCAAAAAATTCTAATTGCATGTTTTTTTTTAATTATATGTAATGTACTAAAATCAAAATATATTACATATTATATATTTTTTAGCTGTCCTCCAAGAACTTTTTTACCTGCATTATGTAAAATATTCCTTGATGAATGTGCTCCAGATAATGTACTAGAAGTTACAGCTAGGGCTATAACTTACTACTTGGATGTGTCAGGTAAACATACATGCTCTAAGGCCTTTTGTAGTAATTTCATTTTAACTTAACTTCAAGCTGTATCCTGCATACAGTAAAGTAGACTGGGAAACCCAATATTAAAAAATGGGAAAACTTAACATTTTCTCCTATAGTCATTTGAACATAGTGATATTGTAACTGGACTAGACTAAGAGAAGCTAGTGTAGAGATCATCCTCTGCTTCCAGCTCAATTTTGACATATGGCAAACTTTGTCTTACCGGACCATGTAAATGTGGACAATTTAAAAATAATTCACTCTTCATTGAGTAGGGATTGAAACCACAACCATTGTGTTATGGTTAGGCAATCTTCCACCATGATAACTGAACACAGTGACCTTACAATGGTATTGCTTATTTATATCTATTGCTATTTAATTTTGCTGTATTTTCTAGTTATTATATTATATAAATACTATAATCATATTACTTGTTGCAGCTGAATGTACAAGAAGAATTGTAGCAATTGAAGGTGCTGTTAAAGCAATTTGTAGTAGATTGCTGACAGTCGACCCAAATAATAGAACTAGCAAGGACCTTGCAGAACAGTGTATAAAAGTAAGTATAATAGTACAATAATATTGTCAATTAAAATCATATTGTCAATAATATTGTGTCTGGGTGGTCCATGTCTCGATATTGTTCAATATTATTTGTTTTTGTCACTGTTTTTGTCAACTGGATGTTTGTGCTTCTTGTCCATGATTAACTATGAAGACACTGTTAATAGCGAAAACAGTGCTTCTACGGAAAAGCAATATTTGTTATAGTTTATTAAAACACGGTAAACTTATTCAGAGCTAATGAATACATCCATTGAACCATATTGCGATGAAGAAAAATAATGCACTAAAAAGCTGCTTGATATTTACAAAAAATGTAACTAAATCTCATCCTCCTGTAATTTTTAAAACCAAATTAAATTTTAAATTATTTAACTCAGTTTTTTTTCTCATCAAGTTTAATCAATTCTTTATTTCTTGATTACTGCCTCATCATTTTGCTTTTCGGCTATGAAGATCGGCTTTTATCTTTCTATCCATTTTAGATTTAACATAACATAACAAATAAAGTTACTGAGCGAAGCTGTCAGATTTTACGATGAAAAATTGTTAATAATATTGTATATGAGATTACCCGATAACATGAGCTTACCTGCACAATTATTTACAGTCATCACTTCAGTAATAAAAAGTATAACTAATATTTTAAATGATGCTGTTGTGGCACTGTGACAGGTGACAGTTCAGAGCCTCTTTTTCAATCAAGGAAATGAATTATTTTCATTTCCTCATTTTAACAAGAAGACAAAGTTGAGTTCTGTCACCAAAAATTGGACAGTGCATGGATTGGGGAATGGAATGTGTTAACACTATTTCCATGCTGTACAGTATAAAGGCAAATGTTTGCAAAGCATTTTGTTTTAACTTATTGAACATTTTTTTAAAATTTATTAAACATTTTTAAGGTGCTAGAACTTGTATGCACTCGTGAAGCTGGAGCAGTGTGGGAAGGGGGTGGCTTACCTTCAGTATTACACTTCATAACCCATCATGGAACCTCAGTACATAAGGATACCTTACACTCTGCTATGGCTGTGGTTTCCAGGTAAACATATACTTTTAATAATAATAAGCTTTCTGGGCAGCTTGTGGTGAGCTGATGGGAAGTGGCAAGCTCCATGACCTAAGGAAACATCGAGAAGGGAATTGTAATCTATTCCCCACCTCTGGCTTGTCATTATTGGCCAGCTGAGCGCAGGGGTTTTATGCCGGGAAACACGCTCACAAGTTTCTTATTACGGTGAATTCTTTTTCTTGTTATGGAGGTCAGTGTTGTGCCTGGGGCATTACCGCTCTTGGCTCAGTTTTTTGCAAAATGACTGTTCTGCCACCAGATAGCGGTCATTTTTCGTCAACTAATTTAACACCATTGTAAAGGCAGATATCCATTAGCAATCGCCTAATAGCCAGTCCATCCAAATTTGATTCCATAGACCATAATCCTACTTTAAGATTTCATATTTTTGATAGTTCCTACACATTAACCCTCGATCCTCTCTAAACGAAATCTTATATTACATATAAATTACGTACATTGATAAAAACATAACATATACTTCTACTTCTATCCATATATCAATGACAAATAATAAAATATCTTTAACCTTCAAAACATGAACTTTACATTACAATGCTATAACATTGCATTGAACCCTTATAATTACTTTATTTATTTATATATGCTTTACTGTACATCTACTAATTTGTACAAAGGTAGGAATAACATAATAACATCAGCCAAAGATTTTCTCTTTCAAAGATTACTTTTGATTTTGTTTAAACATATTGCTCTATTGGGTAAGCCTGAACGAAGGGTTACAACGAAAAATTATCGAAGGGTAGCGGTTTTCATGCATACCTTTTTTAGTACTATTATTATAATTTATATATACGGCAACACAAAAATACGAGTATGTGTTGGATAGTCCATAGATCGATTAAATGTTTTGTAGGCTATCACGATACGACCAAGAGGAGTGAAGTAGGAATGAAAAATGTTGCATAAATGAGACAGGGGCTTCGGAGAGCATAAAAGGCCGAAGACGCAAACAAAGCTAGTAAGAAATAATTTGAATTTTTCCATAGAGTATGCGGTAAAATGGAGCCAGGCGACGCTCGCGTAGGCGACGCCGTGTCCTCGCTTTCGTCGCTCCTGCGGCACAGCGACGCGCGTGTGGCCGACGCGGCTCTTCGCTGCTTCGCTTCGCTGGCTGACCGTTTTGCCCGTGCTCACGCTGATCCTGCACCGCTCGCTGAACATGGTATGTCTATGCGTATTCTAGGCTCAAAATATTTAATAAACTAGTGTTCGTTTTGCGGCTTCGCCCAAGTGTGTTCCATGATTAACGTTTTTTGGTGGTAACCCGTTTCGGCGAGTGACCGCCTCAACAGGTAATGGTCATATAACTCAATAATGCTATGGTACTTCGCAGGTTTGATTCAAGAGTTAGTTCGTCGACTAGGAGCAACAGAAAACTCTGATGACAAATGTCTTATGCCTTCTGTATCTACGACTGTCAGCTTACTGTCAACACTCTGTAGGGGCTCTGCACAAATTACACATGTTTGTATATAAATTATTAATATATTTCTGCAGGATTTGAAATTATTAAGTATAGGTTTTAAATATCTAAAAATAAAAACTATAATGTTTATGTTGTATTTGGCTGCCAAAAAAACTGCCTCCCAAACCTACTAAGCTCTTATTTCGTACGGACCAGTCGTATAGTCGTACCAGGCTTGCAATAATCTATTTGAATGAATAATATTTTGTATTTGTACAATAACCAGTGTTCGGCAGTTTTACCCGCGTGGGTTGCAACAACTTTCGTATTTTTTTTATATAATATACATGTACCATGTTATTAAAATTTTAAAAAGATTCCACACCAAGGATAGAAAAATATTTAATAAAAGCGTTATTATCATACTTTTTGAGATTGTATAAGATTTTTAGAATAGACTTGCAGAAATTATTAAAAATCTCCCTACAGAAATACTTACAACTGCTAAGTAGAACTGTAGTAAGTTAACGAGTGGTAACTGAAATTAATAACAACTGAACTCTCTTAAGGAGATAGTGTATAAATATAGAAATATATGTATATAATAACATAAGTCTGGTTCTAAGTAATATGTAAAGAAAAAAAATAATAAAATAAATTGTATAAGGTGACAATAGTACGGATTCTTGCTTACACTACAAACTTATGTTTATAGTATAAGCAAGAATATAATAAAAAAAAAACTGCTAAGTAACTTGAAGAATGCATATGAGAACTGTGAAATCCCAAAATGTGTATTGTAAAATCACGTTACGATCCATTTCATAGTTCCAAAAATCTAAGTGTGCCCACCTGGTGTTTTGTACTATGTAAATAACATGTAATATTTTTTTTTAGGATCTTGTCAGGTTGGATTTATGTTCGGCTATAGAGGCAGCAGTGCAGGCGGACGAGCGATGGTGCCTCGAATGTATGCGACTCGTCGATTTGCTATTGGTCCTCTTATGCGAAGGACGGCATGCTATACAGACGTAAGTTACATTAACGTTTAAAAAAAAAAATAATGCATTTTTGTGGCACTTCTTGATTCTTGATTGAATAAAAATGTTATATTTATTTAGCGTCTTGTTAGGATATTAGTATAGAGATAAGACATATATTAAGAAAAAGGCGTAATACTCTATTGTAACAGGGGTGCAAATCGCAACGGAGCGTCGAGCTGCAGCGGCGCAAGTGGGGCTAGTGGGGCCAGTGGGGCGAGTGGTGCGGGCGGTGAGAGCTCCGGCGGGGCGGGCACGCGAGACAAGTCGCACCGCCAGCTCATAGATTGCATCCGCGGCAAGGACACGGACGCGCTGGTGTCGGCCGTGAGCGCCGGCTCCGTGGACGTCAACTTCACGGACGACGTCGGCCAGACACTGCTCAATTGGGCTGCCGCGTTTGGCACCCGCGAGATGGTTGAATTTCTCTGCGAAAAAGGTTATTATACCTTTTACATGATATAACGTTACACCTACACTTCATACGAACACTCACACACATAATTATAATCACAGAAATTCGAATTCTAATTCTGTGTATTTTAATAATAATACTTGTTTTGCTTTGGCTGGAAACAGGTGCAGACGTAAACCGTGGTCAACGAAGTTCTTCACTTCACTATGCGGCATGCTTTGGTAGACCGGCCATCGCCAAAGTACTGCTTCGTTACGGCGCAAATGCAGACCTTCGCGATGAAGACGGCAAGACTCCATTAGATAAAGCTAGAGAAAGACACGATCAAGGTATAAATGTAACATTTTATTATTTTGTATATTGTATAAAATAGTATGAAAAGTTACTTTTAACATAATAAGATGTCATGATGATTCGCAAGGATTGGTAGTTCCAATCTACTCTGTCGTCGTTGAGTTCCACCACTCGATCTGCAGTGTGTTATAATATGTTGTGTGCTGAGGAGAACGAAGTGTTCTAACACTTAGGTCTTTCTGCTTTTGAACTGAACGTTTTACGTGCTAGTTTAACGTGACGAAAAAATATTAACCTGTGTTATAAATCATTCTATTTTTTTTGAAACAATGATCGTAATTTCAACTTTAATAAAAATATAAACATTTTCAGGTCACAGAGAAGTAGCAGCGATATTACAATGTCCTGGTGAATGGTTAGTAGTGAGTAATCAAAACTCGCCTGCTTCGTCTAACGATGAAGACTTTCCTGAAACTGGAGATAAGGAGATGGCTGCTATATATTTAGAGTAAGTAGTATATAATACGAGTGGTAGAAAAGTGTCTTCATCCGCTTAATCTTCTTATTATATAATAGTTAATTATACAAAGTTTTTGTGTGTGTAAATATGTTATTTACATGTATACGCTATATTAATGTAAAGTTCCAATTAAATTCGTTCATTACTTTTTCCGTGAAAATGAAACAAACATTCATTCTCATATATAAAAAGTAGATTTTAGCTACTCATTGGAAACTATGAACTTAGTATTCAGTTCTTTCTTTTTTAAACATTTCTAGCTGAGTGGTTCACCCACTCAGCTTAAAATGTGTGTCTTAGCTTGGAATGTCCCAACGCTTTTGTTTATTTGAGAGTATAAAATAATATGATTAGTAGATGGAATTCACAGTAACAAGTCAGATAATACCACGATTGTAAGTGTCGTTTTGGGCCATATAATTTCTTCGTGATTGTAGCGAAATTATAGCTACAAAAGTATACTTAGCTTCATAGCATAATATGTATTTTCGTTGCAGGCGCCTGGTGCCGGTGTTCTGCGCGCGCTACGTGGGCGCAGGCGGCGCGGGCGTGCGGCGCGCGTGCCTGTCGCTGGTGCGCAAGATGGTGCACTACGCGCCCGCGCCGCTGCTGCGTGCGCTGTCCGCGCCGCGCGCCGCCGCCCTGCTCACGCGCCTCGTCGCGCAGGTGCTGGACGCGCAGGTAATTAATCACCTACCTTATAAGTCGACATTTAGAAAATATATTTTAAGATATTCATATAATAAAATTGAAAATTAGAAATAATAAAAAAACAAAAAAGAGTGCGGACCAAGTGTCCGTAGTAGTGTAGTAGTAGTAGTACTAATAATAATAAAAATATAGCAAATTATAAAATATTTGGATATCATGTTAATTATATATAATTTATAATATATCAGTTAAGTAGCGACTACAATTATTAGAAAGTTTGTTAGTGATTTATTGAGACCGAGGTTTGTGCGGCCAGGGCGAGTGCTGGGGACGGCGGCCGCCGCAGCGCTACCTGCGCAGCCGCTATATACGACCGCCTGCGGTAATGTTACGATGGTGTGATCGATCCCAACAAAGGGCACATGATTATTATGTATAATAATTATATACAGTGAAAACTTCAAATAACGTTATTTGATTTAACGACATGCTCCTGCGTCAAAATCTATCTATTTTGATTGGTTTATCTGTTTTTAATAGAATGTTTATTTTTTACTTATATATTTTTAAAATTATTTTAAGTGTGATCTCTTTTTATATCTGTACAATGTATGTTTGGAGCAACTATCTTTATTTACACCATAAAACTTTAAACTTTTACTTCTTTTCCCCTAAACTAGACGATGGAAGCTGTTCTTCCATAAATTTTGCTAGCCTTCCTATAAATAATAAAAATACATAGTTCAGTATTTTCAAGAAATTCTCCCCTTTAAATTAGATAGTGGAAAGTTGTCTGAGTGTTTCTATACAGACTTTACCACTGTTAAAAACTTTTAATATTAAACCTCTACTATTATAGTTTTAATGTTATGTTCTATTTTAATGTTATTATAATAATACATTTTTATTCGTACCTTCAACAATGTACCGATATGGTAATAACCATTTGCCATTCACCTCTTCTCATCACATCCCCAGTAGATTGTCGTGGTAATTTATTTCTGGATTTGTCAATCACTTATTGAAAGAAATGAAAACCCACCATAAACATTATCGTGTAAAATGTAATGAAGACGAGGGCTTACGCTTTAAAAATCCGATCTCAATACGCTCTCTAACTTCACAAACCCTAACTCTACAAATACACAATAAAAATAATAAACACAAATATAAACCATTAAGACCAAATTCATACAACTATTATATCCTAAAAAAATAATTTTCATCTAATATATTGAAAAGATGACACCAAGTTCCTCGTACTGTTAGTAAGTAGTTATAGTTTTTGTTCCCAAACTCTATTAAAACTACACCTAAGTAAAAATCTAAGACTTAAGCTTAGTCGTTTATTACCGCCACATAGCGTATCGTGAAAAAATCATCCAATATTAATATTATTGGATAAATTTTTCACGTTATATCCATATTACGAAACTAACAAGCTACACACCTTGATTGAGACGTTGAGTTTGTGAAGTTAAATATTGTACATAGAAGAAACCTGGCTCTACATGAGATCCGATGGTTAGCACTGTATTAGTGCTAACCATCGTCTTAGCAACATTTTATATGTTATTTTTTTTGGTGAAACTTCTACCACTCAACACGCGATGTCAGAATTACTATTAAAATATTTACTAGATTCACTCTGCCTACCCTGGTGTGTGCGGGATACAGCGTGAAGCGTACTGAATATATGGATTACCATGCACGTAAAAACTGTTGTTTGGTAGTGATAGATCGCCTAAATCTTAGTCTACATATTCTTAGTTGCTCCTAAACATGCAAACAAAAGACAAATATATATTTCTTGTCTCTCTGTCATAATAAGTGGTCCTTGAGTGTTGTTGTATAGAGTTTACACTGTATTGATATCCGATTATATTTTATGAATATTACATAACATTAAACATATTGAAAATATACTCATGTACCCTAGATTTTTTGCACAATCCTAATGTGGCCCTTGATATATTTTTAAACATAAACAGATTGAATCATAACGCGTCAAATTATAAAATATCTTAAATCTAGCTATAATGTATAAATGCCATTTCTACATTATGTGTTAACAATTTTGAATAAAGGAATTATTATAAGATCAAATATTATTTTATAACTTAGATTATTTAACTTTCTTTGCATACTTCCATTTAATATGTTTTAATCTACAGTTTGTGTTTAGCTATAATATTTGTGTATAATAGTTTTTAGTTTTTGTTACTTTTTAACATTTTTCTATAAAAATAGTTTGTTCGGATGATGGAAGAATATATAAATATAAAGATCATCTTAAATAAAAACAAGCAATCATATCATATTTTCTAAACTATCACTTTATTTGTAAAATATTGTTAAAATTATTCTTTCGAACAAACTCACTATTGGTCACAAATTTTTGTAACTAATTAAATATAATGCCACATTTCTTAAAAAAATACTAATAAAACAATAATAGCCATACTAAATAATAATAGCAATACAATAATAGCGATGTAATGTTTTTTCTTATCATTTTAAAACTATTTTTATACATACTGGTTAATATAAATCACACCATCGAAATTTACCTGCATTAAATCGCCCGTCCTATTCGATTGTTTTGCTCTAGAGTTAGGATTTGTCTCAACTTATGCTTAAAAATGAAATATTGAACCAAAATACTAATGTTTTAGTGACTAAATAGTGTACTTGTGTTTTATTAATGACACACACCTATTCCTGATTCCTATGTTGAACTTCATTGAGACATGGACAGCACTAAACTTCTTACTTCTTTGTATTGTTTGTGTACAACTAAATTGAAAAATATCTTGTAATAATTAAAACTATATTTTTTTACTTGCAGGATGACGATGATGGTCACTTGACCGTTATAGGCATTGCCGAAGAGTTGATGGTGAAAGCCGCTGATATTTACTTAGAGCAATTTGCTCGTCTAGGAGTGTTCAGTAAAGTGGAAGCCCTTGCGTCGGTACCTTTGGCTCAGATATCTATCGACGGAGAAACGGTAATTGCCGCTGGTCAGTAACTTTGAATATTAGTTATTAAAAATATATTTCTTACACAACATTTTATATAAATTTATTCATTTAAATACAAGTCAGTCTGTACAGGTATCCATAACTAACTACTGACTGAATTTACTAACAACCAATTTACTTTGTTGTCAGTGGTTTTAACGAAATATAAATTAGTATTAATTTCGTTTTCGTTCATTCGTTACGTTTTCAAAGTTTAGTTTTTTAAACTAAGTAGTTGCCAAGTCACTCAGCAACAACAAAGTTAAGTAACTCAAAGTTGGTAACGAGTTGAGGATCGGGGGATTGAATTATGTACATGTAGTCGTTCTGGCAAGAAGATAAAGCGCTTTGTGGACGGTTGGTTAACTAATGTGTGACGGCAGGCACGGGTGAGGACGCAACGAACTTGGCGAGCGGCTGCGCGTACTGCTGGGGCGAGTGGTCGCTGTGCCGCGGCCGCGACGCGCTGTACGTGTGGGGCGACGCGGCTGCGCTCGAGCTCAGCACTGGCTCCAACGGCTGGTTCCGCTTCCTGCTGGACGGCAAGCTGGCCACTATGTACTCCAGCGGCTCGCCCGAGCACCAGACTGATAATACAGGTGAGCTGATATATGTGGGGTAAAGTGTGAAGTTAAAATACCAATTTTTATTCACTCTACGAAAAGAATTGAGCGGCTGGCCTAAAACTGACTTGAGGTTTTTATATTATGCACAATTGTTGTTATGTTTTCTGACGAATGACGAATTAGAGAAAATAACTTCTTCAGATTCTCGATTTTTTTCAGAAAGTGGAGATAGGAGTGATTTGGCATTAGGTTTCTACGTAGCTAGCTATATTATGTGAAATTAAGTGTGCAGCTAAATAAACAACATTTATTGAGTCTACCACTTTGAGCTCAGTTCCAGCACTCACTTCTTTCTACATAGCGACTCGAACCAACATCAGACTAGCAATGTTTACGTGATTGTATTGTTTAGCTTTATTAATTTTTCGTAATAGTAAGTGGTATTCGATTTAGATCAAAATTACAATTCCTATACTTTTTAGAAAACATAAAAATTTCAACATAGTGGGACTTGAACCTGCGTCTCTTAGAAAACCGTCCAAGCGTTCTGACCAACTAAGTCATACGTTCTCATCGGGCTACGTCGAAATTGTGTGTGGTTCCGCCAATGGAGAATCGAGGTTAATCCAGAGAAGAGTAAAGCGATACTCTTCCCTCGCGCTCTTTCAGAGCAAATCTCAACCATCTATCTATTAGATAAAGCCATTCCCTGGGAAAAAGAGGTCAAATATCTAGGTGTCACATTAGACTCTAAACTCTCCTTCAAACCCCACGTCACGAAAGCTTGCAACAAAGCTAAATTCATTCTTAATAGATTATACTATCTCATAAACAAGCGTAGTAAAATGTCACTTAGAAATAAGCTGACACTATGACTTTGAACTGGAATTGATTTACGAGCATTGCAAACGTTTAGCGAAGCGCTACTTTGAGCGCGCAGGCTGGCACGCGAATCCCCTCATCGTTAATGCGTATGATTACATCCCTAACGCACTCCCTAGACGTAGACGCCCGCGCAGCGTCCTTTTAGACTCCGATGACGCCATTACTATAGCGAATGCCCCGTATGTAGGTAGGAAACACACTACTCACACACGACACAAACACCGTCGTCGACGGAATCGACGACGAAGTCCAGCTTATTCAACGGCTCGATCGCGTCTCGGCGCGGTCGGGCCCAGCGGTTAGGCACCGTTAGCTCCCTTAGATTAGTCTAATTTGTCCCCAGTCGCGACTTCATGTCGCGGCTGGTTTGCTTAGCATAGGTGAAATCCCAGTCCGCTCGACGGCCGCAAGCCGAGGTTCGAGTCCCGCAGGGGGCGCCCTTACAGTCGTCGACTTCCTCACAGGCAGCCACTTAGTGCTTGCATTTCTTCAGGGACAGAGTACCCTCTTCCCTACCCAACCGGTGTCGCTGTAAAAGCCAATAGGGCTAACAGCATTATCCACATGTTCGAAAAAAAAAAAAAAAAACGTCGAAATTTTTATATGCTTGTGCTTATTGTGTGTTGCTAGCATCTCTGTAGGGAGATTTTTCCAAATATCCACTATTTCATTATCATTTGGCAATTTATTAAATATTTCTCTACAGTTTTATAAAGGATTTTTTATATGTGTTCTAAAGAGTATTTTTCTTTCCTAAGAGAGGATTAACACTTTAAAAATAAAAAAAATACCATTCCACGCAGGAATGAGAGCATGATTAAGAGCGATGTTGAATTTAGTAGTCTTTTATTTGTCTTATTTCATATTAATTATGGAATATATTTAATAAATAAACTTTTTTCAGAGAACCGTGGTGAATTTATTGATAAACTCCAACGAGCAAGAGCATCTGTAAAAAATTGCGTACCTCAAAGTATACTGTCTAAGCCAGGTCCGACGAAATTGATTCTTGGAAACTGGGTTTTGTCATGTAAAAGGTTAGTAACATACATGTTGAGATCACCATTATATTAATAACTTAAAACAACAACTTACGTCTGCTTTAAAATTAATATATCATATTGAAGATATAAATCTTCAAGATATAAATCTTCAATATGATGTATTAATTTTAAAGCAGACGTAAGTTGTTACGTGTACGTATCCTGCAAAGTTACACACTACGAAAGGTTGTAAATAAATGGTAATGATACTTGTCCCCATAAAAAATAACTTCGTCAATGTCATAGGCACTTTTTGATTGTGGTGTTTTTTTTTGCAGAGAAAAGGAGCTTCATATTCACAATACCGATGGACAACAGCAGACAACGATACTAAGAGAAGATTTACCTGGATTTATTTTCGAATCAAATAGAGGAACAAAACATTCATTTACTGCTGAAACATTTTTAGGTACGTAAAATATAAATCAGCTTCACGTTGTATCCACATATCGAGCCAAACGCGAATGTGGAGGCTTTGGGTGTTAAGTGGCGGAACTCTACGTCGCGCTTTGATTCGACGCCAGAGCGAAGAAATGAAAATATAAATTCAAATAAATATTTCATTACCTCCAGTGGCAATCGAACTCACAATCACTCGATATTTTTATACAGTACAGTTTGTATCCCTGCGCCACGACTGGACGGACGGACGGATGTAAGATATAAATTAATAATAATTAATCAAATTTCTTATATATTATGTAGTTAAATTATTGTCTTGTTACATTTTTCCTAAAGGTCTAGACGAACTTGGATAAAATTTTGTGTATATTGGATTCCTGGATGATTTGAAAATATAATACGATCCACTAGGCGTTGTGGTCGATGTAATGTATATTGTAATGAATGAGATGAATGAGATGAACTATAAGAAATTGCTTTCCGGGCATAATCCACTATGAAGTAATATTTCTAAATGTTTGTCATTGTCTACTAATTGTGCGAAATTCTTATAGGTCCAGAATTAGCCAGCGGATGGGCAGATCGCAGAGTACCAGTTCCTAATAATGGCAACACTACATCAGCTCGTAGTCGTCTGTCTGCTAAAACTGAAGCCCAAAAAGCACAGGTTATAACATGTATTTATAAATAAATTAGATAGTTACCTTTTACATTCATATTTTTTTACTTTCACATTGTATCCCATGTAGCGGGCAGGCAGTTGGAATCTGGTGGTAAGACACTATACTCACACTTTGAGACTTTGTCTGGTGAGTGGCGTAACTCAACGCCGTCCCTTATTTGATTACCAGAAACAGATATTTCTTTCTACCAAGTAGTAGAGGTGCGGTGACTTCTCACAATAGATTGAGATGGATTTTTATCCACAATTAATTGAACTGCATACATCTTTATGAACTAATAAATAAAGTTACAAATTCAAATTATTCTTTATTCAAATAAACTTATTATAAGCACCTTTGAATCGTCGAATGAACATATAAACAAAAAGCTACCACCGGTTCGGATGGTAGTTCTGCTGAGAAGAGCCGGCAAGAAACTCAACAGTTGCTCCTTTCAAAGTCAATGGTACAATTTATTACATTACCTGGCAGCTATCCTGCATTACATTCAATAGACATTAGTTCCATACATGTTTATCCTCTAAATATTCTTGAACAGTATAAGCTTCACTTGTTAGAATTTTTTTTACAAATATTTTAAATTTTGGAAATGGATATATTAATTTTTTTTTTATAAAGCATCACAGTTGATATTTACTACTGTCTTCCATTTCAATAGCTATAGATGGTTCGAGAATTATATAGTCTAAAATACGTACGTATGAGCTTTATATATTTCGAATGACATTTATTGAATAATATTGTTTATTATAGGCGATTGTATGTGAAAATAGACTTTACGGCTTTCCGTCCGAAATCGAGGCATTGCGTGATGAATTGCGGAACTTAACACCATAAAATAAATAACTACCCTGAATGGAAATACAACCCGCAACTATGATTAACAGACTAGATTAGCCTCTAGATTATATATCCAAGTAATAATAGAGAGGTTGTGGCCCTGGTAGGTGGGGGAACGCGCGCGCGCTCTGTACGCGCGGCACCTGGCGAGCGCAGCGGGCCGTCAACCGCGCGCGCCTGTAGCCCGCCTGCGCGCGCTACTGGCGCGGCTGCAGCGCCTCGCTGTGCAACCGACAGGTTTGAAAACATTTCGTTTTGTTAGGACATAGAATCTTAATAAAATATTAAAATATTATCTGATTTGAACACGTATGCCCATTTTCTAGCAAGTCAGATGAGCTCTATAAAAAAAATATAATATCTTCCTATATAGATCGATTGTATATGGATAAAGTGTGTTAAAAGAATATAAATGTTAAACAGAACTTTTTCTCATTAAACCTTGGCATTTGAATAGGAGATTGGCGTAACGAACTGAGAGAATCGCTGGATCAGTTACATGAGTTATTGTGTGGAGAAGAACTATTGTCAGCTTATGAACTTCAGTCCTCGGGCCTCGCACCGGCATTGTTGCAAGTGTTATCACCGCAACCAAATGGTGAATATCTATTTATTCTTTTATTAATTATGATTTGTTCTTTTTATGATTTTTTAATAATTAATTTATTTAGATTTGTATTATAACATTAAACAATAAATTGTTATAAAAATATATAATGAAAAACTGTTCACGTGTCAACGTATGTCACAATTTAAACTCCTTTTGTTACTACATTAAAATGTCTTGTTTCCTAATATTTTTCAGTATAAAAATGTTTTTTTAATGTACGTATAAGGTTTGCGCTTGATGTGTATGAGGTGGTGTATACAGATGCGGCGGGGCAGCTGTCGGAGCGCGAGTGCGTGCTGCGCGAGTGGGCGCGCTCAGCGGAGGAGGGCGGCGTGGGGGTGGCAGGGGCGGCGCTGGCGGCTCGCCTCGTGGCCGTGCTAGAGAGCGTGGAGCGCCTGCCAGTGCTGGCGCCCGCGCCTGACGCGCCCGCACACCAGCCTGCCACGCTGCATCATCTCACTAAACGTATTAGGTATGCATATGTGCTCATTGTTCTTGTTCATATTTATTGATCATGTTGCCGAGGTCAACGATTATTATAAAACCTAAATCTCAAACATTCATTAAGACTTATAGCAATTTATGTCAATTGCTTATATTTTTTTATTACAGGAATATTTTTTTATTTGATAGAAAAATATTAATGTGAATATTAAATTATTTATTAATTGACAATGCATTTTATATTCTAAAATACAGAAATTATTCATCGGTACAAATTTTATTACATCATTTTTATGTTAATAATGGCAGACTTCGAGTGGAACGAGCAAATGACGATACATCAGAGGAATCTGTCGCTAATAACAATGCAGGGCGAAATTTAAAAGTTGAAGCTCTAACGACAGTACGTCAGCTCGAGAAGTTCCTAGCCAAGTCAGTCGCTCGCCAGTGGTACGACATGGAACGGTCTACCTACCATTTTATACAGAAGATTAAATCGGAAGCACCACTGAATTTCACATATGACGTAAGTCTATGCAAATATATTTATTTTTGTTACTATGTAATATACTAGTTGATACCCATAACTTTATTCTTGTGGACTTTATGATTGTTTCATTATGCATCTTGTCACTTACAGTTCATAACACATCATAAACTTATGATGAGCATCAACAGACTTTCATCGACATCCACACATCGATTTCATCGACATTTATTTATTTATTATTGTATCATTACAACTATTTCAGTATTCAAAATATTTTATGATACAATACCCATATAATAAAAAAAGTCCAGTTTTACTGTTTTTGTGGAGTGATAATTTTTTTTCATTGCAGCATGATTTTGACGAAAACGGCGTTTTGTATTTCATTGGAAGTAATGGTGGAACCTGTGAATGGGTAAATCCAGGAGCACATGGACTAGTCAGCGTGTGGTCGTCGGACGGTCGCCAGTTACCATACGGTCGTGCTGAAGATGCCTTATCTCGGTCACCAGAACCTCTCAATTGTCACACAAATGACGATAGAAGAGCTTTTATAGCAGTAGATTTGGGTGTCCATATTGTACCTACTGCATATACGTTAAGACACGCTAGAGGATATGGACGGTCTGCTCTTAGAAATTGGTTGTTTCAAGTAAGTGAGAATTTAAGCTGTAGATAATGTTATATTAGGAAGTTATATAATTTTCAATATTGAAACTCAAAACAATTTAAATTGTTAAATGTAAATTGTTTTGAGTCTCAGTAACAAATGAAACGTAAACGTACCACAAACGAGTCTACTGAATGAAATAAATAGTGAACAAAAAAGTATAAGACTGATATTATTGTAGATGTCAATGGACGGCGTAAGCTGGAACACGCTGGTGGCGCACAGCGACGAGCAGGCGCTGCAGGAGCCGGGCAGCACGGCCACGTGGCGTGTGCGCTGCGACGCCCCTTACCGCTATCTGCGCGTACAGCAGAATGGAAAGAACGCGAGTGGCCAGAGCTGCTACTTGTCGCTATCCGGTCTTGAAATATATGGCAAGGTGTGACTTATTATATTGTGGAAATTTGTAGCTGAATTTCGGTTAAGTCTGTGAGTGTGGGGTTCTTGTAGATATTGATATAAAATTTTATCTATCTTAAACTTTAAACATATAATACATTTCGTGTATAGGTAAGCAAGCTTAACAAGCAGGATCCTCTTTGTCTATAGAAAAAACATTTTATAGTTAAAATAATTAATTATCTTTGTACCTTTTATGCCTTTAAGTCTTTTGACTCATTAATAACTTTTGTACTTCAGGTTGTTAAAGTAGTGGAGGCTCCGCCGAAACAGGTGGGCGGGTCAACCAGCGCGTCAGCAGCGAGCGCGGGGTCAGGCGCGCGCGCACGCCGCTGGTCGCGGGGCGCGCGCGGTCTGGGCGCGGGTGCGCGCGTCATGCGCGGCCCCGACTGGAAGTGGCGTGACCAGGACGGCGCACACCCCTCCATGGGCACCGTCACCTCTGACCTGCATAACGGATGGGTTGACGTTAGGTGAGTTTCACTCTTATTGCAAAGCCAGGTAGAAATTGTAGATATAGTTCGAGACGTGTGGAGTGAAATTTGTTCTACTAGAGTGAGAGAATCATTCTGCAGTAGGCATCGAAACTACAACTCGTTTGTTCCCGTCAGATTTTGATGATCTAGGAGACACCACGTTGGCCGTAAAAAGTTCTTGGGCCTATAATATAAAGAGATGAAAATGGTATGATTTAATAGATTCAGAGTACATCATTCTCTCCCTGAAAATTCTGTCAATTTTGGCAATCTAATTGGCAATCTAAAGGAGATTTGGTCAAAGTGAAGCTATCGCAAATTTCACACAGTTATCCATATCCACAGAGTGGCGATCGTTAGATCTAAACAATTTCGGTGTCCAGTGGGGAAGCCAAGGTCATACAAAGCAGGCAGTGTTACAATCCGTAAAAACCAAGCAGTAGTCGTTGAAAATATTAAACAAATGGCAAAGCAAAACGCATCGTAATCGACGAAACGAGTAAAATAAAAAAAAACATCATTAGACAAGGTGTCAATATCAATCAGCTGTCATATCTGTCATTTAATATATGATTGATTTTAATCGATTCAAAATGAATTTCTTTTTGTTTTTTTCAGTAATTTACTAATTAATTTTTGTTTATTTATCTATATATCTATATATATAAAATCGAAAGGTCACTCACTCATCACGAAATCTCAGAAACTACAAGTGCTAGGAATCTCAAATTTTGCATAGGAGTTACTTATAGGACGAAGGTGCTCGCCAAGACGGGAATTAGCAATATTCGACTTCTAAGGGGTTGTTTTTGGGGTCGAAAGTTTGTATGGAACTTCGTTACTGCAAATGCTAGGAGTCTCAAATTTTGTCATAGACGTCACTAGGACGTAGTCATGGAGACAGAAATTAATAATAACATAGTTCACGCGGGTGAAACCGCGAGCGGGCCGCTAGTATTGTTATAAATAAAGAAAGTATTGTTATTATATGCAATAATATAATGCGTTAAAATATTAAGACTTCATTAAAATGAACAAATATTTTATTTTCGTAGTACTGCAACGGATCATTGATATTGGATCCTAAACAATTTTTGTCATTTTCTCAGCTTACACATTTTTTTTTTCTGTTTATTGGTCCACAAAACAAAATACATTGACATAAAGAAAAAAATCATAAACATAGTAATTACACGTGATTGCATTTTTCTAGATGTAGACACAGCATGCATTTTAGTAAACAAAAATAGCGTAACTTATGGTAACAGTGAAAAAAAAAACTAATACACATACATATATATGTAAAAATAAAATTTTAAGTCTTAACAATTTTAAAACGTAAATACAAAGACTAATTTGACAACTTAAATAATAGTTACAACTAAAACTATATTAATTTTAAAATCTAAACAATTTCTTTTAACATACGACGTAGAGAGGATATAGACATATGATTGAAAATGTCTAACTTAAAGCATATAGCATTATATGAAGCAGTTATGCGATGTAGGGGTGAGTGGCTTAAAACATTGGTTCTAGTGAGAGGAAGGCAAAATGTTTTTCTATTTCGCAAACGACTGCTGGGCCGTGGTACACAGAAATTTAAGCGACACAAGAGGTCAGGTGAATCAATGATTCCATTAATTAACTTGTAGAGTAGAATGATATCAAGTACCTTCCTACGTGTAGAGAGGGGTGAAATTTTATAATACTCTAACCGTTTTACATAGGAATTCAACTCATGGCATTTATTATCTGAGTAAGAAATGTGATATAAGAACCTTTTTTGAACATTTTCCAATGTATTAATATGAATTTGATAGCTAGGACTCCACATCGCACTACAATACTCTAGGATATTTCGCACAAACGTATTAAATAATAGAATAGTTATATGTGGTTGCTTAAATAATTTTAATTGTCTATTGATAAAACCTGATAATTTGGAAGCTTTCCTTATTATATTTTCGAAATGTGCTCTGAAACTTAACGAGCCATCAAATGTGACACCCAGATCCCGAATGCTTGTCACTTCATGTAAAGGTAAATTATTAATAAAATATGTAACGTTTTCAACATCAACTTTACGAGAAAATTTTAAAAAGAAACATTTACTGGCATTGAGATACATTTCATTCAAATTACACCAATTACTAATAATGTTTATGTCTGCTTGTAAAATGTGCTTATCAGAGTCGTGATTAATAATTCGATAAATTTTTAAGTCATCTGCGAAAAATTTAAAACTTGATTTAATATCATTAGATAGGTCGTTTATAAATATCAAAAATAACAATGGACCAAGGTGTGACCCTTGGGGAACCCCAGAAGTTACTTTACATTGTTCTGATTTAAATCCACGGATATATACCAACTGCGAACGGTTATTTAAGTATGACTCAATCCATCTTAACAAACTGCCATGTATACCCATGTGTTCAATTTTTTTTAGTAATAAGTCATGTTTTACCATATCGAACGCTTTTCTAAAATCAGTATATATAGCATGAACGTCTTTTTGATTATCTAAACCTTCCGCGATGTTAGACACATATGAAACTAAGTTAGATGTTGTAGATCTACCAGGTAGGAAACCATGCTGGTTACAGTTTATGTATCTACGTATATGAAATAAAATATTTTTGTTGACAATTGCTTCTAATATTTTACCACAGTTTGATAACAGTGAAATAGGACGATAATTAGTCACATCGCATGCATCTTGGCCCTTATGAATAGGTGTTATATAAGCCTCTTTCCATTTAGATGGAAATATACCAGATTCTAATGACTTATTGTATATTTTAGTCAAGGGCTTATGTAGATGGAGTGCACATTTTTTTAAAAATAAAGGAGACAAACCATCAGGGCCAGGAGATTTATGTACATTAATTGATTGGAGTTGTTTCAAAACATCTACTTCATCTACAATCATTTTGCCAAATGATAGCTTATTATCCATTGTAGTATAAGATGTTCTTACTACGGATGTGGAAGTGCTTTGGCTTAGGTTATAAACACTCTGAAAATATTTGGAAAAAATATTACAAATTTTTTGTCCTCCAACCGCTTTTTCGTTATTTAGGTTCATCTCATTAGGAATCGAAGAACAATTATTCTTTTTTTCTTTGAAAATTCTCCAAAAATACAATGGATCTCGTTGCAGATGAATAGGAGCACTAATTTTAAAATTACTATAACATTCCTTTAATAATAGTTCACAACGATCTTTTAAGATAATATAACTTAAATTATCCATAGAGTTTTCATTCATTTTATACTTTCTATGATATTTGGCTTTTTCTTTGAGTGCTTTTATAAGTGACAAAGAAAACCAACTAGGGAAATTCTCATTTTGAGGCTTTCTAAGAGGGGTAAATTTATCGATAATGGGCATTAAAGTTGAATAGAACTTCTCAACCATATCGTCAACATGCAAATCTCCTTCCCAAATAGAAGTCCAATTAATTGATTCCAAAACAGAGTTCAGAGACTCATAATCACATTTTGTAAAGTTATATGACAGTATTTTATTGTATTTAAGACTGCTACCTGACGACGAATGATAAGAGATTTCCAAAGGAGGATGATGAATTTCTGATGGTATTAAAGTTACTGAAGCATGATTTATAGTAATGTAAGCGGGATCAGTGGAGAAGACCAAATCGAGCATTTTACCATTTCCATTCGAAACATTATTACATTGGTAAAGGTTATTATAAAAGATATTGTCCAAAAAGTTATTTACTATATGGTTTTCTGATGTTAAAGGAGACAAAAAACACTTACTTATATTATACTTCCACAGTAAATCACTTAAATTAAAATCACCTATTAACATTGTGGATGAATTTTTATTAAGCTCTTTCAGCACACATGAAAGATTTCGTAAAAAAGTGTCAACGTAACAATCGTTCAATAGTGGTGGGATATAGATTACGTATATATTAACAGTATTATTCTTACCTAATCTTAAAGTAATCCAGAGGTCTTCACACGAAGACTCTCTGTTAATATTGCGAATTACTTCAAACTTTTTTAATATAGCTATCATTACGCCACCGCCATCTTTTTTATGAGAACAAAATAAAGAAGAGGATCTATCTCGTCTAAATATATTATATCTGCGATCAATTAGCTCATGATCAAATACAGTTTCATTAAGCCAAGTCTCAGTCATAACTATAACATCATAATTATTAGCTAGTACATTTAGATAAAAGCTATTTACTTTCGTGCGTAAACCTCTCACGTTTTGATAATATATATTTAAATCGAATTTTGTAAATATTTATTCTCCATTAAGAGCATACATAAATTAAAACAATGTCTCTAGAAAAGTTTTGTCACACATTGTCAATTGAGCTGATTTTTGGTATTCTAAAAAGGAAAAAAAGACAAATTTTTTAGACCGTGTCTCAACTCTTGATTATTAGAACTATTATTACGTATCATCGTCGCTCCTGGGAGAATAAAGTATAATTTTGCAATGTATATGTTATCGTAAGATTTTAAAAACCGTCAGTTCACAATTTTACGCATTCACTAAACGCGAAATTGTAATCTATCGATAATTTGTGAACCGACATTGAAACACAAATGCAAAAATTATATATATTATACATTGTTACATTATGCTACATACTTGTTAATCCGTGTAATAAAATAATATTTTATTGAACTATTCCTTTTTATACGGGCTAGTGTGTAACCTATATAAGAGGACTGTACCTCAACCAATTATTGTACTTTGTGTGTATCAGGTGGGATCACGGCGGTCGAAATTCTTACCGTATGGGTGCAGAGGGTAAATTTGATTTAAAAGTGGTAAGTGGTGGCACAAGTACCGGCGGAGCGGTTACAGGCGGGACTGGAGAAGGCGCGCGCTCTTCTCGTAAAAGTCATTCTACACCAAGTCTACCTGATGCCACGGCAGATCAACAGGTATTAATGCGTATATTTAACACAATTATACAATATAATAAATAATGTTTACTGTCAGCAGAACAACGTCTGATTGTAAACGCAATGGTTATGGGTGCGATGTCTGTCTTGGTAAGACATAATGGGGTGTAGGGTTCGGGCACTTAATGTTCATCGTCTTCATGACTAAACGGGAACTAGGGAGCTGAGTGTCTTAACACTACGTTCGCCCTGTCTACCCAGTTATATGCGTGATACGCGTGGAATTAAGCAAAAATCAAGAATGCACTGTATATAAATGGTTGTTTTCACAGATGTCAGTGGCATCGACAGAGCAAGCGTCATCAGCCGACAACATATCGGAGGAAGTTGGTGGAAATATGGTTAGGCCACGTACACATGCCACTGATTTATCTGCTATTAATACATCTACACATCACATCAATACGGGTAATATTAGTAATATTTTGAAAATATATGAAAAAATTAAATCTCATTAATAACCTTTTATAAATGTACAAATTTTCATTATAAGTTAAATTTTAGATCTAGCAACTATAGTGGAATCCCTTACATTGGGCGCAGAAGGCAACAACTGCATGACAGAGTTGGGCAACACTTCATTCACCAACATGGAAATGGGACCCACAAGTATAACTGACATCACGAAACCGTATCCCGCCAAAGAACCACTACCGGACTCGGCTTCTCAACAGGTAAGATGATTAAATGTTGTAAAATGTTTTTAATTAGTTTAATTTGTGATTCATGGAAATAACATGACAAGACTTGTAAGTAGTTTTATTCGCTAACTTGTGATATGCTAGTTTTGTTTGTGCTATTGTATGGCGTTGCTGTACGTCGTATGTCGGTGAGTCGGGTCGTATGTGACGTCACTGACGCACCTGACAAGCTCACGTACAGTGGCGCCAATAGTGTGTCGTGTGTGCAAGGAGACGTCGGCACGGTGCTGGGCGGGCGACGCTATGAGAAACAGCGCCAACGCGCTGCTCTCCAGCGAGCTGCTGCCCGCCTCGCTGCTGCACACGCTGCGCAATAACGCAAACAGGCTGCATATACAGGTACTATATAAAGCATTGTAGCGATCGGTTCTGGATTGTACCTACTGTAAAGCGGCGATTACACTATACTGCTCCTATTACACTAGGCAAGGCTGGATATGACAAAGACAAATAGGGTAATGCCAGAAGGAAGAAATAGGGTGTCTTACATTCCTATATCTACTGTCCTACATGATGTAGTGCATTGTAATTAGTAGGGTGTAATCGCTGCTTTATCAATATAAATCATTGCTCTGGTTTGCCTAACATCTGTCACCGTATTTTAGATAAATGTGTGCTTTCTAGTCGATCGATGTATAAAGTGGCTACTTAATTTTTTTTTAATATTGTTTTATTTTTGTTGTGTATAGTTTTTCGATTTTGGACTTTGAATTCCCAAGTACTTTTTAAAATGGTTATGGCATAGCTTTTATGCATTTAAAATGTTTTTAAAATTTTTGAATAGCTTTGCTTTAAAATTGTATTATGGTTTTGTATTTGTTTTGTATTTAACTTGCTTAAAAATAATTCTTAATAAATCGAATTTAAAAGAAAATTTTCTCTTGTCATCAGTGTGAAGAGAATGAGGCTGGCGAGAGTCAATTCGGCGAGCACAAAAAAGACGCTCAATCTTCAGGTGCTATGAGTGCTAGTGAACCTGACCTGACACAGCAAGTTAGTAAAGTAATTTTAAAATATAAAACATTTTAATAATTTACTATAATGTAAATTTAAAATGCTTGTGTAGTTGTGGTGCAACATTGTTAAAAATATATGAATAATTTTTTATTGTACAATTATTGGTTGTTATGTTTATTTATTATTCTAAATATTTTATATACAGGGAGCAGCAAGGCTTTTGGAGTCACTGGGGGTCGGACGAGGAGCGGGAGTGGGGCGTGGAGCCGGCAGCCAGCGAGCGGCTCGATCCAATCATTCAACAGGATTATTTCCCAGGTAGGTACAATAAATATATTATATTATGTTACAAATTACTATAGTTTAGAAAAGCTATGCCATGTTTTCGTATGTGTATTTGGTGGTCCAAGATAGGGTTACTTTTACTTATAGTATGCATAAGTGATAGTTATTTGTGATAAAATGAATTTGTCGTTAAATTTTTGTTCTGATATACATATTTAATATTTTTATATACAATAAAAATTATATTACATTAGCGGACCCGGACGTGGCGTCGCCTGCTTGAACTATACGAATATTTATGAAATTATTTTCATTTATCAATAGAATTAGTAAGAAAATATAAGCCTAAATAATCAATAAAAAAGTAAAAAAAAAAAAATTAAGTTAAACGGTTTTATATTGCAGATAAATGTACTAAAAGCTAAAAAATAATTTCATGGATACAGTCAACTGAAATTAAATCGTGGGGCACGACACTTGCTACTTACCACTAGGTGGGTGAAGTCTCATGCCATGTCTTTCGATTGTAGATATTGGACGTGCCCCACGATTTTGCTACTTACCACTAGATGGGTGAAGTTTCATGCCATGTCTTTCGATTGTAGATATTGGATTGGTTAATTTACTCAGTTTTAGTTATTATGTAGTATTAGTTATCCTAGATATACTTAAATAACATTAAATAACAAGTAGCGGGCAATGTCGCGCAGGACCAAACTTTATACCAAAGCAAGAAAAGAAGAAGAGAACCAAAGTGTAGTTTAAATTAATTAAAAACAGCAAATAATTACATAAAAATTAACAATAGTTCGAAAATATATGAAAATTTATAAAACCGTCAACGTCATCTGCCCGTTCGCGTCGGTCATACTATGCCGAATTTCGAATCAGTGACATGTGACGTGAATTTTATACAGTAAACTATAATTTTAATCTAAATAAAATGCTAAAAGTGACTACTATATTTATTTTCATATGGATGAATATCAAAATATAAAAAATACATTAACAAAAAGCCAATAAATTTAACGTAAATTAATTAAAATGGTTACTTTTGATCAACCTTCAGAGATAAACATATACCATCGCGGACTCTTTTAAACATTATTTAAGGAACAATATTTTTGTTAAACATTGTTTTTATGTATCTTATAAGGTTGAGTCAGCGCACGCCATGTATGCGTTAGGCAAGTTCATTTTGGGTGACGTTTTCTTAAAACAACAAATAAACTTTACAAACCGTTGCTTAGCAACGTTCGCGTAGCGATGGTTATTATTAACATGGCAGAATAAATTGCATGTCAAATTAGAAAGTATTTTAATATATTAGTATATATGTGTAATGTAATTTTATATAGTCTATAGCACTTCTGAAGAATAGTGGATCTGGAGATCTTAGCGTTTAAATAATCAATCTCTTCCGCTTTATTAAATTAGTATAGGCAGGTTAATTAATGTTTAATTTGTATTTAGTTTGGTGCGTTTAGCGCTCTCCAGTAACTTCCCTGGGGGATTGTTGTCAGCTGCGCAAAGCTACCCTTCACTGGCGCCGAATGCTCAAAACGCACTAACACTGTCTTTATCTTCCACTACTAGTGAAAGTGAACAGGTAATAAATAACATTTCATTATAAAAAAAGACATTCACGCTGTATATAGCGGGGTAAGCAGAGGGAACGTAGTAATAAGTCCGTCCCGTAGATCCGTTTTGTACTTGTGCCTACTCATCGCCCATTTTTGGAAACGTTACATGACGAAATTAAACGTTGCGCTTTGTTTGTCAGAGCAGGAGAATTAAATCATTCCTCCCAAGTTGAGATTGAATCCATAACTATTGTGCTTATTTACAGTCCGACAATGTTCCATTGTGCCTGCGACAGTTGTGGGTTCAATTCTAACACGGGAAATGATTTCTTTCGTTTCGTCGTTCAAGTAAGAAGCCAAGACGCGACCTTGAGTTCTACTACTCTAACGCAATGTCTCGTAAATTGGGTGGTGCGGAATGGGGTGCCTTAATATAAGATTTCTTGTGTTTGTGTGTAAATTTACTACAATTTGGAGGTAGTAACGACTATAAATTTTGATTAGGTATCATTAGAAGATTTCCTTGAATCATGCCGGGCTCCAGCACTTCTTACAGAACTAGAAGATGATGATGAGGGTGACGATGCTTTAGATAGTGATAAGGAGAATGAACCTTATCAAGAGGTGGTGAGTAATTATACTTTTAATGGATTATACATAAATAGATAATTTTGGAGTCATATACCGTAGTGGCATTTTTTCTTGGAAAATGAAGTTAATGTCTTTGAATTATATAATAATTAGAAATTGTTTCTTCACTCTTACATACATGAATAGGGAGAAAGTTGACTTTTGTCAACCCTACCCATTTGCCACCGTTGTCTATAAAACTTAGATACAACTGAATATTAAAGTGTAAGGAGCCTAGTGTTAAGACATTCCGCTCCACTATACTTTTCGACGAATTCTGGAGGCGTGCGTGTTGAGTGGTTGAACCCAATGCCGCGTTTTGCCTCGATACCAGAGCGCAGAAATGGAAATATTAAACTGTCCTTAAAATATGCATAAGTTTTATAAAACTAGAATTGAACCCGCGGCTCTTGGTAATCCAAATCCAAAAAAAAATTATATACGTTTAAATTTTTTTAGTGAATAACACTTTAAAAATGTTCCGTGGTCAACAGGTGTCGCGTAACCTTCTCTCTTTGATGGAGGAAGAAGCGTTAGAGGCGGTACGCAGTGCCGGCTGCGGTGGCACGCGATCTCGAAAGCCTTGGGAAGACGATTTCGTGCTTAAACGACAGTTCTCAGCTCTAATACCAGCCTTCGACCCTCGACCGGGACGGACCAATCTTAATCAAACTGTTGGTTAGTATACATTTACTATAATACATGATCTCACAGTGTTCATTGAGAAACATTGACTGTAAACGTGACGGTTGTGGGTTCGATTACCACTTGGGGGAATACAATATTTAATGTCTTTATTTGCTCGCTTTAGCAATAATGCAAAGCACGGCGTTGAGTTCCGCCACTCAACACGCAATGCCACAAGAATTCGATGGAGTTAAATGGGAAATTGTCTTAACGGGACGCAAAGTGCCTTAACATTAGTTTCCCAGATTTGCTCTGTCTACCCCGCTTTGAGCGGAATACAGCTTGAAGCTATATACACAAGATAATGTTTCATTTTGTGAATAGATCTTGATATACCACTTAATGAAGATTCCGACGTGGATGACAATGCGGAGGCAACGACCAGTGGATCTGTTCCAGAAGCAAATGGAAATACTCCTCCACCAACAACTAAATTACCGTCTCTGCGTTTAGTGTTGAGTGCAGGAGGTGTATCTTTTCCTTTGGAACGGCCATCTTGGACTATCTATAGGGCAGTGTTGGCGCTTAATGCTCGATTACCCACACACGATACTCATAGGGATATGACTTATACGTAAGTGCATTTAAATTTAAAACGCGAATATTGTTTTTAGGTCAAAGATAAATTAATAGTGTAATAAATTAGTTAAAATATCAAAAAAATATTTTGTACATTATAAATTAGGTGTATGGTATATTAAAATATTAAATAAAATAAATCTCTTACAGTTTAACTTACAAAGAAATTGAAGGCGCGGATATCTTTGCATTATCTAGTGACAGTGAAGACGACGAACCCGGTGACCCTGGTTAGTAAACTGTTCTCTTCATTTGGATCGCCGCAATTTGCGTTGACATGCGCACAAAGTGTGACTGTAAACGCAACTGGTTGTGGGTTCGATCCCCACTCGAAGAAAGGAAATATTTAAATAATGTTATATTTTCATTTCTGCCACTCAACACGCAATGTCTTCAGAATTCGGCGGAAAGTGGGAAATGGAGTGTCTTAATGCTAGGTCCCCTCTACCTACCCTACTGTGTGCGGGATACAGCGTGAAGCTGTTTCGTAAGCTGTCATATATTACTGAAAAATATTTTTTTTGTTACTTCTTCTGACATCATAATCTTTAGTAATAGTCCTAGTTTGCATGTTTACTTTTTTTTTATTTTCCACATTTTTGTCATTTTTGGCTTTTCTTTTTTTTAATTTTGTAATATTTTTCAAGCATTTTTTTTATTGTGTTTAAAAGAGGACGGCGGTGTATGGGGCGCGGACGGCGCGGCGGGCGCGATGTTAAGCTGCTGCGTGCGCGCGCTACGGAGGCTGCGCGCGGCCGCCCCCGGCCTGCCCGCCGGCGCCTTCCTCTCCACCAAGCTCACTAACAAACTGCATCATCAACTACAGGACCCTCTTACCTTAGCCGCAGCGGCTACACCACACTGGTTGGTACACAGTGTCTATTTCAATAATAATAATAATAAAAACTTTATTCAGTTTTACAAACAACTTAGCTTAAGTAAACATAAGTTTTAGATACAAACTTAGGCTAAACAAATATAAAGAAATGTTTAAAGATTTCCTCTGTATCCGGACTAGTTGCCTGTATTCTGGTATACAGCGCCCATCCCCACAAGAAAATTTTATAATTAGCCTGTTGAAAAATTATAATTACAATTAGGGTCTAAGTGTGACGTGACCTCTCTTTGTGTATTATGAGATTGTGCCTGAGTGAGTGTGAGAGGATGTGTAATTTGATTTTTATTTATTTGTTTTGTGCATGTGTATGTTGTGTGTTTAAATTATAGCATGAAAGATTTAAGTCTTTACAACGCAGGTTTTCTGTTTCTTCGTAAGAGAGCTCATGTAAAAAATTGAACACCTTTCGTTTGCATGACTCTTTTGTTAAATGATAAACATTTAACATTTTATTTATTTTGTTATAAATGTAAGGACAATGTAAGGGAAAAAATGCTTAACAAATGAAGTTCTTAAATTGCTAGGTAAGTCACACACCATGTAACTTCGACGCTTAGTTATAACATTGGGATCAAAAGTTAACTTAGAATGTTGCTTGAGGATAACATATAGCAGATATAACTGTCTAACGCTTAATACTTCACAATACTGATAAAGTTTATAGGTAGGATATAAGCGTGGTCTAAAAGTAGCGACTTTGAGAATAGTACGTTGCGAAATCTCAAGAATATTTATAGTGGATTTCACGGCTCCACCCCAGGTTGTTATACAATAAGTGAGAAGAGACTGGCACAAGGCATAGTATATCTGTTTCATTGTTGGAAAATCAATTACATGTCGGAGATTTTTAAAAATGTAGATTAATTTTCTCATAAGATCGGATAAGCTTCTTATGTGTTCACTGAAACGAAGGTTTTCGTCTAAGATTATACCTAAATATTTAATGTTAGTTTTCCGTTCCAGAGAAGAGCACGTGCAGCCTTAAATCACATGTGTGAGCAATGATACTACGTACATTATTAAAATTGTCAGTTTTACGTATACTAAAAAACATTATATCTTTTCACTACTTACCATACACATATTAGTAAGATAATTATTATACTTAAATACTTGTTTATAAAGCTGTAATAAAATTAAATATTGCATGAAATTTCTTATTCACAACTATTTTTTAATGAAATATTATTATCTCAGGTGTCAGCAACTGAACGATTGGTGTCCATTCCTTTTCCCGCTAGAAACAAGGCAGATGTTCTTTGCGTGCACAGCTTTTGGAACATCACGCACTATTGTGTGGTTGCAAGCCCAACGTGATCGCGCACTTGATAGACAGAGGTAAAGATAATAACAAAATATACATTATAGGGAAGAGAAATAAATATCTCGTTGGTATAGGCATTTATTTGCTTCCATTTGTGCGTTATTGTTTTTGTAGCTTCACACTGTATTCCATATATAACAGAGTGGGTAGAGGGAACCTAGTGTTAAGACACTTCATCGTCCACTGTCCGCTCATGTTGTCTGAGACATTGTGTATTGATTTGTGGAACTCGAGACCGAATTTTATCTTCTTACCGGAACGAGACAATTGAAATTGAAACTATTCTCACTGAGTGCAAACCCATAATCACCGAGTTTACAGTCAGAGTAATGGTTTGTCATTGCTAGTATTTGTAATTAAAAGAAAAACAAATATGATAAAATCTTAAGAATGAATACAAATAGTTTGTAAGTGTAGAAATAACATAAATATGGATATATAAATAACAAGAATATATTATATACTAATTGTATTCTGTTATGTAGTTCTTGTCCTTATCTTCATATTATGCATGTTTGTGCATATTTTGAATTTACTTTTGACCATTATTATTTGTTTATTAGAACCGGTAATACAGTCTCCCCAAGGAGGGCCGAGTTGGAAGCAACGGAATTCCGTATGGGACGATTAAGGCATGAACGAGTGCGAGTACCTCGAAATCCAAATTTGTTACGATCTGCTATGCAGGTAAATGTTTGTTATTTATTATAATTTTTCCGAAATATAACTACGAATATGTAATTTACATTTAAAATAAAATTTTGCATCGCAGATTTTATTTTATTACATTTGGAAAAAGAATTAAAATATAATTATTTTTGTAATTCGGAATAGAACCTACAACCATCACGTGCATATGCACACACTGGTTATATAGGTCAGGAAAGTGCTCTACTTATTTTTATTTTTAATGTTAATCTATTATATATTTTTTAATGTAAGTCTTGAAATCTATAATATAATCTAAAATAACAACACACTACAACGTTATTTTTTTTACAAAGTATATCTAATATTTTTTTCAATACTGTAGAGCTAATTATGGTTTAAAAAAAGATGGATAGAAGAATAAAATAACAAATGTACTATTTGTCTGTGTAGGTGATGCAAGTGCACGCGAACCGCAAGTCAGTATTGGAGGTGGAGTTCGCGGGCGAGGAGGGCACCGGGCTCGGGCCCACGCTCGAGTTCTACGCGCTCGTGGCGGCCGAGCTGCAGCGTGCCGACCTCGCTATGTGGCTGAGCGACGCCGGCCCCGCCAGCCCCGTCTCCGCCGACCACGATCTTGCGCCGCTGCCGCTTACACTGCCCGAAGGTACCACGAATACTCTGTATACCTGCTATAGCAACGTGAGCAGATTGATTTTGTGTTAGGCCCATTCTCCACGCATCGCTGAATTTACGGGACGTTGTGTGTTGAGTGGCGAAACTCAACGCCTCGCTTTGTCCAGAGAATGTCTAACAGTATGCTAACAGTATGTATTTAATAAATTATGACGTCAAATTAACCAAACTTCTCGTAATTTGAATATTGCTAATGATCACCGTTATACATGTGTCTTCAATTTTTTCTAACATTACTAAAATATTCCACACTGAAAATGAAAACAATGTTTTAGAAAATGTAAAAAATATTGAAAACTTTCCAAATTGATTCTGGTCTCGCGCATTCAATTTTTTATACCTTTTTTAAATATATAAATTGTCTATTTGTATTATACAGAAAAACCTCAGGGCTACTACGTGATGCGTGCTGGGGGTCTGTTCCCCGCACCACTACCACAAGACTCTACTATCTGTGATAAAGTTTGCAAATATTTCTGGTTCCTAGGAGTATTTTTAGCTAAGGTAAAAGTGATTATTTAAATTAAATATTTACTAATTATTTTATCATTTATTAATATTTTATCTTTTTACCCAGGCTAGGTCGCCGTAGTCAAATATAGATAACAAACGATTCTGTATGAAACATGGCATGGCATTAAATAGTAATTATTTAAAGAAATAATCTAATCAAAATTAAATATAACTGAGTTGAAACAATTATATGTGATAATATATGACACATTCTGATAAGTGCCTGACGTGATTGACCACAGGCGCAGTGGATTTATTCAGTGGCGTAGTGAGGGGACGCAAGGGGGGTCATCATGCCCCGGACTCCGCTCATAAAGGGGCGCCAAATAGTCCGCAAAACTATTTAAACATACATATGAAATTATATTGTGTTCGTCTGGGGGGCGCTGTGACAATATTTTGCCCCGGGCGCGAGTTAAGCTCGCTACGCTGGGTTTATTCAATACTCGAATAGTTTCTGAGATTACCGCATTTAATCAAACAAATTATAATATAACTATAGGTTTATTTTGTTTTGTTTTATGTGTAGGTTCTTCAAGACGGCCGACTAGTTGACCTACCTCTGTCGGACCCATTCTTGCGTATAATGTGTGGAGATGAATTGGTTAATCAAGACTTAGAAGAAATTGATCCTATAAGGCACAGGTATGTTTTTTTCCATGATATTCATAAGGGCAGATTACATAAAAGAGTTTAAGTCGTTTTTCACTTGTTGTATAAAAATGGCTTTATTCCACGTTAAAGTTAAAAGCAAAGACATTTATATTGCCAATTTCAGTTGCGTTAGATTTTTAATATTATCACAATTTTTACATTTTTTTCAGATTTTTGTCCAATGTACTAGAAGTTGCAGAAAAATACGAAGCTATACAGCGTGATATGTCCCTATCAGAGGAGGAGCGTGATCAGGCGACAGCACGACTCACCGTAGATGGCGCTACATTCGAAGAACTAGCACTTACTATGACTCACGTGGCTTCTAATGCCCCTGCCGAGGTCGCTGTGTATCCATTGTGCGACGGTGGAGAACATATTGAGGTTTTTTTATCTTTTTTTAATAGCATCACGCTGTATTTAATTGTAAATTTTGAGAACTTTGGATTTTAATGACCGTTTTACCTACCCATATTTTTGTACCCATCACCCCCTAATCTGAAAATAATTTAATAAACATTCATATACTTTAAGCGGACGAAGCCACCCGAGTCCGCTAGTGAAAATATATAATTCCCCCGAGAGGGAATCGAACCCACGACCTCCGTAGTTTACATCCAGACTGTTACAGGTGAGCGCGTCTAGCGCGCGCGCGTATGCGGAGAGCAGCGCGCGCTGGATGGTGATGGCGGGCGTGGCGCGGCAGACGCTGGCGTTCCGGCGCGGGTTCGCGGCCGTGTTCCCGCCGCGCCGTCTGCGCGCCTTCTCGCCCGCCGAGTTGCGATTGCTGCTGTGCGGCGAACGGGGGCCCGCCTGGACGCGCGACCACCTGCTGCAGTACACCGAGCCCAAGCTGGGCTACACGCGTGACAGGTGAGCCCGTCGAGCACGCCTGGAGGACATACATAAGGCCACATTGTGTATATATTTGTATTTTATTGTATACTGTATGTATAAATATTTTTATAAAATATATAATTATTAATTACTATAATTATAAATTAATATTGTGGTCGTCGTGGCGCAGCGACGCAACGTCTATATACTGAAGAATTGAGAGATTGAATCATTTTCATTTCTTCTCGTTATGGCAACAAGACAGCGCGGCGTAGATTTCTCTCACTTGACATGCAATGTGACGTAAATTGGACGGTGCTTGGGGTATGGCCTTATGGAGTGTCTTAACTTTAGGTTCCCTCTGACTACTTTACTATGTGCAACATACAGCTAATAAACAAACAAATAAACAACTTTTGTTAAATAGTCCCGGGTTCCTCCGCCTGGTGGAAGTGCTGGTAGAGATGTCGTGGCGCGAGCGCAAAGCGTTCCTGCAGTTCGCGACTGGCTGCAGCAGCTTGCCGCCCGGCGGACTCGCCAACTTACACCCGCGACTCACAGTTGTTAGAAAGGTGTGTATTGTAACATATTTAGCATACTCATAAGTTCATATATCATACTAGCGGACGCGCGCAGCTTCGCTAGCTTATTTAGGGGTGAATTCTAGAAAACCATGAAACATGTGTTCAATTAAATACTTTTAAGAGTCTGAATTTCAAATTTTATAAAAATTGGTGCCGATTAAAAAAAATCGATACAATCTTTCAACCCCTTATTTGCACCCTTAAAACCGAAAACTATGAAAAACGCATTCAATTAAATACTTTTAAAAATCTAAATTTCAAATTTTATAAAAATCGGTGCCGATTTAAAATCCCTTCTTACGCCCAATGTTAATAACCAATCCTAATCCAAAAATTGCTACCATAGATTGAAATAGACAGAGATGGAGGTAGGCATACAGGTTAGTGATTGGATAGACATGTCGGACAGTACGAGATAGACGTTAACTGGAGATAGGAGATACATTATTAATATTGGGCGTTAGTGAATGTCCAGATTACGAAAGTAAACATCTGTCCAAATTTCACGTTTCTACGCACAGCGGTTACGGCTGTGCGTGCGTCTTACCTCAGTCAGTGAGGACAAGTCCTTTTATATATATCATATTATATTGACCTATTTTTTGCCGTCTGATTTATTTTGAATTGAAAAAAAATATTTAAAAAAAAAAGTAAATAATTTATGATATCGTAAAATGGCGTGAATAGAAACATTTTTATTTTTGATTATTAGTAGGTATTTAGTTTTATTCGATTTACTCGCGATACTCCATAAATAAATAATGACATATTTTATATTTACAGGTGGATGCAGGGGACGGTTCTTATCCCTCAGTGAACACTTGCGTACACTACCTAAAACTTCCAGAATATTCATGTAAAGAAGTGCTTCGGGAACGATTGTTGGCTGCTACCAACGAGCGAGGATTTCATCTTAATTGATATAAGGACTATGTAACAGACTTTAATTCTTGCATTAATTATTTTAAAAATACAGTTATACCTCTGTATTACGCACTATTTTTGTATTTATTATCAACTATTAAAACAACAAGTGTGCTACAATCCATTTATAATGCTTGCATAGGAACTGTCTGAATCAATGTCGTACTAAGTAGGCCCCCGACTGGCTTAAGTGTATTATATATTTTATAAATAATAGTTATAATTAGTGTTTCAAAAAACGAAATAAAACATATACAGCATTAAAAAAATACATCTAAAATACTTTATAATAGAAATATTGCTTTTTATAACATTAGCCAAGCAGTTATTTGCAATACATAAAAAATTGCACATAATGCTATAAACTGATCGTATTAGAATTTTTTTGAAAGTAAGATTTTTAGAGAATGAATTCTATAACTGAAATGAGAAGGGATGGAATAATCAATAAAATACAAGATATCTTGTCTTGTATGCTTAATTTATTGTCTTTTCTTTTGTCCAATCTGACCAATAATTATCATAGCATATATTTTTATCCGTTGTTTACATTAAATTACGTTTACGAAGACTTTTCTTATCGGTAAGTAAGTAATATAAATAGTGAACCAAAAATTTAAAAAAATATATAATTTTTACTTATCTTTTACTCATTTTAAAGCTAACCCTAATGAGGCTTTATAGACTTTCGGTTACGATCTCATTAATGGATCTAAATAAGACACATAAGAAAATTTATTCAATCATCGTGAAGGTATTTTTAAATACGATAAATAATAACATTTATATTTATGTAATAAGTTTATAATGATTTCATCGATTCATCTTCTTTTCGAAGCTGCGTTAATAATATTTTCGTAAAGACAATTGTTATAAAACATGTCTTTTGACGCAATATATTATATTTGATCTGAGAAATTTTATTCAGAATTTTTTTTTTTTTACATATATTAGTGGTGTATAACAAAACGTATTTGGTGTTTGTTATTTCCCCGTATCGTAAGTTAAATAATCATAAATTCAGATTCTATAATGTAAAGGGTTAGTGTGTAGTAAGCTTTGTGATTATATATAAAATTTACTATAAAAATTGTGGCTTCGTTTAATTTTAGATTTAAACAATATACTCGTCAATAATTACTACATAATATATTATAAGAAATTACATCTTTCTGTTCGGACATCATCATAATTATAATTATTAAATAGCACTTTTAAAATTCGAGGTGGTCGTCGCTCAGTGGCGCTGCATCGGATTGTAAACGCGACCGTTATTCATTATCAAAATTCAAACCTTTATTCCAATACCAACGAATACCGTAGGGTGTGGCTATTTTCACATGAATATGCTTCAGTAACATCAGTAGTAACACCTAACAATAGTAACATGTTTGCTTTCTTTAAAATAATGAAGGTACGGAAGGTAAAAGCATTATTAAATAACATTAAATATAGAGGTTATCATGATGCAGAGGCACAGCGTCTGCCTGTAAACGCGACGGTTGTGGCTTCGATTCTTCTTCAGGGAAGGAATTATTATAATTTCATCGCTCTGATCAAACAAGCCAAGCGCTGCGTTTTGAGCTCCGACTTGACATGCAATATTTTGAAAGATCAGCGGAAGTGGGGAACTATCCTATAACTAAAAACATATTACACTGTGATGTTGCAGGCATATCCATGTGTTAGAATATGTACCCCACGTACTATATATATGTAATTTATGACTGAACCATTGGTGTATTTTCTTCTTAAGGTGTGTAACACTTGTGTATCGCGTGTAATAATTAGTTGTATGTTCCTTATTTAAATAATTTCCTCAACTAAAAGTTGGTATTGTGATTTATAATATAAATATATATATGGATGAAATATATTTAGTTTCAATTAAATACTACTTGAGCCCTAGTATAGTTAATGAATATTGTAGTTTGTAATTCACTATTTTGTTGAAGATTGTATGAATTAAATAAGGAAAATAAAATGATGGTGTTTTATTTGTTTCTAATTTTCAAAACCTCCTTTGCAAGTTAAAGTCCAAAGCCTGGCTACGACTAATGTAACGGAAGTATAGGCTTCTTGGAAAGAAATTACAGAATAGATATATGTATAGATACATTGTACATTTTGTTTAATTAAATTGGTAGGTAATATATAAAGTCACGCTTTATTTTTGACAGAGTAGCCATATTAATCAGGGCCATCAGTAGCCATATTAATAAATCGTAAAAATGCCGCTCAGGAAGCTTGAAAAATTTAAATTATAGGCTGCTTTATTTTTACAACCAAAATATTTTTTAAGAAAAAAAAAAATCAGGATCCCGATGATGAAACTACCCTTCAAGTCTTTACCTTTTCTAATAAAAAGAGAATTATCGAAATCCGTTGGGGGGGATATTGAGTTATTCGTACATTTGTCGCGTACATGCTTAACGCAAATGTAAGACTGATTTTCTCATGGATATCCTTGTCAGAAATGGACAAAATTAAAGTGGGACTACATTGGAAGCATTAGCTTTCAAATAAAAAGAAAATCAAAATCGATTCGACCAGTTGAAAGATCTGAAGTAACAAACAATAAAAATCAATAATAAATACAGACGAATTGATAACCTCCTTCTTTTAAAGAAGTCAGTTAAATGTTATAAAATCAAATCAAATCAGCTTCACGCTGGATCCCGCACACAGCAAGGTAGGCAGAGGGAACATAGTGTTAAGACACTCCGTTGCCCACTTTCTGTCGAATTCTGGAAGCATTGCGTGTTGAGTGACGGAACTCAACGCCAAGAAATGGAAATATAAACGTAAATAAAAATTTAACTTCCTCGAGTGAGGATCGAACCCACAACCGTTGCGTTACAGCCACACCCTTGTGCCGCTGCGCCACGACGGCCTCAATGTTATGCTTCGGTATAAGCCTATTTGTTCAAAAAGGAACAATATTATTTTATTTTTTTTATATACTTATTTATGAATATGAAAATAAAAAGTGTAAAATATATAATAATATAGCACTTATCGTATTATAAAAAAAACAACTACATCTAAATAACGGTATATTTTAGTAAAAAGAGAAAAGGCTGTTTTCTACCTATTGTTTCTTTGAGAGAGCAGTTTCAGCGTCGTTACCACTCGCTTCTACGACAAAATTGCAACCTTGACGTTTAAGTTACACAAGTATTTACTAAAGAAAACAGATAGTATAAAACGCTTTCTGTCATTCCCAAAGATATCAGTCACCTGCCTTCATTCAGGAGACACAGTGGAAAGATGAGAACAATAATACTTTGTTGTGTCGCTTTAGCGGCGCTGGCGTGTGTCAGCTGCCGGGAGCTTCCTAGGGAGAAACGTTCTGCTGACTTGGAGGAGGCTGCTAGTCACCATGGAGGAAAATGGGATAAAGGAGGCGGAAAAGAACACCATGAACATCATCATCATGACCATGGTGACAAAGTACACAAAGGTTATAAGGGTCACCATCATCATGAGCATGGGAAAAAAGGTCATCATCACCACGAAGGCCACAAAGGACATCACGATGAGCATGGTGGACATAAAAAGCACCATCATCACGATGATGGTCATCATCACGAACATCACCATGGCGAAAAGGGTCATAAGGGACATGGACATCACGAAGAGGGACATTACCATAAGGGTCATTCTACTAAAGGACATCATGGTGTCCACAAACACGATGAATTTAAGAAAGAAAAACATTTCCACGATCATCATCATGAAGGTGGTCATCACGAACACCACGGAGGGCATCATGAAGAACATGGCCACAAGAAGGGTGGTGAATTCCATAAGGGTCACAAGCACGGTGGACATCATCATCACGAACATGGTAAAAAGGGTCACCATGAAAAGGGAGGACATCATCATGACCATAAGGATCATCATGATGAAGGCGGTCATCACGAGCATCATCATCATCATCATGATCATGGAAAGAAAGGCGGCCACGAGGACCACAAGCATTGGGGCTACAAGAAGGGACATAAATAAGCCAAATGTACATGTGTTATGTACAAAGTCAGTTAAGCCATTGACTAGGTATTGTTTTGAATAAGCTCACTTTTGTTAAGTTTTTGTAACTATTAATATTGACTGTGATGTTTTGTTAATAAAATGTTTAACTTTATTTTGTTTGTTTCTTAATTTTAAATCAGTTTTCATTGTCAGTAGCGGTCAGTTATAATGTTGCGGCAGAATGAAACATTTTCTTTTAAATATATAAACTAAACAATTTCATAGTATATTTGTTTCGACAACAAAGTTACATAAATCTATTGGTTGTGGTTTATTAGTAGAATTTTTTCCATCGACATCGACATCTTAAATAAATATTGAGAAAGTAGACCAGTGTCCGATATCGGCCTACTTTGACATAAACAATAAATGAGCCTTGGCTGCAATTGCAGTGGACCTTTTCCGATGTTTTCTACAGAAAACCGCCGATTGCATTTGAACTGTATTCAAACTGAAATTGATAACTTTCTCAATAAGTTAGTACCCATTTCTAAGTCAATAATTCACAGGCGCTGCCGCTGGACTGAGAAAAGTCTAGATAAATCTCGTCCGATCCTTACGGCCAAGACGCTAATGTGAGATTGCGACTCGGCATTGAAGTATAGACGATAAAGAGATACCTAAGTGAAAAATACTGCTTTTTTATTCTTAAAAAGTAAATCAGCTTCAGTTGTATACCGCACACAGCAGGGAACCTAGTGTTAAGACACTTCGTTTTTCATTTTCCTCCGAATTCTGGGGGCATTGTTTGTTTAGTGGCGGAAATCAACGGCGGAAATGAAAATATTGAATATTTCATTTCCTCGAGTGGGAATCGAACCCACAACCTGTTTCGTCACGACTGGCCTCATGTTAAATATTTATAAGACAACACAATTTTGATAACAATCAAAGTAATAATAGCCTTGGCTGAGTTGTTACGTACAATTATGTTACTTACGAGTATGTACAGTTACAAACAGTGTTTGAAACCCTTTGCTTCATCAAACTTTGGGTTAATATAATCATAAAAATAGTTAATGCCAAATAACGTTATAGTGGCGCAGTGAGACAGTCTCATTGTTAACAACGTGGTTTTGTATTGGATCCTCACTTGAGGAAATAAATCATTTTTAGTTAGGCGCTTTAGAACGACAAAGTGCGGTTCTAATTTCAAACTCTTTATTTTTTTGTTTTTTTTTGTTATTGTTTTTTTTGTTATTTAGGTTCCGTAGCTTGATAGGAAAAAATGTGACCCTTTCTTTTTTTTCTTAATTTATTTTAAAAACTACATCCACGGGCGCATAGTTGCCCGTGCCTTTTTTTATTTTAAGAAAGTTATTTTAATGTGGCGTACTTAATTTTGGGACAATTTAAACTGTATTTATATCTAGAGCTTATACTAGAGGGGTTGGATGAGACTCCTACCGACAATCTTTTTTTTTTTTTTAACATATATTATTATAGTACATTACATATCTAATTGTCTTTTATATAATTATTTTAAACATGTATATAGGTGTGGAATTTTAGATTTGGCCTGGCTTATGCAGAACCTTTGGTTTTTGGATCAGTGTCACCCTATCGTCTCTTTGTGACATTGCCCCTTTTAGGTTCGTAAAAAAAAACATACTAAAATGTGATGTGCTGTGCATCAAAAGATAAAAATGTCAAGATCGATTATCTCGAGATCGCGTACAGGTATCAAGCTATATTAGATAATCAGGTCTATCGTCCCTTGAAGCACAATAAAAAAGCTAAGCTACGAGTATTTATTTATCCATTGACTTTGTCTCATTTTGTATTAATTAGCCGTGTAATCAAAGTCATATCCCGTGGACCTACAATCATGAAATTCGGCCGAAGTGAGAATTCACAATGCAAATAAATTATAACATCTGAAAAGTAAATATTTTATAGGTATTTTATAGAGCACATTTAAATTATAAACTTATATTTGTAATTCATTTCATACAAAATGAGTGCATATAATTGAAAACTGATGTTTGCCAACTTTTTAAATTGTGCTTCCCGTTGACCAGCAATTTTGAAATTGACACGGCAGCCTCGGTGGGCGAATCCGAATCGAATTACCCGGATTTTTTAGGATAAGCAGAGGAACCTGGGAACCTACTGCTAAGACAATTCCGTTTCCCACAAAACACACCATCTTTTGAATTCTTTTTCACAGCGGAGAATGGAATGTTATAAGCTCTCTATGCCAGATAAAACGTAAAGCAGAAAATTATAAATTTAATTTAAATTAAATAAAGCATCGATTGTTGGACATTGAGTTAAAAATAATTTAAAAGTTTCTACATACAGATAGAAATACAAAGAAAATTAAATATACAACATTCATGTCTTTTATTGAATTTTTCTATTGTGCTTTATAATTAAAATATTTCTAATCTATATAATAAAAACGAATCTAAAAGTAATGAAAATTCATAGATAATAGTACAAATTATGCAATGGCAACAGAGTGTCGACGTTGATTTATCTTAAATCATTACTTCACTTACTGGTCCAAGTATATTTTCTTTAATAAATATTATGTTATATCTGGACAATAAGTAATAAATATTACGAAATTCAAGCCTTGAATAATTGAACAACAGGTGAGTCCAGGTCAAGGGTAGGTAATATAATAAAAATGATAAACAGCAAATTTCATGATTTAACTAAAAGTTTCTAATCAAATTCATATCTAAGTAATATAGTAGGTATCTATTTTAGGAGTTTTCATAATAATGTCTGCTAAATAATGATATATCAATATCGACATACATACATATATAATATTACAAAAGCAAAAAAATAATTAAATATAAGCTATATTTACAATTGCAAAAAGATATACATAAATTAAATAAATATATATATATATATATGGCATGCAATTAGGTTTAGTCAATGTATATTCTATTTTTTTCGATGTTTTGTCTCATTTGATAAAATGACTATTGCTATTCCGAGGCAATTCATCGACATCGGCAAACATAGCTATGTTTATATAGTTGTATATAACAATATTGAATATGCACAATATTTATATTTTATACCAGAAATAGTTGTACACTCTTGCGACAATGAACTATTGAGATTGTCTCGCGACGCGCTACTTGGCGGCGGTTACTCAACTCCTTATATAAAACTAGTGCGCTATCAGTAATGTCGCCAATTTCAATTACAATTGATCTGCACCGAGCCGTCTCTCGAAATTTTAAGCATGAGATTAATATTAGTCGTAGGTTTGGTCACTTTAATTGCCTTCGCTCATGCGAGACGACTTTCTTCGAAAGAAGATGAATTATCGAGTAAAGAAAAATTAATCGATCAAGAAGATGCCGCTACTGAACACAAAAAAGAAAGTAAAAATCACGAATTTAAGAAAGGCGGTGGCAAGGAGCATCATGCCCATCATGATGATGAGCATGGGGAGAAAGGTCACAAGGGCTACAAAGGTCATCATCACCATGAGGAAGGGAAGAAGGGCCATCACGATAAAGAACACCACAAAGGTGAATATGACGATCACGGCGGTCATAAAAAAGAACATCATGACGAAGATGGACATTACGATGAACATCATAAGGGTGAAAAAGGAGAAAAGGGCCACAAGTATGAAGAAAAGGGTCATTATAATAAAGGACACTCCACTAAAGGACACCACGAAATACACAAAGTTGACGAGTTTAAAAAAGATAAACATTTCTTTGACGAAGAAGGAGATTCTGGGCATGAAGAGAAACATGGTGGGTTCCACGAAGAACACGGGCACAAAAAAGGTGGTCACTTCAAGAAGGGTCATCATGATGGTGGACATCATGAACATGAGCATGGGGAAAAGGGTCACCATGAAAAAGGAGGTCACCACCATGAACATAAAGGACACAAGGACTCCGCAGGACACGATGAACACCATCATCATCATCACGATCACGCTAAAAAAGAAGGACATGATCACCACAAAAAATATGGGTACAAAAAAGGCCATTAAAGTCTTCCAAAATGCTCACGAAATAGACTTTATACTGTTCACATTGACATGGCTTGCAATATCTTACACACAATGTCTGGTCAAATATTTATTTAATAATAGCAATGTGCTATTGAAAATGGGACAATTCAAAATGACCTGAATTTACATAGCTATTATGGTAGATAATGTTATTTAATAAGTATTTAAAAACATTAAATTATAATAATAATTTATAAGAAAATAAAGCTTTTTTATCTTATTTTAAAATTATTGAACATGTCTTAAAATTATTATTCACTTTATTTTTAATTGAAATTATTGGAACAGGTAATTAAGTTGTACAGTAAAAACGTGATTAAAAAGAGCTTAATTGACTTTAATAAATGAAATGTTATAGTCTTTTGATCTCCATTGTTCAACACTGAGTAAAAAATAATTAATCAAATAGTTTCTACATACTTCTATAAGTATCTGTCTAGATATAAAAACAAAATTAAATGTTCAGCTGTAAGCAATGGTATTAAATAAATACGAAAGGTAAGGAAAGTAATATATTTTTCACAGTTAGGCGTTTATTCGAGAAAATATAACAGAAAAATATTTTTAAGACAACAATGGCCAATACGAGTATGCTGTTTTTTATGTTCGGTTTCCTGTTTGAATGATAAAAATAATATTTATATCATAATTATTAGATAAATATTTTTTTCTGTGTATACAAATAAATTCTTTCGAGCAAATACGTTATTAAACATATGAATGAGGGAGAGTCAGAAAGAACATATTACGGGTAATTTGTTAAGTCGCTACTTTTATGACTGAAACTGAGCTTAAACAGCTGAAAAAAAACTACAAATATTTAAAATATAACGAAAAAGCAGAAAGTTCAAACGTTTAACTGGAACTGTGTAAGCATTTAAATATTACGCATTTGCATGGAAAAGTAATTCGTTGCACTTACAATCGTAATCAAACGATAATAGCTCGAAGAATATGGAGGAATACAATATTTTACTTATACGAAATTCAGCATCTTTTGATAAAGACGGTAGCGTCCAAGTATCTTGTCAAAGTAAAATACATATTAAAAATTTCTACACTGTTGTTACAACTTCTGTTGTTAGAGTTTCTGTAACAATTGTCGCTAAGAAAGAACACTTATTGTCAAAGAATGCTACTCGCTTCATATTTTTTCAATATTTTTATTGCTTTACTGTAGTAAGAGCCTTTCAAAACTTTTGCACTCAATACATTGTACAAATATGTTCTTTCTTTGTGCTACTATTTTTTTTCTTTCTGAAGCATGACGGTGGTTTTGATTCCATAGTAGTGTGATTATAATTAAATCATTATTATAGACAAGATAAAATGTGGCGTTATGTTACGCCATTCAACACGTTATGTGTTGGTTTTTGGAGAAAGAGAACCACGGAGTGTTACATACGTATGTAACCAGAAATTTCATTCTACATCTGTATTCATTCGTTATCGTGTACGTGTTTTATTTAAGTTTAGATTTCTTGTTTTAATGAAAGCCTCTCGTTTTCTTAATTCGGGTGATTTTTTGGACACATAACCTATAGATAAGATGTATTCTGACGATAATGCTTTTACACTAATTAATGAGCGGGCGAGGGCTTAGCGATGTCACACCTCACACTAGATTTATGGCTTCATCTAACGTCGCGTTAAATCCTTCACCTACAGAAGCTAATGTGATATTAATCCGGGGGGATATTTTCACTAATTACATCATTCTCAGCAAAGGTAACAGTCATCAGATTTGCGATATAGTAAATGTCAGCGCTTAATACCTACGCTTTTCCTGCAAATTGCGGACAGACCAGAGGTGGATATATGAAATTAATAACCATATTCAAAGCCGAAATGATATTTAAAACCGGCCAAGACCGAGTCGCCTGTTAATGGTACCTTAGCAGCAAACAAAAAGCATACATGCGAGTATATTGCCACCACCGCCATTATATTATTATATGATATGATATGTCATTTTTACAGACTTTTTTAATAAAAATATTAATAATAAAAATCTTTCTTACTAGAATAAAATTCCAACTAGTATTACATCAATTTACCATAAACAATTACCATAGATTTATCAATAGAATGCTAATATCACATAGTAATAAGATTAAAATTATTTATATTCATTATAAACAAAGATTAAAGTTATTAGACTAAAAGGATAAGCTTCTCAATTTGACTTATCATATCTCTTAAACGAATTTCTGTTGGAAGTTTTAATTAAATTCTATAATCCCAATTTTTCTACAATTTTCCTCTCCGTATTTGAAAAGTTACAGGGAGAGTTGGCACATTTTTTTCTACTTTAGAAGCGCATAACTCACAGAGTAATGGCATAATACAAAATCTTTTATAGAAACCTCCATACCATTTAACAAAAAAATGTTTTTTTTTTTTTCATTTTTTGTTTTTGGTGGTATTTTGTGATTTTTTTGTTTTCTTTTTATTAGATACATATATCTTAAGACATACCACACTGCATGCTTTCTCGATTGTTTTTCATCCCTTAGTTTTATGCTACCTTTAATAATTTTATTTTACAAAATCATACTATATAATTTTGTAGTGGTTCATAAAATAGAGAGATTAAAAAAAATATAATCGCCATTGTTGCTGCTATAAAAACTTTTCTTTAGGTTTTTTATTATGCGATTATTTTTTGTTAAAATTATCGACTAAACGTAATATCTCTAATTAGGAGATACTTACCCTGCTGTGTGCGGGATAAAGCGTGAAGCTGATTTATTTATTTATTCATTTTATAAAAATAACAATTAAATTAGTCAAGTGTAAGCCAATAATCTCTATCTGTCTGTCTGTTCCGTACCAAATCGCGGGAGCATTTAGATGACGACTAAGTAGAAGAAAAATTAACATTGTATGAAAGAAGTCGATAATAATTCTAATTTTTGAGGATTAATGATTTAAGAGGATTTAGTATGAAATAATAGAAAAATTATATCAAAAATCAAATCAAATCAGCTTCACGCTGTATCCCACACACAGCAGGGTAGACAGAGGGAACCTAGTGTTAAGACACTCCGTTGTAATAAGTTTTACATTTTAAAGAAACAACTACTCTCTTGAACAAAAGGCAAGGATCATTACATTAAAGTATAAGGACTTACGATATAACACATAATACACATAAAAAAATACACATTTTTTTTGTATTTTAGTACAAGATAATTTGTATTCGGAGTTATTATAAAGAAAATCGATAATTAGGTGTCGATTATTGGGTGTTAATAACTCGGACTTCAATGCTGCAAGCCGAAGTCCAAAAGTCGAGTCCCGTAGGAGACGCCCTTGCCGCCGTCGACATCCTCTCAAGCAGTCACATTGTGCCTGCAAATCTTTCAGGGACCCGACACCCGGTGTCGCTGTAAAAGCCAATAGGGCTACTACCAGCATTAACTTAAGAGTGTGAAAAAAATATAGAGTTGTATTAAAATAAGTGTTTATTTACATGTCCTACTTTAACATATTTAAATTACATTCAATAACAATCGTGAAAAATATTACAACAACTATGAAAAAGGTATCAATGACCCTTTTTAAATCCCCAGTGCTTGTGATCATCGTGGCCGTCCTTTTTGCCGTGCCCGCTGTGGTGATGATGGTGCTCATGATGTCCACCCTCATCATGATGACCTTTGTGTTCATGGTGGTGACCTCCTTTCTCATGATGGCCCTTCTTACCGTGATGATGTTCGTGGTGTCCATGATGGTCATGACCTTTATGGAAATGACCACCCTTTTTGTGGCCATGTTCGTGATGATGTCCACCATAGCCTTCTTCGAAGCCGTGTTCTCCATGTTTGTCATGGAAATGTTTGTCTTTCTTGAATTCATCTATTTTATGAACACCGTGGTGACCCTTGGTAGAGTGTCCTTTATGGTAGTGCCCCTTTTCTTCAAATCCGTGGCCTTTCTCGCCTTTCTCACCGTGATGATGTTCGTGGTGGTGGCCGTCATCATGGTGGTGGTGTTTTTTATGTCCTCCGTGATGTTCATGGTGTCCTTTGTGGCCCTCGTGGTCATGGTGTCCTTTCTTGCCATGTTCATGGTGATGATGTCCTTTATATCCCTTGTGGTGTTTACCGCCGTGTTCATGATGATGGTGTCCGTGGTGTTCTTTACCTCCCCCTTTCTCGTGATGTGAAGCTGCAGCTTCGAGATCGGCAGCACGCTTTTCTCGGATATCCCGTGCACTTGTTAAAGCAATGAGGGCTATGAGGCAGCCCAATAAAGGAGCCACCTTCATGATGCTGCTTGTTGTTATTTTTACTGACACTTATTAATCTATGGATATTATTATAGTCAACAACGTTTTATAAACACTGCCGATCAATTTTCACAGTACCAATATTAGGCAATGATTGCAATAGACGGCAAGTGCTTGGCTGTACTGTATTGTCAAGGTTAACTATTTAATTTCAATTATTGTAAGATTTATTAAATATCTTTTATGCTATGACTATTTGTTCTGTGTTAGGTTTCAATACTTTCTATTATTATTAGTAGTACCAAGTGAAATAATTTATTAAATGAAAAGTTGTAATTAATCCTATTTACATTTTCACACGTTTTACGTTCATAGCAGGGTGGGTAGGCAGAGGAAATTTGGGAACCTAGTGTTAAGGCAATCCGTTCTCCACTTCCCGCCGAATTCAGGACTCAATACATAAATAATATATGTACATATATTAAATTTAAATGTATTGCCTTCTTATACGTAAAAAAATATTCACAATCTGATTTTGAGTAATTTATGATTTATATTGTCAGTTTCACGCTGTGCCCCGCACACATCAGGGTAGGCAGAGGAAACCTAGTGTTAAGACACTCCGTTCCCCACTTTCTTGCCTTTTATAAAGTCGGATGAAAATGAGAACATCTTCTTTTTTGAAGTTGGTTGAAGAGAAATACAACGATTGAGGAATTTCATTTCTTTTTATTTTAAATGTCTGTTAAAAATGTTTTATGAGAAAGAAAAAGGCTTATAAAAACACTTTCGATAGAGAAATATTGTAATGTAGATGTATGTGTCTGTTACAGTGGCGCACCCATTGACATAGGCAATCCATCGTTTTACAAGATTTATACAAGTAACGCTACATCCCCCTATTGTGTAGTTCAGTAAAAAGACAATGTTTTTCCTTGTTTATTTTGATGTTAAAACTTAAGCAAAATCTTATACTTACTTATTAATTAAATTAATAACTAATTTCTAGTTAAAGATCTTATAGAAATAAGTTTTTTTAAAATTTATTATAAATTTCACTGCTTAATATAATATACATTATACAAAGAGATACTATTTCTATCTTTTATGATAAAATTAATAAATGTATGGTGTATGGTTTTTTTATGATTGTATAAATGTATAATATACTTGTATGCATACTTTTTTAAAATAAAAAGTAGTAATTATAAAACAGGAGAGCATTGTGTGTGTGTGTGGCTCAAGATGTATCTTAATATATAGAAATAAATACTTGAGGCCAGTCATGGTGCAGGGGCGCAAAGTGTGCTGCAAAATCGACTGGTTCTGGGTTCGATCTCCACTCGAGGAAAGGAAATATTTATTTAAATTTATTTTACCATATCTTCGCTCTGGTGTTGAGGCAAAGCGCGGCGTTGAGTTCCGCCACTCAACACGCAATGCCTCCAAAATTGAGCGGAAAGTGGGGAATGGAGTGTCTTAACACTAGGTTTCCTCTGCCTACCCTGCCGGGATATGTGGGCTGATTTGATTCAATTTTAAATACTTGTATAAACATAGTAAAGGGAGGTTCACTGATTGCGTAGCTATCCTTCAATATATGTACATACGTACAGCCGCAGGACCCGCAAAGTCCGTCGTTTTGTTGATGTATGCGTCAAGAGGCTTCGTCTGCACCTTAAGGTACAGGTTTATCATAGATTTAAAGCTATGAAAAATATTTGCTATTCAATAGGAATATAAATTTGTAATAGTCAATCAACTGTAGCCTGTATCGCGTACATCCCGGCAGGGTAGTTGCTCACTTTCCGCCGAATTTGAATAAATGAAAACATTAATAAATAATAATTCGTTCCCTCGAGTAGGGATCGAACACAAACCCGTCGCGTTACAGTCGCTCTCTTGTGCCCCTGCGCCACGACGGCTTTAAATAAATAATAAATTTATTTTCTTTATTACATATATTTACTATATACGTGCTTTTGAGATTCTTTCTAATATAAAGGTAGAGGGCCAGTGTTAAAACACTCCGTTCTTCATTTTCTTTGTAATTTTATGTTGCTAACTCGGAGTATTATCATAACGTAAATGTGAAAGATTGATTTAAGCTACTTTTCTTGTTTTTTTTTAATAAAATTGGAAATAGAGATGATGTGCTTCAAGCAAGCAAATCCACGAACTATCTTATTTAATTACAAAGGTACGATTTTTAAAGAAGAATTTTTAAAATATATGCTTAATATGAAAATTGAGTTTAACCATTTTTTTATTATACTTAGTTACTATAGTATATTATACATATTAGTATACATATTATGTATTTTCAGATTTTAAAATTTTGTGATTGCCACCTTTTGTAGTTTAGATTAATGTGTGATCGATAAAGCACATATATGAGCAATACTTTAATGTATAAATTGAATAATATTTTATTTTTGTTATTTGTCTAGTATGGAAATAAATATTTTAATGAATTAATTAAAAATGATTTTATTTCTTGTAGTAAAAACATAACAAAATAAACATGTAAAATCAACAATTAACAATTTGTTAACTACTAAGCTCCACATTTTAGTGGCCAGATTTGTGTCCCCAGTGCTTGTGGTCTTCATGACCTCCCTTCTTGCCATGGTCATGATGGTGATGATGATGCTCATGGTGACCACCTTCTCCATGGTGTCCCTTATGGTGATGATGGTGTCCTCCATCTTCATGATGACCCTTCTTGCCATGATGGTGTTCGTGATGACCACCGTGTTTGTGTCCTTTATGGAAATGACCACCCTTCTTGTATCCGCCCTCATGATGATGTCCACCGTGATGGGAATGATGACCTTTTTCGCCATGGTGGTCATGGAAATGCTTGTCCTTTTTGAATTCATCATGTTTCTCAACGCCATGGTGTCCTTTTGTGTCATGTCCTTTGTGCCAGTGACCGTGCTCATCGTGACCGTGACCATGTTCTCCCTTTTCCCCATGCCCGTGATGGTGGTGATATCCTTCATCGTGATGATGATGCTTTTTGTGACCGCCATGTTCGCCGTGGTGTCCCTTGTGGCCTTCATGGTGATGATGGCCATGCTTGCCATGGTGATGTTCATGGTGCCCTTTGTGTCCTTTATGGTCATGGTCGCCGTGGTCGTGGTGATGATGTCCGTGATGTTCATGGCCGCCACCCTTATCCCAGTGATGACCTGAGGCTGCAACTTCCAGATCTGCTTCCCTCTTCTCCCGGATCTCCCTAGCGGAGACCGCGGCAATGAAGGCTACAAGCCCACATAACACTAGAAGACTTCTCATGGCTGGTAAGACAAGCTACAGTTGTTGACTGATACCTGCTTTGGTACCGATGATATTTTATACTAGTTAGCAGCTATGATTAAGAAATTTATTGTCGCTCGATAGTGTCAAGGTTGTAAAAGTAATGAACGATAGGAAAGATTTCCACTTCCAGGTATTTAACATTTTGATGACTGTATCATTAGTTATGTGACAAAGTACACCCTGAAATATAACGTGATTTATTTTGTAATACATATTGTCGATCAGGATTGAGCGGCTTAGCCGGCGTGGTCCGAGGCGGAATTGCTTTGGTTTTTCTTGTGGTACGTGATTAGTATTGCCAAGCATAATACTCGTAGTAATGAAAGAAATGAAAGTGGCTAAAATAATATATAATACCTAATATGATAGTTTATTGATTTTCAAAAATACCTATAATAGGAAATTTATAATCCTATGTAAAAAAATTCTTTATTATTACTTTTATTTTATTTTTTTATAATTATTTCAAAGCATTCAATTTATTTATATTTTTGACTTTTTTGTTAGATTTTTTGTATGAAATTAATAGATCTTCTTTCACTAGATTTAGTGATCAATTGAAGAATTTGACTGTTTTTACAACCTTTGCCTACATCTTATAAACATGTATCGTTATTGTACTTTTGTTCGTGTTTTTTTTGTGCGTAATAAAGAATATTATATTCTATGTTATTCGAATACATACTGGACACGTTATTTGGACGACACCATTTACTTAATGCAGTGAACTCAGACAGTCCAATGTTATTACAATATTAATAGAATTAATTACAAGCTGGTATTAGACTTCAAACTTTATTAGTTTTGGTATATTGAGATCTTTTATATGTTTAAAATTACGTTGGAATGAAGTCGGCTATATTCATAAGGCCATACAAATCGCGGAGCTGAGCCTCACGAATTCAGCGGAAAGTGTGTCTTAAAGGGTAACGGACTGTCTTAACACTAGATTCCCAGATTCCCCCTGCCTACCTCGCTATGTGCGGGATACAACGCAAATCATAAGCTCCATTTAATAGCAGATTGTTGTGATTTATTTGTGATCGTTTTCTTTTTTCTTAGATAAAGATAAAATGAAAAAATATATATTCCAATTTTTTTATGAAATCGCAACTTTAAAAAAAAATTTGAATACCAACCACGTTTAAGACTAAAGCTAAATTTGTCGAACTTTACCAACTGAATACTTTATTTCACTAACTATTTCTTACTTTGTGTCTTTTATTTCTGAAATCTGGAATCTTGCCATTTACCATCTAACTCTTTTTTTTGTGAATCAAAGGCCACGTATACCTCGATTTTTTAATTTCTGATTATAAGAATGAAAAAATAATATGTTTAATTTCACGCGTATTCTTAATATATTATCAGAGTAGGCAAAGTAAACCTAGAGTTATGATTCCACGCATATTACGTACGCAATTTATCTTAGAATAGATGGAAAATAAAAAAGACGATTTTAATCCTTTCATTTGTTCTATATCATCTATCCTATAACAGTCACGGGTAATTGCTACTGTCTTGCAATATCCAATTTAAAAAATACTAGGAACCCAAATGCGGCTTCCTTCGCTAAAACTTATTAATATTATGGTCAAATAATACAAAATTTATACAAAAATCGTTTATAGCCTATGCGTTATTATGATGTATAAACTATCAGATTCATTTAAATCCCTTCATTAACTTTTGCGTCAAAACGGGACGAATTATTATGTATGAGTAATAAGGATATAAGTTTAAATAGAAACTTTCATAAAATAATGCAGAAAACGCAATTTAAAGTTATTTATTTGAACAACGTAGAATCCAACATTGGAACTGCTATGATACAGCTTTTGGAGCCTTGTTTTATCATTTCCTCTTTGTGGAAATTAGCAACTACCGCAACTTGCTACAGTAAATACACAACCAGGCTAAATTATTTTCCAAGGATATGAAACATATCCATGGATACTTCAATATTAAACTTAGGTTAAACAACATGTTGTTTGTAATAGAATATTTTACATTTTCAGTGTTGGTTTATATGGCAGTACCATAACAAAATCTTTTTACATTTAAAATTTTAGAGTATATATATCATAAAATATATTATAATAAAGAATTATTATAATATATTTTATGAGAATAGAGAGATTTTGGCAGACATTTTGATTATTTCGATTTATTCTTTTTTTAGAAGTAACTAATTTTCAGTTTGATTTATAATGAGTTAGCAGTGCATGTGGCCTTATGAAGTTTTTAACATTTTCTGTTTATAAAGTGATTTTTAATTTCTATATTAATAGATTTTATAAATTGTAGGGCTTAAATTTAAAAAATTGTTAAATATACTAATTATGTTTTGAGGGGCGGAAGTATTCAATATATGCACATATAAATAAAAAAGTTTATTGTAATAAATTAGCAAATGAGTAAAATACAACCACAGTCAAAAATATCAAATCATTTCGTTAATACATGTTCAATTCAACATGTATTTTATACATAATAATCAATGACCTTTCCAATCCCAACTTTTGTGATCCTCGTGTCCTCCTTTGTCTCCATGTCCTGCGTGGTGGCCCCAGTATTCTTCGTTGCCACCTTCGTCGTGGTGGCCCTTGTGGTCATGGTGGTGACCTCCCTTTTCATGGTGCCCTTTTTGGCCGTGCTCATGTTCATTAAAACCCCCTTCGCTATGTCCCTTGTGGAAATCCCCTCCTTCCTTGTAGCTACCTTCATGATCATGGCCACCATACCCTTCTTCAAAACCAGATTCACCATGCTTATCGTGGAAATGTTTGTCTTTCTTAAATTCATCTAATTTATGAATTCCGTGATGACCTTTAGTTGAGTGTCCCTTATGGAAATGCCCTTTTTCTTCATAACTATTTCCCTTTTCACCCTTTTCTCCATGATGGTTTTCACCGTAGTACCCATCGTCATGGTGATGATGTTCTTTGTGACCTTTACTCTCTCCGAAGTTGCCTTTGTCTCCTTCATGTAATGAGTGTCCTTTTTTGCCAAAATCATATCCATGGTGTCCCTTGTATCCTTTTTCTCCGTATCCACCGTCCTCAGCGTGGTGTTCACCATGGTGGTCCCCACCATCACCTTTTTCCCATAGATTAGATGCTGAGTCGTCGAGATCTAATCCTCGTTTGTGGCGGACATCTCTTGCATATGTAACTACTATTAAGATACTTAAGATAAATACCACGCTGGTCTTCATTGTCCTGTTCTCCTGGATGCAGTGAGCTATTGCCAAATGATGCCTGTTGCTTAGTTTTCGTAACTTATATAGTATTACCAATAATACACTGTATTGCCTTTAATGTCAGGGTGAGTGCTAAAATGACGGCCACGATCAGCGTGATTGACCTAAATTATTAATAAATTAGCTTTATTGTTATCATTAAAACACTTCTTATTAGATTTTATTGTATTGATACAATTCAAAATGTTTTTATTAAAGCTACAATTTACTTTATGTCTTTGATTATTGTAGAAACATATATTTAGTGTATTTGTAAAAAAAAATATAATATAAATAATATAAAATGAAAAGCATATTTTTTTTGTTCATTTTTGCCTTCATAAATCTTCCGCTTCAAAAGAGGTAGAGAACTTCATGATACCTTTCTTTGTTCGTAAGTCTTGAGTTTGTTTCTCCCAGTAAAAATTGAACTCGGAACCATAATGTAGTTATACATTTTTATATTTTTAATAATTACGTCGAACAAAAGGTCAGAGGGAACTTGGGAACCTAGTGTTAAGACTACGTTTTCATCAAGACACTTCTATTGCCCATTTTCGGTCGAATTCTAGAGGCAATTAGCTTTTGCTTCAACGCCAGAGTAAAGAAATGAAAATATTAAATATTTGATTTCTTCGAGTAGGAATCGAACCCACGACTGATCTAAAAAGTATATTATATGACTATTTTTTTAGACTTTGACTGCTTCAAATACCTATGATATTATAAGATAACTTACATTCCAGGTTCACCTTAAACATGTAGTACCTATAATAAATATAATATTATTGAAAAGTAGTGTGTGTGTACCCATCCATATGAATTTATGTACTTTGCACAGTATTATGACTTGTTTTTTTTTTGCTTAAAATCTTTAAAACCCGCCGCATTTTTTCTTTTTGTAACTGAAACAGTTTCTTTTTTTGTTTAATCTGTGCCACAAACGAGGATTTATAGAAAAGAACAATTGAAATTAATGTGTATTAATATTGAGGGATGACACGGTGAGACATTTTCACTCGTATCAAGGCTACCTCGTGTCAAGGTGACGTTGCGAAAAAGTCGCCTTCGTTGTTTTCTACGTTTTATTTAAGTAAAATAGTTAATATCGATTCCTTACGCCACTCTTTCTGCAAGAGCGCACACGCTCTGTCCTAAGCGAGTCGGTTGCTGGCGCCGCCAGAATATAATGGCCATTGTCGTATTGTAAGTTATGAATTATTTATATATAAAGTAAACGATTTTACTTCATTATAAATTAGCAAATTGTTGTTTGTTACATTTGAAATTTTTGATTTGTATTTGATTATCGTCTTGTATGTGCTTTACTGATTTATTATTATGTAGGTAGACTGTAAACTTGATAAATTGTGTGTTCGATTAACACTTGAGGAAATTTAATGTTTAATATTTTCATTTCCTCGCTGTAGTAATGAGGCAAAGCGCGGTGTTGAGTTCCGCTACTCAACACGCAATGCCTCCAGAATTCGTTTGATTTGATTGGAAGTGCCCTAACACTAGGTTCCCACGTTCTTTGTATCTACCCTGCAGTGTTCGGGATAGAGCGTCAAACTAAAAAAAGCAAATAGCTGAACATTTTCCTTTAAATATATTTTAAATATTATAGTGGTGGCCATTATCCAACGCCGTCAATATATTTAAATGCCAATGAAAATAAAAATATAGGTAGTGTATTAAAAATATCATTGTTCTTAATACGGTGTGGGAATTAACTTAAACAGTATCGTATAGAGTCAGAAGCTATTTGACGTCGCCTCAATGGCGTTCATTTATAAGAATTTAAATTGTTAAATATCCAAGTTTGAAAAAATTTAACCTGAAATATAATAACTATTGCATTTTTATGTTATTGCTTATAATCGTTCTTTCTTATTTTAATGAATATTAAACATTTATAATATGAAAGCAGATTGATAAAGGTACTGTTATCGACGTACTGCGATCCATTCCAGCTTCAGCCAAAAATATCTGCCCAAATCTCATGACAGCCCTAAGTCAAGAGCTACCGAAATACTGTAGATGTCTACGTCTACCATATGTGACATATAAACTAAGACCGCCAAGAGCGTCCCACACAATAGCACAGCGTACGCTATCGTCGCCTTAAGAGAACACATTAAGAGATGCCTCTACTACTCTGATACCGAGGAATTCGTTATCGGCAAGGCAAATGAAGCTAAAGGTCAGCTAAAGGTCTCGTGACTAATATAGTGCAACACTATGAAGAGGTAATAAAAGAGATAAATTTAACTCTAGCTTCACCACAATCAAGACCTCCTGCCTTTCCTTCTGTGTGCGGGATACAGCGTGAAGCTGATTTGATTTTTAATTTTATAAAAAATGTAATTCTTACTGTTTGTACTAATTCAATTTTTATTTCAGATGAAGTTGATTTAAAATTCGTACAGTCAACAATATGAAAAGCAAAGCTAATCGACTTATCGTGCTTAGAATATAAAGTATCTTGTTTCCATAATATTATTCGTTTTACCCAAGTCTCATAGCGCAGTGTGCGATTCAATTTGATTAAAGCACTATTTGAGAAGACATGAAATAGTGCTTTGTTAAATATACATTGTTAAATAAACTTTACCGATGGAAATTTTGTCTATCTAAAGAATTGTCTAAAAGTTTAAAATATTCCTCTACATTTGTATTGATTGAGGACTGTTTTATTAAAGGAAATAAAAGCAACATGTCAATTTCAAAGAAGTAATAATAATGAATTTTATATATAAAAGTAAATATACTATTCATTTATATGTATATATTAAGTTTTCCTTTCCAAGTCAAGTAGTATAAGAGGGAAACGTTTGTTAGTTCTTCGAAAAGCATACCTCTAGTGAGCTTTAGATCACGAGCCATGCATTTCTCAGCTCGCTGATTCAGAAAGTACGTATAATTGATTGAAACATATCCGGCTAGAGAAAAGTTTCTTCTAAATAGGGATTGTTAACCTTTAAATGTTGTGTTTATTTATGTAATTCTTTTACGAGAAGGAAAAATATTACTACTAGAATTTCTAGTCCTCTTTGCTGTTCCCAGGTTCCGAGCTAGGTTCCCAGCTTCCTTCTGGTTACGCTGCCGGGTGCGGGATACAATGTGAAGAACAATAAAAGAATACTTTGGCTTTATATAATAGAGATCTTTTATTGTACTTATGTTAGAAGCTATTTTATTTTCAAAGTGTAATATAATGCTTTTAGATTTATACTTCATCGTAAACATGATAGAGCTATTTCAAACCGTACCTACATAGTAAATATTCGATCAGAGTTGAGGTAAAATAAAGACATCTTTCTGAAACTTTAGTTGATGTAATAAGTCTTCCGGATCTAGCTTCGCGGGCCTTTGTCCCTTGTCTGTGATAGAGAGATCCTTCGATTGATGGCACCTATTTGCATGGAATTCGAGCTTCTTGCAAATGACATTGAAGCTTGGCTTTAGTGTCATTTATTTGAATATATAAGGGTTTTATTCTTTTCCTTTTTATAATATATATCTCACTATATTATCGAATATTTCAATTAATTTTATGTTTTCGATAATGTATATTTGTTAAATTATATATATCCGGAATTCCGCGGAAAATGGGGAACGGAAATGTCTTAATGAGAACGGAGTGTCTTAACACTAGATTCTCAGGTTCCATCTAACTAACCTATATTCTATATTCTAATTTTTTTAATAACACCATTTTTATTCACAATAATTTATAAAAAAAACACTCGCACAAAATATCTAAACTAAAAAAAAGATAAGTGTTGTAACAGAACAAGTGACATCAAAAATGTATAACAAAATCTTCTCAAAACTGTAGTACATACTTAACAAGTTAGTAATTATTATTTTATTAAAATTAACTCTTCAAAGAGAAACTGTAAAATAGCATTTGAATTTAAGTCGCATTAAAAGTTTGCGTGAGCGGAGTTTGTAGTACAATGGCGACGTTGGAAAAATTATAATTACTTTAGCGAGTTGGCTTGGAATTTATAAAAGTTATTCACATAGCTTTACATCTCTCTAAATTTGATATTTCAATTTGTATTTTAAAACATGTTCATTAAAAGCCGTATATCAATTGCAACCATACACGTTTTAGCTCTCTATAAAATTGTTCATCTATACTAATATAATAAAGCGGAAGAGTTTGTTTGTTTGTTTGTTTGTTTGTTTGTTTGTTTGTTTGTTTGTTTGTTTGTTTGTTTGTTTGTTTGTTTGTTTGAACGCTAAGATCTCTGGATCTACTGGTCCGATTTTCATTGTTTTTGTTTTGTATGAAAGCTGCATTCTTCAGAAGTGCTATAGGCTATATAACATTACATTACACATATAAACTAATATATTTTAAAGTACATTCTAATTTGACATGCAATTTATTCTGCCATGTTAATAACAACCGTCGCGTCGCTACGCAACCGTTACCGCGACATTTTGATATTCATCCTTATGAATAGTCACTCTTAACATTTTATCTAGATTGAAATTATAGTTTACTGTATAGCATTCTAATAAATAATTAAGGAGATGTCACTGATTCCAAATGACCTAGCTTACGGGCAGATGACTTTGACGGTTTTATAAATTTTCATACATTTTCGAACTATTGTAAATGTTTATGTAATTATTTGCTGTTTATAATTAATTTAAGCTACACTTTGGTTCTTTTCTTATTTTATTTGATATTGCCCGCTAAAATTATCCTACTTAATAAGGAGAAATGTTTAGTTATTTCATAGAGTCGATATCTACGAGTACCTATGTTCGCACGCACGGAAAACTTTAGGTACTTTTTCTAATATTAAGAATATCCTTCAGTTATTTTTACTACTTTTGTTGATTCATTTCAATAACTTAGATATTCTAATAATACGTCTCTACTTATTATTCTTTTTGATTATTCAGCTTATATTTTCTTACTAATTCTATTGAAAACTGAAAATAATTTCATAAATATATTTAATAAATATTCTTATAGTTCAAGCAGGCGTAGCCGCGTCCGGGTCCACTAGTTGTTATATATTTTTGAATAATGTTTATTTAGTTTATGGACTTTTTAATTAGATAATTTCATATACACAAATAAACAAATATATTGATGAACTCAACCCTTTGCTTACATATTAAATTAATATTTGGTATAGAATTTGTCAGAACACGTAATTAAATAATATTTTTTATTTTAATATTACGGAATTATAATGTAATTATACTCTTCAAAGTATCCCAGAGTACGAGCAGTATAGGATACCCAATTCTAGGTAAAAATAGCTTGGTTTTCCGATATATTTATCAGCCGCTCATTTGGATTTCAGCACGTCTTCGCCCATTTTACATGTTCTCGTTCTTCTGAGTCTGTTTTTCAGGGGATTACATACCCCATCGTGCCTCTTAGACGTGTGTCTTCTATGGCCTCATATCTAAATTTGAATAAAATCACAAACAAAAATTGTCAGTTGCACAAGATAAACGCGCGCCGGCTTCTAGCTGTTCACTGGTGGACTAAATTGCTTATTATCAACATCAAAACGCATCTATACACTAGGTTCCATGCTGTGTGCGGGATACAGGGAACTTTATCTAAGGTTAATTCCGTAGCGACTTTAACAAACATGTCGGGAAACTTTAGGAGGACTCGAGGCGTTTTTCTTCTACGTAGAACACTTTTCGTGACCTGATGGTATTTCGACAAATAACGAAAGAAGTAACTTTAGTAAACGCCTCTGGCTCACAAAGACTTTGCAATTGGCTACAGCCGGCGTCGCTTTTAGTCATCAATTTTACCCTTTACTTCTAGTGAAGTACCTACGAGTATACTAACTCGTCTAGTTTACTTACTAGAGTATCAAAATAAAAAAATCCACACTTTCTTTTAGTGTGAGCTTAATTATGGGCTATTTTGTGCAATAGCTTAGAATTGTATCATACGAAAACGATTTATATATGTCGCAAAAGGCTGGCCACATGTGTATTTAAAAAAGCAAGACGTCAGTATTACCTTTAATATATATATTTTAATATATAATATATAATTTAAATAAATTATTTTTATATATTAATATATAGGTACATACATATATATGTTTGATAAACTGCCGCACTGTTTGCACTCTGCATCCGTTATGTCTGTGAACTTAGCAGAGCATTGTCCAGCAGATCAAAAAAAAAATGGAGTTCTCTTCGCATGCACCTGAGTTCTATAGTTCCTGATAGGTTTTATAAATAGTTCTGCCGTTTTTACCCCTGAAAAAGTTATGTAAAAAAATGATCTGCTGACTTCCCGTAGCAGATCATTTTTTTGCAAATAAAAATCGGGGCGAGATCTGCACTCATAGGGATGAATAAAATAGTTCCTGATAATTTTTAACAATAGTTCTGTTAATTTCACGAAGAAAAAAATTTTTAAACAGAAAAAAAGAACGTTCGTTTCGAAAATAGTTCGAAAGGTAAAGTAATTTTTAAAATTAATAAAATGATACTCAGACGCGAGAACTCTTTATTTTACAATAAAATATAAGTAGTTCTACGATATTTAGCCTGAAAGAAAACCAGAACTCTGAAAAAACTGCCAGCAGTCTATTTTAAGTCTTCATATGTAAAAGTACTAAATATTTTTTTTTGAAAGTGTTCAGACACGGGAACTCTTGGATTTCTAACAGAATATGAGTTATTCTATTATACAAAGTCAATTACAAAACTAGAACTCCTGTAAAAATGCCAGCAGAGCATAGTTGAAGATTGAATTTGTTGAAAAATATCAAATTAATTTGTTGAGATGCAAAATTATTTTTTAAAACTATTAATATCTTGCTCAGAAGCGAGAACTCTTCATTTTTCAACATAATACAGGTAGTTCTACGATATTTTGCCTGAATGAAAACCAGAACTCTGAAAAAACTGTCAGCAGAGAATAGTTGATTGTATGAAATGTAGAAAAATGACATTTGAACTCTACATATGTTAAAGTACTAAATATTTTTTTTAGAAAGTGTTCAGACACGGGAACTCTTGGATTTCTAACAGAATATGAGTTATTCTATTATACAAAGTCAATTACAAAACTAGAACTCCTGTAAAAATGCCAGCAGAGCATAGTAGAAAATTCGATTTGTTGAAAAATATCAAATTAACTTGTTGCGACGAAAAATATTTTTTAAAACTATGAATATCTTGCTCAGAAGCGAGAACTCTTCATTTTTGAACAGAATATAGGTAGTTCTACGATATTTAGCCTGAATGAAAACCAGAACTCTGAAAAAACTGCCAGCAGAGCATAGTTGATTGTATGAAATGTAGAAAAATGACATTTTAACTCTACATATGTTAAAGTACTAAATTTTTTTTTTGAAAGTGTTCAGACACGGGAACTCTTGGATTTCTAACAGAATATGAGTTATTCTATTATACAAAGTCAATTACAAAACTAGAACTCCTGTAAAAATGCCAGCAGAGCATAGTTGAAAATTCGATTTGTTGAAAAATATCAAATTAACTTGTTGCGACGAAAAATATTTTTTAAAAATATGAATATCTTGCTCAGAAGCGAGAACTCTTCATTTTTGAACAGAATATAGGTAGTTCTACGATATTTAGCCTGAATGAAAACCAGAACTCTGAAAAAACTGCCAGCAGAGCATAGTTGATTGTATGAAATGTAGAAAAATGACATTTTAACTCTACATATGTTAAAGTACTAAATTTTTTTTTGAAAGTGTTCAGACACGGGAACTCTTGGATTTCTAACAGAATATGAGTTATTCTATTATACAAAGTCAATTACAAAACTAGAACTCCTGTAAAAATGCCAGCAAAGCATAGTTGAAAATTCGATTTGTTGAAAAATATCAAATTAACTTGTTGCGACGAAAAATATTTTTTAAAAATATGAATATCTTGCTCAGAAGCGAGAACTCTTCATTTTTGAACAGAATATAGGTAGTTCTACGATATTTAGCCTGAATGAAAACCAGAACTCTGAAAAAACTGCCAGCAGAGCATAGTTGATTGTATGAAATGTAGAAAAATGACAATTTTAACTCTACATATGTTAAAGTACTAAATATTTTTTTTTGAAAGTGTTCAGACACGGGAACTCTTGGATTTCTAACAGAATATGAGTTGTTCTATTATAAAAAGCCAATTACAAAACTAGAACTCCTGGAAAAATGCCAGCAGAGCATAGTTGAAGATTGAATTTGTTGAAAAATATCAAATTAATTTGTTGAGATGCAAAAATATTTTTTAAAAATATTAATATCTTGCTCAGAAGCGAGAACTCTTCATTTTTCAACATAATACAGGTAGTTCTACGATATTTAGCCTAAAAAAAAACCAGAACTCTGAAAAAACTGCCAGCAGAGCATAGTTGATTGTATGAAATATTGAAAAATGTCCATTTCAACTCTTCATATGTAAAAGTACTAAATAATTTATTTCTGAATGTGCTCAAACACGAGAACTCTTGTATTTCTAACAGAATATGAGTTGTTCTATTATAAAAAGCCAATTACAAAACTAGAACTTCTGTAAAAATGCCAGCAGAGCATAGTAGAAAATTCAATTTGTTGAAAAATATCAAATTAACTTGTTGCGACGAAAAATATTTTTTAAAAATATGAATATCTTGCTCAGAAGCGAGAACTCTTCATTTTTCAACAGAATACAGGTAGTTCTACGATATTTAGCCTGAATAAAAACCAGAACTCTGAAAAAACTGCCAGCAGAGCATAGTTGATTGTATGAAATGTAGAAAAATGACAATTTTAACTCTACATATGTTAAAGTACTAAATATTTTTTTTTGAAAGTGTTCAGACACGGGAACTCTTGGATTTCTAACAGAATATGAGTTATTCTATTATAAAAAACCAATTACAAAACTAGAACTCCTGTAAAAATGCCAGCAGAGCATAGTAGAAAATTCGATTTGTTGAAAAATATCAAATTAACTTGTTGCGACGAAAAATATTTTTTAAAAATATTAATATCTTGCTCCGAAGCGAGAACTCTTCATTTTTCAACATAATACAGGTAGTTCTACGATATTTAGCCTAAAAAAAAACCAGAACTCTGAAAAAACTGCCAGCAGAGCATAGTTGATTGTATGAAATATTGAAAAATGTCCATTTCAACTCTTCATATGTAAAAGTACTAAATAATTTATTTCTGAATGTGCTCAAACACGAGAACTCTTGTATTTCTAACAGAATATGAGTTGTTCTATTATAAAAAGCCAATTACAAAACTAGAACTCCCGTAAAAATGCCAGCAGAGCATAGTTGAAAATTCGATTTGTTGAAAAATATCAAATTAACTTGTTGCGACGAAAAATATTTTTTAAAAATATTAATATCTTGCTCAGAAGCAAGTACTCTTCATTTTTCAACATAATACAGGTAGTTCTACGATATTTAGCCTAAAAGAAAACCAGAACTCTGAAAAAACTGCCAGCAGAGCATAGTTGATTGTATGAAATATTGAAAAATGTCCATTTCAACTCTTCATATGTAAAAGTACTAAATAATTTATTTCTGAATGTGCTCAAACACGAGAACTCTTGTATTTCTAACAGAATATGAGTTGTTCTATTATAAAAAGCCAATTACAAAACTAGAACTCCTGTAAAAATGCCAGCAGAGCATAGTTGAAAATTCGATTTGTTGAAAAATATCAAATTAACTTGTTGCGACGAAAAATATTTTTTAAAACTATGAATATCTTGCTCAGAAGCGAGAACTCTTCATTTTTGAACAGAATATAGGTAGTTCTACGATATTTAGCCTGAATGAAAACCAGAACTCTGAAAAAACTGCCAGCAGAGCATAGTTGATTGTATGAAATGTAGAAAAATGACATTTTAACTCTACATATGTTAAAGTACTAAATTTTTTTTTTTGAAAGTGTTCAGACACGGGAACTCTTGGATTTCTAACAGAATATGAGTTATTCTATTATACAAAGTCAATTACAAAACTAGAACTCCTGTAAAAATGCCAGCAGAGCATAGTTGAAGATTGAATTTGTTGAAAAATATCAAATTAATTTGTTGAGATGCAAAAATATTTTTTAAAAATATTAATATCTTGCTCAGAAGCGAGAACTCTTCATTTTTCAACATAATACAGGTAGTTCTACGATATTTTGCCTGAATGAAAACCAGAACTCTGAAAAAACTGTCAGCAGAGAATAGTTGATTGTATGAAATGTAGAAAAATGACATTTGAACTCTACATATGTTAAAGTACTAAATATTTTTTTTAGAAAGTGTTCAGACACGGGAACTCTTGGATTTCTAACAGAATATGAGTTGTTCTATTATACAAAGTCAATTACAAAACTAGAACTCCTGTAAAAATGCCAGCAGAGCATAGTAGAAAATTCGATTTGTTGAAAAATATCAAATTAACTTGTTGCGACGAAAAATATTTTTTAAAAATATGAATATCTTGCTCAGAAGCGAGAACTCTTCATTTTTCAACAGAATACAGGTAGTTCTACGATATTTAGCCTGAATGAAAACCAGAACTCTGAAAAAACTGCCAGCAGAGCATAGTTGATTGTATGAAATGTAGAAAAATGACAATTTTAACTCTACATATGTTAAAGTACTAAATATTTTTTTTTGAAAGTGTTCAGACACGGAAACTCTTAGATTTCTAACAGAATATAAGTTATTCTATTATAAAAAGCCAATTACAAAACTAGAACTCCTGTAAAAATGCCAGCAGAGCATAGTTGAAGATTGAATTTGTTGAAAAATATCAAATTAATTTGTTGAGATGCAAAAATATTTTTTAAAAATATGAATATCTTGCTCAGAAGCGAGAACTCTTCATTTTTCAACAGAATACAGGTAGTTCTACGATATTTAGCCTGAAAGAAAACCAGAACTCTGAAAAAACTGCCAGCAGAGCATAGTTTAATGTATGAAATATTGAAAAATGTCTATTTTAAGTCTTCATATGTAAAAGTACTAAATATTTTTTTTTGAAAGTGTTCAGACACGGGAACTCTTGGATTTCTAACAGAATATGTGTTATTCTATTATACAAAGTCAATTACAAAACTAGAACTCCTGTAAAAATGCCAGCAGAGCATAGTTGAAAATTCGATTTGTTGAAAAATATCCAATTAACTTGTTGCGACGAAAAATATTTGTTAAAAATATTAATATCTTGCTCAGAACCAAGAACTCGTCATTTTTCATTAGAATATAAGTAGTTCTACGATACTTAGCCTGAGCACAATATTCATTTTTTAAAAAAATATATATTCGTCTTAAATAATTAATTTGATATTTTTCGACAAATTGAATATTTAGGTATGCTCTTCTGGCATTTTTACAGGAGTTCAAGTTTTATAATTGGCTTTGTATAATAGAACTACTCATATTCTGTTAGAAATACAAGAGTTCTCGTGTTTGAGCACATTCCGAAATAAATTATTTAGTACTTTTACATATGAAGAGTTGAAATGGACATTTTTCAATATTTCATACAATCAACTATGCTCTGCTGGCAGTTTTTTCAGAGTTCTGGTTTTCTTTTAGGCTAAATATCGTAGAACTACCTGTATTATGTTGAAAAATGAAGAGTTCTCGCTTCTGAGCAAGATATTCATATTTTTAAAAAATATTTTTGCATCTCAACAAATTAATTTGATATTTTTCAACAAATTCAATCTTCAACTATGCTCTGCTGGCATTTTTACAGGAGTTCTAGTTTTGTAATTGACTTTGTATAATAGAATAACACATATTCTGTTAGAAATCCAAGAGTTCCCGTGTCTGAACACTTTCAAAAAAAAATATTTAGTACTTTTACATATGAAGACTTAAAATAGACATTTTTCAATATTTCATACATTAAACTATGCTCTGCTGGCAGTTTTTTCAGAGTTCTGGTTTTCTTTCAGGCTAAATATCGTAGAACTACCTGTATTCTGTTAAAAAATGAAGAGTTCTTGCTTCTGAGCAAGATATTCACATTTTTAAAAAATATTTTTGCATCTCAACAAATTAATTTGATATTTTTCAACAAATTCAATCTTCAACTATGCTCTGCTGGCATTTTTACAGGAGTTCTAGTTTTGTAATTGACTTTGTATAATAGAATAACTCATATTCTGTTAGAAATCCAAGAGTTCCCGTGTCTGAACACTTTCAAAAAAAAAAATTTAGTACTTTAACATATGTAGAGTTAAAATGTCATTTTTCTACATTTCATACAATCAACTATGCTCTGCTGGCAGTTTTTTCAGAGTTCTGGTTTTCATTCAGGCTAAATATCGTAGAATTACCTGTATTATGTTGAAAAATGAAGAGTTCTCGCTTCTGAGCAAGATATTAATATTTTTAAAAAATATTTTTGCATCTCAACAAATTAATTTGATATTTTTCAACAAATTCAATCTTCAACTATGCTCTGCTGGCATTTTTACAGGAGTTCTAGTTTTGTAATTGACTTTGTATAATAGAATAACTCATATTCTGTTAGAAATCCAAGAGTTCCCGTGTCTGAACACTTTCAAAAAAAAAAATTTAGTACTTTAACATATGTAGAGTTAAAATGTCATTTTTCTACATTTCATACAATCAACTATGCTCTGCTGGCAGTTTTTTCAGAGTTCTGGTTTTCATTCAGGCTAAATATCGTAGAACTACCTATATTCTGTTCAAAAATGAAGAGTTCTCGCTTCTGAGCAAGATATTCATAGTTTTAAAAAATATTTTTCGTCGCAACAAGTTAATTTGATATTTTTCAACAAATCGAATTTTCAACTATGCTCTGCTGGCATTTTTACAGGAGTTCTAGTTTTGTAATTGGCTTTTTATAATAGAACAACTCATATTCTGTTAGAAATACAAGAGTTCTCGTGTTTGAGCACATTCAGAAATAAATTATTTAGTACTTTTACATATGAAGAGTTGAAATGGACATTTTTCAATATTTCATACAATCAACTATGCTCTGCTGGCAGTTTTTTCAGAGTTCTGGTTTTCTTTTAGGCTAAATATCGTAGAACTACCTGTATTATGTTGAAAAATGAAGAGTACTTGCTTCTGAGCAAGATATTAATATTTTTAAAAAATATTTTTCGTCGCAACAAGTTAATTTGATATTTTTCAACAAATCGAATTTTCAACTATGCTCTGCTGGCATTTTTACGGGAGTTCTAGTTTTGTAATTGGCTTTTTATAATAGAATAACTCATATTCTGTTAGAAATCCAAGAGTTCCCGTGTCTGAACACTTTCAAAAAAAAATATTTAGTACTTTAACATATGTAGAGTTAAAATTGTCATTTTTCTACATTTCATACAATCAACTATGCTCTGCTGGCAGTTTTTTCAGAGTTCTGGTTTTCATTCAGGCTAAATATCGTAGAACTACCTGTATTCTGTTGAAAAATGAAGAGTTCTCGCTTCTGAGCAAGATATTCATATTTTTAAAAAATATTTTTCGTCGCAACAAGTTAATTTGATATTTTTCAACAAATCGAATTTTCTACTATGCTCTGCTGGCATTTTTACAGGAGTTCTAGTTTTGTAATTGGCTTTTTATAATAGAACAACTCATATTCTATTAGAAATACAAGAGTTCTCGTGTTTGAGCACATTCAGAAATAAATTATTTAGTACTTTTACATATGAAGAGTTGAAATGGACATTTTTCAATATTTCATACAATCAACTATGCTCTGCTGGCAGTTTTTTCAGAGTTCTGGTTTTTTTTAGGCTAAATATCGTAGAACTACCTGTATTATGTTGAAAAATGAAGAGTTCTCGCTTCTGAGCAAGATATTAATATTTTTAAAAAATATTTTTGCATCTCAACAAATTAATTTGATATTTTTCAACAAATTCAATCTTCAACTATGCTCTGCTGGCATTTTTACAGGAGTTCTAGTTTTGTAATTGACTTTGTATAATAGAATAACTCATATTCTGTTAGAAATCCAAGAGTTCCCGTGTCTGAACACTTTCAAAAAAAAATATTTAGTACTTTTACATATGAAGACTTAAAATAGACATTTTTCAATATTTCATACATTAAACTATGCTCTGCTGGCAGTTTTTTCAGAGTTCTGGTTTTCTTTCAGGCTAAATATCGTAGAACTACCTGTATTCTGTTGAAAAATGAAGAGTTCTCGCTTCTGAGCAAGATATTCATATTTTTAAAAAATATTTTTGCATCTCAACAAATTAATTTGATATTTTTCAACAAATTCAATCTTCAACTATGCTCTGCTGGCATTTTTACAGGAGTTCTAGTTTTGTAATTGGCTTTTTATAATAGAATAACTTATATTCTGTTAGAAATCTAAGAGTTTCCGTGTCTGAACACTTTCAAAAAAAAATATTTAGTACTTTAACATATGTAGAGTTAAAATTGTCATTTTTCTACATTTCATACAATCAACTATGCTCTGCTGGCAGTTTTTTCAGAGTTCTGGTTTTCATTCAGGCTAAATATCGTAGAACTACCTGTATTCTGTTGAAAAATGAAGAGTTCTCGCTTCTGAGCAAGATATTCATATTTTTAAAAAATATTTTTCGTCGCAACAAGTTAATTTGATATTTTTCAACAAATCGAATTTTCTACTATGCTCTGCTGGCATTTTTACAGGAGTTCTAGTTTTGTAATTGGCTTTGTATAATAGAATAACTCATATTCTGTTAGAAATCCAAGAGTTCCCGTGTCTGAACACTTTCTAAAAAAAATATTTAGTACTTTAACATATGTAGAGTTCAAATGTCATTTTTCTACATTTCATACAATCAACTATTCTCTGCTGACAGTTTTTTCAGAGTTCTGGTTTTCATTCAGGCAAAATATCGTAGAACTACCTGTATTATGTTGGAAAATGAAGAGTTCTCGCTTCTGAGCAAGATATTAATATTTTTAAAAAATATTTTTGCATCTCAACAAATTAATTTGATATTTTTCAACAAATTCAATTTTCAACTATGCTCTGCTGGCATTTTTACAGGAGTTCTAGTTTTGTAATTGACTTTGTATAATAGAATAACTCATATTCTGTTAGAAATCCAAGAGTTCCCGTGTCTGAACACTTTCAAAAAAAAATATTTAGTACTTTAACATATGTAGAGTTAAAATTGTCATTTTTCTACATTTCATACAATCAACTATGCTCTGCTGGCAGTTTTTTCAGAGTTCTGGCTTTCATTCAGGCTAAATATCGTAGAACTACCTATATTCTGTTCAAAAATGAAGAGTTCTCGCTTCTGAGCAAGATATTCATATTTTTAAAAAATATTTTTCGTCGCAACAAGTTAATTTGATATTTTTCAACAAATCGAATTTTCTACTATGCTCTGCTGGCATTTTTACAGGAGTTCTAGTTTTGTAATTGGCTTTTTATAATAGAATAACTTATATTCTGTTAGAAATCTAAGAGTTTCCGTGTCTGAACACTTTCAAAAAAAAATATTTAGTACTTTAACATATGTAGAGTTAAAATTGTCATTTTTCTACATTTCATACAATCAACTATGCTCTGCTGGCAGTTTTTTCAGAGTTCTGGTTTTCATTCAGGCTAAATATCGTAGAACTACCTGTATTCTGTTGAAAAATGAAGAGTTCTCGCTTCTGAGCAAGATATTCATATTTTTAAAAAATATTTTTCGTCGCAACAAGTTAATTTGATATTTTTCAACAAATCGAATTTTCTACTATGCTCTGCTGGCATTTTTACAGGAGTTCTAGTTTTGTAATTGACTTTGTATAATAGAATAACTCATATTCTGTTAGAAATCCAAGAGTTCCCGTGTCTGAACACTTTCTAAAAAAAATATTTAGTACTTTAACATATGTAGAGTTCAAATGTCATTTTTCTACATTTCATACAATCAACTATTCTCTGCTGACAGTTTTTTCAGAGTTCTGGTTTTCATTCAGGCAAAATATCGTAGAACTACCTGTATTATGTTGAAAAATGAAGAGTTCTCGCTTCTGAGCAAGATATTAATATTTTTAAAAAATATTTTTGCATCTCAACAAATTAATTTGATATTTTTCAACAAATTCAATCTTCAACTATGCTCTGCTGGCATTTTTCCAGGAGTTCTAGTTTTGTAATTGGCTTTTTATAATAGAACAACTCATATTCTGTTAGAAATCCAAGAGTTCCCGTGTCTGAACACTTTCAAAAAAAAATATTTAGTACTTTAACATATGTAGAGTTAAAATTGTCATTTTTCTACATTTCATACAATCAACTATGCTCTGCTGGCAGTTTTTTCAGAGTTCTGGTTTTCATTCAGGCTAAATATCGTAGAACTACCTATATTCTGTTCAAAAATGAAGAGTTCTCGCTTCTGAGCAAGATATTCATATTTTTAAAAAATATTTTTCGTCGCAACAAGTTAATTTGATATTTTTCAACAAATCGAATTTTCAACTATGCTTTGCTGGCATTTTTACAGGAGTTCTAGTTTTGTAATTGACTTTGTATAATAGAATAACTCATATTCTGTTAGAAATCCAAGAGTTCCCGTGTCTGAACACTTTCAAAAAAAAATTTAGTACTTTAACATATGTAGAGTTAAAATGTCATTTTTCTACATTTCATACAATCAACTATGCTCTGCTGGCAGTTTTTTCAGAGTTCTGGTTTTCATTCAGGCTAAATATCGTAGAACTACCTATATTCTGTTCAAAAATGAAGAGTTCTCGCTTCTGAGCAAGATATTCATATTTTTAAAAAATATTTTTCGTCGCAACAAGTTAATTTGATATTTTTCAACAAATCGAATTTTCAACTATGCTCTGCTGGCATTTTTACAGGAGTTCTAGTTTTGTAATTGACTTTGTATAATAGAATAACTCATATTCTGTTAGAAATCCAAGAGTTCCCGTGTCTGAACACTTTCAAAAAAAAAATTTAGTACTTTAACATATGTAGAGTTAAAATGTCATTTTTCTACATTTCATACAATCAACTATGCTCTGCTGGCAGTTTTTTCAGAGTTCTGGTTTTCATTCAGGCTAAATATCGTAGAACTACCTATATTCTGTTCAAAAATGAAGAGTTCTCGCTTCTGAGCAAGATATTCATAGTTTTAAAAAATATTTTTCGTCGCAACAAGTTAATTTGATATTTTTCAACAAATCGAATTTTCTACTATGCTCTGCTGGCATTTTTACAGGAGTTCTAGTTTTGTAATTGACTTTGTATAATAGAATAACTCATATTCTGTTAGAAATCCAAGAGTTCCCGTGTCTGAACACTTTCAAAAAAAAATATTTAGTACTTTAACATATGTAGAGTTAAAATTGTCATTTTTCTACATTTCATACAATCAACTATGCTCTGCTGGCAGTTTTTTCAGAGTTCTGGCTTTCATTCAGGCTAAATATCGTAGAACTACCTATATTCTGTTCAAAAATGAAGAGTTCTCGCTTCTGAGCAAGATATTCATATTTTTAAAAAATATTTTTCGTCGCAACAAGTTAATTTGATATTTTTCAACAAATCGAATTTTCTACTATGCTCTGCTGGCATTTTTACAGGAGTTCTAGTTTTGTAATTGGCTTTTTATAATAGAACAACTCATATTCTGTTAGAAATACAAGAGTTCTCGTGTTTGAGCATATTCAGAAATAAATTATTTAGTACTTTTACATATGAAGAGTTGAAATGGACATTTTTCAATATTTCATACAATCAACTATGCTCTGCTGGCAGTTTTTTCAGAGTTCTGGTTTTCTTTTAGGCTAAATATCGTAGAACTACCTGTATTCTGTTGAAAAATGAAGAGTTCTTGCTTCTGAGCAAGATATTAATATTTTTAAAAAATATTTTTGCATCTCAACAAATTAATTTGATATTTTTCAACAAATTCAATCTTCAACTATGCTCTGCTGGCATTTTTACAGGAGTTCTAGTTTTGTAATTGGCTTTTTATAATAGAATAACTCATATTCTGTTAGAAATCCAAGAGTTCCCGTGTCTGAACACTTTCAAAAAAAAATATTTAGTACTTTAACATATGTAGAGTTAAAATTGTCATTTTTCTACATTTCATACAATCAACTATGCTCTGCTGGCAGTTTTTTCAGAGTTCTGGTTTTCATTCAGGCTAAATATCGTAGAACTACCTGTATTCTGTTGAAAAATGAAGAGTTCTCGCTTCTGAGCAAGATATTCATATTTTTAAAAAATATTTTTCGTCGCAACAAGTTAATTTGATATTTTTCAACAAATCGAATTTTCTACTATGCTCTGCTGGCATTTTTACAGGAGTTCTAGTTTTGTAATTGGCTTTTTATAATAGAACAACTCATATTCTGTTAGAAATACAAGAGTTCTCGTGTTTGAGCACATTCAGAAATAAATTATTTAGTACTTTTACATATGAAGAGTTGAAATGGACATTTTTCAATATTTCATACAATCAACTATGCTCTGCTGGCAGTTTTTTCAGAGTTCTGGTTTTCTTTCAGGCTAAATATCGTAGAACTACTTATAATCTATTTAAAAATGAAGAGTTCTCGCGTCTGAATATCATTTTATTAATTTTAAAAATTACTTTACCTTTTGAACTATTTTCGAAACGAACGTTCTTTTTTTCTTTTTAAAAATTTTTTTCTTCGTGAAATTAACAGAACTATTGTTAAAAATTATCAGGAACTATTTTATTCATCCCTATGAGTGCAGATCTCGCCCCGATTTTTATTTGCAAAAAAATGATCTGCCAAGGGAAGTTAGCAGATCATTTTTTTACATAACTTTTTCAGGGGTAAAAACGACAGAACTATTTATAAAACCTATCAGGAACTATAGAACTCAGGTGCATGCGAAGAGAACTCCATTTTTTTTTTGATCTGCTGGACAATGCTCTGCTAAGTTCACAGACATGCATCCGTTCCACTGCTACGTAGTTTCTTCTTCTAGTTATTGTTGCTATTAATTTTTTAACAAATTCTATTTTAGATACTATTAAGGAAATACACTTTTTTAAATTGAGGCTATAATTAGTTACTAGTACGCTAAAAACAGAAGATTTCTATATTAGGTCATCTTTTTTAGAGTCCCGTATGGCGTATCTAGAGATATTTTTTGGGGACTTTAGCTTTGAACAGATATGTTCGTGTAAATGTTGTTTTTTTAATTTTTCAGGGAAAAATTTGTTGTAAGCAAAATGTGTAGGGCGGGCACCAAACTTCTTTTGTGGGCATGGACTACCCCCCTTTTTATATGTTTACAAAGAAATAATTGGGACAGGAGTAAAATGTGACAGTAGAAAATATCTTGTTGTACAGACGAGACAGAAACTGTTTTAACGAGCGCGATTCTAACGAGCAGAAACGTAAAAACTAATTCTAGGAAAAAATGAGGCGTCGACATACAACCGTTTTTAAGTAGCACTGAACTAATGACTTAGGTACTTACATGAAGTCATCAGATATATTACTGCAATTTTTTTAATAAGTTCTTTGAACTTCACGATTATTGTACATTTTAAATGAAACAATAAATATTTTAAAGTCAAAACTAATTAATAAATAATACAATAATTTAATTACTACTGCCTGCATATATTGCAAGCGTTGACGGTATAAATAAAGTATTCCAATGAGTTTCTATAACTTTCTATAGTCAATAAACATTATATCAAAATATATCAGTATATAAAATAGAGCTTTTAGAGAAATGGGAATTTGAAATAATTTTATTTGATAAACTGATATTACTCGTAATCAAAAATGCCTTTACATGATTATAAAACTATAGTTAATTATTCTTTACTTCGAACTCCATGTGAGGGGTCATCGGAATACATCTTTATCCTTTGTAATACTTTATTTATTTATTTTATTGCATTATGTAAATATCAAAGTAATTTATATTTAACGTTACCGAAATATTCAATTAACTTTTATCTGTCACTGATTCTCATGAATATTTAAATTTTTTATATACGAACGAACAAATATTGTTTTAAATTTCGCTTACGCAGTAACGGCTCTTATTCCACACACGCCGGTCTTGTTGAATTAGGATTGCTTGGCTGAAATCGAGCAAACACAATCGTAAAGTGTCCTGCGGCAGAAAATTATAAAAAAAATAAATCTTAAAATATAGGTTATGCATCTACAAATAGGTAGTACCTACTTATGTATTTTTAGCGTGCATTTTCACAAGCGTGTGACTGTAAACGCGTCAGGTTGAAGAGTTGATGCCGATTTGAGGAAATGAAATATTTAATATTTTCATATCTTCGTTCTGGTAACGAGGCAAAACGCGGCGTTGAGTTCTGCTTCCACAGTTCAGCGTTACGTGGGGAACAGAGTGTCTTAACACTAGGTTGAAAGAGTTCCCTGTTATTTATTACCCTGTGTGTGGAATACAACGTGAAGCTAAAATGTATGTATTTTTAAAATATTTTAATATAATTACAAACTTAAAGGGATGGGCATCCGGGAACACTTCGTGTTGGAACATTCAGTGCAATCAGATTACGAAATACGTCTTTCAGGCCACGCCAGAGATCTAAGCGATAAATTAATTATTAAAGTGCTATATGATAACGGTAATTAACACTTGAGTAAAGCTGAGGCTTTTTAGTATTTGCTTTATATTATGCTGTTATTTTAAAAGTAAAAAAGAAAAAAATCAAAGTTAAAGTATTAGTAAATATTTAAACGTACATTAAGCTATATACCTAAACGAAATCAGCTAATTACTCACCCGTACCCATAAAGCCACTGCAGTTTGTAGATTTAAAAGAAAATATAAGGTATTAATAAGTTAAATTTGAATACATAATTATACACAGTAAAAAGGTCGTCATAGCATCACAACATCGTCCGACTGTAAACGCGCTGGTTGTAGATTGATTCTCACTCGAGAGAATAAATTGGTGGAATATCAAAACATACCGCTGTGTCTGTCATGTCTCGAAATTGGGCGGTGCGTGGGGAACAGAGTGTCTTAACACTGGGTGCCCTATGTTTACCATGCTACATAAGTCGTGTACCGACTATATAGATAGGTACATACATATACGAGAACCGTTCAACTTGCCTATTTTGCATTTTGTAAATTACCGTAACGTCTTTATTACTCTAATAACGTACAAAACGTTGGCGGCGCGTAATATTTAGCACATAACACGTAGACTTAATTATAAAGCCAGAATGCTGCGAGACGAGTATTTAACTCGCGACGTGTTCGACGCGTAACACCGGTACCGTATACCGTGTACGCTGAAGGTGACTAATTCAATTTCAAGCAAGTGAATTGAATGTTAACGACGAGCCCAAATGAATATGTGTACCGGGATCGCCGTCTATGAGAATATTTACATACTCTGTGCTGTGAAATAAAGCTCGTGTAGATTCATTTATAATTCGATGCGCTAGATTTTTTCTACTTGAAACCTGTTGAGACTTTCTATTCAGCTTTACGCTCTCGCACACAGCCCTTATAAGATGTGGGAACCTTGTTGAGGAACACTCAGTTCCTCAATTCCGCCGAGGCCAGACATGGCGCAGGCACAGAGTGTGACTGTAAGCGCGACTGGTTGTGGGTTCGATCCCACTCAAGGAAATTAAATATTTAATATTTTCATTTCTTTGCTGGCTTTGAAATTGCAGGAAAGTAAATTGACGTAGTAATATTTAATTCGTTAAGAGAATCCTTATTCTTAACGGATTTTCAAATAAATTTTTAAATCTACCTAGATTTACCCTATACTTATTTTATTAAAAACTGAAATTCCCCTTTTCTAAGAATTACATTCCGTCACGAAACATTAAATGTAGAGTAGCTATTATTTCACCATAAAACGTAACAAGCTATTACTTTCTTTATTTAATATTCATATAGCACTTTTGTATAGATTGCTTGTCTTTAACCCTAGCGAGGCTTATATACATAATTATGTAGATAGGACAAGGGACGGCGGCTTTAACGAATTTTACCCTATCAAATATCGAAAATGATATGGGATTCAATATCCCTAAAAATTATATAATTACACAGCCATCTTGCGTGAAACTAATTTGGGGTTGTTAAGTGAGAAGGCTCGGACTTAAGTGTAATCCTCGTAAATTACACGTTTTAATTAACCATGAAGTAAATGTATGGTAATATTTTTTAAAATAAGAATGTAAAGAGTCTATCCTATGAAGTGCAGAGGGTATTGATATAAATGAAATCAAAAATCTGATTTAAATTAATTAAAAAATATAAAGTACAGCCCTACCTACATTTAAGTTACGTTATTATTATTTTTATTTATTCACTTGACGTAAGGAGGATAAAGATAGTTCAGAATACATCCCTTAGTAATCTACTTATACGTTTATGAAAACCACTCGAGAAAATATTAAAGGCATTGTGATTTCATCATAAGGAGCAAGCAAAGAGTACCAGGAAGCATAATAAAATCCTCTCGAATAAATGCTTACGTCATTTCCTCGAATGGAATCTCCATCTCTATTTCATTGAGTAAGTAACATTATAAATTTAAAAATTATACTGTTTGGAGGTTCTTTTTTACCGTGTATGTCTAAAATATATACAATTAACCTTTTGTAGTGAAATGGGTGCCCAAATTCTTCTTAAAATGAAAAGACGATTATATTAATTATAGTAGGTATATATAGGTTATATACACATACAATAAATAATTGGTATTTGATAATTTCATATGGCAAATTGTATGTTTTTGCTGATTACAGATAATTATATTTTATTGACGCTGTCAAGTCACAATGTTCAATTACCACTAGGGAGAATGAAATATTCAATATTTCTCGTTCTGGCTCTGGTACGAGACAAAGCGCGGTGTTCAGTTCCGCCACTCAATACACAATATCTCGAAAATTATGTAGAAAATGAGGACAGGGGTGTCTTAACACTTGGTTGATCTATCCACACTCTTATGTGTGGGATGCGGATATAGCGTGAAGTGAAAAAATTATAAGTAAATTAAGTAAATTGGCGAGGTTACTATTAAACTTTGGCAGACATTTTAATCATTTTAGAGAAACTATAATGAAGTCTACAGTATAACAAAAGTTTACAGCCTTTTATCTTTTTAATCTATATCTAGATATCAGTATAAAATGTATCTTTAAACTTTATTGTCTTGATTTAAATTAAAAACAAAGCTCATGCCCAAATTTGAAAGAAAACAGTCCATTGATAGCGTTGTAAATATTGCCCCACGAATTGTTTCGTGAAACAAAAGGCAGTTGAGCTTCATTATCCCTTGTCTGCTAGGTTGTATATCTGAGCGAGTAGAGCTATAGATTTACTAAATTCTTACCTTTACGTTAAATAATTTCATGTATTTTTTCAGCTTCACGCTGTATTCCACTTATAGTAGGGTAGGCAAAGGGAAACTAGTGTTAAGACACTCTTCGACGTCCCCCACATTCCGCCGAATTTTCGAGGTATTACGTGTTGAGTAGCAAAATTCAACGCCAAGCTTTTGCCATGACAGCGAAAAATGAAAATATTATAAAATAATAATTCATTCCCCCGAGTGGGAATCGAACCCACAATCGTCGCATTATAGTCACTTGTGATGTGATATTTGTTTTAAGCATAATACCTATATAAAATATAGTCTACCTCACTTTATAATTTCTCTTAAATAAAACATAAATGAAAATCGTAATGATGCTTAAATTGTAACAATATAAATTATGAATATTTTAAACGACAATTATGAACGACTATGTGGAAAAATTTAATAGCAATTATATTATACACCGATATTAGTCATATACATTTCTAAGGAAAGTATATAACTTATTTTCTGTTTAGAAAGATTGTTATTGACCTCACGCTGTATCCCATCTTGCACATAGAATGGTGGGCAGATAGAATCTGGGAACATAGTGTTAAGATACTCTGTTTCCATTAAGACACTTCTGTTCTTCATTCTTCGCTGAATTCAGGAGACATTCCGTATGGAGTGGAAAATATTACATATCTAATTTCCTAGAGTGGAAATCGAACCCACAACCAGTCGCTTTGTACCCCCGCGCCACGATTTGCCTCATTCATCCACTGGCATCATTATTTCTAGTAGGTACACAAAAATAGGTTTTCAGGTTAAAATTGATTAATCTAGGCAATATAATCTTAGTAAAACGAAGTTCAATACTAACATTATATATGTAAGATATGTTCAGCTAATGTAGTATAGTTTGTATTTGAGTATGAACTAGCGGCCGAGACGCAAAGTGGCCTCTGTCGGTCTGCGCTAGACCCCGGTAGTCTTGATTATATCATAACTGAGTGCTTCCGCTGATATAAGTGAACTCCATTAAATGGAGTGGCGGAAAATTAATATAATTTATAGGTGAAAACTTTATGGTTGAGAATGTGAAAACTCTTGCAAAGCTATTAACTTTCCTTTAGAATATTATTATAAAAAAATAAATAAACAAAAGTAGTTTTTTTCATTGTATTTACGAGTATGTACGTAGGGGAGAGCGGGGCTAAAAGTTACCGAGGTAAGTTGTTCCGATGGAAATAATTTCGCGGAGAAAAGTGATAGGAATATTTAGTAAACATATAGTGAAATGCAATGTGATAGCGCACCCATGGCCAGCATATTGAACAATCCAGTGGCACCCGAAACCAATGGAATAGCACACAGGTGTCGTTGGTGCACGATTGTAAATATTTTTGCATTTCATATTTTTGGTCTATCTCACAAATTTTAACGATTAGCCTCGAGTATGTTAGTGTTTTTTTTACATTATATTACCTACTATTTCGGAACACTATTTGTAAATTATATATGTTTTCTATATCTTATTTATATTAAATTTTTTTCAACACGTGTTTTTGGGGCTAGATGTTCCCTTTTTTTTTTGGGGCATGTTGTGACCTGTTGTTGTGGCGAAATTAATTCTTTTTACGATTTCAAGTGATAAGTAACCTTAAAAGGATACTTCTTAAACGAGTGTTGGTTGTGGTGGGAGTGGTTGTTAACGAGTGGCATCTGTTGTGATATGTAAAACTTGACTCAATTAGGTATTATTTTTGTGGGAACTAACATTTTGGTATATTAACAAGAAAATACATAAAAAATATTCGGGCGAATTGGGAACGTCTCCCTTTTTTGAAGTCGGTTGAAAATGAAAACTTCTTTTTTGAGGTTGGTTGAAAAGAAATGCAATGATGGGGAATCTTACTTCTGACAATAATTTTAACAAAGTTTTCCCTTGTAACTATTCCAGTATAATTAATATTTACCAAAATAAAAACAAATTTTCTTAATTTTGACCGGATTTTATAATCAGAACCTAACCAAACTTTCATCAAACTATCCTTGAAGTGTATCCTTTCAAATAAGAAAAGAATCATTAGAATCGGTTGGCGTGATATTGAGTTATTAGTCATTTTGTCGCACACGTACCAATACAAATTTAATACTTATGTGATTTTCTCAAAGATACTATTGTCAAAAATAGACCCAAAAAAATTTTTTCCCACATGGGAAGCACTACCTTTCAAATAAAAAAAAAATCATCAAAATCGGTTCATCTAATCAAAAGTTATGAAGTATCATACATAAAAAAAAGAAACAGTCGAATTCATAATCTCCTTTTCTTACAGAAGTCAGTTAAAAAAGATTTGCTTTTGAGCCTGGTAATTATTATGATACTCTTGATTATTCCTTAAATAAACAGGCTTTGTTCGATTATTTATTATTTTTTATTTTGCAAATAATAGCTTTAAAAATATGGTAACAATTTACCCCGGTCTGTTAACAACTTGCCCCAAGTCGGGGTAAGTTGTTACTTTCCGACTTCAGTCATAAAAAAAATCATAATAAAAAAGTCTTATAAAGAATACCCCAAATTACTGTTTTAATTGCAAGTCTAGATATGTAAGTTGAATTTGATTATATTATACAGGGTGGAAGAGGCTGCGCTTCTTTAATTGAAACTGCATATAGGGTAAAAAATTTCAAACTCGAAGCTAAAGAAATTAATCAAGATGCCTCAACAGTTTGGACGTAGGATTTTTTTTTCATTTCACGATTTTTCTCCATACCTGTATTTCGTGTGACGCACACATACACATACTACTACAAAAATACTACTAAGCGTTGCCAAACTTCTACTTTTCATTCGTCAAAACAAAACCGAACGAGAAAGAACGATATCTCGCGTTCTTTTTCACGCAATTACCTATTTATTATAAATCTAAATAACGTTCAAACCTCTTATTAAAATTGTTTAACAAAATCCTACTTTAAGTCAATTTATTATATCACCTTTATTATGAAATTATTTAGAAATACTGCATGGTTATTGAACCACCCACAAAGTTATATTCAAAATTTTTAACACAAAATGATATTGAACTACGATAGATAGGTACTTACATTTAACATTAGTTTTACATCGTCGTTGTCGCATTCTCCTTTTACTACCACTAATATTTACATCATAAGTAATATTAAAAACTCAACATTTGTTTGAAATGTCTTAAAAAAATGTATGTTTTGATAGTACACTCAAATACTGACACAATAGTTTCACATTTGAGAAAAATACTCAGTAATCACATCATCACAATCACGAAACATTCATCACGATTTTAGAAATCCGATTAATGATAAAATTAATATTAAACAACATCCAAATAATTTAAAACACTTAATAATTATTCAACGTATAAAGTCGAACAAAATAATGTAAATACAACAGAACTTAGCCGTTCCGCGGCTAAGTTCTGTTCTCACACAGATAATTAAAAACATTGTAATAGTTGCCATTAACTAAAATACTTATCGAATATACTATTAAATTTTTTATTAAGATTTTCATTATTATTTATATTTGTATGATTATTTTGATAGAAAATCGTATAAAAATTAAATATTAAACGAGTTTTATAATGTTACACGAGGACCTGCGAAAACTCAATACGAAATAAATTAATATTTAGTAATTATTTGCAAATAGTATTGATCATTTTATTAATTATTTTAATATCAAATCATGCGTAAAAAGTATAATCTACATTTATTATGAATTATAGTGTTATATTGCACAATCAATCAATATTAAAAATGAATTTTGTTATCTGTACAAAGACACCCCGCTCACGCCGCACCGATTACCGGGGATTCCCATAGAATCGGTGCGGCGCGTACATTCTGCGCAATAGTAGTTGGGTCGGACTATAGCTGAATGCTATTTACTAAACCATATAAATACAACGGGTTATGGGCCCAGACCACGTCGTAACAATAATAAAGAAGATTGCATCAATCGTAGAAAAATAGAAATACTGGCGAGATTAAAACAACGTTACTTCACGCGACGCTTCGGCGTTGGTATTGAAATTTGGAGGTTAAGTTGCCGGGAAGGAATAAAAAAGAAAAACAAGCAAAATAAACAATCACAATGGAAAGGAAACAGCACAGTAATAAAACTGGAAGGAGTAAAAAATTGGAATGCTTGGAAGTTCCAAACCATAATACTACTACGGGGGGAAATTGTGTCATCATCATCTGCATTTATTGTAAAAAGAAATGCTACAATTAAAAGAAATATTAAATGTTTCAAGTGTAATAATATGGGTCATTATCGAGCTGAATGTAATGTGGACAGAAAATGTAATATTTATTGTTAAAAAAAGTGAAAAAAAATGCTATTATTGTAATAATTTTGTAAACATGTTAAAAATGAGTGTTAGTTTAAAACGGGAACATAAAAAATGTGTTTGTAGTGCAACAAAAGTAAAATTAAAAACCTAATAGAAATAATTCAATAAAAGTGTGTGTAAAGTGTATTCCTAAGTGTTGCGTTAATTTAACATCAGCTCGCCGCCGTTGCCTACATACCTACGCTAGTTGCTGCGACTCGATTTCTTGAATGAAGCGTGTGCGACGTTGCCGCTTTGACAGGTAAGTGTGTGAGTGATAATATAACACTTTACAAATGGCGTTTTTATTTAAAACGATTATTTTATTATTTATTTTGTTTGAAAAAATAACTTTTTCATTTTTGGGAATTATTTTTTTTCTGAATTATATTAGGCTTTTATAGAGTAGTTAAAACTGTGGTTTCATTTAAAGTGGTGCCGTCAATTCCACCCTGTATAAATACTAAAATCAAGTATTCGTAGCAATATTTGAGGTTAAAAAAAAATCGGAACTTTTGGCCCCGCTCTCCCCTATATATTTTTGTACTTATCCCAGTCCGTCATTTATGATTCATTAAATCTGAATAATCTCAAGACATTTAGCAAGAAGATAATTTTATCGATTATTTGCACATAAAATTAAATTTTATTACATTATTTAAAAAAAAATCCAGTCCTAACTAAGCGAAACTCGTAATTATACGTTAATAATAAACACATTTCACATAATATTGTAATAAAATAATACTATTTAAATATGAATTTTGATAATAATAACAATTAGAAGTAATATCTGCTACTGGAATAATATGAAACAGCTAGACACTGATTTACATAAGCTTTGTAGTGCCCGACACAGCATCAATACACTAAGTAACGAGAGAATTTCAGCGAAGCTAACAATTCATCGTTCCAAGAAATTCCGGAATCGGATTGGAACGTTTGGGATCGCTAGCTATCTATAAAATCGAAATAGTCGCTGCTTTACTATACCCGGCTATTAATTTTCATAGATGGAAATTGTCATTCCGAAGAAGGGCCCATCGTGATATGAAAAGCAGGTGGATCGATCTCTTGTGCTTAGAATACTAAATGTCTCGTTATCGTCTCATTCTCGGCGGCGACGAAGCCCGAAGGTTAAATTATCTCTCCAATTTACCGGTCGGATTTTTAGACGATCCTTATTTTAAAATTTCCACCTTTTTATTTTCGTGTCGTAAAATTAGGAGACAACGTGGTGAATGTGATATCCCTTGAAATCATTTTATGAGTGAATAGCGCAATTTGCCATTGAGGCCTTTTTCATTTTATTCACTGGTAGGCCAATTAACGTTTCAGGTTAAGCTTCGAGTCAATTAGTTTATCTGTAATAATATTGCCATTTAATATTATTGTGAATATATAAATTAGTTAAATTTAAAATTTGAATCATAATTCATTTATATACCTATAGATATGTATAATGTAATTATATTAATAATTTGTTTTTTTTTAATTTTAGCAGAAATATAAAAAATGATTAAATATAATAAATAGAAAACAGAAATATAATAAATTGTGTGTTGAGTGGCGTTCAGTACCGCTCTCAACACACAATGCCTCCAGAATTTAGCGGAACAAAGTGTCTTTTGGGGAACAGAGTGTCTTATTACTAGGTTCCCTCTGCCTACTCTACTAAGAGCGGGATATAGCGTGAAGCTGAGATAAACCATTCAAGACTTAAATAACTTAAATATGTTCATTCCTAATTAGCTGATGTTAGTAGTTAGTGTATGATAAATTTTATATAAAACATATAAGTTTTTAACAGTTTAAAATTTTCAACGAATAATGTGGGAAGAGCGAAACAAATGTCCCAGTAGTCGTCCATTTCCGAACACTTAACTGGAATTAGCATATAAACTAGTATGATAATGCTGCCAGTATGCCGAATATAGTTAACAATATAGCAATATTAAAAGCATAATATAGGATATTATTATAATTATACGAAATTGTGTACTCCAGGTTTTATTGGTTGGCTTTATGTGTGCCTGACTATAATTCCGTCCAAAAGAAATATACATAAATTAACTAATATATATGCATTTAGGGTAAAACCCGGATAGTTGCCTCGGACGGATACATGCCTCAGTTTCAAATGCTCTATGTTAGACGTGTTGTCAGTGTTTCTTTTTGATCATAATAAGAAGCGTCCCCCACGTAGGACTCGGTGCCGCATCAGCTGTCGAAGTAGGTGCACGAGTTTTGTCCGCGTGAGTAAAAATCTTCCGCGACGATACTTTGACGAGCGTCAGAATTATATTGGCAAGTAATCTCCGTTAAATATAATTATAACTAATTGCGGTTTCAATAAAATAATTAATTCTTTGATTGCATTAGAGTTTAAATTGCACTGTAATAAACGTTTTATTGTTAAATATGTTTTATTTATTTTGTAAATAAAAAGGGCAAGTATCCGTATCAAAAAGGATAGTTGCCTTACTGTCTTTTGCGGATTGTTGCCCTGGGGCAACTATCCGTAACTACACATTTTAACGAGCAGACAGGTTTTTTTCTTAGTAATTTTTTTCATTTGGTTTTACCTTTTTTTCTTGGTGATATTTTTATTGGGCTTTACTATAGTTTATCTTAAATAAAATAAATTCTAAACAGCAAAATGCCTCGCAAGTATAAACGAAAGCCAGGTGTGGTGCCGCGCCACATCAGCTGGACAGAAGCTTAGCACTTGCGTTCGAAGATCTAAATAAAAAACAAAAAAGTATCAACGAAATATCCCGGATTTATGGCATATCCTCTCGAACCTTAAGAAATTCAAAATAGCAATATCAATTAGCAAATTCAAAAAAATGAAATACCAACAAAGAAGTTAAAGTTGATAATTATTGTGTAGAATATTTTGAAAATTATAATTTAACTAAATCAAAATCAGATTGGATACAATGTGAGATGTGTCGAATGTGGTTGCATGTAACTTGTACAACATTCAAAAACCATTGCATGAGATGTGGCAAATTGAATACCTTGGCTTCTGGTAATAATCAATACTAATGCCAAAGTTATTCCCATAATTATTTTTAATACTTAAAGTAAATACTAATATTCAATTATTTTTTTAAATTAAAAAATTACATGTTCAAATTTAAAATTTTAAAACCTTAGTACTTTTAAGTGTTGTTTGGGTAATAATTATAAAGGATCTCAGTAAGTAATTAGAACTGAATACTTATTTAATAGATGCTATGCCAAAGTTAATTCTTATTTTTTTTGTTGTTCTACCTTTAAAATAAATAGTAATATTTTATTTTTATTTTTATACTTAATTACCATTTTGTAGTCTATTTTGTTGTAATTTTATAATTATATTGACTTTGATTAATACTTAATGAAAGATTGTGTTCAATAACAAAAAGTGATTACTTAAATTAATATAAGTTCGTTTTTATTTGAAAAAAAAATAGACAGGCAAGTATCCCCCGAACCATTTTTAACGTTAGGCTAGTATCCGCCATAGTAGGCAACTATCCCCTTTTTTAGAGGCCACATAAAACAGGCTGTACTCAAAATTAATAATATTTATATTTGAAAAAATTGGCTAAGTTAGAAGATTAATATACTATGTTTAAGAACACACATTGAATAGGTAATGTAGTGGTATATATTTCTAACAAAAGAGCTTTTTCAAAAAGTGTGGCAACTATCCGGGTTTTACCCTATATTTATTTTTATAATTTAAAATTTCGAATTGAAATCGAACTCACAACCAGTCGCCTTTACGGTCGCACGTTAGTGTCACGCTTGCCCTCTTTTCTTTTCGTTGACTCCTGAACTGGTTTTCATAACATAATTAATATAATAAAAAAAGGTAAAATATTATTTTTTTCAGTTCTTTAATTTATAGAACAGCTTAAAATGAGGGTAGGGGAATAATCGATTGCTCTGTACCCGGTAATGGAGGTGAAACTCGAGCAAACTCTCGTTTCCGTGGCCATTTGTCAAACAAAAAATATCGCCCAAGTTTTCAGGTCAAAAGTGTTACCAGACACGAGTTATAATAAATAACTGGTTATGGTTAGTCGGAAATTCTTTTTAATGTTTTTTTTCGTAACGTATGTTACATACAGTGAACTTTTCTCCTTATATTTTCGTACTGTAAAAGCAAAGTAAAAAAAAACTTCATATTTATAAATAAAAAAATTATAAATGAATTTAATACAAAAATAAGTGCGCATGGACTTATTGTTTTCAATAAAGATATGATTAATACGAGTTGAAATATAGGTACTAAACTACTTAGATATTGATTAAAATTAATTTCAAAGCTCTGGCGCTTCAGGCTGCGCTACTGAGCTGTCACTTACATAAGTGTGTTATAATGAAAGTTGTTTGTCTTTGATGATCGACTAAGTTCAGCATAATGAGCTTCTTATACGTGCAATTATAATAGATATGATAAATATGACGTTATAATATAGCTAGCAGCTCAAACGCGGCTTTGCCCGCTTATACCTTATTATATTATAGACAAATATACAAAATCTTTACATAAAAAGTTTTATCTAAATCAGAATCATCTTTAAAATTTATAATATTAGTTAAATTTATATTAAGCTTATATATGTGTAATTACTGTAATTTAACAAGTTTATGTATTTTAACAAATAATTTCGCAAGCTCTCCCAAATTCAATACACAAGAGGAATTTAACACTGCTTTTCGATTTACCAAAACGAGTATTTGCAAATAATTTAATTAAAAGTAGTGCAACATCATGTCTTCAAAGTACGTCTTATATATGTGAATGATCATTAATTTCGCTTATATGAAATGGTCACAATTACATTTACTTTCATATCAATTTGATAATACATATAATATTCATATATAATATCCAAAACTAGTTTCCAATTCCCGTCGATAGTCTATTATCAAATTCAATCAAAGTAAGCAAGGAGCAAGTAAGCAACAGTTAAACTCAGCGAACTTCATGTACGAGTACCTTCCTACACCCACAAATACGTAAAGTAGGTAACCCAATTAACTTATTCCACACTCCCCCCCTAATTGTTGTTCTCTTCACAATTATCATCCTTCGTTGTGTTGGCACAGACGCACTTTCAGATTTTCAATTTAATTAATGTTTGTTATAATTGCTCTAAGTCTTATTTTAATTAAATAACTGTATTCGCGACAGCTCGCTTACGCGTGTTGTAAAATTTGTTATGTTACATAAATCGCTTAGTACATACGTAGAAACATATACATGAATATATTCGTATACTTAACATAATATATTACTTCGTATCGTTGTATGCTTATGAGCCACCACAGCAGCAGATAGAGCGGTTTTCAAGTGTTAGTTTTTTTTTAAAATAAAGTAGTAAACTCCTTTCCCCACTTTCTGCTGAATTCTGCAGGCATTGCGTGTTGAGTGGCAGAACTTAACGCCGCAGTTTTTTTTATTGATTGTAAAATTTCCAATAACGAAATAAGTGCAATATTTTTGATTTATGTATTATGTAGTTTAGGAATTGACGTTAAGTTCCACTGTGCAAGTGAATTGCACATCAGTAGATTGATTAGACGGAGGCTGGCGGTGCACAACAACACACTTCTATTATGTCCGATTGATTAGATCGACGTCTTGGTCCATATATCAAGATTAGCTCGAGCCATAATAAACTGGCTTGCTTCAGCGAGAATAATTTTCATTATCATTTTTTCTTATTATATAAAGAGTAAACGCGACAGGTAAGGTACAAGTTCGATTCCCACTCGAGGAAATTACATATTTTTTGTATTATGTGTCTTAACACTAGTTCCCTCTGCTTACCCTGATGTGTGCGGGATACAGCGTGAAGCTGATTTATTTTTTTAACTATGTCAATTTGGCGCAGGATTACAATAAAACGAAACCTATATCCTTTTGATACTAGCCTTATCATCTTTACGAAGTGAACATAATTAAAAAGCGTACTGTGCACATTATATTTTCGTTTTTATTTAGTACTTTGCAATGGTATGTAACTGTGGTGATAGCGATTTTGGAAGCTCATTTGTATAAAGAGCTGTTCGATCTGTTAAAACTCGGAGTCACTGTCAGTTTACAGTGAATTCAAATTAAAATTATTTATATAATTTGAATCTCAGTTGTCAAAGTTTTACGCAATATTATCTGTTATTAATTTATTTTATATCATATGTTTTATTCTTTTTTGTTGTTTGTTCTTGTTGTTGTTGTATCAGGCAAGGCATGAAGGTATGAACGTGAATTTGGTTCGTCCAACTTTCAACCCAACCTAGAACCAACCACTGTCTTACCAATATTTGAGTAATGAAATTTATTTCAGTATAACATTTTATGCTGCAGATCATGTATAATAAGGTACTTCTCAAGTACGCCACGATAGTATAAAATAAAATTTATTTATAGTCACTCGTAGTAACGTAACGGAGTGGGTAAGTGTGCGCACTCCATATATTTTAAAATCCTAGCGCGGATTTTAGTTTAAGATCCCTTCGTTATGATTGAATAAACTTACTAATAAGTTTACCTTAAGCCAAAGTTCTGAACTATGGTATTTAAATTTTAATGTATGTTCAAAGTACGTTCAATTACTTTAGATAAATTATTAAATATAGAATTTTAAATTTGCTAACACAAGGCGTTCACTCACTCGAATTGTGCCTAGATATGCACACTTACCCGCAAAATGAGGCGAACGTATTCCTACGACTCGTTTGTTTTTTTAATGTTGCCTAATAAAACAATCATGAAAGATACAGATTTTCTTTTTATTTTGATCGTAGAATAATAAAGCTTTTATTTCTCTAATTCTACTGTTCTATTGAACAGTGGAACTCTAAAGATGAAAGTGCGCCCATTTAACCCGAACGATTCTATTCTTAATATCCATCTATATATTTTACTTTACCATTACAAAAAAATAGATTTATTAAAACAATTCAACAAGCACAAGCCAAATATTTAAATCATTTAAAAATAAAATCGCTTACCAATTTTTCTAATACAGGTAATATTGGAAACAGGGACGGAAAAGTTGAAAATGGAACGAACGGTGGAAAGTTAAAAATATTTCACTACATTCACATAACTATTCCATTATTAAAAGACACACATATAAAAATTAAATAGATATATAAAATAACAATTGTTTGGAAAGCGTTAACTTGAAACATTAGAAAAAAAAATCAAATCAGCTTCACGCTGCATCCCGTACACAGCAGGGTAGGCAGAGGGAACTTAGTGTTAAGACACTCCGTTCCCCACTTTCTGCCGAATTTTAGAGGCAATGCGTGTTGAAACATTAGACATGTTATATAAAAATATACCAGTACTGCTAAACCTTTTTGTTGGATTGAGGGATGCCCCGCATTCGAATTAAAATCAGGGCAACAATACACGGGGCAGATGTTCACGGGGTTGTGTTTTATATCCATTATCCAGTATATCCTGTACCCACTTTTAAACCATTTCATCTTGCGCCTGAGCGGGTCAGCGTAATTCATTACCTATTGTGCGGATATTTCATTTATCACGGTGAATTCAATTTACAGAACAATTAATCATTCCACAATACCTACTTGTCTACGGCGGACTGCTGCCGGCGCGAGAGATTACTACAATTAAAAATGTCCTCTAAGGGTAAATTAAATAGCATATGACTTAGCAGTTTTAAATACGTATATAGAAATAACATGAAATTTTAATTATATTATTAGAAATTTTATTAATGAACAAAATTAACGCAACAATGTCTATCATCAAATACATCATCGATGCATCGTAATATAATGAAATTGTTGAAAATGTATATTTCACAAAATATAATTTGGTCGATTAAAAAAATTTTAGTAGGTATAATAACTCCAGCCTGAAGCCAGTCGTGGCGCAACGGCTCAAGCGTGTGATTACAGTTGTGGGTTCGATCCCCACTCGAAGAAAAGAAATATTTAATATTTTCATTTCTTCGCACTAGTGACGAAGCAAATCGGTAAAGCATTGCGTGTTGAATAGTATTAAGTGCCGCTACTCAACACACAATACTTCCTGAATAATAAGAGGTTAGTTATAACTTCCCTATGCCTACTCTACTTCGTGCGGGATACAGCGTGACGTTGAAAAAAAAAAATTATTAAATATTATTAATCTCTTTTTATTATTATTTATATCATGCCTAAGGTGGAATAGACAAAACAAAGACCAATGTCTATTCACCCTGTTCTCCACTGAAACATAGCAAAATCAATAGAATTTTAATTATTTATGATATTATTCGTTTCATCGAGAAAATAAATATTATAATAAATTATTATAAATACGGGGCCCTATTAATACATTAGTGTGCCAAGGCCGTCGTTATTTCATCGATCGTTAGAAGGAAAGTAAGTGGAATACAGAATATATGAAAAAAAATACATATATTGCGGCCGTCTTGAAGTATCGATACATCGTTTGATTGTAAACGCACGCGGTGCTTTTAGATTCAATTCTCATTTAGGGAATGAATATTTTTTTATTTCATATCCTCGATTAAGACAAAACGCGGCTGCGAGTTCCGCCACTCAACACGCAACGTCTCAAGAATTCGACGGAAAATGGAGAACGGAAGTGTCTCAGTGGAAACGAATGTCTTAACACTAGGTTTCCACGTTCCGTCTGCCTACCGTGCTATGTGCCAGATACAGCTTGAAGGTTGTTTTATTCTAACTTTGATATTAGTTTTCTCTCTTTAAGGCAACCTTATTATTTACTTATTTTAATTATCATTTGGATATTTACCTCAAAATCACAATTATATAATACTCCGGCATATTTATATAGGTAGTCTAACGTTTACTATTTGGTAAGGCAGAGAGAATTATTAACATTCCAGTAATATCTGTCCTATATTAATCAAATATTCACAGCAGCGTCGTATACAATTACTAGAATGTTATGATGGAGTATGATTTTGCATAACTGGAGCTGATCTAAAGCTTCGACTGGTTCTAGCAATTTCGTTGTATATAGCTCGTATATATATAGAAATACATACTTTTAATAATAATATTTATTAAATGTACAAAAAAAGAGTTTTTTTTGTTGTTGTTCTGTGTCTATGGCTACAAAAAAGTTATACGAGTAAACAGATTATAATTCAAGTTTAATATCGAATAATGTAAAATATACATATGCACGAGCGCTTTTAACAAAACGCGCTATAGTAAGCGTCAAGCTCAGCTAAGCTCTCCTAGTGGCAGAGGCAATCAACGAATTCTTTGCAAAGTTAAATACTTGTTTGTTATTTAATATAACGCCAAAATCTGAAAATGTTTGTAAATCATTCCGGAATTCGTCGGAAAGTGGGGAACGGAGTGCCTTAACACTAGATTCCTTCTGCCTATTCTGCGGTGTGCTGGATCCAGCGTGAAGCTGATTTTTTTTTAAAAGTAATTTTAATTTAAAACAATCCAATATGACATTGTAGAGAATGGAGTATCATGACACTACGTTCTCTCTGCCCGCCCTCCTATCATCGGGATCAAGTCTGAATTAAAAAAAATATAGGACATTATAAGATTAATAATGATATTCAATTATGATAATATATACATGTGACGTAGACCAACAATACGAAAACAAGTTATCTATTTTTTTAATCATTATAATAATTTATTTCTTCCGTGGGTAAAAAAGTTTTACTCTTATTTAATGGAGTTTCCTTGTATCAGCGGAAGCACTCAATTTCATTATAATCACCACCAGCGGCGGACGTAGGAGCGTATTTTAATGGTTTTGTTCGTCTCAATAGTATTTAGTATGTAAATTATTTTATGTCCCTAAATTATCATATTAATATATAATATGTACGGTCTCAATAAGACCGTTGTGATGCGGGGGTACAGAGGTGTGACTGTATCCCAATGGTTTTGGGTTCAATCTCCACTCGACGAAATTAATTCTTAAACTGAAATGAATTCTTCACTCTGTTATTGAGGTATACTTCACTCTGTTATTGAGGTATAATTTTCACGAAAGATTTACTTATTCATTTATTTCTCTCTCTCTTTCTCTCTCACTATCTTTATGTGTTAAGGAAACACGAAAAATGGTTGTACAGCAAAAATACAGGGCTCATATGAATTTAAATGATGTACAACGCACACGAAACTTAAACACTAACACGAAATGCTATAACAGAGGATGACACCGTGGAACTATTTTAAAGTTATAATAAACTTTTGCCCATAGTTTCATCCAACTGAAATTTACTTGTCCCCTACATGAATAATCATTTTGATCGAAATACAATTTTAAACTTCAATATACTCGTATTATAATATATATTCTAAGTATATGTTATTTATTGAAGTATATAATGTCGTAATAATAAAGTTATTAATTCAGATGAATAATATGTTTATGTAGTCAACGAAATAATATTATGGAAAGTTATAGAAAGAAATTCAGGAGGTCTTTAATGTTATTTTTTTTAGGTTCCCGAACATAGCAGGGTAGGCAGCATAGCAAGAACCTTAGTATAAGGACACTCCAATGTCAACTTTGAATGTCCACAAATGTATTAGAGAATTTTTCACATATCTATACTAATATAATAAAGCGGAAGAGTTTGTTTGTTTGTTTGTTTGTTTGTTTGTTTGAACGCTAGGATCTCTGCATCTACTGGTCCGATTTATATTGTTTTTGTTTTGTATGAAAGCTGCATTGTTCAGAAGTGCTATAGGCTATATAACATTACATTATACATATAAACTAATATATTTTAAAGTACTTTCTAATTTGACATGCTATTTATTCTGCCATGTTAATAACAACCGTCGCGTCGCTACGCAACCGTTACCGCGACATTTTGATATTAATCCTTATGAAAATAAATATAATAGTCACTTTTAGCATTTTATCTAGATTGAAATTATAGTTTACTGTATAACATTCTCATAAATAATTAAGGAGATGTCACTCTGATTCGAAATGATCTAGCCTTCGGGCGGCATAGTATGAGTATGACCGACGCGAAAATATTCTTATAGTTCAAGCAGGCGTAGCCGCGTCCGGGTCCACTAGTGTACATATAAAATTAGCCAGACCGGACGGGTGACGAACATTGGGGAAGGCCTATTCCAGCAGTGGACTTTGAAAGGCTGATTGATGGATGTATATAAAATTCTAAACACTGAAAAAATTTCAGCTCATAGGTTAAAATATACATTAAATTTCTATATTATAGTTAGATCAGTATGTATATTAAAATGTGACCTATTTCTTTTGCTTAAGAATAGCGTCAAGAGTAGGTAATAAAATGTTTCACCTCAGAGAAACTTTCAGGCTCTTATATTTGCACAGAACTTGTTCCGTTAGGGGTTAGTTAAAATTTTTAAATATTATACAAAGGTAATTCAAATATTGTAACTGTGAAAAAAGTAGCTATGAAGTAGATTTTGTTTATTCTAAGTATATCATATAGAAAACAACAGATCTGCTATCCATAAAAAAACATACAAATTTCCTTTTACCATAGAGATAACGAACTATAACATTTTTGTTATTTTTAATCACAGTAGAACGTGTTTGCAGTCTTAGCAGTTTTTTAGGTTTTTCACTATTATTTTATGCTAAAATAACTTGCTTGGTGAACAAATTTTTCGCATTAAACTTTTCCGCAACGTTGTTGCTCGAATTTCTGCATGGATTCCCTATTAGCATTTTGTCATATTTTTATTTTAGTTTTATAGAATAAGCGGATATTAGAATTATTCATAGAATAAACGTCCGCCTATAAATTCGACGGTTGTAGATTCGATTCCCACACGAAGGAATTAACTACTACATACACTAACTATATATAAATAAATAAATAAATACTAAATAAATAAATAGATACATACACTCGTAGCCTAACTAAACAACAAAAAAAGCTAAAGAATAAATTTATATTCATTTTGGAACATCTTTTTGTTACGAATATACACATAATATATCAATACTAATGTTCACAAAGTCTATCAAAGTTGATTCATTGTTTTAAATATAATTTGACATAATATCTTTCATTCATTCATTTTTATCTGCAAATAAAAGAAGAAAGTAATCAGTTCACCCGAGAACTATGTAAAGCCCACCGCAAAAGATTTACGTCGCCATAGAAAGGGAACCGTCGCGCCGCGATAATTGAAATCTATATCGTGCCTTAATAAAATGAAATATAAACACTTTGAATTAATAATGAAAATAGAGATTTACGCACGTAAGAGGAGTTTATCTCTACATAAGCTTTATTTCTAACACATATGCAGTTTCCACGTAGGTGCTTATCGCAGTCGGTACACGAGTTCATTTAAGCTTACCATTAAGATTCAGTTCACTTGCCTGGAATTGAATTAGTTACCTTCAAGATTCAATAAAATCCAGCACAGTGAACATGTTACAAGTTAAATACTCATCTGGCTTAATAATTAAGTTCCTGGACCGAATATTACGTTTAATACACCTATGTGAAACTTGCTAATTACGATGCACCCGAAATTAATGGTATATCAATGTGTTGGGAATTAATGTCTATTGAATGTCATGCAGGATAGCTGCCAGTTCATGTAATAAATAAATTATGCTATTGACTTTGAAGAATAAACTTCATTAAAATTTAGCTTATTATAATGTATAGAGCAGCTTAGTAAGTTTTACTAATTGTTTTCGGAATATGCTTAACTTTAATGAATATTTATTAAGATTTGGTACGGTACTAGGGATCATTTGAATTTATTACTCGTATTCCTCGATTAACAAACTGGACCGAAATTGGCCGAGTAAGTTCTGAGCTACGGCTTGGAAACTGTAGATACTACATTTTTGATTTGACTATCCGAAACCGAAACTGTAACCGAACTTTCAGTCGGTCACTTACACATATTTAATTAAAACATTCTGAAATCAAAATTAATTATAAATAAATATTCTTATGTTGGCACATATTAATGCTACAAAGATAATGATCAAGCTTAACTGAAACTTAATGAACGATAAAAGTTTGTTTTAAATTTATTGAAGATAGATATTATTAAGAGGTCTCTCTAGCTTTCAGTGTACTTCGAAGGATGGATCCTTTAAAAATTTTTAGCTTTCTCATTGAAATATAATTTACAAGAGGGATCAAATTATCAAATTCATATTTATATTATATAAAAAAGTTCTAAATGTTTTTTGCAATTTATATAGCAATGTGAAATCAAAAATATCGTGTAACACTGTCGATGATGATGATGCCGGATGATGGAACGTTCACACTTCTCTGATTTATTTTTATTATTCTTCAAACAATTTCTATACTTACACTTATACTTTTCTATTGTCTAAAAAAATCATTTCATCAAATCACTATCAACTCAGCTCTATTACGAGCCATACATAGGTATAAGGAAACGCTGTAGTAAGTGCCTAAAAAATTATATCGGCATTGTAGTGAAGTGAGCATTGTTTGACAAGCAAAGTCAATGGGGGGCGCAGTTAAATTAAAATTATGTCTTTATATCTCAAATACATATTTTGAGGCACAGTGGCACAGTGGAACATGCGTGTTACTATAAAAGCACTGATTCGATTTCCACTCGAGAGAATTTTGATTTCCTCGCTCAACGGCAAAACGCGGCGTTGAGTTTCGCCACTAAACTATTATTATTTTGTAAGACAGAAAGCTGCTCTGTATATCGTGTTCCATTATACTTATTATTTAATCTTCTCAATTATTTTTACCTTATCCAAGCCACCAATTTCGACGCCTTTTCAAATTGTTAAAATCAATTTTATATTTTCTGAACAGTTGTTCAGAATTATTATTAATTATAGAAATATCAATATTTCTATATATATGCAGTATACACATATTTTACGTTTACGAACATCTAATTATATTATCAACTCAAATAGAGCCCTAAACACAAGTTTATGCGTTAACATTGTTGAACAAGTTGTTGAAGTGTCGATCTCGTTATAACATAGTAGGTACAACGTACACCATGTAGGTACATCGTGTTATAATGATATATCATTTTAATTATGTAATTTAAATTTCTGTAATATATAGAAATAACAACGGCATCTCACAAAGTTTTATATATTAAATGCAATAATTGAGTGAGTGGTAACTGAGATAGGGGGAGACCTCGCTTGACCTTCGAAAACACAGCATCAAAGATACTGGAGGAAGGTCACGTAAAAAGCATGAGGACCCCCGAAGGGCATGTGTGAAGAGGTTGATGATAATGGACGAGGCGAAAGAGGTATGTAGAGACCGTAGCGTTTGGCTCCGTTGTCTCTGATTACCCCGCTAGGGATAAAGCGTGAAGTTAAGTTAAGCAATAATTATATTTCAGTTTAATTTTTGTCTCTTATTAATTGAAATATTTAGTTACAACTTTCTAATTAATGTTCATATTATATAGATATTGCTGCAATACAGTTTGAAGATTTTCTTTATGTTTCGCAAACAGAAATTCAGTAGCAATTGGAAAAAGTTTTTCTGGACAGATCGAAGTTGTGTCGTACCGCGGCAGCGTTAAACTGGGACAATAATAAGCACTGGATGCAATAAAACTCCTTTTACGATCACACAATCGATGACAATACATAAAATGTTTCGCAACTTCTATGATATTTACTGTTAACACGATCCTACAGAATTTTCTTTGCAAAAACATTTTTATGTACTTGTTAAATAAATAAAAAGCCTATGTATATACACTTTTAGTTAAAATGGTTCGGAAATTTTATAGGAATAGTAAAAACTCGTGAAGGAAGTTCAATGATTTACACTTATAATTTGAATATTTTTTTCTATATTTAAAGAAATAACTAAAATATCATAAGAGCTTTTTGGCAATGAAGGCAGAAGTGCCAAATATTAATCAGGAATGTACTAATTAATAGCTTCAGATTAATTTATGTCTGATCTATATATTCTATATTTTTATATATATGATTTACATATTTTAATATATTTAATGAAGACAATAAAGGTAAAAGTAAACTGAAATCTATTGAAATTAATTAAATCAAATCAATTTTAGTCCAGCGGTTTTATTGAATTACATACAATCTGAATTGAAGCAATTTCATAAATGCTCTTTGAACCATATTCAACATTTCTGGCACATTAATAATTGTACTTTAAGAGCATAATTAAGCCTCTGTAATTATCTACCGTGTTCGCTCATATCAGTTAATTACTCGATATTATTTGATTATTCCTTAGTTGTGTATCTGTCGTGTTGTAGTGTGGGTATTGGAATTATTGCAACATCCATATGTACTAGTATATAAAATATACCTAACTAAGGTTAAATTTGATTCACTGCATGTGATTGTTGATCTTTTAAATCGTATTTTAGGATATATAAATAATTATTGAAAAAAATATGTTGATAAATTGATTAGCAGTTAGTTTGGTACCTATCCGTTCCCCCTGCCAGTGGCGACCGAGGAGTTCGGTATGAATGAACTATAGCGTGATAAAAAGAGCGGCGTTGAGCTCCGCCACTCAACTTGTGTCTCGAATACACGCGGAAAGTAGAGAACCGAGTGCCTTGATACTGGAGTCTCTCTGCCTACGCCATAAAATACATAAAGCTGTTTTTTTTTCCATCTCTTTCAAGAATATTTGTTAAAAAGATTAAATAATTCACTTATAAAAATTATACCTGCACTTAATGCTTGCATCGATAAATTTAAATATATGTAAACAGAGCGGAAAACAAAATTAAATAGGCTTAAATGAAAAATATACCAACGTATAATATTAATGATTTTTATTTTTAAAATGTGTTTGAGGAATATAATTCCCAAGAATGATTTATTGCCGTATTAAAATTAATCTAATGAAATATCTACACGGCTGTCAATCGACAAAATTTACGACAAATAATTGATAGTTTAGTGTACATTTGTATGGACAATAACTTTAATTTATTTAAGAAATTGATTTACATCCAAGCAATGTGTAAAATAGGAATTTTAGTCAAACTGTGAGGACAGGGTTCGCCGTCGAGAGTATCGTTAAGTGCACGGCCCGTATCGTCGCTAACAATTACCATTGTGAGCCCCTAATGACCGGCGACCCTTATTAAAACTTACTTCACCTTACTTAAACTAGCTGAAGTTTAACCTAATGAGCAATATTAATCGTAACTTCGACAGCGAGTGGTTATGGACGATAGAATGCTATTTAAGCTGTTATATTTATTCTTTATGTTGTGTCTTACGCACTTAATCTTTTTAATATCCGATATGGTCTAGCGGCTAGGATACCTGGTTCTCACCCAGGAGGCTCGGGTTTGATCAGGGACAGAGTACCCTCTGCCCTCCCCAACCGGTGTCGCTGTAAAAGCCAATAGGGCTAACAGCATTAACCTCAAGGCCGAAAAAAAATCTTTATGTAAATCAAATAAATTTGCCCACCTACGTGTATTTAAGGAAAATTGGTTGGTTATTTTAGTACCGTAATAAAAAAATTATGTAACATACAAATTAATTTAGCTTGCAAAATTTGTCGTATTTAATAGACATATGTTTAGTATAACTAAATATCATCATACTTATATATTTTGAAAAGTTAAAAACAAATAAAAAACAATATACATTACACATTTATAAAACGTTAAAGACATTTCTAGTCGCTGTTTTAAATTATTTTGGTACTTACACTCTAAGAACTATTTGTCGTTTGAAAAATGGGACATCTTTAGAGGCACTAAAGTATGAGCGTCACTTGCGCCTCACAGATGGAGAGACTGTGAGCTACAATTTATGGGGCAATTCGTCAGACCTCTTAGACCTGCACCCCTATTCTATATTTCACGCTTGAATTTCTCTTGAAATATTGATAATGATATTGTTGTGATAATATTTTGGTGAATATTAATTATCACTATTTTATAACATTTTTTCTTTTTTATTAACAAATTATCATAAAAAAAATCTGTGTATTTTTAGATTTATTAGTTCGTAATTATAATTGTTATAAGTGCAACTTTATATACTAAACATAATGAGATTATCATTGAATTGAAGCGTCATATATTTATTGGAATACTTTAAATTTCGTATGTTTTTTAAAGGGGATTTCATATTTTCTTTTAAAAAACCTTCGACTAATTTATTGTTTTTGGATATTTAGCTTTTTTTACATGATACAACCCCTTTGTACAGGATTTAATTAGTTAACATCTAAGTCACAAAACTAGAACAACCTTAACATAGTCTATTATTTTTTTTTATTTGATAAAAGTATTTAACTCTCTACTAAATACTAATTTAAACAAGAGCACCTTAAATTTCATACTTTTTATAGTGAACATTTTCTCTCCACAAAGAATTGAACATCAAATGAAGAGTTCCACATTGAATGTTCAATTGTTCATGGCCATTGAATTTTTATGTAAAAAAACTTATTAGTACTTAGTTTAAATATTTTTTTGCACAAGGGCCATATATTTATTGCTTATACTATAAATGATAAATTATAATCCTGGCCTTTGCTTTTTATGTCAATAAAAAAATATCATATTTTTATTTTTACAGTAATGTTTTCTCTCACATTTTTTATATTTTAATCATAACTAAAATAACTTTATTCTAACTAATAGTTTATTAGAGTTCCACTAACATGTTTGTGACAATCTATTTTTGCCAGCAAAAAGTTCATATCATGCTGAACAACTGTTGCTGAGACGCTATATCCATATTTATTATAGTTTATCCAGGGATTTTAAGGACTTAAATTTAGGTCACATTGTCCTTTAATTTATATAATACTAGCGGCCCGCTCGCGGTTACACCCGCGTGAACTATGTTATTATTAATTTCTGTCTCCATGACTACGTCCTAGTGACGTCTATGTAAAATTTGAGACTCCTAGCATTTGTCGTAACGAAGTTTCATACAAACTTTCGACCCCAAAAACAACCCCTTAGAAGTCGAATATTGCAAATTCCCGTCTTAGCGAGCACCTACGTCCTATAAGTAACTCCTTTGCAAAATTTGAGATTCCTAGCACTTGTAGTTTCTGAGATTTCGTGATGAGTGAGTGACCTTTCGATTTTATATATATAGATATAATATAATTAATATGTATAGTCTACATAAAAGAACCCAAATATACTTCCTAAATTTTATCTAAATCGGTCCGAAAAAAAGCTGTTTAGAAATCGCTCTTTGTAAATTTTAGCCATTAGATAAAATTCATACCTTTCATTTGAATCAACAATGTCGTAATTGTATTTTTTGTTAATACTAGGTAAATATGTCAATGTACGTAAAGCGCGAATTGACAATTTATATACTTCAACTAGTGGACCCGGACGCGGCTACGCCTGCTTCAATTATAAGAATATTTATTAAATATATTCATGAAATTATTTTCAATTCTCAATAGAATTAGTAAGAAAATATAAGCTCAAATAATCAAAAAGAATAATAAGTAGATACACATTATTAGAAAAAATTATCTGAGTTATTGAAATGAACTAACAAAAGGATTAAAAGTAACTAAAGGATAGGTATTCTTAATATTAGAAAAAGTACCTAAAGTTTTCCGTACGTGCGTACATAGATATCGACTCTACGAAATAACTAAACATTTCTCTCTATTAAGTAGGATAATTTTAGCGGGCAATATCAAATAAAATAAGAAGAGAATCAAAGTGTATTTTAAATTAATTATAAACAACAAATAAAGTTCGAAAATGTATGAAAATTTATAAAACCGTCAACGTCATCTGCCCGTTCGCGTCGGTCATACTGTGCCGCCCGCTAGGTGGCTAGGTCTTTTGGAATCAGTGACATCTCCTTAATTATTTATTAGTATGTTATACAGTAAACTATAATTTCAATCTAGATAAAATGCTAAAAGTGACTATTATATTTATTTTCATAAGGATGAATATAAAAACGTCGCGGTAGCGGTCGCGTAGCAACGACGGTTGTTATTAACATGGCAGAATAAACTGCATGTCAAATTAAAATGTACTTTAAAATATATTAGTATATATGTGTAATGTAATGTTATATAGCCTATAGCACTTCTGAAGAATGCAGCTTTCATATAAAACAAAAACAATGAAAATCGGACCAGTAGATCCAGAGATCTTAGCGTTCAAACAAACAAACAAACAAACAAACAAACAAACAAACTCTTCCGCTTTATTATATTAGTATAGATTTCACCTCCTGCAGTTTTTAAAAAAGTATAAATACGCCATTTTCACCAAAAGTGCCACATAATGAGTTAATAACCAATAAATATAATATAATGTAAATTGTTATACTGGTAGTTCTTATATAAAATATTTTGCCAAATAAGCCGTAATGTAAAATAATAATTATTACATTCCATATTCCATGCTTATTGTATTCGAATAGCAAATTGATGCTTTACCGGTTTTTCGGTATATTATGATAAATGATATATTATGTAATTTTTTACGTGTTACTGTATATCTAATTTTAGTAAGCCCGACGGTTGTGGGTTCAACTCCCTCGCAGGGCAATGAAATATTTAATATTTTCATTTACTCTAGAATTTTCCGGAGAATGGGGAGTTTTTAATGGGGAACGAAGTTTCTTAACACTACACAGGATAGTTTCCTCTACCTATACCTGTTCCCTGATATGTATGGGGCTTATTACCTATAGAAAAATATTAATACAAAAAAATAGTAAAATATAAAAAAAATATAGTTAGAGTTTAAAGATTAACTACACTCAAAATATATATAGAAGAGCTTAAATTTTAAACAATAGGAAAGAAAGATGTATGTTTGTTGGGTGAAGCGGTTATTTTAAATTGCTACGTTTTGATACTCGCAACAGTGAAGCGCAGTGCTTAGTGGTTTTAGTATTTGGACCAAGATGCGGAAGTTAAATGAAGTTCTCTGTAATTACTCTCGGGAGTGGCAGTTAGCTCAGCTCGATTATGGTGACAGCCCACGTCGTATGCCTCTCGCCTTTTAATTGGATCCAATACTAAGATGAGCTGGCGTAGCTAAGTTATGAAGTATAGGTATGTTATTATAACTTAAAAATAGCTTAATTAAGATATTTTTTCTTATATGCTTCCTATCAGCAGCTTAAATAAAAGTGTGCCAATTTAAAGTCTTACTTATGGTATTAAGAAATATGGTATAAACCTATAGGAGGTCACTCGGTGGCAGGGGCACAAAGTGTGCCTGTAAAATCGACTAGTTGTGAGTTCGATCCCCACTCGAGGAAATCAAATATTTATTTAAAATTTATATTTTCATTTATTCGCTCTGGTGGCTGGACAAAGCCCGGTGTTGAATTGCGTCTCTAAACACGCAATGCCTCCAGATTTCGGCGGAAAATGGGAAACGGAGTGTCTTAACACTAAGTTCCCTCTGCCTACCCTGCTGTGTGCAGGATACATCGTGAAGCTGACTTATGGTGTTGGTTCTAGTCTACTACCATTCTATTTAAACAACAAAAGAACTCGAGAATTCATTACATTATATGTTTTTTTTAAATACTTGTTATTTTATTAATATGTATATAAAAAACAATTATATACATATAAGATAATAAAGACATCTTAAGAATTATAATAACAAAAATAATCATCCAGGACATTTATAAAATGAAGTAACTTTTTAGCTACTTAGTATAACGTCAACATACATGAAACATGACATCCATTATGAAAGGAGTAGACTGTAAAATGTGCTTAACATTTATAACAATTTAAACCTAGAAATAATTTACATTAAAAAAAAAACATAATTTATTTACTTAGCTCCACTAATAGGCTATTAAAAGAAAAAAATATATTTTTTAGGGTTCCGCACCTAAAAAAAAAAGGAACCCCTATAGGATTCTCCAGATAGCATATGAACGGGAAGATATCAACCTGAAATTTATATTAAATATTCAGGATTACTGTTTCTTGAGGGACAAAAAAATTAAGTTTCTAAGTTATCGCAATCAAAAGTTATTACCATTAATACATCATCCTTGCTGCATTTTATGTTATGAAAACATATATCCCGGACAGTATTTATATTATGTGTATTTCTTAAATACTACGTAGCCATATTAAATTATTGAAAAGGTTGGCTTGATCATTGAAAAACTCTTACGCACCGAGGTTTCAATCCAATTAAAACTCTGGTCCGGGAGACTGGGGCTACCAATCAGGTACGATGAATATGCGTCATCTATAGCGAGTTAATTGAGTTCTGCGTGCTGTAGTTGTTTTTTTTATCTTAAATACATATCAAAAATTTTCAATCGCCAAATATTAATTAACAAAGCGCATTATAATACTATTTACAAAATATAAATTTTACAGGTGCAACAACCTGACGGCAACATTGGATCAAATGAATGCAAATGGTTCGTTGATTAACGAAGTTAAGCGTCGTCATTAAATAGACACTCTAGTAGATGATCCTAAATGTTGGACAACTTTACAAAGTTAAACGGGCTTTAGACTCTTGATTTATATTTCTTTAAAGAGGTACCTATTAAAACTTTTTTCAGATTGCAACTCCTTTAACACTTTCAATTCCAAGTGCAATAAATCAGAGCTAACCGCGGCAGCTTTCACGTTATGACTTCCTCGTAAAATTTACATTTAAAAGTTAATTTTCTCGCTCTCCGGCTTAGGGCAATTGTTAATCTTGGATTCGCTCGTGTTGGAGCTAGCCGGAGCCCGAGCCGGAAAAATTATGAATGTTATTCAAAGTTCCGCAAGCTAGTCGCCGCCATCATGGCTGCTCATCCCGCTCTGTAAATCCTGTGATTTGTTTTTTTGTTTCTGTATTCTTTTTGTTTGTACTTCAAATAAAAAAGAAATATAGTACTATATTTGATAAAAAACATGTAATTTTACATGATCTACATCTGCAAAATTTTTAATTAATTTAGAAATTTATTAACTAGTAGATTAAATTATACACCAACGTGGACTAAAAATTTAAGACAATCAAGCAATTTACTCAAACGACAATCATTGCCATTTGAAGCTATTTAATATGAATTTGAAAAAATCTATTCTAAATACAGATTCACCCTAGAAGAAATAGTGCATGTGACTGGACTATATAAATATTCAGTGTCTGGGTCGTTAACCAAAGAACCACAAAAGAGTTGGCTGGATGTGAAGTATTTTGTAGTCTACAAACGATTTGCAAATCTGGCGCGAGTAAGTTTGCTCACAGAGTAGCCAAACAAGACGCGTTTTGAAACGAATGTTGATTATTATAAAGATTCTTATAACATATATTATTATAATGTAAAAAAATATACTAATTATTAACTAATAAAACATGATTCAATGTTTTAACAAATCTAAGAGAATTTTGGAGTCATTGCTTCGAGAAAATAAAAAAAAAATGGAAATATTAGCTATTTCATTTTCTCCAATTGTAATCGAACTCACAGCCTATCGCCTTTACATACACACTTTGTGCCCCTACGCCACGACAGGCTCTTTGGCTATTTTTTACCACCAGGCACCAATTCAAATATCTAGTCTGATAGTCTAGTACAAGTTGGAAGTACATTAACTTACAAATATAATAAAGCCTGTATGTTAAAAATTGTCGAGTGAAATTTTGAGCTTGAACTTTATCCTGATTGAACAGAAAACTCAGCATCCATATATATGTAGATCTCTCATTCTTTTGTCGGAAGTAGGAAGTGAAGAACGATGCATTGCTTAACATTTAACTGGCTGTCATTTCACATTTATGTTTTTGTCAGGATTATGAATATAGTAGGAATTACGGTATTACTTGCTGTACCTCTTCTACACATTTCTGATAGTCTAACTTTGGGTAGAATTTCAATAGTTTGTAAGAAGCAGTAGAAATTTGCGTTACGTTCACTTCGCTTCTCTTCATTATGTGTATGAAATATGAGTCTTGGCTGCTCCTACATAATAAAATCTATATTAATTATATATAATACATAATATAATAAAATTGTAACTGATCGCCGTCTCTTTCCGAAAATAAATGAGAAAAATGTATTATTGGGGGCATTTATCAATGTAATGGAATCCAAAACATGAATATTTAAAATGTTTGTATTTGTCTGTGCCTTTGTGCACGTTAATCTTTACTATTATAATATAATTAAATATAATTTGCAGAAAATGAAAAAAAAACCATAACACTTTTTTCAATACCAACTTCTATTTAACTTTAACGGTGTAACATTTATAATTACAATACACAAAAAATAATTAAAACATAATCGAGATCGAATCAAATTCCGAAATAACATTAATATTTCCATCAGAACTTAAACGAATGTTCGGATGTGACATGTTAAGTTTCCGATGTTATACCGACGTTTGTGTTTTCATTACGTTCTGTAATTTCCAGGTCAGGAAATTAAGCGCGCTCTGCAAACCGTCAACAGCGCGCTCACGTCGAACAGTCTGCCAATAAAGAGGCCACACAAAGCTTTTGCACCTCAAGTATCTCTAAAGTTTAAATATTTAAAAGGTGATACGACAAAAACGTCATTTTTTAATATTGCACGATGTTTTTTTATATAAGAGCTTTTATATTTGATTTTACATAAGTACATTGTAATAGTTGGTTTTTTATTTCGATGATCGATTGTAGTAAAACACGCTAGTCTATTAAATAAAGAAAAAAAATATTTCTCAAAAGTTAATTGTGTATTTTTCTAGTTACACGCCTAATTTCTAATGTGTAACAGAGGATGTCACAATAAGAATGAAAAAGAACGTGCTAAGGAAATTTGGGCACGTCGAGGAAATGAGTTAAGCGTAAAGCTTAAGCGTAAGTAAAGCTAAAAAAAATCATTATGATACTATTGTTAAATATTTTTTTTACCTTATTTAATGACTTGTCTTTTGTATTAAAATTAATCATAGAAATAAACTAACCTAGTGATTGACAGAATCTAAATTTTATTCTCATATTTAGCATCCTCGAAAATATTCATTGTTAATCCTCAACGTAAAATCTTCTATATAGACGAAACGCATGTTATTACAAATATCTAGCATTTTTTCTTCCGCTTCCACGTAACATAACAAAGAGAAGTAATATGAGTTATATATTATGGCGTCGTAAGGGGAAAGACGCTCAATTGTTCGACCCTTTCAACCTGTATTTCTTTTGCGTTGCAATTGTAATTTTGTGTTTGTTCAAGTAACTCTATTCTTTCTTTTTTTTATATATAAAAAACAATCAAATATCAAAAATAAAAGCATCACTAGTATTTTTACTTTTACTTATATATTCTCTGTATAATTCGCCAAATTTAGAAAAAGTAAGTAAATAATCAACAAAGACAAAAATAAGTGGAGTGTTGCCAAACAAAAGATATAATTTAATATTTTCTATGGCTACCTTCTCATATAATAATAACTGAGAAAAGTTTTCCGTCTGTTGTCTGTTGAAAACATAACAAGGCACAACAATACATCAAACAAAAGTTAAATGAAAAAAATAAGAAAAAGAAATTTAATTCGATCTCATAACGTGTAAATTTTATTAATACATAAAAAGAAATAGTAATTGTAATATAATCTTGATAAAAATTAAAAGCAAATGATTAATTTCAGCATTTAGATAAATAATACATCAATTTTGTTTACTAGGATTTTGATGAGAATTTCAAATTTTGATAATTTTTTATTGAGAATTTGTTCTAAGTTATAACGTAGAAATAACAAAAATATCCTTATTTTATTCTAACAATTGTTATCCTAAAAACAAGATTAGAAAAAAAAAACAACCGATAAGTATCTATTTTCACAAATAAAGGGTTGAATTACGAGGAAAACGTTTTAAGCGATTTCCTTTCTATAACATAAATTATGAACGGTTAAGATTATTGAGGTAACTTTTTAAAAGGATAATCTTTGTCGAACGAACCTCTTATACATTTTCTATAAAGTGAAGGTAATAAATATATCATAGAAAATATTACTTTGAAAATATTATTTGTAAATAGAAAAAAAAAACTCTAATGTCATGTAAGTCAGTGCGGAATACAGCGTGAAGCTGATTTTTTTTTATAGATATATACATACCATAGAAATTTTAAGTTAACGTGAACTTTTAATTTTGAATTATGTTTGGAGATTTCAAATTACATTGTAAATTTATTGGTTACTCCTTTAATTTGAGGTAATTTAATGATCTTTGATCATTCATTACTTGACGCCGACTCTACATACTTAAATAAGTAAGTATAATTTACAATATTTAAAGAAGTTAGTTTTAAAGAAAACCCTTATAGATTCACTTTATTGTCCATCTGTCCGTCTGTCAAGATCCTTTATCATCAGATCGTGTGGTATCGGGCTGAAATTAATGGTGTGAAGATAAAACAAGAATTAAACATGTTTATTATTTTCTACATAATTTACTACATAAGATATCTGTCAAATTTAGATTTCGGAAAATAAAATTTGATTACTTTATAAATAGGTATATTTATAAATAGGTATGCTGAAGTTTAATGGGCAGAACTTCGTGGCGATGTTGATGTTATAGTATAGAATATTTTGTTTTGTTATTATATAATCAAACATATAATTCAAGTTGATAATTGAGGCCGGATCCCCGCTCACTCTTCAATCTAATATTGGCGTAGGATTGGCCCACTCCCCCCGCAGTCACCGTTGCTACGGCGTCCGTGTGATCTAAATCTCTCGCAATAATGCCCTGAAATTAAAAAAAATATATGTTATTATATATACTTATAACTATTATACCTTTTAAATACGTCAATAATATTTTTTCTAAACTTTAGAAAAACATTTTTAGCGAAACTTTCTTTCGAACATTCCAAGTTTGTTTTGTATTGATTGGTTTAAGGCCGAATAAGATGTTTTTTTAATTGGTATTAAAACAACCGCCTACTATTATGCCTTATGAGATGTTGACTACATGTGTAAAGGAACAAAATACTATACTTAGGTCACATTAGGCCATCGTCACATTGCTTCTAATAAAAATATTTTATTTTCGTACATACGACCTGTTTTATTACATTGTTGGCTCATATATAATATTATGTGAAGAGTATTATTCTTTTATTTTTTTATAGTGCCACGCTGTATTCCGTACACACTAGGTACCCTAGTATTAAGACACTTCGGTCTCCTTGTTCCACCATCTCTGGAGACATTGCGTGTTGAATGGCGGAGCTCAACACCGCGCTTTGTCTCAACACCAGAGATTAAAAATTTCATTTCCTCGAGTGAGAATCGAACACTTTATGCCCCTTCGATAGCGAAGCAGCATAGCGAAGGCAAGCCATAGGACTTGCCTCATACATTTTATTATTTTAAATTATACCATATGTGAGTATAGTAGATACCTACCCATAGAGAGGATAAAGATAATAGAGAACTGTATCTGTCTTATTTGTCTGTTTGAATAAATATCACGATATAAATTGTATAATATTTTATTATATAAGACCATATATCCAAAAAAACTATCGTTAAACATTCAATTATTCTGCCAAAGCTTTTCAGAAAGTGAAGGTGGTTTAATCATCGCACGTTCTGTTCAGCTTTTCAATAAAGGGATGAAATGTATTCAATCCCAAAATATCTTGTGTTCACGAAAGCCGCCATTATTACCTTACGAAACAACGCGTCAACCAAAATCATTTATTAACACCGTATCTTATTATAGGACGAATTTATTTTTGTTGCGGCTTACTGTTTTATACAGGTGTAATGTAGATTATTACTTCGCTACTTCGCGTGGGTATATATTTTATTAAAATAAATTAAAACGAGGCTCTCGTGGCGCAGCGGCACAAGGGTGTCACTGTAACGCGACGGTTGTGGGTTTAATTTCTACTTCGCTCTGGGACCAAGGCAAAAGCCCGTCGTTGAGTTTCGTCACTCAACACGCAATGCTTCGAAAAAATCGGCGAATTGTGAGGAACGGAGTGTCTTAACACTAGGTTACCTACGTTCCCTCTGCCTAATTTAATTTTTAAAATTTTAATTATACTATTGCAAGATGTAGCATTCAGTTGATAAGACGAAGACAATAACAACAAAGCTTCCACCTGCGTGAATGGCGGCAAAGCCTCTGCTTTGTCAGAATCGAATCCGAGACAAACATCTGTGTATTCAGTATAAATGTTTATCTCGAGCAGGTTCAAACTGTCACAATGGGAAGTGTCTCGATAGTCATCGAAATGTTGAGTCGAAGAGCAATTTAATCATTAAAAAAAAATAATGACAGCGTGTTAATGAAACGTGACAATATTTTTAACCGATTTCTTTTCCAAAAAGGAGGTTTTATGTTCGAAAATTATATTTTTTTTATTTGTTTCTCGATTCTTCAGTCACTTGTGAATTGAAGGTATAAGAAATTCTCTAACGCAAACAATAGACAAGTGAAGGAGAACTAGTTTTGTTATACACGTACATACGTCACGTACTATATATAAGTAATATAATATTTTATAGCAAATGCTTCAATATGAGTAATGAATACCTACATACAATATATTACAATAATTTACATAAATACTGATGCGTCTATCCAACTAAATAATATACACGTAATCGTATATTCTGATTTAGTTCCCGAGATTAACACATTAAGCCAAACATACTTTTCAATTTTGTAGTATTAACATAGATATATTTGTTTTCTCTTCAAAATGTAAATGTAGGCTGAATATAACTAAATATTAGGTATTATTATGATCCCTTTTTTGTCTAGAATCTAAGTTGATATTGACCAGAACACAGATGAGACCTGTCAAACTACACACGGATTAAGGGAAACTAAAACACTACCCTGTGGAATTGTAACGACATAAATAACAATAATATATGTATGTATATATCTACGACGCGCATTCCACGCAATGTCTTTAAATGACCGAGAAGCGAAGACTGTGGGGGTTTATCTTTACATCTATCACAAAGAATTTAATTAAAGTATTGGCTTTTATAATACATTTATAAGGAAGCGCTGTCTTCCACCAGTTTTCCTAAAAAAAACTATTTAATAATAAGATGCGGCAGAGGGTACCCAGTGATAAGACACTCCGTTCCCCACTTTCCATTGAATTTTTCGAGGCATTGACTGTTGAGAATTATTGCATGGGCTGTTTTGATTTTGCTGAATAAGTTAGCGTAATAAATATGGCTATGTATAATACATTACGTCGACGTTTTAATTCATTAAATAATATTACAAATTTCCAAAAAAAATTGTTTACAAATATTTAACGCAGTAAAATAATGCTTAGGCAGTAACTAAATTAAAAATATAAAAAATACCTTTATAATTTGTTGGCCAGGATCAGAAAAGAAAACCTCCTTGACCCTCTTTTTGAGTGGAATGGCATTGTATTCAGCTTTTTCTTGCCATATCAATCTATTGTTAAAACTGGTACCAATAATTAGATCTTTGCAGAGACTATCGGAGAGGTAAAAAGCAAAAATAACACAGATAACCAGAGCTGACTTCATTGTGAATGTTGAAGTTGCGTATGGCGTTTATCACGTATGCCGACCGACTGACTGCTGACTGCTAGTAGTGTGTTTGTATTGGTCACTTCGAACCTGTTTAGCAAAGAGTGAATAAGCGGAAAAAACTTATCAAATACTTAAACGGGGCCGACTTCAATGCCTCATGCTAATAAGATTCTACGTTGATGAATCATGACGCATAGGAGATAAATAGAGTAGCTATAAAAATATTTTGCAATATCGTACGTCGTACGTTATAAGATTTTTTTAGGTAGGTTTCGAATTATTTTCAGTTAATTTTTTATATAGTTTTAGTTTTAACCTGTATCAAAGTAGGTATGTAGGGGGATTGTGGGAAACTAGTGTGAAGACACTCCGTTCCCATTAAGACACTTCCGTTCCACATCGAGGCACTGTGTTTAAGTGGCGGAACATAACGCTGGAAAATATTAAATATTTTATTTCCTAAAGTGGGAATGGAACCCACAACCTCACTTATGTTTCTAAATTATTTCATTAATACTATTTCTATAATCTTATTATAATGATCTTATAATGATGTAATGTTATCAAAATTCGTGCCTCTAATAGTATTAGAACGTAATATAATCTTACAGGGTGTTTACGTACATCTCATGTCTCGCCACAGACGGCGTAAGAACAATTATCATTATCAATGCAACACCTACTAACGTATCGCTGAATGCCGATTATCCAACCCTCGTGAGGTCTATAGTCTATAGTCTATAGTCTATACATATAATGAAACTGTAACTCAACGCTGTCTCTACATGGATGGTATAGACGAAAATCCATTATTGAGGCATTTAAAATCAACTTCACGCTGTATCCATGTAGTGTAAAAACTCTCCGAATTCTGGAGGCATTACGTGTTGTTAGCTGCTAACTTTACATTATTTAATTATCGAGGAGTTCTAGGTTCTGTGCATCATATTAACTATTTTAAATAGTACTTTTTTATAAGAAAAATTTATGTTCGTTTTTCTTATTATATTAATTCTTCTATTTAACTTAGGTCTACTGCCTCTTAACGTGAGATGCGGTCGTATATTAATTTTATATCATAGATTTCTGTCCTTATATATTTTTTAATTGAAGAGTTTCAGTCTTCGAGAATGATATGAACGGGTTTTAATTACTTTCAATTCACATATTCTACAACGTTCTGTCGGCTATTGGATGAGAGTTCCAGTCATATATAACATTATAGATGAATTCTGTTAACAATCTATGAAGAAACGAAGAATCGAACCAAAAGTATTTGGTTTATTTGTAAACTATAATGTTTTAAATTAATTATAACAAATTTTGCTATATATTTGCGGCATTTGAGACATTGTTTAATGGCGGAACTTAACGCAGCGTTTTGCCTCTACTACTATGTGTCGTTAGGTGGTAGAAACCATCAATGGTCGCTTAAAAAAGACTTTAAAACATTCCGCATTTTATATTTAATATAGCACTAAACAATATGATGACATTTTAAAATAACCGCGGCACTCATTAACTTTACAACACCTACGCTCATGTTGTAGATTTTACTAACATAATAAGCAATACAACATATATAAATAGAGAAAACGAATTGTCTGATTACGTGACTCAAAACTAAAAATAATTGCATTTAGGCTTCTAGAAGTAAATTATTCTAAATTAATTTCTCACAATGACTTTCTGCTGTTCACGTTGGGAACCTATCATTTAGAACTAGCTAGATCATATTACCATGAGCATATGCAACCAAGCAGAGTCTAGCAACTCTCGATGATATAATAGAATTATATCATCGAGGGTTGGTAGGTAACATAATATTATTAAGGGGTAGAATGCCGTCGTACCATATAAGTCATAATTATAATATAATAATTTTATTTTAAACCAATTCCACGCTGTATCCCGCACACAGAAGGGTAGGCACAGGGAACCTAATGTAAAGGATTGTCCGATCCCCACTTTCTGCCAAATTCTGGAGCCATACACCAAGGAACGTTTCAGGAACCTGCGGTATTTTTAGACTAGACCTCTACAGATTTCGATGAAGCAGAATGAAGAAGAGTTATACGCAGAGATATACAAATATGCTTATTATATATCGCCCATTTCCATTCTCCATTCGATTCTTACACAAAAAAAAATTATAAACGTTTCAGTACCATTTTCTCTTTAACCCCACATCCTGCCATTAATTTTGTTCGCCATGGGTAATTGTTTCATATTACAATCCAACGCCCTTTATGTCCTATCTCTATTATATTTACACACTTCTATTCTAGACATATTTAATAAGCATTACATACAATATACATTAAATACGTTACAATTATTTAAAGTAATTTCCCGTGAATTTAATTTAAATCGATATCATTACTCAGATAACCTCGACGTAGTGTATCTTTCTGTGATATTACAAAATGTATCTCTCGGCCTACAAATATAAATAGAGCAATAAATTCTCCACATATGCTTTCATATGTCTTTGGCATTATTATTACGATTCACCATTTTATATAAAGAAAAAATGTTATCCAAGGAAATAGAGAATTTTGTATATTAACCTATTATGTTGACGGATATTTCTATCTATTTAGGGTAAGAAAAATATTTTTAATTCATTTTTAATAATTAGTAAATGTATCTACAATGGAATATAGTTTAATAATAATAATAATAGTTTTAAGATGTCAAAGTAAATAATAATGGTAAAACTAGGAGACTCTGAATAGGGATTTTAAGAGAGAGACCTTAAAGAGAAATCTTAAAATCCTCTTAGTGCCCCTAGCAGAAAGTGGGGAATGGAAATGTGTTTGAAAGAAGTATGCACATTTTTTTAAATAAACAAAACTAAAGGTATTCGTTAACATGCGTTACAATGTATCCCGCGCAAAGCAGAGGGAACCTAAGTATAAAGGTATTAAGGCATTATGCTTCCTAATAAGACATTCCGTTCTCCACTTCTTACCGAACTTTTCTGTGTGAATCGAACCTACAACTGTCGCGATCACAATCGCACGCTTACTACGGCACGACGTCGACGTTGTAGGACATAAAATTTCAATTTATCAATGTCAGTGTGTTTATAATTCTATACTATAAATTTATATTATATACTAAATAATTCTAATGCAAATTACTAATGCTCACTCTGGGCATAGTAGACATCAGTAAATCCCCTAGTAGACATTTTTCTTATTCGTATAAACATCACGTATTTTCCGGAAAGAATTTATATTTCCGCCTATTCAAGCTATTGTGCTACAGTTGTAGGTAACTTAAAACACTAAAGGAGAATATAACTCGGTTATCCTTAGATTATTTCACAGTAACGAGACTGTGCTTGGCGATTCTGGGTTTAATTTATTTCCTGTGAAAGAGTAAAGTATGCCGCCGAAGCCAAGAGCGTTTGTACGCATTAACGCGGTATAGCTCATGAAAAATCGCTTAGAGGTACAACCGAACCCAGTCTGTGAACGATATATCTTTTTGTGTTCTTTCTTAAAAAGCGACAGTAGTACGTTAGTATATATTTGATTTATTCTGTGTAATCGCTTTGGAAATGTCGTTTCTTTATTTGATATTTTTGTGCATAAAGTTTAAATTAAATGTTGTATTTTATTGCTTATATATTTAACTATATGTTTATATGAACTTATGTCCGTATTACATAGGTACCTACATAGTTGTTATTGAATTGCGGTCGCGACCTTGTCAACTCGTCTGATCTACTTCTTATGGCTTGTCCAGATGGAAATTTGCAATCGTAAGGTAATAATTATTCGTTGCGCTCATATGTAAACATAAGTTTTGCCACTCGCGCGTAAATCGCGTGAGAAACGACGGTGCCTTGATTTGCACGTTTTCGATGTGTTTGCAATTGCTGCGTTCATTGCATGCACGATTTCGCCGCGAAGAGACGTATTTATAAAAATATTACTTATTAAATGAGGCCTTCATGGCGCAGAGGTACAGTGTGACTGGAAACGCGACTGGTGTCGAGGAGGTTGCGGCGGTGTCCAAAGAAAAACTCACTCGCCCTGACCATAAACGAATCTCAGGAACTTGCATACGAGTCGGTAGTAATCATAAACTAAAATCATTAAGAACGCTCTAATATACACGACTGCATATCACACGCCGTCGTCAACAAGGCACACAAAAGGATTCACCTACAACGACGCCGAGGAAGATGTTCACATTTTTAAGAAAGAGAAACCAGAACTTTAATAAGCAAAACAAGAACAAAAAGGCATAGTTTTAAAAATAAATATAGTCATTAATATTGTTTACACGAAAATGTTTGGTATTAGACAACGGTGTTGGTGATTATCGTACCAAACACGTCACAGTGCCAACACTTAATGTGTTGATTAATTACTCCGTGCTAGGTACTTGCCACTTCTGTGTTTGATTAATACACGTACTAAGATAATCTACCTGTAGTTTACGTGTAAATAATTTAATATGCTTATTGTTGTGACAATTACAATATAAAAAATCAGCTTCACGCTGTATCCCGCACACAGCAGGGTAGGCAGAGAGAACCTAGTGTTAAGACACTCCGTTCCCCACTTTCACCCGAGTTTTTAAAGGCATAGCGTGTTAAGTGGCGGAACTCAACCCCGCGCTTTGCCTTGAAACCAGGGCGATGAAATGGAAATATAAATTTAGATAAATATTTCATTTCCTGGAGTGGGGATCGAACCCACAACCGTCGCGTTACAGTCACACCCTTGTGCCGCTGTGCCACAACGGCCTCTAATATAAAAGATATCACTAAAACGAATTTTCATCAATATTTTATATAGAATAACAAAAATGGTAGCAGTTTTCAATTGTGATAAGGATTCTCACGTAACAAATTACGGCCAGTTGTATTTTAGTGCCAAAATGTGGAACGACATTCCCACCACGCTAGGTCCCTACCAAAATGCAATTAATGCTCAGCAACCGACGTGCTGCCAGGCTATGTGACAAGATAAGCATTACGCAAATCCGGCTAAAACTAATATAACTTTTCATATAATATTGGTTCCCACTAGGTTCCTTATGCCGATCCTGCTCTATGCGGAATACAGTGTGAAGCTGATTAATTTTATTTGTTCTAAATTCTAAAGATGTTAAGGAAACCGTGCTTATGGCCAATTTCTTTATTACAATATCAATTAGTAAATTTGGGACTTGCTACCCAAGTGTACAGTTCAGCAGACCATTTATATTGCATTTACATAACATTGCTCAAGCTCAATATGTCTAGTAAAATATAACGTAATCAAGTATCACCTTTATACGACTTAGTTATTTTAAAATATAAGGCATTGCTGCTATAGTAAGTCAATAAACATATTTATTACTATTAGTAAATATAATAAGTAATAACATTAGTTTTTAACATTTTTTAAAGTGTTAGTTCACACTTAGGAAAATTGGTAAATAAGTATTTAACGCTTGTTTCTTTCATTATCTAAGTGTATGTGCATAAAAAATACACTCGAAGTGTTAGGACTGTATTGGAATCGATTATATTTCTCATCGACGTCGTTGAGCTACGACTGGCGATATGTTTGACTGAACACAATATGGTTCGTTCAAATTTAAGTTGATGGAATATTCCTAATTGTAGTACGTGTAGACACGTTTCCACGATGGAGCTAAACAAAACTCGTTCTCTTTAAAGAGGGCAAAAATTGGAGATCAAATTGATTATAAAAATTACGAAATACTAATTTTGATTTAGTTTTCAATTATTTGTATAATAATTATCTATCAATTTCAAAGCTTGGTTTTTGAATTTATTCTGTCTATCTAGTGAAGTAAAGTACAAGCGTGAAAATAACAAAGACACATAGTGAACAACGTTCTTTTTATAAGTCTATAAAAGAGGACAATAATATGCATTAAAATAGTTGAAATAACCATAAAATATAATATAATATAACCAATAATTTATATAATTTAAAGGGAAATTCAAAGACCCTGGAAGTGTCCTTTATCTCTTGAATTTCACGATTTTTCTTTACTACCTTTTCTTATGTGATAAAGCAAAACAATAATTGCTCAATAATTCTCTACCTTTACCCTTATAAATCCTAAAATTTATGTAGTAATCGAAAAAGCAGCCATTAACAATGTTGATTTCAAACAGATTTTATTTGTTTAAAATTAGCATTGTAAATATTATACAATGTTCTATACTAAACTAGGATATTGAATTTATAGTGGCTATTCGCGGCGTTGATTTCTGCCACTCAACACGTAATGCCTTCAGAATTCGGCACAAAGTGGGAAACGGAGTATTTTAACACTAGGTTCCCTCTGCCTACCCTGATGCGTGCGGGATACAGCGTGAAGCTGATATAGTGGCTATTATAATAGTTGGCATAAAAATATATTTTTACTCTTGATGATAATAGAATAGTTGAGTGCGGGGTAAACAGTTTACTGGGTTTATATGGGCGAACAAAGGACCTCCTTTTAAATAATGGACCTCGTTCAAAGTCGTGACAACTGAACAATAACATAAATGGACTGTGGTTGAAATATCCATTGCCTTGATTTCCTTTTTTCTATAAATTGTGAAATCAAATGTGTTGGAAATTTATCAAAATTTAAAGTAATATATCACTATGTTTTGTTGATGTAATTGTAAATAGTTAACCAAATCGTAATTCTATAATAAGTATTCTGGTAATAAGTAGAGGGAACCTGGTAACCTAGTTCTAAAACACCCCGTTCCTGTTAAGACACTTCCGTATCCCGCTTTCTGCCGATCTGGAGACATTGCTTGTCGTAGCGGATTTCAATGCTACAATATATTTTTTATTTTATTTTAAAAGTTTTATTATAAATAAAAAGGCGGAAATATTAATAAATGAGAGAACGTTTGCCTTAACCTAAGGTAATTCAGATTAAAGATACGTTGTCTTTTAATTTGCTATTGTCTTATGCAAATAAGACCCTTTTTGCGGCTTAGTTAGACTCAATTACGATGACAAACGGGGGCATTTTCATCCAGTAGATTTCACTAAATTTGTATAATGTTAGAAGCTAAATGAACTTTTGTAATTCTTGATAAGAAATAGGAATTAAAAACCCAATGATTATTATACAGTTAATTATTTTTCAATTGTTTTTATCAAATAGGTGTTCAACTTTATTGAAATTCGAAAACGAAGTAAGCAATTTAATTTTGATATTCCGTCGGAGTTTCATTCATAGAGCTTAAACTAAAGATATCAAGATGCTTTAGTTGCAGACTTCAAATAGCTTTATATTAAGTTTCGATTTCTACTTTGCACTGAAGATATGATGCAAAAAGATATGAGCATTTCTCGGTAAAAAATATTATTCCATAATAAATAAGTGCTTATTTTAACAGAAAATAAGTTGTTTTAATGATGTATTTAAATTCCTTTTTTCTTTTTTATTTTTATCGTTTTTAATATTTAATTGTTTTATTTTCTTTTCCTTTTTCCTCATTCAAAAGTCTAAAGACGTAATTTAAACAAGGAAAATGGCAAAAACGCTAGTGGTTGTGACACAGTTAAAAATAGTAGGGCTAACAAGCGTACACTTGGTTTTAGACGACATAATATTTTGTAGTCTATAATCACTATTTTCTGAATAAATATACTTTTTACTTTATCTGTATATTTTCTGTTTGTTGAACTTTTTACCCACGTTTCCCCTTTTCGTTTATTTCTAGTATTTTTAATTTAGTTTTTTTAAATCGATAAGTTCATCACAAGCATTACATTAAATAGTTTACGTTAAAATTATTACATTTAATGCAACATAACTAACGTTAAAATTGCACATTTATCTTACAAAGTTCAAGTTCATTAGAAGGAAAACGTTTAAAATGACCTTGTAATTTATGAGACATAAGGCGAGGATTGCAAAGGCGAAGAGGTCGAATCTCTGAAGCCCGGATTAGCGGCAAACGAAGAAAAAGAGAGGCTTCAAATAAGTCGTGATCCGCAAGACGTGACCTAAATTTCCTTTTTAAGCATCGACGATTTGATATCATCGCGAAAACAATTTAATTTAAATTTGCGATTCGTTTCTAAAGTTAGAGTTGTGGGATGCGCTCACTTTAACGCCTACTTGTTTTATAAAAGCAATAACTAAGCCACTTGACTACTGAATGTCAGGTTTTAGTTTTAAACTAAAAGGATTAAGTTTAAACTATTTTTTAAATTTAAATTATTTTATTATGTGACGTCAAAAACAAAGTAATATACTTTAATTTAATTATATATAGTCAATAAGTTGTAAATCTAATATTTTAAAGTTAAAATTTTCCAATAGTAGGCATATGGGTCATAATCAGAAAAAGTGCACATTTTGTGTCTTTTCTTGTCCCGCTACTTTGTATGCGTTTTAAAAATACAATTTTAAAGATAATTTAAATATTTTGCCATTTAAGATAAATTTACTTATTAACTTAAAGATTTTTGTAATATTTTAAATGTATTAAGGCTTTTAATAGTATTTTTTGTTAGTTGCAAAAAACTTTTCAAAATGCTTCCATACAATTTTTCGTGTCCCATTCACCACTTTACTTTTTAAAAATTGATTTGTTACGAATGTTTATGGTTTTATTTGATTTCAGATATGTTTATATTACTTTACTTTATGCATAATATTAAATAGAACTACTTTTATTGATACATTATTTAATAAATAATATATATTAATTAAGTAAATTTGTCCCAAAATATTGTCTTTTTGTTACTCAGGGCTAGTAACGTACAATTAAAATATGAACGCAATTATTTTGGATGGTATTTAATATTAGTTTTTATTGTGGCACCATAATTGTAAAAGTCAATGCTGTCGTAGCTACAACCAGTAGTGTTCTCGCAGCAGTTGAGGGGTTCAAATGTTTTAAAGGGAATGCGTAAAATTACATCTCAGGGTTATAAACGGCTTTTATTTTGGTAAGTATTCTATAATTTCGTTTTCTTGTTTATGTTATTTGCTTCTTTTTACAAAATCTCAAAAAAGAACGTCAGTGCTTGCACATGCAACACGTGGCTTGTGAGCAAATATTTAAAAAGGTTAGAATTTCTCAGACTTCATTCTCAATTTCGTTATATTTCGTTACGTAGCGAAACTGAGAAAATATGAAGCCTAGTTCACAATTACGGTACCAATGTTTTCTTATATATGTTTATAATAAAATTTTATCGAACCGGTGCTTGTATATGGAAGATATGTATATAAGAAAAAAAAATTGCTGGCATATGAAAAAAACTATTAGTGACTTTTCATAACGTAAAGTAACCAAAAATAATGATTTTTAAGTTTTTTTGCTTGTTTGCTTGTTTGTCTATGTGTTTGTGCACGCTAATCTCAGAAACAGCTGAACCGATTTAGTTAAAATTTATTTTTATTCTTTCTGAAATTAGTTGTGATTTTGTGATTTTTACTTTTTGATATATATTTTTGTATTTTCAGTAAGCGTAAGCTCCTATGTCAAATGCTGAAACAAATGCTTTTTTTTTTTAGATATAGAGAACGTCTTAAAAAGACCAATCCTATTAAATATGAAGATATGCGGAATAAACACTTACAAAGAATTAAACTTAATTCCAATGATAACGACTCAAATTTTGATATATTTTAAAGTGAATTTAATTTTATCATTAACTTTGTGATCTCTAACTAGAAATATAAGTTTATTACGTTACGAACTAGCATTATTATATTGTTAATATTCTCACTTTGTTATGTTTTCTTCTTACATTTATAATCTGTTAATTCAACGATTGAACCTTTAAAATTTTGATCTGTGTCTCATTAAATAAAAAAAACAATAGTTTTATTCATATAATATCGTTATTTTGTTGTGTATAATGCCTTATGTCATCAGTTTCGTAACAAACTTTATCAGTGTTGTTACTTATCAGTTACGTTACGAATTCGAAAATGTCCACTTTTCTGATTATGACCCATATATGTAATTTAATTCATAACAGCGCAAACTGTGAATACATTTATGGATAATGTTCGACGCCTAGGCTACCTTTAATTTTATATAATTACTTTTTATTCGATATTGTGGAGTACCAGCAATGTTTGCGTTCATTAGGTTAATTTTATTATTTTCATATATAATATGAAAATTTTACATAGATTTTCATTTTCATGACGTTATAAAAGTAAAAGACGTGTGGGTACTATTTCAATCTCATTAATTTTAAATAATTGTGGTAAACAAAATACTTACTGAGAATTTAATACAACATTTTTGTTTGACTTTTTTCTTTATATACTTTAATTAAATATTAAGCTACATACGAAAGAAAAAAAGCGAAATAAATGTTTTTTTATAAAATAAATATTTTGTATGTCCAGCTAAGATAAAAAGCTGCAAAAGCCCGTTGACCTACAATCATGAAACTGGTACGCAATACACAGTGCGCGAGACCGACTCGTACTTGACCATTTTTTTATTTTCTGCGTCAATTGAAAAAACCTTTAACACATTTTTATTATTTTTAATAATAGTTCTTTCATATTGACACAACGACTTTGAATAATTCAAATAATATAACGGTCTATAATTTTGTCAATAAAACTAGATAGCTCAATTTCTTCTTTACTGCTATTTCAATTGCACTTCGACTACTTTGAACCAATTTGGACTTTATTTATCGAGGCGAGAAAAAGAAATGAGCCACCGACAAACTTAATAAAGAAATTTAAGGCTCAGTTATTAAGAGTAATATAATTTAACCCGGGGTCATGGGGGTGGGAAAGTGTTATACGGACTGCGGAGTGGGTCTCACAAACCTATTTATTAAATATCAGTTATTTCAAAATTTATTAATTAGGACATTTAAATAAATAAAATAACAAATATTACCAAAAGCGTTCCCTTCTATTTAAATGTAAGGATATTAATTATTTATATCATATTTATAACCAAATTGTTTTAATGGTGGTTTTAATTCTTATAGGAAAATAAATTATCATAAAAAAAATACTTTAAATCATTATTTTAGATACAGTCAGTACACCGATAGCGTAGATCATCTAATCTAAAGATTTTTCAGTCACTAACGCTCGCTCAAATAATAAGAAGAAGGAGGAGGAAGAAGGCAGAACACTGTTTCAACGTTGCTGACAGAGATAAACTCCTATAAAATTTACAGTAATCGGAATCTCTTCAGTTTATTTTTTACTAAATACCTACAAAATACACAAATAAAATAATATTGGCAACTTAACATGAAAGCAACAAACTAAAAATCCAAAATAAAAGGTATATTCGAATTCGTGGCAAATAATTAAAATAATGTTAACATACATAACGAAATTGATACACTAACTGTAGGGATGAGTCCCACATACCCTTTTCAACTTTGTGTTCATATAACTCCCACTGCGGCTCTAGCACGACTAATGTTTTACCTGCGACAAATAGAACAACTCACCAACTACAGAAGCTAACTAAATAAAATGTGACGGGTCTCACATAGCAAGCACCGGGTTAAAATATTTTTCAAGTAAGAAGGAGTTTTTAACTAAACTGTTATGTACAGTATTAAAAATTTGTAATACATAGCTATAAAAGCAAAGTAATAAAATTAAATTGCAACTTTAAGCGGTACAATTAGCAAATGCACAAAAATAGCATACTCTTGTTAAAAATATTTACACATGACGCTACAATTTCATATATTATAATTATATTATAGTTTTACGCTGTATCCTGCATATAACACAGTAGGCAGAGAGAACCTGGGAAACTAGTCTTGAGACACTCTGTTCCCATTAAGATATTTGGGTTCCGTACTTTCCACCGAATTCAGGAGGCATAGCGTGTTGAGTGGTGTAACTCAGCGTCGCTCAAATTTCATTTAAACAAGTGGGAATAGAACCCACACTGTTGCGTTTACAGTCGTACGTTTGTGCCCCTGCGCAACGACTGACCTCAAATTATTATAGTATTACATGTATGAATAAGTAAATCTTATCCTATTATCGCTATTGGTGAGATTACTTACTTGCTGATGAATGTTTTACTGGTTACTACTATTATATAAATATAATACATTTACCCATGTACTTATAACTATGTGGAACTTCCTTCCACACGCCACGCAACTGTGGAATGGCGTAACTGTGCAGTGTTTCCAGGTCAATACGACCTGGGTAACTTCAAAAAGCGCGTCTATGTCCACCTTAAAGGCCGGCCACGCACCTGTAGCTCCTCTGGTGTTACACGACATCGTGGACGGGGGTGATCACTTATCATGAGGTGACCTGCACGCTTGTTTCCCTTGTCTTTTTCCGTAAAAAAATGCACGTTAAGCTATATTGCTTAACTACAAATAAATTATTAATAACAATTTGAAATCATATTTTGAAATAAATGTTACTATTTTTCCGTTCCTTACTTTAAAATGTAGAAGGAAGCCATGAAACTTTAACTGTGTTGGGCTACTAAATGATAGCTCGGTTGACTGTTTATCCTTTGGGAGGTGCGCTGTTTGATTTTGGAAACTGTCGACACTCCTTTAGTTTACGTAGCTCTAGGGACCGGCACCGTTTCCTTACCTTTATCTCTACCGATCTACTAAGTTTATATTTTAATATTATTTATTACTGATATATTTTTTTTAATTTAAAAATATGCAGGTCGGTAAGAACTTACAATATAAATATAGAACAAAATCGAACTATTTCCCAGAAAATCTATTCTGAGAAAAACACAGGATTTTTAAATCACTACCAAAAACAGAAATCCCCCAGAGTTCGAGCCAAGACTTAAATTTCGCAAACAATTCATAATTCAGCTCCTGATTAACTCTTATAATGGATCAAATATTCCTAATAAATATAAGTAGGTACTTCGACTTACCAACGAACTGACTAGGAATAGATTTAGAATTATTTTGTACACGATAGTAAGAAAAAAAATCTTGGCCTGTCGTGAACTATTATCAGTTCATTTCCAAATTTAGTTTGGTAGAGAGAGAGAGAGAGAAACTAGGGATTGTAGTTCAAGTGTAAATTTAAGGGACCGTTTAGAAATGTGCCAAATTTAGTTAGGCCCCTTAAATTTAATTTAAATCTACCCTTAGATTGGAAGTCCCAGGTCCTGTTCGGAGCTACTCACCCTGTAAGGCGATGGGCCGGTAATCGCACGGTGAATCCATGGAATGCTAAATAATTTATTGGGTTCTCTGTATAGTTATCGAAAAATCATGATCTTTATTCTGAACAACCAAGTATATTCAAGTTAGTTTAAGTTGTAGTCGTGGTAAGATATTTTATTCCTATTCCTGAAACGTTTAATTTTCTAACAATAAAAATATAAATTGCATTTTCTCGAATTCAATCTAACAGCCGGAATACTTAGAGATAAAAGTTTTCATTTTTATTCTTATCATATTCATCACAAGTTTATTAACGGTTTTGATATCATAAAAAGCTTATTTTTTAAAGTATTAACTAATTTTAATAAAAAAATAATTATTATTACGCTATTTAGTATGACTCATTAAATGACAAGTACCTAAAGACACTTGATGAAAGCCACAAATTAAATCACCGGCTACTGGCTGTGACGCAATGTAAAATGCAAAACTGTAACGTTTAAAGCGGCGAGCGTGGAATATAACACAAGTTTACTACATTTTAATTGAAACCAGACGGTAAATGGTTATACATAAGCGATTAAAATTTGCTACGGGAAAAGCAAAATTGCAAACATGGTAAGTGATGTTCCGATTATATGAAACGATTTCACGCTGCCAGGCAATGTGGTCCATTAGCGTCGGACAAAACGCTAAAAACCATTAACTTCCAATTTTATTAGGGACAGAGAGTTTTTGTGCAACAATATCAGTGAAACTGTGTCAATGCTCTCTAAGAAAATTGTTCTATACTTTTGAACTTTTCACAAGTGTTATCGATTGAACGAACATGAAGTGTTTTACAGTTTATGTAAGTAACATTTCAGTAATGCTACTTCAATAACTTTTACACCCCTTAAAAGGTTCCTCTTGTGAATATAATCTTTTCTTATTTCTTACTAAACGGATATTGAAAAAAATTTATAGCCCTTCTTATCGGAAACTCTTTCAAAGTGCTCTATTTTGCCTTTCGCAATGACGCCAATTTAAGGTGAATGAACAAGCGAAATCTCTCTACACGAAAGAGGCGGTGCTGAAGAGGTGATGAGTTTATACAGTGCCATTTAGTCAACGGGGCACCTTTGAACCGAGAAATTGGCATCATAAGTACCTTAAAGCTCTCCTTAAAGAAGCAAGTGTATTTGTTAATTTAAATATATGTACGGTAAGTACATTTATAATATCGATATATAGGCACAAACATGTGACTGTAAATGCGACGGGTAGTGGGTTCCATCCCCACTCGAGGATATGAAATATTTAATACTTTCATTTTTTCGCTCTGATGTCAGGGCAAGGCGGCGTTGAATTTTGCCACTTAAAAAACAATGCTTCCTAAATTTGGCGGAAACGCAGTGTCTTAACACTAGGTTTCCTCTGCCTATCCTGCTGTGTGCGGGATATAGCGTGAAACAAAAAAAAATCTGTCATATAAAACTCAAATTCTAAAAAACTATAATTCTTTGATAATTTACATGTACGTCGAATGCAAAGAAAAACGAAGGCCATATTGCTACCAATCAATTGAAAAATGAATAGTTCCCGCTACGATAAAGCATCTTTTGAGGCTATGCTCGGCATGTACGAGTACATTGTGTACACATAAGGGGAGTGCGCGTGTGAGCAACACTAACACAGGGGGACTCCCCGACGTGCGAGCAACAAGCGCGTTGCGGTTTGATATTGCCAGCTTTTCCAGTGTTTAATTTAACATAGTTTTACAGCTCTCTACGCCTCACGGCAACGGTTGCGAACTTTGTATGGCCGCTATTATGTGCGGTGTACAACTATTTACAAATAGTATAGTATAGTTTAGTAAACACACTATTATATGACGAACATTCTTGTTCGTCGTCTTTTGTATGGTATTATACATATAACCAGCATTATTAATTATTATGTACTTACGTCTCTAAAACTGATTAAATATAACGTTATTGTGGCGCAGTTTTTTTAAGTAAATATACAAATATATTTTTTCAGGATATCAATAGACTGTAGACTTCAGTATGGTTTGAACTTCAACTCGATAACTCTAAGCGTTCCTGAGATTAAAGCTTTAGACAGACAGACAGACGGATAAGAAAGTGATCTATAAGATCGTTTTTCTTTAAAAAGTACGGACCCCTAAAAAGAGTTAAAAGTGTAAGAATAATTTTATTTGTTAGTTTTTCTTACAACGAGTAGTCTCTTGGGTATTTTATACAAAATTACATTTACGGAGCGCTCCTTAGCGGTTTATATGTTGAATAAATTATTGAATTCGTAAGCCAGCCACGCCGTTCCCCTTTTCCCATATGCGCATAATGGGAGTGGTAAAGGGTACGAAAATTGACAATTAATTGTCCCCACAAGGCAATATATGGTTACTTTGTTTCAGAAGCAACAGTCGAGAGAATGAAATTTCAGTTCTGCCGGATATGAAAACATTAGCAAGTCGGACGGCCAACGTTTTGAATTATTCCACCGCCATTACTCGTAGAATATCTGTAGTCGTTACTAATAAAATGCAATTAAAAAATGCCAAGTACATACTTACGGAATAGTTAGTGCAGTTTCTATTCTACTTTCTAGAAAATATAAAAGAAAAATAATTAAAAAAAAAAAACAAAATTAGCTTCACAGCAGGGTAGGCAGAGGGATACTAGTGTAAAGACACCCCGTTCCCGACTTTCTGCTAAATTCTCGAGGCATTTTGTGTTGAGTGGCGGAACTTAACGCCGTGATTTGCCTCGCTCCAGAGCGAAGAAATGGAAATATTAATTTAAATAAATATTTCATTTTCTTGAGTGGGGATGGAAACCACAACCAGTGGCGTTTACAATAACACTTTGTGCCCCTGCTGGCCTCCCTATAAATTAAATTTTATATTATATGAGTTATATTGTATATATATTTTAATTGACTTTTACAAAAAAATATGTAAATAGGTGCAGGCAATTAAGCAGAAGGTTTATGTTCAAATTAGTTATACTGAGCCGGGGACTAACCGGCCTCTATCTAGAATTTCATTCAGCAATCCCAGGTTGACGATAATCTAGTCGGGGAATTTAATGGTCCGTGGAGCGGTCTCGATTAAAATTGCCGTATATATGGATAGCTACGTTTTAGAATGTGGTGCCTAACTTTTAATGAGTTTATGAGTAACCCACGCGTCGCTACCAAAGCTCTTTGCGATAAAAGCTACTCTCGAGCGTCTTATTTAAGTTTATTGCTCGCAAAACCTACGTATTCAAATTATTTTAAGAAATTTTTAATTGTGATTGTTTTAATTAACTTTAGCTATAAAATTTTAAATAAAATATCTATTCTTGTTATCATTTTAGAATTTTATTCTGAAATCTTCTGAAATTAAAAATGAAATGAAATTCCTAAAATGGACAAGAAATTATTGAAATGGATGGAAAGAGACAATATTTTCTTTCCTCACCCTACTATACGAGTATGTGTGAGGTAAATTACTAATTTAAGTAAAATTATATATTTTAATGAATATTTTTGATACATTTCTTTTATTATTTGTAGGTAGGTTTTCCATGCTCTGTAGCAATTTATTTAAGACGTCGCGTCGTGTACAAGTGCTACAGAAACAAGGTGCAGAACTTAGACAGATCTAGCGTATAAATCATAGCCGGAGCGCGGCAGCTGGCGCTGTGAATAGTTCTGTCGGCCACCGCATATGACATTCGATTACGGCTGTTCTTGGGGAAAAATATATCTTCAATCGGTTGCCGTAGGCTCCGTACGTTGAACCCCGTTTCAATTGCGATTTCAATTTAGATATTAACTTATATTTCATAAATGTTGCTTATCATGCCAGTCGCCAGTTACGCCCTTACGCCAGTAAGGGCACAAAGTGTGACTGTAAACGCGACAGGTTGTGGGTTCGATTCCCACGCTAAAAATAAAATATTTAATGTTTAAGTTTTTTTTCGCTCTGCGGACGCAAAGCGCGGCTTTGAGTTCCGCCACTCAACAGACAATGCCTTCAGAATTCGGTGGAAAATGGGGAACAGAATGTCTTAAAGTGCAAGTTTTTCAGCATCCTGCACACAGCAATACTACGTGACGCTTAAAAGAACACATCATTTCAGTTTACTGTCCAAAGAATACATGATTTTAGAAATTTGGGAAATGAAATATTTAATATCCACCGCTCAACACGCGATGCCCTCAGAATTCAGCGGAAAGTGGGGAACAGAAGTGTCTTAATGGGAAAGTACACTTTACACAATGATCCTAGGTTCCCTCTGTCTCAATTTGCGTGATACAGCGTGAAGCTAATCATAAAAATAGATAATATATTATATAAGAATTATAAAATTACTAATTTGTATAATATATTAATACGTACAGAAAATATTGTGAAAATATTCTATAAAATAACAGCAGAATAAGTCTACAATATAGACGACACGACCTTGTCTCGAACATTGATCAATTTGTAAATTGTAACGAGATGCCTGTGGCCGCGATCTGTGATGTATTCCAAATATATTTATTTGAATATACATACATATGTACCAGAAAAAAGGAAGAGTTTTATAATATTATAAGTAACTAGAGCAGGATGTAACTTTTTATAAGAACGTTAACTTTTTATACAAGAAAGAAATGGCGGAAATTAGCAAGAAATAGACTTAAAATGGTTTATATCTTTATATCATAGTAAAATGTATGCAAAACGTTAAAAGCCCAGGAAGTGTTATGGAAGGATTCAATGTTACTTCCATTATCCTTTTACAGGAATGTGCATACATATACCCATTTACGTACATGTAGCATCGACAGCGTCTACGGGAAGGAAGTTAGGTACTGCCGTGTAGATAATATGCAATAGATATATCGTAGCTATTTTCTACTGTATCGTACTTTTTGTAAGAAAACATTATTGAGAATGTGTTCTTTGGGTGTACTAACTGAAATAACTGTATAGTATTTGAAAAATATCTTTAAATTACACTAAGATACTCATCATACTGATATATGAAAATAAGAAGGAAAGTGTCTTAGTAGAAAAGGATTGTTTTAACATCAGATTCCCAGGTTCCCTCTGCCTACCCTGCTATATGCGGGATGCAACGTAATAAAAAAAAGCGTAGAAAAAATACTAACATGTATGTATGTATGTATGTATGTATGTATGTATGTAAAATACATAATATAATACACACGATCCTAAAACGGTTAAGCATCAGAAATATCAGCAAGGTCTACCCGCCCTGGATGTGGTGTACATAAGTACGAGTATAGCCGAAATCATTCCACCGTGTTTGCATAAAATGTAATAGCAGATTGCGGGCTTGCGGGAAGTATCAGCGATTCGCATTGTGCCATCTGCTCACATTTAGATCCCTTATAAAATGTTACTGCGCATTTTCACACGTGGATATGGCCGAGCCTCGCGGTTATTTTAAGAAGCAGCCTTTTTATGACACTAATGGAAGGCACTGTTTAGCTTTAGTTCCATTTATGGATATTATTGACGTTCAACGAGCCATAGCTAAATCGGTAAAAATATTTTTAGTATAAAAGAATAATAACGAAAGTTTCAATTTAATATTTCAGTATATTATATTTTCTTTTCGATCCTAGCCTTTGTATAATTACAATGAGTGAAAATAAAATGACACATCATGACCCTCTTCAAAAGTACGTTATTGGTTTTACGCATGTGCAGGTGATATGTTGTGAATAGAAAAATATTATTATTTTCGTCTACATCAAAAAAATCGGCTGAAGTCGGTTAAAGTTATTGTATAAAGTTTTTTTTTCAGTTTTACGCCGTATTCCGTAAATAGTAGGGTAGGCAGGACCTACAATCTCGTAATGTTAAGACACTCCGTTTCTCACATTTTGTCAAATTCGAAACATTGGGTGTTGAGCAACTTTTATTTAACAAATTTGTCTCGAACCCAGACCCGTAGCGTTAAAAGTCACACGGGTGTATCACTGCGCCACCACGGCCTGTACTATACAAAGTTGACACTTGAGTTTTGAAAAAAACTAAACTATTTAAATTCAAAGTAACTGTCTATTAAAAGTTGAATGAAAATGTTCATCCCTTTGTTTTTTCTAAATAACATTACGTTTATTGGTAATAGGTAGTTTTTTGACAACCTTTCTAAACATTTTTGACGAAAAAGATAAATCAATCAATTTATTAAATAATCTTAGTACCTTAATGAAATTAAGTAATTACGAATATATATACCTATTGGGATTTTCTTGATAATAATAATTATCTACTAATTTCAATTAATTTTCCTTTAATTTCAAGCGTAATATTTTATTAGCAAATGTCCTTAAAGCCATAAGATAGAAATTCTATTTTTTGAGAATGTAAAAAGAAAACAACCTTAACAACTTTATTTAGGTGTAATTGATGCTATAAATCATTACAACTAACATAATATTGACATATCCTTGTCATAAATCAAAGGCACGAGGGAGTGAACAAGTTTTGACATCAGATTTAGTCGACATTGCAAAGTAAATCACATATGACGTAATATTACTTGTAATTCTTCGGAAACTCGCTGTAACTTACTGTTTATAAAGAAATAAGTAACGTAAGCTACATTTTCCCGATACAAAAAATCGGTCAAGTGCGAGTCGGACTCGTCACTCAGTTTCTGTATTAATTTCGAGATTGTAAGTCAACAAGGGAAGTATAAGTTATAAAACTTGACAAACTTAAGTTTGGACTCTTCTGCACTCATTTTGTCTACAGATATGAATTTGTAATGGGTTTTAGCGTTTAGTATCTCAAAAGGAAAATCGATGCCTTTATAAGATATCTTTTTTATCCGTCTATTCATTTGCCAAGAGGATTTATCTTGAGATTGGTCGGGGGTATCAAGCTGAAATTAATATCAAATATCAAGGTCCACAGACCCTTGAAGCATAGTACCAATTAAGTTTCTAAGTCAACTCAATCAAAAGATACGAGCGTTTGTGCATCGTTTTTGTTGCATTGTATATGAAATTCAGCGTGTAATCTAAACCTATAAGGAACCGTCATAACCAAACCTATAAGGATTCCGTATATATTGTAGGTTACAATTATGAAATTTGGTTAAAAGTGAGAACTTACACTTTAAATAAAGGAAAAAATCAGAAAAATAGACATTAATAAGTTTATCATAAAAAAAAATTACAAACTCATATTTGTAGTTTGTTTTAAGAATAGATTAAGAAACTAAAACTTGGGTTTGTCAACTTTATTCGCAATTATGAATTTACGCAAGAAGTGAAAGGTGGCAGGGGCACAAATTGTTCTGCAAAATTGGCTGGTGCTGGCCGGCTGTAGGTTCGATCCCTACTCGTACTAATATTAACAAATAAAAATTCGTGCCTCCAGTGGGAACCGAACTTACAACCGTCGCCTTTACAGTCACACCACTGCGCCACAGCGGCCTAACTTTATTAATATACTTAGCAGTTATATCTTCCACATAATCTTGGTACAATATAGAATGAAATTAATTAATTTCAATAGAAGTTCTCCCTCAGTGTATGGTTATAAAGGGTTACACTAAGAGTAGCACTGATTTGTTACTCTTTTAAGACAAAAGTAAATGAGAATTGTCCGTAATTGGAATTGTAAATGAGTCCTGAGGCGCTTTCTTGTCGGTTGAACGCCCGTTCCGCCATCTCGTTGAATAAACTGTGATGATTTCATTTAAATTAATTCAGCTTAGTAGAGGACCACGAGTCTAGATTGAGATGTTTTTCTCTTGGTACTACCAAGATTCTTAGATTAGATTTTCATAATAGTATTGATTATGTCATAAAAATACTATAAGGTAATATATAACACTAGCGGACGCGCGCAGCTTCGCTTGCGTATTTAGGGGTGAATTCTAATAACTCATGAAACATGTGTTCGATGAAATATTTTTAGAGTCTAAATTCCAAATTTTATAAAAATCGGTGGCGATTTAAAGATTTTTTCATACAAACTTTCAACCCCTTATTTGCACCCTTAGAGGGTGAATTCTAGAAAACCATGAAACACATGTTCAATAAAGTATTTTTAAGAGTCTAAATATCAAATTTTATAAAAACCGGTGGCGATTTAAGAATTTTCCCATACAAACTTTCAACCCCTTATTTGCACCCTTAGGGGTTGAATTCTATTAAACCATGAAACATGTGTTTTATAAAAATTGGTAACGATTTAAAAAATACCTATACAAACTTTCAACCTCTTATTTGCACCCTTAAGGGGAGAATTCTGGAAAACGATGAAACACGTGTTCAATTAAATACTTTTAAAAATCTAAATTTCAAATTTTATAAAAATCGGTGCCGATTTAAAAATTTTTCCATACAAACTTTGAACCCCTATTTCACCCCTTTAGGGTTAAAATTTTTCAAAATCCTTTCTTAGTGGATGTCTAGATTACGAAAGTAAACTTTTGTCCAAATTTCACGTTTCTACGCACAGCGGTTACGGCTGTGCGCTCGTCTTACCTCAGTCAGTGAGGACAAGTCCTTTTATATATATAGATTATGAATAACCCTTTATTTAAGATATTAAATTTACACGTACGTTATAAAATATATATGAAATATAATATTTTAATATAGAATTTAATAAAATATTCTACAAATTATTTCACAATTAGTTTCAAAGTTCTTCCTTACTTAATAAAAGATTACATGACAATATTTTTATCATACTCTACACTCGTTGCCTCCCGAACATGATAAACGAGCCGTTGAACATTTTGTGGCAATGAAATTTATATAGGAGCATCAAGACTGAAAATTTACTTCCTTTTACCTCCGTCATTGGTCCACATCCGGAACACTATTAATCACATCTGTGAGATCGGACACGTGTTCAAAGAAAACTGTTTATTTTTGGTTTTTCTCTCTTGGTGCCAGTTCAAGTTATAACTTTATGTCTAGAAGTATCATATTATTCTTATATATTTTTATATATTTGACTTCGATTTTTCATAAATTATGATACTAGTAGCCAGCGCGGCTTCCCACGCCTATTCTATGCAATTATTTTTTATTCAATATTATTTAAGTACATTTTTTAGAAACTCTTAATATGGGTATAATAGATAGCCATTCTAAAAATATATATATATATTTATAGCTAGCATAGTTTTAGTTGTAAACTGAAGTAAACACTTAGCTGTAATGCCGAATACGCGGTTATCAAAGCGACGGTCTAGCACGTCTGCGGCCGCTTACCGTTGGGCCGTTACGACCCATAAATTTTATTTTATGTATGTTCTACGATCGAAAAGCTTGAAAACTGTAGGTCTCTACGCGACCAAATTTATAATAGCTGAAAACGTAACCACTGGTAAATAAATGGTAAGCAAAAACCTTCCATTAACACGTAATGTATTTTGACGTGGTAGTCTTATAAAAAATATAGAAAAAGCGTGATACATTATCACTTGTAATTTTCAATTAACTCCTTTGTATTTATTATACAAAATGATAATTCAATTTAATTCATAAAAGTATGCAATTTTTCATTAATGTTTTCTTATGACATTATTACCTAAAATTATCGCTCATAAACCGGCAAAAAGCAACAATCGACGTGACATTACAATACGCATTATGGATTAGTATAATATGTTAGTATACCTATTGAGTCAGTTAAGTTGGTCAACCTTTATAAATTATACTTCCCGGTGACCTGCAATCCTGAAATTGGTACGGAAGCTTCACTGGGCGAGTACGACTCGCACTTGACGGGTTTTCCTCTATACAGTATGTAAATTAAAGTTATCCCTCTTAATTTTAACGCTATTTAACTCGAAGTTTTATTTGCATTTCCCGCAGCAAGCCGTCTTGTTGCGATGAGCTTTACTTTGAGTGTTCTGTAACTACTACAAATGTTGTTTTATAGAAACTTCCAGGTAAAAGAAATAGCAACCGTTTTATTAAAAGTAAGGCAAAATTAATTTGTTGCATATTTATTTTTATATATGTAAGTAAGAATTTAAATATCATTACAATTTATTATTATAAAAGTAATTTAATAATATATATATATATATATATATATATATATATATATATATATATATATATATATATATATATATATAAAATATATATTACATGAAATACAAATTAGCAGCAAGGTGGGCAGAGTACCTAGAGTTAAGGCACTTCGTTCCTCGTTCTAAAGTCCTTCATTCTAAGGTGCATCTCAGGAAAAACTGATTCGAATTCGAACGAAAATTAAAAAAATATGTTTTGGATATTAAAATTATCGAGGAAATCTATAGGTTATATTAAATTAGGTAAAATCAAAGTAAAATCTAGTAAATAATTTAGGTTGTGTGACAGTGAGTGAATTGTGAAATGGGCTTTAAAGATATTTTACCAAAAATATTTAAGGAAATGACGTCTACTTTCTTAGATAGAAACAGTCATAATAAGTTATATTTATCAAACGCTACTGAAAATATATCTCGAAGACTTAGAAGTTGTTAACGCCCGCAGGTGTGCACGTCGGCTCATCTCGAGCGAAACATTTTTCTCTTACAATTTCAATTCGTATTTTCGACGAGAAAATCCTTATATTTATGGTGATATTATAAGCAGATGTATTTATATTAATATTCACATCCGTTTATACTAGTTTCTTCGATTTTTACAAATTTCGGCTATAAAATATAATTGCTAAGAATTATCGCTTTGCTACAGAGAATGCCATTTATTAAATATTTTTATTATTTTACCTGTTATTCCTCACTTAGGAAAGAAAAATATTTATTTAGAAAACGTATAAACAAATAGAACGTTATGGGATTTGAACCTGCCCGCCCTGAAAACTGTTCAAACGGTCTGGCCACTAAGCACTAAGCTATGTCGAAATTCTTATACGCTTGTTACAACTTATTAATGGTATCAAAATATATATAGGGAGATTTTAGCTTATTAGAGATTTTATTTTTCAATTACATCCCATGTTAACACAAAACTTGGCGTAAATATAGTTCTCCGATTCCTTTATCAGCGAAGAAAAGAACGACGTAATACTCAACATTGAACTTGGCGTTATGATTTTGATTAGAATTGAGATCGTAAATTAAGGAATCCACTGAAACATTTTGATTTATTACCAAAATACCTTTATAGGGACCATTTTCTTAACAAATGATTTGCGTTCGTTATCAACATATTTTACTACTTTGTTTCATAATTTTAAAATATAAAAAGAACATAACAAGCATAATATAAGTTTATTGTTCCCATATGAGTATTTCATGTATAGTATAAGGAATAGACAAACGTATATTATATATAAATATAATCTAATAACACCTTATCCAGTCTCTTAGGTTAGATTAAGATATTTTTATTTTGGACAGTATTAAACATTTAGGTACCAACTCTACTGTCACCACATTCAATAGCATCAGCTACCAGCGATCAACCCGAATATTGACACGGAGGAGCACTGGATATTCAAATTCAGGAAATGACCTTTAGATGGGCTCTTCTAGTCCTTCAGCCGAAACATCTAATTGACATTGATGAAGGGACCCTACTAGTCCTGCCTAGCTACTAGCTTGTGAACGCAAGCTATTTAATGAACTTTACTTATAGATCAATCAATGCTCACTTCACAAAAACTATAAGTTAATCAAGAAAAGTGCAGGAACAAGAAAGGCGACGGACCAGCACACATGAATAATTATTTACTTTACTTCATCTTAATATACTTTATATTATTGTAAGATATAAGAAAAACAATATAAAATTTAAAATTTATTTAAATGCTTATAGAAATAAAATGCTTAGTAGCTTTTAATAGTATCCGTGGAATGTAACAGGAATAAGAGTACAAGGCTTAGTCTATCTTATCGCGACACAGTTCTGAAAAGCCCGCTGGGAAACACTTGCCTGTGAAGACAAATGGAATCCTCTGCTACTGTCGAACGTGGTAATTGTAAAATAACACACCCACTCTAATCTTTCTGAACAAAATACTCTTTTGTGTTATGTTTATGGTTCCCTCTTGTTTATTTTTAGTTATACATTTATATTATTAGGCAATGTGCCTTTGTGGCGTCTGTAAAGACGATGATTGTACGTTCAAAATTTCCCCTAAGTCATCGCTCAGGAGAATTATTTTATTAATTAGAATAATATTTTATTAACTCAATCAATTAACACAAATCAGTGTGTTCGATTCCAATGCTCGCCTTAAAGCTCTTTGCCTTCTCTGTTATCGGCGGGGATGCGTGAGCCTAAGGAGACATATTCTTCTTTTCCAGCTTCACACTGTATCCTACATATTAGGCAGTTTAGGCAGAGGGAGCAGGTTAGGAAAGTAATTATTTTAATCAAACTAAAATATCATATTAATAAATGATTTAAATTGCTTTATAAACTGTGGAGCTTGGTTAAAACAGGTAGTGAAAGTTTAAGGTACTTTTTTCTCTTGCTGTGTGTAATATGGCTCATTAATATTTTATATTCGTAGTTTCAATTTGAAAAAGAAATATTGTGCAATTAGAATATGAGAATTAAGAATCTGAATTCTGAAGAGTTTTAATTACAAATCCTCTTTCAATATGAGTGCTCTGTGACATCCCCAGAAATAAGGTTAAATAAATTGGAATACGAATCGCCTTCATTCTGACATCGTAACTACGTAAGAGAAATAAAAGCCCTCGTGTAAACGGGTCGCTCATGTCTGGATTTAATTGAAATGGACGCAACTCGACACGGGTCTATTCGACATCAAATGTGTCGCACACGGCGCAGTAATTACCGGTCGCAGTCGGGAATGGAGTGACGTCTAGTGGTCGTCGTATCGTGGCCGATATGCATGGAGCTAACAACCAATTATACCTTATCAATTTCCACTTAAACCCACTTTTGGATGAATTAAAGCCTAAATTTGGACCAAATTTAACGTTTGGATGAATTAAAACCTAAATTTGGATTCGAAATACTGAAGCTGTATTTTATTATTAGTAGGATTATAATTATAGTTAATTTGTATGAACAATAATATGCGATCTCTCTATTATGTAGAGATGGGTTTTCATCATGCTTATCAATGGTGAAGCTATTTCAGTCTAGTTAATAAAAATTAAACTAAATAAGTATAGCAAACGAAATGAAAAAATAATATATACGAAAGTATTGATAGAAAGACTTCTCTTATACTCTTTAAAAGCGTTACAAGGACAGAATTATCTAATGTAGATAAAATAATATATATCATATAAAATAATATAGATAATATTAAAATATTTTTTAAAAATTACATAAAAAAAAATATTATTATCATCAAACTTACATAATATCATTAAATCATAATATTTTTTATAAAATAAAAAAATTAGACATAATTATATTTAAATGTCTAAAGTAGGTTCTTAGTTAAACTAATTTTAAATAGCTTTCATAACTTTTACCGTTCAATTATTTTCTTAGTTCACATAAAACAAGTGTATTTAATATAATTAACAATATAATATAAGAATAAACTAATAAAAGAAGTAAATACCGATACATTGCGCAAGTGTGAAGACAGTTTGATCAATAGACTTGGCTATTTCTCTTGGGACGACTACAATTTATCTATATATCATGTTTAAAGCTCAATAATGCTACAATACATAAGCAAAAAAATTAATTTGTATATAAAAAATAAGTAATAATCACCACGCAAAAGTAATGTAAAATTTTATACAAAAAAATTATAATGAAACAATCATAGAGCAGGGGCACAGTGTGTGACTGTAAAGGTGACAGCTTGTGTGTTCGATTCCCACTCGATTAAATGAGATATTTATTTAAATTTATATTTTCATTTCTTCGTTTTGGTGTCGAGGCAAAGCGCGGCGTGGAGTTCCATCACTCAACACGCAATGCCTCCAGAATTCGGCGGAAAATGGGTAACGGAGTAACTTAACACTAGTTTCTCTCTGTCAACCATTCTGTGTGCGGGATACAGCGTGAAGCTAACTAAAAAAATATAGGTATATGATTTGGTCCTTTACTTCATACCCGCACTTACATATTATAGACCACAATTGATTCGAATGTTTCCAATTGGAGGCAAATTGCTTTTCACAGTCTATAAAATATCTGTTTGTCCCGCGAAAAGTTTGATAAATTCAATTTTCAAGCTGGTAACTTCCGCTTCTGGACGGTTTACGCTTGATACTTTTTGAATAAATTCATTGTGATTCCAATCGAGGCTATAGAAGGCTGGAAAAGTTATTACGCTAGACGGGTTGTCATATTTTTCTCATCATAAACGACCTTCTATAGAATAAAAATAACGTTCACTCATTTATTATATATAGAGGAAGGGGGGGCATAACGGGAACGCGAGGTCCACCCACATATATAAATATTAAGTAAATATGTCTAGTCATGTTTTGTTTTCGCTAATAGGCTAATATTTTGTATCAGTTCTTACACTACCAGTGACCAGAGAGTAGACTGGGCGCATTTGTTTTGTATAACATAAAACGTTTTCCGGTATAGGGGCTTAAAGTGAACGTTTTGGCACGATATGGTACTGTTTTTACTTCAATCCCAATCTTATACTTAAACAGTTAGTATAACTAAACTAAGTTCATCGGATTAATAAGTGTATACAAATGACCGGTTAAATCTCAAAGAAACAAGTGTTTAATAAAAAAGCTTACTCTGATGTTGAAAACATGGACGAAAATACATTATATATTAGTGAATAATATTTATTTTTACTCTTCGGGCCATTAGGCGACTTGTAACCTATGTGTACGTTGGATAAATACAGCGTGTGCAAATGTTTATAGCAAAAATACAGAGAAAATCCTGTCCAGAATTGGGTACCTTATACTGTCATAGAGTTTCGTAATATAATTAAAAATTAAATAATAATTAAAGATTTTATTGCATTATAAAATATAATAATTAAAAATATTATTGCATTAGCTACATCGACAAATCCTATGCCAAATGATAATAAGTAACTAAAGGATTATTATTAAATACAATACAAATAATCATTTATTTATTATATTTTTAGCTTAACATCACCGATATGCCCCTACTTCCCCTAAGTGCTTTAAAAAAAATATATTTATAATTTTTTGCCTTGACTAAAACGTTATGGGACATTTGATTTATAGACTATAATCACGATTTAGTCCATAAAGCAATTTTACGAGAGTAACTTTTGACTCCAGTCTCCAGAGTTTTAAATGCCTCATTTCATTATCTTTTTATTTACGTCGTGCTAAAGTTTATACGTAAAAGTTAAGCAGTATAAAACAACTAAAATACATAATTCGTTAAGTCTGCATTGCACCATTAAATGAACATTAGCTCTCTACAACACTAGCAGTTTTTTTTTAAATATGCAAATATAGAATGTAGATTTAATGAAAATTCTGTCCTGAATGAAAAATTAGTTTGCGTGGTAAGCCTCAGCCTTCAAACCTTTCTCCAAATCTGGTGCTGAGCAGAGACCAGGACTAATCGGGCCCGGATTGTTGCCCTTCAGCCAATCCACGCCCTGAATCAAGTAAATGAGAAAACTTTCTAATTGGAATTTCAAATGGGCATCCGTTTATCTAGACGAGAACACTTCGTAGATCGACGGAAAACGCTTCTCTTCGTAATATACTTATGAATAATACTTTTATTGTATTATAAATTGTTAAATATTGTTTGGAGAACCATTGACAAAGCTTAAAATAAAAATTATATAAGAAAGCTGATTTTTTTTCTATGTTTTTTTCTTAATTATCTATATTTTAAATGTATGTATTTCCTTTTTGCTTACGATGTAAAATCTCGCTTAATTCTGAGAAAGCCGATGTATGTTACTGTCATCTGTGTTGTCGATGCTTTGCCGATGCCGATGCCTATATATCTATAAACATTAAGAATTATATTTCTTTACAATAAATAAAAATAAAATAACTCAACTTAAAGTCACTAGTATAATTAGTCTAAATCAAATGACATCTTCAATTCAATTCAATAAATTACTTTCATCAATTTGTTCTATGTATTTCAAAATTCTCATTCTTCCTTGCGTCTCTCCTTCATTATAATATTAATTAAATATGTAATAATAAATACCATCATATACATTTCGGTTATCTTTAGAACTCATGATATATCAGAGATTTTGTAAAACTTGCTCAGCCGATGGTCGAGTAAGTCCGGAACGAAATTGGCAATCCTCTTTCACAATGGACCGTAAAATGGTTTTCCGTTCTTGTTCGACCGAGCGGAGCGGTGCTCGTTGATTCACCGGACACGTCGCACGGCGGGCTATCACTAGATGCGGGAATTCGTGGAATAACTCGTTTACGTCCCTGAACTCCGTACTATTTCGCTATTAATGATCTACCTGACGAGTGAACTACGGATCTCGTGTTGGATATTTATTTACAGGAAGGAACTTTTACAGGAAGACAGTGTGAAACAAGTGTTGGCTCAAATTGGTTATATAAATACACTAATAAAAAATGTATATGTATATATATATCGAAGCTTAATTCGTGGCAACACTTTTTTATTTGAAGCAAATAGTCAATTTAAAAAATCACAGATACAATGAAATAATACACTTTGAGTTATTTCATTATGTTATACACGTGTTAAAATATTACGTCGATATTATCATTCAAATATATAGTTCCTTAAATTAAAAAAAAATAAGGTTCTATGGTAATGCAATCAAAAATATATCAAAAATTCGCTGCATTATCAAAACCTTTAGGATACTTCCCCTGGGCTTAGAATTATGAAATTTGGCCAGAACTGACTTATATTTTTATGAAATTGATACGAAACCCTTAGAATGGGCAAGTCCGACTCTCACTTGACTGATATTTTCTCATAAATATTCAGTTGGTTATTTTTTAAATAGCAACTTTTTAAATTGACGACTAAATAACAACGGCAAACATAGATTTTGTGGTTTTCTTGTTAAGATTTTGAAATGCGAAACGTTGCACGCTTTACCGTGAATTGTGGCATAAAAGCTGTATTCTGTACTAATCTCTGCAAAACTTCAGTCATATTGTCAGTAAAGCACACACAATTTAACCATTGTGTTTCTACTACAATATTTAAAGCAAAAATATTACCTTTGTTAGAAAGTCTTTACCACTTATTCGTATCTAAACGATATTATATGACTATTTATATTTAATTTTAGAATTGTGTAATAACTTTATGTTGCGTTTAATATACAAAAGAGTATAATTGATTGCCTGAGATAATTATAAAAAAAAAACAATTAATAACTAAAAGAAAAGGAAACGAATCTGGTACCTACATGGTCCCTACATATATTAAAAGGATACGAAATCAAGCGCTACAAAGGTCGTAATCTAGATCAAAATCAAGACGATAAAGGCCACCTTCCTCTGAATTCTGAAGCACACCGATAGGATATAATAAAGGAGATCGTATAGCTATTTACGTGTGTAGAGCACTCGAATAGTAAAAGATCGTAACGGAAACATTTCTAAAGTATCCCAGAATATTTGAAAAATTGCGTATGCAGAGCACGTCCGGGTAACAACGGGGACGATGCCGAGTACCCCCGGGTTTGTTGTGATATTGCTACTGTTTTTTCTACACTACCTGACCCCACTAGCCACAGATAACTATATTTGTTCATCATAGATGGGCTATTTGGACTGTGTCAGAATAAATCTGATTTGGGATGAGCGAATATCTGTCTGGTTATAAATATACGACAATTGATTGAAATTATTTGTATTTGCATATGCTGTGTGTGACTTTGCAGTGTATTATTTTGGTAATTAACAGATCTGTATTGAAGCGGAGGTATTTTTAAATGTATTATATTTTTGATATTATTAATTAATTAATATTTTTTACCTAACTACACCAAGGATATTAAAATTTGTAAAATTTATGTATAAACATTATACATACATACATAAATATTTATGTAGGTATAATGGTAATCGAATATACAACTTTTGCTTATACGATTTAATACTTTTCAACAGCGCTATAATAATGTAATTTTTTTATTATCTGTGCAATGTTTTTATTTAAAAAAACAATACAAAACTAAAGAACGTTTAAAATTCTTTTGAAACACAAAATGTATCAAAACAAAAAAGCCCTCTTATAAGAGACTAAAGTTTTGTATTTGGGCGCATAGTATAGGGGTTTGAATAGTGAACGAGGAGATAAAAGAGAGTCGTTTCGTTCCTTCCCCCTCTAGTATTCTTTGTATTGTGCCTTCAGGAACAGACGCAGTGATATACATGAAAGTACAGCCAGACCGCGACAGTATATTACTATACCAGTAATACAAAAGATGTGCTGACTTGAAATAATCTTGAATGAAAAATACTTGCTTTGTTTGAATAACTTTCTATATAAATTATATAGTTAACAAATAATTAATTGTAGTTTTACTATAAATATGTTTTTATAATATACATTTTGTAGACTAAAAATATGACTGCCTATAATTTTTTTGTTAGTTTGGAAATCCACCTAAAACATATATTGATTATAAATTAATATATCTTAGTATTTATTAACATAATATATTTTGAGTCCGAGAGTATGTAATAATGGAGTACCCATATAAAAAAATACGCAAAGCTTCTGCAGTTTTCTACTAATATTCGCCGAGTCACATACTATACTTAACTTTTAACCTGGTTCTTTAAATTTTGTCAAGTTTTAAAACAAATGCCTAACAAGACCGTAAGAGTATACAAAAGTTTACTCACCACTGTTTAACTTAAGGTTAACAATGGTTAATCCAGGTTCAACTTAACCGGTAACCAATGACGTTTAAGTTTTCGTTATTAGAAATATTTAAAATTACCTTTTTTTAATTGATTATTTAAATTAACTTTTTAAATGATGACAAATTATTAAAACCAACACAATATCAATTCCACATTGTACATAACCTAAATAATGATAGAATATGTGAATACAATCAAAACATTACGCATATATTCGGAGTATTCGGAAAAGCATAACGTTAGCGTAGGTAAAGCTTAATTGGGTTTTGGGTTACAGGAAACATACGTATTGATATGTCCAATGCATCAGCCGTACCCAGAATCATTAACTATAATTTATATATACAATTTACAACGATTACTTGCTATATGTTTTTTTCTTCGTTTTCACGCTTCATCCCATCATAAAATTCTCTATCCCTATCCCGTCTAAGGATAGGGATAGAGAATGGACTCACAATTTCATGATATTGCTTGCTGAAAATAATTTATTCCCCCGAGTGGGGAATCGCATTGAAGACTATGTGCTACTATGTGCTACGGTTGCCTTTAAACGCCGCCCGTATAGAACATTAATTCAAATTTTTTTCAAATGGTATCATTTCAAAAAAATCTAATTATTAATAACCATTACAAAAAAATTAAAAAGTCACATACTTTTATTTAGAACATGTTTAATAGAATTTGTGAAAGTCATATTAATATATTGTAGCGTGTTTCTCTCGAATCACGGCTAGCGGCGTCAGCTTGTGACGATCGCTACGCCTTATTAATATCCTTCATGTTACAGTTGTCGATGTGAAAAGGTCAGAAGGAAACTAATTTTTTAAACATCATGGCACATAAATAGGTTTTAGTTAAATATTATAAACTTGCTACTATTATAAATATGAAAGTGTGAGGATGGATTGTACAACTTTCATGAAAAAACTACTGAACCGATTTTGATGAAACTTTACATTAATGTAGCTTATATTTCAGATGTTACTCTAATAAGCTAAAGTTTATGCAAGGCTTCGTATAATTTGGTTATTACATAACAATAAGTAATAGCGAGCGAGTGGGTCGTTATATATAATTGTATAAGCATACAAAATAAAACATTTAAGGTCGTTTTCTTACACCTACGCTGTGAGGGGGTATGAAATTGAAGTTAATAGGTCAATTTGATACTCAATCGATAGCCTCAGTAACCATAACATATTATTTATGAAGGCGTAGCTAAGAGATTAACGTTAGCCTTTGGAAACAAATCGGTAGGACGCGACTAGAGCTGGCACTGGACGTGGCGTGTTGGAAGTGACAGGCTCAGCCAGGTTTTAGAGGCGGCATATTTATTGTATTGTTTATTGTTTATTTTTTTCATTTTCACTACATTCATTTTATTTTTCAGTATTCCACTTTCCGCTGACTTATGGGTATTTGATAGAAAAAAAAATATAATTGTAGTTCATTACATGTAAAACTCAACATTTGCCAATTTTATTCGAAACCTATATTATTAGAAATTAAAATTTATATAGCAGATAAAAAGTATAACAAACTTATTCATTATAAACCTAGCTATTAGATCATTTCGTACAAAATGAGTCTAAGGTATGCCAAGTTATATTAATTGTACCTTCTGACCTACAATCCTAAGATTAATACGGAACCTTAGGCGGGTGGGTGAGTTTAAGTCGCACTTGACCAATCTCAAAAAAAATTGATAATGTTAACTAAGCATTTTAATTTTATTTTTGAGTTATTCCTAGCCTATTGTTGGGGGAGCCCTCTAGATAAATATATGTGTTTATTTGGCGTCAGAAAATTTACTTTATATATAAACATAATTGAAAGGAATATTTTAGATTTCTAGTATAGCTATAAACTGGACAGGCTTCCCACCTTTAAATGCAAAGTATTTTAATTGGCGAAAAAGATATTATCCCATAAACTGCAAACCTTCCTTATAACATATATTATTGTTTTTCTAATCGATCTAACTCTGATTGCTTTGAGTATTATTACAGCCGTTGTTGCAAAGAAAGTTACCGCTGAATTAGTGTTATTGATATAGTTCTGTAAGAAACGCAATGAAGATATATACGGACTGGGTTGTATTGAAGCGAAACGTGACATGAAAGACTTTTGTAAATGTCTAGAAACTTGAAAAGAAAGGACGAATGAGACAGACAAATACGAAGTATTGTTGTGGAAGGTATATGAGAGGATAATGATATGAAATGTGTGAATGTTTTTTTTGTGCTACTGCTATTGAAATACTTAATAAATCTAAATAAATATAAAAAAATATTATGTCGTAATATTAAATATGTCGTATGAATCACCAGGAAAATAGTTAAAGTTGCCAATTTACACATTTTACGTACAGAATTGAAGCCGTTTTATACTAGTTTTTATTAAATCTTGACACTTTTTCTATTATTTACTAAATTGTTTTTTTAGCTTCACACTGTATCTCACATACTGCAGGATGGGCAGAGGGAATCTAGTGTTACTATACTCTGTTGCCTACCTCATTTTCCGCCAAATTTTTCAAAGCGTTGTGTGTTGAGTGGCGGAACTCAAAAACGCATATTTGCCTTGGCACCAGAACGAAGAAATGAAAATATTAATCAATAATAATTCGTTCGCCCGAGTGGGAATCGAATTCACAACCATTGCATTACAGTCACGACGATTTCCATTAGTACAGCCTGTTATCTACATTCACCAAGATTCACCTTATCTAAAAGATCTGACAACGTTATGCCTTAACAGAGTTTACGAGCGCACGAATCATTATCTCATTGTTGCAGCACTCGGCATACATACTGGCACAACGACGACGTCCACGGCGAGGCTTTGTTCTCAGAAGTTACGACCGTCCCCACAGTTATCCAGTCCCATTAGTAATATTATGTCTCCGGGTATTACAAGCTTACATGCTTCATATCTTATGTATGATTTAGACGTATCACATGCACTCGGTAGCGTGGTTGTACAATATGGAAATACCTACTATTTAATATATTTTATTTTATTTTCACCAAATTCTGAACACAATATAGCTTTTAAAGCAATATAGATACTAACTTGTAGATAAAATAATTTGTTACTATGAAATCATAATAATACTTAATGAAAATTAAAAAAAAATATAAGCCAAAAAATTTTGTTAAATTTGACTTTTTTAGAGTCCCGTACCTCAAATGGAATAAACGGAACTCTTAAAGGATCACTAATGTCGAATTTTGTTGTTCATCTGTCCATATGTCTCCCAAGACCATGTCTCTCGAGATCGCGTGCTGGTGTCAAGCTGAAATTAATATCAAATATTCATGTCTACGGACCCTTAGAGCAAAGAAATAACAAGATCCTAAGTCAACGCAATCAAAAGATAGGAGGTTTATGTATCGTTTTTCTATTTTATTTATTCGTCTAATGTGTCATATAATAAAGCAAAATTGTTTATTTAGTTTTGATTATGTACGTACTCGTATAAATTGGACAGTAATAATGTCTAAGCTTTTATAGTACTAAAATAGACAAGCTAATTCTTTTGTATTAAGATTGGAATGTACAATCTGTTAGTTACAATGATGGTACACTTCATGTAAGAGGAATGTAAGTTTCTATTTGTATTCTAATGTAGATAAGTGAAACTATTGTGTAATAATAAAATCGTTGTCACTAATTTATTATTTATTTTATCTTTGAATTCTATTCAGAACTCCCTATTCTAGTTCCCTTTATTGTGTTGAAATACGCATTTTTTGCGATATAAACGGATATATCTTTTTTAAATAAATGTACAGATACGATTTTTTCAGGAAACCAAGGGACCGTAGATCTGAGTATATAGTTCAAATTTCAACTCGATATCTCCAAGCGTTCCTGAGAAAAAGGCACTTGACCGACATACAGATAACAAAATTATCTTATAAAGGTTTATTTTTTCCTAAAAGGCACAGAACCCTAAAAATCAAAACAAATGTCAATAATAAATGAACAATTATAGGTAAACGTTTAATTTAATTAAAATAACATTCGAAAACGATTTAGGCATTCTCGTGGGTCAACCATATTAAATATAAAAAAAACGTATTTATGTAGCAGCACAACGACAGCTTGAAAGTTATTTTTATAGAATGGTAAATATTGCACAACTCCAGAGAAAATATATCCTTTTTACGAGGAAAGGCATTTGCGTAAACAGTCGCGACAAAATTAAACAACAAATATTTTGAGCTTGCATTTTTACTTTCTTATATTGTGTTATAATTTATTTTTCTAACATAATATTATGATAAAGTAATAAAAGTTATTGTTTTTGATATAGAAAAGCTGAGCTAAGACAGCAAGGTTCATAGAAAACTGGCTCTCCTATGCTACATTAGAAACGAGTCAGTTACTATAATCAGACATATACATAAAATTTACTGTTAAACGCGATGGTTGTAGGTCCTAATCAAGGGAACGAATAATTTTCATTTACCAGCTGTTTTAAAATAGTGACAAAGTGCGGCATTAAGTTCCACCACTTAACCCGCAAAGTCTTAAAAAAATTGGGTGCCCTTCGGGATACAAGCTATAAAAAATATACTTAACCCGTATATAACTCTTTAACTGTCCATAACAATGAAGTTACTTTAGTATTATTGTGATGGCGGTTATTTAGTCCATCCATCACTGTACAGTGGCTAGTATAGAGTTTAGAGACCACAGCTTAAAATTTTTATCCAGGCAGGAACGATAAATTACTTCAACTATGCCATTATTGTAAATGAAAAATAGCTATTACTTATAAACGAAATAAAAATTGTTATAAAATAGAAAATACTTAAAGTATATTTATTTTATAACTAGTTATTATAAATATTAATTTTCAATTATGCACTTTTCTTGTTAAAAAAAATAAAATAAATGCTCTTTTTGTTAGTATTCCGCACATAGCAGTGTCAATGCATTCCCATTAAGACACTACCGTTCCTCTCTTAAACCGATTGGATTGGAGATTTCCGAGAAACTCTGGAGAATATCTCCAGCGTGTTGTGTGGTGGAACTTAACGCCGTTGTGTCGTTACCAGATTCTATGATATGGTAAAAATTATTGGATATTTTTAATTATCTTTTATTTCTTCTAAGCTCGATAATTATAGAGGGACAAAGCGCGTATCTCAAGAAAACTACGTCAATAACACTAAACGTTACTTTCGTCTTGGCTGAGACTGGAACTAATCAGACCTTTGCGGTCTTCCCGCTACCCGTGAACAATATTGTTTGCAACTCGCAACAAACTGTTATATTATATGTCTTCATACTGCGTGAAAGCTATCTATATATTCTAACATCTATATATATTGTAAATAATAGTTTTAGAATATTTTTGTACTTATTGATAAGCTAATTATATCTATATTTTTCAACCTACTTTTGGCTTTTGGACTTATATGAAATATATTACCTAAATTATGTCAAAGGCAGTATGCTTCACAATTGTAGTCATAACTAATAAATTAAGCAAAATATATAATAGACAATCTTTTCTAGTAAAACATCCAAAATTATTCAGCGACAAGAAACTTAATAAAACATACAAACATAATATATTTTATAATGTTATAAATTTTAACAAAAAATAGATATAAAAACGTAAAAACATAACGCTTCAATGCCTTTATTATAAGTCAAAACAAGAGATCCAGTGCGGAAATACCCCGGGGTTAAACACTACGTGACCCGCATCGCGAACACTTTAAGTCCCAACTTGAAGATACATTCAGAATTGTAATTAGTGAAACTTGAAACTTGACATTGTCTGTTGTAGAAGTTGCTCGCAATTAAAAACCTATTATCGTAAATATAACAATTCCAAATAAGATTTTAGAAGCAACTTCTGTACATAAATTTTGTGTTTTAGAATTTATTCTTGAAGTAACTATAATACAAATACCTTAATTTATTATTATTGTTGTAAAATATATAATTATAATAAATATTATTTATTGCATTAGCCTTTCTAAAAACAAGCTTTTATTCAAAACATGGGTTTTACTAAAAAAAACAATAATTTTATGAAATCGCGCTATATATATATTTAGTTTCAATTCTCTTTTTGTTAATATCTAATAGTGCTATTAAAGCCGAGTAATAGCTGTTTTGGAGAGAGGCAAATAATAGCGGGTAATGCCAGCGTGATGGATGCACTATGGGATTATCAAAAGCTGGCGTGCCATTCGGATGACCGACCAAGGTAATCACTCTGTGGATGTTCTTCATAAACAATATCGAACTCTATAACTATATAATATATTATATAAATAATACTTTTATATAAATATATTTATTAATACTGTATTACTAATAATGGTTACATTAACAAAAAATTTAAATCTTTTATTTTTAATAAAATTTTAAAATAAATAAATTTCACCATACATGCTAGACATAAAATATGAAACGATTTTCATTTTACAGGAACTAGCCCCACCTAGAAAAATGAGCTATTGGAATTGAGCAAGTATACGCTTTCCCTGACGTAAACACTTAGATTCAATTTTCTTAGGGCGGAGCGAAAGCGTTTACCGGTCGGAGGCTATGGAGAGCTTATTAATTTTGTATTATACCAATTCCATCCTGTCGTAAAAATGAATTTAATATTTTATCTGGCTTACAATGAAAAATACATACAATAAAATTAAGGCAAAAACATCAAAGGTATTCTTTTGGTTCTGTAATTTTATGCTAATGCTCATTTACAATGCTATTTGAACACAAAAAATCTTTATATCTATACGAATATTATAAAGTGGAAGAGTTGGGAGCTTCCGTGCGTGCGCTATGTAGCGTTCGAGCTACGCAAAAATCATGTATGAGGGAATTGTCCCCCTTTAAACCTTCTAAATAAAGCCGTTACAGCATATCAGAGTAACAGTCTACGTAATGAAGTGAAATATTTATATACGTTTATATTTCCATTTCTTCGCTCTGGTGTCGAGGCAAAGCGCGGCGTTGAGTTCTGCCACTCAACAACGGCAGAAAGTGGGGAACGGAGTGACTTAACACTAGCTTCCCTCTGCCGACCCTACTGTTCGGGATACCCCGGCGTTAAGTTCCACCGCTCAACACGCAATGATCCTTACTACCTACAGATATAATAAAGATAGTTTTTATTTTATTTTTCTTACAGACAAAAGTAGGCCACAGAGTACTTAGGTTTTTATATAACTTAAGTTGCTAAAACAACGGCTATCTCATTGAAGTAAGAAACAATGTGATGTGGTACTAATATACTTTGTGTATTATCGCACACATGCTATGCTCGCGAAAACTGGCCGTGATGGCGCAGTAACACGAGCGGTTAGCTATAAACGGTCGGTTGTGGGTTTAATTCCCACTTGGAGAACAGAAATTTTATTTATTAATATTTTCTTTTTTTCGCACTTCCATTGTTCTAACCGAATGGAACCGTTATTTCTATAAATAGACGTTGAATAAACACCTATTTGTTGAGATTCGCTCTAGCTAGCTTAGGTAGCTGTCTTTCTATCTGAACTTGATTTGCGATTAGAATAAATTAAAAATACTAAAAGCAGAATTTCTAAGTCCAATGATTCTTATAATTACCCACAATAAAAATTTCATATACGAGGTTATAAGTTTTGCATTATATCTATACATTCATAGGTTAAATAAACTTTTTTCCCCTTTTTACTAAAACTATCGTGAACAGTCCTCTCTCTGAAATTTGGCACAGTTATAGTTTATATAGAGAAGCAGCGCAGAATGCAAATATATTTACAAGTTTTTATTTAAATTGCCGTATTAGTGTGTTAGTATATGTGAAATCTTGCAAGCTCAATGTGACCTACTTCCCAGTGTCCAATTGCACTGAAATTAAATATAACTTCAGCTCTAATAGCAATGAAATTTCATATGATCAATAGTGTTGTTAATACAAAATGGCCGCCGTAACAAAATGGTGGATTGCAAATTTTTCACAACTCACCTAATATGGGTATCAAATGAAAAGGCTTGATTTGTAAAATGAAATACACAATGAAAACAAAACATCTAGAAACTGGAGATGGAACCGGGAGGTGATCAAAGAGGGGCTTCTAAACTAAGACAGGTAGACAGGTCGTTTTCGGGGTCGTTTGACATTTCTTTGCGAGTACTCTCTTAGTACATGACATCTGAAGTCTGAAAATGATACCTGAATGTGGATTAAGAGACTTCTAATTCTCTGGTGTTGAATGATATCAAGCATTTGAACATGAAGATTAGCCGGAAACAAACATTTTGCTATACGGATGCATAAAAAAAATTGAAGATTAAGAGATTCTCGAGACGAAGCGTAGGTTGTATGCGGGATGCAGCGTGACGCTAAAAATATAGATTAAGAGAACACTTAAAAGATATAAAGTAAAATCACGCAAGATTTTTTTAGTTTATATCTTAGTCTTTTCTATTTTTTATATCTGCTACAAGCTTTTATAATTTCATATAAAAATATATTCATTATAGTATAACTTACATTTAGGATTGTTTCTAAGGAAGATTTATTAGTGATATTTTATTTTAAATAATTGAAAAATATATTCAGTTAATAAAATAAACTTAGCACATTGTGCTATAAAAAGTCTATAATTTTCTTCTTCATTTGCATAACAATCTATAAATATAAAATATAATCGACTAGATCGAAAAGATATACTTATCTAGAGGGAATACAGCAAATACACCGACTGCAAACGCGATGTGTGTGGGTTCGATTCCAAAAATGCGGCGTTGAGTTCCGCCACTCAACACGCAGCGTCTCAAAATCAGATGAAAAACGGAGAAGAGATCGTGTTAACACTGCCTACCTTGTAATATGTAGAACAAAAGGACGCAGTAGAAAAAAAAATGGGCTCAATGAAACTGGATCCCAAAACCAATAGGTACCTGTACAGTAGCAATTACGCCCTCGCCGTGTTTCTTATATGTACATTTATACACATACATATGTACACGAATACGCCTCAGGCTACCTTGAGACTAGTTTTGTTTTTTCGAAACATTTAGTCTCTGAAACAGAACTCATTTATGAGATAAAAACAAGTCTATTGCTTGTTTTTCTACGAAAAAAGATTAACGTCGATACTACTTAACATTTACTTAATTTTATTTGTGATGTAAAAAGTTATGGTATCTAATTATTTTGATCTTTTGATTTATATATGTCGTATAGAGCATTTAAAAATCAGCTTCACGCTGTATCTCGCACGCAGCATAGTAGGCAGAGAAAACCTAGTGTTAGACACTCCGTTTTCCATTTTCCTCCCTCTTCATTTTACTCTAGTCTATATATTAGGTAAAACGTATGATAAATTGTCTCGAATTTGGTAATTCAAAGCGTAAACAGGCATTTGTTGTGGTTAACCAATATAATATCAATAAAAATTAAAATATGTTATATTTTTATCATGTAAAACATCAGTTTATAGTTGTAATTTTTTTTAATTAAATGTGGAACTATATATAAATATATTATATTAAATACGTAGGAGATGGGGTAAATTAATTTCAACATTATATCATCTACAGAAATTAATTCTAACATGTATAGAAATGTCACTAACATAGAATTTCTCAAACTGAAACACTGTGTAGGTAATGCGTTCTCAAATCATTTTATATAAGACCTGCATTTCACATTCAAACAAATTATCGTCGTTTACATTTTGAATAATGATATAATAAAATTCTATTACACACAGCTCAACGAAAATATTTAAACAATGTTTTCAAAGTTTTACTTATATAAAAAGCTTATAAATCAGCTTCACGCTGTATGCCGCATGCAGCGCGATAGGTAGAGGGAGCCCAGTGTTAAGACACTCCGCACTGTCCGCCGCTTTCTAGAGGCATTGCATGTTGAGCCACTGGCACTAATGGCGGAATTCAACGCCGTGTGATAACTTTACTGAATATAACTCTGATTTGGGATAACTACAGTACAGAAGGATTATGTTTTACTTGAGAATTAGAACATTGATTAAGGTGACAATATTAATACCAAAAAAAATTCATTATTTTTATGTGTTTAATTATTTCAAAAATATGCATTAATAATTTAAAATGTGTATTGTAAAGAAAATATTTCTCCTTAAAAATTCACACAAGAAAATATCACAAAAATATACACTAGTTATAATACTTATAAACGCCAGAGATAAATATGATTATTAAATAATAAAACACCAAATATACCTATATATTTTTCCGAATAAAAGATAAAGAGGCAGGTGGTGAGGTGGGGGTTAACAAGGAAGATCCCCTTTGCCTAATGGCAAAGTCGCAAGTCAACAGGCTGACGTGCTCTGCGTCCCAATTACCACTTTTTGAAAGAAATAAACATGTTTCGATTGACATTTCCATTCAGAATATCGCTTTATTTATCTAATGAATAGCATAATTGATAGATGCACCAGAATTCTAATTGCCACTTTCGGTGAGTATCTACTAACTGCGATTTTTTTTATATGTTCCGTCAGATTAGAGTAAATATTATTTACTAGGATTATAAGTTTTCGAAACAAACTGAGATACGTAATAATTTTAAACAATTGTTTTGTTTAAGCAATTTTGTGATAACTTTACTGTATATAATTCTTATATCTATATGGATAGATAATCCGATAAGAACACAATTATTTTATTTTCATTAACTTCCATTAACTCATAGCATTAACACATACATATACTGAAAAATGCCAAACCCTATATATAAAAATTTACATATTCATTATATCAAATTCCACTCAAAATATTGCAGTAAATTGAAATCATAAATCACTAGGGAATTTGCTATCATATCTCTTATTAAAGGGTCGCTAAAATAGTCAAATGTATGCAAATAAAGTCAGCACTGTCACTACAATCTGTTGGGTAATGTTGATGATATTGGGTATATGGTATACCTATGGTATTAAGCTAAAAATATTTTGCCTATAAATAAACAAATGTTTATTGAGAGTGGTAAAACGAAAAGTTTATTATCTATATATATAAAAGGACTTGTCCTCACTGACTGAGGTAAGACGCACGCACAGCCGTAACCGCTGTGCGTAGAAACGTTAAATTTGGACAAAAGTTTACTTTCGTAATCTGGACATCCACTAAGAAGGGATTTGGAAATATTTTAACCCTAAAGGGGTGAAATAGGGGTTGAAAGTTTGTATGGAAAAAAATTTAAATCAGCACTGATATTTATAAAATTTGAAATTTAGATTTTTAAAAGTATTTAATTGAACACGTGTTTCATCGTTTTCTAGAATTCTCCCCCTAAGGGTGTAAATAAGGGGTTGAAAGTTTGTATGGAAAAATCTTTAAAACACCACCGATTATTATTAAATTTGAAATTTAGACTCTTTAAAATATTTAATTGAACATGTGTTTCATGGTTTTCTAGAATTCACCCCCCAAGGGTGCAAATAAGAAAAAGTTTGTATGGAAAAATCTTTAAATCGCCACCGATTTTTATAAAATTTGAAATTTAGACTCTTAAAAATCTTTCATTGAACACATGTTTCGTGGTTTAATAGAATTCCTTAAATAGGCAAGCGAAGCTGCGCGCGTCCGCTAGTATATTTATAAACTAGTGGACCCGAACGCGGCTACGCCCGCTTGAACTATACGAATATTTATCCTATTCCTATATCTTATAAAACAAAGTCGCTTTTTGTGTCTGTCTGAACTTTCTAACTCTTCTTCTTCTAAACCACCCAACGGATTTGGTTGCGGTTTTCACCATTAGGTCAAGTATTTCTCAGGGAAGGTTTATATATAGTTTATTATTTGTACATTCTTATGTAAATTAACATAAATACTACAAATGTGTATAAAGTCCTACCCGCTGAGACACTTTGGCGCATGCGCTGCTTTAATGGTAAATACTACATGAAAAAAATGTACTGGAGTATTGTTTCTCTTAATAAGATCTACAAAAAAGTCCGCGATGGCATATTCGTATCTTTTAAGAATAACGTGTAGTGATCATATTTCTGTCTAAAAATAGTAATTTCAATATATTTTTTATTGTGAGGGATATTTTTCCATAATGGTATTAATCCTTAACCTTTAAAATACTTTATTAAATTTCTACGTTAAACGAAGATAAAATTTGCTTTTCAAACTATTTCAAAATTGCAAATAGTTTTAGAGAAAAACGCATTTAATTATTGACACATCACGCCGTTCACACATCAACTGCATCGAGTCAAGTTTCACTTATCCCTTACTCTCAGCATATAAATAAGTATATTAGTTACGTTGGCCATTTAATGTAGATCAAAACTGTCTTTTCTGTTTTTCATTTTAATAAGTACTTTAGAAGTTGTTACAATATCAAAAAATCCTTGCTGTGAAACGCGCCTCGCGACGTTGTGCTTATACAAGCGAGTCCGCCGCGCCCGCCTGCCTTACACGCATCGGTGGTTCAGTGGTAGAATGCTCGCCTGCCACGCGGGCAGCCCGGGTTCAATTCCCGGCCGATGCATTCTATTTAATTTTCGTCACAGGCAGCCACGTAGTGCTTGCTTTTCATCAGGGACAGAATACCCTCTTCAGCATTAACCACAAGCTCCAAAAAAAAACCCGCCTGCCTTTATAGCAACGAAGATTTAGATGCCAATATCATTTAACTATCTAAAAATAGTCATTTAAATATATTTTAATAAGTACTTGAAAAGATTAGTAGCACAGATTTAAAATTACGGTACCTACTAAAAAATCCTTGCTGTGTAAAACCATTGGAAAATCCTTATTGAAACTACGAAAATGCGGGTTGCATTAGGGTTTAATTAATTTTCACATTATCTTAAGTGCTTTGCAAACATACATTATATGAATAACCCAGTAGTAAAAGCGGGCGAAGCCGCAAGGGGGTCGCTAGTTAAATATATTTATGAAATTATTTTCAGTTTTCGATAGAGAGATGCGTTAAGCAAGCTCATTTTGGGTGACGTTTTCTAACAACAAAATTTGCAAATCGTTGCTTAGCAACGGCGGTTGTTATAAACATGGCGGAATAAATTGCATGTCAAATTAATAAGTATTTTAAATATATTGATATATATCGAAAATATTACAAACATGAGAAGAAAAAGTAGCCTATGTTCATCCCGAGACCCTCAAGTATCTCTGTATGAGTATTTTATCACATTTAAATTAGCGGTTTGGCCCTGATTGCGTTAAGAAGAAGGTTTTATAATCAAGCATGTACGAAACAAATTGTCGACTTAAGAATGACCTATGTAATGTAATGCAAATTCATTTTTTAGCTTCACTTGTGTCCCAAACAAATATATGATTAAATTTCTAATATGCCTGTAGAACAAGTGTTATAGAACAACGAAACACATAATAAGAAAAATAGAAAGCTCTATTTCTGAATACGGCTCACACGTGCTCAATGGGATTTCAGTTCGTAGACTGCATGTGCCGCTGTAAAATGATGACGTTAACTTCGCCCAGCCATACGAAAATAATAAGATTATAACGGAAATTCTGATTAACAAAGGTTCTTTAAGAGACTTGAAGGTTAATAAAATTTTCTACACTTATTTTATAATCATAATGGCTTATTTTGTTTTTATATTTCAGCTATTATAATAATAATAATATATAATAATTCAGTTATAATTTTATAGTTAATTAAATTCTAAAATAATAACAACAAAATATTTAAAAAAATGCTAAAGTACTTCGTCGTTACCCCTTGCATAACCCTTGCCAAATTTGGGATTTCAACAAATACAACCATTAAGAGACTGCGCTAAGAGCGTGTGTGTTGGAGATAAACCTATTATGGTGCAATGTATGTTCATTTTTTTTCTTTACCCACAGACGCTATGAACAAAGAGAACTAATTTAATTTTTAGTCCTTGTGTGATATGTGACATTAAAGCAGATACTCGTATTTTCATACAAAATCCAAGATTGTGTCATAGCACAGTAATATACCGACTATTAAAATATAAAATATTATAATGATAAGATATAAAAAAAATTGTGGTGCAAGTCGTCATCTTTTAACAAATTTCCACATCCTCAAACCTTGAAATGAATACTATAATTTAACATAGTACCTACAGTATATTTTGTTCAAATCTTTCGTCTTAAATTTTCTAGTGAAAGTAATTTCTTAGCAGCATTATGAGAGCACGGATCACGGTTCGGAATATTGGAATTTATTTTATGAAGCGAGAGCCCCGACCGAGTTAATCTGTTAATATTGAACATTTTTCCTATAGGGGTGACCCATTTGTTACATTCAAGATTTTAAGGTAGTTTATATTGAATGCAATAGATTATTTTATATATTTATTTTAATTATCATTACCTTAAAAATATATACGTACAAAACAATACTAGTTATGGTATTATATCAACCATTAGATAAACGAACCATAAATTTAGAAACTCTTAGAAGTAATAGGAATACGATAGGAAATGGTGTAGGGTTGCGTCCGGCTGCGGTCAGTGTCTAAATGGTTCGTCCGGTCGGCTTACGCGTGATTGATTGACTGGTACTTATTTATAGTACATTATATATTTATTGTGCATTTATTCGATTCCCAATACTTTATTTAAAATAAAATAGAAGTTTTTGAAGTGAATGCATCGATACAACACGAGATAATTGATTTAACGGCCTAATTTATCTAACATTTTGGATAATATATCTACTAAGTCCTGATCGAAATTTTCCAGATCGATGGGACTCGTTAGCGCTGTAGATTGAAATAGTGTGTATGCGACTCCATCCATCACTCATCCATTAGGTTGACAATCCGTTTAAAGCGCAATTTACACTCGGGAAACGAAAATACTCCAAGTTTCCATTTACACTTCATTTCTGTGGCTCGTTGACTGACGTTTGCCGACTTTTTACAATAACGATAACTATAAAAATCTATATTTATTTGTCGTCAGTTCATGAAACGATATTTTATTGCGATTGGATTAAAATTTTATACTGCAGTTGGAGGATTTTGTAATTCTTATTTTTTATTTTTTGCTAAAATTACAGCAATTTTTGTGGGTGGTGACTTGAAAGCTATCTCTGATAAATAAATTAAATGAAAACATTCCCAAGTACCTACATTTTTTAATTTTCTTCCGGCACTTAAACAGCTCTGGGATAATATTATTTTTGAGCAATTAAAAAATTAAAAGATAAGTTTTGGTTAAATTTAATTTTTTGAAAGTACATTCTCTTCCGTTTTTATAGTACGACTAAATTAATATGTCACTCCTCTACTGATTAGTACTCTAATTTGAATACATCATTAACGGATGTACTGAATGCTTTGATGAAATTTAGATTTCTACGCACTGACTTTGCTACAAATTAATTTCTTAGCACGTTGTTGTTTACGTATAAATCTTCTCGGATTTAAATGCAACGTCAAACGCCAGTCTTTGTGTGAGCCAGTCCCCCGAAACCCTTTGATAGCTTTCTATAACATGATTCAAGCTACATCAAAGTTTCAGATTGTGTTTGCTGCCCAACATCAGGCAGAACTTTACCTCTGAGCTCTAGCTCCCTTTTTGGACTTTAAAAATAAAGAACATTAATTAAAAGCCCTTTATAAATTAAATAAAGAGGACAAGTAATTCATTTTAACAATATATTTGTAACGCACAAATTTTAACTAAAGCTTTGGAGTCCATTATTATTCAATAGTAAAACACCAGTCAAGTGTAAATCGGATTCACCCACTCAGGGTTCCATGGCCAATATCATGATTATATGGCAACAGGGAAAAACTTATTATATATGAGTTGTCATACGCCACAGACTCCGATCGTCCGTGCCTTTCTTAATCCTGCGTTTTTCTTAATTAGCTTATGGTTTTTGTGAAGTGAACATTGATAGATCTATCAGTCAAGCTTGCGTTCGTGAGTTCTAGTGTAACTCTCTGTCAATTAGATATAACTCTCTCCGTGTCAATATTTGAGTTGGTTGTTGGAGGTTGTCGCCAATGTTGATTGTGAAGCAGTTAGACTTGGTTTAATAATGTCCTTATTGCCTCCTCATCTCTGTAGGAAATAGCCATTTTTACGTTGTGTTCTACTACATCAGTCACGGAACCTTCATTTGCCCGGCGAATGGACCTGCCGATAGCGTCTTCTTCGACGTCAGTGTAATACGCGCATCCCTTATCACATTTTATCTTATCTCTTGATAATGCGACGACAACGTGTGACTTGAAAAAGTTGACAAGACTTAAAAAATCTATAGTAAGTACTTAATGACATGAATCGTTAAATATGTAACTAACTTGTTTGTAATTGGTAATTTTACTAATCATTCGGCTTCGTTCTGTCCTTTAGGCATTTATGTTTAAAAAAAATTCTTCTAATATGAGCTAGTTTAGACGAGCTAAACCTTTCTAAGCGAAATGGTTGAAGCGAAATTATCGAAATGATCGAAGCGAAAGATATATTTTAACAATAGGGCAAATATTTATACTCAAGTTATATAATATTAACATATGTCACGTAACAAGGGACTAAAGTTAATGTATAAAATAAACTAATTAAGGCATTATGGACTTTTATCGTATTGCAGGTCATATAGTACCGGAAAAGTGCATTGTGTTGATCCATTTAAAACTTGGATTTAGTATTCAGTGAGTGAGTAAAGTTCACTCACGTTTTCACGCTACCTGAACCATTTTAATAATGTACAGCAAATAAACCTTTTCAGTTTTATTTTATTTTCTTTTTTTGTTGTTTACTTATGTGTCGTTAAATATTTTGAATTTAATTGTTTTCATTTATTTTTTAATACTTATACATTAATACAATGTATATTTAAATAAAATATTTTGTTCACATTACAAAAAAAAACAATATTTATCCAATTTGTAATTATATTATTCGCGACTAAAACTACGGCCTAACGATGCAAATCGCGGCGTTAAGTTCCACCACTCAAAATGCGGCGGAACGTGGTGAAAGGAGTGAAAACACCGAAAGTGATGTGCGGGATAAATTGTGAAGCTAAAAAAATATGACTATTACTATAAAATACGGGAAGGGAAGACGGGGGAGAGTGGTTTTGAAACAGCGGTGATTTTACTTAACATTGGTTTCTCGAAATGAAAAACTGTCAGCAATTGTCAATTTCGCATGTCAATTGCTTACCACAGCACTACCCACGACTACAACCACGGGATTCACAATTTGAATTTTAATTCCTGATATTTTTAGAACAAAAATGAAGACTAATTCTTTAACTGTGGAGATTTGAATCAAACTTTTTCAACTTCCCACATTTACCTTTTAAATGACTTTCTTAAATTAACCTATTTAAACGAATTTTTACATAACTATTTAATATTATTGTGTAGTTCTCGAACACTAAGTCCATCAATGATCTTATCTTGAAAGAACCTTTTTTAACTCACTTCAAAAAATGAGGCATGCGCAAGAAATGAACTATAGGTTAATACTAAAATTAGAATTATACAGTAAATGCTTAGCATAGTTCATATTTTTTTTTGGATGAAGCAAAACGTCAAACTTCCTTCAACTCCCCTTGGTTAGCTAACTAACGAAAAATACAAGCGTCTAAGCATATTAGCGTCGTATTCCTCGTGGATACAAAAACAAAATAATTAATTATGAAACGAATAAAGAATTACGGCGTTGAGTTCCGCCACTCGACAGATAGAATTGGAGATGGAAGGCGTAGACGGAAGTGTATTTATGGGAAAAAAAGTTTATCTTAACACTAGATTGCAAATTTCCCCCTGCCAACCCTGCTGCCTACAGCGTGAAGCTAAACTAAAATCTGTAAAGTAATACAATAGAGTAAGGTATAGTAAATTAAAGACACGAGATAGATTATTTCAAAGGAATTACACAAGCGTATATCGCAAAAGTTTTGGAGCACCAATATTGTGGTTTTCAAGATAACGAGCAAACAACTGTGGCCGGATTCCACTGGAGGTAGCTAATCACGACGTCAGTTTAAGCCTTCCGCGCCTTAAGTGATGCAAATGGGAAAACTTCGAGGTCGCAGCCAGCTTTGACTCCGTCCAATGTCTTTGATCGACACTTCAAAGTCAAACGTCGGCTTACTTACTGAAGTAAATACAACGCGACTGACTTGCAACCATTTACAAAAGCTATTGATCGCGAAATTTGCATCGCTCTAACTTTTGGCAAGTATTACAAAAGACTGTTATAAACTTTTTATAAAGGCGAAGTTAGCAACTGCCACTAATTGAACCTTTGGAAAGGAAGAGTAATCTTTTTCTTTTGAAAGGCTGAGAATAATTAATCAGTACAGTGAAAAGTAAGTTTATTCAATTTGGACAATTAAATGACATCTTTCGTTTCTGGTCAATTTTTTGCAGTTATAAGCACTGAGTGACTGATTGACAACGTACAGACAAAGCTATTGGAATTACGAGATTGAAATTTAGGTTAGAATTAACAGAAGATTCCTCAAAATTCCTCCAGATACGACAAAAAGCAGGATTTTATGTCTTAAAATCCACGCAAACAAAGTTGTGAGCGTTTTTATTTTGATAACTACAGATTTTTTTATAATTCTAACAATTTTTATACTACGAAACATATTTCCCGCGTTCATTATTATTAGTCATATAAATCAGCTTCACGCTGTATTCCGCACACAGCAGGATAGGCAGAGGGAACCTAGTGTCAAGACACTTCGTTCGCCACTTCCCGCCGAATTCTGGAGGCATTGCGTGTTGAGTGGCGGAATTCAACGCCCCGCTTTGTCTCGACACCCGAGTGAAAAATGGAAATATACATTTAAATAAATATTAAATTTCCTCGAGTGGGGATCGAACACACTTAGTGCCCCTGCGCCACGACTAGCCTCGAATTATTAGTTATAGAATAAAATAATAATAATGAACTACATATTATAAAACAGTGTATATATGTACCTACAATGACTATTTTCTATTTTATATTTTGTACAAGTCATTGCATACGAAAGCTTTTCATCTTTTTTTAACAATTTACAGCAACAAGTAACATAAAACGTAAAATATAAAAGGAAAATCAAAAACCAAGTGTTGATTATTGCATAAAATATCTGAAACAGAATTTTGAATTTTCCTTAAAACGAGGCGCCTTTTCCATTTCGAGATCCGAAATAACTGCGGTAATGTTTCTTTGATATTGCAGTAAAACTTTTTAAAGATAAATCCGTTTTTTGTTGCCGGTCGTTTATTACTAAAGAACTTGGAGAACCAGTCTGCAGGGCTACGATTTATTCAATGATAGAGAAATTTTCAAGTAAAATATTCTTTTACTTCTATACTTCGATATGTGGAAAGATTGTTAATCTCAAATAACTTAAGCAGTATATTAACTTTGTCCGTATGTTTTGTGCAAAGTTTATCCAGTAGGTATGTGTTTCCTATTAAAAGTTGTTTTCCCATGTTTTCTCTATTCGCTAGAAGCAGAGCTCGCTGATGTTGCAAGAACTCGTTAGCAATAATACGTAAGGTTTTTGTAATTCAAACTTACTTTAAAAGTTACTTTAAAATTGACATACTGCTATTGGAATAGTTTAGCTGTTTAGTAATTTATGTGAATAATAACTAATTTCATATTATTAGGTATTAGGTTAATTTGAACTCGAGATATCGATTTGATATCAAGGCGTCCCTGAGATAAAGGCTCTTAACAGATAGACAGACGGACAGACGGACAACAAAGTGATCTTATAAACGTGCCTTTTTTCCTTAAAAGGCACGGAATCCTAAAAAAGAATCTTTAAAAGTGCATAACAAAGTTTATAAAAACGCATTTATATGCAAGCAGGCGCTAGTTTCATGCTGCGAAAGTAATAAGTATAATACAAATAAGATAAAGTAACAATGAAAATAATTTAATTTCATAACATTCCAAAGGGAGGAGGAAGGTTATATATTCGAGAACTATATTTTATATATTTTTTTATGCGTGGCCCTCGTATCGAGTATGATGATGATAAAAGCAGCTGTTCAACTATTAGTTATAAGGAGATATGTTATTACATATTATAGAGATTTATAGAAGTCAAGTTGTAGGTGTACTATCAAGTTACTCGGAAAGTTTATGATGGAAGGCACAATTCCTCAATTTCTAGCGGTCAAGTTATGTCTTTACACCACTAAAACTAATTATATCAATAACATTATATTTAAAATTACTGCAAAAAAGTAGGAGATACTCAACGCTCTTTGCAAATATCAACAAAAACAACAAATATACATGCTAAGTCGATGTTTTTGGGTAATTCGATTTATATTGACCAATTTGAATTTGCGTTTGGACTATGTTCACCAATGGACGAGAACAGGCTGATAATTAATTAGTTATTCTAATAATTATATAAAAAACGTTGGATTCAAAACTTGATTAAAATGTATGAATGTAATGTATGAGATATACATCAGTTGAGTATAAAATAAATACATAATAAATAATACGACCTCAAAATCTAACATTTGAATATTACATATTTAGGAAAAACAAAAGCGCCTGTTCAATTTAACATGCAATTTCCAATATTTACAAATGAATAGCAAAGGAATTGAAAAAAAGTATTAGGGATTATTATAATACATTGAAAAAACAATAAATATTCTTGTTATGTTATTCTCTTTGTTAAAATATACAAAAAGAAATAAAAATAAATATTGTAAATACAAGCATAGAAGCATAGAAGCAATCCATCTGGCGATTCCTGTCGGTGAAGCGGTCGTTACAGTATCAAAGGAATAGATGGTGACGTCCGCGGCGTATCAAATATTTGCCAACTAACAAAGAACTTGCTTCGTATATTGGTTGAACGATTAATCACTTCATTATTAGATGGGGGCACAAAGAGTAATATTGCCTTTCGACCGTCGACGGCGCTGTACTCCAAAACACCGCTATAATGACCGTTTTAGAGCTAAATGAAAATCGATAGACATAAAATTATTACCGCGTTTTGCACCGCTCTACAATTTACGAGTATAATGGCCGATTATTGGTGAAACTGCAAAATTTGACAACTTATCGTTGCCTCTAGTGTGGTATAAAAAGCTAATGGGAGTCTAGTATTTATTGAACAAGTTTCATGTTTTATAGTAAATTAAGTTGTAAGTAGTTAGTTTATTTATTTTATTTCTATCATGACGAGTTGGCTATGGAGATGGGTTTTAAACGAGATGGTGGTGGATTGGATCCCCACTCATGAGAATGAATTTTATTGAAATAATTCTCATTTCCTCACTCTACATACTCGTAGATCTCTCTCTCTCTCTCTCTCTCTCTTTTTACATATTAAAGTACCTAGTACAAAAAACACCTTATTATAACAAATAGCGTTTTTATTTAAAAAAAATACAAAGAGTTCACATCGTTTTTATTCTTCGTTTTCACTCAACATTTAATAGAAAGAAAAATACTTTCAATATAAAAGAAATAAGTAGAGCACGAAGCCGTATAGAGAGAGTACTAATACGCACTTGGTGTCTTAGTTTGTGCCAGTTTTCAAGAAATAAAGTACCAGGAAAAGTAACATGTGTAAGAACGGTTAACGTAACAAACATTACTGCTCCACTTTCACAATTGTAAATTTCGTGAGATATCCTTTAAATTGGAGCAGTTTTTCATCGTAGGTAGAGGCCGTCCTGGCGCAGTGGTAATGCGTCCGACTGTAAACGTGATGGGTATGCGTTCGATTCTCATTCAGGAGAAAAATTATAGTTAACTTGTTATACTTACCATAATGTGGCTGTCTTACTTATCTGTCAGTATGCTATGGCAACATTTTGATAAAGACAAATTGTAAATTTTAACAAATTTTATAAAAGACGGTAGTCATTTTCTTGTAATAATTTTCTATATTGAGTTGGAGCAGTGAAGGAGAGTGTTAGTGCATTGTAAAGAGGGTGAAGCCTGCACCTATATCCAAATTTTCAAAATGTTGTCTTTTTACGATAGTCAACACCTTAATAACTTCAACCAGGTCCGAATTATTAAGAAAATATTATTATGAAAAATCCTCCGGAATAAGATTTCTCCAAATAATCAAGTTCAATCAAGCACAGCTATACTACGTCACGATAGTGACATTTAAAAAAAAAATACAAAGAAAATGTTTTGATAAGCAAAAAAATTTTTCATTAAATCAGAGTTATTTGAAGTTGGTTGTTACAAGGCATAACTGATTCAGCTGCCATACCAACGGTATTGTCTAAATTCTACGCATACACGGTCGTACATAACACTGAAACATAGTAATTCCCAGCTCTCGTAGAGTGGACACACCATTCTTCCACCATCGATCCCTCCGAAACGTCTTTATCGGCTCGTAAAACTTATTTTATGTTTCACGAACTCTCTACAGCCTACGGTAAGTTGTTTCATAGTCACCCTTCAAAATAATTCTCTAAGCCCTTCCTAAGTTTCTGTTCATTTTATGTTTTAGGCATTGGCGATAAAATGTGTTCTTTATATATTAAATAAATTCTGTTATGATCCCTTTTTTTCTTTTACCGAGACTTTTCAGGAGTAATAATAGGATGATCCGAGAATGAATGCCTCCAATAAGTCGACCCTTTTCAACATTTTTTTTGATAATATTTCTACTCAAATATTGTAGCGTGATTTAAAAATTCTTTTATACTAATTTAACAGGTTTTTTCAAAGCGTTGCCTTTATTGCCCGTACTTAGAATAAATTAAATATTTGTTTTCATTTTATAAGAAGTTATTAATAAATACCTTCCTTCAATAAATCTCGCATTTAATTACAATTGTCGAATGAGTTGTGAGTTCCGGGCTTATTTATATTAAGCCGAAAAAAATTCAAATTTCTCAGTTTCTCTTCTTGAGAAATACATGAATAAGAACTTCATTTTTTTAGAAAATCTATACATACATATGTACATATACCTATATCTCATTATTTACTATTTTTTATTTCTAAACACGCATTTTCTAGATCCGCTATGTAAAAAAAGCCTTTGACGTCGAACAGTTACTGTTAATTGTAACAACTTCTATCGTACAAAAAATGTGTATAACATTCGTTATAGTACATTTTTCTTACAACGGGCCGTAGTGGCACAGCGGCACATAGTTTCACTGTGAAGGCAGTGGATTCGATTTTCATTAGAGGGAGTATTTCATTTCACCGCTCTGGCAACAAGACAAAGTGCGGCATTGAGTGCCGTCGCTCAACACGCAATGAACTTATTATTTAATCAAGGAAATAAGTTGTAACAAGCGAGTGGGGATCGAACCCATAACCGTCACGTTACAGTCACACCCACGTGCCCCTGCGCCACGACCTAACCGCCTCGTCTCTAAATCATAAATAACTTCACCTAATTACAGGTAAAAGGCACAATGTTAATGTTTCTTCACTTAATTATTTTAAGTAATCTAGATCTACTCTACTCTACAATCTAATTCAAATATTCATTACGATTAGATAAAGCACGAAATGTTAAGATGACGCCAGTCGTGAGGTAGGCGCACAAGCGTGCGACTGTAAATGCAACTGGTTGTGGGTTCGATTCCCCCTAGAGGAAATGAAATATTTAATATTTTCGTTTCTTCGCTCTGATGTCGAGGCAAAGCGCGGCGTCGAGTTCCGCCACTTAACAGGAAAATCGGATTCGGATTCGATGTCTCGAAATTCGGTTGCAATTGGGAGAGCGGAATATCTTAACACTAGGCTCCCTCTGCCTACCCTACTACATGCTGAAGCTGACTAAATTCTAAGTGTTACTTAATCTCAAAACCATAAGCTACGGTAGAGATTGCCATCAGTAACTAAAAACGGGTGTGTTAGAGACGCTGCGTGTTCGCGACGGGGAACGATTTCGTGGTCCGCTGGCCGCCACACGCCGCTGGTCACCAACAATGGCACGGAGCAGTGCCCTCGCGACCACGGACTCGGCGGATGTGGACACTCCCACCGTTTTTTTTTCTATTTATTGAAAAAATAAACAATTAAATTATTTTTAGATTACGTTTAATCAGTTTTATTGTCTTGTTTGTGTTAGAGCTTAGTTTTTTATTGTATTATAGTCATAAATTCTAAAAGGATTTTATGTAACCAAGTAATTTAATTAAAAATGAAATTTATTTAGTTTGATATTATTCTCGATTAATGTAAGCACGTACTTAGATAATTTGATACCATGCTTATTTAGTTATTAGAATTTTATTTATAAAAAATATTTTATAAAGAAAACTTTGTGAAATAGAACATCAAGATAAGGAACTTACTAATCGATTTCGCTATAGGCGTGCACCTTTAAACACGGTTCTTTACATTGTCTTGAAACTATGGAACAAAATCTAAGAAACTGAATTTGACCAATGAATTTAAACGTGACCAATTTTTTTATATATTTATTTTACAAAGGCTATATTATATTATATGTCAGCTTATTAAAACTTTGAGAGATATCTATCCTTACTATTATTACACATGATTTTCATTAACTTTTACAAAATTAATATTCGTAAAAATATTATAAGCTTCTAAAAATATATCTATTTAAAAGTATAATATTTTTTTTAAATATACGTAAACATTTACGTAGACGCGTAATTATGTACATAGTTATTTATAAACTATAAGTATAGAGACCACTATTCGTTGACATATCCCTAGTAATTGGATGAGCATTTAAATATTGAAGGTTTGCCCTAATCACCCCACTTTGACGTTTGTTAAAAGGTCTTAAAGGTCTCCCCCATTCTACAAAAAGGGTACGAGCGGGTAATTGGTAAAATTTCGAGGTTGAAATTTTAAAATGAACCTCAAAACTCGTGCAATCTGCCTTAATGGTGTTAACAAAATTTAGCTACTATACATCCTGTTATATCTAATGTTTAATTTAAAGAAAATATACATGAAATCTGTGTATTGTTATTATAATTTCTATCTTACATGAAATAAGCTGTATGGAATATTGATTTGTACACTAACGTAATATTATTATTTACCTTCGCGCTGTGTTCCATGTATAACGGGATAGGCAGAGGAAGCTTAGTGCTAAGACACTCCGTTCCCCGCTTTCAATGCCATGATTTGTCTTGTTACCAGGGCAATGAAATGAAAATAATTCAATCCCCCGTGTGTGAATCGCTGCGCTACGACGCGCGACTGCCTCTTTGAAACTTAATGTAAAAAAGCATGTTGTAGACATCTTTAGAAAAAAATATATAAATTCTATAAAATCATACATTATTATTTATTTTGAGTAATTTATATTCTGTAAAACTTTAACTAGTTAGGAGTTCGTACACTGAGTGACATTATATTATCATTAGAAAGTCAGCTTAAACGCGCCATTATGGCGGCTCTTAAGTGATTTACGTTAATTAGTGTATGTACTGTCATAGCTGCACTGTAATATCTTCATCCTTCATTTACGTTCGAACTAGTAAAGTACACGCCAACAGAAATTATTATATATTATCATAGTTTATTTTTCGGCTTCACCCTGTATTTCGCATGTAGCTGGGGGCCTAGTGTAAAGACACTCCGTTCTCCACTTTCCGCCGATTTCTGAAGGAGTTGTGTGTTGAGTGGAAGAACTCAACGCCACTTAATAATTTTCTGTTTTTATTTATTAAAGAACAAGAACTTAAATATAACAAGTTAATTTTTACAAGTCAAGCCCTTTCATTTAATACCCATATTAGATAAATTGTGCAAGCAATTGTAATCCGCCATGTTGTTGCGGCGGCCATTTTAGATTAACAATAATTCATTGTCAACAGAACTGAAGTTGTAATTCAAATTTTAGGTCAATCGGACACTGTGAAGTGGGTCAAATAGAGCTTGCAAGATTTGACATACACTTACTAACACACAAGTTAAATAAAAGCTTAAAAAAATACACTCGACTTTCTATCTCCACTAGCAATATAATAGTAGACGACAGATCATTCTAATGCACAAAACTTTTTTTTTTCGCTTTAAATAGACCGTCTAGAGCTAGAAGAATGGGAAGAAATAAAAGGCCGCCTGGCAATTTACGTTCCAACGAGAACTCTTCTAAATGATTATCTTGGTATAATGGATAGTATTATTATCTGTCGTAGTCTTTAATAACTTATATAATGTTTTTGTGTATAATCATTTGTAATATACTTTTATTATATATATATTTTATCTCAAGAAGCTTAATTCAGGTTAAATAATGAATATATGTTATCAAGGTATTATCTCCAGTCGAGTGGGCAACGGAGTGTCTTAGCACTAGGTTTCCTTGTGTGTTTCTCTTAAAAAAAGCTCTTACCAGGATTTAACAAAACCACTAGTGTTATGATAATTTATTTACGTACTCCGTCGTCGTTTAAACTGGTTTTTTCGTAATTTAAGGACCTCTAATTTTAATACTCAACTCAGGATTAGGTTATTTACTCAAATTTATTAAACTATACGGATATTAGTACCGCTTTTGCTTATAAATAAAATGCTTTAAGGATAGGTTTTTGTGTAAATAAAATATGTGCATATATTAGTGTAGCCACTCCAATCGGGCAAGGTCGCAGTTATACAGTTAGCATTATAACAGTTAAACGTTCTAATTATTCGCCATTTTGTGTATATTACAAGAAAAAATCAATTTCACGCTGTATCCCGCATATAGCAGGATAGGCAGAAGGAACCTATTATTAAGACCCTCCATTTCCCACTTCCCGCTAAATTTTTCAAGGCATTGCATGTTGAGGGGCGGAACTCAACGACTTTGCTTTGTTGCCAAAGCGAAGAAATGAAAATGTTAATTAATAATAATTCATTCCCCCTAGTGGCGATCGAACCAACAACCATTGCGTTACAGTCACACCCTTGCCACAACAGTTTCACATACAAGATATATTTATAAACTTATTCTTAGTACTCGTCATGATTTGTACCTTCATATTTTAATCGTGAATCACGAGTCGCCTAGCTAGGAGGATTCGATTGCATCGGCCGCACGGCTGAGCGCGTCGCGCCGCCCGATAATGAGCATCGGATCAGCACGACGAAATCTGACACTATACGACACGGTGCTAAACCAATTATCCATGAACTTGAAAACGTGTCTTTCCTTTGGTAAATTATGTTTTTTAGTTTCACGCGTTATAGCGCTTACAGCAGGGTAGATAGATATAACCTACAGCCAAAACAGTCCGTCCGTTCTCGGTTTTTCTCCAGAATGGTTGTCCGTCCTCGGTTTTTCTCGGTTTTTCTCAGAAATGAAAATAATTCCCCCGATTAGACTTTGAACCTGCAACTATTGTGTCTACAGTCAGACGCTATATGCTTATATTCTACTTAGTAAAAGAAAGAATACTGTTTATTTGATATAACGTTACAGTAAACATATAATTCAAATTATTTATATGTTATTTTTAAAATGGCCTAATGTGACACCAAAAAACTAATATAAACATCAGCAGAAATCGTTTGATGAATGGCGTCACTGGCGTAGCGCCCACGCGAACGCACCATTTTAATCAAAATAAGAATCTTACGAACTCACGCGATACAAGCTCGTAGCCTTGCAAGTACAAACAAGAAAACCTATATATTTTCTTATCCTTCTACATACTCTACTACAAATGAATATTACTTAAACATTACTTTAAATAGAAATATTAAAAGTAAGAAAATTCTTTATTAAAATTTAATAAATATGTACCTATGCAAACATTAATAGGTATATCATATTATTATTATTTGTCAAAAGTAGTACATATATTTTTATTACATAATAAAAATTGAGAAAATGAGCAATCTATTTATATTTTATTACAGCAATTGATTGCAGTTAAGTCAGTCAGTTACGTACCTAACCCCATGAAGGAACTACATGAAACACGAATGACCTTTCGTGAACAGAACATTGAAAGGTTATACCTATCATTAAAATAGTGTAGGTACTTGGGTGTGGTAGAATAATAGATAATTATATCAACACATTTGATTTTTCCTCTAATTTTTTTGCGTTTTTTTGGTAAGCACGATAATTATATGTTTGATCGCCAATCAGAGAAATAATTTTTTCTCCGCCATAGTAAGATCTTATTGCCGCCCCTCAACATACAATGTCTTGTTGAATTCGGAGAACGGAGTACCTCACTCTATATACTTTGCTCTTACACTATCGGCTTAGAGTATAAACCTGCTAAATCCGTTTTTAGTTTTATCGTTATGTACATTTATATACCAGTCGAAAGTGTAAAAAAATATAATATTAATCTTTTTTTTTCATATAGTAGAGAACACAAATAAATTTTCGAAATTGTAAAAACCTTCTGATTCTACATATACTCATCATTTTTTAAAGATTTTTTCGTTTCTCCTGACAATTTGGTAAAAAAAAGTTAAAAAATCTAACTCTAAAGAGTAATCCAAGACATTAATTAATTAAATTCACAACATTTGTTTTCAATATTAACCAAAGTGTAGTGAGATTTTTACTTTTGTATTGTATTGGGTTGATTCGATTATATATATTTATATACATTTATGATATAATATATAATATTTTATAAAATTTAACTACATTATTTGTTAGAAAACAATAAAATACAATTTATTTACTTTAGCAATTGCTACGTTACAAGAAAAACATAACGACATCGTTAGAATTACTGAAGGTTTCCAGATCGATAATTGTTTACTTATGCATACCGAACGCCAAGCACTCGTAACCACATACAATAACAGATTGAAATACATATTCACGAACATATTTATATTTTTTCCTAAAATTTTCTTAGGAAATATATATAGGTAAAATAAGAGAATGAAATGGTAAAAATATGGAACGTTATACTATAGGAATTTAGAATAGAATATACCTATAGATTATTACTTACTACTAACTATTTAGTTATACTTTTCGTTTTCAACGTCTAGTTAGTAAAAGCGTGGTATTAAATTTTGCCACCCCACACATAATATCTCAAAAGTTACGAATGGGTGTTAATGCTTTGTCTGCTAAAAGAAATAATAAGAAAAGATATAATATGAATAAAAGAACTGATATTAAAATAGAAATATTAAGTAAATGTGAAATGTATATTTGGACAAGTTTCATTTAAATTTTTAGAGCTTTTCTCATCTCATAGTCTACAATTTCTCTAAAACAATAAAATAAATTTCAGTAACGAAGTAGTCATTTATCGATAAAACTTTAGGACTGATTTTAGTATCCATGGTATTAAGATGTTCCAAGTTAATTAAATTGTCCCTTTATTTATTAATATTTGTAATTTTAAACAAGTAAAAGCTAAATAAACAAAATCCATAATTAAAAACTACTACTATTACTATTATTACTAGTTAGCAAGTATTTTAGGCGAAAGTCATAAAAATTGGGGCGATTTTAGTGGACCTAAATCTAAAGCATTGACTCACCACTCGCGAGCAATCTGTTTACGTAACAGCCCCCGTTATGTTCGAAGAGGGTTCCCGTACTAGACGTTAAACATATTGCCTCATAAATTGCAAGAATCCCAGCCAGCGCTCTACATCTGTACTGGTGTCGATTTGACTACCTTTTCTTTACAATTTCATGACATTGAATAATTACAACAGTTATTTCTTATTATTTTTATTTGAAGTTATTTTTTTGTATTTATTACTATTTTATTATGTTTATATATTATATGATTTTATATTATTCTTGGGAATCATAATTAAATTACTTTCATTTTTCCACTCAGGCAAACATTGTACAACGTTGAGTTCGGCCGCTCAACACGCAATAAGGCGTGAATTAAAAAAGAAATATTTTACAATTTTTAAATTCGTTATTATGTGAACGTGATTTTAATATGGTTGTATTGTTTTAAATAGGCTGAAGAAGGAAAACGTGATGAAATTGAAAGAAGCTTTGCAAGTTCTACCTACTTACTAAGTAAAAATACATAAAAATAAACAAAATAATTATTTGTTTTTCATCGTCAACTTTTTTTCACGTAGAAGAAAAGCCAGAGCAAGCCTAGTAAAGACTCACTGCTTTCCGCTTTCCTCTCGTTCAATGGTAGAACTATTTTAATATAATAATACAGTTCCTACAATTCCCATTAATAGGCATCGAATCAACAACCTTCGATTTTATGCTGTACTACAGTCGTAGTTTCGTGTCGTTTCATAACTAGGTCAACAAGTTATGAAATTTAAAAACTAAGTTTTATAAATAGCTTATTTCAACGTAAGACATCAATAAAAATATGCCACAAGCTCAACATTGTACGCGTTATACAAGTAACAGTTGCAAAATTGCTTTTGTTCTTCGATAACTTACAAATCCTTCAGGATTACAACAGTTTTCTTTGTGATGTAGCTACACTTCTAATCACGTATTACGTGTGTTTTTGTTTATAATTTTATTTTTAAGCATCACGCTGTATCCCGCACAAAGCAGGGTAAGCAGAGGCAACCTAGGGTTAAGGTTATGTTAAGGAATTCTGAAGGCATTGTTTGTGTTGAGTGGTGGACCTCAACGCCACGCTTTATCTCTACACCAGAGTGAAGAAAATTAAAATATTAAATATTTCATATCCTCGAGTGGGAACCGAACCCAGAACCTTATAAAAGAATAGAATCTGAAATGATAAGTTCAGTATTAATTTAGCGCTATAACGATATTTAACGCCGGCGAGCAATTTTGTAATAGCTGCTCTGTAAGAGCAATAATGACATGAGCAGCTTAAAAGCTTTTTAATAGCCCAACACTAGAGACATTTGAAGTGATGTAAAACTCCCACTACACTCCTCTTTCTACTCTTAACTTAAAAAAATATATAACATATGTATACCTATATGTATTTATTTTTATTTTTTATTTACATTTCTGCCCGTCAAATAAATCTTATACATATATTGGAACATATTATTTATCTAAATATTTGTTATCATTTGTTAGCAAGAAATTATGAGCAAGAAAAATAGTATTGGAATTTATATTATGAAGTCTTCTTGGTCGTTTATAGTGTACATAACGACTTTATTATTAGAGAATCGTTATTATCTGAAACATTATTAAACCAATTCTTTCTTTATTTAATTTTAATGATTCTGGTGTTCAGAGTAAAGTCAATTAATGACATTACTGTCTTTTAAAAGCTAAATATTAGTAAAATTATCTATCCTTAGTCATGGTCATATTAAATTATTGTCGTTTTCACGCTCTGGTAAAAATAAGTACGGAATTGTGGTCTACCATTCAAAACGAAAGGACGAACACGAATTTGGGTGAAAAACAGAGTGTCTCGACACAAGCCCTATCCTACCCTATGCGAGATAAATCGTGAAGTTATAAAGAAATCTTTTCTCACTACTACGTTTTTAATTCGTGTTATTTTCAAAAACAAATTAAAATAAATTTATACATTAAAAAAAATGCTTGGTCGAAATGTAACATTTAAATTAAAGAATTTCATAAAAATATAAAGAAACCGTAAAAAAAAATAAGAACTTTAATTTAGAATAATTTCAATGACCTATATAATTAATTAATGTAGTTTAAACTTTGACAATATTAATGTTCAATTCCTTCCTAAACGTAATTCTCAAAAGAAATAGAAATTTATCACAGAAAAGTACTTAATATTGTAAAGAAAGTTTTTATGCAACCTGAATGTGGAGGCAGAATGAATGTGCATTTTGTTAAAAATCTTTTTCCGTCGAAGCCGGGGCTAGTTTTACAAAAACAATGTGAAAACTAAATTTAAATGCCTCCTCATGGCGTGCTGGTTCCTAGAAACAAAAATATAGTCGACTTTTTCAATATTCGTGTTGCTATTGATATTACAATTTTTATAAACTGCATACTAGCACTTCCTGGTGAAAACATATAAATAGACAGAATAAACAAGGACTCACATTTTATTATTATTTTTTCACAGTTATTTAATAGTGTTAACTTGTTGTTTACTGATAGTAATAAATATCTCTGTATCAACATTGAATAATGGTGACATCACGTGAGGCCATGGTGGCGCAGGGGCACAAGCCTATAATTGTAACGCGATGGTAGTGGGTTTGATTCTATTCGGGGAAATGAATTGTTATTTATCTATCATCTCTCTGGTTCTAAAGAAAAAGCGCGCCGTTGAGTTCAGCCACTCAACACGCAATGACTCTAAAATTCAACGGTAAGTGGAGAACGGAATGTCTTACACTAGGATCTCCCTGTCTACCCTACAATATACGGGATACAGCGAAAGCTGAAAAAAATATATAAATGATCACGTGGTAACAAGTGTAATAAGTCAAGAAATTTATGTCAAGAACTCGTATTTATACCAGCGCTAGCAAGAATAGCTAGAAGTAAGAAAGGCTGCTGCCTTGCTGCGTGTAATACATACGAATACGAATCGTTATTTAATAACATCTACCTATATACAACATAAATAACGCTTCATTCAATGAAACGTTTAACTGAAATAGAACATTAATAGAGCCCTCGCTGTACTTGAGCCGTCCACGATCCGACCTGAAGCCCGGCGCGATTTCAATCTGCAAGAGGATATTTTATTTCACTTTTCCGCTTTAGGTGCGATCGGGGATCGTTCATTTTATCAGCGTCGACTATTTTTACGAAATATTTATGACTTTGCACAATTTTTAAGAAATAATATTGATGTACGACTTTTTGGAATTAGACACGTTATTTATCGATCGATTAAATATTCGAATAAAATTCCGTTTAAAAACGAATTATACCTACTTTTCTTAAAAATTACAAATGGTATAAAATAAAATTACATATTTTACTATAAACTAGAATATTTTAGTAAGAATAGAATGAGATTACGTTTATCAGTAAAGTGAACACAAATACTATACTTAATGCTTATAATATAAGCACTTAAATGTAAGATTGAAATATTTAAAACATCAATAAATAAAGTGCGGTATCGTAAGGTAACTAGCATTACTTTTAAAATGGATCTAAGAGAACCGTAGAGGTTTAACACTAAGATTACGTCCGAGTACAATGAGATGTACCTATGTAAATGCAAAAGAAAACATAAAATATCATTGTAATTTTAAAACATACTCCCAGTTTCGAATGTTTTGTATTTATAAATTATAGTTTCTGTAGTTATAAAAAAACAATAATTACTAAAAGATGACGAGGCAATGATAAGGGAAGCTGACATCCTGTCCGATACAAATTACCGGTCTTTTACATTATTTAGTAGGTGCTAGAGGATCATTATATAAAAAATACTTTGACTTGAAGTTTCAAATAGTTTTTTTTTAATTACATTAATATTACACGATTTAATACAATACCTACATAACATTATTAAGAAAATTCTACTGCACTAATTAAAGGCATTTTTATGATGGTATATGGATGGGATGGGATGGGATGGGACCCATGCGTGTGGATTCCCACCCGAGGAAATGGAATATATTTATTTTCATTTGTTCGCTTCGCTTAGCAAAAACAAATATTTTGTTTAAATCATTGAATTAAAATAAAATATAAATACACTCCTATCACTATAAAAAAAATTACTAGTCCAGCACACAAGTCGTTTGTACTGTTTATTAGTTTTTTACAATTATTTACAAATCCTTAAGGTGCGTGTTCATATTCTATTATAATTAAATATTTAATTAAGACTACCAAGATTTGGCATAAAACACCCATAATTTTTATACTAGAGCATAAAAATATAAAAAGACACCCCCTAAATCAATTTGAACCAGCTATCTATTTTAGAACATACATTAAGGTTCAATAGAAAACTTTGTTAGGCAGCTTTTTCATAAATTCTTTTCACTTTGTTTTATGAATATAAATTGCCATAAACTCATTTTGTATCTGTTTAAAAAGCTGAAAGGCTTTGAAAAATCGGTTTACTTTGTACTATTAAACAAGTTTCATACAAAGACGAATCGCTGTCGCCAATCTCTTAGTAGATATTTGCTGCTATTTTTTCACTAACATACTTATAAAAGGCTCGACTCCTTTTAACTTGTACTCAAACATGAGTAAAATGAAAATAAATTCTACCTGAAAAACAATACCTGTATTGGGATTATATATATTTTTATAATACTTAGTAGAAACAAGAAATAACTACAATAAGAAGAACAATGCATCAAATAAATTCTCTAACATGTATGTAATTTTCTTTTTCTTTTAAAAAAAATAAATAACACCTATTATAAAAAAACACTCTATTATTGTTTCAGTTTTTTTTTAAATAACATGTTAATAATGATGACTTTTTGGAAATATGTTATGAGGGAAAACAGGTGATATTTTATCAGCAAAATGGGAACGTTGCCCTCACTTCCGCCCTTATCTTAGTTTGCCCACATTAGCCTGAGAAACACAAACTACAAGTCTTTTCTAATATAGACAAGATTATTGTGTCGTGTAAATGGCACTTCATTATTGTATATAGATATAATTATATATGACTTATTAAATAAATACTATAATGTCTTCTCAAATTATAATGTTTAGGAATATCTTTGGGTAGGGAATTTTTTTTCTACCAACCAAAATAAGTTGTTACCATCGCATGAGAATTTCAGTGTAACTCGATAGAATTTATAACCTAATTAGCCATATAATTTGGTTGGGTGTCAAGAGTAACGGGTACTGGTATGTGAATATGAATATGGTACAATCAAAGCATTCAACTTTATCTATATTTAATCCAGATACCTATTATAATTACAATTTAGCCATTTTATATATCATTATCTCAGTTAAGATTTACGAGAAAATAATAATATCAAGATGCTCCTTTGTAATAACTTGCTAGAACTAATATTTCCTGGTAGATTTAAAGTGATTAAACAAGTGTTAGTGAAGTTCATGGAGTTTTATTTCAACTTTGACGATTTTGAAGATTTTTTTAATTGTCATTTTCATAAATTCATTATAGTTTTCATTCATAATAGGTTAGTATTACATGGTTTTATAAACAAGGATTTACTTTAATTTTTTTATACTATCAAGAGTTGAAGGCAACAACTTCGTATGCGTGCAATCCTATTTATCTTGTTTTCTTAATAACTGCACTCTCCAAAAACCTATACATATAAAAAAACTTCACTTTTCTAATGCCGTTTTCTAATAGTTCCCGCTGTGTGACATCTGTTTGTCACTCATAGTAAACTGATCCGTTCTATATATATTTGTTATACAAAATATTAATGTACCATACTTTAAAAATTACACAATTCTATCACCACTCACCATTTCTATTACCAATGAATATAAATGCTGATACCTATTGTAAAACAAAGGGTAGGCGAAGAGCTGACTACAATCGGTAAGCAACAAGAATCTGAATTCTATATTCGTTCAGCTAAGCGGTAAATACAAGGGATTTCATCGGATTTCACCTACAAATCCGTTTATATATCCCTTTGTTTATGCTCCTGTGATACGACTCGTTTTAAAATAATAGATATCTACACAAATATATTATTGTAACCGATTTTCAACATACTTCTTTTCCAAAAAGGAGGAGGCTACTTACTTCTAATGATTATTATCTACAAAGTTAAAGATCTTATTAAGTTGAGCAGTTGGGCGGTTTGATTTGTCTCTTATAATTCTTTTTTGTATTTATAATCCATACCAAAAGGTATTCTTCCTCTTAGTCATTTCGTTTGCAAATCTTTTAATGACCAAAAATAAATAAAATTCTTAGAAGAATAAATGGTTCTTCTAAGAATTTTATTTATAGAAAATGTATGGATATCTTTTTTTAAATAGTACTTTCAACTGTGTTTTCTCTTACACAATATTCTGGATTGTATACTGCTATTTATGTAAAAATACAAATATAAGAAAATAATGTTTTAACTCCAATATCAAAAATAAAAAAAAACTTAAAATCTTAATGAAAGTGACTCGTAAAGTTATTCCGTAAACAAATTTCAAATCAATTCAAAATGCAAACAAAAACAGATACTTTTAAGTTGTTGTTCTCTAAATACGTATTACGCAAAGTTGTAGAGCTCAGCCCCCGATCTATGCCCGATCGATGTCTTGTCGTACGAAGCTCCCAAAGATTACAGGGCCATTTACATATGAAACGCTTGCACCCGGCTCCCATTTTTATTCAACGATATAACTCGCAAGAAGAATATTATTCGTAAGTAAAACGAATTTCTCTCGTTCAAACAATCTTACAGTACTAACTTCTAAAATGATGTGCACGATATATCAAATTTTTGTACGCGAAAAATATGATGGTATTTTATCTAAGAATAGTTTTGGAGTTTTAACTGGAATAAAGTTTGCGTCTCGTCGTCTACATTAGGTGTGCCAATCTAAGTGCTTGCAAATGTTCATTTGAATAAATAATATTTTAAATTTTAATTTAAAGTTAATAAAGCCCCGTATGTTGACTAGGTTAGCCTATTAAAAGAATAATTTAAATGATTAGCGTGTACAAGCAAACAGGCTGACAACCTATGACATTTTCACCAGTATTAATTATTTTTTATTGGTAAATATTACAGGTATTCAATTTTTTTTTTTACTATTTCAATATACTAATAGACGTACCATGTTAAGGTGACCTAATGAAAACTAAACTGTCTGTAAACATATTGTCTATCACTGATAATATGTATTTGTTGTTGTTATTGACTAACGGTAAGTAGGTACATTGATGAACTTGTTTGTTATAATGGAGATTTTTTTACTGTATACGCTTACTTCATTTAATAATTTATTTATTACATACTATATTTGTTCTATTTCAGAGCTCAACGCCGCGCTTTTTCTTATTATCAGAGCGAGAAAATTAAATATTAAATAATATTAAGGAATTCATAGCCCGAATGAGAATTAAGGCCATAATCGTCGCCACAACGACGCGACGCCCTCAACTTTGTACGATATGCACAAAATTGCTTTAGATACAACATCGATCGTAAGCATTCGAATACGTTTGAGAGTTGTGACGTAAAAGCTAGCAGTCACAAGTACTACTTTCAACTCCCCTCGAAATCCTCTTATATCGCGCAGATTTTTAAACGATTCTGTACACGAGTGCCCTACCAATCATTGCTCTTTTATACCGTATTATTTAGACTCCATGAGAAAACATTTACGGGTATATAAATATAACAGAGCGAAATTTTTGGTTGAACAAATATATTTATTTATTATTTAGGTATACTCATTCTTAATTATTAAACATAATGGAAACGTACATAGGTTAAATAGTTTCGAATAGCGAATTACATTTGTGATTTACTTTCAAGAAAAACCGTTCAAGTGGGAGTCGGGTTCGCCCAACGAAAGTTCCTTACCAATTTCAGGATATCAGATCAATATATGTAATTCGTATTCTTTTTTCAAAAAAGAAACAACATTTTTCATAAAATTAATTTAATAAAAAAGCAAAACAAGTGATTGCTTATATTTATTACATTTGATTTTATTTTTCGTAGCTATGTATATTTTTAGTTTTCCCTTTTATTTGTCACCGTTCTGGACATGACAGGTTGTGTGGCAGTCGACACTGACACTATAGTGCAGACTGCAGGTGTACCCTACCCTGCGTTGCGGTACTATTGTAGTAGATATTGTTGATTAGCATAGTATTTATTTTGTATCAAATAATAATAGGACTGGACTGACTGTATTATAATTTAAAATAGAGTAATTGTTGGGGTTAACTTACAATTTTGTTTATAAATAGATCTATATAATTTAAATCTATATAATTTGTTTATATTTAGATCTATTAAAAATTAATAGATCTAATTATCAATATCAATGCATTTTAAAATATCTAAAATATCTTCAATTAATAACACAATATTTTCAATCCAAATAACAATGTTGCCGAGAACATATCTAAATGCAAATAATTATTCTTCGCAATGTTAATTATAGCATTATAATGAGAGCTACTAGTATATAATACCAACATAATATGGTCGAGTTATTACAAACAAGAATCTCAGTGAAGTTATAAAAACGAGAAAGCTTACGGTAGATTAAACTTTGGGCATGATTTCTCGAGTTCCGGCTGTTTTTCAACGTATGGAGAGGAGAATGGGCTCATATTTTAGCCGTCGCTACTCCATTAGTGACGCGGGAGCCCCAACCAATATGGCGTAGCAAGGCGAATCTACAGTGACAGGGGCGTTCACCCCGCTTGCAACCAACCCTCGTTTTTGTTATAAAATCAATATATTAAGGCTAACAGTTGTCATTTGTAACGATGTTTATATGTGTAGCTCTTAAAAGAAATACAATTGTACATTGCACAACGGCGCTGTTGAGAAACAGATATAAATAAGAATAACCATAAATAACATTATGAGTAAGCATAAATTGCTTGCTTTAGTACTAACATTGTTAAACAATTGTACTATACATAAATGAATGCACCACTTCAAAGGATTGTTACAATTGAACTAAATATGTTATAATATAAATAGTAGAGTGTGTCTGCGCTGGCCGCGCGCCAAACTAAATGAATTTTAATGCAAATCTCGACTTTGTACCCTCATACACTTCAAACTTAGAACGTGGCACCCATTTCAGTTAAAGTTCAATAACTTTACTGACTCGCGAGCTTTATTTATTCTTGCACTGAAATTCAAAGTTTCAAACTTATCCTATCTCACGCGTTTCATGATGATATCCGCTACATGGCTGACGTTAGGATTATATATTCAGAACTTGTAAACTTACTTTTGTTAAATGTACGAGTATTTCAATCCTCACTTATACGCTTATCACAATTCTATATCTGTTTCCCGGTTTACATTCATACAACTTTTTAATAAGATTCGTGTTTCAATTCAAATAAATAGTTCCTGGGATTAGCGCAGTCAACCCAACTAATTCTTTGTCAATATTATTAATAGCATAGATTTATGTGTAAACATGTATCTTTTGCTCTTTATTAGAATGCTTATTAGTTTAGAATTATTAGTAAGATACTATTTTAATACTTACAAATATAGATTTTTAAGTTAGGTGAAATATGAGTAACAAATAAATTTACGTGAAGTAAGGAGTCATGTTACTGGTTTCTTTCTGTAGATGATTTTTACTTGCTTATACTTACTAGTTTTAAATTAAAACATATAACGAAGCCTTAAATGTAGACGCTAGAAATCAAAATTACCAAGATCATATTTCATACATATCTACCTGGCGAGACGGAGACACAATTTCAATAACTCGAGATTAGTTATTCGATATGAGTTCAAAGCTCGGGTGATGCAATCGATATCACGATGATGATAATTTTTCTTATATATATGCCATTTTTCTGTTATGTCTGTGGAATAATATACAACTGACCATTTCAGTTGATAGTTCTGTAGAAATATCTGAACTTTTTTCAGATAAAAATAGATTTTCACCAACGTAAACAACATTATTATTACAGTCGTATTATATAAATTGCCGTAGAGACCCAGGTAACAACAATCAAACTCAGGTGCCAATATTGTACCTGTTCATACAAAACCCTTGGGACAATCATCCTTCTCAGTTTGTAATTATAATTTGATTTATTCATTATTGAATGAAGTCCATGACCAAACGTCCAAACCCACGAGACCTGACGCTACCAAATACCACAACCGAACGTGCCAAGACCTGTTTAATGCCTCAAAGTAATTTTCTAATTTTCTTTTCAATTTCACCAAAGCCCCACTTCAAAACTTTGCTTTTGTAACTAACTTAACCACTCAAGAGTAATTTCGCTAAAGCTTTCCGCTTAAATGCTTTACGACTGGGTAATGCACAATAAACATAAAGCTTACTTTGACACGCTACGCTATTACTATATTTAATTTGAAGATTCAAATAGACTCATTTAGCTCTCGAACGTTTAATGACGGCGTGATGTAAAATTGTATGAAATATCCAGAAATAACGAATACATTTTATTATATCTATCTATACTAATATAATAAAGCGGAAGAGTTTGTTTGTTTGTTTGTTTGTTTGTTTGTTTGAACGCTAAGATCTCTGGATCTACTGGTCCGATTTACATTGTTTTTGTTTTATATGAAAGCTGCATTCTTCAGAAGTGCTATAGGCTATATAACATTACATTACACATATATACTAATATATTTTAAAGTACATTCTAATTTGACATGTAATTTATTCTGCCATGTTAATAACAACCGTCGTTGCTACGCGACCGCTACCGCGACGTTTTGATATTCATCCTTATGAAAATAAATATAATAGTCACTTTTAGCATTTTATCTAGATTGAAATTATAGTTTACTGTATAACATTCTAATAAATAATTAAGGAGATGTCACTGATTCCAAATGACCTAGCCACCTAGCGGGCGGCACAGTATGACCGACGCGAACGGGCAGATGACGTTGACGGTTTTATAAATTTTCATACATTTTCGAACTTTATTTGTTGTTTATAATTAATTTAAAATACACTTTGATTCTCTTCTTATTTTATTTGATATTGCCCGCTAATTATCCTACTTAATAGAGAGAAATGTTTAGTTATTTCGAAGAGTCGATATCTATGTACGCACGTACGGAAAACTTTAGGTACTTTTTCTAATATTAAGAATACCTATCCTTTAGATACTTTTAATCCTTTTGTTAGTTCATTTCAATAACTCAGATATTTTTTTCTAATAATGTGTATCTACTTATTATTCTTTTTGATTATTTGAGCTTATATTTTCTTACTAATTCTATTGAGAATTGAAAATAATTTCATGAATATATTTAATAAATATTCTTATAGTTGAAGCAGGCGTAGCCGCTTCCGGGTCCACTAGTTTATTATAATTGTAATGTATGTTTACATAATATGTATTATATACGCTTTATTGCGTATAAATATAAAGATTTATACATAGTCCCTAATATTGTTGGCAAAGGTGAATTTATTCCTAACAGAGATTCCTTCCAGTCAACCTATGGGTATGAGAGACTAGTATTTAGATGTTACATAATTGAAAAGCCTTCGTATTTAATAAAAAAAAATTACACGTAGACCCTACAAGACTCATTTTCTTTTTAAACGGTTTTATTTAGCTCATCCCGTTTGTTTATTTATTTATTTATTTGTTTGTTTATTTGTTTGAGTCAAATTTTTGATGTTAAAACAATATATCATTTATTTAGTGATGAGCGGTGAGTAAAAATAATAAAAAATAATAATTCAATATTGACAAGAAATCATAAAAATATTATGATAAGTAACAAAATTATTATTAAAAAAATAATAACTAATGAAAATTTCTGAAACTATTAAGATCTTTATCACGCTAGATGTACTATTACACATTATTAATATATTTTATACAGACTATATTTTATATGTATAAAAATACATGCTTAAAGCGTCATCTTAAGGATATAGATCAGAAGTACCTATAAATATCTAGACGGTAGAAAAAGAATCTTACTGTAAAACGATTGAATGAAAAATGTTGGAAACGTAACGTACACATATATTTTTATCGATTTAAGCAAGAATGAATAGAAAACCCTCACCTGCGAACATATTGTAACTTGAAGAGCAGAGCGACAAAGCAATGTGGAGTGCTTAAGGTCATCGGTTAAAAAACTAACCTTAGGCTCACTCGATATAAAACATTTCTTTATTCTGAATTCATTATATAAATTTTTCAATACTTATACAATATTTACATATGAGTATTTTTATAACATATCGACTTCTTGCACGTGGTGACCCTAATCTTCTTTATTTGAAGTATAAACTAAAAACTTTATAGTAATTAAGATGAGCTTGTCGAAAAATATCATTTGCTCTATAACATAATTATATAACTATACAAAAAAGTGATAATTGTATAAAAAAATGTTTTGCTTTAGGCAATACTCACTATCTTCATATAAAACGGTCCACTGCATAAACAGCATTGTAGGATTTAAAAAGGGCCGCACCCTTACATCATTATTGAGGTCGTTAGCTATTACTAACATCATTACCGTCATATTTATCCCAGCCCTAAAACAGTTAAGCGCGCCAGGTGCTATTTCGCGAATAATCTTTTTAGCTTTTAAACTTTAGACTTAACTTACTAATATTTAAAAAACCGGTCAAGTGTGAGTCGGACACACCCACCGTGGTTTCCGTATCTATTGCAGGATTGTAGGTCAGATTTAAGTTTAAGAAGCTCATTACAAACTTATACTTGTAGGTCATTTCATACAAAAGGAGCGCTTATTTAAATTTGTCAACTTTTATAAGTTCTACTTCTCGTTGACTTACAATCCTGAAATTGATATGGAACCCTCGGTGGGTAAGTCTGACTCACAGTATACCGTTTTTTTTTTATTTTAGCTTCCTTTTTTACCGCATATAACAAAGTAGGCAGACAGAACCTAGTGTTAACTCTCTGTTTGCTTTCCGCGTGATTTGAAAGCTTTATCTACCAAAAGAGAAAATCAAAAGATTCATTTCCTCAAGTGAGGATCAAACCCAAACCCTTCACATTTGCAGTCATATACTCTCCCACTGCGCCACGGTGGTCTCAAATATATTAACTTATTAATTAATATATAAATATGATATTTGCTAAAATTACATTATTTGTTAAAGCTTTATTGGTAAAAGCTCGTCAAGTAAATAATCGTCATTAATAAAGGTATTTGGAATTCGCACGTAACCTCATTAATCTCACTTTGTCACTCACCTGTGAATACGACCGCCATGCCTCAATGAACCTTACCTATAGGCTTATTCTGCAAATAACATATAAAACGAAAGCATATTCTACTTTCTAAACGTTGAAAAAAAGATCTGTTAAATGTGGAAGTATTATATTAAATTAAATAATGTTTGAGGCGATCGTGACGCAGCGACACAATTGTGTGACTGGGACGCCACGGTTGGGGGTTGGATCCCGGGGAATTAATTATTAAATGTTTTCATTTTATCTCTGTAGTAAAAACGCAAAGCACGGCGTTAACTTCCACCATTCAACACGTAATATTTCTAATGCAGGTAGAAAGCGTAGAACGAAGTTTTTTGACATACTCTTAACTCTACTTTACTGGATAAACCGCCAGAGAGAACAGTAAACGCTTAATTAATTCTTATAAATAAAATAAAGTTATATGAATTTCTACTGTTATTTAACATAAAACTATTCCTAATCCAACACTCGAGTTTTATTTATATATTTTAATCGAATCGTTAAGGCAAGGGTATATTATGTACGTAAATGAAAAAAAAGTCCTACATTTCCGAGAATGCTTACTATACTAATACTATGAACATTCTCATATGAGAATAAATTAAGAATAAATTATGCATTGCAACAAAACTGAAAGAGCTTTCAGTACTCTTCTTACTAAAGCTTTTAAGCACTGAATTCAGATAAAATTCTCTAATTCCATATGTATAATATCAACACAATATTTGCTGTACGCTTATTTAAATAGAAATTCGTTACATTCCAGAGGGTGTTTTCTGGGAAAGTTGTATTAGCTTATATTATATATATATACAATATCTCTATACACTGTTAATCAGAGGGTGGTTCTTAACGCCGCGATTTTCTTTTAAAAATACCTTCTTAAAAATACCTTCATATGGAATAACTCCTAACATTGAATTATCGGTGGGGTTAAGCCCCACCAAATATTTGTATCGCGTATAAATTAAAATACACATAACGTAATGCAAAATGTAATAAAAAAGCAGATAAGCATGGGAAAGCTTCACTGGCTTCTAATGGATTGTTTTGTTTTTACGATAATTATATTGTTTTTATCCAAAACACACCATTTTTTTTACTCTTAAAGTTACAATAAGGGAGTTATGGGAGTTACAATCCTTATCGAAAAAAAAATATTTTCTTGGTATGTATTCTCGTTATTTGGGATAAGAAGTAAAATAATTATGGTAAAACGGATTCATTAGAAGCCATTGCAGCTTTTCCGTGCTTATCTTACTAGACTCTTTAGTGAAATTGTCTGATATGTTCTCATGAAGTTGCGTCGAAATTCTTATACGCTTGTTCCATCTTATTTATGCTGTTTAGAAGCTAAGCTCTGTGGGGAGATTTTTACACGTATGGCTTAGAAGTCAGAGCGCTTACAGACGCTGGTTCAAATCCTGCTACGTTCTGAGTGGCGGAACTCAACGCCTCACTGTTGGCTTGGTACCATAACAAAGAAATTATAATATTAATAAATAACAATTAATTCACCGAGTGGGAATCGAACCCATAATTGTCGACTTACAGTCACACGCTTGTGCCCTTTCGCTAGGATGGCCTTCAAATTTATTAAGAGTAAAACCGTACAACAATAACGTTTTTAAATCTCATGGAAGGAAATAGTTTAGAGATTAGACGCTAAAAGTCAATGCTAAGTAAGTGTTAATTGGTGTGGGGCTCCGAGCTGACCGCCAGCAAGTCTGATAAGAGTATCCGAGTATTATCCCAAAGGTATTTACTTACATGGGAACTGAACAGCGAGTAATAGGAAAAATCGGTCAAGTGTAAGCCAGACTCTTCCAACAATGGTTCCATTTCAATTTCAGGATTGTTGGTAAACGGAAAGTACAGGTCCACGGGAAGTTCCCTATAAGTTTTGATTACGTGCCGAATTTCATACAACATAAATGATGCTGTTCTGTTCTGTTCTTTAAAAAAAACGATGCAAAAACGCTTGTATCTGTTGATTGTGTTGACCTAAACTTTATTTTTTTTCCTGGTCATTACCTCCACACGATCTTTATGTCTTGACAGAAGGACAGACAGACTGACAACAAAGTAAAGTAGAGTTCAGTTTTTTTTTTCTTTTGAGGTACGAAACCCTAAAAAAGCGCAAGCAAGGCTTTGTGGAATGAACAACTAAATAGTAAATAGAAAGATTCCTATCGTATAGTAACGTCGTAATCTCTTTAGCAAACTGCTAGACCTTTTACTAAGTGTTCAGTGTTGTTTTACTACTTTATATATGTATGTTTCTTTGTGGCGTTATAAAGAAAAATTCTTACGCCAATCGTCGGTCCACCTGGTGTAGGGCCTACCTACGGAGCGTCGGCTGCCACTCGAGAACCTTTGGGGAAGGAAACAGTGGACGTCTAAAGGCTGACATGCTCATTATGATGATGATGATGATGATGAATGTTAACATTTGATTAATTTCAAGCAACGCAACAACAGACTATGATATTTATAAAATTCACAAAGAAAATAAGATTTACAAAGCACATATCAGTATTTAAATCTTATTAAATTAATATAATTTTACTTCCTGCTATAGATATAAAATATTCACAATAGGTAAGTTAAGTCACGAGTTCTCACGCTCTCAGGTACATAAAATATGAGGTTATGAAACTGCTTTTAGGTAACACCGAAATTATTATCTCTGAATTTCAAATATAAAACATAATTTTTAATGACTGGCTGTATATTTAGGAATCAGTTATGCTAGCAACTTCATCGGTATATGGTGCACGTCGTAGCGCAGTGCTACATCGATTTACTGTATGCGCAAAGATTCTTGGTTCGATTCCCACTCGGTGAAAAAAAATATTTTCATTTCTTTTATTTACGAGTATATTGTAAGTTTTCACTTAGTTCAGTAAGTATAGTATCTATCATTCATATCATTATATATTTTTATAAAAAACTTTACATAAGCTTTGACGTAAATGTAACGTAGTTTACGAACAACTCCACATTATGGTTCCTTTATATATAAAAGGTATTTACCTTTTAACTGAATATATCTAGAGCTACCCGTGCAAACATAAGCCGCTTATTCATCTTCTAACCAATTCACATTCCACTCTAAGGAATCGAATCGTACTTCTGGAAATAATTCACAAAGGCAGCAGATAAATATTGAAGATTTTAAGAGGCAACAATTTCACTTGGTTTTCAGTCTTTAATTCATATTTAACAACCAATATATTATACATATATATTATAAAAAATATAGAATGAAATTAGCTTCACGTAGAGGAAACCTAGTGTTAAGACATTCCGATGCCCACTTTTCCGCTGAATTCTGAAGGCAAGTTGAGTGGCTGAACTCAACGCCGCGTTACCTCGACACCATAGCGAAGAAATGAAAGTATAAGTTTAAATAAACATTTCAATTCCTCGAGTGGGGACCGAACTCACCACCAGTCGCGTTTACATTCCCACTATGAGCAACTGCGCCACGACTGGCCTCATATATTACACATCTTGCATATATTCGGTCTGGTCCATAACAAGAGGGTACAATACGCATCCACGAAATATTTTATTCATGTATTTTCGGTTGCGCTGACAAAATAATAAAACGAACAATAATAACTCAATTCTCAATTTATTGCAATCAAAAGCACTGTATGAACAGTGTCGGTTTCTGAACGGAGAGTGCCGATATATAAACGTTAAAATAAATGATGCCTGGTAGCCATCACTGTGATAAAGTAAATCAATATTAAAAATTCGCAACGTTCTACTGAAAAGTTAGTGGTAGATCACTTTACAATTTAATTTTTACTTAGATAGCTCCAGGTGTACGAAGGAACTACAGTTTTGAAAATTTTAATACGAGAAGACCTATGTTGGGATATATGGACGGATCCTTTCAAAACCAAAAAATATTTACTTCTTTCTATATGATTATAATATTTGTAGTAAAACTGATTTACTTATTTTTTTAAATAGGAAAAGATTAAAAAACTTTATTTTGACCACATTTCCCATTAATTAATACCTTGGCAGAAGCTTCTCAACTTTCGTGCCAACTATGCAAAACCTATACAATTAAATCGTAGGTAAACTATGTTATGTTCTATACTACTTGAAATAAAGGGGCTTGTTCTATTTAGTGACAGATGTGATGAGATTTAGTAGTCAACTATTATTTAATTTAAAGAAAATAAATCAAATTACATCAGCTTCACGCTGTATCCCTCACACAGCAGGGTAGGTAGAGGAAAATGTAGTGTTAAGAAAATCCGTTCCCCACTTTCCGCTGTAGGCAATGTGTGTTGAGTGGCGAAACTTAGCGCCGCTCTTTGCCAGCGTAACTCAACGCAACATATGCATGAGTTGGGATAGTAGACCCAACACTGCAGCGAAACTATTAATTTAATATTTATATAATATAAATATACAACGTATAAAGATTTTTTGTATTAGAACTTTTAAAATAAATCAAATAAGAATTAACTTAAACCTGAACTCATCACAGGCGAAGCAGGCACAACCGATCTAATAAAATATAATTAACGAACTCCAAGCCCATTAGAGGATACTATATTAGTTTGTTTTCCGAAATCTAACTACTGATCATTCAATACTCTGATAAAATATAATATATAAACGGAAATACCATATAAAAGTTAACTAGCGCCTTCCTACATAACAGGAAATATTAGTTGTGTATTAAATGTACTTTGATATGAATCAATATCCGCCCTATAGTTTTTTTGTGAAGATGTCTTTAACTAGCCCATGTTCAAATTAGAAATTTGTTGGAAATTAAGAATACTCGTTTTAAGAAGTCACAACGCTAACAGAATAGAAAGCGCGGTAATTAATACTGACTTTAATTTTATTAATTATTCGCCTCTCTTCTTAATTGTTCTCACAGTCGGTCAATTTAGTTGAAGATTTTTGTAAATTAGAAACATAGATGATATGATTTTAACATTATCTTCGATAATTATAGAGCAATTATTTTCCATAACCTCTTACTTAAGTCTTCATCGACCTCCGACTCGTGTTAAACTTGGCGAGCATCCAGCCTTTACAAGGACTGCCATCCCGAACAACCTATTGAGAGAAATATAACAACTGGGCTCGAGATTTACAGCAATCGGTAACTCTATGTTACTGCTTGCGATTGTCTGTGAATTTGCCGTATAACTACGCAAGTTTATTGGTATTCGACAGATTATATATTCATTTGTAATTATTAATATTAAAACTTTTTATTAAATTTTACCTACAGTATCTTATGATACTATATTTGAAATGTTATTCTAGCTTTCACTATTTACAGAACTTCGATGAGCTTTTTCGTCGAGTTACCATAACTCAATGGAGTAGAGCTTTTGAAAATATATTTTATTTTCTTCCCTTGTATTTTTATTAACTACATATTCTGTATATATATATTACTATTTGTATATCTTTAAATGTATATTTTGTAGGAAAAATTTATAAAAGATAGCATTAAGTGGTTGACTGGCAAAGGACCAAAGAGAGAATGGAGCATTGGAGGAATTCAATTTATAGCAAAGACTGATAGTGCCAAATTGTAAGTATCGACGTAAATAATAGCCGAGCTTTGTTCAATTAAAGAACGATTCAAAAAGCTCTCTTAAGTTGTTTTTCTTGAACAAAAGAAACAATATCCACATAGTTAATACTATGTATCTTTTTTTGGACACAATTTATTGTTCAATAATTTAGTTCTTTTTTTCTAAAGTATTTCTTTTTTCAAAGAACATAAAAAATAGTGGTTGAAATCACTATATCTCTTGACATATCTTTTTCAAGCTTCACGCTTTCACCTAGCATGGTAAGTAGAGGAAACCTGGGTACCTAGTTTTAAATCACTCCGTTCCCATTAAGAGACTTTTGTTTCCACTTTCCGGCGGAACTCAACGCCGCGCTTCGCCTCGATACCATAGCGACGCGCTATATTAAATATTAAATTTCCTCTAAAGGGATCGAACCCACAGCCTGTCGTGTTTACATTCGCACGCTTGTGCCCTTGCGGCATGACTGGCATTAACTATTACATACTATGTAATATTGACTGGTATACCTAATATCAATTGAAATAAATTATTAATGTTATAAAAGTAATAGATACAAGTGTTATTTAGAAAAAGGAAATATAATACTAGCCAGTGTCTCGAGAGAGTACCGTCCTAACGCGGGCGTAGCAACTCGAGCGTAACCAACGGAACCATTACTTTGATATAGAATCATGGCACAGACTAAATATATAGTAATGTTAAGAATAAATCCCTACCTATATTATAAATTCGAAAGTAACTCTGTCTGTCTGTCTGTCTGTCTGTCTGTCTGTCTGTCTCTCTGTCTGTCTGTTTGTCTTTTACACAATCAGAGCCAAACTGCTAATTTAATTGTGATAAAATACTCATATAGAGATACTTGAGAGTCTCGGGATGAACATAGGATACTTGTTTTCTCATATTTGTAATATTTTCGATATACCAATATATTAAAATAATTATTAATTTGACTTGCAATTTATTCCGCTATGTATTAACGGTTGTTATTAAACAACCGTCGTTGCTAAGCAACGATTTGCAAAGTTTGTTGTTAGAAAACGTCACCCAAAATGAGCTTGCTTAACGCATCTCTCTATAGAAAACTGAAAATAATTTTATAAATATATTTAATAAATATTCATATAGTTCAAGCGGGCGTAGCCGCGTTCGGGTCCACTAGTATAGTTATAAAAGTATATGTGTAAAAAAAAAGGAAAAACTGACTACAAAATTATACCTACATAATATATGCCCAAATTTAAACAAAAGTCAAAAAATAGAAAATAATACTTCAAAATAAAGAAAATTGAAAAATAATAATGAAAGTATTGACATTATTATATAATGCCATTTATTTTCGGAGTCAGCGTCAACTTGATTTTTTTTAAAGTTGTTTTTCTTATCTTTTGTTCGTATTTATGTTTTTAGCAGTTATCTATTAATGTAAACATCTCAAATGATAGGCACAATTATATGATGAAACATTCTACAAATTAATTATATGATCATATTTTACTTTAATAACGAACATAAATAATTATGTGTATTACATAAGTAATTTTGAGAATAAAAAAATATATACTCCTTAAAGTGATTTCGTCTCCTGATATTTGACCACTTCACGCCTGGAGCACGATTCCATTGAACTCGTTTAGGGTCCCGGGGTCCGCATGTAATAAAAAACAGAATTGAGCGGAAATGAAATAAGGCTAACCGGTTTTACTTCGATACCGTCGAAGGTAAGTTTGATTTTTTTTGTCAGAAACGAACAATAGACGGAATCGGAATAGTAAACTTTAGGGTCTATAATAGTCTTTAATATTTCTGAAACCAGTCTTCTGGGAACCAGTGACCCTAGTGACACTCCATTAACCACTAAAAATAAAATTGATTTTAAAATGTTCCTAGCTAATACCAGCGGCATCGACTCCGTGGTCAAACGAAAAAAACTAAGAGTGTATGACTCATGTGCCAGAGGTACATATCTCTAACCGATAGAATTATCTTGATATAATATATACCAAAATAGCTTTCCTCGATAAATGAACGGACTATTTAACTGAAAATATTTTTCAATTCCAACCACTAGTTTCTGAGATTAGCACGTTTACATTAAACTAAGTCCTTCATAGATGAAAAGGTTTAATTAAGACAATTTATAATATTTATGTAAATATAAATTTAAAATGAAAGTGTGTTTAAAGAAAGTGCGAACATTGTATATATTTACATTTGGTTTATATATTAATACTGGAATAATTTAAATGAATAATTTATCTAAATAGAAATTTTGTAATTATTCTTATCACCATTACACAAGTTCCACATACCGGAAAAGGTAAATCTATTTGAAGTTGAGGATGTTAAAAAATGTTGACAACGCTTTTCTTGTGCGTTCGGAACGGATGTCTTATCTACCGCTACTTCCTGTGTCAATGTCTCCTAAATATGAATGTGGAATGCGGTTCTAACCGATGTCTTATTGTGATATACGCACAGACTATATTGGTATCGAACACTGGTGGAGTACAGCGGAGTACCTGCGTCTCGTAATGAAACCTTTTTACATTGCAGTAATTTCCTCTACATTATTTGTAAGATTCAATTTAAGATGAAGATTAGACTTTTTTATTTTTTTTTAATGATAGTATTTTTTCGATAGCTATTTAAAATTATTTATTGTTTGCAATTTTTATTTGTTCAAATTTTATTGAGATTTAAAATAAAGTTATAGAATCTTAGGTCAGTTTAAAAATCTTAAGTATATTTGACAATATGTCCATAGTGTTTCTATATGTTTATGTTTGTAGTTATTTATGTATACTATATGTAAATATATTTAGGTATATATATATATTTATATATCAATATAATATCACTAACAAATATAATATATAGTATTGTACTCAAAACCCCACGACTCATTTAATATATTCTGGTTTAACCATTATTGTAAAGCGATAGGATCGCCTATTGTGTAATTTTAAATATTAATTATGAATATTCTTGTAAATACTGTAATCAGTGTATAATACAGAGTATTTTACTTAACGTAATATTATTTTTGTTAGCATTATTTATTAATAAATGTATTTTAATATAAATAGACATAATATAAAGTGGGCACTCAGGGCAAGATCAATTCATACAAAAACGAAGTTTAATAATCGCCTTGTTTATTTTCTTTCCATTTTACTTCTAAGTTCTTCCAACATAAAATATTCACATACATTATCTTACATCAAACAACATTCACCGTGCATTATAATAAAACATAGTAATATACATTACCATATAATTTTAAAGGGAAAATTTCTTTGGATATTTTGCTTTCAAATTCTTATGACGATATTATTAATTATACATAACATCTATTCAGAACTTCAACATACAGGATATATTACAATCAGTATAATATTAATGATTTGGCGATCTTATGTAATACCGATTCATATCACGTAATAACTTACTATTACTTCCTTCAACTAATCAGTCGTGGATCCTAGGCATAGGATCCCTTGTAACATCCACTATTTATTATTACATCTAAATAAATTATATAATATAAAATCTATTTCACGATTTGTTACATATACGGTATATAGGTAACATATGTACAATATAAACATTTGGGTAGTATAGCGTCCATCACTTTAAACATCAGTAGCACAGCCGTCCTGGTATCTGTCGTCGGAAGGCCTCGTGATTGTTAGGACCCGTTTGAGTGCAGAGACTGGTGGCAGCACCGGCGGAGCACGCTGCCACACACGAAGAGTCCGCGCTCCGCCCACAGGCAACCCATAATCGGCCGGATATGGAGGGTCCGAGTTGCTAGCTACAGTCATTGCATGTGATCTAGGAAATGTTCGGCTCATATAGCCTAGTTCTTCTTGTGATCCATTAACACTGCTATTTTCTATGATGGGAGTACGATCATTGTAATACGCAGGAATAGCCGAACTTATCGCTCGAGCTAAATTATTAGCCTGATTCATTTTAATTTGATCCCAGAGACCTGATGGATACAAAGAATCTGAAGCTTCTCGTGCATATTCCCCACTTTCTGGACGGTTAACGCTGTCTGGTCTTGTATCATTGATGAGATCAGGATCTATTCCTCCTGATACTGTGGGCGAAACGACAATCGGCCCGCCATTTGTAATTAAACTCCCTCGGCCTTCATAGTGGTTTGTTGTGTAAGGTATGTCATTTGCCCTTTGCGGTTTCAAAACTGGATTACATTTGACGTCATCATAATTTGGTGATTCTTGTCTACTCGCCAAAACAGCTACATGTGGCCTGTCTGTTACTGTTGGATGAACCTCATTTCCTGATACTACTCTGTCTAATGTATTTGGCGTTTTACTTTCACAATTATGTGTAGGACGTATCCGCACAAATATTATAAGCAATCCCAAAGAAATCAAAATAATAACTATAAACAAAGCCGCTCCAAGACTTGCTATTTGTGCGCCTCCTAAAGACGCCATTCCCGCTGCCATTTGAGTGACATGAACCGTAAAGTTGGCTTCAACATTGCCTCCTTTATTTTCGGCAACGCAATAAAATTCTGCCGAATCTAATTCTTGTGTATTTGTGAGTATTAGAGTAGACTTTTTCTTGTAATCACCGGTTTCGAATATATGCGTTTTTTGATGAGAGTTAAAATTGGTCCCGTTTTGTAACAGCCTCCCGTTCCAATACCAGTTAATGTTTGGACTTGGTATGGCCTCTGTCCTACACACCACCGTTGAGTTTTCACCTACAGCTGCCTCGACATGCTTGTTCACCGGCAAAATTTCTGGCTTACAAGCAAACTCATCTAAAGCTAGTTCCGAAAACAGTTTATTCGCTAACCGGGAAGGTGACGCACACATAGGAGATGAAAATAATTTATGTTTGGACAGCCACATCTTAAGATCTCGTAGTCGGCAGTCGCAAGTCCAAGGATTGTCTGATAAGTCAATTACTCTCAACTTTTCTAATTTTTCCAACGAGCTTAAAGGCAGCTCTCTAACATTATTACCGTTCAGTTTTAAAGATTCTAATGATTGCAGGTTGTTGAATACTTCAGCTGCTATATCTCGTATGTCGCATCCGGCAAAGTCTAGTTTCACAATGCTGCCAAGGTTATTAAGAGAATCCGCATGAATTTTCAAAATAGGATTGTATGCGAGCGTGAGATCTCTCAAAAATGGAACATCTTTAAAGCTATTCGAAGGTATTTGAGTGAGTAAATTATGCGAGAGATCTAATTCGACTAAATTAGTGAGGCCTTTGAAAGCCCTATCATTTATTTGGCCTATATTACAACTACGCAGGTACACACGTTGTAGATTAACAAGTCCTGTCTTTGCAAAAGCTTCCTGAGGAAGAATTTGTAGATTATTTCCCGAAAGATCGAGCACTTGAGTAGCAGGATCCACTGGTTCAGGCACAGTAATAAGAGCTCGATCCACACACTCCACAGTTTGTTTTCCACCTTTCCATTTACACATACACGCAGGAGGGCACGATCCTGGAGGAGCAATTCCAGCTAAAATTGTTTTTATCACCATCACATTTACTACCACCACCGGCCACTTCATTTTGATAATTTTTATTTAAATTTAATATAATGTCACTATATCATTGCTTTAAAAGTCACTTTTTATGTCAATGTCCAACTTTTCACAATAAATTTCAAAATATATATGTGTTTATATAAATATAATTTCCATATAGTGGTACCGTATCACATCACTACTCGAGAAAGTTGGTGAGCGACACATGACGGCACGACGTCCACTCGCGACGGCTGTGAGTTAACTGAGGGGGAGGGATGGTCTAAATGAAAAGAGCTCAACGCATGCGCGCTGTGGGCACCCCGCACCCCGCTCTGCGGCTTATCCTCGTCTACCGAGCTGAGTGGCCCTACTCAACGTGATGAAAGAATTCCAAAGTGTAATTTTCTACCTGACTGTGACCGCGGCCGACAATCCCACTCGCCAGCCCGTCACGTTCATTCATAAATACCTGAGTCCGTGTGCAGCTATTTTTTCAATTGAAGCTGATATAACAATACCACATTCGCTTGCCGCCTCCATACATCATCGCAATTGTTATACCGTAGGTACAACCTAAAATCACGTAGAAGGTCCCAGGTATAGAATTTACAATAGCAAATGGTAGAGGCGGCAGGTAACAACTTGAATTACACAGGATGTCCAACAAAAAGAGATATTGAATGAAATTCCATTCATATCCTTAACATTTTTATCGTAATCTTTATTTACAAAATTTGTCTTTCTCGTGATTTTACTGAGAAGTAACAGCAATTATTCAATATACCTATTTATATTATTCTAGTAAGTATTATGATTCATTCAATTAGAGGGTATATTTGTGTATAGAGCTATGCCTAAAGTTATAACAATAATTTTCGTCTTGTCTTGTCAACTCCGATAGCCGTGATCGTGTAGTGGTTAGGACCCTACGTTGTGGCCGTACTACGGCCCGTACTACCCAGGTTCGTATCCTGGTCACGGCAAGTGACAACTGTCCCGGCGGAGTTATATTTCACAGGCAGCCACATAGTCCTTGCATTTCTTTAGGAACTCAACGCCGCGCTTCTGCCTTGATACCAGAGCGAAGAAATGAAAATAATAATAAATAATAATATAAGTTGAAGAGTTTGGCGGGAAGCGGATGGGTCCGAAAAGCTGAGGATCGAGTGTGGTGGCGAGAATTGGGGAAGGCCTATGTCCAACAGTGGACAAAAGATGGCTGTTGATGATGATTATGATGATGATGATGAATAATACATTCCCCCCGAGGGATTGAATCCACATGCGCCGGGCGTGCTACAGTTAAAATTGCCCATGCACTACGACGGTGTCAAAAAATAAAAATTAAATTTACTATTGTAAAAATGTTCCTTTTAAACAAAAAATAATACTAAAAAAATCCTTGAAAGGTATATTCAAGTTCACGGGTACATTCAAGTTACCTCTCAAGTACTTATATTTTATCTAGTGGCGCTCATTGCAATAATGAAGTAGCAAATGATGGTATAAGAAATAGCATATGGCGTATGCGCATGTGGCTGGCACGCTCCTGGCCACAGCTGTCGGTGCACCTGGAGTTTGTGTGGCTGACAGTTCATAGACCACATGTCGCAATATACGGCTTCTATATGTCAATATTTATAAAATTAACAATAATATAGTAGACAATAAAATAAACGTACATTTATACACTAATGTTTTTTTTTCAGTTTCACACTCGATCCCAGCTGCATGTAGCAGAGTAGGCAGAGGGACTCTAGTGCTAAGACACTCCGCTCTTCAGTTTTCGCCGAATTCTAGAGGCATTGCGTGTTAAGTGGCGAAATCGACGCCGCGCGAAATGAACACTACAAATTTCATTTCTTTCAAGTGGGAATCGAACCCACAACCTGTTGCGCTTACTGTCACACGCTTGTGCCCTTGCGCCACGACTGGCCTCAATGCACTAATGTGATATTATTTCATAGCTACCTACAGCTAATTACTGTCACCGTTAATTATTATTGATTTATAAGTTAAGTTTGAATTAAATTACGCAATTATACAAATTTTATGTGTTTGGACATGTCATAAATATTAACAATAATTATTTAGGATTTCTACAATATTAATTTTACCCTATAGATATTTTTAGTACCTACAAAGGTTCACCAAATAACTATACCAAAGAGAATATTTAATAGCATATGCTATCGAAACAAATTATTAATTTAATAGTGTTATATTTTCCTGTTCCCACTGAATCTATTATTGAAATCGTTGAGTTTGTTTTTAATATGTTCAAACAGTTGTAGGATCTCAAAACTGCCATTGAAATTCTGTTGATAACATCCATTGAAGGAAACGGAAACGAAAGTATAAGCTATGAATCATTGTAATGTAAACAGTTATTACATCCGCCAACCGACGACTTCTTTTATTTAAATACATATTGCGTACATACATAGGTATATTTTTGAGCTTGTGACTGCTTAGCTTTGTAAAAATAAATAAAATAAATCAGTTTCACGCTGTATCCCGCGCACAGCGGGGTAGGCAGAGGGAACATAGTGTTAAGACACTCCGTTCCCCATTTTCCACTGAATTCTGTTGGCATTGTGTGTTGAGTAGCGGGACAAACGCCGCGCTTTTGCCTCGATACCAGAGCAAAGACACTACTATTTTATACCAAACATATAGCAGACTATATAAGACTTAATCAAAAGTTTTGTTGTGTCAAAGCTTGGTCAACATGTAAGTTTTAATTATTTTTTAAACACTGAAACAGACGTGACGTAGAACATAAATAGACCATTTAAATTATAAAAGGAATTTTAAATTTTAATAGTTTCATATTGTTGAAAAATTTAAATGATGCAGGAAAATTATTAGAAGCTAAAAATAACAGATAGGTTACTAGTCATCAAATCACTCTCCCAATAAATCTAGAGCATTCATATGATTAAAATAAAATAGTGGGACAATGCATCCAAAGCATATCAAGATGGTCATTGTACAAAATAGAAATTTGACTCGCACCACTTATTTTGTCTGGTGCAAGTGATGATGGGCAGAGTGATAAGATGCTTCACGCTGTATCCCGCGTATTAGTTTAGTGTGTGCAGAGGGGACCTGGGAACCTAGTGTTAAGACACTCCGTTCCCATTAAGTCACTTCCGTTACCTATTTTACACCGAATTCTGGAGGAATTGCGTGTTGAGTGGCGGAACTCAACACCGCGGTTTGCCTCGTTATCCTGCCGCGTTTACAGTCGAACTCTTGTCCCCTGGCCTCAATGAAAAGTGAAGTGAAAAGTGATGTGTCGATAAACATATTTAAAAGCCATAATAAAAACCAGCATTCAGCGTCAATTTAAATCATTATTTAAATATATTTATTTGAAACACTTGACAAAATCAATCGTATAAAAGTGTCCAATCTCATTATGAACTGTCACAATATATCTTCACCTTTAAAATTCATACATAATGAGGACCGAAGCTATCGACCGTAATAAATAACCAGAACTCGAAGCCGCCCAAATTAATTTCTTTGTTTTTAACGACGGGTGACTGTGATAGGGATCTCGACAACCGAAGTCTCGGGACCATTAAAGCTCAATAATGACTATTCGGTGATCAAATGCTAGAGCAACCTGTGATATTAAAAAAAATCCTTACTGTACAACTACCTAATGGTAAGGGTAGGTATTTCCTTTATATAATTACTGTATTATGTATAGTATACATATAATTGTACGTATAAATATTTAACTAAGAAGATGCCTGATGTAGAATCGCAATAGTCCAGCTAAACGATAAAAAATAATAAATTGTTTTTTTTATCACGGGGTTGTGCGGGAATATTGCATAATATAGCAGAATAGGCAGAAGGAACCTATTAATAAGACACTCCATTCCTCATTTCCCGCTGAATTTATCAAGGCATTGCGTGTTGAGTGGCAGAACTCAACGCCAAGCTTTGTCTCGACGCCACGCGTTGCCGCGACGACGCCAAGCTTTGCGACGACGCGATGCCAAGCTTTGCGACGACGCCAAGCTTTGCTTCAACGCCAGAGCGAAGGAAATGGAAATATAAATTTAAATAAATATTTCATCTCACAAATATAGAACCTCTTACTTTAACAAAATAAAATCGTTTAAAAATATGTCATTATTTTGTAATTATTTGAGTCCGTAAAGGTTAGCTAAAGTATACAACGATGTCACTGTCAGCAGATAATGCACAGATCGATAGACAGCCGAACTCATTTCGAATTCCTAATCTAAATACTAACAATAAACCTTAATTGTATCAAATGCTTACTTAAATATTACATGGACATAATGAGATTTTCCTTTTTAAAACAGTCACTATTCTAAAACATCTGGAATTGTATAAAAGTGGGTTGTTTTAACTTGAAACTTTTAAAGGGAGAATAATTATACATAAAAAATACTTTTGCTCCCTCGGTATCATTAAAGGAACAAGCTACATATCTCTAAAGGATACAGCGGTAAGTTAAATAAGAAATTTAAGTTAACATAAATTAATATTACATTATATTTTCATATATATCACACAGTCTGGTAGGAGGTCAGAGAGGTCAGAGGAGGCCGATATTTTCCAATGTAAAATTAAAACTAGAAATCATCCACATTAAGATTTGCACATAATTATCACGGACGCAATGAACTCTTAGATTTATCGAATAAAACTTTTCTCATCACTATATCAATTCCCACGCCTTGTACACAACACTCATACATATTCTCACTAACGCAATTAGTATTTCCCATATTTTTTGTCAAACGGATATTCCACTTGACAGAATATGAGTAATCTAGGCGTAAGCGTCAAAATACCAGTCTGTACTCCAGTACTGGTCAATTGAGTGAGTTATAAGCGTGACGAGTTAATTAAAAGTTGTATGTAGATCACTGAAATTATTATTTAGGCTCCATGTGATAATAGAATAGTTTATTTAACAATCCTTCACACGTTTTGTGTAATTAAGATTATGGGTTTTTTTGGCTTAAGCGTAAAGCATCTCGCACATAGCAGGGTAGGCGGAGGGAACCTAGTGTTAAGACACGTCGTTCCCCATTTTCCGCCGAATTCTGGAGTCATTGCCCCATTGTACATTGAGACAACACCCAATGCCTCTAAAATTAGACGGAAAGTGGGAAACAGAAAAGTAGAAAACGGTAAAAATCTTAATGGGAACGGAGTGTCTTAATGGGAACGGAGTTACCAGGTTCCCTGTACCTCCCCTGCTATGTAGCTTAATAAAAAATGTTCTTGATAAACAAAAAGCATACCAATGTTACAGAGTCTAATCCTTCTAGAAATATATGAATAAAATAAATCTTAATCTATAAACTATTATCTGAATCAAATTCTATAAAATCTATCTTATTAATAATATTAAATAAGACGAGTATTTACTCGATCACACAGCATAAAGAGAAGTTGTGTGTTGAATGGAAAACGATGACATAGAAATAAATTTAGGCAAAAGCGTTATCTCGAATTCCTCAAGCGATATTTGCACTTCTCGGAGCGAACAAAGCGAGCTGAACCACTGTAGGGAACAAAATCAACATCCTCCACCTCGCGTCACGTATTTATAATCCCGCATTCGCTTCCTGCTTTTTGTTGCTTTTTGCCCGAGCTTAATAAAAGGTATTAAAGCAATTTAAAAGAAGCTCATTGTGCCCTGCATCGCCCCTATTTGCTTGAAAAAACCTTAATACTTCTATTTCTATTTCCAAATAACGTCTATTCTACAACTGGTGTTGTTGTTATTCTATGCGAACATTTTATAAATAGTTACTTTATTATAAAAACTATTTTTGTCCCATTGCAAACGCGTATAATTATACAAATTTAAATGGAAGTTACTTTTAATGTATTTAAAGTGTTAGTCCACACCTAGGAAAGAAAAATACTTATTTAAAAAACGTATGATAATTTAGAAGTCCTCTTGGAAACCGTCAATCGCTCTGACCGCTAAGCCATACGTTGTCATCAAGCTACGTCGAAATTCTTATATGCTTATTACAACATATGTGTTGTTCGCAGACGCGCGCGAGGCACAGGTTCAAATCCCGCTACATTCAAACTTTAGAACATTTTCGAAATAAGTATTAAATGAAAATGTTCAAATATTATACATAAAATTTTCAAATAAATATCATTTAATATTAAGATCGAAATTGAGGTCATTCGTGGCGCAGGGTCATAAGCGTGCGACTATAAACGGGACAGATTGTGGGTCCAATTCCCACTCGAGGAAATGAAATATTCAATATTACGCAATGCCTCCAGAATTCGGCAGAAAGTGGAGAGCGGAGTGTCACTAAGTTCCGTCTGCCTATTCTGCTACATGCGTGACACAGCTTAAAGCTGAAAATAAGAAAAAAAAATGATCGCTGTCTATATGCTTTATAAACCGTAAAGCTTAAAACTTAAAGCTTAAAATCTATGTTAAAATATTTTTATTTTTTATATCAATAAAACGAAAACGCTTGTTGCGAAAATATACAAAAAAAATCGTATACGTTGTACACATTTTAAATAAATAACAAGCAAACGCGGCCGCCATGTTCTACAGTCGAGAATGTCCAAATATCTCCCAAACCGCATTCGTTCATCTAGGCTAGGGTACCTGGGTGCACCAACTAACTACAAGTATGTAAACAACGCTGCCCGCAGAGAATAATTTTTGCTGCACATTCGCCAATTCCAAGTCTGAAAAGTTAAACTTTTGAACTAAACACTAAAAGAGTTTTATTTGTTCGACTATTTTGTTATAGTTTCATAGACTGGAGAAACCAAAGGAAATTATAATTTGATAGATTCCCAATTTTACATCTAAAGGTTTGGTAAAGGCTGGTTTTTCGTAATATAGTCTACTTTACGACATTTTATGTACATATTCTTTCTCAACGTCAAATATTATAAATTTATTTCATAAATATATTTAAATTACTTTTATTTTTTAATTATTCGAAATAAATAGATGTAGAACATTTAAAATACCGAATAACTTAGTAACTGACGAGACGATTCTTGGCTCAATTTGATAACGTAAAATATTTAAGTTGAAGTTGTGGAACATTGATGCTAAAATATTTTTGTTTCTCCATCCAGGATACATAAATCGCGATGTTAAGTTTCGCAAAACTACGCAATGTGTATAAAACGGGCATCATTTAGAAAAACAAATAATATAGAACCAGGATTTTTCTTAATATAACGTAAAATAATAACATAGTCCTTGTTTGTTTTTAATTATGTTTACAAAACACTGTAAGAATAGCATGAGCTGATCTCAAAGTCAGAAAAATCTGAATTGCACCTACATTTTTCTTATTTTTAAGTGTTACTCCAACTCAGACAATAGACAAAAGATTTTTTGAATTAATATTTTATTAGATAAGATAGAGATAATAAATTATAAAAAAAAATGCTTAGTATCACTAGGTTCAGCTGCATAAGGTGATATAAAATTACATTAGGATAATTCAATTCTTAAAACGAGTTCTATTTACATAATACATATTACTATGAGTCAGTGATATTGCCAACAATACTCGTTTCGTAAGCGATAAACCACACGACAAAGGAGCATATTTGAATCGACAGGTTAATACATGTTTTAACAAGACTATGTGGAGCTAGGGTTTACAATTTAATAAAACATTGAAAAATTCTGTAATCTGAATATACTCTTGGATTAAATAAAAAATTATATGTATATTCATAATTTGTTTCTTAAAACATTAATATAATTTAAAATGTAAAATTCCGATTACCGTTTTCGATACTTGTATACCAATTCAGTTTCCGACTAATCTAAACCTCAAATTGTTTGCTTACCCTAAGTTTAGTATTTAGTAAACCTGGAAAATAGGAAACATTGAGATATGACTAAGGTGAACAGACATCCCGTTTTGAACGGGACTATCCCGTTTTTCGCTTGTGTGTCCCGGTGTCCCGAAATGTCCTGTTTTTTCGAAATGGCACTTAAAAGTTTTCGATCGAATTACGTTTCGCCGCGAATATCGCGGTACGCCATTGTCAAAAGATAACTGAATGGAATAGTCCACAAAAAACGAGAGCCACCCTAAAAAAACGAAAGCACACCTCAAAAAATAACGAAAGCGCACCTCTTAAAAAAACGAAGACACCTAAAAAACATGAAAAAGTTGATGCCCCGTTTTGAGCCGAACCAAGAATGGCCACGTCACGTATGCCATATGACCATATGAAAAAAAATTTTACAAAAAAAAAATTTTTTTTTTTAAAAAAAGCTACGTTGTCGCTACAAATAAATTACAAACGTATACCAAAGCGTTCATTGACAACCCTATATATTTGTATCGTTCGTATTCATGTTGACTCACACTAACTTAAAGTCCGATATTTATGACAGGATGTCTCGAACACTACTCATGTTGGAGTTATTCAACCGAATTGATTGCTCACTTATCCCGGTGTAGTGGTCTGTGAAGGCTCATTTCTATTTTATGTTCAATTTTGTTATAAATGCATGAAACATCCGTCATAAAAAAACGAAATCACAGACTTTATTAAACACCTCACAAATAAAGACATTTTAAAATTAGTAGATAACCTTAACACATTTCAGGTTATAAATTTATTTAAATAAATAAACAGAATACAAAAAAATATTTTGATAAAAAGCTGCTTAATTTTATTACTTATTATCACAAACGAAACTGAAAAAAAAATGGACAGCCGAATACTTTTAAGGCGATAAATACCAAGATTCGAAACGTTGATAAAGAAAACCTCACAAGCTGCAACTTAAAAGGTAAATTGTGTCGGAATGTCACTAGGGGGAAGTCATTCAGACGTTAGATTATGATCGCTCCTGGGTCTCGGGAAGTCGGGGAACCGGCAACTGCATAGACTAGTGTAACGGTGATGATTCGCATACAAATTGTAAAAGTAGCGCCGCTCGCTCGCTTTTATTGGAATGAAACAGCTTTTTTAATTAGTTTGATTGAAAAGTATCGAATGCAACCAAATTGAGGTTCACGCTACGTGCGTCTACGTTCCAAATACCATGTTATGCGCTAATAATATGAAACTTATATTTTTTTTATTTACGAAACAATTTACCTAAGCCTTAATGACTTTTGGATACAAAAATCTATTTGTTGAAGTGACGAAAATAACTTATCAGATACGGTGTGTAGCGCGCACGGCGATATTGTATAATCCAGTCGAGTCAGGCCTGAGCCCGTCTCGGACAATAAAAAATGTGGCCGACACGACTAGACCAGCAACGTCACGACTTTTGTCATCCGCGCGGTGTATAAAGGCGGATCCGGATTATTCTTTATATTACGAACAGGTAATATTGTTAGTGAAGCGCACAACAAGTATTAAATATCGATTAATAGATGTTTTAATTATTTATATTTTCATCATCTACATCAAATTAAATATTCTTATTGAAAACAAAGAAAAAAATATTGATAAATATGTCAAAATAATACCGGCCAAGTGCGAGTTGGACTCGACTACTAAGGGTTCCGTACCAATCTCATAACTATAGGTTATAGGTCAACGGGAAGTACAACCTGTAAAAGTTGTTAAGCAAGTGTGGGCGTATGCACTCATTTTGTATAAAATGAAACACAAATAAACGTTATAGTATAATAGAATTTCTTGTGATACACTATTCTTGTATTCTTTGGATTTTTCCCTTATTTTTAATATAAAGTCTTACCTGTTGAAAAATTTTATAATTGTAGGTCTACCAGAAGTATCCTGTAGCTTTTTATTATGCTCAAATGGCATACAAAATGCTGCAAAAACGATAAACAAACGGTTGTTTCTTTTGATTTCGTTTTCTTAGAAGCTTAATTTTTCCTATTCCTCGAGGGGCTGTAGATTTGAATATTAGATATAAATTCCAGCCTGATACCTCTACGTAACCTTGAGAAAAATGGTCTTGACGGAGACACAAAGTGATGATGAAAGTGTTTGTTTTCTTTTGAGGTATGGACCTTACAAATAATTCAGCTAAGGGGAAGTTTAATTTGTACGCGGATGATCCATTCATGAAGCTGTATACAAATGAATAAGAATAAAGAAACGAAATAATTTCCATTTAATTATTTTTTCTTTACGCGGCTTTTGCTGCGGACCTTGATTGACCTTATGAATTTAACAATTTAAATTCTCTAGATCAATCAAGTCAAAAGTCAAGAATCCTAAGGTATACAGTGAAATAACGTAATTTATAACAGAAAAGTGTAAATCTCCGAAAAAAATTGTTTAATTTCTCGGTATGTTTATTTTATTAAATAAAAAATTGTGAACGAACTATTTGTGTTATTATTATATTTTATAAGATTCCAAAAAGTGTTTATTTATTTTAAAGTAACAGCCATAGTGTCGACATTATTCAAACCTCTAGCGAGTGAGCAATATCGCGGCACTATGTGAATGGCGTGGAGTGGGCGGCTGCATAATGAACCGAGGGGACGAGGACGAGGACGAGGGCGAGCACTGACGGTAATGGGACGTTCTCAGAGTGCTAACATTTTATGGCAGACAGCAGTCCACAAGCCATCATGTCACCAAGCGCAATATTACCTTTTACAATCAACACTATATTTAACACCTAATTTAACAAAGTAAACTGTAATTATATAACCTGAATCTGTCACAATATTTTATTATATGTATTCTTACATATATTACGTTACATTTCAAAGAAATATTTAAAAAGAACATGAAAGTAAAAAGAAATTCCTCAGAAGTTGCAATCCTACGAGTGACTGGTCAAAGCTTCCATTGAGGTACTTTTCTTCTCGACTGCGACGTTCGGTTTCCGGACGCCTTCGACATTTTATAGACCATCGTAAACTGAAATATTGGCTTTTATGGCTATGCTCATTAATTATATATTACTTTTTCTTTTTCTTTATGTGATAAAAGTTGAAATTTTTTATTGAATACTTATAACTAAATAATATTTATATGAAACAAGAAAGTAAAATTTTGATTGTTTATTTGTTATTCTTTATTGTTGTATCCCACACACAGCAGGGTAGGCAGACAGAATCCAGTGTTAAAATACTCCGTTTTCCACTTTCCGCCGAATTTTTTGCAGGCATTGTGTGTTGAGTAGCGGAATTCGACACCATAGCGAAGAAATAAATATTTCATTTCCTCGAGTGGGGATCCTACCCTCAACTAGTCGATTTTGCAGCTCACTTTGTGCCTCTGCGCCACGATTAGCCTGACTGACTTTTTTACTTGGTTACATACAATTTTCCATTCTTTTATAGTGATAATGTAACCCGGTTATATGATAAATATATTAGAAAATAAACATATTTGTGAGAGAATAAAAATCAACAAGTACCTATTAATTTGAAAAGCTTGTACTTTGACTTTGACGTGTAAAGCACGCATCGAGGTTCAGAGATAAATAAAGGGACTACGATATTGACAAGGGAGTGTCATCAAAGGCAACGGCAATATCAGCCTTTTGTACTAAAGCTTAAATTAAGGACAACTTTTGTCAACAGTTTATTAAATTTCAATGTGTTTCATAACGTAGAGTCGTATACTTCAGTATTTTAAATACTTATATCATAATAATGATTAATAATATTATATTCACTATAGCTACTATATATTAAATTTAAGTTTAACATAGTAGATGTGGTTTGTTTCTAAAAATCTTGCTTCAAGGTTACTTCGAAACTTACTTAGTCTTAAACCAGCTAAAACCTGCGACTAAACAGCTAAAACAAAGATATATAACTCATTTATTTCTTATTTCTTTATACCAATTAATTGCAGTCTTTAAAAATTAAAGTTAACAAAAGGCACCACATCTCAATGTCTTACTCGTAAAAAAACTCGGTAATCTTCGGTCCGCAGTAAGGTCGTAGTTGGCATTTAGGGTTGTACATTTAATCCGGCTAAGCCGAAACTGCAAGAATCTGCGCTTTAGGTTATAACATTAACTCTTATAAAGTGAGATCAAGGTATTTAAAAACCGTTTAAGTATATACGTGTATGGCATTCAGAATATTTTTTACCTATAAATATTACCAAGTAGTTGTTATAATCTGTGCATTATTATTATTGCAGTTGGAGTTTCACACCTAATGTAGTATTAAAAAAGTTATTTGAGATAGTGCGACTGTAAACATGTCAGATTGGGGATTCGATTTCTCCATATATTTTCATTTCTTTGGTCTGGTAATGATGTAAAGCGCGGTGTTAAGTTCCACTTTCAACACGCAATGCGTCCAGAATTCGGTCTTTATGGGAACAGGGTGTCTTATCACCCCAAGGTTCCCAAGTTCCTCTGTCTACCATGTCCAAGATACAGTGTGAAGCTAAAAAAAGATGATGATTATTTCCATATAAATAAGTGCATACGAATTGTAACATCACAAATATATATGCTTTAATTTAAGCACTAAGTAGGTCAGTAGGCGAATACAAATCATAAACAATTAACGGTACAAGAAACATCCTCTCTCGAAGAACTGGCATAAAAATCTTAATAATTGTAAGACAAAACTCGTTGTCAAGCATTGAAGACACCAGACGACTGAACGTTAAAGAACTCCCATGATAAACCTCGGGAGTTAACGGACTCCTGGGTATCACTTTCATTTTCACTTAGGGCCACCGACTGCTTCATAACCATTAAATCCCCTTGTTTACTGCTCCTGTTTGTACTGAGACCGACCTACCCCTGTCTCCTCTCCCCTTACTTAGTAACTTCGTCGCGATGCAAACTACGCAGTAAAACAAGGGTACCCCTTTGCTGAAATCAGTCCCCAACGACAAACAATTTTATATCACGGCCCCTCGAACGCGAATTCCAAACTCCTTTTTAGTAAATTAAATATTCATTTCAAATACAGAAGTACTGAGTCAAATATTTTTAATTTCATTGCGTTCCGTCTTTTCATTAATATTTTTATTTAAAGACTCTGTTTTTGTGTTAAATAAGGAATAATAAATAAGGATAAGAAACCATTTTAGAAAAAAATGTTTAAATATTTTATTAAGATTTTTATAATAGAAAATTTTGAAATTCTACCTTTTATCCTTATGAAGTACCTATAAGTTTTTCACTCTAAATTCATACTTTTACGCAACAAATTCGCTATTTCACAAAACCTCAAATTCGTATTTCTAATTTTAATCGGCAAAGGAATTTTCAATAAATCGTCATATTAAAAAAAATACTTCGTCTTTTTTTACACATTTAAAATTTAAACAATTTCAAAGTAATTTTATAATAATTGAAATTTGCATATATTTTAGTATATTCGCGAAACCCAACGTATCGATCACTACAGTAATAGACAGTCCATTACTGTGATAGATGTTTAAAAATGCTCAAAGCGTCGAGTTTCCTAAAATGTATTTAATGTGAATAATCACTTTAAAATTTTAACTTGGTAATTTCTGTACTGAATACTGATTGACAGTAGCACACATATGTACTATGCAAAATGCGCAGCCAGTTCTGACTTTACCATTTATATATATTTTTATATTGAAAGAGAAAAAAATATTTTCTGGTATCCACTCTCCACTCAACACGCAACGTCTTGAAAAACAAGAAGACGTCTATAGAAACAGTAAAAAATAAACCAATTAACAACATAAAACGTAGCGAGATTACATAATAAGAAGCAATTTATAAAGATACATATATAATACAAATTCAAGGACATTTAGATAGGTACTAAATGTCAAACAATAAGAACATTTTAATTCAGAATTTTATACAAATCATAATATTTTTAATAATTGTTCCTTTTGTGACAAGAATAAGCATTAAATGGTATCCTTATCTCATTTCAGACATCGGGCACGCACCAAACTCATAATTCCACGATGAAGTACCGCATGGGCAGGACGGCAGGGCGGCAGGGCGGCAGGAGCGCGCCCTTTGCACTGGTGATTCGTTGTTACATTCATTCTTGTGTTTTCAATACCTAACACGTTTTTCTTTTCATTTTCTACAAACAATGAGAAGTTTTCCTTTAGAAAGAAGAAAAAATGCTCTATTGAGAGAAACAATATCACATCTTGAAATTTCCTTTAACAAGAAAAGAAAGATTTATATCTCGTTGAACAGAAACAGTTTGTGCGAATATCGTTATTTTTTTAAATAGCTAGCTGCTCATTATCGTGTGCTTTTACTCGTTAGTGTGTATTTTAATATAAGTAAAGTGAATCATATAAAATCGAATCATTTCTATATTGCTTTTTATTATGCTGAGTTAATTAAGTATTAAATGATATAAAAATCTATAGATATAGTTTACTGTACAGTTTGTTCATTCTTTTTTTATTCAATAAAGTCCCCATATTAATTAGATTTATGAATTTGGTTATAAATATTATTATACAACAGATTTGTTTTTAGTTATTCTTTTTATCACAAATTTGTATAATAATATTTTTAAAAAATGTGAAACTATGAGAATAATTAATTATAAATTATAAAATGTTTAAATCATTTTTTTATCAGCTTTAATCTTTATTTTACTTAGTCTTACAGAACCTAATGTTAAGAGAGTCCATTCTCCGCTTCGCTCTCCGTCCGAACTTGAGACATTAAGTGCTGAAAAGCTCAACGTCTCGCCGTGCTTTATCTATCAGAGCGGGAACATGAAAATAATTATAAATACAGCCGTCCTCCGGGTCGGAGGACCTGTGACATCGAACTCACAATCAAATCGTAAATTTAGACACCAAGATGGCATCTAGCATACATAATACAAATATTGTAAAAATACAAACAGTCACACGTTAATATAAAATGTATAACCATTAATTAAGAACAAAAATATGACAAAAAAATATTTTAATTCATGGCAAAAAAAAGTTAAACAAAATGTACAAAGAATGTAGGCATTTCGCCCTCTTGATTAGAGTCAGCTTTATCAAATTTAATGTTCGGCGTTTCTTGCGCTTGTTGAAATCCATTTTTACAATGTAGGCGAAGCAATTTCCAGAGGAAAAGTGTCCATAAATTAAAGCGCTCTCCAGAGGCGAGTCTCACTTTCCCGTCACAGTGTAAATAATTGGCCGACCGTTATATTTATTACGAAGGCAAATTTTGACAAATCTTAACTATCCAAAGCAAGCAAGCTCACTATTCACCATTTCATTTACTTTTGAGCTCTTCACTACTTATAAACTATTTAATCTATATGTATAAATATCAGCACATTTATTTTAAGCCCCGTGGTTTCTTAAATATTCCAATTTTCAATAATTTAACTTAAGTGCTTATTGGCAAATTGACTTTTACATAAAAGTTTAACAGTCATTAAAACCTAACCCATTTCTAGATGACCTAGAAACTTGAAATTTGGTAACTAACCTCTTCTAATTATAAAAGAATCGGAGATCCTCTTTCTTAAGATATTCTATTCATTTATTGAAGTCGACATCAACGCATTACTTAACGACGAACTTGGCGCTCATTTCACATTTATGTTTTAACGGGATCTTTCTGTAAACTTCTTAAGTACATTTAGTTCCTTAAGTATTTATTTATAATTTTTATAACTAGTAATAATTAAATATTTTTTTTATAAATATTCAAGCCTTCTTATAAAATATTAGAAACAGGTTTAAATTATAATCTTACATTGTTCTTGAATGTACACAATACAAATTTGCTTTCGGTAGCCTATTGCTCACAACTAATTTACATATAAATTCAGTGCTTAACAATCCCGGAAAATCTGATACAATTTGAGGCTAGAATTCATCCCTCCGAAGCGTTAAGGTGAACAACAACACGATTGTGTGTAATACTGGGTTTCTATTTTAACTTCTTGTAAGAGTTATTAAACTTTAAGCATTTGGAAGCTTTTGTCAGATTTCATTTTACCAAAATAAAAATAAATCAGCTTCACGCTGTATCCCGCACACAGCAGTGTAGGCAGAGCGAACCTAGTGTTAAGACACTCCGTTCTCCACTTTCCGCCAAGTTCTGGAGGCATTGAGTGTTGAACGCCTATCATCAGAACCTGAATCGGTGGGACCTTTCAAATAATCTAGGCGTGTGCCTTTAAAAAAATATATAGTTGTCGAATATAGAACCTACTCCTTTTTGAATAAGAACTCGGTAACGAATTTATATTATATAGGTATAGGGTATTTTCCCATTGCCACTTCATTGTTTTTTTTTTTTTTTAAGAACTATATGAATCTTTATTCCGTTCACCCGTAAACCATCTGTTTTTACATGTACTATAACATTTAGTTACTTATTAGAAAATAAAATACATTATTCAAATTTTAATAATAAAATAATAATTTAATTCTATTAAATAAAAGTAGGGAATGTTTACAAGCGATTGCGTTTACAAAAATGGATGAAATGCAATTAATATTTCAATTTATGTAACTTTGGTAAGGCCGCCGCGTTGGCGTCGCGCCCACTTGGTTGCGGTCGGCGACAGACTCAACACATTTAAGCCGATTTATTTCCCAAAAAAGGATTTTATTTTGAAGCACACAAGCGCTATTTGTTCTAATTTATTTAAAAATCTTTATATATTTGATAAAATAAAAATCTATATAAAAATTCATCAAAGACGTCATATTTTTTTTTTAGTATGAAATTCCATTATTTACTTGAGATTTTTAAAATATAACTATAATATCTTAGTGTATAATATAATTATTATTTACCTACATAATCGTCTAAGTTTTTAATGTGAGATTGAGCTTTTGAAAGCATTGATTCTTTGAGTTTTATTTAACCGTTCGGTTTGATTGAACACATTTCAATTTGCTCTCGTTTAACTAATTCTGTTTTCGTATGGTACTTAGTATAAACAATGTCCCATCGTGCTTCTTGGATATATTAAACCATTATTCATCAATAAGTTTTATTTAAAATATGTAAATAAAAATATACAACGATCAGTCAGCCACATAATTTTAAAATATAACTATTTTATTCATATAAGGTAAAAGATCATTTGGTACGGTAAAATACTTAATACTTATATTTTTTTTAGAAATTATTACTGTGAGCATTACAAGTTTTTATAACTTTTATAGTAGAACAATTCCGTAATATATATTTTTTGCCAAACTTTGACCGTTTACGCAGCACACGCACGGAAGCTTTTAAGTTTGCCCGTTCTTGCAACATTTTTATTGTTACTCCATTCTTAGTCATAGCGTGATATAACATAGCTTATAGCCGTCGTCGATTAACTAGTTGGACTATCCATACAAAAGACAGAAACAGATTGAACCAGTTATTCCTGAGATTGACGCGTTGAACCATACAAACTCTTCCCTGTTTCTTTCTTTCACACTCAGAGAAATAATTATATTTAAATTGTTTTTATTTTCCCCCTCCCACAAAGCGTAGCGTTAAGTTGAAACGCACACGCTATTCGAAATTTCGTGGAAAATGGAGAACGGAGTGTCTTGATATTCTTTGCCGGCTACTTGCCCCAAGTTTCAATCACAACGGATGATATTATAGAAGTAGACTAGTTTTATACAAATACTCAAATAACTATTGTTAAGAATGTTAGCCCTTTTCCTATCGCCATTTGGACGAATATAGAAACAAATAATTATAAATAATAATAAAAACTGACATTAAAACTATACCTATTTGCACAAACTTATAACAAAAACTTAATTAAAAATACTACTATAGTGATACTTACTCGTATACAGTTATTTTATATTTAAAATCCATTATTTTTGCACTCTGTACTAACTAGGGTATTTTTATATACATTTTTAGTTTCCCGATGTACTTACTTGTTATCTTTCAATGTTATTTATTTCTTCGCCGGATTGCAAAGATAGGCAAAAACTGTACTTCTATCAGACACATCACACTTTTACCAAGCACAAGTCCGTACAAAGTATTCCCTAGATGCAAAAATGTTTGCATATCACGATCAAAGTAAACGTAGATGTCTCCAGTGAGTCGCGGTAATGTGTCGCTATATTATAAGCGGGTTTGAGGAAAATATCAACAACTGGCCGTTTGCCAGCACAAGAAATGTATCCGTTGCAGTAGTGTCTGCTTGCGAACGAACACAATGAAGCTACTTACAAGGCAATAACCACAATTAACAGCTTGAATTATTATAATGAAGCAAGGATGTTTCGCTCTTACTGTGTTAATGCAGCATTACAGTCATATAAATTAAGTCTAAACATATTATATTTATTACTTCCACTATTAGTGCCAATATATTTCCGACTAACTACGTGTTATTTAATATTAGTTAAAATGATGTAATAAGAAAGGGTAGGAAGTACTGTTATATAATGTTATTGATTACGTAACCCCATTATTGTGATCCACATCCACTTCCGTCTATTTTAAGGAAGTACGAACATGTATATAAACAGCATATTTACAGCGCTACCTACCTAATAAGATATTCACCGTAGTGTACCCAATTAAAGAGCGGACTACAAATTACAATCAACATGGTGTACTTTAGCATAATTTATGAATGTAATATTCTAATAAAGTTACATGTATATACCAAAGGTTAAAAAAGAAAAAACAATTAAAAAGAAACAAAATTTTCCACAAAGTTTTATTTGACTTTTTTCTCTAGACCATGTCACCAGTTTTAAATCGATAAACTACACCCGCATATTTAGCTTTTAGCTTCACGCCGTATCCCGCATGTAGGAGAGTAGGCAGTGTTAAGACACTCCACTACCCACTTTCCGCTGAATTCTGGAAGCATCTCAGACTGATCTCAATATTAGATACATACGTGGAAAATTATGAAAATTAATTTTTAACAAAAAAAACCGACTTCTAACAACGAACTAAAAAGTGAAAAATAATTATACAAAGATTTTATAATTTTGAAGTCGGTGCCAAGTAAAACAAACAGGCTTAGTAATTAGATATTGTAGTAAAGGTGTTGTAGCATTAGCTTGACAAAAAAAATGGGACCATTCGGGAAGCTTCACCTTTCAAACAAAAAAAATTTTCAAAATCGGTTCACCCAGTCAAAAGTTATGAGGTAACAAACATAAAAAAATAAAAATTAAAAAAAATAAAAAAAAAAACAGTCGAATTGATAACCTCCTTTTCTTACAGAAGTCGGTTAAAAAAATCGTACAAATGTAGCTATAATGTAGGTACATGTAAATTTTTCATGCGTATTCAGTTGGTTCGTAAATTTGAATTTGAAATTTAAAAAATCATCCCAAAACGCACTTAGAATCAATTGCGTCGGGAAACCGAAATCGCTCAGTGACCGAAATAATCGACTTTAGCGAATCGTAAAGGCTTTTAAGTTTATTCCTATTATAGAATACATTAAAATGAGGCTGCTAATTTAGTTAATAAGGTCTCTAGATTTGTAATATCCCGTATTTGTTAATATATTTTGAAAATAGGAAATACCTACAAAAGGTATGTTTGGTGTGAGTTGTGAGTGAGGTGTGAGTTCGATTCCCAATCGGGTGAATGAATTGTTATTTATTAATATTTTCATTTCGTCGCTGTTGCAACGTCACAAAGTTGGACGGTATGTGTAGAACGGAGTGTCCTAACACTAAGTGCCCTCAGGCTACCCTGCTGTATGCGTGAAATTTTAAAAAACCAGGAAATGAAAATAATTCGGTACCACTGAGCCATCGAAAAACGTTGCCTATATAAAACAAACTTTAGTTAAACGACCAATATATGGTTTACCACAGTTTCAATATTATTAACTCGAGTCAGGCTGGCAGTAGCTATTTCTGATTTTCCCTTTGCCGAATTCAACACAATAAGTTGGAATTAAATGTGTCCCTTAATTCGTATCAGACCCTTTGTTGCGATTGTTTGTTCTGCTAATTGTGACGGAAGTGGTATTTACGGTACCAATAAACTTCCAGCTCGTAACTTTGCCAATCGTGAAAGAGTCCTTATTACGTTTTTATTGTTATTAAAGGCTCTAATTTCGAACCAAATAGATAAGCTTTAAAGATAATGTCTACTTTTGTATGTCGTTATTTTGCTAAGGCTTGAATCTTAATTTAATCTTAACAACGTTAAGTAAATAATAGCTGTCATTGTTTTTGTTTGAATGTCAAACATTTTACACTATTGGACAGTAATTAAATAATTTTAATTAAACACTGTTTTCATAAAATAGACAAGTAAAATGATAGCACTAAAATTAATTTCAGTCAGAGTATCATACGAGTACAATGATGAATAATTGAAATAGTTGATTACGGAAATTCTAAATATTTTACTAATTCAGTTTAGAAATATGCTTAATTCATTGTGACGTTTGTAATATGAAATATATAGATTAATAACATGTTTATGTCAAACAATATACATACAATTATAAAATTATAGATAAATAAACATATCATCATCATCATCATCATCATCAACAGCCATCTTTTGTCCACTACTGGAAATAGGCCTTCCCCAATTCTCGCCACCATACTCGATCCTCAGCCTCTTATCCCGCCAACCTCTTTATGTCGTAAACATATAAATAAACATATAAGCAAAATAAAAGATGTAATTTTAGAAAGAAAAAAAAACTTATAATGAAAAACAGAAAAAATAAAATAATTTTAACAATATTTTTATAATATATTCAGAAGCAGTGCGCACGAAATAGAATCGTCGAGAGAGTCACTCTGAGAGAGAGCGCAGGCGTAACCGGAAACACTGTTGACCGTAACTCATACACAGATCCGGCGTAAAAACGACGGAGCCCGGACAGGACGGCGCAGCGTGCCCCGACAGGAAGGCGCAGCCCTGACAAGATAGCGTTGTATAGGGCGCTTCCGATTCGCACTTTGCTAGTGTTGAAAAATTTGTAGTATTGCTAAATTTTTAGCTGATACTATTTATTACAACATTATGACGATCCTATAATCAATAAAGTAATTATTTTTATTCTATGTTAAAGTACGAAATTCTATTTGTTGTCTTTCTTGTATCTAAAAGAGTAACACACTAATCTTGATGTATATTATCTATGATATATAAACGTATAAAATTTATGTAAACTGTAAAAAATATGTAAAATATATAAAAAAAACTTTTGAATATTTTTTTAACGGAACACGCCACGTTTACTTGTTACCTTTGATCTAAATTAAATATTTTTTTTGGATAGGTTGGCTTTAACGCTTAGAGTTTGCGTTGGAAAAATAAAACTGATAGCAGCAAAAAAGTTCCGTTGTTTGTATTAAAAAATCAATTTACAAATCACATCACCATGCCATCTAAAGCATCCATTTTTTTTAGTTAAACGCTGTAGCAGGATATTCCTACCCTAGGAAACCTAGTGTTAACACACTCCGTTTCCATGAATACATTTTAAGACCGTTCCCCATTTTCTGCCGGATTCTGGAAATATTGTGTGCTTATAATAATTGCCTATTTGAATAAAGAAATTTGAAATGCGTATTGAATGGCAGATCTTAACGCCGCGCTTTGCCTTGACATTGGAGCAAAAATATAAAAATAATAAATATTTTGTTTCGTCGGGCGGCAATCGAACTCATAACCCGTCGCAATTACACGTTTGTGCCCCTGCGCCACGACTAGCCTCAAAGAAATATAATATATAAAAAATAATACACAAAGTTTCACTAAACTTATATCAATATGGAAATTAGAAATAGTCAATTTAGAATTCGTGCAATTAAGGTATTTTCCATTAAAAGTTTTATATAAAAAAACACTTTTACTTTTACTTTTTGTTTCTACTTTTACTTCACTTTTTGGGATTCCGTACCACAAAAGTAAAGAACGGAACCCTTTATCCGGATCATTTCGCTTTAGGTCTGTGTATCAGTCCGTTAAGACCATTTATCACAAGATCACGTGGATGAACCTCCAAGTGTGTGACTGTAAGCGCACTGTTGTGGGTTCGTTTCCTAGTCGAGGAATTGAAAAATTTGAAATTTTCATTTCTGTGCTCTGGTGTCGTGTCAAAGTGCGGCTTTGAGTTGACCACTCAACACGCAATACCTCCAGAATTCGGAGGAAAATGTTTTAACACTATTCTCCTTCTCCCCTCTTGCTTATATGCTGAATACAGCTTGTAACTGAAAAAAATCATACAAACTTAGCTTGTCAATATGTGCAAGTTGTAGTTCCCGTTGATCTGCAATTAAGTTGATACGGAACCCTCGATGGGTTGGTCTGACTTGCACAAGTCCAGTTTTTAAATACAATTAAGCTTTATGCTATTGAAATGTTTTTATTAAGTAATAGGGGAGCGGAGTGTGTTAACACAAGGCTCCTTCCACCTACAAGTACATACGAAAAACAGCGTGAAGCTGAAAAAATATTTAAATATCAAATATTGTAAAAGAGTGAAAATATTACATAATATATAACATGTATGGTTGAGACTTGAGATACGTTCACTGAGTTCAGTTAGTGAAGGCAAAGTTCTAATATCCTGTTCGGTCGCTTCCGCCCGCAATCGCTTCCTCTACGAGTACAAGTCCAATATTAAATTATTAAATTTATAAGTACATTTCAGTTACTTTATTTTACCTTAGACACTATCGGCTGTATTCAACAGCATTTACAATGTAATCTATATAACTATATCTACTGGCTAGTTGGCTACTCGTGTATAAATTTATTTTATACAAATATAAAATGTTGAACCACTAAATATGTGAAAACATTATTATTCTAAGTATGTGAATAATTTAAAAGGTGTTAAAATACTTTTTTTTTTTCATTAAGTCAAAGGACTAGCTAAGAAGGATGAAGATAAAAGTGAAAGTTTCATTTATTTCTAAAGCTAGAGACCTAGATTCTAGTCCCAGAATGTAATGAAACAGTGTTGAAAATAAAAAAGGGTACAATGGTTTTTACCCGTCTCTAGCAGCTTTTTTAATTAAGTAGGTACCGGATAATAGTATAGAGAACTGCAAGGCTTAATAAATATTAACATTATCATTCAAAAACTACTAAGCTGCGAGTATATTAAATATTATTAAATAAATTCCGTCTATTTTTTATCTACAAACAGTCTAAGCTTAAAAAGACAATTATATATATTATGAAGATTTTTTTTTATCATACTATTTTGGCACAGAACGTGCCTGCATACTACGTCACAACTAAGCGACTTAAAGCTCGGAGCTCTTTATCTGATCTTATTAAAGGCGTCGGGGAACCCAATTCCGATCACGTAGACAATTATTCCAGTAAAGTGTGCGCGCTTGAATCACTAACCTCAGAGAACGACCAACTTTTACAATAAATCCATCCTGGTTTCGACAGTTAATCAGTCCTCCGATAAAAGCTTTAATCAGGATTTAGATACCTGGCGGGCGCAACTCTTTTTATTCTATTACGTTCTTTTCATAAAGTTCACTCGGCATAAACTTTCCTTATAACATTTTTTTTCGTTCAATACATTTGAGTCCAACGTTTCTTTAATACAACGGAAATTTTATATGGTCATTAATTTTCTAGAATTTATTTTATACTGCAAAGTTTATTGTAAATGAAATATATAGCCTAATCAAAAGTCAGTGGGTGAGGAAAATCGATAGCCTGTCCGAGAGAACGAGGCCCTTAATCTGATTCTTCGCAGTTAATTTCACTTAACAGCGATAATTTATTTTTGGTTTCTTCTGAGGACTGATAATTTTCAAGCTCTTTTTAGAAGCTTTGGGATTAAATATTAAATAATATTTTGTTGATAACGAATTTATTCTTGTTGGGAACAATTTATTTTTGTAGGGACACACGCGTGCGACTTGTATTAACCTATCGAGGTTATGGGTTCGACTCCCATTCGAGGAAATGAAATATTTTATATTTTCATTTATTCGCTCTGGTGACGACAAAATTCGGGACTAGGCTTCCTCTGCCTACCCTGCTACGTGCTGGATACAGCTTGAAGCTAAAAAATTATTTATTTTTCTTCTTACAATTCTACCAGCTAACCAACCAACGCCGATAGCCAAAGCAGTAAATCACTCACATTATTGTGAATATAAACAGGAAACTTTGCAATTAGTATATTCCTAGCTAATGACATAATATATTCCTAGCTAATGGCATAAGGGAATAAGACATCTTGCATTATGCTTCCATAAATATTATTTGCTACAATAATACTTTCGATAGTTCACAAACGTAGGTATTTTTTGGCATAAGATCCATAGAGTTGTCCGTCGCTTATTGTTTACGAACAAAGCAAAATCTAGTTCGTTCTCGACTGGAGTTTCAGCGCATATCGAGTCTTCAATTCGCCTCCAAGTTATCCACCATTGTTCTACAACTATTGGTGTTTGATGAAACTTTTTACGACTACGTGATCTCACAATATTGTTCTTCTGATTTATTTGGAAAAAAGGTATTTGTACATTGATGTGATATGATATGATATGATAATGGCAGTTATTTTTACTAAAATGCACTGCTACACAATGTGCTATGTGAATTAGGGTACCACCATTAATTTCTTTTTGAAAATAATGGCGATGGAATATGAGTTTTCAATTTCACAATTCTCAATTTCAATTTTTGAAAATTACGTTTCCGTTAACCTGCACTCATGGATTTAGTACGGAATCCTTTGAAGACGAGGCCGACTCGCACTTGTCCATTTTCGTATTATTAATTCGTATGATAACTGTAATATTTGGTTCTATAGTTACATGAAATATTAAAATAGAATATATTTTTGTTTACTTTCAATACATAATCAAACAAAAACAATAAGGATTTAAATTCACATGCTACCATTAATGTAGCTTTATTATCAAATTGGCCAATGGTCACTTATAGACAATACGATAAATAATATTAATCAGTCGGACATATCTAGGTCGTTATTTATAGTGACCAGACATTATAAATAATGTCCGTTTTAATCATTTAGTCCATAGCTTAACATATACACGTGATGGTTGTTGTGAGTACATATTCTGATTCCTATATTAATAATTTATAACAGCCCCACATTTTTTTCATCAGCCTATCGCCGTCCACTGCTGAACGTAGGCCTCCCTCATCAAGCGCCAACCATCCCGGTCTTGGGCTTCTCGCATCCATCCGGTGCCAGCCACCTTCTTTAAATCGTCCGTCCATCGTGCTGCAGGGCGTCCTACACTACGCTTGCCTAAGCGCGGTCCCCACTCTAGCACGTATCGGCTCCATCGACCGTCGGTACGTCTGGAGACATGGCCAACCAAGTTCCACTTCAGCATGCTGATTCTTCGTGCAATGTCAGTGACTTTGGAATGACAGCCCCACATAAAGGTTCACAAATTAAAAATATACTTAATTATTTTAAGCATTAAATAAAAGTTTTTAAAATAGCAATCAATTATTATTAATATCTAAAGAAAATATTTGTTTTTAACAACATAATATAAAAGCATAAGGAAATAATCAAATACCAGCGTGACAATATAAAAAGTTTATTATTACCATTTTTTATATAACACCAGTTTTTATTTTTTTTATGTTGTTAGTACCTTTTTCTTTTTCACCTTGTTCAGGCCACGTTTTCTGCAAAAAATTCATGTAGGTTGATGAGAGACGTGATTCAATTTGCATGGCATGATGGACGGATTACTGGGACAGTACCCACTTCTTTTTTCAATGAAAATTGCCATATAACAGCTCGAGAAAAATGTATATTCACTTACATTTTTAATACTTTAATAGAAAGTCGATAAGCATTTTTACTTCTAGACTCTTACGAATTTCACTTAAATTACAATATTTTATACTTTATCTTTATATTTCACTTGTATATTTGTTATTCTTACAAAAAATGTTATGTTTTTCTATTCCACGTTTCATCTAACTTAATTGTTAATATAAGTTTGTTAATTTTTCTTCAATATTAGCACAAACAATAATTAGATAAATGTTTTCTTTTCATATTTTAAATGTTTATTTTAAAAATTTATATTTGAATTAGCTGTGAACATGTATACGCATGGAACGACACTGTTTCTTTAAAAATATGGTAACTGAGCAATAAATACACAATAAAAGTAAATTAACTGTGTATTATTTGACAAAAGCATAGATTTGTGTTAAGTTTAATTTAAATAAAAAATCAATCCACCATTTTATTTCAGAAACAAGACACATACTTCGCGTTTCAACGCTTTTTGTCTTATTTTTTTTATTTTCACGCTCTATCCTGTATTGTCTCGTGTAATACTTGTACGATGTACTTTCGATATATTTGCATCGATTAACTCCCGTTACTTTCAGCCCTGTATAGAATCTGTTTTAAATATAATTCTGTTTTATAAGTACAATGAGCGTTTTTATTCTCCACATAAAAAGAAAGTAAAAGATGACTATCATCGAGTTTCAAATATCTTCAAAGAGATTTAAAATAGAAACATAAAATTCAAGTTCTCAGACAGATTGATATTAAAATAAACAAGCAAAAAATTATCCTTTAGCTAGTACCTAACTGTATTTAGTAACTAAACCGTAAAAAGCTTTTAAACTTCCTCTGCTACAACCAACTTAGTTGAGAAAAATACAAGTGGGTCCGCGTAGATTTGTTCCATTTATTTATCGACTTGGCACGCGGCTTTATCTCTTGTGACAGAAACAGAAAATGGAACAGCTTTTATCAAGATCTTTAATCGCATACAGAATAAGTACGTACTGCTGTCAGTTTCTTAGAACGAACTAAATATCCTCACTGTGCAACTGTAAGAGATGTTCTTCATGTTTTAACATAAAGAAGTACATTCATAATTTAATTTTTTAGCTTCAAGCCAGGATCTCCATTTTCCACCGAATTCTAGAGTCGTCAACGTCATGCTCTTGCCTCTACACCAGAAGTAAAGATTGAAAATATTAAATATTTCATCCTGGAATCGAACCCACAACCTTTCCCGTTCACCAATAATTCACATCTTGCATAAAGTCTATTTTTTCGATATATAATCGGAATCGTACACAAACGTCGAGTATCCAGATATAATCGGTCAAACATTTTATAACAAGCTTATATATATAGTACCTAGCATTTCCTTTGTTTAAGGGACAAGAAAAATTCTTCCATAGTTAAAACTCTACCGCTCCGCCCGTACTAATGAAGGAGCTACTCTATCGTGTTGCAAGTGCTACATGGCGTTCATGTTAAATTTCAACTACATTTTTTTGTTAGCTTCACGCTGTATCCCGCAAGGTAGGCAGATGGTGCCTAGTGATAAGACACTCCGCTCCCCGCTTTCCGCCGAATTCTGGAGGCATATCGTGTTGAGTGGCGGAACTCAGTGCCTCGCTTTGCCTCAAAACCAGAGCTAAGAAAGGTAAATATTAAAATTTAATTTCCTCGAGTGAGAATCGAACCTTCAACCTATCGCATTGACACGCTTGTGCTTCTTCGCCACGACTCGCCTCTTACTACGTTATATTGTACAAGATATAGTCAATAGTGCTATATTCAAAGATTGTATTTAAATCCTTAATCCCATCGTACGCATGTACGTAGACATATATCATATATTTTTTAAAAAATCCTGCAGAATAATTATTTCCATTAGTTTAGTCTCATATTTTTTACTAAACTACTAAAACTTAAATAGTAATGGAAAAAATACTCCTCATGGTCTAAGAGCAAATTACGTATAAGTTTTCGTAAATTTTATTTTTATGTAATAATAAAAAAAAAACACTAGATACACTAAGTCTTAACAATAGCTTCCCAGGTTCCCTTTGCCTACCCTACGACTGATATCGCGTGAATCTACAAAAAAAAAATTAAAAAAATATAAAAAAAAGCATGTAACCCGAGGCGACCTTTCAGGCGCTAATGAACCGCGCGATGAACATCGTAGTAAAGACTTTGGAGTGATCTTGGGGTGGATTTTTTAGCGCACCTTCTTCGCTTGTTCATTAGTGTAATTAACTTACGCCGTACTCTTCCACAATTCGTTTCGGTACCCCTCCTACTCCCAAATGTTACAAAAAAATATATATTTAAGAAATATAAATTCATTTTACTGATGGTGTGTTCATTAAATATTAATAAAGTGCAAAAAATGGTGGTCGCTACGTGATTGTCGATAAATATGATTATAAATTCGAAATGTTTTCGATAAACTAATTAAAAATATTATTTCACATTTATATTAGTAAGAATTATCTATATAATTTAAAAGATAGCGACTGTTACGGCGACGACGACAACGGCGGCTGCGTCCTTTTAAGCCATTTGCTTAGGTCCTGCGATAACACGTCTGTGTTAAAGAGTAATTTATGACGAATTTTGTTTTATAATTATTCATTTGTGTGGGGCCATGGAACGTAGCGCTAAAATTTAAATTGAGAATATGGTTTTGTCGATAAATTCCCTCACTCATAAAAGTCACATCTGCAAATAGGATATCATCGATAGCGATGAAATGAAATATCATTGACAGATATGAAAGTTACATTTACGAATACGTCAACGACATACTGGAATGAAATCTCATTTACATCTACGGAGGCTGCCTCGTATTTATAATAACATTTAGTATAATAACTAAAAATGGCCAGGCCATTGAGCCATTGAGCCTTAGGGCGAACTTTAAGGCATGTTAGAAAGTAAAAGCAAAGGCAAATATTAGAAAATTTGTTTCTAAGATAACAATGACACTCATTTAGGATAAGCGCTTATGGAATTTTCTTAAATGTCTTTAGTTAAAATAATGAGGATTTATAACATAATTTTGTTGAATTAAAACTTATTAAAATGAAACTAGAAAAAAAAACAGAATGTTTATATAAATAAATTTAACTTTAAACAAATTCTATTCGAATATGGTGACATTTTCCTATACAAACATTAGTCTTAATGTCACAACGAAAATTATTATAACACTAGTGGACCCGGACGCGGCTACGCCTGCTTTAACTATAAGAATATTTATTAAATATATTCATGAAATTATATTCAATTCTCAATAGAATTAGTAAGAAAATATAAGCTCAAATAATCAAAAAGAATAATAAGTAGATACACATTATTAGAAAAAATTATCTGAGTTATTGAAATGAACTAACAAAAGGATTAAAAGTAACTAAAGGATAGGTATTCTTAATATTAGAAAAAGTACCTAGTCCGTACGTGCGTACATAGATATCGACTCTACGAAATAACTAAACATTTCTCTCTATTAAGTAGGATAATTTTAGCGGACAATATCTTATAAAATAAGAAGAGAATCAAAGTGTATTTTAAATTAATTATAAACAACAAATAAAGTTCGAAAATGTATGAAAATTTATAAAACCGTCAACGTCATCTGCCCGTTCGCGTCGGTCATACTGTGCCGCCCGCTAGGTGGCTAGGTCATTTGGAATCAGTGACATCTCCTTAATTATTTATTAGTATGTTATACAGTAAACTATAATTTCAATCTAGATAAAATGCTAAAAGTGACTATTATATTTATTTTCATAAGGATGAATATCAAAACGTCGCGGTAGCGGTCGCGTAGCAACGACGGTTGTTATTAACATGGCAGAATAAATTGCATGTCAAATTAGAATGTACTTTAAAATATATTAGTATATATGTGTAATGTAATGTTATATAGCCTATAGCACTTCTGAAGAATGCAGCTTTCATATAAAACAAAAACAATGAAAATCGGACCAGTAGATCCAGAGATCTTAGCGTTCAAACAAACAAACAAACAAACAAACAAACAAACAAACAAACAAACAAACAAACTCTTCCGCTTTATTATATTAGTATAGATAAAGAGAGGTTGTAGCTATAGGTAGCCAGTATAACACGGAACCACAAAAGTTGAATTAGTTTTGGTACGCGAATATCCGTCGCAATCCAACATAGGCAAACTGGACAGATACAGTTTGCTATGGTTTCTCGTGCTTTTATCATCATTACTAATTTTATTGGGACCTATATTTTAAAAACTTTTATATGGTTTTACATAAAAAAATATTTGATGGTGATATTATTTTAGTTTTTTTATATATCTTTAAATCTTAATTTGGCTCACTTCCTAGTATCTGATGAAATTTGAATTATAATTTCCGCTCTGATCACAATGAAATTACCTACATGTAATCACAAACAAAATGGGGGTGTTCAATTTTATGCACAGCCCTCCTTTAAAGGTAAGACTATCAATAATTTGTTAAACACACCATAACAATTTAAAAGCTTCTACAGCATATACTTTTATTAAATTAGCGAATCAATTTTACATTTTTAAATATAAATTATTATAAAAAAGATACATTTAAAAATATAAAAAAAAAAAACCACTCTTCCGAGGGCGGGACAAGGGTCCAAGCCATCGGTGGCTAGGGCTCCAGAGAGAGGAACCTCCGCACAATACGTGCCGTCTCAAGTAATACTGCCTTCTGTATCCGGTTCTTGATCCAACAGCTAAGCGATAGCCTCTTAAGGTGTTGGTCGAGGCTTTTCGCTATTAAACCGTTAACCGAAACCACTATCGGCACAATGATAGTCGCATTGACATCCCAATTGGCGGTAATCTCATGGGCTAGGTCCAAATATTTAGATTGTTTTTCTTTTTCGGCCTTCACGAGATTTTCATCATGTGGGATAGTAACGTCAACAATCACTGCGCGGCGCGCCACTCGGTCTACTAGTACTATATCAGGTCTATTGGCAACAATATACCTGTCAGTAATAATAGACCGATCCCAGTAGAGCAAAGCACAGCTATTTTCAAGAACTGACATGGGATTGTATCTGTAGTAAGGCACCTCCAATTCTACAAGGCCATATTGAAGAGCAAGTTGCTGGTGTATTATCTTGGCTACTTGATTGTGTCTATGCAAATACTCACCATTAGCAAGATGAGAACAACCAGAGACAATATGTCTGAGGGACTCCCCAGGTCGATGACACGCCCGGCAGATGTCGATAATGCCATCTTTCATAATATGTCTCTGGTAGTTCCTTGTCTTGATAACTTCGTCCATAATTGCACAGACAAAACCTTCAGTTTCTCCGAAAAGATCCCCGAACTGTAACCAAGATAATGATGAAGCAGTATCTACGTCCTGGCCCACTAGGGCTCTATGGAATCTACCATGCAGCTCCTTGCTCTTCCATACAGCCATGCGATCAGAAGTAGTAAATACTACAGGCCGACGCCAGTTCTCTTTGCCCAAGGAAAGATGAGTAAGGCCTTTGTCAACTGTTACCACATCCTTGTGCATATCCACGTCAATCTTGAGCAAATATTCTCTAAGACTGCATACCTCGTGGTTATGGAGGTTCTTGACATTCAAAAAGCCACGACCTCCACACTTACGCGGGATATACAGTCTCATTACAGACGAACGCGGATGGTGCATTCGGTATGTCGTCAACAATTTACGTATTTGGCGATCTACGGAGTCTAACTCAGTCTGCGTCCATCTTACAATGCCAAAGCGGCATAACCCAACCGTTGAAAGCACGCACCTTGTTGCCACTAGATAAAAGGCTGCCAAGCACTAAAAAAAGCACTAAAAGCTTCTTATTATTAGTTTTTTACTTGTCATATTTATCTCATATAGAATAAAAACAAGAACATTGTGTTTTGTTTGTTTTTTACAAAAAGTCCTCTCTTAAAAAGTCTTACAACTATAAGGATGAATAAATATCCCACAGACGGATTGTGGTGAAAACCCTGATCGTTATTTTTAAATCCACATGTTCGCTTATATTAAATATACGCACTATTTATTATTAGAAATGAATATAAAAATGACAAAGCATTCATGCTTCAGCATGACTTTTGTTTTGCATTACGCCTACATTGAAAAATGAATGAATCTTTTCAGTGACAGTGGCTTACAAATTGTTCAATATTTTAAATATTTACTATGACATACGTCATATTTTAAAATATCTTAATTTTCTTTTTTTTTAATTTCCAAATCTGCTTAGCTATGTAGTTATTATAAACTGCATTTTAAATCTATTACACACTAAACTATATAACTAAAATAATATCACCACGAAATATATTTTTTAAAAGCATATAAAAATATTAAAATATACGTTCTAATAAAATCATTTCTAAAGCACGATAAAAATATCCATTAAATATTCCACACCTAGTAATATAGTGCCTAGAGTATATAAAATTAAAAAATATATATTGATGAATGTACATAAAAAACATTCTGGTATTTTAAAAGAAAGAAAAATTGTACGTGAAATCCCAACATATATTTTATTAGGGAGGTCCACTCGTCTAGTGTAGGTCATACCACGCTCCAGGGAGCCGCTCTCCATGCGCGAAGTGTGCTCCGAGATCGCACCTTCCGCTTGCATGCGTGACCTCGCATTACATTATGCAGTACTTACACGAAATATACGGGAAAAAGATTTTTCTTATAAATTATATTCGTAACACAAACGTTTTAAATTTAAATTTACTTCATTTTACCGACAAAATGAAAGAAAGACAGAGGCAATCGTGGCGTAGCGAGACAACGTCTTACTGTAAGCGCGATGACTGTGCGTTCGATTCGCACTTTGAAGAATAGTTATGTTTATTTTTTTAGACAGAAAAATCTTAGTGATTTATAGAATTCAACTTAATGAATTTAACTTAATATGAAATTGCTCTTTTATATAGAGATAATATACTTAGCCTAAACTCACCTACATAGGTACCTAATGATATTTTATTTTTATTTATTTATTTTTTAATTAATTATTATTTTTTAGGTTCAAGCTGTTAAGTTAAGACTCGTATTTAAACGTTAAGACACTTCCGCTTCCCACTTATAGCCGTATTCTGGAGACATCGCGTGTTAATAATATTTCTGACACTGTATTAGTACAGTAGGTACCTATTTTGGGCAGAGTGTTGAAAATTAACAGGTATCTACTTTAAATTTATAAAAACAATCCACGTAAGGACTAAAATTATACATAACGAACAAAATAATATAATTTTGATTTTTTTATTTTATATTTGTCAACTACAAACATTTCCAAATGACATAAGGCAAGATGTAAACATTAAACCACTTATTTCTGTTATTCTGTAATCATTTGACGTATTCAGCAGAATGAGCGGGTACAACTAAAAATTATTTATAAAAAATATATAATAGGTAAATAGAAAGCAAATCGATGAGTCCCAAGTTTGTATGTTTCTCTTTGTAAGGTGATAGATATAGGTGTATCAATAAGTCTTAAATAAATAATCACAAACAAGGGTGAAAGGGCCTAAGTGCGGGACATTAACAAGGGTCCAGTCCAATTTTCGTCCTGTCTACGTTGATATATTGAGGGCCGAAGTGAAGCCGCTGCGGACCTCACCACTGACCGACGACACAACTCATTTACTTTTTTCTGGAAATGTTATTTTATTATCATAATTTTATTTTATTTTAAAAACAATAATAAGTTTCAATAAAACTGAAAAGTTTGTTTAATTGTTTATTCGCGCTAATCTCTGGAACTCGGATGTGAAAAAATATTTTTATCTTAAATAGCCATATACATGACGAAGGCGTTAACAATAATTGTATTGAAATCAATATTGTTGATCTCAAATTGCTGTTCAAATCTCAATGGTTTAATAAAATAGTAAGACATTTTTAAGTTTGATTATATAAATAAAAATTTCTAGAGGCACTTATAAAATAAAAAGAAGTATAAATATATGAAACATGACTATGTGCTGTAAAGTAAAGAGGCGAGGCAAAATAGCAGGAAACATATTTGAAACCCCCACGCAGCCAACAAGCCACAAAACTGGCGCTTTAAAAATTCAATGTGTACCCGACCGCCACGCTTGCATTTTTCGAGAGTACTAAAGTCTGCTTCGTTTATATTAAAGACCTCTATCTATTCGTTTTATCCGTCGAGAAATATGCTTTCACTATCATCATCTCTTTATCCTTAGCTCACAGCTTCCAGTATAATAGATACGTGGACGGATATCTTGGCCGATTAAAATCTTGACGAAATAACTTGGTAATATAATTTTGAATGCTGAGATTCTTAAAAATACCGTCTTGTTGACGACTGTATGCACTAATTGGTAAGGACAATACTTTCACAATTCGAAATAATATTCTTCTGTAAAATTAAGAACTGTGTATATTCATATTTGTTACTTCAATCCGTAGCATCAATCAGTTTTAATACATATTATTTCATTAACAAACAAATCATAATATGAAATTTAAATTTATCAAAAGCTTTATCATATTTAACTATAATTTTATATTATTTAAAGAAGTAAATACGTAAATTGTTATTTTTTCACACTTTTTGGATTCTGTACCACGAAAGGAAAAACCGGAGCCCCTTTAGGTGATCCTCTAAGAGTTTCTTTGTTGTCCTTCCAACAAGGTGTCAAGGTCTACTCAGGTCTACTGTTACTTTGGAGTTGTGAAAAAATAAAATTTCTAAACCAACGGAATCAAAAGATGCCGCTGTTCATGCGGCAAATTTTTAAAACTCGCAAAGGAATCAAAACCTACAAGTTACTTTCCGTAAGCTCAATATCTTAAAATTTGGTACGAAGCAACGTTTTATAGCACAAATAAAGAGAAAATTGTAAAAAGTAATTTTTTTTTAGATATTTCTTAGAAAAAAAACATTAAATTGCATCTGCATATGTAGTTCATTGCATTCAAAATGAGTATGCTTAAGCCCGCATATTTAAGTTTGCCAACTTAAGTAAGTTGTACTTCCTTTCTGTGTGCGAATCCATCCCGCACTTAACCGGTTTTTTTTACATTTATGAATAATTTCTTATAGATGTATTTTGGAATGGCATAACACATATTTATTTAAATATGGCCATGTTGGCCTCAAAGAAACGGGGGGGTCATCAACGGAGAGAGACATTACTTCACGCCAAAATATCGATTGGCCCTGTATATGGCCCAGGTTCGGCCTCATATGGCCTTTCTTCATTAAAAAAAATATATGTAATACAGTAAAATCATAAAATTACTAACAAAAGAAAAAATGTTCAATTTTAAAACAAAGTTCAGTTCAGTTTTCAGTTCAATTACAATTTTAAAACTCAAAAGCAAAAAAATGGAACCCTTATAGGATCACTTTATCATCCGTCTATTTGTCCTCGTCTCTACTCGTCTATCAAGACCCTTTTTCTCAAATCCAAGAAATACCAATCTAAAATTAATATCAAATACACTCAGATCAGGTTTACAATCCCTTGGAGAACTGAAAACAGTAAGCTTCTAAGTCAACACAAAAAAAGGATACGAGCATTTATGCCAAAAGCTGTGTACTTCCTACTGACATAGAATTATACAATTTGACGGGAATTATACAATTTAAGCGCTTATTCTCTGAAAATTGATAATTTATAGGTATATAACACAACAAAAATACATACAAAAGTGCTTATATTTGTATTTCATTTCAGCCAAACTGAGAGGACATTGCAAATTTAAATTTCTAAGCTCACTTGAACATTTATAAGTACCGTAGGTACTTCCCTTTGACCTGCAATGAAATATCACTTTATTCGCTTTTTCGAATATCTATTCCATTTAGGTACATTGGTCTAGCATTCTATCCTTTCTTAATTTCTTTCAAATACTATATGTACCTACCCTCGTCTTGCTCTGACTGTTATTATTACACCATTCTTTCGCCATTCCGAAAGAAGGATGTAATAATAATTAAAAATCCAATAAAATTATAGATCTGTTGATGATTTAAAAAGGGCATAATGTCTTGTCCAAAATGTGTAAAATTAAAGAAAGGCGCCCTTACTACACCCTTTGAAAGATTGTCTCTGGATTTCAGAGGGCCACTATACTATGGAATGCTCCCGATTCCTACTGCCATGCATATCCATGTAAAGATACATTTTCAGAAATAGTTATCAAATGTCTTATTAACTTTCTTTCAACTTTCGACATGCCTTTATAAGCACAAATATTGTGTCAAAAGAATTAATTCACTGTATTCTTTTCTCTCTATTTCAGTGTGACAGACGAATAGATATAAAGACGTTAATCGTAGAAGTTCTGTTTTTTTTTTGTACGCAATCCTAATAAAAATTAACTCCTTTTTTAATTACTATACGCATACACTAGTTTAGCATTTAGTTTTTGAAGCATTTCATAAAAAAAAATATTTTAAAAAGTTGCAGTTGAAAATCTTGATTCATACGGACACTGGCTATTGTCACTAACATCATAATATAAATAAATAGCAAAAAAATAAAATCCCTAATAACAACAAAACCTAATGGATAGTGATCTTCTTAATTTTTCATTGTCATTAAGCAATTACTTATCTTATAATTTTTCATCTTGTAACCTTTCATAATTTTATTTATTTTGTACTTAAGTGTTAAACAACACTTTATTCTACTATACAAAATATATATTTCTATATTTACGTAGAGAAAAGATATGGCAAAAAACGCATATTTCGACACTTTAAAGGGAATCAAAATAAATAGGGCACTTCCGTATAACCTAGAATTATGAAATTGGGCAACTAGCATCTACAATATTTGGTATAAAAGCCGCTAGTTCAAGTGAAGTATCTGATGAAAAGGCTCTGGCTAAGTTAAGCCTGAATTTCAGAAAATGCTCGAGTCCTCCAATTTTTGTACGGAACCCTCTGTGGGAGAGCCCGACTCGCGCTTGTTCGGTTTTTGTTTTTGATTTTTATTATTAAGTGCTTTTATAGCTTATACTTTTTCTTTTTTTAAAAAAGATTTATCTGAGGCCTTATGATTCTAAAATACTTTCTTCTTTTTCTCTACAGTGTCATTCACTTCATCATCCCACCCAAATGGTGGGATCGTGCTTTTTACTTAAACCTCCTTCGTTTATCTCATAAATTTCTGTCGCTGCTTCCCTCATATAATTCTTAAATATAATGACAGAGCGAGACTACTTCAACATTTCCATTTCCTGTTTCACAAGTGTCTAATACTTTGAAGGACTTATTTCTCTCTGATCAATGGATCTTAAAACCTCCAGCTTCTTATGCGATAATTCGACTCCAAGTTTGGATATCTACATGCGGCTGCCTCAAAATGAAAACAGACCCCTTATTTTAGCAACGATTGCATATTGGTCAGTTCCCAGGACATCCTGAGCCTGCGCGTGTCCATAACTTGACCATCAACATACCGATCCACTAGAAATAAGTCAATCATACTAAGTAATGTTGATACCACAGCACTGCATCATTTTCCTTCACATGCTTATCATTATTCTACACTAATTGTAATTATTGTCCGTATCAACTCATTTCTAATTAAGTCCATTTTTTTAAATAAATAAGCGTAGTTCGTAGACGCCACTTCAATGAACGTACTTTACAATGTCCTGGCTCACAGCAAAATTTCAGCTTTAAACGCTGGTTTTAAAAAAGACATTATTTGGTCATAGATAACATACATTGTTTATACAAACTAGAATAATATTATCTATGTCGTGCCAAATGTCATAAGTACGATACTAATTAACTGCCACTGGTATTTGTTTAATAGATTTTTAATTTCAGCTTCAGCATAGATTACGGCTAGTATATGTTCCTTGGTTTACGGCTACAAATATTTGTTAAAAATGCAACAGTTTTGTCCATGTTTAATATCGTGTAAACCTTTATCGAATGAATTTAGCCATTTAAAGGAAATCAAATTAACGACACCATCTGTAAGCATTTTAATATGCGCTTTATAAAACAATATTTTAAAAAGTTTACATTTACAAACGAAAATAAAAATAAACATGTTAAAAATTATAATTTTTCCAGTTTTCTATCGGTCGTGGACTTAGTAATGCATTACAAATTCCATGCCTAACGATATCAAGGCACCATTGTAAATTAATGAAAAAAGATGATTCTTGGATTATAGAAGATAACAGTTCGTCTGGAATTCACGTTAACAACACAAGCGTAGGTAAAGGAAATGTTACTGCCATAAAGCATGGTGATACGATAACATTAGATGCTGGCCATGACTTTATATATAAATTTTTAAGTGAAGATGAAGGACCTACACCCAGAAAACGTATTAAACTCGATGCAGATAAAACTATTTTAATAAATGAAGTAACAAGTCAATTAGAAGAACTCCAAAACAATGAATTTAAGCACATAGAAGAGAAAAATCATGATAACAAGAAATTAGAGAACACAAAAAAAATATTAGTGGAACAAATGAATCTTAATATGGTTAGAAAAATCAATGTAATAAATAATAAGATATAGTGTGAAATATATATAGTGTAAAGTTGTATAAATATTGACCTTTGTTAAAATTAAACTGTGAAATAATCACACATGATTATTTCTTGACTTTACTGTTACAACAGTCAAGTCAAGTTGTATTAATTATATTATTAAATAAATTAAATAAATAAAAAACCACCATGAGCTTGTACATCTAGCTAAAAAGAATATTATAAAAAGAAAATGGTCAAAGAGGTTTTTATTCTAGTTGATATATCTTCTCTCATAGTGGGCACCATTAGGTCACGGTGGAGTTGGGAGTCCATGATGAACCATGGAGTGTTTGCTATTACCTAGAGTAAAATGAAAATATCAGTGACATAAAAGTCTTTTATTACAATGCCCACTATGTGATTTGGAAATGTTATTAAATTACTTTTTTATTAATGTAAAATAAACTCCACTTATTTTTGTAGAGACATGAAAAAGAAGAAATGAGTAAGAAACTAATTGAATCACAAAAGGATGCTATTTCAGAGTTAAAGGTAATGTTTAATTTTTTATTTTCTTAAATATAAGTTTCATTGAAGAAACAGATCCCTGATAAGCAATGGGATCTCAACCTATTAACACAATAGTGGTAGATTTGATCTTCACTCGGGCAATCATTATATTAAAATTATTCTTATTTCTCCAATCCTGTAGACAAGTCACGGCTATGAATTCTATAACACGTAACAGCTCTAAATTTTTTCGGCAGTTATTCCCTAACTGCCTTAACACTACCTTCTTTGCCTTTTTTTTGAAGATTTTATAAATTGCATTTTTTTATACTGACATTATGACATAATTTACTTATTTACAATACTATTATAGGTTGGAATGTTTTGATAAAAAAAACCATTTCAAAAATAAAATGGAAAATGAGATAACATGACAGTTGTGGGTTTGATTCTCTTTCGAGGAAGTGAAATATTAATTATTTTCCTATCCTCTTAACATAAATTGTAACTTTTTATGTAATGACAAACGAGAAACATATGCATTAATCTTTAGATAGTTAATAAATTCTCAGGCAAAGGTGGCAGCTACAGCAGAGGAACTAGCGGCCCTAAAAAATGAGAGAATACAAAAACAAGCGGAGCAGTCTACTGAAACTATATCGTCATTACAAGATCAGTTGACAAAAGTAAGTTATTGTACATTTATTTAGCTTCACATTTTATCCTGCATAAAACATGGTAGGCAGGCTGAACTCAACTCAGCGTTTTGTCTTGTTACCAAAGCTATAAAATGAATTTATTGAATTCATTTTATTTTCCCAAGTGAGAATCCAATCCAAAACGGTCGATTTTACAATCAGAAACTGTGCTGTGTATATCCCTCAACAGTTTCATATTACACATGATCCTCAATAAATACAAAAATTATATAATCATAGTGTACAAATATGAGTATCTCTGTATGAACACGAGTGTCTCTAATTGTAGAATTACCCCCATGCCCTTATCATAGTTTTTCACATTCAAAAAAGTGTGATTGTAAATATGACGAATGTGGGTTTGATTCTCACTAGGATGAATGAAATGTTAAATATTTTCGTTTCCTAGCTCTGGTAGCTGGTATTTTAATTAAAAAATATAAACGTAATTTCGATTGATCTATTTTCGATTATCTTTTTCAGGTTACAAGTGAACTTGAAAATATTAAACATGAAAAAAGCATTCTTTTAGAAAATACCACATCAGCATCTGTAGAATGTTCCAAGCAATTAGAGGAAATTGGGGATTTAATGGTAGATGAACTACAGTGTAGTATATGCGCAGAAATATTTATAAATCCGACAACGCTCAACTGTTCACATACATTTTGTCAGTACTGCATCACAATGTGGAAGAAAAAGAAGAAGGACTGCCCTATTTGCCGGTCAGCTATTTATATTTTTTGCTTCACATTTTTGCTTTATCCCGCAGTATAGGTGGAGGGATTGGGCGCATAACCGCCGCGATTAAACAGTCAGACATTGTGCCTCCGCGTATAATATATTCCTATGATTTCAGAACGCCAATAAAGTCAGAATGTAGGACCTTGGCTCTTGATTCATTTATTGAGAAAATGGTTGAAAAGTTATCATCAGAAATGAAGCAAAAAAGACAGGAAACGCTCAAAGCTCGGATTGGTAATATAAACTATACTAAATGTTAAAAATTAAATACTACATATACATTATGCATACATACAAAGATATCTTTTTCTTCTATTTTATTAAGAAAACTGTCTTGTTCAATATTTTTAAAATAATTGATAGTTTAAACAGTTTCTCATAATCAAAATAGTGCATAACTAACATTATTGGATGTTGGGAGGTCTTGAACGGAGCGCCAAACGCTACGGCCTCTATTCCACGTAGCTATTTGTAGCTCCGTCCTCCACCTCCCGCCGTTCCATGTTCAGTAGAGATGTTCACTAATACAATACCATATATATACATTAGCGGAGGAGCGCAGCTTCGCTTGCTTATTTGCACCCTTAGGGGTGAATTCTAATAAACCATGAAACATGTGTTCAATTAAATATTTTTAAAAGTCTGAATTTCAAATTTTATCAAAAAGGGTGCCAATTTAAAAAAAAATCCATACAAACTTTAAGCCCCTATTTCATCCCTTTAGGGTTAAAATTTTTCAAAATCCCTTCTTAGTGGATGTCCAGATTACGAAAGTAAACATCTGTCCAAATTTCACGTTTCTACCATCAGCGGTTACGGCTGTGCGTGCGTCTTACCCCAGTCATTGGGGACAAGTCCTTTTATATATATTATGTTACTAAAGTTAACTTACAAAAATAGCAATTTTCATTTGTTTAATTTGTGATAAATAACAAAGAAATTACCTCAATATAATGTTATGAAATGATTATTTATGTACAATGTATTAAGTGTTCAAGGCAGCTTCGTAATCGTTTTCGTGCTATATTTATATAAAATAACTTGATTTGGAATACCCTATATAACTTTATAATATAATGTCAATATGAAATATCACATATAATTTAAAGTTTTATGAAGCTGTGTTGTTCACAGAGATTGAGTCCAATGGAGTGTTACAAGAAAATGCGAGAAAAAGACGGTATGGTTTCATTGTAAACTGATTTATCTATTTGCTTGCTAAAGTTTTTGTTTTTATTTATTTTTATGCATATATTATCATTATACTTTTATAGTAAAACATTTTGTACATGTTGTAATACTCACAAAAGATGTATTAAATGTGTATATGTTTTGTTATAGAAGAAATGAATCAGAAGAAGAAGACAGTGAGTATGAAAGCTTTTGGGAAGAGGAAGAGGAGTAAGTAAAACCAATTCATACTTAAAAACCTAAACAGTTCCAAGTCTTACGTGACATGTTAAGGTCAAATAATTTTATTTAAAATAAAACATTTTTCAACGTCAAACGGCTGGCCTGGCTTCAAGTACTTATTAAAGTCGAAAAAATGTTTAATGTCCAAAATGTAAATCTTCACATGAATGATTTTAGCGTGTAGAGCTACCCTAAAGTAATTTAACGAGCCGGGATTTTCTTACCATTCTAATGAAAAAAAAACAATTTAAATTAAGAACTTATTTAAATTGTCTTTTTTTATTAGGTTTAAACAATTTAATTTAGAAGCTCTGTTACTTAAATTAGGTGACGGTGGACGAGGCGAACGAGGTATGTAGAGGTATGTAGCGTTTGGCGCTCCGTTCTCTCCGACTACCGCGCTAGGGATAAAGCGTGAAGCTATGAAGCTATTAAATTAAGAAAAATCAAGTTTTTTCAACTTTAATTACATTTGTTAGAGTAAAAGGTTTTTCATTTTTGCCTTTATTCTCTATTTTTGTATACGGCTTCCCCCTCCCTGTGCCTATACATAATAGGCTCCTGAGGAATTTGACATTAGCATAATGATCATTGGTTTTCTAGAGACGACGAGATTAACTACACCAGATACTTATACTCCAACTACGATGAGTACAATCCTTACGACTTCGATTCCGGTAGTGGATCTGACTATTGAAGTAAGCTGTTTATAATATATATAAATCTAGTACACGTTATCATAATATATGCATGTACATACGTGCACAGTATAAACACCATTCCCATTTTTCCGTCCAATGTTTGAGACTTACGGAACTCAACGCCGCGCCATGTCTTTTTACCAGATCGAGGGGTTGAAAAATAAAATTTCATTACCCCAGGGTGACCATCGAAATCATCAATCATCTCACAAACGTCACGTGAACAGTCAGACTGTGCGGCCACAACATGTGATAAATAATTTTATTTAACAAATCAATTAGCTGTGCTATATACAACTGTAGGTACTAGTCAAAATTATTTTGATGACACATTTGATCGCAGGCACCACAACCGAGTTGGGCTTTTGAGGCTACTGCTTCTTCTAGGAGAACACGTGTGGCCCGGAGAACCTCTACACGAACGACTCGGGCGCCATATTAATAAAATGTTTACTTGTCAACTCATAATAATAATGTGGACGCTCTTTAAAATTTAAATATTTAAAAGAGCGTCCACATTATTATTATAATTTTTTTATTATTATTGTTTCTTCTCCTTTCACTTGAGTCACTGGCTAGCATACTGACACGTCCGTGGCCAGCTGCAGACGTGCCGGTTTTATTAGTACCTTTACCTTTAATATCTTTACTATTACCAAATTATTATTATTATTGAGTATAAGCAGCATAGCTAATATATGTTCTATGTGTTATATGTATATATTTATACAATATATTATAATTATATACTTTATGTTAGGGGGAAGTTTATGCCTGAAAGTACCCCGTTAAATGTATGTAATATAAAAACAAAGTTTTCATATTCAATATAATTGGAGGGACAATACTTTATAGGATATTTTTTTAATATTTTTTTGTAATAATCTTCTTCATTATGTTAAAGTTTCAACTTAATAGTTATATTTCATTGCCATTCAACAGATCTGTATTAAAAATTGTGTTACCTAGTTGATTAACGTACTAGATGATTGAATAAATTAATAAATATAATAAACGAGAATTAAAATTTTTATCATCACATACCTACCCTAAATATTTTTTTTATTCTGAGAAAATATACGATTAAATTGTGGCCTCCTTTTCAAATCAAGAAATGTGTGAAAACACCCTTTGTTAAATCAACAAATGTTGCGGAAAGTAGAAATTTATGCTATTCTAATAATAAGCATAAACAATCTCTAGTGGACGCATATATATGTATGTTATGTGTATTACGCAAAATAAAGCGTTTTTTAAACAAAAAAAACACCTAGAAGTTGCTGTAAGATATCGACATAATATGAACTCGCTCGTAAGACATTGTAGCGATAAAATAAGAATATAATCGTTAAATTCATGGCCTTTTGTGTTATAGTATGGATTCTGAGCACTACCTGATAACAAATTAACAACCATATCAGTCACCCTTGAGTAAAATATGATTTTTTTCAAGATATAAAATAAACACAACAACTTAGAACAACATTTTAATACACATAAATATTAATTTTCAATAAGTTAAAATGACTTATGAATACTTTCATAGTCCTCGCACAACTATAATTTATAATCAAAGAGAAAATTAGAAATATTAAAAGTTTATATACATATAATAAAGTAAAATACAGTGAATTAAACATTGATTGAATTTTTTTTAACAATATATTCAGAGACAACAGCCCGTTCAAACCAAACAACAATTTGGTACAATATATTAATATGATAAGATCTTTGATGATTTAAAATATATTAAGATTATTGAAAATTTAAATACCAAAAAAAGGATAATATTCTTTTAGTTTTGCCTATTATCAGCCTTGAATTATCATATTTTGGAAAACATTATGTCATTATAAAATTGTTATTATGAATTCATCATAAAAATGTAAAAAATAACAGCAAAACAACACAAATATTTTATTTAATCGAGAATAATTATCAAAAGATTTTACTGTAACATTTAATTGAAATATAATAAATAAATGCATTCTAATAAATTTTAAACCTTAAATTATATGAAGAATTGAAATTTTATTTTAAAGTGAAAGACAGATTAAGAGAAAATCTTATAAATCAGACATTATTCTATAAAAATAACTGCCATAGAGTTCAGAGTTGAGTTACATGTAGTTAATATCATGTTGATTGCAAGTTTTCATTGCATTCATTTTTACTTTAATTCAAAATATATATTTCTCAACAAAACTTCTAATAAATAATTAGCATACTTATATGGTTGTTATGATAATTAAACTATCATATAATTATACCCTTGACAAATGTACCAGATTACAATGAAACATTCTATTCTGTTATCACTAAGCACACAACTTGAGCTCCTGCCCAGATAGATCTACATTTTAATTTGTATATGCTTATCATTAATTTCCTACAGCGTATTACTATATTAAAGTGTACGTTGATTGAAAAAAATATCTCCAGTAAGCTATTTGCATAATATTAAAAACATTCCTGTAACTTTTATAGTTTAATATAGTATGGAAGAATGCTGAATATTTAAAATAATGTGGATAAATAAGCCAAGTAAACTTTGGCTTACTTGGCATATTTATTATAAAATAAAAAGTTATATATATTGAATATAAGAATAATTAGAATATCCAATCTTGAAACTTGACTTAAAATCAAAATGTTTAAAAGGCTGGTACTTGGAGTAGTAAATTATTGTTATATTTATATATTACTTTGGATTGTTCTCTAGTTTAGAGATTAGATAAATGCTATATTTGGTAAAAAAACAGTCACATAAGTAAGTAATACTAATTATCAAATGGATTTTGTATAAGAAGTACATACTCATTAATCAAAATTATATATGCATATCATATAAAACAAAATCAGTAGTAATACCAAATATAGAAAATATCATTTTGACCATTCATATAAAAACATAATTTGTCAATGTCTAAAATTAATTTAATTTGAATCAGAATTATGCGAGATATAATATTAAGTAATAATATTTTAACATAATGTAATAATATTATAATCTAATGTATAATTATTATAAAGATACCTAAAAATGTATATTAAAAGGAAATTATCATTATCAAATTTGTGTCTAATGTATAATGCTTAATAGCAAGCAACATAAAGTTTATATTTATATTTTATAATACTTTATCTTCACTTTATCTAGCTAAACTTTAACTATTAATTAATCATTTTTCTTGTCTGCTGTTTCATCACCTTCAGTGAGGGCAAGATTGCCATTTCCTGATTGCTTTTGCTGCTGCTCCATTTCACCAGAGAAGCCAAACTCATTGACTCTCTTATGATCAACTTTGTACATCCAACGTTGATACAAAAATATGAAGAAAACAATATCTGTAGCAAAATAAATTCATTTTGTTAAAATGATGTCCAATAATGAAATTATTTCAAATGCGAGTTCAAGAATTCATGTAGTGTAGCAGGACAGTATCTGACTATGAATGCAACTACTGTGAGTTTAATCCCTATTTGGAGTGTTCATACTTAATTTATTTTTGTTCTCACTCTAGGAGACAAAGCACGGTGACGCCGTCCGCCGAAATTGAGAGGAAGATAGAGAATGTGGTATATTAACATTCCTCCCTCTGTCTACCTTGCTATATGCGCAAAATAATTAAAGTTTGAAAATATTAAGAAACAATGAGTTACTTACCATCTCTAAAGCATCCAAGACGATACATTGTTGGCATTTTTATAACAAATGCAAAGATGTCATCAATAAATGTATTTAAAAATTTGTATGTCATCATACGCCATGGCAAGTGGGCAACTGATTTCAATTTATAGTTTATAAATAGTTGAGGTGTCATCATAATAAAGCCAAATGTCAGAAGATAACCATACATCATGTTTAAAATAAATGAGTACCATCCTTTATGTTCTTGATAAAGTAGAGAATAAACTCCATACCCTAACAACAGGGGGAAGCAAGCCCAGCTAAGGTACTGGAAAGCTAAAGTATCATATTCTTTGGTACTCGATTTCACATAAGAACCTTTATCACTGAAAGTTAACTTAGGCAGCCCAAATATTCTGTCCTCTCTATTCAATTTAACATCCATTACTTTGTTGATTTTCCAAATTTCAATCAATAAGCCAATGAAACATGAAATTCTGACCATAACATTAGTTTCATTGTCCAACACGTAAAGAAGCACCACAGTTGATTGGAATACATTAAAGAACACAGATCTTACAGACAGACCTTCAAGTGACTGTCGATTGCTCCAAAATTGAATATCATTCTTGAAAGCTAAAAGTTCAAATATTGAATGAAGGATTGACACTGATATTGTCAATGCTAATAAGTAAGGTGATGTGTCTAAGAGTAACTCTTTAATTGTATCTTGGTCTTCATCTTGTTCTTCCGCACCTAAAGCAGAAAACATGCTCAACTTATCACGCATAGCTTGTGTAGTGTAAAGTTGCCATTTAAAAAGACTTAAAGGTTGAAATGTAAGTTGCAATTGTAGGACAGCCAATGTATTGTTAAGTGGCACATAATCTCTCATCATATTCCAATAGTCATTGAGAAATACTGCCGGTTTGTATTGTTTTCCATCAGGCAAGAAATATATAAACTCATCTAATGGTGGTGGTACACTGCCTTGCATCCAATTAGTTTGATCAGTAACTAAATTAATTGTTAAATTTGGATGCCAATGAGAAACTATTTCTTCTTTTAGTGTTTCTGCTTTCATAATTTCTTCTTCTGATTTTTCTGTTTCTCCAGTTAATAAATTATGTGTTTTTAGATATTTCAACTTTTTATATTTATTTACCATTTTTCTACCATATGTTATGTAAGATCCAGCATAATTGCTTTTGTCTTTGGAATCAGGAGATTTTCCTGATGGTACAATATATACATGAAGATAAATAGACCCATTATTTTTAAGACTCTCTGAAGGAACAAAACTAGTTGTGTATGTGAATGTCCCATCACCTGCTGGTCCAGTATTCCAGTCTCCATATACCAGGCCAGGTAATTTCCAAATAAGCTCACCTTCATCAACATTATAGAACTCCTTTTCTGATAGATATGCATACATGTCTAATACTGTTCCATTGGCAAACATGTTAATTGCAGGAGAGCGGGTAACTCCTGTTGGACTGTTTACATCAGCTTTAGGTGCTGATGGTTGACGAAACATTGAAGTAATAAAATACACGACTAAAGCTCTAATAATTAAGGACTTCGTAATTGCAAAAAAAGATTCCATTTTAGTAGGTTGCATCTGACGGCGTTGCTCGTCTATCTGGGCATTAATCTGAAAGGAATAAAATCTTTATGACCTGATTCATTTCTTGGTATTGTCAAGCATAACATAAAAAGCCAAACAAAACTGAGCTTAACGAATCTTTGTATTTTTACAATATTTTACTACACCAGTACCTTATAAAAAGAAAATGGTACAAAAAACATTTTTTACTTACATCGACACTATCATTTACGTTTGACTGAACTTCTTGAGGGTTATTAGTAGGAACTAGCTTATCTGCGGAATCATTTGATGAGGTTTCTTCATTAGCATTATCCATTTTGTCGTATTAGATAAATAGTATGTTAAGTCAAAGAAAAAATACGAATTCCTTTCATTGATTTTGCTGCAATGTGATATAGATTTTCAGCAATATCATGGATGTTAAAATGTCAATTTGATGTGTTAGCAGCAATAAAAATTGTATTTAAATGTTGCAAGTAATGAGATAAAAGTATACGATTAAATGGGGTGAATAGAAACATTTTTAGACGTTATATTTTGATAATGCTCTTGACTTTAAATATAAAACAATCTATATATTTTGAAGTGGTTACTTTTACATTTACCTCACAGTAATAATTTTCTTTTTATACTAGTTATATATAATAAAAGTCAAAAATTTATGTAATTTCTATTAAACAGTAAGTGGGGTCTATAAATACCCTACAAGAGGTGAATAGAAAAAAGTGTCAGTACCACTATTGTGTTAACACACTCAGTTCCCCAATTTCGGCCGAATTCTGGAGGCATTCTGTGTTGAGTGGAGGAACTCAACGCCGCGCTTTTGCCTCGATACTAAAGCGAAGAAACGGAAATATAAATTTAAGTAAGTAAAATATAAATTTAAGTAAATATTTCGTTTCCTCGAGTGGGGATCGAACCCACACCCTTGTACCCCTGCGCCACGGTGGCCTCGGATTATATTTTAAATTACAGTAATTATTGTTTCTTTAAAGAATATATTTTTTATAAATAAAAAGAGCAGAACCTTTGTATGATTCTATGAGGGTTCCGTTTTTATACTTACGAAGTAAAAAATCTTAAAAATTGAAGAAGTCTTCCTTTCAGTGAAACATTCGTAACGTATAACAAAATATAAAAATAACTTATAAAACATTTATTGTACAATTTAATTTGTATAAATGTAATTTAAGCAAGAAAAGACACATCAGCAGCAAATAGTAACTTTAAAAGGTTGGCCGAACCACATAGAGGTAACCAACTGATCTACGTAGGTACACGACACGCACTCCGCCAATTAGGTAGGTCCGAGACAGTGTAGGTACACGAAATGTATACGTTAGGAGCGTTATTAGTTATCTTATTACTAAGTACGATTGTGCAAAAGAACCAGTAAACGCAGTAGTGTATTACTAAATACTCATTACTAATTCAGTGGCATAGTGAGGGGGGAGGGGCTTTGGGGGGGGTTGTTGCCAAGGGTGTCATAATGCCCCGGGCGCAGCTCTAAAAAGGGGCGCCAAATAGTGAAGAAACGAAAATAATAATTAATTGATTTCACAACCGCAGTCGTCGTCACAGATGCTGATTACACTTGTCTAGAAGCTAACTGGTTCTAGAGAAATAATACGTACTTTTCATATTATATCCATTAAGTATATGTGTACGTATAATTTCAGTATTCTATACAATATGTCCAGGCAATGTATGAAATAATATGAATATTTGTCTACTAGGGATTATACAAGCGACTTGCTGTTCCACCGACATTGTGTAAAATAAATACATGTTGGTCCATATTCGAGTTACAGATTTAACAGTATTTAAGTTAGGTAAGGGTAGAAACTTTTAGCATGCACATACATCTGTATCTGCGGTGGCTTTAGTACATGTGGAATTATCATTAAAAATCTGCATAAAATGGAAGCTAGTAAAGACGTCAAAACACATTTATTGCCAGCCTGCGCACGTCCCCTTCTTCGCAGTCGTCTTTTACATACATTAGTGTTTTATAGAATACCTAGGCAAAGTATAAAGTAAATAATATTTCATACCTTCACGTTTTAGATATTCTATAAATTGGCGAAGTATTGTATAGATTACCAAATTGTATTATATTGCCGGTAACATATATTTTAAGCGTGAAATGGTTACGAAAAAAAGTATTATTAAACTAAGCAAACAAGGACAAGGACAGAAGATTTCAATTTAAATTAAAGCTTATAAATAAAGTATAAACGGTTTTATATAATTATCTGTTTATTTCAAACACAAATTGAAAGATTCGACAGTAAATCGGACCCAAAACGCATTTGGTAACCGTGAATGTTCGATTCCCAAATCATTATAAAGTTAGTGTTGACAACATTAAACAAAACATAAAAAAAACGTTACTAACAGCAATTCACTTTATAAAGTTGTTTTTCCAGAATCTACTCATAATACTCAGATTCCATAGCGCACATGTTGCACATCCCACACTGGATCCATCACAGAGATTTCATAACCTAAAAAATCCAAAGTAATATTGAACAGAAACAGTTATTTCTGGAATTATCCTCTAGCAATGTAGATTGTTGCATGATTTTTCCCCTATTAATTAAAAAAAAAGGCCATACACTACTTCTCATGCTTGTAGGATATACCTTTACGCAGGTTCCTTGTGTAACCTTGCCACTACCATACATCATCTTCCATCGTCTCAGGCGATCCTTTGTACAAACTGACATAGCAAGGTATTATTACGACAAGCATAAGATTATTATCTGCCTCAATGATAACAGTCCACTAAAACAGGACTCTATTGTACCTACTGTTACAAATTGTAAATGCAATTAGTGACCTGCTTAAATTAATTTCATAAATACTGTTTCTAACATAATAATCATCAAAAGAAATTATGTAGATTTAAATCAAATAAGCACACCTAAACTCAAACTTTGTTTGATATAAATAGACAAAACAAATATTTATATATATAACATATATATTGATAAATCGCTAAGTGAGAAGAATATCTATTCTTATATTATTAATTTATTATTTTGTGTTAAGTGAACTGTTACCACTTTAACTTCCATACTAAAACTAAAATTAATCTTGCATCTCCTCCGGTAGTTCGTGAGGATTTATAATGCCCGGTACGGATAGTTGAACCCTTCGTTTCTCTTCTTGCGCTTGACGCAACGCAAATAGTCGCTCTTCTAAATATAAGTCACTGTCGTCTTCCCCTGTGTATTCCTGTAAATAAAATAGAAGATATTTATAAAATAAGATATGAATTAAATAAAATTAAATCTTTTTCACGCTGTGTATATGCGCAGACTAGCAGACTAGGCAGAAGGAACAGACTTAAGACATTTTTCCCCACGCAATTATCAAGACATTGCATGTTGGAAACTCAACGCCGAGCTTTGTGTTCTTGAAGTGAACGATGAAAATGAAAAGTCCCCGAGTGGGAATTGAAGCCAAAACAGTCGCGGTTACTTTTCACGACATTGCACTGTTTCACTACGGTGGTCTTAATTAATTAAATAGATGTTTATTAAAATTTCTTATTAAGTTATTTAATAAACATATTTATGAAAATATTTTCAGTTTAGGGGGTAAATTCTAATAAGCCGTGAAACACGTGTTCAATTAAATATTTTTAAGAGTCTGAATTGCAAATTTGATGATATCGTCGGCTTAAAGTATAAACCTGCTACCATTGTCATTATGTACTTATACATTTTTATTCCATTCAAGAATGTTAAAAAATATAGTTTTATAGTAGAGAACATAAACCATTTTTCAAAATTGTAAAAACATAAAAATATTACTCATAGTTTTATAAAAACATATTTTGTCTCTCCTGGTAATTTGCTTAATGCGATGCAATGCGATGGCCAACTATATTTATTTAATAGTAAGCCTATAATTATAAGATAAATTACAAATTATTAAACTTACTCTTATTTGCACTAGGAAATCTCTGAGATGATCTTTAAAAGCCGGTATATCTTGGTCCAAATTAAACAACCCTTGAACAGTTATTTTTACTTGATTGTCTGTCAAATGTGGAAATGCAGTTTTGAGTAGGTTAGCCACATATTCCTGTAAAAATATAAAATAAAGTAATTATATTAAATTGTAAGGTAATCTATATCTATATCTATATATATAAAATCGAAAGGTCACTCACTCATCACGAAATCTCAGAAGCTACATGTGCTAGGAATCTCAAATTTTGCATAGGAGTTACTTATAGGACGTAGGTGCTCGCTAAGACGGGAATTTGCAATATTCGACTTCTAAGGGGTTGTTTTTGGGGTCGAAAGTTTGTGTGAAACTTCATTACTACAAATGCTACGAGTCTCAAATTTTGCATGGACGTCACTAGGACGTAGTCATGGAGACAGAAATTAATAATAACATAGTTCACGCCGTTGAAACCGCGAGCGGGCCGCTGGTATGATATATTTTCAGGTTCGTGCTGTTTCTTATAAGTAGCACATAATATTGTCGACCCACTGTTGTTGTTTACTTTCCACACTTGTTTACTTTCCAGTCAAATTGTAGACATTGCATATAAATGGGCAGGGCTAACTTTATCCTAATCCTAACGCTTTTATCCTATCAGAGGGGTGAAATAATAATAGATCAACCAACAACCTGGTGTTTACTGTCAGATGCTGTGCCATAATGGCCTACCAAAAGTAAATCTTTCTAATATTACGAATGTGAAAGCTTATACATCAGAATAACACATAGACTTCAATTTAGGTTAATGTTTTATATAATTTGGCTATAAAATGACAATAACTTTAAATGGGCGAAGCTGCAGTCTGGTTGGTAGTATTATGATAAAACTAATTCTTACCTGTATATACAGCACATTATCAGAATTGCGTCCAAGCGGTACAGAAACTCTTCCAGTTTCCACCAAAGAAAATATATATGCAAGAATAGTTGCATGCATGGTAAGGCCAGCACCGTGTGAAGTATCTGTTACAACACTGAATACATGCTCCAGAATATCACATAGATATGTTTGGTAGAAACTTTGTGCTGCCTGCGGGTGTTGTTCAACATTTTGTAATAATCTGTACAAAATCTGAAGACCTGTGTCAGCTACGTTTCTCATTGTGTGCTTAAACGCCCATATTATCGAGTCCAACACCAGTTTGAACTGTGCCGGCGGTATGCTGAGGAATGCTTTGAAACAGTGTGTATTCACTGCTTGTAATAATAAGAAGAATTCAGTCCTGTGTTCAGGGTATTCTTCAAAATCTTTGTTAATCATGTCTAAAGTACATTCGAAAACTGCATCAAAAATTTTTGGTACCTCTGATGTTATATGGCTTCCTAACTTATAAACAATAGCTGCCATACATGATAGCACTTCGGGTTCTCTTGCATCCGGTACTGCTGTTCTTTGGTAGTCCAAGAGAACAGCATCTAATAAAGGCGGAATAAAATTCTCCAAGACCATACTATTGTCTGTCGATCGAGACACCCAAGTTGCTATTAACTTTAAGGTTTCTTTTTTTATTATTCTCATATTTTTTATTAAAGGTTGTTTTGTTACCACCACACCATTTAATGAGATTGCTTGACTTATATTTTCCGACATTACTTTATAAACGTTCAACATATCCAAGTAAATTCTTCCTAACTGAACTACATATGGATGACCTAATGCTCTGCAGGCCCGTCCATTAGTTTTAAGTATACTTACAAGTTGTTTTACAGCTTCAGGATCTTTGAGAATATCAACATTGTGAGAGGCTTGAGAAATAATGTCATCCCACACCTGATTTGGAAGTAGCATATACTTTTCAATTAATTGTTCCTGTGCAACTTGGTCAACTTGTGCACTGATCATGTATCCCACTGCTTCATAAAATGTATGAACCTGTAATGTCTGCAAATCACAAATAATAGAACTGATGGTACTAAGTATTTCTTCAATAAATGGGCAGGCTTCACCCACTTGTGTGGTAACAAAATGACGACGACACTTTAAGGCTATTTTAATAAATGTATCACATGCCATGTCCTGGACACCATCATGTGTTTCATGCATGAATTCAAACAGTTTATTTACAACAGTTTTCAAGAATTTCCAATGAGCTCTAAGAAATCGTGGATACTGCCCAACTACATACATTATATTACTAGCTATAATAGCTTTATTATCTTTTCCTTTTTTTTGCTCGCACAAACCTAACAACTCCTTTATAACAATTACTAAAAATCGTTTCTCATCTTCTTCCATCATAGCTCCTGATATAGATCCAATTGCCCAGCAAAGAGTGTTTAGATTTTTCCATGACCATTCAGTACCATTCACTTGATTTTGTAACTTTTCTGTCATTATTCGTTCTGTATCTTGATAATCCAAGTGTGTCAAGTAAACTAATGTCTCTCGCATATTCTTATATAAGTTAATGGAATCTGTATCTTTCATAAATTCTCTCACAACTTCACCATTTTCATTTTCAACTACCAATACCTCTTCTGGTTTAGCCATTCGAGATATCATTATATATCGGACTCCACTTAAAACATCAGCATACAAGGCTTTACGACCAACACTTTTCCCCATGCTATACAAACCAGCTGAATGTGCACATGGTGCAGTCTTGTACAAATCAGCAGTCAGAGCATTCCAAAACTCTAAACAAATTTTAAAAATTTCAACTTCCTCTACCTCTGATATTAAAACAAGGTAACGAAGTGCATTCATCAATGTATTAGTGAGACCTCTTCTTTCAATTAGTTGTCCATGTTCTTTTAAATACGTACACAGAAACAAGGCCAGGTTTTGAATAAAAACTTGCTCTTGGTCCCTCCCTGCTGAGTAAGCTTCTCGTATGTTTGTTGTAAGAGGCAACATTACTTCCAGTTGCTCCATAGTTTGTACAAGAAGTGCAACAAACTGCTCCTCGTAATTGCTCACTGTCACACCAGCAATTTCAGTCAAACAACTTAAGGTCACATTACGAAACATTGGAACATTTAAAAATTTAAATATTAATGTACTTATCAATTTCATTTCAAATATATAACCCAATGGAATCCAATTTAAGAATCTTAATAATGTATGAAGAGTTGCATCAACTAAAGGAGCATTTTGTGAATTTTCAAGAACAAATTGACACAGAGTATAAATTTGGCTGAATTCAGAACACATGGTGTCCTTTAGATGCTTAGCCTTTGTTTGTGTTAGTTGTCCTGTGCTAAAGACAAATACTTCTTCACTAAGGAGTTTTAGGATAACCATGTTGTTTTGACATAGACTTTCATTAGTCTTAGATGCTCCAACAATATCACTTATAAAAGTTTCCCAATTGTGAGGCCATTCTCTTTTCAACACTTGAATTAATATCATATTTAATTTTTTTAAATATACTTTATTGCCGTCCATTGTAACAGGGTCTGATGAATTTTTTATAATAAGACCAACAATATATTTTTTTATACCTTCACATTGGTTTCTAGGTAATACTTTCCATCTTGTTTGTATGACTTGCTCTAATATTTGTAAGGCATAGTATTTTGTTTCTTGGTTTTGAGAGTACTCTAAAATTGTATCAACTCTTGTCCATGCATCCGGGTGTTCCTTCAGGGCTGTTAAAATATCTTGTGCAACTCTCTGTTGATCGCCAACAGTAGAATACAAGCATCCAACAATATTATCAAGAAGGTTTATATCAAGTTTTTGGTTAAAATCTAAAAGTTTGGAAGCTTGCTGCTCTAATGTTGCCATTCTGATAGTGATGAAAACTTCACTGTTACTTATTCCCCTTAATTAAAACCAAATAAATTGTGACTTCTTATTAATCATTCCTCATCACACGCCACTCTGCAACAAAAAGTGTATAATTAATCAGATATATGGTCTAACCTCTTATGAAGAAGTAAGTATACAAAAAGATATTATAACATGAAATTACTTATTTTGCATAACAAAAACAATATATAAAAGAAATAGGTACCGTTTTAAGAAGAGATCCTCGTGTTTAGGATGAAGATATATAGATTGCACACACCCGTAAGATTAACAATGACATTTTCTCTTATACGTTCTGCTTAATTTATTTACGAAAGAGTACAATATGACAATTTTTTTTATTACTTACCCGGGAATATTAATTGCGGCGCAATCAGTTAAATGCACTTCCATACACACTAGCCCGTTGTTTTCGTCGTTTTCGTGATGCTTGAAAAAGCTAGTGTACATGTCGTTATGTCTATGCTTCGTAACTAGAAGCTAGTAGAAACCACAGACTACAAAACAGAAAAACAAAATAAATATGGTGGCTTACATGTTTAATATGTTGCTCTAGCTTGTCTTTTTAAGAATATGATATATACATAAATTAAAACATACATTTTAGAACATCCAAATGAAAAGTAAGACTTATAATAAATTTGGTACAGTTCGCGACGCTTGAGCTGAACTTTGTAATTGTCTGTCCCTAACAGTGTGGCCAGAAAAAAATATATAAATTAAGCCTATTATCAGGGCTTGAAATACCATTAAAAAGTTGGTATCGTTACTCCGGGTATTGATATTTGAAAAGTAGCATATTTACCTTCATATTCAGATAATTTTTACCTACGGTATCATTAGGTATTGTTAAAATTTATAAGCTTGTTTTGTTAACGTCGCTCTCGTCTGATTCCGAGTTTTGATTGTTTTTTGTGAATATAGGTACATCGTTGGTTTAACAATCGTTAAGCATGTAGTTTTTTAAAACTTAAATAGGTAATTTAAATAAAATTATTATCATTATAAAAAATATTATGTGAAACTTTCTTTTTTTTCTTTTAGCTTCACGTTGTATCCCAAACAGAGCAGGGTAGGCAGAGGGAACCTAGTGTTAAGACACTCCGTTCCCCACTTTCTGGCGAATTCTGGAGGGAATGCATTGAGTGGCAAAACTCAACGCTGCGCTTTGTCTCGACACCAGAGCGAAGAAATGGAAATATAAACATAAATAAATATTTCAATTAGATCGAACCCACAACCGTCGCGTTACAGTGACACCCTTGTGCCGCTGCGCCATGAAACTAATTAGCTATTTTAGTTAAGCCGCCGCATTAAACTGTAATTCACTATTTTCAATATTAACGTAAATTACTTATATGAAAAAATATTTATTGTTCTTTTGACTTTTGGCGTGAAAATGGGGCGTAAGTATTATGGACTATACGTCCATAATACTTACGCCCCATTTTCATTTTTATTTAACAAAATGAGCAATTGTAGTGAAATAAAATTTAACGGCAACGTCGCATAAGGGTAACAAAATAAAAGGATGATTTATACTTTTATCGCTACTTTCGAAGTAACACTAAGTTTAATGTTAAGATTTAACGCAAAATTAATCTTATTATAACGTTATTATTCCGTTAAGTTACCAAGTATCGCTACCAAATTGTATCGATATCTTAGGTATCTCTATGGAATTACCGATAATTAACGTTAATTTAAATGTGAATTAGTAACGTTAACAAGTCCTGCCTATTATTGATCTTTAAAAAATTTAACATAAAAAAATATATAACTTAATAATGAAAACAATCAACCGCTTCTGTACATTCTGTACACACACCACATCCCAAACTCCCCAGGCACGAACCTAGCCCTATTCGTGGACGATACCGCTGTATCACGTCCGGCCGCCTTAACAAAGTTAACCGACTTCGACGAGAAATCAATGGACTTACTTAAAAAATGTCTTCTTTTGCTTATGAATATCGGATCAGTATTCCAAATATTCATCATTCGTCAATTTTCATAAGCCCTTTAATGTATTTTAGGCTTCTAATTGGAATAGAACCTGAAATCCATATTTCAGGTTCTATTCCATTAGTCAAATCGGTCCAAGCCTCATAGGAAACGCCTTTGTAACACTGTGTTCTGATTGTTGGTACCTTCAAGGTCTTCTAGCTCTTCTAGCTCGGCCTGCACAGTCCGGTGACGCTGTAAAGGCCAGTAGAGCCAACAACATTAATATTGCTTCTACAAGTTCTACAGTTACCACACGTAAAATATTTGTGATATTTCATTTACAATGATGATGTTATCGAACTCAAAAATTATCGATTTAAAAACATCGATGTTTACAGCTAAACATCGCTGTTTGTTCACTAACGAGTACTGTTGACATAAATATTATCCCTAATAGTGTTGCCAAACTAACTATAGTTTCACAATCGATAATTTTAATCTAAAAGAGGCCATGCGATCGATAGTATTGATTGCATAGATAGAAATGAAACTGTCGATAGTTCAAAAGGGTACAATACTATCGATAGTATCGTATCTCCCAGTCAGTAAAGTATCGATACTATTGAATTTGTAGGAAACGATAGTATCGATTGTTGTGAACTATAGATCGCATGCTAAGTTTAGTTTTCTGACTGTTTTAGATACGATACTATCGATTGTATTGCATTGTCCAATAGTATTGTACCCTTTTGAACTATCGACAGTTTCGATACTATCTAGTCAATCGATACTATCGGACAACTATCGATAGTCCACTATCGACGCGCTTGAACTATTACTGGTCCATTGACATTTGACAAATGACACTTGGTAAACACCACTAAGCAATATAATTTTATTGTATATCACAATCAATTTTATTTTATAAATAAAAAACAATAGAAACACCATAATAAAAGAACTGAACTTAAAAAAAAAGATATGGATAAAGAATTGTATTGTTATTAATTACTTTCGCATTTATAAATACTATTTATATATCTGTCGCAAGACTCATAATAGGAATAACTATTTTATTTATTGTCATAATGAATAGAAAAAGAAATGTGAACTATACAAAGCCGGAAGATCCACATTTTTTAAAGGTTCTTAAAAAGGAAGCGGGTTATGATAACGTAAATCATAAATTTGATAAACTAGAAAATTCTGAAGAAGATTTTGGCGAAGACGATAGTAGTGAATTACCTCAAGTAGTGGTTCTGAAAAAAGGTGACCTTACATCAGAAGAGGCTGACGCAGAAAAACAGAAAATGAGGAAACAAGAATCTGAATTAAAAGCTGACCTAAAAGAAAGAGTGATTTTTAAAGCAAAGAAAAAGGAAAGTGGGGATGACAAAAAAATCAAAACATCAAGTAAAAGATCCTGCCACAAACAAAAAGAAACTAAAAAACAACTTTTATCATTTGCAGATGATAATTCAGATAATGAAGCTGAATGATGTGTAATGGAACAATAAATACCCAGAAAAGTTGCTGAGGTACAGAAATTTTGTGTAAAATATCTTTTTATAAACTTTTAATGTAAAAAAAAGTATTTTGAGATTAATAGTATTTTTTCTTATTTTATATTTTATCTTCTAAATATTTTTTAAACTATTTTGCTTACAAACTGCAAGTCTGTGTAGGTTCAATTCCCACTCAGGGGTATGAATTATTTTCAATTTCTTGCTAGTACCAAACACAAGTGCAGTATTGTATTACATTGTTTAAAACAAATGTGTATTAAAAAAGTGGGAAATGAAACAAACATATATTTTTGCTAATACTCCTTGTATAGTACTAAGAGACACATTAGTGCACACTGCTATGCACAGGCATAGTGAGGGAGGGAAGGGGTGGCATCATGCCCACGTGCTACTCCCAAAAGGGTTCCAAATGGTCCATTTATGCATTTGATTTAATTATGTAAGGACTACTCATTTAAAGCTAAGCGTGAGCTTAAGATTATTCATTTATTAATTTGGGAGTATATTTTACATATGAAATTATATGGGTTAGTCTGGGGGTGCTGAAAAAATATTATAACTAGGCACAAGTTAAGTTTGCTACTCTACTGCTGTTAGTCATGAAAGCTGTGAAAACAGAAAAAATGACATCAATTCTTCAAAAGGTAATAAGATTGTACTGTCGTAGCCAATTGTGGTGCAGGGGCACAAAATGTGATTGTAAAACCGACTGGTTGTAGGTTCAATCCCCACTGGCAGATATGAAATATTTATTTAAATTTATATTTCCATTTCTTTGCTCTGGTGTCTAAGCAAAGTGTGGCATTGAGTTCTACCATTCAACATGCAATGCCTCAAGAATTTGGCAAAAAGTGGGAATATAGTGTCTTAACACTAGGTTCCCTCTGCCTACCCTGCTGTGTGCGGGATACAGTGTGAAGCTGATTATTTGATTGATTTTATTTCAAATAAAATAAAACCTCAAAGATTATAAAACTAAGTTGATAAAAACTAACACATTCATGCTAATTAGTTATTCCATATTTATCACTTAGCAACTGAAATGCATCTTCATCTGTTTAAGCTTTAATTATAGCCAAAATTTATTATATAAATTGTAGCCTCTGGGTTATTCTGATGTAAACTATATTACTGTACACTTGTTTTATCTAAATCAATTCAGTAGTTTGTGTGAAATGAAACAAACATCCATCACCATCACAAATTGTCACATTTATAATATTTACACAAGTGTAGTATAATATATTATTGTGTGCCTTATATATTAAATTAATAATTATGAAGATATCAACAGCGTCAGTGCAGGACCTTCTAAATGCCATAGTACATTATTTACAGTAGACAGTAAAACTACCTTAAAAATGACATCAATTCTTAAAAAAGTAATAAGATTGTACTGTATTGACCCAGCATGATTAAAAAGTAATTTATCATTGCAGCATCACATAGTTATATAATACTGCACAAGTAATAATCTTTAGGAAAAAGAATCATAAATTGCAGTTACAAGATGCTGCTGTGTCGCCGATGATATACATATAAATTATTGAACTATAGAAAATTTAACGGTATTTTATTAATGACTAAAACTAAGAAGTATGCATAAAATTCTAAACGTTTTTTGAACCTTCTTCAAAACTTCGTCTCTTCTTTGGTTTTGTTTTTGAGCCATTTGTTAAATTTAACTGTTCATGTGAATAAAATGAATGTCCCGTATCACCATCATTTTCATAATCTAAAAGTTTACGAAGTAAAAATTTACGCTCTTCTTTTACAATTTGAATATTTTCTTGAATTTTGGCAACTTCGTCGCAGAGTGCAGCATTTTCCTAAAGAAAATATTAAATAATTATCATAACTTCAATCACATGAAACATATTTAAAAAAAGGAAATCTTACAATGATTAAGCTTTTCACTTGTAATTTTATAAAGTGATATTTTTTGCGATAAATCTTGTTTTGTATTTCATTATTAGTCATCTTTTTCAAAACAGATATATATTTTGTTAAATATCAATAATCCAGTGTTAATATTTATTATTTATGTATCCTAAATCCTCAAAAAGGCTATATCGGGCAGCCAGCGTAGATGCTAAACAAAAATTAGCGCTAGCACCAGTGTTGCCAACCTCGGGAAAGCAAAAAACAACATATGGAACTTAAAAAGACAGTAGAAAACAGTAAAATACAAGAAATTCATTAAAAACAAAATTTAAATTTATAAAGAAAAAATCAAGTTAAAATGCAAATATCTAATTAAAATGTTATAAATTTTATTAAAATAATCAATTTTATCAAAATTTTCAATTTCGAGACTTTCGACGTTCACTTAGTAATTTTTTTAGAGTTACGTACAAAAAAAACTTAACCTTTATATTATTTCATTGTTTTCGCTGTGTTTGTGTCTCTCTAGACTGCTTATTTCAAGATCGAGTATCGGATATGCTGAAATTAATATCAAATAACCAGATTTACGGTATCTTTGAGCTCAAAAAATGAGGTCAATGCAATCTAAAAATATGAGCGATTATAGTTTTTGCTACATTTTGTATGAAATTCATCGCGTGCAGACTCTTTATGGTACTGTGGACCAACAATTATGAAATTTGACTTACAATATAAACGAAGGCCGGCAACGCACATGTAGCTCCTCTGTTGTTGCACGGGGTCGTGGGCGGCGGTGATCACCATCAGGTGACCCGAACACTCGTTTGCCTTGTCCTTTAAAAAAAAAAGGTAGGTTCGGAGATTCGTTGTTGTTCTTTATTTGCCAATTCACCACTAATCACTTCGAAAAAAAAAAAAAAATGGTATGAAATGAGTGCAAAGTTTGCACTCACTGCAAAGTTATACATATTTATCAACTAGGAGTTAGTAGGGCTGGCAACATTGGCTAGCACTCTGCTAGCCAATGTTGCCATAGAATAGAGTAGAGTAGAGTTAGGAGTCCTAACTTAGGACTAAGGATGACTGATATCGATTAATCGATTTTTTAATCGATATGTACAATACTGAATCGATTCACTGAATCGAACTCGGTATTTCTTTGGGAAAAACTACTAAATTATAATTAGTTAACCAGGCAAAGGTTACGGCACCAAGGCAAAGACCCAGTGTGGAGTTCCGCCACACAACATGAATACGCAATACCTCGAAAATATTAGCGGAAAGTAGGAAAGGGACTATCGTAACACTAAGGAGTTCTCTCTTGCTATGTGCGGGATACATTGTGATTTTTTTTCGAAAGGGTTAAACTGCTGTTGACCTGGGAAACAGTGTCACCGGATGGGGAGAGGCGAGAGTAACTCGCCGCTGAAGAATACGTACGAGCTTTGATGGACGCTCGTGAAAGGGACAGCGATAGCAAGGGCATGCCCTGCGTATGGTAATCGGGAGAGTGTTTGATTGTTGGGCCCCGCCACGCCGAGGCGCGAAAGTGCCGTAAGACTGGCCTCGTCACAGTGGCGTAGCGAGCTTAATTCGCGACCGATGCATAATACTTTTAAAGCGCCTCCCAGGTGAACACAATATAATTTCATATGTATGTTTAAATAGTTTTGCGAATTATTTGGCGCCCCTTTATGAGCGCCTGGGGCATGATGCCCCCCGCCTTGAATCGATCGAATCGATTTAAGAATCGATATTTTTCGGAAATAATCGCTATCCCTAGAATAGATTATAGAATAATTATTTATAAATTCGTAATACGCATAGTATTGTTACCTTGAATACTTAATAAAGCCTCGATCAGTATCGGATAACGACTAGCGAGTGGTCATCGGAAGTTATCTCGAATGAATATTATGCAACTTAGCGGCCTTTTTTTTTCTCGGAGAAGATTTTTTTTTTAATCTAATTGTGCATGTTTTTCATTCAATTTAAAAATAAGTCCTGCCCGGGTTATGCGAACACTATCACTTTTAATTCGGGTTCAACTCGAGTTACGCGAATTCAACACAAATTAAACCAAATTATAATTTTCCGAGTTGACCCATGTAAATGTAACTATTTTTATTAAATAAAATGTTATTGAATAAATATTAAAACGTATCAGGGTCGAAAATATGATATATGAAAAAAATACAATATGTAAAAAAAAAACTTTATGTATTTAAAATTATTAAATGCATGAAGCGGTAACACTATAAAATAAAAATGTCAACCTCTGAACCGGCGTCTGCTGTTGTTTTTGTTTATTTTTAAACATATATAATGTTAAATAGTAAATCATGTCTGGATTGTTAGAGTATAAAAATTTTTTTCCAATAGACAGTATTCAAAAAGTTTGTGACCTGTTCGAAGAACAATTACGAAGTAATAAAGAACCCGATTTGGCTTTATTTTCCATTCTGATAGGAGCCGTTGAAAACAACTTAACGAATATAAAAAATAGTGATAAAGATGTTAATCTAGCTTCAAATAAATATATAAAAATGAAATTTCCATCTGTGGAATGGAGTGAAGTAAAATCACTATATGAACGTTTTGTGACAATAATGCGTAGTGGCGTCGATTCCAAATTACTGAGTGGTGAACTAGCGACCCGCGACTTGGTAAAAAGAGTTGCCGATGTTGTTTGGAATTCACTTACTCGAAGTTATTATAAAGATAGAGCACATTTGCAGTCTATTTATAGCTTTTTGACTGGTAACAAACTAGATTGCTTTGGAGTGGCCTTTGCTGTTACAGCAGGTTGTCAAGTATTGGGCAAAAACGATGTACATCTTGCATTATCGGAAGATCACGCTTGGGTAGTTTTTGGAAAAGATGGAGCAAATACAGCTGAAGTAAGAAATTATTTTAATTGTAAATTCTAAATTTATTATTTTTATGTATGAATTGATTTAGTCTTTTATATTAGTAGTATATATATAAATTTTCTAGGAGTCCTTGCAGACTGTTCTGTATATTACGTTATAATACACTGTGTTAATATAATTAGTATTTTTTCTTGGGCGTTCTGATCAAGTACTACAATATCTGACTCTTATTACGATAGTTTTGAGTAAATGGGGATGTGTAGGAGTTTTTTACACCCCCACTCCAATTCATGGTACACAAAGTGCAGGTGATAAAATTTAAAAAAAAGTGCCAGATACCAGTGATATATATAATAATGGGAATATCCTAAAGAGAAATAGAGTTTCTTAGCACTAAATTCCCTCTCCTTACCTTGTTTCAATCAAAAAAAATTTGAAGCCCTCTTATATTGTTAAATATTTTTAAAATTGTTGATGACTTATTTTTCCTTTATATTTCTTCATGAATAGGTGACATGGCATGGCAAAGGCAATGAAGACAAGAGAGGGAGATCAGTAGGAGAAGGTGTACAGGCACGATCATGGCTTTATGTAGCAGGTAAACCAGTTGTATGTACAAGAATAATGGAACTTGCTGCTTTGGTGTCATCAATAAATCCTACTCTGACACCAACAATTGATGTTCATGAAGTAGCACAAATGCAACATGAACTACTTTGGCTACTGTATGAAAAAGGTAATATTAATGTATACTAGAGACTCAAATGTGGCTTAGAGCACTTAAATTTATTTTTTATTATAACCAAAGGATAGAATACATATGTATTTAATATAAAGTATTCTTTGTCCTTTACCTTTAAGAATATGTGTACAATGTTATCAATACAAGGAAATGAAAATATTTCATTCTCCTGAGTGGAAATCAAATTTGCAGCTGTCATGTTTACAATTAGGTGTCCTAGTGTGCTTCAATGTTCTTAAATTTATATATATTATCCATACCTATATTATAAATTCGAAAGTAACTCTGTCTGTCTGTCTTTTACGCAATCAGGGCCAAACCGCTAATTTAATTGTTATAAAATACTCATGTAGAGATACTTGAGGGTCTCGGGATGAACATAGGATACTTTTTTTTCTCATATTTGTAATATTTTCGATATATACCAATATATTAAAATACTTATTAATTTGACATGCAATTTAGTCCGCCATGTTAATAACAACTGTCGTTGCTAAGCAACGATTTGCAAAGTTTGTTGTTAGAAAACGTCACCCAAAATTAATTTTTAACAAAAAGAAAAACCGACTTCTAACAAGGAATTAAAAACTGAAAAATAATTTTACAAAGATTTTATAATTTTGAATTTGGTGCCAAGTAAAACAAACAGGCTTAGTAATTAGATATTGTAGTAAAGGTGTTGTAGCATTAGCTTGACACTGACTTCAAAATTATAAAATCTTTGTAAAATTATTTTTCACTTTTTAGTTCCTTGTTAGAAGTCGGTTTTTCTTTTTGTTAAAAATTAATTTATTTTATGATTTTAAGTGATGGGTAGATCTTAAAATGATGCTTCGTGAACGAGTGGTGATGGTGGTGGTAGTGGTTCTCAACGAGTGGTTGTCATTGTCCTATGTAAAACTTCATTTAATTAGGTATTATTTTTGTGCAAAGTTATATTTTGGTATATTAACAAGAACATACATAAAAAGTATTCGGGCGAATTGGGAATCTCCCTTCTTTGAAGTTGGTTGAAAATAAGAACATCCTCTTTTTTGAGGTTGGTTGAAAAGAAATGCAACCATCAGGATTCTCACTTCTGACATCAATTTAAAAAGTTTTTGCTTGTAACTATTACAGTATAATTAATTTTTGACCAAAAAAACCGGATTCCATAATCGAAACCTAACCAAACTTTCACCAAATTATCCTTGAAGTGTATCCTTTCAAATAAAAAAGAATCATCAAAATCGGTTGGCGCGACATTGAGTTATTCGGCTATTAGTCGCGCACATGCATAATGCAAATTTAAGACTTATGTGATTTTCTCATGGATACCATTGTCAGACATGGACCAAAATGGACCTTTCGGGAAGCTATACCTTTCAAATAAAAAAAAAATTATCAAAATCGGTCCACCCAGTTAAAAGTTATGAGGTAACAAACATAAAAAAAAAAATACAGTCGAATTGATAACCTCCTTTTCTTACAGAAGTCGGTTAATGAGCTTGCTTAACGCATCTCTCTATTGTAAATAATTTCATAAATATATTTAATAAATATTCGTATAGTTCAAGTGGGCGTAGCCGCGTTCGGCTCCACTAGTATTATATATAAATAAAAAAAAATTGTTATAGTCTATGGTATTTAAGATAATTATATTTAATTTCAGGTCATTTGGAAGCATATCCTATGGCCTTAGGTAACCTTGGTGACTTAGATGAATATATGAAAAATGATGACTGCACAGAGGATTCAGAAAACTCTTTAAGAAAAGATATAATAAATCCAAATTCTTCTCCAAGACCAGACTGTGCTTCTCTATATGTTCAAGCGATTCGTTCTGCCAAAACTCATTATGAAGATCGTCATGTATATCCGTATACATTTCAAGGGGGTCACTATTACAGGAAAAAAATGTACAAAGAAGCTTTTCATGCATGGGCATGTGCTGGTGATGTTATTAGGCAGTATGTTCTCAATATCTTATATTCTTATTGAGTTTTTTATTATTTTGTTAATTACATTCTTTTTTTAGGCCAGTTGTGGCAACTGGGCACAAAATGTGACTGTAAAATCGACTGGTTGTCGGTTCAATCCCCACTTGAGAATCTGAAATATTTATTTATATTTTCATTTTTTCAACATGCTTTTTCCCAAAAATAGTAATATGTACTGTGTGAGAGAAATAGTGTTTGGAGAATATGAAGCTAGAAAAATAATATTTTGATTCAACTGGCATATTTATAATTTTTTTTAGCTACAACTATTCAAGAGATGATGAGGAGATTTATAAAGAATTTTCTGAAATCGCCAATGAGTTAATACCTCAATTGATGAAAGCTGAAAGTTCAGGTCATTCTGCAAGAACAATTTTAAAGGATCCGGAATGTTTCGCTTCTCTCTTAAGGTAATTTTTTTTATACTGAGTGGAAGCGTCTGCGCTCCTTTTACGGGAGCAGCATATAAAGATAAATATTTCAAACCCACACTTAAAAATAATTTTATTTTTATTTTATTTAAGAGGAAGCCAACGTTGTATACAATAATAATTCAAACACTAAGAACAAAAACAATCTTACGCGAGTATGACATTAATTGTATACCCCACTTACAGGCTAACTTGACATGCAATAAAAAAGAAAAAAACGACAGAAAACAAACACAATACAAATCATTCTACACTAATATTACTTACACTTCAAAAAAAAAAAATATATATATAGAGTACAATAATTTATATAAAGTATAATAAAAATAAAAAAAATATAATAGTTAAAATACGTCAATAGTTTCGACGTAGGTTTTTCTTATTTCACGATGTTTATCGATACTGTATTACGTGTGACGCAGTTACAAATAGATTACCATATTTCTGTTATAGGTGTTCCTTTGACAAATGGTGTTTTATTTTACAACGATAATTTTATTATTTAAGTTTTTGACAAAATCTCTTTTGTTTTAATTGTATTAGGCTTTTACAGAGTAGTTAAAATTGTGGTTTCATTTCATTTAAAGTGGTGATGACAAAACAACTCTGTATATTATGTATCTAAAATCCCTAATAAAATCAATACAAGTAGATAATAAGATGATAAGTGATTTCTTTGAAGTATTTATTATAAGGTATTATAACTATTATTTTATGGCCTATATTAGTTTATATAGTATTAAAACATAAATTTTAATAGGGACAAGAATAATTAATATAGCTTCTGCTTCAGGTTTCTTCCTAAGAATTAATTTCAATGTAAAAATACAATTAGTTATTTTCTTTCAAAAATAATTTACAATTATGTAGTCTATATATGTGTATAATAAGCATGGTGTTTAAATATGTAAATGTTTTCTTTTTTCATTTAGGTTTTATGATGGAATTTGCAAATGGGAAGAAGGCAGTCAAACACCTATACTTCACATAGGCTGGGCGAAACCCCTCGTGAGTACAATATCTAAATTCGACGCAGAAGTCAGGGCCCAAGTGAATATAATTTGTAGCCCTGACAATGGCGAACTGGCTGACAGCCCCCAATCTAACAGTACAACTGACAAAAAACAAGAAAATGATATATGGAATAATAATTCTGACATCCCTGCAATGTCCGTAAGGGATCAATTGACAGCGGCAGTCAACAGTAGACCGCGGGTTACTTTATATAGTCACAAAATGGCAGCTTTGAAACCTTTACTTTTGGCTGAACGTTTGAATACTCATGCCTTGCAATTGCAATTGACGGCACAAAGTCAGTTACAGAGACCTCAGGCTCCTACTAAGAGACGAGATGATGAAGATCACACTCCCACAGCGCCTACTGCGAGAGCCAAGCGAGCTCGACGTGAACGATAAGATACGTTTTTTTTTCTTTATATTGTTTCCTGTGTATAGCAGGGTTGGCATAGGGGAGAGCGTTCATATACTCTGTCCCCAATTAATGTTTACAAGTAAATGTATGCAAATTTCCTGTCTGTCTATACAACTTTTACATTTAATTGCTATTTGTATATATAGCAGTAGTGACATCTTATATTGAAATATTATTTCTTAAAGACAAATCATCACCTAAGTCCAATAGATGATAGGTACTAGGTACTATTGATTTTTACTATATTAAATAATTAATTTCTTTAATATTTTCAAAGTGTCATTCCATACTAAGTATAGAAAAATATTTTAGAAAGCATTTAAAAAATTTAATGTATTGGGACTCGACTCCGAGAGGTGCGAGTGCAAATCTTTATATGTTTTATAAAATATTTTAATTAATTTCTATCTACTTAATTAAGACCCTAGTATATACATGTACATAGAAGTCGTTAGAATATAAGTATTTATGACTTCTCATCGTAATATAAATAATTTTCGAATCTTTAATAGAAGCTTTAAATGAATAGGTGATCTTTAGGTTTATAATTATTAGTATTAAATATGATGTAGGAGTTATTGAATGTAGTAACAATATTGTCGACGGGAGGCCATACATTTTAGGGTAAGCATGATGGTTTTAGTCGTATATGCTTAACCGACAGGGTTTCATATTAGACATAAATGTTAGCACAATTTTCCATTAACTATCAGACGAGCTACGTGACGGTTAGTGTTGGACGCCTACTAGGTACTGTGTACGGTACCTACCAAACTACAATGAACGGCGACGGTGTGATTGATGTACCTACTTGGCTTTACACTTGTCCTGCAAAACAGAAAAATAAATGCTGGTTATTGTAAAGAAAGTATTTCTCCCATGTTAATTTGATAACTGAATTGGATTTTCTTTTATCACATAACCATCATGCGTACTCTAACCCTCAATTAGTGTGTAAACCTGCTAAATCTGTTTTTTGTCGTTATGTACTCTGAGAATTTACTTAATAGGCAGTTAGCAGGTTTACACTCTAAGCCGACAACATGTATAATTTAAAAGGTAATAATATATATTTTTTAAATAGGCTACTTGAGTTATATAATTTCAGTATATAGATTTTTTTTATTCCAAATGCGAACAACGCATTCGCCCATAATATGTCATACCTGTAAACCATGGGCGTAGAAAGAGGGGGAGCTGGAAACAAATATACGTAAGTACTAATCTGTATGTCGCTCGTGATGAAGTGTAGCGTGGTGTTTTAGGATACTTATTATTTTGTATTCCATGTAACTTTCGAAGTAAAAGGTGTAAAAGTATAACGCAAGAACTTTATTTGTTTACTGACTTGATACAAAACCTACACAGATGTGTAATTATATTAAGTATAAAGCTTTTTTGGTGATATGCAATAACAACATAATATACTTATCACGTAAACTAGTAGAAGTCAAGTTTATAATTAAAACTGCGATTTATGCTTGGTTAATTAAGTCAAATGTCTGTTTAACATTTCTATGGAGTCAGAGACTTAAATGAAGGATCAAGTAGCCTATTCTATTAAACATTTGAACATTTAATATATGTTAATCCTCTGAGTTTTGGTTAATAGATCACTTAAAGAAATTATACAATATGAGAGTTGAGTGATTTATACAATGATTTATTTAAATATGTGTACTATATTTAAAAATTGTTTTTGCGTTATTGTTACTTCCTTACTGCAATATTCACTTTTGTTTGTTTCTCAGTTGTTATTTAATAAAGTAGAAATAGAGTTTAAAACTCTTGAATGATTGAAACTTTTGATAATAACAACATATCATAATGAATGTACCTATTTATAAAACTATAAGAGGTGTAATAATTTTTATAACGTTATTGTTATGTTTGGTTTAGTACTTTAAATATAATAAAACTCGATGCAATGTACAAATTATGAAAATCCTAAAAGGGTTTTAAAGTGTTAGTAAGTATTTGTTATTACGAGATCTAGTTATAAAAAGAGGCAACATTGTTCTTAATTATCTGTTATTTTATATAATATTTCTAATATTACTTTTTATTTTTGTAAGATTTTGTTTAGTAAATATGTAATATTTTTTTTTTGCTTTGTGGATTTGTTGTGTTTTTTCCTTGATCTTTAGTTTCGTCTCATCTTTTCTCTTAAGCGGGGTAGGCTAAAAAAACTAACTTTCTAAAGGTTTGGTGGCGGAGTACTGTAGCGCTTCGCTTTGAGCCTCTCGCTAAAGAATACGACGAACCGAAAATAATTAAAAAAATAAATTTTCCCCAGCACACTAACACTGCGACTGTACTACACTATCGTGATTTATAACTTAACAGTTTGAATTGAAAAAAAAAATTAAATTCCTTTCTTTCCTATAGAAAATCCATGAAACCCTCCCTTTGTGCATATCTATAATAATCTGCCTGTAAGAGATCCCTTATGTTGATGAGACCGTCTTTGCACGATTTCATTCAATCATGTGAATTATCTCTTGTTCCTTTGATTTGGCTGCATTAAATAGTTGTCGTCTCTCCCTGCTTCTATAATCCTGTGTTACGTTCATACAAAACTTAAGAATTTTTTTGAAAATATAAAATTTTCCTAAGCAAAGTTGAAAGCATTGTATGAAAATTTGAGAGCATATAACTTAGAGTTTTGTGTGTACTTCAATATAACAAATTCATAAAGAATATCATATAAGATTTTAAAGCCACAATTGTATTGCAATATATTTTTTTATTGCAATAAAATCTACATCTTTAGAAAACATTATATAAGAACAAGTATTACTAACAATTCTTAGTTTTAAAAGTTGGTCATACAATTCCTAATTGATTATCATAGTGTTCTTGTTTATTATTAAGCTTACACTTATCGCTGGGCTCCCAGTTACAATTAAACTCACTAAAATCATTTTATTGCTTTCTTACAGTAGAAAATGGTTGCAATAAATAGTTTATTATGATTATATTTCACAAAATCGAATTTTTAAAGCTTATATTATAACATAGTATGTTTGAGGGGATGATTAAACGAAATAATTTAAAAGTACTTTACCATGATTTTGATCTTTTACCTTGTTGAAAAAATCCTTAAGATTCCAACAAGAAATAATTGTATTGAGACTATTAAGGCATATTAATGCTAAAATTAAATCAGTGCAGCCATCTGCATCTGACTTTTAGGCGGCCACATCTTGTGGACCGTAATGTAGGTAGGTACATTACGGTGAGTGGTTTGGGAAGAACGGTACTAACGTGCAGTATCAAATCAACAACAAATGTAGGTATCTACTGTTATTTCAAAAGTACCATCAGAATAAAAATATACAAACCATAAATAATTTAACATCATGGACTTATATAGCAAATATAATAATATAAGTAGATTGTTACCTAATTGTTAAAAAGTTCAAAAGTGCACACTGGTTTAAAACCAATTTAAAAAATAATAATAAATTGATTATTAATTATCTGGTATGATTAGGATATTTTAATACATTAATAAATGTTTTAAAAAGTATATAAATTAACGTGAAAATTAAGATATTTTATTTTAGCATAAAAGACGTTTAATTTTTCGAAATAAAGAAATTACTTTTTATAGAAATAAACTACTCTATAACAATAACTACTCTGAAAGAAATAAAAACAAATATTATTTGAAAAGGGTAAATTTGGAAAAGTTTGGAAATGTATATCTAATATATAAGATTTCATTCTATAGAAAGCGTTATAACCTTTATTATTGGATCTTTCATGTTTCGTAGACGGACAAAAATGTGTCAAATGATACCTTTTTGACAAATACCTAATAAGTATAAAATAGTATATTTCACTTTGCCAAATATTAACATTCTACACATTTTCATTTATTGTATATTACATGATCCTTGTATCTCTGGTAAATGTTTCAAAAGATATACAATAATCATTTTGATTTTAAGATAATTATAATTATTAGGAACAAAATTAGACAACTAGCCTTATTATCTTCTTATTGTGATAGCAACTGCATTTATAGATTAAAGGCATAGAAGTAAGTATCCTTTTTCTTTTCTCTTAAAAAAATGTATTTAATGATATTAAAATTCATATGTATTTAAATACATATTAGAATCCTATTTGCCCACAATATACAGGTCACTTGAATTTTAAGATAAAAAATTAAATCTACTAGACACAAATTTTTCGTATTTAATTAAAAATTTACATAAAAATACTTAAGAAAATTTTACTTAATAAAGTTCTATTACGTTAATAAAGGTTCCCAATAACATTTTTTTTAAATATCTTCCAAGTGCACACACCGACCAACTTACGATTTTATTATAAGTATAGATATATAAAACTATTATGTTCAAAATGTGACTAATAGATGGCGTTGATTCCTGTTACCACTTTTGATGCCGAAGATTGGTCTCTATTATATAGTATACCACCGGCTCGCCCGCGGCTTCGTCCGCTTGAACTATATGATTATGCATTTAATAAACAGAATTGAATGACAGTCAAATGTGTTGAATAATTTTCAATGAATAATTTAATTGACACGTTCAGAAACAGCCTTAAATGTTAAATTATCGATTTGAGTAAGAATTTATTCTTTGTAAAAAAACTGTAATGATTGCATATTACAAAAAACACCCAAATCTTCAAAACAAACTTTAGATGGTAAGTTGAGTTACAACAAAGCAATTAGTGAAAGTAAAGTAAATTGGTTTAGTATTTTTGGAGATACGCGTGACCATACATACAGACAGACAAGAAATTTTAAAAAAATCGTAGCTTTCTATTATTCTTTTTAAGTGTGTTTCTATCCATTTCAGTCAAAAATACCAAATGTACAGACAAAATATTTTTACCGATTTATTATAAGTATAGATTAAAATGTACTCTATGCCTGCTCCCTGCTATATATTATACACCAGGGCTTGTTAACGTTACCAATTCACATTTAAATTAACGTTAATTACCGGTAATTCCATATAGATACCTAAGTATCGTTACAATTTGAAATACAACAATACGTGACAGTTAAGTAGTGCTGCCATTAAAAAAATGTTTAGTTCCACGGTGGAACTTCCACCTCTCACCACAGAACACATTTACTCACCTCTCACTCTCAGTACTACTAACTTTTGCCAAGCTAATAGCTATTATACCGCCCGCCCGGCCCGCTTAATTTATGTTTATGCTAATGTTTTGAAATGTAAATCATTATCTATTATATTCCTTATCGCACATATTAAAAAAAATACTAGAACAAAACTGTTGAAAAGGTATGTTTACAATGGCGGGCTAATTTCTACATATTTATCTGTGCTAAGTCATAGAGTAAAGTAATATAATATACTGTTATACTGTCTTCATGTCTTGATCCTGAGTTAGTGTTACCAAACTATCGATAGTTTCGCAATCTATAGTTTTAATCTAAAAAAGCCCATGCGATCAATAGTATCGATTGAATAAATAGTATTGAATCTATCGATAGTTCAAAAGAGTACAATACTATCGAACAATGCAATACTATCGATACTATCGATAGTATCGTATTTCCCAGTCAGAAAAGTATCGATACTATCGATAGTATCGATACTATTGAATTTCTAGAAAACGATACTATCGATTGTTGTGAACTATCGATCGCATGCTAAGTATCGATATTATCGATACTGTCGATACTATCGTTTCCCAGAAATTCAATAGTGTCGATACTTTTCTGACTGGGAGATACGATACGATACTATCGATTGTATCGATAGTATTGCATTGTCCGATAGTATTGAACCCTTTTCAACTATCGATAGTTTCGATACTATCTATTCAATCAATACTATCGATTATACTATCGATAGTCTTTCTATCCGACAACTATCGATAGAATATCGATAGCCTATCGATAGTCCCACTATCGATCGGCAACACTATCTTGAGTTAAATGACATCAACACATAACAGTAAATTCATAACTGTTTCATTTACATTTTCGTTTTTAAGTGTTTAACTTCAATTATTTTAAGGATATCAAGATGGTTCTATTATTATGACTAATATAAATATAGATCTAGCAGTTAAATATGTGAAAGATATAGTAAATAATAATAAATGTGTAACTTGGTGAGAAAAGATTCTTCAAAACATAATTACAATATTAATAAAAATTAAAAAGTAATTAATAAAGATGTTTTTATTACATATATTTTTTTTTTGTTGCAGCGATCGTTTAAGCTCAATTTACTTAAGATATCCTTGTGGACACTTTAATTGCCAAAATTGTGTTACAACTGCTGAGGAATGTTTCTTGTGCCTAACACCACCATCCGTAATAAACAATTCAGTAGATAGACCTTTGTCTCAGCGCACAGAGCATATTTCAAATTTACTTACTACATTTCAAGATTTATTTAACTTGAATGGTATATTGTTTTAATAGATAATTTTTATATGGACATGTAAACATTGAATCTAGAATAATAATAATAATAATGTTTTCCTAGTTTTTAGGCGACAAAGAATCTCAGATCAATTAAAAGCAGAAAAGCAAGTATTCCCAGAATGTATTCAGGCTCCATCAAAGTACTGTAACAAAAGGAAAAGCACCCTTGATAATTTAGTAAAAGACAAAGAAAATATAATAACAATTTATCCAGGTGAAAATATTTCATTTTCAAAAGCTATAGAAATGGAAAATAAAAATGTCTATGTTAAGAAATGGCTAGATTCAAACTTGCCATCTCAAAACAAACAACGTAAAGCTTTCACTGATTTAGGAGTCAATAGAAATTTAATTAAAGATAGCTTATTAGGATCAGCTAAACATAATATTCACAACAGTAAAAGAAAAAATAATTGTAAAAGTAAAAATAATAAAACTTTACATGATGGAATTGAAAAAATGAAAGATTTACCAATAAAGAAGAAGAAACTTAAGAAACAAGCAAACCCTCAAAGTAAGTTACAGGTAGTACCAAAAAATAATAAAATTGAAAATGATGAAAGTGGAATTGTTCTTGATGAAGACATCATAGTAATAGATGAATTTCAAACTATACTAGAGGCTGAAAAAAATTTAGGTATAACTAAAAATAAGGATATCAATATAATTACTGAAACAAAACCCCAAAGTATGCTACCTCTACACAAAGTGCCATTTTATAAAAGAAGCTTATTATATGAAACTTGTTGCTTATGTAAAGAAAGTATTAACTATAAAAAAACATGTAACTTGAACCCTGTAACTATTGTCATAGATAGTAAAAACTTTGTTACTACTCTGAACATATCAGACTGTAAAGAAGATAATTATCAATATATAAATAAGCAATCTGTTGCAATACAAACTGATGACAAATATACAAATATACAAAATTTTAATACCTTTTCAAACATTAAAAGTGATAATAAACACTTTCAAGATAATGCAGATAATACAAAGTTCAAGGAAAGTGTTATAACTCCTAGTTCTCAAAGAGTAAAAGGTATTATAGTGTCAGAGTCTGAAGCTGATAGCGAAACAGATGATGAAATTGTAAATACACTTGAAACTACTGCAGATGTTCACACCACACCTTTTCAGTAAGGAATATTCATATTTTAAATTATTTATTAGAATTCTGCTTGCAGCTCCACCCATTTGCTCCTGGATCCATGCATAAGTTATGTCACACAAATTTCATGTTTTTTTAAACTTGTTTATTATAATAATCTTTTTTTGATTTACCTTAATTTTAGAGATTTTAGTCAAGTTTTGGCCCCTTTGGAACCTTTTCAACAAGAAGTTAGAAAGACAAGAAAAGTGGCTCGTGGCCCTTCTCCTCTCAGCACTGATTCGTCTGACAAAGAAAATTATGACCCAAACAGAGCAAAGAGGCAAAAATTTAATAAAAAATTTAAAAAATAAATATTTGTTATTTTTATGAACTAAGTATCTGTTTTTCGTGCCATTGGAGAGGCCTATGTCCAGCAGTGGACGAGGACAGGCTGATGATGATGATGATCTGTCTTTTAAGTATGTAGTATGTTAGTAGATATTTATGTGAAATAAATATATTTTTAATATATATTTTCATTATATTTTTTAACTTTTTATGTTACATATTTCTCTTCTTTAATTTTTTATTTATTTAAGCATTATCACTTATACTGTTTATTTATGTGTAATGATTTTGAGTTTTCTCTGCTACAAGTAGTATTGTTCTAAAATCATCACATTTCGTGTGGTAGTTTCCCGATTTTCCGAAACGATTTTTAGCCGGACTGTTTGAATTCATTTTCCATCTTAAAATTAATCTATAGCATGTTTTTAAATAATTATAACATGTTTAACTTCTTAAAGGATTGAATGTTTGATATTAATTTGTTATACGTATTTTAATTTTCGCAAAAAGAATAACAGACTCGATGAGCTCGGTACCATATAATCGAATACACCGAATATTAAGAAATTTTCTTTTTTGTATAAATTATAAGAAAATCTGCTTTACAAAGAAATATTAAGTAATAATATTGTGCATCATGTGCCTAAGTACTAAGTACATAAAAGTTGCAATTTATAGGTATTATTTTTCTGTCCTAAACACATGAAAATTGAGACGAAAAAGTAGGAAAAAAAGGTAAAAGGGATATATTTTTAAACTAGTTATATAGGAAAATTGGTTAAAAGAAACAAAACATAGGTTTGAGGTACGGTTGTATTGTCATAGAGTGCATATATCACGATCACCACCATCCGGACGAGCCACCGCTGGACCAGCCGCTGCCACCACCGCCGCCGCCGCCCAGCTTCCAGCCACCGCTTCCGCCCCCGCTTGACCACCCACCGCTGCCGCCACCGATCTTCCATCCTCCACTACCACCACCGAATCCGCCTCCATGGCCACCGCCGAAACCACCTCCTAAAAATAAATTTATTTTAGATGTCACTGTATGAAACTCAAGACGAAATTATAGAACGGAGTGTAGATTCTCTCTTATTAATTAGGATCTCTGTTCGAAATTCATATTTTACTTAACATTTGGATATCTCGATCTATTTATCTAGCAAGATTTTGACGAATTAAAATATTATTAAAATATATTATAAAATTTTAAGTCTAGTAAGTACAGCCCAGTATCGAAAATTCTGTTTGTTGACAGTTCCGGCGAGGTGAAAATGTGCCTCATCACTGAAGATCAAAACAGCAGTGCGGGGGATCTGCTGAATGTCGCGGCATAAATTTGTTCGTGTGTCTAAGTCTCTAACTGTTAATTCTTGCACTACCTGAATCTTGTATGGGTGAAATTTAAGGTCTCTATGCAGTATTCTGCGGACACTACTGAAAGATAATCCTAGTGAAGCGGCATGTTTCCGAACAGAACGCCGAGGGGATTGTTGAATTGAAGCCCGCACTCTATCCACGTTTTCCGCTGACGTTGACGTCCTAATTCGGCCTTGTGGTCTTGTTTTTAATGCTGATGATGTTGCTCTAAAATTTGATACCCAATTTCTGATTGTTGGTCCAGTGGGAATGGGATCACGTCGACCAATAGCAAAATGTAAACGGAACGCACGCTGTGTTGTGATCACGGAGCCGCCATTTTTAATAAACTCTTCAACTACGAACGCACGATGTTGTCCCGACCAAGCCATTGCTCACACTAAAACTGCATGTCATGGCGCGTCTAATGACACCATCCCCACCCTTCTACTCCTTCCCTTCTTCGTGCAACGTCCTTCCAAAACCGGAAAGTTCAATATGACTCACCCTGTACTTAACAGAAACATAATAGTTGCGAAATGATATTCAAAACATTAAGATGCATTTAATACAGGCATTATTTCGAAATCTATAATTCTGCCTTACTATGAAGTGAATGGATGACCCTCTTGTTCTGTCTTTTGACCTCTCTCTTAATGTGTTGATGCGGTGTGCGCAAATAATACCACTTTTTAAATCTTTGATGCTTAATGTCGGCTGCGTTTATCGCTTGTAGACGACGTAAATGTCGAAGTTTATTATCTATTATATTCGATGAACGAACGCAAATTGTTATTTTTTAATTGTTTTTTTTTTTAAGTTTTCCGCTATATCTTGCATAAAGCAGGGCAGGCAGAAGGGGGAACCTAGAGTTAAGATACTCCGTTCTCCATATTCCGCCGATTTTTCGAGACATTGCGTAACTTAACATGGGACTTATGCCTTGGTTTGGTTCAGAATAAAGAAATGAAAAGATTAAGAAATAATAAATCATTCGCCCAAGTGGGGATCGAACCCACAGCCATCGCGTTACAGTCGCACAGTCGGTCTTGCTTACCTACCTCAGAGTTTATACTACCTAATTTTTAGTATAATATATTTTTGGATAGTCAACACATTTTTTTTAGTGATCCACTGTGAACGGGAGTGAGACTAGGTTGAAGTACTTTTTAAATGTTTGAAAGGTTACTAGGCCGTACAATTATTAGATTTTTGACAATTACTTTTCAATTGATTAAGCAAATATAAACAGGTACATCATATACCTATCATTAAAATAAAATAAAAAGGCAGTACCAATAAACATACATCTACTTTTAGTAGAAACAAAATATGTATATCGTGTTGTCTAGTTTTTACAATGTAAATTGTATTTTACATAATGAGTTTGAATATCCTTTCTAAAGATAGGACATATTATATTAAAGCTTACCGTAACCGCCGCCGCCTCCGCCTCCGCCGCCACCAGAGGTGATGATTTTTATGATTTTAACTTCTGCAAAATAAATAATATCTATGTTTTACTATATATACGTTAAAATACGATAAGACATACATATATCATAATATTTTAGCAGTTTAGATCTTTTTAAGCTACATGGTTTCTAATACATATTATAGTAGAGTAGGTATATTGATATAATAGGTATAGGTATTATATTATAAATATGTAAATTTGTGAGGATGGATGGAGGTTTGTGTTGCAAAACCTACAGAACAGATTTAGATGAAACTTTACAATAATATAACTTATACACCAGAATAACAGAGAATTAATGTAAGTAATGATTTTGTATAACTTGTCTACAATATAACAATAGGTTTCGTGCAAAGCCACAGGTGGATCGCTAGTTAGTATTAACGTTAATTTAAAACGTAATCTAATCTTAGTGTTAACAATATTTAAATGTCACTCACGTCCACCACTTCCGCCTCCGTAGCCGCCGCCGCCTCCGTATCCACCACCGCCACCACTCGACCAGCCACTACCTCCTCCACCACTCGACCAGCCACTGCCTCCGCCACTAGACCAGCCGCTGCCTCCGCCGCCTCCGCGAGACCATCCGCCACCGCCGCCGCCTATGTAACCGGCATTTGCAGCCACTGCTAGGGCTAAAAGACAGACGAAAACCTGGAAGAAAATATAAAACATATTTTCTTATTTTGAAAATTGAAAATCTTTCACAAACTTATTTTACAGCTTTAAATAATTCAGACTTATTTAAATTTATTTTGAGTAAAAGTAGGAAATGATAACGTAAAGGTATATAAAAAAACATTTAACATCTAACATAGGTATTTTTTTAGATGTTTATCGTTTTTAGAACTTTATCAGTTTTTCCAAAAAGTAATAAACATAAAAATATATTTTTTAAATTAGGTACTATATAAACAGTAAGTGAAAAAAGTATTTTGATAGAATATAATCAACAATACGAAATAGCGTACTAGATGGTATTACCTTCATGTTGGTGGTATGCGATACGAGTATATCAGTTGAGGGGTCGGCGGTTAGTTATATATGCAGAAAAGAATCCCCACTCAGGAGTGCGGAGACCGTGAGAGGAGCTAGAGAACGGAAGCTGTTCCGCGGCCAGACGTGATGCAAGCCATTGTCCCTGCGGCTCGGGTGAACTCAGATTAGAACATCGCTGTAATTATGGAAGTAGGATTGCTGATAACCTTATTCGTTATCGAATATTCGTTTAAGTAAATGAATTAACAATCTACATTATGGCAAAGAGCTACGTTGACTTTCGCCACTCAATACACAATGCCTCCAGAATTTAGCGGATAATGAAGGACAGAGTGTCTTAACACTAGGTTCCCTCTGCCTACCTTGCTGTGTGCGGGATACAGCGTGAAGCTATGTTAAAAATAAATTTCAATAATTTGTGCATTGTCATCAGCGGTAAGTACTTACGGTACATCGCATTATTTGCAAGCTTCTATTAAAGCACATTTACGTAACGTTACATTATATTACGTAGCTGTTTGTTTATCGTCTAAGAAAAAACATTACAATATGTAGGTAGGTATCCAATGAAATGAGTAAACCTCATTCAAATTACATTGAATACCTATATTTTTTTTTAAGAATATAACTTAATTTTTTTTTTAATTGACAATGTTGTTTTGGGCCGTAACTAGATTGAATATTATATTCCTGCTCTTATGAGCAGGGCTTGGTACATGTAGGGTGAAAGTAAAAACTTCACATGTCCTGGTACCTACTACTAGGATATTTTTAACATATGATCTGAATGCGGTCTATTTGATAACTAGTTAGAGTAGGGTTAGGGGCAGTGCTCGTAGTCGGCTCCAAACGGGGATACTCATGTTATAATCTATATCGAAGAATAGTTTACCTGTGTGGCAACCTTAGAGGGACACCTATTTTTTTATCAAATGATTAGGAATAGTACTTAGTTGGACTACAACTTAGTTGTGCTTTATTGATTTAAGAGATGACCTGGATGACTCAACTTTTCTCAATAAAAGACGGCACTTGAAAAGGGATAAAATAATTGTACTACAGACATTTGGACTTAAACAGGGGTCTCTTCATCCCAGGACCGTCCTATTTTCCAGCTGGACCCATCATCAGGCATATTCGAATGATATAGTTTTTCATTGCGTAAAAACATGGATCTAATTACGTATTCAATAATTCTTATCGCCCCCGGAGCTATCGAAGTTATATCGAACCGTTGAAACTTAAGTATTGTTAAGTATAAGAATTTCCATGAATGAGAATCGATCTCAGGCGTATGTATACAATGACATATATATCAGGAAGAATACTGGGAATCATTTCCTACTATATATTTAATATGATATTATCATCTGTATATATTTTTTCAGCTTCACGCTCTATCCCGCATTTAGTAGAAAAGGCACAGGGAACCTAGTATTATTATAGACACTCTTAGTATTACAATAATGTAATAATAATTCATTCCGCCGACTAGGAATCGAACTCACAGCTGTCACGTTGTAGTTTACAGTCACACGCTCCTGTGCTACGAGGACCCCATGTAGGTATCTACATATGTAAAAATGACTTATGAAATATTAATATATGCTCTGAATTACTCAACTATGATGTTGTACCGAGTTCTGTCTAAATCGTACAATTAAGTTACATTCTAGTGTGAACGTCGCGTTCAAATGTGAATCGTTGCAAGATTAGGTAATTGCTGGCCACCAACTTTACCGGATCACGATTCATTCACGTAAGTCACTTACCAAAGCGCATCCTTTCTTAAACGTCTGTCGACACTATGAGACATTGAGTTATTTAGATAACTTATAATTTAATAAACATTATATTTGTTGTAACTTTAAACAAGTTGTTTAACTGCAGCTTGACATTTGAAGGTAAAATTAAAGGTAGGTACTAGGAACATTTTGTATACATTTCTTGTTTAATCAATATTTTTATGTTATTAAATATATATCTTATAAAGATCTCTCGAATTACGATAATGTTAACCCAAACAATGTACTTTCAAATTATGTATTGAAACCCTCATCACACCGGAAAAAATAACATAAATTGATTTATTACTACGAGTGAAAATCGAATCCACAAGCAACACCACGTATTTATTTAGGTATGCTAGTAACTATTATTAGGTACTTAATAACATACTGTATATATAAATATACCTAAAATAACTTTTATATTCAATTTTTTTTCTCTGGTGACTCTAGTGTTGAGCTTGAGTGACTCCACACTCTGCATTTCGCTATAATTCAGAGTACTGCCTGTTCATTGACGAAGCTCAAAGACTCTGATGAGTACCTACTTAAATTAAAATAATTCATTCTCCCGCATGGGAATTGAACCCCTATTTGCTGTGAGACGCTGTACAACTGCGCCACGATCCCCTAAACTTATGAATAGGTGTTATATAAATTAAGTAATACAAAAACGGAATGTTTTAATAAATATAACATAGGTAATGTTTTTTAACTTTAATTTATATCATACATTTGTTAGACTGAAGCCGTGAAAAGAAAAGCTAAAGCCTTCAGAACAGATATCAATATATTTTTTATATTTATAAAATTGCGGATTGCATCTTTCTTGTTTCGTGTGAAAAGAACATGATGACTTTCTGCAGCGTACACTCAGCAACCCTAGGTACCTGCAATTTAATGACAAGGAAATGAAAGTTACAACGTATCACCAGTACAAAGGTGATAAAAGTTCATTATCTTATTGATATAGGGTAATTTAGCTAACATTACGATTATTTTTTAATATTTCTTTTGTACTTACTCGTGCATTTTTGTTATTGTAATTTCACATATATACGTACACTGTGGGTATATTCAAATAATTATTAATTAACTATTTTCTTCAGTCATAAGTAAGCTAAATTGACAGGGGCCAGGCGTGGCGCAGGTACACAAAGTGTGACTGTAAGCGCGATGGTTGTGGGATTGATCTCCACTCGAGGGAATGAATTATTATTTATAATAATAATAATAATAAATCTTTATTTTGGACATCCGTTAGTAATTGATATTATTTATTATTTATAATTTTGTTTGTATTAACATGGATATTATTCCAGTGCCTCCATAGTGGGCCCTCCATTTTACATGCCAATGTGCTGAGGAGAGTGTTAGTGCTGCTCGTGATTCTACCTATTATAGAAGCGACCCTCTTCCGACTGATTGCGTAAAAATCATCAACACCTGCCTCTGCAAACATCGTTGACGCACTGCAATGACGAGGCCTCCCTAGCACCGCCCTCAGCACATTGTTGTACTGGACACGCAGAGCGTTGTAGCTGCGCCGCGTAAAGTTAAACCACAGGCTGCAAGTGTAAAAAGATTGGCAGTAGGCTCGAAATAGGGCCAACTTTACTTGTAATGTACAATGTGTGAATCTACGTGCTAACATGTTTCCTCTAACTGACAACGCCCTGCGCTCCCGCTCCATATCATTATCGTCAATCAGGCGTTCGGTTACAATGTGGCCGAGGTATTTGTACTCAGGTACTTGTATAAGCGGAACACCGTTTAATTCGAAATTTGGCTTATAATTAGTATTTTTGATATTTCCTCTAAACAAAAGAAAGACGCTCTTTTTACTATTGTACCTGAGCCCATTCACCTCCGCCCATTCTTCACAAATTTTCAGTAATCTTTTAAGCCCACTGACTGACGGACTCAATAAAACCATATCATCTGCATAACTTATATTGTTCATGGAAATGCCATCGACTGAACACCCTACTCCAGCTCTGTTCAGTTTCTCAATTAGTGGGTCTATGTACAAATTAAATAGCCTAGGTGATGTAAGGCCCCCCTGTCTTACCCCACACTTCAATTTGTACGGGTCACTAAACGCATTACCCCACTTAACTATATTTGTCTGATTATTATACCAATATTGAAATAGGTCAATTAAGTGAGGATTTAGACTAGAGCGTGATTTCAACTTCTTCCACAGTATCTCATATGACACGAGGTCGAAAGCTTTAGACAGGTCCAAAAAACAGGCAAACACTGGCGTTTTCCGCTCAGTATAGTACAGAACTGTCTGCTTGAGGCACAATATCGCACTTTCAGTTGAAAGTTTAGGCCTAAAACCAAATTGTGCATCGTGTAATTCAAGTGTTTTATTTAAACGAGCATCAAGCAGACCGTCCAGCACCTTAGCAGTGATTGTGGCCAAAGATATCGGCCTGTAATTCGCCCTGTCTGCCGCGTCACCTGTTCTATTTTTCATAATAGATACTACAACTGTCCGTAACATATCATCTGGGAGATATCTATGTCTACAGCAGAGATTATACAATAACTTGAGGACACTGGGGAGATGTACACCAGCGTACCTCAAATGCTCTATACTCAAGCCATCGTGACCTGGTGATTTTCCCCTTTTAGTACCCTGCAATACTTTATTAATCTCATTAAGAGTAAAAATAAACAAGTCTTTATCACTGTTCACGATGTCTTTAGGGTCACTCTTACATAAGACATTATTTGGTTTTATTGCAAATTCATTCCTAAACATATTCGCTATATTTTTAAAGCCACTAACACCCCCCACCTCCACGGCCCGACTCGGCCGTGCATTCAGTCTATTAGTAAACCGCCAAAATTTACCGAAGTTCTTAGTTTGATATGCTGTTGCCAGTATATCCATTTTAATTTTTTGTTCTTTATCCTGACACCATTTAAGTTTATTTTTAAAGGCCTTACGCGCGTTTTGCATTTTTTCATAAAACATTCCATAGGTTGGTTTTCCCGCCCATACCCAAGACTGAAAGCATTGCCGAGCCGCTACATGAAATGGCCTTACATGTTTATTCCACCCTGTAACATATTTTTTTTTATTGCTTGAAACTTTTTTGTAACTGGCTATAGCTGCCTCCTGCAATATACTAATTATATCTCTATATAATTTATCAATCACTATGTTATGGTGAGAATCATTACAAATATTATCACAACATTCCCTCATTTCTTCCGGTAATTCTATTAACCTTAATTTCTTATTACATAGTTCTGTAAAAAGTTTAATCTGATTGTTATCCCTATGACCCCATATTATTTTATTATTTTCTGCCTTTAACTGCAAAGACTTATTCAACAAAGTTGGTATTTTTAAACTACAAATAACCTCCAAAGGGTAATGATCAGACCATGATACCTCGTTCAAAATATTAATACTTTTAATATAATTTTTAGCAAACTTAGTGACAAGGCAGTGGTCTAGCCAACGCGATGACCCGTTAATATCACTAGTATAGGTATAAGTGTTGGGATTACTACTTGATAACATATCATAATCCACACAATGCCAATATTGCTCCTTACAAAAATGCGTTAATTCGTTAAAAAATAATTCGTTGGGATGGGCATTAAAATCACCTAACATAAAAACTATATTAACACTACAGAACTTAACACTACACTTTATTTATGTATTAACACTACACTTTATTTATTTATTAATTTCGTCCCTCTGGCCACGAAAAATTCGGCGAAAATGAGGGAAACCTACCGCCTACACTGATGTGTGTGGGATACAGCGAGAAGCTGATTATTTGATTGATTTTCATTTTTTCAAAATAATTATTAATAAAAGTAATACTTATTGTGTTAATTATTAATCGGTTTCAGTAATTAAACTAAGCTAAATACGTTTGTGAGCTTTATAGAAGTTCTTCGGATTTGAACGCAAGGGAACGGTGATGATTGTTTATTATGCGTAGAAGGTTATGACGGCAAGTAAACACTAATTACAAGTTACTAGTTAAAAAAAACTGGTTTCATGCAAGGTTGCGATGGCATTTGCTCTTATTTTTTAAGTATTAGGTTGTTGTTAGTTATTTTTTGGGCCTTTGATTTTTCATCTGAAAGTGCTCATAAAGCTAGAATAATATTTCTTAGGGTTTTATATTCATATCTCTCAAGAATTTGCTGGGCTGCTTTGGTTTCACATTAGACCTCCGTTTTTTTGTCTACAGAAAACGCTCATCACGTTGACCAACTTTTGCTAAGATGCTATATTAATATATCTTATAGATTAGACGGGCTACTAGGATACCCATTAGGTATTTAAACCTTCAAAATAAATTATAGCCTACATCTTGCTGAATATTAGAGCTAGAATAGAGCTATAAAATAAACATAGTTTCATTAAAATCCTTACGATGCTGTCGTCGCGTAGTGGTCACAGAATGTGACTTTTGCAGTCATCTCAACAGTTGTGGGTTCGATTCCTATACCGAGAAGTGTGAGAAAGAATTTCAAATTCAAGGAAAAGTAATTAATCGATTTCTGCAAATCAACGTAGAAAATCGACTATTCAAAATTTATTCTACTGTTTTAAATTTAGCTTACCTCGTTTAACAAACAGTTAAAGTTAGACAAATATTACGTCCGGATCTGCTAAGGATGTTGCAAAATTCATATATCTAATATTGCTATGTTCATAAATATTCAAGTAGATGACTATCATGATGTATGTTGTAAAATGATTAATTTTATTTACTTGTTAGCCACTTGCCTCGGTCTTGATTGTATTTACTTTGTGTCTAGGATTCTGTACCTCAAAAGAAAAAAACCAGGACCTTTATGGGACCTCTTTGCTGTCCATCTTTGTATGTCTATCTGTCCGTCTCTCAAGATTACTTGGAGGTAGCGAGTTGTAATTAATATTAAATATTAATAAAGAACAATAAAGCTACTAAATCATCACAATCAAAATATTGAAATTTGCCTTGTAATCAAGACCTATATGGTATTTCCCGTGAACCTAAAGTTACTTATATCATCGAAAAAATCATTTCAAGCAAGCATGCATACAGCCGCAAACATAAGTCTGTCAACTTTTATAAGTTACATTCCCGTTGACCTACAATCGAATGAAAATGAAATTGGTAAGCCCTCGGTGGGAGCTGACTAAAATTCCGACTTGCACTTGACCATTTTTTAAAATAACGAAAAAATATATTTTTTTTACATTATTTATTACTATAATATAAATGTGTCTCTAGTATATCAGTAGGTAGACTATATGCAAAAAATGTACGAGTTATTGTAAGTTAGGTAGGTACTTAGGTTATCAAACTATTGCGTTGCTATTTTATTTCGTGAGAACATTTGTTTTCTTAGATCAAGACTTAGATATATATATGTATTGTATGACTTAGTCATTAAAAATATACCTAAACAGCAGGTAAAAGACAAATTTAATGATCCATAATTCAATGTTTGTGAGGATGGATGTTTGTTCTACTTTCACGCAAAAACTACTTAACGGATTTCAATGAAACTTTACAGTAGTATAGTCTATGCATCAGAAAAACACAGGCTAAAATGTTGATTTGAAAATTTTGTATCATTTGGCTATAATATAAAAAGTTCAAGAGGACGAATCCGCGCGTGGGTCGCTAGTAAATAATAAAAAGTCTAGGAGTAATAAGTACCTAATATCTTTCATATTGATACCTCCATTCGCAAATCAGATAACTCCATCTGCGTCGATTTCACAAGATACGCTGAAAACGTTATGGTATTTTTACATAGGTACCTAATAAATGTTCTGTAAAAAACAGCATAACCTTTTCGGATAATGCAGAAATAGCTCATAAAGCACATGCAATCTGCTATCGACGATATGCTCTCATAGATCCCCTCCGCTAGACAAGCGCATGCCAGTTGGCTTGGATCACGTACCACTGCAACACGAACAACTTCACCGACCATTTCGTGTCATGCTCAATGCCTACAGTTAAGTTCAGCCAAAAAGCTGTTAGGCGAACTCTGTCTTCTTTGGACATCCATAAGTCGAGCGGGCCATATAACATCTGTCCTTTTGCGATTCGTCCATGATCTCCTGAGTTGACACCGGTACTCCGACCGGGCAAGTCTTTTCGGTAAATGACTGAGGCATCCCTCCGGAATGTTTCCTTATGGGGTGAAAGGAACTTGATTCAATTCAACCCCCAGAAGACACAAGTTTGCACGTCAACCACAAAAAGACGGCGAACACTTACCGCTAGGAGCTGCACTCGTTTGTCTTGTCCTTTCTGTCTTGATGTTCTCTTTGCCTGCTACTTGCTGCAAGTTTCAATTACAATACATGGCATATGGCAGTAGCCACTAGTTACATAATCAATACTCACATTACATAAATGTAATGAAATAATATAATACTATTAACTTAATTATAAGGCAACTGCATTAAACCACACATCACATTTATTGTTTGCTTTATGCATATAAATTGATATGATGTACCTACATAGGTATATGTAAGTTTCACTTGTAATGGTAACTGATGTTATAACAGATAGCTTTATCATCTGTGCCTACCATATTTGTTTTAATGGGACCAAATAATGACAACGTCCTCTCAAGATGATACAGGATTAACAATCGTTTCGTTTATGTACGTTTATGACCCTATTCACATAAAAACAATCTCTTTCGCATATATTTTTTGCGGTAGGCACACTTAATTAAAAATATTTATTATTAAATATATATTTGTTTCTTAGACGAAAATATTAGGACGACACATTGTGTAATTGACCTAGACCTAGACACTGTACAGTACAATCTTAAAACTTGGTATTTGGTAAGTATATTTATTTTTTATTTAATTCCATTTAAAATTAATAAAATATAATATTACGTAGCTATGTGTACTAGGACAAAGTTTTAAAAATCATATCGATCGTTATAAACTTTTATTTCCCTTTTAACTTTAAGCGTGATCTGGTTAGAGCTATTATTCCTCGCTATAAAAATTTTAGTAGTCAACTAAGAAATTAAATTTAGCCTCAACTTATATGTGAAATTTATTAGAGACTCATAAAAAGATTAATTTTCAAGGAAAGGTGAAACTTTAAGTTTTATTAAGACGGAATGACACCAGGAAGTTCCTGGCAGAAACTGAATATAGTACAGTTACCCCTTAAAATAAAAAACCGGAAAAGCATGAGTCTAGCTCGCCCACCGAGAGTCCTTGTCTTTTTTATAAAACTATCTTTTTTTACTTACAAAAAAGAATATAAAAAAAAGAAAAAAATCCACTTGGATTTTTTCAGGAAATCAAGGCACTATAGATCTGAGTATATAGTTTGAAGTTCAATTCGATATTTCCAAGCGGACAGACGACGGACAGCAAAGTGATCTTGATCTTAAGGGTTCCTTTTTTTCTTAAAAGGTACGAAACCCTTAAAAATTGAGATTTTTTTAACAAATCGAATAAATTAAGAAATATTGATTCGTACAGTAGATACACTACTCATAACTCTCATAAAAATGAAAATGTGCCAGCTCTATGACGATTCATAAGCTCGCTTGCACTATTACCACCTTGAGTTAGTAACATGAATATTCAATTTGATCAACTAGTGACGGGATTACATACAAAGCGCAAATTATTTCAAGATTATAATTTCAAGATGTGATTGGGCTACCGACAATGAGCGAGGAGCGCGCCCTGAATATTTACTGCGAATGTGACTAAGAGTGACCAAGAGGCACAGGTCATGGATAGATTTTAGATAAATAATTAAGCTGAGCTTCAAATTATTGCGAAATATATTTATTTACCGTGTAAATGTGAACTCCGCTTAGTTGGATTTCGTAAATATTGATTTACTTAGACTTCAAGTCAATATCTATCTCGAATTACAACATAACAAAAATAGGTAAATACATTGTAGGTATATCTCTTAATCCTATTATCGTATCCTCGTATACCTACCTGGGATGCCGTGGCCGTACCGTACGTGGCGCACGGGCACAAGGGTGTGACTGTATCGCGACTCTTGTGAGTTCGATTCCGTTCGAATGAATTATTATTTACTAACCTACCAGAGCCGCTTGAACTATAAGAATATTTATTCAATATGTTTATTTTCGTCTTAGTATCCTAATAGCAAAATTAATAGATTTAACAGTCGCGAATTATAATTAACAGTCGACACCTATAAAATTCTTCAACCAGTTAAATCTTTACAAGGAACCCCGTAAAATTTAAAGGGGGCCCTTGTATTTTATTGTATCCTATGGAACTGTAGGTCTTAATTTTTTCTTTTTCGTTTTATGTAGTCGGGGTTTTTGTTTCTTCAGAGTCAGTCAGAGATCAAAGCTGTGACCTTCGTGGTAATTGGAAATGTATAACGAATTCATCAAAAGCCGTAAGGACGACTACCTCAACTATGGTTAAAAATCAAACTGTTATTAAGATTAGACCATCTCAAAATAATTGCCACATTGAGAAATATATTCATGGGCTCACGGTCACGGGTCAAGTGAAATAAATAAAAATACCGCTCAGGCAAATTAATTCTGATATGAGCTAATGTAAAATTAAAACAAAAAATATGTTTCTATATAATATTTAAATTAAATGAGTTCATTACTGAATCTTTAATCAAAATAATATTATGTCTCAGTAAAGGGGAGAGGATAAAAACAATTTACAAATATGAAATTATAATATATTATTTCAGGTTCACTCTTTATCCCGCATACAGCAGGGTAGGCAGAGGGAACCTAGTCTTAAGACACTCCGTTCCCCACTTCCCACCGAATTTTTCGCGACATTGCGTGTTGAGTGGTGGAACTCAACTCCGCGATTTGCCTTGACACGAGAGCTACGAAATGAAAATATTAAATATTTAATTTCCTCGAGTGGGAATTGAACCCACAACCTGTTGCGTTTACAGTCACACTTTGTGCCCCTGAGCCACCGGCCACAAAATTTGTTAATAATAAAGTAAATATATGTAGATCTGGCTTGAAAATTGGTAATAATTAAATATATAAGTACTCTACTTCTTGCCTACTTCTTAGAAAAATACTTAATTTTAGAAAAGATATGGCTAAACAGTACAAAAAGAGTAGTAGTAGTAGTACGCTTGTAATATAAATAATTTAAATAATTAATTTAAATTATTTATATTACAAGCGTAATAAAAAATAGGATGAAAAATAACAAAAATAAGATAACTTTCTCGAAGTTCATTAAATTTATGTATGTATAAGTAAATTTTAAAATATGTATATAACTTGTCATCTACATATACCTTTCTCTATTATTTTTACGACGAAGCCTTTAATATTTGTAAAATAAAAATAGAAGTTGATAGGATACTATAACGTATACTTAATGTAGCTTTGAGTAACGCTATTATTTTCAGGCTGCTCGAAATCATTTGGTCCAGACTGATGTTGCAAGTTACAAAGCAGTTATCTTGATGCGGGGAAAGGATTGTCGACCCACTTGTTACAGCAATGGATATCGTATTATATTGCGTTAATTCCATACGAAACGTTCTCATTTCGCCTAGTTATTATTGCTCAAATTTTAATAACAACACGATAATATCTAATGTCAGAAAAGAAAACATTAATAATCATCATAATATAAAACAAAATCATGCAGGGCTTAAATCCTATTGAATACCTAACTGAATTATAAATGTACCTATGTAAAGAATATATGTGTATTACAGAAGAAGCTTATGAAAACTTTATTCTTAAAATAAATTATTATAGATTTACTATATTATTTATTCTACAGGGTGGAAGAGGCAGCGCTTCTTTTATTGAAACTGCGTATAGGGTAATATATTTCAAACCCACACCTAAGAAATGAATCAAGGTACCTCAACAGTTTCGACGTAGGATTTTTTTTACATTTCACGATTTTTATCCATACCTGTATTTCGTGTTCGTGTCGTGTTCGTGCGACGTTTCCGATTTGACAGGTAAGTGTGTGCGTGCCTATGTTATACTTTACAAATGACGTTTTATTTTAAAACGATAATTTTATTATTTATTTTGTTTGAAAAAATAACTTTTTCATTTTTGGGAATTATTTTTTTTCCGAATTATATTAGGCTTTTATAGAGTAGTTAAAACTGTGGTTTCATTTAAAGTGGTGCTGACAATTCCACCCTGTATATAGGTATAAATAAACAACAAATTATTCATAAAAGAATATAAAAAAAACTTTAAAATCCAACACCATAATAGAGTAACATATTTATATAAAAAAATAAAAAACAATCATACTATCAACACTTTATTTAAACATCTACATTAAAATTTTACTAATCTTTATAAATATTCGCTGTTTTTAAATTTATCTTTTCTTTTTCTTTTCAACACGACTACCTCCCATATCTTCCAATTGTTGCTTGAGGTCGATTAACTCGTTATCAGGCACATAGCGTATTTCTTCATGTTCAATAGTATGTTCGTGTACGTTGAGAGTACATCCTTCAGGGAGTAATGAACGGCAAACTCGTAGTAAAGTACCTAGAGCCCACGCAGGAACATCTACTACCTAATGTAAAAAAAAAACTGATTAGTTTCTTTTTTTTTAATATGTTTTATATTTAGAAGACCAAGCTAAATTGAATTTTGAAAAAGAAGTTAATATTATAATGAATTAGTATCCCACTCGTAGCTTTACCCGCATACCACCTATATCTCTATGCTGCATTTGCCAACAAACTCTATATAACTTTCACTCATAAGTTTTTACGTCTTTATCAAATTTATATAAAAATTCTCTGCTTTCCCTAATTTTACACTACTTTTTATTATACATATATATATTTAAAACTATTTTTTTTACAAGACAAATGAGAAAAGTTCATTCTCCCAATGAAACCTACAACTACTTACAATGTGACAGTTGTCATTCTTATAAGCACATATGGCTATAAAACAATAGTAATAGTAATAAGTACATTATTAAAAAGATTATACCTGAACATTTCTTTCATAAATATTTAGGAAATATTCGGCATCAACTGCTGTACTTCCTGGTTTAAATTTTTGCACTTTTAACTGTTGTGCTGGTGTGGCCCAGCTGCAAATATAAATACAGATTTTTCTATTTCTTTTTTTAGCTTCAATCTATATTCCACATATAGCAATGTTGGCTGTGGCCTGCATATTTATATTGTTAATTTCCCTGAGTGGGAATCAAACCCACAAGCATAATGAATATAATCACAATTTTGTATAAAGTGTTTGGGATATTGTATATACTGACCATTCTTCTACTTCAACTCCCATGATTTCAGCATATCTGTGAATTTCTTTCTGGCAAGATTCCAGCAATGCAAAATCATATCCTTTTAATTGTAGATTTAAACAATCATATATAGGCTCATCAGGCTGCATGCTCTAAATAATAAAATAATATAATATATAATAATAAAATAAGTTTTAATAAATTAAGACCTACACTGCAAAATCATTATTCTCAATAATTTATGCTGGTTTTTATTTATTTTTAACTGCATATTTTGTCCATTCTAAATAGTATAATCAGTATTTTTTCTAGGGTTTGACAAAATATACATAAATTGTTTTATAATTGTCGTCACCAACTAAAACAAGTTGTGTTCATATGTAGAGTACTTACATATATAGTTATTTATTTATTTAAAAATACAATAGGGTAAAGAGTTATTACACAGTAACAATAATTACAATGTAAACTTACAATTAAATAATCTGGTTCATATAAGTCACTTTTATATCTTTTCTCTTGTCGTATTCCAGAAATCGAAAGAGGAATACTATAAGATGATTTAAGAAAACGATGGAATTTAGCCTGAAATTCAACATTAAATTTAATATACTTATGTTATACTCCATACTAACACATTATTTGGAATACATACCAAATTAATAACTTTTGACGAAAACATTTTTCGATGGCGAAAAATTTGTATGAAATATTAAGAAGTATTGATATTTAATATATTACGATTGTTATGAGCAGTTTTAAATAATCATAAAATTTACATACTTTACATACTATATTTTTAAGTATATAAATATATATTCAATATATTTATCAAACCTCAGAATATATTAATAATAGTTATTATTTTTATATTTTAGTTAGACGCCAAAATATAACCAAAAAATAAAATCTTCCTAAATTTTTAAAACAAAAAGTTGTCAGTTTTCTGACAGTTAAAATCAAGGAACATGTTAATATGTAATGTCATACTGACATTGTCTGTCAATTTTAAACTCGAGGAACATTACACTCTACAGATTATATTATATGGTGAACTAGTATATTATGTTTCTTGATAGAGAAACTGAAATAAAATGCACAAAATTTTGATATTGAGAACTATTTGATTGTGCGAACCAAACTCGCGCATGTACAGTCGCGTGCATTATATACAATATACGATCTTCGGCCGCACTTTGTGTTACTGTGACACTTAGTACGGTTCTTTGATTATGACGTTCCGAACGTGCCAGTCAAGCTTAACGTCACTTCGTGTCACGATGCAGAAAAATAAATAAAATTAGGTTTCAGAAGTGAAATATGAAAATAAAACTATACAACACTAATGTTACAAATACAATCTTATTTATTAAAAATCTAAATAACTATAAAATGAAGTATAAATAACTAGAAACTTATATAAAACACCAACAACATTCGAAAACACATATAGGTATTTACTCAGTGTTAATTATAGCAGCTCTTTTAACCAATTCACATTATTTATTAATTAAAACATTTAAATTACTTTATAACTTGCTAATAATGATCTATTAACAACCTAGTAACAAATCACATTGACTACCACACGTGTAACCTCAAGTATATGAGGGGCAAATATGTCTTCCCGCTAAATTTAGTAACTTAATATAATTTAATTATAACAAATGAAAAGAGCGGGCTTTTTAATATTGACAGTGACATTGACATATTGCAGTACTATATTTGACAGTTGACATTTGTAGCACAGAAGTCTCCTAACTATAATATTACACAGTAGATGAATGCAGTTAAAGAAAAGATCCAGGTAAAATTGCCTCCACCTATAACAAAGACAATTAAAAGCAATATAATATACTACATACATAATATAGGTGAGACTGTAACGCGACGGTTGTGGGTTCGATCCCCACTCGAGGAAATGAATATATTTATTAACGTTTATATTTCCATTTCTTCGCTCTGGTGTCGAGGCAAAGGCGTTGAGTTCTGCTACTCAACACGCAATGCCAACTCAACTCCAGAATTCGGCAGAAAGTGGGGAACGGAGTGTCTTAATTTTAGGTGTGAAGTGCGTGAAGCTGATTTATTTATTATTTTGTTCGATACTAATCGCAGTATCGATATTTTCTATTCGATACCGTGTCCCTAGAGTATCATGTGACTTGTAAAAATAATATTGCCATATAATTGATTTTAATCAGTGTTAGGTACTGCTAATATAAGCGTATTTCTTTAAATTTTTTTTATAAAGAGTTATTAAAATGCGGTATACCGTATACGGCACCTTTGTTACACATAAAAATCATTAACGATTAAGCTTTTATGTTTAGTGTGGCATACTTAGCTATACTTAACCTAAAGGCTATATTCTTTGATATACTATCTAAAACACGTCAAAAATGATATATTGCGGAAGGCCTAAAATATTTTTTTATTAAACATATTTTTAAAAATATCTTTATACTTTTTTCTAATGCCTATAAGATTATATGTTCCAACGTATCTTAAATTTACTTTAAAACAACTTTATATTGTTTAATTTATGCACCATGTTGTTAACAATAAAACATTCGGTATGGTAGGTATAAAAAGCATTGACCCGCTCATATATTTTAAAATTATAATAAATAAATGAATCCCTATATGTATGACGCACCTAGCAGGGTACGCAGAGGGAACCTTGAGGGAATAACCAGAGCGAAGAAACGAAAATATAAATTTTAATAAATATTTCATTTCCTTGAGTGGGGATCGAACCGATAACCAGTCACGTTTACAGTCGCACTTTGTGCCACTGCGCCACGACTACCCTCAAAATATATTAAAATTAATTTATAAAAAATTAAAAACAAAATAGATAATTTTAAAATATATTTTTTATTTACTTTCATTGAATGTTATTCATCTGTATTCTGTGCCTTTAATGTCAAAGCGTCAAATGAAAAGGTTATAGAATAGTAAGAATTCGGAAATTGTAAAATTTTAAGTTGATGTTAGTGCTTGGTTTTTGTCGGCATTGTAATAAATGGTGAAACTTTAACTTTTTATTTATTCTATAAGTATGTCGACGGGTAGTACACCCTTCCCTAAATGGCAGTTAGCCATAATTTTAGGAGCTCCTTTGGCTATTGGTTTAGGTTACCTTTATCTAAGAAATAGACTAGAAGATCCGGAAAAGAAGAAAGTAGCTGAATTGAAGGCTAAGACGACTATTTCTTTAGATAATGAAGATAACGCGAAAGCCGCCGAAAGCGCTATTGATCGAGCGATGAAATTAAAAGGAGCCGGAAACCGAGCTTTTCATGATGGTGAATATGATAAAGCTATTTCCCTGTATAATGAAGCAATTGAAGCATGCCCACCTGATCGTCCTATTGATTTAGCTACGTTTTACCAGAATCGGTCAGCGTGCTATGAGAAGCGTGAAATGTGGGAACAAGTTAAGGAGGATTGCACATTTGCTCTTAAACTTAATGAAAAATATGTTAAAGCATTTCTGAGACGATCTCGAGCCGCTGAAAAAAGTGGTGATCTTGTTTTAGCTCTAGAAGATGTAACTTCTGCTTGTATTTTAGAAAGATTCCAAGTTCAGAGTTCATTAGTTAATGCTGATCGCATTCTTAAAGCCCTTGGTAGGCAACATGCAAGGGAGGCACTTGCAATGAGACAACCTGTAATGCCATCTAAACATTTTATTAAAACATACTTCTCAGCCTTTTCTGAAGATCCCATTAACAAAATTGAAATTGAAAAAGATTCTGAGAATAGTTTCATGAAGGCCAAGCAAGCACTAGATGCTCAAGATTATGATTCAGTTGTGAAATTCTGTACAGAAGAGTTAGATACAGATGGTAAATATAAGTATGAAGCATTGCTATTAAGAGCAACTTTTTATCTTTTGCTTGGTAGACATGAAGATGCTCAGATTGATCTTGGTAAAGTTATAGACAGTGAAGCACCAGCTAAAGTGAGAGTGAATGCTTTAATTAAACGTGCATCACTTTACACTCAATTAGAAAACACTGAATGTTGCCTGGAAGATTTTGCAAATGCTGCAAACTTAGATGCTAGTAACTCTGACATTTATCATCATCGGGGCCAAGTGTATTTGCTATTAGAACGTATGGATGAGGCAACAGCTGAATTTGCAAAAGCTGTCGAACTTAATCCGGACTTCTCAATTGCTTATATTCAGAAATGCTATGCTGACTATAGACATGCCCAGTTGCATAAAAACATTGGAGCTTTAACTCAAGTCCGTGCTGATTTCGAGAAAGCCTTGGAGCGTTTCCCAAGATGTGCAGAGGTTTACATATTATATGCTCAAGTCTTGTCAGATCAGCAGGAGTGGGGTCGTGCTGAAGCATTATTTGAATCAGCATTGGCTGTAGATCCTAATAATGCAACATTATATGTCCACAAAGGTCTTGTACAATTGCAGAAGAGCACAGATTTTGATAAAGCTGTCAAATTAATTAATAAAGCCATTGAAATTGACGATAAATGTGACTTTGCTTATGAGACACTAGGAACGATTGAAGTCCAAAGGTAAGAAATAATAGATATTTTAGCTGCAAACATTGATGTAACAGGGTAAGCAGAAAGAACAAAATATTAAGACACTTCATTCATCACTTTCCACTCAGTTTTGAGATACTGCACTTTGAGTACTTAATTTTGGTATCAGAGCAAGGAATTAGAAATAAATCATTCGCCAAGTGTGGATTGAATCCACAATTTATAGTTTAACCTGTCAAATAGACATATAATACAATTATATGTCATGGTTTATGTGGATGGCTGAGCCTTGTGATTTTATAATTTTGATATCTTTATAAGATAAAGGTTATCATTTCATATTTTAATTTTATCTACTATGACTAAAGTTATCTTGGACTTACTGTTTTCAAAAATATGTTTGATATTGTAAAATTTTGTTTGAATTTATCCATGTATCCATGTATAATATGTCATATTATTATGTAACATGTGAATACATACATTGATTGACATTATTTGCTATAAACATCTGTACTGAAACTGATAAAATTTTATTTAACTTAAAACTTCAAATCGAAAAACATTTTTGGAAAACAAATATTTGAATGTAGCAGGAATCATGTAGCTCATATTTCTTGGAAACCATAAAATATTTTCTAGCCTTAATGTAGAATAACATGAAAATGATTGGCAAATTGAGGCAATTGTTAGTTAGATTCCTACTAGGAAGAATGAATCTCTTTTACTACTTTCTATTATATTTATATATATGAATATTGTATTTTTTCAGAGGAAATCTAAGGAGATCACTAGAGCTTTTTGAAAAGGCAATTGCACTGGCGAAGACGGAACAAGAAATGACACACTTGTTCTCCTTAAAAGATGCTGCGGCTGCACAGTTGAAAGTTTCAGAACGTTGGGGGCTGGACTGGACCGTTAGTTAGATTATATCTAGGTCTTACATAAAATTCAGAACGAGAACAAAATCCAATATGATTTGGATACATGTAAGCAAATCAAGTTAGAACATTTTACATTTTGATATCATTTCATTTAAAAAGATATATTACTTATGTGAATCATATAAAAGCAAATAAAGCTATTCAGATATCAATATTTGGAAAATTAAATAAAATATATTTGCGTAATAATTCCTGTCACATTTGAACAAAAATGATTAGAATATTACTAACCATGTAGTACATAATAGAAAATAAAATAACCACTTATGCAAAAATATCTAATAAATTATTGAGTATGGCTGTTCACTTTTAAAAAGAAAAATAGATATTGCTGAATCTGTTTCTATATGATTCAATATATTGTTTTTTGATCTAACAATAAAGCTTACTACATAAAATTTTAAATACTTTGATTTTTTTTACTTTTAGGACAATAAAATGGTTTGTATCATTTCTATATTGGAGTAAGTCTCGTTGTGATAAAATTGTGTTGTAATGCTGTAAAAGCTAAGCCGCCGCTAACTCGTTGCTTTGACCCTCGCTGAACATAGATTAATATAAACAATTTATTTGCAAAATTAATTTATATATAGAAAATTTAGGTGTTTTGTGTACATATGTATGTTTGTACGTAGTACCAGTCTTTTAATATATATTAATGTATCAGGTAAATAAAATATCGAAAATAAATTATGTCAAACAAGAAATTGTTACATGTACATATTAATTCTAATTTGATCCTATTAATTTTATTTCATTTTTAATGACATTAAACATTTTATGTAGGACAGATAAGATGTTAGCATATAGAAGATATTCATTCTTTGAAATTGTTATTAAGTATTTTATATTGAATAAATTGAATCTTTTAAATATTAGATATTCTTTTTCTCTAATTTAATTGCACCTATCGATTGTAATGCACTAAAAGTAATAAGTAAATAATAAATTCATAAAAAAATATGCATAGGTTGTGCTTCATATTGAAGTCTTGATCGTTTTGTTTATACTTGTTAATGCTTGGGAAATTGAGTCTGTATTTTGTTTGAAGTAAAAATTCATTGTGTTAATATTAAAGTTTTATGCCTGTATTTTGGAATTGTATGTAAAAAATTGTTTAATAAAATTTATTGTAACTTAGTACATAATTAACATAATAAATGTGTAATATTGTGTGTAGTTGCATCAGTTGTACTTAATTATTTTGAATTACTCATGCATTAAACACTGCCAACTCTTGCTGTACTAAACATATGAAAAGTTTGTATTAACATTTTTTTTACATTCATAATTTTTTTTATGTGACATTCTAATGATGAGGACTAACATAATATGTTCATATGTTTTCATTTTAGTTGGTTAAAAAAATATCAAGTCAATTTTGTTTTGTTTTAAAACTACAATATTGTTTTCAAATGTATGATTATTTTTTATGTTAATTTCTTTATATATATATATATTACATTGTAATATAAATAATACCAGACATGTATATTCTTATTAGTTAGACCAGGACAAAATTTCCATAAGGAAAGTTAGTCCATTTTAAACTTTTTTTTTACTTATTGCTTAAATTTTGCGGTTAGCAGGAGGACAATCAAGTATAATTGCTATTTAAAAATATATACATTATATAAGTATATATTGTACACTATAATTTAAATATTAGTTTTTCAACTGTATACATTGTTAAATACATATGTGCATTGTTAGAAAAGGAATTGTTTCGTCGTCGGCATTTAGTTGTTGGGTCCAATATAGAGAAAAAATACTTGTCTGGACTCATTTAACATGAGTACTAACTAGGCTATAGATCTCGAAGCTGCAGTTGATTTTGTTTCCTTTACTCTGTAGTTTAGCATTACAGCGTTGGGTTGAGCTTAGCGGCGATGTGTTTGCACACTTTAGGTGCATCCAGAAGCTTTGTGCTCTATAATTGACATTTAAATATATATTTATTATTATTGTTTTTATTTTGTTTTTCTATTCATTAAAATATTATTGAAAGTTTAATAGTTGCCATATATTAATACACATTATAGTGTATTGAGCGTTGCATAGAAACAAGTTTTGGATGCACCTTCAAATTATCAATTAGATTTGTGAATTAGAATTAGATTGAAGAAAATGGTTCTACTAAAATTGTTACCTCACCGATAGTGAATAGTTATCGATTAACGAAAACTTCAAAATATAATCCAAAAAAAAGTTTTGTTTATTATTATTGTGCTTATCACACTACGATATTTCGTATTCTCTAAATTCGACATTCCTCCTTCACATATTGACAAAAACAAAAAAAATATCCCAATACTTGTCAGTTATCCACATTCTCTCCTATCCATTTTTATAATTATAATTATTTTTATTTACATACTAAAAGGTCATCACGATCCCGGGGAACAGCGTATGACTGTTAAGGCGGTGGCCGTGAATGGGAATCCCGCTCGGGGAACTAATTATTTTCATTTTAACACTTAGCAATTGTGTCACTTTCACAAACTTAATGGAGATTTGCTTAAAAAAAACTGTAATCTGGAGTAAATATTTATATATTTTGTTACCATAACAGAAAAATATGGCTCGTCGCACATATTTAAAAAAAATTAACTTGTTTTGACTTTCCCCATTTTCCTGTAAATCTTAGTGGCCATGACTTTATATTTAGTATTATTTTATGTTTATTTATTACTTATTCATAAAAGTTGCCAACTATTGTGCTATAATGGAACTCTAAATAATAATTTATATGAAGAAGATCTGCTGCAGACAATAGAGTTATTTCATTCAAATACGAAACGTATGGCAAGGTTACGTTGCTCGTTCTCAATTCTGTGTAAAGGTTTTGGTTTTTGTTATTTAAATAGTTTTATAATGAGTAGGTATGTGCTTGTAGCTATTACTTTATAGGTGTTTATATCAAAGGCTTTTTCTTTGTCATTTTCAAAATATAAATAGGTGAATGAAATATTTTTAAAAACATTGATATCTATTATCACTAGAACATTCTTTTAATTAAAAAAAAACAGACTGTTTAAAAATTAAAAAGAAAACAATCCAACAGTTTATTAGGATAACGTTTTCATTCTTAAGCGACTACTGTAAGAAAAGGAGGTTATCAATTCGGTATGTCGGTTATCAATTCGGCTGTATTTTTTCAACAAAATAGTACCTAACCTAGGAACTAGTTTCAGTTCTGCAAATTTAGATAGGCCCCTGTACCGGTTCACCACTTTTCGCAAAATCGTCGACATCTTGCACGTTGAGTGTCTGAACTCAATTGCCGCCTTTGTTTACCAGAGGGGGCTAATTAAAATCGTATATATTATTAAAATGTTTATAAATTGTTATATGCAATCACTTTTTCATCATTTTTGAGTTTTAATAGAAGTCTACTTTATAAAGCTACCGAGTTATATTAAAAGTTTACATTTAAAAAAAAATGGTTGCTTCAAACCATCCGATGATGATGATTAAAATCATTCATTCACGAGTTGTCAATTAAAGATAATATATTTTTTAATTAAAAATAAATAAATTATTTTTTTTAAATAAATATAATAACTCTATGAATAGTAATTTTTGACAATAGATATCCATAAAAGCGTACAAATGTCTATATTCTAATCGCGTCACTGTTTTTATACTGTTTTATGCCATATCCATTATTAACTTTTAAATAACTTTAACACAAGACATGTCCGGATGTATCGAATATTTATAACATTGTGTTTGGTGGGAGCAGTGCGAGCTCTGCTTTGTTACAACTGTTCTTCCACACAGCATAGTTGGGATCACTGCGGAGGAGACTTTGTATTACCTTCCTTGCCTTTCAACAACAGCAGATATTACTTAGTCAATTGCACCGAAGGTGTTATATTTAAGACAATATATTATACCTACCTATATCGAATTAAATTATTAGACCATCTTGGCACAGTGCCACAGCGTCTGGCTGTAAACGTGATCGAACCTTCAATAATTAGATCTCTACAAGATTAAGAAATGCCTTACTTTAGTTTCCCTATATTGGTGGGACCTTTCTGCGTTCCCTATGAGGGATGAAGCGCGCGATAAACATATATTAAGTTGGTATAGCGGCTTTGAGTTTTTTTTGATTCAACACAGCTTCCCAGCATTCAAAGTTCAAATTCAAAATATTCTTTGTTGGAAATACTTAGACTATTGTAGGAGTTTTGGTAGCACTCGTAGGGAACCTAGTGTAAGATACTCTGTATTAATTGACATTTGTTTATATTAAACGGACCTTTAATTTTTTTAATAATTGATAATTGACATGTAATGTATGTTGCATGCAGAAAATTCCATGTGTTTTGTACGGTCTTGGAGAGCTCGTGATAGGAACGCCTGGATTGTTCAACGGGGATGCTATCAAATAAACTCCGATGATGTTAATTCCAAAACTATGAATACACCTCTTCGATCTATGACTTGTAAATTACAAAGGTACTTAAGAAAAATAAGCAAAAAATTATATTATATGACTAAGTATTTAATGGTTTACCTACCCATGGTTATTTATTAATTTTTTAAAATATTTCAGTTAAGTACTCCATGAACAATGAATAACAATAAAAAAATAATGTACCTAATCTTTTCAGACTTACAAATGCAGAATACAAGACATGTCTTTGCAGTGCTGACTGGTGCAATTCAGCGACGTTATTTGAAAACACATTTAGTAATTTAAAAAATATTTACAATTTAATTTACTTGGTACAAGCTTACGATTATTTGATTGGTACGTCATAGCAATATCACAAGTAACAACGACAGGAAGGAAGTATTGGACTATTTGCTATTCACAATTCTCTATGAGCTGTTTGGATTGCAATAAACGTTGACTTTATAAGTTTATAAGCAGCTTTCACTTTATCTTAGTCGCCTGTGTCTTTCTACGAAAAGGATGGTAAGAAACGTGTGTGTTAGTGGGCCGCGTCCGCTGCGCCGCATACATCTTTTTTGTAGACGTGTGTCAATCTAAACCTACATAATTAGAAAAATATATCTTTTGCTTCTGTTAATTTTTCAATTGCCGATTTATTCATAAATAACTATTTTTCATAATCAGGTATTTAATTACTACGACGAGAAAATTGTCAACAATAAAAAAAAACATACAAAAAATAAAAAAACTTTATTACAATGTACTAGGCACCTAAATATTTCATATAAATTACAATTTTGTATACATATACCTTTTTAATAACTATCTTAATCTTTACTACACCGCTTTTTGCTAATAATTTTTAACTTATTGTCTATAAAAGCGTATACTTTAATACATAAATTAGGTAATTATCTACATATTAAAATTAATTTGCTACCTAATGCTAAATTAGTCCTCTTCATATTTGTTAGACTTGATAATAAATATATTAGACATTCATCTTTTTTTATTATTTTACATAGTTCGTGTCAAAGTTGGTGTATAATTCACTGAAGTTTGTAACAATGCAAGTGAGTATTCACATTATGTAAAGCTCTCGGCTCTAACATCCCGTACTTAGATGTTATATTCCAATTACTATTTAATTTGTTACAATCTTTTAATTACAAATCTTGTAATTAAAAAATATTAAAGAAATATATAATCTTATATGAATATGAACTATCTTTGTGAATCGATCGATTTGTGAGTCAAAGCGCTTTTCACTTTGAATGTACAGTGTACCTACATTTAAAAAAATGTACATTTCGAATAAAACACTCTTTCGAAATAAAGAAAGTCACTTGCATGAAATTCTATTTAGAAATGTTTTTAACAAAACAAAGCTGTTGTTTAAGTGAAACAACAGATTTGTTTTGTTAACGACGAAGTATGAAGAAGATATTTTATACAATTCAGTATTCAGGTGGGATCAGCAGAATTATAATATAATTTATAAAAGTATCTATTATATAGTTAGCTATACCTCGGTTTCGTACCGGAACAGTAAAATAAATTATATATTTAAATAACATTTTATTCGACCCTTACTTTTTAAGTACAGCTCATTTGGTATATTAATGACATATTTCCACTTTTTTAAAATACAACTTTTTTTGAAAAAGCCAAATGAGCCATATGAACTTCTCCTGCAGCTTTCAGTAAGGTCATGAAAAGTTCAACGTGTAACGATCACTTGAGTAATGTTTTATCATTTAAATAACATAAATTTAAAGAAAATATTTTCGTCTCCTGAATATAAGAATGTTTTATTAAATCAATTCCTTCTCTATATCATTCTTCTTAAAGCTCTGATAGTTATTTTCGTCGGTTTCAACAATACCTTTTCGGTATATCTCCACAGGAACCTCGCTGCCATCACTCACATCGTATTTGATCCCCAGATCCGTTTCTTGTATTTCTATTGAACCAAGGCCAGTTTCTATTAATGACTTTAAGCTTTGTGATCTACTTTCTCTGTTTGTTACAGGCTTTTCAGCCTTTTTAATAGATTTTTCTTTAATCGGATGCAAATGTTTTACCTCGTTAGTTTCATTTGGATTTACGACGTTATTACTGACCTCGCCATTTGGCTTTGGTCTAGATCCATATGTCTTTACTTTTGAATGGCCTTGTATAATCAAATATGATGGAATAGATTCAACTGGGGCGTTACTGTCTTGCCCTTCCCCAGCAATAGTAGACATTGGTGTAGTATAACGCATATGTAAATATGGATCCTGAGTGTGTGTTGCTGGCTTTTCATGTAGCAAATTATTTAAATGTTGAGGATTTACATGAAATTGTTTTTTATGTACAAGAGTACTCTCTTTGGATAAAACAGGAGGCGGTGGTTGCATGGTTTGCATTTTTTCTAAATTTACAGTGTTGTCAAACGCTGGATCTTTAAATATATGTATATTATCTGATGCGTGAGCATATAAATTATCCTCTGGACGGTCCGGATCTGTCACCATCGGCATCGATATCATTTGACCAAGCATTCCAATAACATTCGGCTTGGGCATAGGCAAAGGTGTTGCGTCGTAAGACGGCGTATGGTACTTTTCAGTGGTAGTTTCCAAATTGAAACGTGATGAATCTGTAACTACTTCTGGTGGTATTGTTTCCTCAAAAATATTTAGTTTCTTTGTTGCACTAACAGTTGACAACGTCGGCGGTACTACAGTTGGTAAAAAATTTGGCGTACTCACAGCATAATATGAATCTTGCAGTGGTAAAGAAGGAGGCGGAGGAGCTTCGGATAACACAGGCTTATAGAAGGAAAGAGGTTCCTTGGTAAATTGAAAATTATTATTATCTGTATGTGATATAATGTTATGCGAGTCATTTATTTCTTCAAATTGTGTTGTTGGTCCCCAGCCGGCATAATCACTGCTAACTGTGTTATTTGGTAAATTTGTAGTTTTATTATAGTTTAGCCAATTTTGTTTTAATGTTGACGATTGATAAATGAGATTAGCTTCCTGAAGCGCATAAGTAGTAATAATTTCTGGTGCGATTGTAGTTTCTTTTGTAAGATCAAAAGCTGAAGAAGTAGGTAATAACAATGTATCTTCTGAGTGTATAAACATGTTAGGCTTATGACCTGGAGGGGGTGGTGGCGGTGGCGGTACAAGAATGGTCATCGGATAGTGATCACTAAATTTGTAAGAAAAATCCTCATATTTCATTGCAAATGAAGGTGGGCGTGGATGTCTTCTTAGTGGAGCCGGTGGTCTAGAAGCAACACTTGGCTTACGTGATGACACTCCTAAGACTAAAACTTCAGATTTTCTTTCTGGATTTTTTTCGCGTTCAGGTCTGCTATCATCAACCCAATAATGAACTTTTTCAAGTACCGGAGGTTCATAATCATAGGTTGGATCGTTACTTAAAGGATCTCCGCGACCCGTCAAAGGCTTCCACTGATCGAAGTTCATACGTGGAGAAAAAATTGAGGCTATTCCACTGAGATCAGACTTGTCAGATGAATCTGAAAAACAATAGATACAGAATTGTTTAGTGTGCATATATAATAAATAACTAAATGAAGTATTATTAAGAGATTCCAAACATACATGTCATATCTGAGGTGTGCTTATTTGTTGTTCCCAAGTCATGATTAGGATTTGGATTTACTGTGTGGATACTTAGTAATAAGAATCCCAGCACTGTACAAAAACCTTTTACCTGTAAATTAAAAAACAATTAAATGGACAAATAATGATTTTATCATATAAAACATATTATCGATATAAAGAATATACGTAATTAAATTGTATAACAAAAAAGACCACTACCATTAAGCGTCCATATTTACTAATTAATATTGTTAAAAATATATAAATTGGTATTCATACAAGCGTGGCTGTTTTCATGCAATTAGAGCGGTGGTGGATTGGCAAGCATTTTTTGGGCACGTAACTTGCTCGTTAAAATACCGGGCGGCACGGCAGGAAGAAAGACGGGCTAATTTAACATTATAACAATCCTTCTTGTTTATTTATTCCAAATACATGACCTCAATTACTTCTTATGGTATGAAAATTTTAATATCGTGCGTAATGGTGAAAAATATAAGTACTTTAATGAACGAAGCCTAACTACTACTAAGCATTGGGCAATTAATCTTTTACGGTATTCTTAAATTTAAAATAAAATAAATTAGTATTTTAAATTTTAAATTCGTAAACTTTTTAGGAGTGGTGACAGCCTTTTAATGTTCCGTACTTCAAAACAAAAAAAAATCCTTATAGGATCGCTTTGTTGTCCGACGTTCTATATGTGTGTATGTTTATCTGTCAATACCGTTTATATGAAGGTCGTGTGAAGGTATGCAGCAGAAGTTAATATCAAATATTGAAATCTGACCAGACCCTTGGAACACAAAAAGAGCCAAGATAATAAAAAGCTACGAGCGTTAATAGGTACCTACTTCGTTTTTGGTGGATTTTCTATGAAAATCGTCGCGTAATTAAAACTTATAGGGCCTATACCTATACTCACCATTGACCTAGAGTTAGAGATAAAGCTTGACAAGAAGTGAGTATTTACAGAACAAGTAAAGAAAGATATCGGAAAAATTTAAATATTTAGGTATATATTTCATACAAAATTATAAGAAACATATTGTTATCACGGTTTCATTAACAAATGAAAAAAAAAGTAAAACCAAATGTCAATAAATGTTAAGTTCGAAGGGAAACGACCCTGTTTTAAGTTTATCACCGTTTAGATGGACGATTTCAATATTTTTTTATATGTTAAGAATGTGAAGTTTCTTTTAATGTACTTAGTTTTATCGTTTTTAAACTAGGAACAAATGATCCTGATATGGGTATTTTACATAATAACACTTGAATTTCCTCTCGATAAATATCATTATCGTTTTTAATGACGGATAATTGATTTTTACAAAAATAAATTATGTCACTAAAAATAAAAATGTGAAAATCACCTATAATAATTATAAATTTATATTCTTCTGGATTATCTACAGAACTACACATACGTTTTAATACACATAATTTTTTTTGTCGATGATCAAGACAGCCACGCCCATTCCTATTATAGTTCCTATTTTCATCACATGAAAGTTTTAGATGGAACTAATTTATAACAGCCACCTCATAAGGATAAAGTTATTAAAATCTCTATTGGTCGCTATGTTTAAATTATGTATTATATTTCTGCCGATAATTTTACGTTCGTAGGCCAAATTGTTACCGAAATTTCGTGAATAATAAATGATATTACAATTTTGTTTTTATTTTCTAATTCTCCTTTATATATACAGCTATATTTTATTTCTTTGGAAATTAAATGAATATTTTAAAAACTGAAGAATGCTGCAGAACTTATATCACCAGGATACATTTGACGTGACCGCAGTGAAAGCTGCGCGTGCGTCGCATTGTAAGTACAAGGTGGCATGACGGGAATAGGGGTATGACGTTTAGCATCTAATTTACCCTCTACCATGGTCCTTTCACTCTCTTTATGTAACTATAAAATTTAGTGCAAAGGCATCTAACAGAATTTAAACATTACATTATAGTATAAGTAGAGTTGTTAATAAATAAGTAGTATATCTCCGCTCTACCGTAACTAAAGTTATTGTTGTGAAATGGTCATACTATACTTTATAATATATTATATGAAGCTATATAAATATCATGAGTAATTTATTAGGTTAGGCTATATAAAATTACAGCTCATGGTATTTGAAAGCTTATTTAATGTACAGGCTTCTAATTACAAAATTAATATTCTTTAAAAAATATTTTTCTCTAATTGTTATTTATTGCGTCGATAAAAGTTCGCGGTTTATTCATCACGTTCAGCAAACATTAGCTCGACCCTGGGCGTAACTTTCAATTTCTAATTTTATAAGCTATTGTGGTTAACCCGATCCCCTAGTTTTACTAGCGACGAGTAAACTGATCATGTGTACTGTGCACGTACTGAGGTGAAAACGTCAAGAATGCATGTATCACTTTACCAAACAAATATTAACATTTCCATATAAGTTACATTCTAGCTAATCTAGCTGCTGCAAGCCAATAAACGAAGTGTCTATAAATAATTGTATATAGATGACTAGTTCCAATGGGATGTGTTCCAATGGGATGAGGTTCTGTCAATTTAAGGGGAGTCTTTTTATTTTTTTAGATATTAATACAGCGACTTAGTGAAAATTGCTCAACAGCAATAAAAATATAATTAAACCTATAGAGTAGTTCCAGTGGACTTACAATTATAAAATTTGGCTAGAAGGAAGAACAAAACGAAATAAGCTGAAAAATAGCACTTTTTAGTGTCTTAACACGAAATTCCCTCTGCATACCCTGCTGTGAGCAGGATACAGCGGGAAAGCTAATATAATTGTTCTCCTAGTTCATAATAAGTGCATACGTCAAATTTATATTCGTTTATTTTATCACATTCCCGTAGAACTACAATCATGAAATTGGTACGGAACCCCCGGTGAGCGAGCCTAATTTGCACTTTACCGCTTATTTTACTACCCAGTTATATTATGTTCCACTACTCTACTGTTTGTTATTATGTGTGGGCTATTAGAAATTATGTAGTGACTATTGTTTGGACTCGGCTAGCATAATTTAAAATTGTTTATTGAACTTGAAGCTTGAGTAGCCAATATCGTTTTCTCTATACTTTTAAATACAAATATGTAGGTGCATAAAAACAATGTTATTTTAAAATATTTATTTTGAACATCAAATTTTAAATTTTAAAAAGATTAAAAAGATGTAAGTACAATCAAATTTATCCTTTTAAAAATTAAAAAGAAATACGTGGGATAAGAACACGTTTCTATTTTATTAAATTGAAGCAAAAATATGGTCTAAATACAGCTTATTCTCCACAACTGGTTTTGATTAATAAATTAATTATCTACGCACTTCCGAATAAAACTTGTATCGATATATTTTTTGGTAGTGAAAGTTTTGAGTCATCTATTTATTAACTTCAAATTGATTCATGGAGGGGACAGGGTGGCGGATATCATAGCGTGGGAAACACTCGTGCGGAGACCGTGTGGCGCCACGGGCTATCTACCGCCTACTCAGCCCACCGGCGGCTGCGGCGGCGGCTCTCCATCTTCAGGCGAATAATATCTAAGTTATAGAAATGTATAGAAGCGTTACGCCTTTACTGATTACGCTTATTAGTGAGTGCAATACTTCCAGCGTTTATATTTTGTAGTTTTTTTCTCATTTACATACTGTAAAATAATTCGTGTGGGTGAAGGAAAACATTAACACTTTCACACGTTATATGTGTCGATGACCAGACTGACGCACTTTTAAAGTAATATATGCCCACGCGGCGTTGTCTGTGAAGTTATATTAGTTATGTTTAGTGTAATTATTAAATATTTGACCGAAATAAATAAATATATAAATGTTCTCTTACAAGAACAATAAATAAAAAAAAACAGGCAATAATGAATTAGAATTATTTTGTAATATTTATCAAAAAGTAATTAAGAAAAACAAGAGCCTTCCTGCCTTCACATAATTTTTCATTACATATAATTATTATATTATTCTTTCTATTAAACTTCGAATACTGAATTAATTTGCAGACCGTGACGAGATGTAAAGTGTAAGTTGAGACGTTCACCTATACTATGTCATATGACAGTCTTTAATTGGGACCGCATTGAAAATTGAATATTATGTTTCATATTTAGTGCAAAAATAAAAAATAAAGATAAAATACAATGAAAAAAATATAAATGGAAATGCATGTTGTCTTAATTGTATAAATAGCGAAGTCAGTTTCATAACAACGTCTAAAGTACAGTGATAACTTCGTCTAGTGTAATCTACATAAAGCTAGCAATTATTACATTTGCACGCGTGTACAAAATCGTTGCTGCATTTACTAAGATATTGCTTTTTACCTAACGAAGCAATTAAGCCATCATCTTTTTAGAAAGTCCCAAAAAGAGAAGTTTTTTTAATGAATTGTTAGTCGTCTCTACTTATAATTGATATAACTCCCGACCGGTCTGTATAAATTACTTATTTTATAGAGACGATATATATTATAGAGTAGATTAATATACACAATTATGCTACATAAACTAAAAATTAATATTATATAGTCTTATTTTTACTTTTACTATAAGATAATCGGTAAGAGCGCGTTTAAGTCTTTTGTATTAAGCAAAATAATATATCATTTGTACAATATTGAAATATAATTGAATTATAAGATGCTATGAATTATTTTATTAAAATAAACAGTTCTATGAAACATAAGAAACTAAAACATTTTAGCAATATTTTTAGTCTTTTATTTGTGCATATAATATATTATTTTCATATTATATTGTTTTTAATAATATATATAAGTAATTGTTTTTCTCTTACCCAAGTCATAATAAAGATGACATATGTGCACTATATATTTCAATCACCGATAGAGGTCGAAAGTCACTCACGGCTCGAGTCGCGTTTTCCGCACGGCGTCTGTTGCGCGTCTGCCGGTCATAAAGCACGCAAGGGACACGAGGCTCGCTGTAGTGCACGAGCTATTGTAAACACTCTAGGCACGTGTCTTACCTTATCTATTGAATAAAAACTTTTCAATACGATTTTTACGCTATTTAAATTTAATCATGTATGTCTTATATTATAAGTTTACATTTCCAAAAGACAATTTTTTATTTGTATATTTATAACTGATTTACAAGGCAAATGATAATAATTAATTTCCCCGGTAATCGAACTCACAACCGTCGCGTTACAGTGACATACTTGTGTCCCTCCGCCGCGACGGCCTCAATTATGTAATTAATACATAGCCTTATTTTAGTGTCCGTGATTCGTGGATTAGATTTCCTATCAAATGAATGAACTGGAGAAACAAAATATTTAACCACAACAATAAAAATGAAAAGTGAAATGATTGATGGCATTTAAAAATTCATTCCTTAAGAAATCATTTTAAAGTACCTAATCTAACATAAAAAAAACTTAAACGATGTCATTAGTATTCAACTAGCATTTCAGACTGTCATAGATGAACCACAGAACAGGAGGATATACTTAGGATTTAGAAAGTTATATAACTGCAATAAGTATGTACATAAAAAAATAAAAATCAACTTCCCACTGTATCCGGACACAAGGGTAGGCAGAGAAAACCTACTGTTAAGATATTCTGTTCGCCATTTTGCGCCGAATTATGGATACATTGCATGTTGAGTAGTGGAACTCAACGCCGCACTTTGTCTCGACGCCAAAGCGAAGAAATGAAAATATAAACTTAAATAAATATTTCATTTTCTCGAGTGAGGATCGAAGAACCCACAGCCACTCGCGATAACAGTCATACACTTGTGCCCCTGCGCCACGACCGGCCGGTAGATATATAAACCAATTATCATTAATCTTTACTTGTGTAATCATCATACACTACTGTCGGGTTACCTTCATAAAGCGTGATGGTAATTTTGATATTTGCTTATGCGACATACCTCCGATGATGGTTGTGTCTAGAGAGAGCTTCCAGGTTCCAGGCTTCGGTCTTACGACGACCTCATGACAGCCATCAAGCGTTTAATAAAAACGGAGAGCAAATCAGAAGTAACGTTGTAATTGTAATATTTTCATAGGGAATTATGGATTACTTAAATTATCATTATAACATTCAGTCAGTTCTGAAAAAAAAATTTTTTAGAAAACGTACAAATTTTTTAACGTAGCCTGATTTGAACTCAATCACGTATAATATATTGATCTAACAAGAGATCTATCTACTTATATTAGTTTTTCCTATTTCATGAAGTACGTTTATAGGTTCCTATTTCCTAGGTCGTATCTTACCTACTATCATAAATTAGATAATAATATCTACACAAATAGGTAACTATGTAACGTGAATATTATAATTACCTCATACTAAACACAAAACCAATTTAAATGGGGTCGCTGTAATAGTACACAACATAACACAACCTTAAAAGAGTTAATGATTGAGAGGTCCTTGTAGAGAGTAGAAGTTATCGTTCGTTACATAAAAGACGTGTGTAACTGCTTACCGATTTTATCTATTGTAACATGTAGTACCTACGGTGTAGCAGTAGTTTCCTACTTACTATAATACATAAGTATCTATGTATAAATAATTGGATAGCGATAGAAATGGCTGTACAAAGGCATTTACGTACAAATAACACCATCAGTGGCATCCTTAATTCTCATCCACTTTTGTTGTGGATGTGGAATAATCTATACTTATAATTAAACCTTAACTTATCTCTTAACTTCCGTACAGACACCGATGTGCCTTTGATTATAGGATTTTTCTTACTTTTGAATATTTTCTTCCATAGTGAATAAGGCATAAGTGCAGAAAATCTAACTTTAGGGCGGCCACGACTTCTTGGACGTCAACCAAGTTCTCCTCCCCCTCTCCTCGCTCTTGCATCGTATATTTTATTGTACCATACCGAATACTGATATTAATAATATAATAATAATAACTTTATTGACTTTTACAAACAACTTAGCTTAAGTAAACATAAGTTTTAGATACAAACATAGGCTAAACAACTATAAAGAAAAGTTTAAAGATTTCCTCTGTATCCGGACTAGTTGCCTGTATTCCGGTATACAGCGCCCATCCCCACAAGAAAATTTTATAATTAGCCTGTTGAAAAATATAAATGTTCAACAATTAGCCTCTAGTGTAACGTGACCTCTCTTTGTGTATTATGAGATTGTGCCTGAGTGAGTGTGAGAGGATGTGTAATTTGATATTTATTTATTTGTTTTGTGCATGTGTATGTTGTGTGTTTAAATTATAGCGTGAGAGATTTAAGGATATATATGTATATATAAATAAATAGCAATAAATTTATTTGTCTTTACAAAGCAGGTTTTCTGTTTCTTCGTAAGAGAGCTCATGTAGAAAATTGAACACCTTTCGTTTGCATGACCCTTTTGTTAAATGATAAACATTTAAAATTTTATTTATTTTGTTATAAATGTAAGGACCAATGTAAGGGAAAAAATGCTTAACAAATGAAGTTCTTAAATTAGTAGGTAAATCGCACACCATGTAACTTCGACGCTTAGTTAGAACATTGGGATCAAAAGTTAGCTTAGAATGTTGCTTGAGGATAACATATAGCAGATACAACTGTCTAACGCTTAATACTTCACAATACTGATAAAGTTCATAGGTAGGATATAAGCGTGGTCTAAAAGTTGCGACTTTGAGAATAGTACGTTGCGAAATCTCAAGAATATTTATAGTGGATTTTACAGCTCCACCCCAGGTTGTTATACAATAAGTGAGAAGAGACTGGCACAAGGCATAGTATATCTGTTTCATTGTTGGAAAATCAATTACATGTCGGAGATTTTTAAAAATGTAGATTAATTTTCTCATACGATCGGATAAGCTTCTTATGTGTTCACTGAAACGAAGGTTTTCGTCTAAGATTATGCCTAAATATTTAATGTTAGTTTTTCGTTCCAGAGAAGAGCACGTGCAGCCTGTGTTTAAATCACATGTGTGAGCAATGATGCTACGTACATTATTAAAATTGTTAGTTTTACGTATACTAAAACAGATATACTTAGTCTTGTCTACATTTAGTGTAAGACTATTACTTCTTAACCAATTAGTGACGTTATCCAAGCCTGACTGTGCCGTGTGAAACACATCCCTCCACGTATGTCCAGTAAAAACGAGAGCAGTATCGTCTGCATAAGAGTATATTTTAGTATCAAGGAGTGTCAGTGACGTAAGATCATTAATGTAGATCAAAAATAGGGTGGGACCAAGAATACTTCCTTGCGGAACACCAAAAGAGACTTTGAGATCATCGCTAGTATAGCTGCCAACCTTTACTTGTTGAAATCTATCAGAGAGGTAATCTTGAAATAGCTTTAGTTGATTTCCTCTAACGCCTAAATATTCTAGTTTTTTCAGTAAGATGGGAATAGAGATGGTATCAAACGCTTTACTCAAATCCAAGAAAATAGTCAGACATTTTTTGCCACTATCCAAGTTGGAGCTGATGTGTTCAGTAAGAGAAAGGACGCATTGTTCTGTGGATTTATTTCTACGAAAGCCATACTGATTATGTGCAAGAAATTCAACTTTGTCCAGATATTTAATTAATCGAGAGTTAATAATTTTTTCTAATAGCTTAGATAAAGATGGAAGTATTGAAATAGGTCGGTAATTATTAGGGTCATTTTTGTCTCCATTCTTAAATATTGGAAGGATTACCGCCTTTTTAAGAGATTTGGGGAAGATTCCGTTCCGCAAACATAAATTGAATATATGTGTTAAGGGGGCAACGAGAGAGTTACTGTGTTCTTTTAAGCATGCGTTACTTATGTCATCATGTCCTGTTGTACAAGCTTGTTTTAGATTGCGAATTAGAGATTCTACTTCTTTTTCATCTGTGTCTTCCAAAACAAATGAAGTAAGTTGGGCGCTGTTACAATAAGGGGGTATATTTTGGTGCTTGATTTGTTGGGCTATTTTTTCAGATAAGTTTCGGCCAATATTGCTGAAAAAATCGTTTACAATATTTAAAGAGCTCTGAGGAGAAGAAGAAATTGTAAGGAGTTCCTTAGGATAATTAGGTTCTCTGTTTCTATAGATAATATTTTTAATAGCCTGCCATAATTTTTTATTATCTTTTTTTGCGTTATCAATTTGTTCTTTTTGGTATTTTCTTTTACAATTTTTTAAGATAGTATTACAGAAGGTTCTGTATCTTTTATAAGTCAAATTTAAAATATCATTATTTGGTAGTCGCTTAGACTTTTTGTGTAGCTTATCTCTGTTTTTAATGCAACGAAGTAAACCCGGAGTAATCCAGGGTTTTAGAATTCTACATCTTCTGGAAAGCTTCAGCACTCTTGTATTGGCATTAATGGCATCCTGCAGATATTTAATTAGATAATTTAAGGCTAGTTCCGGATCATCACATAGGTAAATCTTTTCAAAGTTTATATTAAAAATGTCTTCCTTAAGTTTTATTACATCTACTATGGTTTTCGTGGAGATGGCATAATTGCGGGTAGGATTAAGTTCTATACTAGTTAATACAGTGTAGTGATCAGTCAGAGTAGTATGAGCAACCAATGTAAGAGTAGGAGTTCTTGTTTTAATGAGAACGTGATCAATGCACGAGTCAGAATTGCTTCGCGTTATAAATGTATGTGCTGGTAACATACCATGTATTGCAGCAAGATTTAAATAACATTCACCTTGTGTGTTCATTTTATTCAAATTTATTGGAATGTTAACATCCCCAATAAGTACAATATTATTAAAATTAGAGTATTTCTGTAATACCTTATCAAGAGATGCAAGAAATCCATCAATATTGATGAAGGAAGGAGAGCGGTATATTCCTATAATAACTGTTTGTGTGTCCAGTACTGCCACAAGGCCGGATGCCTCTATAAAATCAGGTTCCTCTATTAAAACATTAAGATTATTTTTATAATATATTACAACACCATCATTTTGATTACTGTTACGAGTGGAGGCTTTGCAGAAGTAGCTGCTGATAGGAGGAATGACTTCAGTTTTAGCCAGCCAACATTCCGTTAGAACTAGAATATCACATTCTACTTTCAGCCTAGACAGCAGAACTTCGAAGCCTGATATGTTGCAGTTAATACTGCGAATATTCTGGGTTAAAAGTAGTAGCTTTGATGATCTTGGCAATAGTTGATGGCATATTTCTAAATCAACTTCCATTGATTTAGAAATAGCCACATTATCAATGTTTAAAGACAAGTCTTCTATATTATCGAATTTAAAAAAGAAATACGTTGATTTAAAAGTATATCTCTATAACAGCGAATCGCGTTATCATATATATTAATGAAATGCTGTGAAATATAAAATGATGTTGGCATAGCTATAACCGAAAAAAACTCTTTACAATTTTTTCCTCTGTATAAAATTTTATATAAGTAAGTAGCAATAGATCTTAAAAGAACCTTTGTGTCACATGCTTTTATTTTTGTACAAAAGTTATTGAAGATTAAAAATACGTGTGAGTAGATGATAAGTGTAGGTTTATGTATGTATGTATAGTTACAATTTTTATACGTTAAATAAAGGCTTGATTTTAACATAATATAGAAATATAAACAATAGGTGTACATAAGTGCAGATATTCTTACATGACAATACGAGATGTACCACTGTAGAAGTCTTAAAAAACACAAATTAGTAAACACAGCTAGTCATTCTTTCTTCCTTAGATTATCCAGGTCAGCATCACACGTAATACGAATTTGGGGAGAATTGTCGTTTTTTCTAAGGTATACTACACCGTTAGAAGTCCAACAGAATTTGTAATCGTGAGATTTTTTATATACTCTAGACAAATAAAATAATCTTTGAGTATTGTAAGTCAGACACTCTGATACGAATATAGGCTTAACCGGTATTTCATAATTTAAATGCTTCGTATTTAGTTTTTCAGTTGAAATTTTATTCTTGTTAAAATTCTTTACCCCTTTTATGATTTTTTCTTTTAATAGTGTTCCGGAAAAATCCACGATAACAGGTTGAGAATTGTCTTTAGAGTTAACTCTATATATATCTCTGATATTATTGGGATCAATATTAATATCCAATTTCTTTCCTAGTTCGATGATTGAGCCACATAGGCTTTCCTTAGATTCACCTTGCAACTTGGGTATATTTCTGATTTCAATTCCATTTGTACGAGACCTTCGTTCTAGTGTTTCTATTTTTTCTTCCAATTTCTTAATGGTTTTTTTGTCTTCAATCTGTTGTTTTTCAAGAGAAGACAACTTGGATAAGAAAGAGTCGTATTTTTCACTCATGACTTCCACGGAATTGCGCAGGTCCATAAACTTTTTATCCATAGCATTTGTGAAATCTGTAAACATCTCCTTAATTATAGTCAGAAAATTAGTGTCATCATCACAATACTTTCGTTTTTTACGCTCCACATTTTTAACTGCAATCGAAGATAGATCCGGTGCCGAGTCACAGTGATGCAAGATGGGATCTGGTCCCGGAACCGTTAGTTTACTCGAGTTGGACGAAGAATCCTTCGAAGTAGACCTCTGCGAAGTAGCCGGAGGAGTTCTTTTAAGTGGCATGTCTTATTTATCTTATTATTACAAGACTGACTTAAAAATTGTATGCCGTTATTTTATATAAACGACGGCGTAGGAAGCACTTGCAAGCACTACGCCTTCTAATAAAAAACTGGTTATGCGCTACGGATTCTTGTGAACGGCTACGCAGTCTTCTAACGTGCTACAACATAAGCTACGTCTGTACGTGTCTGATCTATGCGCTTGTAGGGAGCTTCGTTGTTTATATCTATTTCAACTGTTGCTATCCTTTTCACACATCGCACTTCTTACACATTTATGCACGCCTAGTACTTTAAAGCGCGAATTTTTATTAAATTTAACTTTAAAAATGAAATTTTAAATAATTTTAGCACAGTGGACACGTCTAAACGCTTTTGCGGTCCGAGGGGAAGAAGGATTATTGTACCATACCGAATACTGATATTAAATCTAAAGTGAACAAAAGGATAAAGGAAAAAATGCTTCCATAAAATACATATAATTTATTATAAATATATGACGTATAGGTCAAATAAATGTAAATGTTGAATGTTTTTAACAAAACAGTGTTAATAATAAGTCATTGTAACGATGTCATAGTTACGTGACTGAAACTTAAATACTTCCAATTATTTGAGTTTCAGTCATGTTACTAAGCATTAAAGGTTATTCATATTTTTACTAAAAATCTTTATACAAAAGATTTTCCCTAAGAGGAAGAGTGAATTTAAAACTTCACTTCTATTTGAAGCAAGATTTTAACCAAAGCTTGCTTAATAAAGATTTTTTCTAATATGCTCCATGAATATGTCTAGGGGATCATTATTAATATGATTAGAATTTTTATCTTTACTTTTATTTTCATCTAAATAATGCATGTGGGCCTCAAGTGTCTCCACATCATTTTCTTCAGAGTCAAAATATTTGTCTTCAGCATCTTGTGATATTTGTTGTAAATCATCATATTCTTCATTATTATCAACAGAATTGTAATCAAAATCAACATCCTTTCCCTCAATAAAACTACTATACATTTCATTAATGAATTCTTCTCGAAGTAGATTTCTTTCATTTGCATTTATCATTACCTGCTTTTGAGATACTGGTAATATAGTTGGTTTACTGTCTGGAATATCATAATCACCCCACAATTTTGGCTTAATTTTTGTTTCTCTTTCTGATTGAATATGACCTTCTTTCTGTAATAACTCATGTGAAATTTCCTCATGCTCAATTTGTATTTGCCTATTTTGTTTTTCCCTCATCTCATTTCTATCCACAGTATCGAGTATCATAGCAAGAAAATTCAAGTTGTCAGAATCAATTGCATCTCTTTCTCTAATCTCTTCATCAGTCAAATATTGACCAATCAATTGTTCATATAATAAAGGATTACGTAGCATCATTTGCTTATCACTAAAATAATCTGTATCTTGTTGTAACTTCTGTAATGCTTTATATCTTCTATTTCTTATCCTCTTATTCAAGCTTTCATCAGAAAGATATAATTTTAACTCTGATACACACTTTTGAAAGTTTTTGTCATGTACTTGAAGATTTTCAAAGTAGTGTAAATGATTTGGAGATAGAAATTTTCCAAATTGTAACAAAAATTGTATAGGGGACTGTTTAAAAAGTGTATATGCCATTTCTATTTGTTCCTTCGTTTTAATTTCCGGTTGGTTAATACTGGAATTTTTAAATGAAATTTTAGCACATCTTACAAGAAAGTCAATTATATCAAGAATTGGATCTGAGCTATCTGAGTTTTCGCCTGGAATAACTGAACTGCATGTTCCTTCCATAATAAAGATACTAACAAATATATTTTAAATAACTGACTTTTAAATATGATCTATAAAGTTATTTAATAATAAAGAAATTAAATGCAGAGCTTTTCCAAGTAGCGTCTGGGTTACGAATAGATATGATATTTTTATCTCACTCAGACTGAATTTTTTTGTTTATAATTAGAAAACGTAACAGATTTTTTTGTTCCTTAGTTACGAACTAGGTAAATAACAAAAATAATCACTGTACACTTAAATAGTATACATATTAAATACACACTTGACACTATACAGAAATTGACACTGACTGTCAACTGACTGTTATGAGTTAAGTTTTTAATAAGTAAGATTAATCCATAAAGTTAAAATCTAAATCCCTGAAATCTTCCCTATTGTTGTGTGATTTTAGTAAAATAGTGTTAAATAATATTATAGTTACAAAATTATTTGCTCTTTAATATTGTTTAATATAATATTATGATGATATTGACATTCACTAAGCTTAGTATTTATAGGGATGTACGGCCCAAAGTCTTGGATATTGTTTTTTTTGTATTTTAATTAAATCATTAATGGTACCGATAAAACCGGTTGGGTCAATCGGAAGATGATTAAGATTTAAATTTATTGATGAAATATTGGCATATGTACAATTTTCAACTATTTGGGGTGAATAGAGGTGAAAAAAAAAGTAAATAAACACGCCATATGGGATATACAGAAATTCAGTACGGGCTAGTAGAAACGGAAATGTTTGTATTGAAATTAGAAACGAGACGGGGATCACAGGCAATAAAGCAAAATTGTTGCCGGAGTTGGCGAAAGTTCCGTTGTTAAAATTCTTTAAACAAATATTTTATTATATACTTAAATTTAAAGATATGATTTTCAAAATATATATTAAATTTAAGCATTTACTTTTTATTGTATGTTCCTTTTAAGTAGTTATATTAATCAGTTATTTACATTATCCGATTATCTGAAATCAAGAATGTTCATCTGATCCATTCACCACTGTCGTTTGCGCTTGTAATGTGTTTAAAAGTTTATAGGTAATCAAAAAAATCATTTACGATAATGACATTTACTTAGATCTTTGTTTTTAAATTCATGAAACAAACACATATATCAAATTTTATACAGGAGAAAGATTGTCCAAATAACAAGTATATAAATGTGACCTTTACCCGTAAGACCCTTTAATCAAAATGTTGACAGTCTCTGTATAATAATGATGTATTCAAAATTACCCACTAACATATCAATTTATAATGAAATTACTAAATTTGAGTCTTACAGTCTAAATATATATTTTCAAAAAAAAAAGAAAGAGTGAATAGAGAAGCTAATAAAACCTTCCAATAAAGTAAAAATAATAAAGTGCAAGATAATAATGCTTAATACCGTACAGTACTTTCATTTGTTTGTATCACATTTTACAGTTACGATATTATTTTATTACGCATTATTACGATACTACTTATACGTATCATTTATAAACCGACAGTAACACTGAATTGTCTGTCAGTCATCAAATGTCAATATTTATTTATTTTTAAAGTGTCATACTTGTCGAAGCTTAGATGATAACAAAATATAGCAACAGGTTTTTACCCTAGAGTTTAAATCATAAAATGATATTATTTTAAAGTTGCTGATTAAGTGTGCTCTCAAAGATTTAATTACGAAGTATAACGTGTAAATTATGAAATTTGTTAAAGTTTTTTAGTAATGTATAAACTTTAGTTTTGTTGTTATGATGATGACTTCTTTTATGAATTTAACATGGAAATGGGAGTATATATGCGGTCCTGCTGGTTTACACCCATGGGATGATTCAACTAAAGATTTCGGAACGTGTTTTCAAGAATTGTTTCTGCAGATACCAATTTTTTTCATTCTAGCTATATCCTCTGCATATTATATTGGATATAGAAAAAATTGGGTTGTAAGGGAAAAAACACAAGAAAGAGCTATAACATTGCGAAGCTTCGTTGTCTTAGGTTTAATGTGTATTCCCATAATAAAAATATATATTTATCTAACTGATAAGGATTTAAATTTGTTTCCCATAAATTATTTCTCTGCTGGAGCTGCAAGTTTGTCATGGCTTGTACATTTTGGATACGTTCTAGCTTTAAAACATCGTCTAGGACAAAGTGCTCGGGGGCCTTTATGCCAACTTGTACTGTGGGCTATTTTAGTATTTTTGAATATAATAGCACTTCGAAGTACTAATATTACAGGAGATATAAACACTTTCAATATTGCTGCAGTATGTTGTCACGCAATATATTTTTTTACTTTGTTACCATCAAGTGACTCTAGACCAACATTCTATTCACCATGTCTTGTTGGTTCACAACATTCTCATGTAAGTATATTTTTATATCTTCTTATCTTTTACAATGCTATTTACAAAATGATTTGAAATAAATTGAAATTGACATAACAATTTGAAATCAAGCTATCAGTAAAATTTTCCAAGCCCTAGTTAATTAAATTGTTTTCATGAAGCTACACAATATACTTTTATGGTTGACATGACTTTGCTATTAGCTTAATTTTAATCATGCTATGTACTTATTTGTACTTTGAAATTTTGTACTTTGTTTATTATTTTTTACTGCTTATGCAGATATATCATCCCTGCTATAAAGCAGGTTAAACAAAGGGAATTTTATCTTAAGACACTGCCTTTTCAAAACGTTGAGTGGCAGAGCTCTTGTGTTATTACCAGAGTGAGGAAAATTATAATAATTCATTCCACAAGTGGGAATTAAACCCAAAATTGTCACAAATGAATTTCTAATCAAACAGTGAGTGGCAGCACAACAGCTTCTCAGTTTAAAATGTTTTATAATTATATTTTAGAGTGAGTACACTCCACTCCTTCCTCATGGTGATGAAGGCATTCTGGGTACTGCTATGCAAGGTTCCTCCTGTTGGTCGAGACTCACTTTTTCTTGGGTTGACCCACTCCTTCAAAAAGGTATGGTAACATAATTGTGTCATTTACTAAATTGTGTCATTTATTAACAGATTATGTAATATATATAATTGGTATAATTTTCCTTATAATATGTTTGAAGGTTTTGAAAACAAACTGCAGGATCCAGAAGAGCTACATGACATTCCAGCAAGATATAGGTGTTCTTATGTTGGAGCTAGAATGGATAGAGCTCTTATTGGTAATGTTGACAATTACCAACAATTTGCTGAAGTACCACATGAGCCATTTATAGGATCAGGTAAATTATTCATAGATGTGTTTTTAGAATCATATTGTGCCCCATATACAGCAGGTTAAGAAGAGCATACCTAGAATTAAGATACTCCATTCCCCACATACCTCCCTCATTTTATGTTGTTTCCTATTGAGTTTCATGAGTCAATGCAGCGCTATGTCTTGTTACCAGAATGAGGAATTAAAAATATTTTATGCTCCCTAGTGGGTATTGTACTCACAACTGTCGCATTTACAGTGCTAGTATATTTTAGTTAACAGGGAATTATAATTGTTATTTGTACACCATTGTGGCACTGCGGGTCAGTATTATGTTACAAAACACGATTATTGTGGGATTGATCCCCACTCATGGGAATGAATTACTTTGACTCCTGACTCTGGGAAAAAATGCAATGTGGAATATAAGGAACTAATTTGCATTTTTTAACTAGGTTATGGAGCGACAGGTGAAACACAACCCCAAACTTCAACACCAGTCACGCCAACATCACGAATACTGTTACGTCCAGAGCGTCGGCAAAATGTTTCTTTACTTCGTGCTCTACATCATTGTTTTGCACTTCAGTTCTACGGAATTGGAATTTTGAAACTTATTTCTGATATGGCAGGTTTTGCTGGGCCTATACTTCTCAATAAATTAATATCTTTTGTAGAGGATGATTCCATTGACCAGCATTATGGGTAAGTTTGAATTGTAAAAAAAATTTTTTTTTTATTAAGACACTCCATCTCCTTACATTACGCATAGTTTCGGAATATCGCTTGTTGATTGGCGGAACTCAACGCCGCTCTTCGCCGTCTTGTAATGAAAGTAATTAAAAATTTAAAAATATTAATTCTCCTAAGTGGAAATCAAACCTATAACTGTGTAGCATCTGAGTGTAAACACTCAGATGCTGTGCCGTTGCGTCACACCAGCCTCAAATACATAGAAACAATCATTTTAGGTATATATATGCGGCGACTCTCCTAGCAGCTACAATAGTTGCAGCACTATTCAATGTTCACTTCAATTGGTCTATGTCAATTATTGGACTAAAAATGCGCGGGGCCATCGTATCAACCATATTGAGGAAAACTCTTAGTGTGACTTCAACAGCACTGACTAGGGCGTTTAGTGTTGGCGAAATTACTAATTTCATGTCGACAGATACTGATCGTATCATCAATTCATGCCCCAGTTTTCATTCATTATGGAGTATACCATTACAGGTAATGTAAAAACAATATACTTATTTATATTTTTTATGAAAATTGTATCTATGATTTTCTTGCATAATTACTAATTAATATCTAATATTTTATATCTTTACTTTACATTCATATTTAATAAAGTAAAGTTCCAAAAAACATCCAGAAAATGAATATTGCAAGCAAATCGTGATTTGTGATCCATTCTAGTTTTCATTTATTTTATACACATAATTCAAAAATTAAATAAATAACATAAAAGGTAACATTTAATTAAGATTATTAATATCTTTTCAGCTCGTAATAACACTTCTTCTTCTTTATCAACAAGTTGGAATATCATTCCTCGCAGGAGTAGGGTTTTCTGTTATTCTAATACCTATTAATAAGTTTGTGGCAAACAAAATAGGTGAATTGAGTACTGAAATGATGAAACACAAAGATTCAAGAGTTAGTTTGATCAGCGACATGCTTCGTGGTATTCGCACTGTAAAGGTGCACGTTTGGGAGGACTACTTCATAAATAGAGTTTCAGGTAATCAGTCCATTGTGGCGCAGCAGAAGTGCGCGACTGTAAACGCGACGGTTGTGGTTTGATTTGAAATGTAATAGTTAATATTTTCAGTTCCCTCTGCCTACAACGCTATGTGCGGAATACAGCGTAAAGCTAAAAAAATATATTAAAGGAAATGAATGAGGCCATTTTTTAAAATTACTATTAGTATTCTCCAATAATTTTAAGAAGTTATCAAATATCAAAGATTACTTATTTTTTATTTTTTTTGCAATAATAATGCAGTTGAGAATTCGATTTTTACCTAGATTGATAAGCAGCAGTAGATCCTGGCACTAAACACGCAATGTCTCTCAATGAGTGGAAACTGGAAAGTCAGGAATGAATTGGCGGTAAATAATACTACTGTCTTTACACAATATTATTTAAATAATATTGTATTTACACAATATGTCTCATTTTCCCGATCTGGTAAGAATACACTTCAACTCCGCGTGTGTTGCAAAAATTAGATGCGAGGGTCTCTTAACATAGCTTTCCTCTGCTTACCTAACTTACATTAAAATAAAAACACGTAATTGTATACAGAGGCTCGCAGGCAGGAGTTGAAGTACCTCCGCGGCCGGAAGTACCTGGACGCGGTGTGCGTGGTGCTGTGGGCGACCACGCCCGTGCTGGTAGCCGCGCTCACGCTGGGCACGCACGCCTTGCGTGCACAGCGTCTGGACGCGCCCACTGTAAGTACCTATTTAGTTGTTACATATATAGGTTTCATTAATATTTATTTAAATTTATATTTTCATTTCTTTGCTATAGTGTAGAGGCACAGCGCAGCGTTGAGTTCCGCCATTCAACACGCAATGCCTTCAGAATTCGGCGGAAAGTGGGGAACGGAGTGTTAACACTGGGTTATCTTTGTCTGTTGAGGTTGTGTGTTGGATACTGTGTGAAACTGAGTTATATATATTTTATATTGGCAACAAGTAATGTTTTAAATTTATTTTGTTATTTAAATAAAAAAAAATTCCAGGTATTTACAACAGTGGCTTTAATAAACATGTTGATAGCACCATTGAATGCATTTCCTTGGGTTTTAAATGGATTAACAGAAGCTTGGGTCTCCATTAAACGCATTCAGAAACTATTAGACGTAAGTGGATTGTGAAAATTAGCTTAAATATATACTAAATGGTTTAGATATATTAGGAAATAATCTTAGTAACAAAAACATAATTTCATTTTTAGTTGAAAGATATGGACATTGAACAGTACTATGACCGTCTCAATACAAATAGAGATGAGGACAAAATAATTATATTAAAGAAAGCCTCATTTTCGTGGTATAAGCCCGCCCTACGTCGTCAAGTGCCTTCTAAAATGAAAAAAGACAAGGGCAAGTCTAAGCAAAAAATATCAAAACGTGTTCAGAGAAGGGAGTCTATCTCCTCTTCTGAATCTCCATTGCAAGAGCCATTTTCATTGAAAGACATATCATTGGAAATAGGTAAAGAGGAGTTAGTGTGTGTGGCAGGACCCGTGGCTAGCGGCAAAACCTCGTTACTATTAGCTCTTATAGGAGAAATGAGAAAACAAAGTGGCGATATTCAAATACCAGAAAATCTTAACAGTGAGTATCTACGAGTATGAGTATGTGTATTTGATCCGGGATGTCACTACAATTTGTAATATTTGAATTCAATATTCAAGACACTTCAAAATCCCATTTAGCTATTCATTTCATTTCATTCATTTAGCTTAGCTTGCTAAGCCCTCGCGTATGTCCAACGGAAAGCTACCTTTCCAGCAGTGACTTGTCTATCCAGTGTCATCTCGTCTCACCGGGTTGTCATTATTTGTTCTAACGTGATTTTCAAAATGCTTTTTCACTGTTAAAATATGTGAGCTGTTAATTTTACGACTTTGTCAGGTTTTGGATATGTATCGCAACAGCCGTGGCTCATACGAGGAACTATCCGTGACAATATATTATTTGGAAAACCATATGATGAGGCGAAGTTTAAATCTGTTATAGATGCTTGTGCGTTGACAGGTAACGTTGCTTTTTTTATAATAAATGTGTTTTGTGTTATGTTTGTAAGTTGTTAAGTTATGTATTTTTGCATTCATTTAATTATATTTGTCAAAATGTTTTGTATTCTTGCGTACGGGGTGATTTTGATCCCAAGTACATTGGTTAATTTATAATTTTGAACTAACTTAGATTAACACTTTCAATCAAAAATACACTTCAGCCTTAAAACATAGATTAATGTTACTTAATAGTATTAACTGATTTTTTTTGTCTATGATTAAAGAGGATTTAAACGTGCTGGGCTGGAACGCATACGTGGGAGACGCGGGCTGCACGCTGAGTGGCGGACAGCGCGCGCGCATAGCGCTTGCACGTGCCGTCTACCAGGACAAACAAGGCTAGTATTATTACTAACGATCGATCCATCGAATCGATTTTGGCTTAGGTTTTTTTTAAAGTGACTTAACCGTGAATGTTCTTAGCCATGATTCAAGGAAATATTCAGCCGTTCAAGAACCGTTTTAGTACAGCAATTAATTCCAATGTAGTTATCCTTCTAGTGGTACCTTAATTGTTTGACCGGGAGTGTCGTTGCAGTGTACCTGCTGGACGACGTGCTGTCGGGGCTGGACACGCGCGTGGCGGCACACGTGCTGCAGCGCTGCGTTCTGGGCGCGCTGCGGCACACGGCGCGCGTGCTGGTCGCGCACGCACCGGCCCACCTGGCGCGCGCGCACCGTGTGCTGCTGCTGCGCGACGGGCGACTGCACGCGCAAGGTCCACCTCTCTTCACCTTATAGAACTAACGGTTTTAATTATTCATTTTATGAAAAATATACGCATTATTGTGTTCATTTGTGTGTTACAAATTTGCACTTTATGCGAGTCATATATTGATGAGCAATGTAATTTGTCATAAAAATCATTGCATGGGCACTCTTCATGACGTTGTATTTATTATTTTCTTCGATATTCTATAGGCTATTGTGATGATAATTAATTTTTTTCTTAACGATTAATTATTTGTTATATTTTAAAATTATATTGTTTAGGACCCCCAGATATAGTTTTAAATGAAATAGAAGATTTCTTGCCGAGTGAGACGGACTCTATTGAAGAAGAGCGACAGTTGGACGTGATTGAACCTAAAAATGACGAGTCCGATAACATAAGTCGAAATAGCTTAGATAATGATGTAAGTAATTTATATAAAAAATCAGACCAATTAACATTAAAAATCAAAAACGCATAATTATTTAAAAAATCATTCTGAACAATATTAAAAAAAAAAAAACTTTCAAATATATATTCCTAAACCTTAGAGTTACATCAGATATGAATAAATAGGATTTATATAGCTATACACATTAAATTGTATGGAATAATAGGCTAATTTGAATTTATTATACAAGACGCCTTAATTCACTTTGAATCCTGTTACGATTAGAATTGTTACCATGTTCGCCATTTTTTAACAGATTTATAATAATTACAGGAAACCATGTCAGAAGGCACCGTGGGCTGGTGGGTGATCGGATTATACCTTCGTTCCGTTGGCGTTTTTCTTACTATGACCATTATAATATCTCTTTTACTTATGCAACTCTCTCAAAACTTCACTTTCCTCTGGCTAACATTTTGGCTAAAGAATCAAGCAATAAATTCGACATCACTACAAATGATAGACAACGTGCACGAAAACACAACGGTTCTCGATCACGGCATTAACATAGATGACAATATAGTACATACAATTGTTAACAAATCTATGGAAGTTATTAATATGGTTACTGGGAAAAACTTTACTGATAACGTTATACCAACCGGCAGTACTGATTATATATCGGTAGAGCCTGAGCTAAGAATACCAATCAACTCTGATAGTTATTATTTGGAAGTATATTTTGGTCTTGCTGGTCTTAATTTGGTGTTTACAATAATGCGAGCCTTCTTGTTCGCGTATGGAGGTGTTAAAGCTGCAGCTAAAATACATAAAGCTCTTCTCAGAGTAATTGTTAAAGTAAGTCTTGTTTTGTTAATAGTCATAATAGTTTTATCTAAAATTAAATATAATATTTGTTACATAAGTAAACAAAAATAACAATAATTTATTTTAATAAAATAAAAAATAATTAAAATTTTTTTTTTGTCAAGCAACAACAATAGAATTACTTAAGAACTATGTTAGTAAAACAAACAACAATAATATACAATACAAAAATTAATAAAAAACCTTTTTCATTTCTTAATTCATAATTATTTCAGGCAAATGTCAAATTTTTCGACGTCACTCCGGTTGGCCGAATAGTTAACAGATTTTCGTCGGATACATACACTGTGGACGATTCACTACCTTTCATTATGAATATATTACTGGCTCAAGTGTTTTCCTTAGTTGGTTAGTATTAATAACTGTCTTATTATTTTAGTTTTCAAGACTATCATATTATTATTTTTTTCAGCTTCATGCTTTATCCCGCAAATCGAAGGGTGGGTAGAGGGAAACTAGTGTCAGGACACTCCGTTCCCCATTTTTCGCCGTATTTTCAGACATTAGCTGTTGAGTGGCGGAATACAACGCCGCGCATTTTCTTTTCACCAGAGCGTAGAAATGAAAATATTAAACAATTAATATTCCGAATGAGAATCAACACCACCATCGTTTATTCTATTAGACGAGCGTCCCAAAGTGGTTGCCAAATTATATACATGCTTTATATAAATTATAGTCTAAGTATTTTTCTGAGTTATAAGCTATATTATTTTCATCCAAATTCGTTCAGTAGTTTTTGGGCGTGAAAGTTGAACAAACATTCACCTTGAATTTGATTTGGGATTTCTTTTAGTATTTCATATCTTTCGATTATTTTCTTCCTGAATGAACAATGTTCAATAATTCAGAAAGACTATCCTCAAAGCGGCCACGACCACGAACGTACTATATATTATATTTTATTCGTTTTATTTTTATAAAGTTTTGTCGTTTGTAAAGTTTTGCCTTGAATGGTAGGTGCAGTGGTGGTGACAGTATATGGCCTGCCGTGGTTGCTAGTGGGCGTGCTACCTATGACTTTTATATATTACAGGTGTGATTTTTAATAATTCTTCATAATTTTTAATAGGTATCTTAATAGCTATACATTCAATACTTACATAATATGTTAATGCTGATTCTGTTTTTAAATGTTTTTTTTATTTTATTTTTTTTGCCGATAGGATGGGTATTGAGGTAATGGTAGCCCATGGTTGGGATATTCGTACTATATATTTACATTATTAAAAATAATTGTAATAACATTAAATACACTAAAATGGTTATGAACAACTCTAATGTAATAAAATTAATAATAGATTTCTTTCATGTTTACCTAATAATAAAATAAGTAATCTATATATATAAAAGGACTTGTCCTCACTGACTGAGGTAAGACGCACGCACAGCCGTAACCGCTGATGTTAGAAACGTTAAATTTGGACAGATGTTTACTTTCGTAATCTGGACATCCACTAAGAAGGGATTTTGAAAAATTTTAACCCTAAAGGGGTGAAATAGGGGTTGGAACTTTGTATGGAAAAAAAGTTAAATCGGCACCGATTCTTCTAAAATTTGAAATTTATATTTTTAAAAGTATTTAATTGAACACGTGTTTCATCGTTTTCTAGAATTTTCCCCCTAAGGGTGCAAATAAGGGGTTGAAAGTTTGTATGGAAAAATCTTTAAATTGCCACCGACTCTTAAACCACCGACTCTTTTAGACTCTTAAAAATATTGAACACATGTTTCGTGGTTTATTAATATTCACCCCTAAATAAGCAAGCGAAGCTGCGCGCGTCCGCTAGTAAATGATAAAACAATATGTGCGTGCGTGTGTGTTTTAAAAATTAAAATGAACTGTCCTATTTCAGGTTACAGCGTCGCTATCGTGTGACATCGCGGCAGCTTAAACGCTTACAGAGCGTCGCGCTGTCGCCGGTGTATGTACACTTTAATGATACACTTGAAGGTCTGTATTACACTAATATATTTTTGAAGACTAATATATTATATTATTGTTAAGAAACAGAAAAACAAATGAGGATAGAGAATTAAAGTAGTTATGATAGTGACAATTGTGCCATATTCATACTTTACCTATATATTATAACTATAGTCACACTGCTTTCGCATGGAATTTTTAGAAGATTTTTTGATATTTGTAGTTTTATATAACTATGAGCATCAAAATCCACATCATTTAGATATTTAAAAAAAAATCTTTGACATTGGTGAAAAAAGTGATATTTTTTCTTACATTAAAAATATATTATAATATTTGAACGCACACACAACGTGTCGCATTTTAAATTATAATAATGTTAAATAATGAAACTGCATCAAAAAATTGTAGTGCAGAACAACTTAATAAATTAAAAAAAACGGAAGATCAATATTAAGCAGTCGACGAGGCGTGGCCTTCTAGTCGTTGTATTTACAATCTCAAATTACAATCTCAATCAGTTGATTTGATTTTAAGATTGTTCTTACTTTTGATTTTTTTCTTCTCGAGTGAACAATGCTCGAAAGATCAAAAAATGTGATCGTACAGCATACTCTACATTTTTCAAGCAGAATTAACAAAGTATATATATGTGTGATCAGGCCTCAGTACGATACGCGCGCTGGGTGCGGGCGGGCGCTGGGCGGAACGCGGTGAGGAGGGCGTGGAGCGCTGGCAGCGCGCGGCGTTGTGCGCGGCGGCGGCGTCGCAGTGGCTGGCGCTGCGCCTGCAGGCGTGCGCGGCCGCCACCACCGCCGCCGCCGCTCTTCTGGCCGTGCTGCAGCGCGCCACACACGCCGCCGACCCCGGTACTTATACACTAAAATATATCTTACAATTGCAAAAGTACAATCTCTATAGGATGACTCTAACTAAGTCTAACAAATGTATAATTGAGTTCTCCGTTCATTCTTAATAAAAAAAACATATGTTCATTCTAGATATATATTTTTTTCATATTCATCCGATCGTGGTACTACTACTATACTGTATAGTCCATACTGTGATACTTGATCGCAAAAATTATATTAACATTATAACAATATTACCCAACTATACAAATTGAATGATGTGTGATTGTTTTGCCTTTAAAGGTCTCGTGGGGCTCGCGATATCGTACGCGCTGTCGATGACGTCCATGTTGAGCAACGTTCTCAACGCCTTTACGGAGACAGAGCGCGAGATGATCGCTGTCGAGCGCGTTGGCGAATACATTAGAGAGGTCAGATTGACTCAAATAAAGTACCATTAGCTTTCCATCGATTCATCATACAGTAAAATAAATATATATTTTAGGGGAATCCTTGGATGACGATGTTATGTTTGTTTCTCAATATCGACTACAGTAATAAATATAAATTGCCGCTACAATCTAAGTGTTATTCCTCTTAAATAAAATCGCAAATATAATCCTTTACATTTTTATATTGTAACACTAGGTTTATTAAAAAACCGGCATTTTAATTTATAGGTTGAAAGCGAGAAAATTGATGGGGATTCACCTCCGTACGGCTGGCCATCTCATGGAGTGATTAGCTTTGAAGATGTTCATCTTCAATATGGGTAAATATAACAGCACTACTTTTTTATTAGTATATCATCAGTTGAAAGTAATACACCATTAGTTTGAAACTGATCACTGTCTGAACGTGGAAGCTATATGAGAAATATATTATTGAGGGCATTTATTGATGAAATAAAACCCAAAACAACAATTTTTAAAATAATTGTTTGTTTTTTGTCCGTTTCACTTTTATATTTTGATGTGTGAAGTGATAATTTAATTGGAACACGGAACTAATTTAGAATTGTAAATAAATTATTATGTACTTCTTTCTAACGGGTGAAGCAGCGACCGGGTCGCTATATTGTTGATAAAATTGGGAAAATTGAGATATTACAGAACACAGTAAAATGATAACGATGTTGTGCATGCATGGTGCTTTGATAACTATATGCGAACTAATTTATTTATTAAAAGTATGAAATATAAATTATTTACCAAACCTTATTGGTATAATTGTCACCATATATAACATATGTCTGTTTGTATTATAAATAATTGGATATATTGCAATTTTAAGTATAACAGTATAACTTTTATTAAAAGAGCTTTTATAGAAGGACAGTAGATTTAACATACGTTATGTACATATTAGAATGAGTTTACAATAATACAGGGACTTGGCATTCCGCTTGGTAACCAATGCTATATTTTCTGCTTTCCACCGACACTAAGACAATCCCGCGCGTATCAAAACAAGTCCTATACGTAAAAGACATTGTTCCGCCTGCGTTACCCCAGAGAGAGCCCCATTTCTCACTATTGTCCACTGCAACTATACTAAATGGCGTAAAATTAACTGATGCTATTATAACATATGTATAACGTACTAACAGTAGCAGCAGCAGCAGCAGTCCGAGTGCGCTGCGCGGGCTGTCACTGGCCTGTCACCCCAGCGAGCACATGGCGGTGGTAGGGCGCACGGGCGCCGGCAAGAGCTCGTTGCTGCGTGCCGTACTGCGCCTGGCGCCCGCGCGCGCCGGCGTCGTGCGTGTGGACGGCGTCGACGTCGCCACGCTCAACCTGCACGCACTCAGGTATGCTTCTTTATGAGTGTAAACGCGACGGTTGTGGATTGGATTCTCATTTGTGGTAATGAGGCAAAATGCGTCGTTGATTTCCACCACTCAACACCTCATGTGTGGAAAAATCGAGCGGAAAGTCGGTAACGGAGTTTCTTAACACAAGGTTTCCTTACAAACATGTAGTATTGTTAGTTAGTTAAAATAGTAAATATTTCATTTCCTTGAGTGGGAGGCGAACCTACAACAGTTTACAGTCGCCCGCTAATGTCCATGCGCCACAGGTGGCGTCAATCATAATATAGTTTTTTTTACTTTTAATTTTTACGTTAAGTAAGACACACAATGATTTTTAATAACACAAAAATAATGCAGATCGCGTATCGGCATGATACCTCAAGAACCATTCATCTTTACGGGCACCATCTTGGAAAACGTAGACCCGCTAGACCAGTACCTGGAGGCGGAAATATGGCGCGCCCTGGACGCGTGCGGTGCGCGCGCCGTCGTTGAGGCTCGCGGTGGTCTGGAAGGGCCCGTTCTGCCGCTCGCACGGGGACACGCGCAACTTTTGTGCCTCGTAAGGGCGTTGCTTCATAAGCCTAAGGTAATTAGGAGGAATTATATTATTTATCTATCAGTCAATGTGAGAAAATCATGCAATATTGCTTTCATAATCTTCTTGTCGTTTAATTTGCTTATAAATAATGATTTCATAGAATGATATTAAATTCAACCTGTTGCACTAAGTACGAACAAACTAAACCTTGCCGATCTACCACTTTTCATTCTCATACAACATACCCGAACGAGGAAGGAATGTCTCTCGTTCTATTTTGGGTAATAAACCTAAACAACGTTCAATTTCACTGTATTACGAGTACGACTCGATTTCGTAAATGAAGCGACGTTGCTGCTTTGAAAGATTAGTATCTAACGGCGTCTTATTTTACAACGATAATTTGATTATTTACTTTGTTAGAAAAAAAAACCACTTTAATTTTTGGCAAAATTTCATTCTTTTTCATTTTATTAGGCTTTTATAGAGTAGTTAAAACTTTAAATAAAATTTAAAGTTGTACATAAAACCACTGTATATTAATAAACTTGCGGCCCGCCTGTGGCTTCGCCCGCTTGAACTTAATTTTTTACACATAAGGTATTGTTTAAATTTCATAAACACGCACAATGTCCTAGTCATTTATATTTATTTATTCATAAAACTTGTTTCAGATCTTGCTCGTAGACGAGGCAACAGCCAACCTAGACGCGGACACAGAGCGGACAATATTAAACACAATGCGTACAGCGTTCGGATCGAGTACGGTGCTATTTGTGGCGCACCGCCTCACGGGCGCGGTCGAGTGTGCCCGCGTCGCGGTGCTGGGGACTGGACGCCTGCTCGAACTACGCGCCCCGCATGACGCACTAGCCGACCCTGATTCGCACCTGTATCATTTGGTCCACGCTGAACGATCTCTGTAGTATATATTATGTATAAGTTAAAATTTATTGAAGAAAAGATAATTGTGTAATATGTTATTGAAAAAAAAATTGGCGGATACGGTCCCGTTGGGCATGCGCGATCGAATGTACCCGTGTCGCCGTACGGGGCGGCGCACGCCTGCTCGACCTCTTCGGATCTTATAGTAGCATATAGGATGCAATGCACCCGGACCAACAAAATTGTGAATACACAATTTTCTACCAGCATTCTAACTTTTATGAAATTGTACAATCTGAATATTTCACAGCTGCGGAAAATTGTTAGTTTTAAAATCGTTAGAATTGGTATTTGGAATTGGCACCAAGGCAAAAGCCCGGCGTTGAGTTCCGCCACTATACACGCAATGTCTCGAAAAATTCGGCTGAAAGTGGAGAATGGAGTGTCTTAACATTAGGTTCGCTCTGCCTTACCCTGCTGTACGCGGAATACAGCATGAAGCTGATTTAATTTTTGTCCGTGGAGTCAACCTGTTGAGAACTCAACCCCGCGCCTTGTCTTGTTACCAGCTGCTGTGCTACGACCAGCGTTGCCAGATTTTGTCCAAGAGTAAAAGAACGGGACATTTATCTCTTAATTTAACTTATTACAACAAATAAAGTTATTAAAAAAGAATTACTTGTAAGTGCGTGGAATAATTGACGAAAAGAGGGACCATGCTTAGCTCGTTCAAGATATTTATATTTGGGTTAAATCGGGACGTCCGGCAACGCTGACCACGACGGTCTTTTAAAATATATTGATTGATAATTTATAATTATTTAGTTATATGATCAGTAAGCAAATGAAAATGGCCTTGGCAGTGGCAGACTTTCAGAATTTAAGAATTAAAATGAGCAAACTTGTAGCAATCTGAATAGTGTATATTTTTTTATTATTATCATATTATTTACATACTTGTCTTATTCTATCTTCTGTAATTTCGTGAGACTTGCAGCAAAAAGATAGGGAAGCAAGAACTAATTAATTAACCATAATATTCAACAGTATCATCTTAACCCTACCGTAAATACAAATTATAAATGAAAATTGATTATTTTTATATTAGATATAGGTTTAAATAGTGGCTTGCTGCATCGAATAATGCCTGCTCAATGATTCTAATGTAATTTATTATATGTTAAGAAAAAACGCTGTTCTAATAAATTGTATTTTTTTAATTATAATTTAATATAGTTTCCTATAAAAGAATAAGTCAGTGTATCAAAATTATTCCAAAGCTCTCACACTATTATTTGGTAAAGTAACTACTACTATTAATACACTATGTTTAAATATTTTTACAAATTAAAATCTTGGAGCTCTGAAACTATAACAATGTATTTAATGTTTACTTTTGCTTAATAATATTTAAAATATATTTCCAAAGATAAATCCTTGAGATATTTGTGATATTAAGTTTTGTAATGCTTTTTGGATAACTAGAAGAACACTAGAAGAATAGGGCAGAGACACATTATTCCAATTATTTAAGGAAGTAGTCAATTTTAGTGAGTAATGTTGTCGAATTATTACATTATATGTATTTTTATACCATAAATATATATATTTTTTAAATAAACTAATTCTTTATCATTATATTATATCATTGCTGTCCAAATGTATTGTTGCGAAGTATTAAGTTTTATCATGTTAGCTTATATTAAAATAATAGTCAGATTTATTATTGAGAAATATTTAATGTAACTTTTAATAAGATGCTTATGTCCTAAAGATTTTTAAGAGATGTGAGCATTATGATACATGCATGTTTCCGGAGCAAAGCATGATTATATTGCATTTTTTGCTTATTTTAGTTAGTTGATGATGTTGATAGGATAGGATACAATGTTTAGTTATTTGTTTATATCCAAATAATTGTACATGGAGTATCAAACAAATATATTCTTCTTTTATTATTTTTTACTGTAACTTATATTATTCTAGAAGTTATTCAGTGATATTAGAAAGTGCGAGTCAATTATTATCATGATAATTATTATTCTTAAGTGAATTAGGTTGGTTTTAATATATGTAGTGTATTGGCAAATAATATGTTACAACATATTTTTTTATATCAATCTTCCTTTTCTTACATTGTGAATACCTATAATATTTAAATTGTATCTGACGCTTCTTTACACTAATATTTAGCAAATAGAAAATATTTTCAACACCTATTTGATGTATGTTATTTCAAAGCTCTTTTGTAATTAACACATTGATATTAAATTTATTAACTATATATTTGACTGTAATAAATAATTTGTTTTCGTAACTTGGTAAATATTTATTTTGTTCAAGTATCATATTCACATGTTTCGCTCTTCTGGCTTTTTGTATGGGTAGTCGATGTAGTCGAATATTTCCTCTTCTGAAGTTACAGGTACCGGCTCCCCTGGAACACCTAAGATGATTTATTTATATAATTTCAATCTTGAAGAGAGATCTCTTCTCCAAAAAAGAGAGATCTCTCTCGCCTCAGTATTGAAAAGATATAATAAATAAACATTTAATTTTAATATACTTTGAGTTTTATTTTGTACCATTCATATCACATTCATTTTTTTAGACTAGTTTTTTAACCTACCTTCCTATGAGTGTTTTTTTTTTCAATATCTACTTATCAGTAAATTTATTCACTGTTTTTCTGGATTATTATAACAAATCTAAATTTAATATGCTTAGAAGTAAGACAATTTTTTAAAGGTATATTTTCTGAGGCCAATATTTTTTTGTTTGCTTGTAACTAATTAAATAAGTATAATTTGTCTTTAGTTCTACAATGATCTTATTTTAAAATATTTTTATTTTCTCACTTAGATACCATTATTAAAGTACCTATACAGTATATAGTACGGTCGACGAGTCGTGTATCTGTAATTTAGCGCATTGTTCACTCGTGCAGAAAATAATCAAAAATAAGAAAAATATCTACCGTCGACCGACTGACGACCCGTCTACCGCACTGTACAATCAAGTCTCACCAGTAACACCGATTGGCCGTAAGGAATATTCATTTAAAGTAAATCCAGTTAGCAAGGCGTGTGCCCTCATCTCCTTGTTAAATACGTCGCTCCCGGTGAAGTAAAGTACTGCGCAGTGGAACTGTTCGCGCGGGACCAGGCGAATGTCGAGGCGGCGGTGCGTGTGCGTCGCTGATAGTCGGCACACTCCCTAGCACAATGTAATTGTAAAAAAAGTAACATTTATATTAGCTATAGTCTATTCATTTGGCCTTGAGAATGTAAACAAGGTTTCTCAAACTTTTATTTAGTTTTTTATTTCTATTCAATTTTTGTCAAGAGGAATTACCATATAAATCGAAAGCAGTTAGCTGAGCTTTCAATTATTACTTTACTAAATGATTTTACTACTAAGATATTTAAATAAATATAAATATATTTCTTTCTTTCATTGTTTCTTAATAATAATTAAATAAATAATAATTAAAATTTTAAATTATTTATGCACATTATTTTATACCTACCATAAACTTAGTATCTCCCATTGAAATAACATCAGTGACAAGATCGTCTAATGCTGCTACTAACTTCTTTAACATGTTTTCGCCATATTTTTTCTTTTCGTTAGTAGAATTTAAGGAAGAGTGAGTGACCAATGCGTCTATATCACCGCTTTCTGCCTTACCTCTCCTAAGGCCAAATATAATTTTTTTTTATTAAAAATTCAAACACAAAGTAATCATAAAGTTATTAAATATAATTAGAGGCCAATCGTGGCGTAGAGACAGAAATGTGTGAATGTAAACGCGATGGGTTGCGGGTTTGATTTTCATTCGAGGAAATGAAATATTTAACAATTCTTCGCTCTGCTGTCGAGGAAAAGCGGCATTGAGCTGCGCCAATCAGCACGCAATGCCTCCAGAAATGAGCGGAAAGTAGGGAGCGGAGTGGTTTAACATTAGGCTCCCTCTGCGTACAAGCTGAAAAAAAATATATATCCAACCAAATTATATAATCAACCTGAAGCTGCCGCAAATAGTCACGGTAAATTCTGAGTCCAACGTGCGAACTCGATCAATAATTTTTTCTTCAATTTTTTGAATTTCCTGTCGAGGAATCTTGTTTTCAAATTCTTCAAAATACCTTTAAAAATATAATAATAAGATGACTGAATTTTTGTGCCCAAAAACCAAGTTATATGAATAAAACATTTGAATACGAAAACAAATGAATTATATACTTTTAAGATCTTAAATACTTCTATTTTTATACCACATTGTAAATAGCGCATTTAACTTACTTTAATCCGATAAGTTGATGATGATTTAATTTATTGTCCATAAGTCTCAAGTCTTGCAATGTTTTTATGCCCATGTTCACAAGATCTGCCGCTTTTACTGGCCCAATGCCAGACACCCTTGTCAACAAACTTATCGCCTGAGCAGTTTCATCTTGATGTATATTTTCTAATTTTCTCAATTTTCCTGTTTGCAAAAATTCGTCAATTTTTTTGGAAATTTTGTCTCCTATTCCATTGAGTTTCTTTGCTTCATCTCCTGATTCTATTCTTTTATTGTGTGATGCTAAAACACTTACTGCTTTTCTATAAGCGTTATATTTGTGAATATTACGGCTTACATTTTTTTCATATTCAGCTAATTCCATTAGGAAATCACAGAAATCCCCATTTAAATTATCATTCGAAGATGGATTTTTGCGCTTGCTCATATTTTATTGCTAAAGAAAATAAGTAAATAAGTGTTAAAATTAATTTATTTTATTTATGTTTATATGCATAAATAATGAATAAAATTGATACGGGAAGAAAATAGAGAAGCGTAGAATGAAACATGGAACTTAAATTGGCGCGCAATTTCATGATGTTGGTATAGTAAAAGATGTTTGACGTATTTGACATTTACCAAACCAAATATTTCTTGAAAATGTCTGTCAACGCTTTGGAGTGTTTTTATTTTGGGATCGAATTATTTAATATCATTCTACTTAAACTAAATTAGTATCTAAATTATAAAATAACCTACTTAAAATAAAATAATTATGTGAAGTAATTACCTGTCGAAACTCCTTATTCAAGATCTTCACAATGGATAACGTAACAGAAAAATTATTCCAATATTTTGGTTATCGAAAATTTAAAAGTGAACTGCAAGAAAGAGCTGTAAGGGCAATTGCAAGAGGTAAAATTGAATATTTGAAGGCTCGTCTATTTAGAATATTCCGCTTGTGTCTCGAATAAAATAGTAAATTGCCGTCTATCAAACTTGATCTTTAATTCTTAATGACAATGTTACCATATGTATATATTTAAAACTTATACATATTATTAATAACTATTTGATACTATTTTGATATGATTAACAGTTATCGCTTCCAATTTACATTAATTTTCTTTATTGTATTTCTTTTTAGGTGTTCATGATGTGTATGTGTCAATGCCTACAGGCTCAGGAAAATCTTTATGTTTTCAATTACCAGCTATGTTACAAGATAATAAAGTTGCTATAGTATTTTCCCCATTATTAGCTTTAATTAAAGATCAGATAGATCATTTAACAAAGCTAAAAATCCCAGCTGAATCTGTTAATTCTAAAATGACAACTAAAGATAGAGAAAGAGTTTTAAATGATCTACGAAGTATGAAGCCCAATACAAGATTTTTATATGTAACTCCCGAGCAGGCAGCTACAAGCACATTCAAGTCCTTGTTAGAGCATCTAGTCAAATACAAAAAAGTCTCGTATATAATAGTCGATGAAGCTCACTGTGTTAGTGAATGGGGCCACAACTTCAGGCCAGATTACCTCAAATTAGGTGATTTGAGAGAGAACTTTAAGAGTATACCATGGGTTGCACTCACTGCTACAGCAAGTGTTGAAGTCACAAAAGACATATTAGCAAATCTCAAACTACTCAATCCTGTTGCACAATACAAAACACCAAGTTTTAGACGAAATCTCTATTATGATGTAGTTTTTCAGAATTGCATACAGGATGAAATTGGAGATTTAGTTGAATTTCTGAAAAAGCACTTAAAGGATGGTGATAATATTAAAGCAGTAGGTGTTTCTGAGTTTCATGCACTTTTTATATAGTGTGTAAAAGTTTTATTTAGTGTAATTTATTTATCTTAGTTAATATATAGAGCAATGTAGATTTTATTTCATATATTCATTTAATTTTTTTGCATTTGCTTATCCTTTAATTATTTGTATTAAAAAAAATGATTTTAGAGAGACAAAAGTGCAGCTATTGTGTATTGTCGTACTCGGGAACAGACAGAAGAAATTTCAAGCATGCTTACAAAAAGAGGATTAAACTCCTTAGCCTACCATGGAGGTATGAAACATTTAAATATTTCTTATAAATAAAGTATAATTAGTATTTTTTTTACTTTTACATATCCTGTCTAAAGCAGGATAGGTAGGTAATGCTTTTTGCCCAATTTTCCAGATATTGAATATTGAGTGGTGGAATTGATTGCTGTGCTTTATACAGTAAAGGAAAATTAATATTAATCTCTTCTTAAAATACAAATAAGACATCTAGCTAACCATGAATGTATGTATGTATATTTTTTTAAGCATACAGGGTGGAATTGTCTGCAATCCTTTTACGGGAGCAATTATAAAATAAAATATTTCAAACCCATACCTAAACAAATTAATCAAAATTCGTGAACAGTTTAGACATACTATTATTTTTATCCGTACTGTATTACGTGTGACACATTTACGAATAGATACCAATAACTTAAACACTAGTACAAAAATACTATTAAACATTGCCGATCTGCCACTTTCATTCACAAAAACATACCAGAACGAGAATGGGATAACTCGTACTATTTTACGTAATTACCTATTTTCTGCGTCATTTTTAACAAATGACGCTTTATTTTGCAACGAAAATATTATTATTTAATTTGTTTGAAAAAGTCACTTTCATTTTTGGCTTTTTGTTTTAATTGTATTACGCTTTTATAGAGTAGTTAAAACTATGGTGATTACAAAAACACTTTGTATATCAACAAATTAAACTATTGTGGCGCAACTGCACTGCATCTGAATGTAAACAATGTTTATGGGCTTGATTACCACACGGAAAAAGGAATTATTTTATTTTTTTCTCTAGTAAGAAGACAAAACGCGGCACTGAGTTCCACCTCTCAACACGCAATGTCTCAGAAATTGAGAAGTCATCATGGGAGGGGGATGGAATGTCTTAGCATCATCATCATCGTCATCATCAAACATATGCATCTGTCTACCCTGCTTTATATGCAGTATACGATGTGAAATTATATAGTATTAGTATTAACAACAATTATTGTCTTTGTTTAAAAAAACAACAGGTTTGAAGGCCTCCGAGCGTATTTCAGTACAAGAACGATGGTCTAATGGGGAATGCCCTTGTGTGTGTGCGACAGTTTCATTCGGCATGGGCGTCGATAAGGCAACTGTGCGGGCAGTCGTACACTGGGGTTTACCGCAAAATGTGGCTGCTTATTATCAAGTACAATGTTTCTTTTTATTAAAATTAATATAATAATAATTTATTTAATTTTTGTGTATGATCAAACATTTTTAGATATGTATATATTTTAATTAAAAAAATCTTCACGCGTAAAAATCGTCAAAATCTTCAATCTTCAAACGTAATGAGTATTATATATATCCCGCTAATAACATGGGGAAGCAGAGGGAGCCTAGTTTTAAACCACTGCCTCCCATGAGTTAAATGGCGAAATTCAATGTCGCACTTTATCCATCAGATCAGGGAAATGACTTTAATGTAAATATTACCATTCCCCTGATCCTCGCGCATTGGACCCACAACCATCACAATATGGCCCCACTATGTTACGACGGCCTCAACACAAATTAGTTTATAAATGATATTATTTTTTCTGTACAATAAATTAAGAAACACACCACACCCAAAACCGCTGTTTTTTTGTTATTTCAACGGTTGAAGGTTCGATTCCCAATCTGTATAGTGAATATTTTCGTTTCCTAGCGCTAGTAACAAGACAAAGCCTAGTGTTGACTTCCGTCACTCAACACGTAATGTCTCGAAAGTTGGCACAGGAAATTTAAATAAGATATCTTTCAGGAGTCTGGAAGGGCTGGACGAGATGGTAAACCGGCGTTTTGTCGAATTTACTATTGTCGTAGTGAAAGAAATGCTGTAGATTTCTTGCTTAAATCTGATATGGGTCGAGCAAAAACGCCGGAACAGAAAAACCGATGCAAGAATGCGTATAAAAGTTTCGAAATAATGGTTAAATACTGCGAGGACGTCAGGTAGTAGATACTCTTTGACTTTGAATAAGTATATATAATAACAATAAAATAATGATCAATTTTTGAAACGAAATATATCTTTAAGTCTTTCTTTCGTCTGCGTGGACTGTGGACTATATATACTATCAATTAATCATTTTCATACTTGTTCCAATTTCCATGTACTTATCGTTAACATTGAATTTAAGCCAAAGTTTCTAGACTTTGATTGTATTGAATAGCGGAAATTAATTTTGCTCCACGTTTTAAAAAAGCGGGAAAAAGTAAACAAATTCAAATTCCCTAAGTGAAATATTCTGTTACTCTTTTCATGTTCCTAAATGATTTATTCATAAAAATATTTAATGTCTCGACATTTTTATACTTATTTATTACCAACGGCAACGGTATGTGGTGCCTATGGTTTCTCTTCTTGGATGAATAAAATTTTGCTACATGTTATAAATAAAATTATAACTAGCACATATTATTAATTACTGTTACATCGTGGCTCGAAGACATCCATTTAAGTTAATGTTATTTCTTAATCTTTACTAAGACAGGGTGAGAATGAGTTCCGTTATTCAACAACCTACAATGTTTTGTAATCTAGAGATGAGATATACAGTACAACGTCGATTATCCGAATGTCGATAAACCGGCCGCTTGTCCGAACACTTCACTAGTTCGACTTGCGCCTTCATCGCATTTTCTAATAAGACTAATACACGATTTGAGATTTTTAAAGTGTCATTTGTATGTAGGTATAAGAATACACTTTGTTTCATTCCTATTTGTCATCAAAGATACAATTATGTATGTAAAAGTGGTTTTCGATTCCACATGAATAAATATATATTTTTAGGTTGAATCAATGTATTTTGATTCCGAAAACACCGTTTATCCACATTCCAAACAGTCATGTCCCCTAATAGGTGCCGCCACAAAACATTCGCCGACTACTTTGGCGAGGAGGCGCCGTCGTGCGTGTCGCGCTGCGACGCCTGCGCCGACGAGCGCTCCGTGCGGCGCGCGCTGGACCAGCACCAGCGCCGGGCCATGAGCGCCACGCTCGGCCACGGCGGGTTCGTCACCCACGTGGACTCCTCCGACCTCTACGGCGAGGGACGATTCGGACAGAGGAGGTAACGTACGAACTGTTCTTATTCATATTATGTAAAAGAAATACTTATCACTTGGCAATTTTTACAGTAGAATCGATGTGGAATGGAATTATAGCATATAATAGAAATGTATTTACTTATAATGTTTGTGAATTAAAATATTATTATTTATATTAAAATTTAATGAAGTTGATAATCATATACCTACTGTTTAAATTTAGTAAAATAACAGTTGTTGAATAGAAATTATGATGATGCTTTACAGTGTTGCTTGTGCTGTTGACAAAAGCTAGCACAACAAATACAAAATTAACATATTAGAAAATTAACAAATTTTATTTTAGTTTAATGTATATGTTGTTTACGACTACAGGGAGACTGAGTCGTACTATGGCGACGGTAGCGGTGAGTCTGACGGTGAAAGTGAACGTCGCCGCGTCGCAACTGAAACTAAATCGCTTATAATGCAGGAATTCGCAAACAGAAAAAAGAATCTTGAAAAAGAGAAATTTAAAAATAATGATGAAGAATCAGCAAAATATTCCAAGTGTAAAGCAGCAGAAAGTACTGGGAAAAAGGTTTTTGATCCTGCCTACTTAGTCTCGAACAGCGGTGTTATGGATATAATATTGTTGACCTTGTTATCGATACGTATATAAAAATAACTGTATCGGTTCTAGTTATATTATTGTAATTTTTGAGATAAAATATTTTTTAATTTACAAGTAGTAAATTAAAAACATCGTACATCGTTGTAACAAAGTCGATTGTTTTGCTATTTGTAAAAATTTGTTTTATCTAGAATCTGTAATTTCTAGTATCAAAAGGTTTTTGGGCCGTCAAAACAACTCTTATTTAAACCCTGCCTATATCTGAAACTGCGAAACATTTAAGTCGGATTCGATTATATTTACGGTTTCTAAGTTATGTATTTCGGAAATCCATAGTTTCGGTTACGATTACAAAGCTCCATATCATCGCGGGTTCTAACGAATTTAATAAACATATGTTGGAAACTCAAAATGTCTGTTGCAGGTCAATGGTTTAACAATAGCTGGACGAGAAAGTTATCTATCCTTGCTCACCGATGCCTTAAGGAATAATCTTCAAAGTTTAAAAGGCATTGACGAACCAAATAAAGAACTATCACGACGTGATGTCGAGCAGTGTGCGGTAGAATTAGAATATGACGCATTTTCAAGGAGTACTGTCATAAGTTTATACAGACGAGCTATGACGAAATTGGTAATGAAATACTTTTATCAGTTCAAATGTGTTATTCCACAAAGATGAAAAATATATAAAAATTTTAACTTAGTGGGACTCGAACATGCGCCTTGTAAAGCTTGAACGGTCTCCAAAAGGCGCGAGTCATTCGCGTTCATTTTTCATATTTTCTAAAAAAAAAAAATTGGTACATTTTTTTATGCATAAATAATAATAAACATAATCACGTGAAATAATTTTAGATATCATCTATAAAGTCAAGCAAAGACAATTTATATCCAGACTTGAAAAAATTTGAGCCCAAGCGTGAAACACTTGCTGATTTCGTAAAAGATTTTGAAAAAAATCGTCAGAATTCCCACGGTTTTATTACAGCGTCAGAAATGGAAAAACGTATGTATTTTTATTTCAATTTATTAAATTAATATAGTTTTGGTCCCAACAAAAAAATATAATAAATAATTTACTTTAGATGGTGCGGAAAAAAATGAGCAGCGTTCTCTTTCAAAAGCTGATAAAGAAACTAGAAGAAAGGCTAATTCATTTAAAAGAGATCCTTTAACACAAACAAAGTTGCAAAACTTTTTTTCTACAAAATCGTCTCAAGAATCTCCAATCTCTGACGACACTGAAGATGAGGGAGGTTTAGTTATAGCGGAAAATGAGAGTCCTTCTGGCGACTCTACATTTATACTACAAGAAGAGTCTATAAATAATGCTGATAAAACTTTAAAAATCGATAATTTAAGAGATAGCTCTGAAGTTAAAGATTCAAAAACGTTGGTTATAAATATAACCTTACAGGGTATACCCAAAAAAAGTAATAGTGATGACAAAAAGGATATTAAACAAATAAAGAAGTTTGAAGAATCGGCCAAAGAAATAAAGAAACCAACAGCCAAAAGAAAAATTAAAGCACTCTTTGGAGAATCCTCTGATAGTGAAATTGAACCAGAAGACATCAAAAAGTGTAAACTTACACGAGATAAAGTAACAGCTAACAAATCCTCTTCTGATAATAAAAATGAAAAATATAAATATAAAAATTCTAAGAGAAAACATAGACATAAAAAATCTACACATTCAGATACAGAAATTGAAAAGAATCCACACAAAACTATTACTTCTAAAGATAATGCTGCGGAAAATACTCTTATACTGGATTCCCACAATGTTTCTAATGAAACTGAAAATACCGATGACACGCCCATAGAAATGGAAAGGAATGAGGTGGATGCTTTAAAAAATAATAATTCTAATGACTCTTCAAATTTGATAATTGATCAGAATACAACAGAAACAATAAACTTTGTTGATGATAAGTCATTTAATAAAGCACAACAACTGAGTTTAGAAGCGGACAAAGTGTTACAAGAGCTAAAACAGTTCTCTGAAATTAAACCTGAGCCAGTTATTGAAGAAAACATTTCTACTAAAGATAGAACACTTGATGCTAAAAGTTCTGTTGTAATATCTAAATCACCTAATGTTACAAAAGAAATAGAGAAAGCAAAACTTAATGTACCAGAAAAACACAAGAAAGAAATAAAGAAAGAACCAAATATACCAAAAAAAGAGCATTCAAGTCATAAAAATAAAATAAAAGACGTTTCTAAAGGTAAAGAATCCAAAAGTAGAGAAAAGAAAGCGGAGAAGGTGGATGTCGCCAGTTTAGTGGTCAAGTTATTGATGCCTTACTACAAAAAAAAAAAGATAAGCAATAGGGATTTGTTCAAGATTACCGCGAGACATATAGTGCATCAATTACTCGCTATACAAGTTACTGGTAAGAACATTTGTAATATGTTTTAAGTACAATTTATTTGATGCCGTAAATACGATGCTGGTAGGTTAGATCCCACTAGAAGGATTGAAGTATTTTATATTGTCATTTCCTCGCCCGGGTCACAAGGTAAAGCGCGGCATAGAGTTCAGCCACTCAACTCGCAATCTATCAAGAAGATTAGAGTGTTAAGACTAGATCCCCTCTGCCTAACCTGCTATTTGCGGGATACAGCGTCACAATTATTAGTGAAAATTTAAAATATATATATATCAATGAACAAGATTAATCGTGCTCATTGAAATATGTAAAATACATATATGTATTTCTTTTATTGCAGAAGAAGCAGCGATAAACATGTTACTAAAAAAAACATTCAGTAAAATTACTATTGACAAGGAAAGTGACTTAGAAAGTAAGTTAAAGTTAAGTAATGACATGTAATTTATTGTTTTTTTAATTATATTTATTGTTAGGCACGGTCATGTGCAGTTTAATAAAAGTTATTATTATTGTATGATGTTAAAATAAAAATATTATTTTCACAATTATTATTAATTTCAATTATTTATTTAACTGTTACATAATGTCTCATTAGTAGTTGCAAATAAATTTGCTTATTTTTATTTATTTATGTGGTTCATTTCTTATGTAATATAAAATGTTATAAATACATATATTTTTATTCTAAATATTATAGATTTAAAATAAAAGTATAACTAACCTAAAGTGTGGCGGGCCAAGAATGCGACTGTACACGCGAAGCTTGAGTTCAATTCCCACTTGGTTGAATGAAATATTTAATATTTTCATATCCGGGTTTCATACGATGCGGGATCATACGAGGCGAATAGAAATATTATTAACAAAAGAAGGAGAAATTTGGGATTCTCAATTTGATTATTAATATGGATATCAAAAATAAAAATTCTTCATTTATACATAGAACATGTATGGTAGGTAACCTTTATCCACGCATATTTCCAATTCATAGTCAGTGCAGTATATGTTTAATATAATTATAAGATAATTAGAACATATAAATTTTTTATCTAAATTATTGTACTGTAAATTGAATTCTCTTTTAATCTAATGAAATCTCTTTATGATCAAGGACCACTTTTATAATTCTTGTTAACAGAAACACACCATGTAGATAAACTGTAATAATCTTGAACTTACACAAAGGCAATAATAATATTTTAGAAAGTTTCTGTAATCTATATATATAAAATCGAAAGGTCACTCACTCATCACGAAATCTCAGAAACTACAAGTGCTAGGAATCTCAAATTTTGCATAGGAGTTACTTATAGGACGTAGGTGCTCGCTAAGACGGGAATTTGCAATATTCGACTTCTAAGGGGTTGTTTTTGGGGTTGAAAGTTTGTATGAAACTTCGTTACTACAAATGCTAGGAGTTTCAAATTTCGCATGGACGTCACTTATAGGTACTCATGGAGACAGAAATTAATAATAACGTAGTTCACGCAGGTGAAGCCGCGGGCGGGCCGCTAGTTTGTACTAAAGTGATTTCTGAAAAAACTATAACATAAATTATTCAATGAACGTATTTTGAAATATTTTAAACGTCAACACTATTTTTTTTTTATTGAGGAGACAACCTAAGTATAGACAGACGTATTCGCTTCACCGAGCCGTCGGGTCATCCACCTACGCTCTTTTCACTTTAACTTAAGCTTAATTTAAAATGCAGTGTAGCACTAGTTGGGAACCATTGCTCTAAAGTAACCATGTGTTGAATATTGGTACATATCTCGGAATATATATTCCGTGAGTTTTGTCTAAACTAGAGAAACTGACGACCAGTATCACAAGCTCAGAGGATAGCCTCTGTATTAATACTAGAGTCAGTCTCAAATGAATGTCAGTCTTAAATAAATAGAAAGTATATTTCTATGTATTTAGGTAATCCTTATTTTATTTGTACACTTAGATTGAGTTTACTTAGATTATATTGTTATTATTAATATTGTTTAAGCAAGCTGCTATAGCAAAATGTAAAAAAAAACCTCTATTATTGTAGACATTAAATACTATTACGTTATATACAAATAATATATGATATTCATTTTCATATGATGACGCGAGATAAACAGCCGTCTTACATTTGCTATTTGAAGTACTTTGCGAGTTACACCCATAAAATTAAAAATGAAATTATATTTCATTTAAAATTCATCGATTATATGTGTGCATGATATTTTGATATTATTGACTTATTGTAATTATTTAAGTATTTAATAGGAAGTTATATCCGGAGCGCGCGCCTCTTGCCGGCACAGGAGGCTCCGCGAGGCGTGCGCGAGGGGCGCGCGGGGCGCTTGCGGTGCGGCGTCTCGGGCTCAGGCGGCGCCGATGACGTCACGAGGTTGCGCGCGTTGCCGAACGACGTCTCCAGACCGATGGTCTCCTGGAACTGCTGGATACGCTCTACTAGCTCTTCGTCGTTCTCTATTAGCTCTTCGATCTGGAATATAGTTTTATTATATCATTAAGATAGATTGAAGAGAATTTAATTTATGATTTGCTAACTGTTATCTGCGACATTCGAATGGAAATAACTAAGCGCGTAACTAGCTACATTATGGCCAGTAAAATGTAGACTAAAATTATATCCTTACTTGATAAATCAACTATTTAGCGCAAAGATATATTTTTTTAATCCCCTAGTACAAAACAAACCCCTTAGCTTAAACTCATAAACTCTTAATATAATAAGGATCACTTTGTTACCCGTCCATCTGTCTGTCTGTCAAGAGCATTTACCTCAGGAACGAACGTACAGGTAGTACTAATTCAGGAAAAAAATTGAAATTATATGTTTGTGGTTAAATCTTAAAAAATAATGAGCTTAAAAGGGGGGAAAATTTGATATTAAAGCTGCAAGTTCAAGTGAGGTATCATATGAATGGGCTAAGTTGTCTAGCTAAGTTAAGCTTGAATTTCAGAAAAACCTTAAGATCTCCAATTTATGTACGGAACCCTCGATTTCCTCTCCGCTCTCTCTCGCGCTCTCTCAACTCTTGTCCAGTTTTTTTTGTAAAACAGTACATCTTTATTTTTCACTTTTAATAAATCGAACACAAAAATTTACATTATACATACGATCACTCGCACAAATGCAAAACTCAAGAAAGACCTCGCGGACTGTGTACGTAGCATTGATGAGTACGTGGCGTACCTCGTGCTGGTAGTCGTTCAGCAGGTCGGTAGCAATGCGCACGAGGTAGGCGGTCAGCTGACCGCCGCGCCGTCGCATGTGCGCGTACAGCCGCAACACGCCCGGCACCAGCTCCTCGGCTACCGTGCGCTTCATTTTCTATACATTATATCATAATTATCATTAAAATGTGGGTGTACCTATTTCACAGTCTTGTGTGTGGTTTTTGTTTAAAAATAATATTTTATATTTATTTTTTTATTTTAAAATCATACGTTGTATTGATTTCTTAATTTATTCACGCACAACGTGAATTTATTTCATAATACCGTACAAGTTTTCAAGAGGAGACAGACAATGACAAGTTGTTTTCAAACCGATCAAAAATGGCATAAAACCTCTAAATTACCTGGATCCTAACAATATAAATAATCCTGTTACACATGTATTATTATTTTTACTTATGCGCTAATTTGTTTTATAATATACAACATACAATATATTTTTTGTCAATTGATAAATATTGATTGACATAGAAAAAATTGAATAATCGTCCAGGCACAAAAATCTTTTTTGGATTGAATCTAAGTCATAATTAACTTTGTATAAGAGAATTGATGCAAAACTTGTTTATTGCTCATTTCCATGGTGCTTAAATTATTAAGTGCGATTTAATATAATAATACTATCATAAAGTATCATTACACTAAGTAATAATATTTTGCTTTATAATTCATTCGTTTTATTTTGTATAATTCACGTGTTACAAACAAAAATTTCAAACTAGGAATATAAAAGTTTTGCGCAATTCACATTATAAAAAATATTTACAACAAATTCTAATAACTAATTGTACCTCTTCTCTATCCGTGAAAATCTAGGACAGAAAAAAAAACTTAGCTTGTGACTATTTAAAACTATTGTGTGGATTATTGTTTTGTAATGCCATCATGTAAAATATAAAACCCAGTATTCTACATTATAATTAATCAGTTTTGAGAAGCTATTATTTGTAGTTATTGCATACACTATCGAAAGCTTGATGGGTGCTAAAAAATTCATATTCGATATAATATGTATGTGTACATATGTTTTTATATATACATATAAATTTAGATAATTACAATATCTACTATATAAAATATCTACTATTTAAAAAATACGATATATATTTGTATACATAATGCTTGTTTTGACATAACTTACATGAGATACAATATTTGTAGTGACGCGCTCTTGGAGGTCATCTAAATCTGCATCCCCACCTTTCTCTGGTTTTTCTATAAATATAATTATAATCAGTTGTTTATAATTTTAAGTATAACATACTAAATACATACATTCATGTCATCACACTAGATATTTATTTTTCTTTTGTTTAAGTTCCAATTCAGGAAGCGATTTGTATAAGATATGACAGTCAAAAAAGTTTATTTTTTAAAGAAAAGTTTGGTTCGTAAGTTCATGTTTTTGTAAAAACGAAGCATTCTGCCACTCAACGTAATTATATTATCGTCTTTAAAATAGGACGTAAAGTGGAGAATATAATATCTTTACCCAAGATTCCTTCTGCTTGCCTAGCTATATGTTTAGCTATTTTTTCAGTTAAAATTATGTTTAAATTGCTAAATAATAAAATTTTATAAGTCAACATCTGTAAGCTTTTTTTGTAAATTGAATTATTTATATACATTTTTCAATAAACTTTAAAGTTATAACAGCTAAATAAAAAAGGTAAACTTTAATAGCTTTAAAAGGCGAGTGACACACCGATAGGTGTATTATTTTTTTTTTACAAAGCGGTAAGCAACCGCACAGTAGTGTAATAGACAGTAACACAGACAGACAGTACACAGTGGTGTTATGACGACCTGCAGTGGTGTCGGCAAGTCGTTGTCGGCCACATCCTTGAGTTATAATACGGTACTGCCTAGGAAGCTTAATGCCGGAATCCGCACAGCAGTGTGATGGTGTCGAACAGGGCGGCGAGCAGCGACGTCGGCAAGTCGTCGTTGTCGGCCATCTCGTCGCACACCTCCGAATGTATAGTACGCTACTCACTAGGCAGCTTCATGCGCGGGCCGCATAGCAGTGTAATGGTGTCAAGCAGAGCGGCGTGCAGCGACGTCGGCAAGTCGTCGTTGTCGGCCAGCTCGTCGCACATGTCGGCCGCGTGCTGCAGGACCTCGCGCGAGAGGCGACATTGAATGTTCAGTTTCTGTACTAGCGACATACGCTGCAGCATTATGTCATAGATCAGTTGACGCGCGTCGAAGGTAATTGAATCTGCAACCGATCATCCATAAAGGTAAAAATATTAAGTTTAAATACGAAAATATATATTTTTTTAATTTCTTATGTTTCCCTTGATTGGGATAGATTCCCTAAGAGACTAATGTTAAGACCTTCCATTCTTCCATTCACTTTTGAGACATTCCACAGAACATTCCCATCTCATCCTCATCCCACAGAAATATTGTTCAAAAATTACAATTAAATACTTTCCAACTGTGTTAAAAACAAAATGAAACAATATACCTGTATCTTGATTGTTGTAATACAACACACAATCCACAAAGTGATGGTAAATCGTATCTACAGTGAGGCAGCAAGACACGTAGTATTCAGCCGGCTCGCGCACGTCGTGGTCGTCGTCCGCTAGCAAGGCGCAGTAACTATAGACATAATAAATTATTACTTTTTTTATTTATTTTAGCTTCACATTTCTTTGTATGAATCTAGTGTATAAGATATTCTTTCTTTGCTTTTACCGAATTGAAATATTTTATATTGAGTGGCGCTTTTTAGATTCTTTTCTGGCTTTATTTTCACGTTATATATACTATTTAACTTCTGTGGTCTGTAATTATTTAGAAAATGTAACATAAAAACATAAATAAGTTTTAACAAGTATATAAGAATTTCAACGTAGCTCAATGACGATGTATGGCTTAGTGGTCATAGCACTTGGGGCACGGGTTCAAATCCTCACTTTAATATAGCGGACGGTAAAAATTTTATACATTTTACAAAAAAGAAAAGAAAACTAATTTGTTTGCCTAAGGCCGGAATATCTATCTGACGTTCTTGTATATCTCTAAGAACATTTGCATGATAATTTCCACATGTACTTGCCTTATCTAAATAATATATTTACTAGGTATACACTTGGGGCATGAATTACATATTTTCATTTGTCTCCTAGTACAATTGAAAGTTGTTTGAGCTGTGCCACTTAACATGCATGCACGAGCGTTGGTTGCAGAATGAAGCTAATTAGCACTAAGTTTTTCAGTGGCGTAACTCAAATCCGTGCTTTGCCTTGTTACCAGGACAAGGACATAAAAATATTAAATTATTTAATGCCCCTAGTGGATATTGATTCTACAGCCGTCGCGTTAAAAACTGATACAAATGGAAGTACCGGTAATACAGCGGCGTGCGCAGCCGCAGGTACCCGGCGAGCAGAAGGCGCGTGAGGGCGCGCACGGCCGCGCGCCGCAACGCCGCCTCCGCCCGCGTTTCTAGGCAACCGCACATCGACTTCATTAACGGCTCCACTATGCACGAGTATCTAAAGAATGTCATTATCAATACCCCCTTCATTTTTTATTCTGGCATACAGTAGGGTAGCCAAGAGGAGGCTAGTATTAACCTATTAAGGCACTTCCGCATAATTTTAGAGATATTGCGTCTTGAGTGGCGGACCTCACGTGAAGAATTTATAAATAGTCGCCAAAGTATTATGTAACGCAATGTTTGAAAGTGTCAATGCCCATGTAATACAATGTAACGTTCTTCTGTATCCCTCCGCCTTCTCCCTAACTAACTATATTGCATCATAGTTTGCTTTAAAATAAAAGCAGCGTAGAAACGACGACCTACCGGTAGTAGAATTATATAAGCATATTATTCACATATGTATATGGATATATCGTAAAAAAGGCGTTTGGCGCAGGGTACAGGGATACATCGTAAAGCTGTATTAAAATATAGTTGTAAAATTTCTCGAAAAATATAAAGGAAAAGACCTACTAACTTGTGGCTTTTATTCCCCTAATTCCATTAGTTAAAAAAACAATGCAATGTAAATATGTTGTTTAACTCTATCCTTGTAGCGCAATCTTATGTTTTACAAGACTCTCCTTCTATAAATATCTTGTGTAGAGAATAGAGTTACATAAAAAAATCCTACATCTAAAACTATTGACGTATCTTAATTATTTTTTTTAGGTATGAGTTTGAATTATTTTTCCCTATATGCTGCTCGTGTAAAAGAAACGCAGATGCTTCCACACTGTATATAATAATAGATACAAAGGGATATAAAGTTATATATAAAATGTTATAAATAATTAAAAAAGATACCTAGTGCAAATATCAGTTAGCGCCAACAAGGAGTTGTGTCTTGCGCAAAGGGGAGCGGAGGTGTCGTGCAGCAGCGCGGCAAGGGGTGGCGCGAGCGCGGCGGCGGCGTCCCGCGAGCGCACGCACAGCCTGCCCGCGCCCGCCACGCATTGGCCGAGCTCGCGAGCGCCCCACCCTGTTGAAAAATAAACACTTTCTTTAATTTCATTCCTAGTTAACAGGGTAAGTAGATAGGCGGAAGTATCGTAGTGGCACTCACCACAAATTAAAATGATCCTAAAACTATCTAAGTCTCTAATGTTCGTAATTACGATCTTATGAAACGGAGCATTCACGTTCATTCACTGCGCCGAGCTGATCGGGCACTAGCTGTATGTGCGTAGAAGACGATAGAACCATCTAATTAGAGTTCAGTCGACGAGTCGCGGCGGCCGTTAACTGTATATATAGCTGCACAGATTTGAATTTAATTAAGGATTTTTTTACCTTCGATTATTTACTTCCCCAAAGAACAAAACGCTAAAGTTCAGGAATCCTGACTTGTATATATATCCCGACGTGTATCCCGACAATACAGTATTACAGTAGCCGCCCGGCTACAACTCATCGACCATACTGTATAATCACATAGCCTACAGTAATAATTTAGCAATATATGGTATTTAGTAGTACAGATAAACGTACCGGGCGGCGGGTCGGCCAGTGCCGTCAGAAACAGTCGCAGCAGCTGCGGCGAGGGCGGCGCCGGCGCTACTAGCGACACGTCCGCCGCTCGCAACCATTCATCTGCCTCCGCCACGCCTCCCGCCAGAGCGCGACTTTCAGCTAACAAACAACATCACACCAATAAAATTATAAATATTTTAAATTTTAAAGCAGAAGGAACCTGGGAACCTAATGTTAAGACACTTTCGTTTCCCACTTTCCGCTGAATTCTCGGGGCATTGCGTGTTGAATGGCGGAACTCAACGCCGAAAAATTAAAAACAATAATTGACGGATATAAAAAAAATACAGAAGGGATAATATATGCACGTTATGGTTCATTCATCGACTCATTCTTTTGCTATAATTTAAAGAAATTATAGCAATCGATCTAACTCAGCTAATAATGATTAAAGCTAGATCTCAATCATCGTTGACTTTCAGTTACATCTTAAAAAACTCGCCGTGTACGCGTACTGTTTTAGTGCATAGGTATATGACCTTTCTGTGATATCTTTTTTTTTTAAAATGCAAAGAAATATTGAAAAAACTATAATAATGAAATATAAATTAAGTGCTAAGTTAATATTTTGTAAATTAGGTAGGTTATAAACAGGTAGGTACTTAAACATTATCTAAAACACTAAAACACTAATTGTTGGGAAATTTGGTAAACTAATAAGTGGTAAATAAACTCACATATCCGCAATAACTCAGTGGCCCATTGTAGATTCTCCGGATCTAATTGTGCAGCAAGAGATGCGCATGCGGGTCTACATCCTATAATGGAAGGATATCATATTACGATTTTTGTAGAATTATATTATATTATCGTTTTCAGAGGCAGAGGGTGCTTCGTTAACTTCGTTGAAGGCAACAAGCCTTTGATCAAGACGCTGGTAAATATATTAATTTTATTTATCCTCAAGATGTTTCCTGCATATTCCATATTCTCTCCGTCAATATTACGGCGACGGAAATTCACGGTGCGTTTTACGGAAATTTATATAAATCATAATCAATAAAAACAAGGCCAAATCGGGCCATATCGTGCTTACATTCAGAAGCTTTGCTGCGCCACGACGGCCTCATAATTGTTTTCCATTTAATATTATGGTCTGGGGCCGTTGTAGCGCAGGGTTACAAATGTGCAGCGGTTGTGCTTTCGATTCCTATTCGGGGAAATGAAATATTTCATATTTTTATTTCTTCCCTCTGGTAACTAAAGTGCGACATTGAGTTCCGCCACTTAACACGCAATGCCTCCAAAAGATGGCGGAAAGTTGAAAACGGAAATGTGTGTATGTGCGCGCCGGATTAACAATGGGATCCCAGGTTCCCTCTGCCTTCCCTGCTAAGTGCAAGAAGAAGAATATGAAGCTAATATTAAAGTAGATATTTTACCGTCATCAGCAGCAGACGCGAGTCTCGCCACTAGGTGTTCCCTCAACGCAGATCGTTCTGCGTGGGCGAGCGCGCGCTCCCACGACGACAGCAGCTCCACTGTTAGTAGTAACAGACGTCCATCACGATCCTGTCGTCAATATATATATATATATATATATATATACGTTTTGACCTTTATCTAACTTTATAAAAATATATGCCTATCAATGAAATGTTTGCATATTTTAACCCACTTTTCGCTACAATTATTCTGGTATTAAACACTCATATGCATGAACATGTGCATATGTGTGTTTAATACCAGAGCGACTAGAAATGCGCTATCGTGGCCCAGCGGCACAAGGATGTGACTGTAACGCGACGGTTTATATTTCCATTTCTTCGCTCTGGTGTCGAGGGCAAAGCGCGGTGTTGAGTTCTACCATTCAACACGCAATGCCTCCAGAATTCGCCAGAAAGTGGGGAACGGGGTGTCTTAACACAAGTTCTCTCAGCCTACACTGCTGTGTGCGGGATACAGCGTGAAGATGACTAAAATAGCAGATAAATTGTTTAACTTTATTTTTTTTTATTTTTACCTAATTTGTATTTAATTTTCGTATTTTTCTATAACCTATCAGAATTCATCATAGTTGTGACTAAAAAGCCTGTGACATATCATTTATATTTATTATATTGCCGACTTTAAAGTATTGAGTTTCCTGTTGGTTCTTCTTAACAAAATAAATTTTCAATGTCACTTCATTCTAATTTAATAATAAAATTAACTACACTACATGTAAAATGGTTTTTGGAATTCAACTTCTTATTTATCTCATTTAGGTCAGGAAAAGATAAACAGAAAAAAATACCGTTGTTTCTGTCAAATTGTAAAAGTATTCCAACAGAAATCCTATATCTGAGTATTCCACTTCGCGGGCTACACAAGTTAATAGCACCAAACATTGCAAATCGCGTTCGTCATTGAGTACTCCAAGATGTGTGCTTACTAAGTCCACAAGGCGATGACTGAAATTATAAAAAGAAATATTTTTCTCAATCAAATTGATATTGCTTAATATTTTTAATATTGTAAACAAAATGAGTGATGAGAATGATATGAATGAATGATGAAAATTAAGCGATGCTTTTGTGTTGAAACTCCCAATATCGCACTATTCCAATATACACGCAATATCTCTCAATAAATTAAATATAAGAATTTTATTGATCAAAAAATTTCCAACAATTTTTTTCGGCGAGTGGCACACTACCCACAACACGTCGCGTCCAGTCTAGAGATACTAAATACATATTATGCGAACTAGGAACTGCTAACTTTAGTGTGTCGTATATCATACACATCTATTTGTTATTACCATTTAAGCAAGCAGGCGAAGCCGCTGGTAAAAGCTAGTCAAACAGTATGTTGACAACACAACACTCACTTTATACAATTAGACGATTTGTGCAGTAAAGTACATGCTTTTTGCAAATGTCTCTTCATTTTATGTCGCGTAACACCGGCAAGAAAAAGCCATGGCGTCGGGTCCTCCTCTTGTATCACTTCATACTGACTAAAGCGTTCCATGAGTAAATTTTTTATCAGGCTCACAACTTGTTCTTGGATCTAGTAAAAATACAAAAAATATTTATATATGGGCAGGCTGCCGTAGCGCAGTTACATAGACTGACTCTGAAGGCGACCATTGTAGATATGATTCCCATACGAGGTAATTAATTATTTGTATTCCCTATTGACGGTAATACGATAAAACTCGTTACTGAATTCAGCTACTTAACACGCAATATTTCGAAAAATTGGCGGTGAGTGGGGAACGAAGTGCCTTAACATTAACCCACTGCCTACCCTGCGAGTTATTAAAAGCAAAGAAGCAACGCAAGAAGTGAAAACTTACAATACAAACAAAGGAAAACAATCCAATAAATGAAATTTATAAGAATATCATAGAAATAAAGAATTATAATCTTATATGTATTTGCAGCACATGTCATACAAAATGAATGCTAACGCCTCCTAAATTAAGGTTTGTCAACTTTTATAAGTTGGATCAACAGGAAGCACCTGTTGTCCTACAAACCTGAAATTGGTACAGAGCCCTCGATGGGCGCGTCCGACTCGCACTTGACCGTTTTTATTAGGATAAAAATCACATTCTATAGGGCAAATATTGAAGTATTATAATTTAAAAATAACCATTTATTCTTTAATTATAATACTTTAACAAGTAAGAAAGCAACAATTAAGAATTTAAAAAAAATACTGTCAAAAATATTTATTTACCTTAGCCTCGGGATCAGAGAGTTGGTGCATAGGGCCGGTGAGGAAGGCATCTAGTACTGCTTGGTCAGGGTACTGTGCCGCCAATTCGCCTAAAGCATTGATGGCCGCCACCCGCACAACTATACTGGCGTCACGGCACAGACCGATTAGCATCTATAAGATATAGTACGTCGATGAGTTGTGTCCCGCTTAAGTGAGTCTTTCTGAACTTTTGTCAACTGAACTTGTCAAGCGTACTGTAATTAAACTTGGTTACGGTTGCATAATACAATTTTACCTGATGACAATTAAGTTATTTTATCGCGCCATTTCTTTCAAAGTATTATTAATAAAAAATCTATATTTTAAATAATTAAGATTTAAAATTAGTTTTCGATAACCCCCTTTTCATTACATAAAATTTTAAGTCGTAAAGTAAGTCTCGGGAAATTTTAAAATCTGGCTTTGATTTTGTAATTATTTTTACTGTGCAATCACAAAGTGAGAATAAAATATCGTACTGCATAATCGGAAGCAAGTGGTGTCCCCCCATTGTTGTACGTGTTGACAATGAGTCGTTGTAATAAGGCCACGGCGGTCTTGCGGACCACTGCGCGTTCATCGCAAACGCAGCGCGCTGCAATGGCCGCTAGACAAGACACCTCGCCATCACCATTTAACTCCTGTTTTGAATAAAACATATATTTATTCAAATTGTAAACACAATACGGAATAATAAATAAATTTACAATATGCAAATGCCTACAAGTTAAAATGAAAACTTTATATTAATGTAAATATAAACGATAGGTATTCTCTTTTGGGTTATGCCATATTATTTAGAACAACATTCATAAATTATTTTATATGTTATATTATTCAGAATAACTGATAATGAGATATTTATTTTTCGAATATATTGTAAAACATGTCAATTATCGTTATTATTGTTTATTTTTTAATAAAAAGTCGCGTGTTTATGTTTTTTTATTCTAAAACGTTTTACCTTCACAGCTTTAATGACAGCCGGATGGTCGGACTGTAGGCACTCGGTGAGTATGGCAAGGGCGCGCGTGCGCAGGGTGCTGGACACGTCGTGCACGCGCTCGTACACCGCGCGCAGCACCTCGCCGTGCGCTATGGTGTGGCTCCGCTCACGTAACAAGCCCGCCATCTCCTCGTCTTGCATGTTGTCCTGGTACACCAAATCTTATTTTATCATAATTTATACGTGACATCGTAGGCGCGTTAGTTATAGATTCAAATTACGCTCTGGAGGTGATTTTGTTTTTAATTTCCCTGTTCTGGTAAGAAGACAAAGCTTCGAATTCCACCACCAATGCTTCGAATTCGGACGAAAGGTGGAGAATGGAGTATCTTAACACTATCTTATTTCTGTCCACTCACCTATAGGCGAGAAGTATAAACTTGGAAAGATATTTATTATAAATATAAATAAAACACTTTTATAGCTGTACCTTGCTTATCTGTAAGGCAAATGAGTTATTAACGATAATGTTGATGTGTGTGTGTGTGTGTGTGTGTGTGTGTGTGAGTGTGAAACGGCTACGCGTTTAAAGTTTAACTTCAGGCTTTCTTAAGTGTTGTGCGTTATACATTTCAAAAATCAAATATGGTCAGCCATCTACAGCTAACTACAAAGCGGCCGCGACGAGTCATCCATACTACACACTCGTGTAAAAAACCAAAATCATCAAATAAAAATAATAGCATGATTTTTTTTATAATCCATTTCACATTATAAATATATAAATACTTACATCTAAACTGTCTTGGCTGCTTTCATCAGAAGTTGTGCTGCTGGGCTTTGGCTCCTCATTGTTTTGGCTCTCCAAAGTAGGTACTGGACTGTTCACTGGTAGGTTCTTCTCTTTATCTTATAATCAGATAACTTTTTTGAAAAAAATATATAATAAAACTTAATTACTACAAATATTTGATACTAAATATCTCATAATTCTTTAGTACATATGTATATTACCTTCACTGGCTTCAAGTTGGGAATTATTTACGCAATTGTCATTTGACTTGACCAACTCTGGATCATTGTTTAGTAATTTGGCCAACATTTCCTAAAAAATATATAATGAAAAATATTATAACATAATATTAAATTTTTTAAAATGTGTTTCATAATTTATTAAGTTAATACAGTTTACAATACATACCAAAGCAATTTGTCTGTGAGCCACTTTTGCGGTTGCTGACAACGTAAGCAGCCATTTTACAAAATTCTTATATGTTTTTCCAGTTAACATACTCATTAGACCAACTATGAGAGACACCCGAGCTGATCGCACTTCTGCACGCTCCTAAAATACAAATATTTATTAATATCACATTTTTTTAATCTACAACAAATTCGCCGCTTTTTTGTGACATTGCGTATTTAGTGGCCGCACTTTGTCTTATGTTACCAGAACGAAGAGATAAAAATAATAAAATTTTATTTATACATACACAATTCAAATGGAATTTGAATCAAACCCACAGCTTTTTATTTCAATAAATTCAATATTTTTAAAAATCTTAATGTAAAACATTTAGCAAAAGAAATCTAGATGACATTTTATGTGCCAGTTTCTGGTTTACAAGTACCAGTCTATCAGAGCTATAGTAGATTATTCCAGTTCCTACACAGACCAAGTACTGGTAAAAATGTTTCCTCTCAATAGGCAATTTTCAGTTGTGACGAATTAACAATAAAATAATTTCAAAGGTATATAATTTATACTGTATATAATGTATACTTTTCCAAGATAAAATCAACAATTAAAATCTAATTAATATACAATTACAGCCTTATAAGATTTAGCTAAAGAGTTAACTTACCAAACCATCCAAGGTATAACATAAATGTTGTAAAAGTACAATATATCCCGACAAAGCTGCTTTCGAATATTTAGTTAACAATAGTCCTGAATATGTAACATATGAAGCACGAACTATATTCTAAAATTTAAATAAATAAGTAAACTATAAATAAATTTCAATACATTGTTATAATGAATATGAATAACAAGCTAAATAAATAAAAAAAGTGGGACCAATGCTTGAGGGAATTTATTGTTAAATCAAGTGACATTAGATAGAGTTGAATTGAGCTTAGAATTGCAGGGTGAGGAAGTCAGAACTTTGCCTGGGACTTCAAAATCAATCAAAACCAATGTTCATTAATGATAGCATCCACTGTATGACTTTGATATGACTTTCCAAACCACACACAATTTTAAATTATTCTACTAGTGGTAACTTTAAAATAAATTCTTAACTAGTTCATTGTAGTTCTAGACTCGATAAGGCCTATGAGCAAACTAAAGAGATATTTCACTGTAACATCATTCACTCCTTCTTCACCATTCATAATTTCCAAATACACTCTAAACCTGGTCAGTTGGTTCATGAGTTTGAAGTACTTATTTATTTTAAAATTATGATCTTTCAGAATATTTATTTCCAATGGAACTATTATTTTACTTACATTAGCTTGACGACAATCCACAGACACTGCTAATATTTTGGGAAGTAAGCATTTAAAGAGTATTTGTATAGCTGACGCGTCAGGAGCTCCATTTGCATCACACAGCAAACTATCTATCATTTTGTAAATTTCAGAAGATAGATTGTCCAATTCAATTTTATCTATGTAAAGAAATGTATTTATTAGAAGTAATCATTACAAAAAATTGTGTGTGACTTTAAGATAATTGTTTTTAATTTTAAATATATTAAAAGAAAAAACAGAAAATAACTTTTAGCTATTAATTATTTTATGTAAATAAAGATTATATATTAATATATATAAAAAAATATATATTTAGCAAATATAATATTCTAGATACCTATGTGAAGTTTATTTACTATTGCTCCACCTGTAATATCTACCAAGTTGCTTAAAATATCTTCAAAATTCATATCACTTGGAATTAAGTGTAAATTTGTAATAATTCCTCTTAAATCTTTAACTAAATATGTAAGCTCCTTAATAATACAATTTACCTCCCTAGCAAGTTCTTTTGAATTAAAATATGATTCCTCATTATCACACATTCCCTTAGGATAGCTGAAGCATAGAAGGGAATGTGCAAAAAGTTGTGAATGATAAATGTGATATGCTTTATATCCCGGTATTAAAATTAATTTGTAGTAAAAACGAGATGCTAATAGTGCATTGCTCCTGTGATCTTTGGAAACAACATTTTTTCCGCCAATATCAATATAATAGGCTAGCAAGGCTAATAAATTTTGATGCTTTATTTGATGAGACAGAACTGTCCACGATTTTTCTTCTTCTTTAGAGTTCTCAGAGTTAAGCCAATCGTCTATAGATGTCATTATAGATTGAAATACTGATTTGATTTCAAGAGACTCTAATACATCTTCGTAATCACAAGGGATTTCTCCAAATTCCAAAAATTCTGAGTCAAATATACTTTGAACCCATTCTTCATTTAAACAATCCAAGCGTAATCTACTAATTTCGCATAAGATATCTTCCATTTTGTGCGGAAAAATCAAAATTTTTATATACCTATTAAAGGTTTTATTTTACTTATATTTTTTAAATTTGGTAAATAATCAAATGTTTATAAATTGTATCAAACATTAATTAAGCTATATTATAGAATATAGATACAAAATGCAATTTGCAGAGTAAACGTCAAACTTCAGACTTCAGAGATGGCAGATAAAACGTTACGGTAGCGATTTGGTGCTACCTACTTACTTAAGCTTACCTTGACTTTTAATTATTAATAATTAGCATATGATAGTTTTATTACTTTAGGTACGTTCAGGTAAAAAATCTATTGTGTTTTTAAATTTTTGTTATTTTTAATTGTGAAAATTAATTATTAATATTATATTTTGTTAATCGATTTTATTCAATCGATTACGTCGAATGAAACTCGTAATAAATCTTTAAATAAACTACCAACAAAAAAATATTTATATAAGAAGCTTTACGATTTGTAAGTTGTAATGGTCTGAAAAACAACTCTCTTATTTTAATGAATATTTAAAAGTTCGCATCCCTTATATAATATAATATAATATTTTATTTTATATTTATGACAGCTCACAGATGACTTAGGTTGCTAACCTTAAACTAAATCTTCGGAAAATGTATAATTCTTTATATAAATAATAAATATTGTTTATTAAGCAATATCTTCATTCATACAAGGCTGCCGAAATGTTGTCAGCAAGAAAACCTATATCTTGGTTTTTGACTGAAAAGGGACGTAAATTTTCTTTTGTCGTCGTGACGAGCACCGGTATTGCACTTACTGCAATTAGATTCACACCTCATACACTGCTTATAAGCAAGTACAAAGATTTTGTACAACAATATAGGTAGAGTTAAGCTTTTGTGTTATTTTGACTATTTAATTGCTTAGATATTTTGATTGCACTTAAAATATATTTTGCAGCAATGGTAAGCCTGTGGATCTACCAAATGATTTGCAGCAGAAGTATGAAAAATGTTTAGATCTCTTGAAAATAAATAATATGCAAAGGAAATTGATTCAACCATTTAGTGTCTACGGCTATGACTTATTTCATGCTGGTAAGAATATCTCTTATAATATGATTAATTTATATTCTGTTTTTCCTCTACAGCGGGTTAATTAGAGAGGACCATTCTAAGCTTTCCACCCATTTTATCAAAACAAAACAAATTGGGTGGAAACTAAAGAATGGAGTTTCTTAAGGTTCCTTCTGCCAACCCTGGTATATGCAAAACGCCGTGTCAATGAAAAATATATATTATGAGATACATGTAAAAAATATTAAGTTGTGAAACAATAACACATTTTTTTGTAATAAATCAACTTTAATTTATAGGAAGCACTAGCTCTAGATTTGGTGTGCTAGTTGGAATACCTGTAAATTTTACATACAAATCATTAGATGATGTAGAAAAACAGAAAATTCAGGTATGAAATGGAAATATATAAAAATACAGTAGGGAATTATTTTTTTTATTAAAATTACTATTATACATATACATTTTTTTTAAATATTACAATGCTTACAGGTGAATCAGAAAGACTTGGATTTGAATTCAGAAATTGGCAGTAAATTAGGAGAAGCTCTTATACTGTCAGATAAAGTGAAAGAATTTGCAATCTGCAGAGAGATATTAATGACTCAAAATAATAAAGTTATGATTGAATCAACCTACCCATTTGTAGCTGTGTTTTTTGTTTATAATTTATCACAATATTTAAATAGAAGACTCAACTTGTATGCAGCACCACAATCTTTGAGAGGAATATTTTATTCTATCATAGGACTTTTTGGCATGGGTTCCTATTTTCTGTTTAAAGATATGACAGAAGTTCATTATGAAACCAAAGTTGACAAAAAACTGTGTGAACTTGGACCAGATTATATTGAAGCTGGCTTAATATTTTATGAGAAATTATTACAAAGGAATGTAGCTTTAAGAGAACTCATGGGTGATGAAGGAAAAAGTAAATATACTAAATTGGGTAATGAAAATTATAGCTTAAGACAGCCCCACATAAGCTTAAATCATAGAAAACAATTTTTTGAACTTAAATTGAAAGAGGTTAATGAAAGTGCTCATGAAGAAACCTCAGAAATAAACAACACTAAATAAGCAATGTAATAAAAAATGTAAAGTAGACAATTTAAGTATAAGTAGTTATTACAATAAAATAACATTAAAATAACATTGGTTTTATTTGGAACATTGGTTTTAAAACCACAAGAGACATTAATGTTATGCTAGGCGTAATGTTTCTGCGAATGGTGCATAGTGCTTATGATGGGCTTTGCCCGCTTGAAGTATATGAATATTAATTAGTGTACTTAAGGAAAAAATATTAATTATTTAAGTTTGGTTACCTATACTGTTTTTTTGTTCAGCTTTACGCTGTAGTGAACCTAGTGTTAAAATACTCTATTCCTCACTTTTTGCCGAATTTTTCGAAACATGTTGCGTGTTGAGTGGCGGATCTCAACAGAAAATTGGACCCACAACCGTCGCGTTACAGTCAGATCCTTGTGCCGCTGCGCCACGACAACCTAATCGGTATTATCTTTATAGTATGTAATATTAATTATTTGTTTTTTTTATAACATTATTTTATAGTATACCTACTTAAATAACTCACGTTACCGAACGGTACTATATCTAAATAAAACGGCGTACGTACAGTACCGTACGGTACACAAAATAAATCACTTTAAAATTTAAATTATAATAGTAGTGTAATGTCTATTTTATCCTTGTCCAAAACGGAACAGTTATAATCATAAATTCATAACACAAGCAAATGTGTTCTGTGGTCATGATTTTCATCTTAAGTCAGATATGAAACAGTCTATTTTGATTAGTGACATTGTCTAATAGAACTAACTCGGATATGTCATGCCTGACATAAGACTTATATGTAATATAAATTGTGAAACAAAAGTAAAAGGCCTAATTCAATATAGACATTTTAAAGTTTGTTGATTAAAATAAATGTTTGTTACATTATAAGAAAATTAAGGTACAAAATTACAAGGACAAAACATCGTTGTCATTGATTGAAATAATTTGTATTCAGGATGTGTGGAGGGTTCACTTGTTCAAAAAATGCTTTAATTGCATTAAATATTCTTTATGTTGTAAGTACTGCGATTTTATCTCATACTAATTATGATTTAGATTTGTTCTTACATACTTACGTTCTAAACTTTTTAAACATTGACAGGTGGTAGCTTCTATCCTTATATCAGTTGCAGTGTACGGGCAGGCATCGTCTTTAGTGACCAATCTCCCCATAGTAGGAGGAATTCTAGCATGTGGTGTATTTCTCATATTAATCTCACTATTGGGACTAGCTGGAGCTGTTAAACATCATCAAGTGATGTTGTTTTTTGTATCCTTTTTCAATTATGAGAAAAATGTTAATGTTAATATTATAATTTTTCTGCTTCCTTACATTGAATCTTGTGTTCATAAAAAACCAGGCTTTTGGAAGGTTTGCATGGGGACACAGGAACAATGTGTAAAGACCTCTTAATGTATACAGAAATATTTAAGTATGAAACATTATGCAGGCTACTATTTCCACAAAATGTCCATTGCATTGGCATTGTGTAAATGACTCAGGGTCAAAACCATTGTGGTTAGAAAGTTGGCCTAGAGTGAGACTAGAGGTGGAGGAGTATTGCCATTGCATTGCATTTGCCTTTGCCAGAGCTTGTGAGCTGGTTTCAATCTTATTATGTTGATTGAACATGGCTATTCCTTCTAGCATAGTATGTGATCTACTCATCTTTCAATGAAGGCAAGCCAGAGGCAAGAGATAAATCAAAATTACCCTAAAGAATTGTCAGGTCTGTGGGTGCCACTTCATATAACTATTGCCCTATAGGCATAGTAAACATTACAACATTTATTATATTAATAATTTTAATTAGATTTGCACATGTATAAATTGGATTTTTATATGGTATTTATAAAGCATAATATATTCCTTAACAAAAATATAGTATATGGTCATACTTTTCCTGCTATTTTTAGTGCAATTTTCCGTTGCATGTGCTTGTTTAGCTGTAAATTCTGAACAACAAGAGATGCTGGCTCAACAGGTACATGTTTTTTCTCTATGTACCCTGCATGATACAACACAACATGTTTTTTTTATTAATTATTACTATTACTCAAATATTGTAGGGCTGGAATAAAGTCAATATGGATGTAAAAGAGCAAGTTCAAGAGAGATTTCAATGCTGTGGATTCCAGAGCAGAATAATGCCAAATAATGCTACAATTGATTATCCATCTTGCAGCTTGGTTGATGTAAGTTTTTTTAGCAACAATAACAATAAATTTGTCATATTATAATGTGTTATTGAGTACATTTTCATGATAGCTTAAAATCTTAATATTATGTGGCATACTAGTTTTCTGTCCCTGACTTTCTTTGTCTTTGCAGTTATAGATTTATCTATGGGCTCTTTCTTCACAGTAAATGGTTATCTTAATTGACATTGTTCTTATCTCTAGATAAAAAAACAAAACTAAATATTTTTTTCAAATCAACTTACTCATATAGAATTTCTTTGTATATACCACATTTTAAACTAAAGCCCAGTTGTGGTGCAGGAGCACATGCATGTGACTGTAAATGTGACAGGTGGTTGGTTGGATTCCCACTCAAAGAAATGGAACATTTAATATGTTAATTTCTTTGCTGTGCTGTCGAGACAAAGCACGGCATTGAGTTTACACCACCTAACTTGCAATGACTTCAGAATCCCTCTGTCTATTCTGATATATGTGGGATGCAGAGTGACTCGAACAATACAAAGTTTGAACTATAATTCAATATTGGTAGTAGCATTTTAATTAAGTTTTCATGGTTTAATTTAAATAAATAACAATAATTTTTTTTTTTTTAAGTTCAAGGTAGGTTCATGTTTCAATGTCCAAGCTAACAAAATGTTGTACTATCATTAATCAATATAATTTTCAATATAAAAAAATGGTTTGTTCATTAATTGCATAATTGTTAAAAAATAAAAAAGTAAAAAAGAATATAAAATAATTTGAGAAAAGCTATAATAATGAGAGCAAATAATATCAATATCAATATATATAATAATTTTGAAAGTAGTTGATGGCCATATATATATATATATATATATATATAAGACACTGCATCTTTGTTTATATGGAGTGCAAAATTAATAATATTCTTTTGACTGTTGCCATAAGAATTTCAATAAATTTCAGCATTCTATGATTCTAGTTTCAGCTGCGTGTTGTTTGTCAGTTACCTAGGGATGGAAGAATTTTATTAATTTTGTATATTTTCCTTCATATATAAATAAAACAAAATAAATTACAATTGAATTTGATGTATTTACAGAGACTATGCTGTAAAAATATGCCCATAACTAAAGAATGTCAATGTCAGCCATGTATGGAAAATCTTAAAGAAACAATTGACAATGCATTTAAACTTTGTGGGGGAATTGGTCTGTTCTTCAGCTTTACTGAGGTATGTGACAACTTATTTACATATAATTGAAGAGCTTATATTCTACTCAAAACGTTATTTTCTTGATATGTTTGGTCAATTGTCAATCAATTTTATATCATCACTCCATAGAACTGCAAATTTGAAAAAACTTTTACCTTCGATGTCTTCAATTGATTTTGGTGATTAATGTGTTAAAATAAAAAAAAAAGTTTATACTATCAAATTAATAAATAATTAGAATTTATTAATTACAAATTATTAATAGATAATAAAATAAATATTTTCATTATAGATATTAAATAATATGCATTTTAAGTTAAAAATTATTATAGTGTTTAATATTCTGAACATTTGATTGAAATAAAAAAAATGGTATAATAAAAAAGTAGTAACTAACATTTCATTTGTGCATCAGTATTGTAAATAACATTGATACTCTGTGGGCTATGTAGTGTTTGCCTCAGTGTGACTAACAACATGGTTTTTCCAGTTTTTGGGTGTTTGGTTGACGGTCCGATATCGAAACCAAAAGGACCCGCGTGCTAATCCCAGTGCATTTTTGTGAATGGGCTCAACATAAATGATTAAAAGGTGGATTGGTCTAGCGCTGCTTATAGCTTGCTCATATGGCACAGACTTACAAGGTTTCTTAAATTTGCATGTAGTAGCATGTTCCGTATATTTAAATTGCCATATGAACTAAGTGTGCCATGCTTATAGTTCACGCCCTTTTTTTCTAATGATCTAAGATGCAAAATTTATGCTTTGTATCGTTTTACATATGAATGCATTTTCTTATTTTGAGGATCAAATGATGCTTTTTGACGTTTATGTCGAAGGAGAAGAGTTGGTAAAATTATATTCAACGCCCGCCGCAAATTAAAAAAAAAACAGTTCTAGTATAAATTTAAGCATGTTGTGGTATTTTTTGTGTTTATTTTATAAAAACAATAGTGATAGAAGTTGTACTTAAGGAAATTGTTGCGCAACTATGGAGTGTGTATCATTTGTGTATTCTCTGATTCTTCTACTTAATAAAGCGTACCAACCACATTAACATTCACTTACAAACTACGGTGAACAAGTCGTGGCCGCTGTAATTTTAGGATATTTCTTACTTTCGAATATTTTCTTCCAGAGAAAATAGAAGAGGAAACAATACGTATAAGTTCAGAAAACCTAACTACACAGCGGCCGTGACTCGTAGACCGTACTATTTTTATTTGAGTCACTAACACTATGCACTGTTAGGCTATAATATAGATAAATTCATTCTTTTCGAGATTGCACTACAAATTATGTGCATATGTGTTATCATGAGATATACTAAGAAAAAAAAACATTTGCATTAAATGGCTGGTGGGCAAAAAATTACCCTTATCATCTCTCCTCCTTTGAAGTAAAAAACATTGGTCTACCGGGGCATCGTGCTTTCGTAATAAATAATTTTAATTGTTGCTATAATTAATAAACGTCAAATAGATTTGTTCTTTGTGTTATATGCATGCTTTTATATATTTTCTATTGTAATGGTAGCTAATTAAAATATGACTACTTAAGTATTTGACATGTAAAAATGTGGAATGCTCAAAAATAACATAAATATGAAAAGTTTGAATTATTAAAAGATATTTAATATCTATTGAGATGATAATCAAAAAGCTGAAGATATATGTAAATGCTCATATCATACAGTTAATTATTATATTATTAAATTAAATAAACATCTGTAAATAATCTGGATGATTTGTAAATCGATCACCAATATAATGTACATATATACATACACTATGTCCTATGTGACCTCAGGTGTCTATTAAATGGAAAATTAATTGTAATGTGGAATTGGAATAATCATTTTATTTTTATTGTGTTCTTGCAGCTGTTCGCAGTTTGGCTCGCTCGACGTTACCGCAATCAACCTGACCCTAATTACAAGGAACCCCATGCTATATTTCCCAGAAAGAATTATTTGTACTAAACAAGCGTTTCCTAGATGAATTTTAGATGAATTAGCCGGTGACCGTTAAGTGTATGTTAAGTAGATACAAATGAAATAATTCTCCTAATGTAACAAAATAACATCTCTGAACAGCGGGGGATTTTGATGTAAATATCTTATATAAAATTATGTAGTTAAATTTCTTCCGAAAAACTTTATAAGCTAGTAATAAGTTTAGTCTTACCTCGCGTAACTATAAAGGCTAGACATTTCTTAAAATTGAATACAATATTAAATAATTCATATTTTGCTATTATCACTATATATATGTGACTTAAATATTTTGTTTTAAACTAATTAACAACAAACGTTACGTAACAAGTAATTCAAAATGCTAAGGGCCTTCGGTAAGAGCAAGACATCTCCCACAGGACAGGTAGAGAGAGCCTGTCCGTTGGATGAAGTAGTTTAAACGCCACGGTTACATGCCTTAGCTCATAGTGGTCAAATATTTGAATACATTCTTCTGTCTACATTTTTTTGCCATTTTTAGTTATATATCGAATGATGTCATTTGAATATTATTTTGTGTCATCCCCTCTATATTTCTTTTTAAACTACTACATATTTAGTGTTCGTAAGTGAGTATTGTTGTCAATATAAAAATAAGAATAATAAAAGTATTTCTGCTAATTGTGCTTACTATTTTAACTAAGCTGAATGAATTGAAAATTTATTTATACATGTAGCAAGTATAATAAACTGTGCTTGTGACTTGTTTTTTTAAATTTGATCATTAATTATGTTTTTTGTATTGATTCATTTTTCAATTTGCCGTATTAGTTTCAATTTTATTTTATTAATTTTCAATAAATAAAACCTAAAATAATATTTGCTCAGAATTGGTAATGTTATTTGTGTAATGTTATGTTTAAGTTTTTTATATATGCGAATATTTCAGTGATCATAATTCAATTACCTAAGTGGTATATTTTTTGCTAGTCAATAACGTAATAAGTTGAATGTTTGAATATACTCTTTTAGATCTTAGTAAATTCGTTCGTTAATACATATACCTACATACAAAGCTGAATGGTAATATACAGCAAAAGCGCTTAATTTTTATTTTGCTTAATATCTTGCCATTTTATTAGGATTGTATGATTTAAAACATATCATTATATCTTATCTTTGTAGCTTTAATTTTATTCCTTTTTTATAATAGTTATTATTAATGAACTAGGGTTTTATTCCTTAAATCCTTTTTAATTAGTTTTTTCGTCGAATTCAGTTCATGTGGTTAAATTAACTTACGTATTTTTTATATTTTTCTTTATGTAGATTATATCATAAAAAATAATTTCATCAAATATCAATTTCTGATTTACAGTAAACGGAAGTGACGTATTAGGTAATCAATTATATGTATTAATATGTTATTATCAATGTATTCATGTAAATTTACTTCCAATAAAGAGTGTTAAGCATTACATACTTGTATTATTACTTAAATAAAAATAACACCAATATTAGTTAGTGGCACAAGGTGTGACGATAAAAGCGACGGTGTCAATTCGACTCCCACTCGGGAGGAATGAAATACATATTTAATATTTCCATTTTCTCTTTGTGGTAACTGGGCAAAGCGCGGCGTAGAGCTAGTGAATTGGGATCGGGGTGCCATAACCCTCGGTTCCCAGGTTCCCTCTGCCTACTCTGTTATGTGCGGGTATCTAGTATTTTGATAGAAAGAATACCTGAATCCGTATAAAACTAATTTTCATTGGTAAATCTATTTTCCCACACCATGCGCATAGGAAGCTCGCATATAAGTAGGTAAATTTATTTTTTATATAAAAAATATAAATGTACATTTTGTTAAAACATCACTCAGCTTGAAAATGACAATAAAATTTACACACTTTAACTCTCAGTGTATACTGAAATCTAAAACTGAATGTGACATTTACAATGTTATTACATTTATATTACCTATTTAGGAAGTTGTAATATTGAGAAAGTATAATATTTTCCCTCTGCCTACCCTGCTGTGTGCGGGATACAGCGTAAAGCGTTTTTTAATTTTTTTTTATAATATTTTCACATAAAAATAACAATTTGCTATCAGTTTTTTTGGATATTCGATCGTGTGAACTGGCTTCGTTAGTTAATTTTATTCACATCAAGTAGTAAATTATTATAGATGAAACCAAGCACTAAATTATTATATAGACATATAAAAAGAAAATGACTAGGTTTATATAAAAAATTGAAAACCTTACTGAAATAGATGCATATCCCGATGACATAAACTTTTGGAGTAGGATAGGGTAGAATTACATAAGCAGGAATTGACTTAAGTTACGTAACCTACATCTCAATGATAGCTATAAAAGGTCTGACCTTATTTCATTTTAATTTTGAATGTATAATGTGTATTAGTAAATAAATATTTTAAATAATAATAAATCAATTTCTTGCTTTGAATTTGAGTTTCTTTTTGTTTTCTTTATATGATTTAGGTGGTTCATTTAAATGTTATGTCGACAGAGTTAGGTGTAAAACTTATCTGTTAGGTGTATAATTAATAGTGAAAACTGTACAACACAAGTTAATGTACTCGAGATAACTGATACAGAATGATTGTGATATCATTAATAAAGATAATACGACGGCCACGTTGTTTAATTTCAAATGAAATAGATATTGAACGAAGACATTTGTTTTGTCGCGAACCTTTTTGTCGATGTGGGAGCTCCGAGCGGGCTGCGCAAGTTCTTCTACGCATCCGCGCCCTACCGCGCTTGGGCGGAGAAGAGGACCTCTACATTGTCCAGTCGTGCAACATTTGCTAGGGTCGCTGCACTGTAATAACACGTAACACAATTGTATCTATTTATCGTAGTGCTTGTGTGTGATATTAAGGATGTCCTTCGATAATGACGAACTCCGCGACGAGTGAGTATCATTTAAATTAGACATTTGATTTATACATATAAATTTGCAAGTTATTGTACGGTCCAGATGAATATCATAATACAAGGTTGGTTCTGATTAATTTATAATTTTTGTATGTATAGGTATGTCTAGTTTGTCTATTTTATATTGACACAAAAAATAACATTTTTAGTACATCCTCTCGTAATTACATAATTCAGGATATATTTAACAGAATGTCAAATACTATAAGTAAGTATCTACTTCGTTTTTCATTTAAAATGAGTTTTTTTAAAATGAAAATTAATTATGATGGATGAATCGTATTGTTGCATCAGTAAACAATAATAGTTTGGTCATAGTGAAAACTAGGTGAACTTGACTCGACCTCTTGTAACCAGTAACCTAGTTTAACTGTAGGCTTATCTACGAGTATACGGAAACACGGATATAAAGCTCATTGATTTCCTTAATTTTAAAAATATCTTTTGATTTTCTATTTATTTTATCTTTGACTCAACAGAATGTAACCAAAAAGTACGTCTGTACATATCTACATCAAATATTTTTACAAAAAAATAATATACAATGATGAAAAAACAATAAACTATGATTTTAAAAATGTTTGTCTACCAAATTGTACACGCAAATCTACGGAATAACTAGACTGTAATAAATGACTTAAGTTTTAATTGATTGAATGGAAATCAATAAAAATAATAAATGTAGGCTATTGTAGCACAATGTGCAAGCGTTAAGACAGTTATTGCGATAGTTGTGAGTTCGGTTCTATTCAGGGGTGTATTTATGTTTAAATTATTTTTATTCCACTCCGGCTAGACAACGTTGAGTAAATAAGTCAACAATGTCACAATGTCTCGCGTATTGGTAACGGAGAACGAAGACACTTGATATGAGCTGTACGAGAACTAATTTATTAAAAGGATAAGATTTTTTCCAGTATCATTATGTAAGTAAGCTTCATCATAATCATTACCCCCGCCTTTACACGCCCACTGCGGCATTGGTTTCATTAATAAAATGATCTACTTAATAATTATTTAGGAAAAGTGGGATAAGTTTGAAGCAGCCTCAAATATTAATATAAAAGATTACTTATATGTAGAGATGGACTTATTATTCTGTAAATAAATGATTCATTTTTTAAGGAAAAATTGCTCGGAATTAGGTAGCTATTATAGAAATTGTACACCATGCATTGTGCATTATAACTATATACCTACCTACGGGGTCGTGGGGGGCGGTGATCACCATCAGGTGAAAAAAATAATTCTCACTAGACATCTTTCTTTTATTAAAAATAAAGCGAGGACGGTCATTTTCATCATATTCAGAAGAGATATGCGACTTTTTTTATTATTGTGGCTAATGCTGGATATCACGTCTCTTTGATACCGGCTAGAACTGCTGGTAACATTCTCTCTCATCTTGGCTATTTTCATATCCGCGTCAACGTCCGAGTCCAAGTCCGCTTCCGCTTTCACGATTTTCTCCTGATAGCAAAGATTCGCACAATTGATGGGGGACAACAAATTTTATCTAGGCATCTGTAAACAAGTAAAAAATTCAAATACCATATCTGTTAAAACATATCATTGGTATCATATGGTATTAGAAAATATATGTGTTATATGGCCCCCGGGACCATTATGCAAGCAATATGAGGGGGCCCGAATAACCAACATCATGGAGTCTATTAACAAGCCTATAAAACATTCAATATTGCTTATTTTCTTTTTTTAATACCATTTGATAAACATTGAGCAGAATTAAAGAAATTGTTATAGTTTTTTTCTGTAGTCTTTTATGTAACTGTTATAAAAAATAAAATATTTCTACTTTAGGTACTACCGGCTTAATAGAGCCACTTTTTTTAAAATAAATCTTGCAATTATCAAAAATATTTAAAGGTTTTTATATTACAATATAAAACAGTTAAGAAAACAATAAAAAAAATAACGTAAAGTATTTTGTTTTTTTGTACTATATAAATGTACATAATTGTACATGCTATATAATTTTTCAGACCTAAACATATGATATGCAAGGGCAAAGTAAAAACACCCTAAATGTATTTCCTTAATTTCTTTAACAGTATGGTTAACTGCACATACTTACTCATATTTATTAATTCACATGATTGTCCACACGTGTGCGTCGACTGGTTGGTGGTTGGTTAAGGATTAAGCGTTTCTATGGTTGCCTAGAGACTCTAGAGAGCCCCAGCTGTCGGAATCTTATTTGTATTCGGGAAACTGACGTAGCGCAACGCTTTCGTTGTGCTCTACTGTGATTTACGTTAAATATCATTTGTGTTTATATTGTATACGGTAAGTTTTTTTTTCTATTTTGTAATATTTATTATATTTATGGTATTATTGCACTTTATTAATAATTTTTACATATTATGTGGTTTTATAGTCTTTTTCTTAATAGTCTCTACATGTTTATATTAAATATTATTTTATGAATTATTAACAATTTTGTTGCAAAATAATAGCTTTACGGTATACTTTCATAAAATGTAAAGTGCACTCAAATGCAGCTTGCGCAACAGTGGCTATTCGTTGCAACATGCATTTTTTTACATAATTCCTTGAATCAACATCAGTAAAATTTCTATATTGAATTATATTTTAAGAAATATATAAAGTTAAAATTTTATATGCAGTTAAGCTTGTGGTATTTGTGTAAGTGAAAAATAAAAAAAAATATATATCGTATAATTAGAAACTTTTCAATTCAGTAAAAGACTAAATTATTTCATAAGCACATTCTTCGATCACTATTATCTTTTGTTGCCCTTCCATTTATCTATGTTTGGATGAAACAACTACTCAGTAACCTTGGTCGAGTTGTTTGCCAATATTAACAATCACGCAATTCTTTATTATATAATATATGATAAAAAAATATAAATTGTTTTTTGCAAACTTACAAACATTGTTTACAATACAGAAAATGAAATGTTATCATTTATTGATATTTTATAATAACGTATTGGGTTCTTAAAGTAAATAATTTTTTACTTCCAACAAAGTCATACGTAGTTCAATTTGCTTTACCTGGCAAAACATGCTGAGGTACACGCAGGTGGAGAGCATGCATTTACAAGCGGTAAAAAAAAAGAAAAAAAGGAGTAGAGCGAGTATAAGCTTTGTTATTTTATTTTTGCCAGTCCTAAGCAATGCCTCAAACCAACGCGATCTCTAACAATGTCAGAAGAATGTCAGAAGAATGCTTGAAGAATGTCGATCAGTCGCCCGGACACCAAAATGGACACCACACGCCGCACAGGAAGACATTTGACGGCGAAGAGTTTCATCCTAACAGTACAGAAGAGGTGGACGAAAACAGTGTTAGGTTGTTCTTTTAAATCGATTATACGGATGTTAAATTAATGCCTTGTGTTTTTTAATTAATCAATTGTTAATTAATCAATTTATAATAATTATTGATTTGATTTTTTTTAAATAATAATTATTCAAAGAGATAGTTAGTTCCGCGGGTACTTAAGTAAGCAAATAAAGTTTTTGTTTTATTGACATTTCATTCTATTTTTAGAATAACAAAAAATATGTGAACTTTAACACGAAAATATATATTTGTATCCACAGAACTTTCTTATTGCTCCAGAGATAACAGCGTTTTCTTTAGTTTCACATTTTCGTTATGTATATAGTAGAGAAGACTTGAGATTACCTAGTGATAAAACACTCCGTGCTCCGCTTTTCGCCCACATTCGAGACGCTACGTAGATGCATAGTATTGAGAGAGGGACTCAACGCCGCTATTTGTCTACTAGGGTGGAGAAACGAGAACAATTCCTTCCCCCAGTGGGAATCGAACCCGCAACCGTCCCCAACAAGTCTAACGTTTCAATGGACCAGGATGGTCTCTATTATTTACTTGAGAAGAAAAATCATATTCTTATTCTTTATTTATTTTGTTTTCTTTTAAAAAAATATCTCTCAAAGGTTAAGGATATTTCAGAAACCCATTGACATTAAGGGGACAAAACTATTTAAATTTAGAAACATAATTAATTATGTATGTATCCTCATGTGACATTATTACAGATACTTTACGTTAATTTAATTTATTCGAAAAATAGAGATACAAGCTCAATTTTTGTATACTACTGCAATAGGTATCTTTACACCTTATAACCGTTTGATCTCATGAGTTTTAATAAATTATGCTAATATAGTTGACATTAACTCTAATATTGCCTATTTCACAGGAATGATGATATAAATGATATAAATGATGCTTAGTAATTATGATATTTATTTTTTAAGATATCCCGATGGCACTGTACGTCTTCGCAACCCCAATATCGAACTTATGGACCAAGATATCCTCTATCATTTGGCGCTGGGCAGTGGTTCTCATGACCTCGTTGAGATGTTTGGAGACGTTAAGGTAAGATGAGCTACCTACCTACCTACCTTTTGGTTAAAACAAATATTAAAAGACCAAAAACCATACTAGATTTAAATGTTTTATTTATTGTCTTTAGTTCGTATGTATGGGAGGGACACCGAAGCGTATGGAGCAGTTCGCATACACAATCATGGCAGAGATTGGTCACAAGTTACCTTGCGGCACCACGTTGCAGGATATCAGTCAGTTCTCGTATCGATATTCCATGTATAAAGTCGGCCCCGTCCTGTGCATCAGTGTAAGTTTAATTTAAGCTTAACAGTTTAATAGTTTTGTGTTATATTAATAGGACAAGAAAACTTTGAATAAAATATAGATTGCTGTTACGTGTAAGCTAAAAACCTCCTTAATAATTCATTATTTTAAAATAAAAAATATATATATTATATAAAAATATATAGCAAAATACATAATTGATTTAATATACGAGTACCTGTATTTAAACAATTTCTTTTTCTTCTTTATTCCGTCGTTTTTATGTGGTAAGTAGGTCGTAGGTACACACTGATTAATTCTGCACGAAGATGCTTTTTAATTTAAATACTGTTCGTGGCTTTCAATTATCTCAATGTTAACTGAGACGGACTGGTATCTATTAAGAGATATTAAGATAAATTATCGAGATAGATCTGATTTATTGAATTGCACTTACAATGCAATTGTTATTATACAATTATTTTTTTTAAAATGAATATTGGTATACTTTTTAATTCAAACATTTATTTAAAACTATCGGCCCCCCCGCGGCTTCGCCCGCTTGAAATACATGATTATTCATTTAATAAACAGAATTGACTGACAGTCAAATGTGTCAATGTCAATGAATAATTTAATTTACTCGTTCAGAAACAGCCTTAAATGTTAAATTATTGATTTGTGTAAGGATTTATAATATTCTTTGTAAAATAATTGTAATGATTGAATGACGTTAACAACCAATGGCAATTCGGCGGAAAATGAGGATCAGAGTGTCTTAACGCTAGGTTCCTTCTGCCTACCCTGTTGTGTGCGGGATACAGCGTGAAGCTAATGCTTTTTAATTTTTTGATGATCTCAATAATAAAATCGTTGCGAATAGAATGCCCAAATATAGTCATAAGATTTTTTTTCGCAGATAAGATAGCATAGCTTGAAAGATGCCGAAAATTTACCTACCTATCATAGAACTTACCAATTACTTTTTAATTGATGTTTTACATTTTAATAGATCGATGTGTAAAAGATTTATTTAGATTTTTTTAAAGTCGTGTTTGAAAATCGTAGGTAATTAATTTAAAGTAGCTGTCAACAAAATTTGATTAATAGTAATTTATTATATTACAGCATGGCATGGGTATACCTTCTGTCGGGATCCTACTACACGAGGTGATAAAGTTGATGTACCACGCTAAAGTGCGAGACCCAGTTTTCTTTAGAATTGGCACATGTGGAGGCATCGGCTATGAGGGTGGTACCGTTGTCATATCTGAAGAGGCGGTTGACGGTGCTCTTAAAAATGTTCTTGAACTGGTAAGCCTATTAAGATACATTTATTATACGCACAGGTACTTATTATATTAATTTCAGGTACAGTCGATTGCCAGATATTTTTTTTTACTTTCTTGCTATATTCTGCATAATAGCAGGGTAGGCAGTAAGAACCTCGCGTCAAGACACTCCGTTCCCCAAGTTTTGAGGCATTGTGTGTTGAGCGGCGGAACACAATACCGCACTTTGCCTCGTTACTAGATTGAGGAAATGAAAATAATTAATTCCCTGTTCTAATAAACCACGAAACAGGTGTTCAATGAAATATTTTTAAGTCTAAATTTAGAATTCTATAAAAATCAATGGCGATTTAAAAAAAAAATCCATACAAACTTTCAACCCTTATTTCATCCCTTTAGGGTTAATTTTTCAAAATTCCTTCTTAACGGAGCTGCTAGCTAGAGCTAGCTGTCTAGATTACTAAAATAAACATCTGTCCAAATTTCACGTTTCTACGCACAGCGGTTACGGCTGTCCGTGCATCTCACCTCCGTCGGTGGGAACATGTCCTTTTATATATACAGATAATAAGCCTTGGGATTGGGAATGACCATTTAACTTATAATTTTAAAAGAAATGATTTAATTTTGACTTGACTTTATTAGTAGCATTAAATATATATTTTTTTTATATGTTGGTAATAGTGCGTCCTTGGTAAAAATATACAACGCCCTGCAAAATTGGATAGAAGGCTCGCTCGCGAACTCAAGGGGCTCTCCGACCCAGAAGATCCTTATGACACGGTGACTGGCAAAACCATGTGCACGTATGATTTTTATGAAGGTATTATTTATATATTTTTAATTGTTACTATTTTAAGATTTCGATTATCTACTAATGTTTTGGCAATAATATTATTACTACAATTTATGTAATATGTTGTCGTAATGTAAACGTTATTTACGCAAGCTTGTGATTACACTTAAAAATATTTATCTGTTTTCTTTTGAAAGAAGTTTGTTTTCTTGTTTTCTTAAAAATATAAACTAAAAGGTCATCGCCTAAACGATAGCAAAACGTGAGACATCATACGTTAACATTTCAAAGATAAAAAATATTTTTTTAGGACAAGGCCGATTGGACGGTGCATTCTGCGATTTTACTGAGACTGACAAGATGGAATATTTGGAGAGCATCCACAAGTCTGGTGTCGTTAACATCGAGATGGAGTCTCTGGCTTTCGCGGCGCTGACCCATCACGCAGGGATCAAGGCTGCCGTTGTTTGTGTCACTCTCCTCGATCGTTTGAAAGGGGATCAAGTAAGTGCCAGTAATATTATAAATATCATACATATATACTTCATAGATATTCATAGAACCAAGTAATATACTTTCATGTATTTTAGAGATTGTTTAGTAATGAATGTATATTATAGAATAGAATAGAATAGAATATACTTTATTGCACACATAAAAGAAATATATAGAAAGAACAACACAAATAAAATTTAAAGAAAAACACGTATGCAAAGGCGGTCTTATTGCTTTAAGCAATCTCCACCAGACAACCTTTGAAACATTACGGATAAATTGTAATGAGGAGAAAGGGGACAACGTCTCAGTGCAAATTTTATGAAATATAATTAAGTATTATATAATATATAATAAACTAAGTCAATAATGTAAAATAAACTTACATAAAATGCACTTTATACTTACGAAATTAACTAGAAACATAAGTTTGTAATAGTTTTTAATTATGATTTTATAGATTTTTTCCTTAATTTATACTGTAAGTCCTCTTCTAGGTAAATTTCATAATTCTACGTCAACGTAAACGCCCATGTCTTTTGACTGCGTTGACTTAGAAGCTTAATTGTTTCTGTGCTATAAAGGAATGGAGACAAATTTCAGATCGAAGTATTAGAAAATAGTAGAAGTAGAATTTATAAAAAATATAATATATATTTTGTAATTAATATAGGTACAAATTTTAATTTTCGAAAACGCGGCATAAAATTTCATATATTTTTTATTTATACAATGTTTTCATTGTTTTTACTGGTACTTTTAACCTGCGCTATATGTTATTCTAGACATGCTATGTTTTAAAAGCTTAAAACATTTCCTACGGCCCGAATGCCTTTCATAGCAAGATATAATGTTTGCATTATTTATCATTTTCAAATAAGTATTTTTCCAATAACTAACGAGTCACGTATGTCGTTTTATAGCACGAGCCATAATTCCTGCATAAGGAAAAGCACTTTAGTTGAATTATTTTATATTGCTCCATAAAACGAGGAAAACGTGGAGTCATTTGTCTACTTATGTGATGCAATTTCACTGCAGTTGAATACACACAGAATACAATATAATTTAGGGAAAAACTTTACCATCAGACAAAAAAAATTATTAATATTGAATACAAGTATGAAAAACATTTACACACAAAATTGCTTACAACTTACATTACATACTTTCCTTAACATTAATATAGATATTTTAATTACCCGTAGCGCAGCCAGCGGACTGTTAGTATTTTGATTTCCATTGAAAAATTTTTATAAGTAAATTATTTTCATTCGCGACTCGCTCTGGTAAGACGGACCGCGCGGCATTATGTTCTGCCAGTACACGTAGTTTTTTGTCACGTAGGTACGTTGTCGAATTCGAGTGAAATGTTAAGAAAATTGTTTTGACATCAGTTTCTCTCTGCTTATTCCGCTATGAGGCAAAAAGTGTGAAACTGACTTAATAAATCTAAACATATTATAAGGTTTTCGAGTTTGCACTGTTAATTTATATTCAAAATACTTATATCAAAAAGCAATAACATCTTGTTCAAATAAAATAAAATAGCAAAATATCTATTCTAGGTTTTGGCTCCCAAAGAAGTATTAGACGAATGGCAACAACGTCCAACTAAACTTGTATGCCGTCATATTAAAAGGTAATTTACTTAAATATCATTGTATGTACGTTTCATTTATTCACATTTTATTTATTATAATTTACCTTGTACATTGTAGTGGTATTTCATACAAACTTATACAAAAATGATATTTTGACATTTGATTCATAGTTTGTTGAATCCAAGGCTGTTTGTTGTGTGACAACTTGACAAGGTAAAGTTGTCTTAATTTCTTTTTTATTTTAAGGTATTTACAAATGAAAGGTCGCTTATCGTTGGACGGCCATGGATCCGTCGCTGTCAAAAGCCCCCGGCGATTTAAACTTGTGCAGCAGGAATCGGAAACGTACGACTAATGTGACTAAAAGACTTCACAATGGCAAAAAGAACCTTAGAACATATTATAAATGTTCTATTCTCAATCCTTATTTTAGGTTTATTAGTTTATTTAAATTTGAAAGGTAGATCTGAATATGTTGGCACGAAGTTTGTGTGTCACTGCCAGTCCTAAAATTAGTTATTATTTAAATATTTTAACAATTTCGTACATGTCATTTGTTAAAGTTTTAAGGGTTATACGTTAGAGTTAACTATTTTAGCTAAGTTTTTGATATAACTTTTGGAATTTAAAGTATTATATTTTGAGACCCTGTAAAATTGAAATAAAAGCATCATACATTTTTCGAATTGTATAAATTGTTAGTTTTATAAAACTACACGCTGCACCAAGTAGATTCTAAAATTCTGTTTGCCTACGCACTAATTTATATGTGGGTCCTCCATGGTACATCTAATACATGTTAATTTACAGAAAAATAAACAATAATTTTGAAAATAATTTCAAATAGGTATGTACCTATTCCAATTTTAATGGATATAATTTTGAATTTATAAATTTTATTTAAAGACCGACATATCAATTTACACATTATTTATTTTACATTATAAACAAGTACCTACTTATGATAAGAATTACAAACGGCATTCCATTTACCTAATATTTAAATTAAATTTTTAAGAAATGTTACTAATGAATAAATATCTTTCAAAAATTGTCTAGTACATTTCAAGGTAAAATATATAATTACTGCTCAATTAGTACAGCCACGTTCATGACTAAATTTATTAAAATTAAATTTTCGTTAACTGCTAATCTACTTAAATCTGTTTATTATAAAAATTCAACATATGGTTTAAATGACATGTAATTTAATTATTTTTAAGTAAACTAAATAATCTTCTATCTGCCGGATAACAATGTTTTACCTACTTTATATCGATTATAATTATCATTAAAATAATAAAGCTTCAAATGTAATCATCTGCTATTGATAAGGTACATATTTTGTTAAAACTTTTTACTCTGAGTGACGAAAGTTTTATTATAAGTAATATCGATGTTTAACAATTAATATTTGTATTATTTATTATTATAATCAAATATCAACCTACACTTAACTAGGTAATTTCACATATCTAAAAGATGTTTATTTTTAACCAGTATTAAATCTGTACTAGGATTGTGATAAAAATAAATTTAAGGACCACCACAGACAACCTTCTTTTTAGTTGGTATTTTTAATCGATTATCGATATCGATTTACTTTTACTTACTTATCTATATAAAAAAAAACTTTATATATTTAATCCAATTTTTATTTTGACTTAAATGTAACATTTAAAAGTTTATTGTATTTATTCCAGCTAGACGTATATAATAAAGAAACATCGAAATAATTTATGAATCCAACTTAAAAGTTGGTCGTCTGAAAGATTTATGTGCTTCCACGAGTGATTTGTAGGTTGTTGTTCGTGCACAAATCGGGCAATTGCTATTAATGTTGGCAATGTTTTTACATATTTTGTTATCAAGATTAGATAAAGCATAAAACAGTCTTATTAATAAATGGTTTATTAATATTTCACGTCATATTATAATTACTTACCTCGTGACAAGATGCGTGCCCCTCACTTGTCTTAAGGAACCTTTATATGTTAATCTTCATTTATTAATAAGACGGTAAACGTTTGTTCAAATGTTGTGCTAAATCGACATTTTCAAATTGAATATTTATGAAATATATTCGTAAGTTATTAAAGTTACTGAAGTTATATTCATGTAAGTGTTAAGAGTTTGTGTGAGTATTAAGTCGATACGTGACTTTGACCTATGTTTATGGCACCAATATTGAGAATTAGTTATAGAATATAATTACATGTAAGCTTAAGTGTCAAGTTATATGTATTATTTATTTAATGCTTCGTATAGAGTTTTCGTTGTAAGTGTATATCTATAAGTCGCACGATCGCTATGGAACTTCTACAATATTTAGTTATAGTCATATGAATAACTACGAGTGACTTTTAAAATTTCAATATATTTTGTTATATTATATTAACAAAAAAATTAAAGTAGCTGTTCTCCAACCAATATGCCAAGTAGTAACAATAATTTCTTATGAAATACGAGGTAATTATATCAAGCAAATTTATTTGAACATTTTAATAATAGATAAGATTGTTAACATAATATAAAAATTTAATCAAATTAAATACATTTTTGTTATACCTACAAGTAAATATGTATGTTTATCTCAAAATCAAATTAATATAATAAAGCGTTGTGTCTGCTTGCATGTGTTATATACTAATAAAGCAGTTTGTTTCATCTATGACCCTTTTTTATTTTAAAATTACGTAGGAACATTTAGTTTTAGCAACATTTTTGTATTCTTAACAGGTTAACACTTCATGATGACCTCAGCGAGAGATCATTGTTATTACCGACACATTAAAACATCAAAATAAATATCACAGTAAACAAAATAAAACATTTTAAACTTGGGAAACATGCATCGGCATATTATAAGCCATATTAGCAAGTGAAAAAGAAAAATAGACCACAACTCGTAAAAAATATTTTATTGTGGTATCATACATTAAGATACAAGTAAATACATTACAGATGACATTCAGTCTTTTCCCATCAATAAAGTTACATGTTTAAGAAAAAAAGCATGGAAAAGCCATCAAGAATCCTATTTTTATATAAATAAAGTGAGCAAACATGTTCGTGCCAAATAATGAAATTATTCGACCAAAATTTCACCTATTTTAACTGCAGGAACTTCATAAGCGCATCATGAATAAGACGTGGGCTGGCGTCGCTGTCCGCCGTGTATCTAACCCCCCTGAGCGCACCGTCTTCATTTCTGACTACTCCATATTCCCCCACGATGAATCCATCTGGAGTTCTTTCTTCGACTCTATACTTCCTGAACTGCCGCCCTTCCACGACGTAGCCAACTTTGCAATTCTCTTGTTTACAGTTTTCTTGACCAGCGGGTTGTTCCCCGTGAGTTCTACCGTCAGTCATTACGCTCACTTTTTCATCTATTTCATAATTTTTTTCCGGTTGCTGTTCTAATACTCTATGATTAGAAGGATGGGGTGGGTTAGTGATAGATGGTGACGTCGTACTTATTACTGTGCTACTATAAGTTGACGTCGCTGGTTGTTTCCTCCAATTGACTTGATCTGATAAAGTATCAGGTGATAAATGTAAAGAAGCGGGTTGACTGTAAAATTTTGCTGGTTCACTATATATTTTGGCTGGTTCACTATAGATTTTAGCTGGTTCACTATATATTTTAGCTGGTTCACTATAAATTTTAGCTGGCTCACTATAAAACTTTGCCGGTTCACTATACACTTGTGCGGGCTGGCTATACACTTTAGAAGGTTGATTATAAAATTTATTTAAGTCTTCATTTTCGTTTTGATTTGTGTTTACATACGCTGGTAATGGTTCATTATTATAATTCAGTTCTTTAGGTGCATCATGCACCACATTGAAATTAACAGTTGTTAATCTGGAGCTACTACGATGCCCTTGTGGTGGATCTTGTATATAATTTTTGGAAGAGTATGATAAAGGTATGGATCGCGCCAGTGGCACGTCTTCAATAAGTTCATCATTTTCTACAACGGAGTGAACCGAAGATTCTGCAACAGAATCATTTGCTTGATTAGAAAAAGATTGGTCATCTTCTAAATGGTAAGGATGTAATCTCTCGTAATGGTTTAAACCTCTTGTACCCTTTTTTGCTTGGAGCTGTTTAATATATTCGATATTAGCACCAATAAGGCTTGGTGGTATATCTGTCGCAGTTTCAAGATCTTCTAAAACTGTTGTTTGAATAGTAGAAGTTATTATATCAGCTTCAGTCGTAGAGGCGAATGTTTGAGCTATGTCTATAGGCGAGACAGTAGTAAGGAATTCATTCTCGTTATTCATACTACTTTTAGCTGGTATTTTGTAAGTCGGTTTCGATTTTGTTCTGCCGACAGCTACTGATGATGTAATTCTTACTGAAATGATTTGTTCGTCATGGTTTGAACTTTCTTCAGACTTTGGTATAATTTGAGCATTAGGTAGTTGTTGATGTGTGTTCGCGAAACTATTTTCTGGTTCCACATGATGGGGCTCTTGACTATGCACCGGCTGTGATTTCACCAGCACGTCAGGCAAGATCTGAAAATAATAAGTATATATTTAATTTAAATTAGAGCGATTACAAAATGTTAAAGAAAATCGGTCTTTTCATAATTTTACAAAATATTACCGTTGCGTAACAGGACATCGTCTGATTGTAAATCCAACGGTTCAATCATTGCTCAGAGGGAATAATTATTTTCATTTCCACGCTCTTATAAGACAAAGCGTAGCGTAGAAATCCGCCACTCAACACATTAACATCTCAAATTTAGATACAAGAGTAAAACAGAGTGTTTTGAGTCTTAAGTTTTTTCTGCCTACACTATAAGCGAATTTGTATCCTAAAAAAATTAAACCAGCTGCACTCTGTATTCCGTACATTGCTATGGTAGGCAGAGGGAACCTAGTGTTGAAACACACCGTTCCCCATTTTCCGCCAATTTCTGGAGGCGTTGCGTATTGAGTGGCGGATAAATATTTCATTTCCTAGAGTAAGGATCGGGCCCACAATCAGTCGTGTTTACGGCTTAAGTTCAACTGATTAAAGCTTTTTTAAAAATGAGTATGAATTTAAACGTTAAGAAGAGTATATGCATCATCCGAGAGATAAAACGAGAGCGGAAATGATTCTCTGAATGTCGTAGTAACGACGGGCGGCGCCTGCCAGTGACCGCCGCCGGCCTTGCGGCTATGTGGAGCCGATGGTAGTAATGGTAGGTACAACGCTCTCTTACATTACTGTCTTCGGCATTAATAATAATATATAAAAAGAAAAGGAAAAAAATATGAACCAGTGAATTATTAATAAAAACCCTTTGTTAAACAAAATTTATTGATACAGCTTTTCTATTTATGACCCAATTGAAATAAAAGAAATATAAAATATTAAGGGAAGTTTCCACATTACAATAGTGAAAAATAAAATTTAAATCGGTTCCACCATTTCTGCGATTAGCGAGCACGAACAAACAGAGAAATAGGCAAAAAAAAACATTGCTTTTGTACTGTTACATTGATAAAAGCCTTAATGATTAATTTTCTTATGTATCTTCTATAAACAGACAGTAATTAATAACATTTTTATTATTATTTTATTTTTCATATTATAATAACATTTTTATTAGTATGAAATTTTTTCCCGACTGCTAAGGAAGGGTTCCGCTGTTTAGTTCCGCCACTCAACACGCAATGCCTCCAGAATTCGGCGGAAAGTAGGGAGCGGAGTGTCTTAACACTAGGTCCCTCTGCCTACCCTGCTGTGTGCGGGATACAGCATGAAGCTGATTTTGATTTATAGCAATTTTGTCGAACAAAATTCTTTAAAAATATGGTTGGTATATTTTTTAACCAAAAAATATACCAATAAAATAGTGAAAAATGCTATTAAATTAATTAAGTCATTTCTGAGGTTAGCGTAAACAAATCCAAAACAAATATAAAATAAAAACATTGTTTTTGGTGCTATTACGTTATTACATACCATCAATAATATTTTCCATGTATAGACACCGATCCCTCACGATTGTATTATAAGTATCGATATAGATGTAATGAAGTTTTAAATGCCACTTCATTAACAAAAAATGACGTTGGAATTTGGAGGTAAAAACGTGGGCGCCTTAATAGTTGTATCGAAAACAAAAAATATATTTAAGAAGATTTTAATTGGTGACATATAAGATAAGGACAACAATAATTATATTGCTGATAATCTTAAATAACATATTTTTAATGCAGACATCAATTAAGTATGAATATGGTAACCATATAAAATAATTAAGACAGACTTTGATAGAAATAAGGTTTAATAGTTTAATAGTTTAATAGTTTAATAGTTTAATTAAACATTTTCAGGTCCTTACTGATCCCCGTCGGCGGGGTCCTAGTTCATCTTACCATTTGTATTATCGATGTTTCGGATGCGGAATTTTTGTCCGCGGATACGAATGCGGATTCGGCTTTTAGACGCTTTTAAACACTTCAGAAAAACTTCTTAAAAATATTTTAATTTAGTTAACAATTTCTTGGGTATTCAATTAGTAAGAGGAAAATTGATATTAGTATATTAAATTAAATTCTAATAAGATTAAAAAGGTGAAGAACAATTCATCATTCATTCATTTCATGATTGTATGCAAATCATTTATTCGAATGATATTCTTTACAAATATAAGTTATTTTTCTGTCATAATAAAGAAAATCGGATTTTTTAATTTATTAGCACTGAAATCCGTTCTTTGCTTCTGATTACGCTGCGAGTATTGAAAAAAATATATATATTTGAAAGACACCAATCCAATATTATTTATATATTTACCAAATTTCATAATATGTCTATAAATACATAGTTACGTATGTACCTGTTGCAAAAGCCGAAATGAACTCTACAATTAAACAATTTACTCATTTTATCCGATAATATTTAAAATTTACAATTAATATAAGTATAATATATTGAATTATTAAAATAGAGTCTGTGGTTCGTTATCCTTGATAAAATATATCTATGTAAGTCGGTAATTACTGATAACTAGTACTTATCCAAAGTTGCGGTTCCGCTAGAGTTAGTTAGCAGGCCTTTGAAATATTTCTGTGCAATATAGAACGGTGATGATGTAATACTATAATAAAAATGAATTGTAATTTATGTATTCCTTACGTGAGAATACTCGTTAATATTATTTAAAAAGCCTAATTTATTTTAAAAATGCTTAAACTGCTTAATCTATATATATAAAATCGAAAGGTCACTCACTCATCACGAAATCTCAGAAACTACATGTGCTAGGAATCTGAAATTTTGCATAGGAGTTACTTATAGGACGCAGGTGCTCGCTAAGACGGGAATTTGTAATATTCGATTCGACTTCTAAGGGGTTGTTTTTGGGGTTGAAAGTTTGTATGAAACTTCGTTACTCCAAATGCTTGGAGTCTCAAATTTTGCATGGACGTCACTAACAGGACGTAAGTACTCAAGGGGACAGAAATTAATAATAAAGTAGTTTACGCAGACAAAGGCGCGAGCGAGCCGCTAGTATTATATATTTTGTGAAATGTTTTTATGAAAATATACAAATGTATTAATTTTGTTTGTTGGAATAAAAAACTTTGCTTGCATTTCAGATTGACAAAAGAGTCGTGTTTTGCTTTTGATATATAGAAAATTAAAAATTATTATTTCTACTAGCACTTTGATTTACGTAATTAGCTTCGTAACTGATAAGCTTGAAAAATTAATATTTATTTATATTTAGTATCCATCAATTATATTTCATAATTGGTGAAACAATTTTGTAAAATACATTTCATTAGTAGAAGTAGTTAAGTAGTTAACAGGCGGGGAAATTAATATATAATTGCTTTAATACATTTAATAATTAAGTACACGCATTGTAGGTACTTGATTCAAATAAAGGTAGACACATAAACCTACATAAATATCTATTCAATTATTATGAGGTTTTCCCCAATTATGTAACTAGCTCAACAATAAATCTGATTTTTTAATTTTTTGCTGACTTTATAAATAATAATTTAGTTGTTGCCTTTTTAGAATAAATGTCTGCGTATCTTTGAATTTATTGTTTAGTGAAATTTTGATATTATTACCTATTGTGCTCTTTAAAAATTTCACAAAAGTATTCGGTTCACCTTTTCCCTGCATGCCAGGGAACGTTGAGGGAACTTAATTTTAAGACACTCTCTTCTTCACTTTCAGCCCAATTTCATGAAAAATTGCATATTTAGCGTCGGAACTTACCGCTGTGCTTGGTTCTATATACCTACACATATATCGTAAATAATCTTGTAATGTAACTTATAAGCCCAACGTGTTTCCGAGATTTACGCTAACACCTACTCATAATGCGCTCATAATATATTAACCGCTCTCAAGTCTGAGACGGGTCTTGAAATGCTGTTTTCATTCATTAATTATATAACTGTGAATGATAACGACATCTTAAGATCGATCAGAGACTTGAGAGTGATTTATAAGTACGGGCCTTAAAGTGCCATAGGGATAGCCTCACCCCTTCCCCCACCGCGCAGTTATCCCGCGAGCCTGATCATAACCACAAAAGTACAGTTGAGTGCCACGGTTTTACAAAGTTTTCGGTGTGTTGCTTAATACTAATACTACTTTGCTACTAAAATATAAATAAATATGATTTGATACGCCAGTTTGTATTATATCATATTAGAAGAAAAAATACGCTTTCGTTTGCACATACATATTTTTGTTTTTTTCGTACTCGACTGTACCTATTCATGCGTGAGCTTGACTCGTGCCTGTTTTGTCAGACATCATAACAGTATATTATAGAATCAATGTATTAACATTAATTAACCAATTTTAATTAATTCCATCATGGCCGACATGGATTCCGTCGTAGCGCGGGCATACAAGCACGTGACTGTAACGCAACGGTTATGGGTTCGATCCACACTAGGGAGAATGAATGATTATTTTCATTTCTTCGATCTGGTACACGCAATGCCTCGAAAATTCGTTCGTTCGACGTTAACGTTAAGTTCCTCCCTCTCTGCTAAAGGCACAAAGGAAAGCTGAAAAAAAGCATAAATTCTATGTTTATATTACATAAACATTTATCAAAACAAATATACTTGTCAATATTATGATATTGTAATTAGATGAGTATTTAAATTATTTTGTTAAATTATTTTGTTTCATAATATTATTGCAACGGACATACACTTAAAGGCATTCTATCGCCTTATATAATAAGTATAATTCGTTCTGAAATCTTACATTGTTAGTGCCTAAACGAAATGAAGGCTTAAAATAATTGATCGTGATTTAAGTGTTTAAAATATCTATTTTTAAACGTTTGAATTCTATGAAATGAATGAAAACATATTGTTATCTACGTCAGTAGTGGCGCAGGGGCACAAGCGTGCGACTGTAAACATGACAGGTTGTAGATTCGATTACTACTCTGGTAACGAGGAAAGCGCGTTGAGGTCCTGAATATTCGATATTAATTTCAGCTTCATGCCCCCACGCTATCTCAGGTTTAATGTTTTTGACAGACGGACAGACGAACAGCAAAGTGAAAAAGGTTTCATTTTTCCTTTTGACGAACGGAACCCTAAAAAAATATTATAAAGAAACGTTCACAATCCTTTGTTCTATATTATCTGTATTGTGTTTGCCATAAATGTGCAGGGCAAAAAACCTGTTCTGATTTACCAGATCGTGAAGTATTTTAAACTTGAATGCAAATAAATTGTGAGATGATAGCGAACATGAGACCACAAAGGAAAATATATAGAGTACGTACACATTTTCTGTAGCGTTCACGAGTGAATGCCAACATGCATGCCAAAGCGAAGGAGTTATTAAAATTCATACGTTTGGGGAACTGCAGTTTTTTTATTAAAAATTTAAACCACTGATGGAGACCAGTCGTTGCAAAGAGGCACAAATGAGATTGTAAAAGCGGCAGTTTATTGGTTTGATTCCCACTCGAGGAAATAAGTCAAATCAAAATCAAACTTCACGCTGTATCCCGCACATAGCAGGGTAGGCAAAGGGAAAGGTAGTGTTAAGACACTCTTTAGAAATAAAACATTTAATATTGCCGTTTTCTTCGTTCTGGTGTGGAGGCAAAGCGTAACGTTGATTTCCACCACTCAACACGCAATGCCTTCAGGATTCGGCGGAGAATGAGGAACGGTCATCCTACTAAGTTCATATTTTTGTACGTTTTTTAAATAAGTATTTTTCTTCCTAAATGTGGAATGACTGGCCTCTTATATTCTGGATTATGACATTATTATAATATATAGGTATGAATATATTTGCAAATATCTATGTATTTATGTATAAATATTATACATTTTAACAAATATAGTTTACCTATATATTGTTTATTTCAAATATAATTTACATGCCACTGGATTAATGTTTTTGAAAGTGATTTGCGTAACTTTAAGTACAGTATAACTAGGACTACTCCAGTAAGTGGTGACAAGTCGGCATAAATCAGGGTTTTTTATAAATTATAGTTACTTTAAAAACTAAAATTACTAGTTACTATTGGCAATATTTCAAATAAAACCGTTACTATTGGCAATATTTCAAAAATATGATTAATATATTTAAAAAATACTAGGAAATAAAACACCTTACCTCGGGCCCTACTTTTATTCGTAGACTATTAAGAAAACTACCTACCTCGTAGTTTAAGGCTGATCTATGAATCGACAATTTATTTTCAGGAATGTTAAAGAGTTTAATTTTTGATTTGTTATGTCTAGTCGTATTAATCCGCTTTAGAGGCATATTAATGTAGACCGTTAAATATTTAAATATACGAATATACCGAATTATCTATGTATTTACCTATTTTGCAATAGTAATAATTATGCATTTTAAATCTATAGAGATGTGGTTATTGTAATAATGTGAATGTAAATATTTATATTATGTTTTAAATACATAATTTAGTGCCTAAGTGGTACAGCAGTAATAAAATGACAATTCCGTGATATAATTATACTTACTCATAGTTTTAATGAATGTATGTTTAATAAATATAATAAAAAGAATATATTCATCATTGATAGATTTTTAATAAAATGGTTCATCAGATGACAATTTTTCAACCTACATTTACATAGATATTAGGTACTAACTATGAGGTTTCGATTACGAGCGTTTGCGAGAGTATGCACACTTACTTTCTATGAAGTGAACTACAACTTTTCTATGAAATACCCATAAATTTTCGCTTTTCGGATCTTTCCCTTTATTTCCATTTGTAAGTTGTTACTTCGTGCTAAATTGCATAACTGTAGGTCCACGTGAAGTACCCTATAGGTTTTGATTATTGGCGAATTCCATACAAAATGCAAAAAGAATGTACCTATAAATGTTTTTATGTGCTCCAAAAGACTGTGTTATTAAAGATTTGATATTATTTTCAACTTGATATGTCCACGGGATCTTGAGATAAATGAACCTTTTTTCTCCCTTTTGAGTGAGGTACATAATCCCAAAAATTAATATTATAAAAAAAACATGAAAAAGAACAACTTTTTATTACCATGATATTTATATACTTACTCTGGTCTTTTTATTTAGATATCTTTATATCTGTCAGATCTTAAACAAACAAAATAGTAAAAAATATTTGCACACATACCACATTGAGGTCATTTCATAAAAAATCAAGGAAGTGTTTTACCCAGACCTGTTTCGCCCTCAACTGGAATAAATTCATCAGTATTTTTTATAATATTTGTTTAAAGATCACAGTGACATTTTATTACTTTACAATAATTGAAGATATGTAAAGTATATCACTTATAATATATACGTGAGTGCATTCAGAACATCATTTGTTGAGGTTCCATATATTAAAGTAAAAAAATAACAAATATTTTTATAGGATTAATTTGTTTTTTGTCCGTTTCTTTGTCTGCGCATCTGTCAAGAACTGTTTCTCTCAATATCGCTGGGTGACAAGTTGAAATTAATATTAAATATCGAGGTTTTTAGTCTCTTATATAGAAGTTTAATTTCTATTATGCTATAGCACTTAAATTAAATTTCTATATGCAATTGAATCAAAAGATGCGAGGATTTGTTTATGCTTTCATTTTCCACATTATGTATTTGATTCGCAAAACTTGTTGGGTAGGCTTATAATTACGAAATTGACAAGAAATGACAATTAACAATACATATTATAATACCGAACACCACTAAAAATATTATTTACATTATATTTAGTTCATTTCACAATAAATGACTGGAACAAGCACAAACTAAACTTTGTCAATTTTTATAAGTTGTACTTCTCATTGATCTTTTCAAGAAATTGGGACGGAACCCTCGGTGAGTGAGTTCCACTCGCACTTGATCAGTTTTTAGATATTAAGTGAAGTATTTCGTATATCAAAAAACCAAGAAACAAAATAAATATGAACAAATTACTAAACATTTGTTAATAATTTTACTATTAACATTAAATATGCACAAAAACTGTAACGCTATCTAATAATAAAAAATAGCAGTTAATTTAAGTATCATTTTATATTATCAGACGGTTATATTTTAGGTGAAGGACTTCATACCACGACGTAGCGGAGCAGATCGGAATGCAAGTTACTGTCTGGAATCTGAGTTTACACTACATTATATGGTTTTCCTTTTCACATGTTTATTTTATAGCGATAATGACAATTCAGGAAGTGACACATGTTAATATAATAAAATATATTAAAATATACAATTAACTGGACTGCAATCAAAGTGTTACAGTGCGGTCGAAATGTCGTGGCCCCCTTGAAGTTAGGTTTTCTGAAAATTTGCGAATTGTACACTCGTGAAGAATATTAAAAGTAAGACAAATTCTTAAAATCAAATATGTGCAGTCATCTACAGCTAATTTCAGAGCGGCCACGACTCGTTGACCGTACTGTAGTTGTATAGGTAAAAACAGAAATTTATAATGACAGTGCGTGTGGACTGGATTCTTAACACGCCTGAGTTTAGCGTCATGCTAGCTCAGGGTCAGGGTGAATTAAGTTGCAGATGCAAGTATCAATCTGGTCGTGCTCGCTTTTACTAAGTATGTAGTAGTGTAGTTTATAATAAATTAATGCTATAAATATTTTAAAAAACATTTTTTAGAGTGCTCTTGAAAAAAGAAAAGTTTTTTTTTATTTAATAAAAATCATCAATTACGCATTTTGTATTTACATAATACAATTTATATGGTATGAAAAAAGTATAACCAATAGAGCCATGAAAAAAGTATAACGTAGTAAATGATTATGCTAGTGACATGTGAACCCGCGAACGCAATTGCTGTGTGCAGTCAGATAGGTTTCGACTGCGCCATTATGTATATTGATAGCTAGCTTGGACATCTAACTAACCATTTGCGTCTAGATCTAGATTACAATTTACATATTAAAATAAGACACAGGTAAATAACAATATAAAATAATAATTCCTTCATAAGTAAGCAGACATGACGATAACAAGGTTACCAGGGTAACTTGTAGCTTATTTCAAAATTATTCTTTTTGAAAAACCACTAAACACTGCTTTTAGAGATGTCTCAAGTATTGTTAGTTAATTGCAATTATTTTTTACGACAAGTAATTATGTTTATGAATACTGAACCTAAACTGTTAACATTTGTGCCATATTATTTAGCAAACTTTTAAAATCTGCACGCGTTTGTTCTGGTATTGAAGGTCGAAATAAGGCTGTATGTTGAGTGAGCAATGTGGGCGTACTGCTTGAGACCTTTATATATTGTAACATATAAATCCAAGGGAATAATTTTAATGACATATTAATATTAATTACATATTTTTTTTAATATGTATTTAATGTATATTTCATACATATATGTTTCTCATTAAATTATTTTACACCTTACTATTTTAACTTCTATTCTATACATGTATACTATATATAATCCATACCAGTAAAATGATCCATATAAAATAGATCCTCATCTCGTTACAGAAGAATGTATTCCGCACCAAAACAGCTGATCTTTATTACTGTATTGATAGAGACATGTCCACTTTAACTATAACCATTAACAAAAACATCATTTCGAATCACTTTTGCTCTATAATTATTATTCTAAATCGGTCATTTTATTTTTAAATGTTTTGAGGCGGCTTTCACACAGTGTAAAACTAAGCGAGGCTTCTATTTCTCTATTCGTTATACGAATTTAAGAAAAAGCGATCACTTCTAGTACACGTGTGCCCTGCGCGCGCGCCGCGGTTAACTACTCCATTCAACAGTAAACACCAACTAGTGACCTTCCCAATTAAGTATTTAATTTATGTAATGCACTTTCTTAAAGAACGTTGTGACGTATGAGGTCTAATTCGCCACCGGGCTTAAATGTTATTGGCATGAAAATGAAATAATATTTGTTAAGGATAGCAATAGAAATTTTATTAATAACACCTACAATAATTAACCATGCGTATACTCAATTCAACTCATTTCTTTTAGTTTAAAAAAGACAAAGTGTTAAGAGACCAGCTCGATTATTTTGAGCAGTTCCACTTTAATTTAGTGCCCGTGGTAAGCATCGTGTTCATGCTGGAGAGCCTCATATTGTGGTACTTGTGGATCATACGAGGGATGTGGTACAGGCTGTAATAGATAAAAACTAAATAAAAAACACCATTTATTTCTTATATCGGTAAGTATTTCCAACTAATCGTTATATATTATAATAATTATGTATGAGTTATAGGCATTGTTTAAGACGCATAGACTTTTTTCATAGCTAAGTAGGTGTATGTACGATTGAAGGTTTTCCGGTCAGCTTGTGCTGGCGTGGTGATATCGTGATTATTTATTGAATACTTTAATGTTTACTTTTATTAATATATGTATTATGAGTTTTTTTTCAGCTTCCCGCTGTATTCCGCAGGGTAGGCAGAAGTAGCTTAGTGTTAAGACGCTCCGTTCCCCATTTTCCACCGAATTCTGTCGTAACACTACACTCTCTCTGTCTACCCTGCTATATGCGGGATACATCGTGAAGCTGAAAAAACTTACTAACCTGATAATTGTGAATAGCATTCCTCTTATCGGACTCGTGGTGGTGTGTTTTTAAGCTCATTTGATAAGCTACTAGCTCTTTTACTTTATGCTGCGTTGAAATTAAATTTGCTGCTAACGCTTTGTTAAAGGCTTTTAACTCTTTTAGTTTAGCTTTAACAGCCCATAAGGCGTCCTTGAGGAGGTCCAGTTGGCCAGAATGCAGGTCCTCTATGTCTTCAAAATCATCTTGATCATAGGACGGCGTGTCGTATGCAGCTCTTAACAGTTTTTGTTCGTCCTCGTTCAAGTCCGCGTATCGTGGCTTTGTCATTGCTGAAATGATGTATATTAAAATAGAAAAATATAAATAAGCAATTTATAAATATAAAAAACGATTTTTAGATTATGCATTTAAAACACAAAATTATATCTTATAAACTTTATATGAATATATTTTAAAACAATTTTTGTCTTAATAAAAAAATATGAAATGGCTAATGAGAAACGAAAAAAAATGCTGTCAGATATATATGATTACAATTAACTAAGTATATTTACTACTTACCTAGATTTCCACATAAAATAACTATTAAAATAATATTAAACATCTTTAAATTATAATTTTTCTGTAACTAAACTATTCTTTTTAATAAATCTTCTTATGTGCACGTTTTGTAGTACAGTGCAAATTGATGTTTGATATATCAAGTTCCTAGCCAGCGTCTACCCTCAAATTTATTATTTTTATTGCTACATAACATGTAGGTAGGTACGTATAGTAATTGTTATTTACTTTGTAACACTCACTATTACACCGTTGTTATTACAATATTATATAGGTATACTTATAAAATAAAAATTACATTAAGATCGATATTTTATTATAAAATACTTAAACACGTATCTAATAGTAAAAAAACTGGTAAAAACGTGCGAGTGGCTCACCTAGGGTTCCGTATTAATTTCAGGATTGTGGTTGAACGGCGACTATAACTTATAAAAATTTACAAATTTAAAGTTTCAGGCATATGATAATTTTGTATGAAATAAACTACAAATATAAGTTTGTAATATTTTTCACTTTTCGATTTTTTTCATTAGGAATTTGTATTGTAAGATCCTCACACTTCGTACCAAATTTCATAACTGAAGGTCCACGGAAAGCACCCTATAGCTTTTGAAGAATAAATGAAGAATTTATTTTATTTTTATATACCGCGTATTTGATATTAATTTCAGCTTGATATCTTCATGCGATTTCGCGATCGACATTTTGAGATCGAACTATAGAATTTTGCCATAGCCATAGTTCTTTGTATGAGTTGTATGAAAACTTACACCACCGAGCATTTGTATTATAAGTTATCTATAGTAATACAAACAATTATGAAGAATTTCCAAATAAAACTTACATAATTTTATTTTAGAATTTATTTATAACAATATATTACACAAATTGTTTTTTCTATATGACTACATTACATTTATCATTAATTATACTACTTTGTTGCTACTTAAAATAATTTTGCTAAATCCTAAGCACATTTTACATACTACGACTACGTTTGAAGATTTTGATACAGCTGGTTAGTTACATATTATCTCTAAATGCATCAAAGAAAATGTATGCAATTTAAATATTATTTTAGTATTGAAGGAAGGAGGAGAAGGAGGGTATTAGATCTTTCAGGGGGGCTGGTTTACCTGTTTTAATTACAAATGTGGCGCGTTTAAATATTATCTGAATGCAGTTGCGTGGATACAGAACACCTTGCACATTTTAGTACGTAGAATGACCTGCACATTTTATGGATATAGAGAGCTGTACTTAAAGGGAAGAAAACAAAATTTTCTTATATATCTATTTTATTTATATTACGAAACAGTATGGTATAAATTTTGTAAAAGAAAAGAATTCTGTTATTTTTGATGTATCTAGTGCATGTGCAAAACTTACTAATGAAAAATCTAATGATTATGTGGCTAACAAGGTTAACCAACCAAAGTCAAGTAATTACGATATTTTAGAAAGATTACCTTTAAATTGAGTGACGTTAAATATATTTTACACCTAAGTTAATTATAATGTAATACAGATGAAACATTGTAATAGATAAGTATATAATTTGTTTAATAAATAGACAAGAAAACTAAATAAACGTGATATGTGTAATAAATTCAACATTTTAATCGTTTTTAGATCAAAGTCGACTTTTTAAAAGGAAGAAAATGTGATGAAATAATACATTTTGTCTCGATTATCTCTACTTATGTTCGATTATTTCATATTTAGGTTCAAATCTGACCATTTATTCTATAAACGCCGAGCCTTCCGGCTAGAAGCGGGCACGGCGTCGCGACTGTCACAACGCCGCCCGCCCCTTGTACAGTTCCTCATCCAGGTCGAATGCGGGATCTGCATAGCCAGAGTCGTCGTATCGTAGTGACCTGTTATAAACAATTTTAATAAACAGTGATTTAAATTGTAATAGTTACTAATAAAGTTTTATTGTTATAATTTATTCTATATCGAGGCCGTCGTGGCGTAGAGGCACAAGGGTGTGACTGTAACGCGACGGTTGTGGGTTCGATCCCCACTCGAGGAAGTTAAATATTTATTTACGTTTATTTTTCCATTTCTTCGCTCTGGTGTCGAGGCAAAGCGCGGCGTTGAGTTCTGCCACTCAACACGCAATGCGTCCAGAATTCGGCAGAAAGTGGGGAATGGAGTGTCTTGACACTTAGTTCCCTCTGCCTACCCTGCTGTGTGCGCGATACAGCGTGAAGCTGACTTTTTTATTCTATATCATGGCCGCTCTGAAGTTCGCTGTAAATGATTGCACAGATTTGACTCTACGATTTTTCTTACTTGGTAATAATGCGCAAATGTTCAGAAAACCTAACTTCAGGGCGGCCATGACTTGTTGACAGTACAATAATAGATGTTGACGCCATGACGGATTTGTAACACACATTTGGTATACGTGATGATTTTGTGTTCGATTAACAATTTAAATATGAAAAAATAAATAATTTATATAATTAGGTGTCTACCTATTTTAGTTCAGTTAAGAAAACATGGAAGGAGAGTAAATAGATAAACTAATATATTTTGGTAAATATTATCTGTGACTTTTTGATTGATATGCACGATGTCATTGTTAAAAGTTTAATATTAATAACGGTAGTGTAAGCACTTCAAGTGAATGTTGAGCTATAAGGAAAGAATGGAGATTGGAATTAAATTTATGGGACTGCCGATGTCGCCGTGAAAATCGTTAAATATAATATGTTAGCTTGCAATGTTTTTTATTATAAGGTTTATACGGTTTCAATTTTTTCCTTGCCTACAAGATTTTATATAGATTATTTATAAAAACAAAATATTTTAAAATATTACCTTACCAATTGCAATAGTTACAATAGTAACTAAGTATTTTAAAATAAAAATAAATATTTTTTACCTTGTAGGTTAAGACTAAGAATTAATTTTGTTTTTAAATACAGATGATACCTTATATTGTAATTTGTGTGTAAATGTTTAAAAAATAACGTTATATATTTTTTTATATTGAGGCCAGTCGTGGCGCAGGGACACAAGCGTGTAATTGTAACGACACGGACTGTTGGTTGGATTCCCACTAGAGGAAATTAAATATTTCATATTTTCATTTCTTCGCCCTGGTGTCTAGGTAAAATCAGGGCGTTGAAGTCCGCCATTCGCAATGCCTCCAGAATTTAACAGAAAGTGGCGAGCGGATTTTCTTAGCACTAGCCTATTCCTTCCCTGCTACGTGCAGGATACACCGTGATGCTGAAAAAAAATATTTTTGCAATTAACTTATTTTTTCCTTTATGTTAAGTACCTGTCAGGAGTTCTAGTTCGACATCTGGAAGGAGGAGGTGATCTGGAAGACGCTCGTAACAGAGTTGGATCATCATATCGACGTGATACTATTGTAAAATCATGATGAGCATCTATAAGCTTCTGGAGCCTGGAGACCATCTCAAAGTCCGACACCGAAGCTGGCACCAGTATACCGAGAAGCTTGGCAATGGAATTTCTATAAAAGAAGATTTTTTTAAACATAATCTCCAAATCTAATTAAATTATATTATCTCCAAATTTAATTAAATTATATTAACCTTTAAAAAATAACGAGACCGCGACATCTAATAACAGTAACGATCGAACGTTTAATTTAAATTCTGTTGAGTTTAAGTGTCAATGAAATACAATTTCATTTTGTAATTCACGGTATCAACTCTGCATTTAAAACGGCAAGGTTAAGGGCAAGCAACTGTGTAATTTTCCGTGTGAAGGCAATAGGGCGTCCTGGGTAGGGAATACGTAATATATAAAGAAATAGCTTTCACATAAAAACATTCAGTATTTTTACGAGCACATTTCCCCAACTTAGCATTATTGTATTCCTTTCCGGGCGTATGGTATTTTTATTAAAAAGCATTTTTTATATAAAAAACTATCTGTACGAGAATGTATAATCCATTATTTATGAAATAACATTCGATCGTTAAGTTGAAGAAATTGTTGCCATATATGTAAATAACACAAATTTATGATATGACTCGTTTACCTGAAGCTTTGTAACTGGGCTTCTCTCCTTTGACATTCAGCAAGAGCTTCCTTTGTTCTAGAAATGTCGTCCCGCATCATATTAATCTGGTGTTCCGTGGTGGTTCTTTCTTGTTCGAAGGTTTCTCCGGTTGTTCTGACTTGGTCTTTTAATACGTTCACTTTGCGATTGTACCGGGACCGGAGGAGATCCGCTTCGTCGAGTTTCTTTTGGAGTTCGTCTATCTTACGCGCACGTTCTAATGAGGTTATCTAAAACATCAAATATATTCAATTGACCTGAATACTGAAGAGAACGAAATCATTAAAAAATATTTTATGATTTCGTCTCTTGAAATCTTACAAGGAAAGACAAGTAACTTGCCTTTCCTTATAACATAATAATAGAATTCCATTCCCCAAAAAATCCCAAATAAAATATTCGTATGATGACCTTAAGCGGTTTTACCCGCTCGCATAGCAAATATAAAATTAATTAAAAAAAAACATTCAAAATACATTAACAAATATAATATGGATATTATAAAAGTAAAACAATTGATATAATAACATAGTACTAGGTACAATTTATAAGTTAAGTGTGTTAAACACGGCCATGGCCTTTAATGTAAAAGATTTCCGAGAAGGAATTTACATAGTGGATCTAAAGCTTTACGTTCTTATAAAGTAACATTGATTGAAAGTTAATCAAACTTATGAAACATTTTATTTTATCTTCACTCTGTACTCCGATCATAAGAGGGTAGGCAGAGTGGATCTAGTAATATACTCCGGAGTTCCCTACATTCCGGCGAATGCTATAGGCGTTGCTTGCTGAGTGGCGGAACACGGAGAAAATGAAAATATAAGAAAATTCATGTTCTCGAGTGAGAATCGAACCAAAAAACGTGTCGCGCTTACAATCGCATGGTTGTGCCTCTAAGCAACCACTGGTTTCTAACATTACCAACATCAAGTCATCAAGTCTTTTCACCATACCACTAGCAAAACCTGTTAAATGTGTTTTTCTTGAGCCGTCATTATTCCTACAAAAGTACCTATAAAGTAACTTTATTAAAATCATACAAATAAGTGGGTGAATATCTAAGAATAAAATCACTCTGCAACCAGTAAATCGCTTTAACCTTGTAAACAAATTGTTCTAGTAAATCCACTTCCAATGTACTGACTTATTAGTATAACCAATCGCGTCTGTCATGCCGGCTCGGAGCAGCGATGGTTTCTTAAAGTAAATCATTTTTTCCTGTTTCTTAAGTGAGAATATTTATCGTCTAATTTCTAATAATATCTGAGACATTTTTTACCATTATAATACGGTTAACGCCCTCCATTGTAGGTATTAATTATGTACTCAGTATCCGGGTGCGAGATCTTTATAGCCAAACCACGACGTATAATATGAATAATGAAATTTAAACATATTTAATTGGCCCTATATTCAGTACTTTTTTTTCGGCTTGATGCTGATCCCGCATGTAGCAAGATATGCAGAGGGAGCCTAGTATTAAGATACTCCACTTGTGTTTCGAGTGGCGCTTAGCCTCGACACTAGATCGAAGAAATGAAAACATTTAATATTTCATTTCCTCGAATCGAACTCAAAACCTGTCGCAGTTATATACTCACACGCTTGTGGGGCACAAGCGTGCGCTATGACTCAATAATAAGTAAGTATATATATATGAAATAAATCGAATATCAGGAGAAATGGTAAGCTGACCTTGTACTCAGCAGCGTCAGCGATCTGTGCGTTTAGATCGCGTATCTGTGCGCGTGCGTCACTGAGCTGCACGCCGAGCTTATCGCACTGGCGGGAGAGCTTCTTACTACGATTTACAGCTTCATCGCGCTCTGCTTGTAGGACTGCACGGACTCGTGAGCTTTCTTCCTGTGAATGAATTTCTTATATAATATCAAATATAAATAATATATAAATAAGTCTTATACGTTTTTTAGATAACGTATAAAAAAAATAAACTGTTCAAGCGCTCTGACATCTAAGCTATACCAATTTATTTATTTTGTGTAGTTTTACCGTAATATAATTGCTAAGAATGGCCATTTATCATAAAGAAAGCTATTCATTAATATTTCTTTTGACATTTTTAGAGTTTTATTCGAAACTTAGAAAAGAGAAATACCTACGCAAAAAAGATAAATATTCTAGAGCGCTTGGACGGTGCAGGCTTAAAGGGTCCGCTATGTAGACATATTTATACTAAGTGTGGAATAATACTTTAAAATTGTAGATGAATTTAAATTTTATTTATTTCTCTGTCCATGTACAAACATTAATTTTTACCTGTACGCTAAGTTTACGTCGGAGTAAATCCAAATGCAAATCTTTTCTTTGTAGCTGTTCTCTTAATATCCGGATACGTCTTTGAAGCTGGTACACCACAGCCGTCTAAAAATAGGCTTACTACTTATATTATTAGTCGCGATTACTTCAAAGATATTTTTAATATAATTTAATATTTTAACAACATCTACATTAACTATTGCTATATTTTATACGTATATTGTATAATAAAATGTAAATATCTACATTACAAATAATTTAATGATATTGGGAATTTTCGATCAACTGCATGTAACGGTAACTGGCTTTCGATAATTAGATAGTGTTAATAACTATTTAATAACTATTGAATAGCGTGAAACATTTGTTTAGCGTGCTAATCACTTACACTGTGGTCGTCGCAGAAAATATCATTAAGTGTCATTTATATGAAGAATTTGCGGATAAATAATTGATATTTAAGCATGATTCGGACCTACATCAATTATGACATGCCAATTTTGATAAATCTTACTTCTTTAAGGTAAGGTAGGGGAATTGTGCTTAAGATGACATACTTTTTGTTTGAAGACAAATATTTCAAATAAATAAAATGATCTGAGAACAGCATATTGCGTATACTATTATATATTTCATAATCAACGAAATTATTTTAGTTTCAGAACAATCATCTTTCAAACATCATAAAAATAAACAAAAATCGCACTTATGTCGACTAGTGTAAGACGAAATATCTACAGGGTAAAATGACATACTTAGTATGTGGCATAAAAATGCCATCATTATTTGTCGAGCATAGTTCACAAATAAATAGTTTCTTCTTTGCTGGGGGGCTTTAAGGCCAGATTCATACATGTTGCAAATTTTATGAGGTTGGATTCCGTTATCAGTCACTTCCTTTTCCAAAAGGGAAATAAGCTTTGCCACATGCGGCTATTGAATGCCCTTGCTCTAGCAGCCTTATCCATGTCTTCTTGTGACCAATATATATTCGTTTGTAATTGCCAGGTATTTTGTCGGTAAAGCAAAAAAAATACATCGATTCTATTTATAAGGGTAAGACAGTATGCCATCTTATACTCACGTTTTGTATGTCATCTTACCCAATAGATATATGAATTTAATTTTAACCGTTGTGACAAAAGGTTATAGGCTAGGATGCGCTTTTAGCGTTAGTTGTGTCATATAATAATCCTATTTTACATTTATAATTAGTTAAAATAGAAAATCTTTATCTTACATGTCTTTTCGCCATCAAGCAAAAGCGAAAGAAAAATTTGTTACAATTGAAAATAACGAAAACATGAATTACTTGCCCATCTGCATTAATTTGCACCCATACTGAATTTAAGCACTAGCTGCATCTACAGACACTCTCTAAAACGTCACAAGATCGAACTTAGCGCTATTAGTTTCATCAATATTGGTAGTGTGTCATCTTATCATAGTATGCCATCTTGAGCACAATTCCCCTAAGTCATGGAAAGACCGTTCCCTTCGTAGTCTCGGGAGAGTGCCATAGTATCCATAATATAGCAGCTATTAAAAATACATAAATTATAAAATAACTGCTTTTTATGGGCAAAGGTATGACACAGGTCATTTTAATATATTATTTATTCTGATTTCAATTCTTTAGGTGGTATATTTTGCTTTAGCTGGCCATTGAATTTCAAACAAGTTGATTTATATACTGGCGGTTGTTGTCAGTAAATCCAAGTACAGTATGAAGATAAATGGTAGTGGTTAAGTCAATACACGCAAGAATCCAAGTTAATGTTTTTACAAAAAAAGGTAGAATGTAGTTTTTTTTTATCGCTTTTATGCGGTCTGATACGTACTTTTGCAGTTTGTTTTGCGTAACTCGTAAGACATATAGGTACTTATAGATATCGATAATTAACTTTAGGAAACATAGCAACCAACATACCAAAACACATATTTACAGATAATATTTTCATAGAACATAAATTGGATAAAGAAAGATGAAAACTCATTTGATATACACTACATATATACAGTTTTCTCATTATTATATCGTAAAGTAAAATGTAAACGTGTGTAAAAGGAATGTAATGTAAGCTGTATTTACTTTTTTCCTTTCCCGTGATATGCTATACAGAGAGTGACTGACTGACCTTGTCCACAATTTTATCGCTCTCAAGTCGCGCAAGCTGCTCCGCCCTGTGCATGATGGACTCAGTGTGCAGCTCCACGCCGGTGTCCTGAGTTAGCTCATCCATATTGAGTGTACGACTCAGCCGCTCGAGGAATGCCACGAACTGTAACAGTTGTTTTATGTATTGCGTTTAAAAAGGTTATATTTCTATGTTTTAAATATACTATATTTTTTACGTCACGCTGTTTTCCGCAGACCGCAGGGTAGGCAGACCCAGACTTAGTCCCAGTGTTAAGACCCTTCGTGCCTCATTTTCATCCGAATTCTGGAGGCATTGCGTGTTGAGTGGCGAAACTTAACGCCACGCTTTGCCTCGACACCAGAACGAAAAAATAAAAATATTAAATATTTCATTTCCTCCAGTGGGAAATCGAACCCACACCGTGTGCACCTGCGCCACGATTTGCGCACAATTCTTGTCCGTGTGTCAATTTAAGACCGATTTATTTGGACTTGTTTATTATAAAAATTGTTGCATTAAAAAATTTTAATACCTAACAGGAATAAACTAACTACACTTAATATAAATATAAAGCGTTTTAAAAGTCCAATGACAATTTAATAAAGTTATATTTATAATTCCATATAAATAAAATTAATTAACAATTTTTTACTTAGGACACATTTCGATGGGTACAATGATAACATAAGCAGATATGTCTGCAGAGACAATGAACCAGCATTCAGAAATGTCAATCAGCGTTATATTACATTAAATTAATTTATATTAACGTATTGGTTTTATAGCAGCTAAACAGTTTTTTACGTATCTGAATGTGGTTCGTAAAACTTAGGGACTTATATTTAGTAGACTTAAAGTGGGGTAGGACTTGAGTCTAAATTCTTTATTAAAACATAAATAAATATAATAATACATAAATAAATAAATATATATATAAGTCAAAGATAGTAATACTTACATTAGTTTTGTCTTTTCGTAAGTTTTCTCTAGACAACTCTAAAGCGTTGAGGTCTGACTCTAATTTGTGAACTTTTGATTCTAGCATATTTCGTTCATCTTCCAATATTCGAACCCTAGTAGTGGCTTGATCATGTAAATGTGCAGTTCTACCCAGTTGCTGAGATTCTAGGCCTAATTTTTCGCGGAATGCTTCCAATTGCTTAAAATATAAGGAATAAATAAAATTATCCATTTTCCATGGTTTCCATGGTCCTTTATATGGCTATATTTTTTTTATGAAAAATGGCTAAAATAAACAATAGCTCGATTTTGTAATAAATCTCCAATAAAAAATCTAATCCAAATTCGTCACAGCGGGTGAAAGTTTGTATATATTTTATACGAGGATAGATTAAATTTATTTCAAAAATGTACAAAGATATGACAAAAAAATAAAATAATATATTTGATCTTTCAAAGAAACGATCGGTATCTATAATTAAGGGATTTAAATGATTAAGTCGGTTTTCCTGTTCATCAAATGTTTATGCAAATTGAAATCAATGTCTTAAACTTTATGCAAAGTCAAATTTTGCTTTACGGCTATTAAATAAAGCGCGTGGTATCTCTTAGAAGATTTTTATTTTTATTTTTTTATAGTTTCACTCTGTTTTCCGCACATAGCAGGTAGGCAGAGGGAACCAGAGACCTCTAAGTTTGCACTCCGTTCCTCATTTTGAGTGGTGGAGTAGGACCAACCTACAATCTACAACCTGTCGCGTACAGCCGCACGCTGGTGTCCCTGAGCCAAGACTGGCCTTTCTGGACTGGACGTTTTATTATACACAAATACTAATGGATTTAAATGATATCTAACATTACCACAGATTTGTCCTTATTGTCACTCAATATTTCCCTTATTCGATCTTTGATAGTAGTTTCATGTGCCTCGACGAAACGTGTTGGCAAGCTGAGAAGGATTGCAATAGATTCCATCGTATTTCGAAATTCTGTTTGTAGTCTTTGATATTTCTCGTCACGATGTCTCAAATCCTCTACAATTATTGAGAAAGCATAGGATTAACATTTTAATGCTGATTTATTTTGAAAATGAAAAAGTTAGTTATAGTTTAAGTTATTATTTTAGTATAAGAGTGGAAAGAAAAAGTAAACGAAACAAACTGTATATACTAAAACTATAAGTATTTTGTGTGTGAGTGATTAACATAGACTACGGAGTCTCAGAGCTCACGTGCAACTTCTATGAACAACATGCATGTGGTTGGTGTGATTTTTTATAATTAAATATTCATACTTCCGCAATCAATGTACTTGCGATATTGCCTGAGACATTAGGCTGACTAAGTCCTTTAAAAATTCTGTTTTTAATAATTATATAGTAAATTTTGCGACGTCATATAAGTTGTATGGATCAGGATCCATTCGATGACCAGTGAAATAAACGTTTATTTTATACATTTTGGTTGTTGTTGTCGCAACTAAAATTTATTTATTCGATTTTTTTTTCAATTATTTAAGGTGTTTCGTATATTTTGTTCTTTATAATATGCGCAGGTCGTTGTTTTAAAATCGTAGAGAAATATAATATTTATAAATATACCTTTTAACTGTATGATCATGGATTCATTTTGATTGACATTATCTGTAACCACATTTAAATTCTTTGCACAGTGTGATAATTTGTCTCTTGCTTCGTGTAACTCTCTATCTAAGACTCTATTAGAAACGGCAAGAGATTCTTTTTCCTGTTTAAGTCTCTCTATATCTAGAAGTTGAGAAGAAAGCTGTCTTTGTAAAATATCTTTATCTGCGTTTGCCCTTTCCAACGTATCTCTACAGCTTCTAAGGTCTTGCTCAATTGTCGATAAGCTTTCAGTCGTATTCATGCATTTGTTTTTCATTCTCGTGATATCTTGTACAAGCTCCGCGGCTTTGATAATAAGGCTTTCGGGAGAATGAGTATGTGCCGTATCACAAAAGTCCGCGTCTAATGCTACGGACAATCGTCTAACCAAATCGTGGAACTGACAACGTGCATTTTCCTTTTGTTGTTCTTCACTATGACACTCTAATTCAAGCGATCTTAATTTCTTTTCTAAATCCTTTATTTTTTCTTCGCAATACCGATTATCTCTCTGTAGTGTCTGTACAGTCAAGTCACTTCTACCTTGCGATGTTTGTAAATTTCTCTGAATTTCTTCGAGATCTTGAATTTTCTTCTTAAGTGATGATATGATCGCGTTTTGGCGAGCATTTTGTTCCCGAAGATGATCTATCTCGACTTGCTGCTCCAATATTCTTTGATCGCGAGACAGCATTTGATTTTTTAAATCGCTATTCTAAAAGAAATCATATAAATATGTTATTATTATAATAATTTATTGTGCTAAAATTTTATGGGAAAAAAAATATAAAAAGAGCGTACTTCAGAAAATAATTTATCTCGTTTGTACTGCAATCCTGCTAAATCACTCCTCAATGCGGTCACCACGTCATTGCCAACATCTGCTTCCTTCTGTAAATCATTATTTGTAAAGTATGTGGGCTAATGTTATCATAAAAATAAAATTTAATATAACAACTGAGGTCAGTCGAGGCGCAAGGGCACAAAATGTTACGCTACAGGTTGAGGGTTCTTTTCCGATTTTAGAAAATGAAATATTTAATATTTCCATTATCTTCGCTGTGGTCTCGAGGCAAAGTGTGGCCTTAAATTCCGCCATTCAACACGCAATGCCTCCAGAATTCGGCGGAAATTGGGAAACGGAGTATCTTAACACTAGATTCCCTCTGCCTACCTTGCTGTATGTGGGTAACAGCGTGACGCTAAAAAAAAGAAACTTACAAAATTTCACCATAAAATTTAAAGTAATCTGATTGCCCGCGAGACGCTTATCGGTAGCGTGCTACAGCCGACTGGCATTGAGGGAGCGAGTACTTTTTGTTGGTAACTTAGCGTGATAAGGGTTGCTATTTCAGGCTCAGGAGACTCACGATATCTTCTTATGCACGGATAAATGAGCGCTCGTTCACAATTTAACTTCGTAATTTCCATAATAGTCATGGTAACCCTACGATCATTGTTTACGTTGCATGCAAATTGATTGTGTCAGAAATGTTCCTGTGACATGCCTTTTTGGTAAAGGTACTTACCTAATCTAAGTATATCTATATTGATATTATTAAGGAGAAGTGTTTGTTTGGTTAAACGTACTAATCTCAGGAGCTACTACGAATTGAAGAAACATTTTTGTGTCATATATTCCATGTATCGAGGAAACAGGAATGTTGCAAAATGACAATGTCAGAGGGATAAAAAGATATTGGATAGATTATCGTGCGAATTTAATATATTTTAAATAAAGCTTTTTTTTAAATTTTACCTCCGTCCTCTGTTCATTATACATATAACTTGGTTGTTACTTGTTTTACTTTAATCATGAGACATCACATGCGTTATGTTTACTTTAAGATAGGAAAGATATAGCTATAAGTACTACTTATATAAAATACAAAACATAAAAAAACTATTCTATAAACAAATAATATTTATGAAATACTTCCAACTGCTTCAAAAGCACTTAACCTATAATAATCGAAGCAAATGAAAAAAGTTGATTAGCAAGGAAGTCATTAATATCAACTTTAAAGAGTCGGGGAATTTTGTGCAAGGCACGAGGAGGCAACGTTTATCATGCTATTCGTCGCATCGAATGTTGTTGGCGAATAATTCAATAAAAGGTATAAAAATCTATTTCGAATTTATAAGATTTATCATTCTCTCTTGGGTCACCTTGTATGCCGCACACACCGAGGTAGGCGGAGGGAACCTAATGATAAGACACTCCGTTCCCCATTTTCGGCCGAATTCTGGGGGCATTGCGTGTTGAGTGGCGGTTCTCAACGCCGTGCTTTGCCCCGACACCAGAGCAAAGAAAATGGAAATATTAAAAATTTCATATCCTTGGGTTTGCACCCCTGCGCCACGACTGGCCACATCATTATCTATCTCTATGTATATGAAACATTGATAGGGACGTTGAAATGTCTCACACTATAAAAATATTGCTGTTAATGTGTCTACGATTAGATTGATTAGATAAAATTAAGTATATGAAATTGTTATAACGTTATATTTTATAAGTCAATAGCTTTTTTAGTGATTTAAGCTTGATATTATTTCCTGAACAAATACTAATGTAGCTTGATAGTTTTATATTTTTAATATTCTGAGGAGATTATTTATTTAGTAGGTACCTACTATTTCTCTACAAGCAATGTTAATTAAACTGAAAATTAATTGTAAAAAAAGCTTCGTTATAGTGATCAAGAAAATGTATATAAGTTATAATACAATATGACTACTTATACAGGGTGGAAGAGGCAGCGCTTCTTTTATTGAAACTGCATATAGGGTAATGTATTTCAAACCCACACCTAAGAAATTAAACAAGGTACCTCAACAGTTTGGACGTAGGATTTTTTTTACATTTCACGATTTTTATCCATACCTGTATTTCGTGTAACGCACACATAGGTGTGCGACGTTTCCGATTTGACAGGTAAGTGTGTGCGTGCCTATGTTATACTTTACAAATGGCGTTTTATTTTAAAACGATAATTTTATTATTTATTTTGTTTGAAAAAATAACTTTTTCATTTTTGGGAATTATTTTTTTTCCGAATTATATTAGGCTTTTATAGAGTAGTTAAAACTGTGGTTTCATTTAAAGTGGTGCTGACAATTCCACCCTGTATAAACCGCACATTTAGAAAACCCTTCCCTCTCGGCTTCGCCAGCTTGAACTATACGAATATTTAAATATATAAAATAAAAATTAAATCACCTTCACGCTGTACAGCCACACACAGCAGCGTAGGCTAAAGGAACCGAGTGTAAAAAACTCCGTTCCGCCGTATTCTGGAGGCATTGCGTGTTGAGTGGCGAAATTCAACGCCGCTCTTTTGACTCGACACCAGAGCGAAGAAATGGAAATTTAAATAAATATTTCATTTCCTCGAGTGGGAATCAAACCCACGACCAGTTTACAGTCACACTCTGTACCCCTGCGCCACGACTGGCGTTATATAATATTAATTATTTAAATATTTATACTGTTATGCCCTTAATAAACCCTAATTTAAAACTGTTGGGATTTTATTTTGGTCGCAAAAATTTGATATACTTATTTAGAAAGGCAGAAGGTACCGACGCGCGCGCGACCAGCACTGTTTTTCTTGTAAAAAACCCTATCGTTAGAGAATTTTGAGACAAAATTTTTGAAATTATTATTTCAAATATTTAGGTCTACGGTCCCTTAGAACACACAAATCAAGCTTCTTAAGTCAACGCAATCAAAAGATAGAAAGAACTTTACGAATAGATTTTACTGCATTTTGTATGAAATACACGGTGTAATCAAAATATAAAATTTCGCGTGGACCTACAGTTATTAAATTTGGCACGAAGTAAGTAATTACAATATAAATAAAGGAAAACATCCAAAAGATGAAAACTTATAGGTACTTCATAGAAAAAAATATTTGTATAAAACTTATATTTGTAGTTCGTTGCATACAAAATGAGTGCATATGTCCGCAAACATAAGTTTGTAAAATTTTATTTATTTTTGTACTTCCCGTTGACCTACAATTCTGAAATTGGCACGGAAGCCTCGGTGGGCGAGTCCGACGCGCACTTAAAAAGTTTTTTTCTTTTTACTCATTACGGTTCCGATTTGTGCTCTGAAGGAAAATAAACATCGCCTACAAATAATATTTTTGAGTAGTATTAAATGTCAATATGAGTAATTTATTACTTTTTACTATAGTGTTTTTTATTGCATAATTTTTTATGTTATACTATCCTAGACATAACGTTTGGCTTTATTAGAAAAATCTACTTTATGCTTTTGAACGTTTTTTGAATGTGAAATTATAGATTAAATGAGTAACATATAAATATTTTTAAAAAAATAAGGGCTTACTGTCTTATTTTCAAATAAATAATAACCTAATAAGATCAACTTACTTCTGATGGACTTTTTCTTGCCACCGTTTCGTATGCTCTCCAATCTTCTAGATCCTCTTTGCTTTTTTCTTCTTCCATTACCGTGAATTTTCCGTTAGTTTTGGCGTTATGAGTGTATGATAACAAAATATTGTAGTTTCAAGGCAACGACGACCGCTGCGTTGCTATGAAGTTACGGACTGAAAACATGTAAACAGATTGTCGATCGATCGGTCCTACGAGCCTGTAAAACCATGGTTGCATTTCACTATTACGTAAAAATTTTATTATAAAATTACATTAAGTTTGTTTCGCAATCACTAGTTTAATTAATGTAATATAGATACATCCATACAATTCTAAATGTAAATACTTTTGTTTATGCGTACTACAATCACCTAGCACCTAACGTATAAATATATTTTTCTTATTTTTATACATAATATACTCACGACAAACCACAGTGGTAGGTAGAGAACGTTTTTTAGACTCTTATTACGATTTTATAGATATAGGGAGAAAGAGAGATTGTAGAGTTAAGTAGGTGTGTTGTTTAAAAAAATATTTACATACAATACAATATATATTTTTAGTTTAACGCTGTATCTTGCACACAGTCCAGTAGGCAGACGGAACCTGGGAACCTAGTGTTAAGACACTCCGATCACATTAAGATCCAGTACCCCACTTCCCGCCGAATTCTGGATTCATTGCGGGTTGAGTGCAGGAACACAAAGCCGCGCTTTTGCCTCGTACTTAGTCCAAAACCTGTCCCTGTCCCACGACAATCGATCTACTCAAATCGTGGCCTCAAAATTTATTTTAATTATATATGTAATTTTATATCCTCACCTCACGTGGTCTCTCATACGCTCACGTGACCTGACATCCACATATGTGATTTCATATCCACACATGATCTCAGATCACATGCTCCATGTGATATACATCAGCGTTGCCAAATTTGTCTAGGGCAAAAGCGGGACATTTATCTCTGAAATTATCAGTAACTTATTAAAAAATAAAGTTACTGAAAAATAATGTTCCGAGTGCGTAGAATAATTCACGAAAAGCGGGACCATGTGTGTCTCGCTCAGGACATTAAAATTTTGGGTTAGAAATAGCTACGTCCCCAAATGTGACTAAACGTCCATAAATGCGATCAGTTATCCACAAATGTTTCCATACCACACATATTAACAAAATATTTGATCACACATAAACACATTCACATGCCCTCTCATAAATAGATTACTTCTAAATACACCGAACATATTGTTATATAAAAAAGTAATAAACCTCCATCACGTTATAATATAACAATTACATTCAGGTTTTAGTGTTGTGGTTAAAAAAATATTCAATAAAAAAAGTAAACCAAAGAAAAAAAATAAGAAATAAAAACGCTTTATTGAAAATTTTACAAAATAATCTTAAAAACTAAACAAACTACAATGAAAATAATAATGTAATGTAATACGACAAAGTTACCTTTAATAATCAAAAAAAGTCTTATGGTACGATATCATTTTAAATCTTAAAGCAAAAACAAAATAGCCAACTACTATTGGGCAACTTATTGGCACAACAAAATTAACAACTTCCAAATGACCACGTGAGTTCACAATAGCTGTCATGGAATGTTTTAACTCTATAATAACAAAATAATGAAGATATGTATGTTTAACTTTAAATAACTCTTATAGTGCGTGCCAACCACAAAAATTTTAGCAGCTTATCTGTTGTTTACATATTAACGTTATATGTATTATAGATAAAAATAAATCAAAATATTATAAAAAATAAAAAAAAAATACTGAACAATAACGTAAGAATATGGCAGTTAACAATTAATTAAAGTTAGACGGACCTTACCAATTAGATTAAAGTATTTACTATGTAGGAACTTAATTATCCCGTAACTGTCAAATAGTTAATATAATTACTAGGCACATTGATTTGAAAATATATAAACTTAGTATATATATATATATATATATATTGCGAAAGAAATTTTAATGCAGTTTTTGAAATAGTCTCAATTTTATACTAGTTTACTTATTCCTTAATAATTACTATAAATTTTGAACAATCAACATATCAAATATTTCCATCAAAAATACATATATTTTTCCTAAGTCTAGTAATAATAAAAACAAAGTAACGTTACACACGTCAATAAAGGATACTCTATATCAGAAAGTAGCAAACCACCACTTTGGTAAAGCTGTCATAATCAACTGTTGGTATATCAATAAATTTTTGTGTTCAAAAGTGTAAACTCTAAAAAACGTCACTGGATTTACCTAGACGTCATATATATCAGTAAGTGATAAATATTAATAAAAATATTTCTTTAAAAAAATATTCATCAACATTTCTTTTTATTTAATGGCCTCTCCATAAAAAAGGGCGACACTTCATCAGTATCGTTATATAGAGTTTACACTTACACTGTATTTAGATTCAAAGGCTCGATTTAATGAGTCGTTTACAAAAAGTACAGGGTCTCATTGAGCGAGTAGTGCGGCTGGTTGTGTAAGCTATTGGCCGCGAGGAAGGCCAGCTTGTGCGCGTACTGACACACCGAGGGGACTCGCACCTGCGTCGAGCAGTTGAAGTACATGTGGGTCAGCTTGTATGTTAGTCGTTGAATCTGTAAATACACAACATCAATTTATATTTAATGCCACTGTAGATTTTTCACTGCATCTTGCATTAAGCGGTGAAGGCATCTTCTAAGACATTGCGTCTGTTTAAGGCACACTTTCGTCTTCTTACCAGGAAAAGAAATTGAAAAGAATTCATTTATATTCATACGCGGTTCCGCCCCGTCACGATCGACCGACCGCAATTCAAAGAGAACAAATGAAGATGTCACAAAATTGGTATATCTATAAAATTTACTTAGTTTCATATCAACATTTTTCAAAGGTTGTTATAAAAAATACGACAGGAACCGTCAGCCGTTCGATCTGTAAATATTAAAACTTACAACGCAGCTACAAAACCAACAGTGAACATATAAAAAGGAAAACAAATAATTTGAATGTCTATACGGACAGTTTCGTCGTCGAAAAATTTCGACAATATTTTACAAAGGTAAAGGTTTAAAAAGGTTTACCTTAAAGTTAACTGTGAAATTATTTAAAGAATAAAAGAAATGCAAAAAAATGCAAAAAATGCAAATGCAAAATTATTTATAAAATATAATTAAAAAAACTTTCTTTAATAAAACTGCAACTTTTAATATTTCTACTAATTACTTACACATAGAACCGTGGAAATTCGACATAGCAGTGGCGAATTATACATTTTGAAGCTGTAGATTCGTTTAGTATTTACGGCCTACAATAATTGTCAGTTCGTAATTTATTGTAATAATCTAACAATTTCGTTGCAATTTTGCAGGAAATGATTTTGGACATATTCTAAGTCAATTGCAGCAGAGTATAATACACAAAGTGGATATAAACATTAATAAATATCATTCCCCACAAACAGCGCCGAGTTTTGTCTTCTTCGCCAGAAAGAGGAAATAAAACACCATGGCGGCCTCTCTAGAATCTAAAATGTAATATAACTTACACGATCTGGATTCAAGCCCGATGTATCTTCAATAACGTTGTAGGAAGTCGGCGCTATCGTGCCTTCACGCACATTCTGAGATACCAGATAGAAGTCATATCTAGAAATATAAATAAATAGTTGTAAATAAAGATAAGTAAAATCGAATGTAACACAACATATAAATTCTTTTTTTCACCAAGTTTACATGACACAATTTGCAAAATTTTAAAATGTGAAAAAGCTTCACGATGAAAAACAAAATAATAAAATCTTTTGTAGTCACCTCTCTGGCAATGTAATAACATCATCGATGACGGTGCCAGGGCGCGGGTTTTCTCCAGAGCGGCCATAATCCACAAAGACGCGGGTGTTTATCCTCTTTGATACTATTATAAACGCCATCTTGTATTCTGTTCCACCATACACCTCTTCAAGGTTCTTTTTGATTTCTGCCACCTGAGAATATTATTAACAATTTCGTAATGGACACCTAGAGATTTTGATGTGTTATAAAATGTAATGATGATAATGATAATGATGAATAAGCGAAAAAAAAAACCACCAATGTCAAGTTTTTATTTCAAATAAGAGTTTGGAAACCAGTATGCTTACTTTTGCATTGGTGGTGGTCATTGTTTATAACCAAATGTTGATTGATTCATTATTTTTTACCTGATTTGGTCGAAAGATTCAAAACATGTTAATATAAACATTGATTACGTAATAGAAAAACAATATTAAGATAGTAGAAAAAATTGTACTTACTTCATGGCTCTTGACATAAGGAATTTGTCCATCACCAACACCATCGCGATAAATAAAAATTCTTCCTGGTAATACTCCTATGAAATTTAAAATTCTATATTAATATGAGTATTGCGGAGAAATACAGTACTTTTTTTATGGAAAAGACTTATTCTTCTGATTAATTTTTATAAATGTACATAAAATATTTTTGTATTATTTATATGCATGTAGCAGAGAGAACATAATGAAACTAAGCGTCGCCGTCGTATGCAAAGTATAGACATACTATACTTTGCATACGACTACTGTACTTACTGTACTGTAGTAGTAAACGTAATGTTCTATAATTGGGGAATTGAACACAAATATGAATGGCATACGGTATGAATCTTCAAAAAAAAAAGAAATATATATAATGAAAAAAAAGAAAAATACCATTCTTTTCGCGGTATTTGCGCACGGCAGACGCAATGTTGAAGCCCATGTGCGCGCTGAGCTCCTCGCCTGAGGTGTGCGCGTTGACACTGGAGTAGTAGTGCGTCATGTGCTGATCGAGGGTCGCCACGAACGCGCCGAAGCTTTTCTCCTTAGAGCGCGTGTCGTGGCACACATCGTAGCCCACCACCATCACCGTGGATATTGGAATCTCCACTGCCCAAGGTGCGCCGCCGAGCTGGAATTATTTTAGCTTTATGCTGTATTCCGCACATAGCAGATCCTACACTAGGTTCCCAGGACACTCTGAGAAGACAAGACACTCTGTTCCCATTAGGAAACTTCAGGGCCCCATGATACTAAAAGTAAATATTAGGTAAGCATTCATTTTAAGTGGCAGAACTCAACTTCAAAGCAGTAAAATGTAAAAAATTAAATAATAATTCTTACGAGCAGCAATCGAATCCACACACTAACATTTAGATGTATTAATTTATAATTTTTATTGCACACAATTGATAACAAATATGTACTAATAGCTAACTTTATTACATGAATAGAAATCATATGTAAAATTGCAAATATATATATAAATATATTGTAAAATTTTGTTAGGTTCATGCATGATAAGCCATAAATTAAGCTTTCCAAAAAATGTTTTTGTTAGATATCTGTATTATTATAAAATGTTAGTTGCACGTAGTATTATGAAATTATAATTTTTTTAACAATATAATTTTTTTTGTTATCTGAATTCTGGGACATAACTTCATCTTCGCTTGTAGGACAAAACATGTATTTTGTCTTACATAAAAAATTGTTATTTAAATTTATAACTACTTAATTTCGCCTGTGTTACTATATCATTTATTTATTTCAACTATTTACCTTGCAGTTTATCTGGATAGCTACTTTTGTAGCGATCGACATGGCCGACTTACTAGTCAAATTTCTTGCACAAACAACTTGGGTAGGCACTGCTCTATCTACTGTACACTTTTTTTTGATAGCTTCATATCTAAAAAAAAAACAGAATAACTCAGTGTCAATATTTAAGCTCACTTCATAATAAGTAACAGTAATTAGTAAGAAAATTATAATTTGTGAAATAATATTTACCTGTCAGGGAAGTTACGTGCCAACACACACATTATCATGGCGGGATTTTTCTTGGCAATTACAGATTCACACATATTCGCATATTCCATTTGGCTATCACGTTGTATAGTGACTAATGACAAAAAATTGAAAAAATCTAAAGTAAAATCCACCATCATAACATTGTAGAAGTAATAGTGATAACACTTAATGGAGGCCAGTCGTAGCGCAGGGGCACAACGTATGACTGTAAACGCGACTGGTTGTGGGTTTGATCCCCACTCAAGGAAATGAAATATTTATTTAAATTTATTTTATCATTTCTTCACTCTAGTGTCGAAGCAACGCACGGAGTTCCGCCACTCAACATGCAATGCCTCCAGAATTCGGCTGAAAGTAGGGAACAGAGTGTCCTTAGCACTAGATTCCCTCTGCCTTTCTTGTTGTGTGCGGAGAAGAGTGCTGTGTACAGCGACCTGTTTTTTTTTTAAATTCAAGCTATCGTGGGACCGAGGCCTGAGCCTGATGTCTATAAACGTGACGGTTGTGAGCTTGTGGGTACGACCCCATCTTGGAGGAATAAATTACTTTCATTTCGTCACTCTGATAACAAGATAAACCGCGGCGTTCCAATCTGCCACTCAACACGCAAGATCTCGAAAACTGAGCGGTGAGAGGGGAATATATTGTTGTCTTAATTCTAGGTTCCCTGCTGTATGAGAAAAAAAATAACACTTACCAATCTCAGGCCTGGGCATTCTGAAGCCAAATCCAGCACCAGTTTTCATGATATTACCAATAAAACTTTCAGTATCTTTGTAGAGACGATCAGGCGTTATTACTACCCATGAAGGCATTTGAGCTAAACTGAGTAAGTTCTTTGACCTGTCAAGACATCATTTATTTTAATTAGGGATGAGTTCGATATATCAAAACGTAACGTAACGTAACCTAAAACCGATATGTTAAGGAAAACATAACGTATCGATATATGTTTTTAGAAAACCGTTTTTACAGAAACTTAAAACTCAACATAGCTGTGATCTGAACAAAACCGTAATAACGCAAAACTTTTGAAACGTCAAACGGTTTTATATTAAAACTAACTTCCTCTCTTTCTAAGTAACTTATTCCGAACGGGTGTAAATGAGATAAGGCGAATATCTGATAAACTGATATTCGCTACCTCTCCTTCTATCCGTATATTCTTCACGGGTGTAAAAGGAATGAAGCGAATACCCGATAACTAACTAACTAACAGATTCATGTTTCGGCGGTTTTCTTACATTACATCTACAAGTTATTATTTCGTCGTTATGAAATCGAACTTCTAAATAAATGATTAAAGTTGAAATTTGGATATGATTTTGTATTTTAATATTATTTCAATTTAATTACTAAATATTGTTTTTTTTACATTTGATTATAGTTTTTATTTATATGTAATACTAATTATTATGATATTATAATAATATATTATTATGATATTATAATGTTATAATTATGATTTTGCGTTTATTGACAATTCGAAAAAAAACGATATCTGAAAACCGTTTTTGATATCGATACGAAAACCATACTCGTATATCGGTTTCATAACCGTTAACGGAAAAAAACGATAACGCCCATCTCTAATTTTAATTCATATTTACATGGCGTATAGTATATATTGCAGCTATTTTATTTTTTATTTATAGCTTTACACTGTATTCTGCATATTCTAAAGTAGGCAGAGGGAACTTAGTGTTAGCAGAACAAAGAATTCATTCATCTCAGTGGAAATTGAAGCCATAACTGTCGCATTTACAGTTAGGACGGTATGCAATGCTTCAACAATGAATTACAAGACGGGGAAAAAAAAAAATCTTCACATAAGTTGTTTCATGTAAGTGTGTCTAAGATGGCTGATGAAACTCTGAAGTGTTTTTAGTTTTTATATTAACTTAACATTTATTTACTTACCGCATATCCCTAGTCCAGCCATCGAAAGTGTTACCAGCGGGGTATTTAGTATTTCCTCCTTGAAGAATGTTTTCAGCTGGTAACTGGCGGCCTTTGAAGCGAACTAAATCTTTAGACAATCTCATGGACCATGTTCCTAATTCCTGAAGAAATTCAGTTTAAAGTTTAACCATAACCTTATTCAGCATTATAATATTAGTATAGAAGTATATTTTGAAAAACAAAAAATCATCTCTCACCTCAACAACTTGTTGGTTTTGCGTAAACCTGCGGTTGAACGCTAATAATTTTTGCATACGCATATCAGGGCCAATTTTGGTGTGATTTGATAATGACCGCATCAGTTGGAAGTTGGCTCGCATCTCGTCAGTAAGTCCCGTCAAGCGGCATAACTCCGGAACCAGGTATACCAGCTCAGGCATACCGGCTCGCACGTCGCGAGGCTTGGAACGTGATATCAGCATAGGCTGCCCAGGGTCTCGTATACGTATGTTGTATTTCTGTAGAGAACAAATGTATCATGTTATTATTTAGTTAGCTTTTTGGTTCATGCTTCAAAAGAATAGAATAGAACCCTCATAACCACTTTGTTGTTTGCCTGTCCAACTTTTTCTCAAGAATGAAAGAGGGCAACAAGCTAAAATAAATATCAAATGTCCAGGTCTACTCTCTTGGAAAGATAAAATTAAAGGTTAAGTCAACATGATCAAAAGATATCATTGTTTTTGCCATAGGTTATGGGTAATGGAACTATATCTAATAACCATGAACCGAAAAAATACATTCCATTGAGGTACAGGTTATAATAATTATCAATAAACACTTTTCTACTTACCTTCTGATAATAATCAATGTACGAAATATTTTGGTCTTTCATTTTAAAAGTGGAAGTTGGATTCTGTTCCCAAGTAACATCATCAATTCTGTACGTCTTTTTATTATAATCAGTCATCACAATTTGTCCTATTACTTCCTCCATGAATTGTCTCTTAACATTATTTCCTTTGCCACTCAAATGTTTTTGCATTAGTTGTAAGACAGTGTCCAGGCGAAGTATCTAAAAAATTGAGGAATGAAGATGAAGAAAATGAATCATATAGATACAAATACAGCAATATACTTTTTTTTTCAAGTAAGTTACAACACTTTTTCGATATTTTTGCAAAATCTAGTTCATTTTATTTTTTAATACTACATATGTGTTATGATATCTCGATTATAGTCCTATATTATACATGGATTAATCTAAGTAGATTGTTTAATTCCATAGTAAATAAAATGAAACTAACCTTATGAGTAATTTCTGCCACTAGAAGTAATCTGTCTTCATACTGATTTATAGAAGTTTTATAACCAGGCCATATTTGTAAATTGTACTCTGGAATGTCAACCTAAAACAAAAAAAAATAAAATAAAGGATAAACAAAGGAACTTCTTGTAGTTGGTTATATCCATTGGCCTTAGTGATTAGATTCAGTATGATTGGGATACTGGAAAATGGCTTCTCAGTAGGACATTGAAATAAATATTAAAATGTAATAAATAAACATATATAGTATCTTATTCCTTACCTTTGCATCTGGATCAAAATAATCTCTTCCCATTAGCTGTAGTTTTAGAATATTGAAGCACTTCCTTATGATAATATTGAATATCTGAATATAGTGGTAGTCCCCTGGGCTTACTTGAGTTACAAGCTAAAATGATAATATACATACATCTATTAGTGAAAGAGAAAATAGACATAAGTAATATTAGAGCTCACTTTTAGGGAGTCCGATAAATCAATTGTAATTTTTTTATATTTTTTCTATTATATGTGACTTTATAAATACGATATCTCGAAGGTTCTCCTCAGGTTCGTCCAAAAAATGAAGTATGTAACTTTTTATTTTGAATAAAATTATTTGATTTTTGATAATATGTACTTAGTGAATATATTTTAAAGACTGCAGCAGAATATTTTTGAAAAAATAAAAAAGAATACAAAAAATATTTTCCATAAACATTATTATTATCTAACATTGAATTTATATATTAAAATATTATTATAAAATGTATATGACAGCTTGTACTTATTCACCTTAATCAGCAGTCTCATGCGTTCATTATCAGTCTTCCGATCTGAGTATAGTTCCATAGGATCTGGATGTAATCTATTTACAGTGTAAAGTACAGTCCCATCAAACAAATATCTGGAAAAGAATAATATTCATAATAATAGATCTATTATACATAGGTATGCTATATTAATCAAGTATAAGTTTAAGCACTTCCATTTATGTACATTTTTATTTTAATAGAACTGCCTTTATATAAATTCATAATATAAAAATCTGTTAAGGCATGGTTGAACCTACAAATTCTGTTCTAATACTTAATCACAATGAATGAATGAATGAATTTAAGTCATATAAAAATATTTAAAACTCTAAATCAATAAAAAAAATACATTAAGCTCAATACATTAAAACAAGCTTATTAGTGTTTTTGTCAGCACCATGAAACCACAGTTTTAACTACACTATAAAAGCCTAATATAATTTTTTTTTCGCAAATATGAAAGTTTTTTTTCAAACAAAATAAATAATAAAATTCTCGTTGTAAAATAGAATGATATTTGTTAAGGACGACATATGCAAACTTAAATCTATCAACGGGACACCGCCGCACCCTCACTCCAAAATCGAGTCGTAGGTATTGGCGGCAAAGTTCAAAGTTGTTTAACCTTTAGTCGTATTTTTATAGTAGTATGTGTTTACGTTATTGGTATCTATGCGTAACTACGTCACATGAAATACAGATATGGATAAACCTCGTGAAATGAAAAAAAAATATATTGATAAATTTCTTTAGGTGTGGGTTTGAAATATTACCCTATCTGCTGTTCCCGTAAAGGGAGCGCTGACGCATCAGTCTGTATAACAATGGACTTTATAAATTAATTACCCGCCAAGTTTGTTTTGATGTATACGTAATAATCCTTTCCGAATAGCAGTATTGTCTTCTTCAGGATCAATATCAACCCGGTATTGATATAGTGACCAATTGGGTGTAGTTTCGACAGTGAAGTAATTCGCACATAAATCCAATAGGGTTCCAGTAATTCCTGAGAATAAAAACAAATAATATACAGAAAAAAAAACAAAGCAACATTTATTTACTAAAATTAATTCACATAAAAAAATAAAATATTTGAGCATATACATAAAAAGTTTTTTTTTAAATAATTGAAAATGAGGTGAGATGTGTATTTAATAAATATGTTAGTGATAGCTCAATATGCAGGTTGAATCCAAAATGGTCTAATTTTTTTTCTTTTTAGTGAAGGTGACGTTGAGAAAATTAAGTAAAGACATTTGATTTATTATTTTTCATCCACTTTACCGACATTGCTCAAGTTTATGGAGTATATAAAATACTATAGTATTTTATATACTCTTAATTCTATATTATTATTCTATATTATTATTCTATATTATTATTCTATAACTTAATTAAAAGTATTTGTGATGTTTAAAATCAATATGAGTATTGAGTTTTTTTTATATTTACCTTTCTTGGAAGTAACTGATTCAGGACGGGTTCTCAATATAGTCATTTGTTCAGGTAAGATTCTTCCTCCTCCTCTACGAGATCCACGGCCCACTACTGTAGATCCACCTTCTCCACTTGGTTGTGGCTGACCTGAACAGGATATTTTACATATAAATCATGTATTATAATTTTACAGCTTTTTATATTTTATACCGTACATAAAATATAAAAATTATTATTTAATATGAAAGAGTATGCAAAGAAAAACTTTAGTATCAAGACATTTATTCTCTGCATGAATTCGATACATTGTGTGCTGAGTGGCGGAACTCTACGCCGCACTTTCTCGTATTAGGGCGAGTAAATGAATATATAATTAATTTTTCACAACAACGGCTTTGATTATTGAAAATATGTCTATGTTTACTTGGTTTTGTTCGATAATTACTTATTTTAAAACATTTATTTTTAAAAATACTGTTGCTAAGAGGACACTTCTTAATGTATGTATGTAATGTATGTATCAAATCTCAGCATCTAAAAATATATTTGATGGCCTTATTTATAAACATCACTAATAAAATAGAATTTGTAGCTTTCAAGTGTTTGTATCTTACAATTCACATTTTGGGGACGTTACTTTTTTCATGAGAAAACCAAATTTTCTTCGTGGAATATGACCAGAACGAAGCCTAAGACCCATAACAATTTGTTGACGCGTCAATTTTTTTTCCGCGAACCAAGGGATATGAGGAAGCTTGTTCTGAATAACCCTATACCATATCGCTTTTATTATATATGTAACGTAAATAAAACACTGAGTTCACAATAAGTATTGTATTAGCTAGGTAGCCTAACATGAACTGAACTTGTCATATATAATTGCAGCTTACCTACTTGAATTCATTTTATTATTTAACAAAGCAAATAGTACCTTCTAAATTTAAATCTACATAATAATCATTGACAATTCATTACTTTATATATAACAGCTTTACTTTTCGATCTTTATCAAAATACTCTGCCCACATATTTCTCAAATTATTTTTGTACCTGATTAAAATTTCAGAAAAATCTGGTAAAATATTTAAATTTTCTCCTTCGACTAATGCCGTTCGTGCTAATTTGTCAGCTTCCTAATTTCCCTTTATTCCAAGGTGGGAAGGAACCCACTGGAGTTTTACAACAATACCCTTGTGAAGTAACTTGATTACCTCATTTAACAACTTATATGCAACTGGTATACCTCTATTGCCTTTAATACAATTATCTAAATGAAATAATGCTCTTTTACTATCAGAGTTATTTAACAACCTTATTATAATTAACACTAGAAACATAAATAAGTGCCATAAATATAGCAACAAGTTCCGCTGCCATTATAGTGATATTATTTTCAATTTTAAACATCCTACCAACTACACCATTTGCATCAAAAAAGGAACATAATTGGTACTTGGTACTATTTGGTAATAATTATTTGTACTTATTACATAAAACATGCAATATATGTAAACAGTTTGTGTTTTCTCATATTATTATGTCGAGGGGCAGTGGCACAATCATGTGACTAAAAACATGGTGGTCAAGGGATTTGATTCCCACTTGGAAGATGAAATTATTTTAATTTTTATTTCCTTACTAAATGGCAAATTCTATTCAATAGCAGATCTATAGAATAGACATATTTTACACTCCACCTATTAAAAAAAATATTGGATTAAATGTACAGTTAAGTAAACTTTCTATCAACAAATAGTATTTAAATAAGTGGTCTGTGAAAAATAAAATCCTTGGTATCTCTTGTAAAATTAATGCTGATGGCTGGCGAAGCTGGCTTGTAATTTAAGGTATTGCCCTAACACTAGCTGAATAGTGCTGTTTCTGAGATTATTAAATATATATAGATTAGTAATTATAATATAATATATAATCTACATAGATTATATCATTTATAATCTATTTTTTGAACCTCATGAAACTATAATAGCATTATATTCACACATGGATATTTAGCATTTCCGTTCCATTAGTAAAAGTAAACTGCATAAAAATATTCTAAAAGCTTCATTTGTTTTATTATTAACAGTTGTTAATCACTCTTTTAAGACAAACTTTACTTACAAAATTTTTGTAGAAAACTACTTAATTTTCTAACATGAGATATGATTTGTCTTCAAATTGTTAGTAAATGTATATTCTAAGCAAATTATATTAATAAATGGTCAAGTGTTTCCCAAGACAATCAAATGAGTATTTTTAATTAAATCCTGGTCCTGCATAGTTTTTATTTTTTAATAATATATAATTCACTGTACACTGTTATGTACATTCAATTCCTCTCAATTATTATAAAAAAATTGTCTTTAATAATATGTGTACATATAATAAGTAAAGTGGATTACTAAAAAGAACAAAAACTTAGTCAAATGTAATAATATTTCAAAACATTTTTTATAAAAGATAATTAAATCTTTTACAAGCACTTTTGAATCATTAAATGAACATAAAACCTGCAAAATATCTTGTATTGTATAAATTGTTGATCTGAAATGTTCAGAAGCCACAACTTAAGGATTGAATTAAATTTATATATTTAGTTATTGTTATTCTTATAACTTGGTTAAAAATTGGAAAGCAAATCAACAAAGTAGTGGCACAGCAGCACATTGATATCAATTACCACCTAGTTATTTTCATTTTCCTTGTTCTGGTAAAGACACAACATGGCATTAAATGTCACCACAATATCTAGAAAATCGGACAGAAAGATGTGAACAGTGTCTACACCCTAGGTTCTCTCTGCCTACCCTGCTATAAATGCAATATATCATAAAGCTTTAAATAAAGGAACAGACTAGTAATTAATAATATTAGCTTACTTATGGCCATGCTTGACATCCTTTGTTGAATGTCAACATCTCCAGGATGATCATGGGTTGATGTGGTTGTTCTATGGGAAGCCCTGCCAGCAGCTTGAGTTGGCATTCCCGCTCTTACAGCAGGTAAAACAGATGGCGCGCCCCAAGCTGACGGAGGCTGAGGTCGTGGACGTGGTGGTCCAGGCTGGTGCTGTGGAGGTCCTTGTTGGTGCTGAGGAGGTCCATGTTGTTTAGGAGGTCCAGGCTGCTCCCCAGGTCGCCTCGGTGGCTGTCCTCCACCACCTGCAACCCCTCTGCCCGCACGGCCCCTGGCTCTTCCTGCACCTCTTTCAGACATGTTTCTACTTGTCTAAAATTGAATTTGTTTTCTATTATAACAAAATATTTACTATATGCTATTAATATTCATGTTCTATTTTGAAATATATTATACAAAGAAATTCAGATATAGGTATTGTATTAGTCTTAGTAAGCACATTTTAAAATATCCTTTCAAAGGTTTTAAATATGGCGGAAAAATGAGGGGTATATTTTATAAAACTTCATAAAATACTTAGATTTTTAATGTATTAGTTAGTTTAAATAACTTATTATATATATTAACAATTAGTATTAATAATAGCGTATATCAATTAAAATGTTGTTATTTAAGGTAATTATAATAAAATGGACGTTTCTTTAAAAGTATGTACCTAAATAAGCAGTTTCGAAATCAATAAGTTTAACTAAACCTAATCAATGTACGAATAATCTCAACAATGAATAATAATGTAGTAACTATCAATTTAATTCATGTTATTATATAAATCTTTAATACATTATTAAAATAGTAAATTACCAGTTACTTATTGCTGAGCTTAGCAAGATGCAAATGACCACAGAACACATTTACTTGCAAATGACAATTGGCAAATAAAAACTACGAAATCAAAACACCAAACAATTCGTTAGAGTTCTGTGTTGCCATCTTGTCCATCATTAATTTACATAATCTGACGTAAGCAAAAAATCGCATAAATATTGAAAGATTATTTCTTAAATTGGAGTAAAATTAAAAATAAATTAATTTAAAACTTAAAATCATATCAGTTGGGAATGTGTAATTATATAAATAAGTTTTTTACTTAATGAGAGTATTAACTGCTGCTATTGTTATATAACAAAAATCGCTACCTGGCATAAACATCTACATATTATGTAATTACATTTTTAATTATCTTTAATTTAAATATTCAAAATCCTTTTTAACGATGATAATATTTAACGACGATAAAACGCTTAAGGGATCACTGTCGTATGTCTGAGTATTGCCATATGCATGTCTTATTCATGAATATATGCTGCATGGGATCTATTCAAATTACTGCATTACTTTTAATGATTGGTTGATATATTTTTAACCAAACTTGTAAACATTACAGTGGTTATAGTTTTAAGTAATAATATTTTTTATGGTAAATTTGTGTATAGCATGGTAAATTTTTGATTTTGGAATCACAAAAACTATAGCCTATAAGACTAAGTAAAATATTTTTAGCTGACATTGTATCATGGGTAGAAATTTGTATATATCATGGCGGGCGCAGAAAAGGCCTCCTTATACATGCACTCCCGCGCACAGCAGGGTAGCCAGAGGGAACTTAGTGTTACACTCCGTTCCCCACTTTCTTGCATGTTGAGTGGCAGTAATCAACGCCGCGCTTTGCCTCGAGACCAAAGCGAAGAAAATGGAAATATAAACGTAAATAAATATTTCATTTCCTCGAGTAGGGATCGAACCCACAGCCGTTTCGTTACAGTCACACCCCTATGGCCCTTTATTTTTGATAGTAAATAATAATTTCAGATTAAATAATATTAAAATATATTTTTATTTTAATAATATTTAGATATATTTTTATTTCTTAATATTGTATTTAAATGTCTTAAGAACATTTATTATAAGGCTATCGTTTGTCCTTTGAAAAATCACACCCTAATGTAGTTTTGATGTTATCGAAAGTACTATAAAAGAGTCTGGTGTGGTTTTCGTTCTATAGAAATTAATGGTCGTATGACCCTGTGACGAATCGCCGCTTTCGATTAAGGTAGGTACCTACTTACTTCTTCGTTTAAGGGATTCGACATTGATAAAGGTATGATAAGTTACGTTTGCTCATAAACATATTTAACATGTGAAAATTTATTACATATTCCATATTCAAAATACATACTTTAATATGTAATATCAGAGAATGCCCCCCCATTCTCTGCAGGTATCTTGAGCTATTAAGACTAGTGTCGTTTGAGGTCAGTTGTGGCGGAGAGGCTCTAGAGGGCGACTGTAAGTGCGAAAGGTTGTGGGTTCGATTTCCTCTCGCTCTTCGCTCTGGTAACGAGGTAAAGCGCGGCGTTGAGTTTTGCCATTCAAAACGCAATGTCTCTTAAATTCGGCGGAAAGTGGGGAACAGGATGTTTTAAGACTAGATTCCCCCTACCTTCCAGTGTGCGGGATACAGCGTGAAGCTATAGAAAGACCAGTGTCCGAGAAAACGGCAATAAAAGTTGATTTCGTAACTTAAATTTAGTGATTTAAAAAGGGACGGTTTATTTAAGTAATGTTTAAAATTTTCTGTAACCCTCCTCGCTACCATATTTGTAACGCGGAAGTGAATTTAGAATAGGGGTTTATGTCCATTTGACACTGCTTGAAAATAGCACGTTTTTATTCCGGCATTTTTATTAGCCCTCTTTTCCTCTTTGTAACGCGATGCAGAATTCTACCCTAATAGCAAAATTTATTTAAATTCTTAGAAGAATATTCTATCTTTCGTTTGTTCTGAAAGACTTAAGTGTGCCGGTTAGAATTTCTACTTGCGCTCATTGAAATATATTTTAAATTTGTATTCAGATGCAGTTATTTGTTTATTTCCTTTTGTTTATCTTTTGTTTTTTAGCATAAACTCTAAAGAAGAGATTATCAGAGACACTAAATACTATTAATTAATATTCAGTTGTGTTGTCCCTGCTTCCCCGTAATTAAGTGCTAGTAGAGTTTAGTATGTACCCTTCCCGAGGGACAGGATGCTGACACCGGGGCACATAAAACATTCACGCCCTAAAACCTGTTAATTGCGACAGTTTAAATATCAGAATATTAAATGTGAAACGTATTCTTTATTTATATTAAATTATTAATTATCAGATATCTGTTTACTTTTACCGTTTTCATTTGTTGTTAAATAAGAATTAATTCTTGAACAGTTTATTAAGGAAGTGATTCCTTGCTTATCTAACTATAGGGTGGTCACAAGAGGGATAAGTGACAAATCATATTCTTCTTTCGTCCAATTATTGGGCTAGTAATTGAAATTTATTTCAATATGAATTATGTTACTTTCAATTTTTTAGGCAGAGGGAGGGAGGGAGGGAGAGGAACTCAACGCCGCGCTTTGCCTCGTCACCAGAGCGAAGAGATTAAATATTTCATTTCCTCGAGTGAGAAATGAAAAGTAACATGAACAATACAAATGTAATTATTTTTAATATTAATCTGCTTATAATCCGCATCCGACGACATCATTGCAAACAATATCTCTGCAAATTAATCAAAGTTTGAAATGATTTAAATATTGATTTAACTCCAGTAAGTAGCGGGGCGGGCCGGCCGGCCCAATATTTGTTGTACGCAAACAGCAATATCGTTGCGCCTCCGGGCTATCCCCGCTTCCGTATTTCAATCCCGCCCGATATGATAATGACGGATTCCCGTAGTGATTGCTGATGCGTGCTTGAAACAGCTTTGTGTCGGATTTATTGCAATTTGTGCGGGCTTTTAATGGAACGCTCTGCAAATACAGTCGTACGTATTAACTGCTAAGTGATTTTGTACGTAGACTTCGTATATATTACGATTACGATACTTTCTATGTTCTACTTGTTTAGTAGTTTTAAGATTCAAGTTATGAGTAATTAATTCGACTTTGGCCCTTATTTATAAACCGCTTTCAACTCTGAGATCGACCTTGAGATGCCATTTTAGTCCAAAAATTATATATCTATGAATGAAAACTGCCTCTAATATAATTATTTTGAGTGAAAATTTTATCAAAGTTTAAACTTTAATAGGAAATATTATACCGTTGTGAGATTCGCCCTAATTACTTGTCAGTTGTCACTTTTAATGAGAGTTCTAATTATGTTTGGATATCTTAAACTTTTGTTTTTAGCCCCAAAGTATGTAATGGTACGTTATCGATCTATTAATTTACACTTTACGTTTACGAACGCAAAGAAATTTAACAATAATTTATATTTACAATAATAAATATACATTTGAGGCGGTCTTGGCGCAGCAGCGCAGCGTCTGATTGCAACGCGACGGTTGTGGTTCGATTCCCACTCGGGATTTTTTTTTTTTTATTTCCACGCTCTAGTTACAAGACAAAGCTACGCTACTACGGGAATAGTGTGTTAATGAATGAATGATAAAATGTGTGCCGTTATGTGTGGGTATATAAAGCGTGAAACAATTAAAAAAAAATGAATATAAGGAAGTTTTAATGTGCTATAAAATATAAACTGTATAAACTAAAAAAAAACGCAGCAAATCGTTCAAACTTTGTCATAATCTAGAACTTTAAAATAAGCTTATAAAGCCATATATTATTATAAACTATAGTTTCTAGTGTATAAAATATCCAAGAAAATGTTATAAGAGGGTGAATTATAGGATAATCGTTGAGCTCGTGGAGTGTCGCCTCATCAAAGTTTGCGGGTACGACTTTGATAATGAAGACTTATGAGTCTAGCAAGTACAAATCTCTTGGAACCTTCATTTTCCTTATTAGGGCTGAGTAGAAAATGACGTTGACACATTGATACTTCGTTCTTTTTTAATTATTATCATTAGTTAACCAGAATTATGTGCAAAAATATAGTACAAATTTATAGCCACATGTTGTAATTTTTATTTGTACTGATATTTTAGTATTGATAGATAGGTATTATAATTTTTTGCCTCGGTTCAAACAGGGCTTCTATTTTTTATTTTTCTTAAATATTTATGAATAAAATATTTATTTAAATTTATATTTCCATTCCTTCGCTCTATTCTCGAGGCAAAGCGCGGCGTTAAGTTCCGCCATTCAACACGCAGTGCCTCTAGAATTCAGCGGAAAGTGGAGAACGGAGTGTCTTACCTCTAGGTACCCTCCACCTACCCTGATATATGCGGGATACAGCGTGAAGCTAAAAAATAAATAAAACATTTGACTTATCGACTCTATCTATAAATAAACTCCTAACACATATAAACCCCTTTCCCGGTACTTATCGGGGTTTTAATGCGTTGTACATCGTTCCACGTGAACGAGTATGATTCATCACAGCCCATTCACAAAGATCCCTGGATTCAGACGTGCTTTTATAGGGATGTGATTTTGAAAATAAATTATAATCGATATCTATTTAAGCAGCCAGTCGTGCCGCAGGGGCACAGTGTGACTGTAAACACGATGAGTTGTCGGTTCGATTTCCATTCGGTGGAATGAATAATTATTTATTATTTTTTTAATTTCGTTTCTCTGGTACCAAGGCAAAAGCATGGCGTTGAATTTCGCCACTCAACACTCAATGCCTCCAATATTCGACGGAAAGTGAGGAACGGAGTGTCTTAACATTAGGTTCCCTCTATCCACCCTGCTGCGTGCGGGATACAGCGTGAAGCTTATTTATTTATTTATTTATTTTATTTATATTAAACTTTTATTTAGAAAAACATCGTAGCAGTCTGACCACAACGCCACCACTAAATTCGACAGATCTAGGCGACGCGTCGACCGACGGATTACCGTGATTTCCCAGGGGGCTACCACGGGAAAGACACCTTGGTTGCATTCACATTATTACTTTCCTATACCCCGACCGCACTGACAGCTGTGACGACGTCTGAGATGTGTAATTATTTCTCGTAATTATTATTTGTACGACTTATGGTTAAACGCGTTTGTCAGTTATTGATTTTCCCCCTACTGGTTTTGGATACTTATGTTTTAATTGATTTTTTTTATCTTAATTAAATATCATATCATAGATTTACTTGGCAGTTAAGTTATAATTTTAAGATTTTTACGCACGTTCGGGAGGACTAGTAAGTTCACGTGGTTCCTCAGATACTATTCAACTGCTTACATTATTCGGAAATAAAAAATCAGCTTCATGCTGTATCCCGCACACTGCAAGGTGCAAGCAGAGGGAACCTAGTGTTAAGACACTCCGTTCCCCACTTTCTGCTGAATTCCAGAGGCATTGGGTATCGAGTGGCGGAATTCAACGCCCGCGCTTTTGCCTCGATACAAAGCAAAGAAATAAAAATAAAATTTAATAAATATTTCATTTTCCCAAGTCGATCGAACCCCTAACCTGTCGTGTTTACATTCACACACTTGTGGCCTTGCTCCACGACTGGCCTCAATACATTGCATACTGGTTCATTATTCTAATTTTTTTGATACGAATGCTCTTACTATAGAAAGATTAATTACTTGTAAAATCGTACCTAATTTTTGTATTTTACTAAAAATCTATAACTAAATAATGGAAGATTAAAAAATAATAATCGCATACTCGTCTATATTAAAAATATAGCAATACAGCATATTGATGTTTGTGATGAAAATGAAAACATCGGTGTCCACCCTCTCCGAGGCGACGACAATGCATCACGAGGCGACATCCGGCGGAAGTGGCGTAACGAGGCCGTTGTTCCGAAGGCCCCCCCTTCCCCTCCTGTCTACTTTTCCATAGAACCCTGCAGAGATTATTTTCGGATATTCATAGCTCAATGCCACGGTGATGAATGCGAGCTCACATTAATATGTCCGCGGGCTCTCTTTGAATACTTTGAATAAAAATTGAAAAGTAATATCTCAATTAACGTCATTATCAAAAGAAAATTGGTTTAATTGGGCATTAGTTTGCTCATATCTGTATATGCATATATATGTATTTTTTTATCCTATCTGGTGTCAACACTGCGTTCTCTACTTTTAGCTACCGACATGTTGTACAAAATTTTATTATTATTAGTAAGGCAATGCAAAATTTATACGGCATCCAGTCATTTATGTGAGTTAGTAAAGCTTCTTAGTCCTCTAAGCTTGCCTAATTGGCGCTTTGAAGAATCGCAAGTATGAAATGATTGCCTCGTTAAGTTTATTTCTATTCAAAAATATATTTCTATTTAAAAGCAGGAAATCCACGTAGTATTAGTAATTTTTATTTCAATTAATATATTAAATTGTTAATGTAATAAGAAAAAAGAAATAGAAAATTATTTAATAATACTTAATATAAGAATTATTTTTAGTATCGTAATTTTTTATTAATAATAATAAATAGTAATAGATTTTTAGAAGTATTATAAGAGATTTTCTTTGTTTGCTCAGCGTAATTCTTAAAAAAAGCTTCATAACAAAAAATATGAATTCATAATAAATACGAACCAGTTGTCGTTTCATTACAAGGATAATTTGTAAAACTGTTTTTGTTGTCTTAAATAAATTAGATTGTTTCATTTGAAAACTCAGCACGACATAAAAAAAGGGTTCCCGAGACCCGACGGCGATAATAAAATCGGATTAATGCAAAATTAGTGATTTAAAGCTTAGCTGTAATAAAGAATATTGTTATACTAAAAAGTTGTATGACATAGTTTTTATAATTTAACAAATCTAAATACAATTCTGATGCATCCAATAAAAGTGATCTCTTGAAACTTGAATAGAGGAACTCGTCGCCGCACTTTGTTCATTCCCACGAGTGGAGGTCGAACCCACAAACCATCACGTTTACAGCCATATGACGTCCCACATACCGCACACCGCGACGGTGTTGGGCACAGTAGCGGTACTTATATATTGTTATTTGTACTAGGATGCTATTCAACAACAACACATTCAACATCCATAATTCCTTTGACAATGGGCACAGGGAACCTAGTGTTAAGACACTCATTTCTCCAGTTTCTGCAGAATCCTGGAGACCTTGCGTGTTGAGTGGCGGAAATCAACGCCTCGGTTTACCTCGACACCAGAACGAAGAAATAAATATATTAAAGGCTTGTGTTTAAACGGCACCCAAAAATGTACCCATTTTACTACCAATAAAATTTTACCAAAATGGATAAACGGCTACCAAATTACGTTTAATTCGAGAAAATGATATATTAAATAATTTCATTTGCTCGCTCTAGTAACGATGCAATGAAGAAGCTCAGCATTGGGTCCCGCTACTATGCACTCAACGCCTCCAGAATTCGGCGGAAAATGGGGAACGGAAGTGTCTTTTTGGGAACGTCGTGTCATAACATTAGATTCACGATAAAAAGACAAATTTTCAAGCAACTGCTACTATGAACAAAAACAAAAGTTTATTATATTCAATTCAGCTAAGCGAAATAGCCAATTTTGTTCTCCCATACTAATAAATACAGTTTTATGGCGCAAAGCCTCTTATCTCTCTTTCCAAGCAGGCGAAATCAGCAACGCAATGTCCAAAGGTCTTTAATAGTATACGACTGAAATTATTATGATCATTAATTATTAAAAATTTATTATCAATTTAAAAAGTTTTATGATTTATATACTACTTTACAAAAATAGTAAACCACTATATATCTACTAAATAATATTCGATAGCTAAAATATATAAAAATTCTAAATTTAAAATATAATATTTAAATATATTTTTTAATTACCTTACCTTACAGGAAACTTGGTCCAATAAACGACAATAAAATGTTAAAATTTTTTACTATGCATTCTTATGAGTAGGCAAATAAGCTATATACTATATACTATAATATAGCTTCAAATGTTTATTAACGACGTACCATGAAGCTATAATATTATTTTTATAATTATTATTAATAATTGTGATTCTTGAAAACGAAGAAATAAGTAAAAGAAATAACATTGTTTCTTAATTAATGGAAAAAATTATTCCAATAATATTTTCAACAGCTTGGAAAAGTATAAAGGCGACAAGAGGGGATGGAAAAGCTGAGGTATGAGGTAGAGGACGGGGGTGGTTGTAAACACAAAGGTTGTGCAAAGCCGGCAGTCACGTGGCGCGTTCGCCGGGGGCGCATCACTCTTAAGGGTGGTATCGCTACGAGTACCAATACAAACATTGAACATATCATCGGTTCAAATACGCACGTGAAGCGTTTCAAGTGAACACATAATATCAGTTGAACTAATAGCGTTTTGCAAAGTGTATACAATCCTTAAGAGTGATGGCCTCCGAAAAGTAAAAAAAAAATTATGTAGGTATTAAAATATAATATACCTAGTTCGTAGATTCTTTAAACTGAAACGTCTCTGTACCAACATATGAGAATTTGTATTTAATACAACAACCAGTCTAAAGAATATCAGTATAAGGCATATCAAACTAAATTAACATATCTAGTACATATGAATAATTTTTAATGTAGGATAATTCATATTAGTTATACATATATCGTCGTGAGTAGTTTACAGTCTCGTATATGTGACAGCGGTGAGTTTTTCATTTTGTTTTCTAAAATCTGGATGTTTTTATTAAAGCATGTTATACGATATGTTTTGTACAAATTACGATATTAGGTAAGTCACTTTTAATAGCACATATTGCATGGTAAGCACTTTAGCATGATTTTATTAGGTACTTTATTACCCAATTTATGGTATGCTACCCTTCATTTTTTATAACTATGAATAAAATGCAGTTTTAGGATTATTGTGATTTAAAACAACATCTGTAGGTCGAATATAAGTTAATTTTATAAAAACGTATACTTTTGTTTCTCGTTTATAAATAAACAAATAATTTCACAATAAGAAAATTGCAAGTAGGAATATATTTTTTAATCTGTACATATTAAGTACAGATAAAAAATATATATTCTTAATGTTTACTTAATATGAAGTATGATGTGTTGAAGACTCAGCGATGAGTTGAAAGCTCAGAGTCATCTATCTGTACATGAGAGATATAATTTGTGAAAATCTATTATTGGGGGGTATTTATTAATGTCATAGAATTTAAAACAATGGTTTTTTAATTTTTGACCGTTTCTCTGTTTGTCTGTGCGTTTATCCACGCTAATTTCGAAAACGGCCTCACTGATTTAAATGTAGTTGTCACAGTTGTGTGTATTTTGCCAAACTTTTCAAACCCTCTACATTTGGTGTTTGTTGTATTTCAATTGGTTAATAAATAAAAAAGTTATGTCAATATAAACAATTGCATGACAATTTTGCTATTAAATACTTAAGTATTTTATTAAATTATCTGGAACTTTAATTATCAGTTTATAGATAGTTTTATAATGATAATATTAGTTAAATAATTTTAACAATTACGCCATTAAAAAGTATTTTTAATGGCGTAATTGTTAAAAGATAGGTTGTTAAAGGATAGGTAGGAGTGTTTTAAAAAATTAAATTTATTTAAATGTTGATATACTACAGTACTCAGAGATTTTTTTTGTTAAGAGAATGATAAGAAATATTTAACTTACGCTGTAGGATCGATGCCAGTTAAAAATCTAAGCTCACCAACTGCCTGGAACGTAAATCTGACGGCTTGCTCCCTAAAATTTGTCACTTCAAAGTGTAGCTAAAAATAAATATATAAAACTGTATACATATATCTGTAAAAAAATAAGTAAAAAAATATTCAGGCCAGTCGTGGCGCAGCGGTAAACGTGACATGGCGTGGGTTGGATTCCCACTCGAGTATATGAAATGTTTAATGTTCTCATTTCTCCGTTTTAGCGACTAGTTTTGGCACATAGCACATTCCAAATGCCAGAAGTAAATGACTGGCAAGTAGGTACAGTGGTTTACATCATCATGTGCCATACGCATGAGTAACTATTTGCATTTTACCACAAAGGCGAAGCCGCAGATACCAGCTAGTTTCCCTGGTCTAGATAGGATACGTGCGGCATTTTTGGACTAAAGTAAAAAGCCCAAATAAACTAGCCTGTAAACGTTCCCCCGGAGCTCCATATAACCTTGTGCTTAAACCAATCTGTACAGACGTCAGTACTGCACCTCTTTGATTCACTAGCTGAAAAATTGAAAAAAAAAAAACACATTTAGAATTGGAATATATTCTTTACTAGCGACCCCCTTGCGGCTTCGCCCGCTTTTACTACTGGATTATTCATATAATGTATGTTTGCAAAGCACTTAAGATAATAATAGTTAAATTATTAATGATAATAATAGTTAAATTAAACCAGGAAAACAATTCAGATGAGAAAATAAATAATTGTGTAGTACGTACAAACGGACGAAGTCGCGAGCGGGACATTAGAATAAAATTATTTTATATATCAACCATTAAATAAATTGATAACTTTATAAACTTATCTATTTCTCTATTTAGATTACTTAATAAATTCTTCACTTTTTATTAGTATAAAAACGACAATTTTGTATTGTCTCCCGTGCTTCATGCGGGATACAGCTTGAAGCTGATTTTAATTAGATATTGGAAATTAAAAAAACAATAATATATTTACAAATACTAAATGTCAAAAGCTACAAAATGAGATGAAACACGGTTTTACACGAGAAATAATGCAGGTCGACAGGAATGTCTTTAGTATGTGGGATATTTATTATTTGGCTATAATATAAAAATAAGTCTAAGCGAGCAAAGCCGTTTTAGTTTCTAGTCCATATGTATATAAAAACACGAATGCTTTCGTAATTTCGCGAGCGGGTCGCTAGTAGGTACTAATTAATATATGTATGTGTATTCTTTTCTTCCAATGTATGTAAATTTAATATATTAATTAATATATGTATGTTTATATGGATGTGTATTCTATGTAGTTTATGAGAGAGTATTTATGCAGGTGTATAAATATATATAGGTATGCTTGATCGCGCCATGCCCTGTCTTTTAAATTGATTCCTCTAAGATTAGGTTGCCTGGAAGAGATCACTTTTAGTGATAAGGCCGCTCTTTCACATTTATTTGTTGTACGATTTTTTTTTGTATTTGTTAAATATGTTTAATATGGTGTGAAATAAAGAGTTTTTATGTTATGTTATGTTAATATATTCCTAAGTAATCGAATATTCATACGAAGATTAAGAATTAAGAAGAATTTAACTTTTATTAAGTTATAGGATATGAAAACAGCTATTCTTGCTAAGAACAACAGTCAATCAACAGTCCAACAGCAGTTCTTAGCATCCAATATGATTTTAAATTATTAAGTGCCTATAAAATAATTGTATTTTTTGATTAAGTTTAAAAATATAACAAAAAGTAATAAAAGATATGGACCTAGCAAGATCCAATTTCTTAATAATGCAGCTAAGGAAAATTTCTTCCAATGTATGTAAATTTAATATATTAATTATTTGGTTGTAAACAATCTAATTTTAATTTGTTCATATATTAAAACAAAAATCAATATAAAAAGCTTTTAACAACCCTCGTGAAAGCATCCGAAACTAATTCAATAACCATCCCCAGTAACGGACCAGCATACGTCAAAAATTGTTTGCGTCGGCACAAACTTAATAGATAAATTAAATTTGGCTTAATTTATTCAATTTGGTGCAATTGCTGCGGAACAGAGAGACAATGGCAGCGAGGGCCGAGGGCGGGGCCACGGCCGGCCCGCCCGTTTGCGCTCACCTGTAAACGTATTAACATAGACGTTATTCAAATTCGTAGTATTCACTTTGTCTGTATCTACCTACATATACGAGGTATATATGCGGTATTATCGATTGATTGAAGCTTTTGGTAGTTGGTTCGATCTGCTTTATTACCGGCTTTAAATAGTTCATTCATAATTAAAGTAGAGGGTCTCTAGTGTTAAAACTCTCCGCTCCCTACTTTCCGCTGAACACCACCAGTGCGAAGAAAAGAAAATATTTCTTAGAGTAGGAACTGAACCCATAATTTGTTGCGTTTACATCCACAGCCTTGCGGCACAATTGTGCTCAAATAGTTATTAAAAATAAAATAGCTTTAAAATATAATAATGGTACTGTTCAAAATTAATATAATTTTTCTCTTTTCTCTCTTTTTAATCTTTTTCAAATGAGGCGAATTTCAATTGCATTACTGTATTTTTACACAATTGGAAAAACAATTTATGTGAAGCGAAACTGAAAAAGAACTTATTTAATTTTATAGAAAAAAAAAAAATCTTTTGAAACTAATTTTAAAAAATCAAATAACACAATAGAACTTGTAAAAGAGTCGTTGAAATGTTACCTCAGTCGTTTAAGGAACGTGATATTTATTGCATTTTGAGAGAGACCGCTCGAGTGGCGTCCCCGAGGAGCGATCGGTCGGCAAACAGTGATCCGTCGCGGAATCGCTGCGATCGTATTTGTTTCTTATTGAAGCTCTTAGGAAAATAAACTTTGGTTATTGCTTTTTCCCCAGCCTTCTTTTATATGTAGAAAACTTTGTATGTATGTTGTTTTTTTTTTTAAGATGGTGTTGTCTTATATAAATAGATTTTTTAAAATGGTTGTACCAGAACTTAAGACTATTAGAAATGTAATTTGAACAAGTAAAATAAAAAAAAAATCGTCTACAATTGACAGTTCATTGTCATCTAAACTTGATTTCTCCTTTCATTTCGTTTTTTTATGATAAAAATGCAATGGAATTCTTTTTATTTTACTTAATAAAGCGTACCTATATAAATAGAATAGTACGCAGGAACTGTTTGAAAAGTGATAAACAACTTTAATAATAACTTTTTATGTTTAATGATGAATATTAAAGAGGGTGTAACAATTCAATAAACTCCTTCTAACATTCGCTTGAGTTCACAATTTTCTATATTAAATCTGCACACCGTTTCGGAGTGGGTGAGTTGCTATGATACCTCAGAGAAGTTAATAAGTCATAAATAGAAGCGAGAGAGAGACGGCTTGATAGGTGCGCCAGTGTGTAGGACAAAGAGGGAAGCAACCCCCAGGTATAGGTGGTGGACTGGTGAGAGGCAATCGAGCAGAAAAAGGTGATTTTGCATAACTTCAATGCTACCTCTATAGAGATTAATGAAATATTTAAGTTTCATCAATACTGGATTTATTTATTTTAATTTATTAATAATAAAGAGAGAATAGTGTAGCGTCACTAGGCTAGGATTTCTAGTTGAAATTTCTGTTTAGTTGAAACGAAAAGAAAGTAACTGGAACTGAAGTAATGACAGCAGTACGTATTTCATGAATATCAATCACCTCGTCATGAATTAATTTATTAAATTGATTAGATTTTTTATTATAATTATTTGTGACTTGCTTAGTAAAATATGTGAAATTTAAATATAAAATAATAAAAACTTATAATAATGTTCAATAGTGAATAGAATGAAATAAATGTACAATATTTGAGTCGTTGAGAATCCGTTGCAACTAGCCTAAAGCGCATTAGGCACATTTTATTCTCCGACGGGATTTTCTACGCAGAATATTGATAACCTCCACTGTTCTAAAATATACTAGAAAGCATTACTATATTTTAAATGTTATTATTAATAACATTGTTTTATTTATATACCTATACTCGAGCGTATATGGAATAACAGCTTAACTGTAAATATTATATTTGTCATATAATTCAATTTACTAAAATCAGCAATCAATTTCATAATTTTTTATGAATATTTTAATATTCCTACCTATATTTACACTTCTCGATAAATTTAGGTACATCTATTTTTTCTGAAAGTAATAAAAACATACATGTTATATTTCCTATCTTTATAGAGAGTAAAGATAATGAAATAATAAAAATAAACCATAACGCAAAATAAACGAAATTATTCTCTTTCTTATTCTTGTAAAGAACACTGTCTATTGTATATATATTTTTTGTCTAATCTTAAATAGGCAATTTTAGAGACGTCTAAATCACATACATTATCATTAATTATATTTATCTGAGAAAACTACTCTATAAATTCAATATATATACGTAATATCAATGCAAAGATTTAAGATCGATAAAGTAATATTGTGGTCATTATTTACGTATTTTTAAATAGAACATCTTTTCATAAATATTCATTGAGATCTTTTCTTAAAAGAAACCTATTTTCTTGAAGTAAGTGACGAAAATTTGTCTTTACATGCATTTGAATAACATTAGTAATTTGTCTATTACCTACTCGATTTATCATAAAGTTTATCCCAAAATTAAAATTTTGTTTCTTTCTGCATAATTGTGGTCGAATTTCGTTGTTGCGATGTTAATTTTTGTATTGCACCAAACCGAGACAGTAAGTAATTGTTTACATTTTGAATAAAATTATTTGAATTTGAATTTATAATATTAGCACTGTTTCTTTATTAAAAAACAATATTTAAGGAATTTCGCTATATTTATAACATATCTTGGGTACTAAGTAAATGAATAATTTTCATGTCAAAAAAATATTGAACGTACTTTATTGACGAATAACCTATTGTGACACAGTATTGGGATTTAGAACCATGTTCAAGTAAAGCTGTATCACCCCTTGGCTTGTAAAGTGGTAACGTTAAAAGCCGATAAGCGCTGAGAATGCTTTTTGAAAGTAGTCGATCGCTGTTAAGTGCTCGCCAGCTCGCTCTTAAACCAAAAGGATACTTAAATATCTTGAAATGTATAGAGAAAACGTAAACTTACATTTTTTTATTTTGAACTTAAATAAAGTCACTTTTGTTCTTTTTAATTACTGGTCATGTGTTGTAAGACCTAGTAGTCGCTAATATGTAACTACCTTTATTTGTTGTTAGTGTTCTTACAGTGATTTGAAAATATGTATTACTTTTAATATCTGTCTATTATTAAAAAAAAACAATTATTGAGTGACTGACAGACAGTGTATAGAATACTTCTAGATTAAAACAGTTCAAATTTGGCTGATAACTTAGGAAGTGTAAGAAAGCGCTAGGAGAGGATTCCTCTAAATTCTTGTAGGACCGGGAAAAATACCATTTTCTATTTTACGTTCGTTACTTAATGTCCAAATAACAAAATTAAGTCAATTGTTGAGCGTATTATAGCGTATTATATACGACTAGTATTATGATAGAAGAATATAATTATAGGATAGGATACTAAAAGTAAAAATGCTAAAAATACTAAAAATAAAATTATAATTTTAAAACTAAATTAAAGGAGCATCTTATAAAAATTAAATAGAATCCGACCCTGTATTATGACTTCTTCAAATGTGGGTAAACCTAACTTCATTGTAAATGGTCATGGTCAAATATGTTTAAATTATCTCAATGTACCCCCTTTTATTTACATTTGTTAATTGATATTGTTTTCTTTTTGTTATTAACTATGTTTTGCTGATTCCAACGCTCACATTGTTTAATATGTATTTATTTAAGATAACTCTGTATTTCTCTTTAAGTGAAATGTAATTTCTTTTGAGAAATAAATAAACTCTTTAACCACAAAATGTATAAATGTCCTATAAATTACCATAGACTAAATACATTGTTGTGGCTGTTTTTAAAATATATTTTTAATATATGTATAATTATATATTCAACTTAAAACGTTTGCGCCAACAAATCCACGAAGTCAGCGTTTAACTAGATTGCGTTTTACCCCCCGCTGACGTTTCAACTCATAAAAGAATGCATTAATCAGAGTTAGAGAGGGTTGCCGCAGTTTGTCAAGCAGAGTTAGTCTACATGTCTGATGATTATTGTGATGTGCATTAGATGGAAAGTATGGCAACATTTAAATGTTGAGCATTAAGTTTTTATTATAATGGTTATATTATTTGTAAGGCCACTCGTGGCGTAGGGGCAGCGTGTGACTGTAAGCGATAGGTTGTGGGTTCTATTCGTATTTGAGAAAATTAAATGTTTAATATCTTTGAGCTCTAAGAGATTTGGTAACGAGGGAAAGCGCGACGTTCAGTTTCGCCACTCAACACGCTATGCTTACAGAATTCAGCGGTAAGTGGAGAACGCGGGATACAGCGTGAGGCTATAAACATATTCGTAAAAAGGCAAAAGACATTTTATTGAATATAGGAGGAAAAATATATTTAAAATACCTAATGAATCAATTAAACACAATGGGTATTAAATTATCGCAATTAGAAAACATTTTCCGAAACCTTCCCAACACAGTTTCCCTTGTGCCTTTAGTAAGCATGGCCATTTTCTTAGCCAACACAAAAATATATCCCACTTTTTATTTGTTTATAATTATACATTGGCATAAATATTTAAATAACTTACTTAAGAAAGCGGGGAACGAGGAGGTTCCCGGAGGGAAAAGATCGAATCCATACACCTTCCAGCTCTAAAGCCTCCTTGGGTCTCCCACAACAGCCTGTCAGATCTCTCTTGCATTCTCCTCGTTAAAATTTTAGCATACACTTTACTACCTAACGTAATCAAACTGATAGCCATATGGCTTGTGCAGTCTATCTGTGAACCTTTGCATTTATACAAAGGCACGATTACTGCACCTCATCAATCGTCTGCGACCCCCCTGATTTCCAGCATAAATTGCACAAAAACCAGAACAAGTTCAAGACGCGTGGCCCACCATATTTGATCATCTCAGCAGTAACTCCATCTGCTTCTGCTGACTTACCACAGTTCAGGCTTTGTATTGCACTGTCAATTTTTTTATACTGATTTCGCCGTCAGCTACATCAAGACTCAGCGTTTCGCTGCAACTTGAAACTGAGGCGTCATCACATTCATACATCTCCTTGTAAAAAACAATAATTTAAAAAATAGCAAGTTGGCACTGACTCTAAAACTTCTACTACTTTCTCAAAGTTTATATTTTTATAAAGTTTATAATTAAATATAATGAGACTTATTAAAAACTCATTTTATTGTAGTTAACAAATATTATTGAAAACGTTATTCATATCAGTGAAGTACATTCATTAAAGAAAAATTTAATACTGTTATAGATAAAATATTATACAGATTTGCGTTCGGTGGACCGGGGAAACTTCATTTGTGAAATCCTTTAGCCGTGAAATGAACTCGGGCCGATGTCGATATTATAGCGAAGTCAGCAAACGTAAAGGCGGGGGTAAATGTTCTCTCTTCAGCATAAATTTGATCTCTTTTAAATTACCATTTTAACTTAGACTTTTTTATGTTGATAATTTTATAACTGTTGAATATAAAAGTAGCTTTTGGTTTTTTTAATGTTGCCATTGTTATTAAATCGTATATGTTTATTTATTTATATTATATCAGTATTATATATTTATTTATAACTATAACTATCAGTAGCACAGGCTACAATTTAAGTAAATATTAGCAATACCTAAGGCGTTATTCCGATGTATGAAGCTATATTGCAGCAAAGTTTGATCAAAATCCGTTCCGTAGTTTTTCTTTGAAAGTGGAACAAACATCCATCCTCACAAGCTTTCACATTTATAATATTAGTGGGATGTTTTATTATAAAATGTTTCAGAAGCTACTGTTTTCACTAAAATAATGTTTATTTTCATTATTTACCTTTTTCTTTAGTAATAAATTAATTCTTTCTTTTTTTTTTAATTTCCTTTTTCATTTAGTTTAATTTTTCTTAGAAAAGTGATCGTGGTCCCATTATGATGCAATTTAAAACTTTATTTCTGATCAAAATAGTAGCTACGCTAGGTTTCACAATTGTGTATTCTAAAATTAAATGCGATTTACACGCATGTGATAATAATAAATACATAAATATATAGTAATAAATACATTTATATGAAATAGGAAATGATTATCAATTTTAAGTGCTTATTAGACATAATTTTTTTAAATTTTCTGAATGTCTTATGAATGACTCGCTGCCATTCTATATACTACTTATTATTCTCCAAACCAGTAACGTTTTTTACTTTAGTATCAAATTTAAACATATATGAAGAGTCAGGAAATTTATAAACATGTTTTTGCATTTTCACTTTTATCGAAATAAAAACAGAGTGTTCTATCATTACAAAGTTAATTTGATAAATAATTTACGGTATTTGCCAAAATGCTTTACAAATACAAGAGAAAAAAACTGTTTAAAAAATAAGTAATAATCTGGGAGTTACATTTTTATTTACTGCTATCAGAAGGATAGCAACACAAAAAGGCAATATAAAAAGACAAAATTTGAATATTAAAACAGTTAATTTGGTATGTAGAATAATGAATTTGATAAGTAAAAATGTTAGTGTGAAGGGAAAGGTATGAATTTGGAGTTAAAACCTTTATTAAACATTTGTTAATGACATATATATTTCCTTCCATAGTTTTCGATTTTAATGTTGTAACGAAAATTATGTTATGGTATTTATTATTCAATTGTATGTAAAATAATTAACTAGAATAGATGTTAAAATTATAAAAGTAGGTAAATTACAAATGTGTACTCGTGGATAACTTTGTCGTTATATAAGATAATTTTTCTTGTAAAATATTTTCGTATATTAAATATCACTTAAAAAAGATTGACACTTGCTAATGTACACGTACAAATATACGTATTATTACACATTTGCTATAGTTTGTATCGTGAATTATCAAAATTATTTTCCCTACTTTGCAAAAAAAAAAATTATGTAAAATATGGAAAATAATTAAAATTTTATTCAAACTACTTTTTGAGTTGTTTTTATATAATCAATTTGAAATACATAGGTTTTCTTTGCATGAAATATTGCACATATTTAATTATATTATAGTTTTATTTAAAGTATTTTTTGTAATATTTTTTAATATATAAAATATTTAATAATTGTTGAAATAAAATTAAAATAATACCACTAAACAAGTTATTTATTTAGTGATATTATTTTAATTTTATTTTAGGTAAAGTATGTTCAGATAAAGCAATAACAATTAAAGACTTTAAATAACGAAGTAAAGATAATTAAAGTAAATTTTGTACACAATCTAAATCAGAAATCTCAGTTGTGTGCTAGCACAAACATTAAGCCTGCGCTCCTCGCAAATTATTATCAAAGAGGAAGCACTGTTGGGTCGATATCAACTCTATGTACTTTTGGACCTCCTGAAAATTTTCTGAAATGTTACAAATCTCCGCCCCTTTACAGCTAAGGCTTCTATTGGTGGATGTTCGCGTAGCTCCGTAGATATATCGACCAATGACGGTAGGGGCTACGCGCAGCCGTAGCGTACCGTAGAGCGGTGCGGGGCGCTACACGATCGACAGACGCTGCTACGGACCTGCTACGCCTAGGAACAGAAAAAATGTAAGTAAAATACTTATTTATTAATCTACAACAAATTACATATTCTATGAATAAAAGTTTAGCTTCATATTGTATGGAGAAGTATGTATAGAGGTATATTTAGATTTCAAATACAGATATAGAATTGAATACATATATGTATATGTGCTATATGATATGCATTCACATATATATCATTGATGATAGGTTATGTAACTTTGATTCAGTAAGATTTCATATTGCACCACCTTGATTTCTTTCACAAGTGTTAGTGATATTTGTTACGTAATCATTTTGTTACACTTAATGTCGAATGAAGAATAATTATTGTTATTTTTTTATTAATTTGGTTTTACAGTAGTTATTTCTTTGTTTTATTGTATTTTAATTATATTTTTTTTCTTTTGTAAAAATTGTTAATTAATTAAATCGCATATATTTAGTAATTATATATTTGTGCTACCTCCGGCTCCTTTCTCTTTATGTGTTGGATTAAATTAATAAAGGAGTAATTAAAGGCAAGTAATTAAAGGCAATCGTGGCACAGGGTCACTAGCATGTGACTGTAAACGCTACAGGAAAACTGACTGTAAACGGTTGTGGATTCGTTTGCTACTAGAGGAATTGGAAATATATATAATTTTCATTACTTCGCTCTTATGTAGAGTCAAAGCGCGGAATTGAGTTCTGCCGCTTAACACGGAATGCCTCCAGAATTCGGCAGAAGGTGGGGAGCGGAGAGTTTTAATAGTAGGCTTCTTCTGCCTAGTATAGGATACAGCGTGAAGCTGAAAAAAATAATAATTTTAATCCACATATAATCGTAATTTATATTAAGATATTGTTAAGTTATATAACTTTATATTTATTTTTTCAAATATCGTCAATAATATTTATTCATTGAAAACTGGCATACTGTTAATTGTTTCTGAAATTGATCCTTTGGTAACAAGACATGGCGTGGAGTTACGTCAGTCAACTACTAAAACTAGGTTCCCTTTACCAATCCAGTGACATGCAGAATATATCACAATATTAATAAATATGTATCAAAAAATTCATTGTTGTATTTGTACAGGTGTTAGCATCGTATAAGTGTGGGTACATGAAGAATATCGGGCTCCCACAATGCAGGGGCTACAGGCAGCGAAAGAGAAGGCCTCTGGCCTTTTTGCTAACAAACCCCTTCTACTCAAGTAAGTGATTTTGCCCATCATATCTATGCATGAATCTACTCGTGGCGCAGTGGTGTGACTGTAAACGCGATAGGTTGTGGGTTCGATTCCCAATCGAGGAAATGAAATATTTAATATTTTCATTTCTTCGCTCTGGTGTCGAGGAAAAATCGTAGCTTGAAGTCCCGCCACTTAACATACAATGCTTCCAGAATTCGTCGGAAAGTGGGGAAAGGAATGTCTTAACACTAGGCTTAAAATGTATTTAAATAATTATATATTTTTATATATGTTTTTCCCTGGACAAATGGGACTCATTTCAACATACAGTCATATTATAAAATTGCATTGTCTAATAAACAAAAAAAACAAAAGGTCTCATGGCATATATATATATATATATATATATATATATATATATATATATATATATTAAAAACATGATTTTTAATAATTGTAATGTTTAGAAAAAATATATTCACCTCTTCTGTTGTGGTTTTTTTATTATGGCGTTCGGAACTTGCCAGTTGAGCACAAATCACTTGGTCAGTTACATGGTGTTATTCAATGTTTTTTTGTGACACATTTTAAAATATAGAAAAAATAAACATACTTATAAGCAAATATAGTTAGAAATGTAGCCGGCTTTTTTTTGCCTATTATTGAAATTAGAATTTTTAAGATCAGAAAACTGAAAGCTTCCATATTTTTTAAACTATCATATTTATTTCTATTGCTTTTTCTATTTGCTATAAAGTTATACTAAAATACAACAGTAATACGAAAAGAAAGATGAAAACTAAAGCGACTTCGTTAGACGATCGTCAATAATATTGACAGCAGATAATACTCGTTGCAATAGAAATAAAATAAGGGCGAAATCACGAACATGCCTTTAGCGAATACTTTGAATAGGGTCATCACAGTAACATAATAAATTTTATTTTATAATAATTGTTGTAGGTTAGTTAATGTTAAAAAAATAATGTGAACAGACACATTATTTTTTTAACATTAACAGAGTATATTAAAATTTTATCGATAAAATTTTTGCCAAGCCATTTTTTAAAATTATAGTTAAATGATTTTTATTAGTATAATTGTACCTAAGTACCACAAAACAATATTTATTGATTGATAACCTGTACCCTAATTTGCTACCAAATCTGATTACGAAAAAATATTTTATTCTCTGAAGTTATTAGAATTAGACATTAATAATTTACAACAGCAATTTTTTTTTTAAATAAAATAATTTAAATTATATGAAAAATCAAATCGCCATCTAATTCCATAGCAACCAAAGCAGATAAAGTACAATCGTCTTAGGCCCAGTATCAAATGGAGTGAACGCACCAGTAATGCGATTACTTGTATCGCAGCCCTGGCCGCGGGCGCGCGCGACTGCTTCACGTTGATAACAAATAGATAGATCCGGATTTGCGTCGTCATGCGAACCACTCGTTGTTTTGTGTTTTGGAGATATACACATGTGTGTTTGTATGGTCTACAGTGAAATGAAAATATATGGTAGATGTTTGTTTAAGGTATTTTATTTTGTTTAGTTCAGCTCAGCTTTACTCTGTGTCCCGCACCTAGCAGTGTAGGCAGAGGCAAGTTCGTGTTAAGACACTCCGTTCTCCATTTCGACGCTAGAGCGAAGAAATGAAAATATAAATTTAAATAAATATTCCATTTTTTCGAGTGGGGATCGGAGTTCTTTTAAAAGAACTCTAAATATTTTTTATATTATAAATAACTTGTATGTATGAATGTAGGTAAGTTCTTTTGTTAAGACGTTTCGAGTATGCCAGTTGAGCACAAATCTACGAAAAATGAGGTAAAATGAAACATGACGTTTGGCGCAATCCGTCATATGAATAAATCCGGATTGATGTCACGTAGTCCGTCTTCTTAGTTTGTGAGGTTGACTGTAGTTTTTTACTATAAGTATATTTTAAATATTTTCTTACAATATTGAGAAATTTTAAAAATGGATTTTCTCAGACAATAATTTTAAAATAATTATCTTATGAAATGGAAATGTCTTAGTGGGAACGGAGTGTCTTAACACTCGGTCCTTAGGTTCCCTCTGCCTACTCTGGTGTGTGCGGAATACACGTGAACACGTGAACGTGAAGCTAAAAAAGAAAAAATAAACAAAACAAAAAAAAATCTGAACAATTTAATAATATATCTGAATAAATCTAAACATTATATTATTTTTTTGGGAAAACACAATTTAGAGTTTTTTGAAGTTTTTAAGAGTAGTTTAAGCATAGCGAGCTTTTTACTAAGTATTTCCAGCTATTCCAAGACATAGTCTTATGTATACTATAATAACGTAATTGGGAAAAAAGTGGTAGGAGCAGCTGTAATTTAGAGCCCCTTTTTCAGTACTAAATAAGTCCTTGAATACAGGAATAAAGTTGCGAGCACATCTTAGTATAAATAAAAAAATAAATAACTGGTACGATAATTATTGAGTAAAAATTTATTTATGACTATTTTAATCTAGGTGTTCATTATTATTAATATTAGATTTTTTGTAAATTACTAATTATTTAAAAGGGTTTAAGATCTATTAGCTGCGTATAGTCTTCTCGAAACTAAAATTAAGATCCTTCTTGTAGCAGAAATCCCTAACGTTTTAAGCTCTTAAATTGCGTAACGGGGTAAGGGTAGCCAGTTCATTATTTAGTCCGTTTAAATCACTAAGTCCTTAAAAGACATTAGTAGGCTTTGTAGCGTTATCGCAATACACAAAAGAGATTTTCAACGAGCTAAAAGGGGGAGCTACCCATCAATTATTAGACTTAAAATCGTATGATATATACATACATATTATAAGTATAAAGTGTATAATATCAAGGATTATAAACAAAATTGAATTTAATGGCATTTGTTTGTGACATGTTAATTTAATAACATAATTTGTATGAGTGATAATAGAATTTTATTTAAAAATATAGTCAGGCGATAAAAATATTGTAAATAGTAGCTATCTAAACAGTAGTTAGCGATAATTTTAAAATGAAAGACGACTAAATAATAAACAACAAACTAATTTTTAATCAATTATAGAATTATAAGGGTTATTGAAAAATGGCTTGCGGTAATTAGAGATTTGAGTCCTACTCATTTGATTGTTGATATGTGACATCAGATGTTTTCCTAGTATGTTAAAACAAAATTTACACAATCATAAACAACAAACGAATTTATATAGTTCGCGAAAAAAAATCAGCTATATTCTTATACGCTCGTGTTTTTTGATTGCGTCAATTTAAAAGTGTATTATATAGGCAGACTTACGGGCAACAAAGTTGTTTTTTAAAAATTTCGCTCTTTTGGAGAAAATGTACATTCAACAGAAACATATATTTTTTAAGCATTAATAACATGTCACGTCAATCCATATTTATGGTAGCAACCAAGAGAAACTAAATCTACAGTTGTAGATGAATATTTGTTAATCAGGGTGTCTTTTATCCGAAGCTAAGATGTTCTATGGAAAAGAGAAAAAAACTACTTCCTGCAAAATAAAAATGTCTGCAATATACCTTCTTATATTTATTACGGCCATAATTTAAAAGCAAAGATAAATATATAAATTTCTTTACATAACAACTTAAATGATTATAGTTAGTATTGTAGTATATTAAATGATTATATGAAAATTATCTCAATTTAATAGGGAAACATAATTAAGTTCAAAAATTAACAATATTTTTTTTTAAAAAAGATCCAATCCTCCAATTTATATGTTATGCCAATTTTTTATAAAAAAATGACATTCCTATAATAAAATTCCAATATAATTAATCTAGTGAGATCTAATTTCCATCAGCTGTCACCCGTTCTTGGTATTAGGGTGGACAGCTAAATATATTTACAGCACTCACGCTAATTGTTTCCGCCATTTGAATATTGCGATGACAATTACCGGATTGGTCCACGGCTGGAGGCTGTACAACGGACCCCCAAATTAATTGCTCTCAGCCACTTTGTTTTATTTCACCCTATACAGAACCTAGAACAATTGATCAGGCGAGAAAATTAAAATTCACTTTTGCTTATTGAAAAATACGTACGTAGGTCGTATTTTTCAATAATTAAAAGTGAGTTTTCATTTGTAGATCCAAAGTGCTTTTTATAATATGTAAATAATAATTGTATAGTTGTTACAAATTATTAATATAAATTAACTTGTATCATTTATCTATCTTATCAAAAGCCCTCAGTTAGTTATTTTTTTTATTAATAGTGTTAAACAGTGTATAAAATAAACATAAGTTAATTTTTGGTGTGTTTTGAATGTGAAGTGTGATTGTAAACGTGACCGGTTGTGGGTTCCCCACTGCATCAAATGAAATATTTATTTACATTTAAATGTGCATATCTTCATTCTGGTGTCGCCGCAAATCGTGGCGTTGAATTCCGCCACTAAACACCCAATGCCTTCAGAATTAGGGGAACGGAGATAGGGAAAATCTCCAGATAGAGAAAAGTGGGGAACGGAGTGTCTTAACACTAGGCTCCCTCTGCCTACCATGCTGTGTGCGGGCTATAGCGTGAAGCTGAAAAAAAATTGATACATAAAATCCTTAGATTTTGTAAATATTAATAAATAATAGCACAAATTACGATTAATTGTAGGCTATACAGTATACATATTTGATGTCCATTTACACCCCACGTCGTACAATAACTAATTCACTTCCTGTCATTAGTCGTAAAAATTGCCGGATATTAGTTTATCGGATCTTTCACCGGATATCTACAAAAATATATATTCAGAAAATATTATTATAATATGACATTTACTTATAAGGATATCTGTGTTTTTATATTGTAGTGTACGTTACTGTAGGGTTAGTGAAAGTTAGTAACAAAGATTTTATGAAAACATGAAATAAAAATGCAAATAAATTTAATATTTTTAACATTTCAAAGAGTTTTTAAGAGTTATCAAAATTTTAAATTGTGGGATTTGATTTGAACCCGGTATGGTGGTTTACGATAACCGAACCGGGTTCAGTTCGGTTATCGTAATCCACATTTAGTCGTCCTGAATGAAGGTTTCCAAGAGGCGCGGTTCAAATACAGCTACGTTTAAATTTGGATACTTTTCCTAAATAAAGATTTTAAATTGTATATATCTACTATATTTAAAATATTTCATCTCATCACATACAAACAGACGTAGAGTTCTTGATATAATTAAGGTAATTAGCTATAGTAAATTGATATATTTCCATATTAGTCGCGTCTATTCACAATTGAAAGATTTTTGGTGTTATATTTCTGATCGGCAACTGTCATAATATAAAAGCAGTGGCTGTTGATTAAATTTAATGAGCAAGCGGTAGTCCTTTTGTGGTCCCGTTGCGGCGAGATGCCCAATTAGCCGCGTCGAGGGGTATTGCTGGCTTGTTAATAACTGTTAAAAGGATGTTTAGCATAAACATAATGGCTACGAATATTTCGTATAAATAAATATACAAATTTAATGTCAGAGATTTTATCATGTAGGGGATGTCTTTAAATATTTTTGCAATTGAGGCCAGTCGTGGCGTGGGGTACAAGGGTGTGACTGTAAACGTAACGGTTGTGGATTCGATCCCCACGCGAGAAAATTATTATTTATTTAAATTAATATTTAATTTTTTTGTTCTGGTGTCAAGGCAGCGATATGTATTTTGAGTTCCGCCACTCAACGCAATGCTTCCAGAATTTGGCGGAAAGTGGAGAAAAGAGTGTCTTAACACTAGATTCTCTCCGCTAACCCTGCTGTGTGACGGATACAGCGTGAAGCTGATTTTATTTTTGATTTACTGTAAAAGTACATACACATATTTCTAAAGCGATTACTTTTTATAATGTTACCCAATTTTGAGTAATAAGTATAATAGTAAATTAATCAATATATCCAATACGTCCTCATTTACGGAGCTCCTCGAAATCGTGTTACTGTGACGATGGCATTGTATCAGAGGCATCTCCGAGGATCGATACCCGGAGCCGGAGCGTCTGTCCGACGGGACGACGGGACGGCGCCAGGGGGTCGCGCTATAAATCTAACAAACAAAACGATTCGAATAAAATATTACAATTTTTGGGGGAGATGACGAGACAAGTTTGTTTATTAGCATTAGCATGTAAGTGCGTAAATGTACGTTGAATTATTTTTTTTTCAGAACATTAGACGACAAGAAACATTACGAGATATTTTTTTTAAATAAATAAATATTTCTACGAAGGCTATTTATTTATATTAAAATGTTTAAGAATATATTTAAAAAATATTGTAGGTTACTTTATCTGTTAGGTGTAAGGGTTGCATACTCTATTAATTTAAAACAACCCTACATTGGTGTTACCAGATTTTAATAAACATTTTTGTTAGTGTTTTTATAAAATATTGTAGGTTACTTTATCTGTTAGGTGTAAGGGTTGCATACTCTATTAATTTAAAACAACCCTACATTGGTGTTACCAGATTTTAATAAACATTTTTGTACTGTACTGTAAACTTTGTATTCAGCATGTATATTTTTATAATACGAATACATATTATGTTGAATACCAGGGGTTGCTGATTAACATTTGAAATGAAAAATGTTAATTAAGTTTCAATGATTTTTTGCTTTCAAAGCCCAGCACTAATTGTTACGTATAATGAGAATCTCTGAAAGGACAGGATTTAATTTGCGGTGACCAGTGCCACCGAGGGCGGTACCCACTGGTTTTAATCCAACATCAAAGCGAAGAATCTACTACGTGTAATACCATACCGATTGAAATTTTAATCTAAAGTTTATTCCGGTTCTAATTAATGTTCTTATAAATAATTTTAATAAAACTGAAATTTAATAAAGCTATACGTAATCTATACTAATATAATAAAGCGGAAGAGTTTGTTTGTTTGTTTGTTTGAACGCTAAGATCTCTGGATCTACTGGTCCGATTTACTTTGTTTTTGTTTTGTATAAAAGCTGCATTCTTCAGAAGTGCTATAGGCATTACACATATAAACTAATATATTTTATAGTACTTTCTAATTTGACATGCAATTTATTCTGCCATGTTAATAACAATCGTCGCGTCGCTACGCAACCGTTCCCGCGACATTTTGATATTCATCCTTATGAAAATAAATATTATAGTCACTTTTAGCATTTTATCTAGATTGAAATCATATTATACTACTAAATAATTAAGCCTACGGGCGGCACAGTATGACCGACGCGAAAATATTCTTATAGTTCAAGCAGGCGTAGCCGCGTCCGGGTCCACTAGTTTACTATATTTAGAAACAATGTTTTGTATATGAATTCAACATACAAAAGTGAATTAGAAAAGTCGATATAAAAATAACATGAACACAGAAATGGAAAGAATAGAACACTCTTATATCAAAGTAAAACGCGGCGTTCAGTTCCGCTACTCAACAGGCAATCCAGAATCCGGCAAAAAATTAAAATGAAAACTATGTGTCTTAACACTAGGTTCCCTTTGTGTACCCTGCTGTGTGCAAGATATCGCGTGAAGCTGATTAGTCAATATGGAATTAGCGAGCTATATACAGAAATAAAATAGAAACGTATAGTAAGAATACAAATACTTATAATGAATCTTATTTAGGCGAGCTCTCAATACGGCAGCCGAAATAGATGTCTGGCGCCAATTTAGGAGACTCCACGGCGCCAGTTTTTGTCCCGGGTCAAAGATTATTTATCCAATATTTTCTGGAACTCGTAATAGCACTTATAGGTACTTTAGAATATTTAGAAAAATCAAAATATTTTATTGTTTTAGTTTTCGTATTGAAACATTACAACTTCTCTTTTAATGATCTTTCCCGCTTTCTAAGTACGTCAATGTATTAAGATTAAAATTTTTAAGCACAATATATATTTAACTTAATATGGTTTTAAGAACTTATGATCATAAAATTCGAAATCATTACATAGGTATATGACCGTTGATGCCGCCGTAGTACAGGGGCACAACTATGCGACTGTACGTGGGTTCCCGCTCGGGGGAATGGAATATTTAATATTCTCATTTCCTCGCTCTAGTAACAAGGCAAAGCTTGGCGTTGAGTTCTGCCACTCAACATGCAATCCCTTAAGAATCCAGCGGAAAGTTGGCAACGGAAGTGTCCTAATGGAAAACAGAGTGTCTTAACACTAGGTCCCTCATGCGGGATACAGCGTGAAACTAAAAAAAAAGAAGGTATATGACAATTGTTTCGGAAACATTCTCATCGATTGACTCGATTGAAAGGACTTGTCTAATGAGTTGATAGTTAGCGAGGCCAGCTTCCATAGTTTGAATCCCTATAGATAGATCCCTATAGGTAGATATATGTTAGCGTTATAAGGGCGAATATATTATTTATATTTATTTATTATTATTATTATTTCTATTATCTGTATTTTCAATTATACGGTCTATACACTAAATTACTTAAAAATATAAAAGTTACCCAATATTGTAAAATGTTCAGAACATAACAATAAATGGATATCTCATAATATCGTATCTTCGTCGTCAGATATAAAAAATAGTAATAATGTCGGTTGGCTTAATGTTCTTCTTGTGTAAATATTTGACTTGGTGACTTATTGATCAGAAGCGGGATCATGACGCTTCACTCTCCACGCTCCAATATTACATTTACGAGTCAGTGGATGCAGCTTCTGAACTGTTTGTTTAATATTGGCAACAGTCTAGAAAACCAAACCTCATTTCTTTCTATAGTTTTGTAATCAATTCAAAACATAGTAAAGCTTAAGTTTAGAAACTAAATATAATTTAATAATATTAATAAAACCTAACTTAATAAGGCTAGATACATGTTAATAACACATCTTCTACAGATAATAATCGATTTCAAATTAAATAAATACTGTAATTGACGGCGGTGGTTTATAACCGAAATAGAAAATTTGAATCTGTTATCTGTATACTATTATAATTTATGTCCAATTTACAATACACAAATATCGTATCGTCCTCGTTCCGAACGATATAAAAGCACTTGCTAAAGAGCCGCACTAATATTCTCCTTGTGCAAATATTTAACTCGAAGTCTTATTGATCAGGAACGCGATCAGGACGCGTCGCTCTTCGTAGAGCTTCCGTCACGTTTGGAGTGCTTGTAAGTGGTGGTGTGCGCAGTTTCATGTCACCACTTCTGTTGGTCATTTTATCTTGCTGGTACAAAAAAAAATGTTTAGTAAGACGTTATCTATAGTAATTTTCGATTAAATTCTTTGTTTTTCAAGTATTTTTACACTGAGATAGTTACACATTGGAATTTTTTATATAAAATTCTAAATAATAGAAACTGTGTCGTTACTTAAGAATATAATACATGTAATTGTATTTATATTTAACACAGCTATTTGGGTCAAGTGTCGCTATTCGATAGGGAGTAGAAAGGCGAAACTCCATTGAATTTCCGGACGGTGACGATACGACGGGGACGTCGCGGGCCGAACGCAGGAAACACCGCTAATGCATGTCAATTGTGCTTCTAACTTTATTACTAAAATATTCAGAGGGAAGTTGCCACCTAACTAAACGTTTTACAATAATACAATTTACGAATATACAATTTATAGCTTGAGAAAAAGTAACAATTGCCCAAAAGTATTTTTAAAATATAAATAAAAAAAATAAAGAAATATCTGCGCTGTTCTAATTACTTAAAAGCCTTAAACAGTATGAAAAATATAGGGAAAATATGTGACAGTCTGGGTCTTTCTTAATGGCGTTAAAATTTTATAACGAACGTACAGGATAGTAGGGTTGTTTTACAGATAATATTTTTTAATTTGAGGGTGTATTCCGTATATGGCAGGATAGGCAGAGGAAACCTAGTTCTAAGAGCATCACCTAATTTTTAAGACATTACGTGCGCATCTCAACGCCGTGCTTTGTCTTACTACCAGCACGAGGAAATCGAAATTATTTTTCGCTTTATTGGAAACTAAACCTACAGTCATCACGTTTACAGTCAACTGCTTTGCCACTGTACTACGACGATCTTACCAACACATAATAGGGTGCTTATAGTTTAGAGATAGTTGCAAGATTTACATTTCCTTGGTGATATATTATAAGTATCGTTTTGTTGATACAGTTTGATATTTCACACTTTTGCCTTATTATAGCTTAATAATTCGTAAGTACATTTTTCATATAAACAGTTAAAAATGTGATAAAATATTTTACTTGCAATAAGAAATTTCGCTCTTATTTTGCCATATAATATTTGCATATAAATTCTAGAACTTATTCCCAAATTCGAAGTTGCGTTTTATGTAAAACTTAAAATAAAATTCATAAATTCCCTCAACTGGCATAGAACGTACAACCTCGTTACGAATGCTGTACCTACTGCGATAATCCTAATTCTTGTATCAACAATACAATTATTTTAAATACAACTTTATATTTAGAATCACAACTTCCAATTTTTATTAGCTGCTCTAACAAAATTAAAAGTTTTAACTATATTTGGCTCCAATTTCCTTTTAGGCAAGAAGCATGTTCCTTCAAGCTTAATTACGTCATCAACTTTCTGCAACTTGTCGCCCCCGAGATTGGATTTTAGATAATGGCTCGGTAATCACGGCGGTGATTTATCACTCCTATATCAGCCTTCACTGTCCATTAAGCAATCGTAACCCTTTTGTTGTCAACGCATCGTGCGTGTACCCGTCCCGTACTACCGGTGTAGAAAGTATTCATATTAAGTATTATTCATTTTTTTAGCTTTGGTGGCGGAATTTAACACCGCGCTTTTTCTTGAGTGAAATGGATTTTTTAGTCCATCAAGTGGGAATCGAACTCGCAACCGTCGTGCTTACAGTCCGTAGCCGATTTTCTTGGGATAGTCGTTCGTTGATTACAAAAGCATTACAATAACGAATATGTGTATATATAGTTTTTAGTCCAAACGTGGCACAGTGGCACAAGGGTGCCATTGTAACGTAGGTTGTGGGTTCGAACCCCGCTCGAGGGAATATTTCACCACTCAAGACGCCTCGAAAACTTCAGAGAAAGTGGAAGTGGGGAACGGAATGTCTTAACTCTAGGTTTTCTCTGCCAACCCTTCTATAAGCTGAAAAAAAATTATAGTTTTCGTATATTATTATTTTTTATTTATTCAGCCAATCAATAAAATAAAATAAGCTACAACTTAATATGCTGGTTCGCGTCTCTCTAAATTACATTTCGCCGCGGAATAGCACCCTACAAATGTACGAGACGATCAATGGCAAACAAATAAGTATATCGCTGGCACAATCGAGTCTATTTCATGTAAGCCCCTCAACTGACGCTCTCAAAGCGAAGCCTGGAGATCAGACGAATGCGTCTACTTCTGACGATATATCCTGCTAGCAACTATAGCTAACAAGATTGCTTTGGTATATGGGTAGTAAATTGCGTACTGAAACATGATATAATACTTCTTTTTTTTTTCACATATAGCTGAGTAGGCAGAGGGAACCTAATCTTAAGGCCCTCCGCGCTACTTTTCACCGATTGGAAGCATTTGCCAAAAAAAAATCGACTCTCCAATGCTGGTGGAAAGTGAAAAATAAAGAGCTTTAATCTATTAAAAGTCAGTCAGTCAGTCAGTCTACACTTCGTGATAAAATGTAAAATAAAAAAATATATATCCTCGAATAGGATTTGAATCCAAACCTGTCGTTAACGCCTCACATCTCCTAGAGTATGCAAATGTTACATATTTAAACGTCAGCTCACTATTAAAATGAATTTCCATTTGCAGTTTCGAAACACGAAAATAGCGTGGCTCTCCCGTATAGAGGGGGCCCTGCGACGACTTGATAAAGTACACCAAATGGCTACGGAAACGATTTATGTAAATTAATTACTTTGAATTCGTATAATTCTTTAAATATCTTATCTTGAAATGTGCACCGTTGTCTGAAAATTTTGTGTAGATTGATATATTAATATGCTAATTGAGTTAAGATTCAAATTTTGAAATTTTACCTAAGTATAATACATTAGAAACTGCAACATTTTAAATGTTACTATACTTATTTCCCCGAATTCTTGAGTGTCGGAACTTTCCTAACTCCTCGACCTCGACACGAGAGCGAAGAAATGAAAATATTAAATATTTCATTTTGTCAAGTGAGAATCGAACCCACAACCTGTTTACAGTCATACCACGTGACTCTGCGCCACGATTGGCCTCACCTATATGTACTATATTATATATATATATATATTTTATACTAAATTCTTTTATAAATATTAAATATTAAAACAGAACAATTGTCGCAACATTCCACCTCTAAAAGTTCTTAGGTCTGAGCTACCAGTACTTTTAAAGGATATTGCGTATCCTCATACATACGTATGGCGGGGCATTGTTGTTTTTCAAAGCCGAGTAACGGTGAATGTTTCGCCTAACAAAAAGGGGTTTCGTACGGTTTCACTTTGCTCTTACAGATTTTAGCCAGTTGAAGGTCTTTTATGTTTGCGGTTTTTTATTGAGTACTAAGGAACCATAAAAATGTAAATTTGATTCGATAAATTCATTCTGGAGTGCTTGTGTTTTTTTTATTGCGATGAATTTGCAAAAATAATCAGCAATGGTGCTCTTAAAATTTTATGGCATCTTGGTAACATAACGAAATGACATTTTACAATTTTTATATAATTTTGCCGTCACGGGATGCAAACTTGCTGTGATATTTATGCAGAAGTGACTAGAGCGCTCAAACGAGTTATTTAAATGAGAGTAATCAGTTAAAACTTTTATATGAATTCTTACTTCTTTCATAACTTCACGCTGTACCTCGCACATAGCAGGCTAGGCAGAGGGAACCTGGGAACTTAGTATCAAGACAACCTATTCCCATTAAGTCACTTCCGATCTCCATTTCCGTAAAATTTTTGAAGAGTGATCACACCAGAGTGATGATATGAAAATAATAAATATTTAATATCCTCGTGTGGAAATCGAACCCACAACCTATTGCGCTTACAATAAATGTGACCTATTCGAGTCCATAAAATATTTATAATCTCAAATTTATAAACAGTACTCTAATTCATCATATATATTTAAAAAAATACGTTTTCAACGTTTATTTCCGATTTAGCTGATGTAATAAAGTTATCGGTATTTATAACAGGAAATTGAAGCAACTTAAATAAGCGTTAAGGAACATTTTGGCCTCCTCGGAGATAAGTTGCCTTGATCCCCGGCCATTGTGATAGTCATCTGTAGAAAACTCCGTGAAAAGCCGGGGTTCATTCCCCATTCATGGGGCTATTTGATTTACTTAAGATCTTTGGCTTGATACTGTCTATTAACCGAGTGGTTCGACCGTCGTTTACAAAGGAAATAATACGATGTGTTTCTAAGTATCTGTTGAAAAGATAAAAAAAAATTGGAACTTCCCATTTTGTATTTTATTTGTGTGTTTTCAGGTTAGATATAGAATATTAAAAAAAGTCATATTATTGTGTTAAAACCTATAATTTTTACTTTCTCATAGGATATGTTTTTTTTTCTATATTTTTTTTACGGGAGTATTTTAGTAGGATAGGGTGACTTAACGCGTGGTTCCGGGCGAACGAATGAACGATTTATAAAATGAGTTTGCGGTGCAACCAACCCGTAATACCCCATTGGTTACGTCTTACTTTGTTAGTGTGGTTCGCGGTACATGTCGATAAAATTTCATGTTGTTATTCTAATTTTAAAAAAATAGATTTAATTCTAAATAAATTATAAATAAGATCTATTAACAATTTTACATTTTAGTACAAAATAGTTATACCTACACTTTTATCTGAAATAACATTGTCTCAAAATAGTAAATATTATTTTAGTAAAATTACTTTAATAATATTTAATATTTGTTGTGTATAACTTTTTTTTAAAATAGAATATTTTCAAAAGTTTATTCGAAAACCTATGATTGTAATTCTTAAAAAAAGAACTACTAGTATTTGTACAAAAATGTTGTTTTTTTACAATTTGTTCATCGATAACTTAATAGCGCAGCTACAGCTCTATCGCCAAGCATTTGTCGCGGGCCGTCACCATTTTTCCCTCGCCGCCATCACTGGGAAGTTAAAAGCATTGAAAGACATATCGCGGGTTCCTTGCAGGCTCTATTGTTCTCCGCCCTTTGTCCCGATACGAATGTTTTAATGTAATTGGCTTTACTTTGTATTTTGACTTTTACATTTCTATCGTTATATAACACGCATATCGATACATATAAGTAGTAATAGCAAAAACAATTAATTACATAAACTTTAAAGATAATGATATTATATTAAATATATATTAAGGCCAGTCGCGGCACAGGGGCACAAGCTATGTCTTCAGAATTTGGTGGAAAGTGGGGAACGGAGTGTCTTAACACTAAGCTCTGCCTACCCTGCTGCATTCGGAGTAAGGCGTAAAGCTAAAAAAAACTGATGTAGTACTTTTTTAAAGAAAACATAAGTACTTATTTAGAAAACGTATAAAAAATTGAACGTAGCAGGATCAAATTTTTATACATTTTCTAAATAAATATTTTTCTTTCCTAAGTGTGGAATAACACTTTAAATACATAAAAAAATATGTACAAATTCTGTATAAGTACACATGAATGACAACGGTGCGGCAGGGGAGCATTTTGTCCGTACTTTGATTATGATTTCAAATGTAGGGGTATATTTGTTTTCAAAGTATTGGCTTCACGCTTAATCTTGCATAAAGCAGGATAGACAGAAGGAACCCTCTGTCATGTCACTCTGTTACCACGTTCTCTGTTTTCCGCCAGAATTTTCGAATTCGTTGCCTGTTCAGTTGCAGGATTTCGCGACGCTTTTGTAATGTCGGGGTGGGTCTATGAACATAATTAATTCCCCCTTATGAAAACTGAACCCAAAATTCAAGCTTACAATCACACTTTGCTCGTATTTGTCACTTTCCGTCTGCTCGTATTTGTCACTTACTGTCTGTTGAGTGACGTAACTTAACGCCGCCTTTTTTCATTTAAGATAGGAGAAATGAAAATGATTCATTTCCCAAAGTAGGGATTTCATTTCATATTTCAAAGTAGGTACTATAAGAATAAACGATTTTTTTTCAATTTTTTAACTCATTACAATAAAAGGTTTTAATCTTTTATTTTAATAGTTTTTAGGTCAATAAGGTTCTTTTAAACCTCGTATTTTTATCATGGCTTAATAAATAAGAAAGCAATGTAAAGAAATCATAGTAAGAGATATGTGTTATCCCTTTCCCTCACTATCTCATCTCGCCTGACTCCAGTAAGTGAGTTGGATATAAATTGGGGCATTGTCTGTGAATCTGGAGCATTCGCAAGACTTTTAACGCCATTCCGCAATTTCTTGCGAATTTATTTTATTTATTTATATATATTTATTGATAATATTATTCTTTTTTTTAATTGTTGCCATGTTATGCTTGCGTTTAAGAATTAAGCCAAATATCTTATCTTTATATGCAATTGTATTTAATATAAATTTAATTAAATTTATTTCTATATCGAATGTGAATGTTTGATATAAAATTTGATTTTAAAAATGAATATATTAATTATGAAAATAAATATATATTTTTCAAAATAACAACTTATTCCTACTGACAAATATAAAAAGCAGCAAGAAAATAGCTAAACTACTTAATAAAAAATACGTAATCTTGACAAAAATAAATATTAATGCTGTCAATCTTACTTACTTCAATTAAGTATAATATTTTACTTCCACTATATTTTATTATTAAATAAATAGATACACTAAACACACAGACGGACTTACATATATTGTACAAATACAATAAAATATTTACATTAATTATATATCACAAATTAATAATTTATTAAAAAATAATTACAGAAGTCAATATCGAAAAGGTTGTTGAATGTCACGGCGGGAGGACAGAGGGAGCGTAGCACGCATTTCTGGCTAGTTTGATATCAGCTCCCGTGACGTCACTACCGTTTCATCGTTCACGATCAAATACGATAAATTGCTTAAGCATAAGCTGTGTTTTCATTCACAAGTTATCTTCGTAAGAAATCAGTGCTCGTGGTCTCGTTATACTTTTACCCAAAGTCGTTTCATAAATCGTCTTTATAATAATTAATAGAAAACGTGGAAGAAATAATAGAAAAACTATGAAAATTATAATAATATATCAAATATATTAGATTAAATCCTCAGGTTGTTTTACATTATAACATTAATTGAAATAGACTTTACTCGTAGGGGATAAGGCGGTAAATTGTTAAGAAAACGTGAAGGGTGTGATTTTACTATAACCTGTTGATTCCACGCGTAGGGCGCTGTGAAAATGTTTTGGCGTCGACTATTGTAAGTAATGTTGTATTAAATTACTGTTACTTTGAATATATCTAGATTTTTAATTTTTAATGTGGTATAACAGCATAATTTTGAGCATTATGTGAAATGATGTTAATAACGAGATGAGCAATTATTAAAAGAAATGTACATAGTTAAAGAAAGAATGTTAATAATATATTTGAACTTATATCAATCTTCAGAGCGATTGGTGCTAATAAATCCTAAATTTAACAAGCGTATTAATATCCATATATTATAATTATTATTTATTAATAAAAACAATATTTTTTATTGACAATGGTATACAATAAAAATAAAAATGGTATAAAATGGTATAATATTATTAAGAACAAAAATTACCTTTTCAGCTGTCTTCAATTGTCAAGTAGTTAGACCCTTGTTACGATATATCAAGCCTTAGTTAGTTTTATGGGTATGGGTTCACAATCATTTATACCGTATATGGATGTCTCTAGGGACGGTATTACGTTGCCGCCCTGCCAATTTGTTTTTATGATTGAACTAGCAAGGAGAATAGTTTTGAAAGTACCTTATGCATGTATGTATGTATGTACATAATTACGATATTTTACGTATTTTGTATATTTATTATTTATGTTCAAATATGTTTTTTTAACATTGGAAAATGTTATAATAGTTTTTTTTTTTTGAAAATATTATAATAGCACTGTATAATATACTGTATAATATACGAGTATATAGTTGATATATTTTAAAAGGTTTATGTGAGTGTCTATGGGTGTAAAGTATTATGAGAGCACTAGTAAAATGCTTTACTCTTGCAATGTGCTCCAAATTTTAAGATATAGTGTAAAAAGTCAAAGTTACCCAAGTTGGCTGTACCGACTCTATTTTGACATTCCGAAAGCCAAATATTCAATATACATATGAGGTATACAAAATATTAAAAATCTCCAAATGATAATAAAAAATCTCAAACAAATATGGCAAAAATGCTATATATAAGTAGTAGACATTTTTTTTCAGTACGTAGTAAACTACGATATTGTTTCTATAAACTTAAATATTAACCTTAGTTATTAATTTTAACCTTATTATAATAATAATTAATAAACAATTATCATGTCATAACAGCAAACGTCGAAGATTGTTAAAAATCGATACTAAGCGAGATTTTGCTACACGAATATTAAAATTGTCTTTCCATTCCTACCTATAGATGATATAAAAAATACCCACGGGACTGAGGTCCAATTGCCTGTATCAGCGTCTTTCATTATTTCGTTGTTCGAGTTGATCATTTTCATATTACAAATTCATTTGGTTCTGTAAATATCAATTAATATAATATTATTTTTTATATTTCCATATAAAATTTTATTTTAAACTAATTATTAATAACTAGTTAGTATATTTACTATTTAAATAATTACGAGTATTAAGAGGATTAATGTATTAATCCCGATAATTAATATTCTCTCTCGAGACTGTATTTGGTGAATGCTATCTATAAAGGACCCACCATTTTGTACTACATATTATATTAATAAATGTCATTTTCAAATTGTAGTTCAGTTGTCATTTTTGTAAATTATCGTCCATATTCTTCAGTGTTAGAGCCATTTTGCATAAGATATTACAAGAAAATTTGACAAGGCCTTATTTTGGAAATTTTTTGAAGCATAACACTATAAGGTCTATAATGAAATAAATTTATATTGTAGCGTCCGATATATCTACGAGTATATTGGTATGCTACGCCTAAAGGAGTGAGCTACAGAAAAGCTACGCGACGGATCATTGTTCCTGACAATTGAGCATATAATTCGTTTTGCGTGTAAGGTTCTTCACCCTAAGCCGGAGTATTTGCGTAATTGATATTTACAACTAACCTGGATCTCAAAACGCTTCCCGGGATTAAGCGGAGATTTGTAGAGATTTTCCGCCTTCGAGTTCACTCCAATTTATTTACAGCCTGCAATAATGTGCTGATAACATTTACAGTTCGAGTCGGTTAGAGGGAATGAGATTGTTTCCTTTTGTCGGTTTATTGAATAAATTAACATTTATCTTTTCCTTTTTGTTTTTCTTTAACAGCGATTAAAGATATATATAACTATGTATCTTTTGAGGTATTTGGGACTCTTTGATAGTGGGGTGGAATCTTTTTTGGGGTATTGATTATACGTGAAATTTTTTTGTATAATATGGGCATATTATATGAAATATTACATGAAATGTCCAGGTTAAGGCGGAAAGTGGAGGGTGAAGTGACTTTCGCTTCAAAAATAACTATTAAAAGAGGTGTGTAATTTGTATAATATTTACCCTATTTGCCATCGATTTCAAAATATAAGCCATTATATGTAGTAAATTACTTCGTTCTCTATTTTCCGCTTATCCGGGGAATAGAGTTATATTAAAAATTCTCCGAGTGGAAATCGAACATACAACCATTGCGCCTACAGTCACACGCTGTGCCACTACGCCACGAGAGTATCACTAATTTCAAATGACATTATAAAATACATTGTGAAGGTATAATTAAAATTATTTTATACAATAAATAGCAAAAGTAACCTTGATAACAGAAGCCATATCTACATCTACATTGATCGTTGACATCCAAGAAACAATAATGGCCGGACTGGTACGTGCGCGCCGCTCCTCCCGACAGATTAGGCCCCGACAAAGAGAATAAGAATCTGTGAACCAAATATCATAGCAAATACACGCGGTGTTGTTTGCTTTCCATTTTTGTGTTTCTATTTGGAAAATTGGAACGAAAAAATAGAATGAAAAATCTAAATGGCCCCAGTCAAAGCACGTTCTGTTTATTCGAATTGTTTTTGTAGTTCTCTTTTTGATATATTGTTACCAGTTATATATAATGAAAAAAAACTTAAAATATTTAAATGTATTTATATATTAATATAATATTTTAACTTGCGCTGCTCAAGTGTTTTAATTAATTGTTGGTAATATGACTTAATAGCAGAAAATTAAAAAGATTAATTAAAGTAAGATCAACTGAAATCTATAAAAGATGTATAAAGATTTTTACTTCATGATTTTACTTTGATAAAAAATTAAAATAAAATCATACATTTTAATTGATGTATCTTATTGTTATTTATTATATTTGGAAATTAATGTTTTTTTTAACCCATACATATAAAGTAAACTACAATAAACAGTTCTATGTAGTATAACGAATATAAATACATTTCAATTTAGTAAAGTAACTATGAATGTGAGGCAAGACCTTTCGCTAATGAGACGGATGAAGGCGTGAGGCACTTTTACACTACAAATTGGTGTGATTGACCTCTTACATCACCCACATAAACATCTTTCAGCACTCTGTTCCCTATTTCCTTGACAAAAGATAAATTCAGAAAGTTTATTAGTGTCCTTTTAACTTTTGTTACATTTGTGTAATTACATTATTTTTGGGAGCGAGGATTTCATTTCCCCGAGTGGGAATCGAACCCACAACTTGTCGTTTTTACAGTTGCACGCTTGTGCCCCGCTTGTGGACTGGTCTCATTGCTATGACCATAGTCTGATGCAATTACATATTATTAATACGTTATGAAGTTACTTCAATTTAGTTGTCATTTATTAAGTAGATATATATTCAAAATATTGCGACAAAATTTTTAACTAATGGAGATAGATATGCATAATAAGCATATAGGAACAGTACTAGCATTTTAGGAACAGTACAACTCGGGCGAAATTAATTATTTATTATTTTTCTGTTCTGGTAAAAATTAAACCGCAGTTTTGAGTTCCAATCGACATTCTGTGTCTATCAGTGTCAATTATCTGCAACGAAAAATGGAGTGTCCTCACACTTTGGTCTCATTCACTACCCTGCCTATATTCTTATGTATAATGCCTAAACACAACACAACATATATGCGTACACTATAATAAATTTGAATCGACGCCATAGTGGCGCAGTTAGTACGTGTCTGTAGATTTATATTACACTTCAGGGAATGTTCATATTAGTGATCTAAATTTCTATAGGCTTTTCAGACAAACTACAGTTACTAACCCCCTGTATGAAGGCATGTATGAAGAGGTTGATGACAGTGGACGAGGCTAAAGATGTATGTAGATATCGTAGCGTTGGGCGCTCCGTTCTCTCTGACTACCCCGCAAGGGATAAAGCGTGAAGCTATGTATGTATGTATGTACAGTTCCATGTCATCTCCATCTTTTACAAGGCAAATTAATGACAAGTTTATTCCGTAAAATATAGAATATCTGTAAAATGAAAAAAAAAATATTTACGATATAATAGTTATGTTCAATAAACACCTATTTAAATGTTATATCTAATTTATTTTGAACTCTACGTTAGATATAATCACAGTAAATCTCATAAAAAAACTAAAAGGAACTAAAAAACTAAAAGGAACTGCCGTCCATCCCGTTAGTCCCAAATCGATCAGAATATTGTTTTTGTAACAGATTTCCAGTTGATTCGATTCAGGGAGTATCCAGCCCCGGTCATAAAATAAATCTGCCCATAAATAAAGACGAAGACGCTAACAAGCGTCTCGGGTTCACCCAGTGATATTTCTTAGGGAGCAACGCCATTTTTGTCATAACTCTATTATGTCCGCGGCTGAAATGTGAGAATATACGTTCATTTATTTGCCACCGATGCCTAGACTATAAAAGAAAACCCTATAAAAGAACGTGTTAAGTAAAAAAAGGATCGATGATTCAATTATAAATCAAATCTATATGAGTAACTGGTTTACGAGTACATGAATGAATTTAAATTTATTCATTTAAACCAGTCACTCATAAAAATTCGAACTAAAAGGTAAAGTAATTGATATTATTTCTTTTTTATATAAAGATACCTAAATTCTTCGTTCTCCTATCGTCTTTCAAATTCAGCCTAATACGCTTCTAAATTTATTACATGTTTTATTCACTGAAGGTGGTGAGGTCTCGAAGTTGACTGACACGCTTTACCAAGATTCTTCAGCGACATTCCTTTGTAATTTTTTTAGAAACTTTTCTAAAAGTCTTGCTTCACGAGAGAAAGATTTTTCACTTCATTAGCATTTAGAGCGGTGATAAGAGAACGCTTCTACTCACTATTCAATTGTCCGCTTGCCGTTTTTCACAAGGGTTAACTTTATAGTACTGTACTGCACTGTTTAAAGATTAAAGTATTTTATTAGTTACTTTTTACGTAGTTACGTTACTAAAGTTGTTGATGTGTTATTAAAGAGTTAATTTTTTTCTTTCCTATTTTTTATTTGTTAATTTAAATTAACAAAAAAAAGTAAAATCTATAAATAATTATATAATTATATAAATACACTATACATAGTACATTAATTTGTCAACAAATTATAATATAATATGTAATTTAAAAAAAAGCTTAATGGGGAACATGTCCCCAATTTGAAAAACACCATTGACTTTCCGTCGTTACATATAGCAAAGTTATGCATTCACGATCACCGATCACTGGGTGGTCGGGAAACAAATTTAACCGACAATTGTAAATCAATTAGAGGGGGTGGCTCCCGGGGTGTAATAGCTACCCCCACCCACGTGCTAGCCAGGGACGTAATGTTCAACTATATTAATAAAATGATGTTTTTATTAATATATTTAATAAAATATTAAAATATTTTATTTTTAGTAAGTCAAGCCCCACGACGGACTCAAGATATTAACGCCCTCTTGGGGTAGTAGCGTATGGCGTATAAACTTGATGGTTCTGGGTTCGTTCGGTGTATAAAACTTTTCATTTCAAAATTTTTCTTTTTTGTAAAAAAATAAAATTAAATATTTTCTTCCAATAAACCGATGAGAAATAAAATATTTACATATTTAATAATATGAAAATATACAAAAAAAATTAATTAAGAATTAATAAATTCGAAATTCCCCCCTGACAGGGAGATGTTCATAGTGAATCCTCAAGTGCATATTGTGATACGCAACGCGCCCCTTGTAGCGTCGCGCTCTTCACGTCTCTACCAGGTCTGTCTTCGAAAATTGGAGAAAGCTGAACACTATGATTATTAAGTTATTCAAAATTTTACCCTTTTAAAATTAATTAGGTAGTAAGAATAAATAATGATTTGTCGATATGAAAAAATAAATTATTTCATAACACATATTATTTAATAAACTATATTAAACCAATTTATTGACCCCAACCAGCCATATACAAATGTAAGAGCAAAAGAGAGAAGAAAATAATTTAATAATGACTTTAAAAATTACTATGATAGAATGTTAGTGTAAGTAACTCATAGTGGAGTAGGAGAGAGCTGGATCATGTCGTCAGAGACGACAAAGTTTATTAGAGAAGTTGGCAAAGTGGAACTCGGTCAGCGCTAATTTGGAAATTAACTACAAGATTGTTACTGTCGTCTAATAGCACTTATGTGCGTTCCGGATGAGCTTTTGACAAAAGAACTTTCCAGTTTTAATTATAAATTCGGGCTAGTTAAAAGTTAGTGTGGAATGTGTTGCCTCTGAAATACGCAGAAAGTACAGATGACAATGATATTATATATATATATATAGGTACCTAAGTTTGCGGGAAATGAACTACAATTATCTCTATGAAATAACTTATAAATTTTCGCTAATCACCATTTTTTTCTTTATTTATACTGTAACTGTAGGACTACGGGAACCCCGGGACCCGGGACCACGGATTTTGATACAAAATGCCGCAAAATCGTTGCATAATTGTTCATATGTTTTGAGTGCGATGACTGATTTAAGCATGATTTTGCTGTGTGCCCAAGGCACCGCAGGCCTAAATATTTAGTATTAATTTTAGCTTGATACCTCAAAGCAATCTCGAGATAAATCTCGAGACAGACAGACAACAAAGCGATCCTATAAAACGAAATAATATATATATATATATATATATATATATATATATATATATATATATATATATATATATATATATATATAAGGTTTTTCCTTTTGAGAGACGGAACCTTAAAAAAAACAATAACTGAGTACATACAGTTAAATAGCATAAAGCCTTAAAATTATACTATACGTTATAATGTACCAGGACGAACAGTAATTATAGCATTTAGTGACGTCACATAATGATAGGCGTAGGGTGCATTAGCGGCACAATACGCGACGCGATCAAAGGGGACCACGCGATAACAGATAATCTCTGTTTTATGTTGTTACCCTACCTATTACGTATATATATTATTTTTATTAAAACATGACGATGTCATTTTAAGTTATAAATCATTTTATAGATTTTATTAATTTTTTTTTACTTTTTTTTCATATAAATATGTTTTAATTTACTAAAAAAACAAAATATTTTCAGTTATCTGTATGTTTGGTTTTGTATGTATGATCGAGGATCTGGAGCCGCATGGTGCGCTCGGTGCGCACGGGTGTGAGGGTACGCGTCGTTTCCACTTGGTTATGCCTTTTATGCGACGATTCATTAACGCCTGCCGCCGCCGGAGGGGACGCGAACAGATAGCCACATTTATTACTTTTGTCAGCGGAAAAATGAAGTTACACATCAGGAACTTTGACGTTGTGAATGTTCTATATAATTGTTGTTTTTTAATGCCCATAAAATTTAGAAATACAAAAAAATTGATAAAAAAATTGGTAAATTTAAGTCCGACCAGGAAATTTATGAATATATATGTATGTATCTGAGAAAATTATTAAAAACTCGAATTGAATTTTAATTCGAAATACATTTTATATAATAAAATAATTTCTAATAAACACATGCACAAATATAAGAGAGAATATAACATGAATATGTTATATTCTCTCTTATATTTGTGCATTGCATCTTATATTTGTTAATATGAATATATTCAATACTGGTAAACAATGAAAAATACAAGAAGGGGAGGCTGACTAATTCAATAATGGCTCTAATGGATCTGTTCTGAGTATTAAACTCAAAATTTTGGTACTGTGTATACAGTTCGGAGTCTTATCGTATAGATACATAAACGAATAAATAATATTAAATAATCTGTTTAATTCATTTGATGTTCAATTTAAATTTATTAAATTCTAAATTAACCACTCGCATATTAAAACGTATGCTTTTAGTGTTGAGTGAAGAAATGAAAATATTAAATATTTCATTTCCACGTGTGGAAATCGAACCCACAATCTGTCGCATATACTGCCACATTTAGTGTCCCCGAGCCACGACTAGCCAACGGCCTCTGGGTTAATTAAAAATCTTTTTCCTGCACTACCAATATTTTCACAACAACGCTTTAGTGAGCTAAAAATTGCGTTAAATCGCAAATACGAAACGATTTCCATGCATAAACGCCTAGCTAATGGACTCCAGAACGACGTATTAAAATTGTAATAAAGCTATCAAGGTGTCTATACAATTATCCCTGCAACGAGCTCTCGAGTTCAGACGCAGGTGCGCACCTGCATGTCTCTCCTATATGCTATCGGCACATTCTAATTCCATTTGCTCCAGCCAAGTACCGGCGTGCTTTAGATCGTTTTAATTATTGAAAAATAAACGTGTGATAAAACGACAGGAGTCAATTTAAAATTAACATATTATAGTATATTTATATTTTATTAGAATTGTTTGTGGTTAGGTTCTGCAATAGAATAAATTTGACATTTTTTAAATATTTCCAATACATTTCCAGAAAAGCAGAATGATTGCAATTTTTGATTGAAGAAATGGTAAATGCAAATAACATAAAATTGTTTGGTTAATTAATTTTATTTATTTATTCAACAGAAATACTCAGTATGAAAATTTTCACGTGGAACAGAAGGGATATGATCAAATGTACGATGGAGAAGATCTTGAAACGCCGCCATCACCAGACCGTCCACCGCCAAGACACATAGGTAGATTAAAAATTACTTTAGATATTATTGCTACTTGCTAACTCTGAAAGGGCCCCACTTTCAAATTAGTGACTATGCATACTGTTTTACTAAAATGGTGTAGGTCTGGAGGCTCTGGGATCTTGGACTATACAGCCTCATTATACATGCTTATACAATGCTTAGATAAATTGTAGTCTATATGTTAGGTATCCTGATGTGTGATGTATAAGCTATATTTGTAAAGTTTCATCTAAATCCATTTAGTAATTTTTATGTAAAAGTGGAATAAGCATCCATCGTTACAAATTTTCACATTTGTAATATTAATAGGATATAGGATTAAATATTCACATGAATTTTTGAATTTTTGAAGTTTCATATAAAATCCAACAAATGTTTAATTTTCTATACTAGATAAATACATCCGTGCGGAATGTCCGTGTTTAAGCGCCCGTTACACCGTAGCGCTGTTGGCCTGCTTCGGATTCAGTATTATGTTTGGCATGCGATGTAACATGAGTATGGCTAAGCTTAAAATGACTGAAAAACATGAAGTAAGTTTATTCATAAAATAAATTAAAGATTTTCATTTGTGTTTTCTTTTTATATTATTTTTTAAATTATTTTACAGACGGCTTCGGGTGTCGTGGAAGATTCACCATTCAATTGGACTGTAGAGGTGGAATCGTCTATAGACTCATCGTACTTTGCTGGTTACCTAATTACCCAGGTTCCGGGGGGCTTTTTTGCATCGATGTACCCTGCAAATAAGATTTTTGGTGCAGCGATTTTTGCCTCAGCTATATTCAACATGGCTATTCCTGGGGCTATGTCAGTCGGTCCTGTGTCGGTGGTTATGTTGAAAGTCGCCCAAGGATTCGTTGAGGTAAGAATATATGGAAAAAGAAAATAATCATGGTTGATAAAGTGAAATGTGTTAATAAATAAAATTAACAAGATAAAATTGTAAATACATATGTAGGATGGCCTATTATAGCTATATATAATTAGTAGCATTTTTTTTTTATAAAAACATAACTATTAATAACTAGTCTTACTTGTGGTTTCTTCACATATGGGAGCTTAACGTGAGGGCTATGATAGATAGACAATGCAAAAAAACAACAATTCGAACCTGTAGTACCCGAAATTAGATCGTTCAACAAAACAGACTTCAGATTTATAATATTAGTTCAGTGCAGAAGTAAATATACATCTACAGCTTATTGGAAGACAAATATCACAGATCGGAGGGTTAAATAAATGTTTAACGAGCGAGCATCATGTCACTTAAATTTTGAACATTTGGCATTCAGTTCGTGACGAGACATGATCAAGCTTATTATTGATGCACAAATTTGAACACCGTAGTGGGTGTTCCTCGTTACGTTTGGATCGCTCCCCCCATCTTTCCTATTTAGATATGCTATGTGTAATATGTTTGGTTAGCAGAATTTTACAAATCATTTTAATATATATTTTTAAAAGTCAAGCGTGTGTAAATGTGACAGAAAAGTGACACACGGAGAAATAAAATATTTAATATTTTCATTTTTTCGCTCTGGTGTCGAGGCAAAAGCGTGGCTTTGAATTCCCCCACTCAACACACAAGCCTCCAGAAGTTGGTGGAACGTGGGGAGTGGAGTGACTTAAAACTAGGCTGTATCTGCCAGGGTAGGCTACATACAAGATACAGCGTGTAGCTTATAAAAAGATATATTTTTTATATAAATATTTCCATATACACGTAATTGCTTAATTTGTTTTATACGTCTAGAGGCCGTCGTGGAATTAACAATATTAAAATTATTTTAATTTTTTCGCTCTGATGGACCAAGCGCGGCGTTGTTTTAAATCAATGTCTAGAAAAATTGGCATACACATTTACCTTATTTTTTATTTTATACGTGTTATCATATATTTACTATATCATTACACGTATTACTGACATGTAACGTGGATCGACCAAATCGTTTTCTAAAGTACAAAGCCTCTTTAGGATTATTGAGCCCTCTGTTACCATAGTTACGTATTTATTCGCCTATACCCGGCTTAGACGAGTCGTCAATGGCATGGTATCCTATTAAATCTTATGGCGAATCATTGAAATACAGATACGATTGTATAAAATATATTTTATTTGGCAAAGAGTTCACGATAAAAGGTCTCTATAATATAGATAATCTTGTTAGAGAAATTGATTTTTGTTATTGAGATATGATTAATATTACTATTTTTTTTAAGATTTATTTTTACATTTCTCATGGGGTTGTTTTAAATAAAATATGAATTAATTATGCTCCCTAGGGTGTGACTTATCCATCTTGCCACGGAATCTGGCGTATGTGGGCACCTCCTCTTGAACGTTCTCGATTGGCAACACTGGCTTTCTGTGGCACATACGCAGGCATTGTTATAGGCATGCCTCTATCAGGTCTCCTCACTGATTACATCTCTTGGCAGTCGCCCTTCTATTTTTACGGGATTTCTGGAATTTTATGGTTAGTATAGAATTATATAATATAATTTCATTTTTTACTTTAAAAAATCCAAATTTACTCTGATAGTACATCAATATGAAAAATAATATTATATTCAGCATTAATAATTCTCAAATTTTAATTTTAACAATTCTCAAATTTTAAAGTGCTTTAACTACTAACTTTAATGTGTCTCCCAAAAGGTATTTCCTTTGGCTGTGGTTGGTATTTGAAAGACCGAGCAAGCACCCTCAAATCTCGGGAAAAGAATTGACGTATATAGAGCAGTCCTTAGGAACTAATATGCAAGCTGCTATGCCTGGTTTCTGGAATACACCGTGGAAAGAATTCGCCACTTCGCCACCGGTACTAATCTAACTATAAATACTATTTGGCATTGAATTTAGTCACTCATGCGGAGTTTTGAAATGGGGCGGAAAGCGGAGAACAGAGTGTGTTAATACTAGATTCCATCTGCGGAATAAAGCGTGAAGTTATGCGTAAGCATGTTTTTTAAGCACTTAAAAGAGTAGTGTACGTAAATAATATTTTTTTATAAATTTAATTATTTCCTGCAGTAGTCATCACTTTCCAATCTTATTTCAAAGGTATATGCCATCATCGTAGCAAACTTCTGTAGGACGTGGAATTTCTGCCTGCTTGTCATATTTCAATCTTCGTATTTTAAGTCTCGATTCAATATGCAAATTACGGAGGTAAGTTACACTTATTTGTACTTACAACAAAATCTTTTAATTGTCAATTTTAATATTAGATATATAAAAAATCTTAGAACAATAATGTTTTTTTTTATTTCATTTAATAATTCTTATACTCTGGAAAATAATTTCATTACTTTGATAGTCTGGATTTGTTGGAGCTATACCACATTTAATTATGACGTCGCTGGTACCGATCGGAGGAATGATGGCTGATTATTTAAGAAAAAATAACATAATGACTACAACAAACGTGCGAAAACTCTTCAATTGTGGTGGATTTGGCTTAGAGGCGTTCTTCTTCGTGCTCATTGCATATGCAGATAACAAGGTAAATACTTATAATAAATTTTCAATTAAAGTCTTAAAATAATTTTATATTCTTTGTGTATTTTCAATAAATTGTAACAAGACATTGTAATTCAAAGTAATTATATTTTGGAGTATACACAGAATGCGATTAAACTAGGAAGGAAGGAAGGAGGAAGGAAGGATCAGGTTACTCGTATCTAAATCAGTCAGTTTTAGTAATACATAAAAAAATATTTTTTTTAGTACTTGGCCACTATAGAAATGACATTGGGAGTGGCCTGCAGTGGTTTCGCCATTTCTGGATATAACGTCAACCATTTGGACATAGCGCCTCGATACGCTTCTATTCTGATGGGGTTGTCCAACGGTATTGGCACCATTGCTGGTTTCATCGTGCCAATCGTCATTGATCACATGACGCAAGAAAAGGTAAATAGATATTTTAAGTATCCTGTTTTCGCAAAAATACAGAGTTGCCGTAATAAATTTCTTAATTTTAACTTTAGTGATATATATTTCCAAAGCGCGGCGTTCAGTTCCGCCACTCAACACGCAATGACTCCAGAAGTCGGCGGAAAGTGGGGAACGGAGTGTCTTAATATTAGGTTCCCTCTACATATCCTGCTGGGTGTGGGATACAGCGTGAACCTGATTTTATATTATATTCAATAGGTACCTACTTACCATTACTATTTATACTGAAAATGAAAGCCATACAAAAACTCATTAAAACTAGCCATTTACGAGGGTGGAACAATGGATGGCTTATTATATTCAATATCGTTTGAATTCTTTGAAACGTATTCGTGCGTTCTTATCAAGTTTGAAGTGACGCTCCCCCGCGAAGCCCTAGGTATTCTTGAGCGAAACAAAAAGGACAGTGGGTCGTGGTTAATTTTAAAAAGGAAATCGAGCTCAGCCAGGGCCGTGGTGTGAATTTGAAATGAGCGGAGTCGGGGTGCGCGATGATGCGTCACGCAGTTACATTACGCGCCGAGCACTTTATTATCGCTTCTTCATGCTACGCTGGAGCCTTGTGGATGAGGATGAATTATATACTTATACCCCATAAATAGATTGCATTGTGATATGAACGGCTCTTTAAATATTATATGATATTATATTTATGTAAAGTCAATATTATTTCATATTCGTATACATTATTCGTTATTCCGGATGAAATCACTTTTGTTGTGAGGTCAAATGCCGCTTGGGGAATGTTTATTTATACAGCTGATTTGTTTAAATAAAACTGTCACCACTAATGGTCAAAAATTGAAGGAGAGTGGTGAAATTATATAGAATTTCTTTCTCTTTGTTTTTAAAGGAATATATGACTCAAAATGTAGGAGAGACACGAAGAGAAAATATATTTTTTATGTTAATTTTGAGTTTCTTAAAACAAAAATTATTTAAACAAGAATAAAATATTATTTTGTCAGGATAAATTAGAAAAAGCTATAACGGAATGGCGTGCTGTATTCCTCATGGGTGCCACGGTACATTTTATTGGCATCACTATCTACGGTATATTCGCTTCTGGTGAATTACAACCTTGGGCAGAGCCTACTCCACCTTATGAAGCTCCTATGAAGCCGTTAGACCAAGAAACAACGTTTGTAAGTAAACTACTTTTTATTATATTCAAAGATATTTCAAAAAACACATAAAAAAATAACTGTCTATCTCAGGCTATTTTATAGGGCTGTAAATCATTAAATTATTAATCTTAGAAATATTTTGCCCACTAAAATACAGGTAAGTGCAGTATTCTTTTCAATTTTGTTTTATTTTAGTCGGAGAAGCCAAATGAGCCTTTAAAAGGCACTGATCCACCAGGCTACGGAAGTATCGCACCACCGCGTCCCCCACCAGTTCAACAACATGTTCCGAATAATCCTTTCGTATCCGGAGCTTTGTATCAGGCTGAGCCCATACAGCCTCCCGCCCAGCCTTACGAGGACCTCACCGATGATGGCACCTACTAAAAATCAGGTGTCTTTCTCATAGTATCGGTTTTATAACTCATAAATATTAAGTGCAATATATCAGGCTGCAACTTCAAAATCGACCAGCCGTCGGGATTTCACCGATAAGAATTTCTTTAATTATTTATATTGTAAAAATTTAAGTGTTCCAATTGTTCATTGTATAACTTTTTTTCCATAAAAACAAAATGTTACTTGTTATTTGTTTTAATAATTTTAATAAATATTTATAAGGTACTTCTTATAAGTAAATTTCAATATCTCAAAAACTTAGGATCTTTATAATTTAACTGTTATGATAAAATGATTTTATAAATATTTAATTTAGTTTTCCTTTTTAAAAAAAATATATTTACTTTTCGGTGAAGTCATTTTATAGTTAGAAAATATATAATTGTTCTAGAATTAGCTCGTAACGTCAAATACATAGCTACTACATACGTATTCCTACTAAATTGTTTTCTCGTACAAATTTTATTAACACGTTAGCTATTTACACAAGCGATGGTTTTTATTATGCTTTTTAACTGATAATATTTTCTCGTTGTTTCATTTGCTCAGTATATTGTACAGATGTATGTATATAACTTACATTGGCATATCAATTAAATAGGTATTGTTTTTGATAAAAAATATTTAAAGATAATTTTTTCATATGCATTTGCAGCCGTTTTATTAAATAATTATAATTGAACTCATAACTAAAGCGTCTAAAAAATTTTCAATTTGACAATGTTGCCATGCTTGTATATGTTAAAATGGCTCTCAAAACAGTATTCTCATAACGCTGTCATTAAAACTTGTTACTGTCTCTTGTTGTTGTAAATGTTTATAATACATATATTTACGATATTATTTAAATAACCTAGAATTGTATGTCAAATTTAAATAAAAATATAAAAATAAAACGTATGTATATGATAGGCGTAGGAATTGTTTAAAACACAAAGGGAAGTAGTGTATTCATTTATGTAATTTAGGTAATAATTACTTCAATATAAATTCGGCAAAATGTTGTTATATGAAAATAAATGTTTATTTGTGCTGTCATACTACTTAAAAGACATTGAATCCTCTGCAAAAAATAATAAAGAAAAGATTTCTTGAAGGCATATCCAAAACTATTTATTGTGCGCTTATAAAAAAATATACTAATAAATATATTGGCGTTTAAGTGATATTTATTTATAACCTTTTTTAAATTAGTTTGTGCGTATTTAAAATTTTATAAATCGAATTTTTACACGTTTTAAGCAATAATTTTTCTTAAAAAATAAATAAAATGTTATTCTTTAGAATTGACAATAGAGTTGACAATAAAACTTACTTACATAATTGTATTGGGAATATTTTTATCTGTGGTTGACAATAAAATAAGACCAATTGTTTTCCAATCTTAATTCACTTCTTATTATCAACACAATTAGATTACAAATAATATATTTTATAGAAAATTTAAGTAAAAATGCTCAATTTCAAGTTATAATAGTCATCAGTAACATAATTTTCATTATATTGAAACAACGAAGTGATCATCAAAAAAAAAATAGAGATAGAAAATGCATTTCATTTAATTTTAATTGAAACATTTAATAATTGCAAACAAAATGTAAATAGTATGTACTTAATATGTAGTTTAATCATAACATCCTGTCTTATAAAAAAATTAAAAGCTTTGCTTGAATTACGAAGTTATTTGGACATAGGTGAGAATTATCATGTTTATATTATGGTTACGTTATTTTGTTTATACTGGTTCTTAGGTATATATTATTAGGATTGTATTCCAAATTGAAATTCGCCACTTACTTTTAACTGATTCCTGTAAAAGGAGGTTTTCAATTTAATTGTTTTTTTTTGTCGTACTATCGCAGCCGTTTTCATAATCATTTGTATAATAATATTAAATAATTTCGTTTACATTACTAAAGTCGTTAGATTATTAGATTTAATAATAATGTAATGAGTAAAATGTTATTTTAACGAATCTCTACGCCGTCAATTCTGTGTTGTAAAGATAATTGAATTAAATCTCATAAAGAAATATTACTTGAATATATAAGAGATTTACTATATATCATTGAAAAAAAAACATCATTTGATTATTTTTTAACATTTTCAAAGTGTTATTTCACACTTAGGAAAGAAAAATATTTATTTAGAAAACGTATAGAAAATTATAAAAAATATATTAAAAATGATTTCCCGCTACGTTCAAAATTTTTACACGTTTTCTTAATAAGTATCATTTGATTAGTTCTCATTTTCATAACAATGTATTTTTAATATTTCTTAGGTTAAAATTTAAGAGCACATTTGCAGTAGAAAGCTATATTTAATTTAATACAACGATAACTAGTAGACAGATACTGTTGGGAGAAGCGTAAGCGAAGTAAATATTCCTAAGGAATATAAAAAGATTTGTTTCTTTATTATAAGTCTAAATCTACAATATCTTCACATTATTTATTTAAAGATATTTTTATGTATGGATATATATTATTTCAAGAACGAAAAAATATAGTTTTCAAAAAGTCAACAAATGTAGATATCAAAAATATGATTTTTTTTAAATGTCATATGGCATAATGATTTTTTTAACAAATGATTCACTCTTAAAGGAAGATTTTTTGGCAAAACAAATCACCGTTTTCTTGTTTATTTTTTTTTAAATCGATAATTTTCACGATGTCCAAAAGTATGGCGGAAAGGGTAATGATTCCCCACACACTTGTTGCAAATGCACTATGGCTCATGTATTTAAAAATATTCTTATAACCATATTATTAAAATCCATATACGATTTTTAATAAAAATAAAAAAAAAATGCAAAAAAGTACAAAATTTAAAATTAACAAAAAAATAATACCTACATATAAGACAAAATGTGTTAAACACAAAATATTTTAGATTTAGAATAATTTTTTTTTGTTTCTTTATTGATTACTGATTTTTAGATTCATGTATAATTAAAAAAAAAACTTAATGAATGTTAGTTTGTCCTCTTTTTTAAATAGTAAATTTATTTACATTTCATTTCATTATTTTATTTATTTACATTTACAGTCTTCTGTCAAAATTAAGTAATATTTACATATTAGGTATATATAGATAAGACAATAATAGCTAGGATTAATACGGGGTGATCTCACTCTATAAGGCTGTGCCGACAATAAAGCTTTTACGAAGCGACCGTAGTGTATAAAAAATTAGAAATAAATTTAATATTAAATATATATACTTTTTTTGTTACAAAATTGTGCAGTACACCGTTTTAATTTTAATTTAAAACGAATACGTTCTGTACAATTACATTATAATACAAGATATTACACATTAGTTAAGGCCGACAATAAATGACAATAAAAAAACGTAGTGTGTAAATACGTAGATTCTATATTAAGTCATAGTATAAAATTGTTTTAAGCTCTACTTACATTTTATTAAAGTAAATCTTATTATTTTTTTATTTACATAATAATTTTTTTTATACGAAAAAAATCTAGTCATATCATTTTATTATATTTTAAACTTTATTTTATAATGCTTTAGTTTTTAAAAAATTGCTTTTCTCTAAAATAATATTTATAAAAAACGTTTTAGTTTTTAATATTTGCGAATAGTCTAACATATGATACGTACAGCAGTAATAATACATATTAGAAATTTATATATTAGTAATAAACTAACATATTTCGTATAATAATTATAAATAAGGTAAATATTCTTTCAAGAAAGCACTGACTGGTCAATTATGGATTAGACTCATATATAGGGATTTGGTTTGAAAAGTCCTAAAAATGCAACACTGTACATACAATACATATATTGTTGCTTTTTTTTATTTTAATTTAAAATCATAAATTATTTATTATCATTAGCTTTAAGATTTGTCTTTTATATTTTTTATTTCAATTGTACGCAAAACATTTTGAATCATCTATAATTTCAAAGTATATATTTTTTTAAGTGAACTCAAGTAATATGATTTTTCGTTTTTATTTTTAATATGTGACATCGTTTTAATTTTTAAGTAGTAATATTTATCGTATTCCAAGCAATTAATATATTTAACCATTCTATTTACATTTAGAACTCTGCATTTTATAGTATATAATTTATTATAATTCTTTATTATGATGGTAGAAGTAAAGTTTGATAATACTCGTAAGTAAAACTCTATATTAGATTTAATAAAATCGGTTTTTAAAGCATTGCGGGATTTCAAGCAATGTTCAGTTTCAAACGGGCCTATAATAATTTTATTAAGATGAAGTACCAAATGGTAATACAAAATAAGTTAAATTATAGTATTTTTGTATAATAAATAAAACATTTCTGTTCATAGTTATTTTTTGTTTGTGCATTCTTTAAATACAACGATTTAAAATGTATATACTTAAATATATAAAAAAATTATGAATATTTAGCTTAATTAGAGACTGTGAAACAAATTTTATTTGAAAAAATATTTAAAATACATTTTAGTCCAAGCAAACTCCTATTAATGAAAATGATTCCCAGTAATGAAAATTTTATTTCTTTTTTTAGTCGATTTCTACGATTTCAAATAGTATTATTATATTCAAATATAATAATTATTCGATTTTGTTAGAGGATTCAATGTCTGTTTCATTTTTTAAAAACCTATTTCTATATTACGTAGTATGTTTATTAAATTTATAAAAAAATATGTAACAGAATTACTATAATTGATTTTTTTAATAAAGATGATTAATTAGTTATTGTAGATATCACCAATATTATATTTTATTTTAATAAATTGTTATTATATTATTAAAGCAACATAAGTAAAATAATAAATGAACACAATATCTTCCCTTTAGCATGTATATTGAGAGAATAAAAATTCTGTTTATTTAATTGTTGCTGTAATGTGTGATAGGACTTGATGTGTTATTTCATAGTACCTACAAAATTCCATTCAGTATGTACAGGATACAGGTAAGAAGATGAGATATTATGTTGTTCCTTATCTTTTTGTTGTTTTTATGTTTAAAATATTGTAACAATTGTATTTTAAAAATACGTAATATGTCCTCCTCATCTTATTACGTGTAATATCTACATTCATTGTTTAATGAACTTTATGTATTTATGAAATTAATTCGTGAATTAAATAAAGTAAAATAAAAATAAATAAAAAATATTTATTTATTCACTTACGCCCAACCACGAAAACAATGTACAGACGTCTATTAAATAAAAAAATAAATTACAAATATTAAAAATGGCAATTTGAGAGTAAAATTACCAAATATAAAAATTTAAAATATCTTTAGATATCTATTACAATCTAATAAAATTACATCTCAGTTTTGTTTTACATATATTATTATGTAAAGTCAATGGTAACTAATACGAGTATAATAATCCATAAACCAAGTAAATCAATTGGTCACCTACTTAAATGAAAATTTATCGCATTATAATGCCTTTGTAAGCACCTAATTATTAATTATATTACTTTTCTTGTAGAAAGAATAAAAATTATACAATAAATATAACCGAAATATATTATGTAGTGCTTAGCTCTTTTTTTCATTCAATCCCAACTATTCGAATTTCAACATTATTAAAAATATTTTTTACATACCCTTTACCAGGTAACTTAAAATATGAGGTAGGAACTAAATATTAAGTTTAAAAATAGTTCACAAAAGTATAAATTTCGCATTTAAAATGACAGTTTTGTTCTATCAACTATAGGATGTAATAGATCTTAATCTTCGAGATTTTCCCGGGAATCCCCTGGCATAGGGAGGATTTGCATTGGTCGTCACATAGTATACGCCTCGTGCTCTTAAAACAAAAATATTATATAAATATTACTGGCACCATCTCATCATTGCACAATAATTCTTCTTCGCATTTCTCTTCGCAATCTTAATGTAAACGTGAAAATTGTGGGTATGATAGGGGGGATGAATGAATTATTTTCATTACTTCACTATGGTGTGGCGTTGAGTTCTTTGACACAGCAGGGTAGGTAGTGGGAACCTAGTGTTGAGGCACTTCCCCACTTTCAACCGAATTTCGAGGCATTGCGTGTTGAGTGGCGGAACTCAACGCCGCGCTTTGCCTTGACACCAGAGCGAAGAAATGGAAATATAAATTTAAATAAATATTTCATTTCCTCGAGTGGGGATCGAACCTATAACCACTTGCGCTTACAGCGTTTACACTTTGTGCTCCTGCTCCATGACTATTGAGAGTTCTGTCACTCAATCTGCATTTCTTAAAATTCGTGTGGAAAACAGAGCACAGAGAGTCATGACACTCGGTCTACTCTGCTTATTTCTCCACGTACAAGAAACCTCGCAAATCGTTGATATATATGCATTTTTTTTAGTTCCTGGCTTCATCATAGAGCTACTCTATAGAATTTTCGTTTTGGACAATGTAATAACTTGTAGTATTTAAACTTGAATTTTAGTAAAGTCACTTACTTGTGTGTTACATGTTCACCCATTAGGACATATTCAGTGTCCTTTGGTTCGCACCAACCGATTAAGTAAGAGAATAAATTTGGACACGGACCAGCCCAGAAACCAACTTTACTGTTAATGGACTCTATAAAGTATGGTGTGACTTTCGTGTGGTCACAGGATAGAGTCTCTGAAAGGTAAAAATTGTTTTAAAAAAATTAATATATATTTAGACATTAAATTATTACATCTAAATATATATTAACATTATACATGTAGAAATATAAGAAATTACAAAAAAAAACTAAGAAATGTATCTAAAAACTTAAGCTAATCAAGTTATCAGCGCCATCTTTGGGATACAAGGCATATTAGAAAATGAGCGACATCTAGTGTATTTTGACATTATTACTTCGAACAGCCTCACTCAAGCAATTGAAATTGTATAATCATAGATGTCACTTATTCCAAAATATATAAAATTTATAGATAGATAAACTTTATAGATAGGAAACGTACGGAAAATAGTGTCATGTGCACATCCAGGCTGGCTTGAACCACCATTGACGTAGAAGTCCGCGTGTCCATTCGGCCCCCATTGTCCAAGTATACCGGCTCCGGTGTGAACAATATCAACAAAATGTGCATCAGTATAATCCAAATCTCGAGATCTGTTGTTACCCATATAGAAAAATATTGTTGGATCAAGACCTAAATTAAAAATCAGGAGTTAATATTATTTTCTTTTTAAATATTGACAATAATATGACTAGAATTGTTTACCCACTGTATGACTGATTCCTATATAAGTGGAATATGTAAATTAAAAGCAAAAAACATTTTTTAGAAAAAGCTCTAAAAAGGAGAAAATAAAAAAATATTTTTATTTTGTAGATATAATAATGTGAGACATACGTGACTTAATATCAAGTCCTCTTTGCAACCTACCACGATTGCGTCTATATATTTATAAAGGCTGTTAAAATCACGCATAAAATAATAAAATTTTATTAGTTATAATACCTGTTATTCTTCCTAGTTTCCCTTCTGCTAAATGATTAGCCACTAAACCAAGAATATGTGCACCGACGCTATAGCCAATAGTGTGTATTTTCTCTGGTGGAACTGGTTTTATTGGGTGGTACTGAATGTACTCCACTAGCTGCGTTATGCACATGCTTGCAAAGCGGGGAGCCCATTCTATCTAAGAGTAAATTTGATGTTAAAATAAACATAACAAAATAAAATGAAATTTTATTGAGGCAAGTCGTAGCGCAAGGGCAGAAGCCTGCGACAGGTTGTGGGTTCTATGGGAGGAAATGAAATATTTAATATTTTTCGCTTTGGTAACGAGTTCCGCCACTCATAGTGAGGAAAACGGGGAATGGAAGTGTTAATAGGGGAGGAGTGTCTGAACACCTAGGTTTTCTCTGCCTACTCTGGTATGTGCGTGAATCTATAAAAAAAGAAGAAACTATAATCAAACTCAAGAAACCAAAGTTCTTTAGTAAAATTATAATTCGTCAGTATTTACCTTGACGTTTTAATTTTGTTTTTTATTAACAAAACCAAAATTATATAATAATTTAATATAATTTGACCAAAATTATATGTCGTATTGTATACGAAGGTTCGGCGTGTTTCGACATCTAACCCTCACTTATTAGCACTTCTAATTTAGTGCCTACCGCAAAATTTTACCACAACAACAACCGACTGCCTAATGTCTTAAATCTTAATATACGTATTTAATTACTATAAACATTATATCCTAACGACTGTAAAATTTTATATTTAATAAAAAAAATTACCTATTAATAAATTTAATTATACATGATTCAATAATTTGGTAAAACTTTCCTCTTCACTTTGTTTGCAACAATATATAAATATAGAAATTACTATCATTTCTCATTACAAAATAAACAAATGTGGTGCCTTGAAATATAGTACCTACTATAGCCACATTCTTATACATACATCAACATTAAATTAAATAAAAATTTTTGTAGATCTTTGAACTTTTAAAACATGTCGATCTAAAATTGCAAATGAAACTGGTTTATTCATTAGTAATAACCTGACTGAGGCAAGGTTCCTTCACAAGTGTTCCATAATCCACTATAATAATATTATAGTTCCCCCTTTTAAAGTAGGCTTCTCTCATGTCAGTACTAGGAGATAGGTTCCTTCCTCCTCCAAATCCATGGACCACTATTTTCGTAGCGTGCTTAGGATTGTACCGGGAGAATGTAAGCGAGTTATTGTCAAGTGTATTTATCAACTCTCCTTTCTCTTGTGTCGATCTGAGGACAAAAAATTATAAACGACCTTGACTCAATTTTTAACTGTTTTATTTTTACATTTAATTTTTATTATTACGAAACTGTTAAAATCTGTAGACTACACATAAGAACGAGAGAGTACAAATGAGATAAAAAATACAATTTTATAAAGTAAAAGAAAAAAAAATAAGTAATTTAAATAGCTTTGCGCTATACGCATATGAGCAAGTAGGTTTAAAAGAACAAATGTGAACATCACTATACATAATAATTAACTTATTACTTAACTTTTAATATATTTATTTCAAAAAACTAAAATTACTGGTGAACAGTGTGTTTCAAGGTTCCCTCTGCCTACCCTGCAGTGTGCGGGATACACTGTTAAGCTGATTATTTTAAGTAAAAAAAATACAGTCCAATTGATAACCTCCTTCTTTTTGAAGTCGGTTAAAAATTACAACTAATATACCATTTTATATCAATGTACCAAATAAACAAACCTTGTATATAAAAAATATTGCATGTTTGGATGTGGACACCGAAACGGCGGCGGGATACATGATCCTGTTTTAAAAAGATCTCTCACAGACTGAGGTTTCTTTTCACGTTCGTCTTTTACCGAGTTCTGTTCTTGAGATTGAAGCACTGGAAAAATTATGTGTGTCAAAAGATTACATTAATGCTATTGTCATATATATGTATGAGATTATGCAATCTTCGTAAGAATGTGTTATTACAAAATTATTAGCTCATATACGACGGTTGACGGAAATGTGAGCAAGGAGGTAGCTGTTTTTTTAAACGTGTTTCTTTGTTGCAAATGTTGAGCGTTTACTTGAAATACCTGCATAATAAATTGTAGACTCTTTTTGTGGAACTGATCTTTTATTATTTTTAAATTCTTAAATAACTGTTACTTATAGTTTTTAGTGTTATTTATATTTTTTTAGTTCTTTTACCATATAACAGGGAAGGCGAAGGGAACCTAGTTTTCCATTCAATTTCGAAACATTGCTTGTAGAATGGTGGAATTCAAAAGCTTTGTCTTGCCATTGTAGAATATTAAAAATAAGGTTGCGGCTATAGCGTTTACAGTCAGTCTATCTATCCAGTGTTAAATTAATTTCAACAATTATTCATGTACAACCTTCGTAAAATTATCTTTACTAGCACGAAGGTCAACTCATTTTTATAGTTTGAAGCATGCAAACTCATTCACTATTATTATGCAAAACAAAAATATAACTTACATATTAAAAAAATATTATATTATAACATTTTATAACGAGACATGTTTTACCATATAAAAATTATAACATGTTATTGAAGTATGTTACAAAACCTCCGTGTTTCTTAACATTGATCGGCAAGGTCTTTAGGTAAACATAAAGTCTACACTAATTATATTCCAAAACGTTTATAGTCATTAATATAAATACGTTAATATTATATAGATTAAAATCAACTTCACGCTGTATCACGCACACAGCAGGGTAGGCAAAGGAAACGTGTTAAGACGCTCCGTTCCCTACTTTCCACTGAGTTTTTCGAGGCTTTGCGTGTTGAGTGGCTGAACTCAAGGGCAGGTTTTTGCTTTGACGCCAGAGAGAAGAAATAAAAATTATACGAAATAATAATTCATTCCCTCGAGTGGAAATCGAACTCACAATCGTCATGTTGACAATCAAACACTTGTGCTCCTAAGCCATAATGGCCTCATTCGGTATATATATATATGACCGATTGTAAGAATTCAAATTGATAAAAACATGTTGATTGTAGGTACTTAATTTCTTAAAGAATTCTTGTATCCGTTCGACTAAAATGGTTTCAAAATTTTATACCAGTTTCACGAAATAAGTTGATAATTTTTAAATAAATGAATTTATTCTAAATATGTAAATGTACAACATATATTTTATTATAGTACCTTTACTTACTAAATATTAAAACTATAACAATAAAACGTTAGTTTCACTTAATTTGGTACCTACATGATTATACAGCATAACATGTTCACATATAATTTTCCTTGTTTTTATTTAGGCTTCGTCGAAATTGTATCTGTAATTTCTATAAAATCGGTATTTTCGGAATAAACTTAAAACCTTCGCAAAGTAATAATTATTCACTATCAAAACATCAAAAGGTCCGAAGCTATATTTTAATAAAATATTTAAGTTGTGTGTTGAAAATTAATTATATCGTTAAGGCATATTTGCATACTGTAATTATATTTAAAATTTAATATTTTACCTAGCTACCGTCTGTTATTACACAATATAAGTAGTCAGTAGTTCTAAATTCTAAAAGTAAACAATTCATACTTGTAGGCGTAAATAAAAACAAAAAAAAATATTACAATGAAGAGAACTGTGATATGAGAAGTTTATGCAATCGGGTTTCCCACAAGTGTCCAACATAGTGTGATCTTTCTGGAAATGTATTATGTACCGTATAAGGAGTCAAGTATTACTGGATAGCGCAGTGATTATAATCGAAGTGAGACAGGTCACGACACTTTCACTTTTAAACTGATTTGCTTTTTAAATTATCGAATATAAACTAATTTTAAATAAAACGTTAAAAATTATATGAAGCCAGTCGGGGGGTAAGTGTGTGAATGTAAACGCGACTGGTCGTGGATACGATTCCAACTCGAGGAAATGAAATAATTAAATTTATATTTTCATTTCTCCACTCTGGTGTCGAGGCAAAGTGCGGCGCTGAGTTCTGCAACTCGCAATGCCTCTATCAATGATTCAGTTTAAAATGGGGAGCAGAGTATCTTAATACTAGGTTCTAAATGCATACTTTGCTGTGTGCGGGATACGGCGTTAAATAGATTTTTTTAAAATGTAGTAGAACCAAAATTAAAATTAAGTTCTTCAATCGAATGACAATTGTATTATATTATATCATATTTGTTTATGTTAAACGCTAATCATTTTAATAGCCTATCTAGTTTTAATAATGATTACTTCTCATTGTTTTACATTTTTTGTATTGTTTACGTAAACAGGAACAAAAGACATCAACGAGCACCAAGACGAAACGAGCAACTTATATTTTTGTCATTGACATTGAGCTATTATAACAATTCATGTGAGTTATATCTATTAATAGCAAAAAATATATTCTAAAGTGAATAAAACAAAGTGAAGGAGACTCCAATATAAGTGATACTAATACAAGTAAATTTATGCATACGTTTTTATTTAGTGTTCTTACATAATCTGTTCGAATACACCAAAAACGAAGTTTTAAATAAATACTTTATAGAGTTTCATCATCTAGAAGAGGTAGCACTCGATTTAAGTAATAATTAATTTAATATTATCTGTATTTTTGAAGTTTATTGACTTCATTATATCAATTTTTGCAAAATAATTTTCAAGAAATTGTGTATTAAGTGGCCGCCGCTGTCACATCTCGCTTTGTTTTATTACCAAAGCGATAATCGAATCACTAACCATTGTGTTTATATTCATATGCTGAGCCGATATGCTACTACGGCCTCTTCTATCATAAACAATACTCCTTCTACCACTAAAAACTATATTCCTAATACAACAACATAATTGGTTTACATTTTTTTATTTTTAGCATAATAGATACCAGCTATGGTTGTTATTTATTTCATTTAAATTATAGCTCTCGTAATATATACAAACATCGTATGATATGTTATAGATTGCTTAACATATTGATAATACATGTCTCAAGATCAACTTATTGCTCAACAATTTTCAAGGCAACTTATAGTTTTATTTTCATTTATAAAAGCAATATCACGTAATATCAGCCTATAACAATAGTAAAAACTGTGTAAAAAACATAATATATTAGTGTAAAAAATGCAATAACCTATTGTACAAAGCTAACACGTCATAAATAATTATTAAAGATGATTATATATAGATAATGATTATTTTTTGTAAAATTTTTTAGCTATGTTCAATCATTACTACATCGGATGACCTCTAGCACTAGTATGTAGAGGTTACGCGTCCTTACTCGTAACTACTGTATAGCCAACTATACTTACCGCTTAGAAAAAATATTCTTTCAATAAAATTAGAGTTAAAAAAATGTTATTTATTCTTTATTAAAAATAGTATAAATATATGTTTTTAGCAATTGCTAAATTTTAATTTAATAATTTAATTTTAACTTAAAATAATTTTTATTTAACAATATAAATATTTATTTTTATTATAAAAAAATATATTTATGAGAACATTTTAAATCAGTTTCGTTAATAATATAAAAAAATAAACTTGAAATATAAAATAATATATTAACTTGTATGTGAGAGCAATGATTATGCAACGAATGTTGGCCGACTCACTTTTGTAACGTAACCCACTCGGAAGTAGGCGCATTGTGTGCAATGCGTCTCTACGCGCTATAATACGCTTCATTTATTTCAATATATCACTTCATTGATGGAGTTAAACTTACATATTTTAATTATATAGATTTATAAAATTTAATATATATTTGTCAATCGTAATAGAAAATAACTTAATAAATAGTTTTTTTTAAATATATATAATATTATTTAATATCTTATTATTTAAAAAGTAAATACATTTTTAAGTTTTTCCAAATTAAAAGCCAAAATGATTAATTCATACGAAACCAGGTCAGTGTTTATATTTTACATATAAAACATAAAATGAATTTCCTTTCAAAAATAAATGTCTAAAATAACGAAACATAATTACGAATATTTAGGTAGTATAATTTTAAAACATTATAATTATGGTAATTAGTGGAGTTGCTTACCAGACACTTGCAATGCTGAAATTCCAATAATTAACAACCACTGTTTGTGTGCCACCATTATTATTATATTATATATAAATAGTAAATAATAAAAAAAATATCACATAAAATCACCAAAGTAACATAGTGAATTAAAATTATTGTTTTATTAAAAAAATATTGAATAAGTATGCACGTGAGGTTTATATTTCAAGGAACCCTAATACGTCTGGCACGTACGTTCTTAGTTTCGTTACTGACAGCGAAAGTGAGTGTACAAACCTTGCCGTATGGTTCCTCTTGCGAAAACAAAGACATAAATTTGCTTTTAAATTATCAGTATGTTAATATAATTATAATTTACTATCATAAATTTAAGGTATGGAGATTTTTTATTATTATTATTAAATAATTATGGGCCATGTAAGAGCAATAACACTGCGTCTGTCTGTAAACGCAATGGGGATGATATCCTCATATGAGGGATTGATAAACTTATTTCAATTTTCTCGTTTTGGTAAGAGGAAACGTGGCGTTGGGTTCCGTTTCTTAAAAAGCTGCGTCTCGAGTTCGCACGAAAAGTATTTACTATGTAAAACTATATTAACACAAACTAGTCGTTTACCCTTTTATATGGGGAAAACTATACAACTAAAAAATGTATAATTTATGCTTTTTTTATTTCCATACATAAAATTATTAATAAATATTTTGTAACTGTCGTCTATTATACATTTAATAGTTAGCTTATTTATCACACTATTAAAATTTACACTATAGAATAAAATTAGCTTCACGCTGTATCCCGTTAACAGCAGGGTAGGCACAAGCAACCTGACGCCGAACCCGAACGGCAAATTTCGGTCCTTTGCGGGTATGCCTCGCATGGCTATGGTTTGCCTCGACATCAGAGCGAAGAAATAGAAATATAAATTTAATTAAATATTTCCTCGAGTGGGGATCGAACCCATACTTTAGTTATATACCCTATACCACACTTTAGGTATTATCATAATATTGAAAGTGGAAGGTATCAAATGGTATTTCATGTAAATAATATGTAAGAGTATACCCTTATTTCCTCAATAAAGTACTCCTACCGTTGAATATTCAGAAAGCTAATGCACAAGACATGTCGTGAAATTGATACTGAAGCAACTACAAATACAAACAGTTTTTTTTCCCCTGTTTATGTAGATTTTACTCAATTTTTTGTGACAAATAATATTCTATTACGAATTCTAAAACATTTATTAAGTAACATTCTATTAAGAATTCTAACATTCGTTGTTGATATGATATAGATACACGGATGTCCAGTGTTATTGTTTATTTTTTTAACTTCATACTCTGTCCCACAAATAGAACATAGTATTAAGATACTCCATTCTTCTCTTTTCGTCCAAAAGTCACATTTTGTCTATGAGAGTGGGAAAATGGAAAAGATTTATAGCCCCGACTGAGGTTGAACCCACACCCATCGCGTTTGAGACCGACGCTTTCCTATTCTATTATGATTGTCTCAAATTACATATTTATAAGTAAAAATATACTGGAAATTATAAAATTTTACATAATGAATATTTAAAAGTATTTTCTACATACCATGACCTTTTTTGATATATAGCTAAATATAAAAATTAGACATATGTCGAGATCGTTGCAACATTTGCGCCATACTATAAATACAGGTTATTAATAAATATGTCAAAGTCGCGATTTTGCAATACAGAACGAGGATGACTATAAGGATATTGACAAAGCTGTAGAGTGCAAGCGACTGTCCGCCGTCTGCATCCGCCATGAAATGTGGTGTACCGGCCCCGGCTGGTTACCTAATAATGGAGCCGTGTTCCTCGACTCGCACAACGTAAAAACCAGCTAACAATTCTTAATTAAACTTGATGTCGTAATACCTATTTGGCGCCAAAATGTTATTAAATATGTCTATAATTTATAGATTAAATGTGAGACTAACATTATGTATATCCTTTTAGATTTTTTAAAAATATATTTTGAAATTATAAAATTATGGTCTCTTATGGTTGTGCAGTTCGTTTATAAAAGTTTTTGGTTTCTGCTTAGCATTTTTTGTTATTAATACACATAAGTAATGAAGGTTAACGTGTTTCTATATGAAATGCGGAAGATAATTAATAAAAACGTTAAAAAAACCTCCTTACTTGTTTTTTTTTATTTAACCCAGTAACAAGAGAGTTGGGTCTGCTACACCCGTCACGTTTTATTTTGCTTATAGTTTTTTTTAGGTTCATGCTATATCGCGTACACAATAGGGTAGGCAGAGGGAACCTAGTGTCTTGACACTGCGTTCCCCACTTTCGTATTCTAATTGTTCGTGTTTTTTAGGTGTTTAGTAAAAAATAGATCGATCTATATGATTTATTTAATTGTACTGAGCCATTTTGAATCTTGCGTATCTTGGTCCTCGAGCATAGGGTGATTTAGAATTTGTATTAAAGAAATAAATACCTGAAGCACTGAAAACCAATTACATATTTAAAACATTTGTTCTTTTCAACAAAAAATAAATCTGAATGAAAATGAATGTAATGCTAGAAGCATTACCTTCATTTTCATTCAGATTTATTAAGATTCATTTCAGATTTACTAAGCAGAGTTTGAAAGCATATATTAATAATTGATCAAAATAAAATCCAAAAACTTACAACGTTATGGTTTGTTGGTTTGAATAGATTAATGCTAATTTTCATATTATCATAATATATAAAAAAAACAAATTTCAAATGCTTCAGAACTCCGCCTTATCTTTTAAAATAGCAAAGTTGAGTTACGTATTCTTTTATAAGGTAAAAGTAAATAAATGTTAGGCTTTTTTACCTCTGGGAAACATATTCGCCGAATATAATTTCTTCGTTAGACTGTATGAACTCGCACCAACCAATCATGTACGTGAACCACGAGTAGCATTTCGTCGCGTAGAAGCCTTTATTTGTTATAATTGATTCGGCGAAGTATGATGGTGCCCGAGCATGGTTACATCCAGATGTTGCTGAAAAATAGAGTGTCCAGTAGAATTGAGATATTATATGATTTTAAATGATCTCTTGGTGAACTTGGATGAATTTATTATATATAAAGTTTGTTTATAATATAAAGAGAAGATGAGATAAGAAGTAAAAAAGAAACAAAAATAAACTCGTTTCACGTTAATGAATCAATTTATCACATACTTTGATTGTGAGACGGCCTACATCCAGGTTGGTGCATTCCTCCATTTGCATAGAAGTCGACATGCCCACATTGTTCTAATTTTCCTTTTTCTAAAACATTAGTATGTAACACATCCACAAAAAGTGCATCATCCGCATCCACTTTATTATTTTTATCCTTCGTTGCAAACATCGGTAAGGCAGGGTCTAAGGCTAAATTACATTAAAATTAATTTATTTAAATTTAATAAATAACAGTCCGTATTTTGAAAAATATTATGTTATTTTTTTCAAAATAATTTTTGAGCCTTTAATTAATTCTTATAATTTTTAAACGTTTATATAATAATAATCGTTAATTATTAGTAGGTACGTCAACCTCATTTACCTGTAATTCTTTCCAGTTTACCTACTTTTAAATAGTTTTGAATGTAACCAGATGCATGTGCGCCGAGACTAAAACCTATGACATGAAAGTATGACAGCTGCCACTCGTGCTCCTTTACTAGCTGGTCTATTAACTGCGCAGTGCACATGCCGACCAGCTCGGTGTTAGTGGCTGCTTGGACATAACATGGCTCTAATGCCACTTTATTATAATCCACGCTTATAATGTTATAATCACAACATTCCAAATATGCTAAAATAAAATAAATGTTAAAATGTGTAGTATTAGGCACGAACGTATCATGGTAGGATTCGTCTTTATGGCGTTTAATGTAAATAAAAATAGACGAAAAATTAAAATTATTTAGCGCAAATAATATCTTCTTAAACTTTTAAAGAATATAAAAAATAAATAGCTGAATAAAAGCATAATTTATGTTAAATACCTGGTCTTATTTCAACATTAGGAGAAAAATCTCTATGGCCAGTGTATCCATGCAGTAATATTTTAACAGAAGCGTTTCTGACCCAAGGCGCTGAGGTAATACTATTGACATCTGATGTTTTCAACTCGTGTGGGTTATTTTTATTCTCTCTAATATGACAATGAAAATCGACAATTGTGTTAAATTTATATAAAACAAATAAACGTTAGTATTAAATGATTCCTATAATAGTTTTTTAAATATTTTCTTACCTGGTGTATAACCAAAATGAAATATTAAGATTTGGACATTCTAAAGGTGGTGTAACACAATCATCCGTCATCGAGCCAAAAGATATTTGATCTGAAAATTTGTCGATAATTCATGTATATATAAAACTGTGATTGACTAACTGACTGTCTAACTAAATGTGCATTGGCACAAACCTACAAACCTAAAATATTCTAAATAGGTATTTTATACTAAGAAGGGATTTTTGCAAAATCGATCCCTGAAGTAGTAAAATATAGAGTTGAAAGTTTGTATTATATATCATTTCAAAAAAAAGGAACGTATAGGAATTTTAAGTTATAGTTTATAAATATAAAATAGTTCATGGAAAATCGAAAAGCACTCACAAAGCAGCAGGCGACATAGCATCTATTTAAAAACTTCTTGTAAGAACTAAATAAAATTTACTTCTATAATATGTAGACGTGTACATATACTTTTTTATATTATTTAGTAAGTATCCAATGAGATGTAAAAAATAAAAATATATATTTTTACAATGAATCATTTTGCTTAAGCAACATTAAAAAACACCTTGACGATAACGTACGACAATAAATGATAAGATATACTAAGAAAACATAATATTTATATTTATAAAAAAAATATTCAAATACTATGAAGGTGATACACAAATTAGCCCAGTGGATAAGAGAGGAGGAGTAGTCAAGTGCGAGTCGCATTTTTTCGTTTTCGAGTTGGCATTACATATCTCGACTTAGTCTTTTTTATTTAATTTGAAGCACCCAGTATTTACTATGAAGGGTTTCAGGATTATCAAATTATTAAGGGTCAATAATTGTATTTCATATATAAATGTTAATATATATGAGTCTATCATAAGCTTATAAGATATATAAATATTAGTTTTTTATATATGAAAGGAATTTATTTTAAGTTTTTCATAAGAATACATATTGTTGGGATAACTAGAACGAGTAATTAGTATAAACCGAATAAGTACAACGCCACAAATTATAATTATTTACAATTAACTGAAAATAAGCAAATAAATTACATAAATATTTTACGTATCAATAGTAAAATAACTGATTTGCATTCCGGTAAAGCAATATAATGAAATTAGGTAGTTGTTTCTTTTTTTTTGTAAATAAAAAATGCCGGTATTGCTAATAGTATGAGAAAAGAATAGAATACGCCTTACTTAATTTGTTCGTAATGGATTTATAATTGTGTCATATGGTCAATATTAACTACGATTAACTTCAAACAATTAAATTATATAATTCACATTAATTATACGCAATTAATACACACGACAAAAAACTTTTCCATCTGAGAGATGAATCTACTGGACTTGGCATGTAAATATAGAAAATGTTAAAAGAGAATTTCAAAAAATCCTACGCGAACGGAAACAATTTTCTATTTTATATAAATATGATTCTGAATTCTATACTGAATTCTGGCTATATATATTAAAATCTCAGGAGATTTTGTTGACAGCTTATTAAAAACTATAAAACTGACTATTCAATTCTTGAAAAATACTTACAGATGCATATGAAGATTAATAATTGTAATAACATGGTCGTTGTTTTATATAAAAAAAAATATTTTCACTCACTGTAAATTTAAAAATATTAAAAATATAAATTTATAGAATTCTAAAAAAATACCGCTAGCATCAATGTCATTATCATTAATGCCTATATATTATCATTGAGTCTCTACGTTTAAGGTGAGCCTATAATAAAAATGTAACTGTACATTAAGTAGGTTGTCTTTTGACGAATAATACTAAGATTTTTGCTTCGTCACTTTTTAAAAATTCTACACTAGTATTGATAACTGACACAATTTTGTAATAACTCAAATAGGGTTGTACAACATACTGCGTGCATTTCATTAGCGCGCACTTAAAATTGAACAGAAAAACGTTTAGCTATTTTCTTTTTGTGTTTCTGTTTGATTACTAGTATAATTTATTTATTTATAATTTATTTATAATTTATTTTTTTGTTATGTTTATATTTCACGAATACATTTATTTTCCAGCTTCACGCATTGTATTCCTTCCGGCATGTAGAGGGAGCCTAGTGTTAAGACTCTTCGCTCCCTACTTTCCGCCGAATTATAGAGGCATTGCATGTTGAGTGGCGGAACTCGACGGCGCGCTTCGCCTCGACACCAGAGCGACACCAGATATTAAATATTTCATTTCCTCCAGTGGGATGCGAACCCACGTTTACGTTCACACGTTTGTACCCCTACGTCAGGACTGGCGTTAATATATTATATTTACAATTTCTGTAAAAATTTTGTAATAAAAAATATAAATAATCTATATGGAGTATCCTAACACTAGGTTTCCTCTGCCTACGTATGCATGCTGCATATACGGGATGCGGGGTAAAGTTTAAAAAAATAATATAATATGTCAGCATTTAACTGCTGTACCATTAAATTCTGTCGTAAATGTATCTATTAAAAATGTCTATGTGTAAATGTGTCTATTAAAAAAAGTGTAGTAAATGTGTTATTCTCATGTATAGACTACGAGTTACATCATTGTAAAGTTTCATCTAAATTCGTTCAGTAATTTTTGTGTTTACAAACGTACACATTTATAACTTATACGTAAAGCAAAATGTATATTTTACACTCCATTGCTTTTATTGTTCCAAAATATGTAAATAATGTCACAGAACAAGGTTTTGTCTCCTTATCGCTGTAATGTACCATTTGACTCGGATATGTTCTTTTTAATAGGCCCTTTTAAAGCCCTATTTGATAATGAAATTAGTACAAATACGAAATTAACTAAAATGTTCACAATTGTATTTCTACTATAGTATTTGTATAATAAATACGTGATAATAAAAAAGAATATTACTGAAATATTGATTACGACAAGTATAAACTAATCGAGATAATAAAATTGAAGTTCTATTTTATTTTTCATATTCTAACAATATAAATGTTAATATATAGATCTCAATATAAATGTGCTCTTGTGTGTTACTAGCTTTTCAAAAGGATAAGTATGATCTGGTATTTTAAATAATATAACAAAATAATTTAATTCATTTATTATTCATACAAATATAAAATCAGTCATTTTGTTTGTAAAAAGACGCATTTGGCACGTAGTTTTTTAATTAATAATATGGCTAATACAAAATTGCAATACAGTTAATGTTTTTTTAAAATATCTTGTAATATTTTGATAGAGGTCCAAAAATATATATATACAATAAATGTCTGTATTTTTTTATATCGTATATCCTTGCTATTCTTGACATTTCAGTAAATGTCACAATGCGTTAAACAAACTAATAGGATATCAGATTTACAGTAATTTCTAAGGCAATATCTACATAATATTACTACATCTATTTACAATGAGGTTCATGATAATATCTTTTTTAAATACATAATTACTTAACTTTTATCTCTTATTTTTCAACAAGATATGGCAAGAAAGAGAAAACTAACATAGAATCTTGATACAAGATCCCAACAATTTTGTACAAAATTAGTATATCCTAGAATATATTTACAACGTCTAAACGTACTCTTCGGACGGCTTCGGCGTTCCGTTTGGTAGTCTTAAAGAGGAAGACATGCGACCATTTACTGCAGAGTCGGGTAACTCCGCAATGTCTTTATAAACACCAATCATACTTTCAAAATTAGGACCCCAGTTTAGATAGTCACCCCAACTTAAAGTAGCTGGAGCTGGTGATCCATTTGCTTGTCTGTATAGCACTGACCCCACATGTGGAGCTAAATCATCGTCCGACGCGACCAAAGTACTTAAAGAACCACGAAAGGATGAGTCGAAACTTTCATATGGTGGTGGTAAGATTGGCTTCTTATTATTATTTCCATTATTTATATTTTGTCTTCTCACTTCTTCTGGTTTATCAGCGCTAATGCTATTGTTGTCATATTCTATTTCAGAGCATGTAAAGCTATCATTACCACTTTCATCATCTGAACCAGTTGAACTTCTGTTATCAACAGGAGGAGAATGATGTCTATGGGACATGTGATGACCAATGACACCAACACGTGGTGCTTCACTTGAGCTAGATACTGCATCAAGGGTAGAAACTAAGCTTGATGTTCGTTGTCTTGCATTCATTCTTTCGATTTCTTCTGCAGTTAAGCCCACTGCTCCAGATCCTACAGAGACTACTTTTGAAACTTGAGGTGTCGCGCTAGGGGTTTTTCTTCCCGCAGAAGAACTTTGACCACTAAGCTGTGACATTACGGGACTATTTAAACTGCGTTCACTATTACTATGTAAGGCGTCCTTACCGACACCTCCTGAACTTGAAGTTGTTGCTAATAAGGCACTTTGAAGTGGTTTTCCTGATATATCATGAAGAGTTAGTATTCTTGGTTGCTGACTTAATTCACTGCTGGGTGACAATCTTGCTAGAGGTGTAGTTTGATGTTGTCTTGACTGTGGAGGTTGCTGTGAGGATTGTGTGATTACTCTAGGTGGATATCCACTCGGATGATGAGGGGAATGTCTATGTTGTGGAGTTTGATGCTTATGATGATATCCTGCCATTGGAGGTGGAGTAGCCTTATATTTTCTAATTCCACTAGCTTCTCGAAATCCTTTATAATGGTAAACAATATCAATATCAGAAGGAGCTATAGAGCTTGCATTTTCAAGGTCATAGTGTTCAGGTATTTCAGAATTCATATCTATACCATTCGGATGATCATGTGGATGGTGTGACGTATTTATAGATGGTGGAGGTTGAGAATGATGGTCTTCTCTAAGCGCTGGACTTTTACCGACGACTTCTCGTTCTATAATATCTGGTCTTTGAGGTCTTGGTGCGTCTAAGTTCATTATTTCCCGATCTTTATATTTTTTTGACAATAACTCAGGACCGACAATATGCCCAACGTTTTCAGAAATATAACTATTAAGACTTGTCTCGTTGTTATGTACATTTCTGCTCATTATACTGTCATTTGTTCCAGCTATCAAATTAGGTGCATTAAGCATAGCAGCACCACCATTTTGTTTAGTCTGCACTACGTTTGTTTTTCCAACGGGAGTGTTAAGTTGGTCTTTATTTTTTTTACGAACTCGATAAACTATATATGATACTACAATTGCACAAATTACAATTACAAAGAACGTAGCGACAGCCGTAATACCTATTGATAGTGGGCTAGAACTTTTCGTTGATCCAGCACCAAGTGCACTGTGACACCCAGTAAAAATTTTGCCTGATTTAATAACGTCTTTAAATATACTGCCATTTCCTATAAATGGTTGAACCTCGTTGTTTATACTAAAGTTGGCTAGACATCCCTCAAACTTATTATAATTTGATATTAATTCAGTTTTTATGCCTCCTAAGGAAATAGTAGTCAAATAAGGATCCAAAAAATCATGAACACCTGCTGCGTCTAACTCTTCACCAACATTTTTTCCATCAACAATTAATCGAATACTTCGGCCATGTCCTAATAATGTTATATTATGCCAATTTCCATCTGCAATATCTTCCTGTTCTATTTGACTCATGTTCACAATAGTGTTTTGCTTAGAAGTATAACTAATTTTACCGTTTAATAGTTCGACTAAAGTATAATATTTATCGGTGCCAGCATAAAAAAGGACTCCATCCTTTTTAAGCGTTCTAAAGGAAAAAGATAAAAGTTTTGTTGGATTAGACACTTTAACATTTAACTTTACTTTAGTTGATTTTCTTTCCCATAATGTGCTTCCAACATAAAATGAATCTAGTAATTGCATTCTTCGATGTTTTTCTGATATTATGTAAGTTATATATCCATTTTCACCAACTGAAATGCTCTGAAGAGAAATTTGACAGTCAGGCGAAGTTAAGCCGTTGTGACACTTACAATAATGAGTTTTCCAAGAATCAAAGCATTCGCCAAGGCCACAGATGTCTTCTTTGTAACAAGGTCCATTTTCTTTTCGTTCACAATTAGGTACGACTCCATGAGCGTTTAGGGGATTGGTTAAGTTTAAGACTCGGCCGTTTATTGTAATGCTATGCATACATCCAACGAAATCGTCAGAATGGATTTGCCCTGGACGTTCTAATACAGGATCAGATTTGTGAAGCCCACCAATTAACAGTGGCTCGTTGTTGAAGTTTAAAGTTCTGAAAAAAAAAAATATATATTATACTTTAATTTTGAGTAATTATATTTTTTTATGTTATTATGTAGAAATATTTGAATAAAAATGAAAAAACTTTTAATTCATTTTAAAACTAAATATTTTCACTGTGTTTAGTTACGTATATTATTATAAAGCTCTTTATATCTCTATTATAGTTGTGCATTCTATCATCTAAGCCACCATATAAATAATAATGTAAAATAATGTATTACATGTATAAATTTACTCAGACTACTCGATAGAATGAAAAGGAAAAGGAGATCAATAGTATATATTTACACTAATTATACATACCCTGCTTGTCCCGTATCGTCTCCGTAGCACACGTCGTCACCTGGTTCGCATTCACTACATACATCTCCATGGTTAGTACAAGAGGCCATACTGAGGGATATAACCCGGCCGTTTCTTGTAGCTGTTAGCTTGTGCCAATTACCATCAGCAAGATTTTTGGCATTATTTATTAAAGCTACTGATGTAATAGAAGTTCTAGCGCCACCAAATGAGAAAACTGGTTTTCCTCCAATTAATTCAATTGCAATAAAATCAGATCGGCCACCAGTTTGGGCACCATAGTTATAAAGTAACAGAGCGTCTGATTTTGTAGTTGCAAATATAATTGTTATATCATTTGTAGATGCGTCTAATGCTGGAAATTGCATGTAAGAAAGCTCATTGAAACCAAATGTAGAACTTTCACAATGTGTGCCATAACGACCATTTGTACAACTGCATCGATATCCGGGCTTAAGGCTTATACATATTCCGCCATGCATACAAGGATTCGGTCTACAAGAATCTACAAGTGCTTCACAGTGACTACCACGATATCCAGGTCGACATAAACAAAAGAATGCATTTCTATCGGAGCTTTCTTTACAGGAACCACCATTTTTACACGGATTGCTACTACAAACATCATCTCGTTCCAGTTCACATGTTTTACCTTCACGTCTTGGCGGACAACTGCATACAAAGTCGTGGCTCTGCTTTCGACATTGTCCTCCAAATACGCAAGGATTCGGAGAGCAGGGATCTTGTCGTTTCTCACAATTTTCTCCCATAAATCTATCAGTGCAATGACATATATATTCATGACGTACAAGAGGTGAAGAAAGTATCAAGGTTGAACTTTCAGTATTTTTTATACCTTCAAACACTTTAATTGCATCACTACATATACCTTCATTCTGACATTGATGCACAGAACAAGGGTAAAAAGGAACAATAATTTGTGATTTTAAAACTTTCTGAACTTCTGATTTTTTTGATTTTAAATATGATTCAGTATTTTCTCTTTTCCAGATTACATTATTTTCTTTTATAGCAATAGTTACATCTATGCCTCCATCGACTTCATTAATGCTATATAAATAAATATTTTCTCTATTTTTTAAATCTACTTTAAGAATTTCAAGCAAAACTCTGTAAAAATGAGTCAAAAAATCAGATGATGTCATATTTACTAATTTCATAGTTACAGATTGTTCGACAGTATTATTATCAAAAGAAAAGTACTCAATACTAACGGATGAAATTACTTCTTTGTGTATACCGTCATTTCCAGATACTGAAAATGAAAATCCTTGCCCTGGTCTTACAGCGCTTGTATAGAGATCACATCCTTTTCTTATATTAAATATGGATAAAGTGCTATCTGACGTTGAGTCTTTTACAATTTGGCACTTGTAGTCACCAACTATATCTGGGTCATTAGGCTTAACATCAGCAATTTTTCCAGACGGTATTTTTTTATTAAAAGTATGAACAAGAACGTGAACAGATCTAGGGGTTGGTGAGTTGTCATTTCTATCTAATACATTAATCTGAATTGAGTAATTCGAGCGCATAACAGGTGTACCACTGTCTTCAATTTGTATAGTAACATCTAAATAAGGAGTGATTTCTCTATCAATTTTTTTAGTGGTTAATAAAATACCTGTGTGTTTATGAACTTTAACATAGCTTTGATGCTTACCACCAACAATACTGTATGAAAAAGGAGCACCGTTTGGTGGCAAATCTGGATCTGTAGCTGATAGGGTAGTAATGCTTGTGTTAGGAGGTTCATTTTCGTATACGGATCCATCGAAGTGAACTATATCAAATATTGGACCGTTATCATTTACGTCAGTTACTGTTATTGTAACAGTTGCAGTACCAGTTTGTGGAGGAATTCCTGTGTCGATAGCACCAATTATTAATGAATATACTGACAAAGTTTCACGATCTAAATGTCGAGCAACTTCGATTTCACCATTCTGAGGATCAATCTTAAAATCTTGATTAGGGTTTCCACCAATAATTGAAAAACTAAATTGATTGTTTTGTGGACGAACATCTTTATCAATAGCTGCTACTTGTATAACTTTATGACTGATGCCGGTCCCCTCTGAAACACTAGCTTCATAATAATGTCGTAAAAATTCAGGTGGATCATTACCATCTTGTATTGATATAATAACTTGAGCTTCGTCAGTGTCATTTCCATGTATACCACCGGAATTTTTTGCAAGCACCGTTAACACTACTCTATTCTGAGTTTCTCTGTCTAAATACCTTGCGACTCGTATCACTCCTGTTTGTGAGTTAATACTAAAACCTTTATCATTACTAGATCCAACAAAAAGATAATATATTACACCATCATCGCCCCTATCTTGGTCAGTAGCTTGAATGACACCAACTTTAGAACCAACTTCAGCAGATTCGGATACGTCAAAATGAAATACAGGTTGTATAAATTTTGGATAGTATTCATTTACCCCTGTTACATAAATAATTATTTCGGTTGTACTACGCATTATAGAGTTTGGATTCTCCGCCATGATTTCTAATGTATACATAGCCTTTTCTTCGTAATCAAATATTTCATTAGAAAATATTTCACCTGTATTTTCATCTATTTTAAACAACGATGACATATCGTTATTAATATGATATTTAATTACGGCATTCTTAGAAGAGTCGACATCGATTGCTTGAACCTTATATATAAAACTATTAATTGGTGCGTTTTCTTGTAAGTAAGCAATATATTTGCTTTGATTAAATTGCGGGGCGTTATCATTAATATCTGTCAAAATGATTGTTATAGTCGCTGTTACCTCTTTTGGTTTAAAGCCGAGGTCTCTAGCGGTGATATTTAATCGATACTCTTGAATTTCATCATAATCTAGTGGTCTTAATATGCTTATAGTGCCACTCACTGGATCTACTGTAAATTCTTTTCCTTCGTTCCCTGATGTTATTGTATACCGTACGATTCCATTTGGGCCTGCATCTGCATCATTGGCATTCAATGTAAGTATAGAAGAGCCAACCGGTTCATTTTCTGGGACAATTACTTGATAGCTTAGAGCTGTAAATTTCGGACTATAGATATTTTCTCCAGTTACAACAAATATAATTTTAGTTTCGTCCCACTGAGGTGGTACTCCACGATCAATAGCCTTTACTTTTAAGTCATAATATTGACCAGTATAATAAAATTGTTTGCTCACACTAATCCAACCATTCATCTCATCTATAGAAAAGTAGGATGTTCCATTTCCATCATACACAAAATAATTTATTTCAGCGTTGATTCCAAAATCTAAATTATCTTCAGCCTCTAATTTAATTATTTTTTCCCCAAGTGTTGCGTCATGTGGTACTGGGACTAACTTCTCATGACTCTGAAATTTAGGTTTATTGTTGTTTGCATCTACAACATTGATAGTGACTAAGCATTCTGATGACATAGGCGGCTTGCCATTATCTGTTGCAACAACTATAACTGAATATGTGTTCTCGGGAGAGGAATTAATCGACGTTCTTTTGTATGTCATCACAAATTTACTTAATATTTCTCCAGTGGCGGGATCTATAGTAAAGAGATCAGATGTTTGTAGCAACGAGTAAGAAATTATGGAGTTTGGTCCTTGTTTATCTTTATCTGTAGCTATAACTTGACCAACGAAGCTATTCTTTATTTGTAGTTCTGGAAAGTTAAAGCTATAATAGGAATATTCAAATTCGGGCGCATTATCATTTTGATCTTGTATAGTTATTGTTAAAGGTGTTTCGGAACGCCAAGCCCCATCGATTGCGGCCACCTTTAATATATATTCATCTTGAAGTTCTCTATCTAAGGATCGGGCAACTGTAATATTACCACTTATAGCATCTATGACAAACTTTTCACCAGGATTATCAACAAAGCTATATGTGGCATTAGCATTTGGACCAATATCTAAGTCGGAGCTGGTGACTCTTATAACAAAAGAGCCTATTTCTGCATTCTCAGTGACGTTAACACTAAACAAACGAGTAAATCTTGGTGGATTATCATTCTTATCGGAAACAGAGACAAGGACTGTTGATGTGCCAGTTAATTGAGGAATTCCATGATCGACTGCTTCAACTAATATTTCATAAAATGGTATTGACTCCCGGTCTAATGCCATATTTGTATATATTTCTCCGCTATCTGAATCTATTACAAAAGTTTCCTCATAATCATTTATTAATTTAAATGATATTCTTCCGTTTTCATTGGAATCATCATCGTGTGCTACAATTCTAGTAACTACCTGTGGTGGTGACTCTTCCTCAGGTACCGTGGCGTTGTAAAGTAGTTTTTCTATTACAGGGGCATTATCATTCGCATCAGTTACTTTGATTTCAATTTCTATAAAAGATTTAAGAGGCGGGTTATCAGAATCTTTTACCTCAAACCATACCTCATAAAGAGGCATAGTCTCATAATCAAGTCCTTTTCCAGTTATGAAAATTTCTCCACCTATTGGTTCTACTCTTAAAGCATCGCCAACATTTCCTCCAGCAATGGAGTACTGAAGTAAGCCTGTTGGACCTTTTTTTGGTGAAGTTGCGGAGAGTCTTGTAACAAGAATACCTTCTTGAGTATCTTCAGAAAATGTAAAAGTTAATTTGTTATTTATAGTAAATTTTGGAAAATTTTTGCCTGATTTAGGAATAAGAATTAGTTCAGCGGAACTGTGTCTCGAAGGTGTACCATTGTCAGTAGCTAAAATTATTAAATTATATGTAGATCTATTTTTGTCTTTATATTTCAACAAGTTTTCCTTTGCTTTAATGACACCAGTATCTCTATTTATATTAAAAATATTTTGGGAGTCCCCTTCTAAATCATAAAATATTTTCTTATTTTGGCCAATGTCATTATCGCTTGCTTTAACACCAAATATGAAATCGCCTGTATTGGTACGTTCTGAAATATAAACTTCATACACTGCTTGAGGAAACGAAGGGGTGTTATCATTTTCATCTTCAACAATTATGGTAAGATTTGATGTAGCAGTTCTTGGATCGGTAGTTGAAGAATCTTGAGCCATGATAATTAAGTAGTAAGTATCCCATTCTTCTCTGTCCAATGAGGTATTAGTTGAAATTTCACCAGTTAGAGGGTCTATTTTAAATCTTTCCGATTTATCACCAAGAAGGCTGTATCTGATCTTTGCATTATTTCCAACATCCTTATCTATAGCTTTTGGTTGAAGAATAATAGTATCGGAAGGTAAATTCTCTTTTACATTCGCTCGATAACTTTGCCTTTGAAAGTCAGGATTATTGTCATTTACATCTTGAACAATAATTTTTACAGTCCCAGATCCAGTAAGGGGTGGCGATCCTACAATAAAAAGAACATTTTAATATTGGTTCGGTTTTTAATAGTACAACAAGAAAATAAGTTATAGAAGTTGATTATATGTTTTATTTAATTATTAATTCAGCGAGTATATAAAAATATTCGATAAAACCGAATAATTGAATGTTAAACTATATTTAAAGTAAAAAATACAGTTTTACTATAATTTATTTACCAAGTGACTTTTTTATATGTAGTTGGCATACCTGTATCCATAGCGACCAACGAAAGTATGTATTCATCTTGAGTTTCACGATCGAGTGTTCTTAAGAGAGATATTTCTCCAGATGATGCATTAATTTTAAATAAATCTGCATCTCCTTCTTTTATAAAATATCGAACTTGATTATTAAACGGTGGTGAATCGGCATCATAAGCGTGTACTTTTAATATAAAACCACCATTTGGTGGTATAACATTTTCCATGACGTATGCTAAATATGGGGAATCTAAGAATGTTGGAGGGTTGTCATTAATATCCTCAATAGAAATTGATAATTCAGCGGTATCAAATTTGACATCATCTTTGGAACAGTCTTCGGCTCTTATTGACAATATATAACGTGATTTCCTTTCAAAATTAAGATTTTTAGCAACCCTCACTATACCAGAGTCTTCACTTATACTGAAATCTCTATTTTCATCTCCCGAGGCTATAGAGTATCTTACTCTACCATTAGCATCTTCATCAATATCTGTTGCAGAAACCTGTAAATATAATTTATATTTTACTAATACATTTCATAACACTTTTTGCTGTGCTGCTTTTTGCTGATTTTTACAAAAATAATAAATAAATGTAAATAAATGTTTTTTACCTCTAAGACGCTCGCACCGATACTAGCATTTTCAGGAACCGAGGCACTATATTGTTTTGGGTCAAATACAGGACTATTATCATTCTCGTCTAAAATAGTAATAGTTATTTTTGATCTGGTTATATTAGGTGGTTCACCTCTGTCTTTAGCAGAAACAAATATAGTATAATTTGATTTTAGCTCCCTGTCAAGTTTTCCGGTTGCTCGAAGTATACCGTCCACATTTCCTAATGTAAAGTAACCATTTACTTCTGGACTTGATTCCATGAAGTATTCCACATAACCGTTACGACCTTCATCTTTATCTATAGCTTTTATTGTCATAACTACAGTATTAAGAGGTATATTTTCAGATATAGCAGTTGTATTTGGAGAAATAAACTCAGGCGCCATATCATTTACATCTTTTAATTGAATCGTGACCTGTAAATTATTTTAAAAAATGATTAAATTTATTATTTATATTATTACTCGAATGTATATTAAAAATATACATATTATTTAGTATCTTTGTGGAAGAATCTATAAGTTATATTTATTTTTAATATAAAATATTACATCGAAAAGAATAAGAACGTTGAGTAACGGACCTGAACAGTCGCTGAAAGTTGCGGCTCAGGTGGCTTTGCTGAATCTTTAGCAGCAATTATTAAATTATATATAGGAAATGTCTCCCTATCAAGTTGTTTTGCAGTTACAATTGTACCATTTGGTGTAATAGTAAAATCTTGGTTTTCATCCCCAGATGTGATGTAATACGTCAGCTTACCATTTGGTCCTGGAAAATATACACAAAAAGACTTAGATAACGTTCGTTCACACGTTCTGTTAGGAAACCAATAGTATATTTGTTATAAAAATTGTTGTTCTTGCCCATATTATTATTTTACATGTGAATTGAATAAGTAATGCTAGTGTGAAATAACGTCAAAAGTACATCTAATACTAATAACAGAATACTGATGAAATGCATGTGTGTATGTACTATGTGTATACATATATAACTATGTATATCATTGCCTTAATTAAATAATAAATATAATAAATGTTTAGTACTAAATACAATTTATAATTATTATTTAACTTGGGTTATTTTACTTTAGAATTAATATTATTACTTATTTTATTATTATTGACAACACAATAAATAATATAATTTCAAAATATATTAATTACTAGCGGCCCGCTCGCGGTTACACCCGCGTGAACTATGTTATTATTAATTTCTGTCTCCATGACTACGTCCTAGTGACGTCTTTGCAAAATTTGAGACTCCTAGCATTTGTAGTAACGAAGTTTCATACAAACTTTCGACCCCAAAAATAACCCCTTAGAAGTCGAATATTACAAATTCCCGTCTTAGCGAGCACTTACGTCCTATAAGTGACTCCTATGCAATATTTGAGATTCCTAGCACTTGTAGTTTCTGAGATTTCGTGATGAGTGAGTGACCTTTCGATTTTATATATATAGATTTAATCCTTATATAGGATCGAACCATCGAATGTACACATACTTTCCAACATATCTTAGTATATATAATTTACTCACCTGAATCTATATCAGTAGCGCTAACTGTAACCACAGACGATCCAACTGGAGCATCTTCTAAAATCTCATTGGAAAAACTCATTGGGTCAAATATGGGAGCATTATCATTAAGATCAATTATGTTAATATAAACAGTCACAGTTCCAGACAATGAAGGGTGGCCATTGTCTTGTGCTTGAGCTACGAGTATGTAATGCTGCGTCTGAAAAAAATAATGAAATAATGTATTCAAGAAAAGTTGAAACTCAACGGATTGATGGTAGAGATCGACGATAAACAGAAATTAGCTTATTGTCTACAAAAAAATATACAAATGTATAGGTAATTAAAGAGCAAAGCTTAGCATCTCCAATGGTATACCTCCTTCTTCGATAAGAATAAACAATAAATATATATTTTTATAATTATATTTATTAATATAAAAATCAGCTTCACGCTGTATCCCGCACACAGCAGGGTAGGTAGAGAAAACCTAGTCAAGACACTCCGTTCCCCATTTTCCACCGAAAACTGGATTTATTGCTTGTTGAGTGGCGAAACTCAACGCCGCCCCCTCGGCACCAGAGCGAAGAAATGAAAATATAAATTTAAATATATATATATATGATTTCCTCGAGTGGGCATCGAACCCACAAACAGTCGATTTTACAGTTACACTATGTGCCACTGCGCCACAACTGGCCCTTATATAAATTAATTATATATGGGCCAACTCTTGTAAATTTTTAAAGATTCCAGAATAGGCACCTAAATAAATATCCAATTTGTATACACTAATAACAGAATTGTATGCAAGTAATTTACAAATGTTCTGAGAGCAGAATAACATGACATCATCATATTAAGGATGAGATCGGATCGGCATTCACATTTCCCATATAATAGGTCACCAAAGCTTCCCAACTATGACAAGCTCCCTCATTCGCAGATCGCGACGCGAGATGGCGATTTAAAAAACAAGCAGTGGCCTCGGAATCCGGCTCTCGGATGTTTTGCCGACGGCCGCTTTGTCAGACATTGTTTGGACCTTAATTTCGATGGCGGATCGAGCGGCCAAATGCCGAATATGATGCGCGACGCGAAAAAACTGTACCGGGATGAAATTAGCAGCTCTCTAGCGGGGTACGCAGAACTGGCGGGCGGTCGACAAAACGAATGTACAACGAATTGTTTTTACTAATTAACAGAGCCGGTTGACTTGATGAAGGAACGGCGAGCCACTCCCGGACTCGAGACGTGCGCTATTATATATATCGTTGGAATGTTTTTGTAGTTTAACAAAAATTATAATTAAAAACATTTAAATAAACAAGTTTAACGGCTCGTATTCATATAAAAACATTGAAATGAAAGCATTTTCTCGACTGCGACGTTTAGTAAAGTTCGCCACGACCGTGGTTCGGGACAGACAGGTTTGCATGAATAGCGGGATTAAATAATGCCTTGTATAGAACTACTAATAACAGGATGCCACAAATCATATTGTTTACTTGTGAATTCTATGTTTATTATTGTATAATCCAATATATGAATAGTATAATCATCATTTACATTTGAAAAAAACTGAAATTTTGTTATTTATTGAAACAGAATTGCGTCTTATAAAAGTACTAACAGCATAAAAACGAAGTAGATATATATATATATATATATATAGAACTTTATTTGATAGAGTACAGAGCAGCTGACTTATGACAATAAAAAAATAACGACCTACATGTTTTACAAGCTGAATATAACAATAGCTTACAGATAATTATTTTGGTAAAAAGTAAACTGCGTAGTTATAAAAATAAAGTATGCAACATTACAGTTTAAGAGCTTCATCCATCGTCGTTCTTATACTAATAGAGTCAACATTTGTTGTTCTTTTAGAAAATTAAATTTTAACAAGGTAATTGAATTTTAGCATTATGATGGAACATAGAATAATCGATTATAGAATGGGCAATTTTTTTAGGTTAATTATATTAACAATTGTATCACATATTTCTTGTTGTATTGGTATTATCAGAAATTTCTATCTATCTATCTATTGCTTGTTGAATCATATTAAATTTTAATAATCTTCTATTTTATTTTATTATGTGAATATGAATAGGTATTCACCTAACCAGTAAAATAAAGAAGAAGTGTAAATAGTTTATGAGTTTGTGGCATTTAATAATAGACGATCCGACCTTCACATCGATTGCTGTATAAGAACCATTCGACGGACGGTCATTTTACTGGACTCGTATTAAAACCCGCTCAAGGGCATCATCGCCCTTCGTCTCTGAATTGCACATCTTACCCACAGCATGCAATATTTTATACACCTTGAAATAAATTTTACTTATTTTTACGCCCAAAAGGCATTCACATAAGTGACTCAAAATGTTTTAACGAGAGAAATTTGATGTTCTTAATAATTTGCAAAGCTTTATAATATTTGACATTCGTTTAACGAAAGCAATTTGTCACTGCTTAAATAACATATTCTTGCAATATTTATAAATTTGACTAAAAAATAAAGGTATATTTATCCTTTTAGTTCAAGAATAGTAAGAAAAATCTTTTCACGATTCTGGATTTTAAGTAAGTTATTAGATTTGTGACGTTTTATATCACAGTATTTAAGCACAAACAGCTTTGGATGTGTAACATCGCGTCGTGCAATGTAACTACTTGAGCGGTCATCGCCCTGCCTCTAGATCTATGCTGAGATAATTGTATCAACCACAAATACAAGCACACGGGGCACCATCGACCAGGCTATAGCTGAGCCACCATGCAATCTACTTAATTTTCTAATCGTCCTAATCTAACATATTAAGAAAAATATGAATACTTAAATCATTATTACCATAATTTTATTTTTTCATTATAAATCTAACATCTTTAACAAATATTTAAACAAATACAAATATAATAAATATATTAAAGATAATAATAATAATAGCATACATATTTAAAGAGTATAATAACTTTTTAATGCATAAGGAATTTGAAAATTGAATAAGAGAAGAAAGATTTTGATCATAAATTTTCTTGGTCAATCATAAACAAGGGGCAATCTCGAGAGCGAAGGAGCGGATTCATATTATACCTAGAAGGACTGGTCAATGCCCTGTCTTGAAATTTGTGCAGAAAATTCATAACCTCTAGGCACACAGTAATAACGCTAGATGCACGTTTCTCTCGCGAAAAGTAGCACGAAGATTCTCGAACAAAGGGTAAACAGGTTAAATTCAATGAATTTTATGATTATATTTATTTATAAAGTACAAATTAGGTATTATATTTGCTTTTTAACTTTATATTACTTAATCATAATAATAATCTAAATCAGCTTCAAGCATGTAGCAGGTTAGACAGGGGTAACCTAGTGTTAAGACACTCCGTTCCCCACTTTCCGCCGAATTTTTCGAGGAATTGCGTGTTAAATGGCGGTACTCAACGCTGGCTTTTATAAGGTACTTATTGACATAATTATAAAATAAATACTAACATATTATATCTCCACAAAAATAAGTCCTATATAGTAATCAACATTATAGTTCTTTAACCTTATAGTTTGTAAGAATTTTTATGTTTCAATTAACATTTTTACTATTTTCAGATCTGATAACGGCCGATGTGTAAAGTGTTCAATTAAATAAACATGCTATACAAGAAAGATATGCAGTGTATTGGCAATAATTGGTGACTTACGGTTGTACGAGTATTTAGGTAAACAAGAAAGTTAACATTAAAATTCTAATACAAATTCAATGTTGAAATTAAAAATGAAATAATTGGATTAATTAATAATTAAATTAGTTCTTTTTAAATGGTGTAAGTTTTTCGCGTTAATTAACATTTAAAATAATACCAGTAAATTAAAATTCAAATATTAAATAACAGTTGTGAAAATATATATTGATCTTATTATAATATCTTACCTCTTCGTAATCAAGTCTCGCCGTTAATGTAAAAATTCCAGTTTGGGGATTAAGAGAGAACACATCGTTGGCCCAATCCGATATCACAGTATATGTTAGTTGAGCATTTAACCCAGAATCTGCGTCAACGGCCCCAACGGTCCCAATAATGGAACCTCTGGCGGCGTTTTCGGGGATGTCAAAAGAATATGCACTTTCTTTGAAAACCGGTGGATTGTCATTTGTATCGGTGACCTGAAAATATTTTGAAATATGGTTATTAATAGGTATTTTCAACTTAATAAATAGAGGTAGTCAACTTCTATTGGATGAACTAAATATATCTAATATTTTATATAAAATGTATAGTAAAATCTTTATATTGCGTTTTTTATTTGTAAATACATATATGTTATATTCAATGATAATAATATAACTAACCTGCACGATAATTTTAACATCTGTATACTGTATTCCATCGTCAGCTCTTATTATCACCTGGTATTCTGAAATGTTTTCGCGGTCAAGTGGTTCTTTCAATGTCAGTTGACCGCTTAAAGAATCTAAAGAGAAAGGCGTGGGCTCCTCTGTCTGTATACTGTATGTAGTTGTGCCTATTGTATCAGGATCTTCAGCTAAAATCGTTGCGATAAGCTGTCCAGGTGCTAAGTCTTCAGAAGCAAAATATGCTGAAGGAATATTCTTGAATTCTGGTGGACTGTCGTTCTTATCCAAAATTACGACTTCAACCTGTAAACAAAGAATTAGAAAATTAATTAGAAAATTGGCCAAATCAAGAGGAAAAAAATACTATTGTAACAATAACGCATTTTAGAAAGTCTCAACTTCAACAAAACAGTCCCAGTCAAGACGTCTGATGTTTTATTTATAATACTAGCAGAAAATCGGCCACTTTAACACAGTATAAGAACACAAACTAAATTAATAATTCTAAAAATGCAACCTTCGAGCGATTGTCTCAAAAATTACGTGTCCCTACTGACCGGCGGAGCGACAAAATACCTATGCTTAAGGTTCAAATTGCTCTAATCTATAAATTTGTTCCGGATTTTAACGTCAGTAGCAAACGTGCAAAAACTTTCAAAAAGTAACTAATTTAACCAATATATGTAATTAATACATATTTTAAACATACACATGTATATTTTGCCTTCCGATATTATATGGCGTTGTCAGATTTATGCGTCAAAGAGAAAAAGGTATACAGCTCGGTGAAGATAAGATGATTTAGATAAGATTTACAAAATTAGAGGCGAGCTTTACAAATGAAGGCGGTGAACGTTTACAAAAAGCAGCTCGAACAAAACTCGACAAGTCAACAAAGGGTCAGGGAAGCGAAAGACTTGAACCACCGTAGTTTCGTCATCTGTACATTTGAGCACGGAGAATTCGGAGCACAATGATCGAACCCGTCACAGATAAGAAGAAGCCGATTGTCAAAAGTTCTCCGGCCTCGTCGTGAAGAAGCTACACATTTGTTATGATGACTCAATATTTTCTTTGTATTTCCACGAGGGTGCCGTCACAATACCACTGCCTAGAAACACTATATACACGCCTACGATGATATTCTACGTAAGAGAAGCAGCAATTAACGTTGATTGTACGACCGTGTCAATCAAGGAAATAAATTGAAATGTGTTAATAAATTTATTGTACAAGAAATAAGAAAGCTTGAGAATATTTAAGAGCGATTGTAAATGCTGGACGCTGTTGATATTACATCCTATGTTCTCAACGCATGTATTAATTTGTGAACAATATAAGTATATGTACTAAGTGAATTAATGAAACGTGTATTATAATATAAGTATACAAACACTTGCTTGAAAAGAACACAAAAAAAACCAAATTAAAAAAGTTGAACGTTTCTCGTCTTTTCCTATCGGACCCCCTAGAGTTCATGTTTGAAGTAATCGATTAAGGGAAGAGAAATGACAAGACGTCGGTTTTCTTGAAACGTCGATTAATCAAGTTTTGATAATTGATAGTGGTACGCTACTAGATTAATACGAAATACTAACGTTTGTTTAAGCTCACTATTAAATAATGGTCTGTGCATTCGGAACTTGTGTAATGCTGGTATTGGGAATATACAATCAAATATTAATGTTCGTTACAAAGATTGATAGCCGGATTGGTAAGCTAAATAATTGAAAAACATTTTCCAAAAGGCCTATTTTTAACTAAAACTTGTGTTATTTTTCGGTAATCATTTATTATTATTATAAATAATATCATTTAGGCTTTTCAAAATATATTAAACTTTAACAAAAATCGTTTTATAATGTTAACAAGATATTAAAGTTGATTTAAACATATTATCTTCAACATCATCGTCGTCCGAGCCTTAGTAAGCCCATTGCTGGACCTTCAATTATTTCCACTACGATTGGTCCCGCGCTTCCCGCATCCAATGACTTCCGACGACCTTCGGATCATCGGGGACATATTATATTCTCTCAAAAATATTATAAGACAATATGAGAATTGTATTTAAACAAAAATGAAAAATGATAAAACGCGTATAAATATAAAGTGTTATTATATATGTTATGGCTAAAATTAAAAAAATAATTAATGAGTTCACAGTGAGTTCTTTTGTAGTTTTTTTATAGTTACCGATCGTGCTCCTCCAGATCGTTCGGTAACCAAAAAAAGAGCCCACAATTTTGTCGTTTTGGTGCCCTGCAATGTAGACTCAGGAACATCAATCATTCTAGTCATTTACCTCAAAAATGTTGACGTCACGCCTTGATTGCCTCTCTCTCCTCATTTTTATACAATTTCCCTCGGACCTCCAATTTCAAAGGATATTTGTTACTATGGTGATTTTGAAAGTAATTTATCATTATGCAAAATTGATTGTTCCTTTAATACAATACATGTCTAATTTGCGTTCGGCCAAGTGTACGTAATATAAGCCGACAATTTCGGCCAACATTTTAAAATAGTGTTTTTAGAGTATCGTAAAACGTGAAATGCAAAATTTTTAAAAATAAATATGATTTTTCATAAAGAAATTTACACTTTCGATCAATTTCAAGTTCGATCCTGCTAATTGCAATTCACATTCGAGGGAATTAATTATTATTTATTAATATTTTTATCTCGTCGGTCTGGCACTAAGGCAAAAGCCCAGCATTAAATTCCACCATTCAACATGTAATGCCTCAAAAAAAATACAGAAACGGAGTGTCTTAACACTAGGTTCCCAGGCTCCCTCTACCTCTGTCTGAATATCTATATTCAGACCACACAGAAAGGTAAATAAAATAACATTCCGTAATCAGCGTACACAACAAAAATAAGTAAGTGTTTAATGGATAATATTTGTAATAGGCGAGAAACTATCGTAAAAGTAAAACCTCACTAATTATGTAGCGTAAAACGAAAAGTATTTTTAGTTTTCGTAGTGTTTAAACTTACGCTCAATAAATACTTAGAAAATTAGTAACAGCTAATACTAACACGAGCTTTAATTATATATAATTACGCAACAGGTGAAATTACCTTTGGCTTTTGAATATTGAATATAATAGAATTTATTGTTTTTAGGTTTTACACAGAATTAATCTTTCTTCAATAATGTTCCTTGCTTTTTTTATTTTTTTTACAACTAATAATAGTTTATAGTTTTTTGTTAATAGTTTATAGTATTTATTAATTGTTTATAGTTTTTTTTCGTATAAATAATAATAACTTGTTTGTACCACAGCGTGTTGAGTGTTCTTTTGTGTGAACATTGTGTTGAGAGAACTCAACACAATGTTCACACAAAAGAAATAATATAAATATAACTATTTAAGTTTAATATTTTTAATTATATAACTAATTTTATATTCTTACACAGGTTTTACAAAATACAATATTTTACTGTATTTATTTATGTATATTTTGAAACAAGTTGGGTTCGTATGCCTACATGTAAGCAATTAGATGTTACATTAGTATGCGAGCGCGCTCCGCCTACACTGCCTATCGATATTCCGTACGTATATTTAAATTATTATTATATACACACACGCACAGAATATTGAAGTGATTATACAAAAGACTCTTAGTTGTGCCTAAATATCGTAATTTATATTCACTTGCACTAAATTAGGTATCAGGTAGACCATATTGCCAGAAATATTTTTATTTATATTTAGTCATATACAATACTCGTATAATTAATCCAAGATAGTAGTAAGAAGATAAAATATTCCTAAACTATAAAGATACAAGTAAAGGTGTGTTTCATTCATTTCTTAAGATACTGATCCTGTTTGCTTGTAAGTATATTATCCATACCTATATTATAAATTCGAAAGTAACTCTGTCTGTCTGTCTGTCTGTCTGTCTGTCTGTCTTTTACGCAATCAGGGCCAAACCGCTAATTTAATTGTGATAAAATACTCATATAGAGATACTTGAGGGTCCCGGGATGAACATAGGATACTTTTTTTTTCTCATATTTGTAATATTTTCGATATATACCAATATATTAAAATAATTAATTTGACATGCAATTTATTCCGCCATGTTAATAACAATCGTCGCTACGCGTTGCTAAGCAACGGCTTGCAAAGTTTGTTGTTTTAAGAAAACGTCACCCAAAGTGAGTTTGCTTAATGCATACATGGCGCGCGTCGATATAGATTTGTATACATTAACAAAAATTAGATGATTTCTATAATTTGATATTCATCCTTATGAAAATAAATATAATAGTCACTTTTAGCATTTCATCTTGATGAAAATTATAGTTTACTGTATAACATTCTAATAAATAATTAAGATGTCACTGATTCGGAATGACCTAGCCTACGAATGGTATAGTATGACCGACGCGAACGGGCAGACGACTTTAATGGTTTTGTAAATTTTTATATATTTTCGAATTACTATTATTTCTTATGTAATTATTTGCTGCTTATAATTAATTTATCTCAGTTCGGTTATCTATACCGATGTTATACACTTAAAATATCGTAATTTTAATCATTTGGGATTTTATTTAATATTGTTCGCAAAAATTAATAATTATTTAATATAGAAAAATGTTTAGTACGCGCGCACGGCAAACTTTAGGTACTTTTTCTAATATTAAGAATTTCCTTTAGTTACTTTTACTTCTTTTGTTTGTTCATTTCGGTTACTCAGATATTTTTTCTAATAATAAATCTCCACTTATTATTATTTTTTAACTTATTTTAATTATTTAGGCTTATATTTTCGCGGGCGTAGCCGCGTCCGGGCCCACTAGTTTGTATATAAAAATAGAATTTACCTTGAGTTGGGTTTTAGTTTTCATAATGCACAGTAATTCCTCATTATTTGTATTTGGCTAGTTATATTCTTTAGGTTACGGGTAATTTATAGTGTTTGTGCTGCAGTATCATATCTTCTAAACATCTAAATCGATTCAAATATTAAAATTATAAAAACGATCATTATTTTTAAAACTTTCTTATATATTATACAAAGCATATTATAAGATTATAATATTTTTCTAAACAGAAAAGCTAAATTTTAAATATAATTTATTGAACATTTAGTAGTGAAATTTCATTCTCATCCTTTAAAATCTGTCCCTTCAGTGGTATATGATTTCGTATAATGGTTATTGTTAGTGTTCATGTAGATTTATTCCCTCGAGGCAACACGCAGGACTCTCTCAATTTGTCCTAAATTCCTGACCTAAGGCCATAATCTTCGCATTACCGATTGATCGATAGTATAATTTTTATTATAAAAAAAATATTGCAATACTTAAAGTATATATAATTTGAAATATATTTAAGTTGTAGTTTAACTAAGATCGCTTTAGTTATAAAATATTTAACTTTTGTTTATAATTTTTTGACATTAATAACTAATACATATTACACGTAGTTCAATATTCTAATATCAAGGGAACCAAAATAAAAAAAAAGGAAAATTGTTAAAATAATATTCCTAAATAACTTAGCTGTCTGATTTAAATGAGATCAGAGATCAGACTGTCTTTGAAATATGGCAACGGATTATAAATCCGTGAACAAAACTCAACCGTTAGAAGCTTTAACTGTAATAATATAATAGCAATTCGTATATTCATATAATGGTTAAGTGAAACAGATAGTTGGAAACCTTCTAATATCTCGCTGTAAACAATATTCGCGGTCTCTCCGCAAATAAATGAAGTACACGAACGAAAATCACGAGTTGAGAATTTTTCAACGTCGTCCTCGGATCGAAATCTGCGCAAGCGCTTGGGCGACTACAAAGAGGTTAACGATTACCGAACTCAAATTAAAGGAGAACGTTTTTTTTTTTGTTTTTGTGTTATTTGATTTTGTTGATAGAAAATACTACAAAGATATATCTACTACAAGGGAATGTCTTGACACTAGGTTCCCTCTGCCTATTCTGCTGTGTGCGGGATAAAGCGTGAAGCTGATTCATCTTGTAAACATTATATAATAATTAAAACTATTCGTGGGTAATATACTCGTATTATATAATAATGACTAAACTAAAAAAAAAAGCATTTCACAGCAACACAATGCAATTCGTTTCATGACATTGCTATTAAAGATGAAAAATATGAAATACCACTTCTAAGTCCGGCTGGACACGAGTAAGCACAATAGTGTTGCCTGACAAGGAGAGAGTCGTGACCGCTTCAATGGGGGCGGCGGGACGCTGCAGGCGTAAATAATGCTGACGTCTGATCTTAATTATCCCTCCATCGTTAGAGATGACCGGAATCAGAGAGTTGCGACACTCAGCCCATTATCTCAACGGTTCTATCGCCCACTGATAAATCGATAGTAACTAGAACCACCTGTAAGCTACGAGTATAATGCCATTTTGGCAGCGGACATTGTAATTCTTTTGTTGTTATTGCCATTGTTTTCGCCGCGATGACTTGGAATTTATCTATAATCGATACTTCTAGATAAGAATATGAAAGGTACGTTTATTATAATTCCATGTACATGACTCGTCAATAGAGCTGAATCTACGTTAGAGTTCTATCATTAGCAGTATCATAATTTATATCGGATACACCTACGTACTTTAAACGTGCTGAAATGGTCGTAGATGTTAAAAGCTATAGTGTAGGTTTTAATAGGAAATATAAAAGATCCACGAGGTACAGTAAATAGTTGTGAGTTTGATCCCACTAGGAGAAATGGTTTTTTCTCGTTTCCTCGTTCTGGTCAGATGTCAGAGCGCATGCTTGAGCAGAGCGCGTCAACGCGACGGCTGTGGGCTTTCTCAATCCCCAATGCTTCAAGAATTCGGCAGAATGTGGGGAACGGAAGTGTCTTAACTAGGTAACGTAGGTTCCCATCCTTCTTCTGCCTACGCTGCCTTGAGCGGGATTCAGCGTGAAGCAGCAGAAAAGTTAATTTGGAGTGTTTTTAATGTAACAAAAGCAAAAATGTTAATTGAGAACGTTTAAGCGAGAAATACGGACAAATAGCAACAATCCTACAATTTAATCACAATCAATTTCCCACGAATTGCGTATTATCGTACCTAGTTTTAGATATGTATCTATGCGTAAATTGAATAATAAATACCTTTTTCGTAGCGGCTGGTATTGTGACAGCGTTGAAATTAATGCTTTATCTAAATGCTAACTAGTTTCAGGTTATTACTCATTCAAAGCTTAGTTATGGCGCTTTGTTTCAACTCTAAGACCGCCAGTACTTGGACGATACGCCCATTACGTAATACATTTGGCACCCAATTGTTGAATTGAATTTACATACTATTTTTGTGTAATTAGAAAATTGATATTTTTTTTCTATTAATTATTTAAAGTTATATAAGAAAATAATATGTATCGTCCATATATAAATCGTAATTTCTAATGTTACTAACATAATATATATATGATTCATTTGTTATATTCGAATATATATTAAAAATTCAGCTTTAAGAAAACTCATTATGTTTAGTTGAATCTGGTTTGGTTATCGATAAACTTCGCAAAAAAATATCAAGCGACAATACAAAGCCATTACGTGATTAAATAAACGTTAGATGTGATTTATATATTATGTACAAAATTATTTGAACAACTTTAATTGATTATATTTATTTAAGACAAATGTTTAAGTTATTTTCTGCTCGGGTTCTAGTGATATATTATTATAGGTAACTTATATACAATAAAATACACGTGCCGAAGACAATTTTGGCTTTGAATATTAAATAATATAATTTTAAACACATAAAATAATACAAATATATACAGAATTGTATATTCAATTCCACAAATTCTTTAATTAATCTAAAAAAAATTCGCATATTTCGGATTCGCTCTGAAAGTCATCTTGAAATTGCATATAAAATTAAAAGGACGTCTCTTGAAATGTCGTCCGAACCAAAAATTAAAAGTGATAATTTTTAATTTTTGATATGGAGTTTTATATGTACTATAGTACTTTTATTGTATTTAGTTTTTGGCTAACAGTTGATTTTAGTATTTTTTACAGTTTATTATAGTTTTTTTAAAAAAACAGAATAACATCGATTTTAGAGAACACGATGGGCAAGATCGTTGTCTTAGTTCTGCACGACGCGATGATTAAAACGGATTCGAATGCTTTAAAAGGAAAACCAGGTTAACTAACGTGATTACTAAGCATTTTTGTGTATACCATCGTAAGAAAAAGATATACCTATATAAAAAGTATAGTTATCATTATAACAATATACTAAAACTCGCCACTGCGCACGAGCACGCTGTATACTACACGAAGCAGGGTAGACAGAGGGAACCTGGGAACCTAGTGTAAAGACATTTTCGTTTCCCACTTCATGCTGAATTTTCAAGGCTGTGTAAGTGGCGGAACTCAACGCCGCGTTTGCCTTATGTCCATAAATAATAAATTATAATAACTTTCCAAATATCTAATAAACTACTTATTTTATACTAACTTTCATACCCTAAGCTTAATCAAAAAAATAAAAATAATGAATCATCAGAGGGAAAATAATTCACACACTTGTTTTAAGCGCCAAATATTAAGGTATAATCACACTCACGTAGATATAATTTGTTCATAATATAAATGAATATATTAATAATCTACAATTGTTAACGTAAGAAAAATAATAAAACAAAATATCTACTATTACATTTAAGTACAAGCCATAAAAACATTTAAAATATATGATTCTAGAATATAAAATAATAATAATATCTTAACAGCTTCACACGTACCGGAGCTGATATCGTAGAAACAGTTCCCGAGATTACACTCACCAGTACGTTTTACAACCAGGCCGATCAAGTATATAATTGAAAGACTTTATTACCTTACTCCAATAGTATGAACAAGGCTTAATTCTGCGTATTATATTACCTAAAGGCTTAAGCCAGTTCATTAAGGATCGTTCAATCATTTGTTAAGGGAAACCTTTTATTATTTTTGTTCGACATTCTTTTGTGCGCGCGCACAAAACGCAAATGGCCCTCACAATTAGATATATAATATGGTTTTTGAAAATTAAGACAAGCTGTATTACAGAACGAATACTGTTCAGGGGTAATTATTTAGTTATGGCTAATCATATTTAAATTCTAATATGTGATTTCTGTCTTGTATATTTGTACCAGTGTAGATACAATCTTATTTTACATGAAGTTTACACCTATTCGTATGTCAATACATTGTTTGCACTTCAAGAAATAAAATTTGGGACATTTGAAAAGATAAAAATAAAAGTCCCATTTTATGCGATTAGATAAAAATAAATATTTCAAACTACAAAACTGTTTTAGCTATTTTTTTCGTTTGTTTGTTACATTTATTATGTTAATGAAGCATACCTCTAGCGCGATTAAAAGAGTAAACATAATAAAAAAATAATAAAAAAAAGTGTTTCAGCTTTTACAAAACCAGCACTAAATAAGTACAGCCGTAAAGGTTTTATGATCGCTCAGAACATTAAAAGTAACAACTTTATCCACTATTCTTATCTAAAATCAATTTTTACTCGTTGGCCGGTCCCCTTCTGCTAGGTATCTACTTATAAGCGAAACCAGTTATGTGCGTGTCAGAATACGAAATTAGGGCTCCGCAGTCCGCAATCCGAGGCTTAAAAAATTCCTCATTTAAATATGCGCCTATTTAATTTTTTACATAAAAAAATCAAACGTGTCCGCTGATTTTTTTGTTATCACGAATTAAATCTACATAGAATACAGGCTTTTAGCATATACTTATAGATTAGTAATATGTTGATTCATTATAGATGTTGTAATATGGATATTTTTACTATTATATTACGTTTCTATTTTATTATAAGGACATTTAGCTATCTAAATTTTGCAGGTTAAAATTCATAGCGATTGTAACATATAACGAAATATTCAATATAAGGAATAAAGAGTATCTAAATATTTTAATATTGCAACATTTTTAAAATAAACAGGTATGGTAACATAATTTACCCAGCCACGGGCTCTCGACATCATAATACTAATTTTCGCACGCTCTATACGAAGCATATAAAAGTTTATTACTGTAAATATATCCGGCTTCATAGGTGTCACATTATTTCACATATTTTATGGGATTTTATGTAATCATCTTCTCGTTTTGTGTTAAAAACGTATAGAGTAAATAGATTTTGAAATAAGTTAAGGTGCTTTTTATGATTGTTGATTTATTATGAATGCCTCATACCTGTATAATAAATGTTAATAAGTGACAAAGAATTTAAATGTTATATATATACTTTTATTTTAGATACGTATATAAAATCTTAAATGTCAGCTCTGTTTAATATTATACATTGCTATAAAAGGGTACAATGCAAGTGAAAAAACAAATTCTGGGAATTTCCCTTACCTCGTCTAAGTACCTGTATCTATCTCTACCTACCCTGCTATGTGCGGGATACAGCGTGAAGCTGATTAATTTTTATTTATATATCATTAGAAAATACCTGTCGCGTTAAACACTAAAGCGGCATTCCATTAGTTTATATAGTTTAGCTGCACTATTATGGTTCCTCTTCAAATGCTCTGGATCTTCAATATCTTTAATTTTTATATGACGTAGGTATATGTACAGTCAATTACCACCATATTTTTAATAGAATATTTAATAAATTTCAAGAAAATTTAACAATATATTAATTATAAAATAGCGAGTCTTGAGATTCAAGAACTAAACATTACTAGTTATGTTAGACCTTTTGCCATAATTGTAGCTTATGCGTTATATAGTTTATACATCAGGTATATGTAAACTTTCATAGATCCATTCAGTATCTTTTGTAAGAAAACCCAAGCCCCTCCAACTTTCAGTTACGATATTAGTAGGATATACATATTTATTTTCTGTGTATTTTTTGTGGTTGTGAATGTTTATTTATTTACTTATTTTTTATATAATACGATCAAAATTCCATCGACTGTGACGACAACATGGATTCATTAACGCTATCGAAAGAACGAACCCAGCCGATATTGTATACGAGGTTTATCTCTCAAAGCTTTTAGTCTCAAGATTTGTGTTCAGATGTGTAAATTTCAATGTGACAGCTGATATCTTCTTAAAATAGGTTGTTTATCAAGAAAACTACTTATTTAAAAAACTCAAGAGTAGGTGGATACTTCCTTTCACATGTATGTATAATACAATGTGTTCAAAAAATGCATTATTTAGTAATTATAAGTCTCACATGTCGGCATATTTACATGTTATATACATTATCTGAGCCGTGGATAAAATATTATATGAGATCTTTAGATCTAACTGAACAGAATTTATTGACAGTTTTCAAGTGATGTGCCGCATCTAGCCCATGATGAGTGTATATAAACTAATATTTACATTCGCTACGAATAGAGAATACTAAATACAAAACCCACATCAAAGACAAAGGAAAAAGTAATGTAAATATAAACATACCCAGGAAAAGAACAGAAAATTCCTTTTAATTTGCATTAAAAGAGTGTTTTACCTCAACACACAAATCGTACATCGATCTTTAATATACATAAATATGTTAAAATTAAAATTATTATAATTATTTATGCATACAACAAAAGCCCGTAATTAAATTGGCTTTTAAGCGACACGAGCGCATTGCGGGCTGTCGCATGCGCTCGCTGCATCGACTGGAACCGCGAGGCGGCGCGTAAAACTGTCACGATAAGAATCGATTGCGAGATACCATCGACTGGATCGACTCGTCCGTAAGACAGTTGCCTGACTTTACCGACACCGCTCTATCCTACTATTAATGATACCCTAATGAACCAAATAGAAAACTTCGTTCAGTTACATGGTCATGGGTTCAGATATAATATTTATATACAAGCGACCCGTTCGCAGCTTTGCCTGTTTAAGCTAGCTTTAAGCTTTGATATAGTTAATAGCGTTTAAATATATTATGTTTTCAGCACATGAATAGTGTTTCTAATGTTATTTTTTTATATTTCGGTGTTACATTATACTAAATAAATACTGAAACCTTTATTTATATTGTAAGTTCACTTCATGCCAAATTTCATAACTGTAAATCCACAGAAAGTACCCTATAGGCTCTGATTACGCAGTAAATTTCATATAAAATACAGATAACGATGCATAAGTGCAATGGATCTTGATTTTTGCTATGCTTCCAGGACCGTAGATCCGGATATTTGATGTCAGTTTGATACCTCCACAGAATCTTTAGATAAATGATCTACACCGACACACAGACAGACAATAAAGTGATCCTACGATCCGTTGTTTCAGTTTGAAATACGGAACCCTAAAAAAATATTTTAACCTCTTAGTTGAATGGTACATCAAAACATTCTTGTTCAACTAGATATTATTAACGGGTCATAATTAAAATCGTTTAATTACATTAATTTAGCTGTCTTATACATTTTATTCTTGGTTATCTTAACCTGTCACAGTTTATTTACTAGAAGGCTGGAAAGACGTCTTCCAAATTAAAGCTATCTTTATTTTATACATTACTAATAGATAGTTAATATTAAATCTGCAACTTGTTCCTGAACCTAGCTTTTGTTTTCCGCATGAAGCAGAGTACGCAGAGTGCCTAGTGTTAAGACACTCCGCAGCCCATTTTCCACTAAATTCGTCGCACTTTGCCTCGACTAGAGAGAAGAAATGAAAATATGAAATATTTCATTTCCTCGAGTGAGAATCGAACCCACAACCTGTCGCGTTTACAGTCACTCATTGTGCCCTTGCACCACGACTGGCCCCTTGTTACTTCATCGTTATATACTAGTATACAAGCAAAACCACGTAGCCGACAAGGATTAGGTACTAGGTCCACAATACCATAATATCATGATAAATTATTAAATGGTCTGACTCATACCACGAGAGTATCCCGGCGCGTCGCTTGCACATACACAAGTATATAAAGGTACCTACATATCTGGAAGCAGCAATCGTCGCAGGAGCCGGTCGTTCACACGGCGTTGTCCAATTTATGGACTTTTTTCCCAGGTGTAATGTTACGGCTATAAAATTCAGTTTTTGTTGGCCGGGCGCATGCTCGCTAGATCTCCCGTCGCGAGATATGTTGATTTACGTTTAACGCGCGTGACCTCTCGTCGGAGCCGATCATAGGATCGATAGACGATTCGAACCCGCGCTCCGAACATATCAGCACATAGCCCATCGAAGCGATGTATCTTAGGAAATATTTCGCTGTATATAACCGCTCTGCCGGCCGTTCGGACCGAGATTGCTAGATTTCTTTGCATTTCACACGATTCAGTTGAAATAATCGAATCTACCATCCAAATATCATAAATTTTAATTTAAATTGTATCTTAGTTCGTTGATTTTTATCTAAGAATTTAATAGGTTAGTTATTACAATTATTGTTTCAGATAAAATATGAGAAAAAATATTATTAACTTATTTTTGTTGTATGTGCGAATAACGAGATTATATTCTAAGAAGTTCGACAATTTCATGTTCTAGGCTTAATTAGGTAACGACAATAACCTTAGATCTCTTGATCTAAAGATAAAATGCAATCTAAAGATAAAATGTTACAATGAATTGTTGTATGGAAATTAAAGTAAGATTAAACTGTGACCTATAGATAAGAAATGATACAATTGACATTCTTGATTATTTTTTTTACATAATATAACATGTGGCGGAAGCTAACGCCTCGTTCTTCCTACCCCCTACCCCTCCACATGCGGGATCCAGCGTTAAGCTGAAAAATATGGAAATTTTTATATAACTTATAATTATTTAAAAATGTCTTGAGAATCGATATCAAACTCACTTAAAATGAGCACTCATCGACAAGACAAGTCATCATTTTACACCGAGTAATTTTAAAATTATCATATTTTTACTTTTATATTTTAAGTACATAATAAGTGTGTCTTATTTCAATACAAAAACTAAATAACGTCATCATCGTATCTTTCTTGTTTTTCATTTATAAAATATATATGTATTACTACTTATATAATAAAACTCTGCAAATTGTTACAAGCTTTCATATTTTTTCCTTGTATCCCGCTGTGTTCAAATATAAAATATTTTGTTGAATAAAGGGAAAAAATTATGAATATGAATGAAATATATTTAATAAGCGCTATTATCGCCAAAAACAGTTATAAAAAATATAGAGGAATCCGTGTTTTGGTTATTAAGAAATTATTTAAATGTAAGATTTGTAAAGAATGTTTGAACGCAATATATTATTAAAATAGAATATTTTTTTATAGGCTACCTTATATTTTTATTACAATGTACTACGCAAAAATAAATATTACATTACAGAATATTTCATTAATAAAATACAAAAAAAACCTTTTCCGGTATACGACAAACAAAATAAACTCACTACTCGGTTGCGCAACCAAACAACCAACTGGTCGCCATCCACCGTCGTACTATCGAAGGGACAATTGAGCGATTTGTCAAGTATTGCATTGGGTAACCGGTCGCAGCAATAAGAGAATCTACGGGACGACGCTCCCGCACCCATTCTTATTCATTTCTCTCTTAAAGTTATATGGACGTCGAATAAACGTCGAAATCGACGAGTAATGTATATTGTATACGTTATAGACGATAGCGTCCGAACTAGACGTGGGTCGAAACCCGCAAGAATGGCGAGCTTTACGTAAGATATATCTATCTACGAGGGACAATGGACGAGGAATGCTCGAATAACAAGCTTTTCGGGGATTTATTGGAAAGGTTTTATGTGGGATGGATTTGGTTTCCTTGCATCCGCCTACTATAGTATATTCTAGAAGAAATATAAGTTGCTATTTTTGAAATGTCATTTTCTATTATAATTTTCTATATAATTGTGTAAAATATTATTTTGTACTTTGAATGTTGTAAGTTTTAACTGTCAACTAATTAAAATTAATATGTTTAACAATTTCTGTAAAGTTACAAGGCATCAATTCCCCGTGACTCCTCGACCTCACTGAACTTACGTTGCCGCCCGATATACTGTAGCTTGTTACTGGGTCGACAGCAATTGCTCCGCATCACAGCCTATTTGTACCGTTTAGAATATGCTTCTTATACTATTAAATTATATTGTTTTAATGTACTTACTTTCATTTTATAATTTTAATAGGAATTTATCAAGTATTATTAAAATAAGTTATACACATATATAGCTTATATTATCGTAAGGAACGAACGAGTAAAAAAGGAAAACGTATAACGTTAAATCATCGCCTCCAAAGTATATAAATAAGTAAATTTATTTCTATATCCGACAACTTTTAACAGAAAAAATGAGTGGTGCTAAGATGATTTGAATATATAATCGATAGCTTCTACTGTGCTATTAATAAAACAATAACATTATCACTAAAAAGAGTAACTTTCATTTGAAAGTAATTGCAAAAATGTATAGGAAGAAAATAACATTTTTACATTTAAGCTGGATTTCCATTTATAACCACCTAAGTAATTTGAAACTACGAAGTTTTATTTTTAATCGTACATGACAGATTACAACCAACCATAAATAATATTATTCATTTTTTTCTCGTAAGACAAATAAATTAACAAAACCTATCTAATTATTAAATTTCTAAGCTTAATAAAGAATAACGAACGTCTCCAGTAATAAAACAATATAAACAATCTATAGAAATGTAAACTTTATCACAATGGTGGTATTTCCAATACAATTAAATAAGAATACACTCACGCAACGGAGTATCTCTCGTTTTGATATAAAAGTACGGGTGCTAATGAAACCGTGATTTCTAAACTAAGGCTTAATGGTTTATAACCCTTTGGCTAGTGCCTAGTGTGCTTTGGCTGGGTAACGGTGGTTTCGCCCACTCTAGGTGTCGCCGGGCTCCGCCATCCGTCCTTATGTACCGACGATTTACGAGACATCGCCTACTTTATTGGGTAAAGCGATTCACATAAATTCACTAAGAACATCTTCGAGTATATTTTTAACAGGGCAGTTTATTTTCGTTATATTTGAATTGCTGTAACACATATTAAGCCGACGACTTATCTAAGTAGAGGCCAGTCGTGGCGCAGGGGCGCAAGCGTTGATTGTAAACGTGATGGGTTTTGGGTTCAATTCCCACTCGAGGAAATGAAATATTTAAAATTTGAATTTATTCGTTCTGCTGTTGAGTTGAGCGCAAAGCGCGTCGATGAGTTCCGCCATTTAACACGAAATGCCTCCAAAGTACAGCGGAAAATGGGGAACAGAAGTGTCTTATATGACCAGAGTGTCTTAACACTAGGTTCCGGGTTCATGCCTACTCTGCTATGGGCGGGATACAGAGTAAGTTAAAAAAAGACTTATATAATAGTCATTTAAAACGTGGTAGTCTTTTCATGTAATGCATTGCAATAATACTTACAAGGGCATAACTTAATAAACATTTAAATAAAGTTAATATTATTTAACTAAAATTGTTCTCAAGCGTGTTTCTAAATTTAGATAAATATATTGAGTCCAATCTGTAGCAATCTAGAACCAAGCTGCTTTCAAAACTAAGATATATTATTATTTAGATTACCAAGTGTAACAATTGTTAGTGTTAAAATTTTAAACGAAATTTACTTTAAATTGATTATACCTTTAACTTAGATTCGATAAGTAAGAATGAAAGTATAAAGTAAGTAGTTTTACTTACATTAAGGAACCTGGAATGTTCGTATACAAGCAAGAAAAACATTCTAACTACTCTCGAATAAGATTTGATCTTATAACTCGCTCATTGCAATCAATGATATTTTTATGACAGTTGTTGCTCTACAAAAGTAAATATATTATTGTTGTCAATGGGAACTAAACAATAAAAAAAACTTGTTAGAAAAGAAAGGAAAATGAAAGCTATTTTGGAAACTTGAAATACGAGGAACTTGCCTACTTAAACGCATGAGGTACCGGATCTGACACAAAAAGTGTCTCACACTCTAATTAATAATTATATACGTTTTATTTTCTTTTTTATAGTAATTTAGACACACATACTGAATAATGAAAAATAATATATTTTATATACTTTTTTTTAAATAGTTATCAAACATAGATAAATAATAAACTAATCATAATATTTATAGATTACAAGACAATTTCATTTAAACATATAATACGCTGTACAGTTACTAGCCTACAATCTGAAAGACTGACTGACAGAACAGACGCTGGGGCTGGCATCACACGCATAGGATATATCCGTTAGGCGTTCCAGGAGGTTTGGAATTTGACTAGATATCATCTGCTTACAGATCATGCTGGGTTATGACCTGGGATGTTTTCAAATAAACAATAATACTCAGAATATTAGAATATTTATGTAATATATTATAGTGAGGCCAGTCGTGGCGCAGTTGCAGTTGGTAGTGGGTTCAATCTCCACTCGAGGAATTTTCATATTTAATATTTAAATTTTTTTCCTTCTGGGAAATAGGGAAACAGTGTCTTAACACTACTAAATTTTATATATTATGTAATTATTGCATTATTATTATTTTTTTATTTAGGCATAATAATTGTCTTGTTATTAATACTGGCACAATAAATCTGTCTCCTCTGTCATGTAAAAAAAGTCGTAAGATATCTTAATCTCGATCGTAGATCATAACTTTCTAATCGGGTCAACTAACGTTCAAGTTTACAAACTAGTTAAAGAGCGGACGTTACTACTTTAAACAAACTAAAAAGTAGCTGCTCCGATTAAAATTAAAAACATTATTTAATGTCGCTTAGCTTCCGCAAATATTTAATGCAATTTTAATGACAGCGGCGTATAAATGAATTGTCAAGTATCTATTTATTATCTATTAGCGGATTAAAAATTATTAATAATAATACTAGTGCTATGTATTTTTGCTAACTATTTATTTTTTTTATAATAATTTATATTTAAAAATGTAAAATTGATTCACTAATTTAATAAAAGTATATCATGAAACTAGTGCAACAGGAGTAGGTATATAGATGATTCTTTAGTGTTACTAATGCTATTAACTAAAGATAGCAATAATTATGTTTTAAATGGTATATATTAATTAACAAATAAAAAGTATACATAAAAGTACTAACAAATTGTTAATATAAGCGCCTACTTCGACAAAAATCGACTCGTTCTAGCCTTATTAATAATATATTCAATATAAAGCCATAAGATGGATAATTGGTGCCGCGATATCACGGATCAGAAGTAATTTAAGTGTTCAATTGCCGTATATATTATCTTATCTCCTCTAACATTATACAGTTTAACTTACAAATAAAGGAAATGTTCTATTGGGCACTCGGGATGTCCCAAGTTTTGAAAGTTAATTAAATACGTATTATATAAATGTAGAAGATTTTCAGTTCTTCGCTCTGATGTCGAGACGTAGCGCGGCGTTTAGTTTCGCCACTCAACACGCAATGTCTCCAGAATTCGGCGGAAAGTGGGGTACGGAGTGTCTTAACACTAGGTTCCCTCTGCCTACCCTGCTGTGGTGCTTGTGGTGCATGTCCTGGCATCTCAAATTATTATTTTGATCTTGTTTTAACAACGTGACGGGATTTATCGTTTCGTCCAACAACTGCACAGACTGCACTCCACACGCAATGCCAGTGTCACAAAAAAGCACTACGAATGTAAATTGAACAGCTAAATTTTTATTCTCAATATTAAATTTCAATTCATGGAAGGATATGCGAAGTTAAAACACGAGATTTTATTTACATTAATATTTATGTTATATTGTATATTAAAGATTAAAGAGTAAAAAATAAAAACAATTTTTACTTTATTTTCTAAGATTATAATGATCCACAGTGGTAATAACCGGAAGTGATTTGAAATGGAAGCACTTGTTTCCATTTATGATTACAGATATTCAGACCTTATTTAGACTATAGTAACATATTAATCCTCACGCAATACATTGTATAAACTTTTTCTACCCACCTGCATATTTTTCTGTGGCATTAATGCAAATATTCCATATTTCTATAGTAACTTTAAAATTTATATTATAAATATAAAATTATATACAAGATTGTAGGTTAAATTCATAGTGTCATTTGATATTGATTATAGTAAGTTTTGTAAATACATGTATAAAATGTGCATACAGTGAAAAGTTAATATTACTGCAGGTATAGGGAGCAATACTAATAAAGTGTGATTAATCTACAAGTTGACCAGGAGGTCTAATAGTATGAGCAAACTGTTACGTTCAGCCTGCAGGCGGCCTAGACTTGTTAGCCCTAGATTAGAAAGTCTCACATTGATAATAATATTAAAATAATGTTCTATATTTACACCATTTTACACTTAAACAAACAATGAAATGTCAAGTATTTATTTTTAAGCACCGTTGTCCTCCTCAATTTTCCCATAGATGTTGGTAGCCGAAAAAAGAAACCCATAACCCCCAAATTATATTATCATAGATATTCGAAACTAAGAAGGTCAAATGTGCAAAAAGACCGTCTGATATTATTCATAAAAAATTAAATGATAAAAACGGATATTCAAGAGTGAAGTTTCTTTATAGTTTCTTATATTAGACACTAAGTTAAAGTCCTGTGATTTAAAGTTAAGTTAACTTAGTCTTACGAATATCTTGATTAAAATACACATATTATCTGGATGTCTGTTCTTTGTTCAGGGGTGGCCAAGTCATCCATAACTTAAACCTATGACTATAAAATAATTGCTATTTTCATACGATTTCCTATCCACCTATTCCTAAAAAAGTAGACCAAAAACAAAGAAATAAATTAAAATAGATATTATATTTGAGATTGAATCTCGATCTGGTTAAATCTGATTCATTTTAAGTCACGATAACCTAACAATGTCATGTTCTATACTTCTATAGTATTCGTAACTGCACTGCGAAGATATTCTTTGTCCGCGATACCATCAGACGCCCCGTTGCCTTATTGATAAGGTTTCCATACTTCCCGTGTATGGTGGAATGCTTCTGAGTTTATTTAATGTAATTTATATGAAGATCCCGGGATATCTCGAAGGTTTATTTATAACAACGCAAGCGTATAACAATCGTGCGTTATATGATAACGAGTACAGTATTTATTACGTAAATATGTTTAGAATATATTGCTTTCTTTTTTTGGTGTTCCTTGTTTGTATGGTATTTCGGTTTCATGTATTTATGTGTAGTTTTTATGCATTTACTTTAGTCTGAGTGAATATCTTGGTATGCGAGTCATATGTTATTTAGCATTTGATTTTTTTTATATATAAGTAGGTAATCTATTGTGTTCATAAATTTGTAGCAGTAATTAAAACAAAATAAATATCTATGTAGGTACATAGATATTTATGGCAAAAGTTAATAACATAGTTGTTTAATATATCCTATCTTCATCAAAAATTATTTAATTTTTTAATATGTATCTATTAAATAAACAAATTAAAAGTATTTTTGCGTTATTTTATTTTTCCTACATTAAAATAGTTAAAATAAATATGTTCCATTTACAAATATGATGCATTGACTTCAAATAACAGAACTACAATAAGCATACGTTCTTGTTTATAGAAAGTCATCGTTAAACAAACAACGACACCTCCACGGGTTAAGCGATAACAACCAATAACTACGAGTATAAGAAGCGTACATCAAGTTCTGGAACAGCCACCTCAAATTGAAACGGTTATGATGTTCAGAATAGATTCGCTCGGGGTCGAAGCGACATCACGAAGCGAGCGAGGTTAAAGAGCGAACTGATAGTTGTGAATTCATCCGATACAATGGCCAATTTCATGATGAATTTTACCGTACAACGAGCTCTTTAATCACAACCTTTAAGTTTTATAACTTTTATGAACTATAGCTGGCCAGTCGTGGCGCTAGGGCACAAGGGTGGGTGTGGGTTCGATCCCCACTCGAGGAAATGAAATATTCATTTAAATTTATGTTTTCATTTCTTTGCTCGTTCGTCAGAACGGAGTGTCTTAACACTATGTTCCTTCTGTCGATGTTGCTGTGTGCGGGAAACTTTTTAATTATAGCTATATCCGCGTGTTTTCGTTTGGTTGATAAATTCTTAGTTACAAAAGCCTGAGCCACAACGCCGCGGGACCGGTTGACGAAACCTGATTTTGTGAAAACGTTGATTAGTATTGATGACAATATTAGAGAATAAATTTTCACTGTTGTATATAATTACCCTTTAGCTTGTAATTTACGTATTAACATATTATATGAGCCTATTTGAAATTCTTCAAAACAGCAAGTGGTAAAACGTCTTTTTTTAAATTAAATTACTATGATAATTATTATTTAGCTTAATTAATAAATTATTATATTTATAATACAATACATTTTGGTCCTTGGCATTTCCCTTTTATAAAGAAACATGGAATCTCCTTAAATCGGAGAAAAATTAAGCAGAGTGACTCATCACTAGATCCTCTCTACACTCTACAAAATTGAAGAGACAAATAAAGTAAATAATAAGTATTTACATCAGTTTTCTGCCAATAATCAACATGTTTTACTAAATATTTAATAGCTCTCTTATATTCTGGTACAGCCTTGACTAATATATCCTAACCTCAGCCTACCGCAGCCTTCATGTTAGTATTTAACCTTTAATTGTTTCAAGATCCAGAACAATGTATGTCGGCGTGTTCTTAGTAAGTAACAATAAATCCATCTAAATACTCCATAGCTAAGTACAATAAAATTGTCCTACAAGCGTCTAAACGACCCCTTGCCCTGCAGTGATGGGAGAGGCCATTACTCTACTTGCTTTACGGTGTCATGTACGGAATAAACGCATTTCAATGGAAATTAACACTTACACTTACTAATAAATATCTGTTTAAGGACCACTCATGTATTACGTCAGTAACTGTCTTGAAATAAAATGAATTTATTTTATTGTCGTATATGGCTTATTTTATTTATTTAATATTTTTTTCTTGTTTTTGTTGTTGAATTTTTTATGTTATAGTAAATCATAATAACAATTATATAAGTGCTTAAAAAGCTAGTAATGTGAAAATAATTTTGGATTAATTTAGAGGCATTCTCTCCGTTTACAGTCACACGCTTGTTGCCAGTTCTCAAATGAAAAAGAAATTCCCAATTATTGCCTGAACTTTCTTTAAAAAAATTACAAGACTTACTAATTCTCCATATGATCCTTGTTAAATAAAAGTGTAATGGGCATCGCAGCAATTCGACACAGCGCGGACTGGCTCCGTGGACCACAAAGCTATCTCATTAAACCGTCAACGTTCGGGGCCGTGACACTAAAAGTCATTTCAATGAAAAAAAATCTCCGGACCGTTTTGTTACATTTCTTGACGCTCGGAAAAAGAGCACAAAAGATTTTTCTTAGGTGAAGCGTGACTGTCGTAATTAAGTGGCGAGAATGCAATCGTGTGGACTGACTTTTCGGTTCTTACAACTTGAAAGCTTTAAAACGAATTCGATTTGTCGTTCACGATAGTTATGCGATAAAATATTATATTATTAATAAAGAAATATATATGTATTTATATATTTATTTAAATTTAAATATAAATATAATGTAAACACATACTTATAGCAAAAGGATTGATGATTAACCGTATTCCACATAAAACTCTGGCTTAATAAGTTGCTTCCAATTTAAAGTCAAAATTATTTTTAAGGCCGCGTCTCTGACGAGGGGACCGACGGGCCAGATTATAAATCATAAATGCCACGTTAGGCCAGACGGGCCGCTTGTATCGAAATTATCGCCCGCGAGCCTCGCGCAAAATATACAAAACAGTTTCAGGTTACCACGTCAAATATTTCTTCAAGACGTCTAAAATAAACCGCGCTGACTCATTAGCTCATACCAATTTCTCAGTAGAGTGGCTGTGAAAATTAATTTTGCTAATATACTTGTGTGTTTTTTCTTTGTAAAACGAATTCGCAGTTTGGATACAATAAACATGTGTGTACTTCGTGTTATTTAGTTGAGAAATTTCTATAATCATATACCACTACTGTTAATATTTTCCCGTATAATAATAATTTATATTAAACTTAGTAAACTTAGAACAAAAAGCTAATGTTGGATATATTAATATACACAAAAAGATCTTGAAATACAGGGTGAGTCATATTGAACTTTCCGGTTTTGGAAGGACGTTGCACGAAGAAGGGAAGGAGTAGAAGGGTGGGGATGGTGTCATTAGACGCGCCATGACATGCAGTTTTAGTGTGAGCAATGGCTTGGTCGGGACAACATCGTGCGTTCGTAGTTGAAGAGTTTATTAAAAATGGCGGCTCCGTGATCACAACACAGCGTGCGTTCCGTTTACATTTTGCTATTGGTCGACGTGATCCCATTCCCACTGGACCAACAATCAGAAATTGGGTATCAAATTTTAGAGCAACATCATCAGCATTAAAAACAAGACCACAAGGCCGAATTAGGACGTCAACGTCAGCGGAAAACGTGGATAGAGTGCGGGCTTCAATTCAACAATCCCCTCGGCGTTCTGTTCGGAAACATGCCGCTTCACTAGGATTATCTTTCAGTAGTGTCCGCAGAATACTGCATAGAGACCTTAAATTTCACCCATACAAGATTCAGGTAGTGCAAGAATTAACAGTTAGAGACTTAGACACACGAACAAATTTATGCCGCGACATTCAGCAGATCCCCCGCACTGCTGTTTTGATCTTCAGTGATGAGGCACATTTTCACCTCGCCGGAACTGTCAACAAACAGAATTTTCGATACTGGGCTGAGAATAACCCACGAAACCTACACTCTGCAATCACGGAAGAAATCAATGCTATTCCGCTGAATATGACTCGACGAGTAATGGACAACTTCCGGGAAAGGCTTCAGCAGTGTGTGGTCAATGGAGGTAGACATTTACAGGATATCATTTTTAAAACCAACTAAATTAAAACTGCATGTTATGTGCTTTCAAACAATAAAATAATTTTTACTGCATGTCGCTTTGTTTTTAATACACACCTTATTGAAATCGGAAAGTTCAATATGACTCACCCTGTATCACTTGTCTCATCATCATCAATTACTAATAGGTTACCTTATGTTTTTGGATGTCTTAAGGTAAACAGTAATAAAAAATAAAATTAAAAAAAATGTTGTGTTTTTTGTGTAAGTATATACAATTTTAAAGTCACTTATGTGTGACTAAAAAATTGTACAAAATACTATTGTAAGGTAGTAATCCGTAAATGTATTTATTTATTAATTAATATTAATACATCGACGTTACACGCAACGTCTCCATGATTCGGTGGAAAATGTGGAACGGAGAGTATTAGCACTAAGTTCCCTCTACTATTATATTAAGTGTTAAATTTTGGTAATAGTTTAATAATTTATTAAATAAACAGATAATAAATAATGTGAAACATATAAAATGATCGTGCGCATTCGGAACATGCTATGAGTGGGCTTAAATAGGACCATATAAATAACAACTTTCATTGTTCCGAAAGGTTCAATGATAAATGTATTGTATTCTTAAATCACTCGTCTTTACGAGACGATAATATTATAAAATATTTCAAAAATGTCGCATGAAACTTGGATAATATGACTCAAATGCAATTTTTTTTATAATTCTGCTAAATAATTCCTTTATATAAAGTAAACTTAAAAGGAAGTGAGATATAAATAATAATTAAATATAATACACTTAACATATATCAGTCGAAAATAGTAAAAAGCAGTGTCAGGGCTTTGTGACAGTAATCACAGTTACAAAAACTCGACTTGCACCTCCAATTACGAACCATCTAAGGAAATTCTACGTGCCTAACATTACCACCGGATAAAATCTAACGCTCTCGCAGTGCGTTCATATAAATAGCAATTATTTACAAAGTTTCATCCTTAAGTAAGGCTTCTAGAGTATGAGGACCTTCTGTAAAATTACATTCATAAATACTACACAGATCACTTAAGTATTAATTTATATGAAATACTAGCCCAAACGACTATTAATTACACCCGCTTAAGCCTTTGTTATCTTAAAGTCAAATTACATAAAATCTTTACATAAATATGCCTATGTGTTATTCTGATGTATAGCTATATATAGCTATATTACTGTAAAGTTTCATCCAAATCCGTTCAGGAGCTTTTGCTTGAAAATGGAACAAACGTCCGTCTTCACGTTTATAATATTAGTAGGATAGGATAGGATAAGATAAGGCACCTGAAAAATATAATATGTATAAATAATGTGAACGGTACGTATACTTCTAGGTATTTAAGAAAAACCTTTAAAGGAGGATAACAGTGCAATTATAGCAGAAGCGTCTTCCATACGTCTGTCTGTGAGCGGCACAAAATGGCTGCCGCATGCCTGTTCGAGATTGACTAGTAGCAGAACGCCTCGCCGACGGCGATCTAGGGTAAGTCGATCTATCACAAGCTGGCCTGCCATGCAATGGAAGTTTTGCCCTTGGTAAATTAAAATTCTTTTTGTTTGGTAAGTGTTCTGCGATTGCCTGTGCTTTAATGCAATGGACGTTTCATTTAAAGGATTATTTATTTTATTGTGATATTTTTTGGTTAATTTATAAAAACATCTTAACTTCGAGATATTTTTTTAGTTGAAGTCCAAGAAAAGCTTTTAGTTATACTTAAAAATGCAATATTCTTCTTCTCTTCACAAAAAAACTTTTAGTTGGCTGATCCGACTTGAACTTTTGATTGTTATAATATTATACTTACTATAAAATATGTACTGTGAAATGACGACGTACGTACCTGTGAAATAAGAAAAAATAATTTAATTAACTGATTCAATATAACATACATCGGTGTTAAATGTATCGATTAATCCGACGCCTAACCGGTATACCGGTATACCGGTAGAGCGCCAAAAAACATAATAATAACGTTCACACATTAAACGATCCCCGCCTAACCTGCCAAAACCCGTCATTACTAAAATGTATTCGCCGTTAGGTCGAAACCACATAAGTCACGTTTGTCGCTACATCAAAAAGTCATCAAGGGACAAAAGTTAGGGCGAATCGTCTAAGAACTGGTGCAGCTTTGAAACGCACTAATCGATTTGAAAAACCACGACCAAAAAAATAAATTAGAAATATACTCGTATGTAAATCCATTAGTAAAATTTAATAAAGTAAATATATTCCTTTTATTTTTTTAAAAGGACAAAAATACAAATATATTTATGAAGGCTGACTGATTAATTTTAAATATTACAAAATATATAACATTCAAAATTTAAGAATATTTTCCGTAATAAATATAATTTAAACATAATAACAATAATATACAAATTCCTATTGAATCACCAAAGTAATGTATAACTATACTTTTAACTTAATAACTAGGATCATTCGTACTCGGACGCACTGCCGATGCCGTGCCTCCTCCGGGCAGAGACACCCCCCGCAGCCTCGAGAAATATGTTACCTGCGCCTGATCGAGGAAACAAACACTAAAATATTGACGACGCCATAAATTTCTAAAATGACCTCACATTCTGATTAAAAAACCAATTTGGGCATCGGATTTAAAGTGTCTTACGTTATGCTCTCGCATATCTGATTTCACGTTATTAAATTTAACATAATCTTTGTTTAGTGTCTTTATATTTTAAATGTCAAGAACGGTCGATGTCTAGATGTTTCTTTTAAGTATTATTTTTTAAGGTGTAAAATTATTATGATATGTCACATAATAAATTATATATTATATAAATATTACAACATAGGTCTGTAAAAATGTCCTTTTGTAATGGGGACGGTCGTTTGAAATAAAAGAAGACATTGTGGTTGCGGTTTTACGATATCATGTCATAACATTTTAATTATTATAAAACATACATATACAGGGTGGAAGAGGCAGCGCTTCTTTTATTGAAACTGCATATAGGGTAATATATTTCAAACCCACACCTAAGAAATTAATCAAGGTACCTCAACAGTTTGGACGTAGGAAATTTTTTTTCATTTCACGATTTTTATCCATACCTGTATTTGTGTGAACTCACACATACGTGTGCGACGTTTCCGATTTGACAGGTAAGTGTGTGCGTGCCTATGTTATACTTTACAAATGGCGTTTTATTTTAAAACGATAATTTTATTATTTATTTTGTTTGAAAAAATAACTTTTTCATTTTTGGGAATTATTTTTTTTCCGAATTATATTAGACTTTTATAGAGTAGTTAAAACTGTGGTTTCATTTAAAGTGGTGCTGACAATTCCACCCTGTATAATATGACTTATCCATATACTATACAGTTATCCATGTTGAGTGACCTCTACCTTAGATTTTATTTACATTATTGTAGAATAGTTACCTACATAATTATAAAAGATGATTAAAATTTTTCATGAATTTTCCATTGAATTTGATATAAATCAGGTCCCAATTACACTTTCTTAGTTTGATTAAGTAACTCATACAAAAAGTAAAGATGGATTTTAAAAAAAATCATAAACAAAATTAGGTCTCTCTTCTTTTTTTATTATCCATAAAATATAATAAAATATACATATTGATTAAATAAAAATGCAATATATCAAACATCTATCGATATATCTACAGATATTAGATATATTCATATTTCTCGTACTTTATAGAATTTTTCATAAATTTAGTAGCATGTCATACATATTAGGGTCAAGACACAGTACAGTCCGGAAGCCTATGTTTGATATTCTTGGCAGCCTACATGGCCTGCTCTCCTGTTCTAACTACTAGTTTAAGCTTAGTAAGCACTGGTTTGTACATATCATAGTAAAGTTAAAATGCAGACCTTAATAGGATCCCATATTTTAATATTTATAATATCGATAAAAAATATTAGAAATCACTTCATTTATATTTGTATATTTAATATGTTAAAGTAAAGAAATACTAGGGTATGCCCTAGTATTTCTTTACTTTAAATTTTCACTAAAATGTCAGAACTGTGTACAGGTTCCCTTTAAACCACATAGCTACCGGCGAGCATAATTGAAAATAGCAGGTAGTGTCCCTAGGTATAGCGTATTAATTAAATTTAAAGATTCCCACTCCCCCCACTTACGATACACACTTGTCCGCTACCACTTGTACCTGCTCAGGCCTACTCACACCGATACAAATTAAATATTCTAACTATGGTTTAAAGACTAAATTTCAATAACAATTTCCGAAACACGATGTACAAATTTAAATTGTAATGCGACGTAATAAAGTTTATTTTCATTTGTCAAACGCCAAGTAACAATATAAAATCAAACAAGGCGCGTAGTTAATAATTTATTGATATAAGACATGCAAAGCCCATAAAGTTTCCAATGGCACACGTCTCGGTCTCTTTAATTTGTAAGTCGTTAGTAAGGAGGGGACGCTGGGACATTTTAGATTGAGATTCAGGTTTAAGTAATTTCTATATTGGTATTATTTTGTACGTCCGTGGGTAATGTTAAGGGAACTTTAAAAATATAATCAAGTTCTATTCCTTATTATTCATTATTGAATTAGACAAATTCTTAATTTTATTACCTCGTTTATTATACGGCAGCATTAGCTTTAATTGCTGAATGACTGTTTTATCACCCACGTTTTTATGAAGGAATGCTTTAAATTTCGTAACCAATACTAGAATAGGTATCTACATACATAAAAAATAAATGGAATTATAATAATTCACAAATATAATAATAGTTTTCTTATAATTTACTGAATAAACAGCCGTCGAACGTAACAACGCGAGTGTCGCAAACAATGCTAGTAACTATTGAACAAACAAAAGTTATCGTTCGACTCTCGAGCGTTAGGTCGAAACCCACGGGCAGTGCGCTGGGAGAACGTTAGAAAAACTTATAGAAAATGACAAGCGAGTGACAAGGACGGACAGACAAATGTAACGTAGAGAAGAGCGGGACAGATAGAAAACTCGTTCGCCGGCATTCCGCCGCCCGGTGGATTTAGGAACGGGGGCAGCGCGATACGATTAGGCGGTTATGCCTTGTTATTTTTAAACCTTCGATGTTATTTTGTAGCGGAAGACGATATTCCGCTACCAAATCGCCGTTTTCTTATAATTAATATATATTTTTGTTTAATTATTGGTTTGAAAGTGAAATCGTAATCGACCTGTATGTTGCAGTGATAGGTTTTTTTTTATTATTAAGAAATATATATTTCCTTTTTAACTGTGTAATTGCTGGTTTTGTTGTTATTGTTTAATTACTCACTTTCGTCCGAATTATATGATCATAATAATTGCTTTATTTTCGTACATATGACCCTCCCCTTTAATACTGAATTGCAGTTTCATACATGTTTGCAACGCTTTTACAATGACTTCAAGCGTGGAAAATTCTATTACTTTAGGGTTACATTATTATAATTTCAATAAGGAATTTTAATTGTCCTGGAAAAACTACAACCTGTGATATACATAATGCAACTCTATCACATGAGCACCGCTATCTCAAATTATACTTTGGTAAGTTCATTTGATCGTTTACTAAACCGTTAATGATAATTTTTTTCACAATTTCACATCTATCGTCGTCAATTCTTGGGATATAACTATAAAAATATAAATTAAATTTTATTACTTAAAAGGTAAGACGATTTTCAGAAAAAAAAAATTATTAAACTTGCCCTGACACTTGTAATAAGAATTGGATTTTGATTCGCCCGTGTACGCACAACAAGAAACACAAACAAACAAGTCGTGCCTCTTCGCACGTTACCTTCGTGTTTAAATTAAATTTCAATACAGGTTCATTATATGACTTGGATACTTTTTAATTTATTTTACGACTACTGTATTTATTTCTACATGTCAGATGTTCAGGTGGAAGAATTTCAAAGAATTGTTTACAGGCCCGAAACACCAGTGGGCCCCACATGCGAGGTGTCCGGTTCCTTGTCGTGTGCCTACTGGAGTGGAACGAGCGCCGCCAAGACGACTTGTGACACGACAGCAAACGCCGACACATATGATAGAGATTTTCTTTATTTTTGTTATGTAACCCCCGTTGAGAAATCATTGTAGCATCATTTAAGTAATGCTGATCTATGCTTTTTTTTGTTTTTGAATATCTCTATGAATTGTTTGTTTTTTTGTATTTATTTATATCAGGCACATAGTAGGTTAGGTAGAGTAACCTGGGAACCTTGTGTTAAGACACTCCATTCCCATTAAAACAATTCCATTTCCCACTTCCAACAAATTATGGAGGCATTGCTTGTTTAGTGGCGGAATTCAAAGCTTCGCTTTTCCGCCACACCAGAGCAAAGAAATAAAAATATTTAATTTCCTCGAGTGGGAATCGAACCCACAACCCGTTGTGTTTACAGTCACATGTGTGCCCCTGCGCCAGAACTGTCCTAGAGAAAATAGCTAATGCTAAATTATTCCTAAACATAGAATATTTAAGACATAGGCTTAAATATTGTTTGCTAATGAAAGCTTATCCTTTGTGAATGGTCGTAGCATAACGCAACCGCAAGGTTACCACGATACAAAAGAACGAGTATGAACAGAAATTTTATGCAAATATATCTAAATTATAATTTTGCATTAATTTTTTGTTCATATATTTATTTATACTTTTTTTAGCTTCACGCTGAATCCCGCACATAGCAGATAAGACAGAGGGAACCGGGGATCTAGAGTTAAGATAAGGAGACTCCGTTGCAATTAAGACACTTACAATTTTCTTTTAAAGGGGCATTATATAATAATATATTGAAATTTAGTAAAAAAACATATCAAAATTATATGTAATCACATCAAAACTTGCATCCGAGCTTACGCTTGTATTTTATTTAGTAAATATCCATACGATTTTAATAAATAGTTATTGGCATGTAAATAATTCTTTAAAATATTTCAAAATAAGACACGATTAACTATTTAAAAGTTAAAAGTAAAAATACAAGATAATAAATCGGCTCAAATTTATCTTATAAATTTACTTATATTAGCCCAATCTATTTTTTCTATGTTTATTTTTCATGGTTTTTCACATAGAAATTGTATGGAACGAAACAAAATGAATGTTATAAAACTAAAGTTGAACAAAAAAAACATTACCTCATGTACATTTAAAGTGATGTAACAAGATACGGCAGATCATAAATTTTACCACGCAGATAATAAAAACGCAATATTCTTTATACTATACTAGCGGCCCGCCCGCGGCTTTGCACGCCTGAACTATTTGATTATTTATTTACTTAACATTTTTCATCTACTGTCGCAGTTTTTACCGGGAGCCTATACATTGCACCACTACTTCCTCTAGCTTTCCGTGAAAGTTCAATAAAAATCAGTTTAGCAGTTCAGAAAAGACAAATAGAAAAATGGACAGACAAAAAATTTTAAATCGTTTGTTTGTGTTTTTTGATCGTGTAAACAACTATAGGTAGTAAAAAAAACCCAGTAATTTAGAAATCAAACACATAGACAGACACTTCGATTTTATTTATGTATAAACTTTTAAAGCTTAAATGTTAGAACGTTGAACTGTTAAAGCAATAGTTTATTTTTTAGTAATGGAGAAACCTAAACGTAATATCAATATAATATTACTTAAGAAGTTTGAGGGCATTCGAATGCCACCCAGAGGAAGGTATTATTTTAATTATCATTGTTCTTGTAACAAGACAAAGTGCCGCGTTGGGTTCTGCAACATGGAAAAAAGAAGGAAAGGAGTATCTTAACAGTAAGTTCCCTTTGATTACTCTGCTATATGTAGGATACATGATGAAGTTAAATAAAATGAAAAAAAGAAATTAACAGACTGGTGTTTCCATTTATTTACTTCTCTATAAATTCTACTTTCTCATGCATGTAAAGACAGAGAAAAACAAAACCCATTGAAGTATAGAATAATTTATAATTGCTTCAATTAATGTAATTTAATAGACATTTACAATACTTGAATTGGATACAATAATCAATACCAAGTTAATGGTACTCGTAAAGTAAGGCAAATCATACTGCCATATAGGATCCTATCGCGGGGAATGTTTAGAGCTTTAGCATGAAATAATAAAACCTACTATCGGGATTACAATCGATTTACCATCTACCCTCAAGCAAAACTTATCTTATAAAATAAAATATAGTAGAGATTTTAAAAGACAAAGAAAACAGACTCTTAGTGTTTGTGTTTTAGGCACCAAAATGTACTAAGACTTGTTTGTGAGTCATTATGAATAATTGACCTGTAAAAACAGTTTCGAAAAGTATACGTAAGAATATTTATACGAGCAGAATTTTCAAATAACTATGATTTATCTAAAATTTTTAAATAGATAATTATATAAATAACGATTTCTTATTAAATATGTGTTTTTTGTAATAAATCGATTTCTGTTCATATTCACATGTCACTGTAAGTTTTCGCAATAAAGATTTCTTAAAATGTACACACATCTTTTTATACAAACTATCAAAGTCAACACGCGAGGTGACAATATAAAGCACTCTATAACACGAGAAGGCTAGAGACAATGCAGGCGTTTTTGTGCTCAGTAGCGACTCTTAGACCATCACAATAGCATAAAGTAGCCAGTTATGAAGCAGCCATACGCCGTCAAGACTCCCCTCAACCGGTTCGTGGCTTAACGCTTTTTGTAGAAAAAGTCATCGCTCGTAAAACAGAAAAATAAGTATTTCCCAAACTTAAGAACGATTTACTTTACGAGCTGCCACGACACGGGCTCGGCTGAGTAACCATCGCTTGTACCGGCGCGGCGTTTAGAAGCATAAAATAAAAGATCTCGAATTATCGATACATCGCCAACAAACGATCCATAAAAGTCAGAAAAAAAATCAAGTATAAAATCGCATCTACAGAGATAAGGGCGGCGACGCGACCATGCTGTCCGCTGCATAGCCCTCGGCTGCGACACAATATTTCATGAAACAGCCGATTTATATGCGCGTTCCAGCAAACTTTAATGTGGATTGTATGTAATTACTATTAAAAAGAACAACATACATGAGGTACATACGTATATACTCGGATCTACACGATATATATATGAAATAATTTTAAAAATATAGCCTCGTCGCCACGAACATTCTATAACGTCTTTATTATGTAAATTACTATATTGAGGTTACAATCGTCGATATCAGAAGATTTTCAAGTTCAATATTTTCATCGAATACCTTATGTTTTTTTATATAATATTTGTTATACAAACAGGTATAAGCATTCCATGTTACACGCGTAAATGATTATAATATAAAGTAGAACTTAATGAATTCATATTAGATGAAATGGAACCCGGTGTGTATATTATATTTTTTAGATTGGAATCATAAATCAAGAGGCAGCGGACAGCGCGACCTAGATACGAGCTCCCCACAGCCCCACACCACATGCATCCGTTGGTCGTCGCAGATGTAAGGTATGTCAATTAACATACAATAATGATACATACGAATACATATATACATATAACGTGACCATTCAATAGTATGTTAGCAAAGCACCCTCGTATGAAAATATAAATATAACAATTTTTATTATATTAAAAAAACCGGTTAAGTGTGAGTCGGATCTTTCCACCGAGGATTCTGTAAAAATTTCAAGGTTGTAGATCCACAGGAAATACAATTTATAAAAGTTTGCGGACGTAGGCACTCATCTTGTTTGAAATGAACTACAAAGTTGTTAATTTCAATTTGATACCGACACGCGATCTCGAGATAAATGGTCTTGATAGAACAGATACACAACAAAGTGATCCTATAAGGGTTCCCTCATTTCTTTTTGAGGTACGGAACCCTGAGACCTACAATCCTATTTACATTTAACTAAGCTCTGAAATGGGGATTAACGATATCTTCCACAGCCCCATCTCCTCTCTCTATCTAAGAAAATTCTAAATTGTCTGATTATGTTGATTGCCCCTTTAGATTTTTATGTTAAGTACTTAAACGCGACATACATAAACAAAAGTCGGATAAATATCAATTAATATTTATTATTATTGTCAAAATTTTATATGTAACATGTCAAAAAGATTATTCCTTTTTAGACGGGTAGGTGCCCCCACTTGTCACTCCAAGCATTATCTGATATATGTACCACAAATGAGTTTCTTCATTTTAGCGGCAGTTTATCAAGTTCACTTAAGATATGCATCTAGAGTGAACGTTTTATTTTTATTAATATAAAATATTTTGTCCCCAGATTACAAATCTCGACGTAAAGCTTATCCATTCGTCATAAAGTCGTAAACAACTTGTTGTTATTAAAAGGGTCCATGTTGCTGTTTTGTAAAATAAAGTAATTAATATAATACGTATGTTGTTATTTAACTTCATTTTAAAATAGGGTTATGTCGAAGCTAATTATAATGTATAATATACATATATTTATGTAAAAATCTGCATTTAAATTTATATTATTATCTTTATTCAGTAAAGTTGTTATTGGATTAGTACGTAGATAGCGCATCGCATGTCTTTAATGAATAGGAATGCTTTTACTGTAAAATTAACTTTGAATAATTAATGCAAATCTCTAAGTAAGTAAGTAAATAACTAAGTATATGCAATGCACAGAATACATAATAAAATTATAAATTAATATTATTAGGTAGCAAGGTTGGCTAAGATATTTTCAAACACCCAACTTACAACCCTGATATAGTTTTCCGTCATTTACAAACGTTTCACGTAGACAAACTTTCAAAAAGAATTGGAATTTTCTGACTCGTACTGCCTGTACTCTACAACCAACATGAGATATGTGAAATTAGAAAGCAAGCATAATCAGGTAATTAAATACTCTAATAAAAAATTAATTGAAATAATATCAAAAGACGAATACAATCTGTATATCCAGAGTTTCATAGTAGATAAACAAACAACTTTAATTATATTAGGTTTCATCTATACGTACGTTTAGTATGCTAAAGTCTGGCAAGTCCATGTTGTCTCACGTAGCAGTCACGCCTGATATATGGATTATATTTTAATCGTAATATGTCATACTATAATATATTAAGTAATATTCTACTTATATAATTAACTATATTGGGTTTGAGTATAGCAAAAACATTAAATCTTATAATTTATTTTAATAAATGCTAATATAATTTTAAATCCGATTGGTGGCTACCAAGTTGACAGTCTAGGAAACCTGATTCGTACAAAAAACGGTGACATATGCACATATCTTTTATTAAGCTCGAGCTTGCCACGAGATGGTATCTATGAGAACAGGTAACAAATAGCAGTGGAGTTACATAAAAACCTGAAGGCCCCTCACCAAACCTACACAACAGGCACGCTACAATAGAGTCTGTCAGATTAAAAGATGAATGATTTCGATTTCTGCGATCCGTCTGTTACGAAACTTTTTTAAAAGAAACTTCGTTATTTCAAATACTTAGCTGCAAGTAACTATGGTGTTATTTAAACTTTTAATTATTATTACTTTTCGGCTTTACGCTGTGTCCCGCCAATAGCAGGGTAGGCAGAAGGAACCCAGTGCTAAGACAATCCGTTCCCTACTTTCTTACCGGGTAAGGCATTTCATGTTAAGTCGCGGAACTCAACGCCGCACTTTGCCCTATTACCAGAGCGAGGAAATGAAAATATTATTAATAACAATTCATTCCCCCGAGTGGGAATCGAACTCACAACCGTCGCGTTCATAATTATACGTTTGAACCACTGCGCTACGACGGCCTCTCAACTTTTAATTAAATCTCGCTTATTTTCAGTGTAGCGTTTTTAATAGTGAATTCATCAACGCCATTGTTAATTACGGCGGGATTACGTTTATTTAGGATTGAATTGTACCACGCTCAGACGGCCGCGGTTGCATATTAAGCTACGAGTGTCGGATATCCGACATTAACCTAGAGTATCGTTGGAAAAAAAATACAGATTTATTCTTAATAAATTATCTTACCTTGGATCTGATCCTTTGAGTATCCAGAAATACTTTAAAAAATATTTTAAAAAATTAAGTTTTTTTATTTTTGGTGTTTGTTTTTAGTATAAGTAAGTACTTATGAAAGACAAAGTTTTTAGTCTTATTAAATGTAAAAAAATAAAACATTTAATTTATAATATTTTCTATTATATTTTTGTTAGTTAATTAGTTCGTTCTTCATCGATTAATCGATATGGTTTCTCACATCTAAATCTACTGACGCTACACGTACAATCCCGAACAATAGCAGCTAATAATAAGGAACGTAGTATTTACGAGCATACGTGCCCTCAAAGCTGAGACGCACCAACTCTATTGTACTCAGACCTCCTATGATTATTTCAACCGCCAGCATTTTTCCATCCAATGGCACCTTTTAAGTTAGTAAATTTTACGATCGAAAAATAAAATAAATGTGCCAGTCGCCATATAAATTAAAGTTATGGAGTTAAATTAAGTTTTTTATGAATTTTATGGTCCACTGTTAAGAAATATAAGACAGACAGATCCCAATATTATATATGTGATATATTCTGTATAACGAAAATTAATATAAGCACTTTAATGTTAATTTATAGCAATACTAAAACAAACAATACTAAATATCTAAAAGCACCCACAACTTCTGTGTTGCATAGTTTGCATAATAGAAATCTGACTCTAGTACTCGGCAGTAGGTTTGCTAAATTCAGCCTACACAATGACCTAAATACACGAGCCTGCCACCCGGCGCCCGCCAATCATAGGACACAGTTCAAATTACCGACCGGCGCCAATTCACCATAAAGGAATTATAATTACATTTGAAGCTTAGATAAGCTGTGCCCTTTGTATAATATTTAAATTAAGATCGCGAATGATTAATATTTTAAATTGAACTGTTGTAATATAAAAAATAAGTCAGTTTCCCGCTGTATCCCGCACACAGCAGGGTAGGCTGATGGAACTTAGTGTTAATACACTCCATTCCCCATTTTCAGCCGAATTCTAGAATTCTCTCTTTGCCTCGACAACAGAACAAAGAAATGAAAATATAAATTTAAATAAATATTTCATTCCCTCCCTTTGTGCCCATTTAACGCAACTGGATTCTTCTATTAATAATATAATCAATAATATATAGACACGATAGACAAAAACTATAATAAATAAAATTAAAAATAGATCATGGATGACCTAATTCAATTTCATTTCGTAAACGGCTTCCAAGTTACTCGTTATTATTACTCGATTAATATGAACATGGTTCATTCAATACTACTTTTGTTTTTATATTCCAGTGTTTCTTTCAATATTTTAACATATGTAGTAACTAATGGCAGTTTCACTTTTTAAATCAACCTATTACATTTAATAGCCATGTTTTTAAATACAACCCATATTTATAAATATAAAATGGAAATGTATTATAAAATTGCAATCGTAAAGCGTGCGATTTGCAAATCTATTCTATATTTAGTAATTATGCATGCGTATTTAGTATATTGAGGAATGTAAAGGAAAGACTAGGTTAAATTGGCGGTTTGTCTTACGTGTTAATTGATTTCTTGCTTGACTAAATCTTTTACGGCTGATATGTTAAGCTTCTAAATTGTTTTTACACTTTAATGAGAAAAACAAATCAATTTATATTTTTTGGTTTTGTAATGATAGGTATATAAAAATATATTCTTTTTAGGGTTCCTTGCTTCAATAGGAAAGAACGGAACCCTTATCTGGATACGAACGTACGTAAGGGTACTTCCCTTGAAACTACAGTTATGAAATAAAAAAAGCACAAAGACCTGTTTTAGAATATTTAATTTTTCAATTTCAAAAACATCTATATTTTTTTGTATTTCCCATAGGTACCTATAGAAATTGTGTGTCGGATTCCGATGGCAACATGTACTAGAACGAGCATGGGTGTGAAAAACAATCTGTCACGTACATTTTTAAGCTTTGTGCTTACGAGTACATTAGCTTTCACTTAAAATATCCTATTGCAAAATACTTCCAAGTAATGATCATTTTACATAAGTATGAGCGTGTCTAAGCAAAGCAAGCTATAAAAAGAAAATAAAAATGTATGTTTATTTATAGTTAGAGACACCAGTTATGTAACAAATATTTTACATACAATTTAACAATAATCAATTATTGTTTTATAACCCATTTAAAAGTTAGGTGTTTTTGCAATAAATAATAAAATAACTAATAGATTTTTTATTGTTTAAATAATAAATAAAGCCTTGAGATTCATTACAGTGCCTAAGACATATTTAAAGCGCTGAAATACTAACTAAAACCAGAAATAATAATAAACTACAATCATAATTAATCTAATATTAAAAACACTAAATTCAACAACTAGAATGTAAGTATATTTTTTATTTACAAAGAAGATCCGAAGTTCTTAAGAAATGGCAGACAAAAAACTGTTTAAGATGCTTTACATGTCCTGCGCATGCGCAACTCACAAACAGTTAAAAAAAAGAAAACCTTAATACATACTACAATGATCTCCATAGCTCTAGGGATAGGGGAATCTTAAAAGCCTTCTTCAACGTGCAGCATTAAGACCAGCTTAAGGCTCGGAGATAAAATACAGCACCACCGCCATAAGTATACTTAATTTCTTACTTTTGTTATAGGCACGTCTCAATCATTTCTTCAGTATTTTTTCGTCTTGAGAAAACTGTTTTTAATTAGACGCTAACCTTACTGTTTGTTGTTGATTCCCGTCGTTTGAAATTTATTGCAAATTAAAACTTTTATTGGCTACTTTAAGTTCACTGTAATAATTTGAGTTTATTTTATTTATATTTTATAATTAATTAATAAAAAGGTTTATTCGTTCTTTGTGTAATTTAAATGAAATATATTTCTGTGATATTTTTTTTCATCTTCACGACGTATCCCGTAAATAGGATAGGCAGAGGGAATTTAGTATTAAGACCGTTCCCCACTTTGCCCACTTAAGGCATTGCGTGTTGAGTGATAACGATTATTATCCCTGAGCGGGAATCGAACCAAGAACCGTCGCACTTACAGTCACACGTCACGTGCATTGTGCCACTGCGACGCGCCGTCAATTAATTATAGAGCAATAAATTATATTATGTAAAAAACTAATATAATATATTTTTTGATACAAAAATAAATTAATGAATCCTTAAATACTGACTTAATTTTTCGAAATCAAACACGTTTAGCATACACAAAACATACACACTTAGTAAATAAATCTTGTATGGCAATGACAAAAACCTTCGATCCGGAAAAACATTCTTAGGTCAGATAATAAATTGCTGTCGCTTAAGCAAAAGTAGATTCGATATTTCAAACTGCGGTTAAGTTATTGGCTGTTATTAATAACGTGCCTTTTCTTACTTAATCTGACTTGAAAGCACCGAGTCGCACGTCGTGTAGCCAATGTATTGTTCTGATAGCACGGAATGTACCTTATCTACGCATTATGCTTTAGGCCCACTTATTACAAGTGGGATGACAATAACCAAACTAAACATATAAATTCTTGTAGCGTTTGTTTCTTCTATATTCTGAGGAAATAAAAAATTTGAAGAAAAATTTGAGAAGAACCTCTTCAGGAACGAAGTTTTTTAACCGAAAAGGAGGTTATCAATTCGACTGTATTTTTTTTTTTTTTAATTTTTTTTTTTATGTTTGTTACCTCATAACTTTTAACTGGGTGGACCGATTTTGATAACTTTTTTTTTATTTGAAAGGTATAGCTTCCCGAATGGTCCCATTTTTTTTTAGTCCATGTCTGACAATGGTATCCATGAGAAAATCACATAAGTCTTAAATTTGCATTATGCATGTGCGCGACTAATAGCCGAATAACTCAATGTCGCGCCAACCGATTTTGATGATTCTTTTTTTATTTGAAAGGATACACTTCAAGGATAATTTGGTGAAAGTTTGGTTAGGTTTCGATTATGGAATCCGGAGAAAATTGTGAAAGTTTGTTTTTTTTGTCAAAAATTAATTATACTGTAATAGTTACAAGCAAAAACTTTTTAAATTGATGTCAGAAGTGAGATTCCTGATCGTTGCATTTCTTTTCAACCAATCTCAAAAAAGAGGATGTTCTCATTTTCAACCAACTTCAAAAAAGGGAGATTCCGAATTCACCCGAATACTTTTTATGTTTGTTCTTGTCAATATACCAAAATGTAACTTTGCACAAAAATAATAGCTAATTAAATGAAGTTTTACATAGAACAATCACAACCACTCGTTGACAACCACTACCACCACCATCACCACTCGTTCAAGAAGCATCATTTTAAGATCTACCCGTCACTAAAAATCGTAAAATAAATTAATTTTTAACAAAAACAAAAACCGACTTCTAACAACGAACTAAAAAGTGAAAAATAATTATATAAAGATTTTATAATTTTGAAGTCGGTGTCAAACTAATGCTACAATACCTTTACTACAATATCTAATTACTAAGCCTGTTTGTTTTACTTGGCACCGACTACAAAATTATAAAATCTTTATATAATTATTTTTCACTTTTTAGTTCGTTGTTAGAAGTCGGTTTTTGTTTTTGTTAAAAATTAATTATGGTATATAGATTTCATTTCGAATTACGAAATTATCTTTAAAAGATTGAACCCACAACCATCGAGTTTTCAGTCAGATGCTGTTCTTCTCTATTTTCTAAAATTTTAGATATTAAATTAGATTCAGGAATACGGAACCTAATATTGCTACTCTCATAGTAAGGTGATAGTAATAAAAATCTTTTAAATATAAATATGCTAGAGCACAAACAAGTTCTAGTACAAAAGTAGTTACAGGTTAACACTTCCCAACTGTGCCACAGCGATGTCAATGTACTTCTTAAATATATGTATATGTGGTTACGTGTGTTTTTGTATATATGTAGATATAATTGAAGTCATTACTCAACATATATTTAAAAAATATCTCCAGTCAATTGTTCCTTGTTAGCGAGGCTGCCTCAAAGTTTACGTTTAAAGAATCAAAGTATCTCTTGAGACTTAGCGCTGTGTCATTCCTCGAATGGAACAACAAAATGTTGGGAGTATCAAAAGTAATAACAGTGCAAGTGTATTTTTAGAAATATATACATACATATAACGTAGAAATTATTGTAGTTTATAATTTTCTCACCTTGTGTATTAATTAAAAAAACATTAAGTCAGCTTCACTTCGATACCGCATTCAGCCGGGTAGGCAGAGGGAACCTAGTGTTAAGACACTCCGTTTACCATTTTCTTTCTTTGTAGAAGTCAATGCCGCTCTTTGCCTCGACACCAGAGTGAAGAAATGAAAATATACATTTAAATCCCTCGAATGGGGATCAAACCCGCAACCGATCGTTTACAAACATACACTTGTGCAATGAGTACTCATTTGTATGTAGATGTATTAATTAAATACAAAAATATAAAACATCAAAATTTCCGTAAGCCAATTAGAAATGTAATGATTAAATATAGCACAGTTTTTTTTTAATTATAATTAATTGAAAATTATGCAAAGTGCCATAATATCAGTCATAAAACAAAATGTAAATATCGTTTCCTTATTAATCTACTCTATAGTTTTTTTACGTCGGTAGGCTGAATACGAGCGATTGAGTGGCCATTGGTTGTCGCGTGGGCAGCGGAGGACTATTCAGTGTTTCTCTTTTTTCGTCGTTCGAACCTCGTGGTTGCTTTTGGCTTGGCATTGTCCAATGCGCACTAAAATAACCCGCATTTTAACTTCAGTTAAGTATATAAAATTAAATATTATTTATAGTGTTCGTTTGTAAAAGTAAAATGATTTTTACAAACGCTACGTATATTATAGTTGGCTTAATTCGTTTTTATATTTAAAATAGTATTTAAATAAAAGTTTATGCATTCACCAAGTCTCTCTGATTGAGGTTCTACTAAGGTTCTAATTTATAAATCGCTTTCAAGCCCGATATCGATCTTGACATGCTCTTTTAATTCATAGATATCTAATTTTTGAACAAATACAGCATCTCAAGATCGATCTCAGACTTGAGAGCGGTTTATAAAAATGGGCCTAAATATACTCTTCAAGAATGTATAGTAAAGTACATACTATAGATACCTAACACACAAATCACTGACTATAAAAATCACGAGTGCACTAAGTAAGATAGCAAATATCTCAGTGATTTCTCAAAGGACATCGGAAGAGTAAAGCGTCCCTTATCGTAGCTGGTTGTTTTAAGCCGAGAACAAAGTGCCCACTATATTCTCACGTCTGAATTATGCTCGTAATTTTTACGAGCAATAAACTTTAACTGTATACATTTTTGTTTTAAAAACAAGATATTATGTCGTCCATTGAATTTTTTATGTCAAAAATCTCATTATCAAAAGTTTGTGAGAGTTGCTATCTCTATGTATGTACTTTAAACGGTATCTAAGTATTTCAAATGAGCAATGTACTTGAGGGCAGTTGTGGCGCAGGGGCACAAAGTATGCTGCAAGCAATGCTTCCAGAATTAAGCGGAAAGTGGAGAACGGAGTGCCTTAATACGAGGTTCCTTCTGTCTACCCTGCTGTGTGCGGGATACAGCGTGAAGTTAATTTTTAAGTACTTCAAATTAACCTAGTATGCAATTATAATACGACTACATATCAAGTATAAAATTTAAACTATGCCCGTCCGTAAGCCTGGATCAAATCAATTTTGTACTTTACTGGTGAATGTCATAATAAATACTATTATATAGCTTTTCATTTCCAACTCGTCTCTGAATTAACAACCGTAACACAACTCAATCAAAAATAAACCTTATTACGCTGATATTTGCTTTAAAATCGGAATTTCGGCCATTTATTATAGACGTTAGCTTTCATGCCTTTCTCATGTTTCGTAAACAGTATTTATTTTTGTGTTAGTCAAAAATTCTTGTTAGAAACGACTCGTTGGAAGTAAACTGGTTTTGAATTTTTATCTCATATAAATATGTAGATAGTAACGCCCCCGAGAAGATCACTTGTTGGGGACTTAAATAACATGGAGTCGTTTTCATAACAATATTTAATATGGCCCATTTAATATTGTAAATAAACATGTTTATTTAAATCATTGTAGTTCTAGTTCGTGATTAGATTTGAATTCCAGTCGGTGTACTTGTATAGAGAGAGAGAGAGTATTTGAGAGATTTTTAGAAGTAAAAAAGAAAAAAGAAAGTGAAAAATTGAGGCCGTCGTAACAGGGGGACATCGTGCGACTGTAAGCACGATGGTTGTGAGTTCGATTCCCATTTGAAGAATATTTAATAAATTTATTTTTCGCTCTGGTAACGAGCCGCCCTTACATCCGACAATTTGTTGGTGGGAATACAAATATACAGTTTACTCTTACGAGTTCAATGTAGTCCCGTCCCGTGGTGGAAACCGGACTTACTCGTATATTGAGAGTGACGGAGAATAATTTATATTTATTAATTAAAACAAGAAGATGTGGTTATTTGTTAAAAAAAACAATGTTAAATATTGACATGATTGAAAGATTTAGAGCAAAGGATGAATTTGAATAAATATTAACATTCTTACTTAAGAAAAAAAAGCCAAATGGATAATTAATGGCAAGTAGTTAAAATCTCATCTCGATCATACATCTTTATAAACATTTTTTTTGTTCTATAAAATTACATACGCCATAAAATTAAGATATTCTGAAGTAAGTTCAACGTTTCAAAACAATCAGTATTCAGAACTCATGAGCCAGTAAGAACGAATTAAGGGCAACATGTTGTGATACCAGAGAGAACAATAGAAAGGGTATCGCACAAAAACAAGCGCGCAAGCACAAATACAGCCCAAAACCCGAAACATACCTGTGCCGACCGACAGAGGGATATTAATTAGTAATTGTAGGGTGACAACTCTCCGCTATACACTGAAAAACTTGCAATAAAAAATTAGTCTATATCAAATACGTCAAATGACATAAATATTTATAAGCTTATTCAAATTTAAGAAACAATATAACGATTAAGCAATTTCAAAAATACATTTGCTCTAATGAATATGACAGTCCGGAAGATTTCCATTAATGATGGTTATCCTAATTAACGAAAAACTGTCGCCACGTTGACGGAGTACCCGAAAAGGATGCCCGAATGTATTCGTGCATTGGCCGTTGAGAAACTCAAAAAACCGTTTAAAAATCACTCGCTCCGCCCCCAGCACGCCCAGCGAGTGTACCACACTTATGATTTATCGTCGCGAGGACATCCCGCCCCTGCACTAACCACCCGGCTTCCGTCTCGCTAATTACGTTACCATACATCGTCTCTGCCAGATCCTTAAGGCGATTCGGGCAAGTCTCATTAACCTATGAACACGAAAAATCGAAAAATAGGGACTAAAAATAAATGCTTGACTAAATGGTAAATTATTCCTATTATTAGAAACGCTAGGAAATTTTTCGATATATTTTTTCACGCGAGCATCTTGCAAGAAATGTAATATATCAGAACTGTACTGACAATAGGGTTCCATCCTTAACCCATCATTCAGCCAAATGGCACGAGCAAGAGAGTAATGGAGTGCGTTAACATAACAAAGCACTGATAGGCGCAACAGCTACAATGCTAGCTCAGCGTGTCTCGTTAAGAAGTGAAACATATGTCCAGCAAAGTGGATGTAGATGTACAACAAAATGTTTTTAACCCATATATTTGTTTAACGCTTCAACCACTTAGGCACGGGCTGTACAATAAAATTTTAAAAGATTATAAATATTTGTGGAATAATGCCAAAATGTAAAAATTATTTTCAAAAGATAAGGCTAGTTTTACTTTTACTAATTAGGTACCTAGTTAAGACAAAGTTGTGAGCATGTGTGTTGCATATTAAAGAACCGTATCATGTAGATTTTCATAATAACCCATATCATACTTTTGTACTTAATATTTGTATGAGGATTTAAAACGACTTATATATTTAACAGATATTTTTGTTTTAATATCTTTATTCATTATAATGTAAATCTGCAATCTGATTTTATTATATTTTGCAAAATAGCTTATAAGTTATGGACCTATGACGCAGAATGCTCACAGATAGCTTCGGTAAACAATATAAAGTACTTGGGTATTATTTTGGACAAGACATTAAATTTTAAAGCTCACGTGGAAGCCCTAACTGGCAGAATACGAAAATTAATTTTTATTTTTAGGACACTTCGATACGTTGCGAATCAATTTATTATACGCAATGTCTATTATGCACTCGGTCGATCTGTAGTGTCTTATTGCATATCTTGTTGGGGTGGGGCCTCTAAAACAGTGATGCTCCCACTCGAAATTGCACACAGAGCCATCCTGAAAGTTACCACCTTTCGACCGATCCTTTATTCGACTACGCAACTTTATAAGGACTGCAATGTTCTTAGCGTCAGGCAGTTATTTGTGTTGGATACAATCGTACGTCAACACAAAATCACCCCCTACGTTAAGATAACTAAGCGACGTAAAGATAATGTTTGTCCTCTCCCTGTTATACGTTACTCTTTTTCTAAAAAATTTTTCTTCTATCTGGGCCCTTTCTTATACAATAAAATTAATACAAGTACTTCCATGTATAATTTATCTATCCATAAATGTAAAGCAACTGTCCGTTCCTTCTTACAAGAGAAAACATATGAGGAAACAGAATTATTTCTACAAACATTATTATAAACTATATTATAAAAATCTTATACTACATGCATAAAACATACATATTCATATACATACCTTACATATAACACAAATACACATACACACACACACGCACACACATCTTATATACTCACCAAAATATTTATAATATTAAAGAAATAATTAGGTTATAATATAATATGTACATTAAGACTTGTAACTCGTATAAAGGAACATTTCATTTAATACCCTCCGTGGGACACGGCACTGTTACTCTTTACTACGGGTTACTTTGTAACCTATCTAAGAGGACAGTACCTTAACCAAATTGTATCTAATAAGTGTTTAAATAAAGATATTATTATTATTATTATTATTATTAGAATTCCCACGTTATTCTCCTTTTCCGGAAGAAATTATAAAAAATATTCCGAAACGGGAGTAAAAGACTTGTTTTATGCGGTAATAATGTTAATGTATGCTAGTGTTTTTGTTTGGTTTTATCAAACAGTATTTGTAATCATATATATGCATTCCAGTTCAGTGATTTTTTTACCTTCACGCATTTCCCCCATGTAGTAGGTAAAGAAAATCTAATATTTAGACACTCCATTCTCCGGTAAATTAAGGGACCACACGTGCTGAATGACCTTACCCTGCGTAAATTCATATTCTTGTTTACTTATTTTCTTTCCATTATTACACATTTTAAAATAAATATTTTTGAGGCAAATATAAATAATTTAATTTATAATTTCACTTCTGGAAAATAGTAAAATGAATATCGCATGGTTTACTTATAATAAGATTTATGTAAAAATATTAATTGGGCCGGTTAATATTGATAATAATAGATAATGATAGATTCTATCTAATAACTTAAAAGATTTTTTGTCTGTCTGCCTATTAGTTAGTTTTCAAATAATGTAAAAACTACTGAACAGAAATTCATTAATTTGATAATAGCTTATTAAGTAAACACTTATAGCTACTTGATAAAAGTGAATGAATTTAATAATTCAACCCCCAAATGACCCCCAAAAAATCTAGTTGGCAACACTGCGCGGGGGCCGCTAGCTGATAAATAAGAAGGCAAATGTCTTTTACAAATAAATATCTAGATATTATTTATTGTAACTTATTTTTGGAAAATAATATGTTCGCATTTCAATATTTCTATATGAACTCAGTACGGACGTATGCGTGCGAAGTATGAATTTCCATGTAAAACCTTATACTTAGCTACCTAGTCACGCATCAAGGACGTGAATCAAACGTATTTAGAATAATTTTGAAGTGGTCACTGGCAGTTCTCACGCTAGTGGCATTCTTATTTTTATATTCATATAATATGTACATACTAGCTCGCAATGCAATACTAGCTTAAGAACTATATATATACCTACTATTACCCTTTGATTTTATATGATATTTCTCATATTTTTTTGTGTATAATTTGTTTTAAAAGTTACGAAAATAGTATTAACTAAATTGTACTCCACCTCTAACTTGTATTTTATTTAGCGTGTAGCAAAGGTATATACACTACAGGGTATATACCTACTTGTAGTGTTAAATATTAATTTATATTTTTCGGATTGTTTCATTTATTTGTACTAAAAGTTCTCACTTCGTGCTTATTTTGCTGTACTTCAAGGGGCCGTTCAATTACAGCTTGAGAGGTATCCAAGAAGTATTAATATAAATAAATAGTCTTGATAGACGGACAGACAGACAACAGCCTAATCCTATAAGAGTTCTGTTTTTTCTTTTGAGATACGGAACACTAAAAACAATATATTTTTATATATTTTTAACCATAGACTTTTTCAAATGTTATCTTAGTATATCTACAAAATTTTATCTAAGTAAGTATATCATTTATTTTTACATTTAATAACAGACTCAATGTTAACTTTTACCATACGCATTGAAAAAATATGTTACACTCATTAAATAAGCAATATTATAAAACATTCCCATGACTGTCTTATAATTAGGTTTGAATAGCCCATTAAATATATAGATAACAGAGAAATTATTTTATTTAAATTACCATGAAAAGCTCCTACATAAAATAAATATATTCCATTCCATTGTAACAGATCGTGGATAGAACAAGAATACGCGTACGAACATTACATCTGTTAAGTTAATAGAAAATTTGTCCGTGACAAATTAGTCGGATAGCGGGCGCTCGGTGCACTGAATAAATTAGCTACGAACTTTGGAAAAAACTTGTTGCGTTTGTTGTGACAGAGCCAAGATTTGGGTGCACGTCGAAGCTAAATGAAGCATAAAATCAACGTCCATTACGATAGTAATTGAAATGTTATATAAATACTATTTGTGTTATTATGTAATGCTAGCTACCCACGCGCGGCTTCGCCTGCTTTAACTTAAACAATTATACAACTTATATTTATACTTATACAACTCGAAATCAATTTGATACCAATAGTCTTGGTGTGTTTACAATCAGGTAGGTAAATATTTTTATTTTACCTTTATCGCCTCGTAGCATTAAATACCTAAATAAATATGTTATACAGCAAATAATTAAAGATTCGATCTAGATTTCAAATTGGAGTAAAAAACAATATGTTGAATGAGCGCAACGTAATTCTCAAACTTGAAATGTGAAAAAAGAAACAATAAATTTTTAAATCGTCCGAGAACATATTTTTTATAATTAAACTTTATAAATATTTTAGTATACGATATTTTAATATTTAATTAAACAATGGAATGTACGCATGAGTGTTCCGATGCGTATGTATAACTTTAAAACATCTCATGTAGATCTTGTTTTGCGTTTAAAATAAAATACATAACAATATTACCAAGGTAAATTTAAAAAAACGTTCTTTAGTGAGATGAAATTACTGATTTTATCACCAATACATTGTTTTTTTATAAATATGCAGTAAATTCTAAGAGGAGATGTTCTATTTATTTAATAAAATATATTTTATAACACTATATGTATACAAACTAAATGTTTTATTAAGGTAAAGCATTTTTATTATAATAAATCTCAAGGAAACTAAAACCCCCATAATACCAATACTTAATTAAGAATGTTATTATATTGATTGGTTCAATTTTATTTCTTTATGATATTATTTCGCATTTTAGTGTCAGCACATAAAGTGGTCGGGCGTTGTCTGTGGAGATAGGAAATGGCATGTGAATCAATATAAATAAATTGCTCAATATAATAGCCTAAGGAACGTCTTATACGCTTGGACCTAGATCAGATTCCATAATTCAAACCAACATATCTATTAAACTGTAGATTAATATTTCTCCTCGCTAAATGTATCAACTACTAGGTCGTGTTTCTCCATTAATTCCAACAGCATTATTTATAAGTATTAAATAGCAATATTTATAAGTATTACATGAAAAATATCTTAGCTTGCACTGTTACGAGACCTCTTCTGAAAATTTTGTATCTATATATTGTCATTTTTTTAGCGTCACGCTGTATCGTGCACAAGAGAACCTAGTGTTAAAATACTCTGTTCGCCATTTTTCATCGAATTCTGGAGACATTACGTTTGCCTCGAGACCAGAGAAGAAATGAAAATATTATATATTTCATTTCCTCGAGTGGAAATCGAACTCATAAACTGTCGTCCTTTCAGTCACACGTTGTGCCCCTGCATAACCATATATCTCAATATATACCTACATATTTCCATTTAACATTTTATTTTACTAATTTAATTACTAATTAACTTACTAAACATTTTCTTTATTATTAGATATAATAAAGTTAGAAAATGAGAAGTTTCATTAGTGAGAAGCGAAGCATCAGCATAGCTACGGGTATATCGTTCAGGCGGTAAAAGATTTATGTATTTTGTCATAAATCGCAACTATATTTACGATCAATATCTTGCGGTGATTTACAGCGACAATATTATTAAAATGTCTATGGCTACATCTGCGTTTAGGTACAATGAAATTAATGTAACCTTAAAATATGCCAAATCGGTATATAAAGTAATTTTTTAGCATACTTTAAAACTCAAACCGTTCTCAAACCGGTATTGATATTTATTTATATTCAATACAAATACGAATCACCTAATATCAAGATTTAGATGTCGTTTTTGTTGTATTAAAGTCTTAAAGATTATATTTGGTCAAATTAAAAGGTTTCTTTCTTTATCATCATCCTGGCATTGTTTACTAAATAAACAAAGCTAAACGTTAAGCTAAGCTTTTTTCGCTTTCTTGATAATAATCATCAATTTTCAGATTTTCACCTAGAAGTGGTTTAGGTTTTCGATGAGTGAGTCAGTCACAATAATAAATAATAAAATCTATAATATATGAATAACAGTTTGAGTTAAATTGTTTAAGTGTTATAAATATTACAAGCTAGGGGGTTTTAAAAATGGATTAAATTTCATCATAAATTACGAATTATAAATTCCAAAATAGCTAATGGTTTTGGTAAAATACATATTGCTCGTTTCCTTCCAGCTGCTTAACTTGGCTGGACGCGCTGGCGCGTGTCTTGATAACTTATTTTACAGTTAAAAAACTTATTTTACTTATATAGTCATAATATTTATTACATTTAAATAACATCGGGTAATGTAACTTTATCATGAATTATATTAAAATAGTGACAGCCTTTAGCGTAAACGAACGAGCTATCTTTATTGCGAGTGCCCGAGAGGTCGCGAGGTTATCTCGGGCTGCGGAGATCTTTGTCAGGCCTCATAAGTGCCGATGGTTTGAAATGGCCCAAGATCGCACGTTAAAACGCAAGTAAATAAACATAACTTGCATAATTATAGACATTCCACGAGACTAGCGAAGGAAGATCCGTGATTGACCAAAAATGTAAAGCTTATCTTAATCTTAATGTTGTCAGATAGACTAACTTGCGCGGTAAGTAAATTAGATACGCGCTGGTGTCTCTTATCGTCCATTAAATAAATAGGCAATAAATATTATAATATTACTCCTTTTTAAGATTTTACAAAGTGTGTAAAACGAGGCAAAGAAAAATTGTATATTTTTATAGCTTCAAGTTGTATCCGGGTAGGCGGAGGAAACGTAGTGCTCAGACACTCTAATATCGATGTTTCGCCAAATTCTTGAGATATTGTGTGTTGAGTGGCGGAACTTCACTTTGTCCATACTCACGACGTACCCTTGTGATTCCTATTGGTCGTGCTTAAACATTCAAAATATTTCAACTGTACCAGAATAACTTTACTGTTATATTTAGTTTTTATATGGAATTGATAAGATTATTTAATTTATATGGCAAAATTTAAACGTTACTTTAAAATTACCTTTAAAATGACTATACAAAAATTACTTTTCTTACTAAATTTTTTAAATGTCTTTATAACAATATTATATCCGTATGTTTAAAGATATGGTACTTAGCATAATGCAAATTAACTCGCCCTGCCTTTATTGGCCGAGATAAAAAATGTTGTAAGGAATTCGAACTTGATACCTATTAATAATTTACCTGCTTAGTTTGGCAATTAGCGAAACGTTGAAGAACAATTTATGTGTATTTATTTATTAAATTAAGATATTTTATTATTTTACTAGTTCTGATTAGATCTTTTAGAACAATCTTTCGATATAATTGGATTCTTTGATAAGAACAACTAAAAATGTTGTTTTCTAGCTTCACGATGTATCCTGCACGTAGCAGGGAAGCCTAGTGTTAAGACACTACGCTTCCACTTCCACTTTCCGACGAATTTAAAAATATTAGAACTGATATACCTATTATAAAGAATAACATTTTTTGTAAAACAAAAGAAATGCCTACAAATGTTAATACTTAATGTAAATATATACTTAATGTTATATACTTTATTTAGTGGATACATAATTTTCAATTTATTGTTAATTAATAGCAGTAATATTTTTTATTACATTTATATATTTAAACGATTTATTTACATATGTAATTGACTAAATAAAAGATTAACTAAACACTTTATATAGAATTTTATCCATTGACTAAACATTTTTGAGATAATACAATATAGATTTTATAATTTTTTATTTGGACCAAAATTACATCTGGGGAATGGAGTGTCTTAACACTATGTTCCCTCTGCCTACCTTGCTGTGTGCGGACTACAGCGCAAAGAACATTTTTTATGGCACTTAATGTAAAAAATAAGCATGATGATCACATTTCGCCAATATTTGTACCATTTAACTCACGTAGGCTATTGGCGGGCGGGCCAAACTCACTAAACCGGTTTTTATTTATTACATACAATAGATCGTGATGTCCATGCCGGCTCCTATGCATAACTCAACATTGTAGCTACTAATCTGATATTGAAAACGACTGAACTAGTAAGGAAGAGTTTGACAAACTGTTGGCTATGGGAGCTGATCTTATCTTACAACGCTCTCCGTCCTCCTGTCAGATCCACTGGCGGCCACGCTCTAAGATTTAAAGGCCGCCTCGCTAACTCTTAAATATTTTACTGTGTATCGCGATCAAATTATATATCGAACGATACGACTTGGGTACCTTCAAAAAGCTCGTCTATCTCCACCTTAAAGACCGGCTTTCTCTGCTACACTGGTCTGGGTCGTGGACGGCGGTGATCACTTACCATCAGGTGACCCGTACGCTGGTTTGCCTTGTCTTTTTCCATAAAAAGAAATTAATTAAAAGGCCACAGTCTCACCATATCCCCCCACTGAATATCATACATGACATCGTGACTACCCTCGCCTCGCGTGGTCATTTAGATCATAAAACAATGGAGCAGTTGCAACCAAAGAAAACGCAATGTGCAGTTATGCAAATAGGAGGGGTCGCGACCGAAGCATGAATATTGATACAGCATTGTCGAGATTGCAGATTTCCTCGACGATAGCCCGAGCTCCTAGTTTCTATGAGCACGATTCGGAAACGAATTACCCTAAATCGATTATCAAATGATAGTGGGTTTTGCAAATAAAAAGTAATAGAATATTTCAAGCATTATATATGTATGGCAATAAAAATAAAATATTTTTAAATTACGAAAAGCATTACGAAGAGAAAATATATGGTACATTCGTTCAACTATATTTTAGTATAATACGAACGACAAGAACGCACTGAGGACTGGTCATGCCGGCACAATGGTTGGTTCGTCTAAGAAATGGCTTCAAAAACGTATATAACTTCGTCAAATGGTCATAAAATGAGACCCGTTTTATGGCGCACCTTTATAGCCGCGGGGTGCGTAAGGATGGACGGTAGGTACATCACTAGTCGAGACCGGTCTGCTCTGGTCTGACCAACTAAATAATAAAATTTTAGTATAATTTTTTTTTTTTTTAAATTATAATACAATATATAGTCTATATTTAATACTTTAAATAAAAATCCATTTAACATGATAAATTTATTTCCACATTAATTTTCATAGGCAAGACTATTGATTTAATAAAAACGTTAAAATGTTAAAATTTGCTTTAAAACATGTTTATGTTATAAAATGCTTTTATATTTCGCATAACATCAAAGTCAAGAGGACATAAAGGCCTTAATGTTTATTTTAAGTTGACAATTTTCATATGTTTGTTAATTTGAATACGTTAAAAATTATTGATATTATATTAGTCCCTAAGTATATTTACTATTGTATTTAGATACTTTATTAAAATAATTTTTAATATTTTATTTAATTTGAAAATGACAACCAATAAGCAAATAAAGCTAGCATACAGTCAGACAGCGGCAATTTCGAATAGTAATAAAAGACTATTGTTTCATCGTTATAATTTAAAGACATTTTCATGCATAAATTGTTTTGATTTAGTGTCGGACGGTGCTCGAACTCATAATTATTTATAGTTTAAATGAAGCAGTGTCGTAAATGTTCACGTTGATTTATTTACGAAGTTATAGTAGTTAAGCCGGCCAAAATCCTAAAGAATCTCCTATGTACCAAGCTTAGTTATTCTTTTAGGGATCCGTACCTAAAAAAAACGGAACTCTTACAGGATCAAATTGTGTCTTTAGGTATATATGTCTATCTGTCAATATCATTTGTCTCGAGATAGCTTGGAAATCAAGCTGAAATTAATAGGGAATATCCAGGTCTATCCAGGCCATAGTCCTTTGGAGTACTTACAAAATGAAGCTTCTAAGTCAACGTAAACATGAGGTATGGGCCTTGAAGTATCGTTTTTTGCTGCATTTTGTATGAATTTCACTATGTAATCAAAACCTATGAGTCCCGTGGACTTTCATCTAAATCTATTCAGTAATTTTGGCGTGAAAGTGGAACACACATCCATCCTCACAAACTTTCTCATTTAGTAATATTAGTAAGATATTTCGTAGTAATTCGTACTCTACATATTTTAATAAATATAATTTTAAAACTACTACTACACTATTAATAGTGTCACAAAATTTATTTATTAAATATAAAAAAAGTGATGACGTCACGCACAACGCAATAGTAATAAAGACGCCTACCTGTATTGGCATTTCTACCTGTAGCAGGTAACAGGTTAACATAATCCATGTATAAAAAGCTGGCTTTGTATGTACACTCAAAATGGATCATTATTGTTTGGAACACGTTTCTGCTGTGATATTCCAAAATACGAAAAAGCAGAACGTACAAACATGGCCTTGAGCTATTAAAATAAAGCAAGACTAAATAATATTACCAAAACTATTTTATTATACTGTAAACGTTTATATGTCGCTAAAAATTTTACAAGTTTTGTATTTTTGTAATTATTTTCATTATTAACGTATTACACATGAAATATGTAATACGTTTGTCTCTTTATATATAGAAAAATGCTGCTGAGACCACAGGTAAAATAAAAAATATAAAACTCGCTTTTACACGTGGCTTCGGCTGCGTATTCTAATAAAAATAATTAAGAGTTGTATACGACACATGACGAGGTAGTTCTGAGGTAACGTAATATAGTCTATTATAGCCTTTCTTGATACATAGACTATCCAATGGGATTTCAAACAAATAGTTCTTGAGACCAGCACGCTTAACCAAAAAACTTATAAACAGTCAAAATTATTTTTTTTACTAACACAATAATATCTAACATAAAAGAAAAACACCACGATTCTAGTTTTAGAAAAGAAATGAGGAGAGACATGAATAATTTCTCATAAATATGTATAAACCCTTTGATTACAATGTTGGCTCAAAATTTATCGACTAAATTTAATACCCATGAAATTATACCCACTTAGATAAAACGACTCCAAAAGATCAAAATCAAAAAGGCACAAACGCGAAAATATTAAACGGCCTTATTCTCTTGGCATTATTTCACGATTATGTTTTTGTAATTGGATTGACAAAATATACATTAATTTAATTTATTAGAATTATTATCATTATTTTCAATTCATATTTTAATAAGCTTAGTTTAAAGCGTAAGCGGCGTAAAGCAACTCATTCCTTCGAATAGGAATCTAACCTACAACCATAGCGCTTACAGTCAGAGCCTAACTACTGCGCCATGACGTCCTCAAATCTTATCAATAATCTAATAAAAAAATATAAATTTGAAAGAAATACGGGCACGACCCTGCTAAACGACTGCAATATTTAAATTGAAATTCACAAATTTAAATATAGACCCTATAATATCAATGACAACAAAAAAGAAATCGTGAAAAGAAGTTATTTAGTATCTAATAATATTTTCCAATTATATTACCATTCTTTTCTCCACATAACTAATAAGTTAATGAACGTTCTCTCCACTTTCTGGGATAAAATTAAAATATCATATACTTTTGAGGCTGTCTTGGCGCAGCGGCACAAGGGTGTGACTGTAACGCGACGGTTGTGGGTTCATCGCCACTCGAGGAAGTGAAATATTTATTTACGTTTATATTTCCATTTCTTCGCTCTGGTGTCGAGTTCTGCCACTCAACACGCAATGCCTCCAGAATTCGGCAGAAAGTGGGGAACGGAGTGTCTTATCACTAGGTTTCCTCTGCCTACCCAGCTGTGTGCGGGATACAGCGTGAAGATAATAAAAATATATACTTAAATTATATTCTGTAGGAGATAACAGTAAATAATCCATGTGGGTGTAAGATTCTTAACATTTCACTAGGGCCATTTGCATTTTGCAACTTTTATCGATGTACCTAAACGAGATTTTGCCGCGAAAGGTGAGAATCTGCTCGCTCTCTATATTGCTTACATTTTATCGTATGACCTCGAGTGTTAAAGGGCTAATTGAGAGTTGTACTTCAAAGAATAAATAAATGACCAGCCAGCTTAATGTTAATTAATTTCTTACTTTATAAATTTAATTCTCTATATTATTTATCTAGCAATTAGTCTCGGCTCCGCTCTCGTTGCTGGTTTATATTTGTATTAGCGGTATGGAGAAGTTTTTTTGATTAAAAGAGAGACTTTTATGGTTGTAGATTAATTTAAGAAATTATTGAAAAGGATATTACTTTATAAGAATGATTTTTTTTACAGATAGGCATTGGGAACCTAGTGTTAAGACACTCCGTTCTCCATTTTTCGCCCAATTCTAGAGGCATTACGTGGCGAAACTCAATGCCGTGCTTTACCTCGACATCAGAGCGAAGAAATTAAATTATAATGAATATTAAATATTTCATTTCCTCGAGTGGGGATCGAATCCACAACCTGTTGCGTTTACACTCACATTTTGTACACACATAGGTACATAGCCGATTTAATTATAATTGTTATATATTTTTGTCAATTCATATTGATTTCATTCAGTAGAATAAAATAAGGGAGCACAATAATTAATTCAATACTCATTATTTAGTTTAGAACGCCTAAAGCAAGACGCCTATCCTATAACCCAAGCAACATAGCTATTGAAAATCTCCGATCGGCACGAACATTGTAAATGTATGTATTAGTTCATTTATTAAACTTATAAGCTTATAATTTACATGTAGAGCACAGCAACTGTTATTAAAATATTTATTTATGCGAAGTATAGAATAGCATTGGTATAAACGGTAATTATATTATTTAATTCATATTATAATATTTTTTATAGCTTCACTCTTTATTCGAGATATAACAGGGTAGGCAGAGCGAACCATTAATAAAGTTCAATAAAAGTAATTATTAATTATCTAAGTAAAGTTACTTCTTCTGAGATACATATAAAATGTACTGAAAGATATATCGTTCTATACGACATTTATAAGCATTGGGTGCTGTTCAGAGGAAACGAATGTCTTATCCTAAATACTTGCAATAAACTTTGCTAAATAAGGAACATTACCACTCAAAAACGAAAATATTCTTTTATATAATTTCTTGCTGTCGTAGCGAGGCAAAGCGCGGCGTTGAACTCCGCCAAACAAAACGAATGCCTCAATGGGAACGGACTGTCTTAACATTTGGTACCGAGATTCTCTTAAACAAAAATACTAAAACATATATTTTGTTCTACTTATGTTCACTATTGTGATAAAAGCTCGTATCACTTCAAAATAATCAATTAACATTTATCAAGTACATCGAGATTTTTAAGCTTAGATTTTTCAAAACTAAAACTTAGCTTACTTTAGTAGCTCGTGAAATCAAGATCAGATATGGGCGGAACACGTAAAGCACATTACGCCTTAAAACTATAACCGAAATTTAAAAAATCTATAATTGTATACAATAAGTCATTAAATCATGTTAAATCGCATCACTACGGAGGTGTGCCGGCTGTGGAATTAAAATGCAATAATATATCCGGCGTGCCGTAACTCCGGCCTGTCTCTGATCTCTGGAGATATACTAAAGTATTTATTTATCCACAATTCCCTCGGGAGGTTAGATAGCATCGAGGAATCAATTTTGCGCTAAAACGTCGCGGAGGCGTAAGGCGAGCCCTAACTTACAGGTGGCAGTAATGATCATTTAATAGCTATTGGCAAATGCCATCCAAAAAGGTTCAGCATAAATACTGCTTTCAAGTCATATATATATTATAATATAAAAATTATATCTTAAAATTTTGTATCTGTGATATATAAAAAATAATAAAATATATTTCTATAACATAATATTTTGCTTAGTATTTAATGTTGGACTTGTGTAAAGTTTAAAACATTTTACTTGCTTGTAAGTCAAAATTGAAATAAATTGCTTTACATACTAACCTCGACGTAAAACTATATTCATAGCTTATGTATGAAAAGCTGGCAATTGAAGAACATCAGCTCACTCTGCTTAACGAAAGGCTTTTATTTACTTTCTTATGTTTCAAAGAGAATATAATACTTGAATTATTACTTCATTAAAAATACAATGGCAACCGTGAGCCGGATAAAAGTTTAAAGTTTCAAGTAGCGCTGTTATTGCAACGAATCGCGCACAGTAAATTAACGGACGCGATGTCGCTCTAGTAAAGCGACTTTCCTCTCTCACGCGACGCACAGATCCTAAACTCGCTTAGCTTCTACAATACTACCAACATAAATAAACGACGCGCTGCCAACCTATGCGCACTTGTCTTCCATTCTGCTTATTAAGTTATCGGGCAGTCAGCATCCTAAATAAATTAATGATATAGTATATCTAATAAAGTCGATAAGTACGCCTTTGCCAATGGTATACAAGTCATAATGCATATAGCTAGCGGTACACAAACAACATATGTATGTATGACGTACATCAACTTACTAGGAACAGGTTTTGCTTCGTTGAAGCACACATAGGAAGACAAGGGTCCAGCGGAAGTAGACCTGTGACTGTCATGAGTATCTCCCCCCGCTTAGGTTCCACCGAAGGGAGTGGGGAAGACGGGTAGGTCAGGTTCGAATGGTAAACGCACTCAGAAATGATAAGAAAGCGAGCACTTTAGACTGTTGGGGAAAGATCTATTATAATATTTTGATTACAGTTACAAAAATATGTATTTGCAAATATGAATACATGTTTTGAATAAATAATAATTAAAATATTATAAAACACGTGTTCTTTTTTATAAGATGTAGGTACGTAAATAACATAATATATTTATACATACTAAAATTAATAAAACCAAGATACTCGCTTTTAGTAATAGGTATGGAATTTACCAAAAAACCGGTTATTGTAAAATAGCTCTATGAAATGGACGCGATTGGAGAAAAATGTCTTTATATTTTTTTTTTATTCGTAGTGAATTGTTAAAAACATTAAGATAAGTAATGGCTATAAAAAGTGTATAATTTTGAATATACACATTATATTAAAATGTTTAACGTGGTGTTTGTTCATTTAAATACTGCCTAATCATACAAAATAACTAGTTTTAAACAGAAAACTAACGACGTCCTCTGAGGATCTTATAACGGTTATGTATAGAAATGTTCAAAGCTTTGATAATAAGCGTGATTAGTGGTAAATATTTAATGAAAAAAGAACTATTCGTCTGTCTTTATTGATTTGAAATATAATTTGTGTGAAGACGAGCTGATAATAAGCATAGAATATATAATATCGAATGAAATGTAAACAATTTATAATATATATTATATATTTTTATAATATATATTTTCAAAGTGGAATAACCAACCACATTGATGAAAGAAAAATGCTATTTCCGAAACGTATTAAAATTTGAAAGTAAAGAGATTAGTACTCGCGCCTCTCGAAAAACGTCGAAGTTCTTATACGTTTGTTACTTAATGCTATCAACATAAATAAATTGTAACAATTTCTTAACGTTTCTTATAAAAAAATGTAAACATATTTAAATCGATCAGTCTTAACTTGTAGCAAGATAATTTAACACGTTCATAATCTATGATTTAACTCGAGCAATGTTTCTAATTTCAAATTGGAACACACTGTATCAACAGGTCGACTCAATCAACTCTCTCTTAAAGTAATGATTTTCTAAGTCGATCTCACAAGCGGTATAAAGTAAGAAATATAATGTACTTTATACGCTTTAGAAAAACACAAAAAGATAAATAATATAATAAAAAAAAATACGATTTTTTTCGTGCTTTAAACATCATCATCAGACCAACTCGTCTTCACACTTTATCCCGCACATAGCATAGTAGGTGGAACCTATTGCTAAGACACTCTGTTCCCCACTTTCCGCCAATTTCTCGATTCAATTTTTTTTGCGTAGGTACCAGGAGTCTTTGCAGTAGGTTCCCTCTGCCTACCTTGCTATATGCGATATACAGTATGATGCTAAAAAAAAGATTTAAGCAAATAATTTACATACTGTTGAATCAAATCACGGAGGCTCTACCGGGTAGTAAGTGGGAGTTTCAAAAAAAGGCTAACAAATACGTCGAAGTGATACTTGTCTATAATTCTTATCCTACCTGAAGGTACGTAAGTGACTTTGTCGTCGATAAGGCTTTTAGGGTACGCGCCACCCAAATTCGTTATCAGTTGTGCTTCAAAACGCATTAGACGCATTTACGTTAAAATAAATGCTGATTTAAAGTACGTAGTCTCCTTTCAACGAACGCGTCCATCTTATCCAATAAATTCGTTGATAAGACTGAAACGTTAATATTTTAAAATATAAATACAAGATTTAAGCTTTTCAAACCACTCTATATGCTAAAATTATCTTCGCGTAGTTATTTATATACATATTCGACAATTTAATACCAAATTGGCTTTAAAAAAACAATTCGTTCGACTGAGCTAGGTATAGTATGTAGAAAAAGTATTTTTTATCGTGACGCTTTCTTGCACCTAGTATTAAAACATTCCGTTCTCCATTTTTCGAAGAATTCTGGAGGGATTGCGTGTTGAATAGCGGAACTCAACGCCACGCATTGCCTTGACAGCAGACTGAAGATAATGGAAATATTAAACATTTCATTTCCTCGAATGGACATCGAACCCACACTTTCTGCCTCTGGTAGAAATAATAGTAAATATTTTTTTTGGGATATAAACATGTAATTGCATAATAAATTATACAGTTTTTCCATACCAAAGCCGCAATGCTAAATGAGCAGTCACAACACTATAAGTATTGGCGTGAAATAATGAAAGCTATTTCACAGTATACGTAACGTAACTTGTACGTTCATTAAGGCGGGTGCCTACCGCCTATGCCCGCTCGGGAGCATGTGCATAAATCAGACGAGGGAATGCGGCCTGGCGCCCTAATGCGCTTTCGATGTCAGTTGATAGTCACTCTCATATAGAATTTACCAAAAAATATTTTAAATCTCGCTATTTATTATATTTCAATGTTTTAAATTTTACCAATTGTACAACTGGGGCCAATTTGTGTGACTGTGAACGCGACAGGTTGTAGGTTCGATTATCCCTCGAAGGAATTAAATATTTAATATTTTTGTTTTTTCGCTTTGGTAACGAAGCAAAGCGTGGCTTTGAGTCCCGCCACTGAACAAGCAAGCTTCTAGAATTGGAGAGAAACTAGAGAACGGGTTCCATCTGTCTACCCTGCTACGTACAGATTACAGTGTGAAGTTAAAAAAATATATAACTATGTAAATAAAGTTCTACACAACTAAGATATAAATATATAAAAAGGTGTAAATAAAGTATATAAAAATTTTCAGTTTAGTTAGGGCTCTTGAGAGTTTTTTATTTATATTTATTACTCATCCCTATATACAACTAAATGATATTATAACAGAGTTAAATATAGGAGGTTGCATTTTCTAAGAAAAACTATGATTCCTTAGTGAGGATACTTAAAATACCTTTAGGAGATTTAAAGATCTCTAGCCGGCAGGTGCAGGCGGCTGTTACGAGTACCTACAGGTTTACTTAACGACGGTACGTATTGGTGCAATTTTAACACTTAATCATAATTATGGGCAATAAAGTACGTGTAATATAACATAATAAAAAGATTAATTAATTAAGATGGAATGTTATTTTTATTTATTGTAAATTTATAACAAATATATTATATTTTTATGAAATAATATATAAATAATTCAGTTATATTTAAAAAATATATAAAATTTAATATATTATACTTTTAATAAAATATTAAAATCGAAAACCATAAAATATCTCGTTTTAGAAGTCTAAATGTGTGCACAACATCAGTATATCAGAATAAAGTGAGTATAAAGAGTGACACTTAGCACTTAACGGTCAACAGCCTTACGATTAAATAAGATATTTGGAATTCGGATTGTGTAAGCGAAAAAACTGGATCTGATGCTCAAAGTTTTATTTAAGCTTTGTGATTTCTGTTACCTGTAAAACATTTTTTTTATTTTAAGTAAAACATTTTGTTTATTCTAAGTGTTAAGTCACTCCGCTCCCCACTTTCCACCAAATGAAAGTATTGCGTATTGAGTGGCAGAACTCAACGCTGCGCTTTGATTCGACGCTGAAAGAATGAAAATAATAAATATTTCATTTTCTGGAGCGAATCGAACTCTGTCTCCTTTATTGTTAACACTAAATATATTTTAATAAATATATACTGAATCAAACAGTATATGTGATAAAAGATTGGATACAGAACGTTTTATTGCTAAGCAGCAGACCGTAGCAGAATGTGTGCGTAATTTTATAAAAATAACATGTGTATTTACATACACATATGAAAAAATTGTGAGGCCTTCGCGACGAGGGCTTTTTAAAAATCTGGCATAGATAAAGAATACTATTAGATTTCATAACAATATTGAGAGATTTCGTTTTTACATAATCTTGTCTGTCCTCTATTTAATTAGCTATTTAAATATGAGAAAAATAAAGATGCATGAAGAATTAATGCAGTAGATGCTCTACTGCATTAAGAAGAATTATGTGCAAATTTTACAATAATATATTATTTTCTTAAAATTGTATGGTCAGATGGGACGGTAACTTTTTTAGTTAAAGTTTAAAGTTAAGTTTAAGGTATTTATTCCACTATAGACTACTCACTGTCATGAAAGTCTTATTCTCTTTATTTGTTCTTTTAAACTCAACGCCGCATTTTGCCTCGATACCAAGATATGGAAATATAAACGTAAATAAAATATTGCACTTCCTCAAGTGGGGAACGAACCCATAACCTCCGCGTTACAGTCACACCCTTGTGCCGCTGCGCCACGACGGCCTTTTTTTATTACTTAAAACATAATAAAATAGTACCGTCAATATTATCCTTATCAATACCATATACGAATGCATTTAAAAAGAATAAATTGTAAATATTGTAATAATATAATGTGACAATAACTTGTAAATGTAAATAGTACTGGTAATATGTGTTATATTTATTGATTAAATTACAAATAAAATTCGTGTTTCATTTAATCTTTAGAAGGTTTCAGAACGAATGTTAAGATATCGTTGTGAGACACAGCTTATCTTTAATTTAGAGTTTTCGATTAGAGTCTCCAGCCGACGTCCGCTAACGAGCATTCGATTTTAATTTATTTTTATTTTAACAACAGTACGGTGCTGATGTTTTGTCTTCTACCGACGATTGTGCGAAGTTAATTGGATTGCCCGCTTTTAAATAATAACTAAAGCTTACCCACATTCTTACAAGTAAACTTGGATCGAGACATGTCTAAGGTCTTCTATTTTTAACTTGTATTTTATATGAGCAACGAAAATTTAAGACCCTGGAAGTTTTTCTATTATTTGTTTAGGTTTACAATTATTAAATCGGTTGTATTAATTTTATGGAAATTTTACTAAAAATATCCTATTTTTATTTCCTTTTTGTGAGTATCTAGAGCAAAGAATATATAAAAAGTCTATATGTATATCCTTTTCTTTTTACAACAAAACAAGTTTAAATAACAAGTGTGTTCTGATGTTCGTATATAATAATTGACTATGTTTACCTTAGTTGTTGTAGACTGCAACGGCGAAGAAGAGGACACGGCACATATTTCTACTTCATATCTGTCCGCCCCGGCTTCTCTGTCCAATGAAACTGACGTAGACAAAATACCTAACGACGAATCTATGTCAAATAATCTATCTACTTGTTTGTTATCACCAGTTACATTAACTATGTAATATTCTAAACCAAGTTTAAAGTTATTAGTCATATTTAACACTGCTGTCCCTGCTGGTTCGTTTTCTGCCACAGACACTGATCCGACATTTGTCCATGTAATGCCTTCTAACTCCGTTCCACCCATGATAACCGTCAGATACGTTTCAGTACTTCTTTGCTCACTTAGCACAGCTTCATCTGTCGCCTTTATTACTAGATTCCACCTCGCATCAGGCGTAGCAGGAGGATATCGTAGTGTTAAAGCACCATTGCTTCTATGCAAGTCAAACATATCATTTCCACCATGAATTAATTTGTAAGTCACAAGTCCATTGGTTCCAGAGTCAAGATCACGAGCCAAGATATTCATTATAAATATTCCACGATTAACACTTCTACCCAATCTGGCAGAGTTTATAACTGCAGCGTTCATAGATACAAAAACAGGTGCATTGTCATTAATATCTTCAACGATAACTGTGACTAGTTTCTCTGCAGAGAGCCTTGAAGATGCTGGTTCTGCTCTATCATATGCAACCACAGTAATTCTGAATGTATCAATATTTTCTCTATCAATTGGTAATAATGTGTGTATAACACCAGTTACATTATTTATTGCAAAATGTCGTTTATTATCTTTGGGATCCTGATGCTTAATTGAATAATAAACTTTACCATTCAACCCAGAGTCTGGATCTTCAGCTGTAACTGTCACTATAGGAGTATGTGTGGGAATGCCTTCTCGTATTTGTCTAACTATTGCTGTATTTGTAAAAATAGGTGCATTATCATTAGCGTCAATAACATTGACGGTAAATGGAATACTTGATGACAAAGTTGGATTTCCATTATCAGTAGCAGTAATATTTAGAATATAAGCAGTTAAGTCTTCATAATCTAAATGTTTATGTAAAAATAGTTCCCCGGAATAACTGTCGATAAAAAAGGTTTCTTTCCTATTCCCTGATGAAATAAAATATTGTACTTCATTGTTTATACCTAAATCAGCATCTGTTGCGTGAAATTGCATAATTTTTCTATTTATTGGTTCTGTCTCTAGTACTGAAACCTTCAATTGAGATTGAGTAAATATAGGAGCATTATCGTTCTCATCAAGAACTTCCACTTCTATTGTTGTCGTTGAAGTGAGTTTTAAGTCTTGGCCTGAATCATGCGCAATAACTGTTAACTGATATCGATCGGTAGTTTCTCTATCTAAAGCTCTATTGATAAATAATTGTCCTGTCGCTTCATCCAACATAAATTTTCCCATGTCATCACCACCTTTTAACTTATAATATATATCTCCATTTAAGCCTTCATCAGCATCTGAAGAATATACTCTCATAACAGAAGCCCCTACGACAGCTCCTTCAGATACTTCAATTTTATATGGTGTTCTCATAAATACAGGAGCATTATCATTAACATCTGTTACAAAGATAGTAACTCTGACTGAATCCGACAATTTAACTTTACCATTGTCACTTACAGTGACTGTTAAAGTTATATAATTTTGACCTGTACTCGAAAACAAGCTTTCTCTGTCAAAATATTTTAACGTTTTGATAAAGCCATTTCTAGAGTCTATTCTGAAATCGTTTTGTGCAATAGGTAAACTAAAAGTTAATTCGGCGTTACGACCTATATCTTTATCTGTTGCTGTCAACTTTCCTACAAAAGTGTCAGGTGGTTCATTCTCTTTAATTTTAAATATGAAAGTGGTATTTGTAAATTGTGGACTATTATCATTTTCATCCAATACGTGAATAACAACTGGCACTTGTGAAGATCTTGGAGGTTTTCCATAATCTGAAGCTACTAATGTTAAAGAATAATAATCACGTTCTTCTCTATCTAAAGAACTCTTTACATAAAGATATCCATCTGGAAATATTCCAAATTTTTCATCTGTATTACCTTCAATAATAGAATAAGATATCTTGCCATTTAGTCCCAGATCAGCATCAGAAGCAGAAATAGCAAAAAATCTAGTGTTTACTAATGTTGATTCTAGCAATGACGTTTCATAAGAAGTATGATCAAATACTGGAGTGTGGTCATTAACATCAGTTACAATTGCGGATATTGTATGCTTTGTAGATAGGACTGGTTTCCCATTATCTGAAGCGGTAACTTCTACAGCTAATACAGTACTCGGTTCACTGACAATTGCTGTATTCAAATATATGACTCCGGTGGTTTCCGATATTCTAAAATAATTTTCTGGATTATAAGTTAATGTATAAGAAACAGTGCGATTAGATCCAGAATCACGATCTGTTGCTCTAGCAAAATAAACTTCTTGACCAACTGCCATATTTTCTGGGATATAAATATCGTCTTTACCTTCAATAAAAAATGGATAATTGTCATTCACATCTAATACTGAAATATTTACAGTCGTGAATCCAAATGCTTGGCCACTTTTTGCCATTACTTTAAGGTGATAAGTCATTTTATCTTCACGGTCTATATTCAACTCATTTGTTATAGTGCCACTTTTTTCATCTATTTTAAAAATATGTTTAGGATCTCCATCCAGAACGAAATAAGATATTGATTCACTTAATGTTTTTGTACTGACTTTTCCAACGAATCGACCTATTTCAGGTTTCAATGTACCTTCATCTTCCACTATTCTGAAATTATAACCATTGTATCCTTCAAAGTCTAAATTTTTGCGATAAGAAGCATTTATTATTTCAACAATTGCATCATCAGAAGCTCGTCTTTGACCTTTATCTTTACAAGATATACGAAGAGAGTAAAGTGGTTTTTGGGCTTTACGAAAATCTTTTTGTAAAATAATATTACCAGTTTGTGGCTCAATTTCAAAATATCCGTCACCACCACTCTCAAGCTTGTATGTAATTTTTGCGTTGTCTCCCTCATCAAGGTCGAATGCGTTAACTTGCAGTACTGTAGATCCAAGAGCTGTATCTTCTCGTATACTTTCAAAATATCTTTGAGGATAAAAACTGGGATCGTTGTCGTTAATGTCAAAGACCTTAAGATATATTGTTGCTGTTGATGACTGCGGTGGATATCCTTGATCTTTTGCAATTACTTGAATTTCGTATTGAGAATTTTTTTCTCTATCCAGCTCAGTTACTGTACTTAACTGTCCCGTTATTGGATCTAATGTAAATGTATTTGGATACTTTCTGTCGACACTGGGAGACAAATAGTACGATACCGATCCATTTGTACCTTGGTCGTAGTCTGAAGCTGTCAATATTAATATTTCTTTAATAGGTTGCATATTCTCAAGAATTGTGGCGTTTATTTGATTTTGAGGAAAAGAGGGCGCCTCATCATTCTCATCAAGTATTGTTATTTTTAACCTTGTATAGGCCCATTTTGGGTTTGGTCCTCCATCACGTGCTGATACGTTTAAATCAACAGTTCCTTGAACTTCTCTATCCAACGTGGACCTTGTTATAACTAAACCTGTTAAGTGATCTATCGAAAACCATTGCTGTTGGTTACCATCGTAAAAATCATAATAAATTTCAGCATTCACTCCAGAATCTTCATCAGAGGCTGTTATACCAGCAACATAAGTTCCTGCAGGTGCCAATTCACTTAAAACAGCAGAATATTCAGATTTTTCAAATACTGGCTCATGATCATTGACGTCATTAACATGTATTACAAGGAAAGATGTAGCGGTTCTAGCTGGAACTCCTCTATCAGTGGCCACGACTGTCAAATTATATTTACTTATTTCTTCTCTATCTAAAATACCATTGACGTGAACAATATATACACTGCTTGAATTTTCCAATCGAAAATGATTCAACTCATTGCCCGAAATTATTTTCACACTTGTAATGCCATTAAGACCAGCATCTAAATCAGTTACAGTAATAGCAGCTACAAGAGATCCATTTTTAGCATTTTCATCCACAGTTGCAAAGTTAGCCGTTGGAGGTACATAAGTAAAAGTAATCACAGGATCATGGTCATTAGCATCTATAAGATTGACAGTTACATATGTGCGTGCATCCTGACGGGGAGAACCATGATCTTTTGCTATAACAGTAAGGACACACGTCATATTGCACGTTGTATTACTACAATATTTTGGACAATTTAATTTTTTTGTCGTAGTTATCACACCAGATTCGGGGTCCACTGCAAATTGTTTTTCTGTATCAGTCACTTCATATGTTATTTTGCTGTTATCACCTAAATCACTATCTGTAGCTGTAACTTTAAGAACTGTAGTCCCTAGAGGTACACTTTCATTTAGAGATACGGAAAAATCACTTTGATCAAAAATAGGAGGATTGTCATTTACATCTAAGATAGAAACATTTACTTGCAGATACCCGTATTTAGATGGATTACCACCATCACGTGCTGATATATTTAAAATGTAAAAATCTGTAGTTTCTCTGTCCAATTTCCCTGTGGTCTCCAAATGTAAATAAGACGTTTGTCCACTAGGATTAACTGTTACGTTTAATCTAAATTTTCCTTCGTTATCTCCATCCATTATTCTGTAATCGTTAGTAATTCCATTTTCACCTAAATCGTTATCAGTTGCTGCATCTAGCAGCAATTTTGTTCCTGGAGCCGCACTCTCCGAAAACGCAACAGCTATAACAGGTTCTGGAAACTCAGGGTTATTATCGTTTACGTCCGTTACTCGAATTCTTACTTCTATAGGATATGTGGGCTGACTCGATAAAACAACGAACGCATAACGATCTACACTTTCACGATCAAGAATCATATTCGTTTTAATTTCACCAGACACTGAATCTAGAATGAACTCTTTTGGTGGTTCATTAAAGCGATAAGTAAAACCAGGCTTAATTGGAATTCTTCCAACAATAGTTCCAATAGGCTGAGCTTCTGGCACGCGAAGATCAACGCCAGTGTCTACGGCACGAGATTGCATCTGTTCGGCGGCGGCGCTAGCGCCTGCGCCGGTGAGCAGCGCCAGCGCGACCAGCACCACGTGCCACCGCCCCATCCTGGTCATGAGACTGTAGACAACATCGCCAGCTTAATTCTCCTGCAGCAATAATAAGCTTCGAATATGAAGCTTACTGTGTCCCGTTCGCGCAGTGTCGCGCACTCACTCGTTTCAGGTATGCAACATGGCCGCAACGACCTAAGCGAACACAAATATCTCACAGAAAGTGCGACCCGCCGTTGCGCTTACACCGTCACATTTATCCGTAAACACACGTGACACTCACAATCAACACCAGTTACAACTTAATATTTTCATAAATTATCTAAGACATATATGTATATATCAATAGATTATGTTTCAATTTGTTTTTTGAAAAAATATCACAGTAAAATTTCACTTCAAGTTTAAGTTTATATCACAATAACGTTTCGAATTCGTAGCAATAACGGCAAGTGTATCGCGTCGCGCTAACCACGTTACTGGCGGGCGGAGGCTTACCGGCCGCCCCGCAACCTCCCCTCGATCGGTCCCCGCAACTTTAGAGCTTCGACTGGTTGCGGGACGATGATGTAGAGATAATGGCCGCTCAAGGATTGCTCTATCTCTTATTCAAAAATATGAAATTTTATAAAAATGTTAAAGTAAAAATATATTTATCAAATCTGATTGATCTGATAAATATATTTTTACAGTTTTAGTTATAAGTTATATAATTTATAATATGTAATTTTGTATACAATTTGTAAATACACGTGCCAAAAAATGTATTCTTTAAATTTTTATCAATTTGTAAAAATAAAATTCATATTCATAAATTTCAAAAACAACAAATAGTATAAAAATAACAATTAAACGCGTTGATGTCTTTTATACGAGTAATTCGCTTTCGTAAGAAAAAGTGTATTTATACCCACAAATTGTTAAGATATCGATAGAAGATTGCGCTAATTTTAATAAATTTTATTATTCAAATTGTTTATTATTTGATCATATAGCTATAAAGAAGATCTTTTGTATTTTTTTTTACTTTTGTTGTAGTAAGTAGGTGCTCTACTACTATAATGACTAGAGCATAAAATTGATCTAAAATATCCTTATCCTGTATTATGATTATTCAAAGCTTAATTTTAACCCTAATCAAGAAGCATAACATTCAAAGTAAATGACAATCTCGTTACCACATTTCTTGCACATTTTATGATTTTAAATTTTTGTTACAAAATTTGCATTACATTACACAAAACTTTAGTAAAATTTGTGCAACAAAGTTTTGTATAATTTTTGTATTAACGGAAATTGAATATATAACATATTCCAGATTATTGTAGATCTTCCTATAAGTTGTATAAGTATAAGGAAATTGTTTAAGCTAAAGAAATTATCGTAAGTTACACTTACGTTAAAAAACAATTTATTTTTTAACGTCGCAACTCATTAAAAACCATAGAGGTTCTTAATACGTTGCATATATTTTTTTTAATTGTTTTGTTTCCATATAAATTTTATGAAGATTAGAAGCATTTTAGAAGAAATCAACAAAACACTTTTTTAATATATTTCGTTTAGTTAACATAGTTTTTTTAAGAGTTCTACTAAAAAAAAAATATAATAACGTAGAAAAAAACAACTTTTTTTATTGAATTCTCAAGGATATCTTAATGGAATATACAAAATAATAATAAGCAGATTAATTTGACACACTTCAGACGTTAGGTTATGGAAAACAAATAACGTTATGTATTTGAAGTAATAGACACACTTTTTACGTCTTATTATACTAAACTAATTATAACATACTACAGCGAAACAGAAGGTTATATATACCTACCATATAGAGAAAATTGTTGCTCAATTCCATTAAAATATACTGATTGAATTTCCTTTGGATATTCTTCTTCTACTACCTGGCATTAGTCCCGGCTTTTGTTACCAAAATATGTTTTCTGACTCAACTTACTCTACTTAGCACGATCTTCAATATTCTTGGTGGTTATTTCATTTCCAGCTTAACAGCTGGCTCAGGATTGATAATTCTGGAGTCCAGGCTCTTAAACTTAAAATTACCGTTTCAAAGATCTTTCTTTTCTCTTACGTATTGTGGGCTCGTTTCCCACTGGAGAATATGAAATAATTAATATTTTCGTTTACTTAACTCTGGTGTCGAGGCAAAAAGCAGCGTTGAGTTCCGCCACTTAACAGGCTATGCCTCTAAAATACGGAATGGATGGATAATAAAATGGAGGAAAACAGAAGTGTCTTAATTGATACGGGCTGTCTTAACACTAGGTTCCCAGGTTCCCCCTGTCTACTCTGCTTTTAGCGGGATACAGCGTAAAGCTAAAAATCCCTATGTATTACGCAAATTGTCATAAATATTCATATTTTTTTGCTTTAAATAAATATTTACATATTTTAATCAAAGAAAAACTTTAATAAATTGATGCAGGACATAATATGATTTATTAGATTTTTGTTGCATTTCATGTAATACAAAAACATTTCTAAAACAATAAAAACGATATGACACCAAAATATTAGCTACAAACAATCAAAAAGATCCTTAATTACTTATAATTTTTAATAAAATCTTCTTTTTTTATATTGTGAGGCGTGGCGCAGTGGCACAAGGGTAAGACTGTAACGCGACGGTTGTGGTTTCGATTCCCACTCGAGGAAGTGAAATATTTATTTACGTTTATATTTCCATTTCTTCGTTCTGGTATCGAGGTAAAGCGCGGCGTTGAGTTCTGCCACTCAACACGCAATGCCTCCAGAATTCGAAGAACGTGGAGGAGGAGTGAACGGTGGAACGGAGTGTCTTAACACTAGGTTGCCTCTGCCCGAAAAAGTGTAATGCAAAAAAAAAAATTAAACACAAAAATATTATATCAATTCTTCTACACCGGACATTACGTCTTCATCATTTTTTGAGTGAGTGAGTGAGTTGGTAAGGTTATTACAGACAAATTAAAAATACCTAAGGTTTTATACCTTCAAATACTCATTTTATTAAATAAGTTCTTTAACTAATGTATACTGTATACTTTATACTTGTATACTGTTTACTTAAGTAATTTTCAGTCAGCGTCAAACAATTAATAATCGAAGATTATTAAATTATCTTTGAATTCTCAATTGAAAAAACAAACCAAATCAAATTAACAATGCAAAGTAACAATTGTAATTTAAATTTTCGAAAAATGCATGTATACTAACGCCGAATAAAAATTACTTAGGTATAATATAAAACATTTATTTAAGAACTTAGTTATTAAAAGTAATATTTAAAAGGTTCATATTTCACATTCATTATTTAATTTATGATGTTTAGTTTTTTTTTAATTAAAAAGTTTTTATTCTTTTAGCGTTATTTCATGATCAACATATAAAATACTTATTTTTTTGTGAAAATCACACAAACTGTGTTTTATCTGAACTGACTTGATAAGATAATATTTTTGCTTTCGTTCAATGTAGCCAGTTTAGTATTGATTTACATAAAGTATTTCTATTTAAAAGTTCTTACTCGGTCTGTATTTCTGAAGTATATTTTAAGTTAGTACAAAATGCTTAACTCTTTATGCAAAAACCTTAAACCTCCATCTTCACTAATAAAATATGAATTAGTGGTATTCCACGCACTCCTTGAGCTTTTATCTACTTGTTTTGTTTCAAGAGAGATGGCGCTGTTCTTTATAGAAATATAATGTTTATTTTATAAACATTTACAGTTAAATACGATATTGAATTAAATATACTAGATAATTAAATATATATACTAGATAATTAAATATATATAGTCCTATTAACGAATCAGGTAAAATATTATTAATCAATTTTTTAGATTTTTTTTTCATTTTTATCATCTATTCTACATATATTTATCGTCATAAAACTGTTTATTCAAGTATATTTAACTTGAACACAAAATAAATAAATGATTAATATTTTTGTTGCTCTACGCTCTCTACGCTTTTGTTCTCTTACAACTTTTAAGAGAGATGGCGCTTTAAATTAGTATAAAAACTGAGATTAACAACATTAGCGATTAAAATCTTAGATTAAAATATTAAAAGAAACTGCAAAAATGAATGTTTAAATTAGAGAACATTATCTATTTACATGCTCTACTGATGAATGTGAATGAATATTACATTAAAATGAATTAACATATTGTATTTTTTTTAATTTAGTGTGTCTCAAACAATATAATAAACAGCTTATAAAATAAAAGTGCATTAAGTAGAATTTTTTGGCTGACACATTTTAAAATAATAACTATTTTATCATTCGTCATCCTTAATTTTTTAATAGGTTGAAAGCTTTCGTATTACTGTTGAGTGACGCAATATTACTAAAGATGGCTCTGAGAAAAATTTACTTGAATTTAGTCTATACTGGCATTGAACATATTATATTTGAAAATAAGTATTTAATGATTAGATTTCTGAAATTAAAAATAAAATGGAACGTTTAAAAAATATTTTCTTATATTATCAACAAGAAAAAGCAAACGGTTTTATGTAGAGTAACATACTATACCAATTAAATGGAACCTTTATAACAATAATATGTTGTCTGTTCGTTTTTCGGGTCACTTTACCTTCAGGTCATGAAAATAACCTGAAGATAAAATAAAGACCTGACAGAAGAATGAATGAAAGGTGAAATTAATATCAAATATCCAGCTTTAAAGTCCCTCTAAGCAAAAAAAATAAGTTTCTAAGTCATCTTAATAAAATTATTCCTTTATCTGTGATATATAGGAAAAAACAATACAAACTTATATTTATAGTTCATTTCATACAAAATGAGTGAATATGCTCGCAAACTTAAATTTGTCACTTTTTATAAGGTCTAGTATGTACTTCCCGTTGACTACCATCCTGAAATTGGTACGGAAGCCTTGGTGGGCGAGTCCAACTCGCATTTAGCCGGTTTTTTTACAACGAAACACTTTATCATTTCAATAAATAAATTAAAAGTATATATATTAAAACAAAAAGTAATTTATCCACCTTCTTTATAATAAACATACTATATAGAAAAATATAGGTACCTATCATTTACAATATATATTTAAGGTGTAAAGCAATATCATTAATCACGATTTAAAATCAGTCCATAATTCACGTTTTTAAACGTTTACTACATGTCAAATCATTTATAAGAACGAGCCTCTTTCTGTTAAAAATAGCACAGTGTTCGTGCTTACTATATTTTCCATTGGAACACTTGTTGCTAAAGGTTTGACGTCACTCTCTCCTTCCACTGTAGCTCTGCGCAGGGAGTCACCCCCCACCCGGGACATGCTGACGTAAGGACCTACACTCATGAATGGATGAGTCCTAAGGTTGGCTAGCTTGCTTCTCATACCCAAATGTCACAATTATCGTATTACGTCATTTCAAAAGGCACTTCGTTGTCAGTATAAATTATAGTAATCTCATTAATAAAACATGTTTTAATAAAAAAATGGTAAACATCTGTAAGATATGTATAGTATATTTTAAAAATAATAATCAATTATTGTCTGCTAATTTCTATACTGTTGTTTAATTCAAGTTCTCTTACATTTTAGAACAGTAACAGTTAATTAAGCGTTATGTTACGCCCACGTTGTTATACAGCCACTTTTTGCGTCTGTAAAACATATAAAATTTTGGTTAATTAATGTATATATAATATATTTATATAAAATTGTAGTTTTGGTCTGGAATTCGCTTCTTAAGTCTGAATGTTTCATCTATAAATAGAAGCAGCTACCACCCACACAATCTGACGCACAGCTATGGATAATGGATATATATGTATATTTGACATAAAGAGAAAACCGAGTCCTCTCGCCTGAAGCTTCGCTTTTATATAAGGGATGCACGAGTAGACTTGCTATGAATATACCCATTGTTTTCACGTCTCTTTCATACAGCTTAGTAGCAATATACAATCGTTTCTAAAATTAGATTTCTATTTTCATTTTATTGTCCTTTGATTCTTCTAAAAAAAACATAATTTAGATCACGCGATCCATCAAATACCAAAAGTTTAATAAATACCTACGGTTAAAAAATATTGTATAAAGAATTTGTAATCTCATTCTGAAAACAGCCGTTGTAGTGCGTACTCAATACGCAAATTTATTTACCTCAGCCTATTTCCATTTATAACATTATTGTAACCATTAATTTACAGGCTATGCCATAAATTCTTAATTTTTTTATTAAACACATATTTTAAAAATGTTTTGTAAATGTAAATTATTAATCTAACTTAATAAATAAATAAAAATACCTTACGAGCCTTCTTAAAAATCAATGGACAATCCAACACCTCGTTTGATTTTCTCATCGCAAACCAATAGTTTTTCGGATTAGTGGGTTCAACCATACAAACCCATCACCTGTAATAATATTATTAGTATATATCAGTAGTAATAAATTAAAAAAGGTTAAATAATGTACAAATTTTAAAAAATGTACTTGAACGTAACACAGGTATCAATGTTTCTAGATATTGACTTGCAGAGACGACACAAAGGCGCCTAACGGTCGTTCACCTCATATTTGTGACTTCCGCTGGCGAATTTGACGATGCATTTCCATTGCACTGCAATTTCAACCCCCTGACCTACCCTATGCACCTATCACTCTACCTCGCGTTAAGCACGCTCGATCTAAAAACCCAATGTACCCGATCTTGTAATTTTTTTCTGGATTCACGTTTCAGATGAATTGTGAAAGGCAAGAATCTCAATAAAATCTTAATACTGCCCACGTGTACATCATATAATTTCTTATTTTTTTGTTATAAATGTATTAGGTTTTTCTTAAAAGGACGAAAAATAAATGGAATTCGAATTCTAAGAAATTAAATTAATGCTTTATAAAAAATATTTTTTAATGAACAAATATTAGCACAAAATCTTTTTTTAAATGAAATGTTCATTGGTGAATGAGAGGTTCGCGTTTTGGTAGAGTTTGCTTTGGGTATACCATTGCATTGATAAGACATCAAAAATCCTCATTGATCCAATATGTGCTAATAGACGGATCAAAATTTGGTCAGGTGCGAGTTAGTTTCGCCTACAGAATTCTCAATTGTGCTGAAATTTAGAATATAACTTTATCCCACATGGTACGTAGGGCGGGGTCGGATTAATAACAGGACAGGTCATCACATAGTACAGCGCCTGACGGTTACCGCGATGGTTGTGTATTTGAACTCCACTCGGGACAAAGAAATATTTTATTCATTACTTATTTTCATTAGCTGAAACAAAGAAATCATTATTTTCCATATTTATTAATATAATTGAATATTTTATATTTTGTTTTCGAAAATATTATTCTTTTCCCCTTTCAACTAATTTGATATTTAGAAAAACAGTAACGAACCTGGCGGATAAGCAGTGTGATAGCTTATCTGTTAATAATGTTTTGTGCAAACTAACAACGTGATAAACATTATCTAGTCTCATAGTAATTAATTTAATATGAACATGAATATTATATTCTGTTCAAACTTTAATTAAATAGGATCTTGTGGAATTAGTATGTATTACATTACAGTGAAAATTTCCACTACGTAAGCCATTTGCTTACTTTCTGAAAAGAACAATGTTATAAAATTTTCCACAATTTAGCATGTGCACGTAAGACAAGCGGTAATAAATAAACAGTTACAAATTGAAAGTATATGATACAGAATTACATTTATTATTTCAATTTTTAAATGAAAAACTAAAGGATTTGTATTTCTAATGCCTTACACTATTATTGGATAGCACAAAGCAACGTGAGTGTGCTTGAAGCTTTAACAAGTTTCTTTGAATAGAACAAGCCGAGCTCGTTTCTTATACAGTATACACTCTGTTGTCGAAAAGGATGCACTCTACATAAATAGCTATTTTCAGTTTAATTTAAATACGCTTCTCTGAAATATCGCATATGGATGGGTGCTTGATACACCTTGGATGTAAAAAAATACTTTGTTTAATACGAAAATTATCATATAAATTGTTCTCTGATGTGAAAATAGTAATTTTATTTAATGAATACATGACAATATCTTTAATATTAAAAAATAGAAGCTTAATTTCACTATAACAAAAAATATGAAAATAAAATAGTATAACTTAATTCATAATCAATTGATGAATTATGATTATCGTATCAAAATTATTTCAAAATTATTTTTCACTTTTTCTAATAAACATATTAATTTAGAAACAAGGAGTCCAAGGAAAGGTTTAAAATTACTTTTGTATGAATGTTAGTATTTTATTAATAAATTTTAAATTGACGTAAGCAAAGTAATAGTACTGTACAACCAGATGAATAATCTGTGGGTTCGATCGATAACTGAGTGGCATGGAGTGGAGACCGGGCCGGCCACCCTCAGCCCACGGGGTGCACGCAGGGTGGTTCATTGAGAACGTGGGCGGCGCGTGGGCGACCAGCTTATAAAGCTCCGCGGCCCGCCCTGTCGTCATAGTTGTGTCCTAAACCTGTTAAGCGACGGATCTCAGTGTAAAATGTGTAATTCAATTTCAGGACTCAGGTAATATTTTTTGTCACTTATTTCAATTAACATGTGTTATATTAACTTATTTTTAGACAAACTTATAAATTATTTTTTTTTTATTTAACATTAATAAACATTTTTGTTTCATAAATCTATTAAATTGATTTTTTAAAATAAAATTTTATTGCAATAGTTTAATAATTACATTTAAAAGTTTCATTTTTAATAATATAAAGTATTTTATAGGGTGTGTGTGGCATTTTTTTGCTACTTAATAGCAGATGTTAAAACGTACCCCATGCAAGGATGGCCAGTTTATGCTCAAGCACCACGAGAGTATCCTGAAGACGATTATTACTATGCCCCTAAGGTTCAGTACTACTATGATGCTCCAGCCCTCAATGTACCTGAAGTATACGGTCAAGTTCCTTACACATATTTTTATGATCCCTATGGTCATTTTGCAAATGAAGCACCAAAACGGCAAGAAGAACGGTTAGCTGCATTGCCTATCGGTCAAGAGACCTGGTATGAAAGCGAGGCATCTCCCCGATGGAGGTCTAATAATATAGATGACGTGAATGCCGCTTTTCTAGATAATTTAATTCTCACTCAAATGGCTCAAGATGCACAGAGGCGTCGTGAAAACGCCCGTGCTGCTTTTTCAAATATGGATTACGAAGAAAAAGAAAACGAAGATGAAGATGTAAGAGAGTTAAAAGCTTTAGCTGGCAAACCTTTTTATCATGTACCAAAAACTGTTCCTAAAGTTGAAGATGACAATGATGATGATGATGATGATGAGTATGTGGATGACGATGCAGATGCTGATTCTTTTATAAATTGGAATGGAAATAAGCGAAGTTTGACCACAGCAGCTCCCGAAGCCAGCACAGAGCAAACAAACGATGGTCAAAAAGAAGTGGTAATGCCACGACCAGCTCAAATTACTCACAATCATTTAAGTCATCTAAGCTCTGTTCAAGATAAAAGGGGCTCCCCATTCTACAGAACTATTACCCAATTACTAAAAAATGAAAATAAAGTAAGTTTAAATTTAGTTCACTAATTATTTAATTAAGCCAAACTTAATTACTCAATATCATTTATCTTTATAGAATCAATTTGATCGTATATATGAAAGTATAGATCGTGAAACTCCAAAGTCTAAAAATAACTTGGCCGGGTTGGGGGGTGGTGGGTGACACGCGCTCTGAGGCCGGGTCAATCGCAGTAGGGCGGGATGAGGGGGGCGGGGGGCCAATATAACTAAAATGATCTACAGGCTAACCCAGTTAGAATATAGCATGAATGAAAACTTATATGAAGATTTAAAGATTATTTTTTTGTTTACAGGAAGCTTTAAAGGAGCGAAGAATCGATAAACGTTACGTTGCCGCCGATTCTGATCTGGTAGTCGAGCTTCAAGGACTAAAACATCGTATTGCAACTTAAACAGACGCATCCGATTTTCGCCAACTAATATGAGACTGAGTATTATTTTAGTATAGTAAATAAAACGGCAACCGCGACCTGATAATCTTAATGAGAAACAGGAAATCAAAATATAAAAAAAAATATTATTCTAACTTTTAACATTCTGATCACATACATACATTAATTCCTGGTTTAAACAAATCGACTTGTTGCTCGTCGTAATTCTCATTTAGGTAAAGTCGTTATTTATATTTTAAAAATGGTTAAATATATAGTTGCAGGTGACATGTTTCAAATATAAATGGATTTAATGTGTATGTCATATTATGTCTAGTTTTTTCGATTCTTTACTAGTTTTGATAAAAGTAGTAGATTGTAATTGAACGTACAAAATGTGACTATAATGAAAATATAGAGGAGAGTTGTTATTGAATATTATGAGATTGGTAGTTTTTTCAAAAGAATCTTAGAAAGGTTCCCTTCATTTGGCAGCTACTATGTCGCGCGGATAAACGTGCAATTGTAAATATTAGATATCTTCCTTCTAAGACTTAGATAGAAAATAATACATTAATTGATTTATTTTATTTACATAATACGAGTACTCGTATGATTCATCGACAAGCTTAAGACTTAATGTTTTTGCACTCAACTATTTATGTAAATAATTCATTAATTTGAAATAAAATAATCGCGTCCATTTCTCTACAACCCCTTGTGTAAAATAAAGAATTGTTTGAAAAATAAGCGTATACATATTTGACTGTACTTAAAAAGAAAAGTGATGATCAATGTCTACATACATAGTAAGTTTATTTTTAAAATAATTGTATGTTAAAAAATGTCTATACTTTTTAATATCTGTGTATAAATTTTGTACTTATCTTCTATTAATTAGTATATATCTTTCTCAGGTGCTATTATTTTTCTTTAAGTTCTATTTTACGGTCTAAGCAGATACTACCTTTAATCTTTTTGCATAGCAAAAATGAAAGTATAGTATACTTTTATAACTGTATTTAGGAATGAATGATTCTCTCGAAACGCAGAGGATTAGGTGATATTTTAGCTTTACAGCTTCTTAACTAATATTTGTATGACAGTTGGTCTAAGAGACCTTTGTTAATAAAACATAATTTATATAACAATTTGTGATACAAATCACACGCAGCCCGTACTCTTATTCAATGCAAATAATCCTCTTCTTTAAAGTGTTTTTCCATTACCTTTTTCCGCTTCTATAATATTTTCAACGCATTCATCCTAAACTAATTAAAATTATCTTTCCAAAGTACATATCTGTGTATAATAATGTCAAATTAGTTTTCTTTTTATATGTAAAAATAGTATTGGAATCGTCAAATCCTAATCTTAAGTTTGTAATGATCTGTAAAGTATTATTAGCCTACGTTATTGAAATAAACAATGTAAATTTAAATGAATCCCTTCTTGTTTCGACTATTAAAATTAATTTGTATTAATTATTTGTAACAGTTTTGTCTGGTATAGAGTACCTATGCCTTAAGATAAGTAGTAATATGAAAATTATGCAAATGATGTATCTATACAAGCCTAATGTTTAGATGTCTTTTGCGTGTTTTTGGCTCAAAATATCACTTTACATACACGACTATCCGTATATTATATTTTATAGAAAATGTATTAGTGTACTTTTTAGTTGAACTAAAATTAATTATAACGTGTATATGTAACCAACAGTGGATACAATTAACATTACTACAAAATGATTATCTGATTGTATTCCACGAAGCAGAAAAATAAAAATATATTCAATACAAGAAGTGTTTTATTTATGAACTAGTTGACATCTGCAACTTCGTATGCGTAACCTTTTATAGACTTAATAAATTGTAATTTAAATCTTTTGGGATTTAACTTAATTTTAGACTTTAGTTGTTATCTAGGTGGGTAGGTTTTTTTCGGAAAAAAAGACAGATAAAGATTAAAAATCTTTTGCTTGATTTTTGATATCGTGTAAATAACTACACGCATTTAAAAAACACAATTATTTTAAAATCACAGTCAGACACTTCAACATTTCAAACGAAGAAGAACAAATAAAAAAAATAAACGATTCAATCAATATAAATATAAACAAAAAATCACCAAGTAAGTGATTAATAAAAAAGGACTAATTAAAGAGTCATCTTTAGTCAGATATTTAAATAAATATGGAAAAGGCCAAATTGGACAGCGTCTGTCGAATTACTAAAGGCATAATTCTTATGCTATAGCTTTATACATTTGAAAAAATATTTACCGATTCCAAAAATATTTTATATTTAATTTCATTTATTGTTAAACTTCGTTTGCGTTGACTTTATAGCCCTTGCAAGGCTACTCTGGTTTTTATTGTTTAGCTAAGCTGACAAGTGGACAAACGAACAAAAGACAAACGGACGGGCCTCGACCTCACACGGGTGCAACGTCGATAAGTTACAGATTAATTTAGTAGAGTCGATTGGGTCAAGTGTGCGCACTTTTAAATTAAGAGCCTCACTGTGTAATAGAATAGTGAAATTAGAGAAATAAAAGTATTATTTCGAAATAAGTATTTATTAGTCTATTTCTAGGAATAACATAATAAAGCGACCGTCGTGGCGCAGGGGCACAAGAGTGTAACTGTAACGCGACGGTTATGGGTTCGATCTCCACTCGAGAGAATGAATTTTTTTTTCATTACTTCGCTCTGGCATGAAGGCAAAAGCCGAGCGTTGAGTTTCACCACTCAACATGCAATGCCTCGTAATAGTCGGTGGAAAGTGGGGAACGGAATGTCTCAAGAGTAGATTCCCTCTGCCTAGATGTATGCGGGATTTAGCGTAAAGCTGATTTTTTTATTCATTAATTTTCTGTTTCAAAACAATTAAAGCCCCAGGTGGATTATATAGCAATTAAGTTAAAGTAACCTTTGAATTCAAATGTAATTATTTTCCTGATTAGAAATTGAATTCACGGCCTAAAATTTCATTTATTTTTAAATTCAATCAAAATTCTTATATAACTTTAACTAAGGTGGCATTTTATTATTTCTTATATTTCAGAAGTCTTCTTCTACGTGTCTTAAATCTTAAATCGCCAGTTTTTGCTTGAAAGTGAAAAAAATATCCATCCTCACAAACATTCACATTTATATTAGTGAAAAAACTAAATAGGCTTTCATATATTTTTCTAAACTAGCTAACAAAAGCTTCGACAAACAACAAAAATATTTGATATTATCTTTGGAATTCCAATACCTACTGTAGATATTCACAATGTTAAAAGTAAAATAATATATTTAACCTTTAACCTTTTAACAGAAAGGCCTTTTTACAAGACGAGACGCCCACGTCCTGTCGTACCGGCGTTCTTTAACTTTAGTCGAAAGTCATAAGAAGCTAAATGAATTTTTTAGTACCTATTTGTTTGTAGCGAAATAATAAGATATATTTTAGACATGTATTTATTACTTTTAAGGTTATATCTATATACCTAGTTATGTGCCTCGAGTATTTTATCAGTGTAAATAGGTAGAACTCTTTTACCACCCGATCTTTAGTGGAATGGTGGTAAATTATTTGACGTTCAAAAAATGAAGCATGCAACTTCTTATTTCGAATAAAATTAAGTATATGAATTTGAATAACCCACCGCGGGGCTGCGGCTATCAAAATCAAGGGAGGGTTTAGCTTGGACATGATCAAAGACTTCGATTGAGTGTGGGATGGGGTTCTCCTTGTAAAAATGCCATCCTACGGACTTCCCGAGAATTTATGCAATCGCTTGCTTTCTCACTGGACGCAGCATGAAGAGCGTTCCCCAAGCTTGCGTGCTGTCCCTTACGCTGTTTGTGTTTTTACATTAAAAAAAAGATCTGTGTTTAAAAATTACAAAACAAGACAAGAAATGATAAGCTCTCGCAAGCCATCATAAGCTTCAAGCTTCAGCGGGGTGTTTACATGTTGGTATTAAATTTGTGGAAGCTCGGAAAACTTTCACAAACGTGTAAACGGGCTATTACTTTACAAGCTTACCGAAGCTTGCTAAGTGTGAATGTATTGTGGCGTGACTTGGGAGACCATGTCGCCGAATCGGTCTGGTTTTCGGTTTTATAACATACATCAACGGTAGTTTGCAGGAAGCACTTGCGACGTGTTCACACGTTCACATTCAGTATCACTCAAGCAAAATAATCAATAACAAATTTTTATACGAATAGCTTGACGCTATATTTCGCACATAGCAGGGTAGCCAAAGAAACCTAGAAAACCTGTGGATGCTTGCTGAGCTCCGGCAAGCGTGTAAGCGTAACATGAGAGACTATCTGGAGCTTGTTGAGGCTTGCCGAGTTTCGGCAAACGTGTAAATGTACCATGAAAAACTGCTATACTGTCAAATGGGAAATGTCACAACATTCAATAAATAAAGTATTCAAAATAGAACTTGTAATGTTGATTTCTTATTTTTATTTTTATAATAATGTGTAATATATACTTGATTTTTTTTACATTAGATGGTAATTTTACAATTTTATAACGTAGCAAAAAGTAAATAACAGTAAATAAAAATTCCCGTTATTGTAATATTACATTCCACGTCAGTATAAATTGCGACGATTTATCTAAACATGCGAAGGGCTAAAGGATACCAAGATCTAGATGAAAATGTGGGAGATGTACGTCCATCAGTATCACCAATGCCTCCACCGCAGGAAATTGAAATGGCTTCAGTTTCGGTAGTTCCAGACGGTTTGTATTAAATTTGCCTTATTAATTCATATGTTAAACTTATTTAACACAAATATACATTTGAAGATGTTATAATTAATTTTTATCTTCACAGGTGTATACATCGTTTATAGTAATTTTTATTTTCAGATACATTTACTGTTACACAAGCTGTCAATGCCTTAGGGTTTGGATGGTTTCAAGTGAAATTGTCTCTGTATACTGGACTTTGTTGGATGGCTGATTCAATGGAAATGACTATACTAAGCATTTTGTCTCCTGCATTACATTGTGAATGGAATATTAGCAAGTATGTAACATTTAAGCAACTATACTGTTCAAACTAACTGTTATAATAATATTTATATGTTTTATGGAAAACACATTTAAATGAAATTAATTAATCTACATAGTAACAGGATTCCTTATTTTACTAGGTACAAATGAATATTTATTATTTCATTTATAATAACTGTCTTAATAGATACATAATCTAAATATGTACAAACTCTAAATTTATAGATACCAACAAGCTTTGACTACAACAGTTGTATTTATGGGTATGATGCTCAGTTCAACATTTTGGGGTAACTTAAGTGATCGTTATGGAAGAAAAACTGTAAGTGCTATTTTTTATTTTTTTACTTTTATTATGTAATATTCCTAGATAGGAAAATGTGGAAGAAATTGGTCAAGGCCTACACCCAGAAGGGATCCACATTGAAGTATATTATTTAAGATTAAAACTAGCTAACAATAATATTAATATTAATTAGCAGTAAAATTGTAATGAAATATATATAATAAATTGTAACTTAATTATATATTAAATTGAATGGAGGAAAATAAAAGAGTATATTATTAATAAATCATCAAATCAAATTAGCTTCACCCTGTATCCCGCACATGGGAGGGTAGGCAGAGGGAACCTAGTGTTAAGACACACCTCACTGAATTTTTGCAAGGTAAGGCAGACATAGCCTAGTATTGGGACCTCTCACTTGACTCCATATTGAACAGCAGAACTCAACATGCATTTGGTCTAGTACAAGCAATTGAAAATAACTCATTCTGGTGTCTCTAATTCAGACAGATAGTAGTGAACAGAATGTCCTAACACTGGTTTGTTTCTGCTTTCTACCTACTGTGAAGTTTAAAAAATATAATTATATGTATATGTATTTACATAACACTATCCTGCTAAGTTTTTTACACTGGTATTTCCCAGGTCAGGCATTATCTATATAAGTATGTCATATTTAACCACTCAACTCTGAGATCTGAGATGAGTGTTACTTTGTTTTTATTTAAGTTTTTTTTGTTTATTACCATTACCATTTTTATTTATTACAGGCACTCAGTATGTGTGGAGTACTGCTTTTCTATTATGGCCTATTAAGTGCTATAGCTCCCAATTTTCTCTGGCTACTATTCTTGAGAGGGCTTGTTGGATTTGCTATAGGATGTGTGCCACAATCGTAAGTATGACACATACATTTTTCAAATAGATATGTTTATATAATATTTGAAATGCTTTATTGTCATTAATATAAAATATGAACTATAACATTTAGTGAGGCTGTTTTAGTGGCACAGTAGCACAAGCATGTGATTGTCATGTTAGGCCATTTAACACAAAATACCCTGAAAATTGCGAGATAAGTAGGGAATGAGGTGTTATAACACTAGGTTGGGGTAACCTAGTGTTATAACACCTCATTCCCTACGGGGGGTCTATGTATGCGGAAGCATGAAACTAAAATCATATTGTTAGATATTGTATAGTTGTGATTTGGCATAGCATTTGATTAATTATTTCTATATATCAGTAACAAGATAAATTATTTTGGTTACCATGCTTCGGTTGAGTTCTGCCACTTAACATGCTATTACTCCAAAATTTAGATGGAAAGTGAGTGTTTTAACACTAGAGTTTCTCCGCCTATCCTGCTATATGCAAGATATAGCAAAACATTAAAACTAAATTTATACATACAATCTAATAAAAATGTAAATTCTTTTCATAACTTCCATTACAGTGTTACATTGTATGCAGAATTTCTACCTACAAAGCAGAGAGCTAAGTGTGTTGTCTTGTTAGATGTGAGTATATACAGAAATGTTTAACATAAATAACATATTTTAAAAATATGTTGGTTACTTTCTATTCTCCTCTCAAACATAGAAACTTATCGTTTTTTATAGTCAGATACAGTTTGCGATTTACATTTGTGTAAGTGATCAATTAAAAAATCTTAAAAATAAAAATTGTTAATAAGAGTTATAAAAAAAATCGAATTAAAAAAAATATATTGATTCACTTGACATGAGGATGTTGATGTTGATGAGGATGTTGATGATGTTGATGTTGACATGAGGATGACATTATGAGGATAATTTTCACTTTCGTCTACTTCAGCTTAAATATTACAAACTCTAATTAAGTGTAGCTGCGATGCTATAATTTACATATATTCCACTCGCCACTCGCTTACGGTTGACCCACTCATATTTAATAGCATATGTCTATATCGAAAATAAGCTAAACCAACTTGAATGAAATTTGTTTGACGCTTTGTTTTGAGCCTACAACTATCTTGATCAGAGAATATGCAGAGTTTTATGACTCGGATATCCCGACTAAGCTAAAATTTCATCACTATTAACAAAAGGTATAAAACTGTAAAAGGAACATATATTTTTTATTCGTTTCTAATAAAGAGTTTGACAGCAGCCAGAACGTTTTTATGTAAAGGCGACACTTCTGAGTTTAACTCCCGCGAAAATTTTCCGGAAGTAGGGAATGTTGGGTCCTAGCACTAGCCCTTGACCTCGCCCTACCCTGCTTTATGCGGCATATAGCGTGAAAATTAAAAAAATCTTATATTTTCAGTGTTTCTGGGCGCTAGGCGCATGCTTAGAAGTAGCACTGGCGTTGGTTGTAATGCCAACTCTTGGTGTACATTGGCTATTGGCTCTGTCTACTGTACCTTTGCTTATATTTGCTCTTATATGTCCGGTAAGTCATAAATTTATATGGACAGGCCGTCATTGCGCAATGAGACAGTGTCCGATTTCTACTTAGTGGAAGGAATGACTTTTTATATCTTGGTTTAGTAAGAAGCACAAGAAATGTCTCGAAATTAGGTGGAAACTGAGTATCGAAATTTTTTTAACGCTAAGCTCTTTTCCTACATTGCAACTGAATACACTGTGAAGCGAAAATTAATATATAAAATATCTGTCATCTTTTAAATACATATTCTCTTTAAATCCTGCCATAATAATGTCAATATTTTTTCAGTATTGCTATGGGTAAATTAGAAGTGGTAAGTAGAAACATTATATACATTAAAAATATAATTTTGAAATTATACATACATATACACAGGAGTGTATATTCAAATGGAAATAACTAAAGAGGACTTTAGTTATTTCCATTTGAATATGGAGGTGAAGCCGCGGGGCCCAGGTCAATATTCTGCATTAAAGATTGTTATACATATTGCTTAAGTATAAATAAATGATATGAAACTAAGACATAATATACCAGCTTATGATAAACTTAAATACATATAAAAAAATCTTTCTCTATAGATATACAATTTGACTTTATATGTATATATTTTATGCTTGCTGCTTATTTGGAAACAATTAATAATTTAATATTCCTTATTATTTTTAGTGGCTTCCAGAGTCTGCTAGATACCACGTCGCAAGTGGTCAGCCAGATAAAGCTTTGGCAACACTAGAACAGGTAAATATATATTTAAATGCTAAGTTATATTTCTTATTTTGTGAAGTACAATCTAGTGTAGATTACTATTTGATTTACTTTCCGTACATTTAAAAACTCTGGGAAAATCTAAGACTATTACTCTCTAAGATAAAACACCAAACACCAGAGCGAAGAAATGAAAATATTTCATTTCCTCAAGTGGGAATCGAACCCACCACCTGTCGTGTTTACAGTCACACGCTTGTGCCCCTGCACTACGACTGTGTGCCTCAACTATTTGATATGATAAGCCTATTATAAAGCTAGATTAAGGGAATAAACACCGAGTGAAGGCCCAACTTTTAAGCTTTATAATCCAATTTTCGGCAAGAATACAATATCTTTCACAAATTATTAAACATCTAGTAAACTACTTTTCGTTAAATAGATGGGTACTTAGTTCCCTTATTTCCCTAGATTATTGATTCAGCGATCGAGACACACCTGTATATATAAATATTATTTAAATGTTTGTTAGATAGCTCAAGATAACGGTCGTCCGATGCTGTTGGGCCGCCTCGTGTGCGACGACTCTGTCGGCATCGGGCAGCGCGGCCGTTTGAAGCATTTGCTTATACCGCATTTGAGGATGACTAGTCTTCTGCTTTGGGTTATATGGTAAGTCGTATATAGTATGTAGTATTTGATTCTTCAATCACTTTTTATTTTTTTTTATTTATTTGGTATAATTGTACAAGACTATTTGCATACGTATTTGGATGAAATGATATAACACTAAGAACAAAGAAATTAACTGTCTAATGTCGATTTGAGGCCAACTCGTTTCCTTTTCGAAAGCGATTGTTAATAGATATATTTATTATTTGTGTTTGCTGATGTTATTTTTTGCTGTGACGTTTTCTGAGTGACAAATGACAAGTGTTATTGTAACTAAACTTATTTGTATGTCCTATACGCCTGTAAGTTCACTTTAAGATTAGAAGATCTCTATAGAGAGATAGACCTTATTTGAAATGTTAAATAAAATGATGCCATCGTATTCGTGGGGCATAAACTACTTCCATTTCCTTGCTCTGTAAGTGTGATGTGGAGCTCCGCCACTTAACAAACAAAATTCCGAATTCGGCCATAAATCTGAGGGCGGAGTGTCTTAACACTAGGTCCTCTCTGAATACTGAATATATGTGGGCTAATATATCAACTTCACTATAATAAAATAACGATAATTTCATATTCTTTTCATGTATTGTAATAAAAATTCAATAAAATAAGAATTAGGAATAAGAATCATTCTAAACAGTGTAATTAGTTCTATTTATTACATAGGTGTACTATTTTCAGGATGTCATGCGCGTTTTGCTACTACGGCCTGGTGCTGATGACGACGGAACTGTTCGAGACGGGCGCGGGCGGCGGCGAGTGCGCGGCCGACTGTCGTCCGCTGCAGACCACGGACTATATGGACTTATTGTGGACTACATTGGCTGAGTTTCCTGGTAAGATTAGACATTGCTGAATCTAGAGATATTTTCCAGGGGGAGCCTTGACTTTAGTTTTGAACTGATATTTTTCTGTAAAGAATTTTTTTAGCTTCACGCTGTCCCGCATATATCATTGTAGGCAGAGGGAACCTGAAAACCTAGTATTAAAATCCTTTCGGTCCCCAATTTCACCCGAGTTCTCGAGGCATTACGTGCTGATTGGTGGAACTCAACGATGGTCTCATTTCATTTTAATTCAAGAACTGTAATCGCAACGTAGGCTTGCACTTAAGTAAGAAGCAATAAACGTAGTGTCTTGAAATACTATATACGATGAGGTAATAAAACTAATAGCCTAGTTTAAAAAAATCCAGTCATGTCATGTCATCTTTCAGGTATTTTCGCCACGATATTTGTAATAGAAAAGTTTGGCCGAAAAAAGACTATGGCATCGCAGTTTGTTATATTTGCGATTTGCGTCTGCGCTTTGGTTTACAACACAAAGTAAGTATAAAATGTATATTTATACTAAATATAAATGAAAAATTTAAAACTTATTTTATTATTATTGTATATAATTTTCAATAAAATTGTATAATACAGGAGTAAATTTGTACCTATTATATTTATTTATTGTTATTTTAGACTTTCTCAGTACGCATTAAGCTGTAAATTGTTAAATTTCGTAACTGTAACGAACTTCTTATAATATTTACAGAAAGACGTACAAAGCTTATGTTTTGATCATTCAATAAATAATTAATCACGTAATAATATAAACAATTAATGGGCTGTCTTATTATTCAAAATTAAAAAGAAAAAGATATTTGTTCTACCAATTTAAGGTTGAAATTACTAATATATTTGATAAGAAAAAACTTTTACAAAGAATTTATTTTAATTAAAATCTTTCAATTTATTAAAATATTTAATTGCAGCCGCACATTCCTCACTTGCATTCTATTCCTGGCTCGCGGTATCATCGCAGGACTGTTCCAAGCAGCTTATGTATACACACCTGAAGTAAGTTACAAGTAAACCAGTTTCTTCGCCAGCTTGTTCTACCAGTTATTTATTTTCTCATTTGAACTATTTTGATGATCTAATAATATTATCATTTTAAAGACAATATCTATACATTGAAAGCTAAAGTTTTAACCGATTCAATAAAACATTTTGTAGCAATATTATTGCATACAATATTTCATATCGACATAGCTTTTTTATTCATGAATCTATTTAAATGAAAATAACACTAAATGTAGATAGAAGTTTCCCAAAACACAATAGTGGAAACTGTATTTAAATCGGTTGAGGTCTTTTTTTTGTCTTCTTTTGTTTTATTTGTTTTTTATTTTAATTTTTCACATTAGTAACTGAAAAACGAAATAAATCATATTTTTTATTTACTTATATATTTTTTGTGTTTGATGGAATAAATAAAGAATCAAGTATCAAAAATAGAATATGTAACTCTCTAAATTATTTTATATTCAAAAATTTTTTAGGTATATCCAACTGCACTAAGGTCCACAGCTGTTGGCGCCTGCAGTGGAGTTGCGAGACTTGGCGCCATGATCACTCCATACGTGGCGCAGGTAACATTTTATACAAATAAAAACATAAATCCTATTTAAAGACAGCATCTGACTGTAAATGAGATGATTGTAGGTTCGACACCCATTTAAGGGGATGATCATATTTAAATTATCTTCCTTTCCCCGCTCTGTTTAGGCAAAAAGGCTTTGTGTTCCGACTGACAGCACAATATTTCTCAAATGTGCAGAGCCATTAAGTTCTTTTTGCTATTCATATTGAAGGTCATGATGCAGGGGTACAAACGTGAGACTGTAAATGTGAGGGTTGTTGGCTTGATTCCCACTCGTGGAAATAAACTAGCCTTGAGGTGTTGTGTGACGGAACTCAACACTGCGCCTTGCCTTTTTACTAGATCAAGGAAATGACAATATTAAATAATTTATTCCCCCAAATCGTTATTATCGGACCAACCGTCGCATTTACGCGTCACACCCTTGTACCACTCCGCTACGACGGCCTCAAAAAAATATTTTTCTTTTTATATATAATATATATAATGTTATTTATAGGTGCTGTTAAAGAATTCCATAATGACAGCAACTGCTGTGTATTCATTGTCAGCGCTGGTAGCTGCGGCGGCGTGCCTCGCCCTCCCCATTGAAACTAAAGGAAGGGAAATGAAAGAAACTATTTCGGCCACTGGATAAATAACTTTTTTATAATATGATCAATGAAGTATATGGATGATTTTTTATAGTTTTTAAGAAATGTGTACTGTTATATTTTAATGAAACGGGACTCGAACCTGCAACTCTTGGACATCGTCTAAGCGCTCTGGCCATTAAGTCATGTCTATATTCAGTGGCGGATATCCATACATTTTCAAGATTAAAGGTTTTTTGTTCTTACCTATTTATTAGTAAGAGCTTAGTTCTACTATTATCACTTCGTATTTTAAATCCGCCACTAATAAATTTTTAATATTATCTTTTTTTGTATACTAATGGGGAAATATTTAAAAAAACTTTAAGTTTTAAAATCATTTTTTCTTTTTTAAACAAAGTAACTAGTATTATGTAAAATCCAATTTGGTCCATAAGAACTAACGTACATAGATTTGTACACGAATTAGTCGATTTTTCCATCTTGTTATATTTTATAATTTTCTAATTATTTAAAATTATAAAGTCTATATATAATTATCTGTTAGTCCATATAACTTAAATATCTTTTATTTATTAGAAAAACTTTTGTTTTAGTATTTTTAACACAATCGAATCTATAAAGACTGCTGTGACGTAATCTCTTTAGAATAATCTTAATTTTATTCATATATTTATTTACTTTTATTAAGTTATCATGCATTTAAAAATAGTAAGGCTTGTTTAATTACTTGTTTTTTTAAATTATTGTGATAACAATGGAATATGATGATATTTACAATTTATACTTTATTAGCCTAAAACATGTGTAGTGTTTTTTTATCTTCCTCTGTTTATAACGATGAACCGACAGTCAGTAGAGTTATGATACTCCACTTCTTAGACATTGCAGCTATCTCTAATAACTACCATGTGTCTCTAAAAGTTACTTAATTTTACTATTATTTATTCAAATAACTGTTATTTATTTAAATTTAGTGTTATGTTATTTTTTATTTATTTAATGTCACAATTGTAACGCACAAAAAATATTATATGTCTCTTACAACTTAAAACTACCAGATCGTAATTAGCAAGAGTATAACTGTTTTTAATTTTCAAAGACTTTATGATAGAATAGACATAAATCTTAATTTTCGTCGTTTAAATAATAAATTAACGATTTTTTGACAATAATCGTAAAAAATGTCTAAAAATCTATTATTTATTATATTGTTTTTGAAGTAGAAATGATAGATACACCCTTCAGTGTATTTCATTCTTAGCATATTATAGGTACATGCAACAAGAAGCCTGTAAATACAACTTCTTTTTTTATATATAATCATATCTAGAATTAAAAATAAGTAATTGATAAGTTTAAATATACGCAAACCATATAAACCAAATAGGCTACAACTGCAAATAAATAAAAAACACTAGATTACTTATTAAATTGGTAAGAATTTGAGATTGATGAAGTTATCCAAATGCAGACTTTAATAGTGCAAAAAAAAATTTTTTCACAAAAGTTCCGGTTACCACCTTTTCATTTCTTCCCATCTATGTATTTTTTATAAATCCATTTTTTATATCTTATAATTATATTTTCTTTAATACTCTACCAGTATCATGTTATCAGTATTAATAGCTAAAATGTAAAGCTAATGATAATGTTTTAATAACTTTATTGACGAATTTGTAGCTTTTTTAATCTAGAAGTAATATAATTTATTTCTAGTTTTTTTTTAGAAATAACCAGAGGAAAATTAATTAAATCCTGTTACAATATCCTGAAAAAGAAACAGTTTTATTAATGACATTATAAAATCTTACTCTTAATTTGTAATGTTAAATGTTATTTGTTTGTTGTATGATATCAACAGATATTTTTAGTAATTAATACATCAAAAGTATATTTAAGAAATATTTTAAAATTGTGATTGTATCCGTCCAATTTTTAAAATTCTGCTCTTATTTTTTATAATATATAGGTATTATATTTGCTATACCTAATTAATACTATAAGCAGAAAGCATTAATCTCAGGAACTACTTAATGGTCCTAATAGTTTTTTTGTATTGGATTTATTTAGTTATACTTAAAATGTATCATTTAGCTACGTAAGGATCAAAGGTAAGAAAAATTCCTAAAATCAATTGCGCAGCCATCTAAAGCTAGGTCAGAGTGACCAGCGTATTTTTTTATTTGAACATTGAATCTTAAATGTGTTGAATCTTAAATGTGTTCTATAAAAATATCACGAAATATAGTATTTTTCGTAATATAGGAATCGTGTTATTCTTAATTTAAATAAAATTGTGTAACAATTTTAAAACCAAATATAATTTATTATACATCTTGTACTTAATTAATAATACTTATAAGAAATTTTATCTTTACACTTTATAATAAAATGCACAGCTTTCATAAAGATGTTTTATTTCCACTTTTTTTTTCAAATAATATTATATTTGTATAACTCGCTCTGGTATAAGGCATGGCGCGGCGTTGAATTCCGCTAGTCGCTACTTAACACGCAATTCCCTATGCCTCCCCTAAATAAAAAAAATGTATATTAAATGAAGTTATCAAGGTTGTGAAATAAAATAGAACATCACAATCTAAAATTATTTATTAAGAGTTTAAATACACTCTTTTGGAAAGTAACTGTGTCATCCAACACATACATTACAAATACAAATCATGAACACAAACGTCGCTCTAAGAAATATGGGTAAATGCCTAAAAGTGCTAAAGCAACGCTCTTAATTTCTTTATATCTTTTGGTAGTCACATTATTTAAATCTATAGACACAAAGTCAACGAAAATGCCGCTCTTTCAATCAAAATATTCTTATTATATTCATAATATAAATATTTAAGTATAACATAGTAATGGTTGCAATATAAAAAACAAAAATCACATGAAAATTAAATTCACTGGTGGACATTAATTGTATATTATATGTATTTACTATAAGTATCGTAATTAAAAATATACTACACATTAAACTGAAACATTTATTTACTCAGTCAAATAATACTATGGCATAAACATTAAATACCTACTCAAATTGATTTTTAATAACACAAATACGTGCCTATCGTATTTTTTTTACAATAAATAGGAATACTGGCTAACTAAGTATTAGTCAAAAATATATATTCCCACAATATATACATCTCATAGCCTCCAATCATCATAAACTTAAGGTACTGTTAATTATTCCTAGCTTCGAAATATATAAACTAGCCTATGTATACTAAAGTGCTAAGTGAGATGACCTGCTCTGATAGAAAGCCCTTTAATGCAGTTATTAATATTATATTTCAAATGTAATGTTTAGGTGTATGGTTAAGCATTTAGAAAAATATTGTAATACTTTCTGAATTATATTTTGATTAGAATTTTTTCAGTTGAATTTTATATATGACAGCTATGTGTGCAGTAAACACATATTAGACTAATTTTATAAGTAACATGAATAAAGCATATTCCACAAGAAGTCATCATTAAATTTAGTACTTCAGTACTTTTTGAGATCAAATATGTAAAGCGTTCTCAATAGATTTTTAACCACTAAAACGGGAGAGTTAATACTTGCTTAATACAATGAAATATAACTAAAACGGTGGGATCTTTATAATTACCTCCAAAGGAAACATGTCAACCATCATGGAAATATAGAAGGTTAAAGATTTTAGCAATAATTATAGTAATAATGAATTCTTGTTAATATCAAAAACAAAAACAAAAATGTTAATAAGTAATGTATATAATTGTGATCACTACACTAGGGCTGCCATATTTTGTGATGACACAATATTGTGATGTACCTTAATATCTAGAATCAATCATACATCTACTATAAAATAATTAATGTGCATTACAGCAGCCATATATTATTGTTAATATTTTTGCTTAAAAAATGATCACCTATCTTATTCTGCTTTACAGTCATTATTCATTTAAGAAACTGTTACCAAACTACAAAGTCAATATTGTATATAGCTGCCAAAATGCAAGTTTAACCTTTTATATTTCTATAAGAGTCTAATAAAATAAAAACAATCAATAAATTTGTACTAACATCCAGTCATACACATATTTTTTAATTGAATTACTCTTCAATCGTCATCTAACTCAATAACAATTGGCTCTACATTATCTGAGGCTTTAGTAAATTCTGCCTTAAGCTGTGATAATAATGTACATTTTGGTATTTTCAATTCTTCAGCCTCATCTACTAATATTTTTAACTTTTGTAATCTCCCGATATCTGGAGCAGTTGGTAAAAGTATATTTTTAGTTTCCGTCATCCATTTATCAAAACTGTTTACTCTGAAATCAATTGTTTGTAACATGATGTGTAATTCATCCATGTCATATCGATAGAACAGAGTTTTCTTTTCCAGTGCACATGAACAAAATTCAGACGAAATGGCATGCTGTAAGCACGCCATATGCTTACATTCATCACATGAGACCGCTGATAAAAAGCAAGTTGTCTTGCATACTTCGCACAGTCTTTCATCATCTCCAAGCAATTCAAAAGCAGTCCTGTTTACATTTTTGAGGCCATTTTTTGCAATTAAAGCCCTCATTCTTCCTTCTTCTTCGGTTGCATGAACTAGTTCTTTTTGGGTTTCTAAAGCAGTTTCTAAATCTAACCTGTCTCCTTCCAAAGCCATTTTACATATTAATTCATCATGAGAAAATACACAAAATCGTTTTAAGTTTTTATAATGTAAAATGCAATCTCTACCAATTTTGAGCCAATCAGGAGGTGCAAAATTGACAGCTTCAGCAAAATTGTATCCTTGATTAAAACCTGCATGATATGCTCTGGGAAATGTGACCACAAATTCCCCAGCATGTTGATCTGTTCTATATATGGGCACTCCAGCTGCCATAAGTATATTGGGATTCATTATTGTAACTAACTGATGTAATAAATCAGGTTGAGATTTGAAGAGATCCGGTGCTGCAGCTTTCATTGCATTTTCTAAAAGTTCTGCCCCACTTCCTGGTACTCCATACCAAGTTTTTGCTTCACCCCAATGCAAATAGTTTATAGAATAGCTCCAGTGATCTTCATTATGCCAACAAAATGCTGAAAAACACATGCCTACATACATCCATGGCACAGTCATACCTGATATGTCTGCATTAATAAATCTTAAGACAGAGCCATCCAATACTGGCAAGTTATTTAAATTCCAACCTGAATCAACATACTCTTGATCACTAGGGTATAAGTTAAGAGAAGATTTTGTCGGAAAACCTGACCCATGGTCCATGGAATGTAAATCTGCACCATACTCAACAGTAACATCTTCTTCTACAGAAGATATTATCCTCCAAAATTCTTTTTCTGCTATATTAGTTGGCACTAAATGGCCAGACATGCCAAAGTAATCACACTTAAATTTGTCAGCCATTTCTCCAAATTGTTGTAATGTGTACTCTCTTTCAGCCTGAGCAAAACCAAATGCTTCTGCTGGTTTATGCACCTCCTCAGCAATGCAGCAAGGGCAACGCCAATCACCATCAGGTACAACACTTAATGGAGGCTTGAGACAAAATGTATGATATGTATCAGAACAACCATTACATATTAGAAGTAAATCATCTCTGTGATCTTTCTGGCAGATAGCACAGATATATACAGCTAATGGATCCAAATCATACCTAGGTCTCTTTCTAGATTTAGTTATATCAAATTCTTCATCATTTAGTCCAGGCATTTTTGGTCCAGGACCATAACAAGCAAGCCTCCTCAGTTCTCTGCTCCGTTTTAGTTTTTCACAATCAGCTTTGCTTCTTGAATATTCAATACTTGGTTTGATATCTGAACCAGTTTTAGCTTTTTTAATGTTGAGATGAGGTTTTTCTTCTTTTATATCTTCTATACATATTTCTTTAAATATTTGCTTTCCACTGTCATCCTCTTCTTTGTGATCAGCTTGGATTTCCACCTTTTTTACTGCTTTTAAGATGTCTGCTTTACTTTTCTCAAATATTTCATATGGAAGAAGAATCTTTTCATAATTATTTCGAAGAAAATTCATAGTAAGTGCACTTTGGCTATAGCCCATTGCATTTGCGACTTTACGCCATTTTTTAGGCGTATTACAATTTTCAAATCCGCCTTCCTCATCTACCCAAAACTTTAAGCAATAAAGATCTAAAGTTTTATTTTCAATCATGGGTATTTTCAAAGGCGATCCTTGTAAGTCCCAAAATTTCAATATTTTTTCAAGAAACAAAAGTTTTAATCGAGTAATGGCTTCCAACTCATTTACTTTTTGTATCCGTGGTACAAATTTTAATTTGTCAACATCTAAAGAAAAAGGTGGCTGCCAACGTGCAGGGGGCTTTATTTTACAAATTCCAGTTTTTTCTGCGACTGGACGTATTTTGGCAATATATCCTAAAGGATCTGTAAATTCTTCAAGCGTAGGTTCAAATACGGGTGCCTCGGGTGGTGGAGTGAAAGTAAATTCTGCACTCTTCTGCATTGCACTTTTTTGGATAATTTTGCTATCCATGTTTACGATCACTACATTAATAACAAAAACAGAAGAAAATCGTAAGCAATTTTAATATTCACGTTTCAAAAATCACTAATGCCTACGTGACCTCTCGCCATGTGTAAATGGCTCCTAATATTGTAAAGATCGGGGAACTATACACTGGACTGCCGTATTTACATTTAATAGTTGCAAATGTACCATTTTGTCACACGCTGCTTTCATTTAGTCGTTTCAAAAATGTATATTATTTTTCATTGAAGTAAAACAGATATGAATGAAGTCATAAAAACTTTGTAATTACAATTAAATGATCACAATACACTAAACACAGCGAATGCAACTGCGAACTGATCGGTGATAGCGAGCCGATTAGCGAGCAGCGGCGGTCGCATCGTCGGCTGTCGCACGCACCACAACTCCACAATACAACATTTTATTTTACACAAGTCTAGCTAGGTCTACACTTTACACTCGGGTCTCGCCTCTCGGTCTCGGGCGGTCTGACCTCACCCTCGCACGCATAGATTTTCCTATTGCTACCATTTTGCTACACGAATACGTAGTCGTCTAAGGAAGTGATTGGTTGAATTCAATTTTACGAAAATCAAAACTTCCTTCATTTAAGTTGGTATTACTAATCAATTATAGTGAAATTATGCAATTCAGTTTATAGTTTGTGTAATATAATATGTAATGAATATATTACTTGATAAATTTAATAATTTTTTTTTTTAGATTTTTGACAAATTGATGACATCGTCTAAGGCGTGAAATTTATAATTATAGTAAATATTTTGTTGGCACGCTTCCAGGTCTTGGATTATAAAAATGTAAATAATTTAAAATAATACAGGTCGTTGATATAACCGCAGATATTATGTAACCTGAGTTGTTAAATTCTTTTATAATTCTATAAAATATACATCTGAAAGTAGTAGAATAAATATTTGTCTTAACGTGACATTTATTGAAAAAAAAAATACCACATTTAAATATTAGTAAATTTTATTATCAATATTTGGAGTGCCATTGGAGAGGCCTATGTCCAGCAATGGACGACGACAGGCTGATGGTGATGATGATGATGATTATTAATATTACTTATTATCAAATTATAAATATAGATTCTATTTATCATATACTGTAGTTGATGTTATGTAGTATAGGATGTGTAGTATGTTTGAATTCTACTTATATTTTTTCCTAAATCTATATTTTTATTTAATACCCTACCGTACAATAACGCCAAAGCTGATTTTGTTTCTTTTTACATTTATATCGATATTATGTTATCTGTTTGAATAAAAAATATGTTTGTCTATTTTATTATGTTTTAGGGGTGTCGATTATAAAGGTGCATCGATGTTTTGATTCAATCGATACATTTCGATATCTATCAGTAGTTTATTTAAATATATCGATAGTCTTTTAGCACACGAAATTGTTGTCATCAAAGTGAAACTTATTTTGTATATTTATATCTGAAATAAATTAAATATACTATATTTTAGATTTTCTAAAATATCATTGCTGTATTTTTCTTTACTTGTTTGTGTGAAATTAAGTTAGAAAGTAATATATCGTCAATAGACAATATTGTATTGTCACACTGACAGTGACTTATTAAATATATAGTAAATTTTTCACATTATTTTTCATATAACCCCTTTGTCGTATTAAATACTCATTTTAGTTATTTTAAAGCTTTTTTTAAATCATTGTTACATTAAGAAATACACAAATTAAACAATGAATACGTTTCGCTGCTTTTGGCGAGTTAATACACAATATCAACAAATACGGTTAGGTCATAAGATGAGAGGGAAACCTCCTATTTACTGTCGAACTATAAAAGAAAGATTAGATGAATTGAATTATAAAGACGAATTACACACTACAAGAATTGATATAGGATTTCTTCCAGAAAAGTACGTATTTTTTTATATATATTTTTTGAAATTGATTTAATTGTGTCCATCTCCCTTATTTACCATAATCAATAAAAAATATATATAAAAAATTCGTGGATGTGGATATAATAAATTTCCCTAATAATACTTTAAAATTGTCAATATAATTGCTACACAATTATGTACTTCTAAGTTTAAGTATTATTAATTAAATTTTAATAAAAATGTTTGTTTTTATTTAAATTTAGAAAAGTATTGCCATCAAGAGATGAACGTTTGGAACAATCAAAAAAGTTAAAGAATAACAAAAGTTTAGAGCAATTAGCACGGAAAGGCCAGCTAGAAATCAATATGGAACAATCAAAGAAAGACTGGTTAGAAACTCTAGGACCATTACATAAAAAACAAATAGCTGATCATTATGGTATATTTGAACATTTGTATGGGGAAGGATTTTTTTTACCTCACTTAAATTTGGAAATATTCTATGATTTAAATAATGGCAATTGTTTACCTGTTTACTATGGGAATGTTATTAAGCCAAAAGAAGCTAAAGATGCTCCTATTATCAATTATGAGTGTGATGGAAATTCTTTATGGACTCTTGCTTTAACTAATCTTGATGGTCATTTAAGTGATAATGATAAGGAGTATATACACTGGCTAGTAGCTAACATACCAGGAAATTGCATTGAAAAAGGAGATGTTTTAGCTGAGTACTTGCAGCCTTTTCCTTTAAAAGGGACAGGTTACCACAGATATGCCTTTGTTCTTTATAAGCAAGATGGACAACTGTCATATGACTTGTCTAAAGGTAATAAAATACATATTTATATACAATATATCATAGTATAAGAACCAGATGAACATATTTACAAAAAATATATATTCTGTCTTTGTAAGATTATGCAAATAAACAATTATGATTGTTTTAAACTCTAATAATAGAACAATACATTAATATATATTTTTATTAAAAATATTATTTTTCATATTTACTATAATTATAATATTGAATGCAATTTGAATTGATTGTAATATTTTACTTTCTTTTTCTTTTACTTTTACTAAAATTTTAAATACAAGACCAATGCTACTAAGTTGATTATTGATGACTAAAGACTGAAACATGATCAAAGTCTGATTGTACAATGTGAAGATCATTCATAACATTCACCCCTGAGTGGGTATCAAACCAACAACTATTCACTCAATAGTTATTGGTTTGATACACACTCAGGGGACATTTAATTCTGTCACTCAATATGAAAGATTTGAAAGTGAGGCGGAAATTGTGAAATGGAGTGTCTTAACACTATGTTCTCCTGCTACTGAGCAATACAGTGCGGGATAAACATGACTAAAAAATGACTATTTACTTTTCTATAATAAAGTATTATTTCCTTTTATTTCTAGTTACAAGCTCATCACCATTGCAGGATAGAACATTCCATACACGGGAATGGTATAAGAAATATCAAGATAATATAACTCCTATAGGTCTAGCTTTCTACCAGTCAGATTGGGACTTGACTGTAACTGATTTCTTTCATTCAAAACTAAATCAAAAGGAGCCAGGTAAATATTGGTTAATTGATAGTATATAAAATATATATTTTTTCGTCAATAAATTCACTTCTTAATTTTTTTTTTTCAGTATATGAATATGACTTCCCAGAACCATATATCAGACCTCAAGAGAGGTTTCCACGCCGGAAACCCTTTAATCTATACATGGACAAATACAGAGATCCCAAACAAATTAATAAAGAATATTTGTTGCGGAAACTTAAAACTGAAAATCCATTCAAAACTCCACCACCACCATTAAAATATCCGAATGCTCAATACCTGCCTAAAGAAATGCCATCTTGGTTGAAATTACATGAGAAAAAAATAAGGCTTCGTTGGGGAAGAGTTAATGATGTGTAAAGATAATTTAGTGAATAAATATATTTAGATATTGTAATGTTTGTTTTATTATTTAAAATTGTCTATTGTTCAGGTAAAGATGTAATTAATAGCATTTATAATAATAAAATAAATCAGCTTCACGCTGTATCCCACACACAGCAGGTAAGGAATAGGGAACCTAGTGTTAAGAGACCCTGTTCCCCATTTTCTAACGATTTATGGAGGCATTGTCGATTGGCGGAACTAAACGCCAGGCTTTTGTCTCAACTGGAGTGAAGAAATGAAAATATTAAATTTCCTCGAGTGAGAATCTGACACGCAACCTATCGTGTTTACAGTCACACTTTGCGTTCCTGCGCCATTACTGGCCCCATAATAAAAAAAATAATAAATAAAAAAAAGTTTATATTTCAGAATTTATTTACTAGCAAAATAGAAATATATTCAGGAAGCAATACATTTAAATGCCAAGATATTTCAAAGTAAACATGATAACATTTCTGTTTGCTAAATATAAAAAAGAAAAGATTGATAAACATTAAATTCTGCACCAGATATCGTTATATATAGATTATACGTAACTAATATAAAAATATCATTTACTATGTATGTATCATAATAGAATAATATAACAGAAGAGAATATAATGGACAGAATATAATATAAAATGCGTATATAGTAAAAATAAACATTTTAACTAATAAATATTCACTCAGAGCTTATTTTTAGTTTTACACCATTATAAATAGAATACTAAATTTCCCCAAATGAACTCATTTGTGATAAAAAAAGTAATTGAAAGGTTAAATTTTAGCTTTTTTTTTTACTTTTGTCAAAAACTGTCATTTATATAAACAATATGTTGAGAAAAGAATTTTAGATTATAAAAATTTTATAGTTAATTTTTAAATGTACATTTTTTTTTAATTCTATTATAACTTTTGTTCATGGGAGAAAAAAAAAAATTCTTGACCTTGAATTGAATAAGTTTTTAGCACACTCAATGGGGATTTTTATATATTTTATTTATAATGACCTAGGATTTCTATCAAATTTCGTAGTATGAATTTTTGTTATTTGACAACTATTTTTATAGCTAACTTGTTCTGATTTTTACAATAAAACATATTTAGTGATTAACAATAGTTACTTACTATGTTCCAGATTTTGTTTGCTTAATTATATTTTTAAAGGAATAGACTGTCGTTGGGATAATGGACAATTTCAAAATTATTAAATTCCTACCAATTTCAAATATTATCCACGTCTGTATAATTAAGACCAATAAATTTTTAATTGAATATAACACACGTTTAGTTAAAAGAAATATTTTAGGTGAAAGTAATTTCTTAGTCCAAACCGACGTCATCATCTGAGCTCTTAGCTCCGGCTTCAGGTGGAGGGGCACCGCCGAAACCTAGAATATTAAGGTAGCAAAAATATAATGAGGTCAGCTGTGGTGCAGGAGTACAGTGTGGCTGTAAAAGACGACGGTGACGACTGGTTGTGGGTTTAATCGCCATTTTATTTTTTTTCAGAAAATTGCATATTGAGTGCTAACGCTGCGCTTTATCTTGATATTAGAGAGAGGAAATAAAAATATTTTATCTGTTCCCACGTGGGAATCGAACACACAACTGTTGCGTTGACAGAATTTTTCAGTATAATTTACATAATTATAATTAATTTATATAAATTATAATTGTTTACCTCCAAAACCACCAGCCGACAGTCCAAATTTCTTGTTAAACATCTCTAAAGCAGCAGCTACTTTAGGATTATTTTGATATTTGATAAAATTGGCTGGATTAGATGACACGTCGTAGAAGGCACGAGATACTTCAGGATCCTGTAAAATTATTCAATAAAAGTATTTGAAAAAGTAATGTTAAGAAAGTTTTAGACACGGTCATTTTTAATTTCATAAAAAATCGTAGTTAATATAAAATATTTTTATTAATAAAAAACTATTTTTTTAATTTAGCTTTATGCTGTATACTACTAATGAATAAATAAATGTTATAAGAAATTGTTCTATTGTGAATTTTTTGCTTAATATGCAAATCATACTTCTTTAATGAGGCTGTTTGGGAATCGGTCCTACTCTCCACGGACGCGACGGTTTTGTCTTTGATTCCCATTCGGATAATGAGGAATATTTAATGTCTTCATTTCCCAACTTTGGTAACGAGGATAATGCGATTGAATTCCGCCACTCAACACGCCATGCCTCAGGAATTTGACGGAAAGTGGTGAACAGTAGTGTCATAATGGGGAACAATGTCTTAACACGAGATCCCCGGGTTCCCTCTGCCTACCCTGGTATGTGCAGAATACAGTATGGAGCTAAAAATTTAAATCTTTTTACCTTAAAAGCAGCCACTATATCCGGATCAGACAGCAGTTTAATAAACTCTTCGGAATCAAACGCACCGGCTTGCGGCATACCTCCGGGCATGCGAAATTCTGGCTGTGAGCCTGCTTGGTCCTTGGCAGCCTTTGCGTGAGCTTCCTGCGCTTTACGAGCCCTGCGGAGCTTCTCACGGTGCTAAAACAAGACAAAAATATTTAAAAATATACTATTATACTTTATTTATTATTAATGATAAAGAGGCTGCAATAGCACAACGTATGACTGTCGACGCGACGGTTGTTGATTCGATTTTCACTCAGGAGAATGAAATATTTATTATTTTTAACTGAGAGAACAGTGTGTTAATATCTTTTGTAACTATATTCTGTTTCTACTTGTAACTGCTAACAGCCTATTAAGCAAGATTTAAATATTATCAGGATTAGACGAGGCCAACAATACTATGTATTGTATAGTAACATTTACACTATATAATAATATATTAGGTAACTATGTTTATATGCACACATATATACATAAAAAATATACTCACATCCCTTTCCTCTTTCTTGCGTTGTTCACTTAACTTATGTTGACGAAGTTTTTCAGCGTTAGGTTTCACTTCACTGAGCCATTCATTTGTTTGATCATCGTAATCTATCTTGAGAGATTCGCAGAGATCATGGGACGCCTCTTCAAATTTGCCCAAAAGTCTAAGGAATAATAATTATGATATACATAAATAATCCTATTAGTAATATTGTAAATGAGTAAGTTGGTGAGGATATATGTTTGTTCCAATTTCACACAAAAACTACTAAACAGGTTTAGATGACACTACAATAATGAATGATTACACATCAAAAAATAGCACATGAGCTACAATTTATGTGAAGATTTTGTATAATTTGGTTACAATATAATAATAAGTTTAGTTTTAAGATTACAAGTATAGACAAACAAAACATAACAAAATATAACATACAAACGTAAATATAAGAGACAGTTTTAAAAAATTTACGAAGCTAAGGTCATTTCATATGCATACCTATAAGCGCGTCCTCTAAATTTATATGCCGCTGCACTGTCACAATTCAATTCCAAGGCGCGGCTGCAATCTTTAATACACGCATGTAGCTTATTTTGTTTGAGGAATACCTGAGAAGTATTTATAAATTCATAAATTTACTTTATAGATATAACAAAGTTAATGTGACGTTGTTGTTGCGCAGGCACAATGTATCAGTGTAAACGTGACAGTAGTGGGCTTTGAATGAGTGAGTTCAGGGGAAACAAGGCAATGAATTATTTACTTTTTTCATTTCCTCCTTCTGATAACAAGACAAAGTGTGGCGTTGCATTCCGCTACTCAACACGTAAAGTCTCGAACTGAATGTACTTTGTATTTACCACCGGGTCACTTAATTTACTGCCTCAAACCTCAGAAGAACCGGCGCAAGAAAGTCCGTGGGGTTTCTTTGACTTACCTGTCCTCTTTTGGCAAAAAGCAGAGCACTTTGGGGGTTCAGTTTTATAGCATCAGTGTACAATACAATCGCTTCGTCAAATTGTTGTTCCGAAAAAGCCCTCATCGCCTCAGATCGTTTCTCATCAGACTGATCACGTTCTTCGTCGGATACTTCCTTGGATTCATCACCCATGTCTTGATTGGCCTCTGACGAGTCAGATATGACACCTGAGAAGAAAATATAAAAAAAGAAACAATGTTAACTGCAGAAGAGAAAAATTCTAGCATAAACAAATCTTTAATTTTTGTAGTTTTTTAAAAAGTGTTGAGTTAACATAAAATTACAAAAATATATATATCATGTCATTTAGGAGATGATGTAGTTGTAATGGTAAAGCATTAACACGCAAAGTCTTGAAAAGTAAGCGTCGCATAGGAGCAAGTGTTTTAACACTAGGTTACCCGTGCCTACTCTACTTTCAGCAGCATACAGAGTGAAGCTAAAAAAAATTATATTGTGTGAATAACGATGATATAAACAATAAACAAACAATTTATACATACATTTTAATGTGATAATAGTAACTTTAACTTTCACATATTTTTCAATAGTCTGTTATCATATTAAAGTAAGGGGTTATCATAGCAAAGCTATTAAAAAAATAGATAAAACATCGTGGTGGTGGTTTTTTATTGTTAAACACTTTAATATACATATATAATAGTAGGTACATTATGTTGTTTAAAGCATTTAGTGATAAATTATATTTATCCCTCTGCCTAACCTGCTGTGTGCGGGATACAGCATGAAGCTGATTTATTTATTTTATTTATTCATATTGATTTATATTTATGTAGATTGATGCAAAAATTCATATTTCTTTCTTTTGCACAATTTTTTGTTGCCTAAATGTCTAAAAACGATTATGAGATTAAAGAACTAGAAAGTCCTTCAAATGTATAGCTGAAAAAATTGTTTGGTGGAATGCGGTAGTCTCCAGTGTTGAAAAAGAACCATATACTTAAAGCTGCAGATAATAGCTAGTATTACATAAATTAAAGTTAAAAGATTATTCTACAAATACATCATGTATTTATTTTACCTTCCATATCCAGTTCAACATCAGACTCAGGTTCGGAATCTTCTTCTGACGAGGCTTCAGCAGGAGGAGGAGCAGCAGCAGAAGCACTACTAAAGTTGCTAAAACATATAAAAGAACAAGTTAAATATTAAATATTGATTAAGGTTAAAATATTTAATTTAAGACCAAACACAATTAAATTAGAGATTGTGGAGCAGTGAGTCAGTGTCTGATCTTAAATGTGATAGTGTAAGCTCCATCTTCACTAAAGGAAATGATTATCTTACTTCCCCTATGCCACTCTGGTAAACAGAGTGCAGTGTTTAGTTCCCACTCAATACACAACATATTAAGAATCGGTCTTACAACGTGACATTGGCGAAGTGATATGTGCTCAACTGGCATGCTCGGAACGCCAGATTTAAAGAACCATACCATACCAAGAATTGGTCTGAAAGTCCTGCTATATAGGGAAAAGATAATAATTTAAATTCATAAAATAACAAACATACCTGTCTCCGGAGGGTGCAAAATTTTTAGGCTCGAATGTAGCTGAAGGTATCGTAACTCCGAGTGATATTAAATATTCTTTGAAGAAAGATAGCTTTGGATGTTGAAGGATTTGAGGTTGGGACTTGCATAAGTCTACAAATGCCTTGAGCTGCAGTAATTGTTCTTCGTTAAATGGGCAACTCATTGTGGCTACTTTATGCTACCGGTAAAAAAATAACAATTTCATTTAAAAATACTTTAATCATAATTTAATTAGTGAAAATTTGATGAAAAAATAACCAGGTAAGTGTATCTATTAGGAATATAGTAATCACAAATACTTACTTTTTCTGGAAAGCTAAATGAACTTCAAGAATATTCGTGAAATAAGAATGCGATGCGGTATTCTAATCAAACAAGCTTACTGTCAATTTTGACGTTAACTGAAGTATTGCAACTATCTAAATTCAAATTATAATTGAAACTGGGATGATTTATAATAATAAATATTTTTTATTCACGATAATATTATTTTTAATTATTTCAATTCCACGTAAAAATATTACAATACAATACAATATTAAAATGCTTGAAATGAATATGATATTGAAGATTGATATCTAAATTAAGATAATTAGGTACGGTACGGTACGGTATGTCATTACAAAGAAAGCGAAGCAATTTTTTATAAAAAAATAAATTTCATTACTGTAAGAATAAATAATTTTACATAAAATGGGGCAATCATGGCGCGTTGGGACAATCTGTGACTGTAAATGCGATGGTTATGATGATTGTTGATGGGATCTGTTAGAACCCATTCAACTTGCAACTCAAAACAGCGGAGAGCGGAGTGTCATAATTTTAGATTCTCTAAATTATGTACGGCGATTTAAAACACTAATATGACATAAATGTATGATTATTATTTTATTGTACACACATTTTGACACTACTGGACGGATTTCAAGGAATCCTTTTTTTTCACGCTGTATCCCGTACATAGTAGGATAGACAGAAGGAACGATGTGTGTTGAGTTAACGCTGCGCTTTGCCTCGCTTTACCAGAGCGAAGAAAATTAAAATATTAAATATTTCATTTTCTCTAACCTCTGGTGACGAACCATTACAGTCCAGATCAACTTTAAGAAAAAAATAAAAATATCCTTAACAAAAGATGAAATAACACGAAGAGCATTTTGCATTGACTATAAAATTGAAGATCTGGAACATCTGATGAAGTGAATCTGATAACAGTCCTAATAAAAAAACACTGCATTAGTAAAAAAATTAAGCGTGATAGATATTTTTCATTGACATATAAAAATTATAAATGTAGGACAGTTGATGAATAATTATAATAGATCAGCTAAATTATAAGTAACAATAAAATGCCGTCATAGCAAAAGTAATGTATAATTTTTGCTTAGGTGGTATTTTGAAAAACTAGGGCAAATTTTAATTTATACATCCATAGATATAAATAAAATTGATGTGTTTGTCTGTGATTTCAAAATAATTGTATTCTTTCAAGTGCATGTAGTTATTTAAACGGTACTAAAACACAAACAAAAAAAAATGTTACTCTATCTCTCTGACTTTCTGTTTTTCCGAGGTTTGAAAGTTAGGAGAGAATAATCCCATCATGGTGTAGTGGCACAGTGTGGCAGTGCCTGATTGTAAACTCCAAGGTTGTAGGTTCGATCTCCACTCGACGTTACGAATCACTTTCATTTCCCCGATCAAAATAAACCTCTCGTTTTCCGCTAAGCAACGTGTAATAATTACGAATTCGGATTGAAAACGAGAACAGAGTCTCATAGTGTCATTAAGAGAACCTTAAAAATACCAAATGACGAATATATCCTATTATATCTAATGACATGAGTTTTGTGAAATCACAATCAATGGGAATTTCTTAATAAAGTTTTGGTAGTTATTCTCTTAATGAGTAGAGTTCTTTAAGTAGAACTAGTAATGACTGTAATTAATTACAAAGATAATTAAACATTTCCATTAAGCTAAATATGACACGGTAAATCGTATTAAAAGGGAATATCCGATTTGAGTTCAGTATTCTGTAAATGTCTCATGTCGTTCATAGTCTTGCTCTAGTGATTTTTCAAATTTCAATTTAAAAATGGTGTCTAGAATAAATAATATTTTTTATGTAATACTAGGTGATACTTACTATTATTAATAGGTAATCTATTTGAAGCTTAAAATTTATATATTACTAAAAAAATTAAACGTAAATTTTCAGTGTTTACAGATATAAGTCGATGTCTTTGCGATCCTATTTCGGATAAATTGGAGAAGCATAATGGATTTGATCTAGATGGTTTGATAAATAGTTTTTTTCCGAATTTTAATCAAGGAGGTGACAATAATAATGGGGGTGACGATGGTGGTGATTCTCCCAGTAATAATCCAAACCAGGTATTTATTTACTTTATTTATTTAAAGAGAGGTCTCTTTTAAAGTCAACTTTATGATAATTTTAAATTTCATGATTCTATAAAGGAAAGTAATATAAATATGCTGAACGTTCATATCGTCCTCTTTAATAATAAAGGTAATTTTTTTATTTTTAAATGTATTTTTTTATAATAATTTATATTTAAAAATGTTAAATTTATTCACTAATTTAATAAAAGTATATACTGATTGTTTTTTTTATGATAAATGCTATTATTTTGCGCAAACCTAATATGAAGTGTGAATTCAAAGTGAATACAAAAGGGATTCGTCAGAAGTATGTGTAGAGTATGAAGTGGTTAACCTGGAAGATAAAGTATAAATTAAATACATACATTGCATATTCTGGAAGTCGTATTAATGCGATAAGTTAGAATTTTGTATCATAAAAATAATGAAAAATAATATTAAGTACAAAAAATATAAATTAAGGCAAAATGAACGTTTCAGGCAAATAGTCCCCAAGGAAATACGTGGAACAATGCAAATGCGAATCCGGGTATAAATTATCCCGGTAATTCACAGTTCTACCCGGGAGAACATTCTCAGGTAATATAATAAGGGCAGTTTATATGACATTTATGTTTTTATTTTTGCTTTAATCATGCTTTTCGTAATTGTTTCAACGCGATGGTTGTGGGTTCGATCTTGATTCGGGAAATGGTTATATTTAAATTTCATCTTTTAAGAAAATACTGAATATCTTGATATTATAATTAATATTCGTGGTAAAAAATAGTAGTTGTAGATCTATACTAATCTATACTAATATAATAAAGCGGAAGAGTTTGTTTGTTTGTTTGTTTGTTTGAACGCTAAGATCTCTGGATCTACTGGTCCGATTTTCATTGTTTTTGTTTTGTATGAAAGCTGCATTCTTCAGAAGTGCTATAGGCTATATAACATTACATTACACATATATACTAATATATTTTAAAGTACATTCTAATTTGACATGCAATTTATTCTGCCATGTTAATAACAACCGTCGTTGCTACGCGACCGCTACCGCGACGTTTTGATATTCATCCTTATGAAAATAAATATAATAGTCACTTTTAGCATTTTATCTAGATTGAAATTATAGTTTACTGTATAACATACTAATAAATAATTAAGGAGATGTCACTGATTCCAAATGACCTAGCCACCTAGCGGGCCGCACAGTATGACCGACGCGAACGGGCAGATGACGTTGACGGTTTTATAAATTTTCATACATTTTCGAACTTTATTTGTTGTTTATAATTAATTTAAAATACTCTTTGATTCTCTTCTTATTTTATTTGATATTGCCCGCTAAAATTATCCTACTTAATAGAGAGAAATGTTTAGTTATTTCGTAGAGTCGATATCTATGTACGCACATACGGAAAACTTTAGGTACTTTTTCTAATATTAAGAATACCTATCCTTTAGTTACTTTTAATCCTTTTGTTAGTTCATTTCAATAACTCAGATATTTTTTTCTAACAATGTGTATCTACTTATTATTCTTTTTGATTATTTGAGCTTATATTTTCTTACTAATTCTATTGAGAATTGAAAATAATTTAATGAATATATTTAATAAATATTCTTATAGTTGAAGCAGGCGTAGCCGCGTCCGGGGCCACTAGTAATATAATAAAGCGGAAGAATTTGTTTGTTTGTTTGTTTGAACGCTAAGATCTCTGGATCTACTGGTCCGATTTACTATGTTTTTGTTTTGTACGAAAGCTGCATTCTTCAGAAGTGCTATATGCTATATAACATTACATTACACATATATACATAAATTATAATAAAATATATATATATTAAAATACTTTCTAATTTGACAGGCAATTTATTCTGCCATGTTAATAACAACCGTCGTTGCTAAGGAACGGTATGCAAAGTTTGTTTGTTGTTTTAAGAAAACGTCACCCAAAATGAACTTATATTTTGATATTCATCCAATAATTTCATAAATATATTTAATAAATATTCTTATAGTTCAAGCAGGCGTAGCCGCGTACGGGTCCACTAGTTATAAATATAAGTAGCTAATTAATATCATGAAATGAACAGCAGTTTTAGCATGTTCTTTACACATTGTTGGTTAGGGCTTGTATAATCTTATTCTAATTTATTAGAGTTGTTATAAAGTTAAATATATTTATAATTGTTTTTAGGGTCATCAACCACAGTATCCCAGTAATACAGTTAATAATGGTCTCAATCCTGGAAACTCGCAGCAGGTGAGACTATACCTATATACTATTACCATATACTATTACCATATACTATTTCGATATTATTTATTTATTTATAATTTTTATGCAAAAGTATATAATTAATTGGAGTTTCAAAATAACATATTAGATTATTGAAAATTTGAAGTCGGTTTTGGTGCAGCGGCACAAGCGTGTAAAAGCAACAAGTTGTGGGTTTGATTTCAACTTGAAGGAAAGAAATATTTAATTTTTTTTTTGCTCTGGTATAGAGGCGAGGCGCGGCGTTGAGTTCCGCCACTCAACAATACCTATATAAATCGGTGGAAAGTAAGGAGTGGATTGTCTTAAATCTAGGCTCCATCTACCTGCAGGGTAGGTAGGTAGTATGTACGGGATACAGCGTGATTATAAAAAAATATATGTTTTAAAAAATATTAGATACATTTGTAAACATTTCAAATTAACCAGTAGATAATATCATAAACAATGATCTACCGAATTTCTTATTATCATTATGTGTGTACATTTTCTTATTCTAATTTACCATCATTAGAAGTCATTATAACGTTAATTTTAACACTATTTTTAGGGCAACCAGTTACAGTATCCTGGTAATGTGGTAAACAATGGCGTTTATCCTGGAAACTCACAGCAGGTATTACTTATTTTGTTTAAATATTTCAATTATATAAAAATGTGTTTCACGTTACGGGTGTGTTTTTGTAGTATATAATTTAGGCCTGAATATAGTTGCGGCGGCAGCGATTACTTTTTAGAGTTGCTCGGCATCACGGGTAGTTTTTTGATCTTTATTGATTATATCATTGATTATAGCCAAAGACATAGTTCCCTAGTATTTTATAAATACACTAGCGGCCCGCTCGCGATTACACCCGCGTGAGCTATGTTATTATTAATTGCTGTCTCCATGACTACGTTTAAATTTGAGTCTCCTAGCATTTGTAGTAACGAAGTTTCATTCAAACTTTCGACCCCAAAAACAACCCCTTAGAAGTCGAATATTGCAAATTCCCGTCTTAGCGAGCACCTACGTCCTATAAATAACTCCTGTGCAAAGATTGAGATTCCTAGCACATGGAGTTTCTGAGATTTCGTGATGAGTGAGTGACCTTTAGATTTTATATATATAGATAGAAACTTTCCTTTAGAGTTCTGTGGTAGAGTATAAACCTAGTAATTTAAGTAGTAATTTTATATACATACTCATGTTTCATTCCCATCTTTTTAAATATGATATAAATTGATAAGTATTTCAAATTAGCCAGTAGGTTATTAATATCATAAACATTATATAATTTTTTTTACATCTAATTATTAAAATTAAAATATATTTTTTGTAATACATTAGATTTCATTAATTAAAAACGTACTAACGTCGTTGTAAAATTAATTGTTAAAATTTATTTTAGGGCCGGCCTCAGTTTCCTGGCAATATGGTAAACAATGGTTACCCAGGAAATCAACAGCAGGTATTATAATTTAAATATGCTTAGATAATATTGTAATCGCAAAAAAATGATTGTTTTAAAGTCCATATAAAATAAAATAATTAAAAAACTAGATTTAGCATTATATTTAGTAGGTTGATACTATGTCAGTAAAATATTACGTATATAGTTACAACATTAGTGGCCTTTATCAATGGTCAATTCATTATAAATTTAATTACTTATGTTAAATATTTTTAGGGCAATCAGCTGCAGTATCCCGGTAATATGGGGAACAACAATGGACTTTATCCCGGAAGCCTACAACAGGTAATATTGCTATAATTTAAATATATTTTATAAATATCTACGTATAAAACTATTCCGTTAATGCGTAACTGACAGTAAGCGCCAAACTATTGGCGTGAATTGAAATTGAACGTGTATGGAAAAAATAAGAAATAATTATGGAAATACTAAGAAGAAACGAGAGACGAAATACAATATGGAAATATCGTGGAAAATATAATACATAAACTAAGTTGCTGATGACATCCATCCGGCTGTATAGACCTATTCGTTATATTTTTATAGAATGTAAATAATTAATTGTTTGAAGTAGAACGTACATTGAACTTGCAACAATATTCAAATATTCAATAATAACTATACTTATTATTACCGTTATTATAATTGTAATATTAAATTATGATTTTCTTCGGAGGCTAATAAAAGGGAAAATTACCCTCCTTACGTCGCCCTCTTTCATTGCTTAACCTTTATTTGAATATCAATGCGGTATATTTTGCAGAGTTTCGAGTATCCAATGATAGGAATTATTTATCAACGAATCGCATTATTTTCCACTTTATTTCTTTCACAAGTTTCCTACTTAAATATAAACGAAATTGTATATTAAATAATACCTTTGTTATATTGTAAGTAAGATCAAAATTGTGACGATTTTTTATGAGTATGTGTATCTTGCAGGGAAATAATAATCAACAATATCCAGGAAATGGCAATAATGGAATGTTAGCAAATAACCCAGGAAATAATATGCAGGTATTTATAAATAAAATTGTTCTATGTTGAACACATGTCTAAAGATGGGGTTAGTTTCTATTTTAGTCATTGCTTCTTGTCAAGTGTGATGGGAAAATTGTCAAAAAAAAAAAAATAGATTACGTATATATGTTTAGGTTTAATTATTGTTTGCAAAGTTTATTAACTTTACATTTAATTATATCTAGAAATAAAAGTAGATTCCCAATGTTTACCTCTAACAGGTTTTTAGCAATTTTTTTAATAAAGCAGATAACAATGCAGGAAAGTTTGCTAAACTAATAACTGATAGAGTACGGTACGTTCATAAAAAAACAAAAAAAAATGTAGTTATCGAAAATATAACCCCATAAAAATAACCAACCAATACCTCGCTTCATTATTATCCGAAGATCAGATTTAGAAATTAATTTAGTTTAGAACACTAGGTACTGCGTAGTTATATTTTAATATGTAGGCATTACAAGAGCTAAACATGTTATATATATTTTTTTTATTCTTAAGGGAAACAATCAACAGTATCCTGGTAACGGTTTAATGAACGGTAATCCAAATTACCAATATCCAGGAAACCAGAACGCATTCCAGGTACTATATGCTTTTTTAGCTTCACTTTTTATTCCACAGCTATATAGCAGGGTAGGCAGACTTCTGTCTGTCTTCTAGTTCTCCGCTTTCCCCCGAATTCGAACACTGTGTATTGAGTGGTGGAACTCAATATCGCGTTCTCTGACCAGGGCAGAATGAAATCATACCCCCCCCGAGATAAAATCGAACTTTAACAACCATTGTACTTGCGGTCAGTCTGTTCTACTGAATCACAATGGCCTCGATCTGACCTCAATAATAATTATTTGCTTATACGTGTAGATATACCTACTTACTTGTAGATTGCTAAACTTTCTGCGTCTTATCCGTGAGGGAAAACATAAATTGTTCTCGTTCATCTAAATATTTATCTGCTGTTAAATACTAAATATGAGATACGTACTTGGCTTTTTCTACTCTTTTGTCAGCATAATATATATTTTTTTTATTTATATTTTTTTCAATATCAGTCTTAAACATTAACACTTAGCCATATTAAAATATTAATTTCAAAGACTGGTGGTGACTTTTGTTTGAAATAAAATATTAATTAAAAAAAAAACCTTTTTTTAAAACTAGTTTTTATTAATTTTATAGTGTATTGAATTTAATAAATTTAAAAAAATCCGTGTCATTTGAAATCCATATTGGTTTTACAAAAATTTAAAAGCTATCTTTTTGTTGCGTCGGCCATTTTGGATTAACAATATTGGTTATATGTAATTTCATAATTATTAGAGCTGAAGTCGTAATCTAAATTTCACGGCAAGTTAAATATATAATAGGTGATAAAAATAAATTTAAAAGTATACCAAAATAAACAATAATTAAACGGAATTAGCTTTTCGAACAAGATAAGACTTGATTTATGGAGACCATATAATAAAAATACGCAAAACATTTTACTTGTAAATAATAGCTAAAGTATATTTAAATTTCAGGGCTATAATCCTCAGTACGCGCAAGGCAATGGCTTAAACCACATTAATACGAGACCAGGAACCAATTATCCTTCGTATCCCTCTGATTCGAATCAGGTAAGTTAATTTATTTTTTATTTTTACTATATTTACTAAGTATATAATGGCGTCTGGTTATATATTCTATTTAATAGTGACACTAAGATCTTAAATCTAAGTAAACTTTATTATAATATTATCATACTAAAATTATAAATGGAAATGTAAGTTTCTTTGTTCCGCTTTCACGTCAAAATTACTTAACCGATTATCATGAAACTTTTTACACATATTGTTAGAGATATTAGAAAGGACATTAGGATATTTTTATTAAAAAATAAGTTTATTTAAAAAATGTCAAATATAGATATTATAGTTTGGCTATAAAAATAAATTTAAGCGAGCGAGCCCCGTTTGAATCTCTAGTAACATATACAAGTGGATATTTCTTATATGCCTATATATTTATTGCAGCATCATATTGTCCTCCTAAATACAAGATTCTCTGGTAAGTTACATAGTACAAAATGTATGTTTAATCTGTCCAATGCTTTATGATTATAATTTGGTATACGTACTATCCGAGTCTCTTTGTGGCATAGTGGGTTAGGATTGAATTACGCTGTATTTATTTTTGATTATTTTTTTATATGGCAAGAAAAAATCTGAACGTGAATAAATTGTCTTAAATTTTATCTGTTGCTCTGTTTAAGACATACATTAAATTGTTTATATAAATTTTATGAAAAATAATAGGAATGTTTTTTCTTGTTGAGACGTAAATTAATTTAGTGATAAAACACTTTTTATTTGTCTTCGCTTTTAATTCAGTATACCACATTAATACAGTAGTATTTAATAGAACAAAGATAGAGTAAATCCAGATACCTAATAATTATTTATAAATGGATTCCACCATCGTAAATACACAATACATGGCGGGTATCCCGCAGCTCCAAAAATAAATATACGCTTGTACACATAAAGCATTGCACCGGCAAGTAATGGATGACTTGCGTCAAATATTTAACGAAAATATATTTATTTATCAGATTCCATTATAATATTTTTAGTTATAACAATGTGTCCAATTAAATTTAAATATATTAAATATTGATTTAAGAATGTAATATAGTGGACATGTGCAGGGTGTCAATTATTTATTCTATTATAACAATTTTATATCGTTCGTAAAATTGCGGATATCAAACGAAATTACAATAGATGCAAAGCTACTTACCATTTAATAAGCTTTAAATTTTACATTTTAGGGTCGATATCCGGGAATGGGTAATAATTGGAATAATAACAGGTACCCTAATAACAATCAAAATGCACCCAATAGTAATTCACAGGTAAATTGTAAATTTAATATTCAAAAGGAACTTTTGCGCGGCGTTTTATCTCTAACTGTCTGAAATAAGCCTTAAATATAATTAAAAATCTTAATGTATGTATGTATAGAAGCTAAAATTTACAATGTCTAGAAATATTAAATTAACATTAACTTGAAGTATTACTTAAACACTGAGTGAATTCTAATTGAATATTAAAGAATTATATAGTATAGAAAAAGCTTAATTCTTAATCAATTTCTTATAGAATCCATTTACGGGTACAAACTGGAACAACGCAAACGGATTACAAAACAATCCAGGTCAAAACGGTTTCGGGAACCAACAAACACCAGTAATTCAAGGACGACCGCTTCGCTACCCTGATGCCTACCAAAATTACAATCCTGGATTACAAAATGGCTTCCTATCTCAAGATGCGAACGGATTGAACAATCAGTTATTGAATGGCAACTTACAGGATCCTAGCGGACAATACCCGCAATTGGCCGGTATTGTAACCACTGACAAAGCTGACATTCTGAGTAATCCCGTCGTACTGACCACAACGGAGCTTCCACCATTTACTACCAGGTAAGTAATAGTTATAGTTTAATATTTACGAATACTTTAGAAAAATACTTTAGAATACATATTATATCATCAAAAAAAGTAGTAGCTTTGGGGTTAAAGATGTAATTCCAACTTAATGACTAGATAAGAACCTGAGCTTAATCGGTACAGCTTTTAAAACCCAAGAGGCACTCACGGTTTTGAAATTGTAATATTTTTTTATAGTTATGTTTTCTAATGATAACTTTAGAACATAACAAAAGAGCTGACATTTTGAATAATTTTATTGGTATTCTCTAAAAAAGATTAGTAATCGTAAATAATATCTAATAAGAATTCTCATGTTGGAGACAGTTCTACTTTATTACTTTTTTTTTAGTTTTACGCTGTATGTCGCATGTAGCAGGAAAGGGAGCCTTATGTTCAGACACTCCGCTCCCCACTTTCCGTCGAATTCTGGGTTTTGAAAGGCGGAGAACAACGCCGAAAATAAAAATTTTAAACTTTTCATTTTCTCGTGTGGGAATCAAACACACAATTTGTCGCTTTTACAGTCACGCCCCTGTGCTGTGCCCCTACGCCACGACTGGCCTCAACCTTTGTAACAGTAAAAAAGCAGACATGTATGTAATTAAGTATTCAAATCGAGAAAAGATCCATATTGAGAGTATTTCCGTACATTTGTATAAAGTTTAGAGGAACCGAACCTCTCGGTTTATATGTAAAAAGGCAGCGTTTTGCACAGCCTTTTAACTTCCTAAACAAAAGCAAAAACCGTCCGGCTCTTCGTCGTCGTGAATACAGTATGAAGACGTATTGTTTACTTTTATTCTGTAAAATATGTTTTTTAATTAAATGTATTGTTGTTGATAAAATATCATGCAACAATATAACATAGCTTTTAAAACGAATGTGACCTACTTTTGATTCTCATATCGAAATTAAAGTTATCTGTATAGTTCTCATGTACGTACTATGTAATTACAATTTTTATGATGCGAATGTATCATACAGATGATTTAGTGATGAATACTGTATGTATGTATGCCGTGTAGACGTGAATAGGCAGTAATGTTTTAGCGACACTGAAAACTGTTATTATTATGTAACTGTCTTTAGAAGATGTTTGGAAATTTGTAAGCTTTTTTACTAAATACATATTTCAAATGAATAATCCTCCGAATCAAGTGAGGGCGTGGTGCAGGGGCACAATCGTGCGACTTACGAGCGAAAGTGCTTAATATTTTCATTTCCTCGCTCTGGAACCGAGGCAGACCGCGTGAGCTCCGCCACTCAACACTGCTTCAAGTTTCATAATGATTTCTTAATGGGAAATAGAGTCTTAGCATTAGGTTCCCAGGTTCCCTTTGCATACCCTGCCATATGAAGGATATAGCGTGAAACTAAAAAAAATAAATAAAATAATAATCATTTAATCTACGCCATCGCAGTGCAAATCTAACAAAGTATGTTTCTGTATAGATTTTTTATGTATTATCTGTGTTCACAGCACACTATCACCACAGAGACAATGTGCACAAGACTGTCCATCAACATCGGAGTACAGCCCGCTGTGCGGCAGTGATAACATCACATATTTCAACAAGGGGAAGTTCGACTGTGCCATCAGATGTGGTATTGGTAAGTCCTCTCTGGAATACTCCGCTTTAATTTAACATATTCGAACATATTCCGAATTTAATTTTATTACATTCGCTATAATGAATTATCGCTACTTGACGTCGTCGGTTATTTTATTTATGTTTCGCATTTTCTTTGTGACTTGGTTTTTTGATTCATTTATATGGTTTTTAAGTATTTTTTTAAAGAGTTCTTCATTTACATATATTGTCGGCTCTTAATATTTATCTAACTTATTAAAAAAAAAATCTATACCATCCAAGCTTTCTATTTGACATTGTTAACCTTTTTATTGTTGTTGGTAAAGCTCAACTGAATTGCGTATTTAGATATATGACATATTTTTTTTAGGTTGATCGTTCTGTTGCATTTAAATTAATTAAAATAATAAAACAAAAAATATCTAAAACGCCTTATATCTATTTGTAGGTAGGTACATATAATATAACTAAATAAGAAAAATTTCACTATAAAAAATAGAATTGTGATAGCAGATAAAAAATATTATTTCAGTTGGTCATACACATATTTATGTTTCAGTATTATTTCATTCGAAACACTAACAACATTCGGAGTTTTGCATTTTTAATGTAATCTGCAATTAGTTCCCAGTGTTCCTTATGTACCTCCATATTGCATATACCGTACGAATATGCTTCATAATAAAATTATCTTTGTAATGCCAAAATCTATTTAGTTGGACGAAATTTAAACATTTATTACATAAAATAGGCATTTTGTACATATTGAAAATGTTGGAAAAATATAAATATAAAGCTAAGATTTTAGATGACGTGTAGGTATTATTATTCCATAATGATTATGTAAGCTCCAACGTATGAGACTGATGGATTAACGTGCTCACTGACACGTGCCTAGCAAAGAATATTTAATCCATAAATGAACAGCTATCATCTTCTCTTCGCGAACTGTATTACGTATATATTTTTAAATTAGAAACCTTTTATAATTAAATGTGAAATTTGACTTATTTTATATTCTTTGACCAAAAATAGGTAAAAATATAAATAAGTGTTGAAGTATAAGGAACAAGGAAATTACAAACCAAGTAGATGTAGAAAAATCTTATGATATCCAATTACCATTTCTTAAAAAGTTATGGCTTTCGTAAGAGTTCCAAACTTGGTTTTCCATGTATCGTGGAGCTTTTAAAGCTAAACACAAGTGTATGGGACCTATATTATGGTTTTTCAACATTTAAGGATACGTGTTGAATTCCAACATAATATCTCGAAAATTGAGCGGAAATTAGAGAGCGAAGCGTGTATTTGTGGCCATTGTGGCTGGTTACGTAAAACGTCGGAATGTAAATACGATGTTGTCATAAGAAAGTCGTTTATACTGCTTTTTAACAATCGGAAAATTTTATTATCTTAATATTTTATTTTAGTGGTCGATTTAATAAAAGTGAAACATAAAATAGGCACCACTTGACAAGAATGGACAAAAAAATATATTTAACCAAACAGTAAAAAAAAAGTATCGTGGATATAGCGCTATTCTTAATGATATAATGGAAATATTTATTTTTAATTCAAAAGACACATCAGAGGAGAGTAAAAATTCTGAGGATATAATATTAATAATATTTTATTTATATTAATTTGTAACAATATTTTTTTCTTTTTTATTCTGGCTCTACTTCTATAATCATTCACACAAATGCAAAGCTCTGCTAAATTTCTATTTAATATTGATTCCGTTTTCTATGTTTTAGATGTTACAATTGTCCGACCAGGTACGTGTGTCCCAGCTACTGGCCTCAAGCGACAAGCCGGAGTATATGCTTAATTTGTTTAATAAAAGTTTAGAAATTAATAAAATTGTTTCTATTTAATAGTCACAAGTCCGTAAACCCCTCGTTAAACTGCTAACTTTTTTAAAATTATATTATAATACTTTGCTTAAATCTACAAGAATAAAGTATAATATGATAATTGATAACTTATCACTAAATAAGATAATCTGTTATGTGATAGTTTGGAATTTCAATGTCACTTTACAGAAAAAGTAAAAAATAAATTTATTTTAATTTTATCAAATAAATAATTATTATTTTGTTAAAATGGGTACAACAGGCGATTTTATAGAATACGTGTATATATTAAGTCTAAATTGTAATTGTAATTTTTGTCAATTTTTATAAGCCACGTTTCTGTTGACCTACAATCATAAAAATAGTACGGAACCCTCGGTTGGCGAGACCGACTGGCACTTGACCAGTTTTAATTTTCTTTCCAGTCAAATCAAAAACTTAACTACAGTTACAGATGTAATTTAATTGACCGTTTCAAATGCTATGTTTCATTTCAAAACTCATACGGTAAAGTTGAAAATACTATTACAGAAAGTTGGTTAATCAGATGGACTGACAAAAAAATGAGCCTTCGCTTGAATAAAAAGTTTAAAATTCCATTACATTTCTATTTAATAACCAGCGTTTCAAACGAATTGCTGTGAAAAATTTTCCTTAGAATTTTATGAACCAAGGATGAAAGATAGAATGTAAAGATAGTCAGTCGCTTTTATTATACTGTATTGAAAAATATATATCTAATATTTTTTATATTTGCGAGTTATATTTAAGAAAACAGAAAAATATCGTTAGGTGATTCACATTCAGTGAGGTCACATTGATAAGAAATTAATATTATTATATTATATAGGTACGCGTTGTGATAAGTATATACTGTAATGGTTGCAATTTTGATCTTCGCTCGAGGAAACAATTTTTTCGACGAAAAAAAGGACAAGGCTAAAGACACTCCGTGCCCCATTTTCCTTCGAATTATGGAGGCATTGCGTGTTGAGTGGCGGTACTCAACGCCACGCTTTGCCTCTACACCAGAGCGAAGAAATGCAAATATAAACGTAAATAAATATTTCACTTTCTCGAGAGGGGGTTCGAACCCACAACCGTCGCGTTACAGTCACACCCTTATTCCTTGTGGATATTATACTATTCTTTTTACTTTTATTCAGTCGGGTTTTTGTTTATTTATAATGTTTTTTTATTTTACACACGCACGCACACATGTACATACATAAACTAATAAACCAATTACTCTCCTTCATCTACGTAATATAATTTTTTTTAATAAGACTTAAGTAAAAGTCAAGTCAACCTTTACTTACAAATAGTTAGCTAGGTATAACACGGAGCTTGTGATCTAAACTCCCTTTGATCTATGAGGGCGCGCACGTCACAAGTGGTCGGCAATAGATTTCTTGAGTACCTGCTGGTTTTTATTGGTAAAATTTAAAATGTTGCATATCTTATAATCTGTATAATATATAATGAAAATGAAACTGATCGTTGTCTGTACATGAAATGAAATTAAAGAAACTAATAATTTGTCAATTTGATATACCCAAAATAATGACTTTCATTTAGTTTTTTTAACTTTAAACGAATTAAATACAGTTTTCACTATTGTATTTAAGCAGGCTACCCTTAACATTGTGTCTATTTTATTTCAACTGGTTCATAAATAAAAAAGTTGTATTATGATAAAGTATTGTTCAACAAAATTTCTACAAAATAACTGTTTCATAGAATTGTCTGAAATATTATTTTTCATATTGTCTTTAAAATAATGTCTTTATAATAATGAGAACACAAAAGTAATTCAGATTAATAAACAAAACACTGAATTGAAATTATAATTCTGTATACATTAGTATTAAGAATATATAATTGAATTATATTAACAACTAGTGGACCGGCGCGGCTTCACCCGCTTGAATCATACGAATATTTATTAAATATATTTATGAAATTATTTTCAGTTTGGGGGTAAATTCTAATAAACCGTGAAACACGTGTTCAATGAAATATTTTTATGAGTCTGAATTTCAAATTTTATAAAAATCAATGCCGATATAAAAAAAATCCATACAAACTTTCAACCCCTTATTTGCACCCTTAGGAGGTGAATTCTAGAAAACCATGAAAGACATGTTCAATTAAATATTTTTAAGAGTCTAAATTTCAAATTTTATAATAATCGGTGGCGTTTTAAAGATTTTTCCATACAAACTTTTATCCCCTTATTTGCACCCTTAGGAGAAGAATTCTAAAAAACCATGAAACATGTGTTCAATTAAATACTTTTAAGAGTATGAATTCCAAATTTTATTAAAATTGGTGCCGATTTTAAAAAAATTCTATACAAACTTTCAATCCCATATTTGCACCCTTAGGGGGAGAATTCTAGAAAACGATGAAATACGTGTTCAATTAACTAGTTTCGAAAATCTAAATTTCAAATTTTATAAAAATCGGTGCCGATTTAATTTTTTTTCCATACAAACTTTGAACCCCTATTTCACCCCTTTAGGGTTAAAATTTTTCAAAATCCCTTCTTGGTGGATGTCCAGATTAAGAAAGTAAACATCTCTCCAAATTTCACATTTCTACGCACAGCGGTTACGGCTGTGCGTGCGTCTTACCTCAGTCAGTGAGGACAAGTCCTTTTATATATATAGATTTACATATATTATTTTTACATATATTGTACTGTCACTTTTCACACAATATAGATATTCCTGAACCCTTATTCTCTGATATCGTTAGCTACAGTAGCGACAGTAGCTCGTCCTGTACTGATCATGTAACCGACGACAATCGAGACTGATGGATTAACGTGCTCGATGAAGCGTGTTGGGGATCAATGTTAAATCTACAAACGACCCCTACACTGCATCTGTATATTGTATGGATACTATAAACTTTGTGCCTCATGTATGTTATTGTGTATTTGAATCTATTTACATACATATCTATATCTATGTATATATATATATATATATATATATATATATCTATATATATAAAATCGAAAGGTCACTCACTCATCACGAAATCTCAGAAACTACATGTGCTAGGAATCTAGAATTTTGCATAGGAGTTACTTATAGGACGTAGGTGCTCGCTAAGACGGGAAATTGCAATATTTGACTCCTAAGGTGATGAAATAGGGGTTGAAAGTTTGTATGGATTTTTTTAAAATCGGCACCAATTTTAATAAAATTTGGAATTCATACCCTTAAAGTATTTAATTGAACACATGTTTCATGGTTTTTTAGAATTCTTCTCCTAAGGGTGCAAATAAGGGGATAAAAGCTTGTATGGAAAAATCTTTAAAACGCCACCGATTATTATAAAATTTGAAATTTAGACTCTTAAAATTACTTCATTGAACACGTGTTTCATGGTTTATTAGGATTCACCCCTAAAAGTGCAAATAAGCGGGCGAAGCTGCGCGCGTCCGCTAGTATACATATATGTATGTAACATATAAATTGTATTTTTACTAAGTGGGTAAGTATATTATTCTTAGGTGGCCAGTCTTGGCGCTGGCTCAAGGATCTGACTGCAAATGCGACTAACGAACTCACTCGAGCAAATATATTTAAATTTATATTTTCATTTTTTCATTCAGGTGTCGAAGCGCGGCGTTGAGTTCCACCACTTAATACACAATGCTTTCAAAATTAAGTGGAAAATGGGGAGTGGAGTGTCTTAACACTGGGAGTCTTCGGCCTATACTGTTATTTACATACGGGATTTATTTTCATTTTTCTGATTAAGTAGATCGGAGAAGAATCAACAAACAACGTCTCGAAAAATGTTCGGAAAGTGGCAATCGCGGTGTTTTTACCTGTACAAAAAAAAACTAAACGAGATAATATGTATCTCAACTGAACCTAACACGGAATCAATATAATATATATATATATATATATATATATATATATATATATACTAGTGGGCCCGGACGCGGCTACGCCCGCGAAAATATAAGCCTAAATCATTAAAATAAGTTAAAAAATAATAATAAGTGGAGATTTATTATTAGAAAAAATATCTGAGTAACCGAAATGAACAAACCAAAGAAGTAAAAGTAACTAAAGGAAATTCTTAATATTAGAAAAAAAAACCTAAAGTTTGCTGTGCGCGCGTACTAAACATTTTTCTATATTAAATAATTATTAATTTTTGCGAACAATATTAAATAAAATCTCAAATGATTAAAATTACGATATTTTAAGTGTATAACATCGGTATAGATAACCGAATTCAGATAAATTAATTATAAGCTGCAAATAATTACATAAAAAATAATAGTAATTCGAAAATCTATAAAAATTTACAAAATCATCAAAGTCATCCGCCCGTTCGCGTCGATCATACTCATATTATGCCGCCCGAAGGCTAGGTCCTTTGGAATCAGTCACATCTTAATTATTTATTAGAATGTTATACAGTAAATTATAATTTCCATCTAGATGAAATGCTAAAAGTGACTATTATATTTATTTTCATAAGGATGAATATCAAATTATAGAAATCATCTAATTTTTGTTAATGATTTGTATAAAGAGATTTGTATAAATCTATATCGGCGCGCACCATGTATGCATTAAGCAAACTCACTGTGGGTGACGTTTTCTTAAACCAGCAAACTTTGCAAGCCGTTGCTTAGCAACGCGTAGCGACGATTGTTATTAACATGGCGGAATAAATTCCTTGTCAAATTAATTATTTTAATATATTGGTATATAACGAAAATATTACAAATATGAGAAAAAAAAAGTATCCTATGTTCATCCCGGGACCCTCAAGTGTCTCTATATGAGTATTTTATCACAATTAAATTAGCGGTTTGGCCCTGATTGCGGAAAAGACAGACAGACAGACAGACAGACAGAGTTACTTTCGAATTTATAATATAGGTATGGATATGTGTACTGATAAAGTATAATTTTCATTCTCTTTTCAATTCAATTCCCTCTATCTAAAAGCGATAACGAAATTAAGCCAATAAATTGTCCACGGCCACTACATGTCTGAATTAAGACCATTTCTGTACAAATTAGCATTAACTACGTTTAATTAAATGAATTGGTTGAATAATCCGAATTTCGTTCGTACGTAGACAGCGTTGCGGTAAATCGTACGGCAGTGATATAAAAGATACTTGCTAATTAATGCGTAAAGCTAATTAAGGAAGGTTTACGCAGATCCGTATGTAGTATGGAGACCTGTTTGTGTATGGTAGTCATTAGTGTTGTTAACTCGTGCTAGAGTTTAAATGAATCATAATATAAGGTCTAAATGTGGAATTATATTTTTATTGTACAATTATTTTGAAATAACCAGTTTAGAGACGGTTAACTTTGATAATCAAAATCAGCTTCATGCTGTATAACGCATACAGGAGGATAGGCAGAGGGAACCTAGTGTAAAGAAAGAAAACTCTGTTCCATACATAAGAAATAATCTAGTGTTTAGAAACCTTATATCTTATATCTTCTTTGGAGAGGCTGACGATGATGATGATGATGATGATAATATCTTATAAAAAAAATATTTCTACTTTTTTCAAATGATTGTGTGTTTTTAACCTCTGACGAAAACAGGGGTATTATAAGTTTGACGTAAATTCAAATTCAAATTCAAATTCAAAATATTCTTTATTCAAATAGGCAATTATTATAAGCACTTTTGAATCGTCGAATGAACATATGAACAAAAAGCTACCACCGGTTCGGAAGGCAGTTCTGCTGAGAAGAGCCGGCAAGAAACTCAACAGTTGCTCTTTTCAAAATCAATGGTACAATCTATTACATTAGCTGGCAGCTATCCTGCATTACATTCAATAGACATTAATTCCATACATGCTTATCCTCTAGATATTCTTGAACAGTGTAATACGCTTTACTTGTTAGAATTTTTTTTACAGATATTTTACATTTTTGTAGTGGCAAACTAAGAATACACTGCGGAATTTTATTATATACACGTATACTCACACCCATAAAGGATTTATTAACTTTCTGGAGGCGAAAACTTGGTGTAACAAGCTTATCTTTATTTCTCGTTTCTATCATATGATTGTCACTATGTTTACTATGACAATGTATATTTTGTCGGACAAAGAGAATGTTATAGTATAGAAATTGGGAAGCAACTGTAATAATACCTGCATCTTTGAAAACATTTCGCAGGGAATCTCGCGCTCTTAGTTTATAAATATATTTTACGGCTCTTTTTTGGAGGATAAATATTGAATTTATATCTGAAGCACTGCCCCATAGCAGCATTCCATAAGATAAAATACTATGGAAATAGCTATAGTAGACTAGTCGGGCAGTGTCAACGTCCGTCATTTGTCTTACTTTTTTAATTGCGAACGCGGCAGAGCTGAGTTTATCTGCAAGTGCTTCCAGATGAGCGTTCCACTGGAGTTTGGAATCTATAGTAACACCTAAGAAAATAGCTGATTCCGACACATTAAGAGGTTCTCCTTTAATTATTAGATTAAAATTATGTTTTTTTACATTTGGTAAAGCAAACTCGATGCATTTAGTTTTTTTAGCATTTAACATTAGATTATTAACATCAAACCAACGAAGAATATGCGACAATGCACTATTCACTTCGTCATAGTTTATTTTATTTCGGTCAACCTTAAATATTAAAGAGGTATCATCCGCGAAAAGTACAATATCACATAGGTTCTAAGTAGGTAAGTGGGTGCAATAGAGATTGTGTATTGAAGTTTTGGGGGAAGAGTAGCGAGTATTAGTATTATAATATCTAAAAACGTACCTTTAAAGAGTAAATACAGATGTACTAATAAAATTAATCCTTTATTTCCGAAGTATATTTCACATTAGATGGATACCATGGCCGTACTAAACGTAATATATGAGTGGTTGGGTGTGTAAAATTACAGAACTGTTCCAATAACGAGCGAACTTTGACAATGATAATACTATGAACAATTATATTATATGATTTCTCTTATCTCTATGACTTCATCATTTCAGGCAATATATAATTGTAAAATAGTATTAGTGGTATAGTCATAAGGAAGTATTTACATTTTAGAAACTATGTGTATATATATTTTTTTAGCTTAATGCTTTTTCCCGCATATAGCAGTGTCTGCAGAGACAACATATGTTATGCATCTCTACACTACACTCACACTCTTTTTTCCTTAACTTTAAGACCCCCCAATAGTAATCGAAACCGCAACCGCATTTGCTGTCAGATGTTGTCCCCATATCCTCTTTTTACTATATTCAAGTTGGTAATATAAAATAACGAAACCCTCCCCACTATTTTTTAAAATCATGAATAACCACTATATTTTTCATTTAAAAATGTTTCTAAAATTATAATGTAAGAACTCATAATTAAGTGTTGAAACAGTTTTATTTTTAACATAGTTCTATTTTTAGAGACTTTTACTGCTATACAATTATAAAGCGATTACAACTGTACAATATGATTGAAAAGATTATTATTCATGCCTACGTCTCCTCTCAAACTCAACAACGAGGAACGAGTGGAAGATCTTGTCTTTCACTTTTTATAAACGTCGAGAACAGCTTCGGGGGTTTTTAAACTTCATTTGAAAAGTGAGGTGACAAATTGAATAAGAATACATAGTAGAGAATCTTTGTGTCTAAAGGGAGCTTATATGTATCTCTATAGTGTCGTGTATTATACCGTAGGTACTATATGTGTATTAAATTGAGTATAGGTATGTTTCTAGTGTCATTAGGTGATAAATTTTGTTTTATTTATAAAGAAAAATAATTAAATTGGTTCTGCGAACGTACTTACAGTTATATTTTTAAAAAATATGTTTCATTAAATCAGCTTTCAGTCCATATGTAAGCGAAACAATACGTACCGATATCACATTTCAACGAATACATAACATATTTTATTTATTAATAACACATTTTTTAAAATTTCACCTACTGAAAGGAGAATGCACCTACCGTAAAAAAGAGATAATAATACACAACAAGAGAAAGCACGTTAAAAAGAGATCTAACTGACATACTGCCTTCCTAAGTAAAAAAATATATATTTATAATATACATATACACAATAGAGGGTTAGTATGAAATAATATTTTAGCCTTAAGCCATGACAATTATCACGGCTTGTTTGCGATGATGAAGATCATTTGAATACGAGATTGTACAATATCTGTTATATATACATACGTAGTGCTAGAGAGAAGATGAGAAACAAGGTTGCACTATGTGATTGTGAGATATGAATCCCAGATGATGAACAAGTAAATGGGCTTTTGGTAAATCTTTAGATATGTATTAGATTAGATATTATATGAAGAGAGATTATTTTATTATTTAATGAAGAAAGATTATTCAAAAATAAATATAGATAATAATTATATCTATTTAGGAGGTTCTATATATTATAATTACTATAAACTACTCTTGAAATGTATTCTTTTCAATAAAAAAAGAATCATCGAAATCGGTTGGCGTGAAATTGATTTATTCGTCCATTTATCGCGCACATACTTAATACAAATTAAGGACTAATGTGATTTCCTCATGGATACAACAATTACGGACCACATGGAAAGCACCAGCTTCCAAATAAAAAAAAATACAGTCCAATTGATAACCTCCTCTTACAGAAGTCGGTTAATAAATAACATCCTACGTCGTCGGTGCCTTGCTATCATCAAGTTTCATAAGGCCATTTCATTTATAAACAATCATTTGAGATTCAAACTTGTAAGAATTATGAATTCATGATCTTCTACCCACGTAGGAGTAACGAAACAAAAGGAAAGTTTACACTATACTCTCCACAATGAAATACTATACTTCATTATTAAACGCGTATATGAGTAAGTTTCTAACTTATCGTTCTTTACATATCATTAATTAAAAAACCTTTTTAAAAGTCTTTATTTCAAGTAGTAGGCACTAAAATGAAAATACAAATTTTATGAAATTGCAAAAGCTCGGAGTGCATATAAGAAATAAAGAATTCAAACTAAATTAATTTCTTGTACGATACACATATTTAATATTTTTATTTCTTTGCTCTGGCAACCAGACAGCGGAAAGTGAGGAACGATAGTGTCTTAATGGAAAATGGAGGGCAAAAAGAGGGATATGCTCGCAAAGTGAAGTTTAATAATTTTATAAACCTTTAAAAAGCGCACATAGCTCTACCTCAAAGGCCGGCAACGCATCTGTACCTGCTACTCACTTCCAACCAGGCGACCTCTGCGCTTGATTACAAAAAAAAAAGAAAAAGCTGTGCCTCTCAACCTTTCCGTTAATCTACTATCAAGAATTTAACACGTAACCCTTGAAGAGAGGTTTTGCCTCATACTGGAATTTTTTTCAAAAGATTTCTATCCAATTATTATACGATAATTTAAAATTGTTATTTTTCATTAATGAATTTATGACTGGCAGTGACTTCCACATCATTATGAATAGATATTTATAGATATATATATATTTGCTATTACCATAAAGAAATTATGAGTTAGTTGTACTTGCGAGTGCAATGACTTTGTGAAGCATTATAACCCAGAAAGGTAATTGGATAAATGGCCGTGACATAAATGTTTAATATTAACATGTGGCATGTGAATACTACAATATTGTTCAGTTCAGTAATCCTAGATTATGGATATTTTTTTACATAAAATAAACTGTTTTTTTACTAAAGTTTAATATTATATTTATAGGCATGACTTGTTTATCTTGAACAGTAAATTCTTATTGTATTAACAGATTGTACGAAATTATATTTTTTTAAATTATTTAATTATTGCAAAATAATTTTAGTTGAAGTTTTAAGTTTTATGAAAAGGATCGGAAGTACGTATAAATCCACGAATTATGAAACTTAATATTTGTGGACTAAAGTCTTAGCAAACACAATTAAAGCGGCATCTCTAGTGTGGTCGGGATCCGGTAGACTTAAGGTATAATTTCCCGCAGGGAGAGGCTTTGAGCAGGCCTTTCAATATTCTCAGTCGCCCTAAAGGGAATTTTAACGACACTAAGATTCTTCCCATTTAAATTTGTTTACCTTTTGAATAAATGTCGTAATCTACGTAAGCTCTACGATCAATTAAAATAGGCATCCAAGAAGTGCTCAGATTTTTAATCTCAAAAGCAATTTTCCTTCTTGGATATTTTAAAATTGCAAGAAAATTAGTGACATAAGTCACTATTGGTTTTAATATGAGGCAAACCATTTATTTTTCTTTCTATAAATTTATCGGAGCTATCTATGTGCTGATATATCGGCTGACTACGGTTTGTACCTCATAGGTATTGATTACGCATCGAATTTCATACAAAATGCAGCTAAAACTTAGAAATTTAATTTATTTCTGGCCAATTAATTCATATATATTAATTTTACCTTAATACTTCTACGCAATCTCGAGATAAATTATGTCTTGACAGACGAACAACAAAGTGATCCTATAAGAGTTTCGTTTGTTTCCTTTTGAGGTACGCAGCCCAAAAAAAAAAACATAATAGGGCGAATGTACCTCACATTTTAAACAGTCAAAAACAAAAGAAAAACGGGATGCTATATACGTGTCGATCTTAGCTCGTAGCACTTTATTCTTTCACTCTTCTTAATAACGAATTTAGAGTGTAAACACTCTGGTATTGCGCTTCCATATTCATATGTTGTTATATATTATATCACAATTTTTACTTATTAAATAAAAGTATAAAAATATGTATCTAGCATTATTTCTTTATATTTCTTTTTATCGCTGTAACTATTCATATTCAGAAATTTACAATTCAGTAGAAAATTGTGCGAATGACATAGAGGGAAACTATCTTATATAATAATCCCGGATACGCTGTACGTGTTCGCAAAATTCCATTTATCTCGATGTGTTGAGACGTGAGTCCGGGCCAAACTGATTTTTGCTCTCCTACAATATATAAACTTAATATTATTGAAAGATATTTTTGGTTGTAACATTTTTATAATATTGTATTATTATTGAATGAGCGTTTCTGTTGAATACAGATAAAATAAAACTTAAATTATATAAAAAACACTATAATAGAAAATCTTTTATTCGATACAGAAACGAGTAAATTAATTAATGAATTTGAGTCATCACTATCAACATTTATTTCTTGAAATGTGATTTAAATGCGATCAAGCGACCGCTGGGAAGGTTCAGTAACAAACTTAAGGAAGTTCCCTTTTCCTCAAAGATATAAGCTTGACGTAAAGTTTCTTGCCAGAGATTTGAGGTCTGTCGCAACAAAGAGTCCTTTTCCGTTTTCGAATTCAAATGTGCCCAATAGTTAGCGGCTTACGAACTTTGATACCACCTAGTATACATAATTTACCTGCTGTAAAGCTTTTGAGTTTTATGTATGTTTTCGGAATATATAACTTTTGTAATAAGATAACAAAATCTATTTTAAAGTTGTTTTCAAAGTTTAATACATATAATAGGACTATTTTTTTTAAATTAGGCGTTAAATGAAAATGAAAAAAATATTTTCATACTATATACAATAAAAGTAATAATCTAAAGGTGCTGTCGATGGTAGCTATTCAATACTAGTTCATATATAACGACGGACCATATAACGCATTGTTACTCTTTTCAAGAGAGCTCGTAACAGTGGATCCCGATTTTATTGCATGCCGCTTCGTGATGCAATATGCAATTGTATAGTAAAGTCACCCGTTTTACTTTATAAGCCTCATGAAAATATTTATTACATTTCTAATAAAGAAAGTAATAAGCTTTGAATAAAATAGCTTCTTGCTGTATCCCGCTTTTAGCAAGACAGACAGCGGGAACCTATAGTTAGGATCCTCTGTTACCCATTTCTCTATAAATCGAGACATTGCGTGAAAGAAAGTTATTTATTCACCTACGCCGCGGTGTATTTACAGTAATACGCTGTGCCATAACGATCTCGGATTTAAATATTTTTTTATAATTAATATTATAAAAGACTTGCATGTAATTATTCATTTCAATAAGGTATATTGAAATGAATATACAAAAAAAATAACTAGCAAGTTTTTTTACAATAATTATAACACATTAAGAAGTCACACTGCTGCGTTATCTTTGAATTTTTCATATTTCTAAATTTATTCAAGAATATTAATTAAAATGAATCCTAAATTTAAATTTAATTAGATATGCATTTTGTTTAAAAGTTTGTATTTTCCAAATTGAGAAACTCCATAACCTTAAACAGAAATGCTAAAAGAATGTCATGTAAAAATGTTAATGCTAAAATACTAAACAAAATAAAATTACATTTTATTATGAGCATTTCTAAAGATATTTCCGTGGGCGACTTTGATTTTAGTTTTAAACTGATTTCATGTATATATTTTTTTCAAAATATTTAAGTTTAAGCTTTTGTTAGGAAATATTCTAGGAAAACTAAAAATTCTGTGATAACCAGACCATACAGGTGTAGCCATGGACCCGCCCGCCCTATTCCTACGCCCATGCTTTTTATTCAACTAAGTTATATTCCATAGTCAAACAACGTTCCTACTTGGTAACTAGATGGGAGAGCTGATTTGATATTCACGGTTGATTTCCTTCGAATTTCGGAGCACGTCTAGGTTATCAGCGCTGACTGTTTTGCTTCTTATAATCTAGATGATTTAGAATGCCTTAAGCATTCTAGCCAACGATTAAGTTTGGCTGAGTTTAGTTCTAATAATATTTATTCATATGAATTATAAAATTGAGGCCGGTCTTGGCCTAGTGCACCTAGTGGAAATATCTTAATGGATATAGAGTGTCTTAACACTAGGAACCGTTCGGGATACAGCGTGAAGATAAAAAACCGGACAAGCGCGAGTCGGGCTCGCCTACCGAGTGTTCCCTACAAAAATTGGAGATCTCGAGCTGTTTTTGTAAGCTTAGCTATGCTAGGGCCCTTTCATCTGATACCTCACTTGATTTAGCTAATTAACCCCCCCGGCCCCCTCCCTCCCACTAAAAGAGGGGAAAACGATATTTTGACAAAAATGCATAATTTTCAGATTTTTTTTCGAACTAGCACTACCTGTAGATGCTAGCTGCCAAATTTCATAACTAGGTCAACCGGAAGTACCTTATTTGAATTTCAACTAGATATCTTCAAGCGTTCCTTAGATAAAGGCTCTTGACAGACAGACGAACAACAAAGTGATCTTATAACGGTTCCTTTTATCTTTAAAAGGTACGGAACCCTAATAAATAAACACATATGTCTGTTTAGACATTCTTCTGAAATAAATATGTACTCATTCATATAGGTTATATATTGTATAACAATTTCAGTTTTATTATTAACTACCTGTAAAATGTTTGTAGTTATTAATGTTTTACATTCAAAATGTTATTCAAGACTGTAGGTACATTCGTTTTCACATGTGCCAAAAACGTCTATTAGGATCGCTTTGTAGCACCACTTTCAATATTTTAGTATTTAACGTAGGCAGCTTATACAAAATAAGTAGGTCACGTTACTCATGTTTACATGATTACGAAACGTATGGTGTCTGCAATAAGGCTTTCGTTCAGTGAATTTTAGAACATTCATATAGATTTTTAATTGATATCGATAAAAATGTTATTCGTAAATTATTAATATATAATTTAGAATTAACCTGCTGATATTCAAATATAATAATGGAGAATATAAAAACTTAAGTATATATTTATAATAAAATTGTAACTGATCGCTGATATACCACCAATTATAGATTGTCTGAAATAAGGACAATTTATTATTGATGGTATTTATTAATGTAAGTTTGTCTGTTTCTCTGTGTTCAAGTTTTCACTATTGTATTTAGACAAACTTCCTTTAACATTTAGTATTTGTTTCATTTAAATTGGTTCATAAATAAAAAAAAATCAATATTTACTATTGGTTCGACAAAATAGCACCATTTTTTTATTGCATTGGCTGAAATTTAAATTTTTGATTGCTTTTAAAGTGATAATGTTATTAGAACACGAAAGTAGATCAGATTACTAAATAAATAATTGTGTAGTCTAGTGGGCGAAACCGCGAACGGGTCGCTAGTTAAACGTATTTAAATGAATTAATTTTAAATTCACAATAAATTTTATTATCACGTTTAATAGTAAATAATTATTAGCGCTTTAACGACGAGATGTCATGATGTTTGCCTGAGGGTTAGCGTAATGTGTGCATTTCCGTTTCATAACTTTATAGAGCAATTAGTATGGAAACTACACTGCTCTTTGCAGGTGAACGTGTACAAATTAGTTTTGCCAAGTATTTTGACTGATTATATTGTCAGTGGCAGATGTAATATATGTGGGAACCTGGGAACCTAGTGTTAAGACACTCCGTTCCCCTGTTCCCATTAAGACACTTCTTTCTGCTGAATTCTCAAGGCACTGCGTGTTGAGAAGCTCTACGCCGCGTTTTGCCTTGTTACCAGGGAAGAAATCAAAATTTTATATTTTTTCCCCCTAAATATTTTATTCCCCCTAGTGGGATTCGAACCCACAACTATCGTGTTTACAGTTAAACGCTTGTTCCAATTCGGCACGACAGCTTCATAAATCTATAATATAAAAATCTATAATCCTACGTGTATTTCCAGAGAAAAGTCTACCTGGTAAATAATTATATACAAAAATATGTAAATTTGCTCTGACGCTTTAAAGTTTAGTTTTATCAATTAGAGAAACTAAAATTATGTTAATTCTGTTAGTCAGTTTTATGTTTTAGTAAGTTCCAAGTTTTAGAGCAACGAATCTATAACATACTCTTAACTGTTTAAAAAAAAAGTAAATTAAAGGAAAACGTAACGTAATACTACGTTATTATTATTACTATTACGTTATTAACAAAATTAATAACGTAGTATTTCGTTACGTTTTCCCTTAATTGGATACTTCAGACTTTAATCTCAGATTAAATGTATCATACAAAATCATGTCAATTAGTTACAGAAGTTTATTTTTTCTTTACTACTTCCTTTTACCTACTATTCTTTACTTTTTTATGTCTATCTTGTTTATTTAGAAGAAATCTAATGATAAATTTCGTCACTTAAGACACAATGCCTTTGAGACTGCCGCAAAGACTATGGCGGAAAGTGGAATTGGATTGTCTTAATACTAGGTTTCCAGATTCCCTCTGCCTATTCTGCTCTATGCGGGATACAGCGTGAATCAAGAAAAAATTTAAGACAAAAAAAAGAATCAATTTCTTTTTCAGTCTTAGTTTAGACAGAATAAGAAACTGATATAATGCCTTAGACATAACGAACGTAGAAGAGACAAATTCACAATAAATCTAACCAATCTTAACTTAGACATAATAATAAAACTGACACAACATTTATAAGACTTCTATACATAATTTATCAAATATATGAAAGAACAGGTGTCAAACAAACTTTTATATATAGAAACGTCTATATAGTTATCAACTGCTGCCCGTAAAAACTAACCACTTCATCGGCTGGCCTACAATATCGTTTCGACTCGGCCATATCCGCTACACGTCGGCGTTCCTCGTAGCTTTGGGCGGGCGGAACTCAGTCTACGGAGTTCTTCGTAACGGGTGGATGTGTCGTACACTTGCAAAAAAACTGTGTAACATCGTCCTATATATATGAAAAAAATATTATTAATAAATAAATAAAAGTGCTAACCCCTTTCAAAGTTTATAAATACATTGAATGTTCTGTGTTTTGTGATATTATGTGAAAATAAAAGAATTGTGAATCATTTAACTGACTTAAGTACAGCGAAAATGATTTTGGAATTGTTAAATTCGAATACAATATTTAATAAGGTAAGCAATGAGTAAATAAGTGTTTTTTACTGTTAAAATATTTAACCAATTTAAAAGGCATTATCAATGTTAAATAGTTAGTAATTTACGTGAATACCAGCAATTCAAAGTCTTCCCGCGTGCGTGCATGTAAGTGATAAAATTTGCATGTTGCTTTGCATTTTGTACTACAGGGCTCTAACCTCGTAACTACCATAGAATTAAGCCTTGCTCATAAGTTATTTGTTGCCACGCGCGGGTTTTTTTTATGGCATTTGTTAAACGTGCCAGGTTGTGGGTTCCATTTCCACTCGGGGATCTGGTCTGATCTGGTCTGATCTGGTAACGAGGCAAAACAAGGCGTTGAGTTTTGTAATTTTAACATTAGGTTCCCAGGTTCCCTCTATGGGATAAGTTGTGAAACTATGAAATTATTTCAATGAATAAACGTTTCATAGTAACAGTTTTTGATAGTTTAGAACGCCGCGTTGGAATCCATTTTAAACTAAACAGGTTATCGTATTTAATCTATTAATCACTCTTTCAGTATGGTAAGCGTGTTTTATCGTGCCAGTGATAGAGCCAAAACATTGTGGTTAATTGTTGTCCTACATATGAGTTATGATAAATCCTCTGTTTTGACTTTTTAGGTTTAATTTTTTACTAATCTGATTCTGTTTGTTAACATAATTAGTGTAAAATAATAGACTGTATTATGAAACAAGAATAATAACAACCTTACATGTTTTATTTATTATTAACTACCATTTTAATTTAGTAACATTGACGTTTTTAATTAAATATTTGAATCAAATACTACTACTACTATACAAAAAATCTTTGTCAAATTATTAATTCATTTTAGTTAATTTGATATTTTTGTAAAGAAATTCTAAGGCTGTCATATTCGAATCATCTTGTGAGATAATGAAGAGACCCGTTGGTGAGGTTAGTCCTGGCGCAGGGGCACAAAGTGTGGGACATAGGTTTTGGGTTCGATCTCCACTCGAGGAAATGAAATATTTATTTGAATTTATATTTCCATTTCCTTGCTTTGGTGTCGCTGCGGAGCGCGGCGTTGAGTTCCACCACTCAACTCGCAATGCCTCCAGAATTCGGCTAAAAATGGGGAACGGAGTGTCTTAATACTGGGTTCCCTTTGCCTACCCTGCTGTGTGCGGGATACAGCGTGAAGCTGAGAAAAAAGCAACCACTCAAAATTTCAACAATACAATTAGGGTGATTATAAGTATTGCTTAAATTATTATTTCTCGCATTTGGGAAAAACACTAGCGGGCCCGGCAGATGTTGTTCTGCCCGGAAATAAAAATTCGCAATATACAGTACGGTCGACGAGTCGTGGCCCTTGCAGTCACTCCTGAAGAAAAAGTAAGTCAATCAAATGTAACAAGACATCCTAAAGCCAAATCCGCGCAATTATCTACAGCGAACTTCAGAGCAGCCCCCATTATTTAATTGTACTGTAATTTTGTTTTTATACATTTTTTTTTATATTTTAGGTGATCTATTACAGAAATGTTATCTATATATATAAAATTGAAAGGTCACTCACTCATCACGAAATCTCAGAAACTACATGTGCTAGAAATCTCAAATTTTGCATAGGAGTTATTTATAGGACGTAGGTGCTCGCTAAGACGGGAATTTGCAATATTCGACTTCTAAAGGGTTGTTTTTGGGGTCGAAAGTTTGTATGAAACTTCGTTACTACAAATGCTAGGAGTGTCAAATTTTGCATAGACGTCACTAGGATGTAGTCATGGAGACAGAAATTAATAATAACATAGTTCACGCGGGTGAAACCGCGAGCGGGCCGCTAGTCTATTTATATTTTCAAAATACAAAGAAATTATTATCCAAATCGGTCCAGTCCTCAAGAAGTATAATAAAATATAAGATATTCCCTTAATAACAAAGAAATAATTAATTTTCAATTACCTTACTCGTGCTCAAGTGGAAAACAAATCAATTAGTTTGTGTTATGGTTAATTGGGCGTAAAGCAACACTTATCAGTAATTGGCTGCAGTTGATTAACGGTATGGGAACTTCAAACATTTGTATTCGATTGTTTTTAATGAAGTCGTTGGAATTATCACCCGCCAGGCAATTACAGGCTGCTAGGTAAACAAAAGAATAGCGCACACAAATAATATTAATCCAATTCCAAGCTTTCTTGGACATATTTGGATTGATTTGACCGAAATTACTCCAAAATAACAAGTAGAGTCTGAGTTACTGAAACAACACAATTTTAAGATCATTCTGTTGTTATTACTCTCCTTATAAGCCATTCTAGTACAAAGTTTATAAGTTTTCTGATGCAAATTTGTATGCAACGAAGGCGTCTGTAAGATACGCCACGCTGGCGTACAAAGTTTCATATATACCTGAACAAGAAACGCATTATGCTCATAGTAACGTAGAATAATTAAATAAAGCAGTTGTAACTTCAATAGGGCTTTGCGGCTTGTTGTCTCCTAGGCTTCCAGGGACGCGAGGCGGATGCATCTCGTAATAAATTTAATTTAATTTATTTAATTTATTTTCAACTACGGTAAATACATGATATGCATGTTTAACACAATAGTAACTAAAATATGTAACATCTATTTTACTAGTAAAACATTTTGGTAATATGGTTTGATACAATTATGTTTGCACCGAATGCTATTTAATAGTGAAGTGTAATTTGAATGAAGTCATATCGGTAAGTTATAAATTTTATACGATTTAGATATCGAGCTCGGGCAGTGAAAGCAGACTGATTGAAAAATTAAGGATTTTTTATAAGGAAAAATCATACAGGGAAAAAAAGTGAAATACGTGTTTTCTATCAAAGACATAAATGTGGTGTGAAAGCCAAGTTAGCCAAGGTACTTAAATGCATCATTCTCTACTTAACCGACAAAATAATGAGAGATTTATATGAGTGCGGAGTTCTGTCTCGGGATAAAATTCAAGTTTTGAGGTCATTTAGAAGTGAGTTAAGTTTTTAATGAGTGAGTGAGTCAGTCACAAAAATATCGTGTTTTAAATGTTATTATATCAATAACTATTTGAGTTACATTGTTGGAATTTTATATACATTATAAACTAGTGGGTTAGTAAATTTCATGCATATGGCCTAATTGGCTTACGAGTTATGAAGGGCTAAAAAGCAGCTTGAAATGTAAAATCGTGTAAAATACACATTGCGGGTTTCCAGCCTTTGAACTTGTCTAAACACGCTGGCGTGAAAATAAATATATTTGACATATACATTACTTTCATCAGAAGGTATATATAGAAAGGGAATCAATTAAACTTGACGTACTAGCCGAAGTATTAAAAACACACTATAGAACATAATGACATCGATCGGATAAGATAGGAAAAACATTTGTACGATAAAATAGAATTAATATTTTTCAAAATAATCTTTACCATATAAAGAATATACTCGTAAACGTTATTTACCACCTCCATATTATTTATTTAGGGTTTTAGAGTAAAAAATCTGTAAATTTAGTATCTGTGAGATAGATATAAATACAAGATCCCAGCTAGAGCACATTATTATTTGTCGTCCAGTCAAATTCTAGACAGTTCCATAAATAAGATAATAATTGGTAAGTTCAGTTCCACCGTTCCATATTATATTCCGCTCTACGTCCAACAACACCAGTGCAGCCAGATTTAATTGGTAAATTGCCACCATAAAATTATTAGCTGGTCACAAAACGTTGCAGCGAATGCAAATTATCAGAAATTCAATACAATTGCCACGTATGTATGTGTTCGGTTTGTACAATTGTTCCGGCCGCGTATATTTAACGAGACGCTTTGTTCATCGGATTTCGAGTACTATTTAATTAAGGCGTGAAAAACATTGTTTGGGTTAATTTAGCCGCTCGTATGCATAAGTGTACAAAAGTAATTACCTATTAAATTTTTCAATAATTTCACAATACATTGGCGTTGGCCCAATTTGAGTTGTTGGCGTTGAGAGTTGCTTATTTTGACTTTCAGTGTTATTATATTTGTTTTAAAGCTGATTACACTGTTCAAGAATATTTAGAGGATAAACATGTATGGAATTAATGTCTATTGAATGTAATGCAGGATAGCTGCCAACTAATGTAATAGATTGTACCATTGATTTTGAAAAGAGCATCTGTTGAGTTTCTTGCCGGCTCTTCTCAGCAGAACTGCCTTCTGAATCAGTGGTAGCTTTTTGTTCATATGTTCATTCGAGAATTCAAAAGTGCTTATAATAATTGCCTATTTGAATAAAGAATATTTTGAATTTGAATTTTGAATTTATCGTATGTTTAACAATTTTAAGTTTATTTATTTTGCATTTTATGAAATAGGCACAATCAAATATCGTTATAAATGAGAGGAACTTAGACATTTCCTCCATAATCAGACAATCATAGCATCTGTTTCGATTCAATATATATAAAAATTTAAATTACAAAAATTATTTCAGAACTGAAACTTGAATTTGACTTTGCATTTTGCACTCTCAATTTTTTTTGATCTCAAGTCAAAAGATACTGTAGCGAGTAGGTAGCGACATTCAGTCGCTTTGTAAGCGCTACTTATAAAGTGCATCCTATTTATCTTCAACTAGGCTAACGAATGAGATTGGTTCATAATTTTGAATTTTAAATATACGTAGTTTTGTTTTAATATATACGACTATAAGCAAAGGTATTTTTAACAGAATTTTTTGAAAATGTCTTTTTGATTGTCAAACACTAATGCGTTTAGGTTTAAAGCAAAATTAATACTTAAGTGCTGTCAGTACAGAAATTTTATTTCGTGGTATATTTACATGCGGTAGTTCGATGTTTAAATACATTCAATGATTTTTTTTGTATTTATAATAGCAATGTGTAAGTTTGGCTCAAAAAAAGGTGATATGGAGATTCTGCCCTGTCAGAGTGAGATATTCCTAGGTATTTCTATATCTATCACGAAAATCGAATAAAATATGTGAAATTACTATTTTTCTCACGGGATGTAAAATAATCTAAAACTTCTTTAGTATAATTTTCCAAAATAATTGCAATTCGCTTTAAGTGCCAATTAGAAACTAACGACGTGCTTTTAAAATGTAGCCCCAGGGCAAAGTGCAATGGTTTGTTATCTGGAGTTACCGGGTCAGTTCGTTACCCAGTAAATGGATTAGTGTCGTCCGCCGTCTACCTCGTACATGTGACTTGACGTATATATATACGAGTATATATGTTTGTACGTACGTTTACATATTCAATATACTCGTGTTAAGGAATACGTAACAATATTAACTCTTGTTATTTTCCCCCGCAAATTAGTTTAGCCTGGTTGATGATTATTATTTTTGACCGACTTCTTTAAAAGGAGCATATCAATTGTATTTTTTTCTTTCCTTTATGACAGGTTTTGGTTAGGAACTTCAGTGGAGAGATTTGATGAAATCATTTTTGAAGTTTACACTTCATATATTCAAATAGTTCGTTTTAGCCAGCGCAGGGGCTGTCGCGCTTACAGCGCATAAGCGTAAGACTGTAAGCTTGTAGGTTCGATTCTCACTCGAGGAAATAATTTAATTATTTAATATTTTTATTTTCTTGCTCTGGAAACAAAGCCAACACACGGTGTTGAATTCCGCCAAAGAACTTCTTCCAGAATTTGGCGGAAAGTGAGGAACGGATCAAAATAATACGTTAATTATAATACGATTTTAACACTTTCATAAAATTGTAACTGAATAATTGTTTTCAGATAATTTTCGTAAATATTTACTAAGGAAAAACATTATGTTTTTCCTTAGTAAATATTTACGAAAATTATATAATATTATCATAATAAAGGAATAAATTTCCAAGTTAATTACACTGTAAGGATGCGTGTGTGATAATGAATAAGTCTCTATAGTATATAAGCGTATATTTCACTTCACAATGAATTCGCAGAATTACAATTATATAGAAGGAGAAAGTCAAGAGCACTGTGCACATAAGTTAAGATAGCGGAAGAATAAGCGTAGACAGAAATATAGCATATAGGTTAACACGTGGCAATAGCGTGGCGGAAAGGGTTAAGCGACACAGGCTTCGCGTCAGACGGTGAGGTTGTGACTGGTGGTCTGCTCCGGAGCGAATGTGTCGCTAGGCGCCAGCTGAGGTGAGGGGCGCGAGGGCGGCGGGCACGGCGACTTGCCGGGCGACGCTGCGCTCGCGCATCCGCGTATTATTATTTATATAATTTAATATTTTATGTGTTTTGTGTAGTGTATTTATATATGTATATATAAGTATATATTTAATTTAATTTATAATGTGGGTTGCCCACATCACTATACAGATAAATTGATTCGAAACGTTAAATAAATATTTTTATTCAAATAGACACAGTGTGTATTTTTAATTATTTCGTTCCATCTGAAATTTATAATATACTAAAACTATTTAATTTAATGAGTCAATCAGTAAAGTAAAAATACGTTTTATCATAAAAGGTGATCTTGGTGATGTAGGACAGTGTTTAATTAAAATAAGTTATTTTGTTATTATAAATAACTTAAATATGATCTACATATTGTGAACCAGAACGCCTTTGTACGCCTTTTTACAAAAATTGTGCGGACGAAAGAGTATGAAAGTTAGCAAAGTTAAAATTTATGTAGAACGCTAATATTTTGTAAAATACATGAAAGGTACACACTATAATACATTTGACAATGTATACACTTTTGTATTTATAAAGTGACATACACGTTGCCATGGCAACGCGTATTATTATACGCAACCGGCCTTCTAATAATAATAATAGGTCTTGTACAACACACAATAACATCATACATACTAGTTGCCTCAGGTTAAGTAAAGATTTTATGGACCAAGAGATAAAGGGGTTATTTTTCAGAATACCCGGGCAAATATATATAATAGGACTGTCTGGGGAAGAGCGCAGGAGTAACTTGCTTGCATCTACTCGCCAGGAAAATATAAAAAAAAAACTTTTTTTAACGTGAGTAAATCTTATTACGGATATCCGCCCGACTGGGGACTATTAAAATCATGGAATTATTTTTTTAGGTTAGATTAGTTAGGTTTAGTTAGGTTACTTTAATTATTTAACTTATTCTGTATACATGCATTGTAATTTTAACTATAATCATTATTATTATTATTATGTATATAATTGAAGATATATACATAATAATAATAATATAAGATAGCTTAGCATATTCTGTATATTATTACACATTTTATTTTAGCAGTTCATGAAATGTGCGACGAAATCATAAAATTTGACGATATGAACACGACATATCCATCATTAATACTTAAATACACTTTAACAACTTAAATTAAAATTATAAAACTTGTCTGCGTATTCACTTTTAAGGCATAATTAGCATTTGAAGTCTACATGCCATTCCGATCTCTAATTGTTCAAAGCGCGTTACACGCTTGTTTCCCTTACCGCGTCTAGTCAAATGCAGCTAGTAGGAATTATCATCAAATTACCCATAGGTATAACCAGTTAATCCGATATAGCTGGTTCTCTTATTTATAATGCCCGGGCATTATAAATAATACCCTATTCGAGCACCTGGTCCATAACATGAGTATAGTTCTCAATTATTTATTTGTGTGTTAATACAAAATAAACTATTGTTTTATTTACTTTAAGCTATTATAAATTGCTTACAATTATATTGTTAGAACGTGTAGCACTAATGCAACTAAAAGATAATATTGAATCCTCAATCCTCAAACTCTCTACAGCATTGAATCTTGCTATTCATATAAGTTATATTCATAGGCAAGGATGGCGCAAGTTAGTAACAAGTTAGTTTTTAACTCGTCAGTTTGCTCGAGAACTCGTCGCAGTTGTCTGTCGCCTACATAGATAGATTGTCAGGCTTCGTGACAGTTTGGACTGAAATAGAATTTTCCTATTAAGATTATTTCATATGTAAGTATAACTTTTTCCTAATTACTAATGGAAAATAATGTTAGCTATAATTATATTAATTATAGATTAAAATGTATAATAATATTAATAGTATAAATCTATAAAAATTAAAAGAAGATTATTTACCAAATTATATTGCTAAAGAGACGTCCAAAAATAAATAAATTAAAGATGTACTAATTATAATTTTCGATATCATTACATTATGTGCTTCAGTTAAGTAATTGGCTCCCTTCATCATGTTTTATTTCGTTACGCTCGTTATAAATTAATTTTCTTCTCTTTCAACGACCTTAAAGGAAATTAGTCCTTATTGTTAAAGTCCACTTCAAATTTAATTTACTTCTAAGCTGCAGAAGCGTTATAAATGTTGTTAAGTTTGTAGGTATATTTGTTTTACTTGACAGTATAGTTCGATACTTCGACTTTGCAAGAATAATGATAAGAAAAAAATGCAATATCTATAAATGCAATATCGAGGATTGTAATAAGCCTTGTGTATATAATACTACAGAGAAAATCATTCTCAGCTTATAGCCGTCCACTGCTGAACGTAGGACTCCTTCATCAAGCGCAACCATCCCGGTCTTGGGCTTCTCGCATCTATCTGGTGCCAGCGACCTTCTTTAATTCGTCTGTCCATCGTGCTGCAGAGAAAATAGCAAATTTATATTTCTTGTAGTCATATTCATATAAGACGCCGTCGCGGCGCTTGTTTTTTTTTTTTTTATGGAAATAGGACAAGGCAAACGAGCGTTCGGGTCACCTGATGATGATCACCGCCGCACACGACCCCGTGCAGCACCAGAGGAGCTACAGGTGCGTTGCCGGCCTTTGAGGTGGAGATAAACACGCTTTTTGAAGGTACCCATATCGTACCGACCTGGAAACACTGCCGCGGGTAGGCTATTCCACAGTTCGGTGGCGCGTGGAAGGAAATTCCTACGAAACCACACAGTAGTGGAGTGCCACGCATCCAGATGGTCTGGATGATATTTAAGTTTGTGACGTGCTGTGCGGTTAGAAAATTCGGCGGCAGGTAACAGGTCAAACAGTTCTTCAGAACACTCGCCATGATAAATGCGATAGACAAACACACTTGTGATGTGTGAGTGTAACGCGACGGTACCAAGTCAAAAGCGCGGCGTTGAGTTCCGCTTAACACGTAATGCCTCGAAAATTCGGCGGTAACGTCGCTAGCGGTGGTGAACGGAATAACTTAACACTCGATTCTCTCTGTCTACCCTGTACATGCGGGATAGAGCGTGAAGCGGAAAGAACATGATGTTAGTTTTAATATAAACAAATTCTTCCATAAGCTCTTGGTTGATATCACAGAACAATTCAGATTTAACCTAAATGGATTCTGTAAAATAATGCACATACATAATCTATGTCTTGAATTATTGATATGGGACGTCCTCTGTTAACACAGGTGACAACGGTTTACTCGAAATATGCCTTTGGCTTAACTTTCTGACATTTTCTTCGAGATGGAAACTGAGAGTAAAATAATAAAATATATTTAATTTAAAACATTGGTTCTATCATATTTTTGTTAAGATATAAATTCCTACGTTTATATGAATAGATGCGCTGAAAATGTTTCGCCTCTTGAAAATATTGTCATAGAAACGGATTTTAAAAAAATAACAAGTCTTGAAATTCATTTTTATTTAAAAGTTTTATTTTTCTTTTATCTCAAATGTGACCTTGTAATATATATTTATATACAAGATATATTGATTTTATGTCATTATAATAAATTGAGATAACTAACAAGAGGGACATGAGTATATTTTTTATTATACGAGTAAGTTAAAATCAATATCAGTTATTACTCTCTTTGGTCTACGAACGAGTATGTTTGTATAGATTTAAATATTTTGTGGTCTGATTGTAATAGTAAAGTGTAATAAAGGTAGTTAATTATAATTATTATATTTGATTTTAATTTTAAACAATTAATAATATGAAACAAATGATTAGTTGTTAAGACCCTCCGTTACCCACTTTCCGGCCAATTTTCGAGATATAAAATGTTGAGTGGCGGAACCAAGCGCCGTGCCTTGTCTTGTTACTGGAGGGGACAAATGAAAAAAAAAAATCTCCTTCGAATCGAAAAAGAATCTACAAACGTCACAATCAGATGCTGTTTGCTGTTCTGCAGCAACAACAGTCTCTATTAAATATCTCCATTATTTTTTGCCTTTGTACTACTTTCATAAAATGATTTACAAAAATATATTGCTTTGTGTTAGAATACCCTTTGTAGGTAGATTTATTACTATGACATTTACTTTATATAAATGTTATTTATATAAATATAAATGCTATTATTTAAATGTTATAGCGATTAATCTTAAAATAATATACTAAATATGGACAAATATATTCATTTAGCCTTTTTCTGTCAAAAAAATATAAAGAAGGTTTTACTTAGAATTTAAATCAAATGTTTCAATACTTTTTATTGATACAAACAAGAATCTTAATAATTTTATAAAAGTTTGTATCAGTATAATATTTTTTTTTCGATTCACAATAACAATCAAATATTCCACATGCCTGGGGTGTGTTTCATATTTCACAAAATAAAGTTCAGATTTTTCCCCCTGGCAGAAAAAGTTTAATACGGCGAAAACATTTCCATACTAAAACAGGATCATTATGAACATAATAATAGCATTTTGAAATTCAAAGTGTTCTTTCATTCTTGTAATCAAGAAGTTGGTTTGCGTTTCATACAGTCTAGGTAATATTTCTTTGGGGAAGGATGTTTATTTACCGTCATTGTTTCTCAAAGTTTCCTCGCTCTAAGAGACCGTTAATTTACTTTTACTTTATATAAAGGAGAAATACAAAGTGATCATTTGCAGTGCATCTGCATTTGTTTAAAACTTTTCAATAGGAGCTTTTTGAAAGCGTTCTATTTACATTTTTTATGTCATTTGTAAGTTCTTGCAAAGCTTATTATAGTCTTGCGTCCACCGTTATAAAGATATGTAACAACCAGCGATAAAAAATTTAGTAGAGACAGTGAAAAAAATTTTTCTGTTTAAATTTTCCAGTATCTAATTAACTTTGAAATTTGAAAACAGAAAAGCGTGATTAAAATCAGGCGCTGGCGTAAATATTTACCTATATACAACTTGAAAGAATTTATAAGGTATTATAAGAAAACTTCACATCTTCAAAATCACTAATTCAATTTAATTTAATTATAAATTGTACTCTATGTTATTTTCTGTGTAATTGTACTTTTCATTTGAGCTCTTTCCTCCCTTTTCTCTTTTTCTTTATTCTTATAGCAGTTTCTAAAGTTATTTAGAGGATGACAGGTTTTGAAATTAAATTCTGCCTGATAATTTAATTAGTTTTACCTACGGCATTACCCATGGAATTAAGTTTGTTATTAACAAAAGTAAGTGTGTAGAAACCTAAACACTCAAATTAAACTTGAAATGTATAATAAAATTATATTCTCACGTGTTTATTGCCTAGATTTTGCTTTAAGAATGAGATATTTTATTTATTGTTTTAATAAAATTACATATTTTAGGTATTTATAATTAGTAGTTTTTCGTATAACTAGCATGATGTGCCTTAAACAATTTAATTAAATGAACCTGAAACATTTTTATGCCAATATCAATTTATTGATGGCAAAGTCGAATAATATTTTTTGTATACTTGTAGAATACAATTTTTAATACCTTTAAATTAAATCACGACATAATTTTTATCTAATATCCTTGTAAATAAATTAAAATATATACCTTTTACCTATTAAAGCATAAAATTGCATTTCCTTTATTGTTTACACGAGATCACCAGTAATATCAAAGCGCCGAGGAAAATGAGTGAGGATGCTCTTTATGGAAGTTGACTATTATTAGTTCTTACTGAGTACTTCTTTGTTGTTGTGTATATTACTCATACAGAGAGCAAACACGTGCCAGGAGTGAGGACGAGGAGCGTCCCTATTTTGATAGGACAAAAGCGGAAACTGGACCGGGATGTTATCTCGGACCTCCTCCCTCGTGTATTTGTGTTATTACTCCCGCCATTACGAAAAACTTTACGACTGTCTCCACCGCCGCCGCCGCCGCCGCCGCGCTGTTTGCGGTTAATGTCGAGATTTATTTCTGTATTTTCGGGTGCGTTTGATGTTACAATACGATGGAGTTTGATTATTTTAGCTTCACAATTGTGGGGAACTTTTCATATTAAAAAAATAAGAAAGGTCTGTTTTTATTGATAACAGTACTTCGGTTTGTACGAGGGTATCCAATCCCGCAGTTCCGAGATCTCAGTCCGGCGTGCTGCGGGCTTACAGGTGCGGGATTCGCGGTATTTGCGGGAGTGAAAAAATCACGCAGACGCCTTTTCATGAACATCATCGCTGGGGAAATTAAAAGTTTTGTAATCAGAATGAACTTCAGTCCTTTAAATTCGATATATTCGGTATGATTCGTATCGTACCTACAGGGTAAAAAATGTGGAGCTCATATTTATATATTAGTTTTATAATAGTATAGATAACATATATCAGTCGCTTAAATGTCGCTTTACGGAGAATTAAAGTTGATATTAAACTATTCCATTCTATTCGTTATACAGGTGGATATCGGAAAACTAAAAGATAGGATGTTAAATAGAGATAAAAGAAATGAGTTATTAATAAATTAGTAGAAGACGTAAATGGAGTAAGAATAAGAAATAATTCTGTTTCTCTTGGTTTACAACTTGTTAGGACAATTATCTTCTGTTAACTAGATCATTGTATATCTAAGATTTACATATGTAAACGGCTGAATGCGAAGAGCTCAAGATCGAGCTCAGCGGCGTGCCATTGGAGAGGCCTATATCCAGCAGTGGACGAGGACAGGCTGATGATGACGATGATGATGATGTTGACATATGTAAAATTCATTAATTAGTAAATTGAACCTGATACTAATGTATTAGTTAAAGAACACTCATATAAGCATATGCAATTGAATTTTCTTTTTTAAAGTTAAGCTATCTATACACTAGTAAAATGACATGTGGGGAATAATAAAAAATCGCTGTATATATATAAATTTCAGTGTATTCCAATTTTTGTAGAGCGGCCACATGTTGCCAACAAATACGATTGTATTTTCTGGCAATGGTGACGTGCAGCGAGCTGGGCTGGGGCTGCCTCAATTGAGCTATTTCTTTCAACATTTATAATTTTTGTTACAAAGCAAAATATTTATGTGTGATGTATTATTGTAGTAACCAAATTTAGATATTTTTATTGGACATGTGGAAGAGGCACATCATGAAATATCAAGTATGTAGTCGATTTATTATAAATGTGAAAGTTTTTAAGGATGGGTATTTGTTCCAAGTTCACGCAAAAACTACTGACCAGATTTAGATGAAACTTTGCAGTAATATAGCTAATACATCAGAACCAATTATATCTTTAAAAATATGCAAATGAAGAAAATCATTTAATATTACATACACATATTGAACAAATACTTTTTTGGAGAATTTGAATATTTTTGTTTAATGTGGAGATGTTATTAATTATTGTTGAAGAGGAAATTAAAATATTATGTATTATAAAATGAAATATTGTTTACTGTTTTGGATTTTTATTAAAATGTAAACATACAATATCAATTTTGATCTTTGCTCGGTTGCATGTACATGCACCGATAACACTTTTATCACATTCACGCTAATTTGCTAGGTTTGCCTGTCAACCGACATAACCATGTATGCAAGGTTAAAACCATCATGCTAAACCTAAAGTGTATGGACTCCATAGGTTAACTACGAAAGCAATTTTCGGCGACCTTTTCAAGGAAATTTCTTAACCAAAAATAGAGAAAAAGTAGTCATCTCAAGACTCAAATTTCGAATTACTTTCGAATTTATAATATAACTATGGAAGTACCAAATATTCCATCCATCCAATGTATCATCACACGCTACGATTTATGTAAATGAGATTTATAATTTGGCTATAACAATAAGTGTGTATACAGGTGAAGCCGCTGTTGGGTCGTTGATTTTTTTATATTGATTATATTATGGCGCTGTCTTACTCTAAGCGGAATGACTGTGGATTTGATGCCCATTCAGGGCAATTAATTATTTATATTTCTCCGCTCTGGCCAGATAAAAACAAAGTCTTGAGTTCTGATGGAAAGTCTGGACACTAGATCTCTCCCTAACTTGCTATATGCTGTATAAAGTGTGAAGTTGAAATATTAATAATTATAAATTCTATTTAGGGAACCACTATTACCACTATTAAAATTATCTTTCCAGTCTTCAAATTTTAAAAAGGTACTCTTCTTAAATACACGTAGTAATGTGATTTAAAGCTATACATCTCAAAGTAGTAAAGGCGAGGTCAGCCTTCTTCACGTATAAAGTGAAGTTGGTAGACAGTTCCCTTAAGGCAGACAAGCCAGTACAAGAACGCGTATTATAGTTCTTTAACTGTGGAAAAGATTTAAAAAGTACAGACGAAAATCTTTATGGAACCACAAAGGATGACTTTCCATTCAACTTTTCTATCAGTCTTGTGAAAACCTCGTGTGTTTCGGTTGAAACTTTACTTTTTCTTTGTTAAAATTCTTTAATAGTGTAATATTTCATGCACAAAAAGTTTCTTGTTACAGCTTTTTTTTTACCCTTTCCGAGGAAAATTCAGAATGTAAAAATACTTTAGAAGTATGAACTTTTTTATTATTTAGTTGTTTTCCTTTATTTTTATTACGAGGTTAAAATATCATGTTATTATAATTAAATAGTATTAAGATTCATGTGTTTAGAATTGTCGTAATCACATTGACTTTATTTCAACGTCAAATAATGTTATTCAAAATAGCAAGATTCATTTTTGGAACGTCAAAATTATTTGACGGCAGCAACTTAACCCCGGTGGTCACTATAAATAAATAAATAAAATATTATAATAGAAAGTAATATTTGGTACTTCCATATTTATATTATAAATTCGAAAGTAATTCTGTTTGTCTATCTGTGACGTGATCCCGGTCAAACCATTAAGCCGATTGTGATAAAATTTCACATAGAGAAATTTGAGAGTTTTGAGATGAAAATAGGCTACTTTTCCTTTCTTTTTTTATTTGGTTTTTCCAGAAATTTCCTTTCTGACTCAACCTTATGGACTCCATGCACGTTAGGTTTTGCATGATGGTTTTAACCTTGCATACATGGTTATGTCGGTTGACAGGCAAACCTAGCAAACTACCGTGTATGTGCTAAAACTGTTATCGGTGCATGTACATGCAACCGAGCAAATAACAAAATTGCTATTATATGTTTCCATTTTAATAAAAATCTAAAACAGTAAACAATATTTTAGTTTATAATAATATTTTTATTTCCTCTTTAATTTACTAACATTAAATCAAGCAAAAGTGCCCAAATTCAGCAAAAAAGTATTTATTCAATATATGTATGTAATTTAAAATGATTTTCTTCATTTGCATATTTTTAAAGATATAATTGGTTAACTGAATGGCTAGAGCAGTTTGATTTGTGTCTTCATGTCAAGGCTGGCTTTGTTTCAAATATCGGCAAACGAAGCACGTTTTTAGTTCTACGTGTACCGAATGGAAATGTAACGTTTTCAATATTTTTTTCTTATAAAGCGAATGAAATATAGCGTTACTATTAATTCTGTTGACCTGAATCTTCCATTCTGTAGTGGATTCTGTTTTTTTCAGTATATATGACATTAATTTTCTTGTAACATATGTATGTATATAATCTAACCAGCTTCAAGCACCATCAAGCATCGTCTGACTTAAGCAGGTTTATGATTTTTAATTCTTTAAAGTCATTAAAATTATAAATTTTGATAAGTTTAAAAGTTATTTATTTAATATTTTTAATTTAAGTCATAGTTTAATGATGATATTATTATTATTTTTTTCAGCTTTACGTTGTATCCCACAAATATTTATTCACCGATAAATTTTATGCAAAAACTAACCATTACATTCAATTACTCAAACATTTACATAATACAAATAGTTATTTTAACATAAGAGATGTTTTACAATAAAATTACACATGATTAATTAAAAAGAAACACCAAACGTGAATCTGGAATTCTAATTAACCCTTCAACATGAATTTACACTTCTTACACAACATTTTATTTGGGTCCTATTAACTAATTTAGGTAATTTATTGCTTGTTGAAACTTTGAATTAAAATTACTTTCATTTAACTAACTTTCAAATACAAAAGTGTCACGCCGTGTAAACTTTTAAGTGCCACTTTTACATCAGTTGTGATTTCGTAACAAAACATTGGTTTCCATAATGATAATAATCCAATTCCATAATGTTTCAATTTTTTTATACTAGATAGCGACATTATAATTGCTTTGCTCAAATTGTTCAGCTTCACGCCGTATCCCGCACACAGCAGGGTAGGCAGAGGGAACCTATTGTTAAGACACTCCGTTCCCCACATTCTGCCCAATTCTGGAGTTATTGTGTTGAGTGGCAGAACTCAACGCCGCGCTTTGCCTCGACACCAGATCGAAGAAATGGAAATATAAACGTAAATAAATATTTCACTTCCTCGAGTGGGAATCGAACCCACAAACTTCGCGTTGCAGTCACACCCTTGTGCCGCTGCGCCACGAAAGCCTCAAATTATTATTATTGACAGCCATAACCAACAGATGGTCGATAGCTGTGTAATACAATAATTTTGTCATTATTGACAGCTGTCTGTATGTATCGTTAGAATACGAACCCATAACTTCGTAGTTCGCTGTTCAACTTCAGCGATGAGAAAGTTGTTAGTATAGAAATAAATAGTAAGCATTCGGTCAACATTTGGGGGCTTGTACGACTTTGGCTTTAGCAGTATAAATCACTTCGTTTATTTTTCGCTGGCAAAAAATGTGCTAAAACTACATTTACCGTTGCATATATTAATATTTTTTAATTAACAATGTTTAAATTTATTTTCACGTGGTTTTGGTTAAAACGGTAATTTATGCGAGTTTAAACAAATTGAATCCGACTCCCTAATGGTCTAACCCAGCTCTCATTTACATTTTTCCCCACAGATAAGAGGCAACGCCTAATACTAATATAGCTTGTCTACCAAATTGTTTTTAATTTTTTAAAGTATATTTTATCATTAAAATTTTAGTCAAAAACTTAATTCAAAAGTGATTTCGGTTTGACTTTTCTTGTATTAAGTTGTATTTATTTATTTCAATGGTTACGTTTTATCTTTCTATCATAATAAACTCTGTTCAGCAATTTGTGTTGAATGTTTCTTATTTATACCGACTGACTGTAAAAGCGACGGTTGCAGGTTCGATTCTCAATCGTGGAAATTCATTATTTATTATTTTCATATCATCGCTATAATTATTTTTTTTTGTTAATTAATTACCAGAGCAAGGCTTTCATTCGGATTCACGCTGTGTCCAGCCTATAGCAGCAGGGTGGGCAGAGAAAATCGAATGTTAAGACATTCCGTTCCCCACTCTCTGCCGAATGAGGCATTGCTTACGTGGTACGCCACTTACTGGTTGACTTACGAGTCAACCCCGAACTTTGCTTTGTTAACAGAGCAAGGAAATGAAAATATGAATAAATAATACTTTATTCCCGTGAGTTGGAAGTGAGTCCACAACCATCGTGTATACAGTCACACGCTTTTACCCTGTTATTAATTCATTATTTTAATAACTTTCATCATTTCATGAAATGAATGTTCAAAGCTTTGAAAAATAGATTTCTTTTTTCCGTTTTAGAATAGTTCATTGCACATTCATTAAATTTTAAATTAAAGACTGATAATTTGAGGTCCAATGTTAAAAATAATTTCTTAATATGATACGTGAACTAAAAGTTTAACCACCGCATTCCCTACGGTCTCATCATTTACGAGAGGTCCCCGGCGCATAATTTATAGATGAAGAGCGAATTACGTATAATTTTACTTAAAGTTTAAATCAGGGATAAATTTAAAATTTTAATTCAATTCGAACAAATTACTACACACAACAGAAAATATTTCTGCAAAGTTATTTGAGATTCTAGTTTTTGATCATTACAAATTTTAAATATTTTATTAAAAACTAGCGACCCGCTAGCAGCTTCGCCCGTTTGAACTACAAAATTACTAATTTACTAATATGCATTAATTTCTTTTTCTAATTATGTTTTATTTTAAAAACATCTATATAGAAAAGTAAACTTTCATCCAAATCAATAAATATCAATATATATATATATAGCAAATTTGTCAAACAACATTCTTTTAATCAGCTTCACGCTGTATCCCGCCCACACCGGGGTAGGCAGAGGGAGCCTAGTGTTAAGACACTCCGTTCCCCACTTTCGGCCAAATTCTGGAGGCATTGCGTGTTGAGTGGCAGAGCTCAACGCCGCGTGTTCCCGCTACATCGAAATATTCAGTTTTTGTTGAAACGACAACACAGTCATTGTCATCAATTGGGTTACCTATAATAAAAAGAAAATATATATCATTAGATTCATAACATTTTGAATTTGCTGATAATAATATAAAATACACGAAGAAATTTCAATTCCTTCAATAGAATTTGTAGTGAATTCCTTGTTACGCCTCATAGCATAGCATTCAACATTTGTTTTGTCTTTTTGTATAAAAGACAGATCCATTGTAAGCTTCTTCCAGACATAATAGAATGAATCTTTCTTTTCTTTTCATTCGCAATATATATACAAGATGACATCTGTTTTTGTGTGTGTTAAAATAAAAGTAAATAAAATAAATGCGTAAGTTAAAGTTGCTTTAGCTGTAAGGCTTTAGAACTTGAGAACAGTACATCTTACAATCTTTAATATGAAGTAGTAGAGTTTCAACTATTTCCTTAGTGGCATTTACATTTTGTATTTATATTGTACAAGTCTTTATTTCCTTTTATATAAATTTTACCAATATAGTAAATGGCTCAGTGGGTCAGAATCAGACTGTAAACACACTATATGTGGGTTTGACGGTTCCCTATACGGAGCAATTAATAATTTCGGTCTGGCAGTACAAAGTGCGGCGTTTAGTTACACCTCTCAACTCGCAGTGTTCCTAATTCTAAGTGGAGAACAGAGTATTTATATGTAAATCTTTTTTAATTCTAGGACTATCGTGGCGCAGGGGCACAAGTGTATACATGACAGGTTGTGGGTTCGATTCTCACGCGACGAATTGAAATATTTATTATTTTAATTTCTTCGCTTTGGTGTCAAGGCAAAGCGCAGCGTTTAGTTACGACACTCAACACTCAAAGCCTCCAGAATTCGGCGCAAAATGGGAAACGGAGTGTCTTAACACTAGGTTCCCTCCTGCTGTGTGCAGATTACACCGTGAGCTATAAAAAATATACTTTTGCCTACTCTGAAAAAAATCTTTTTGCTATATTAGAGATCTAGTTGCAAAGCTAAAACAAGATACCCTAATGAATACACGTTACCCTCATATACCTACTACGTATATACTCGTACGTATTATAATTATCGTCATTATTTTATAAAATCTTACCCCAGATATTCGTAGGCCGCAATACGCCAGCAATCAAATACAGATGTAAAACACTGTGACATCAGCATTCGAATACTCTGCCCCCATTTCCTTGACGACCGTCGCCATTTCATCACGAAGCAATTACGTGATGTTGAAAATGAGCAATATATAGGTATGGTTAACTACTAAATGGTGACAACGTTAATGTTGTCCGTCTGTCTGTCTCTGTGAAAAGGGTTTATATTATAACCTATTTGTTAAAATGCTTTTTGATAGATTGTAGCTAGCATTCGTTCAAACGGCTCTACCTTTTTAATATGTCCAAATAAGTTTGTACGCTTGCCATATGTGTACACATACAAGTTGCGTAAATGCGACATCTACGAATAACTGCAATTAGCTGATTACGAAGAAAGAAACTTAATGGTTCTCGTTCTTAATACCATCAGTCGGAGGGTCTAAGCAAGAAATATTTATTCGTAATTTCACTTAATTTATATACTATTTTATATAAATTTAATAATGTTGACTTTATACTTTCGATATTTACTATATACTCGTAGGTACTGTACCTATTAAATAAATAAATACAAGAAACCCTTATAGTTCTTCTATATGTCTGTCCATCTGTCGAGACCATTAATCTCAATATCGCGTGGACATTTCAGGTTGTATTTAATAATAAATATCCAGATCTATAGTTCCTTTGGAGCATAGAAAAACAATCTTCTTCTACGTCAACACAATCGAAACAAATATGCGTTTATGCATAATTTTTGCTGCACTTGTATGAAATTTCCTGAGGAAGCAAATCCTAGGGTCCTTACGGTGTACCTACAGTTATGAAATTTGGTAAGTTTTCACTTATAGTCTTCTTCTTCCTGGCATTAATCCCGGCTATTGCCAGGGTCTGCCTTCCTACTCAACGTACACCACTTTGCATGGTCTTTTGCGAGTTTTCACTTATTAAAGGAATATTCAAATAATTAAAATTTATATTTGTTACTAAAAAAAAATTACAAATTTATGTTTATAGTTAATTCTATACTTTAAACTAAATGAGTGCATACTTTTATAATTGTACTTCAAATTGACCTACAATTCTCAAATTGGTACGGAACCCTCAGTAGGTGAGTCCGCAACTCGCACTTTGCCAATTGTTATTTTTGATAAAAATATAGCTTCTACTGTAATTGCAGCATTTCCGTGTATAATAACAAAATCAATATTTGCGCAACTCACTCTCCACTTGCAATGTCTCCCAATCGAACCCAAAACCTGTCGCGTGATAGAGTCATTCCACGAATGGCCTCGACTATGTACATAATATACGAGTTTTTATAAAACCTCTTCTATTTACTCTTCTATAGACCAGATCTTGAGTTTTGTTTGATCCAGAGTTGCTTCACCCGCTTGTCTTACAATAATATATATTACTTATGCTATATGCCTACTTTTTGTAGCTCTGTCTGTTTGTGAAAGACCGCATTAAAATTTGCTGCGTATCTTGAAAGTTGTAGCATACTTTCGTGGCAAGCAGCTTTATTTTATACTTTGTGAAGATTTCCTTTAATAATTTTATAAGACTCGAAAAGAAAAGGATCTGTAGGAAGTATACAAACTTAATTGCATTTACTTAAGAAACAACTGATTGTAGAAAATATGAAATTAGTGTATTTTGTATGACGAAGATTATAATTTTAACCATCTCCTGAGGCCAGTCGTGACGCAGGGCCATAAAGTATGACTGTAAACCGGACTAGTTGTGGGTTCGATTCCCATTCGATGTAATTAAATATTTATTTAAAATTATAGTTTGATTTATTAATTCTACCACCAAATTTCGGTGGAAAGTGGGGAACGGAGTGTCTTAACACTAGGTTCTTTCTGCTGATTTTTTTTCCTCAGTGTAGAATTCCACGTAATATTATGATAGAATGATAATACGCGCAAAATTGAACTCCACAATCTCATCCGTTAATGCTTTACGTCCGTTAAAATGGATCAATGAATACGAATAGTTGCCAAAGCGATACGACCACGTCCACAGTAATGATGTTTGGTTCAAACAGTATTATCGTTTCAAAAACATCAGAAGTGATTGAACGAAGTATTTTTTAATATGTTTTGAGAATAAACACAATTTTGTTGGTACGTTATAGCTTACAAAATACAAATTTTGTAAGGATTTATTTGATATTGGAATGAAATTTTATTACAATCTGGAAATAGGTGCGGAACCATCGGTGGGTGAGTCCAACTCGTACTTGACCCATTTTTTTGACGATGACCCTTTTTTTATTTAATAAATTTTGTCATTATTGACAGCTGTCTGTAATAACTTGTATCGTTAGAATACGAACCCATAACTTCGTAGTTCGCTGTTCAACTTCAGCGATGAGAAAGTTGTTAGTATAGAAATAAATAGTAAGCATTCGGTCAACATTTGGGGGCTTGTACGACTTTGGCTTTAGCAGTATAAATCACTTCGTTTATTTTTCGCTGGCAAAAAATGTGCTAAAACTACATTTACCGTTGCATATATTAATATTTTTTAATTAACAATGTTTAAATTTATTTTCACGTGGTTTTGGTTAAAACGGTAATTTATGCGAGTTTAAACAAATTGAATCCGACTCCCTAATGGTCTAACCCAGCTCTCATTTACATTTTTCTCCACAGATAAGAGGCAACGCCTAATACTAATATAGCTTGTCTACCAAATTGTTTTTAATTTTTCAAAGTATATTTTATCATAAAAATTTTAGTCAAAAACTTAATTCAAAAGTGATTTCGGTTTTTGACATTTCAATGGTAACGTTTTATCTTTCTATCATAATAAACTCTCTTCAGCAATTTGTGTTGAATGTTTCTCATTAACATCGTTTGACTGTAAAAGCGACGGTTGCAGGTTCGATTCACACTCGTGAAAATTAATTATTTATTATTTTCATATCATCGCTATAATTAAAATTTATTGTTAATAAATTACCAGAGCTAGGCTTTCATTCGGATTCACACCGTGTCCAGCCTATAGCTGCAGGGTAGGCAGAGGAAACCTAATGTTCGCACACTCCGTTCCCCTTACGTGGTGTAAGTCAACGCCGCGCTTTTCCTTGTTACCAGAGCAAGGAAATGAAAATATGAATAAATAATACTTTATTCCCGTGTGTTGGAAGTGAGTCCACAACCATCGTGTTTACAGTCACACGCTTTTACCCTATTATTAATTCATTATTTTAATAACTATCATCATTTCATGAAATTAATGTCAAATTATTTTATTTTTATTTTTTGTTTTATAATCGATTGCTGATTCATTACATTTTAAATTAAAGACAAAGAATTTGAGGTCTAAATTTAAAAATAATTTCTTAATATGATACGTGAACTAAAAGTTTAACCACTGTATTCCCTACGGTCTCATCATTTACGAGAGGTCCCCGGCGCATAATTTATAGATGAAGAGCGAATTACGTATAATTTTACTTAAAGTTTAAATCAGGGATAAATTTAAAATTTTAATTCAATTCGAACAAATTACTACACACAACACAAGTTATTTGAGATTCTAGTTTTTGATCATTACAAATTTTAAATATTTTATTAAAAACTAGCGACCCGCTAGCAGCTTCGCCCGTTTGAACTACAAAATTACTAATTTACTAATATGCATTAATTTCTTTTTCTAATTATGTTTTATTTTAAAAACATCTATATAGAAAAGTAAACTTTCATCCAAATCAATAAATATCAATATATATATATATAGCAAATTTGTCAAACAACATTCTTTTAATCAGCTTCACGCTGTATCCCGCCCACACCGGGGTAGGCAGAGGGAGCCTAGTGTTAAGACACTCCGTTCCCCACTTTCGGCCAAATTCTGGAGGCATTGCGTGTTGAGTGGCAGAGCTCAACGCCGCGTGTTCCCGCTACATCGAAATATTCAGTTTTTGTTGAAACGACAACACAGTCATTGTCATCAATTGGGTTACCTATAATAAAAAGAAAATATATATCATTAGATTCATAACATTTTGAATTTGCTGATAATAATATAAAATACACGAAGAAATTTCAATTCCTTCAATAGAATTTGTAGTGAATTCCTTGTTACGCCTCATAGCATAGCATTCAACATTTGTTTTGTCTTTTTGTATAAAAGACAGATCCATTGTAAGCTTCTTCCAGACATAATAGAATGAATCTTTCTTTTCTTTTCATTCGCAATATATATACAAGATGACATCTGTTTTTGTGTGTGTTAAAATAAAAGTAAATAAAATAAATGCGTAAGTTAAAGTTGCTTTAGCTGTAAGGCTTTAGAACTTGAGAACAGTACATCTTACAATCTTTAATATGAAGTAGTAGAGTTTCAACTATTTCCTTAGTGGCATTTACATTTTGTATTTATATTGTACAAGTCTTTATTTCCTTTTATATAAATTTTACCAATATAGTAAATGGCTCAGTGGGTCAGAATCAGACTGTAAACACACTATATGTGGGTTTGACGGTTCCCTATACGGAGCAATTAATAATTTCGGTCTGGCAGTACAAAGTGCGGCGTTTAGTTACACCTCTCAACTCGCAGTGTTCCTAATTCTAAGTGGAGAACAGAGTATTTATATGTAAATCTTTTTTAATTCTAGGCCTATCGTGGCGCAGGGGCACAAGTGTATACATGACAGGTTGTGGGTTCGATTCTCACGCGACGAATTGAAATATTTATTATTTTAATTTCTTCGCTTTGGTGTCAAGGCAAAGCGCAGCGTTTAGTTACGACACTCAACACTCAAAGCCTCCAGAATTCGGCGCAAAATGGGAAACGGAGTGTCTTAACACTAGGTTCCCTCCTGCTGTGTGCAGATTACACCGTGAGCTATAAAAAATATACTTTTGCCTACTCTGAAAAAAATCTTTTTGCTATATTAGAGATCTAGTTGCAAAGCTAAAACAAGATACCCTAATGAATACACGTTACCCTCATATACCTACTACGTATATACTCGTACGTATTATAATTATCGTCATTATTTTATAAAATCTTACCCCAGATATTCGTAGGCCGCAATACGCCAGCAATCAAATACAGATGTAAAACACTGTGACATCAGCATTCGAATACTCTGCCCCCATTTCCTTGACGACCGTCGCCATTTCATCACGAAGCAATTACGTGATGTTGAAAATGAGCAATATATAGGTATGGTTAACTACTAAATGGTGACAACGTTAATGTTGTCCGTCTGTCTGTCTCTGTGAAAAGGGTTTATATTATAACCTATTTGTTAAAATGCTTTTTGATAGATTGTAGCTAGCATTCGTTCAAACGGCTCTACCTTTTTAATATGTCCAAATAAGTTTGTACGCTTGCCATATGTGTACACATACAAGTTGCGTAAATGCGACATCTACGAATAACTGCAATTAGCTGATTACGAAGAAAGAAACTTAATGGTTCTCGTTCTTAATACCATCAGTCGGAGGGTCTAAGCAAGAAATATTTATTCGTAATTTCACTTAATTTATATACTATTTTATATAAATTTAATAATGTTGACTTTATACTTTCGATATTTACTATATACTCGTAGGTACTGTACCTATTAAATAAATAAATACAAGAAACCCTTATAGTTCTTCTATATGTCTGTCCATCTGTCGAGACCATTAATCTCAATATCGCGTGGACATTTCAGGTTGTATTTAATAATAAATATCCAGATCTATAGTTCCTTTGGAGCATAGAAAAACAATCTTCTTCTACGTCAACACAATCGAAACAAATATGCGTTTATGCATAATTTTTGCTGCACTTGTATGAAATTTCCTGAGGAAGCAAATCCTAGGGTCCTTACGGTGTACCTACAGTTATGAAATTTGGTAAGTTTTCACTTATAGTCTTCTTCTTCCTGGCATTAATCCCGGCTATTGCCAGGGTCTGCCTTCCTACTCAACGTACACCACTTTGCATGGTCTTTTGCGAGTTTTCACTTATTAAAGGAATATTCAAATAATTAAAATTTATATTTGTTACTAAAAAAAAATTACAAATTTATGTTTATAGTTAATTCTATACTTTAAACTAAATGAGTGCATACTTTTATAATTGTACTTCAAATTGACCTACAATTCTCAAATTGGTACGGAACCCTCAGTAGGTGAGTCCGCAACTCGCACTTTGCCAATTGTTATTTTTGATAAAAATATAGCTTCTACTGTAATTGCAGCATTTCCGTGTATAATAACAAAATCAATATTTGCGCAACTCACTCTCCACTTGCAATGTCTCCCAATCGAACCCAAAACCTGTCGCGTGATAGAGTCATTCCACGAATGGCCTCGACTATGTACATAATATACGAGTTTTTATAAAACCTCTTCTATTTACTCTTCTATAGACCAGATCTTGAGTTTTGTTTGATCCAGAGTTGCTTCACCCGCTTGTCTTACAATAATATATATTACTTATGCTATATGCCTACTTTTTGTAGCTCTGTCTGTTTGTGAAAGACCGCATTAAAATTTGCTGCGTATCTTGAAAGTTGTAGCATACTTTCGTGGCAAGCAGCTTTATTTTATACTTTGTGAAGATTTCCTTTAATAATTTTATAAGACTCGAAAAGAAAAGGATCTGTAGGAAGTATACAAACTTAATTGCATTTACTTAAGAAACAACTGATTGTAGAAAATATGAAATTAGTGTATTTTGTATGACGAAGATTATAATTTTAACCATCTCCTGAGGCCAGTCGTGACGCAGGGCCATAAAGTATGACTGTAAACCGGACTAGTTGTGGGTTCGATTCCCATTCGATGTAATTAAATATTTATTTAAAATTATAGTTTGATTTATTAATTCTACCACCAAATTTCGGTGGAAAGTGGGGAACGGAGTGTCTTAACACTAGGTTCTTTCTGCTGATTTTTTTTCCTCAGTGTAGAATTCCACGTAATATTATGATAGAATGATAATACGCGCAAAATTGAACTCCACAATCTCATCCGTTAATGCTTTACGTCCGTTAAAATGGATCAATGAATACGAATAGTTGCCAAAGCGATACGACCACGTCCACAGTAATGATGTTTGGTTCAAACAGTATTATCGTTTCAAAAACATCAGAAGTGATTGAACGAAGTATTTTTTAATATGTTTTGAGAATAAACACAATTTTGTTGGTACGTTATAGCTTACAAAATACAAATTTTGTAAGGATTTATTTGATATTGGAATGAAATTTTATTACAATCTGGAAATAGGTGCGGAACCATCGGTGGGTGAGTCCAACTCGTACTTGACCCATTTTTTTGACGATGACCCTTTTTTATTATTGCATTGTCATCGGTCCTTGAGAGGCATGCAAAATTGAAAATTAATCCGACCCTTCAAATTCTTTCACGTTCAATAGCTCCGTTACGTACATACATACGACCGAAGCTAATAAGAGTGTTAAAAATATTTGGATTACTTGAATTAAAACAATTATTATTGTTATTGAACTAATATATAATAAGTTTTTATACAAATATATAAAGGCACGTTTTTCGGTAATAAAAACATCGTTTTTTGCCGTCACATAAAAAGACCTCTGACGCAATTGAAATGCTTCCATACTTAAAGCTCACATTCATAAAGTAAACACATAAAAACTATCTTGGGTTACCAACATTAAACTTCTATAGAAGGCTATAAGGCATAAATGACGAAAGGTATCTTACCTTTCGTTTTATGTTTATAAAAAGGAGATTTAGGTATAGCGCGCACTAGTGATTTTTGTCACCGTGACTGTTGCGTCACTGTCACCGTGTACATTACACTTAATGAAGGTGCGCGCATTTGGATACGTGACAATTGGGTGACTTTTTGTCCGCGGAGGACGGCAACACGCCGGTGACGCAACTGTCACCGCGTCCATAGATTTGTATGCCCGTGCGCGCATTAGCAACTAAATGTCACCTCCCCCTTGCAGTTTCCAGACTAGTCGTCTTCCGCATAAACATGAAACAGCAGCGTGTTGCATTGCAGCACCGAATTTTTATTTCAAGAATGGCGTCAAGTTCATCACCAAGGCAAAACGTGTGTTTTCATGAAGATGAAATAGACAATGACAATACAGATTGACGAAATTGAGTTGAGGCCATTGCTCTAAGACAAATGAAAAGTTGAAAGCCAATATTTTCTACGTTTGCTTTTTTTTCTATTTCTTAATATAAGTGCACAGACAACCATCTCTTCGAGATCCATTTTATCAAATGTAAAAAATTTCGTCACTGTCATCGCAAGTGCGCGCAGTGGCGAAAAGTATGGTGACATGTCAGTGACAAAAAAATTATTGTCACCGTGACAAAAGTTACCAGTGCGCGCTAAGCCTTATATATATATTTTTCTTTTCTTATATGAAAGTTCGTAGATTATCATTTAAGCTTTGGTAATTGTTAAGAATTAAAAAATGTGTAACAGTAAGAAAAAAATGTTTAAGATGAGGCCAGAAGTGGGGCAGAAGCAAAAGCAAAAGGTTGTCGGTTTGATTCCTGATACACTTCTATCTATACTAATATAATAAAGCGGAAGAGTTTGTTTGTTTGTTTGTTTGTTTGAACGCTAAGATCTCTGGATCTACTGGATCGATTTACTTTGTTTTTGTTTTGTATGAAAGCTGCATTCTTCAGAAGTGCTATAGGCTATATAACATTACATTACACATATATACTAATATATTTTAAAGTACTTTCTAATGTTTCTAATGTGTAAGTTTACTGTATAACATTCTAATAAATAATTAAGGAGATGTCACTGATTCGAAATGACCTAGCCTACGGGCGGCATAGTATGACCGACGCGAACGGTCAAATAACGTTGATGGTTTTATAAATTTTCATACATTTTCGAACTTTATTTGCTGTTTATAATTAATTTAAAATACAATTTGGTTCTCTTCTTATTTTATTTGATATTGCTGGCAAAAAATATTCTTTTAGGTGGTTTTTAGTTACGGGTTCTAGATACTTTTTCTAATATTAAGAATATCTTTTAGTCACTTTTACTTCTTAAGTTGGTTTTCAATTTCTCTGATATTTGTTTTTCTAATAATATGTCTCTACTTATTACCCTTTTTGATTATTTAAGCTTATATTTTCTTACTAATTCTATTGAAAACTGAAAATAATATATTTAATAAATATTCTTATAATTTAAGCAGGCGTAGCCGCGTCGGGGTCCACTAGTTTTTTTAATATTTTTGTATTCTCGCTCTGGTAACGAGGCAAAGCGCGACGCTGAGTTCCGCCACTTAACACGCAATGCATCCAGAATTCACTGGAAAGTTGGAAACGAAAATGGGAATAGAGTGTCTTAACATTAGGGTCCCAGGTTCCAGTCCCAGGGAAGCTAAAAGAAAAGAAAAGATGTTGTATGACAGTTATTTTTAATTACGTGCTGTTTGTGATTTAAATGTGCAATCAACTACATATTTGCAGTCTTTGACGTCCTCAGTACAAAGTGGCAATTATAATAACTCACTTCTTTGAATTGCAATTTGTATATCGTTAAATATTACTATGTGAAAAGAAATAGATAATAAAATGGAAAACTGAGAACATTATTAAAACAATTAAAAAGAAACATTAATTTCAAATAATAAATAATATATATCAATACTTATGTATGAATAAAATGTAAGAATAATAAAAAAAATCATTTCGTATATTGCGCTATCACACCACCATTATAGCGTAACCTTTTAACAGAAATTCCTTTCATAAAAATAAGTCAGAGACCAGTCGTGGACCACAAGCACAAGCATGTTTTCAAAAAGGGTTTTTAAGTAATATTTAATTTTCTTACGAATATTGGATTAGCTGATGCTTTTACCAAGTTTCATGGTTCAGTTGAAACATGTGACTGGGTACCGCAAACACGCGATTGCGTGATGAACTTACAAATACATACAAGCAGAATGACCCTTACTTATTCCTCACTCACACGCGAATGTGGCCATTAAAATGGAAACCCAAAAGTTATCTTCCAAATCCTTACACAAATTCCTTTGATAATTACTTGCATATACTAGGAAATAGGGTTATTTATCAATAATTGTTTGAAATATGTATTTATTTATTCGCGGCAACCAAAAATAACCAACCAAAAATAATCATCAATTAGTTACTTTGTTGATAATTTAAAGAAAGAGGTGGGAATAACATAGAGAATAATTTCTAGTTTCATATTTTTTAGATCATGATTATAAAATATATGTAGCATTTATATATATTTTTAAAGATTACCGTTTTTTAACAAATTGTTTATAACATAATTTTTACATTAATAATTGGGAATTACATACCTACTAGAAGTTCCACGAAAAACCTAATACATACTGTATTATCTTATTGTTGACCGGCTGGTCAAAACATATTTATACCAAACTGATAACCTTTGACCTCTGTACGTTCAGTTAGACTAGCATCTCCTGTGCGGCGTCGTCCTTTTAAATATAAAATATCAATGATTTTAATATGATAATTTATGATTAATTATTTCACGTCTACTTAGGCAGGCTATAAGTATGCGTGCAGGGCAAACGTAATTTTTCCCAGGTCTATTCTGACCCTGCGAGAATTTTGGGATAAAAAATAGCCTATAAGCTCCGTAACCTCCTCTTATTATTAGTTCCATAATAACAGTTCAGATAATCATGTAAATAAGTAAGTGTAGTAAGTTCAAGTGCATGTACAAGTAGTACAAGTAGTACACATGGTTATTTTGAAATCACAGACAAACCTTTCAATTTTATTTATATGTAAGCGTAGATAATTACAAGCAAAAGAAAATATATCATTTTAATCCTTCAAAACTATCTTATATGATTGTTTCTTTATATGTGATGGAAATTTACATTACTCTCTAATGAAAATGAAAAAAATCCTATATCTTGAAATCTTAGTGTTTTCAATTGGAAGTAGTTTTACAAACAATATTAAACAACAGAACATCGAGAACTAAAGATTTTGCCAATGTTGTATAAAATAATACTTTTAGCAAGAAGCAGCGGAGAAAATTCTTTAAATTGATACAACTTTTTTATTTATGAACCAATTATAATAGAACAAACACTAAATGTTATAAGAATTTTGCCAAGAACCAATAAGAGAAACTGCCTTTAAAATTGTAAGCTTAAACCATTTTTGAGATTAGGGTGAACAAAGGCACATACAAACAGACAATAATAGTTTCCTGATAAATCGTCAATGTACAGACGTCAATTACGATTTTTTTTATAAGTATAGATATTATAAAATATAAATATCGCTTATTAGAATTTTAAACCCTCATCTAAGGCGAGGTTGTCTATAAAACCAATGTGACGTTAACCACTTCCAATTGTTTGTGCTGGTCCACACTAACTAGAGAGAGAGGGAGAGAGAGAGCCAGGACTGCTGGCTGGTGTTTCAGAAAATAGTAAATTAATATAATAATATTTCATTTGGTTACAGATAAAGCGTAACGATGCGTTCACATAAATCAACGACGATGAACATTTGAGGTGAGTCAGCAGCAATAGTTATTATCATTAATTAAACTTTACAATTTGAATTTTGAGATCTGTGATTAAAGACAGTTCCTTCATCTAGAGCATCGAAATTATTCAGTTCTTTTGTAATACGATATACGATAATCACAATATAGTCGTAGACGTCTAGATCTTAAATGTAAACTTCTAGGTCTAACTCAGCTGCTGGGGTTCCACATCAGAATTCCGTTGTATAATGTCGAGTGAAAATATTCATATGTTTAACTTTTTTTATGTCAACAAAAAGTGCTTATCATGTTGACCAACTTTACCTAAGTTGCTATAATATATTATCACCAGAATTATGAGAGACTATTGTCTCTCAATATCAATCAATATTAAAGCAAAATATATGTAGGGGCGACACATTGAGTTACAAAGTGAGCTTTAAATGTAATTACAGTATTATTTTACTGTTAAAATGGACATTACAAATGAATGACACAATCAACATTTTTTTCTTTTCACAGGGACGTGGCTACATATGGAATGACGTGCGGTGGTGAAGACGGCAGGTGTGGCGCAGGTTGATCAGGCGCGTGGCATGTGGCTGCTAATGCTTGCGCTGGCGGTAGCCGTCTCCGCTGAATGTCCCCGTCACTGCGAGTGCAAGTGGCGAAGCGGAAAAGAATCTGCCGTATGTGCTAGAGCTGGTCTCAGCGTTGTTCCTCCCCGGCTAGATCCTACTACTCAACTACTAGATTTGGCTGAAAATCGCCTAACGACTCTGCGTGATGATGCATTTTCATTAGCGGGACTATTAAACCTTCAACGTCTTTACATTCCATCTTGTAATTTGAAAGTCATCCGACCATATGCATTTCGAGCACTTGTAAATCTCGTCGAATTAGATCTCTCTCGGAATCGCCTTGAATCGATACCATCACATGCATTTGATTCCATACCTGAGTTACGAGAACTACGCCTTGGTGGTAACCCTATAACAAAAATCAAAGACGAAGCTTTTTCAGCCCTGCCACATTTAGTTCGGTTAACACTAAGCTCGTGTAAAATTTTGGAAATCGAACCAAGAGGCTTTAAAGGTTTAGAGGGGACACTAGAATATTTGGAGCTTAGTAAAAACAAACTTCAAGTTTTACATGTGGCAGTGTTAGCACCATTACGATCTTTAAAAGGATTAGAACTTGCGAGTAATCCGTGGAATTGCAACTGTGAACTTAGACCCCTGCGAGATTGGATGATAAGAAAAAATGTCCCAGCTACAGTTGTACCTGATTGCGCACTACCACCACGGTTATTGACACAGTCATGGGATCGACTAGATTTAGAAGATTTTGCATGTCTTCCGGAAGTAACGGGGTCCTCAAATAATTTTAAGGGACTCGAAGGAGAAGAAGTAACGTTGGTCTGCAGGGTAAATGGTGTTCCAGCTCCTAGAGTACGATGGGTAAAAGCAGGGCGTCTTTTGGGAAACACAACTATGACATCTAATTTCAATACAGGACGAAGCTTTACATTGCGAAGTGAAGGACAAATGAGCAATTTAACCATAAGGTCAGCAGATATTCAAGATTCAGGGTTGTACACATGTAATGCAGAAAATAGAGCTGGGAAAGCCGAAGTAGTTCTAAGTTTAACTATTGAAAAGAAACCTCATAGTAAAGGTTTTGGTGGCAAAGCTCTCATGGCAGGGATGGCAGTTTCTGCCGTAATTGTGCTTAGTTCTTGTTTAATAGGTTTATGTGCATATGAAACTCGTAAAAAGAGGCAAGTTGATAGGTGGAACGAACAAATAGTTACCACCAACCATCATGATAATTATGAAAAAATTGAGGCAAATTTAAAAACAAATGCAGAAGTCTCACGTGTTGCTTTGTCTGATATAAATAGGAAAAGAGGCGATTATAGAAATGTTCCTTCGCATGATCCCGAAGAGGAAAATAATACTTATGGAAGAGAAGAAATAAGAGACAGAAGGGATCCCTCCACGCCTCCTCTTGAAACAAGATGGCGACGACATGATATAGAATCAACATCAAGAAAAGGGGAACATATACAAGATTTACACATACCACGACTAAGTGAATATAACATAAGGTAATAGTATAAATTGTACTGCTGTACTTACTGTATTACTTATATAAGCGTTTTATTTTTTATTATAGATAGCACTCATATCCAAAAGTATATGTATATAGTGTCTAGTATTAGTTGTATATTCTTAGTTCAAACTAAAAAGAAAGAAGAAATATGAAATGGAAAATAGCAAATGTAAAAAAGAATATTTTAATATCCCTTTTAAAAAAATATGCTTTATGAAATATATAAACATTTAATTTTTTTCATAGTTTTTCCTTTTTAACTTATATATTTCTTCTTGCAGAACCGACGCGACGCCCGAATCAATGCAGAGTTCAAAATCAGCTGGAATATTAAGCGGTCATGCGGAGATTCTATCGGAGAATAATCGTTATAATAATAATTCTCGGTCATGTAGTAGACCTCGGCAACGAGATCGTCTGGATAATGATTTATCTGGCAGTGACAGTGAAAAGAATTATCCTGATTTGATAGAGATGAGTGCTTTAGGCACTGCTTCGTATTTTCGAAACGATGTGAAACATGATCCGTATTATTTTTATACGATTCCAAGAAGAAAAGATGGTGACAGTCGAAGCCCACTTTTAAGTAGTCGTAGAAATAGTGCAGGGGGCGATTCAATTACATTTCTTGACAGAAGCTATGACAAAAGCAGACACAGAGCAAGTGGACGTCGATCTAATAGTTTCTTGGATCTCTCCGCAAGTGGAAACCGTATGCGTCGCAATCCCAGTTTACCGGCATCACCGTCTAGGGAGCAATCGTCCGTTCCGTCCGCTACTCCACTCCTAGATTTATCTGGTCTCAGAGATTATTCACGTACAGGTCAGCCATTTGATGATTTTGATTTTCGAGCTTCACAATTAGAAAAGTTTTTAGAAGAATACAGAACTCTAAGGGAACAACTTTCAAGAATGAAAGAAACTAGGGAAAATCTACAAAGAACAAGAGCTGTAGAAAACGAAGATTTAAGAGCTATACTCAAAGGGAAGCCTAGTATAGCTGTCACAGAAACGTCATCATCTGTAGCTTTGGCAGATGCAGCATCCCCATTGGCTCTAAGTCCTCCGGAGTATAGGTCCCAAGGGTCAAGGCCAGAATGGCTGACCACACTACTATATCGTAACTAATATCCATTTGTAAATATAGATATTTGAACTGATGTTAATAATAAGCAATTAAATTGTTTGTAAGCAAAGTGATAAATAGTGTCATTCTTTTCAAGTTGAAATAAATTTTGAATCTAAGCTTGTCGTTTTTATTTTACGCTGTTTGTTTCTATTCTCAAAAAATAAATTAAAATAAACAATCTCAGATTTAAAACTATACTTATATGCACAAGCTAAGAAGTTAAAAAATAATATTTTAATTACTGTACTTCATAGAACTTGATAAATAATAAATGATTATTATTGATGCTTACGGTATGTACCTACTTACAATTTAAAATCCATTATTTTTGGAGTCACCTGGAGCTGCTTTAAATTCTATCATCAGATCTTGAATTGCATGTGCAGTGCGTTGCAATAGGAATTGGGAAGTAAGCTCTTTCAAATAAAAAATAAAATCATAAATGACGGAGAAATCGACGAAAGTAAATAAAAAAATACTAATTGTTGTCGAATATAGAACCTTCTCTTTTTCTGAAGTCGGTTAAAAATCTGTATATACAAAACCTATATTGAGGCCAGTCGTAGCGCAGAGGCACAAAGTGTGACTGTAAAATTTTCACCCCAATTATCATCCCAATCTATTTTAATATCAAAAAATATTTTACAACATATTGGCGCGAAAACAAGAAAACACAATAAATAAATGTATAAAAATGACAGATTCTAAATTCAAAAGTAATATTTAATTTATATTTAATTGTAACAGTATTTATGGCCAGACTAAGTATATACATATGTATAGTTTTCATAGTGTAAAATTTAAGTTAAAAAATAAAAATTAAGTCAAGCATTCAGTTTTAAGCATTCATTTGGCACAAAATAAAATATTCCTTATACAATTGAATCGTATTTTTTAAATAAATAAACTAATAAAGAAAATACCAAATATAAACGATTTATGTAGTTCCTTTATTAGATTTAAGTTTCAAAAGCCCTCATTGTAGATACTAAAACCTATTTTACGCTGCCAAAACCATCTAACTTTTAAGCGGAGTTACTATAAAACTTAATATTACTGCGGTAGCGGCTCTTGTTGGTAAATAGTAATTTTATGTTTAATTATTTTCAAAGAAAATAAATCTAGGAAACTAAAAGAAACCATTTAAATAAAAGGGAAATCAATAAAAGACATTTAACGAAAAATCGGTACAAATTTTTACCCAATTAGTGATTTGCAGTCGGAACAGTACAAAGTCGAAAATTTTTATTGAAAATAACGATCCCCTTCACATTTTTATTCAAATGAAACAGAAACTTGTTATTCAAGAGGTCGTCTCTGCTGAACCGACTTCTGTTTTACCTGAAACATTGATAGGAAGATACTTTGTTCCATTTACTGCTTAGACTTTGCGAATCAGTTATGATTTTTCTTTTCAATAAAATACGTCTTGGAAAAATTTTAAAATAAGATTTGAATGATGCATTAAAATATTACAATATTTTAATATCAACGTTTTCAAAATATTTTGCTAATTGGAAAATAAATGTAATCCTATCAAAATTATTGAAACCTAAGTAATAACTGAAATTTCAATGATTATTTTTAAAAGAAACTGATGTATTTACGTCACTCATTAATATGTCGTCGTCATGATATTCATCATTTCACTCTTGGTGATTGATATCAGCAAATAATATTACATAATACTTACATATACTGTACTGTAAACGCAACACATCGATTCCCACTCGAGGAATTGAAATATTTAATATTTTCATTTCTTCGCTCTGATGTTGATGCAATTGAGTTTCACCATTCAACATGCAATTCGTTCCACAAATTCAGCGAAAAATGTGGAACGGAGTGTCTTAACACTAGGTTCCCTCTGCCTACCCTGTTGTGTGCGGCGTCAGCGAGAAACTGGAAAAAGTAAGTATTTATATAACATATTATAAATGGAATATATTAAAAAAACCGCTAAACTTCAATTTTATTTAAAAAAAATCGAATGTTAAAATAGTGCGAGTTAAATTGGCGATCCAATAGACAGGCAAGAGTTCGCAATTACAGCTGTCCGAACGAATTGTGTGCTCGACAATAAAAGCGATACTTTTATTATGGCTGTAAATTTCAAAGTCGTTGTCGGCGCGTTGTCGATGTCGTGTCGTCTCCGTTCCTTTTTCTGCGCCATGTTGGTACTTTGCGGGCAACCCGGAGCTTCTATTCTAATTACTTTTTAATGTATGCTAGGAAATGTATGCGATGCATTTTAGTCAGCTTATTTTATACCAGAATATACATTTATCTTACCCGTTTATTTTAGGAATTTACTTCATAAAATACATACATTTATACAACTGCAACATGCTTAAGCCAATTTAGATATTATCTATTTAGGAACTCTTATGAAATATATTTACAGCTGAATTAAATAAGTTTGAGTTTATTGAAATAACATTACGAGTTATGTTATTCGAACAGATAGATTATGTGAGGTAATATATGAAGACACAGATCTGGACAACAGAATTTCAATCGTAATTATGTAAAATAAATATAACATATTTTAAATATACAGTGTTTATATTATGTTATAAACTATATATATTTTACAATATTAATGTAATATTTTATCTCAAGATCGCGTGGAGATATTAAACTGAAATTAATACCAAATTTCCAGATTTCCTAGCAGTACAAAAAAAATTAGCTTCTATTTCAACGCAGTCACAATATACGAGCAGCGAGTTTATGCATCGTTTTCATATTTTCGTAATCAAAACCTTTACTTCCCGTGGAATTCTGAGATTTGGCAAGAAGTGAGGATTTTTCAATTTTGTATTCCAATTGTACTTAAATTCATACGCCCGCAAACTTAGGTCTGTCTACTTTTATAAATTGTACCTCCCGTAGACTTACAATCCTGAAATAAATATAGAATCCGACTCGCACTTGACTGGTTTATTTATAAACCATAAAAGTTGTGTTAATTATCAAATGAAACCAGGCTGAGATGTTAGTTACTTAAAAAAAGTGCAATTAAATAATAGTAGTTCATTCTATTTTTAATATTCACCAGCTGAAATTACGATGCGAAAGCTTTGTGTATGTCCAAACAGCTTTTAACAGGATTTATTTGGTGTTGGCTCGTGCTGGATGCGACGCGAGCTAACTGCAATACGATTAACGCATATTCTGTCAGTGCGGTGGCAACTTGTGATTCATTTGGAAATAAATGCGAATGAAACATCCGTTCTATTTCATTCGCCACCGGATATCGTTCATTCATTCGTTTAATTTCAATTTAGTCCAAGGTTATTGTTTCGCTGTATTTATTACTTTGTATATACCTATTTTCATTTTTTTAAACTTCTCGCTGTATCTCGCACATAATAGTGGAGGCAGAGGGAACCAAGTGTTAAGGCACTCCGTTCCCCATTTTACGCCGAAATTTTAAAGTCCGTTGCTACAGCGAGGAAATAAAAATATTAAATATTTCATTTCCTAAAGTGGGAATCGATCCCAGAACCTGTAACGCTTAGAGTTACACACTTGTGCCCCCACGACTGGCTTTGGATTAGATTTACACTTATGTATGAAATTACCCTTTTAAATTATATTCACCAAATAAATCAATATTAACTCTTTATGATGTATTCATTCATTAGGTAAATTTTGAAAAGCAATAAAATGTCTTTACTTGTTTTCCGAAAACAAAATGCATTTATATAAATAATTTATAAAACGAGAGCACTCTGAGAGGATTTCATTCCTTCATGTTTTGAGTTTCTTCAAAATGGCTTCCAGATTGTTGTCATAAAATTGTATTGTGCTATTTTATATTGCTTATCTACTCCGTATGTTGCGCTGTTGTTTATCTTCATTCGCATTATGTAACAAGTAAATAACAACAATAATAAATAATAAAAATACACTATAAATTCATTCTAATACCATATCGATCGGTGGAATGTACCGATATACTAAAGTATATCTCGCTAGTTTGAGATGCAAAGTGCAAATAAATTTAACTAACACTTCACAGCAAGTATTTATACATATGAAATAAATATATAATTTTTATTTTTATGATCTTTAAGACAGGAAGAATTTACGAAGTCGAAGTTAGTACTTAAACTGTAATGTCAAAGCTCGATCCGGATAAACTAGACTGTATTGTTCAATAGAGCTCTAGTTTTGCTAAGCTGCAGGATGTACGAGCTAGGAGGTAGTGAGGTATACGTACCAGTGTACGAGTATACAGTTCAGTTCTGCTCCTAGAAAACTCGGCGCTGGTAAGACAAGGCTTTTGACCTATAAGGCTCTTACTTTAGTTCTAATCAAGTAAAAAGCGTCTCAAGGCTCACTTTTAACTGGCTTCTAAGTGACTTTGCTGGAACACCTTTTAAGTAACTCAGTTACTTTGTAGTCGAACGCATATAATAATAAAGTTATAAACGTACTCTAAATATCAATTTTAGAGTTAATGTAATTGTCACTTATAATATTAATTTATTGATCTTATACTTTTAATATTCTAAAATGTTGACCTAGACTTATATAATACTAGCGACCTGCTCGCGGCTTCGCCCGCCTTAATTACTGAATTATTCATATAATGTATGTTTGCAAAGCACTTAAGATAATGTGAAAATTAATTAAACCCTAATGCAACCCGCATTTTCGTAATTCCAATAAGGATTTTCCAATTATTTTAAAATAAACACAAATAAATAATACAATCTAAATCTTCTTCGCTATAGAGGCAGGCGGGTTTTTTTTGAGCTTGTGGTTAATGCTGTTAAAACAGCGACACCGGTTGGGTAGGCACTACGTGGCTTCCTGTGAGGAAAATTAAATAGAATGCATCGGCCGGGAATCGAACCCGGGCCGTCCGCGTGGCAGGCGAGCATTCTACCACTGAACTGCCGATGACTGCTCATGACGCGCTTGTATAAGCAAAACGTCGCGGGGCGCGTTTCGCAGCAAGGATGTTTTGATATTGTAACAACTTCTAAAGTACTTATTAAAATGAAAAACAGTAAAAGACAGTTTTGATCTACATTAAATGGTCAAGGTAACTAATATACTTATTTATATGCTGAGAGTAAGGGATAAGTAAAACTTGACTCGATACAGCTGATGTGTGAACGGCGTGATGTGTTAACAATTAAATGCGTTTTTCTCTAAAACTATTCGCAATTTCGAAATTGTGTAAAAAGCAATTTTTATCTTCGTTTAACGTAGAAATTTAATAAAGTATTTTAAAGGATAAGGATTAATATCATTTTGGAAAAATATCCCTCACTGTAAAAAATATATTGAAATTACTATTTTTAGACAGAAAAATGATCACTGTTCATTATCCTTAAAAAATAAAAGTATGCTATCGCGGACTTTTTTGTAGATCTTATTAAGAGGAACAATACTCCAGTACATTATTTTCATGTAGTACTTACCATTAAAGCAGCGCATGCGCAAAAGTGTCTCAACGGGTAGGACTTTAGACACATTTATCGTATTTATGTTAATTTACATAAGAATTTACAAATAATAAACTATATATAAACCTTCCCTGAGAAATACTCGACCTAATGGTGAAAACCGCATAAAAATCCGTTGGGTGGTTTAGAAGAAGAAGAGTTAGAAAGTTCAGACAGACACGAAAAGCGACTTTGTTTTATAAGATATAGGATTAATATTTTTCATGCTTATGGATATTAAATATTCTATAAATTCTTATATTTTAAAAATAAGATCAAAACGCTATGGGTAAAAATACAATATGTTTCTTTTACGTATGTTTGACACTGGTTGAAGAATGTAGAAAGAAAATTGGATTATCATTCATTTTTCATTTTTGATTCGATTCGATTTCGTTTGGAGACATGGTGGGTTTAACGGCGAAAGGTAAATTTTTAATAGGGAAGTTCTCCTTTCGACGCGTCTATTTTTTTAATGCTTAAGCATTTATATTTTTTTAATGAAGAATTCAATTTTGATAATTCTTTTTTATTTAATAAAATATAGGGTAACCGACAAGTACCAATGAACGACCTTTTGTAATTTTTAATAATAAGGATGATAAATATAAATTTCTTAAATTGTGAACACTATACAATATTTTTATGGTTCCCGTTTCTGATCACATTTAGCACACAAAAATATATTATTTTTCCCGCCATTTTGTTTAAAGATGGCGAATTGAAGTGTATTATTATTTTTAATAGTTAACTTTTAACTGTGTTATAAGAAACTACCCGCCCATTTTTTTTTCTGTAGAAATCGGACTTAAAGCTTGTCCGAGAGTAATTTTGTTTTTTTTTTAATTCGACCATTAACATACGAATACATAAGTTTAAAACGTAAATAGAGGATAACTTGAATTTGTTTAAAATTATAATTATTAACAGAGTTTTCTTATAATAATTCGAAATAACTTAATTGTGGATAAATATGTTTTAAATATTTATTTAATTTATTTAAATAAATATATTTAGCTACATTATATTTAGCTATATTTCATACCTGAAATATTTAAATCGAGTTTCAAAGTACACCTACAGGAAGCTAAACGTGGCTTATTCGGAGCGAGTTGCACAAAGTTATGAAATAATAGTATTAAATGCTTATTTATTAAACTTGTACTTGGATGCACAGGCTACTGTGCATTTATTACTGTAATTTAAAAATATACACTTCCTTTAATATGTTTTAAAAAATATAATATAAATATGTCGTAGAATATAAATAATTAGCAACCCACACGTGGCTTCGCCCGATTAAACTGTTGCATTATGTGCTATTTTGATATATAAGTTATATTATTAAAAAGTTTTATCTAAATCCGTGCAGTAGTTTTTGCGTGAAAGTGAACCAAACATCTAGGTAGGATATACTCGTATATGTTTCTGAATTTGATTCATTTCTAAAGGTTTAGATCACGAATCACATGAAGATTTCCCCTATGTCTTATTCTATGTATATGCATACACAGAACGATAGAGGGGCCCAAATCCCCCTGTAAAAAAGGGTTTCTAGTTAAAACTATCGTGTGGAATTGACAGGGGTATCAGTTTTTCAAGACATTCTGGGGAATTCGCACCGCCGGGATTTAACCGCAACTCGTACCTACCACTCGTTTAGCAAAATGACGGACCGACCTTTTTTATCTCACGCCGCAATTTGTTGCCGCTATCTCGTCTACGATACACGGTCTTGCTTAGATATCTTTTATACTTTTTGGTTATTTATAATAATTATGTATATTTTTTTTTCAGTTTAATCTATATATATAAAATCGAAAGGTCACTCACTCATCACGAAATCTCAGAAACTACATGTGCTAGAACTCTCAAATTTTGCATAGGAGTTATTTATAGGACGTAGGTAATCGCTAAGACGGGAATTTACAATATTCGACTTCTAAGGGGTTGTTTTTGGGGTTGAAAGTTTGTATGAAACTTCGTTACTACAAATGTTAGAAGTCTCAAATTTTGTATAGACGTCACTAGGACGTTGTCATGGAGACAGAAATTAATAATAACATGGTCCACGCGGGTGGAACCGCGAGCAGGCCGCTAGTCTTGTATATATAGCAAGAGAGATAATTTTAAGACACACTCCGCTTCCCACTTTCCGCTGAATTCTGGACGCATTGAATGGCAGAACTCAACGCCACACTATGCCTCGTTACCAGAGCGAGGAAATGAGTATATTAAACGTTTTATTTCCTCGAGTGGTAATCGAACTCACAACTGCGCCACGACTGGCCTTTTATTTGGTTACCTACCTACAAAGTCGTATCAATAATAATGATGTAGGTATCTACATGTACATGGTGTTCATTTTTTTCTACGTGTAAATATCAATAAATTTATAAGTAAAATAAAACTAGAGCGAAAGTTTCAAAAGAAATATGTGATATAAGATGATATCTTGTAAGTAACTTTGCGAGTTAATGAAACCAACAAAGGCGAAATCACGTTTTCTCTTGTGTGCTGAGTTAACACTTGTCGAGCTTGAAAAGTTAATAAAAGATATAAGGGTCATAATCAGAAAAGTGGACATTTTCGAATTCGTAACGTAACTGATAAGTAACAACACTGATAATGTTTGTTACGAAACTGATGATATAAGGCATTATACACAACAAAATAAGGATATTATATGAATAAAATATTGTTTTTTTTATTTAATGAGACACAGATTAAAATTTTAAAGATTCAATCGTTGAATTAACAGATTATAAATGTAAGAAGAAAACATAACAAACTGACAATATTAACAATATAATAATGCTAGTTAGTAACGTAATAAACTTATATTTCTAGTTAGAGATCACAAAGTTAATTAAATCCACTTTAAAATATATCAAAATTTGAGTCGTTATCACAGGAATTAAGTTTAATTCTTTGTGAGTGTTTATTCCGCATATCTTCATATTTAATAGGATTGGTCTTTTTAAGACGTTCTCTATATCTTTTATGTATTTCAGCACTTGACATAGGAGCCATGACGCTTACTGAAAATACAAAAATATTTATCAAAAAATAATAATCACAAAATCACAACTAATTTCAGGCAGAATAAAAAATATTTTTAACTAAATCGGTTCAGCTGTTTCTGAGATTAGCGTGCACAAACACATAGACAAACAAGCAAACAAGCAAAAAACTTAAAAATCATTATTTTTGGTTACTTTACTTTATGAAAAGTCACTAATAGTTTTTTTCATATGCCAGCAATTTTTTTTTCTTATATACATATCTTCCATATACAAGCACCGGTTCGATACAATTTTATTATAAACATATATAAGAAAACAGTGGTACCGTAATTGTGAACTAGGCTTCATATTTTCTCAATTTCGTTACGTAACGAAATATAACGAAATTGAGAATGAAATCTGAGAAATTCTAACCCTTTTAAATATTTGCTCATAAGCCACGTGTTGCATCTGCAAGCACTGAAGTTCTTTTTTGAGATTTTGTAAAAAGAAGCAAATAACATAAACAAGAAAACGAAATTATAGAATACTTACCAAAATAAAAGCCGTTTATAACCCTGAGATGTAATTTCATGCATTCCCTCTAAAACATTTGAACCCCTCAACTGCTGCGAGTACACTACTGGTTGTAGCTACGACAGCATTGACTTTTAGAATTATGGTGCCACAACAAAAAATAATATTAAACACCATCCAAAATAATTGCGTTCATAATTTAATTGTACGTTACTAGCCCTGAGTAACAAAAAGACAATATTTTGGGACAAATTTACTTAACTAATATATATTGTTTATTAAATAATGTATCAATAAAAGTAGTTCTATTTAATATTATGCATAAAGTAAAGTAATATAAACATATCTGAAATCAAATAAAACCATAAACATTCGTAACAAATCAATTCTTAAAAAGTAAAGTGGTGAATGGGACATGAAAAATTGTATGGAAGCATTTTGAAAGGTTTTTTGCAACTAACAACAAATACTATTATTTGCCATAATACATTTAAAATATTACAAAAATCTTTAAGTTAATAAATAAATTTATCGTAAATAGCAAAATATTTAAATTATCTTTAAAATTGTATTTTTAAAACGCATTCAAAATAGCGGGACAAGAAAAGACACAAAAAGGACACTTTTTCTGATTATGACCCATAATATGATATTTATTTTTTGTAAAATCAATTTTATTTGCGACTGCAGATATTTATAATATAGAAACGTGTACTTTTTATTCATTTTGTTGTCTAGTTAATAATGTCGAGGCCATTGTTGCGCAGTGAGGCAGCCGTCGTGCAGTCTACCTGTAAGGGGTAATCGTGGGTTCGATCTGCTCTGGCAGGACATAACGCGGCATTGAGTTCTGCTGCTCAAGTCTTGAATTTATTCAGAAAGTGGAGAACGGAGTGTCTTGACACTAGATTCTTTCTGGCTACCCTGTCTTACTACATAGTATATAGATAGATGCTTAGATGGTTTTCATATTATTCAAATTCATTTAATTTAATTCTAATAATTAATTTGACATATTTAACCTACATTAATATTTTAATATATTGTAGATTGTGTGAGTATTTAGTTTAAATGTTCACATTCGAATATGTAGCAAAACTACAAAAATGTCCTCGTTCTTTTGAAAACATTTTCTGACATAAACTTTTTAGTTCCCCGACATGTTTCTTATAACATTTTGACAACCAAAAGTTAATCTTTCGAGCTCACATATAAACTTCTGAATAAAATAGTTTTAACATTGTCGTCGCGATACATTGAAAAGTAATAGAATATTATAAAATAAAAAAAATATACTAATACAAATTACAATTATAATTTTATAGTAACATTATAATATTTAAAAAATAAGATGTTCTTATTATACGTATATAACCCGACAATATTATAATATATACGTTACATTTAGTTGGTTACATTTAGTATTATAATATACTAGCGACCCTCTTGCGGCTTCGCCCTCTTTAACTACTGGATTATTCATGTAATGTATGTTTGCAAAGCACTTAAGATAATGTGAAAATTAATTAAACCCTAATGCAACTCGCATTTTTGTAGTTTCAATAAGGATTTTCCAAATGTTTTACACAGCGAGGATTTTTTAGTAGGTACCGTAGTTTTAAATCTGTGCTACTAATCTTTTCAAGTACTTATTAAAATATATTTAAATGACTGTTTTTAAACGGAAGAAATTATAAACAAAAACCTACCTACTACTAACTACTACAAAAAATGTCAAACCAAATATATCGCGCTTAAATAATACATTCAACTCCAATTATCCAATACGTGCAAACGCATCTAACTAAATCTTTGTTGCTATAGACGCAGCCGGGTTTTTTTTTTCGAGCTTGTGGTTAATGCTGAAGGGGGTATTCTGTCCCTGATGAAAAGCAAGCACGACGTGGCTGCCTGTGAGGAAAATTAAATAGAATGCATGGGCCGAGAATCGAACCCGGGCCGCCCGCATGGCAGGCGAGCATTCTACCACTGAACCACCGATGCGTGTAAGGCAAGCGGGCAAGGCGGACGCATGGCGAGTGGCGAGCCGTTTCGCAGCAAGAATTTTTTTGATATTGTAACAACTTCTAAAGTACTTATTAAAATGAAAAACAGTAAAAGACAGTTTTGGTCTAAATTAAATGGCCAACGTAACTAATGTACTTATTTATATGCTGAGAGTAAGGAATAAGTGAAACTTGAGTAACATACAGCTGATGTGTCAACGGCGGGATGTGTCAACAATTAAATGCGTTTTTCTGTAAAACTATTCGCAATTTCGAAATTTTATCAAATTTTAGCAAATTTTATCTTCGTTTAACGTAGAAAATTAATAAAGTATTTTAAAGGATAGGGATTAATACCATTATGGAAAAATATCCCTCACAATAAAAAATATATTGAAATTATTATTTTTAGTCAGAAAAATGATCACTACACGTTATTCTTAAAAGATACGAATATGCTCTCGCGGACTTTTTTGTAGATCTTATTAAGAGGAACAATACTCCAGTACATTTTTTTCATGTAGTATTTACCATTAAAGCAGCGCATGCGCGAAAGCGTCTCAACGGGTAGGACTTTATACATATTTATCGTATTTATGTTAATTTACATAAGAATGTACAAATAATAAACTATATATAAACCTTCTACGAAAAACACTCGACTTAATGGTGAAGACTGCATCAAAATCCGTTGGGTGGTTTAGAAGAAGAAGAGTTAGAAACAACAGACAGACACGAAAAGCGACTTTGTTTTATAAGATATAGGATACGTATTTAATGAAATCTAAAATTAATTTGTTTATTTAGCTATAAAAATGTTATTATTGTAGCGTTTTTTTACATTATTTACTTAGGAATGTTTTCATGTAAGCAGCTTAGAATAATTTTAGGATTAATATGAATGTAGATACTATCACGCTGTATTACGCACATAGCAGTGTAGGCCTCTGAATACCCTGGAACCTGGGAACCTACTGCTAAGACACTCCGTTCACATTTAGGCACCGTTCCACACATTTCGCCGAATGCTGGAGGCATTGTGTATTCAGTGGCAGAACTCAACGCTTTACCTCCTTATCAGAGCGATGAAATGAAAATTTGAAAAATATCAATTCTTGAAATGGGAATCGAACTCACAACCTGTCACGTTTACGGCCGCATAATTGTGTCTCTGCGCCACGACTGTTTGAGTTTATTATTCTTGACAATATAGTGATCAGAATATAGAATCACCTAGGATCGATCACGTGCTGCTTAGCCGATAGTCTGATGCCGTCAAAGAGATTACAGCATCTCGCATCACTGAAGCTTTAAAGCTTATATTTATTTTCAATGTAATTTTAACATAATTCTCCTTTTGGTATCTATATATTTTATTAAAACTGTGAACTTTTGTTAACAGTGTTTTAGTTTTTATAAAAAATACTCCCAACCTTAATAGAACAAAAAGTCCTAACAAATGTAATGGTATACTCCACAACATTTTAAATTGCAGAAGCTCGACGTTAAACTTTTTCCGGTTTTTATACATTTTATGCTTGAAGCAGATATCCGATTAAAATTGACCAAAGTTCAGACGACTAGAGTACATTTCAGTTTTAGTTAGGAGCTTTAACAAAAAAACAAACCATTTTTTTATATATATTTTAGCTATAAGTTTTAATTTCTATAATGATTATGATGGCACAGCAAAAAAGTAACTACTAAAATCACTTTACATATTAACAATAAAGAAAAATGTATTAATTATATTTATACTAAATTTTATTTATTATCCGAGTAATGGTTTTTAAAATATATATTATAATTTTATATAAATATTACCTTATAATAAATCTATTTTCAAAATATAAACACGGTGCTAAAAGTTAGGTCACAACATTGTAAAAGAATTTTAAAGGGCATTCCTAAAACTACTAATGACAGCTTGTAAGAAGAGCCTACGACGAAACTCATTACCGAACTCCTTGAGGTCCTATTTTGGCTGAATAGACGGCGGCACTCCGTAGATAGCGTATGCTTATGAACGATATCAGGACAAACGAAGTGCCCCCACCAAAACTTCAAATATTGAAGTTACTTTAAAACGAACAAAAAAGCTTTTATAACTCTATACGAAGTTTTTACTATATGTGAGCCATGTTTGTGAAATATTGTATTATATTACTTCACCTTGTATATACGGAGTAAAATGGAGGAAGTTCATTAATTTTCCGTCTCTAAACTAAGCTGTTCCAAACGTAGTTCGCTTCCAGATGAATAATCAAGACTGTAAGTTTCAGTTAAAGCAAATTTTCTTCGTGAATACGAAAAGTCGAGTATCCGAACAAAGGTCTGGAACTACTATATTTCACTTCGTTTAAAGGTGTAATAAATTAGTCATTCATATTCGAAGACGATGACACTCTTACAATAGACAATTGTTAGATACTAATTAAAACTCGTTTAACTACGTACTATTTAGGGCAGAATATTAAAAAACAATTTATATTAAACGCTTGAAAAACTTATCAATATATTTGTTACGAAAAGGATTACAAGCTAAAAAAGTATTACTCAAGTTTCATCAATTTTAGCACTTCTATAATAGACGGTAGAGTTAAAATGAGGCCAGTCGTGGCGCAGGGACACAAGTGTGTGACTGTTGATCCCCACTTTCTTCGCTCTGGTGTCGAGGCAAAGCGCGGCGTTAAATTCCGCTACCCATCACGCTATGCCTGGCATTCGATGGAAAGTGTGGAACGGCGTGTCTTAGCATTACATTTCCTCTACCTACGGGTACAGCGTGAAGCTGAATTAAAATGATATAATATAAATATGAAATATGAGCGACTTTTATAAATAAAACTGTTGAATATGTGAGTTAAACGAAAAATTTTCTTAAACATTCTAGAAAATACAGTAAGTTTCATTTAGTTTCGTGGAAGTATATTCAAAGTAACGTCGGTTTGCGGCAGAAAGAAAATAGAGTAGCTAACAAATAACGAACCGACTAAGATAAAAAGGACCCGTCATTTTGTTAAACGACTCCCGGTCTCGGTACCAGGCGAAAATAGCGGAGACACGGCCCCTACATCAATACCGTCTGCCTAGGAATACGGTGCACTTCATATTATTATCTTGTTATTTTTACAGTTTTAATCCTTTTTCCTTATAACAATGTAGGGTAGAGAAACTAGTCACTACGTCTCTGCTCTTTCGGTTATTTTAAAGCAGTGATTCAAACGCGACGTCACTCGCTTAAACTTGTTTTTACGAGTATATTATAGCCACAGGCCAATATATATTTTTAAAAATATATAATTATATATATTGTAATAAAAAGTATACTATGTCCTTTCTAATACCTACAAGAATATGTGTAGAAAGTTTCATGATAATCAGTTGAGAAGTTTTGACATGAAAGCGTAACAGACAAACTTACATTCATATTTTTAATGTTAGTATGACATCAATCAAAGAACTCGCGTGCGATCTATCACCATGTCCCCATTTCTATTAAATACATCTTGATGTACCTATCTATGTCTAGGTTCTAGAATTTCTAAAGAGTGAAAATTCAATTGCAACTATATTTACTATTTCATGAAAAAATATTTTATTTATACAGTATTTCACCGTTTATGAAATCATCTGAGCATGATGCTTTTATATTTTATATTGAATGGCGCTGGGTTTTCGTGTGTTCACGTGTTTCTATACGTTGAGTTTTATGTATAATAGAGGCGAAGGTTTGCCCTGTATGTTTGTTTAATATATTCAGAATATACATTTAAAATACATTTATAAGAATTCGTTACATTTATACTGTAAAATATAATATATCCTACTTCCTACTACTATTATAAATGTGAATGTTTATAATAATATACTAGTAACTTACACCTTAAAATAATATAGAATATAATTTAGGTAAAAATTTTATTTAATTTGGCTTTAATATAACAATAAGTTTATACCGGCGAAGCCGCGAGCGGCTTGCTAGTATACTACATATTATATAACCATTGCGTTGCTTTTGTTTAATAGTATACAAGTAAGAAAAATATATTATACTATAACATAAATACAGTAACTATGTAAGTTATAATATAAATTGTTGTTTCTTTTTAATTAAAACTTATAAATAGAAAAAAATATATGAAGCGTAAGTAGGTATTTTATCAAGTGTAAGCAAGGCACGGCGTAGAAGCTCATTCACCGTTTCCTCTTTGTCCGTTCCCGAATTCATATGCAATATTTAGGTATAAAAACATAGTTGCCTAGGATCTCTTTGAGGCATGTTTTAAGTAACAGTTTTTTTTTATTTGCACAGTCTGTATAAAATAATTCTGAAATAAAATTTTGTATTAAGTATGGACGTCTGCATAAGCTAAGGAAATAATTTTCGTGCTTATTTATCGCTTTAGAAACATTGAGATTCAGATTTAACATAATTTTATACTGAAATTGATGTAAGACTTTATAATTATAACGTTTTAAAAAAAAAAGAAAAGAAGAAGAAAGAAAGATAAAAAAGTTTAGCGTGTAATTTAAACTAAAAAAGCTAATATTTACATCGTTAATTTTAACTTTGTTTAGACTCATAAAGGGATTAAAAATAATAAATTTCTCCAATTGGGCATCGAACCTGGAACCACCAACAATCGGGTGCGGTTCATATAATTTTGCTAAAAGCCAACAAGCCTCTTCATGTTTATAGCAAGTAAATGTAGTTTATTAATAAACTATTTTAATATTTCCTCTTAATAATTTATGTTTTACGTTGTTGAGGAACTCGTGCAATGTGCATTAGTTTGAAAAATAAGTGCGCGTTACGGCTCAACAGAGATGGTTTAATTAAATTTAAAATCATTTTAGAGATTATTCCACATTTAATATATTTATTTGGTTATTTTGTGTTTAATATATTAATAAATAAATTTTTACACCTCACTGAGTTATTAGCATACTTACCTATATTAAAATAACTACTGCGACATATATCTAAATATTTAACTAATATATCTAATAGTATTATTTTTTTGGACCAGTTTTGCCCACAAGCATGTAACTGTAAACGTGACCGGTTGTGGTTCGATTCCCACTCGAGGAAATGAAATATTTTTATTTCTTCAGCCATTCATCACGCAATGCCTTCAGAATTCGGTACAAAGTGGAGAACGGCAGTGTCTCAACACTAAATTCCTAGGTTTCCTCTACCTATCCTACTATGTGCGAGAAATAGATAGATATATGTATTTTGTGCCTACTAGTTAAGTCTTATAGAAGCACATCCATACCTAGCTTTGAAAATTTCAGCAACTTTAGTTCACAAAGTAACCTTTGTGCTACCGCTTCTATTTCTACAATTTCTCGAAAGACCCGTCAATAGACGAGCAGAATAGGTCCGCAAGGGATAATCAATTTAGCTGTGAGTTATTGGGAATTATGCCACCATTTATTGATGGATTCTCAGATTGTTATAATATTCTTTATTATTAAATATTAATAATCTTTATATCAATATGATTAACGAAAATTTATAAAAATTATTAAATATGCAAAATATTTCTATTCTATATTAATAAAATCAATAGATTGACAGCTTGGATTTGTCTCAAAACTTCTACGTTTTCCACTGGAAATAGAGATACAGATAAAGTATTGACGTATACTATTATTTCATAATAATTTTGGTAATAATATTATATTTATGACGCCCGTAACTTTTTTTGCGTGAACATTATGGCCCCTATTATACTACTACCATTATATCGCCCGTTGTGATTGAAATTTACAAGTAGGAGGCAAGGAGAATCTAGTAACAAGACACTCTATTCTCTGCTTTCTCTCACTGAGTGTTCAGTGCGGGGAAATAAAAACAATTCAAATGTAAAAAAATATAAAATAAATAAATCAGCTTCACGCTGAATCCCACACACGGCAGGGTAGGCAGAGGGAACCTACTGTTAAGACACTAAGCATTGCAAAGTATTCCTCAAGAATTCGGCATAAAATTTGGAACGAAGTGCCTTAATGGGAACGGAGTGCCTTAACACTAGGTTCCCATTTACCCTCTTTCTACCCTGTTATACGCGAGATATAGCGTAAAGCTAAAACAAACAAAAAACAAGCAAGCACGATGTTTAGCGTAAACTACATTTTCCAAAGTGAGAAAAAAGCTTTAAATCCTATAATATCACTGACCGTCCCGTGATACATTGTAATAACGACATTGGAATTTGATCATACATTCCCACTAGCCGCACGCTGAACCACATATTATCAAGTTCTCCTGTAATAGAGTAGATGCCTTGCATATATCACTTCAGAATCTGTGTACTAGCTTCTATTATGAAGTCCGGTTTTGGGGTTATAGATGGGGGAAAAAAAGAGTTAAAAAGAGGGAGGCCAATCGTGATACACTGTAACTGAAACTGGTTGTGGGTTCGATCACCATTCGAGGAAAAGAAATATTTATTTAAATTTATATTTCCATTTCTTCGCTCTAGTGTCGAGGCAAAGCGCGGCGTTGAGTTCCGCCACTCAACACACAATAAAATTCTTTCAAATATTAATATCAATGTTGTATCTTTCTTTTTTTTTTTGTATATATTTTTTTCGTTTAACTTCAAGCATTTGTTATTTCTAATGGGAAATGATAAAACGGGACTATAAAGATTTCCTTATTAAGAGTGTATAAATTAGGCGGTGACGTAAGTTATGATAATTCGTAGGACGTAATTAAACGTCGAGCTGAGGCTTAATAAATTAAACTTTTTTTATTTCACCCACGGGATTTGAACAGTTTTAAGAGGAAAAAATATTTATAATATTAAAACATTCATTTCGCCCTGAAATATACTAGTACCAGCGCCCATATATGTATGTACTCGTATGTACATTTACATTATGTAAGTTTGAAATTACTTTGCTTACTACAAATGAATATTATTGTATTATATGTCAATATTTATCATAATTTTGAGTAAAGAAACAATATTCATATGATATTTGTACGAATCGGAATTTTATCATAGACTCTTCCTTAAAGAGACTAGATAATGACGAAATACACTGTCGGGCTTTTGTGGATGACGAAAATCAGAAGAATCAGAACTTAAACTTCGCAGTGCAGTGCAGCTTTATACCTTCACGTGATCTTGAGATAAACGGTCTCAATAGATGGACAGACAGACAGACAGGCGGAGAGACAGACAACAAAGTAATCGTAGAAGGGTTTTGTTTTTTTTCTTTTGAAGTACGGAACACTACGAATTGAGGACAGCGAGGGCAAGATTTTAGTGAAAAAAATATTTATATTACGATTTCTTTTTAAATGGCTTTGAAATGAAAATAAAGTATTTCTGTTTTGTTTGAAGCGGCTTACGTTTAAAATTTAAATTTTAATATTATTTAATTAACATTCTGTACAGACGAAGACCTACTGTAGCGTTAGACATTTAAATTGAAATATGAAAATATTTAGAGTATTTCTAACTAAATATTGAATTTATGCTAAGTTAGTTACATTAATAATTTATTTTTATAAAATATATATAAAATAATTTTGTACAGTTTGTTCTATAGATTTAAATTCACTTGTAAGTCTGTATTCGACAAATGTTGACTACCTTTATAGACGGAAAGTTTGTGGGTTGTGTTCAATTGATTTTAGGTTTTGGCACTACCAGTATTAAGGATTTTAAAATATGTTTTTTGGAATTAACGTTCAGATATATAATATATGTACGAGTATACAGAAACAACAAATTATTTTTATTCCGCTCATCGAGCATACAGGTACGTATGAATTTAAAGTAAAAGAATCCTATAGATAATAATATATTCAATACTTTTTAGTAATAAATTCTTTTGCTATATTTTCTTATCTTAATGGCGAGTACAAAGCAAATTGCGGGAAAATCTTCGGTTAGTAGAATTTTTGGTTTAAATTCCTCTACCACTACTGCGGCGTACCACTTGTAGCTCGATCTTGAGCTGTCGATAAGATAATAAGAATTTACAGCCATTTAGTGTTCTCAGTCCTGAAAAGAATTGTTGAATATAAAAGCTGTTTCCTAGTGCTATATTAAATTAAGTTTAGTACGCTTTAGAATAATTCAATATTTAACTATTTTTCCTATAATCCATCCATCCTGGCACTGGTATATAGATTATATATAACAGGTAGATTAAATAAATTTCTTACAAATTCACAACTGGTTTTGGAAATATCAAAACTTATTATTGTATAATTTCAAAAAATCTAGGTAAATTCTGTATTGTCTGCAAAAATCAGTTTTTTTAATTAACCTGGCAAAATAAAATAAATAGATGAAAGTACAAGTAAAGAAATCGAAACAAATATGATGATAATATAAAATCATAATGAAATTAATGCACAAGCTCTACTATATATTTTCGTTTCAATAGTGCATATATGAATGCAATTAATATGGGTTTTTTGAAGCTCAAGAAGATGAAGTCGTTCAGAAAAAATAAAAATGAATTTTAAAACGTGAATGGACGTATTGATGTCCAATGTTGTTGCATTTTTAACCGACTCTAAGAAAGGAGCAGTTAAGCTTACGTATGTAAAAAAATATTATAAACATAATATATTTATCATTTCATACAAAACGAGTGTATTTTAGTAAGTTGACCTATCATCCTGAAATTAGTACGGAAACTTGGTGGGCGAGTCCAACTTATACTTAACCGATTTCTTTTATTAGAATAAGTGTCATTACCAATTGAACTTATGAATGTTGATTAAATATTAGGGAAATCAAGGGAAAATTATAAATTTATATGCATTAATGCATTTTCATTTAACGGGTTTGCTTAAAGATTTCCTCCTCTTTTCTACGCGCATACGTACTATCTCTTTCATATGAAATCTTATAATAAAATCATATATTGGCTTCTTGTATTCACCACCCGATGACATTGCTGAGCTAATGCTGATGATATGAGACACGAATCCCCAACGAATAGGAGTTAGGGGATAATCTTTTCAATATCATAGCAAGATATAGAAGCCAAGTTATTTGAAAAGCTAATAATGGAAAGTACAGTTCCACAATCGTCCACAACATTGCTTGCAAAATTTAAGACCTAAAGTCTCGTTTTCCCCCATTCCTTACCCGTACCTCAAATGATTTTTTTCCCATTTAGAATTAGTATTTGAATTTAGTATCGTTTTTGTTTTAGAATCAAGTCAGTCAGTGAACTCGTAGTATAAAGTTATATATTACAATTGATGTAAACCTAAATACTATTAATAAATAATTTTGTAATGCAGGCTGTTATTTATTATGAAGTTTGTGAATAATTCTCGAAATTTCTTAGCTTCTGTAAATCTATTTAATAAATATTGTGAACAAAAATGTGAATCTGCATAGGTACCTTGTACTGAGAATAACGTGAATATACAAATGTTATTCGGAATATATTGAGCTTACAAAGAATCGAGGAAGGAAAGCTTCTAAGACATTTTACTTTTTCTTTGTATTTGAGCCTCACATTATTCTTATTCTCTTGTGAATCTTAAATTGACATTTGCTGTCTGTATTAGCTTGGGATGAAGACAGGATTTTGATAACCTTACCTCTACCTCTTATGGTATAAACTTCATTTCAACCGATGAAAAAGTAAATATAAATATATAAATGAAATAACACTATTTTTCTCGGTGTTGAAATTTATTTCTTATTTAATTCGGCATTTTAAATATTTTAATAGTATGTAACCATAGATTGACCAGTGATGATCGATCGTCAGCCAAGTTAAAAAGCTGGAAACGCGCAGTGTGAACACACACTGCGCGTTTCCAGCTTTTTCCAGCTTTTTCAGCTTAAAAGTAGCTCGAAGTGGTTCATGTAAAACATTACATGAACCACTTCGAACTACTTTTAAGCCGTTTACAACTTGTACACTATGTAATTTACAAGCGTATCAATTTTACACATTTATTAAAGCTTATCAATTTCTAAAGTATTTAAAATTTTAATAATTTACATATCATTAATAGTTTTAAGAAATATTATCGTTTTTATATAATACGTCTCATAATATTATTTATCAATAAAAAACTAAAACCTGAAAGATTTATTAACTATATTTTCTTACAAGCTCACTCTTTTGTTTTAAAATATAGATAATGTTTCTTAAATCTTTGAATAATATCAAAAACTTTTAAAGCATTATTAAAATTTGTCTTATCAAGGAAAACTTATGTTGTTATTTTTTATCCACAATTTTTTTTTAATAAATGAACAATGTCTTTTTACTGTCCTGTTTTAGTTAACTCGTGCCTATTAACATAAATAGTTAGTATTAATAAGAATACGCAGATATGTCGCTAGTGTGAGAAAATATGAAAGTTGGCATCCACCAACGAACCAACTAGCATTGTCTTCAAATGTATACGAAATGCTGAGTGAAACTGGCTGAAAATCATACACGCACGTGTCAGAGTTATAATGCCTCACAAATAACAATAACTTGGAAAATGGAAACTGTTGGAAACTCAGTAATATTAAACGCCTAACGAAATTAATAAATAATAATTTGATAAAAAATATTGTCAAAAGAAATGTGAAAAACCAAATTCGTTCTTATATACTTATAATTATGTAATAAATACTCTAAGTACACTAAGTACTAAAAATCAACATTAATTTGTATAACATAATAAATATAATTTTTTCAGACTCGCTCCCTGGGGTCCTTACAACATAAACAAATAAATAATAATTATGGCACTATGTGAACAACACTACGAGAAAAAAGGTTTTGCTTGTCATAGAAAAAAATTAGTTAAACAGTAAGCTTTTTGATACATTAAAGCACAAGTTTATATAATAGTATATGCCAGTTATACTCACATTACAAGCTTCTAAGGCTTCGTTTTATAAACGCTCCTTCATATAAAACTTTAATAAGCTTCATAGATAAATGCTTGATACATAGGCCACTAGACGCTGTACAAGTTTGATACTTGTATAAACTTCTCAACTATAGAGAAATTAATATACACACATATATTTTATATTTATTTTTTAATGAAAAAATTGATAACTCTACTAATTGAAAAATTGACATCCGATTCGTACCCTTTTGCTCTAAATATAATTATTTTTCAGTTTTAAATATTTACTCTGAATCTAATTCTAAATTATGCTTATACTAGTTTTTTTACATGTCTTAATGTTCCAGGCTCAGGCAGGCTGAGGAGAACCGACGCCAGTCCAGTATCTGAATGTCTAAAAAGATCGATACGTACACATCGATGAAAAGTATATTGAGTTACAAACCGAATTATTGTAACACAGAGAATCGAAAAATTGAACCGGGTGGAACCATTAGTATTTAAATGAAAAAACTGGTTGATAAATATACTTGCGAACGTATTAAGCAATAGTGCTATAAACAATTAAGTGGAAAGCTCAGTTGTAAGCGAGGGAACACTTAGGAGTTTTATTTCATTTGCGAAAAAGAAAAAAATCTGCGTGATACATTATTCAGTGAAGCATAAAGAATAGCTTTAATGCAACTTCTACTTTGCTTTTATATTGTGTAAGCTAAGCTGAAACTTGATTGCATATTTGTTGTTTAGAACTATTAAGTAAGTTTAATGATATTCTTTTTTAAACTATATTATGTACTTTTACAGAAAAATTTACTAATATACTTTAAGGCCGGTTTGGCACAGTGGCATAGGCGTGTAGACGCAACGGTTGTGGGTTCGATACCCACTGAGGAAATGAAATATTTAATATTTCTATTTCTTCACTCCGTTGACAAGGCAAAGCACGTTAAGTTCTGTAATTCAACACACAATGCCTCGAGCTGTGGAAAGTGGCGAAGTGGACACTAGGTTCCCTCTATCTACCCTTCAATTTGCAGGAAATATATATATATATATAAATACTCAAGGTCCTAAGGATTTCAGGATGATCCTGCGCTTTCTGCTTGCCTATGTCCACCAATAGGCTTGTAGGGTACTATTATTTAAATTTATAGTTTATTTAATATATGTCATTGATATATTTAGATAATATCCTCCTAATTTATTTATTTATCACTTATATACAATCATGCATTTAATTGAATTTATATATTTTATATTACATATTCGTATTTAGTTTATTTATATGTAAAAAATTAAATACGCTTGCTACCGTCGACCAAACCGGTAAGGTGTCTTAATATCTAAACCTACCCCCTTTCTACGGCATATTTTAAAACTGACAGTCGATGCTTGCCACTCGGTACGCTTTATATACTTCGCCTTTGCCTATTCAGTTTTTAATCTCAAATTCCCAATTTTTTGTGTTCCGTAATATAAATCCGTATTTACGTATGGTACGTTACGTATTCCGTAATATGTTCCGTAAATAGTAATATATTTGTTCGTGTTTAACTGTGCCGTGTTGCGTCTTGAATTGTGTTTTATTATTTGTGTTAACACTGTATGTACAGGTAGTAGTGAATAAACTCAGTGTTTTTCGTAAGTGGACTTTCATTTATCTATCATCAACACTACAGGCTTCACTTGGCTGCGATAGTGATGACGACATATTACGTGAGTATATTCTGTATACATGAGTATTCTCGAATTGTGAACCATTTTAAAATACTAATTGATCATTAATAAAATAAAGACAGTATTTTTTTTAAAAGGGCAGACATACGGACCATATTTAATACAACTAAATCTTGTATTGTCTTATTCGTCTTGTTGTCTATAAAACATTAGAAATCACTTCCAACAATGCCACGAGAATTCTGCAGCAAGTGGGGAACGGAGTATCTTAACACTAGGTTCCCTACCCTGATGTGTGCGGGAAACAGCATGAAGCTGATTTTAATTTATTATATAATATATTTATTTTAGTATTTATTGTTTACCTATAAACAATTATGCCCCTAATTTGTATTATATAAAGAATGTTTAATATTAAAACGGTGGCATCAAATTGTGTATAACAAAATTAACATGACAGATTGAAATCATAGATGTCAAATACATATATGTATAATTGGAAACAAAAAATGTCTGTCACTCTTTTGTTTACTTAGTTCCGCAGCGCAATCTAACATCGCCCTCCGAATCCGAAACGTGATTTTAGTTTTAAACTAAGTTTTCCATAGTTAAGCACCCGTTTCCTATAGTTATTTAAAACTCAAAACACTAGCTTAGTTATGCTAGCTTGTTCCAATTATACAAACTTGTCATGACGTAACGTGTAGGAATTCACATTAAAATTAACGTTGTTAATTAATACTTTTATACGCCATGAGTGGAACGTTAAAAGATGGTCGCGAGGACTCCGCCGTAATATAAATTAATTACGGGAATGAATGCATAAATTGTTTTAGACCGAGTTCCATACAAACGATGCCTGTTAAATGAATTTCTTCATTAACTAGGTTTGTCTTTTGCAATCGTTAAACGTTGGTCCGTGCCAACTCGTGTGTTTGAATTTCCCCGCAGTATGGTAATTATTATTGTTTAGCGTCGTGTACTTACTAAAGCGAATCGTATAATGTATTTGTAATTGTAAATATTTTATATGTAGGTAACATTTATTATATTCAATTGTATTAATACAAGTAAAGTAGAAAAGTAAAGTAGAAAACCTTTAGACTCCTTAATTGTAATAAACAAGCGATACAAGTAAAAAAAAAATTTAAACTTTAAAAATTATAATAATAGTTATTTTAAATTTAAATTATTCTACATATTTTCAAAGTAAGTAGGTACGAATAATTAACATTTATAATGATTACGCTTAAGTAGACGTTTTAATGAATTTACAAAAGTATAAAAAAACGTATATATTTTCCGCCTTAATTTGCATATAAAACGGTAAATTTAGCTTTCGTATACGTATTTCACATGAAGGAATATCGGGAACAGCTTCATAAAAATCGGCCGAGTGTATTTTACGTGTATTAGGGTGTACCAATTTTTTTACAATTTTAATTACATAATAAGAAAATTTCTGATCATTATTTCTCAAACTTCATTGCAATAAAATAATAAGTAATATATGTTGAATATATAAACTATTATATAGAGTTTGAGGCCCTTCGTGGCGCATGGGCACAAGCGTGGGACTGTAAACACGACGGTTGTGGATTCGATTCCCATTCGGGAGAATGAAATATTTAATATTTTCATTTCCTCGCTTTAGTAACGAGGCAAAGCGCAAAATTAAAGTCCGCTATTCAACACGCAGTGCTATAAGAATTCGGTGGAAAGTGGAAAACGAAAGTGTCTAAATAAGAACGGAGAGTCTAAACATTAGTTTCCCAGGCCTAATCTATCTAATAACCTAATCTATGTGTGAGATGACAAAGCGTGAAGAGTAAAAAACGTACGAATATGGAAATCGAGCCTTACAAAAGAATTAAAGTTCTGGTACATATAATTTAAATCGAAATTACGGGTAACAATAAGGTCATTGTAAATTTTATTCAACATTTAAAAAAAATCTAAACGTGTTATATTCTATTTCTGCTGTATTGATTTTGACTGCAGTCTTTTTTGCAGCACATAAAGCATATTATATTACTTAGTGAATAAATATCGCCTAAAATCCTAAGTGAGTTTTATCACTAAAGGTCCATTTAGTATGAAATGAAACTATGACTGTAAGTTTCCTCAATTTGCATCCTACATGCTCGCTGTTCACAATGTGTTGTAATATAATTGCTTATACCTTAATTCCTGGCTGGTCCTACGGTATCCCTTTACTGAAACGTACGAATTAATACGTAATTGCTGCCTAGTGTTAGTGCTATACGATTAAATACCACGGGATTACAGTATTAAATTAAATCTTTAGTATTTTTAATATATTTAGTGTTCATCATTGAAATTAAATTATGTACTGTGAAATAAAAATGGACTATATATAATTGAAATGAAAATTGTTCCCGCTTCAATACTAAAATAAAAATGATACAAAATAAAAGTGTCTATTTTGAATGCAAATCTGCGTGTTTGTAATGGGACTGGTCTTCTGAAAATAAGCAGAGAGCTGGCGAGATTGTCGCTTCTTACGATCGTTGACTTGGAAAGTTTCCAAGAAGTCACCTCCGCACTCTCCGTAAGCTACGACTTCATATTTGTCTCGATGATTGAAAAAGTTAAACAATAGACGACATAAGTTACGTTAAAAATGTTACCTCATAAAACCTCAATAGATACAGTTCGCGGGGCTTGATTGTTTGCATTTGTGTGATTACTAAAATAAAAGTTTGAAAAAACTTATTAGTAAAGATCAATAAAAAAATCTAGCAAAAAATATGTATTAATTATCCCACAAAGGACGTTAAATCCTTATTATTTTCACTTTTGTTTTTTTAATTAATTTTTTTTTATTGTTTTACACATACATTTTCCATTCGTGATAGTACCAACTCTATCTTCCACTTTAAGAAGATATATATTCTTCTTCTTTGTCATATTCTTCATTGCTGAGGATTGTGTCCGCTTTGGTTAACCCTGCTCTGGTATATGAGCTGATTAGCTGCCTCCTTGCCATATCCATTTTTCTATAATAATAACACGTCTACAATATATACATGTACTATAGGTACTATATAGGTACTGGATGCCTAGCACCTATTATCATCTGGACCCTGCCATCCTCTGGATCAAAAATCACCCTTTTATTTTGCATAATGGCAACTTTAAAAAAAATATCCGCGACGACGAAAAATGTCTAAATTTTAATCCATGAGTTGACACACAGAAACAGATAGGTAAATATCCATACCTATATTATAAATTCGAAAGTAACTCTGTCTGTCTGTCTGTCTGTCTGTCTTTTCCGCAATCAGGGCCAAACCGCTAATTTAATTGTGATAAAATACTCATATAGAGATACTTGAGGGTCCCGGGATGAACATAGGATACTTTTTTTTTCTCATATTTGTAATATTTTCGTTATATACCAATATATTAAAATAATTAATTTGACAAGGAATTTATTCCGCCATGTTAATAACAATCGTCGCTACGCGTTGCTAAGCAACAGCTTGCAAAGTTTGCTGTTTTAAGAAAACGTCACCCACAGTGAGTTTGCTTAATGCATACATGGTGCGCGCCGATATAGATTTATACAAATCTCTTTATACAAATCATTAACAAAAATTAGATGATTTCTATAATTTGATATTCATCCTTATGAAAATAAATATAATAGTCACTTTTAGCATTTCATCTAGATGGAAATTATAATTTACTGTATAACATTCTAATAAATAATTAAGATGTGACTGATTCCAAATGACCTAGCCTTCGGGCGGCATAATATGAGTATGACCGACGCGAACGGGCGGATGACTTTGATGATTTTGTAAATTTTTATAGATTTTCGAATTACTATTATTTTTTATGTAATTATTTGCTGCTTATAATTAATTTATCTCAGTTCGGTTATCTATACCGATGTTATACACTTAAAATATCGTAATTTTAATCATTTGAGATTTTATTTAATATTGTTCGCAAAAATTAATAATTATTTAATATAGAAAAATGTTTAGTACGCGCGCACAGCAAACTTTAGGTTTTTTTTTCTAATATTAAGAATTTCCTTTAATTACTTTTACTTCTTTGGTTTGTTCATTTCGGTTACTCAGATATTTTTTCTAATAATAAATCTCCACTTATTATTATTTTTTAACTTATTTTAATGATTTAGGCTTATATTTTCGCGGGCGTAGCCGCGTCCGGGCCCACTAGTATACTATATATTTACATAGAATGGAGTACAACGATCAGTTGTTCGTAAGTTTCATAGTAAATGTGCTCAAATTTTGATTGTTATATGATCGTGTGCTCAAATGAGTTTGTAACGAGTTGACGCGCAAATCTACAAGACAAATATAACCTGCCTATTTTGACAGCGATTGATTGGAAAAGTTTCCTTTTGTACGATAAACAAAGCAAATATCTGGAATGATAATAGATTGCAAGAAGCTTTCAAAATTAAATTAAAAGTATTTTAATTTTTCAAATAGAAAAAGTTTATATTAAAATATTAAATATCAATCGATAAAATTTTAAAGATCTTGTAAATATATTAAGTTGATATAAAAATAAAAATAAAGATGTTTTCTTTTTATTTAAAAGTTGTGTATATTCTTCCCTTAATTCTATACAAAGTTTATAAAACTGACGATTTAGTATTGCATGTGCTAATCTGAAGAAACAGAAATTCAGACTGGAAAAATATTTTTGTGTTAAATAGTACCCACTCAAAATGTGACATATATAACGCATAACTATTTTTATTGATGGTCAAATGAAAATAGCCTTGTATGAGAGTACCCTGGGATTGCAGAACCTAATTCCTCCTTCCCCTTTTTACTCTAGAAGAACTGAGACTATATTCTTCATTCGCACTACGAGAGAATAGAACTCATTGCCGACGTCTGTATTTCCTTTGAAATACAATATATCTATAAAATATATCTATATCTATCGTAGAGCTGAATATCGAGCTCAGTGGCGTGCCATTGGAGAGGCCTATGTCCAGCAGTGGACGAGGACAGGCTGATGATGATGATGATCTAGAAAAAATTTGGTGAATAGGTATCTATTAGGCTATATTATATCTTTTACTATATAAATGAAAGCCAATTTCATTGTAAAAAAATACTTATTTTATTTTTCAAAAAAAAAAAACATTTTATTTTCATTTAAACATATTTCTTCTTTTCTATTTCGAAATGTACAGAAATCAATTACAGTGTTAATGCGCAAAGTATCAAGTTAACTCTTAGTGGGGCGTTATACTGGTTCCCGATAGATAAGTCTCGTGGAATAGTTATCGGACCACAAGGGCAGTAAAAGCTAATTGGCGGGCGGGCACTTACGGACTTACGAGTAACCTTAGCTCTGATAATATTAGAAATAGCATATGAAAAAGTTAAATATTATGCGTATATCATTTATATTATGATAAATTAATAAAAAATATTATATGTGATTATATTTTGAATTTTGATTTTCATTATAACGACGGTTGTGGGTTCGATTTCGACTCAGCCCAACAAATTATTTTTATTTCTCTGATTTAGTAAGCTGTTTGCCAAAGCGGTGTAGTTCCAAAGACATGTACTTAAAAAGTATCTAGATCATTTAATTTTTTTATTATATAATATTAAGCAATAATATATACTGTATTTAAATACCTAAATGTTTTGTAACTTTTTATTTGATTAAAAAGAACATAATTATTTATTTATAAAAAAACATATCCTTTCTGTTAGAATCTGTGTGGTGTTGGCAGTAAACGCCACGGTGAGATTGGGAAAATTAACCTCTTCCGAGCGACCCAATTGGTGGACTATGATTAGTTTGTAATTTGTGACAAACCTTTGTGAATTGCGGTTGGTTTATACTGAGCCTGCCGAGCTTTGACTCTCACAGATTACAAGATTAAATTTAATTGACAAAATATTTACTAAAGGTTCTATATCTAAATTATAATTATGTAATTGAAGTCACAGACAGACAGACGTGTCAGTGATTTGCGCGAAGTGCGCTTTTCAAATGCACATAGTTTTTAATACGATACGCAAAACACCAAACAAACCATTTTTTTTAAATTTTACCTGCTTTGTGCTTGCCTCTTTCTGTTTGTCCGCTCAAATGTTTGAACCTGATAAACTGGAATTGAATAATGACTAAAGTGCATTAGCTAGAATAGCTTTTCAATATCAAAATACTCCTCAAACATTGGCTCACTTTGGTTAACTGTTGAGAAATGCAAATATCTGCCAAATTGATTTTAAGGTGGGCAGTTCCTGTAATACGAATACTGTATTTGACTGTTAGATGCCAGTCGTGGCGCAGGGGCACAGAGGGTGACTGTAAAACCGACTGGTTGTGGGTTCGATCCCCACTCGAGGAAATGAGTTATTTCAATGTTGAACTATTTTAATATTTTTATTTCTTCGCTCTGGCACCAAGACGACATCGACAGCCAGTCGGTCAGTTCCACTATTTAACCTCAAAACAATCACCAAAAAGTGGAGAACCTAGTGTCTCAGCACTAGGTTCTCTCTGCTTACTCTGGTGTATGCGGTATACAGCGTGTAGCTGATTTGTTTTTATATTAAACTAGTGGACGCGCGCAGCTTCGCTTGCGTAATTAGGGGTGAATTCTAATAAACCACGAAACATGTGTTCAATAAAATATTTTTAAGAGTCTAAATTTCAAATTTTATAAAAATCGGTGGCGATTTAAAGATTTTTCCATACAAACTTTCAACCCCTTATTTGCACCCTTAGGGGAAGAATTCTAGAAAACCATGAAACATGTGTTCAATTAAATACTTTTAAGAGTCTGAATTTCAAATTTTATAAAAATTTGTGCCAATTTAAAAAAAATTCTACACAAACTTTCAACCCCTTATTTGCACCCTTAGGGGAAGGATTCTAGAAAACGATGAAACACGTGTTCAATTAAATACTTTAAAAAATCTAAATTTCAAATTTTATAAAAATCGGTGTCGATTTAATTTTTTTTCCATACAAACTTTGAACCCCTATTACACCCCTTTAGGGTTAAAATTTTTCAAAATCCCTTCTTAGTGGATGTCCAGATTACGAAAGTAAATATCTGTCCAAATTTCACGTTTCTACGCACAGCGGTTACGGCTGTGCGTGCGTCTTACCTCAGTCAGTGAGGACAAGTCCTTTTATATATATAGACAATAAACATTAAAATAAAAATATGATGACGAGGCCAGTCGTGGTGCAGGTGCACAAAGTGTGAGAGTAAAATCGCATCTAGGAGAGCAATAAGATGGTATAAAGATTTTGATAGTCAAAGCAAGTTGTGGACGACGACTCGCATAAAATAAAATAAGAATATTCAGGACGATAAAAGTATAGAAATGTTATTTACGTGTAATATAGCTCTATAATATCGCGCACATGTTGCCATCTTTGAGTAGTCTTGCATAAAAATTTTTCGATCACAGTGAGTTTATTTCAAAATAATCTTGTACAAAAAAATATGTTTATAAAAGGTCCAATTGAATTTTGGTGAAAATAATAAACTGCTACATATATATATTAGTATCTAAATGTTAATTAGGAAAAAAAAGCCCATGATCGGGCTTAAGTACTCTTTTGGACAAAGGGTAAAACTAGGATAGATGCTCAAAAAGAATAGATGCTTCAATTTCCAAATTATATTTTAAAGAAGAGAAGAGTTATTAAAAGTTAAGAGAAGAATTATATTTAGAAAAATTAGAAATTGGGAATACGATTTTTAAATACGTTCGATATTAGCCCTCTATCCTTTTGAAACGCTTTTACCTCGATATAAATCTTTTACACCTCGTTACAAACCTTTTTTATTCTCAGCTTTATTCTCATATACATAGTGAATATAGCTTTAAAATCTGCTGCGTCGTTTAGAAGTCACATGCAAACATCGTAAGGAATCGATTTTTATATAATTTATATTATATGAAAAAGTCATTACTTACGTAGAATACTAGGTTCTAGGACTACTAGTCTACTAGTCTAACTAATTGTATTATGACGTTGTAAAAATGAAAAACAAAATAAAACTATATGCCTTCCCGTGCCTTCTATTCTATTACCGAAAGGATAGAATAATTCAAGAGAAGCTGGAGTTGAGGGTCTCGATCGCAACGACTTCATTGTGAAGCACAGTAAGTTTCGACGAGGGTCCGTAGGGTTTTACGGTCTTTATTATTGAGCTATAAACCATAAAGGCACCCCGCTTTATAAACGCTAAAACAAAACACGAGCGGACGCATATTTTCTACTTTATACACTCCTGCCGACTTTATATTATACAATCAAAGGAAGTTGAGATTTTTAATGTATTAGAAGATTTAGGAGCGGTATAGAGGCCGTTGTGGCATAGGAGCACAAGGGTGTAACTGTAACACGGCGTTTGTGGGTTCGATCTCCATTCGAGGGAATGAACTGTTATTTATTAATATTTTCATTTCTTACTAGCAAGAAGGGAAAAAAGCCCGGCGTTGATTTCCTCCATTCAACACACAATGCCTCGGAAAATTCGGCGGAAAGTGGAGAACGGAGTGTCTTAACACTAGATTCCCTCAGCCCAACCTGCTATATGCTTGATACAGCGTAAAACTGATTTTATAAGCAGTATATAATAAAATAATAATAGCTAAATAATCTTGTCTTCGTTGACACAAGTGGAATGTACAAGCAAAAGGGGAAATGACTATTTTACCAAGGAAAACAACCATTCCATACGATATTGTGTAATATTTTACGATGAAGCCATAAGCCATTATACTTGTTTAATGTAGAAATTTATGTGGGACCTACTCTCATATAAAATTATGTGTATGTAAATACAATGTATAGGATATGTAAATGTAATGCTGTCACATAGTATGCTGCATTATAAGACTCATATTTCAACAACATAATATAATATAGCTATTTTTTGCCCTGGTCGTGACCAGGTACCAGGACCAGGACCTAAAGTAAATATCGTGATATTTACTTATTTATTTAAGAAATTATATAAAAAAAATAACATATAATAGATATATGGTTCTCAAGTAATGTATTAAAAAAATACTATATCTTATATAGATAGATGTCTGATGTTGATCGTTAGAAATAAATATTTTTAAAAATGTACATACCCAGGATATAAAAATAATAATAAAGCCTTAAAAAATATTGGACGTAGCGGCACTGAAACACTTTCTAATAACTCTATATTTTATCCCGTATAGAGGAGGAGTCAAACACTTCAATCTCCACTTTTCTTACCGCTTACCATAACAATTAGAGCAGGAGAATGTAAATTATTAATTTCACCGAGTGGGAATCGATCCTACAATCATTACATTTACTATCAGATGCTGTCTTCTCTCTGCCACGATAGCCTCATAATTATAGTTAAGAAAAATAAAATATCTACTTATTTACTCGTAGAACATAAAAAATAACTTAAGCAAGAATCCGTTTGTCGTAAAAAGTCATAATAAAGAACTTGAACTGTAGTTCTATAAAATATAGAACACAATTCCTAATGATTTAGTTACAAAAACTTTGATACTAAAACGATTGAAATAAAAGTTTAAATTTTCTTTTCTACGCAGTGGTCGAGAAGTTTGCAAGTCGTATACGGAACATTATAAACTAATAATGAGATAATAAATATATAGACTGCAATAAAACTAGAATTTGCCTAATTTACATTGAGATCATTTTAAGATTTGTGTGATAGCTTTCCTCGGTAAATAAACCACTAGTTCCTGAGATTTGCGTGTTCAACCAAACAAACTCTACTGCTATGTAGGAATTATTCATATTGATATATGTATATAATTTATTTTTATTTTCAAGAATATTTGGCTTCCGCAGAATTTACGAGATAACTTAGTAATTTATAAATCAATCATTATTTTTGTTTATATAACATATTTATATTTTATATACAACATTAAATATTGAGTCTAATCGTGGCGCAGGAGCTCAAGCGTGTGACAGTAAGCGCGACAGGTTGTGGGTTTGATTTCCACTCGACGAATAAAATATACAAAATGTTCATTTCCGCACTATAGTCGAGGCAAAGCTCGGCGGTGAGTTCCACTAGTCAATATACCCCCAGAATTCGGTGGGTAGTGGGGAGTGGAGTGTCTTAACACTAGGCTCACTCTACCTACCTTGCCTTGCCTCACTTTACCACATGTGGGATGCAGCGTGAAGCCGAAAAAAAAACAATATGCAAATATAATATGCAGATGCTAATATAATATGCAGAATAGTGCAGCGTAATTACAACGAGATGGTAAATAGATAGTCTATTAATTAACTTTGGTACATTTACCGAAGCACTGATTTAGCTATAGGTACTACTAGCATATTATTACTATTTCACAGGCATATATTTTTCTTGAGGGGAAAACTACTTTTGTCGCGTTGAGCATTTTATGGTAGAGGAAAATACGGCACTCGGTGCCTTAGTGATTGAACTCAACTACAATTTTTCTGCGACAACAGAGCGAAGAAATAAAAAAAAATTAAATAAATATTTTATTTCCTCGAGTAGGCATCGAATCCACAACCAGTCGCCTTTTCAGTCACACTTTGTGCCCTACACGACTGGCCTGTATTACTATTATATTGATTTATGAGAATATTTTAAAAATACAATAAGTGATAAGTTAAAGTTTCATCAAGTTCGTGAACGTTAGAAAATATTGTAATGAAGTCTGCGTTAAAGCTTGCCGTGATGCCGTGTTGGGACGGCACGCTTTGTGATGCAAACCACGTGTTGGGGATGTATGGCTTATATTCCGTTTTGTTTTAAGTGAATACAGCTTTTGTTGGATTCTATAGGACAATGAAAGATTCATGAGTGCCATCTATCTTTTCATATATATGTATAAAGAATAACATTTATTTAATAATGAAATAAAACGGGTGGAATGAACAACATGTGAAGTTTTTTCTTACAAGTTAGAATATAATAAATACTTACACTTTCACTCTGAATTTAAACCTTCTCTTGAAACTAAAAACAAAAAACAGTTTCACTATTCGCAATTATTTTATTTATTTTTAAATTTTATATATTTTTAAGCTTGTCTATTAATTATAGATAAGCGTATAACCTGAGAGCTTTATATTGTTACGAAAATAATAAAAATGAAAAGAATCAATTCCCTCAAGTAAGAATAGAACTCACAATCGTCGCGCTGGCACTTAGCCTCCTCGGCCTCTTTAATAAAATTTTATATATATTTTTATTAATTTTATTAAAGAAAATAACATTATAAGTTTTATTTTTGGGGTTGGATTTTCCTTGGTAATTGTTCTTATAATTCAGAATACATCTATTGCTATGGAAAGTGTAATAAAATGGAAAAAGCAATCAACGGTTTTATTACGTTGTAAATCTGAACATTTATTGTTTTGTTGGTAACGTAAACGGCTTAGCGGTTATATTCTTCGCAATTACACTCCACTTTATATGAAACCAATGTAAAATATAATTATATTGAAATGTCCAAATAAATAAAAGGTATTTTTGAGAACATTATTTACTTATTTCCATATAATAACAGACGGTAATATCTGCTGTCGATATAAAACATTTTACTTTTTAATAATTGTTTCTGTTCGTTTAAATTAGCTGAATTTAAATGAACAGTTTTACTATGTTTTGTTTATTTAAATAAGAGACTTCTAAATAATTTTCATTTATTTCAATTTTACAAATGAATTGTATTGATTTTAGTTTTTCCCGATTGTAACACATCTTATATTAAAATATATTGATTTTTATTTTAGGCTATCATGTGTGTGTTGAGGCCGTCGGGCGCAAGCGCACCACCGTGCAACTAAAGACGCGACGGTTATGTGTTCGATTTTCATTTGCAATGTATAAAATATTTAATATTTTCATTTCTTTGCTCAGGTAACATAGCTAAGCGCGGCGTTGAATTCCGCTTCTTAACATGCAAAGCCTCAAGAATTCAGAAGAAGGTGGACAATGGAGTGTCTTAACACTATGTATGAATATATAAAAATACGATACTAGAGAATATACAAAATAACTTGTAGTAAAATTTATGTAAAGAATATAAGAATTTATGGCTAAATATCTAAATATATTAAATTATCCATATATTTTGAGACAAAAACCTAGTGAAGCAAACAAAGTGTAAGCAAGTATTCCAAATTGATGATTCCAAACTGGTTGAACACAATCCGGGTTACAGTAGTCGGCAGCGGCTCACCAGGAGAGTGGTTAATTGTGTTTGAAAACCACAGAGACTAACTTTCATCCATAATCTATCAACATTTGGCTAGTAATAATTATTATTTATTTATTAAAATCATTACATACTGTTTGAGTAGTGGTTTCAATGTAGGAATAATAAAACGAGCAGCTCCAACCAATTCTAATTATATTGAATTCTCTTAATGTTTTTACAGAACATTAAATATATTTATTAAGTTGATTCAATTGATATGTTTTTGTACGATACATGAAGTAAACGTAATTCCTTATTCACAATTTACAAAGTAATATGTAATTAATTATTATGTATAATTAAATTAAAATTAGAATTATTCTATATTATTATTTATTATTTTAAAATACTGGCAACACTGTATATCAAATTACAATATATAAAATTAATGTATCTATCTATTCATTTACAATTTACAAATTAAAATGTAATTATCTACGAGTATGATATTAAAAAAATTGATAATAACATTATTTTTTAATGTATTATTTTTTTTTTTCTCTGAGTTCATCTGCGATCAGTCCCAAACTATAAGCAGATCTGTTAATTTTAAGTTTGTTGGCGTTTCAAGGAACCTCCCCAGCGCGAAGCTCTACTCAGTGTATGTATGTATTAATTAAAATTAAAATTTTACACTAGTAAAAAATCTTCCGTACCTACAACGTTCCTAATGCTGTTTAATATAAGGCCATCATGGCGCAGTGGGAAAGTGTCTGACTGTTACCTAGTGATGTGGGTACGACATTCGTTCGAGGAAAATTGAAAATATTTAAATTATTTCAATTCCTCGCTATGGTAAAAATCACAACCCTAAAAGCCCGTTATGTGCGTAAAAGCGTGAAGCTGATTTTTATGTTCATACATAAGTACATCATATAGCTATGTCATACTGGTATTGGTACGAATATATCTAAAATTGAATATATTTCTTAAAAGAGGTTCCTTTAAACTATAAAAAATAAGAAATCAACAAGAAAGACTCCAAAGCGCAGCTTTTAGTTCGACCCGAATCATTTATTTATAGTCGTATTTGCGGCGACGCGACAACAGTGGAGTAAATAGATTTTATCTTTTTGTTAAACACCCTGTAGTGGTCGCGGGTCACAGATGGTCCAACTGCGCTCTGACAGTTTTGTGTACTGTAGCGACAATTTAAGCATCCTCCACGAACTTCCTCACTTCTTGCCTTCACACTGAAATAATGTGAAAACTTTGGCTTCTTTTTACCTAATGCTGGGTTGAAGAGGCAGTTTTAAACTTAATGTATATTTATTTTCTAAGAATGTATAATAAGATGGAGAGTTTGTAAAGACGTGTTATTTAACTCTGTATATTGCTATTTCATATTTTTGTTTATTTATTTTGTAAGTAATATGGAATTTGAAGTTTAAGGCCTTCGTGGCGCAATGGCAAGCGTGTAAACGCGAAGCTTGGGGGCCGATTTGGGGGGAATGTTTTATTTAAATTTTCTCAATCTGTTAACAAGACAAAACGTTTTAAACGTTTTAAAACACTAATTTGTAAATCAATGAATTTGACGTGTTAACGTTTTATTTCGAATTCAAAATTGAATGTTTTATGAACAGAAAAAAAATTATTTAATTTATTTCTTCTTGTCAAACCCTAAAAACGTCGTATATTAGTATTGCGAGTGACCCTAATCTAAGGCTCATAATATTAATACGTAGTGTTATGTACAGATAGATTAATGTCATAGGTATGGAGTTCATTACAATTATTTAGTAATATATGTATGTACAAAGGCTTAATTCGGCAGTATCGCTTTGATAGTAGGAATCGTTGGATTATAAAGGGATTACATAATTAATATCGTATATTAATTGGTAAGTAGAACCAGTGTTCTCGGATATCATTTACATAACAAGTTATGCTTTATTTGTTTAGAATAATAATACTCTTCAAATTGTCTTGTCATTTTAAAAGTGAGTTCAAATACTTATAATTAAATAGTGAACTTTTAAGAATAACTTAATATTTAAATAATGTGACAGGTTGTAGGTTCGATATCTATTTGAAGAAATGAAATATTTAATATTTCCATTGTCTTACTCTCGCGGCGTTGTGTTCCGTTACTCAATAGGCAGTGTCTTCAAAATTCAACGGAAAATGGGGAAGGTAGAGTCTTACTGAGAACGGAGTGTCTTAATACTTGGTACCTAGGTTCTCTAAAAAACCGGTAAAGCGCGAGTCGGACTCATTCACCGAAGCTTTACCAATTTTCAGGACCGCAGGTCAAAGGGAAGTACTACTTACGAAAGTTGATAAACTTAAGTTCACATTCCGTAATAAATTAATTTATAATGAAATTAATTTACAAACTTGGTGCCAAATTTCAAAACTAGGTGTTGATTATGCGGTGACTTTTCCTCCTGGCATTAATTCCGGCTACTGCCAGGGTCTGCCCTCCTACTCAACCTATTCCACTTTGCACGGTCTTTTGCGTCCTCGGTGGTTAGACCATTGGCTCTCATGTCCTGCATCACGACATCCAGCCAGCGCTTCCTTGGGCGTCCAGGAGGTCTCACTCTGGAGTCTCCTGGACGCCCAAGGACTGAACTGATATAGCAAGGCACTTGCATCCGACATAGTTCTTAGGCCGGCGCGTAACGTGGCCAAACCATCTCAGACGACGCTCTTGGAGCTTTGAATTTATTATGCGGTGAATTTCATACAAAATGCACCAAAACCGATGCATAAATGCAATAAAATGCTCGTATATTTTGATTGCGTTGACTTGTTAGAGGCTTGATTTTTTGTGTGCTTTTAGGTATGGGCATAAACAATTTATATTAATTTCAGTTTGATATATTTACACGATCTTAATAAATAGTCCTGGCAGACGGACAGAAGGAGATTAGGATGATTTAAATGATTGAAGAATAGGCCAAGACATAATAAGGTTATTACCATAAAAGCTGAAAGAGTAAAAAAAACAATATAACAATTTTCTTTTAGTATAATTGTGTTTTTAATTTTTCTGTATTTTATTTTCTAATTACAGTAATATTTATCTATTATTTTATTACCATTATTATTAGCGCAATGTTTTTATTGTACCATATGTTATATATTATTAACTTAAAAGATTATTAACTTAAAAGGTTCTTGATTATAATTTTTACTCATTCTATCCATGCATATGCTAATATCATAGTGTTACATTTAAACTAAATGCTTCTTGTAACAGTTACTCAGAATGCACCCAAATTCGAAATCCCAGTTGAAGTTGCCGGTAGCGGTCTACCGATCGAGTGGCTAGTCGTGTCTAAAACCCGCAACGAACTAACTTTGCTTAAATTTCAAATTCTGTCAACAAATAACAGTAAGTGGCTCTGCACGTTTTCATTGCAAGTTACTCTCGATATAAAATTACAATATATAATTTAGACTTTATAAAATTATATTATTTTCTGTAATTAAATATTTATTTAAATTTATATTTATATTTTTATGGTCTGCTGTTGGGGCAAAGCGCAGCATTTAGTTCCGCCACTCAACACGCAATGCCTCTAGAATCTGGCGGAAATTGGGAACGGAGTGCCTCAACACTAGGTTCTCTCAGCTTTTAGATTATTTTTTAAATTTAATTTTTGTGCATTTTTGTACAAAATATGAAAATCTGCAACATCTACGATACGCAATTACATTAATTACCATAATAAATATATTGATGACAATTTTAAAGTTCAACATATGTTGCGGCTGTCCAGGTAATAGCTATATCGTGCATAAGAGTTACCAACGAAAATCAATCAGCGAGCGACTGCACCGAGTGTAATCCCGCCCTAATTTGAGCTCGTCCGTAAGCCTCATCGTACTCGAAACGTTGGTTTCCTCCATAAAAAATATTTTCAGGCGTTTTTTTTTTTATTTTATTTATAAAGAAATAAATATTTCTGTATTTCAAGAAATATAGGTCAACAAATTTTCTGGCACCCAATAGTTACTTTAAATCCAGATTCTGATTTTGAGAATTTTTCAGTGGAATTGCAGTGGGTATTTTTATTTGCACGCGTTTTGTTTATATTATAATTATGTGTATGTGTATTTTTAACAATGTTTATTCGTCTGTGTATCTGAATATATACGTAGGTTTGAGTCCCGTAGGAGGTTCTCTAGTTTAATAGATATTTATTTATCGATGAAAGTAGTAACCAAAGAAATAAGTGACCAGCAAACTTTCATAATCTGTAAAGAAAATTACAACATTATAAAGTTGGTAATTTACCTATGTACAAGTGTACAGTGTATTAAATGTAAATATATTTTTACATTTTATACACTTATACGAATAAATTTATTTTATTATTAATTAATTAATTAATAATATATTTAAATAAAATATATTATATTTAACTAGCGACCCGCTCGCGGCTTCGCCCGCTTAATCTACATAATTATTTAATTACTAATGTGTATTATTTTCCTGTTGTAATAACAACAGGAACTAACAATTAACTGAAATTTTTAGCTATTTCGATTTGGCCACAAGGGTGAAGCTGGAGATAAAAGATAGTTTAGTTTATAATATATCGTTACATTTTTTTAAAAACTTGCCAACTTACCTTTGTAAACGTATTCAAAGATATTTCAGTAAAACTCGTAGACCGAATGTAAGCAGCTTGTTGTGACCTAAAAAATAAATGTGTGTGAAAATTTACTGCTTTTTCACGTTACCTTAAGAGTAAGAGTTATTTTTTTTAGGTTCAGTAAAGTAAAAATTTAGAAAATGTGTTTTATTTGTTACAAATATTATAATAAATATTTTTATATATTTCAAGTATCTTTGTAAGTAAAAATAACATCACTATAGATAATGTAAGTATTTTTGATAATGATTTTCTTGAAATATAAATGTTTAAAGCAATATATTTAAAGGAGCAAGGAACAAGGAGGAAACAGGAGGTGTTTTTGTCAGTACATTCTTTTTTTTAGATTCTCTGAAGAGATTCTTTGGATTCTCTAATTTGTAAGAAAGAAATAATTGAAATCTTGACAGTATAACTTGTGTGGTTTAACTTAAATAATATATCTTATCTTATCTTTTATCAACTTACCATCTTGAAAATTCAAGTTACCTCAAAATAGTAAAGATAAGCATTCTTTTATTTTTACAAGACAGGTCCTCCCATGGGCTGTTATATACCACGGTAGCTATATCTTGTGCCTGTAATTAAAATTAAATTAAGTTTAGTACTCGCACCAATAACCGACAACCATCAATGATCGACACTTATTTAACTTAACTTAATATAAATATAAATTTCTTAAATTGTCAAGAATTTTTCCCGCCATTTTATTTGAAGAACGATTGCTTATTTTCTTATTTTATTATAGAAATTACGTAAAAGATGTACAAATATCTATTATTAAGTTTATTACCGCGTCCGTAACAAGTTGGCCGCACATGGCGACGTAAAAATATATTATTACGATTAAAAGCGCTATAAGCAAGTCTGAAAAGTCCTCCAGTCTACAGTTGATCTGAAACATACAAAATAAAATAAAATTGTCGTATTTTGTTAACAACTCGTATAGCAGTGGATTGAAATATTACTCACTCTCGCAGAAATCCCATAAAAACAAACAGTGCCCGAGAAAAAGAAAATACGTATCGCAAAGATACCTCCATACGCTTCACCGACTTCTTTTATTAATCTAAAATTACAGTTAGTTTTATATGTAGTATATATATTATATCTTTATATTGATATAACTTATTCCCCCGACTCGATTCGGATTCGGGGATCGAATCCACATCCATCGCGCTTTCATTAAGTCACGATGGCAAATACTAGATATATATAAAGTAAATATATTCTACAGTAAAAGTATATAGGTGTTAATGTTAAATATATATTTCATTTAAATGTAAAAAACACTTGCTTACTCAGATAAAATGGAATGTCTTTGAATTGCCATTTTTAATGTAATATCTATATCGTTGCTATTCGACTCAATTATTTCCTTGAAGTCTATTTGTAGTAGTAAGAATAAAATTCGCAATTGGTTCATACTGACGGCGAGAAGGAACATACAACAATTCAAAGTTAAAGCTACGCTGGTTGCTGAAAATTAAAAAAGCGATCATGTGCGAGTCGTGCTCGTGCGCCTAAGCTTTCGTACCAATTTCAGAATAGTAGTTCAACGAGAAGTACAGTACTAAGAAAAGCTTACAAATTTAAATTAGCGGGCGTATGCAATCGTTTAGTATGAAATAAACTACAAATATAAGTTTGTAATATTTTTATATGTAATATAAGCATAAATTTCCTGTTATTTTCCTTTATTTATACTGTGAGTTCTCACTTCCTGCCAAATTTCATGCAATTATTATGTATGAAATAAACTACAAATATAAGTTTGTAATTATTTTTTTCTGTGACATACCTATACATTTTCACTTTCACTTTTTTCACTTTATTTACAATATAAAGTTTATATAAAAATATATATTTACGTAATAGTGGCAATGTATACGAACTTCTTTAGGGCCTAATTCCAGTCACTTATAAATATTTTAAAATATTTTTATACCTAGCTATACATGTTAGTTCGAACTAATTGTATGAAAAGCTTTACATAATTTAATAGATTAATTCACTATTAATAATGACTATGAATGAGGTTTCACATGAGATAAGCTTAATGTAAATTGTAATGAATAATTTGAGTTTGTGAATATGAAATTATTTACTATAAAGTTGATGTTATTATTTAAACTTAACTGATTTGTATAAAGCAAATACCTAAAAGCACCTACATATTATACTAGAAAATTATTACATGCCCAATACAATTATATGTATATTTAATTTTTCAGCTTCAAGCTGTATCCGGCATATAGCAATGCAAAGGTGCTTGAACCTGGACACTCCGTTCCCATTGAGGCACTTTTATTCTCCATTTTCCACCGAATTCTGAAGGCATTAGGTACGTGTTGAGTGGCGCTCTCCAAGCCGTTTACCAAAGCGGGGAAGTGAAAATATTTCATTTCCTTGAGTGAAAATCGAACTCACAACCTGTCGTAGTGCTATATTCACCCCCGAGAAAAAATCTTTCGCTTTCGAATTTGGCATTTCTTCCATTTTTTTCCCTTACCGCTTTGTTCGTCTTTTTCATACGAACGCTACGTGGGCGGTTAGATCCTTTTCTGTCACAATCTGAGGTTTCATTGTACTCACACACATTAATGGCCCGATACAAAATATATTTTTATTAATTCGAGTCCAATCGGGGCTCAAAGGCACAGACGTGTGACTTTTCATCTCTTCGCTCTGGTGTCGAGACAAAGCGCGGCGTTGAATACCGCCACTCAACACGCAATGCCTGCAGTATTCGGAAAGTACGGAGCTGAGTGTCTTAACACTAAGCTAAATACATAAAAAATCCTACCACTTATTGCATCCACGGCATAGGCGATCAAATATTTTATAAAACTGTCTCTGTAATCGAATGGTAATTTAAATTCCCATATTGTAGCATAAACTACGTCATCACGGTTCAATACAATTTTTTTAACAATTACTAATAATAACGTGTTTAATGTATAAAAAACAATGTTCAATGCTAGTCCCACGCAGTACCCTGAAAAAAAAATTCTATAATTTTTCTCATCTTGTAATGGTAGAAAATGGAAATCTTTCTGTTTTATCTTAAAAACATCTGCTGCATTTGTACTCTCGTGAATAGATATTGCCCTCTCATCAATCTATTGATATTTTGTAAAGACGCGAGACAGCTATTACTGATTTCATCTATACTTATAATAAAATCGTAACTGTACGTCTAAGGTGTAATATAACCTAAAACACTGATTTTAAAAAAAATGTCTGTTTGTCTGTGCGTTTGTTGTTCACAAACTTAAACTAACACTTAAAACAGGTTTAACCGATTTTAATTCAGTTTTCACTATTGGATTCTGGCAAGCTTCGCTTAAGGTTTAGTGTTTGTTTTATTAAAAATAATTTCATAAATAGACAGTTATTTCAATTCTGGAGGCATTGCGTGCGATCGAACCCACAAGCACTCGATTTTTGCAGTACACTTAGTGTGCGCCACGACTGGCTTCACTATATATTATCTACATTATATAAAAAATCTTACCAGAATTGTATAAATTTAGTTTCCTAACTTGATATCGTTTTACTCGCACAGCATCCATAGACAGGGTGTCGTCGCTGCGCCACTGTGTTTCAAGTTTCACTACGAAATTTTCAGTTCTTTTTCTTATTAAACATATATGCAGGTAGACCATACAATCTACAAAAGTAACATTTAATATAAAAGGATAAGTTTATATTTCAAATACTCAATGCTCAAATGTCTGTAGTGCTGAACTAAATAATAATAAAAAAAAACCTTCTATTAAATTGTTTGCAAATGACAAGTCTGAGGACATATCCAAAAAGTCTGCTCCATCATTAAATTTGTCTATAACACTACACCACTGACCTATTGCACTTACTATATGCAACATGAAAATGAAATAATGAATAAATTTTATTTTATATATCATTATATTTCTTTCATTAAAAATATCAATGAAAGTGTATTTCGAAAATATCAATACAAATTGATACGGTTTCGAAAATTCATCGTTCATTAGTCTAAAGTTCGTCATGTTTATCATTTTCTACTTGCAGAGTAGAAACACGAACAGCTAAATGCGCTTTATATACCAAATCAAACCAAGAAGCTATGAAATGTACCAAAACAAACACGACATAATATTTCAATTAATTTAATTTCAGTTAAAAGTTTAAAAAGTTAAGTTTATTTAAGTAAAATTTAAAAAAGATATCTTTTTAAAAAGACTCTTTGAATTATTGAATTGTCAATTTTTAAGTGTCCTTCTTCCATTTCTGAAAAGTAAGTAGGTACTTACACAAGTAAGTAACAAATCTTTCTATCAAAAAATAATTTATGTAAGAGACGAGTCCATATTATTTAGTTGGTAATGTTTGAAGAAACGATGATCGTGACATTATGTGTTTATAAAGAAATTATATATTTTTTAGCATTTCATATGCAATACAAATGTTGGTGTCCACAAAAGTAACAATCGTAGTAAACACACGTAAAGATAGAGCATTTGTATAATAAATTATAGAGCTATGAAATAATAGACGGCGACGTAGATAGGTATATTATACATATAAGAAGTTTTTAAATTTATATATATATTTTTGTTTCCATCTTCCTTATTAATTCAATACAAAACTAAGTCTCCCAATATCACAACTAATATACTCAGCTGCAAAACTGTGGCAAGCATTTCATATATTTAGAAGTTGTTATTTGAAGATATATTGATTGATGCATTAGTTTAATTTTATGTCTAAAATTTAGTTTTTAGAGACAAACTAAGTGAAGAGATAAAGTTTGAAGGAGAAATAAGATATATATACTAAATGTTTTCGAGTGCTTATAGTAGTGTAGTCTTCAGAAAGTTAATCTTTTTAAATATTTAAATAAAATAATATAAAATATAAAGAAAAATGTAAGATACAAATATGTCATTTATAATACGCCGAAAAGCATCACGTCTCAAGTGGGTAGGTCTGAAATAAAGCCACACTGCTCACGCATGGCTCGCCGTGAAGCATTCCAGCTGTTGCCTGAACGTCTAGAATCTAGCTTTATTTTGTAGAAAATATTCTGCATAGTCCCTGTCATAAAATTCTATGATTTTATTATGTTTTTTATTTTATCAAAATAAAAATTGAACGTGAATTTTGAATTAAACAATTAATGAACGTAATCAGTCAGTCCTTCCTGTTCTTTTTTTTATTCACGCTGTTATCCCGCATATTGTAGGGTAGACAGAGGGGACCTAGTATATTAACATACTCTGATCCCCACTTTGCGAAGAATTCTCGTGGCATTGGGTGTTGAGAGGCGGAGTTCAATGTCGCGCTTTGTCTTGTTAATTCCTCCGTACTATATATAGTATATGTATAGTATATATATAGTATATATATATAGTATGTGGGAATGGAACCCACATACTATAATTAAATAATTGTGTAGTGCAAGCGGTTCGCTAACATAAATTATAACTTCCAAATTTTATACTTCATCGTAAAAATGATACAAAATTTTGCTTTAGGCATTAATATATAGATTTCAGCAAAAGTTGGAATGTAGATAACACTCAACTAACTAGTACGTTCATTTCATCAAAAAATATAGATATCAATTTCAATGAAAACAGTTTTGAAAAGTGGGAACAAGTGATCGTTTTATTTAGTTTTAAATCGAATAACATTTGTCCAACGATCAGTCGAGCGGATTTGTTTAAAATTTTTACTATTCTATTTATGCTACGTATGTGATCTAGTTCGTTTTTCAGTTGGGTCTTTATTTTATGGCACTCCACATATCTACGTATATAAAAAAAGTTAAAGTAATTTGGAAAAGGTTGGGGCCATTATGCTGGTAGTTGGGCAGTGTCTGTTTGTAAACACGATGTTTGGGGAATCAATTCCACGATAAAAAGTGAAGTAGGGAGAACTGGCATACTAATTAACGATATTTTAAGGTGCACAAAAGCCACAGATTAAATAACTAACTAGAGAAATAAAATGAAAAAGAAAAAATTAAGATGAAGAAGTTAAATGCCAATTCAATAATCAAGCGTTTCGGAAACATTGCACAAATGAATGTATATTGTTCACGAATTTAATATCACAGAATATGTTAACATATTCTCATAGTCTACGAGTATATTACGTAACTTTGTAACTAATGTTTCTTGCAGAAGTTATTCAGGATGCAGCTGATTTCTAAATCCTAGTTGATCTGGCCGGTAGCGGTTTACCCACCCACTGGCTAGTTATATATCAAAAGTCCACAACCAACTAGTTTACTTACATTTCAGAATCAATCAATGATATTAATTTAGCTCCAATGAAAATCATGGAAATGTTGATTTGATTTTTAAAAAGCTTTAAATGAAAACGTAAAGATTTTTATCGCTTTGTTTTGCTTTGCTTTGTGTTTGCACAAAATTAGCTTAACCAACAAAACGTAAATAAACAGCAACCGCACAAAGTATACCAACGACCTAATTTAAGTTTGTCTGTAATTAAAACTCATTGAACTCTAAAAAAATAATTATGATAAAAATATTTTTTGTGTTTTTATAATTCGACTTCATACAAAATATTTATAAAAAATATTATTTGTAATCATATAAAAAGTTGAATGTACGGACTCGAACCCGCGCCTATTGGAAACCATCCAACCGTATAACGTTTCGTACAAATTTGTATATATGTGTTTTCTAAAAATATTTTACGATCTTTACTGTGAAACGTTAAAAATATTTTTAAAAAGCTAACATAAAAATATTTTCAACCTTTTTTTATTTTTGATATAGTTAAACATCAGTCACTCCCCAAGCCCCGCCACGCAATATTTCAAAATATACGGAAATTTATTCCTTCTTTTTACCAGTACAGACCCGCCAAATGCAGGAAAAGGGTGAACAAAAAAAAATTACATTATCAATAAAACGTGGCCGTTGTGGCGCAGCAGCGCTGCAACTTACTGGAAGCTCGACGTATTTGGGTTTGATTCCTACTACTCATGCAAATAAAGTATTTTGAGGTTCCTCGCTCGAAATAAAATGGAGGATTGACCTCTGTCACTTTTTTTCGGGAACGTTTTTCATTTATTTTTCCATACAAATCAATTGTTTGTGTTCCATTATTAAATAAGCTGATAGTGATATTACAAGAGTTACTGTTATTTCTCTCTTACAATAAAAGAAAATTTTGATAAAATAGAATAAAGAGTATTTAAAAATCAAGAACAGATATGCTGGCGGAGCGCCAGCCTAATCGTCGCTGGATATGTACCAGTATTTGCAGAACATTGTATTATTGCCAACTGGAGATGATATTAACGCTGATGAGATTGTGTTCTAATGAGAGCCTGAGAAAAATGATACTTTGCCACTGTGAAAATTAAGTTCAGATTATTTTATATTATTTTATAAATAATAATGTTTATACTAATAATAAGATATAGTAAATCTTTAAGTGAATCAATATCATATTGTGTGTGTGTGTGTTTAGGTGTCTGTTTGTATGTGTATATCTGAAAAAGAGACTTATTCGTGTCGGAAATTTTACATCATTTTTATTGTCACAACAAAAAGTTGAAATATTTTTGGAACTATTCGCGAAAAGATAAATGCGAGAATGTAATTTATTAAAAATTTTAAATTTCTAATACTTTAAAAAAAGTGGTAATCCTCTTCCATAAGACAGACAAAATATTTTACAACATTTATTTATATACTTAAACGTTGTTAAAAAATATCATAATGTTAATATTTTTTAAATACTAACGCGATTATTATTAAACTATGCACCGTGGTACAGTGTTACAACGTGTGACTGTGAATACTTCGCTTGTAGGTTCATTTCCCACTCAGGGGAATAAATTATTTAATATTTTTGTTTCCTCGCTCTGGTAACAAAACAAAGCGCATTGTCTCGAAAATTAGACAGACTACGTTACCTTTGCCTACCCTACTAAATACGGGTTACAACGTAAAAGAATAAAAAATATATATTATTAATCAATTTAGTTAATTTTCATTGAAAGGACATACTTGTACATGCCTACAGCAAATTCTGTGTTTAATTATAATACCGTTACCGGAACGCGATGAGCGCTCACAACGGGGATTACATAGATATTTAACCGACTAGCTGTAACGTTCCTATATTAACAATCGCCATCAAACGTTCGCTTTAATATTGCACTCGGCAGCCCTCTCATGATAACGCCCATAACTGATTAATGTTAGCCGATTTACATAATTGAAACAGGTTTATTTTGAAATTTGTGCTCAAATTAATCATTTAATTAATAATGATGCCATATTTGTCTTATTTACGATGTGATATTTACTACAATTAGCTGTCATTTCAATGGGGAATTGTGAGTTATACAAGACCAAACCTTATCCAAAGTTAGCTACAGTGATAAAAAAAGTAAAAATTTTCCTAGCGATCCTAACCAGCTGATAAAATAGCGTTCAAAATTAATTGTATTTAATTTCATATAAAAAAGTGGGGCGTATGCAAGCTTAAATTTGTCAATTTTTATAAGTTGTATTTGCCGACCATGAAATATCATGAAATAAGGACGGGATCCTCGGTTAACAAGACTCATTCGTACACGACCGGTTATTTTTTCAGAGGGAACCTAGTGTTACGACACTCCGACCGGGTTATTTTGGTTTTTTTTAGCTTCACGCTGTTTTTTGCCACTACGAATTAAAAATAGTTTTTGCTGAATACAACTCCAAAAGTCTTCTTTCTTGATGGCCATTCTGGTGGAAGCAATCGATTTATCTCTCATTTGCAACGTAAAGGGCAGCTGCCAAAGGAAAACGCCGGTTTCAATATTGAACTAAGTATATGTACCTGTGCTCTGCTTAGAAACGGCTTGCATTATGTACTTTGTTTTATATGAAGTTGACTAAGTTTAAAAATATAAATTATCTTTAAATATAACGGAAAATTGAGCTTTCGAAACACGCTCGTTAATAACGACTGAAAAAACTATAATATATAAATCAGTCAAATAATAATCATTGCCAATTATGCCAATTATGCCAAAAATGCCACCAATTTGCCTTTCTCTTCTTTGTTAATACCACATAGGTATTCGTAGACAAGAAAAAATATTGAGAAAATCTATTTGATGAAAGGATCTCATATAATAACAACCATGTCTCCTCATCAACAAAGTAAGGTACTTTCATATTGTTATTTAGCTATTATTATATTTTATGATTTTTTTCCTTTGTCAGCATCACGCCTGATACTCAATAGAGGGAAAATCAGACAAAATCTGATATAAGACTTTCGTTTTCTGTGTTACCGGAATATTACGTATTGAGTAGCGGATCTCAACACCGCGTATTGTCTTATATATGATAGAAGTATCGTCTCGTTTTGTTATCCATACCTATATTATAAATTCGAAAGTAACTCTGTCTGTCTGTCTGTCTTTTACGCAATCAGGGCCAAACCGCTAATTTAATTGTGATAAAATACTCATATAGAGATACTTGACGGTCTCGGGATGAAAATAGGATACTTTTTTTTCTCATATTTGTAATATTTTCGATATATACCAATATATTAAAATACTTATTAATTTGACATGCAATTTATTCCGCCATGTTAATAACAACTGTCGTTGCCAAGCAACGATTTGCAATGTTTGTTATTAGAAAACGTCACCCAAAATGAGCTTGCTTACCGCATCTCTCTATTGAAAAGTGAAAATAATTTCATAAATATATTTAATAAATATTCGTATAGTTCAAGCAGGCGTAGCCGCGTACGGGTCCACTAGTATAATATAAATTTCATATATGAAGGCAGATTATTTCAGGACATTTAAATGTGAAAACAGAGCAAAACAGAGCGACGTATATGAAGACGACAAGTACTTTTAACTGTCACGCTGTCTCCATATAATATACTAAACTGAAATAGAATATTTCTTTAATTTTTTAATACAATTTTCATTTTTCATCGACTAATGTAATCTGAAAAGTAATTTGAGGAAAGATCCGTGATAGATATATTCATATATGTTAAAGGTTATGGATAAGCCTTTTTTAAATTTATTCCTGTAGGTCCTTGCTTTAACTTTGAATGGGTGTTCTTATTTCTATTGAAAGTTTTTATCGCACATTTCAACTTTCACTTTTTATACCCACATAAAATTGGGTTGAAAAGATATATTTTATTTAAATATAGTTATCTATACTATTATACATTTTAATAAATCGTATTTTTTTTGGAATTGTATTAGATTTATCTAGAATCACTTGTCGTATTAAATAGAAATATGTTTAGTTATTTCATATATATCTATCTAGGTAGAGCCCGTGGAAATTCCAGAATTAAAACCTATATGTTGCTCTACAACCTGATCTATTTTCCAGTGAAAGTCGCATAAAAATCAGTTCAACTGTTCCAGAGATAAGCTAAGATAATCCGATTTTTTTTTAAAATCTCAGACAAACACTTAAATTTTATTTATATGTAAAAATAATATAACGAAGGGAATATTTTATTTCTATTCATATTAACCGATATTATGTAGCCTTAAGATCGAAAGTTACTTAGTTAAAGCTTTCTGTTCACAAAAGTTATTGAATGAATTATTATACTTATACATGTGCTATTCATCTCGATTCTTTTACCAAAACAATATACAGTTCGTGGATATCTGACCTCAAAAATTAAACTTATTTCAAAACATATTATTTATTTTATATTTATGACAAACAATTCTACTTTTGAGCCATCTTTAAAACTATATCAATCTTAATATGAATGAAAATTTGAAGACTTAGCTGAGTAAATGTATAATATACCTAACACACTTTAGAATTTCCATAGTGAATAAATTTTTTAAGTGCATATCTTCTACCTGGCATGAATTCTGGTATTTGTCTGGAGACTGTCTTCCGACCAAGCTAAGCTATAGCACTATCTGTTGTAAGACAATTGTCACTGTGAGGGTATTTTACAGAAAATAAAATAATAATACCCACATAATTATTTATAAAATACATATATACAATATAACAAATCTAACAGTGTGGAAGGGAACGGCTATAAAAAGTGACGTTTTTGAAGGATTGAGGCAGTACGTCGTTATTCTGCCTGTCGTAAGGTGTAAAATTGTGACAGTGTTCAAGTATTTAAAATCAGTGTCATTGTTGGAACTATGTGTTTTAAAACGTGTATAAGTGTAAAGTGTTATATAGAAACAGTGTTAGAAGTGTGTATATGTAAAAGAGGAACAGTAAATTATGGTTATTTAAGTATTTTCTTATACTTACCACCTGACATTTCTACACTGTAGCCTTCAACATCCTCAATGGTTAGTCCATTGGGTCTTATGAAAAGGAAGCTATGTCGTGATAGATTCATCACGGCAAGTCTTTCTTGGTTGCTCGGGAGGTTTGGATGAATGTCATGGCAATGCAATTCCATCTGATATAGAATAGGGCACAGGCCGGCACGCAATGTAGGCATATCATCTAAATTGACACTCGTGGAGCTTATTCGGTTTATTTCCTCCGGACTCCAAGACCAACTCGAAGGTATGTATTGCGTCTGCGGTCAGACCGCGTCATACCACAAATCCACCTCAGCATCTACGTTTTCGTAACGTGGAATTCTTGAGAGTGCCGAAGTAATGCTGGTAAAAATGAAAAATAAAAAATTTACAAACAAAACAAAAAAGGATTTACAATATTCATTTTATCCGTTATTAAAAATAATAATGCTATGACATTTTATTTCATTCCTGCTATAAAATATTAAAAGCTCTTCGTAGTTCAACACACGTTTCATTGAGATTGAAATATTTGATTCAAAATTAAAAATAATAATGATACTCCCTTATTTAATGATACAATAATCTAGTTTTAACTTAATGTTAAAATATTTTTAATTAAATATTCAATATTTAAGGCTCCCGTCTCGTCAGTGGCAGGCGCGATGGTTGTAGGCTCGGTTCCCACTGTGGGTATGAATTATTTTTATTTCCCCCCTCAAGAAGCAGTGTTTCAGATAGGTGCTGAAATCGAAGAAATGAGTGACTTAGCACTCGTGTTTTTTTGGTTAAGCGGCTATATGCGGAAAAAAATGTCCATTTTAATTGCCTCTGTCTAAAAATATATATACAGTAGGTATATTATGTACAATTATTATCAAAAACAATAAATAAATTCTTAAAAAAAATTGAGTTACACTTATTTATCCATGGTACGGCTATAATTATTTTAAAAAGCCATTATAAAACACAAGCACCTCGTTGCGACCTAAAAAATAAATGTATGAAAAAAATTAACAGCTTCTTAACGTAATCTTAGGACTAAGAGTCGTTTTCCTGAAACACTTAAGCTATATAAAATTTCCGACGGCTCATATAAAATTTTATGAAATTATTTCTCATTTATATTATTGTATAAGTTACTTTATTTTTATATTGCTTCTTATTCTTATTTTTAATAAATTAAAAATTTATGATGTCTAAGTTCTCCGTATAGTACATTTAAATGTAATACGTGTTATCTACTCGTATATTAATACTACCTATACTTACTTTGATGATAATAATTAGTCGATTTTTATCATCAACCTACATTTTACTATCTATTTTACGATTTTCTACATATACAATGACAAACAAAGATGAGAATGGAATTAAGTATCTTAACACTAGGTTCCCAGGTTCCCTCTGTCTACCCTGCTATGTGGAGCATCAGCGTGAATAAATAAAATACATTTGTAAAATTATTAACAAATATTCTAATTAAAAACATGTCAAAAGGAGTAAAATAAATGAAAACCAATTGTAAATTTATGGGAGTTAAGTAGGTACAATTTGTAGGTCGTTAGCAAGGCCGTCGAGAGCGAATCTCGAAAACGAACTTACTTTCGCGAACAGCGGATATAACGCAGAAAGAGTTTAGGAAATTGAAAATTGTGCCGCGGAATATAACCCCATTACTAAGGAAATGAGCTACGTGAGTATGTTGGAGAATTTCTTCGTAGTACTCGAAATACGATTGCGAGGCAAATGACGAAAAATACTACCTGGGTATTATATCATTTTGTGTACGAATATTATTTTTAAATGTAATTTTTCTATATTATTAGTTTATAAGAACAAATATTTGTGAATTTATTAAATTTGATTATTCTAATTATATTAATTTATATATTGTTAGAAATAATGATGTAGAGGATATATAAGCATGACTAATTACTGGCTGGCACTTTTAAAAGGCTGTCAACGGCGACCGAAAGAGGAGGATCGCTAACGTCACTCTGCCCGATGAATTCTTTAGAATCGGATATTGTTATTAGACTGCTAGATAATTCCCTTTAGTTGTTTATTAATTATTTGAAGCCTTGTTTTAATTAATTACCTTTCCCACTTTATTTAATATTTCCAATAGTTTCTTAGAATAGATATAACTTGGTTATATAAGAAACTCCGTTTTTTTACTTTTTACCTATGTATATTAAAATTATTGAACGTGAGTAGGAATATTAACAATCACTTTGAAAGACATCAGACATCAGACATCAGATCAAACACAATCTATAGAATGTAACAAATTCAAAAGGAATTCACAGAGATCTAACAGTGGCAATTTTCTGAATCAAAACCTTAAAATGATATTCTAGTCAATGGTAGCATTACCCTCAAGAGATTCAAACAGAAGCATCATTGCACTATAAAATCCAACGAAAGTTGCAAAAGCTTTTAATTTTCAACATGGCTAGCTTATTTTGATATAAATGAGCTTTATGCTTTGCAAGCGAATTTAAATTTTGAAATGCAAAATATTCATAGTTTCATATTTTCGAAGCCAGGTTAGTAATAGTTTTAACTTCATACATTTGTCGCTAAATTTCGCTTCGCTTAAGTAGTTATTCAAGATTGTTTGATAATAGTTATTGTCTTTCTACTTTGAAAATAAGCTTTGTAAAATATATTTATTAAAATAAACTTTGGCTCGTGATGCCAAGCGGTTAAGATTCTATTTATAATATTGATCGTAAGCTACCCAATACCTTTCAGATATTGCACTTTACTATAAGATCGCGCAAATAAGACTTTAGCCATATCTATTACTTTGTTTAATCTTAACATATATTCATTCACAATACAATATGTATACTTTATTTGTATTGTAAATTTAATATATTTCATAAAGAAAACAGCTATGCTGTTTGTAATCTTCAATATACTCGTAGTTTTTTTCTTAATTATATATTAATTTTATTTTTTTATTTTTTTGTCATAAAATTTTAAAAACACTTAGAAGCTCATTTATTTAAGGTTTTACGAAAATATTCTCAAGAAGCATCCATCTGAAGAATATTTTCGTAAAACCTTCAATCTAATTTATGCAATCAAAATGTTAAGGCTTTGATATGAAATATAAACTGTACTTTTTAAATTTTAAATAAAAAACTTTTAAGCGAACACTTTTCACATCACAATCCCGCCAAGCTTCCTTTTATTTCTTTATTTAAATTAGATAAAACATAGAGTGGCAGAAATTCATAAAGCTAGCATAAATTTAAAATTATAATTTTATTTTTCTTGCTTATTTTTAAATATACAAATATATTATATTGTACATATATTGTAATTTTTTTTAGCTTCATGCTGTATATTGCTCATAGCAGAGTTGACAAAGGGCATGGATACCTATTGTTAAGACACTCTATGCCCCCTTACACTTCTCGTTCTCCACTTTCCGCTGATTTTTTTAAATAATGTGTGCGGCGTTGAGGGTCGAAACTAAACGCCGCCCTTTACGTCGAGATAAATAGAACGTAGGAATTATAATTTTAATTAAATATAATGTTTGACTGCCTTGCGTTTTTTATTTATGCCTGTAAATTCGTGATTTTTGTATGTAATAAATCTGTAGGGGACAAAGCTTAGGATTAATATTCAGTAGTCCGGCCACTTAACGTTATTTGAACATTTTTTACAGAATTTAGTTTACGAAAACCTACTTAAATTTTCTGAATACATATTATATACTGTCATAATACATAATAAAAAAATATATGTATATAAATATGTTAATGTTCAAAATATTGTAATATTTAAGACTATTTTATAACATAAATAATTATTTTCCTAAAAATTCTTTTTTTTTTCAAAACATCCAATAAATTTATTGTTGTTATACGTATCCAACGCTAACATAACTTAACTTCTTGAGATTTGTGAAAGTTGGCCGGATTGTTCAATCTCGGAACAATACATTTTGGTTAAAGTGAATGATTATTTTTAAATTCATAACTTTTAATATAATCACTTTCATTGTTTATGAGGCACCCCTGGAATATTGTAAGCGTCGCCGTCGATCGCGTCGTAACAGATCGCCCTAATGAGAAAAGTTGGATAGACTTTGTGAAACTCAGAAACAATGCCGACGCCCAACAATTTTCCGACACTGGACAATCAATTCAAAAGCTTTTTGCAGCTCGTGTCTAAGTTTTCACGATGTTTCACTTTTCTATCACTCTTCATACTTCACCGAAATTATTCTCGATTGTTTTCTTTTTGTACTAACTCTTGTTTTCTTATTAATCCAAATTCACAATAACATTTCAAAGTCGGGTCAAATCTTACTTACGATACTTTTCGTATAAGCAAGACATAATTATATTATGTAGGTGGCATACCCATATATTTTGCTTCACAACACTTGTATTGCTGTGGCTACGAAGGTCAACCGCAAATTAGCTCTCCTACTAAAATTTGTTTAATTTGAATAGAATAGGTTCGAAGAATTTTAGAAAAGGAAATTGAAAGTTAAAATTGCTATTACTTTATTCGATTTTTCCTCTATATATTCGTAAGGCGAGTGTTAGGGGACTTTGTTTTCATTTGTTTACAAAAGGCTATAACTGAGCAACGTGTTTGCCTTTGTTCGCGTAATTACATTGTTACTCGCCCCGCACCTGTCACTGTCGAATGCGGTCCAAGATTTTTTGTTTACTGTGTTACTAATATTTTTCATACATAAAAAACCTAAAATAATGATTACCACAGCCTTATGTTAATTACTTAAAATCTGAAGTGATTTATGGGTGTATAAATCATCGCTTGAAACTTTGTTTGTGTGTAAAAATTAAAAATCTCCTTGTTTCCATTCCTGTAGGTATTTCAAAACTCCCCTCTTAATGCCCCGATACACTTCTTAGCCTATTTCAACTTTCTAAATCCAGTAGTTTCGTCTAGGCGTTGTCTCTTAGTTGCTTATTAACGAAAAAGTTTTGAAATAACTGATTTAATATGATTTTAATCTAAGTAATCAGCTTCACGCTGTATCCCGCACCCAGCAGAGCAAGGGAGTAAGCAGAGGGAGTCTAGTGTTAAGACACACCGCTCTCCACTTTCCGCCGAATTGTGGAGGCATTGCGTGTTGAGTTATATGCGGGATACAGCGTGAAGCAGTTTTTTTTATCAAATAGCTGCTTATTTACGACGAAATGTAATCTTATTGAAAAGTCAATCTGGGTTCTTGTGGAGAGCGAATCCCTCTCATTAGGAACCTTTAGTCAAAGGTACATTAATAGGCTACTTTACATAAGGTTTTGTTTGAGGATCCTCTATAACGATATACAAATGTACGGCCTGTAATAATGAAGGCAAGGCAGCGTCTTAATTATGCGAGAAATCAAAATTTAATTTAATATACTTTATATTTATTGGCACTTGTTGTTTGGTTCAGATTATTAAAAATCTGGATTGATCCAGAGAAAAGCAAAGCCATACTCTTCCCTCGTGTTAAAAATGGTCGCTGACATATTCCTGTTAGATATGCCTCTTTCCTGGGAAATATGTAAAATATTTAGGGGCACTTTAGATTCCAAGCTTTTCTTTAATGATCCTAAGATCTCGAGGCATTGCGTGTTGAGTAGCGGAACTCAACGCCGCGTTATGCGTCGTTACCAGAGCGAGCTAATGAAAATATTAAATATTTCATTCCTACTAGTGGCAATAAAACCCATAACCATCAATCACATTCAGATTCCCACGCAGTAATATATTTTAAAATCAAAGTAATGATAGTTTTTCCTTAATTATTTTCTAAATTGTTTTTTTTTAAATATCTCAGCAATCAAGGCGGCTATATAGGTAAACGCTATTAGAGTGTACCCTAATAGCGTTTAGCTTTATAGACGACTAAAGGAAAATGCACATCGAGAGGAATAGAGCTAACGTAATTAGAAAATAACTAGTCGACCTTGCAATGGTAGTAATTTCGAAATTCATTTATCGTGTCACATGAAATGGTCTTTATATGAGAAATGGTATTTTTTGGAGGATATATATATTTTTTATAAAATAAATTACATCATAGTACTATGTTTTAAATGGAACTTTTTAACTGACGGCTCGAACACTGCGTGCGAACCTAGTACGTGGTCTCGAGTAGACTGAGGTGGCATCCGCCTGATGCCAGCAAAAAAGTTTTCAGCTTCACGCACGCATGTAGCATGATAAGCAGAGGGAGCCTAGTGTTAAGACACTCCATTCTCCAAGGTCCGCCAAATTCTGCAGGCATTGCGTATTGAAAGGCGAGAGCTTTGCGACACCAGAGCGAAAAAAAATCAAAATATTAAATATTTCATTTCCTCGAACGGGAATCGAACTCATAACCCGTCGTGTTTACAGTAACAACCTTGTGCCGCTGCGCCACAAGAGAGAGTCTCTGGCCTCAAGAGAGTTTAAAATCTAAAATGTGATATAATCATTATCAATGTGCTATGCGCGTTAATTAACACTTGGAATTTTCACTGGGTTTGAAAATATCCGGTTTTTATTTCGAAGCCAATTTGTAATCCAATTAACGTTGAAATCAAAGAAAACAGAGCACGGAGTTTGAACGTAATGTTCGCTAAAAGTAACTTTTTGATGACATTCTGAAAACAGATTTTTTATTAAAAAAATATATTATAAACCTGATTCATTCATAGTATTTGAAAAAACAGTGCATTATGTAAAGTCTACGAATGGATTTACTTCGCCTTGTTCATAGAATTTTTGGTCATAATATTTTAAGTTTTCATTTTGTGCATGTTTTTGCAAGTCTTTTTCTTTTCAAGTAATGAATGTGATGCACATTGTCTTTTATTAAATATTAAATTAACTTTAGCTTCATTGTATATCCTACATTTAGTAGAGTAGTCAGAGGGAAGGGACCTAGTGTTTAAACACTCCGTTTCACCCATTTTCCTCAGCTACAAAACGCTACGCTTTATCTTCGTACCAAAGGATGAAAAGAAAATATAAATTAATAATAATTCATTCCTGCGTATAGGGATCGAACCCAGAACCGTCGCATTAACGCTTGTGCCACTGCTCTACGACGACCTCGGTACATAAAATATAATAATATAATAAACATTATTTCATAACCTAATCCCCTATTTGAATTTTGTAAGTTTTAATCTTAGTTCTCACTCAGTTCAAGCCAATTTGACTCCTTATATTTGAATAGGCAAAAATACTCAAAAGTACGACCGGCTATTAATACATACTGGATTAATTTTAAGTTTCGAAAAGTTTTTGCCGAGTTCTATCGTATACTATTCTCGTTTTATAAACGAGGTTTTTCAGCTCTGCACTAGAATTTAGTCGATTTTTTATTGAAACAGTTAATTTCAATGTCGTCATGAATATTGACGTTCTTTTATTTCATTAATGGTTTTAGGTCTTTTGAGACCTAAAAACCACCTACGTACTATATGTAGGTATTCACAAAAGACCTAAAAAAATATACTGCATAAGTTTAAGATATCACTTCTATTGACGAGATTTAATTAAAACTTTCATATGAAAATCAATTTCACAGCAGGGTAGGTTTCACAACACACAACACACTTTGTTCCCTAAATTCCGCCGAATTCTGAAGGCACTGGATGTTGAGTAGCGGAACTTAACGCCGCCCTTTGCCTGGACACCAGAGCGAAGAAATGAATATGAATATGAATAAATTTGAATAAACATTTCATTTTCTCGAGTGGTGATTGAACCCACAACTGGCCGCGTTTATAGTCTTTCAACTTTATAGTCTTTCAACTTTTCTTATTACTAATAGTAATAAGTTTTTTATTACTTCCAACATCTTAAATTGATTAAGTGTTTACCCGGAATATTTTAAATAGAAGATTAAATCAGCTAAAGACCAAAGTTATCATAAAAAATAACAAAACATTATTATATAAGACGTTTACTTTATTATAAGGATAAAATCATGAGTAAAGAATTAGATTTCTTCTAACAAATATTAGCTATTTCCTCTGTTAACGTATTTAGTTTATGAAATAATTCCGATTTCGTAATAATAGCCAGAGGATGATTGATTCCTTATTGTTTTATAATAAATATTATTTCATGATTATAAACAAATACTATTTGTTTTAATTATTTATTTAACTTTGCTATAATATTTGTTATCTACACACGCTTTAACGACCGTCTATTATTATAAAAGAAAATTGAAATTACCTACTTTAATATAGTTTACTGTGAAGACCTTACTTATTTCGCGGCGTTGAAATCCGCTATTCGACACGTAATGCCTTCAGCCAGCTCTGAGCTAAAAAAATATTATTTACCTTAAAGATTTTAGTAGATAATTAGCAAAATTTCCAAAAAAGGTGTCAAGTCTACAGTCTTAAAATTACGTTGGCAGCCACATCGAGCACTGTTAATGTAAAAAGGCTTTGTTTTGTTAATTACTGAGGGCCGGCCGCCCGCACCTGCTTTCACCGCACCAGAATAAATTGTGAGACTAAATTTCCTGTGTTTCAATTAAAAGATATTCTCGTGACCAATAGTTACTTCCTCCCCAAAATGAATCCATGCGTCAATTTTAATACAGAAGGTTCTTTTGTAAATTCTATATTATATTTTTTAATTAAAAGGTCTTTGATATGAAGTATAAAATTTTCGATTAATTGTTAATTAGAAATTAAAGAAAAAACTAATTTTCATTAATAAAAACTCAGGTTTGGCGTAGCGGCACGGCGTTTGACTCTAAAGGCTTCGGTTGTAGATTCGATTCTCATTTGGGCAAATGAAACATTTTCATTTTTTTGCTCCAGAATTCGATGGAAAGTGGGGAATTGAAGTACTTAATGGGAACGGAGTGACTTAACACTAGGTTCCTAGTTGCCTCTTTACTGTGTGCGGGATACAGCGTGAAATAAAAATAAAATGAACTATTAACACTTCGCATATGCACAATGCCGTTATCACAAGTAAATATAAATAACGTATGTCAATTCAGAAGTAGCTAGGGTGTACCTAGCTAGGGTGTACTCGTATAATCAAATTAAGTACTCGAGAGCGTTGAGACGCGTGCGCTATCAGGCCGCAGGCGGAAGGCGCTAAGAGGGGCCCTGGCGCCCCTTAATCAAACTACCTAGTTAAAAACTCTCCAAGGACAAAAGGAAATATTGTTCACAAGCACAAGACGAGACATGTTTTTTTGTTTTTTTTTTATACAGGGTGGAATTGACGGCACCACTTTAAATGAAACCACAGTTTTAACTACTCTATAAAAGCATAATATAATTCAGAAAAAAAATAATTCCCAAAAATGAAAAAGTTATTTTTTCAAACAAAATAAATAATAAAATAATCGTTTTAAAAAAAAACGCCATTTGTAAAGTGTTATATTATCACTCACACACTTACCTGTCAAAGCGGCAACGTCGCACACGCCTCATTCAAGAAATCGAGTCGCAGCAACTAGCGTAGGTATGTAGGCAACGGCGGCGAGCTGATGTTAAATTAACGCAACACTTAGGAATACACTTTACACACACTTTTATTGAATTATTTCTATTAGGTTTTTAATTTTACTTTTGTTGCACTACAAACACATTTTTTATGTTCCCGTTTTAAACTAACACTCATTTTTAACATGTTTACAAAATTATTACAATAATAGCATTTTTTTTCACTTTTTTTAACAATAAATATTACATTTTCTGTCCACATTACATTCAGCTCGATAATGACCCATATTATTACACTTGAAACATTTAATATTTCTTTTAATTGTAGCATTTCTTTTTACAATAAATGCAGATGATGATGACACAATTTCCCCCCGTAGTAGTATTATGGTTTGGAACTTCCAAGCATTCCAATTTTTCACTCCTTCCAGTTTTATTACTGTGCTGTTTCCTTTTCATTGTGATTGTTTATTTTGCTTGTTTTTCTTTTTTATTCCTTCCCGGCAACTTAACCTCCAAATTTCAATACCAACGCCAAAGCGTCGCGTGAAGTAACGCTGTTTTAATCTCGCCAGTATTTCTAATTTTCTACGATTGATGCAATCTTCTTTATTATTGTTACAACGTGGTCTGGGCCCATAACCCGTTGTATTTATATGGTTTAGTAAATAGCATTCAGCTATAGTCCGACCCAACTACTATTGCGCAGAATGTACGCGCCGCACCGATTCTATGGGAATCCCCGGTAATCGGTGCGGCGTGAGCGGGGTGTCTTTGTACAGATAACAAAATTCATTTTTAATATTGATTGATTGTGCAATATAACACTATAATTCATAATAAATGTAGATTATACTTTTTACGCATGATTTGATATTAAAATAATTAATAAAATTATCAATACTATTTACAAATAATTACTAAATATTAATTTATTTCGTATTGAGTTTTCGCAGGTCCTCGTGTAACATTATAAAACTCGTTTAATATTTAATTTTTATACGATTTTCTATCAAAATAATCATACAAATATAAATAATAATGAAAATCTTAATAAAAAATTTAATAGTATATTCGATAAGTATTTTAGTTAATGGCAACTATTACAATGTTTTTAATTATCTGTGTGAGAACAGAACTTAGCCGCGGAACGGCTAAGTTCTGTTGTATTTACATTATTTTGTTTAACTTTATACATTGAATAATTATTAAGTGTTTTAAATTATTTGGATGTTGTTTAATATTAATTTTATCATTAATCGGATTTCTAAAATCATGATGAATGTTTCGTGATCGTGATGATGTGATTACTGAGTATTTTTCTCAAATGTGAAACTATTGTGTCAGTATTTGAGTGTACTATCAAAACATACATTTTTTAAGACATTTCAAACAAATGTTGAGTTTTTAATATTACTTATGATGTAAATATTAGTGATAGTAAAAGGAGAATGCGACAACGACGATGTAAAACTAATGTTAAATGTAAGTACCTATCTATCGTAGTTCAATATCATTTTGTGTTAAAAATTTTGAATATAACTTTGTGGGTGGTTCAATAACCATGCAGTATTTCTAAATAATTTCATAATAAAAGTGATATAATAAATTGACTTAAAGTAGGATTTTGTTAAACAATTTTAATAAGAGGTTTGAACATTATTTAGATTTATAATAAATAGGTAATTGCGTGAAAAAGAACGCGAGATATCGTTCTTTCTCGTTCGGTTTTGTTTTGACGAATGAAAAGTAGAAGTTTGGCAACGCTTAGTAGTATTTTTGTAGTAGTATGTGTATGTGTGCGTCACACGAAATACAGGTATAGAGAAAAATCGTGAAATGAAAAAAAAATCCTACGTCCAAACTGTTGAGGCATCTTGATTAATTTCTTTAGCTTCGAGTTTGAAATTTTTTACCCTATATGCAGTTTCAATTAAAGAAGCGCAGCCTCTTCCACCCTGTATAATTGTTTTTATATATTTCTGTATAATGTTTAAATATGTGTATATAGAAATTTTGAACACTTGTAGGCTAAGTACAATTAAAAATAATAAGCTGAATATATTGTATTTAATCTTGTTTTCTTGCAATATCAAAAAAAGTATAGTAGGTTAGTTTTATATCTTGTTGTATAACTTCTATCACTAGGAATATACTCAAAGATTTTTGTTTTTGTATTGATAAACAATTTATCAAATATCTTATATTAATTTATCACAAGCAGGTACATATACCTGTTTACCATTTAAATTTGTTGAAAATTAAAACATTTAATAAATATTAAATATCCCTAAAACAAAACGATAAATTATCTATTTATACCTATTATCTTAATTCATTAGAAAACCAACATACAAACGATGTATAAAATAATAACAGACTTAGTTTTCCCAGTATATTTTACAGTACACATAGAAATGTAGTCTAAGTCGTTGTTAATACAGGGGGAGCAAAAAACAATAGCAGGACGAGTGCCCGACGTATCCAGCATATGAGGCGACGTCGAGTGTACTAAGAGTAAGCGTGAATAATAGCTTCATGTTAGACGCATTGCACAGCATTTTTCTGGTTTTGTAACTACGAGTACATGCACGTTCAATACTGTATACGTAGAGATAACATCCGTTGACCCTTAGACTATATAATTCTTTAATTATACGTATGAACTATAATATATTTATTAGTTTAGTATATAAAAGTTTTGAGGTCAGTTGTGGCGCAGGGGCCAAGCGTGGCGAAAGGCAAGTTATGGGTTCGATTCCCTCGAGAAAATGAAATATTTAATATTTATTCGCTCTGGTAAAGAGGCAAAGCGCGGCGATGAGTTTCACCACGTAACACGCAACGACTCCAGAATTCGGTGTAAAGTGGGTAAGTAAGTTAATGGGAACGGAATGTCTTAATACTAGGTTCCCTGGTTCCCTCTGCCTACCCAGCCATGTGCAGGATAGTAAGAAGTTAAAGAAATAAAAAAAAATGGCGGAAAGCACTTTGTAAAGTGAAAGCTTTAAAATCTCTTCTTGAATATTAAATTGAAGACCAAATTATTTAAGAAAAGCACTTCTGACCTCGAGAATGTTTAATGATAATTCAATTTTCAGATGGAATCGTAACAAAGTAATGCCGAGTTAGATCTTGCTCTCATAATAAAAATGTCGGTATCAATTTTTAAGGACCTTGTAAAATCTGAACTTCTTTTTTGTTTAACACTTGTAGGATAACTATGATGTCCTTCTGCCTGTATGTCTGTCTGTCTGTCCTAAACCTAAAAAACATATTTTATTCGACCATTCAGTTTCATAGGCAAATAAACAAATGCGCTACGCAGTTGCACAAAACGAGGCCAAATTGTAGAGTTGTGGAGAACAGAACTATTCCTGCGCAAGTATACTCGTACAGGGTATAAAGTTTTATCAATCGTCGCTCGACGATTCCCCCCTAATGGACACACACTCAATTAGCTTTTATTGCCGCGGCGTCGTTCAATTTAACGCATAACTGCGACCGCACTTGACTGCCCCCGCCTATTTGTTTTTGTATATATCCGCAGTTTTTTGTCGAATCCTTTGATAAATTAGACTTTCAGTTTTAATTTCTGGCTCGCGCTTTAAGTTGGAGTGCCAATTCAAACGTTACTGTTGCTGTTATTAAAAGCGAAATTTAAAACGATTTTACAGACGAGTTGTTAAATCTGTTTTTGAAGTTTTCGCTAAAATAAGTGGAAAATGTATATAACAATCACCTTTATAATTTAGTTTGCATGAATTTTAATATTATTTTAACAAATTTCCTTTAGGTTACTCTCTTCTTGTGAAAATTTAAAATTTATTCATAAATGAGTATATTATTCATACAATAGAAACCAAAGCAAGAGTTAAGTTCCAACATTCAGCACTCAATATCTCAAATTTGGACAGCAAGTGGTTAACAAAGTGTTTTGATACTAATTTCTTTGTGCCCACCTATACGGGAAAAGGGAAAAAAATATGAATCTGCTATAGTAATAAAATAGTAGATTCTCATCTACTGCATTCATACAACTCATGGTACGGTTATTTTCATATACAGATAGATACAAAGATAAAAAAAACGAAAAGAAAAAAAGCAATCTTAGCAGAAGCATGAATTGCTATAGAATATAGTGTATAGAAAAACTCGAGCTAGGTATATCAATACGAGAATAACAGCGAATATTGCATTTGCATCAATGAGCAAGATTCAAAGTTCAAACGCTGGCTATATTAGTCTCGTTCAACCATTTCACTCAACTTCTCTTAAGTTCAAGTTATTAAAGCGTTAATAAAAATTCACGCACTTCAATGTTTCACCTTGTAGAGAAAAAAATTATACCCCCAATTGGGAATCGAACCGACAACCGTCACGACATCGCGACTGCTTCCTTACTTATTTTGTCTTTCAAAATTTAAAATTAAAATTGCAATACCTCCAGTAGATTTTCATCGTACACTGAATTGGTTTCGTGTTCGTTTGCATCGCAGTGTTCACACCCTCACAATTCTTTTAAATATTTTAAAATCATCATCAACATTTTCAGTTGGCGTTTCCGCCAAATTTTTCAGATATTGCGAGCGCCGGAACTTAACGCTGCTCGCAGGTAGCAGAGCGAGAAAATATTGTAACTCTTAAATTTCCCTGCCTACTCTGTTACCGTGGAGTTAAAAAAAAATTAATATAGCGTACAATAAATTGATAACATAATTTATAAATAATAATTGTATTTATCGTACCCAAATTTTATACAATTTTCTATTATTATATATTTTTTTACCATGAAATATTTTAAGGCCAGCCGTGGCGCAAGGGCACAAGCGTATGACTGGTTGTGGGTTTTACATGCCGCGGAACTTTGCTGATAAATAAGCAAAGTACGGCGTTGAGATCCGCTACTGAACACTCGCAGAACGGCAGCATCTTAAGGAAAACGGGGGGTTAGGTTCCCAAGTTCTCTCTGCCTACCCTGCTATGTCTGGGATACAGCGAAGATAAAAAATGCTGTATCATCTCATCTCGTATGCATTTTTGTTTCATATTTCAAGCACTTAGCTCAAGTTCCCTTTGAACCTTATTTAGAGTACTCTAGGTGTAAAAAAATCGTTTTACATTGTCAACAATTCCTCCGGTGACATCTAGAGCGGAATGACGTCATATAGATGTCGAGACGTAAAGTTTTTTTACGTCAATGTAAGGCTTGCGAGTTGAGAGCAAGCCCTTTAGCTCAGCTAGGATGAAATGCTTTTTTAAAGAGTCATTGAATAAGTGCCGTCTCTATCTACACCACGTTTGTTGCGTACTTCAGAATAATTTTTGGAATGTGTGGGTTTAACATTGAGAGCGATATGAAGGGTAATAATATATGAATAAAAATTTCATCTTTGTTATCGTGTAAAATATTTTTTATAACTTTTTATTATTTTTTAACTGCCATTGTATGTATGTTTGTTCGGGTGAAATCCTGTAAATCAAATTTTGAAACAGATATCTTCACCTGAATGAGCAGAAAATTAGTGTGTCGTCATTCTAAATCCAACATGGCGAAATACTCAAGATGGCGAAAGTTTTTTTTTAATGCATTCCCACAATATGGGTATTAAATGAAAGCCATTATTTAAATGCATATAAAAGTGCATATATATTTTTTTCCTTTAGAACTTTTACTAATAAATTATATCGTCATTATAAATAGTATATGATATATGACTTAAAAGCTTGACGCGAGATTTAATTGACTAGGTAAACAAGTAAATTAATTAATAAGTTGGGTTTGAATCTAAATAAAAATGAGAATAAAATGTTATTTTATAATTTTACTAAACACATTTTAATAAAATCTCGTTAAGCTTGTTTTTATTTTTTTTACCTTAATTTTTTTAGAAAATAACATAAGACCAAACTTAACCGCACATTTCTAGAATTCTTTTATAAATGCCTCCCTGGAGTAAAATTCCCTGATTTCAAATTCAAATTCACCTGAACCCTACCCATTTCAAGTCGCTGACAAAACCTAATTTTATCGGCTTATACCTACGTTTAATAAAAAAGTAACCGTTGAAATAGTAATTACGTATGTAAGTAATATTAGTAAAAAATAATATATAGATGTAAATTTAAATTATACAACTTATTTCATGAGAAATCTCTCAACTCTATAATATTCCATTATAGCTTCGTTGCTACGAAGCTTCTATACCTAACAGTTTTTATTCGGCTGGTCGATATATTGTGAGCAAAATTCGTACCATTTTACTTTGTCAAGTCCAATTGCCGAATAAATAAAACCTGAAAGGAGCGACTTCTTTATAAATTACTTTGTGTCGGAAGATAGGACCTTTTTAAATTTGTACATCAATGACAACTCAGCAGATATACGATTGAGGAGATAGGGAGAATGAAAAAAATGTGTAAATATTTTTTTTCTTTTAAACGAAGTAAATTTTGTATGGACGACCAAATTTATCCATAAATATACTCAACTTCAAACAACAACAACTCGAAGTATTTGGTTGACTATGATATATTTATTACATATCGAATTAAATTAGACATCTAATTAAAAAAATATATACTTCTACATGTTTATAGTAGTACTGCTTTTTTCGCTTTTTATTTTACCATTTGTGTTTTTATTTATCAAGGCGCCCATTTTTGGAAATTGTCTCAATTCGATCATAATATTACTATAGAAAATACAGCATTGTTATTCAATCATATATGGCATATACTACGCATTTCCATTTATATTTTTTCAACGGAACGCAAACTGTCGGTAACATTTATTCTTATTTTTGAAATCAAAACATTCGTGGCGCAGGGGCACAAGCGTGTGACTGTAAACGTGACAGGTTGTGGGTTCGATTCCGCCTCAAGGAAATAAAATATTATATATTTTTATTTCCTGCTCTGGTACCGAGGCAAACGCCTCTCAATATACGATGCCTCCAGAATTCGGCGAAACGTGGGGACGGGAAGTGTCTTAATGGGAACAGATTGTTCTAACATACTTTTAGGTTCCCAGGTTCTTTCTGCTTACCCTGCAATATGCGGATTATAGCGTTAATCTAAAAAAATACATTTTACTAAGAAAAAAAATATTTTGAGACCTTTTTATTTTATATTTAAAATTCGATTTTTAATTTTAGAAATCAATTAATATCAGTGTTCATACAAGAAATATGTACTTTAACAATAAGAGAAATCTATATAAATTGACTATTTTATTTTATTTGAAAGAGAATAATATACAATATGGGGATCTTAGCGTGATAACTTTTCCGCCACGAATAGAAATCTCGTCTTCTGTAATTACATTGTTAGCGGGAGCTACCAAGCTTTATTTAATTCAATCGTTACTTTTCCGATAAAATAATTGAACAGAATTCAGTACAAAATAATTGAATTGTTAACACAATAATTGTCAGATTCTGAACTCTACAAGTATTGTATTGTACTACTATTTAAACAAATCAAAGCTTATTTATTAGCCAAATTATATGATTGTAATTAATTGTGGTTCCGATTTTAATCAGGAACAAAGGTAGTAAGAGTTGTTGAACGTCGGAATTTTTCCAAAATTGTAAAATAAAATACTGCCCTCGAGTAAAGTCACACCACCAAAGATCGAGAATACAATTACTATCTATTGGACCATTCTTAAAAAAATATCTTACTGTATACATATTTTCTTAAATATGTATACAGTATTTAGTAATATAATTATTTGTAGAAAAAACAAAAGACTAAAAACGCTTTCATGTTCTAATTTCTATACTTAGATACATAAATAGAGCACCACAAAAATGATGAATGGAAACCCAGTTTTTATAAATGATTCTAATTAGATGAATTTATATAAGATTACTTCTGCATAGGAAAGATGAGCCTTTAATAAGTTGCCAAATAAAATAGGAACCATTACAATTAATTTTCCAATCTAGCAGTAAACATATAAGAAGCATAATAGTAACTGAAATAATAACCTCCTGCTATTAATCATGCTTTTTAGCAATTATTAAGTATTATTAAAAACAGTACAATGAGAATGATGTAATCGAGACTAAATCATGATATTTTTTAATGTAAATTCCATTTATTTTATAAAAAAATCATGAACAAATGAACGTAAATAATACTATCATTTTAAAAGCATAAAAGACTTCATAATACGAATACAGATTGTATTTTCACAAAGAAAGAAATTAATGCGAATAGATGTCATTTTTATGATGGATGTATCGTTCACGTTTAGTTTGCCGTTGAAGCGTCATTGTTGTGCCGCGTGCGTGCTCCCGACGAGTGTTCGCCGGATTCAATAAGGAATACGCTATGACTATGCATTAATAACATGACTTGACTTGTTGCAAATATTAAATAAGGTCAATGAGTGAAAATTATAATTGGAACCTTTCTATTCTATTATAAGATCTATATGCAACCAAGGTCTCGTAGTAGAAGAGTAGGACTAACGTCTGACTGTATACGCGAAAGTTTTGGGTTAAATTGTCGCTCTGGAGAGTTAATAAATGTTTTCAGTTCTAGCAAGATAAAAAGACAAAAGCGGCGTTAAATTACGTCATTCAGCATGTAACATCAAGAATTCAGACAGAAAACGAAATGATTTAACACTAGATTCGTTGCAAAAGACTGGAAAAAAGATTTTTTCGAGGCATTGCTAAAAATAAAATATTAATAAATAGTAATAGTAAGTAATAATTCATGCCCTCGAGTGGGAATCGACCCCACAACCGTCGTATTGCAGCCCCTGCGCCAGAACGGCCTCATTAGGCCGTAAGTTAATACAGTCTTATTAGTAATTTAGTAAAGATTATTTCTCTTATTCTATTGTATAGTTTATAAATATAACGCCGCTGACCCTGTAGTGTTAATTAACACTAAGACGCTAGCGGCGAAATGTATCTAATAGCAATAGTATAGAAAAAATGTGCCTACAATATAAACAATAAACTGTGTGCGATTTGAACCCATTATCAACAGATTCACTCACATACGACCCAACCGCGCCTCGATTGCATGAATAAACATTAGTGTAGACGATATTTACTTACTATAGACAATATATATAGGATTCCAATTCACTTGAGCCCAAATTAATTAACATAGATATTATAGAAAATTTGCTAAATTATTTTTAGCTAGTTTATATTTAGAATAATCCAAAATATAAGGTATTCAGGAGGACAATCGTAGCACAAGGACATAAGCTAGCGACTGTAATCTCGACAGATTGTTTGTGGGTTCGATTACAACTTGAGGTAATAAAATATTTAATATTTTCATTTCTTAGCTCTGGTAACGAGGCAAAGCGCGGCGTTGAGTTCCGTCACTCAACACTAATTGCAGAGGCAATCAGAATAATTCTAGAGAGAATTCTACACTAGGCTCCCAAGTTTCCCTCTGCCTACCCTGCTAGGTACGGGATACAGCGTGATAAAGTAAAACAAGCTATGAGATATATAAAAATAAAAATATTATTATATGTGAGTACAAATCTACATAATATGCTTCTTGAAGTGATTGTATAGAATGAATGCGTGCGTTGAAAGTAGGCCAAATAACAAAGAAACATAAAATAGATGTAATTTACACTAATATGTGTACTTATACTTTTTCTTATTTTTCCATGTAACTAAACTACTCAGGTATTTAATTGTTATATCTATTTATAAGTACCTCATAGCGTCATCATTTATTCCTTATTAATTATTTATTTGTTAATAAGGTCAAAGGCAATTTGATCTAGCCAATGTTTTTATCTTTGGATATCTTTTTCGATTTACAGCAAAAGACGTGTCAGTTTGTAATGTCCGTATGTTTAAAGCTTTTCCAAAGGAAACCGATGATAAATGGTCGCATCGAATACGACTTAAGAATATTGGATAGTGGTCGCGCTGAAGAAGTGAATGCAATTTATTTGCGTTCTTGAATCGCTCCGGAGACATTTTCACATTCATGAATTGACTCAATAGTTGATATTTAGATATATTTTATAAAATTAAATTGTAAAACTTTTTATAATTTTCCATAATAGTTCGGAAACAGGACTTTTATTATTTCTTAAATCTCCGTACTAATATATTGTATGTCAAGTAGAAATAAGCCAACATCACAACGTTGCAAAATAATTAATCCGTTCCGAGTGAATTAAACTTCCATTACTCGCGTAGCATTTTGTAAAAAAAGAAATAAATGTTTGGTCAATCTTGATTGGAATGCCAATCAAATTTATTGATCGTCGTGAAATATGACGTTCCATAGTAATTGAGATTTTATAAAGTCTCGCGTTATTGATGCGAAAACGATAATGTCTGTCGTTACCAAAATGGCGGCGGTCGTCATTAAGCCGGAGTGCCCTCATTTAGGTCCGCATCGCGTGAACGACGGAAGGAAGTAAGCAGGTCTAAAGCCTCGGGTGCTGCTGCAGCGAACAAATTAGCCACCCTCGCTGCCTGTTTCCTCTAACGCGCGAAGACACCTAAGAGATTGTGCTCTGCGAAACAAAGCTGCCTACTTACACACGTCAAAATACTAGCAACGACTTTTTATTTTAATAAGATTATTTACTCTACCCGTGATTAATTAGAGTCATGTAAATATTACTAAACAACGCATTTTCGATTTTTTTTCTACGGTGTCGTACTCGTGTGAGATGAACCAGTAAAAAAAACTGTGACTTGGACTCGCCCACTGAGGCTTCCGTATCAATTTCTGAATTGTAGGGTGTGTAAATGAAGGTTTGGAAGTACATTTTATAAAACTTGACAAACTAAAGTTTCGAGGTGTATGCACTTCTTCACTTCACTTCTTCTATGAAACTTTATACAAATAAACGTTTGTAATTATATTTTCTGTAATCCTATCCTATATCTTATAAAACAAAGTCGCTTTTCGTGTCTGTCTGTTGTTTCTAACTCTTCTTCTTCTAAACCACCCAACGGATTTTGATGCGGTTTTTACCATTAAGTCGAGTATTTTTCGTAGAAGGTTTATATATAGTTTATTATTTGTACATTCTTATGTAAATTAACATAAATACGATAAATATGTATAAAGTCCTACCCGTTGAGACACTTTCGCGCATGCGCTGCTTTAATGGTAAGTACTACATGAAAAAAATGTACTGCAGTATTGTTTCTCTTAATAAGATCTACAAAAAAATCCGCGACGGCATATTCATATCTTTTAAGAATAACGTGTAGTGATCATTTTTCTGTCTAAAAATAATAATTTCAATATATTTTTTATTGTGAGGGATATTTTTCCATAAAGGTATTAATCCTTATCCTTTAAAATACTTTATTAATTTTCTACGTTAAACGAAGATATATAATTTGCTTTTTACACAATTTCGAAATTGCGAATAGTTTTAGAGAAAAACGCATTTAATTGTTGGCACATCCCGCCGTTGACACATCAGCTGTATGTTACTCAAGTTTCACTTATCCTTTACTCTCAGCATATAAATAAGTATATTAGTTACGTTGGCCATTTAATGTAGATCAAAACTGTCTTTTACTGTTTTTCATTTTAATAAGTACTTTAGAAGTTGTTACAATATCAAAAAATCCTTGCTGCGAAACGGCTCGCCACTCGCCATGCGTTCCGTTTTGCTTATACAAGCGCGTCCGCCGCGCCCGCCTGCCTTACATGCATCGGTGGTTCAGTGGTTGAATGCTCGCCTGCCACGCGGGCGGCCCGGGTTGGATTCCCGGCCGATGCATTCTATTTAATTTTCCTCACAGGCAGCCACGTGGTGCTTGCTTTTCATCAGGGACAGAATACCCTCTTCAGGATTAACCACAAGCTCGAAAAAAAAACCCGCCTGCCTCTATAGGAACGAAGATTTAGATGCGTTTGCACGTATTGAATAATTGGAGTTGAATGTATTATTTCAGCGCGATATATTTGGTTTCATATTTTTTGTAGTAGTTATTAGTAGGTAAGTTTTTGTTTATAATTTCTTCGTTTAAAAATAGTCATTTAACTATCTAAAAATAGTCATTTAAATATATTTTAATAAGTACTTGAAAAGATTAGTAGCACAGATTTAAAATATACCTACTAAAAAATCCTTGCTGTGTAAAACAATTGGAAAATCCTTATTGAAACTACGAAAATGCGGGTTGCATTAGGGTTTAATTATTTTTCACATTATCTTAAGTGCTTTGCAAACATACATTATATGAATAATCCAGTAGTAAAAGCGGGCGAAGCCGCAAGGGGGTCGCTAGTATACATATAAATTTCCATTTTCAAATTCAATTTCGAAGTTACCCTCATCAAATGGGTAACTTTGACGCACAAAGAACGATTCATAAAAAGATAGTTCTTATCTGTATCTGTCGTATATTACAAACAAATGGAGAATCAGTCTAGAGCGTTTGGTATTTCTATACTATAAAATTTTAATTAGATTCAGAAAATACTTATAACACGTTTAATAGAAAACTTTTGGGCAAATTAAAAAGAAAACGAAAATAATTTGAACAAACAAAAAAATGTAAGAACTTAAGTATTATATAAATCAACAAAACCCAGGCAATTTTGTACTAATTTTACTAGTATCTACTGTATATACGACGTTATCATAATTTTTTTAATCGTCTAACTATGTCGAGTGGTATTGTTGTCAATATTGATCATTGAATACGTATTCAAAAAGTTTCTAGCTTTTATGGCTTTATGCTACCGGTTTATTCGTTTATCTTATATTTTATTTCACATAAACTTAAGTTGGTAACCTTTTATAAGTTGTAATTCCCGTTAACCTACAACCCTGAAATAGGTACTGAAGCCTCGATGGCCGAGTCCAAGTTGCATTTAACCGGTTTTAATAATGATAATATCAGTGTGTATTAATATAAAAAACGATTATATTTTTTATCTGTTACAAATATTTTATTCGTACAAGCGTATGAAAAGAAACAAAGAACTTAAGTAACAAAATAGGCTATAAAAGCAATATAAGTTGCAACGCAAACTGTGACTTACTGCCAACCTTACCAAGAGTTCTGTCAGTGTAAAACAAGACCTTAGGGCCCCATGTAGTTTACAATTTATCGCGGCCAATTTTCCCTTTATCCGTCTCTCTCGAGGATTTTGAACAGCCTATCTATCACGTTTAAACAGCAATATAAGACGCTGTATTTCGATGCTCTAAGCATTAAAAAGTATTTTGTTTAACTTAAGCTGTACCTATGTATATAATTGGGTAGGCAATAGGAACCTTGTGCCAACACACTCCGTTCTAATTTTCCTCTATAAATACGAGACATTGCGTGTTGAGTGATGGAAGTTAACGCCGCGCTTCATTATACGATAGTGGAATAATAAAAATAAGTAATTGCCCCCCAACTGAGAATCGAGACCAAAACTGTCGACTTTACTGTCAAAAGCCGTCCTACTACGCTACGATGGCATGTATACTCGTATATTACGTTCCACAACATTTCCTATATGAAACAAATGAACGAATGAATTTCCGAATAAATGTAATTAAACCTGTATGTATGTGTAACATTCTACCTACGAGTACAGTGCAGCATATATCTCTTACTTACCTACGCAGTTGCAATTAGGTCGTGACCTCTAACAGGGCGTAAAATTGAAGTGGTCATGGAATTGCAGTCCTAAAAGTCTACCTCAGGGTCGTTGCGGGTACAACTATTAAGTTAGAACTCTTAAACAGTTCAAGCTTCAAATAGGATTCATGTTATAAATTTTTCAATGTTATTTTTTTAAAAATATTCCAAAATGCAAATTGCTTTTAACATTCTAGTATTAGCTTCATTTGTACATGCATGTATCTACCTAACAATCATTTAATAAACAAAGCCAATAGTTCACTAGAATTAGCAATCGGGATGCATTTAACTTTTACAGAGTGAAGTCTCCTTGTGAAGATTTAATTGGTTATTGACCTTGTTTTTTCTTTTTAATTTCATCCAGTCTGGTGTTTTTTTTTTAATTACAAACTTTTTGTTTTGACATACTTGCTTCGTTATTCGTTCCACTAACAAGCTATTTCATTGTTACTATGTTATTATACTATCCTTCACTTACCTAAATTTACTTACTTAACAAAATTTATTGAATTTACGCTACCTAATGTTAAAAAATACTCTTTAAAAGCAAGTTTTTATTCTAAAGGTAAGTTATACTAAAATTTAAAAAATCTATTATTATAGTGTATGGACGTGTTAACAAATGATCAGTGATAATCCACGTCACATCCAGGTGGCAATCACAAGCAAGGATCATTTGCAAAACACAAAATATTCATTTAAGTCCATGTATGCACCATATCGAAAGTCATTTTAGTTTCAAATAGACGTTCTTTTTAAGACTTAGATACTAAAATCTCATTTACTTAATTATCTTGTTAATGGGTTCGTTTAAGTTCATCATTACTTCTCGAAAGGGATTATTTCGCGGTGGCCTTTATAAATATCTGGTTAATTTGTTTGTTCATAAAAATGTGGAATAATTATAGAAAACTTGCGTTATATTAGTCTATAAGACTACTGTTTTTTTATTAACAATATTAATTTACACATACATTTAAATTTAATACATAAAATTTAAATAGAAAACACCGTGTAAATTACTAGTACTACTTAGTAATAAGTACTGCGTTTTTCAAGTGGAAAAAAGGTCTTTAAAACCACAAGAATATTCATATCAACTAATGGGCGGAACACTTACAAGGATTAAACGTATTGTAAAGTTAGTTACTCATGTATTACACAATATTCAATAAACGTTTTTAGGGCATCTATGTTGGAATAAAATATTTGTGTGTTATAGAAAATTGATCACCCATTCTTTTAGCAATCTTAATTAATATCATTATATATTTTTTGTTTTACTTTTTAGTTTATATGAAACTCATAGTACCTACGTACCTTTAAATTTGATGTTTTCCCTCAATTGTCCTGGGATTCCATCATCAGATCCTGATTTGGTAGTAATAAGATAATGGGGTGCAAAGTACACTCTTTTAAATTTTTTTTTTTTTTTAAATCGGTTTGCAACAGATGAAGAAATTGATGGACACACATAAAAATATATAGATATATTTCAAACCTTAATTTTAAAAAACATTACAAATAGTACTAAATAAATATTGCCATAACTAAACTTGCATAATCTTCTTTATCCATACTTTTATGAACATCGTCATTAAACATAAAGTGTTCGGTTTTGACCTATTTAAAGAAAATCTTTTACAAAGACAAATAAAATCGATGTTGAGTATTACGCTTTAAATAACGCCTGCTATTTTGGCAGTCTTCCAAGTGCTTGTTAAGGAAGCTAGGGCTTTAGTCGAGTCGTTCGCCGTTGCTTCTTGTTGTATACATAAGACTGCTTTCTAACCTATACTCGGATTGAACGGAAAATTGTTTTTATGTGGATATGGGACAGTTTGTAGATATTTTTCAATAAATAACTTTGTAGGAATGTACGTAACTATGTATTGTTTTCTAATAAAATCAATAAAGAATACTTTTTATTTATCTAATATAAATCTATTTAATATGTGTATATACTATATACATATTACATTTAGAGTTTTTAATAATCTATTAACCATTTAAATTGTTTTATTTACAATCAACATAACAAGTTTAAAATATAAAACCTTCAAATGAAATTGGAAAAAATTGCCAACTTTCGTTTTGTTAATCGTTAGAAATCCTCTGAAAATGAAGTAAGGAATTCAATTACTTTTCGTTCTAAAGCCCTGCTTGCGAAATATTAAGCTTCAATCTCAGTTATAGTGTTCGTGTTACCGTCCTTTTTCACAAGGTAAGAAAAGTTGGAAAGAAATATAAATTCTCTTAAATTTTATTTATTTCTAATGTTATAGGATTCTATATAAAGATTTAATATATTATTCAATCTTAACTTTTCCTTTTATTTAACGCTTCTTCATATTTGAGAAAAAATCTTTAAAAAATAATAGTTTATTGTAATTATATTAATTAGTAACTATTATTATTAACTAATAATTAGTACTACTAGTATATCGCGATTTCGAAAGAAACACAATTATCTAAAACTCCAAAAAATTGAATTAAGTAATAAAAAACAAGCCCAAACCAGCCTTCATTTGGTATAAAATCATATTGAAACAAAACATTGTAATAATGTAATTAAATTGCAAAAAGGTTTTACGGCTCGTTCGTTCATTTATATAAATGAGGCGACGCCACAATCGAATCCCTACTTGATTGAATCCCAGCGAGTAGCTCGTAGCTCGTATCACTCGACGAATTTGAATTTTATTTGAGTAAGACGAATACGATTTCATTGAAATGTACCTACACGGTTAGAAAAAATCTTCGAGATATATAAACGCAAACAATTCTGTAAGCCAACAAAATCATGTATTCAATTTGTGTAGAGGATTACTTCGTTTTTAACTTACAAAGATTTCGTAAGCGCTGTATCTGTCTTTTCTTTATTCGTACGTACGTTTAAGATGTCAAGAGATTTCCCTATTTTATTTTATGTGACTCTACTCGTACATGCAGCTTTTACTTTTTATAATGATACATTTATATTTTGTTACAATTAAATTCATGATTACAATTACTTTAATAATTTATTATTTAGTCTTTGGTTTTTAAGCTTTATGCTGCATTCCACTTATAACAAATTTAAATTATAAAAAAACTTCCGTAATAATTTCATAATTTTAATTTTCTCATAAAAATGATATAAATTTATCATAACAAACTTATATTTCAGTACAAGCCTGTCAATAAAAGATGGAATGTTTTTTCCAACCTCACTACGTTCATAAATGAATTTTCTGTATAGATAAAAAAAACCCTCGAGCCACTGTCTCCACTGCAAGCCACATGTGTGAAGATTGACGTGTACAATTAAGCTTCACATTCAATTGCAATAACAGCAGAAATTCCAATTTTCACTTTTCTGAAAGTTTGTTAATTAAGCTTTTTCAAAGCTTTATAACCGAGCTTGTATTACATTGAATGAAGTGAATTTGAAAATAGTGTATCATCTGATTCATAGATCGATTTGTCAGTTTCCAATAAATATATATAGTCTATTTATTGATATGAATTTATATAATACACTATCATATACTATTTTTTGTATGTTCACGCTGTACCTATCCCACACATAGCAGGGTAGGCAGAGAGGGAATCTAGTGTTAAAACACTCCTTGCCCCATTAATACTCTTCCCTTTAACATTTTCCGCCGATTTCTTAAGGCATTGTCTTCGTCTCTGATTTGTGGAACTCAACGCTGCGCTTTACCAGAGCGAGGAAATGAAAATATAAAATATTCCATTCCCCGAGTGAGAATCGAACCCACGACGGTCGCGTTTGCAGTCGCACACTTGCTCCACGAATCGATCAAAACAAATCATTTATACTTAGTTTATTATAATTGTAAGTTGTAAATGTTATTTGTTGTAATTTTACGATCGATAGATTGGTTCCAATCTAATGTTAGATGACGGATGTAGCCTATCTGTCTGTCGATCGATATATTTGTGTGCATTATCATTTATCATACGTTTATTTAGAGGCCCTCGTGGCGCAAAGGCACTGCGTCGTTGGTAAACGTGACTGTCAGTTCGATTCCACTCGGAGAAATTAATTATTTTAAATTCCTCCTTTGATGAGAAGTGTTCTAGTATTGGTTTGAATATGGAAATAATGGCGTCACGTTCCGATTATAAAACTGAAAGCTCTTAATACTTTCAAAAGTACATTTTATATATTATTTTTGAAGTTACAGTCAGTTAAACAAATTTTATATGTTAAATTTGTACAATATAATATGAAGTAATCATTCGCAACTTACAAATAAATATGGAATTAATTATTATGTACCTATAATAAAAATTCAAATATCATATTGTTTGGATGTATTAAAATAAAAGGTATACAATAGAAAATAGAATAATTCTATAGAGTACGCTAGTTTTATTTAACATTACGTTTTATTTGTTAAGTTTATACAATATATGAACTCATTAACAATTTACAAATTAAAATGTCGTTACCTATTATGTGTTATTAACTTAATAATAACATAATCTTCACGCTGTATGCCTTGAGTTATGGGAACGTTGTGTGGGGAACAGAACTCTTTTATACGCGAAAAAACAAATTATAACGATTATGAAAATATGTTTTTAACTCTTCTTCTTCTAAACCACCCAACGGATTTTGATGCGGTTTTCACCATTAGGTCGAGTATTTCTCAGGGAAGGTTTATATATAGTTTATTATTTGTACATTCTTATATAAATTACTATAAATACGATAAATGTGTATAAAGTCTTACCCGTTGAGACACTTTCGCGCATGCGCTGCTTTAATGGTAAGTACTACATGAAAATAATGTACTGGAGTATTGTTCCTCTTAATAAGATCTACAAAAAAGTCCGCGACAGCATATTCGTATTTTTTAAGGATAACGTGTAGTGATCATATTTCTGTCTAAAAATTGTAATTTCAATATATTTTTTATTGTGAGGGATATTTTTCCATAATGGTATCCTTATCCTTATCCTTTAAAATACTTTATTAAATTTCTACGTTAAACGAAGATAAAATTTGCTTTTAACACAATTTCGAAATTGCGAAAAACGCATTTAATTGTTAACACATCACGCCGTTTACACATCAGCTGTATCGAGTCAAGTTTTACTTATCCCTTACTCTCAGTATATAAATAGGTATGTTAGTTACGTTGACCATTTAATGTAGATGTCAAAACTGTCTTTTACCGTTTTTCATTTTAATAAGTACTTTAGAAGTTGTTACAATATCAAAACATCCTTGCTGCGAAACGCGCCCCGCGACGTTTTGCTTATACAAGCGCGTCATGAGCAGTCATCGGTGGTTCAGTGGTAGAATGCTCGCCTGCCATGCGGGCGGCCCGGGTTCGATTCCCGGTCGATGCGTTCTATTTAATTTTTCTCACAGGCAGCCACGTAGTGCCTACCCAACCGGTGTCGCTGTTTTAACAGCATTAACCACAAGCTCAAAAAAAAAACCCGCCTGCCTCTATAGCGAAGAAGATTTAGATTGTGTTATTTATTTGTGTTTATTTTAAAACACTTGGAAAATCCTTATTGGAATTAAAAATGCGGGTTGCATTAGGGTTTAATTTTAATTAATTTTCACGTTATCTTAAGTGCTTTGCAAACATACATTATATAAATAATTCAGTAGTTAAGGCGGGCGAAGCCGCGAGCAGGTCGCTAGTTTAATATAATATTTCAACTCTTTCTACCACATCCCCTGCCACCGATGAATTTTTCTTTACCTTTTAAATAAATATATTCTATATTTGTATAAATTTTCAGTATAGATTTACTTTTGGCAAGTGTACGAGATATTTCTTCCATGCCCCGCCCCATCCGCCTCGCCCTCACTGGTTTTGTCATCACACAGCACTAAATCTTGCTGGCTTTACCCATTTCCTTCCGCAAATTTCTTTGAAGGATTTTTATAAAAATAACCAAAAATCTTACCAAGCGAATTGAGATTTTTTTTCTGAACTTACGTATAAAATTAAATTACAGTTTTTTTTTTTTATTTCTTAAAGAGTCACTAAAAGATATTTTATGTATTTCATAGTTTGAGCTAAATAACATATGCCATTGTTGACAGAGCGACGAGGCTTTTAAAATATTTTAGTTAATAATTTTTATAGCACTCTGAATGTACTATTTTTTCACAAAATTCTAACCTTATTTTTTAGCCTCATGTTCAGATAGCAGAGCTTGACTGGCGGAACTCAACGCCGCGCTTTATCTCAAAAACAAAATTCTAATCGGTTAATTTAATTTTCTAGGTCTTTGATGAATTTAATTAGAATAACGACGAACAAAACAATTACAGAGACTTGGAAATTGGAAGTAAAATATTTTCAAATTATAACATAATCTTCCGACTGAATTGTCTGACACTGTTAGTAAAACTAAAAATGCCATTGAAAAATATGTTTCCATCCTTATTGGGGATATTTTCTGGAAATAGGTATATAGCCCGTGACTTCGTCCGCTTGAACTGCATTAAATAATATATTTAACATCTAGTAGATTGTCACTCAAATATAAGCAATATTTAATTTATTAAAAAAAAAACAGCATATTTAACAGCAACAGAATTAGAACCCCATTTTTCTAGAAAACAATTTGTTTTAGCAACATTTCCTATTACACTTCCTCTGGGAACAAAAGTAATTACAAATGTCATATTAAACTCGTCTCAATTTCTCCCTACCCACAAAATTTTAATGAGATTCAGGGCAAAATACAGAATTGAACATATTTTCATATATGAAATGTCTACATATTATGGGTGTATACTTACATCGAATCCCTTATACATTATGTTTGATGAGTTGAAAGGAACATAATTAAAAATTATTCCTGTTCCAAGGCTTACAAAGACTATTTTGATCAACACATATTATTGAATAGGACTTAGAGTAATACTAAATATGTTCTTTGTATTTCAGCGTCACTCTGCAGCTGACGAAGGAGAGTTAGGGCAAGGACGTCACTTGTCTTACTAGAAAAGAAAAATATCAGAGATTGAACCTATGACCATTGCGCTTACATTCATAGGCCATCCTTCCCACACCAATATATGAACGTATAGCATGTACTAATGACCCGCCCGCGGCTCAGCGTGCTTACACTTATTGTTATATTATAGACGAATTGTACAAACTTTACACACAAATTATAGTCTATGTGTTACTCTAAGACATAAGCTATATAACTGTACAATTACACAAAAGGAAGAAACAATTATCGTCATAAACTTTCACATTTATACTTTCACTTAGATATTAATTATTAATAATAAAAAGTATAGTAGGATATAAAAATATTAAAGATTTCATTCCCCCGAGTGGGAATCGAACACACAACCGTCGCTCACAGACGCTTGTGCCCCTTCGCCAATACGACCTCAACAATAATATAAATTTTATATTTAGACACCACTAGTATAGGCTCAACTGAAGAATATTTCTTATCATATCATAAGATTTCCTTCAAGAGCTCTAGAATATAATTATGAGGACGCGCCGCCAAAAACGTCCTTTCTTTTATCCAATAATATTTTCCCGCTAATGCGTCGTACAAGTTCGTTGGTACGTCCTCGACTTTGTCGTACCGAGTAGCGATAATTCTGCGTAAATGGGCGACTTGTCGACGGCAGAGCCTCTGGTACGAGCTCAGCTGAAATAATAACTACATTATGACTTTAGACGGCCCTCTGCTAAAGTGTTTGAAGGTGACGCAGAATAAAAGCCACGGCCAAGACTTTCGAAGTTAATATTTAGGATTTGCGGGATTTTATATCATTTTCAATTTGTTTATTCTATATATATAATAGTATGTATGTATAGGGCAGGCGTAGTGCAGGAGCACAAGAGGTTGTGGGTTCGATTCTCGCTTGACCAAATGAAATATTTAACATTTTACATTTCTTGACTCTGGTGTCGAGGCAAAGCGGGGCGTCGAGTTCCGCCACTGAACACGCAATGCCTGCAGAATTCGACTGAAAGTGGGGAACGGACCTAACACTAGGATGCCCACTTAGAAGCTGAAAAAAAATGTATGAATATAGTTCCAATATATCATGTATAGACTTAATACTTACACTTTCCTGTATTAATCTCATCAAATTATTTATTTAGTTACATTTTGAAATGATAAAGATTTTTTTTTTTATTTTCAATACAAAAATGTAAAATATCGTCTACCGTACTCAATACACGAACCTACATTATAACAAAGTAATACATATCGACGTTGTTAGAGCACAAAGAAATTAATTTTCCTCGTCTTGGCTTTCACAAGTAATTATTTTGAAAACAGATTGCGCCTGTCATTCGAAACGGCTATGAAAATGTATATAGTAAGTACTTGCAACTCCAGGTTGGAAAATATTCTTGAACAAAATATTCTTTGACTGAGTAATATAAGGGTTGTATTTATTTCTACGATTTTTACTATATCCACGTATTTATAATAAATTATATTTAAATTTTAAAATATACGGTAACAATGCTACATAAGTAATCTATCGACGATTTTCCTTTGATTTTGTTGTTATGATATGTAGTATTAAATTTATAAACAAAATGTGTTTGTATAAACAATGGACATAGATAATTAAATTAAACAAAAGCTTTAAAGAGGCATAAAGGGATGTTTGTTTTCAATCAGGCCGTATATTTTAGGAACACATGACAGTTATTTATTATCTTAATAATTTACAAGCAATTTTGTATATATATATTGATAAATAATCTATATTATACATATTTTTGTTAAGAATTCTGTTTAAAAACCATGAAATACGCTACAATTTTAATACAAGTATACCCACCTGAAGCAATTAGTGCAAACCGCTATTGCAGTCTAGTCTGAAGATGATTTTCAGATTTAGCTGTAAGACGCACAAGCCGGATTTTCTCATAAGCTGAAAGAAAATTAAAAGAGCTGAGAAAACTGCAGTGCAGCCTTTTTTAAAATTAACTTTATTATTTATCTCGATAACGAAAATTAAAAAATACCAATTTTCTTTATCCTTACTTATTATGATCGAAATATATAAAAAAAATCACCTTTACTAGTTTTTGAAATAGGGAGATACAATTTTTTTTAGGCAATATAGAATATAAAAAAGCTAGAAAATTTAATTACTACTAAATACATAGTATAGGAACTTTTTAAATGCGAATAAGTAGTAGGTACTAATCATTGATGTATACGTCACCCACCTAAAACTTTGCTTTTACTAACAAAGACAACGAAATGAGCTCTCGTGTTGCTATAACAAAATTAATTATTAAGTATATGGCTCCGCACTGACAGCCTGTTTCATGTGATCTTCCATTGCGGTAAGCCTTTAATGAATTCACATTTTACGAGTGTCTCTGTAATACCTATATAATGAGTAAAGAAAGTTGTGTAAATATTTTTAACAAATTAGATATGAAATGATTACAATTAATAATAATTAATACCTTTAAGACCATATTGTATTAATATAAAATTACATTGTATATTACATACATTACATTAATTACATTGCTTTTATAGTTGTTAACGTGGTGCTACCATGAAAACGACGTTATTTTCGAAAGTAATAAATATTATTTTTTAAAGACGGTAGTACCTCTAAAGGTAAAATCGAAAAGATATTTAGGTCTATGGTGTCTTGAGGCACAGAGAAAATCAAGCTTCTAAGTCAACGCAATAAAAAGATACGAGCATTTATGCATCGATTTTGCTGCATTTTGTATAAAATTTACCAGGTACTTTCCGTAGACCGCAGCACCTTTGTTTGTAGTACTTGTTTTAGGTGGTTAAATTGTGTTAATTTCTTTTCATCATTCATGTCATCGGAACTAAACTCACTCGTGAGCGGACGTGTTTCTAATTTTTTTCTAAATTATATTAAAAATCATTGCGCAAAGTTGATCTTTAAAAGTATAGTGTTATAAGCTCGGCATTGGTGTGACGTGTAGTGAGTAGAACTTTTAAATAATTCTGTCGGTCGCGGCACACGCAGCGCCCGCGCTTGCTGAGGTAGGTTCCTCCTCACCCCGAGTAAAAGGGATGGGCTGCTCGAAGAAATAATTCATCCCTGTCGCACCTCTTTACTTCGCTGCGCTCGGAGCTATTACGAGTGAGTCATCGCGACCTAGCTTAAATAAACCTTAAAGCTAGCGTTTTAAAAAGTCGTCGAGCATAAATAGCGAAAATGCACTGTTCGGCCTGTCAATCGCCTATTGAAGACCTCCTATACTTGAAATGTCGGCTGTGTTTACTATATTATCACACTCTTTGCATCGGCATATCGAATAAGGATTTTAAAAACCTTACAAGTGATAACAAATCGAAATGGTCATGTCCGGCCTGCCGCAATAAAGCTCCTAAGAACGATAACTCGAATACGCCAGTCCGGCCGATGTCGCCTAGCTCGCGTTCTAACGTTAACGTGGCAAAGCGCGGAACTACTGAGGTGCGCGCCGGTATGGGCGAGAATATTTTCTGCTCACCCTCTTGTTTATCACGTTCAGATATTCGTAATATTATTAAAGATGAGCTTCGTGCCTGTATGTCTGATTGCGTTGCCGATTTTATGAGTGATATTAATACTCAATTGCGTGAAATGAAAGACGATATAAAAAATTTTCACGAGTCTATTACTTTTATGAATAGTCACTTTGAGAATTTAAATGCTGAGATAAATGCATACAAAGATGATATCGATCGTATTAAGAAAGAAAATGAATCTCTTAAAAATGATCTCATGGCTATCTCTGGGCGCTGCAGCCAATTGGATCAACTTATGCGTTCATCGAATCTAGAACTTCAATGCGTACCTGAACATAGAACGGAAAACATAATTAATATAGTTAAGCAACTAGGTAAAGTTGTAGCCTGCCCTATTAATGACACAGATATTTCTTACTGTAGTAGAATTGCCAAAAAAGATCCTGGAAGCCCGCGGCCCCGTGCTATTTTGATAACACTAAGTAGCCCCCGTCAACGTGATACACTCCTGGCAGCTACTATAAAGTACAACAGGCAACATCCTAATGATAAGCTGAACTCAAGTGATCTAGGTATCAGCGGGAATAAAAAATCTGCGATATATGTTACCGAGAATTTATCACCCGAGAACAAGTCACTTCACGCGTCGGCACGGCTAAAAGCCAAGGAACTTAAGTACAAGCATGTTTGGGTGCGCAGCGGCCGTATATACATGCGTAAAACTGATACTTCAGAATATATATATGTTCGCAATGCAGCAACTCTGGAAAAATTGTATAATGAATAGATATCCGTTATTGCTCTCTTTGTTGATGTTAAATTACCTTTAATCTTTAGTTAATTATTATTTTTTTGTTATAATTCTCGTCTTTAAATGTATATTTTCAGAATGTTAGAGGCCTACGCACTAAAACATTAGACTTGTATAAAAATGTATTATGTTGCGATTATGATATTATTGTGCTTTGTGAAACTTGGCTAAACCATACTGTATTTAATTCAGAATTGTTTAATGATCGTTACGTGACATATAGACGTGATCGAGAGACTAGTGAATTTCACTATAATAAATCTGGTGGTGGCGTCCTAATTGCGATATCTAAACGGCTTGAGTCGCGCCGACTAATCAATTTTGAGAGCGGCTGCGAAGACCTTTGGGTCGAACTGGATATATGCAACACGCGTGATTCCCTAGAAAAATTATATGTATGTGCGGTCTACATACCCCCACCGATTCAAAAACACATTCTTCAACATTTTATTGAGAATACTAGTCGAATTTTAGAAACTCACTGTAACACATTAGTACTAGGAGACTTTAATTTAAGTTCAATAACATGGCCCAATAATAAAAATAACTTGCCCCCGTCATTACCTGGCCCACTGGGGAACATGTTGGTTGATTTTGTTGCTCTAAATAATTTGGAGCAACAAAATACAATTTTGAACGACCAAGGAAAGATTCTGGACCTAATACTTTCAAATAAAACAATTGAGCATTTGCAAATAAGCAAATATGTGCTTAGCAATGTTGATCCATATCATCCACCTTTGGAGTTTGTCTTGTCATGTTACAATGCCCCCTGTCTCCCTTCCAAGATTCCCAGTGACAAGTTTAATTTTTACAAAGCTGATTTTAACAACATTATAAATGATTTGAACACTATTTCTTGGGTTGATGAATTCTCAGTCCTGATGCATGTTGATGATATGGTTTATACATTTTATAAAATAATCAAGGAGGTAATAGCGAAGCACGTGCCTTTAAGTAAGAACGTACATCAAAAGTATCCCTGTTGGTACAATAAAGAACTAATAAACTTGCTTAAAGAGAAATATAAAGTACGTGAAAGATATCGTAAATATAAAAATCCTTTAGATGAGCTTTCTTTTCTAGTGCTAAAAAAGCGCTGTTTATTTTTGATCGAGACTTGTCACAAGAAATACATTTGTTACATAGAGGAGTCTTTATCAAAAAATCTCAAGTTATTTTGGACTTACCTGAAAAGTAAACGACAAAATAAAAGTACCTATCCATCATTAATGCATTTAGACGGCAGACGAGCCTCCAATGGCTCTGATATTTGTAATCTCTTTGCATCTTTTTTTGAATCCGTTTATACAGCGCCATCTTCCACTTTAGCACGCTGTGATTCACCATCAGTCAACTCTTCAATTATAAATTCCTTGGCAGGGTTATCTTTCTCTCAAAATGACGTACAGATTGGCCTCAAACATCTAGATCGCAGTAAAGGAGCAGGATGTGATGGTATACCAAGTTTATTTGCAACTGAATGTTCTGAAGCGCTTTCTTTACCTCTCTCGATCATATACAACGAATCAATAAAATCCGGGTTTTTTCCTACCGCATGGAAAGAATCTAGAGTTGTACCCATTCCTAAGTCTGGAGATGCGGCATCTATAAAAAATTACAGACCAATTTCTATACTGCCTGTGTTTGGCAAATTGTTTGAATTACTAATAAGACCCACAATCACCTGGCATATAAAGCAATTGATATCGCCTCAGCAGTTTGGTTTTCTTAAGGCTCGATCTACGACCACCAACCTTGTCTCATTTGTAACGTTTTTGACTGATTCAGTTGACTGTAATATCCCAGTAGACACAATTTATACAGACATAAGTAAGGCTTTCGATACTGTCGACCACAATATTCTTATTCACAAGCTTTCATCTATTGGTATTACAGGTAACCTATTAAAATGGTTTTCCTCATATTTATGTAATCGGACTTCCAAGGTTGTTGTCAGTGGATACTCGTCTCAACCATTTAAAACCCAATCAGGTGTCCCCCAAGGATCGGTTCTGGGACCAATTTTGTTTAATATATTTATTAACGATATTGTATCACTATTTAAACACAGTGAATGCTTTCTTTACGCCGACGATCTTAAAATTGCAAAACAAATAAAAAGCAAGCATGATGCTGACCTCCTACAAGAAGACTTGAACAGACTAGTCGATTGGTGCCAGATTAACCGCATAGCCCTGAATATAGATAAGTGTAAGTATATAAGATTTTCACGTAGAACTGATTTAAATGACCCGCAAGCTTATATTATTAACAACAGGGCATTAGAAAAAGTAGCAACTATCAGGGACTTGGGAGTTCATTTCGATAGTAGGATCAGATTCCACATTCATATTGACAAAATCGCTACTAAAGCATTTCAAATGCTGGGCTTTATTATAAGGAATACTAAAGATCTTAAGAAGCCTCATACCAAGATTAGACTTTATTCGGCCTTGGTTCGATCTGGTCTGGAATATTGTGCGCAAGTCTGGTCACCATACTACGAAGTGCATATTAAGCGTATCGAGAGGATCCAAAAGCGTTTCCTATGGCACCTCTCCTACAGTTGTAATAAAGCTAAACTATTGCCCACGTATAAAAGCCGCTTAGAATATTTCAATCTTATTAGTTTGTTCGATCGAAGACAATTGTTGGATCAGGTTTTTTTGTATAAATTAATTAATGGTAAGCTAGACTGTCCCCTTCTTGTTGAGAAACTAAATATAAATGTGCCTTCAAGGTTACCCCGTGCACGTAACTATACTCTATTTTTCAGCAAAATTTCAAAAACAAAATTGGGCTTGAATGCTACAATAAATAGATTAGCTGACGAGTATAACAGGATGACAAAACAACCTGACGCTAGCATTGATATCCTCTCAAATAGTCTTCAAATGTTCAAAAGTAGAATTTTTGCATTCCTGCGTTCTTCTTCGTCTTGACACTGGGGTCTTCTGTCTCGATCACGTATCTGTATGTTAGTTCTTATATATTGTATTTTTCGTTTGTTTTATTATATATCCTGTATATATATATCCCTATATGTGGTTTCTGTTAAGTTCTTTTTTGTTACATAAGAGAAAATTATATGTATGTATGTATGTATATATATATATATATTTAATAATAGTTATGTAAGTATATGCAAGTAATTAATTTTAGTATATTATGAAACTGTCCCTAATCATGCCGTGGCAGCTTATAAGTAAAACAACACTAAGCCAATCGTTTTAAGACATGTTTGTAATATCTGATTAAGTGTATGTTTTGTTAGTTGTCCTTAATAAATAAATAAAAAAATATTTTTTTTTTAAATATTAATTAACTATAGATTCCAAGATTTAATCTATCTCCTCTTTTGCAAAGTGCACTATTTTATTAACAATGCTGCAGCGACGCCATCTATGAATCAATAGTGGAACCAGAAATATGACCGGAAACTAATGAATATGGGTATTTCTCAATCGGAAATAGACGGGACCGGAAATATGAATACGGGTGTTTTTCAATCGGAAACAAACGAGACCGGAAACTGACTGTCTATTTGTCATTACCTCGGCGAATAGTACACTGTTAGTGTGAAGTGAAATAAGTAATAAGCATCACTGCTTTTAAAATCAGTGTTCCTTAAGTGTTTGCGATATCAGTATTTGTAAAATTGGAAAGTGTAAAATGTTATTGTATGTAAGTGACGGGAAACTTGAAGTTACCGTGATTTATGTTATTAATTTAATTGTGTGAATATGGCGACACAGCTGGTTATGTGTTCGATCCCCACTCGGGAAAATGAAATAATTTAGAAATATTAATAAAACTTCATAAAAATACCTAAATAATAACTATATAAAAATAACTTTATAATAAATAATAACTACATAATTTAACTAACGTCTTAATTGTTACAAAATAATCATACAACTTATTGAGCTTGTAATTTGCAAGTGCATATTAGTTAAGCAAAGAAATCAAAAAAATTACAAAAGTATGTAAAATAAAGCAGGTAATTTGTTTTCCACTTTTTCAAAATAAAAGCTCACATAAAAATGCGTACTTAAGTAACACACAGGTCACGTATTATTAATATTAATATTTTAAATAACACACTCGGGTTTTATTTATGAAAGGGGAAAAGTAAGATACATATTTTATTTTACATTTAACCTTCTCTAATGCGACGCGTTGTTAAAACGACGCTAGCTATAATTTTGAATCTGTGGTCGAGCACATTGGCGGGAAAATAAAGTAATTATATAATGCAATTTTCTTAAAATGTATATAAAATAAACTTTTAAAAGTTCTGACTCAAAGTAAAATTAATATCTCAGTTCTGCTAGTCCCGTACAAACATAAATATATTAAAGACATTGACGATGGAATATAAGTAAGTTAATTATATAATATGTATATTTTTTAATTAAACTTTAGTATAAATTCTACTTTGCTTCTTTAAATTATTAACTTTTATACTTTCTAAAGTTTTATTGGGATTGGTATTATCAATTAGTGGTTAATAATATTTATACATATGATTGTTAAAATTGAGGTTATCGTGGCGCACAACGGCGAGGTACAAGCGTGCGGCTATAAGAGCTACGGCTATGGGTTCTATTCTAGTCGTTGTAGGTCTAAAGTACTGCCTAAATGTATAACATTGGAAAGTGTTTCGGTAAATAACCGTTTATGCCTGAATTTGATTCATATATTTTAAAAAGATATATATTAATATTACCCATTAATCAAGTTTTACGTGCAGCAATAGCGACCTATGGAAATTGAATAAAAAAATTTAAAAAAGTAAATAAAAAAAAGTAGTAGTAGCCGTTTTTCATGTCTTAAAATATAATTACGAGGTGCACCTTTAAAATATAAAAAAATAGAAATCTTTTAAATACGAACCACCGAAATCTTTAGGGCGGAATAAGGTAGAAAATGAACAACCTATTGCGATACCCTTCACTCACATCTTTCTTTTGGGCACTTTGTAAATGAATGCAATCAACATTAGCGGGGAGAGAATTTCTTGTGTGATTGCCCACCATTATTTAACATAACTTGGTCTTAAGGAATTTATTTATACCCTAGCCATCCACCCGCGGCTTCGCACGCTTGTAATTCACGATTATTTATTTAAAATTTTGTAATTATATTTAGGTAAAATTGGTAGGTAACTTTAGAATGTTATGATAGGCTAAGACCCGGACTTTTCAAAAAGTAGGTTTCGGGGATAAAAAAAACACAGTTATTTTAAAATCACTAACATACACTATACTACAACAATTTTATTTATATGTATAAATACTAATTTTTTTACCTATATTTACATTTATATATCTATATATAAATGTAATATATATCTATATAAATGTAAATTTGCGTAAAAAAATTTTCAGTATCGTGTGTATATCCATTAACAAGGAATATACAAATAACTTTAAAAAGTGATACATAATTAAAATTAATAGACACAAAGTAAATACTCATTTACATTTGACAGTGATTTTAAAAACGCCCTATAAATTAAATAGAAACTCCTTCAGCTGACTTTTGAATTTATTAACTAAAATGTAAGAAATTATTGTGATTCATATCCTGATGAATATGCAAGAATATTCATGACCAGATCGTTAGCAGAGAGAGGAACGCATTTGTGTAAAGTATGGTATTAAGAGTGTTTTTATTAGACTTAAAGCTCAAAATTAACTGAAGAAGTGAATGATTTTTTTGTTCAATTAGTGGCTCTTTGAACATTATTTACATTTAAATATGTAATGAAATAAAAACTAATTAGAGAGATATATTATTTTAGATCAGCTTCACGCTACCTAGAGAGAACATAGTGTTAAGACACTCCGTTTCCCACTTTCCGTCGAATTTATCCTTGCGTGCCAGAATTGAGCGAAGAAATGAAAATATTAATAAATAATAATTCATTCCCTCGAACCTACAACCGTCGCGTTACAGTCACACCCTTGTCACCTGCGCCATGACGACCTCAATTATCTGGCGATTTATCAAATTAAATTCACTTGCTCTAACAAGCAACAAGCAGCAATATAGAAAGTTTATATGTGAAGTTTCTCAATATTATTCTGTAAAAATATATCTCAGCATTAATAAAATGGCTTTCAGTATTATTTCAGTAGAGTCGTAACTAAGTAACTTTTAAAACAGTCGTATATTATATTTTTAAGCTAACCTAACTTACTTTTACACCGTGCACACTACATCAGAATGGAGCACTTTCCAACAAAATTATTCTTTGTAAAAACTTTGCAAGACTAGCGCGCCTTTGCTGGTCGGGAAACATTTTGCTTGAATTTGAAAAATACTTTTATGTATTCCTTTTACGATTTAGGGATGGGATGTACGACCCGTCGTCCTAATCAACCCGAATATCGTCAGTCATTGTGAGGATATCCTTGCTTGAATAGACCTTCTATAATCCATATTGACCGAAATATACATATAGATATGGCATACATATACCAAGTATTTTAGAATACGATCCTAACTTTACTTATGATCGATAAAGGGTCCGTAGTAGAATATGCATGAGAAAGCTGCACTGACTTCTAATGAATTATTTCTCTGCCTACCCTGCTGTATGCGGGATACAGCGTGAAGCTAATTTTAATTAAAAAATGTCGCCTATTATAAATTGAGCTTTCATGTCAACATATAGATACCCTAGGATATTACCTGGGAACATATCGATAGCTACGTTCAGTTTAAATTTCATAAAAATGGAATTTCGTAAATTTGGTTTTTCGCTATATAAAACAAAACACATATTTAGTATAAGCAATTATTTAGAAGCCTGTGAAGCTTTCCCATGCTTACCCTGCTAGATTCTTTCAGATTATTTAAAGAGTTGAGCAGCTTATACATTTTTTGATACTTCGCTCGTGTTCTTACTAGTTAAGTTTCTGAAAGTAAAAAACGAACACAAAAAGAAAAGGCGAAATATATGTTTTTACGTTAACATTCAATTTGTTATCTTCAGGCGCACGTAATAAGATTCATTTAATATTCGCATATAGATTTGTAGCGATGCTGCGGCTTCCATCTGGATGAAGAGAGGTCAAACACTTAAATTCAAAGATACGAAATACAAGCGAGTAGAACCAAATGAAACTTACCTTATGAACTCTTTGGTTTATTTGAGATTTATTTTATTTATACCTTAATTAAGAGATACATGTTATTTAACCTCTTTCCTATGCTATTTATATATTTAAAACATCAGAAATTGTTAATTTACTTAATAGTAAAATATATTATATATATTTAAAAATATTTTTTTCATAATACGAAAAAATAATATATATAATAAAGCTTAGAATATTAAATATTCACATTTTTTAAAGACTTTTTCAATTATGGAAAACATCAAACCATTCTAGCGTTGCCAATAAATTACGTTGAATGATGTATTGGTACGATAAATTGGTAAATTTAAGATATTTTTGCCTCGGTAGGTTACTCCACAAATTTAATACTTATTTAGATAGCAATTTTCAGCATATTACTCATTTCGCCATTAAGAATAACATTATATTTAAGTACCAACATATTTTTCTTTTTATTGAACGGGAATAAATTTCACATTAAGTTGATAAATAGAATAGAATAGAATAGAATATACTTTATTGCACACATAAAAGAAATATATAGAAAGAACAACATAAATAAAATTTAAAGAAAAACACGTATGCAAAGGCGGTCTTATTGCTTTAAGCAATCTCCACCAGACAACCTTTGAAACATAACGGATAAATTGTAATGAGGAGAAAGGGGACAACGTCTCAGTGCAAACTTTATGAAATATAATTAAATATTATATAATATAAAATAAACTAAGTCAATAACATAAAATAAACTTACATAAAATGTGTTTAATGTTTATATACTTTACACATACATACATACAAATATTGAAAAAACAATATATACTTACACATATAAACATACATACATAAAACGTGTTCAAAAATATATACATAATATTAAAAAATAAATAAATAAAGATAAACTATTATACTAAATTAAATAAGTACTCTTTCAGACGATTTTTAAAGCTGTATAGAGATTTGGAATGTCGAACTTCTGTAGGAAGTTCATTCCAAAGAATTGCAGATTTCATAGTAAAAGACTTAGAATAAAATAGAGTATGGGAAGTTGGTAATTTAAGGAGATTATCACAACGGGATCTAAGGTGGAGGTGAAGAAGTGAATCGGCACCTAGGAAACAAAATCGATCTTTTAAGTAGGAGGGAGAGAGAGAGTTGTACAGGATAGAATAGAGAAGAGTCAGCATGCGGAAATTTCGGCGATGTCGGATAGGAAGCCATCCAAGCTGACGACGATGATCAGAAACATGATCAAATTTACGTAAACCGAAGATAAATCTAATACATAGATTTTGTAACCGCTCTAGTTTATTTAGTTGTTCCTCAGATAAGTCTGGGTAACACGAATCAGCATAGTCTAAAATCGGTAACAGTAGTGAATGAGCTAGAGCAGTTTTGGTCTTTATAGGTAGGAAATATTTCCATCGTTTGAGCGATCCGATAGTGGCAAATAATTTACGGCTAACCTCAGCTATCTGTACTGACCAAGATAGGGAATTGTCTATAATAATACCAAGGTTCTTAATAGATGGACTCAGGCTCAAATCGACACCGCCAAACTGTATAGCAGGGAGGCTATTCTGGTCAAGTTTTTTTAGTTGCTTAGAGCCACCAATTATACTGACCTGTGACTTGGCAGGATTGACAGTTAAGCCAAAAGATTTGCTCCACCTACTAACATTCCGCAAATCTTCGTTAAGCTTATGAATAGCCTCACTAACATCATCAAACGGGGCGGCTAAGTAAATTTGAAGGTCGTCAGCATATAGATGAAAGGAAGAGCATAGATTTTGGGAAACTGAATTAATAAAAATGGAGAAAAGGAGAGGAGAGAGGACACCGCCTTGGGGAACACCGGCAGAAAGAGAGCAAAGGGAAGATGACTTGTCATTGGCTTGAACGTACTGTTGCCGATCACATAAATAGCTTCTGAACCACTCAGTGGCTTCAGGAGAGATATTTATTGAACGCAGAACAGCAACCAAGAGATCAGTATCAACAGAATTAAAGGCGTTGCTAAAGTCCAGCAAAGCAATGACTGTAAGATTTTGTTTGTCCATGCTAAGTCTGATATCGTCACAAACTTTAATCAAAGTAGTGACTGTGCTATGCCCGTTACGGAATCCAGACTGGAACTCGGATAATATATGGTTATCAAATAGATATTGATTTAGTTGCTGGAAAACAATACGTTCCAAGACCTTTGACAAGAAAGGAAGGATGGAGATAGGACGGTATTGAGAGAAGGATTTTGGATCTTTGGTTTTGGGTATGGGGATAACGCGGGCAATGCGCCACAAACTGGGAAACGTGTTATGGGAAATAGAAAAATTTAAAATATGGGTAATGACTGGAACTAAGACTTCCAAGGGCAAAATAATCATTTTGCGGTTGATGCCATCATAACCAGAAGCATCAGATTTGATGGCTAGGATACTGTTTCTTACCTGGGATGGGGTTATAGGAGCAAAGTTAAAAGGAACGATTGTGGGAGACGGCAAGGAGTTGATATAATTCAATGTATTTGCTTTAATTGTGTTGTCCATAGGTGTTATCGAGACAAAGTGTTTATTCAAGGCATCAACGTCTAGATTGCAATTCAAATCCTTACGTTGCCGGCCAATGCCTAGCGATTCCAGAAATTTCCACAACTTACGTGGGCTTAAGTTTTGTAAGCTCAAGTCAATATAGTTACGTTGCGCGTCCCTGCAAACTCTGCTACATCGGTTACGCAAGCTCTTATACCTTAAAAGATTCTGATCGGTGGGATTATGTTTATATTTGGATTTCGCCACATTTCTTTTAGTCATCAGTGACTTAATATCTGGCGTAAGCCATGGAGCGGGTAAGTGTTTTAATTTAATTGGCCGAAAAGGAGCGTGCTTGTCATAGAGCTCAGTTAAAATAGAATTAAATATCTCCAACTTGTCATCGATAGTTGTTGTGTTAAAAATGACGTTCCAGTCGATGTCATTGAGATCAACCAAGAACTCGTCATTATTAAATTTTTTAAAACTGCGTCGCATGACGACAGATGGCTTGGGCTTAGGGGGACGAACATTATAAGACAAATACATTAAATCATGGTAGGAAAAGGCGTCAGCAGGAAGTTGACCATGGATCATAACATGGTCAACGGAGGAAACAATCATAAGATCGAGTTGGGATGGGGCACAGTTCGGAAAAAAATGTGTAGGATTCGAAGGAAGTAATTTTAAATTTGAGCTATTAATGATGTTAAGGAGTTGTTTTGCTCGTGAATCATTTTTAATAATACAGGTATTGAAGTCTCCAAGAATTATGGTGTGATCAACGCTTGGCACATGTTTCTCCAATAAGGTCTCCAAAGTGTGGAAATAATCAATATGTAGCGAAGGGCTGTAAAAAACCCCAAGTAATAGCTTTAATCGACCAAGTAAAATTTCTATAAAAATATGTTCAGCAGTTTCAGAGTATTGCGATGGAGACTTACTAACAATTGTGAAAGGTAAGTGGTTGCGAATATAGATGGCTACACCACCACCACCTTTACCTGTACGGTCATTACGTATGAGATGGAAGTTAGGTAAAGAGAAGGAGGAGGAAGGAAGGCAGGGTTTAAGGAATGTTTCAGAAATTAAAATCGCGTGCACGTTGGCGCAATCAAAGGAGGCTAATAAGTCAGGATAATGTGCAGGAACGGATTGGGCATTAATATGTAGGACATTGAAATTCTTGGGAAAATTGGAAAATGTGTCGACAAGTAGATTGGAAAGAGGAACGGACGTACTATGAAAACTACTTACAGATGAAGATGATAAAGAACAAAATGAATCGTCGTTTGAGTTAGATGAAGCATTATAAACAAACATATTACATAAACAATTAAATAAAATAAATAATAAAAAAAAATATATATATATATGTAAAATAAATATAAATACTAATTTATATAATATAATAAATGTACCAAATAAAAATATATATATATATATATAAAATAAAATGTGCAAAGATCACATTATTCACCCTTCACCACCAGCAGTAACAAAAAAAAAAAAAATTAAAGCGGTAGGAGATTACATACAATATACCTTACAAGAGACACCAGTAATGATAAAAAAACCTTACAATCACAGACTACTTACACAAACAGAAAAAGAAAGAAAACTATAATAAAAAAAAAAAAAGGACAAAACTAATAAAGGTACTTTGTATCTACACTCTATACTTTATAACAAAAATCACTAGAAAGTTAAAATATATATATATACATATTGACTGTGGTAAAAAATGAAACATAACAACTGAAGAATAAGTACACCAAAACTACATATGGTCATCAATAAAAATATATATATATATTATAACTGAAATTTACATACTATATTATATACACTAGGAGAGAGAAAAAAAAATCAACAATTATGATAACATAAAAACAATAGTGTCTATGTAATTAAATTAATATGTCATCTGTAACCGACACCAACAGTCAACTGTCAATATTATATGAGTAAAAAATAAAAATAACAAAAACAATAAACTGTGTCTGTCAATTAAGATTCTAAGTTGAATAATTAATAAATAGTAAATTTATTTAAATAAATGAAGATTTATCACAAACTACCACAATTAGACATAAATAGAAGAAGCTACATTATTTAAACTAAGATAGATTTGATATCAAAAATATAAATATGAACAAAATAGGTAATAAAACATTTATAATAATATGTGTACAGAAAATAATTCAACAACATGATTTATGAGAAGTGAAAACAAACTACCACAATCAGACAGAAAAAGCTACATTATTTAAATTAAGATATATTATATACCAAAATATAAGTAAAACATTTAAAATAATATGTATATAGAAAATAAGTCAACAAACAACATAATTTATGAGAAGTGAAAAACAAACTACCACAATCAGACAGAAAAAGCTACATTATTTAAATTAAGATATATCACATACCGAAATATAATTATAAGCTAGATAAGTAGTTAAACATTTATAATGATATGTATATAGGAAATAAAGTAACACTCAACACTATTTAAGAAAAGTGAATACTCACAAATAGTGAACACTATCTACTTTTTCACCACCCTCTTGGGCCTAATATGAGAGACCTGTATAATATGTATGTTAAAATCTTCTTTTACTAAGTAACTGACAGAGACTGCACCCGGTACAACTAAAACTACTGCATTTAAAAAAATCATATGTAGGCTGGTCATGGAGTGTGAGCGCTAAGAAAAGATTTTTGAAATTTCTAAGGAAACCAGAAAGAACAGGATTTTCTATTTAATTTTTATTAAATTTAATTTAAAATATCTTAATTTTCTTATTTACCAATTTCATACACTACACCGATTTGATTTGATTGATCTTTTATATCGTCGCCTCGCGTTTTGCGAAGTATCTATTATATACAATAAGAGAATCTAGCTATAAGTCGTCTTCCTGTACTCCCTTCGTCCTCTACTCCCTTCTCCATCCCTTTGTCCGTAACAAAGATGTTGAGTGTTAGGTCTTACGTCGCGCTTTGTTCAATTTTACTCAAGAATCATTCGCATTATTAATACAAAAGAATTATCATGAAATTAGATATTTTATATTTTCCTTCCCTCTCTCGAGGCAAAGAAAAAGAAGGCAGTAAGAGCCTACTGTTAAGACACTCCGCTCTCCACTTTCCACCGAATTCTGGAGGTGTTGAGTTTCGAGTGGCCGAAATAATACTGTAATATAATAAAATTGTTGTATATAACAATAAACATAAATATAATACTAAAACATATTACTTGGCTCTCGACGTACGCGAAGCTAATTAACTTTTTCAAGCTCCAAACAGCAAAAACTAGGGTAGGGACGTTGTTTAATACTCAGAAACTCATATCCTACTAATATTATAAATGTAAAAGTTTTTGAGGATGAATGTTTGTACCGCTTATACCTAAAAACTACTAAACGGATTTGGATAAAACTTTAACATCAGAATAACACATAGGCTATAGCATAAACATATTGCATAGTTTTGCTATTATACAACGTGTGAAGCCTCGCTTGTATCGCTAGTAACATCGTAAACAAGTATTAAAACGCAACTATAGAATACCATTTGAAAAGAGATATATTAGAAGGGCGATATAAAGGAGGTGGGCGCATTCAACCAGCGACAAGGCGTGAAGACGACGCATCACCTACTTCTAAAGGAATGTAAATAAACGCACCTGTATGAGTAGCTCTAAATCGACACAGTTGTATGGGCTGCGTACTCCCTTACGATATAAGGATTTGTACGGACGAATGTCATTATTCGGGGAAAATGTCGTCCAGTATAGAACATTTTCAAGCTTCGACATTTGATTTTTTTTATTATAATTTCTTTATAATTATATACTAGTAATATAATTATTATAATAAGTACAAAAGATGACGTTATCTGTTTAGTTATTGTAAGTTGAATAACTGAACTGGACTAAATAAAAGTTAACTACTAGTAAAATATAAAATATTTTATACACTGCGTGTAAATTATGTTTTATTCTTACGTTGTTAACATTAAAATTATAATGTCTATAAAAAGTATAAATTTCAAAAAGAAAAGAAAATCATATGAAAAATAATACAGAATAATACTGGACTTTAGTTAGCGCTCACACCGTTTCTAATTACCACAACTGCGTGGCGTTTGTAATCGCACCATCAAAGGCATTGCCAGGACTTACAGCCGCAAGGTCTTTTTTTCTTTCTTTTTTCCTTTGAAAAACATCTAGTGATTTTATCTGCCTCTGAGAACTGATTTCCCAAAGGAAAATATCAATGACTATTTTCTTCTCAGAAGCTTCGAATATCAATTGCAATTCGCAAATAATTAAAAAGTCTGTTGAAAATTTTATATTTTACTGCTCCTCCCAATACGAATTATTTTATATTGTAAATTCTAGTGGGAGATGAAAATAGGCTAACGGCTTGACGTTTTATCTCGCATAGAAGGGAAAGTAGAGAAAACCTAGTGTTAAGACACTCCATTCTTCTCTTTCCGCCCCAAAGTCCATGCGTGTTGAGCGACGGAATTCAACGCCGCGACTCCCCTTAATGGGGATGGAAGCTAGGATTATGACGTTTACACTAAAACGCTTTCCTACTACGCCAACGGCTACGGCCTACGGCTTCAAAATAAAACAAGATAACTTTTCTAATAATTCATTACCTTCATTAATAGATATACCAAAATTCAATTAGTATAGTAACAGTAATACTTTTTAATAATTACAAAAAAAATAAAATATCATATTTAAACAAAAACTTTCATTTTAAATCCTTTAATATAGAAACAAAGAACTTCTCTATATTATAAGCTTATTTAGCTCTAGTGTATTTTTTTAGAACCTACATAGTATAATTTAATATCAACTATTCGACTCATAGCTTCTTAGTTAAACAAACCCACCCTAACATATATTTTTGTTAATCTACGACCCAATCAGTGCGATGGACAAAGGACAAACAAATCGAATTTGTCTACATAAATCAAATGTTGTAGAACGAAGTTGGTAGAGCGTTGTAAATCGTTGCTGAACTACGTAGCATTAATCGTAAACGTGAATGAACTAGTTTCTGTAATTATTTCCTCGCTCGGGGTCCCTTGTTTTGTCTCCCAAACTATTGTATCCTTGTAATGACGTCTTTAATCTGTATATTAAGTGAACTGTAAAGTGGAATAAATATATTTCAATATTATTTTTGTCTACTAAGTTCGTGATGTTGTACTAGTAAACCAACCGGGGCTTCGCCCGCCTTAATTCATTGTTATATTTTATTGCTACATTCATAACAATAAAATTTAGTTTTTATAAATATATTTCACATAAATGTATATAGTCGAGCAACTTATTGATTTAATGTCATGTGGGTGTGTATGACGAGTTATGCTGTCCTCTCACGCATATTCGTTATATATATGCGGTATGCAACGAACTGACCGTAAATAACTACATGTCTTATGTATGGTATAGGAGTCACAGGAGTCACAGAAGTCATTAGCAATATAAAATTTCATTGTAAAGGAAAAATTCACCTTATTGAAGAAGTCTTCCAAAAATATCCAAATTAGTAGATAAAATGTCTATTGAATTCTATAAAGAAATACAACTTTACATTTTCTCTATTTTAAGTTAAGTATTAAAAACACAATACATACATTTTAGCAGCTCGCATTTGGTTTTGTCCAGTATTTTAATCTCACCAAGTAACACGTTTCAGTAGTTGCTAATTAATTAAATCCATTTCACACACCGACACCACATTGACAGAGTAATTGAAAGGCGAATCGATTTCTAAAGCTACCAACCTATTTAAATCGTTCAAAGTTCAATTTGAAGTTCAAAATGAAATATTCATCGAGACGTATGTAAATGTAGACAGTAAAAGGTGATGTGTACAGTATAAATTCCTGCAATCACGGGTAGTATTTGCACAAGGACCGTTGTATTTATTTGCAAAACTCTCGAGAGGTCGTCTGGTAACGCCGGCCTAATTTTCGAATGAAAGCTGAATAAGCATTCGATAGCAGATTTGGTAAACATTTATACTGGCAATTATTGACGTTGTGACAAGGAGGAAATCGTAGATTTATTTAACTTTGTAATCTATTGGAGTTTAATTGCTCTGAAATCGTTTTAAATTTCAACCTTTTAAATTCAAATATCGTAAATTAGGAGTAGAACTCCTAGATTTGTGTTCTAACACAAAAAATATTTAATATGGTAAGGGAGATACACAACCTGCGGTACACTATCGACCAGTGCAGTGCTAGTTGAGGTTAATTGAACAATAAGAATGTTCTATTTCCTTATAAGTCGAGGATTAGGAAGGATTTAAATATTATACGTTGTTTTTTTGTTATATTATATTAAATTAAATATAGTATAGTAATAAAAATCATTGCTAGAACATCACTAAAAGTTGGAATATTCATACATCCTTAGTATCGTCACTAATTTCAAGGCTTAGAGTGGCCTAAAATGCGACGCAATCACGAAATAGCAGTTGTAATCAATGACAAAAAAATTCACAAGATTCTTAATAAAATTTCCAGGTCAAAGCTTTTAAGCGGACTTCAATAGCAATGGAGTTTTATATAGGCTAAGCATATTGAATATAATTTTCGTTTTTTCGTTGAAAACGTGTAATTGATGAAAGCGCAAAGCTGTCATAATTCGGATTTTGGTACAGGACAAAGGCATCCATTTATTCAAATCGTGCAGATTAAACTCCAGCAAAGATATAAACTATATATGATTTGTGACCAACTCTGCTCGGCACCAGTATATCGAAGTTTAACCAAAACCAGTTTACAATATTAATGTATAGTACGTGGCAATCTTACTGATGTTGATGGCGCACTTTAACCGAATTTGAACGCCGTCTTTCTATTTTCCAATAATCTTGATTACAGTATACCATACTTGTTCTAGTATACCATCTATATCGTTATTATTATTATCCTCATCTTGTTATACGTATAACAGGAAATTCTTATCAGATTCTATGAAATATATGATCTAGCTTTATATTATTGCTTAAATAACATAATTTTATTACAACTTTTTCATAATTACATTCACAATTTGTCGACAATTTCGAAAAACAGTGCTGTTACTTTTTTTTATAAAGGAATTAATTTAATGAGGTGCTGTAACTCTACTTTTTAGATATTAAAATATATTTGAAGAATAAAATTAGAAAAAAACATTTTTAATTATTTAAGTAGATATATTTTAATAATGACAATGTCAGATCAAAGTTATTTGGTAAAATGGGGTAAAGTTACTGAAATATCTTATTCCATCCTATATACAGGGTTAGAAGTAGAAACAGCTAAGCATTTGTTGGTAGGGTGTAGGGTACTCATATATAACTTTCAATACTCACGTCGTCATGATTAACTGTTGGAATAACTAAAGAATAACTGCTTCACGTATTATAATACGTGAAGCAGTTATTCTTTTGCTAACAAGAGCATAGACAAGCACAGTTTTAAAATTAGCTCCTGATTGGACTCTCATGATGGGCATGTATGAAAAACAGTACAAAGTCTATGGATTTCAGGATGTTGGTGTTTCATCATCTAGATCGGACATTTGCCTTAACTAAAGAAGCCTAAAACGCGCATTACTTTTAGAACCTACCGTTGCATAGGAAACAAATATCTCGAAAGAACATAATTTTAAAGTAAATAAGTACTACGAACTTATAATGGCTTAGAGTTAATTTGTTCATAGTAGACGTAGTTTGTTCTCTGCAGAGAATTAATTAAAAAATCTTTACAAAAAAATCTTACTATAAAACTTTTAAGTACACAGATAACGGAAAACGTAAAAAATTAAAAAGGTCCAAACTTAATAAATGTGCAATAAAGCGAGTCACGAGCAAATAAGATCTTAGTAAATGTATGTAATATACTTTATTTTATCCTACGGTCACCGTGGAACGACGCTCAGCGAATATATTAAGCCACTAAAAGGAGTTTATGCAGCTGTTTTATTTTTATATACGAATACCAAATAAGATACTACGGGCACAAGCGTGCGGCCGAAAATGCGATAGGTTATGGGTTCGATTTCCACTCGAGAAAATTAAGTATTTAATATTTTCATATTCTCGCTCCAGAGCGTTCTCGTACATACCTCGCAGTGCCTCGCAGTGCGGCGTTCATTTCCGCCACTTGACACACAATGCCAACAAAAATCGGCCTCTGTTCGGCCTTATTAAGTAAGATATAATTTGTGTTAACGAAATATTAGAAAACGATTGCTACTACCAAACTACACTACATATTATATTATAGAAATTATTTCAATGTAACAACATATTAATGACACCACAGTGGCACAATGTAGAAATGTGTGATTATAAAAGCCCAACGTTAGTTGTAGGTTCCATTTCCACTCGGGGAAAGTATCCATTATATTTATTTCTCCGCTCTGTGGATACAGAAGAAAGTTGTTACCAAAATATTAGATATTCTATTACACTTGTGAAGAAATTGTCACAAGGAACACGCAAATGTGTAGGTTCACTTGTCAACTACACATTACTAAACTTAATTTTCGAAAAAAAAATGATAATTATTATTTTATAATAATAATAATCAAAAACAGTTTTATAAAATAAATTGAAAGAAATATAAAACATCTATCTACTCTAATGTAATTTCTAAAAGATATCAGATAGCAAGTGGAGGTAACGCCAGCAGTACAGTAAATAAGAAAAAGATTGATGATGCGCTTACCGTGATGAATATATGGCTATTGCAAGCCATTCATCTTATTTATTACCGTTATTTTAGTTCCCATAACGCTCAATTAGTTGTAACGCGAAAACTTAATAAGGTTATGTGGTATAACCTTAATAACCAAAATATATCTCTATATCTCCACAGTAGATTACTATTTGTTGCTAAGAAGTTTATCTTTATGTGTATTTACTGTATCACCGTAAGAAATCCTAAATAAAAATCATAAAGAATTATTTATTGAATACAAATCGAAATAAACAGAATGAGGTATAAATAATTTTTTATCTCAAGGCGAATGTTAAAACAGATAAAACTAACATAATTGCATGAACATATTTAATTGCAAAAGTAGAAAAGAAGAACAAAAATATTTTTTAAAAAATCATAAAATGACATATACTATGTAACAAAAATTAAAAATTAAACTACTTCATACTCTAAATAAACTGTAAACTCCATTTTAAACAAAACTCCAAGTCACAACCACAGAAACCTCTCTACATAATAAAATAGATAGTTTCATGAAATAAGCATGATTCGATTTCGCTTTTCATCTGAAAACGAAATGGAATTCGTAAAACGTACTCAATTTTTTTAGTATTATTAAAAGTTGAATCTCTTTAATCGTTTTTGATATCATACCAACGGGTGTGTACTTTGTACTTATGCAGTAAAGGCAGAGCGCGCCGCCCGCCTTATCTCTGTCGAACAGGCTTGCGAATATAAATCTAAAAAATTGATAGCAATTTATATGTTAAACATCGGCCTGAGTGAGATATTTCGCATCTTGTAAGCTTACCGTAATACATCCACGGCTCGGAGGCATTTAGACAGCCTACCGGTGGATCAATTTTGTACCCCTATATTATATTACTCGTTTTATTTGAATTTAAGCATAACTTGTAAAGGTAATAAGAAAGTCTCTATATGTTTATATTTTAATTGTATTTGTTTTCATTTTTTTGTTATATTAAAATGGTAATATAACTTTTTATTTAATTTTAGTTCGCGTTTTAACTACGAGTGTCTTATAATCCCCCCTTAGTTTCGCTTAGTATCATCGATTTATATATATGTGACTTACATAAGATTTTTATGGTTTTTATTGACTTTCTATTGTTTTTTTTTTTTAAATTAAATATATTTTTTTATTTATTTTTTTCATACCTTCGCTGTTTATTTTATGACAGTTAAGTAATAAGTCATTAAATTCAAAACATAGCATACAATATAATATACTGTTCTATCATAAATAAAACGCTCATAGGATCGCTTTGGAGTCCGCATGTCTACCTATATCTATCCGTCTGTCTGTTGATCTATCCGTCAGTCCGCTGACTTTGATACTTGCAAAAACAACAGCAAAAATAGTTGTATTTTGTACGAAACTCGCAGCAAAATGTAAAAATTGGCAAGAAATGAGAACATACAGTAGAAATAAAATGCTAAAATTTTAAAATTATTAGTATATCACAGAAAAAAATCAAATATTAATATATTTTATTATATCTATAGTTCCGTTTATACATGTGGGATACGCTGAAAAAAGTTTTAGCTTTTTAGTTTTTTTTAAACAATAATAAGAAATATTTTTACTATTCCATCGCATATGAAATACACAACATAATGCAACAATTTAAGTTCATAATTTAAACATGAAATTCAGTAAATTTTCCTATTTATCCACAAAGTTAAATTTGGTAAATCAGGAAGTAATTTCCGTGCTTAGCGTCGCGCAAATTGTAACTTAACTTGGATTTTGTGTGTTGCTATGAGTATGCTTTAGATTGCACATTTCTCAAAATGTATCGCAGTACAAAAATACAAGTTTTAATAATAATAGCTGTAATTTATCCCGCACACAGCAGGGTAGGCAGAGGGAACCTACTGTTTAGACACCTTGGGAACCTACCGTTCCCCATATCTATATTTATATGATAACACAAAGGAAAAATATGTAAGTTTTCAATTATTCATAAAAGAATATAATATATATAAAGTAAGCTTTCACAGCCAACAGAAAATAAATGCAAACTCTTATCTTAAGCATCCTTTTAGAAAAACTCATTTCTTTGAGAATAAATAAATAAGCAAAAAGCAAGGGGTCGTTAGTTACTCTAGAAAATTAAATAGACATTTATGTCGAAAAGAGTTCTTTCCTAATTGATTATGCTAATTAACTGTAGTATACGAGCCGAGGTGTATATGGAGGCCAGTCCTGGCGCAAGGGCACGAGCGTGTGACTGTTGTGGATTCGATCCTCACTCGAGGAGGAAGAATGAGATATATAATATTTTCATTTGCTCGCGCCAGTAACGAGGCTAAGCGCCACGTTGAGCTCCGCCACTCTACACGCAATGTCTCAAGAATTCGGCGAAATATGAGGAACGGAACTGTCTTAAAAGTGGTTCCCAGGTTCCCTCTGCGTACCATGCAAAGTGAGGGATACAGTATGAAACTTAAATTGTTATTTATATTTTAAATTTAATTTAAAAGCTATCTTAAAGCAAATATATATTTTTTATACAAATTACTCCCATTGTATAGAATTTTATTTCGAGAGAACAACTAACGTTCTTATTCCAAAGAGATCTATACCCCCGACTTTATTGGCAATAAACATTAATTAACTAACGTTATAGTTAAATCTATAACGTTAGTTAATTAATGTTTATTGCCTAAATGTGTACATTAATAAAAAAAAAACATTATTTTTAATACAAAAACCATCCAAAGGTTTACTAAATTATCTATACTTAATGAATAATTCACATTATATAAACAAAATACTAAAATAATATACACGAACTTAAATACATATAAATATTGCTATAATTAAAGTTATTTTTTGTTATATATTTACTTTACCTAAGCGTTATTAAGGAAATATTCAAACGTTTATGTAGAAAATATGTCTCTTAGGAGAAATGATCAAAGCTAACATAACAGGCATACGCGGAGCCTGTCCGGGCAACGCGACCCGACATTTCCATTTCCACGGTCAAGTCGACGCAGTAATATGTGTAATTATTGTGCCCCAGCCTGCTGCTGTACATATCAATGTTAGTCCTGTAGGTATACTCGAGTATTTAAGCCATTTTAGGTTAAATTTTACCTATACTTAAAGGAGATGGGGATAATTCTAAATAGGGGATATAATGTAGGGGGGGAGGCAGAGGGAGCCTAGTGTTAAGACACTGCGCTCCCCACTTTCCGCCAAATTCTGGAAGCATTGCATGTTGAGTGGCGGAAAAAATTTAAATAGTAAGTATTTCATTTCTAAGAGTGGGAATCGAACCCACAACTTGTCGCGCGTTATATTCACAAAAATTCTACCATAAACATATTTTCCTAATAGTTCCACTGAGAAAGTGCAGCCACGCGAAAGGCTCCGAAATGAACGAATTTAATATAGTTTCTTCGTTCACATGTTATTCTATAGACTTATTTCATTTACAGGAAAACCTAAAACGCTACTTACATGCCTAATTAAAAATGAAGACTAGCTTTCTTTTTCCCTTTGAATATACTTCAAAAACGAGACGAGGAGCGCAAGATAAGGAATAAAATAAGTTTATTTAGGTCATTTTATGCAAGAGATTTATTGTATTTTGTAATATCACAGAATAATTTACGATATATATTTATTAAAATAAATAAAATAAATGATATTTGCTTATTTTCGTAGCTTCCTTCCTTTCATAATTTCCATAAATTGTTTATTTTACTCATATAAATTAATTACAAAGAAAAATCTATAAGTATATCACTTGTATTTTTTGATGGCTGTGGATTCAAATTGTTTTATTTATGTGTTGAAGTCGGTCACTTAAAAATGCCATGAGATTTATGGCATATAAATAACAAAAAAAAAATTATATGTATTTAAACATGACGTGGGTAAATAAAGCTTATAGTTACGTTATTTTAAATCTTCAATAAAAAATATTGACACTACAATCTCAAATCTTAAAAAAAAAGCGAAAATCAATATTCAAAAACGTAAAGCAGCTTTTTTTAAGGCAGAGGGAGCCTGGAAACTCTATATCAAAACACTCCTTTCCCATTAAGATACTTCTGTACCCGACTTTCAGCTGAATTCTGAAGGCATTGCGTGTTGAGTATCAGAACTCAACGCCGAAACGTAATGCAGATTCTTCATCAAAAATTAAAATATCGTACGAATCGAATATGCTGTTTAGAATTTAGAGTAACTTAAATTCTAAACAGCATATATATACTTACAAAACACATGTAAGTAAGAGTACAAGCATCAAGCGTACAACAGCCATTATGTTTGAAAGCTTCAATCCACTACACGAACCAAGTGACATATTTTTTCGTATTCATTAAGTAAATGTCAGCTATCTTATGTGGAACGAAAGTGAGATTTGAGCCCGGAACAGCCGACGGGGTGGGTAAATGCAAACACGGGGTTCCTCATCCTCAGGAAGATATTTGTCGTGCTACCCTGTCGCTCCTTTCTTTCGTCGTTATGATTAATGACACGTTATTTTTCATCGAAACAGCTGCTGCGTATTTTTTTCCGCTTTTAAGTCTCCTGTCCCGTGACGTGGACCTATTAGTCAAGCTCTGAATAGATTTTGATGTGGAATTTGACCTTATTTTTTTCAGGTTTGTGCGACCTACAACTGGAATATACATAAAACATATGGAATATAACATTTTGGTTGGAAGAAATTTGCTAGTCAAATTTAATTTGTAATTACTTAATATTTCTTGTATTTACATTATCTGGCCCAATGCGCTAAAAAGATGATTTTGTAAAGCAACAAAAAGAATGAAAAATTCCTGAAACATAAATTGTATTTGAGTTAGTCTAATAAATTTTATTTTTTATTATGTAAGAAGAAAAATATAAAGAAAACAAACATTAAAAGCTTTTACTTGCGACACAACCATGATCGATAAGCCCCTAGCAACGCGTGCTATGATATCAGTTCCATTCATTTCCGTTTCCATCGGATATTTTCTACTTCTTCTGAATTGAATTAAAATGACGTAAAATGAAACTTCTTTTTTTTAGGTTCCCTACATAGAAGTACAGGACGAAGTAAGTTCTGAGGTTCCCAATTTTAAGGCATTCCGCAACCCATTATAGCAATTTCATATCCCACTTTTCACCGAATTCCAGATATGGCGCATTGAATGACAGAACTAAACGGAGGAAATGAAAATATTAAATATTACATTCCCCCAAATGAGAACCAAATACACAACCGTTGCGTTTATAATTGCACGCTTTTACTTCTGCGGCCGACGGCCCCATGAATCTTTTATTTCATAATATTTATATACAATTGATAAAATATCGTATCGTTAAAACAATAATTTAAATTTTAAATAAGTTATTAAGTTCTAGTCGTTTCATTAACATAGACCAGTCCTTCGACTTTGATTAAAAGAGTGGTCACACAAAAAAAAATGTAATTGTAACGAAGAACTAATCAAATTATGCATTTACTTTTGTAATATGCAAAAGGAAATGAAAAAAGATCTTGATACCACAAGTCTTACATTGTTTTCCAGAACGGGGCCCATTAAAACACCATTAAAGCGTACGATCGGAGCGCTCGTAGACTTTATTTCTAGGACAATTGCACGCATTTCGTAAAAAAAAAACTTTCCCCGCAGTAATTTGTTGACCGTATAATTAAAGTTCCTTTTCTTTTCTTCTCTTTTTTACCAGCGATTCAACAGAATTCTCTTAATGTTTTCAAATGTATTTGGTCCTTTATTTAAGGAATACATGCATATGCTTCTTTTATGATAATGCTAGCGACTACTATTTGCGATTATTTATTTAATACACTGAATTATTATTGCAACTCATTTAGAGTGATTTTAAATTGTTAAAATTATTCAAACCATGATGAAAACTATACTATAAGTTTATTTAGGCTTTAAGCTATTCCATACCTATGCTCATTTATTTCTTTCTATCCAGTAATTTTCTACTCTTTTATTATACGAGTATTCGTATAATAAAATAGTAAATTGTCGAAAAATAATTACTAGGTATATAATTAATAATATTTTAAGTATTTTTAATAATTTTCACTTACTCAGGCTCTTATCGCTGAAGAAGATGAAAGCCATATATAATACAGCTGCTAGACTATAACATTGTATCTAAAAACAAAGAGAATTAAGTTAAAGAACTATTTTACTACCGTTGTTATATTATTTACTTGAAATTATTTTAAGAAACTTTGTTTGCAAGCGTAGCAATAACTTAACTAAACTTCTTCAGACTTTACATTTTAAAATTGCATTATGAATCTGTCTTATTGTAAGTTACTTCCGAGCTGTTTACTCATTTAGTTTGTTAATTAATTCTCAAGATCCACGAATCAAGAGTTGTTTAAGCGTATTAATTTAATTGGGCAATAAAGCTGAGCACAAAGAGACTCAGTTTTATATACTAGTTACTTTTACAAATATAAAACTATTGTTACATTGATTAGTGTTACTTTGCAATAATATATAAGATACCTGATAGAGATGTGATGTGAAGTTACCTTAGCTGGTATTTCCGCAAAATAATTCTCAAAAATATTTGCAACTTCAAAAACTTCATTAAATAATTTATAATTTATTTTAGCTTGTCAATAATAGCTGTCGTTTAATAATAGTTCGTTGTTATCGTATTTTTATTTTCATCTTATTTTGCTATTGCGTTGAAACTCAATCTATTTATTATTAACGTTTTCATGTTATATTCCTTTCTTTTGAAGAGTGGATAGAGGAAAGTCAATGTTAACTTTGCTTACTTTGAAGACACTCCGTGACTCTCTCTCTCTGGCCAACTTTGCCTTGATGATGAAAAATTAACCGCATAATACAGGAGTTTGAGTGACTCCTATTAATTAGGCTCCCTCTACTCATGAAACATAACCAACTAACTTTTGTACCAAACATTAAATAATTTAGACCTTTCATTATTTATGGTAATAACAAGCATATTGTCCACAATTATATTTCGGTTAGCTCACTCGTCGTGTGAACACCTATTAGGTCTTTAACTAGCAAAATATAGTGACCACATTTTAATTTATCACACACACACACACACACACACACACACACACACACACACACACATTTTCAATTTCAATTCACACATTTTAACAATTGGACACAATACAGACACTAATTATAATCAATTCGGGCTAATAGTAACAATAGAACTGAAATATTACGCTTAATTATGACTAAACTGTAACAGATATTGCGTGATTGATTTTATACAGCTTCACGCTATATCCCGCATGTAGGGTATCTACCCTACATGCTCCCTCTACCTGAGGGAGCCTAGTGTTATAACTCACCATTCCCCACTTTTCGCAGATTTTTGGAGGCATTGTCTGCTGAGTGGCGAAACTCAACACCGCGTATTGCCTCGAAACCAGAACGAAGAAATGATAATCACTGTTATAACGCATATAATAGATTAGGCTGATAGAACCTAGTGTAGAGGGACTACACTTCCCAATTTCCGCCCAAAATCGATTCCAGACATTGTATGTTGTGTTACGAACTTGTCTTGTTAGTAGAACGAAATTTACTCGTTCTTAAAAAAAAATATAATCCCCAAAATAAGAATCGAACCTAAAACCATCGTGTATACCGACAAACGTTGTATTTAATATAATTAAATTATTTATTTATTTCAATCTGTATATAATTAATTTATTTTATATGCATAATTAAACATTTTACTAAAATGAAAATGTACGAGCTTACGCTGTCACGTGTCAGTGTATAAATTGTTCTTATCTGGTCAGACTGTAATGAGTGGTGCATACCTACTACATACGAGTATGTAGGTATGTTTTAGTACGCACGACAGATCTCATTTCTCATCTCTGTGAACGCAATCGCAATTATATGCATATATAGTACTAGAGAATTCATTAATTGCTTTTTTTAAATATGTTTTTTTCATAAAAAATATCCTATGTCCTTTTTAATAATACTGAGAATACGTGTACAAAGTTTCATCATAATCGGTTGAGCAGTGTCGGTGTAAAAGCGAGAGGTGGCATGTTTTGTCGAAAAAATGCGTCAGGAAAAAGACCCTCGGCATCCACTCTATGGCTACACCGCACCTCGTGCCCGCTTGGCCACGTGGCTAAATACTGGCAAAATATGATATTAATTCTCCAATCATTGACACGAAGAAGAAGGTGTAAAAGCGTAACAAAGAAACTTATCCATTATATTCTAATTATTTGCCCATTGCACATATTACTTTTTGTATATTTTTTTTGTGGAATTGATCTAAGGCTACTTTTACCCTACTTCAATTCTCCGCTTTGATACACAAACCGCAGCGTTAAGTTGCGCCTCACAACATACAATGTCTCATCAGAGTAAGCATCACACATGCGGTTCCTCTTACTATAAGAGAATAAGCTTGAACCGACTTATTCTTTTTATTTCAATATTTCTTTTCGATAAAATAACTCAATGCCGCTATAAATGGTTCATAATATTAATGATAACTATATCACAGAGCAAGTACGGCAAACAAGCTATAATTTAGAAGAAGCGAGGATCTCGCGGCCCATAACATTCAATCGTCCGCGCGAGGGGAGAATTTTGATGACCTCGGACGGAAAGTTTTCGACTGAACACTCTTTATAAATCCGACAAGTCATGTTGGGATTTACTGAATCGTCTTTTTTTATTTATCCCTCGCCTACTGCTCTACGCAGATATTTAGACGTACGTGATATTCTATTATTACTTGTACGTGTTTGTATTTCTTAGATTTGAGAAATATTATTTCAGCTTCACGCTGTATCCCGCACACGGCAGGGTAGGCTGAGGGAACCTAGTGTTGAGACACTTACCAAGTTGTATTCCGCCACTCAACACGGAATAGCTCGAGAATTTAGCGGAAAATAGGGAACGGAGTGTGTTAAGAGGAGAAAGAGAAAAGAAAGATATTACAAAAAGTTAACAGTTACCATTAACCAGGATAAGGATACCAGTAAGTTAAATTTTAAGGGAGACTTATTAGATGAAATATTTACAAAGAAGCTGAAATAACTTTCTTAAGGGCAGCGGATGCGGCTGAGGGTGGAGGAAGTGCGCTAACTCCCTCGAGGAAGCTTTCATGTCTACTACAAGACTCAAATCGTGAAATGCAAATCTGCGTTACTGCTTCAGACAGCGTAATAAAATGAAAGATTCAACATTATGTAGACCACCAACTTGTTAGGGTTATTAAAAAAATGCAGGTAAAAGTAAGCTTCAATGGAGAGTATGAAACTTAAAAAACTAATTAAAGCTTAATTCTGTAGCATATGAATAACATTTTCTCTCGGAAAAGATTCCACAATATATTTTTTCTTATTTTTAAAATATTTACAAAGTTTATTTGAGTAAGTAATATATTAAATGTAGTATGTTTTCTGTGCTCTTTGAAAGAAAATATTCTTTTTATATTTTCTCGTATGCTAGTTCGCTTTAATAAGTTTTCCGTTGGTCATTTGACTATAATATTATGTTAATTTTACACATTTATTTATGTTTCTAACCGCTGTTACTATCGTTATTTTGTCCTTTTGATTACAAGCCTTTATTTATTTGAATAATGGTGACGGTATATAAGTGTATTTTTTTAGCTTCACGCTGTATCCCGTATATAACAGGGTTAGTAGAGGAGAGGAGAACCTAGTGTTAAGACACTTCGTTTTCTACTTTCCGCCACATTTTTAGGCATCGCTTGTTGCCTCGTCACAAGAGCGACGAAAAGGGAAATATAAAATATTCAGATGACACTATATAAAATGCACTCTTTAATCCACGTGCTCCTACTTAACGTCCCGCTCAGTATTATCCACTTTTCTCCATAAAAGAAGCTTTATTACAAGTTAAAACTTTAAAAGCTCCACTTAAATAAAGCTAATAAAGCTTTTTATTTGGAGAAATTAAGTTTCTTGCATTGTGTTACACAGTTTAAAGTACCTATGTCTAAGACGTAAAATTAGAATATCAACGATTTTCAAATATTTTTATAAAGTAGATATATATATTCTTATAAAAAAATTAAATAAAATATAACTTATTAAAATAGTAATCAGTTTGGAAAAAACACAAGCGCGTACAAGTAGGCAGAGGGAACCTGGAAACCTAATATTAGAAAATTATTACAAATGCGTAGTTATTGCATATAAAGAAAATTGTAAGTTTATCGCACATAAATGGGTAATTTTACCAAACTTAAAAGTGCAAGAAACTGAAAAGGCGTGTAAAATTATTAGATCTCGCAAATCTCATAATGGATGAAAATGACATTCTGAACATAAACTGGCGTTTGTCACATTAGTGTAATGACGCGGAAAATCGGAAAACTCTCGTTTTGAAACTAAAGGATGGAAGTGAATCGTACAACGCATCTCAGGTTCAACTAAATCGAGAAAACGATAACATCAAACAAATTCACGTTAGAACGTTACTCCTTATACTGGCTGTTAAACTTTTTATAGGTTATTCTTTCATCACCTTGCAATAGCTTCCAATGTATCTTACCTATAAAGAATTAATTATAAAGTTTGATTTTTAAATTAGTACAAAATGGAAATTAATAGTTAAATATATCACTACACTAACATTTAATTTAATATAGGTACAATTTTAAGTAGATACCATATCGCCACTTTTTTTTTTTAAATATTTTTCTTTCATAAGTGTAGAATAACACATTAAAAAAGTAAAAAACCCATATCGCAGTTATCGTTACCGTAGCAACGACTAAGAAAAGTCCAAGAATATTAAAAGTTATAAGCACAACAAATATACTCTGTCGCTTCGAAACGTATAATTAAAAAGTACCCGAGAACTCTATTACGGGCACCGCCATTTATCACACACGAACCCAACATAAAATTCGCGTAGCCTTGACGGAAACATATACATTCATACCACAAAGGCGTAGGAAAACGCTAAGATTATACGCCTGATTAAATATTTTCGCTCCAATGCAAATAAAGGCTTTTGGGAGGAAAATTCTCCCGCGAATATTTCGATTCTATACTTATTTATATACTACATGTATATATGTGTAATCTGTGCGTGTGTTTGCGCGATCTGTGAACGATTGGGTGCCGTCCGCCCACTTCTGAAATCTCAACGTTATTGAGGGAGATTCTAATGTTATTGTTTACTTACAGTTAGATGGTGATATCATTGGTTTCTCTTATTATTCGCAAAGTAAACGTTACATAGAATTCACTGAATCGACATACTTTAATATCCTGTTTGAATTGTGTTCGCCGTAAACTATATTCCTAGGTCATTTGCTTTTAAAACTCACGCTCAATATTTTCTTCTATGAAATCTATACATTTGGTTAACTTAATAGGGACGTTGATTTAATCAAAAATTTCAACTAAATTATGAATGTAGACCACGCGTTCTTTAATAAGTGACATCATCATAAAAAGGGGTGGACGAGGGTTACAGATGTCATATTATTTTAGCGTAAAAAGCGGGACGAAAAAAAATAACCTACCTACTACTGTCCAAATGACAAATTAAAAGCGGCACGGTAAAGCCGCGCGTGCCGCAAAAAGTGCCCGTCACTTAGATAACGTTCGCTAATTTTCGGTAGGCAAGAAAATTAACCCCTAAACGAATTAAGCACCCCTTAATGTATAAAATGGAAGCTAGACTCTTATTATTTAAATTATTAGTATAGTCATACTAAAAGAATAAGGAGTACCTACCTACCTACTATATAGAAAAAGATAATACTTTAGTTTATAATCTTAACTAAATTATCTATATTCATTTGATTATTATATAATTAAATTAAATATTCTGTAGTGATTAGAAATGTATTCATATATTATACAGTGAAACAATAAAATTCTCTCTCTAGAGGCCAGTCGTGGCGCGACAGGTCAATTACAATTTGAGGATATAAAATATTTAATATCTCTATTTCCTCGCTCTTGCAACGAGGCAAAGCGCAGCGTTTAGTTCCGCCACTCAACACGCAATGCCTCCAGAAATCGACGGAAAGTGGAGAACGAAAGTGTTAAGACACTTAAAACTAAGTTCCTAGGTTCCCTCTGCCCACCCTAACAAAACAATAAAGCTCTAAAACTTTCTAAACTGAAGTGAGAATATAATCTACTCACGAGATTAACAAGATTATATAGATATACTCGTAAATACCTCCCAATAACCCTCATCATATACCTGCGAGATAACGTTGTTCTCGTCGATAAAATATTATCGTAATAGTGTCGTGTAGAGAATAAGCCATAGATAAACAGGAAGGAAGCTGTGGCATAAGTATTGTGCCGTATAAAACGGTTCACTAAGTGTTTATAGGAGCGTTAACGCAAAACCGAGAATAAAATAATAAATATTATTTATTTATTCTGAGAATAATTCTAAGGATAGATGAACGGTGTTTTTACAAGGGGGAGACCTTTATATCTTTTTTGTCTCTTGTAAAAACAAATTATAGGAAGAATATTTGAAAATAAAAACTTTCTATATCCAACCTGATTTCAATTTGGTAAAGATTTTTTGGTAAAGTCTTGTATTTTTTATTTATTTTTTCTTTTTAATAATATTTTAGAACTGAACAGAACTGTAAATCGTATAATAAATAATTATGCTAGAGTAGCGAACGTAGAATAAAATAAATAATAGGTACGGATATATTGTCAACTGCATTCAAGATTATACAATAAGGAAGAAAAACATCAGAACAAAAAATCCTTCTTTACTTGTGGAAGAATTTGTTATTACCCCTGGGGCTAAATACGCAAAAATAACTGGGGCAACTATTCTTTTTGATACGGATACTTACCCCTTTTTATTTAACAAATAAATAAGTATTTAGCAACAAAAACATAATAAATAAACAAAGTGTAATAATGCATGCAAAGGAAAAATAAAACTTAAACCACGATCACTTATAAAAATATTAGAACAAAAAATATTCAACTAATTAAAAATGTACTTCAATCATTATCAATCAAAAGCACTGTAAATACATAATTCATATCTTAAAAAATGCCTAATTAAGGATTTTTGTTTAGTTTAGATATTCCAAAGAAATAAAAGAAAACAGCAACATTTCGTTTCTCAATAACTTTGTTCGCAAAACGTGTTACATTATATCGTCAACCCTAGCTAGATCTGAGATATTACATAATAAATCTACGGCGCGCGTCCGATCGCTGTCATCTGTCGATAATCGCGGGACATCGTGCTTCTCCAAACAAGAAGAGTGAGAGAAATTCCCTAAATAAATATGTAAATATATTTTTTGTCTATTAACTTGGCGTGCAAAATTGTTATTATATGATATATTTTTTTAAATAAGCGAACTGTATTATAATGTAGTTTTCTAATGTTGATAATTTTCCGGTATTAAATTTTATGTTATCTTATTTTAATTTATATTTTTAGAATATGGATTAAAATAAGATACATATATCGATTTCCCGAAGTAATTTTGGTTATCTCACGTTCATCAAGTTATTCGCATGTGACGAAACTCAGTGACCACTACATAAACTTTATAGCTAAATATAATAACAACATAATATAATATTAATATTATTTATTTATTCTGGAAGTACTTCTAACGATAGATCAATAATTTCTAACCAGTGGGACACCTTAATACATTTTTACCCCTTCGTAGATGGATGTATGTATGTGATTTAAAAAAGAATGTAGTATACTTACATTAGGTTCCAAGGTTCCCTCTGCCTGCTCTGTGCGGAATATAGCATGAAGCTGCTCTTATCAAATATTATTAATTCATAAGTAAATGAACGTGTTGCAGTTCAGTAATTACAACAACATCGGTCTAACAATGTTTCTCGCGTCACAAGTTAGGCAAATTCGCTGAAAGCTTATTACAGTGTCACGTTTGACAAATTCACTTAGATTTTGTTCAAAGCTGCCGAGGGATGTCGGGGCAACCTGGGGGGGGGGGCGGTTGTCGGCAAGTACCAACTTTATAATTCTGTTAGTTACACAATCAACTTCAGGCTGTGTACACTGTAAACATAACAACATATATATATGTTAATAATGTGAGATATAGATTTAATAAATTTATTTGAAGAATTTATATAGTACATATTATCGGTCTCAGCTAGTGAAAGTATTAGCGAAAGCGCGGGACAAACAATAGAAAGACATGATAAGCCTAAACGTTTGATTGTGGCGCATCAATCCATTCCTTGTTACACTTGTAATCAATTTATATAAGGTAACTAAAAAAAATATTTGTGGCACAAACACGACAGCTTGTTGGTTCGATTCCCACTCAAATGACATATTTCATATTTTCATTTCATATAAAACATCAAACTTTAAAACAAAACGAATTTAGAACTATACCGAAAATTTCATTAAAAAACAAGCATAGTTCGAAATTGTCCCCCTTGTCGTTTCCAAATATGAAACTTATACAAATATGTAATAAAATACAGATCAATTCAAGACACGAGGGTATACATTGTAATATTTCAATATTCATTATGTTAATACTGCAGCGAAGTTACATTGCAACTTATGCACCATTCACCGAAGGCAAATAATTCCTAGCGCTGATGACGCCATCATCTAAATTTCATCTAGATAACGCTTATTGTAGGGCGAAGTTCCGCTCGTTACGCGTTTCTATTCAAGCGGACCTGTTTGAAGTGGGCTTGATTGCTTATACATATTTCACATGGTAATATGTTACAATTTACTATAAATGCACAATTTTATGTTTATATTACTTGCTTTTCAATATTTTCAAAAGCATTTCGTTTGAATATTTATGTTTTTTCTGTATATAATATTAATTTATAATATTATACAGTAGCGACCAACTCGACTCTCGCGGCTTCGCCCGCTTGTACTACCCAAATATTTATTTACTAAGCTGTATAATTTAAAAATAATATAGAAGCATTGTAAATTTAAGAAATACAACTTTGAGCCCATTCAATAAATTAAATTACAAAATAGAAAGAACCTTAAAACTATAAAAGACCCACTTACAAGATAACGACAACATTGAGAATTTTAATAGCCCAACAATGTCATGATTTAGTCCTCCGGGACTAATCTTTATATTTTAGATAATACAGATTTCAATGAGCCCGAGTTTTATATCTTCCAATAAACTTAAAAGAACGAGCAAACGAAAATACGAACGACACGATAATAAATATGGATAAAGGAATAAATCACGTCCTTTTTAAATAAATCATCAATATATTTTAATATGCAAGCTTTCCCCTTGTAACCCATTGCTTTCCTCTTCATGATAAATACTATTTGTGACCGTCGTCATTATTAAATTCCTCGATTGTACTTTATTGCTTGCATTCCAGAACTCATCGCTGTTTTTATTTACCTGAAATAAATTCCATTGTATAAGAACTCAGCAACTATTGTGTATGAAAATTACGAAAATTACAAACTCTATATGGGTTTCTGGTAACATGGCAAAGCGTGGCTATTTCTACCATTCAACACGATAATTCTGCGGAAAATAGGGAACGGTATTGTTTTAATGGGAACGGAGTTTCTTAACACTAGGTTTCCAGGTGCTAAACCAACAGAAAACACACAAATCGACAAACATGCAAAAAAATAAAATTCTTATTTTCTGCTATTGCTTCACAAATACCCCCAATAATCTATTATTATTTTCTCATATATCTTCCATGTAGAGACGGCGATCAGTTACAATTTTATTATGGTTATTTAAGTATAGAATAGCTTATTTGCTCTCATCAATTTCCCGCAGTCATGCTAGACATGAGCGTCGCTACACACAGAACGTTTTAATCCAACATTTAGCCGGGAGCAAGTTTGAGAAACAAAATTGAGTTCTGGATCATTTCTAAGAACCGGGATCACAATTAATCTTAAAGCTTAATCTCCAAGTATGGTTTTCTATTTAAATACATTGTTTATAATAAATTTTGTTGGAATTACCAAACACGAGGATTTACTATGATGATGAAAAATGTTAGGGAAAAGTGCGGAAATAATTATAGAAAGCATTTCACTAAAGGAGCGTTTAATTTTTTGCTAAAGGCCAGTCTTGGCACAAGCGTGCGACTGTAAACGCTACAGGTTGTGGGTTCGATTCTCACTAGAAGAAATGAAATATTTAATATTTTCATTTCATAACGAGGGAAAACGTGGCGTTGATTAACCCCCACTCAACACGCAATGTCTCAACAAGTAGGTGAAAAGTGGGGAACGAAAATATTTTAATGGGAACGGTGTGTCTTAATAAATAATATTCTTAGAAGGGTGGTAACTCTACCACACAATTTCCTTAATAATATTAGTTATATTCCACTTGGTCTTATTGTGTAATGTGTATACCTACTTATCAATCCGAAGAAAAAATAAACCAATATCATGTTCTCGGGAAACAATCACAAAAGCAATACATGGAACAGTTTCGCTATTCTCCTTTGATGGGCACTCGTAAGAAAGAAATCAAGAGACGCGCGTACAAATGTCGGTGGAGTGATCGCTTGATGTTTATTTTGCTTCGGGAAATCGGATTTTGCCTCTGCGATGTACTCTGATTTATTCTAAGTAAATTTTAGAAACTATTAAATTTGTTTTTTTTTTATTATAATTAAAAGGGAAGCTTTACTAATTAAAATATTAACCTAAGTACAAAAATTAAAATATCGATATATTTGTTACCTACGTTACAATGTTGCTAAAGAATCTAGAAAGTATATTTTTTTATTTCACGCTGTATCCCGCATAAAGCACTAGCACTAGGTTTCTACTGTATACCCAGTAAAAAGTAAACGTTTAAATAATGTATTGAATTTTAAGATTTTCTAACCATCTTTTGTGAAAGGAAGGAATAAGCAGTTTATTATATTTATATTAAAAGCCGCTACAATTTTCATTTCCTATGAAACGCCATCTCTTAAGTATTAACTATACTATATAGGAACTTGAATGAGGATAGTATTATGTAGAAACAATTCAAGTACATTTTGTAGGGAGACGCTTTGATAGATGACGCCCAAATGTGAGACAACATGCAACTCTCTGGCATCATGTTGAGGCAAATGTTCTTCGAGGTTTGAAGGTTCCATCCATAAGATGGCTCTTCTATAATTTTCTTTTAAACTTCAAATAAGGTAAAAAATAAAATATATATTTTTAAGTTACTTATAAAAACAAGTTAAAATATTTTATAAGTTTTATAGTAACTGAAAATATTTTATAATTTTTTTTAGAAGAAATCACTTTGCTAGCATTATTAGCTGGTAAGCTACTACGTAACTTTATTCGTGGATTTTATGTCCCTTCTTTACACGTGGACATAAAGTCCACGCTTTACATTTTATACTTATTTACAAAACAAATAAAAATTTGAGGTTCCATTTTCATGGAGCTCAACACAAGATGTGTTATCTGTACCATATTTTGTAACGAAATTGATGTCTTACAATTCCACTTCAAATATTTAGAATTCACCATATTATTTTGTTAGTTATGGTTCTCATAGATAGTTTATCCGACAAGTTCAATTCTCAATCGATAAAATGTGTCTTTCTCTTGATAGCCTTAATAGTTTAACCTAGCTTTAATAGTTCAATTTATGAATGAATTCTAAATTAACTTTCATCCACTTTCAGAGAATTATGGAAACTCAATCAATTAGCTGACTTGTAAAATATAGCAGCCATATGTAAGCAGATAGAGACAATCTAGTGATATAAACTCCATTTCTTTTCAAAAATTAAACTAATTGTATATTAGTATAGTATATAAAGATTTATATTTTAATTTAATATATAAATCTTTATATAAATTAATGTGAGTGAAGTGGCAGCTTGCCAGAAAAATGCCCTAGAACAACGAATACAGCCTCTAACGTAAGTATGAAGAGTTTGGCTGAAGAATAAGGTTGTACAAAAATCAATGACAGCGTTTGGCAAAGTGAATCAACTTTGATCTCAACACAGCGCTGTCAGCTCGTACATTTTTACCGTACATTCATAAAATGAGTTAAAGAATGACATTACAGTTATAGAATATTCTTTTTGTACACGTTTTTTATAATGCATTATAATATTAAAATAATGCCTTTACTTCTCATTCTATTAAAACAAATAATTACTGGTCTGGCTAGGTCAGGCTAAGAGTAAAATCGATATAAAATATGTCTCTTTGTGTACTTTAAACACAGACATACCATATGTTGTTTCAATGTGATAGCACGTAATTAAAGTAGCTAAATATTTATTTGTATAGTAATTATCATTAAATATTGTTAATACTAAAAAAAATTGGGACAAAAAAGGTTTTTTAAGATATTTTTTTTATCGGTTTTGACGTTTGCGTACACCGCAACCGTCCGGGCGTTCCTCGTGAAACAGCGCCACTGAAACAGTCAGTCCGAGGCGTATCCCGCGGTCTCACGCCCGTATTACGGTGACAACTGAAATCTACATTAACAGTGTTTTTCTCATTATGGAATATCTACGTAACTTCTAATTATTTTTAGAAAATCTAATCTAATAATTGGTAAGCTTATCTTATTAAATTATATTAACTATATATTTATGAAAAGTAGTACGTAAATTACATTAAAATATCGACTGCTACCGCAGTGCATCATGGAAATATCACAAGTAGATGGCGATGATTAGCATTATTATATTATGGTTTTAATTAATACTTATCTATTAAATTAAATACTTAAAAAAAATAGCAATATATTTGCAAACTAATCTTCATGTTTGTCTCTATCAATGAACGAGTAGACCAACGCCTGTTATCAAATATGTTTCCGTATAATTATGTTTATCACATTTAACGCTAAAGTTAAGCCTCAGTAAATACTGTTCAATGTTTGGTACATATCATATTTAAATATGAACTAAATTCAAAACAAATTATATTAATATTTACTTTGGTATAATTATGTAGATACATCAACGTAAGGTTTTTATGGTGAATGAAATGTTTATTCATGTTTATATATAAGATATCTATATGTTGCCAAAAATTATAAATGTTATATTATGTGGCCGATATAATAAAACAAAAAAAATGTTTTTATTTTAAACAGATAATATGGAAAAAATGCTACGGCGTATAACGATTGAAAATTGGATAGAAATTGTAAAATGCGCATCCGTTCTGCGCAACCTTCTCTACCTACTCTACATACAGCATTAATAATCGTGGAAAATGGACAAAATGAAATATTTCAACTTATTCCCCAATTTAAGTTCAATTCAATTTAAGTTCAACACATTCAATTAGAAACAAAATATAGTTATGTAGGTTAAATACAACATATCAACATATAGCATTAACAATCAATTGTGAGCCAAGTTAAAATCGTCTTTTTTCGATTTCACCGACAAAAGAATGGGAGATCTAGATGGGTGCTTATTCGGGATAAAATTTAAACTCTAATTTTGGCTCGTTTTGTATTAATGTTTCATTTAAATTAAATGCGTATTTAAATGATATCAAACTTGACAATATGTTTTACAGAAAATAACAATTTTTATGTTCTACTTTCTATAATAATGATTAAAAAAGGAAACTAAGAGAATTTTTAAACAAAATTATAAATTATTTTTGTATAACAAACATAAGTGTTTAGCGTGTGTGTGTTAGCCTATTTCTACTACGATATACAAATCAGTGTACAATTTTATTTTACCGTTTGCACTTTTGTCATAAATCATTTATGATTTAAATCAAACGCAAGTTTAACTTAAATGAATGAAAAACAATATATTTCACTTTAAAAAACTAACGTAATTAACTTGTCCCTTATGAATACATTAGCGGCCCACTCGCGGCTTCGCCCGCATTCCACTACGAAACTTAACGAGACTTATTTTATACTCAGTATAAGACTGTAAATAATGGACCACGTTCAAGGTCCCTTTCAAGTTCTTTGACAAAAAAACACATGCTAAAATGAATGATAGCTAAATATAAGCTATAGCCCTTCGACAAAACAAGCACTGGCTATTTATATATGGTCTGGTAAATATGATATGGTAAATTTCTATTTACATTTTCCTTATTGACTCTAGGAAACTTTAAGTGAAGTTAATTAATGATTATTATTTCACTGTCTCAATTTCAAAATACCACCATCATATCATTGTACCTCAGTATATTTAGACATTTATCAAAAAATATATATTTAAATTGAAATTATATCACATTAGCAGCTTAATGACCGTTACCCGTTGCCATCTTATGATCGACGCGATGTAACGAAAATCTTAAAGTTCCTCACTTTTTTATTATAAACCTACATTTATGAGGCCGTCGTGGCGCAGGTTCCCTCTGCATACCCTGCTGTGTGCGGGATACAGCGTGAAGCTGATTGAAGCTGGTAATGCATTTTAAATTTTGTAACCATGTCTTTTGAAAACCCTGAGTCATTAGAACAATAAATTTAATTTAGACTATCAATAATTTATCTTTTTTTTGTTTAGAACCCTATATTCCGCACACACCAGGGTGGGCAGCGTAATATTATGCATTAGCTACATTCTATTTTTAATTATCCTATGATATTTAAAAATATAAAGACGAAGAGTCATTCTACAGCCTACGTAGGCATGTAGATGATATAAAAATAACATTATATAATTAAATGCCAAATGGCTTATTAACTTAAAACCTTAGTTGTCATAATATTCACTACGAGCTTGAATACCTATAGGTACCTAAAATACTATCTATATTCACGCCTGCGCTACAGGCAGAGGCTTTACGTTTCGAATTTCATCGCCTATTCACGAGAAATTTCAATAAAGGATCAAATGTGTTTTATAATAAATGAACTATCCTTCTGTTTATTTGGGATTAGGTTTCTTGTATTCCATTGAATATAAAGGGACTTGCCAACTGAGTCTTCAATGTACGCAATGTATGACGTAAACGTCACGGCTTGTCCAGGAACAGAAACGACCAAGCATCGCGGCGCGCAGCGGTAATCGATCGCTTGCGCGCGCATCTTCGCCATCCTAGCTTCTATTGAGACCCGAGCCTTCATTCGAATATTTAATTCGACAGAAATGAAGCAAACTTGTTCTTAGTGACTTTCGAATAGGGATTGATAATTGGACGTCGTGAACGATTATCTAGGCAGCAAATATAAGGTCAGTAGCGAAGTTGAAGGCACATTTATTCTTTATATCAGCGCATCGATGGCTTGTAATTTAACATTTCCTTGTGAGCTCGTCTTGATGGTGAGGGACCTAGATCGTATGTAGGTAAGTACGTACTCAAGTAGCCTCTTATAAAAATGGAAGGTTACTACAGTGCTTGGCGATTTGAAATAAGGTTTCAATATATTTTGGAATTTCTTCTTTTTGAGAAATAGATATTCTTATTAATGGAGTTTTTTTTTTTAAGTTTTAAGAAGCAGTCTGTAAGACGGCAATCTTTTATATTGTGAATTAAGCGTCTTCTATTTAATACTTGGTTAAGTGTAGGTAACATTTATTTTATAATTTTTAAATTATTTTTTCAAGATATAAGGTATATACAGTATTTTTTCATTCTTAAATATTTTCAGTATTTTTTTATTCCATGGAACATAATTTTAAAATAGTGGCTTAACGTAATAGAACATTACTTCGATTTGGTTTTTCATAACTAAATATGGGGCGTGTCATCCACTCTTTATCTTTAAAAAAAGTTAAAATTATCCCAAAAATAGTACCAATATCATATATAACATGAATACGTCTGTTTTCTTGTGGACTTATATTTAATCTACTTATGTAAAAATATAAATATTATTTTTGAATTTTATTACAAATACTTAGACAAGCAATACAAAATCTGAGTAGGTCAATACTTCCACTTAGTTGTGCAGGTCACGTAGTAAGCGGTACCCACATAATAAACGCAACACTGAATTACATAACCTCAACCCATTTAAAAATAAGCACAATTGTCAATGAACTTTTTTCCACTGTGTTATTTTGAAAAAAAATATCTATATGTTTTAATACCTAAAGTGTTATTATTTTGTTTTCTTACAATTTATAATGGTTTACAACGTTTTAAAAAATCAGATCAGAAGGAACCTAGTGTTAAGACACCCCGTTCCCCACTTTCTGCCAAATTATGGAGGCATTGCGTGTTGAGTGGCAGAGCTGATCGTCGCGCTTTGCCTCGACACCAGAGCGAGAAGAGATATAGAACAAACATAAGAAGATATAGAACAAAATATTAAGAGAAATATTTCTTTACAGACAAAATGTCGCCGCCTTTGCCAACTCACTTGCGGTGGCGCCGCGACGCTGAGCCAAACGGCGAGAAAACCACTCCACCTACCAATACTACCTTGAGCAACATGAACTCGACTGCTTCCCAAGGTTTAAGTAAGTTAATCATTATATATTTTTTTTGTAATAAATGTTTAATTCATTTACTTATATTAATCCAAAGAAGGCCATAAGGTTAAATGTTATATGGGTATAGGAATCGCTTGACTTGGCGGCAGGTCGACAAGTCGAGGGCGAAGCAACGCACTGTCGTACCACACAGAACTTCCAAAATTCAACCTTGTAGATCAGATATTTACAAAATTCTGCAGAAGAAAAGTATCACTATTTCGACACTGACTCACTCATGTACTCACTCACTGATCATCAAAATCTATCCAGTACATCCCATAGTCCTAGAAAGCGTACTTTTGGTACAGGGGTAGGATTTAATATTGGGAAAACTATCAAATGTAAGAACATCGAAGATATAGAGAGAGCTAAGGCCAAGAGGCTAAAAGAGCTAAAGCTTAGAGCTCTGCTAAACTAATGAAGTAAAAACCTGCTTTCTGCAAAAAGAAGTGAAATCCTACCAAAAACATCTTGTAAAAAACTAAAGAAGTCTCTATAAAGCTGTTTGTTTCTTTATAAAATGTAATTAAATTTCTAGGTAAAGCCAAGCCAATTCTAAGGTTCTTAATGCGATTTTTTTATTGGTATATCAAAATATTATATGACTTGGCCATTGACTTTTACACACACGTACTTATGTTGAATGAATGTTCAACAGTCGCTCACATAAAATTTAACTATATTAATAAAAAAGGTCGCAGTAAGAAACCTAGAAGAACCTACCTAAAAGAACCTAGAAAATTTAGAAGCGTAGAACCTAAAAGAATGGACTGCTCTACCCAGAGATTTCATTACTTTTTATAGAGAAACAAACAGCTTCATCGAGACTTGACTGGTTTTTTGCATGTTTTTGTTGGAATTCTAATTTATTTTGATCAGAACGTATAATTGATAAATTATAAAGCATGCTATATTCATATATGATTATATTCACAAATATAAACTTGTACAACAAATTATTTCTAGGTGGTACTACTCCAAACCCTACCGGATCATCAGAAGGGCCACCGGCTATCACGACCACTCAAGAATCCATTGCAGAAAAAACGGCGGAAATTGCTCACAAAATGAACATGGAAACATGGCAATTGGTCGCTATTCTCGTCGGTGAGTAGTTTGGCTTATAACGTTAAACGTATCAATTGCATATTAATCTATTATTAAATTACCACTTTCAAATAGGTATTGGAGTCGTGGTATTGGGAGTTTGCTTCTGTTGTATCCGGCGATGTTTCCGTAAGCGACGCTCTAAGGATGGCAAAAAGGGAATGAAGGGTGTCGACTTCAAGTCCGTCCAGCTTCTAGGCTCTGCATACAAGGAAAAGGTAATGTATAGGTCTATACAAATCAGAGAAAGGAATTTAGATATAGAAAAAAGGCGAGGAGGACTATCTACATAAAATATTTAAAAAATATGTACATATTTAAAATTAAAAATCAATCAAAAATATCACATTAAAAGTGTAAAAGTGACTACAATAACTGTTAAAGCAGAAGTTTATGAGCATAGACAAATACTCTAATATATAAGAAATATGATATTCATGTGAAATTTGCCGCGGGACGTGCATGTAGGTTCAGCCGGACATGGAGGAGCTCACAGAGAACGCTGAGGAACCTGACGACGGTGATTCTAAGAAGGAAGAACAGAAGCTCGGAAAAGTGCAATATAAGGTATGCCAAACAGCCGGTCAGACTTTATGCGAGGACATGGGAGCAGGTTACTGAGGATTGTTTGGAGTTATGCTGTTAAGGAATTGCCAATTTTGTCATTTTCATTAAAAACACATTATAGAAAATTACTTTTTTATTTTTTATTATAATAATTTACATTTTGTACATATTTTAGTTATTGTAATATTCACCCCAAACAATCGCATCATTGTAACCGACCATATATCTTTACATTATTGTGCATACTTCAGATTTCATCAATTTGTCGGTTTACAGCTGGAATATGACTTTAATAGTAACAGCCTATCAGTTACTGTGATTCAAGCGGAAGAACTGCCTGCTCTGGACATGGGCGGAACATCGGATCCCTATGTCAAAGTATATCTTTTGCCAGACAAGAAAAAGAAGTTTGAAACTAAAGTTCATCGAAAAACTTTGAATCCTGTCTTTAATGAAACATTTGTTTTTAAGGCAAGTATTCTAATGTTATATATTCTAAGTATGATTTGAAATTAGTAAGTATATTTCATAATTAAACTACCTACCGAAAATATTTCATAAATATTTGTACACAGAACGTGCCATATGCGGACGCTATGAACAAAACTTTAGTTTTTGCAATCTTCGACTTCGATCGCTTCTCCAAACACGATCAAATCGGCGAAGTGAAGGTACCTCTTTGTCAGGTGGACCTCGCACAGACCATCGAAGAGTGGCGCGAGCTGCAAAGTGTTGAAGGCGAAGGAGGCCAGGTGCGATCATCAAATTACTCGTATTTATTTATATGGGGTGTATGCAGTATGCATCCTAGTTTAAGACAGAAAATATTTGCCTAAAATTGAAGTAGGTATTTATACTCGTATTTTATTACATTGCCGTCTTTCTTTTATTCCTCTCACCGGAAACTACTGAATAAAAAAAACAGATTGCCTGATTTTGTAATCTAATTAATTGGAGAAGTTTACTTTTCAGCTTCCTACAATATAGTAAGCTCCCCTTGGATCTGTTTAAAAGGAACTAATCCGTATATTATTTATAATATTATTTTCTTAATTTCAACGTTAGCTATGTATTTAGACTGGCGTTAATTAAAGCTCTTATCAGCTTAGGTATGTTGCGAAAATCATAATTGGTGAAGTTACAAAGTACAAGGAAGTTAACAGTTACACCCAGGTCACATCAACAATCCATTTCGGTTTACACACATCTACCATGTAGGTACATGTATGGTATTCTGACATTACCCTCATAAATGCACAAAAGCATAATTTATGGTAAAGCAAGAAGGTACATACATATGTAGGTAACGCAAAACTGAGAAGACTATTTTATATATTTTTTTATTAGCTTAGGCTACTCTGGTAAAACACATCTTCGTATTAAATTTTTTTTTCTTTACTTATTGTTTTAATAAGTACATAGAAAATGTTTTTATATACAGGTGTGGTTTACTAGCACGGCATTATTTATTTTTCTATCCTTTTAATAAAATTGTTTAATTATTAATTTTAGTTATGCCAAAATCAATAAATGTATGGTAGATATTAGAACTGATAAATCAGCAACGATTAATTTTATTGAGAGGGTGGATTTATTTTTAAATTTACTGCACTTTTTAATTGGAGGATCCTTGACTATCTTAAAGGTCATAAATCATATATCATAACATGAGCAAATGTAGACGTAAGTTTTAACATTTTCGTAGAAGTGGATACACAATACACATACGAGTAAGTCAAGGTACCTCAAAGTGGATTGAGTCGTCATTTATTTTTCCGATCAATTGATTTGAAGAGCAAAAATGTATTTACTTGGTTTTTCTCTTTTTCTACATATTTTCTCTGCTCTGCTTGGCTGTGTTTGATTGTGTCCTGAACAATCTTGCATGCCGCTTCAAAACGAAATGATCATTCACGTAAGTATTATTTTGAGACACATCAAGATGTATATTTTAAATTGTTATATAAACACGTTCCATTACAGTTATAAATACACCATTATCTTCAAGCAACATTTAATTATATTCCGGCCTGTAATGAAAATTTAAGTAAAACTGGGTCGTCGATATTAACTAATAAATTAAATAGGTAGGACACTATAACGGAACCTAAAGAAGATGAAAAGTATCCAAAGAACGAAATATAATCACCCGTTACCTGATATCACCCGTCATACCACATATATATACTTTTTTCTTTTAAATTATGTTCATCCATCCAACACTTAATATTTAATTTGTATAGCGGCTGGGGAATGTTGCATGTCATTGATTTTGTGATCCGCTTGGATTTTTCCTGTGCTATCATTTTGTAGAACACGACACTTATTAAATATACTTAATTCTACAAAATTAATGTTCGGGAACCTGGAACCTGCTGTTCTACCTACGTTATTGCACCAGTACGTTACTGTACCTACACGCGATATTGTAGATCATTCTTATCACACTGTTATCACATAGTTATTTATGTATATGCTTCTCCATATTCTCATCAAAAACAAGATTTGACTTAAAAAGAACAAGAGAAATTGTTAACACATATGAACCATGGTTATAAAAAATCAAACCATATCAATCACTCTCAATTTGTTAAATACAATACCAAACTTTAGTAGCTAATAAATAATAATTATAATAACTTGACATTACTAAAATATGTTACAGATCACCTGCCAACGATTGAGGAGTTGTGTTCTGTGTTAGAAAACTAAAACTAAACTATATTTGAGTTTAGTGAAAGGTTGCCTATATAAATAGCAATCGAAAATAAATAATTCCCTTTCTATTAAAATTTTTAGTGAATTATGATATCTTGGTAGAGCTCAAAATAAAAAATATTAGCCTAGCGTAGTTTTGTTTTTAAATTTTATTAGCTACACCTAGTGGTAGGTAAGTTGCACAAGATACCTATATTTCGATTTTTTTGAACTTTAAACTTAATTTAACTTTAAATCCAGAAACGACTCAAAAAGGAGCATAGTTTGACTCAACTATATATTTTTAATGAATAAGCTTAGCACGTCATCGCAGTGAAACTCCACCCATAGTCTGCCCCATGTCATAGTGCGATGTACCATCCTATAATGAAGTATAATCCTCGGAATGTATGTATTCTAATGCATCTTTTCACAATCCAATAAAGAAATGTGCTTACCTCAACTTGAATACTAAACTTTTATAACTAAGTAATGTCAAAGAAAAACAGCATCCATTTCTTTTTTGGATTCATCTTGTTCTAGTATCTTTATGTTATTGGTATGTATATGTGAATTATCTAAATGTTTTACATTAGATAATTGCGATCTGTTTCTAAAATGGTTAGTCTATATTATATTAGGCGGATACTAGGAGAATGTCAAAATAATAAGAGCAGGGGCTTCATTTATATACATATATACGTCTACGTCTACGTCTAAGCTAATAGGTCCATAACGTAAACAAGGTGAGCTAAAAGCTTTGGTGATCTGAGCTGGGTGTTACAAAATAAAAATTGGCATCATTTCGGCAACAGATCGTAATGACTTCAATGTTATACGAATACAATTGCTTATTAACAGTAGGTTTGTTGTGGTTATTGTTTTTTGTTGTCCCTTGCCCCTATAGAGTTGAAATGTTTGTACGGTGTTTAATGTTTTAGATGACATGACATCTACATATGTGCTAACACGTTATATATAACGCAATGAAAATGGTTGTCCATGACCTGTCTAGTTGCAAACTGTATACCTACATATATTTTGAGTGTCCGAAGCACATTCGATAGAGTTCATCAGTTCAACAAACAGATTATAAATAAAATTAAACTAAAATATTCTTTATTCATTTTTTGTTTGTTTTCTTGTAACTGATTAACTTTATCTAACGACAATAACATATAAATGCTTCTAGGTACCACACGAAGCTATTTTTTTTATTTTCTGTTTAACAAGTTGTTGCCCTTTTCCGCCCTAAGCCGCGTTATTTATAAGCCCGTATATTATTTATATAATTTATGAATAGCTTACCAAACCTATCTCAGAAACTTTTCTTCCCACACAAGTAATCCTATATTATCTTCCATATTAATTACTACCTAACTCCTAAATGGACACAATACCTACATCTTAAACAAACCTTAATGAATTTGGAATAATAAATCCGTACTTATTTAAATAAAAAGCAGCAAATATCCACATTACAGATATCACTTTACCTTCTTCGAAACGGAGAGTATTTTTTTTTTAAATATTTCATATCATCATAAATATTATTTTACGAGATATTGTATCTTAAAATTTGCAGGACAACAAGTTGGGAGATATTTGTTTCTCTTTGCGTTACGTACCAACCGCCGGAAAATTAACTGTGGTTATTTTGGAGGCTAAAAACCTAAAGAAAATGGATGTCGGTGGACTATCAGGTACGTATTCGGTTTATTTAAAGCAGCTGACTTTTCAAATCTTCTTGGATAAAATTATTCTAACCTATTATCTACTTTCAGGTATTTTAGGGTAAAAATATATATATGTGTTATTTCTCTCTTATACATTATATGCTATTACGCTCGCTATACAAAAATATATGCATGAATAAAATAGTTTTTATCTATATCTAACATTTATATTTAGGTTTATACGTAACTATATATATATATATATATATATATATATATTATATCCACCCACATATCATGTATTTTTAGGTAATAGACGGTTGTACAGATATTGAATATAGTTTGATCATAAAATGTAAAAATATAAACAACATTTAATTTATATCAGCAACAAATACATACTATACATATATGCACTTAGATATATAAAGCTATCAAAAACTATAATCTATTTTTGCGTAAACTTTATAGTTAGCGAGGTCGTTATTTTGCTTGCACATACTTACATATATACATTTTGTAGCTGGGCTCTATAAATTTATATATAAAGCATAGCTTCAACATAACACTAGCAATTCGATATTAATTTCATTATTTAATTTTCTTTTCGAAGTAATATTCTAACTATTGGACACAAATTAATATAGCAATTCTCATTTTTTCATATCCTGACCGTTCTGCTGCGCGGCCACAGATCCGTACGTAAAGATAGCACTCATGCAAAATGGCAAACGTCTCAAGAAGAAGAAAACGAGCATCAAGAAATGCACACTGAATCCATATTACAACGAGTCATTTACTTTTGAAGTACCATTCGAACAAATACAGGTGCGAGCCGAGATTGCGTCAAAATTCAATGTTGTGGCGCATTGTGTGGGCACATGGAGAATGAACAAAATCAATTATCAATACAAACATAAATAAATATATTTAAAACGTAACTTGCTAAAACCATCTAAATATGGTGAAAATTGGTTTTCTTCAACCAAATGTGACCTAGCAATGTAAAATCGATGTTGTGTTCTAATTGTTGTGAACATTAATATACACCACTTACACCCGAACCTACCTTATAAATATTCCTGAAACACTACATCTTCTTACTTTTATGTTATCTTCTAAACTTGTTCTCCACCCTATCTTTTCAAAGTGTCTACTCCGTTCCCTACTTGGCATCCTATCGTTATATTTTTTAAAGCAAATAAGTTTAGATATGATTCATCATATTGGGTGACCTTTCCTCAGAATACAATATTCCGACTGAAGGTCTTCAATCTATGTGATCTACCTAAATAATTATGTTGCTTTAATAATATAACCATCCCCATATTACTCCGTACAAACAGTGGTGTTATAATTGAATCTCCCCTCGTAACTGCATTCCAATTTGGTGACTTCAAACTGTAATTACCCTTACATATGGTTTTCAGGAATCCAGTCTCTTGTTCTTCTTGTGGATCTTTTATTTCTATTTTTCATAATTATCATAATTCACTCCTACCTTTGACCTCTAAACACAAACAAACGTAACACGAATATCATTTCTTATTAAACTGCAGGTAAGTAAATGTTTGTTTATGTCATTGTAACACCTGCATAATAAACATGTATTTGTCCTACCTATTTAAATAAATACAGTATTGAGAAACAAATGAGATAAGTTATCTCGCTGTTACTAGATGCATCATCCAGATAGCATAAATACGTGGTATGCTGAAAGGTGTTGCAATTATTTAAACATCTTTACATTTTCAATATGGCATTCATTTTTATCAAGGTAAAGCGTAAATCATTGTAGATTAGCGGAGCGCCTCATGTCATAGATAGAATTAAATTAATGCAAATTTAACCTTTTTTTAATACAAAATGCACAACAGAAGGTGAATCTAGTGGTAACGGTGGTGGACTACGATCGCATCGGTACATCGGAGCCCATTGGTAAAGTAGTACTCGGGTACAACGCGTCGGGCACCGAACTGCGTCACTGGTCAGACATGCTGGCGAGTCCGCGACGCCCTATCGCCCAGTGGCACACTTTAAAAGATCCCGAAGATGGAGAGAAGAAAGATTAAGCGTGAGGAGAAGGTACAGCAGTTGCACCATTGCAATATGTTTAGCTATTAATTAAAAAATTATATATGATTAAAATAATAGTATAAAGAAGTACCTACTGAGAAATACGATGTCTATGAATATTTTAAAATTATATTAATTTACAGAAACATCAAACAAAAGAAGACTCAATAACGAAGAAAAACGCCTTATTCAATATCTCATTGAAAACAAAAATTCGCTTATTATAACAAATTAAGGCAATATCATAAACAAGATAAGGTGTACAATAGTTTGTTTGATAATATTAATTCCATACCCAAAAAAAAATAGACATGACATTAAAATATAGCCCGACAAACACTTTATGAAAATTGTGAACACATGCACGAGTCAAACTCGCGCATGTACAGTCGCGTACATAATATTCAATATGCGAAGTTCTTTATCACATTGTGTCATATATACAAACTGGCTCAGTAAATGACACTTAGCGTCGCGCTTTACTGTACTTAGTGTTGTGATCGGGCTCGAGTAGTGCGGTGCGAGCGGGACAGTCCCTATGAAGGAATGCGGGTACCTCCAAAAATTCATAAAGTTTATGTCGGTCTATATTTTATTCTAAATAATATATTATTCATATATAACAATTTATATTATAATGTACTTCTCCCCACATATCTATTTTCGTTTCAATTAAATTTATTTCACGATTTTGCTTTTGTAAAAAAATATTTTGTAGTTTAGATTTCAAAATGAGTACTTATCTTAATTATATTTAACTCCAATTATTTTTATATCAAACTATGTAAATAATTTGAATCCTGTTAAACTTATTACATTCTATTTTAATACCAATTAAGTGTTATAGTGTCGGTACATTTTAAGTAATTTAATTAAAAATATCCTCTGAAGAAGGGTTTCATAATTTGATGTAGATACAGATTAATGTTATATACCTTTTATTTTATATTCATTATTATTGTTCTGCCTTCTTTAGAGGAACAATTGGCCTATTGAAGTAAACTGTAAAACTTCAATATTTACCACACACATTGCTTTACTTCATGACATTATAAAATCTCAATATTAGCTAAGTTAAGGAACTAACCGACTATAAAATAAGATATTCCGATAGGTCATTTTTTATTATTAATTTTTCAAATTTCCACATATAGAAAAATTTATTAAGACAAGCCATCATTAAAGTTCGAATGATCATTATTATTGAATAGTCTTTATACATATTTACGTTTAACCAAAAAAAAATTACATAAGGAAAACGATTAAACTATTTTAGTTCAGTGAACTTTTGTCATCAAAAAGCTCCTACCACTACCTACTACTTAGCTACTTACTATATAGCTAACAAAGACTTGTTTCGTCTGTTTAAATGTTTATCTTAGAGTAGGCAAATACTTTATATATAATGAAAAATAATTATTGTAATATACACGATAGTAATAATAAAATATATAACACAGTATTCATAGAGTTTGTATATCTTGTTGCTACTTATAATTGCTCCATCTTTTTAAACAAAATCATTTCTATAGGAATTTATGACCCGACTTTGTTCATAATAAATATTATCCATAAATTTCCTTCATATATTTAAATAAATTTGAGAAATATAGAGTTGTCTTGTGACATTTTAAAAGCTTGCCGGTTCGACTTCAACTCATACTTATTTACATGTAATACAAAGTAAGTAGGATGTATTCAAATCCTCTAATTTTGGTGTGGAGAATATTATTCTTCTATACCTACTTAGCTAATGCTTTACTGTTGTTGATCTCAAATGTGTATGTTATTATGTATATAATGTAATCACATGTTAAAATTCACAATTGCATATAGGAATAGAAGTAATGGAGACGGGCTTCAAGTATAAAAACTGCACCAACACAAAAGAGTAGACCTGTGGTTCTAATCCTGTATTTACTGTACTAATAAAAATAGCTATGTTAATGTATTTATAGTTTGTACTTATACAAAATAGCGACATATTCATAGTTAAAATTTCATCACTATATATATATATATATGATAGACAAATATGCTACAATAGATCCTTAAAAACCTTTTAAACTGCAAGTTATTGGGTCTTACTATACTTATAACGTAAGCATCAAAATTAATGACAATATAGAAGCTATTTATGTGAATAAAATATTTTAGTGGAATCAGCAATATTAAAGGAATGTACTGTAATTGTAATACTATTGCAATGTCTCATTTAAAGAAAAGTGTATTGGGAGATAGAATATTAATATATGAGATGCAAAAATTAACATACATTATTCTTATAACATAATATATAAAAAAAATGGAAAATTTCATACTTCTAAATAACTACTGTTATCAGAAGTTCTATTTTGTTTGGTTATGTGATATCTTTTTGTCTTGAAGCTCTTGAAGCAGGGAAATATGAAATGAATTCATACAGCCACTTTCATATGTAATATATCATAATTTCATCAACAATTTAAATATCATATCACTTTGCGGTTAAATAAAACAAATTCCTTATAACATTGTTACAATTTATTTATAAAATAGATGTCTATTAGTAAAATGTTATTATTTAATCTAGTCTAAACAATAATGTATTATGTGAATCATAAAAGTATCTATAATACAAAATTACATAGATGTTTAGTTTCATTTTACACAATAAACATTTTGTGTCGAATTTTAAATTTATATGTTAATTAGCAAACTTTAAATAATTGCTAATGTAATCTTCTTGTGATAGCTTACATTGCATGGGTTTAGCCCATCATTCTCTTTTTAATATTCATTCATATAATTCTAGTAATGAAATTGATCATAAGTAGATTTACTCAAAAAGTTAAATTCTTTCCACAAACTTTCAGTACTATAGAAACTATCCAATCATTTTAAAATAATATTTACATAAATATTATGATAAATGTTATGTAAAATACTAATTAAGCTTAGAATTGTGTTTTTAATTGAAGAATTATATTTTTTTCAATTTTCTTAAGATATTTAACATAAGTACCTACATACCATTTGTATTGATTTTAATTATCATCATAGTATCTTCGTTTCATAGCCCTGTACTTCTTCAATCTATAAAGTGCTTCAATTTCTTTGACTACAAATTGACCATGTTTTAACATTACTTCTATCTTATTAGGGTCTGTTTCCTCACTATTCCTCACAAACACTTTATGTAAACGCTTTCTAAATAAATCATACCCTTGAGGCCAATCTTTCCCTAAAAATAACAGCTAAAATATAAAACATTATATTTTAATACCAATTTTGATAAATTATCGAATGGGGCAATAGAAAATAATAAATTGTTCTACTGTTTTACATAGAATGTTATATTTTATTATCAGTTATGGCCTATTATCTGAGTAAAAAAAAGAAAAAAAGGTTACCGTTTTATATAAATTAAGAACAGCTTTTCTTTGAGGTTGTGACATTTTCTTTCACGATCAATAACAAAAGATCAAAGTCTAACTTTCAAAAACATAGTGGTACGGTTTAGCAAAAATATGGTAATCTATATAATATCACTATAATTCTGTTCATAAGACAGTTTATTGCAAATAACATTATACTCTAAAGAGTTTGTTGACTAAATCCAAATTGATTATTGAAGTGACATCACAAACACAGAACACATTTACTCAAAGAATGTTCACTTCATACTAAAAAATGGGTGACAAAACGATGCTGCTGCCATCTCTGTGCCTGCCCCCAAAACACAATTTGCGGGAAATTCAAAATTTGGCTTTAAATCGATTTTTATTCAAAAGCCAGAATTACTACTCTTTCAAAATCATTTGGAAGTATTATTATTTAAATTATGTAATACCTCCAAATGAGTTTGAAAGAGTCTGAATAATTTATGGTACAATAATAAAAAAATAATGCAGAAATAAAACGAATAAATACTATAAATGTTTTTTATTGCTTATAAACAAATTCAATATATTTTACATTTAAATAGACAATTATAAGCACTTTTGAATCGTCGACATATAAACAAAAAGCTACCACCGGTTCGGTAGGCAGTTCTGCTGAGAAGAGTCAATAGTATATTTAACTATTACATTAGCTGGCAGCTATCTTGCATGATATTCAATAGACAACAATTAAAACAATTAAAATAAACTGCTAATGATAACAATATTGCAACAAGACAAACTTGCCCTTACATGTTAGAAACAATAACAAAACAATTACAGATAATGATAAAAATAATAAAATAGATATAATGAATTTAATACAGTCGAGGCAAAGCACGGCGTTGAGTTCTGTCACTCTACAATGGGGAACAAAGTGTCTTAACACCAGGTTCCCTCTGCTTACCCTGCTATGTGCGGGATACAGCGTGAAGCTGATTTGATTTAAATCCAACATTAATATACCATTACTTATTTTTTAATATATCTATTTTCCTTTTTAACGATTTCTGATAATCTGCAAATTGTCTATTTTTAACTGTACAAAATCTTTTTACTGTTATGTGGAAGACACTATTACATATAAAATGAACATTTTCTTTAAAATGTTCCTCACATTGGGCAAGAAAACTAAAATTTACATCTTCTTCCAATTTACAAATTACCAGTTTTTTGAGGTTTAAAGAATATGATAATGTTTCGAATAAATTATTGCACATTGTGGCACAGTTCTCAACACATCTAATAAAATCTTCAGATACATAGTTTAACTTCTTTTTAGCATTATCATATTCTTTGAAATCCATGAAAGTGTACAATAATACATTATTGGTATGTTTAAGTTTTAAAACTGAATCACAAACCTTGCATTTATTGCCAAGGTTCTTTAATAAAAATCCACAGACATATGCACAAGCTTGTAATTCTTGTGCATCAGATACACTTTCTTGAAAGGATGACTCCACAAATGAGAGCATCTCTGAAACAATTTGACTTTCTGATTCTGTGCATGTGCCTATGGGAGAGGTTGTGGTTAAAAATTCCTTGTAATCTGACATAGAACTACAATCATCTATTTTACAGTTTCCTGACCCCAAATGAGCAAGATTGGATAAAATCGCCGTCTTCAGGCCAGCAACAAATTGCCCTGAAGTTGGATTATAATTTGATCCGCAATTCCCTCTAATAGTGCCAAACAAATTTTCTAAAGAATCTTGCTGAAGACGGCGAGTACATAAAGCTTTTATTTTATGTTTTATTTTTAAATTATTATACAACCTTAGGATACTATTAATTGTCCATATCCAACCTTCCTTAGATGGGGGCGAGCTATGACATCCTACAAATGTACAATTTTCAAAAAAGTCATACATTTTCTTCAAATGATCCAAATGGGGAGAATTGTCAGTCATGTTGGTACAGTGTGGCTTTCCTTTCTTACGATCTGCAGAATCACTATTTAAGCAGTCAAATAATTTATCCATATTTGATACTAAATTTGCAGTGACTGTTGCCTCTCCAGGTAGCAATCCTGAAAATTACAAGAGCTAATAAAGATCATGTTACAGAAACTAAAATCAACATGTCATTGTTAGATGAATCTTCTTGTTTAAGCAATTAAAAGAAAATTAAAGAAATGGTTTAGTTTTAAGATTAATTCAATTTTAGTCGTAACTATAAGATTTTTTTAAATTTCTCTCTGTGTTTATGTTTTAAAAATGTTAATTAATATTTAATATTTTATTTTTACATATATATCTATCTATTTTAGGTTTTCATGTGTAATTACCATGTTTGTGATTTCTTCTTTATGTGAATTTATTTAGATTGTTATTTGTTTTGTGAACCAATAAACAGAAAAAAAAGTTAAAACAATACCTTGAGATGTTTTGGCAAACATCCCCGCGGCAACTGAGTGACTTAGTACTTGAGCAGCAAGGTTGACCCTCATTTTCTGCTTAGCATTTGGACACATATGATCCTGTTTTAATTTGGGTGTGAATACAAAATTTCCATCACCATTGTCTATTTGGAAGAAATTTACTATGTGTTCCCATTTGGCTATACCTATAATGTAATAAATGAGACTTTATGTTAAAAAATATTTTTTTCAACTTTCCTTTAACTATTAGTAACTAGAAACTCATACTTTTGACAGGACTATGCATATTTGTGCTTTATGCATATTTTTGATAGTAATAAATTTAAAAAAAAATGTAATTTTTATGTAAATTATGATAACATAAAATTACCTTGTCCTTCAACATTGTTTGATGTAATATTAGTATTACATTTTATATTGTATTTTAAAAATAAATTTCTGAAGCATTTCAGTAGGTGAGGTGGATCAAATATTGTTATAATTTCTTTTCCCTGAAACATAAAATAAGGAGCTTCTTTTGAAGCTCCCAAAATCTTTAGTGATCTTCTATTAACACCGCCCATATCACAAACTGTGGCTGCTATATGTAAACCATTTTCAAAACATTTTTGTATAATCTGGAAACAAAAATACAAATAATAAATAAAGCAACTAATTTTATAAATCAAGTTCTCACTTATAGGCATATTTGATATATGAGAATTAGAACTTACTTCTTTTATTAGAACAGATAATCTATCTGCTGTCACATTGGAGCCTGACAAATAATATGCAACAGGCTGCTTAATTTTTCTTCTTATGCCTCCCAGCATAAACACGAGTGCATGTGTAACTTCATTTGGAGATCTACCATGTTTGCCATGGTCTTGGTAACCATCTATTTTGTCTTCTTTAACATTATATGACAAATGTTTTTTTATTGACATTTCATCAAACATTAACACATATTCATTATTAACTGGGTCTTGTTTTTTAGAATGTTTATTTAAATTAAGAAAAATTTTTTCATTTATGCCCACATTCAAGTGAAATTTTCTCAAAATGTGTTTTAATGTGGATGGTGCTGGAAGGCACCAAAGTCGTCGCAATAATTGATAAGTGGATGGTGATCTCTTGTAAAGCCTTAGTGCAATAATTTTTTGATCAGTGTCCCATCTTCTAGCTACATATTTTCTCTTTGCATTCTTTAGTTCCCCTTGTAGAAGTAATGCTAGTGATGGGGTTAGGTGTTTTATTAAACCTTGTACTGCTTCATTATCGTTTAGGATGTTTAACATATGCTTTAATTTGATGTTTTTAATTTGGTTTTTCAGCTTATGCACTTTTTTCACATAATTTCTGCATTTTTTATATATAATATAATTCTTTTTACTCATTGTAGATTGATCATTAACAGGCAATGTCTGAAAAAAATCCGTGTACTTAAAAGGAAATTGTAATAAAATATTTATTTAGAATAGTAGATTAGAACAAAACACTAAGAAGATGATCTACATACTTTTTGATCTAGTTCTGTTATTTTCTTATTTAACACACCAGAAGGGCCCGGTTGAGATTCATCCTTTAATGTATCCAGTATAATATTATCACCCACATCACTAACATTTACCTAAAAAACTAACAATATATTTTCGATATAGTTGTGTACTTTTTCTAAAAGAAATGGGAATATAAAAGCAATGAGAAACAAAAATGCTAAAAACAGGTTCCTTGTTTAAGCGCCGAAAACAAGTAGTAAGTTCGCCATTTGCAAATGCTAATGATACCATTGCCATATCAAAACATAATCCTACTACTGTACTTTAAATACCGGTTACATAAAATGTTTCTCATATCGAAAAACATTTTATCACGGTGCCTTACATACATGAAATATTATGAAGAAAGTTATTTATTAAACATTAAGTAACTAAATCGTGAATTAAAATTAAATTCTTAGAAAAATATTCTTAGAAAAACTACTAATTAGTAGTTTTACTTTAATATAGCAACTGGACACGGGTCCCCCGTAGGTATGTCGCCCAAGCTCCTAAGGAAGTCGACCGGGCCTGATCACAAATGACTTTATTAAATATTATCAGATAAGTCATTATTTGGTGTTTTTTTGACACACGAAACTAGGTGGCACTACAACAGCTGAGCGATCTGTCATATAACAAATTCGTAGTATAAATATACCTATCCACTAAATAATTATATCAATTATATGTATTCCTCACTCACTTCAATAAATACAATCAAAGTTTTTGTGGAAATAGTGTGAAATTTAAACGTAATTGAGATATTATTTCACTTTAAATGTCTAAATTTTCTTAAATACATGTATTATAAATCAGCCAAATAAGTATCTTGGCCGCTTCGTATAGAGTATATAATGATATATGGTAAATATGTACGTTGCTAGAAATTATAATATATCAATACATCGAACAGATCCAAGTCCTGCAGCTTCATGTGCCTGCAAGCTCCACTCAACGAGTCTCAATCTGTCTCAAAATCTATTGTTTCCAGGAAGAAATACGTTTAATTAGCGATTTTTCTAAGAATTTAAATGACTGAAAATATTTCTTTAACAATTTTAATAGGTGAATTGAGGTAAATCAAGGTTCACGAGGACTGTTGGAAAAGCATAAAAGACAAACTGCTTCAATATAAAATTCCCAGCTAATATAATATAAAAAAGTTGTATACTCAAGTGGCAACTGGCAACACGCATGACGGTGGCGCGTATCATGTCTATACACCCTAATATATACATGTCTACTTGCCTAGCGTCTACACTTTAAATACAGTGCGGGTAACGAGTTGTGGCCGCCCTGATATTAGGTTTTCTGTAGTTATGCGCATTGTTTACCTGGAAAGAAAATATTCTAAAGTAAGAAAGTTCTAAAAGCAAATCTGTGCAGCCATCTAACTTCAGGGCGGCTACGGCTTGTTTACTGTACTGTATTACAAACTCTGTATACATGGCGCCTGCTTGTACTTAACAATTATTTATTTTCTCATCTGAATTACTTTTGTGATCTAATAACATTATAATTTTAAATATAATATTGATAGCAACCAATTTAATAAAACATTTAGGTATTTTATAGTAATAGTGTCGCATGCATTTCTTTATATTCACATAACTTTTTTATTTATAAGCAGATTTCGATAAAACAAACATTAAATGTCAGTAATGTTAATGTAAGGGAAATTAGCCAAAATACAATAGTGAAAACACAAAACACAAACACAATCGGTTCAGCTTGAATAAACGCAAAGACAAACAGGCAAAATGACAAACAAATTAAAGATAAATAATTTAAATAATTGTAGAGTAGGTGTAAACTCACCTTTGGTATATCGTATCATAGCAACTAATAGTCTTTGTTATCAAGCTAAAGGAATATCTGTTCAATGCTCCATTAGTATTAAAAAAATAGAATTTAGTGAAATGGCTGACGAAGAACTACCAGGAGAGAATGCTGAAGGTAAAATAAAAATCATATACAATTTTTTGCTGGCACTTAGGTAAGTAAGTAATTTGCGGCATCTTTTAATGTGTCAAATAAATTCAAAGATTACCGAGAAATCATAGCAGTAGTACTACTGTAAATTTCCTTCTTATTATATGTAGGTACTCATAGAAAGACTGCCGGTGCTATATTATATTATTAAATAGTAGGTAGGTACCTACTATTGGCAGATTTAGTTTAAAATTGAGTTAAATAGGTTAGAAGAGAATCCGTGGTTGAGGCGGTTATAGCACAGTGGTACAAGCGTGTAAAGCGTGCAAGGTAAAACGCGATTGTTTTAGGTTCGATTCCCGATCGGGAAAATGAAGTATTTAATTTTTCGCACGGCCGCCCCTCATCCCGCAATACCTCGAGATTTCTTTAAAAAAAATTCGTTAAAATATCTTTATAGAAATCAACGAAAAAGAAGTTATACTTGAAGAACAAGAAGAAGAAGAAGTTGAAGCAGAATCAATCCTAACAGAGTATGACCCAGACGACTTTTTTTCTGGGGCTGTTAACTCTTTGGATTCTTCAATACCTCTATATTTACTAGAATTTGAGTATCCTTTATGATTCCAATATCTAAAAAGTGGAAAAATATATGTATAATTAAATAAAATATATGTATAAGTATTGATGATGAATCTCTTGCTCTTCCAACACTTATGATAGTGCCGAGACCAGGTCACCAGCTATTAGTATCATAATATTAAGTAGTATTAGGTATATTAGACACATCTTTAAAATCCTATACCCAAAGACATTCTTATGGCTACAATTGTCAAAAATACTTCAACTTATGTGCATGCGATGATGCTGTGGTATGCTGGGCAGCTGGAAGTATTATTGCGTTTATGGATGTCAACACCAAGCAAATATGGTTTCGTAGGTCCACTACAGGTGGATCTGTGGGTGCTGTTACGGTAATTATATTAAAAAATATACCAAAATTCTTATAAATCGGTGGTATTTATATCATTCTTGACTTCCTTGTTTCAGTCACATAGAAAAGATCCAAACTATCGTATAGTAATAGCAGAAGGTAGGGAAGGGTCGCGTGATCCTATAATACTCATCTACACATGGCCCCAAATGGAAATAGATGCCGTTCTCCGTGATGGGACAACTAACGCTTATTCAGTTCTAGATTTTAGGTAATATTGTATGATGCATACTATACATATATTATACAACGTTTCACATCACGCTTTTTCAGACCAGAAACATACATTAATAAGTAAAGAACTAACGGACAATTTCACTTGAATAGCCTAAGTAACAAATTAGCCAGAATTGGGCTAAACTAATTAATTATTTTATTTACTTGATACAGTCCAGATGGAGAGCTTTTAGCCTCAGTAGGAAAGGAGCCCGATTACAATTTAACTATTTGGAATTGGAAACGACATAAAATTTTGTTACGCACGAGTGCGTTTTCATTCGATGTTAATACTGTTATGTTTTCTCCTTATTGTCCAGGACAACTAACTACGGCCGGTGAGATTGTTACTTTAATATAACTGATTATTTTTCAAAATTTACTTTCATAATACTTTTATTTAAGTTGATTTATTTCCTTCATGATGAAGTAATAGAATTAGAATTTTTCAACTAAAATTTAATATATTTTTGTTCTAAAATTATCACAAAGGTGCCGCACATATAAAATGTTGGAAAATGGCAAACACGTTCACTGGATTGAAATTGAAGGGAGAATTAGGCAGATTTGGAAAAACTGAAATTTGTGATGTGCTCGGGGTGTATCCTATGCCCGATGAAAAAGTAAGTTCTCAATAGCATATTACTTTCAGCTTCACACTGTAATCCTGCATATAGCAGGGAAGCCAGAAGAAACTTTATGTTAAGAGTTAAAACACTACGTCCCAACTTGTCAATATAACGCATTTAATTTTAAATTAATTATATTGGTTTTTTTTCTACTTGAAGGATACAAAATAAAAAATATATATAAGTATTATATTTTTTCCTGAAAATACTGTTTGAAAAGAAACAAATGCTAAAGATTTTTTAGGAATATGGCATTACACATCACATTGTCTGCTCAAATAAGTTATTTCCTTTTAATTAAATTTCTTAATTTAAATGCTCTTAGGTGCTATCCGGATGTGAATGGGGCAATGTTCTGGTTTGGGAAGCAGGTCTTGTTAAAGTAGAAGTAACGCAACGCGGAAGAAAAACTTGCCACAAGGCTCCTATAGTATGTGTCAATTTATTATGTAACATGCTTAAGTTAGAAGATTTTTTTAGCCTCACGCTGTATCTCGCACATGATAGGGTAGGCAGGCGGAACCTGGAAGACACTTCCGTTCCCCACTTTCTGCCTTATTCTTAAGGCATTGCTCGTTGAGTGGTGTAACGCAACGCCAAGCTAAGCCTTGTTACCAGAACGAGGAGTTCAAATATTAAACATTACATTCTCCCAATAGGGAATGTAACCAACAGCCGTCGCGTTTACAATCGCACAACATGCTCTTATGTGAGTACAAAAAGATAGAGATTTTAGAAATTCATTAGCCACAAAGAACGTACAATATTCAGTTTCAACAATAACACACTGTCGAGTATTTTTCATTTTAGTAAGGACGTATTTATAGTAGGTAACTATAACCTATGCGTTACAGATACAATTCATGTTAAGTGACGCCTGCGATGAAGTAACCACCATCAGTCGTGATGGCTATATACGCGCCTGGTACTGGGATACTGTAGAGCAAGCGGATCCACCTGAGGACGATCAATTTGTTGAATTGAATCCTGTAGCCGAAACTTATGTAAGTCATCGTATATTAAAGCGAAAAAGCTTTTCTGGTCCCTCAAACGTTCACAAAACATTTGATGATACAATTAATAACAAAAAAGCCGGCCAAGTGCGAGTCTTACTCGAGCACGAATTGTTCCTTAGCATTATCTATAAAAACAATCTTATTTTGTTTTATAGTAGATCAGAAACATTCGCCGCCTCCTTCTTCTTACTTTTACCAGTTGACTTCTTAGCACTTATACTTACTTCTTATTTTTGCATTGTATATATTCTTTACGTTATACTAATTCTACTTTACGTTATACATACTTTATATTTAAAACATAATTATAAAAATATTATTATCTACAAATTGTTTTTTGACTATCGAGGCAGTCAGTGATTTGAAATAAATTATTATTTTTATTTTTTGCGTCATTTCTTCTTTTTACTAAAATTTTCACCTTTTTGATTGAAGATAACGGATACTACTACTGTAACTATTAATATGTGTATGAGCTGCTCAGTGCGATATCGTCTTTACGAACATTAGTATAACAAATATATTTTAACTTAAATTAGATTGGTTCTATCCTTTTTAAAAATATCACTTTTGATGCCTAATATCATCAAAAATTCTACTACCACTTCTAGGTACCAGGATGCCAAATTATGTGCTTGAAACATCAAAAGGACATGTATTGGTATGCACAAGTAAGTAAAACATCTAATTACATTTAAGTACTTATACTTTTGTTTTCAAACAAGACACCCGCATAGCAGGGTGAGTATACGGAAACTGTTGTTAGGACATTCCGATTCCCACTTTTAGCTAAATTTTTGAAACACTGCGTGAGACGTGGAGTAGCTAAACGTCAAACTTATTCTTGTTACCAGAGGAAGAAAATGGAATTGTTTCCATGCATTCCTTCGAAAGGGAAACTAAGCCACAAACGTCGCGTTGTAACGACAGCCTCAGTTTCATTACCTTATTATAAGTAATTAAAATTTTATGTACCTAACTAATTAGGTACATAATTTGACTAATCAAATAATAACAATTAATGCTTATTTAGAATAAGTTACTTACTTGAATTTTCAGGATGGAAACGGCGGCATTTGGACTGTAGAATTAGAAATAGATAAATTAGAATGTAACCATCGTAAAGTGATGACTTGCCATGCCAGTGGAGTAGTAGCAATGGTTGCACTTCGTACATATCCAATATTGATAACAGCAGGTCAAGATGGTGTCCTTCTAGCGTATAACACCGAAACTCACAATTTAATAGCGAAATACCAATTTCAAGCCGCTATTACTTGTATGTTGTACCCACCTATCGACGTAAGCTTAATGTTCAATTTACAAAAGCATTACAAGTGCTTTTTTTTTTAAATTTTGGATGATTTTAATAAATACACTTAAAAATTTTATAAAATAAAATTGAGAGAGACCTGCTTGAGAAAAAAAATCTTTTGTTTTGCCTTTAACGGTCAAAATTATGAGAGCCCCCAAAATATTTTAGCTAATTCTAATGGTATAAAATAAAGACGTTAAAAGATAAATCAGTATATCTATGCATTACCGATTTTAATTACCAAAACCAATAAAAAATATTAAAAATATAATTTCTCTCATGAACAATTCAGGTTGATGTTACGTCTTGTATAATATTAGTTGGATTTTCCGATGGTATTATGAGAACTTTGCTAGTCCATCCAGAAAGACTACAGAGCCGAACCTCTTTGGTGGAAGTTCGCGTGCAATCTGATCTCACCATACACAGTGAAGACTCAGTTAATGCTGATGTCATTGATTTAGTATCGGTAAGTATATGTAATCATAATCGTTTGGGAAACAATAATTTTAAATATATTTTTTCGATTTTAATATGAATGAATTTGTAGCAAGTGTTTTTAATATTTTTATAGCACCAATATTATTGTGTATAAAGTTAATATTCAAAACAGTTTCATTGTTTTGGTCTTTTAAGGCAATGTCAGACAAATTTCCAAGTCTCTAAATTGTCGCCTACTTTAGAGAACGAAGCTTATTACTTCTACAGTCTCTACAATTAGCGTAGCCTTAAAAATGTTAGAAAAAAAGGTACATTTTTTAAGAAATAAAGAATATATTAAAGCTCTTGATCAACTTTTCTAAAATATATTATATTTTCTAAAATAGATTTAAACTGTCTTCCTTTAAGGAAATTGAAAGGGCCTGCTTGGACAATATTTATGCGAATATGTTAAATTTATTATATCGTATATACTTTAAATAGATTCCTAAATAACTTTAATTTATATTATACACAAAAATACTTTTTCATTATACATAAAACTTTTCAGTTTTTAAAACCTCATTCGAGATCATTAACCCAAATAACAATAAATGAGCAACGAACACTACTAGTTACTTGTGGAGAAGACTGTACAATTTTTATGTACCATTTAGAATTGGGAACACCTTTCAAATTGCATCCTTTGTGTTTTATACAAACTCCTAACAATGTGGCTTTCATGACTTGGAAACCTGACGAGGTGAGAATATTACAACTTTCTTACTTATCTTTGAAAAATCTTTTAAGGTTGTTATTGTATTGCAAATTTGCAAGTAATAGGATTGTGACTGTAAGTCGAGCAGGCATCAGCTTTTCGTATTTTCCATTTGCACGAATACTGTAACATTTACTAAGATGTAAATAAAATATTATACCAAAGGGATTAAAAAAGAATAAGGTTCCAGAGGTACTTACATAGGCACCGTTAAACCATTTTAATTGTATTTTTTTTTCACAAAAAAAAAATCAAGTAACTAATTATAGTTTCTCTCGGGAATATTAATTCCCGAAGATTATTTAGTTTTCATATTATAAAAAAATATTTTTATACATATAATTAGGTTTCAGAAGTGAAATATCAAAAGAAAACTATACAACACTAATGTTACAAATACAATCTTATTTATTATAAATCAAAATAATTATAAACTGAAGTATAAATAACTAGAAACTTATATAAAACACCATCAACATTCGAAAACACATATAGGTATTTACTCAGTGTTAATTATAGCAGCTCTTTAACCAATTCACATTATTTATTAATTAAAACATTTAAATTACTTTATAACTTGCTAATAATTATCTATTAACAACCTAGTAACAAATCACATCGACTACAACACGTGTAACCTCAAGTATGTGAGGGCCAAATATGTCTTCCCGCTTAAATTAGTAACTTAATAACAAAATGAAAAGAGCGGGATGTCAAAATGACATTGACACATTGCAGTACTATATTTGACAGTTGACATTTGTAGCACAGAAGTCTCCTAAGTCGGCCATTCTGACCCTGCGTCGTCCCCGACGTAGCTGATCCAGTTGCCTCATCACATGCTGGTGCATCCCGATTAGCCCCAAAGTCATCGGCGTCGTTTCATGGCTGTATTGATGAAAATTCTACAGTAGTACCACATTCGCTGTCTTCATCATCTAAAATTTTAAGTTTATAAATGTCTAAACAATACAACATAAACGGATAGGCAATCAAAACATACAGACAAAAGATATAAAAATAAAAAGTTTTGAGAGCTCTCATTTTTAACCCTGTAAAATCTTCATATCCAAGTATGTTCAGTCCGGTGCAGCAAACTCTGGAACCTGTGAACAGAACAGTCAGAAGGCGTCCCCTCTGTCTGCCAGGACCAAATGTCCACATAGACGTCACATGGTCCACAAAGACCAAACGTCAGCAAGGACCAAACGTCCACAAGGCCATAATGTCAGCAAGGACCAAATGTCCACCTTGACCACAAGGACCAAACGTCCTTCAGAGCCACATGCTCTTCACAAAATCTTTCAGGGCCACACACCCGTCAAAATTTCTCAGGCCATATGCCTCATCAGACCAAACGTCTGATACAAGTCAAAGTCAAAAGTCAAAGTCAAAACACCCAACCCAACCCCATGTATGTGCCCAAAGGGACCACACATCCAATTGAACTCAATAAACAAACTGCCACATTACACCAGTATTGTACACTAAGCCCCACCTTGGTTGTCAGACAAAAATTAAACATTTAGAAAAAGAATTAATGGAGGAAGAGAAAAATAAAATGTCAGTCTGTATGTATGTAAGCATGTAATGATTTAGAAAGAAATTGTGCTAGACAACAAAGCAAGAATTAGTGCAATACAGTTAAAATAACTTGACAACGAAAAAGGCAGTACAAATTTCCAGTTATTAATCCCCATGCCATTGTACCATGTTAGAGCTCCTCGAGTGGTTTAACTACCACCACTCAATTATTAATTACCTCAGTCTTATAGGAGCTCGGCCTAACCTGACCTCTATTTATAATTCAACCAACATGTTCAATTTCCGTTGAAGTAATAAACATATTCGAAATTTTATGGGAAAATCGGTTTTTTTGTTTGAGTATTAATAGTAACTGAATCCCATCATAACGCATTATCAACACGTCATCAACATATTCTAAAACATGACCACATTCAATATGTGTTTACATAAAATATGACAACATTCAACACATGTTTACATAAAATATTCATAACCACCACCACCACCAAATTATCCGTGTGTGATCATCAATGAAAGGGAGAAGATAGCTTCCTCCGACATTCAACCCTTTCAGTGCCCCACAATCAACACATATCCAGTCATACACACTTTGGATTGCACCCTCCAACACACATACTACACTCCTCTCTTCAAGATAGCTGACAATTTCATGTACTTTAAGCTTTTCCCCACCCCATATAGAAGATAAGCATTTTCCCATATTTACCGTTGTTTGCACATTTAATGGCACCGGCGATCGAATAATGTGAAAATTTATTTATTATGTACATAAGAGAATCCAGCTAATAACTTAAGTGGTACATTAATGTGTTACCAAACGCTGAATGTGCTGACAGACACTTCAATACAGACACACACTTCAGACACATTTCACACTTCAGACCAGGACAGACACTTCAATAGACATTCCTAGGCATTGTTTACTCCTCACTAATTAAGTTGTCTGAATTTGTCTTCTATATCATAAACGATAAATTATTATTTACTATAAACATTCTTCTGGTTTCAATTTCCCATTTTAATTTGTTTAAAATAATTCAAACTCCTTAACCTCATAATAATAGTACACAGAAATCTTTTGCTACAATAATCCCTCCCGCTAATTATTTATATAGCTATTAATAGAGGTAAGTCTAAATATTGTATCCTCAGTTATATAAGTAATAGTTGTAAACTTTGTCTTAGCAAAAATTATTTATGTAGTAATCTTAATGAACTTGATGTAATCGATAATCCTATTTGTGAAATTGAAATTATGTCTATGTACGTTATGGCTTTTAATTCACTTCCTACTATTTGTAAAACAAATTTTATTTTAGGAAATTTACATTTTTGTCAACAACTAGGTAATAACTGATGGGTCTTTATTTATTCAAATCTACTAAATTGCATGTTAATTGTAACAACAATGATTTCAATGTAACTTTATTTGACACTGGAATTTTAACTTTGAAGCTGAATTTATTTACTCAGAATGTTACCTACAACATATGTTACAGATGTAATTAATTAATTATTAATATTTAGTCTCCATATACATTCTATCATTAGGCATGAAAATATTACATTTGGTTTTATTAACATAAAATTTACAATTTTTATATTTACTTGTTATGTAAAATTTATTAGTTCAATTAATCCAACAATTAAATTAAATTCTACTCATTCTGATTTCAATCTTATAGCAGACAATTGTTGCAATTGCACATAAATTAAAAATATTAATAATCCTAATTTGTTTAATTTAATAAATCCTAAGTTATATACAAGGTCTGCACTCTTATCTGCAGCATTGCATCACTTCAATACTATGTATGCATTAATAAGTCATTAGTATAAAACATAGTTAGTCTACCTGAAACTCTCCTAACAGCCACACATTTTTCTATTTCCACTGTGACTCAATTCTATTCGTTTTATGATTGAGACTAATTAATATGTTTTAAATTATTACCAAATCTCTTTTTAATTGATTAATCTTTTTTTTTTTTAAAACAACTTTAAGCCAAATGTACATAACAACACGCACATTCTACATACAATAACATCAGCATCTATAATAACTAGAACAGGCATGCAAGATCTCAGAACAACTATCAAGTCCGCTCCAAGCGAGAGCTCATCAATAGCCAAGGAAACAAAACCATTTCCTTCCAACAAATTAACAGTATTACTCACCCTCCAAGTGAGAGCTCATCAATAGCCAAGGAAACAAAACCATTTCCTTCCAACAAAGTAACAGTATTACTCACTCTCTAAGGTACAGTTTATTGGTTCTTCCTCACACAACAAACATTTCAGAACAAACAAAGGTTACAAGTCATACTGCTACCATTCATAGGTTTCCTTATCCAATGTTACTCACACCTCCTTCACCAACAATAAAATTGTTCCAATCTAAAAGAAATGTGTAACGGACGCCCAATTATTAAGCTATGAATCTCTTGTCTTTCTTTTTTTTTTTTTAGTCACTGATTTATGCTCAACTGAATTGTGCTCATCTGGCAAGCTCGAAACGCCATATATCAAGAATTCAATTCAATTCACTAAGCCCTATATACATTGACAAGAATCATCTCAAGGCAAACTGGCACGCGTCTCTCCTCTAGCACACTAAGCACAACCACAGGACTCTTCAGAATCAGCCTGCATAAAACATCAACCACCTATGATCACCAGTAATCACTCACTCACTCATTCAACCATGAACATCACCCTTAAGGCGCCCAGAGTCATGTGATAAACATTCTGAATCATTCCAGTTATTAGCACTTCTAACCCTCTCCACCTCCTCATACTATAGCTCAATATCATTGATAACAGAGTCAAAGTTTGATATAAAATAGTTTTGTATTATTCAAATATTTAAAGAAGACAATGCATCAGAAAGATTACGGGCTAACTTGGTAACCCCTGAAGTAAATTGAGAAGGTGATAAGGTATCAGAGGCCATACATTCAGATAATGCACCTTTGGGAAAAGTATCAAATCTAACAGTTAATCATTTAAATTTGTTTTTATCAAACTAGCATGACAGGTTGAATTATGAGAAGAAATATTGTTTTGTGTACCTTTTTCAAGTTTGTCTAATCTCCAAAGAAATGCATTGTAATGCTCACCAGTAGAGGCACTCAGATACCTGGAGACACACAGAGACGCGTCGCGCATTGCGAGCAGAAGCGCGCATACACGTGCGGGGACGCGTCGCTCATCAGTATCAGAGGCGCGCAGTCACGCGCGGGAACCGCATCGAGAGCAGTAGCGCGCAGATACGCGCGGGGACCGCATTGCGAGCAGTGGCGCGCAGATATGCGCGGGGACCGCATCGCGAGCAGTGGCGCGCAGATATGCGCGGGGACCGCATCCCGAGCAGTGGCGCTCAGGAACTTATTGCGCATCGCGAGCAGTCTCGCAGACGCATCGCACATTGCGAGCAGAGGGTGTGCAGACGCACACCAAGATGCGTAGGAATGCGTCGCACATCGCGAGCTGAGAGCGTGCAGAGGCACACCAAGACGCCCAGGTAAGCGTCGCGCATCGCGAGCTGAGCGCGTGCAGAGGCACACCAAGACGCGCAGGAAAGCGTCGCGCATCGCGAGCTGAGCGCGTGCAGAGGCACACCAAGACGCTCAGGTAAGCGTCGCGCATCGCGAGCTGAGGGCGTGCAGAGGCACACCAAGACGCGCAGGAAAGCGTCGCGCATCGCGAGCTGAGGTCGTGCAGAGGCACACCAAGACGCTCAGGAAAGCGTCGCGCATCGCGAGCTGAGGTCGTGCAGAGGCACACCAAGACGCTCAGGCAAGCGTGGCACGTCGCCAGCAGAGGTACACAGAGACGCGCGGGGACGCGTCACTTGTCGTGGGAGCAGAAGCACCTCATAGCGGCACGGCGGCGGCATGAATGTCCTGCAACAGGACCATGAAAGCACCAGCGCGAGCGCTCGAGACACCCTTAGCGCTCGAGTCTCATAACATGGCTTTCAAATGACTTAACCTATCTCGCTAACCGCGACCACGTGTCGTGTCCGGTCGACGTGATTTGTTTTGTGATTTACTTCCAGCATCACCCATATTTAACACTGTATTTCTATATAAGCAATAAATAATTTAAGAAAAGAGAAATGATGAAACTGGTGTTTTATTTGCTTTCACAAAAATAACAAAATTATAAGGTACAAGGATCTGGCCTGATGGGCTTAGATAGGTATCCCACTTCTGAAATTAGGTTTCAGAAGTGAAATATCAAAAGAAAACTATACAACACTAATGTTACAAATACAATCTTATTTATTATAAATCAAAATAATTATAAACTGAAGTATAAATAACTAGAAACTTATATAAAACACCATCAACATTCGAAAACACATATAGGTATTTACTCAGTGTTAATTATAGCAGCTCTTTAACCAATTCACATTATTTATTAATTAAAACATTTAAATTACTTTATAACTTGCTAATAATTATCTATTAACAACCTAGTAACAAATCACATCGACTACAACACGTGTAACCTCAAGTATGTGAGGGCCAAATATGTCTTCCCGCTTAAATTAGTAACTTAATAACAAAATGAAAAGAGCGGGATGTCAAAATGACATTGACACATTGCAGTACTATATTTGACAGTTGACATTTGTAGCACAGAAGTCTCCTAAGTATATATCCATTTGTTACGAACCTATAACGTAGATTATATTTAAGGAACGAGTTCTTCTTCTTTGTGGACAATTGGGAATTATCATTGAAACAGTGCTACCTAATGTATCTGTCAAAAATTATTCTGATATCACGACATTTAAGCAAGAGTTTACATCTTATAAGGAAATTCTTGTGAAGAAGTATTTGTAAGTAATATTTTTAGTGCAATCGTTTTCTAGCATCACGAAATAACATTATGTAAAGTGTTCAATAAATGGTTATTTGCGATATATATTTGCGATAGCAGGATAAGCAGTGGGAACCTGGGAACCTAGTATTAAGACGCTCTATTCCCATTAAGAAATTACCGTTCCTAATATTCTGCAGAATTCCTAAGACATTGTGCGTGTTGGAGAAAAGTGAAGTTAAAAAAATAACATAATTCATGCGTACAATGTACCTACCTATATATTAAAATACTAAATAGAATTAGTAGGTACTTCTACTTATTGATCAGTGACAAAGATACAGTTACGGACATTAATGGTCATGTAGTTGTATTTTAAAAAAAAAAAACTTATTTGTCACAATTATTTTATGCAGCATGCAGAATAGACCATTTCCTACCGAGGAAGATTTAGCTAGCATTGACGAAGAGGCTTTAAGAAAAGCAGCAGAAGAAAGTGAAAAAGAAAAAGATGAGGAAGAGGAAGAGTGGATTGGCGAAATACAACTGAGTACTATCATTTCCTTTTAACAAAATCACTAGAAATCTATATTTTTTTTATTTATGTGTGAAGTGATGATCATATATATTACTAGCAGCCCGCCCGCGGCTTCGCCTGCGTTAACTACGTTATTATTAATTTCTGTCTCCATGAGTACCTACGTCCTATGAGTGACGTCCATGCAAAATTTAAGACTCCTAGCATTTGTAGTAACGAAGTTTCATACAAACTTTCAACTCCAAAAACACCCCCTTAGAAGTCGAATATTGCAAATGCCCATCTTAGCGAGCACCTACGTCCTATAAATAACTCCTACGCAACATATGAGATTCCTAGCACTTGTAGTTTCTGAGATTTCGTGATGAGTGAGTGACCTTTCGATTTAATAAACTATCAAAACTTTATTTTCTTAGGACTTTCAAGCAAAACGTCATTTAAACAGACATAATTACAGTTTTAACCCAATCTCTGGCCATTTTATTTTTTAATATACACATTTCGTGATACGATCTCTTTAAATAAACCATATCGTTGTTTATCGTTCCCCCACTCTGGTGAAAAAATGCGGCGTTGAGTTTCGCCACTTAGCTCGCAAAGTTTTCAAAAAATTAAGGGGAGTCAAAACATGCACTTAACATAGGTTTTCTCTGATTACCCGCGAAAATATCGTCCAAGTGAAAAAGAAAATAAAATCTTTGCCTTTCGCGATTCGCGAACTCAGTATCTGGGCTACTACATTTTTATTATTGAAATTTTATGGCATCCTGATCATTTGCAAATTTTATAGTAGTTCTATACTAAATATATGCTTATAATCTGATCAAATTTTAATTTTAAATAATTTGCTTCATTTTTAGTTGAAAGTGAGGATGGCGTAGGGACAACTATAACGTGGGCTGAGTACTGCGATGAAGGTATATGGGTGGTGCAACAAGGTACAGGGGCTCTTATTCTAGTCAAACCTGGACATAATAAAGTGTTGAAATACGCACCCATTCCCGGGGCCTGGTGTGACGATATAACTGCATTGAGATTTGTGTAAGTTTATGTATTTTATGGTCTTCGGTATTTGCCAAAAATCGATCAATCTGTGTAGATATTTCTCTGTATATAGATACAACACGAAAGAGGTAAGCTGATGCATTTGAGTGAGATTGGGTACTATGTATGTAAGTGTAAGTGTGATGACGGGTTGAAATGCGGCGCATTCCTTGCTTTATGTAAACCGATAATTTACTATTTTTTACTTTATGTAAAGCTTACTTAGGTAAGTAAGCTTAGTTTAGCTTAGAAATTGAGGTCAACCCAGTGGCACGCCACTACAATCTTTGTATTCCGTATACTTGAAGCATAGTAGACTTAGTCTTCTCGCTAAAACCGGGTCCAATCGGTTATTTTAAAAATTAAATTCTCAATTTATATTTTAACAGTTGTGAGAATCGTTATCTAATTATTGGAACCAATTGTGGTTATATTCGTATGGTCCGTATGCCCAATGAAGAGGAAGACACATCGGAACATCACTATATGACTTGGAAGCTAGCACAACAAAAGCTTCTTAAAAAATTAAAAGGAAGGCGCTTAGCGAAGGAGGAGGTGTGTCATAATTAATTATTAATTATTCATAATTCTAAAAATGTCAATACGCTTCTATTAAATTTTTAAAGTGAACTTTAGATTTATAGATTCATTATTATTTTAATATATTATAAAGTGGCGCAGCGGCACAAGGGTGTAACTGCAACGCGACGGTTGTGGGTTTGATCCCCACTTGAGCAAGTAAAATATTTATTTACGTTTATATTTCCATTTCTTCGTTCTGGCTTCGAGGCAAAGCACGGCGTTGAGTTCTGCTACTCAACACACAATGCCTCCAGAATTTGGCAGAAAGTGGGGAACGGAGCGTCTTAACACTAGGTTCCCTCTGCCTACCCTGCTGAGTGGGGGATACAGCATGAAGCTGATTTAATCAGTATTTTATATATAACAACAAATACCTACTTATATTATGTGTTGATTATGCTTGTAGGTGTTTTATTATATTTCATGAGTATCTTATATACAGGGTGAGTCATATTGAACTTTCCGATTTCAATAAGGTGTGTATTAAAAACAAAGCGACATGCAGTAAAAATTATTTTATTGTTTGAGAGCACATAACATGCAGTTTTAATTTAGTTGGTTTTAAAAATGATATCCTGTAAATGTCTACCTCCATTGACCACACACTGCTGAAGCCTTTCCCGGAAGTTGTCCATTACTCGTCGAGTCATATTCAGCGGAATAGCATTGATTTCTTCCGTGATTGCAGCCTTCAGTTCATCGATGGTTCGGGGACGATGCGTGTACACCTTTTCCTTCAGGTAACCCCAGAGAAAGAAATCGCAGGGGGTTAAATCAGGTGATCTCGGCGGCCACCCAACGTCACCTCGCAAAGAAATGAGATGACCGGGAAACATTTGTCGCAGGATTTCCATTGAACGCCTGGATGTATGGGCTGTAGCACCATCTTGTTGGAACCAGATGTTATCGTTGTCATGATTCTGCGTTAATTCCTCCAATTTCGGTTTCAGAAAAGTTTCAAGCATGTCGCAATACCGAGCAGAGGTAACTGTGACGACTTGACCATCTTCTTCAAAAAAATAGGGACCCCACACACCAAACTCTGCAATAGCGCACCACACTGTCACTCGAGGGCTGTGAAGTGGTCGTTCGTGTAGGTTTCGTGGGTTATTCTCAGCCCAGTATCGAAAATTCTGTTTGTTGACAGTTCCGGCGAGGTGATGAATGTGCCTCATCACTGAAGATCAAAACAGCAGTGCGGGGGATCTGCTGAATGTCGCGGCATAAATTTGTTCGTGTGTCTAAGTCTCTAACTGTTAATTCTTGCACTACCTGAATCTTGTATGGGTGAAATTTAAGGTCTCTATGCAGTATTCTGCGGACACTACTGAAAGATAATCCTAGTGAAGCGGCATGTTTCCGAACAGAACGCCGAGGGGATTGTTGAATTGAAGCCCGCACTCTATCCACGTTTTCCGCTGACGTTGACGTCCTAATTCGGCCTTGTGGTCTTGTTTTTAATGCTGATGATGTTGCTCTAAAATTTGATACCCAATTTCTGATTGTTGGTCCAGTGGGAATGGGATCACGTCGACCAATAGCAAAATGTAAACGGAACGCACGCTGTGTTGTGATCACGGAGCCGCCATTTTTAATAAACTCTTCAACTACGAACGCACGATGTTGTCCCGACCAAGCCATTGCTCACACTAAAACTGCATGTCATGGCGCGTCTAATGACACCATCCCCACCCTTCTACTCCTTCCCTTCTTCGTGCAACGTCCTTCCAAAACCGGAAAGTTCAATATGACTCCCCCTGTACTTTATGAGATATGGGTATATATATGGTTCTTTTAAAATATATATTTGTAACCTTAGTGTGAAATATTGTTTAATGTCATTTTAATTTAATTGATTTCTTTATATATCATAATATCTCTAGACTCAACCAACGCCACGTATTGATCTACTTGACAACTATTACCTTCCAATGCATGACTACTACACAGGCGCTATTACGTGTATGGAATTCAGTTCAGATGGAAGGTATACATGTATATGTTTTTTTTACAGCATCACCCTGTATCTCGCACACAGCAGGTTAGGCAGAGGGAAGTTGAGGGGTGTTGAGTGAAGTAATTCAACGCCGCGCTTTTTCTTCGATACTAGAGGGAAGAAATGAAAATAATATAAATTTAAATAAATATTTCATTACTTCGAATGGGAATTGAACGCACTACCAGTCGCGATTACAGGCACATTTTTTGCTATTGTGCCACGGCTGGCCTCTGGTATATGTATTAGTAATGTATTTCTACTAATATTTTTTATTCCTTTTTCAGGTTTTTATTTACTAGTGGATCAGATGGTAATATATTTTCTTATGTGATCAATTTTACAGAGCCATTATTACCACCACCCGTTCTACCACCAAGTGCAGAAGTTCCTGTGAGTGTAACATTCGTAATTGAAACTTTGAAACTTTTCAAAAAACTTCTTGACAAACTTTTTGAGACACTTGTCTCGATTCTACGGATGAAAACGCTGGACGCCATGTCGCTCTGAATTTTAGAACTATTATCTAAGCTATTTCAATTGTACATTTTTTGATATTTTTTTCTTCTATAAAGTGCTTCTGTCTGTCAACAGTTAGCTCAATTAAATATTATAAAGAATTACAAGTAATTTTTTTCTTTTTCAGAAAGTGGAAAAAATGAGGGAACCAAGTACTCTGGATGGAGAAATAATGTCTCATGAAGAGCTTAAGCAAAAAGAAGAGTACGACAAAATGATAGCAATCGCCAATGCACACAAGAAACGTGTTCGCGATCAACTCGCAGAACTTTCGGCAGAATATACTAAATTGATAAAGGCGTGAGTTATTTCAATGTTTTATGCATTTTTTTTTAGTTTTATGCTGTACCCTGTATATAGTAAGTTAGGCAGAGAGAACCTAGTGTTAAGTCACTCCGTGCTGCCCAATTCAAGACATTGCGTGTTGCAAAGAACGTCCTTGTACAATTTATTACAAGATTTATTCCCCCCGAGTAGGAATTGAAACCACAACTGTCAGTCAGACACTGTGCCGATGCGCCAGGACGGCCACAAAGGGTCTGGCCGTTTAAGCATGGGCAAGCTGCAGTGGTTTCTAATCAATTGTTTTTAATATGATTATGTTGCATTTTATCCGAATTAGCGATATACCAATTTTTTGCCTCTAACCCTTAGTAAGGGTGTTACCCCCTTAACTTAATAATTTATGGGATATTATATAATTTTTGGGATATTATAAATTGTATAAAAAATAGATTTGGAGGCGCTTTATTATACCACCCCGATAATAACCCCTAGCAAAATTATATATACACTTTTATTAATTAAATATAATTATTGTCTAATAAATTAAGCAATCGGGCACTACCGTATTCGCAACAAATTGATGTGACTTTGGATCCTCGCCCTCTTGCTGTCCAAGAACAAGAACTTGACGTAGCTAAAGCTCTTACTCGGCGTAAATTAGCCCATCAATTGGAAGCATCAGATCTAGCTTTACATAAAATGTATTCAAGAAACATTATACAATTGGACGTGTTCCCATTTACTCTCAAAGCGATAAGGTAAGGCTTAGTATTTAATATAGAGATGTTTTTATACATATTTTATGTATAAAAAAAACTTCCTGGTCCAAAGGACAAACTCTAAGGTATAAACTATTTTTTTAACTTCACATTATATCCCGTATATAACAGTGTGGGCCGAGGGAACCTGGGAACCTAGTGTCAAAACACTCCGTTCCCATTAAAACACTTCCGTCCGAATTCTGGAGGCATCTGGAGCCTACTCCATTCCTAAATCGATCTGTCGCGCTTACAGTCGCACGCTTGTGCCTCTGCATTTTTTATCTTAAAGGCCAAAATATCAGTTAAATTTATCACGTCGTTTATTTTATTAAAAGAACAAATTGTAAATTATGTATTATTTTTGACCATTTTATCTGATTTCAGTTTTTGTATGTGTATAAATAGTATTATAAGATAATCATTATTTAGACATTCAACTTAATTAAATATTTTATGTAATTGAGTGATTTTGTAACAGAGATCCAGAAGTTATGATAAGGCCTTTACGACAGAAAAATCTCTCACGTGCATTTTATATACAATTGCAAGAAGTTCATGAAAAAATGGCTGAGGCTGCTCTGCGGGGAAGGTGAAAATCTTTTATAATTGTAGGATAAATCTCTTTTATGGACTAAAAATTTATTTAAATCGTACCTATTTCTTTTACATGCCGACATTAGGAATTTAGATTTATTTAAATTAATTGAAAAAGAAAAAAGGTAAGTGATTTCAACGCATTTTATATAGGCATAGTACCGATTTACAAGAATGTATTCACTCAAAAAATGATGTTTTTCAGAATCTTAAAAAATATTGATAATTTGCTAACACTGAAATAAATTATAATTTGAATATTGCTCCAAGTTCATCAATAAATTTCAGTCCATTTCCTTATGACTATATTATTATACAGGGTGGAAGAGGCAGCGCTTCTTTTATTGAAACTGTATATAGGGTAATATATTTCAAACCCACACCTAAGAAATTAAGCAAGGTACCTCAACAGTTTGGATGTAGGATTTTTTTTTCATTTCACGATTTTTTTCCATACCTGTATTTCGTGTGACGCACACATACGTGTGCGACGTTTCCGATTTGACAGGTAAGTGTGTGCGTGCCTATGTTATACTTTACAAATGGCGTTTTATTTTAAAACGATAATTTTATTATTTATTTTGTTTGAAAAAATAACTTTTTCATTTTTGGAAATAATTTTTTTTCCGAATTATATTAGGCTTTAATAGAGTAGTTAAAACTGTGGTTTCATTTAAAGTGGTGCTGACAATTCCACCCTGTATACTATATTATAAATAGCTTAACAATGGGCAAAATTTTATTGCTAAAACTCTACATTTTACACTTTTGTATAGGAACATTTATGTAATTAATCTTTTTTTTACGTTGTATCCCGTGGCGGAACTCAACGCTGCGCTTTGCCCCCACACAAGAGCGAAGAAAATGGAAAATTTTAATTTAATTTTAATTTTAATTCTTCAGTTCCTCGAATCAAACCCACAACCTTTCGCGTTTACTGTCTCACTTTGCGCCTCTTCACACGACTGGCTTTTTTAAAACGGAAATTTTAAATTTTAATTATAATATTTATAGGCGGACAGAATCAACTACACAAAGAGTGACTGCGAAAAAAACATCAATTGGGCCACCTAAAGTGGCATCGTTTCTTCTAGGCCTTCCGCCAAATCCTTCGCACCCTTTAAAGAAAGCGCTTCGAAATTATTATCAGAGACTGAATCGACATCACGTACAGTTTATAGAGGTAAAAATGTATATTTCTTTTAGAATTTTAATAAAATTACCACTTAACTATTTTAAAAAACTAGAGATTTAAGAAATCTACACTTTATTTTATTCAATCATAGTATTTTTACAGCAAATTTCTTTAAATTTTATATAGGTATGTTATTACCTGTAGAAATTTCAGTACTGTTTTATTAATAACTGTATATTTTTCTCTTTCTTTATTTTTGATAGACATTGTTTATTTCATAAAATAATATTAAATATTATAATTACAAGTATTTACCTTATGAAAAGCAAGACCCTCATTTGTCTTACTTCATTTATTCAGTTTCAAGCTATATCTCACATAAAACAGTAGTGTAGCGAGTATAATGCCTAGTGTGAAAAATTTCGAAAAATTCTCTCTCTCTCTCTCTCTTTCAACTTCCGCAATATCTCGAAATTTGGGCGGTGCGTGGTGAATTTAATGTATTAACACTAGGTTCCCTCGGCTTACCCTGATATATGCAGGATCAGCGTGAAACTGAAAAAATATATATATAAATGTTGATCAGTTTCAAGAGCACTTGTCTCGGAAGCCAGACGCACACGCCTTGCCTCCTGGAGCTGCGGAAGCGCTAAAAGAGGCCGAAGCAACTATTGGCAATAGAGTTCTAAAGACACAATCAGATTACGTGGCGCCACAAGGACATAATACACAATTGCGTGTTTGTCTTGCGAGGAAAGAGGTTTACTTTTTTTTGTTAAAAATAAAGTCTAAAATAACTTATAGATATATTTTATATATAATATTCTTTATTGCACAAAATATACATAAGGAAACAATAAGATACATTTAGTTCACAAAGGTGGAATTATCTCTATAAAAGATCTCTTCCAGCCAACCAGCGGATGTGGATGAGTTACAAGTAGCGGGTGAGATCATAGTACAATTAAGTTATTATTTTAAACATTTAGTTAATTAAGCACAAACAAAACAAAATACACATAATATATTATAACATATAAATACATAATTAAAACAAATATATAAGTCGATATACATATACATACTATATAAAATATATAGATGTTTCATACATACACATATTGTATATACATATAGATTATAATAAATATATAAATAAATAAAAAAAAATACATAGATATATGAGATGAAAATGTGGATTATCTTTGTTTTAAAAATAATATCTGTCTAATTCTACGACACAAAAACATTTTTTTCGACCAGGAACTACTGTTTTTGATATAAGCACATTCAAACAAACGAACTCTTCAGCTTTATAATATACAAGTATGAAAAATAAAATATTAAAAAAAATAAAAAAAAATTGTTATGTTTTAAATAACTTCTTATCATACGCCTAAATTGTATAAGAAATCGTTATTTTTTAAAAATACAAACAAATCTTGCCAGATTTATGACCACAAACGGGAATTTAATGAGAAAGTGTTACAACTGAGAGAACAAAAGTTGTGGTTGGTTACGAAAATGCAAGACATAGGTCGACGACTAACTGAAATACGAAGTGAAATACCCCACAAGCTAGCGAAGCAACCTCCCCCTGTGCCAGATATTGATGACGATTTGGAATTTCCTGAAAAAAATCTCGAGGTTTGAAATTTTTATATAAGAATTAAGTAAATGTAAGAATATACAACCAAACAATATAACTACATACCAAATTGATAGTTTATCCTTAAATATATTTAATTAAACTTAATGTCTACATAATATAATTAAATATATTGTTAGTTTTTTATAAATTAGATACATATAGCGTGTTAACACTAACAAAAAGTATGAATAAATTACAATGTACACGTTTTATCCTTGTAGGTTAAGCCCAAAATCATTGCACCGTCAAGCCATAGAACTACGACCATCAGAAGACCCTCAGAGAAAAAAAAATCTATGTTATATCCACAACAACGAGTCCGACAACCGAGAGTGACCAGATTTGTGCCATTGACAGGCATGTGAAAATATATTTACAAAATTTTAAACTTACCTGTCTTACTTATATCATAAAATAAAATTAGTTCAAAATAAAACGTACGAAGTAAATAAGTCATTAAATAACTTTTAAAATAATAAGTAAAACTTTGTATCAGTTATAGGTTTCCGGAATAGTGTAATAATGTCCTTACAAAAATGCTTACAATGTAAATAAAAAAGCTGTTTTAGTGTTAAGAGGTGCTGAATCGAGACCGGCTACGATTTAATTTTTATACTTTATCTAAGATATATTTGGATTTTTGTAGAATCACGACCACTCGCTGCGTCCTGGGAATTAATAAAACCGAAGCCAGACCAAGAATCTACTGATATTGAAAAAGAAATCCGTGAAAGGAGAATTGAGAGGTTAATAAATTATTAAATACATATAAAAAACCTACAGAGTTAATGTTAGAGAAGCGACTATCGCAGGCAAGCTCACACGCGCTACCACAGAACACATTTACTTGCGCGCTACTAAATGTGTGAAAATGAAATTGTCATTGTAAGCTTGTTAATTTACTGGGAAACGTAAATGAGTATTGAAAGAAATTTCAGAAATATATATTTTTTATAATTTAAAATGAATAAAATAAAAATTAAAACTTTTACACAGGTACACATTTCTTATCCCACGGGGCAACGTTGGCTGATGTTAAAGATTATTTTAGCGTTATAAAAGCAGGCATTATAAATTGATAAATAAAGAAAAAAAATAAGATTTATTTTTTAGAGCATACCATATTTCACACAAACGAATAGGGCGACGAATAGTACAAGGAAAAAAGTCAAAATATCAAAAATAAAGGCAATCTCTAAGTTAAATCTAAATATTATTCCAATTTATGTAATTTATAATACTTTTAACAGAAATTAGTTATATGTATTTTACAATCATTTTATTGACAGGCACTTATACGAGCAAGACATGTTGCTAGCTGAAGCAGATGTCTTGGTCCAACAGTTTGATGCTAGACTCCAACAATTGCAACGTGAGCGAGTCCGGGTGCAGGTACGATACAACACGTCATCGTCTGTTACCCTCGTTCTTGAGACATTATGTGTTGAATGAAGCAACTAAACTTCGCGCTTTGCGTTTTGAGAGGGAAAAAATGTAAATAATGGATTTCCCCGAGTTATAATCGAAACCACAACCATCGTGTTAACGTCGTCTAATATTCAATTTTCTTGCTTAATGAACAAAAATTTTGAATAGAAAGCTTGCTTAAAAAAATAATTTATTTTTTGACGCGTATAGATCTAAAGATGCTATTTACCTATGTGTATAAAGGAATAGTAGTTCCTTTAAATCGTAAATACACACTACGACATGAATTCAATTTAGTAGCGTTATATAATTGAGAATCCAAGAAGTATATATTAAGAGGCGTTATTATTTTCCAAATTATAAAACATTTTTTATCTAGTAAAATAGATAATTCGTATGATAAAAAATAAACATAAATACTTATATCGCAATATTATTACTTATGAATAGGAGAAAAATCAATTGCTCGAGCTTCACTTGTATCAATTGCATCGAGAAATGACTGTGTTGAACCGATTCGAGGCACACGAGGACAGACTGGCCGAGAGAGTGTATACTAAATTAATGCAGGTATATTTTTTATATTATTAGGTAAATATATGTAACTAATTTTTTATATATATGTACTTAATTTTAATTATTAAATTAACTTTAATTAAAGAACTAAATTAGTATAATAGCAATTTGAAGAGTACTAGGCTTAATAAAAAATATATTTGTGAATTTTGTATTCAAATTTGTGCATAATCATTATCAATTATTTTTTTAAGTGTGCAATAAGGTAGTGTTGCCGATCGATAGGCGACTATCGATAGGCTATCGATATTCTATCGATAGTTGTCCGATAGTAGGACTATCGATATTTTAATCGATAGTATCGATATTTCGATAGTATCGACACTATCGATAGTTCAAAAGAGTACAATACTATCTACCAGTCAGAAAGATATCGATACTATCGATAGTATCGATACTATTCAATTTCTAGGACACGATAGTATCAATAGTATCGATAGTATCGATACTATCGCAAATTAGCATACAATCGATAGTCCAAAACAATCGATAGTATCGATACTATCGATTCTATCGATACTATTGTTTCCTAGACATTCAATAGTATCGATACTATCGATTGTATTGATGCTTTTCTGATTAGGAGATACGGTACTATCGATAGTATCGATAGTATTGCACTTCGCCGATAGTATTGTATTCTTCTAAACTATCGATAGTTTCGATACTATCGAAAATATCGATACTATCGATTGTCCTATCGATCGCATAGCCTTTAGATTAAAACTATCCATTGCGAAACAGTCGATAGTTTGGCAACGCTACAATAAGGAAATATTATGTAATTAAATACCTCTATTAAAACTAGGTGCGAAGCGTGAATGACCAAATAGAAGACTGTAAACATCGTATAGGAGAACATGAAGCTCAAAAGGAGGAACTAGATACGACATGTCAAGATTTACAGCGACAGTTTAAAAAACTAGTGCAAGACAACAAGTTTGCAGATTTCTTAAGAAGAATATTTAAGAAGAAATACCGGCCACCGCGAGAGCATGACGACGACGGTAGTATAAAACTAGTATTTGACAAGTTTTTTAAACTTATGTTACAGAGAATCAAAGCAAATCAAAAATAAGTTGTTATGGGATATTAGTCGTGCCATAAATATTTAATTATTTTATGAACTAAGATTAATAATTTCACACTGAGCTATGTAAATTATACATTTCTAGATTTTTTCTCATATAAAATAAAATTGCAACTATCAGCACCAAAAAGAACATAATATGAATTTAAGAAAGCTAACGTGCCAACTAAACTATCATTTAGAATCGTCGGAGTCAGAATCAAGTTCGTCCTCAAGTGAAGAAGATGAAGGTAGCTTGGACAGTCGAGATATTGGTCCTATACGATTGGACCCTAATATATGTCCAGAAGGATGTGAAGTCGACATTTATAACAAAACTTATGAACTTAGGAACACTAGGTATGAAGTGAAGCAAGGATATTTTTTTTTATAGATTTATTAAATGACATTACTTTTATTACTTCGGACAGTCTTAAAATATATAACATATTATATTGTAATATTTTTATATTTTTTTAAAGAATTAATAATTGGCCTTTTTAGGCATAAATATGAACAAGATATGTTAGAAGAAGATAGACTCGTAGACCTTCTACATAAAGACATTGACGCTCATAATAAGGTTAAAAGAAAATTCTCGGTGCAATTAGAGAAACGGAAACTGGAACTTCGAGAGTTTATGGTATGTATGTTAAAAAATAATCTTTTGAGATTATTGATTGAGGTCTTCGTGGCGCATTCATTCCCTAGCTCTTTGTATTGATAGCGCTGCGTTAAGCTCCGCCACGTAATGTCTCGAAATTCGGATGGTGCGTGAGATACGGAGTGTTTTAATACTATGTTCCCTTTGACATTGATACAATGGGAAATTAAAAAAGTACATTTTATAAATTCCATTTTTCCGTGTAGATGGAGAAACAAAACTGTATGAACGACGTGGACCAAGTTGTCATACTTCGGTATGACCAGATTCGCGCGTCCGCCTTTCGTGGCTGCACTGGACCCGGTGGCCTCTCCCATACTGTTGTGTTCCCAGAAAAAATGTTGTCTAAGCTGCGTAATAGAGTTCTGGAGTTACAAGACGAGATAAAGCAACAAAAGCAGAGACAGAAGTCAGTAAGAGAAATTATTGCATTTATACAGCATTTAATAATTTTAATATTATCTTTCAATTGATTATTTTATAGATTGTCGAGCAAAGAGTAAAAACTTAATATCAAATATATTTATTTCCTCTTTCTGATAAGACAATGACACACAGTTTGTTTAACATGCAGCATTTTGAGTTTGGGTGGAAAGAGGAGCTAGAGCTAGAAAATAAGTATCAGGAAATTTACTAATGCATAATTACATAATTACACCTAGGTAATGAATATTGCAAACATAAATAATATTTGAGATTAAATATTTACTGTTTTACATGATCAAATAAACTTTTATTTAGAGTGAACCGCACGCACCTGTTCCGCATGAACGTGGACCTGCGCGCGATGGAGGCGCGCGCGGAGGAGCTGAGCGCGCAGATGCGCGACGTGCTGACGCGCAAGCTGGGCCGGCCGCGCCGCGTGGACCGCACGCTCGACGACCTGCTGCGCCAGCTCGCGCGCCGCCACAAGTTCACCGCCGCGCTCGCCGCCGTGCCTGTGCTGCTGGCGCAGGTCGCTGAGTGGCGGGTGGGTTGACTACTTGACACCATTATGTACTTGTTATATATTCGTTTTTTTTTTTCTATAAAAAAAAACTGACTGACTATCCTCCAGAATTAAAGATATTATGTGGTTAGAAGTTGATTCAACGTAGTGTTGTCAATCAAAAAGGGGGAATGATAATAATTCGTGTCTCCGAGTGGAGAACGAACCATAAGAAACGTATTTACAGTAAGTAGGACGCTACGCCACTGCGCCACTTTGGCTTCATATATTATTTGTTGCCATACATTATTTGTTGTTGTTACAAGAATTATAGAAAATCTAAAATTACACATGAAGTTATAGTTTTTAATAATTTTGTTGCATGCGAGTATTGTGCGAAACAGAAGTAATAGAGGTAAATACAGCCCGTAGCACTTTGACGTCTATTTCCTTTATATTAAATTGAATATAAGTATATTGAGTGACTATAAAAAAAAATATTAACAAAAACAAAAGTTATTTTAATTTTCAGAAACGTCACAGCAAATTAGAACAAAAATATCTGACAGCACTGAATAAGTACTCGGACCGACTTAGACTCGCCGCCGCTTTGCAAGCTGATGTCTATCCGCAGAAGGTATAAAATACACTATTATACTAAATGTTGGTATATTTTAATAGATATCCTTATTTAATTGCATTTAATCATTCTTGCTTTTTAAAAATTATATTGAGTTGACGCCGTCGTAGTACAGCAGCACATCACTTGAATGTAAACGCGATAGTTGTGTTGTCGATTTCTACTAGGGGAATAAACTATTTTAATATTTTCGTTCCGGTAACAAAACAGAGCTGTTGATTTAAAAAGTGGACAAAAGTGCCTTAAGACTAGATTCCCTCTCTCTGCCTACCTTGACATGTGCAGGATACCGATAATTTCACAAAATATTAACAAAATTATAAATTCCATAAGCCTTCCAAAGATTACACAATAATGCCTGGTGATTACGAGCCTGAACAATATCAACGCGATGTAGTGCGTCTCCGCATCATACGCTCACAACAAATGCAACAAATAAAGGTATGAAATATTTTTTAGAAAACGTACTTTTTTTTACGTAGTGGGATTCAAACACGCTCCTTTTGGAATACATTTTACCTTTATGTGGAATAACACTTAAAAAATGTTACGAAAGTAAGCTTTACTTAGCAACCACAATAAAGTTAAGAATAGATTTTTTAATAATTAAATTTTAATGTATGTTAGTAGGCATAGCCAAGTTGAAAACGTGTATAAATAAATATTAAAGAATAAAATTCTTAAGAAACACAAAAAGAATGTGTTTATATAGTCATATAAGTCTATTTCTATGTACCTAATGTCAAATGTCAACACAAAAAAAAATCAAAGCATTATAAATAAAAGGAACCTGAACAAGACAACAATTACTTTTCACAGACTTTAGAAGAAGAAATTCATGGATTGCGACTGAAACCATTATCCCACATTATATCGCCTGCAATATACAGTCCACCAGAGTCAGTTCGTTCCGAAATAAGTCTCAATATGGTGCCGCCGACTGCTAGACCTTCAAAAAGAAAATATTTTCCAATGTAAGAACCAACATGTTGTCATAGTTTGACATAACCGACATATTAGATACATATTGTAAGTAATAAACTGACTGTAACTGCCGAAGTCCAAACTGTGGAGTGTATAAAAATAAAAAAATAACTATCTGATGCTTCTTGAAATTACATTTATCATGAACGAAGCTTGATCTAGTAATTGCAAAAAAAAATTAATTAGTTAATAACCTAAAAAAGTAGCATATTTATTTTTTACAAATATAATGTAGCACACCTCTCGGATCCCAAGTGAAGTTGGTGTATGAAGTGAACTTGATGAAACTACTATATGACTGCTTGGATACTATGAGGGTCACACGTGACGACGCCGAAGAGCTTTTACAAGAGCTGGCTACGGAATTGCCTAAGGTCATTTCAGGGTAAGCGTATTTAAAAGCGTCCAACCATCGCTTGAAAACAAACATGTATTTCAGAAATTGATCATTAAATACAGAAGATAACCATATATTTGTTACTAGGCTTGCAGAAATATTTTTTTTATATAAGCACTTACCTAAATTTTCACCAGAAACGTATTTATCAAAGATTGATTTACTGAGGACTTGGAAAATAATTATAGTTCATATTAATAATTATAAAATATTCTCTTACAGAGCTAAAACTCGTTTTGAAGTGGTAGACACTTTGGTGAAGAAATGGCTGCTAAAGTATGGTGGTGATCCAAGTTTATACAAGAAGCAAACAAGGGCCTTTGATGCTCTTGCAACTTTAGCTGATAGACTAATTAGAAACCAAGTAAAGTAATTTTCAATCTATTACTATTCCGCATAGAATAGACAAAGGGACCCTAAGGCCCCTTTCAATGAGGATAGAGCGTCTTAGCACTAGTGCTAGTTACTTTGAAGTAGCTTCTTTGAAGTAGACTCATTCAAACGATTTCATTACTTCCTATTGGTTTATCTAATGGGAATAAGCGAAAAGTTGAAAAATATATTGTATTAAAACAGGTAGAAGCAATAGAAGGAATGGACGCCAAGACTCATGAAGTAATGAAGTCTCTAGAAGCTGCGTTGAAAAATGTGGCAGGAGTACAACCGATACGCGCGCGCCTCGGCCCCGCCCTCGCCTCGCTCATACATACTACACATGATGGTAACGTATTATTAGTAATTTACTTTTAAAGAATTCTCAAATAGGTACTTTAAAAAAAATGTATTAAAAAATTTAACAAGATTTTTTTTCTTCTAATTTTCATTTTAACGACTTACTCTCAAATTGGCCGTTAAAGTGGATATTGAAAATCTTAAATTTCAGAGGGATGACGTTATTGGCAAACAAATGGCAAATAATAAATGAAAACTATCGAATTTGCTATTTATCGATATCGATGTTTAGCTAAATTATCTTATGAAATCAGTGGCGTAGCGAGCTTAACTCTCGCCCGTGGCAAAATACTTTTACATCGCCCCCATGTTTAAATAGTTTGCTAACTATTTGGCGCCCCTTTATGAGCGGGGCCCGGGGCACGATGCCCAAAAAAGTCCAAATAATTTTAATCTTTATTCACAGAGTCTGAAGAAAGTATAACGATGGCGATGACTTCCCTCGTAAAGTCTTTAATGGATGAGGAATATTCACTAACAACAGAAACCATCAATACTATTGATATTCTTAATGTTGTTGAAGATATTAAAGGTGAAATTATATTTAAAATAATGAAGAATAAAGTGATAGTGTTTTAACGTTATAAAGTACTTTTTTTGTATAAATACTTCGAAGTATAATTACTGTGTAAACTAATTAGTATCTGTGACTGTTGCTACTTATACTGACTGAAATATTTCATTTTCTCGAGTGAGGATCGAACCCACAATCAATCGCTTCAAAGTCACACTTTGAAGCCCTGCGCCACAACTGGCTTCAATGTTATATAGAGTCCCGATATATCTAAATAATATTTACTTTTAAAATAACAGAATGTGGAGTGACAGCGCCTCAAGAAGAATTGGAAAATGTTGTAAAACTAGCTATTGACTGTCTTCGTGCACAAATCCTCTCTCCTCAGGAGAAACAACAACTAGTAGAAGACGTAGAAAAGGCTCTTCGTACCGATGCGGTATTAATTTCTTTATAAATAAAAAAGCAGCTACACAGTATTTTTTTGCATACCAGGGTAGGCAGAAGGAACCTTGTGGTAAACACTTCGTGCCCCATTGTCTGTCGGTTTCCAGAATGGCGGAACTAAACGCCGCGCTTTGAGTAGATTCAATACGGGATAATGAAAATAAATAATTCTAATATTATAACTTGATACCCAAATAAACAAATAATACAATATGCGTATTCGCGGGGTGTTGTGAAACTAGATTTTCTATGTCTGCTGTTATAATGCGGGATAAAATGTGAAGGTGAAAAATATATATAAATAAAACATTACTTCTTCAGGTATCACTGGCAAGAGAAGATTCGGTACAAACAGAAGGAAGTGAGAAAAGTTAAAAATTTATAGGTACCTAAATAAAAAGTCCAGTATAAACGAAATAAATATTTAGTCATTACGTGAAATTTGTTTATTATTTCTTTCCTAAACATTCCGCTTAATTAATAGAATCATTAACCTATGCTGCTTATGTCAAGCCTTAAGTACAATTAAGTATAGTCCGCGAGGCCTAAGCTGAGCTTTATATTTGGGTGAGTATTTATATACATATCTTGTGTAAATGTGACGTCGGACGTCAAACGTGGCGAATTTTGTCCTCAACTGGTTTATATTGCTTTTTGACAACGACACTTCTTGTACCCAATAAGCATAATATATTTAATTTTATTTCTTAATATTTTATTTTCACATTGGCATTATTACTGTACAAGAATGGAAAAATGTATGTGAACACACAGGAAAAAAGGAACAAAAAATCGTCGACACAACACTGTCTATGGTGAACTGAAAAATATAATTTTATCCAATGTGTGTATCAGAGTACTAACGACGAAATCTACATTGAAGCAATATTAAATGAAGAAACAAAAAGTCTAAAAGTTAACAGGTGTAAAAGTTTATACTTATATTTGTTGTTTTTAGGTGCAATAAATGCAACAATGTATCATTTAAATTTTCTTTGCTCAATGTATGGATGGTATTGCCACTTGGGGCATTGCAGGGGTTATAGAAATATAATATTTATAATTACATAGAAAATTAATAGTTTGAGCTATTCTAAAATAAATTATTTAATTTGCTTCAGAAGAAACGGATTCTTATTATACTATAAAAAGGTAATAAAATTTCGTTGAATAATATTTTTTTTTAATATATAAATACTGCTCTTCATATTATTTGTTATGCGAGTGAAGCTTTGAGTAATTTCTTATAACTTGATAATTTTATTTTTAATTATTAAAATAAATAAAATATATGATATGTAGCTGGTTTGCTTAACACATCTTAATAAATAAACCTTGTACATTTTTTACTTGGCAATGAATCGTATGTCTATTTTTGATTTATCTGTGCGAGTTTATCTACCTGCACTGCAATCTGCATTTGCAATATTTTTTTTGTGCTCAAGTGAACCACTAAAACAACGAAATCATTTTTATACATTTTTATTAATCTGGTGTTTAATATTTAATATGATTAGCAAATATATAGGACTTTATTAATTTTAATACATTATTGTATTTATGAGTTTCGTGCTACTTTCTAAATAACTGTAATTACGGGAAAACTAGTATTAATTGATTTTTTTATTTTGTAAGCACTTATCTGTTATCGACGACATTTGAATTTTTTTGATATTATTCAAGATATTAATGTGAATATCATAAATCTCAAAGTACGTTATAGCTACTGTCAAAATAATGCCATGTATGCTCCGGATCATCTTAGAAGGAAGGAAATTAGAGATGCGATGTACCGCAGTAATTCCAGTCTCGACTTGATATATGGTGACCATTCAACTGTTAACGGATTACGACGTGAATATGGAAGTCATGGGTCAATTGACGTGATCAGTGGAACCAGTGAACGTCTCCCCGCGATGGTCCACAACTACAGTGTATTAAACGCACCTGATAAACCCTCAGGATTAAGTCGTGTGACTGATAGGTTTTCTGAAGTTCTAGCTAGTGATCATGCAGACGGCCCAACACCCAGAGCAAGCGTGAGCCCAAAGCCACGCTTAAAATTCAACAAACTATGGGGTGGAACCACTCCAGCTGCTATAGCAAGATCTGACGGAGACAGTATCATAACATCTTTAAATGATTCAAATAAAAGGAGACAATTTGCTCACTATGATTGTCAGTCACTCATGGCTAATTTAAGTTATGCTGCTGAAATTCGTGGGGCATTGCTTAGTAGACGCCGAAATACAACTACTGGAGCTTCTGCTGCATCTTTACTTGCAACGCGGGGCTTACCACCAGGTGAAATTGCGATCCCAGATACTGGTGATGGGAGGTCAAATGAATTGCTTGAAAGTTGCCCATTCTTCAGAAATGAACTAGGTGGTAAGTGTTCAATTGTATTGCAACAAAAAAAAGTGATTGATTTCTTGATATAAGGTGATTCGAGTGTACCATTTGAGCATTATTCATATTGCCAATGTCACTTTGTATGGAAAACATACGAAGGAAATTGTGAAAAAAGTGTGGTGTTGAGTTCTGCTACAACATGAAGCACATACCACCACAATAATCATAAAGCTAAATAAATAACAATCATCTGAATTATATTTATCTAATATGAGTTGAGTAAATAATATACAGTCTAGGCTTATGCCTATAATAAAAACATGGGAAAATCTGTAAAACTATTATTGTGCTTTCATGGTGATATTTTATGGGAATTAGGTGACTTGAAAACTATAGTGGTCTTTTTTATAATTAATGATATTATGTTGGTATATTGAAGAACATTATAGTGCTATATAATTGATTTTGGGGTCAAAGCCTGTTTAAAAACATATTTATTTTATGATATAATATATATGTGCTACAAATCTTTATTTTTGTAACTTCATGCTGTATTCCGCATATATAGCAGAGTAGGCAGAGGGATTTTTTTTTTTTAAATGAAGTTAATGTAGATAGGGAAGCTCTATGTGGGTGCTAGAGAGAAAAGGATTTTTAAGCAGAAGGAACCTGGGAACTAAGTGTTAAGATATTTCATTCCCATTAAGACACTTCTGTTCCAAAAAGACAAGACAGTGGTGCAACATCAGATTGTTCAAAAAATCCGGAGAATAATTTATCTTCTTTAGGGTGAAGTGCATTATGCCTTATTGTACCAGAGCGAGTTCTTGAGTTAAGCGTGTGGAACAGAGTGTCTTAACATAAGATTATTATTACATACTCTGCTTTATATGTGATACAGCACAAAGCTGAGAAAAGATCACTAAATTCTTCTATTCTATGCCTGAAAATGTTGAAATATATTATAAAACCTGTAGTACCATTTAATGCATTTAACTAATGTTCCTTACTTATACCTTACTTAAAATATAATTAATAATCAACAGTACAATATAATTTTCATATAAACAGAGTTCAAGCATCTAATAAATATTCATAGTAATGCTACTTTCATTTTTAATAATGGGCATTTTGCATTAAACATGCATGAGCAGAGTCAATAACTTCTTTTATATATGAACAACAACATGGAACCAGTCATGCATTAGCTAATTCAATATTCATATTTTTATCTTTTTTTTAAATAGTACTCCTTTATTTATATTATATATGTATTATTGACAGTATTAGAGTGCACCCATACAACTTCTGACTGTAAACTGTTGGGAGTTCAATTCCAATGAGGGGTAATAAATTTCCTTATTCTGGTAACAAGACAAAATGTGAAGTTAAATTCTGCCACTCAATATGCAATGTCTCAAAAATTAAATGGAAAGTGGGAAACAGAGGGTCTTAACCTGAAGGTACCCTCTGTCTACAGAGGGTACCTTTAGGTTCCAATCTATTTTTATGCTACATAGTTTAATATTCTATCACTAGAAAATATTTGTGTACATTACAAAATATTTCTAAGAAGTATTTTAAGTGTATAAAATTATGTGCTTTAAGTTGCAGATGTTTTAAAACATGTTTGTGACTCATGCTAAAAGATTCCTTAAAGAGCTTACTATTAACCATTATTACTAAGGCTTGTTTATTGGGGTTTTTATAACAAAATTAGTGAAATATTACTTGAATAATCTGTGGCTTTTTAGATAATATTGTAACAGTAATTTGGTTAGCTCAGCTAGTGGGTGCCTTAAAATTACAACTGGCTAACAAGTCCCAGGTATTGCCCTGCGACATGACTGCACTCGCACTGTGAATATTTTTTAATGCTAAGATGTTCTTATTTCTTTATTAGGTGAAGAAGAACGATGCATTTCACTCTGCGCCCGAACTGCTCGAGGAGCCATTCCAGGTCAATTTGGAGGATGGCATCGTCCCAAAGCAGCTTATGGGTTTTCAGTATTAGAATTCCCTCCTGGCCACACACATTGGCGCAGTGGTTGCCCCTTCATGAAATCTAGTTCGCCATATCCAATCGAAAGTCAAGATCTTGGCGCTTTATATTATCGAAATTATTTTTATACGCAACGTAAGTTAAAACACTGTAAATAAGCATAACTTATTACTTGTATAATAGCTATATATAATGAAGAAAAATAAAAAAATCTCGTAAATTATTTATTTTAATAATAAAATCATAATGGCTATTAGTCAAAACACTTATTAGCAGAATATTCATAGTTTAATATTAGTAGAAGTTTATTCTAACTTCTAATAAAACTAAACTTTACGCTGTATTTTTTACACAATTTTTAATTCTAGTTATTTATTTCACATAGTTAATATTGATAATATATCTATTCACATTTGTATTTTTAATTATTTTGAACATATCCCATTTTCAGCACACCAGAATTGGTTTGGAATGGATGAAAATTTAGGGCCAGTGGCGATTTCGATAAAGAAAGAACGCGTGGAATTACGTCGTGGAGGCGGCGACGCCTCAGCTCCGGCGTCCCAACTAGCGTGGCAGTACCGCCTCATCATACGAACATCGGAACTGCTCACTCTAAAAGGATCTCTTTTAGAAGACGCTTTGCCAACGGTCAAGCCGAGTAATAATAGCGCTACGTATAATACGAAGGAAGTATTGGAGTATGTTGCCCCCGAGCTGCAACTAAGTTGTTTAAGGTAATCTCTTTTTGCGTTATTTAAACTAATTTTATCTATTTGTCATTATTAGGAAAAAAATAATTTATAAATTTACTCAAATTTTTATAATATAGATTTTTTTATAATTAATGTGCATTTTATGTCTAAAATCTATTCTAATATTACAATCTATTATCTGTGGCTTCACCCCGGTGGTGGTGGCGGTGGTGGCTTGCTATATAGCTAGCTAAGTTACATCGAAGCGATTAACGTTATAGACATATTAACCTGTTGTAATGTAGGCTGTAAACCTGTAGGCTGGAGGTTGAGACGTCTCGATAAATGGACTATTCAACAAAAAAGATTTTTTCAATTTGAGCCAGTAGTAGTAAAATAATTTATTATTTCCAGTGGAAATCACGTATGTACGAGTACGTATACCACGTAATGAAATGAAACACATTGCATTCATAAATTTGAAATGAAAAAATATTTTTTTATAGATTGGGAATAACAAACGGAGGTGCCGAAGAACAACTGCTCCGTCTAGACGAACAGCGTGTTACACGACACTACAAAGTGGGAGTCATGTACTGTAAAAGTGGGCAATCTACCGAAGAAGAAATGTATAACAATCAAGAAGCTGGACCTGCTTTCGTTGAATTCCTACAAATGTTGGGGCAAACAGTGCGCTTAAAAGATTTCGACAAATACAAGGCGGGTCTTGACAACCGTACGGACTCCACTGGCCTATATTCTGTATATACAACTTATCAAGGCTGCGAGATAATGTTTCACGTGTCAACAATGCTTCCATACACACCGAATAATCGACAGCAATTGCTGAGGAAGCGACATATTGGTAATGATATAGTGACAATAGTCTTCCAAGAACCAGGTGCTGCACCATTCACACCGAGGAATATAAGATCTCAGTTTCAACATGTTTTTGTTGTTGTAAGAGTGATTGACCCTTGTACGGAAAACACACATTATAGTATAGCTGTGAGTCGTGCTAAAGAGGTGCCTTTGTTCGGACCGCCGATTAAAGATGGTGCGGTATATCCGAAAGGAGAAGCGTTCACCGATTTGCTTTTAAGTAAGGTAAGCGTGTTAAGATTATTATTATGTGATGTTAAAGAGGAGTAAACCCGCAACTTCGATAGTGTTGACGTTTAATAAAACATAAATTTGGTTTTTCGTTTCTTGAGGAATTTCCTTCTTTTCACTCTCTATGGAACCTACATGCCAAATTGCAACTTTGTCATTTAACTATGAGACTGATTTAACGCATGTTAAAGACTGATCTGAGTCTCAGTAATTAAATCATTAATTGTTTAAACATTTAGGTTATTAATGGGGAAAATGCTGCTATCCAATCCCCCAAGTTCAGTACGATGGCGACGCGCACAAGACAAGAGTACCTGAAGGATTTAGCTAAAAATCATGTTACTGCTACTACCACAGACACTGGGCAAAAATTTTGTAAGTTTTTTAATGTTTGTATATCGGCTTCACACTGTATCCTCCGCATACGACAGGTTAGGCAGAGGGAATCTAAGTCACCCGTTCCTCATTTTGCACCGAATTCTGGAGACATTGCACGTTGAGTGGCGTAACTCAACGCCGTTATTTTTTTGTTTGTTTATCCTTAATATATGTATTTTCGTTATCTTGCTCTGGCAACAAGGCAAAGCACGGCATTAAATTCCAACAACTCAAATCCTCAAAAATTAGGATAAAAGTGGGGAATGCAGTGCACTAGATTCCTTAACCTACTAAATGCGGGATACAACGTAAGAATATATACGCGTTAAATAGAGAAACTCCTCCAGTTTCTTCGTTAGTTTTTAAATATAAATTTACTTTCCCCTAATAATAATATTAGGGGATTGATTAAATTAATATAAACTTGTATATTTCTAGCGATATTTTCTTCATTACTGATGAAAAGCGGCAGCAACTCAAACAATAATAACAACAATATTGTACAGAAACCCGAAGATACTAAAGACGTGTTGGTCGGTGGAGCACTCTGTTATCATGTAAGGAAACTATTTATATCTTTAACTTTATATGTTTTAATATATTATAATTATCAAACTCGGAAATGAAAATAATTAAAATATAAATATTTTCTATCGAATGGCGACCGAACGCATTATCCACCTACCATAGATGTTACAAACGCACGTTCCGAATACTCTACAATGATTTTTCATATTTTTATTTTTTTTATCTGGTAATAAGAGCGCGACGCTGAGTCCTGTCACTCAACACGCAATGTTGAAATATGGTGTGTTGGGAAAAGTGTATTGACACTAAGTTTCCACTATCTACCCTGCTATATACGGGGAAGCTAAAAAACTAACCTTTTTTTAAATTGAAATGAAAGTTAAATGTTTTAGGTGCAAGTTCAAGACGAAGGTTCTGGAGGGACAATACTCGATTGCATCATGGGTATATCACCTGACACTGTAGTTATTGTAGAAGAAATTTCTAGACAAATTGTCTTAGTTCTTCCAACAAATACTTTGTTAGGTATTGTATTGTTTTTACTTATTTACTAGTTATAGGTAGATATATAATTCAGATTTCAATATCATTATAATGGCTCAATAATCCATTAAATTTATTATTTGAGTTGATTTTATAATTGATGGGAACAAATGTTATTATAAACTGCTAACATTTATTTCCTTATATTACATATGCTATACTATTTTTATTTTAGTGGTTATACCACTAATAAACGTTAACAAAAAAAACCGTGAAGTTTTATCCTGTAAGAATTTTATCTGTCACATCTGTAAAAGTTGCAAACACGATAGTTCTTTCGACTTATGTTATAAGAAGTGATTTTGCTTATAATTTGTGTAACAACATTATATGTTTATATTAATTTCGATAAATGCATGCGTCCGTTTTAATAAATAATGCTTTTAATTACAAGGACTATAAAATTAATAAAACTATTGTGGTGAAACTTTGATGATAATCACAAGAAAATCAGAATAAGTAAATATATAACCATTTCTGCCATCCATTGATCAGGATGGGTGACCAGCGGTGCGTGGACTCGTATCTACTACCACCGCGGCGAGAGCGTGCGCGCGGCGTGCGGCGACGCGCTGCGCCGCCTGGCCGGCGTGGCGGCGCATGCGCACGCGCTACCCGAGCTCACGCTGGAACGCGGGAGCGCCACGCAGCTTGGTATGTGCTGAAGAATATTTTAAATTCATAATAATATAGAATATTTTAAATATTGGCGTAGAGTGTAAACCTGCTAAATGAATTTTTCGTTTTATTATTTTTATAATTTTTATACCAATCAAAAGCGTAAAAATATACAAAATCGAACTCTATTTAAATTCATAAAACTATAAATCTATTTCCGAAATTGTAAATACCTTCTGATAATAAATACATGTATACTCATAGTCTTATAAAAACGTTTGTTATCTCTATTGATAAGTTGCTTAATAGGCTGTTAGCAGGATTTCAAGTCATTTATATTCTATTCCAATTTCTACAGGGTTCCACGTACAACCAGATGGGTTAGTAACACAAGTGGAAAGCGGCGGTGCAGCTGCACGCGCCGGCGTTAAACGCGGCGCTCGCCTCCTAGAAGTGTGTCGAGCGGCCGTCGTGGCTCTACCCCATGACCACCTCGTAGACTTACTGAAGACTTCTGATCCGGTTACTGTTAGTATTTTTTTCACTGTATAAACAAAGAAAATCCCTGCTGTATTTTTAGACATTGTAACATAAGCAAAAAAATATAAAAATATTTAATAAATAGTAACCTCTCTTGGGAAACGGTAATTCAGAATAATAATATCTGGGTGTTGCGACTTTGTATATCAGTGTAAAAAAGTGTACAAAAATTACAATGTGGTTTGATAAGAATGTATGGCTTAGTGGCGAGGCCGTTTGGTCGTGCCAAGAGACGTGGCTTCGTGCCCCACTACGTTTTCAAAAAAACTTTTGCCATTTTTTTACTATTGAACAGCAATTTAAAAAAAATATTTCGCTACGCTACAAATAAATATATCGTTTACTGTATTCTCATATGTATTGTATTATTCTGTAGATCCGTCTCACGTTGTCGGGCGGAGCGCGCTGCGAGTGCCAGAGCGCGTGCACGGGGGGAGGGGCGGGGGCGGCGTGGGCGCAGCAGCCGGCTCGCCGCCGCCTGTCGCCGCCACGCTCCGACACCTCCGGATACGGCACCGGTTTGTATTTTAAATAAATAAATCAGCTTCACTCTGCACACCAAATGATAGTAATGCATAGTAATGAAAATATACATTTAAACAAATATTTAATTTCTTCGAGTGGGGATCGAATCCATTATCAGTAGATTTTGCAGTCACACTTTGTGCCTCTCTCTAATGAGGCCAGTCGTGGCGCAGTATTTAGGATTTTAAATATTTATTTATGTTTATAATACAGACAAAAGTGTCAGCTTACCCTCTTTTATAAAGTGGCAGAACTCAACGTCGCACTTTGCCTCGTTGTCAGGGCGAAGAAATAAAAATATTTAATTTCACCGAATTAACGTTCATTGGAAAATGAGAAACTGAAATGTATTAATGGGAAAGGAATGCTTTAACATCAGTTTTCCAGATTCCCTCTTTCTACTCTACAGCTACAACAATATAAAATTTGTTACACATTCAAGGTGGATCAGGCCGCAGCACGACGTCGGGCAACGCGGCCAGCAATGGCGCGGCGGAGGTGCGGCGCCGCTCGCACGACGACTCGTCCCCGCGCCACGCACGCCGCCCGCACTCTGCGCACTCTTCGCTCACGGTATGAAATTATATGGATTATTTTAGTGCACTTATAATGCACTGCACACAATATGATCAATGTATTAGTATGTGGGACTAGGAAATTTTCAATCTCGCGTAATCACGTGGTTTGCGGAACACCTTTCATAGATAATATTAGTGTTGATATGAGGTCAACAATAATTTTACTATTAAAATATTATTAATAATATTAAATTTGAGGCCAGTCGTGGCGCAGGGGCGCAAATTGTAAAATCGGTGACGCTGTAAAGGCCAGTAACGGCAACAGAATACTGGTCCATTCTTATTTTTAGCCGAATTCTGAAAGCATTGAATGTTACGTTAAGAAACTCAACGGTTTGCTTCAACTGAAGGGCGTAGAAATTAATATATAAATACAAAAAAAAGGCTTCGAGTGGGGATCGAAACCCGCTTATGTCTCTGAGCCACGACATGATTTTATTTGACGCAGGAGGAACTGATGCGGTTAATGGACGCGGAGCTGGGCGAGCGTCCGCCGCCGCCTGCGCCTCTGCCGCTGCCCGACGCGGCCGCGCTAGACTGGGCTACGCTGGTACACACTGCCACGCGCGCCATGCTGCAGGTACGCACCTCCACGCAACTTAACGCCATAATTGGTTTTAGCATGGTGGTGATAGATGAATTGTTTATTTTTTAGTCTTCTTGACTGTTTACACGTACAGGATGTAACGCGATCGATAAAAAAAAAAAAAAATCAAAGGATCAAATCTCTGAAATAAGATCAAATAAAATAATATATGATCTATAATTTGACTTTTAACAAAATCTTTCAAAGAGTAGCAAAAAAATACTGGTGATATTTTTTATATTATTCTAGAAGTATTTTTTAAAAACTATTAACCTTCACGCAAGTATTAGGTAATACCCTAATTTATGACCTAAGCTGGGATAACTTTACAATATCAAAATATTGGTACCCTATAAACATTTTTTGACTATAGTTGACTTGTGAAAAATGCAAAAACTTTGGTAAATACTTTTTTTAATGTACTGCAATTATTTCAATAATTTTTCAAATAATAAGTCATAGCTACAGAGAGTTCAAGTCTCCTCATAGTTACATAGAATAAAACATACATACAAATGTATTATGTAGATACGTACATAGGCTGATGTTTATCACATTACCTCTCTTTGCATCACACATGTAATAGTACTTCACGATGAAAAATAATTTTTCATTCAAAAATAATTACTTTTCTCCTTTGGGTTGTAAAATGTCAAAATAACAGCACTTTGTATTATAATTAGCTTATAATTTTAAGTACGTTATGGTAATTTGTGGACTTAAATGTAATATTACATTTACAAGTACTTTAGTTATTTTATTTTTACGTAAAATTGCTAACCAGTACACGATAGATAAACGTTACGAATATTTTAATTTAGATTTGTGAAGAACACCAGTATCCATCAATGGACAACTCGGATCCGCCAATTATTGACGCGGCCACCGAAATGAGTGTTGATAACTGGCCTGACATAACTGTGAGTATATTTAATTTTTTGCATTGTGGAACTCAACGCCGCGCTTGGTCTCGTTAGCAGAACGGGGAAGTGGGAATCGAACCCACAACTTGCCGCGTTTACAGTCACTCTTTGTGCCCCTGTGCCACAACTGGCCTCAATACTACTTAATATATTAAACATTCCGTATAGCTAAAGTAGTCCGTAGTCCTAAATAATATAACTATATTTTTAGGATTAAAAAGCGGTAAACCTTTTAGCGATTAACCTTTAGCATCTGTTATATTTAGTATACTTTTAAATTATTCAGATATGATGATAACGATGATTCACCTGATTTATACAATTAAAACAAAATATTTTCACGTATGATTTATGTATACTTAATTTTATCTGCCATTGATTAATATTATATATCTATGATTATTATAGTTTAATTTTGTTTGGATTAAATTTTCAAGGCAGAATGTATTACATGAAACAGGACAAAGGTTTTAAACAGTGTCATAACGTAATCTGTTATAGATAACAATGTTTATAGCTTCACGCTGTATCCCGCAAGCAGCAGAGTAGAAAGGGAACCTAGAATTCCGTTCTCCATTTAATTTTATTTATTTATTTTATGCTGATAGTAAGTGAACTTGTATGTAGTTTTTTTGAGACTATGTATTTTAAATATGAGATTCTTAAATATACCAATACTTAAGAATCTCCATTTTATGCTGAATGTTTGAAACATTGCATATTGAGTGAAAGTAATGCCACAAGTGATCTAGTTACCAGAGCATAAATGATAGGTATAAAAAAGCAAATATATTTTTCAAACTGAGCATACGGAAGTACTTCTCAATTTATACATAATGAATTTAAATTTATTTTGTGACGAAAGGTCCTACGTCAGATTCTCTTGCAAAACAGCTATTGACTTGTATTTTATTTTTCGTACAGAGCAGCGACGCCCAAGCCGGCGACAGCCCGGGCCCGCGCGCCGCGTGCTCGTGCGCGTGCGGTCTGGACGCGCGCGTTGCGGCGCTGGAGGCGGAGGCAGGCGCGGCGGCACGGCGACGGCGCGCGCTTGAGGACGAGGTGCGCCGCCTGCGCCGCCACAACGCGCGCCTGCGCGACGAGTCCGCGCGCGCTGTGTGCCAGCTGCGGCACTTCACGCAATGGCTGAAGCGCACCGTAGACAAGCAGTGACGGTATGTGGTATGTAACACGCTTCGTCCTTGTTATTGTAGCGAGGAATATATAAAAAATCAGTTTTACGCTGTATCCCGCACACAGCAGAGTTGGCAGAGTGAACCTAGTGTTAGCACACTCTGTTCCCCACTTTCCGCCAAATTGTGGAGGCTTTGCGTGTTGAATGGCGGAACTCAATGCCGCCCTTTGCCTCGACACCAAAGCAAACAAATGAAAATATAAATTTAAAAAAATAGGAAGGAAATTAGGATGTGAATATTATGTTTCGTTCCCCCAAATGGTAATGCACACATCTGCATTGATCAATTTATATTTCCTAATCTATATATATAAAATCGAAAGGTCACTCACTCATCATGAAATCTCAGAAACTACAAGTGCAAGAATCTGAAATTTTGCATAGGAGTTATTTATAGAACATAGGTGCTCGCTAAGACGGGAATTTGGAATATTCGACTTCTAAGGGGTTGTTTTGGGGGTTGAAAGTTTGTATGAAACTTCGTTACTACAAATGCTAGGAGTCTCAAATTTTGCATGGACGTCACTTATAAGACGTAGGTACTCATGGAGATAGAAATTAATAATAACGTATTTCACGCAGGCGAAGCCGCGGGCGGGCCGCTAGTACAATATATTTCTTAACTTTTTAAAAGCTGTCAAAATCTTGGCTCAAGCAAAAAAAATAATTAAGACATTATGTTCTCTGTCTTCTGCTTATTTTGAATGCTCCACACAATTAAATTTAAATAACCACTTCAGCGATCAATAAATATATACATATATGTAAAATACTCCTATTTGTTTGTATAATAGAAATAATATATATAAATGAATGGAGTGTTTTGGGCATAAAATATAATCTAGTCTTTTTATAACGGTTACGTTCAATTACAATTTAAATTAGATTATTCAACAACTATCACTATTTAACAGAGATAGTACACTAACAATATTGATTATAATAATGCTCTAATTAAATAAAAAAAAAAACAAGTTGTATCACCGTATCTAAATAACAAATTAACTAATTAGTTTATCGTAATCCATTAATGCTATTAAAATATTTTATAAGTTTGAATTTTAATATGACATTTTTATAAATAATTTAAAGAAAGTTTACATATTTTTTTCTTCACGTTATATTCCGCGTAGAGCACAGTAGGCAGAGGGAACCTAGTGTTAAGACGGTACGTTCCCAATTTCCGCCGAATTCTAAAGGCATGGCATGTTGAGTGACCAAACTCAATGCCGCGCTTTGACGCCAGAGCGAAGAAATTAAAATATTAACTATTTAATTAGCTCGAGTGGGAATCGAACCCACAATCATCTTTAATTTAACTTGTAATTTGGACTTTAATTTAATGTCACCTCAATGATTAAGACTATCGGAGATTAAAACCTTTAGGTTTTTACGTGGTGACATAAATATTTTTAAAAGTTAATTAGCTGTAGATATGATTAAATCTCGATTTCTTTGTTAGTAGATATGATCGAACAGATTAAGATTAAAATATTTCAGCTGAGGCTGCCGTGGACAGCAAGACGGGACGGGGCAATCAAAATTTAGTTAAATAAGATTTTCTTATTTTTGGGGCAAATTTTTGTTATTAAAATTTCTGGGGTGGACACATAACTATTCCGAGGGGGACACGCCCGCCCGGCCCCCATTATTCCTACGCCCATGCGTAAGGGTGAAAAAGTTTCTTAAATTTCGGAGAACAGAACATTGCGAGGTGGTATGAGGGATAAAGATAGATGCATAAATATTATAGGGGTAGTTACACCATAATTCTACCCTAAATTTAAACTAAATCCTTTATGTATTCCTGTAAGAAGCACTAGAAAAAATATATTTTAATATTTTCCTACTAGGCTAGGTGCCTAGTGCACTAAGTCACATTCAAAATTTAAAGATCAATGCTTGGTGTTTTGAATTCGTATAAGAACTCTCGATTAGGAAATACAGTCTAACAGAGACATTTTCTTTCTTAAGTATTGTTTTTTCATTCATTATTGTAGTGTTCATTTGTGGCAGGCCGCAGGGTAGGCAGAGGGAGCCTAACATTAAGACACTCCGCTCCCTACTTACCGACAAATTCTGGAGTCATTGCGTGTTGAGTGGCGGAACTCAACGCTGCTCTTGCTTGGACACCAAAGCGACGAATTGAAAATATTAAATGTCTCATTTGCTTAAGTGGGAATCGAACCCACAATCTACACGTCTGGTCTGGCTTTAAGTAATATTATATTTGTTTCTTTTTTTTTTTTTTCAGAAAATCCCAGTCAATGTCAACTCACAATACCTAGTGTTGGCGGAAATGGTATTTAGTACTTGAATAATATTTAATATATAACATAATATCCAAAGAGTAACTACGTGAAATGTTTAACTATAAACATGTAAATCAAGCTGTATCTTATGAATTGTGCCTTTCGAGTTTCCAGCGAAACTATTGTTTTGGCGTATAAGTATTTTTTTGTTTGTTAAAACAACGCTGTTTTTTACATTATTATATATTTTAATGGACGTTGCTGTTACGATCCTCTAGTTCTATATGCGTCGTTAAGTTACGCTCTGTCATAGTCTGATACGAAAGTGTTTGGTAATGTTATTTATTTATTACAGTGTTAAGTCTACCTGTTGTAGGTATATTGTGTACTAAAATAATATACTATAATTTTTTCTACTCGGCTTCTAATAAGTTTAGATTAGGATCATATAACGCCTTATAGCTATAGAAAAACCTAACTATTCAAAGTAATCCATAAAAGAACAAAATTAAAAAGTGACAAAATATTCAATATGTAACATTTTCCTTATAAAAATAGTGCTTTCTTACAATTATGCATTATTTAAGTAGTTAATTTGTATTTTAGTCTATAATATATACAGACTTGGACCCTGCCAAATATTACCGTAAGACCGCTAGCACAATCATACACTCAAATTTTAATTCAAGTAAAAAGTTATTGCTACGCATTAATAAATAAAATCACTACAAAATATTTAAAAATGCTTGAAGTGTACTTAGAATTCATAATACGACTTAAGTAAATGTAATTAATATAATAAAAAAATCATTAAACGTTTGCCTAATATTTAATATGAGTGCAAATGCGCTTTTGTTTAAAGGCCAATGGTGAGTGAGATTTGATTTTTTATTTCTTCTCAAATATAACGGGGCAGGCTGAAGAAATAGAAACCGGAAGTATTAAGACTCCGGCCACCGCCCAATTGTCGAGACATTACGTGTTGAGTTGTGGAACTTAACGCCTGGTCTGTCACGTTACCAGAGCGAAAATAAATAAATCTTTATTTTCATCAAGTTGGTATCGAACCCACAACCACTACAACGTTCGATCGTGGCACGAAGAAGAGAGCGCTCTAAGAAGAGAGCGCTTCATAAATATTTTGTATATTAAGTTTACACATACTTTTATAAATTGTACATACATTATGTCTTGAGAGAGCATTATGGGTATTTAAAATTGATTAAACTGATAGGTAAGATTAAAAATATTGTCTGTATTTTCAAGCCGATTAGGAAAACTCGTGTTTATTGATTGTGGGTTTTTTGATATCGAATAATTAAAAAGGACATATTTTTTCTTACATATTTTCAATTATTTTTAGACTCATTTAAGTGTTAAATGCTTTCTCTAGATGTAAATGTATGGGCATAAGTTGTATTGTTTACACTTTACCTTAATTATTTAATTTCATGTATATAAGTTAGAATCTCATAGTTAACTTATGTAAACGTAAAATGAAAGCTTTATTAGTTTAAGTCATTTAACCATATTCCAAACGCTAGTGTAATGTTTTTCACGTGTAAATGTATGTATTTATAAGATTTTGTCAATTAATAAATTATTGCTAATGATTTTTTTTTTGTAACTCTTTACTGTCAATTTACAATTTGATTACTGTTAAGTTCATCAAGAAACACTCAATAACACGTCGAACAAATGGATACTAATATTTTTATTTTTAATTAATTGAAAAGATCGTAATTTTATTTGATCTACATTGTGCAAACCAAGCACACATACTTTTATCTGAGAATTCCTCTTTGACTTCTGTATATAAACCTTAAACACCCAAAACCTAAATACGTCCGATAATGTATCTTTCATTGATTAATTGATAAGACTGAAAAGATTAACATTCAGTAATTTCGTGCAGTACCTACATAATACTATTATAGATGGTGTTTAAAGATATGTAATTATTTGTACATTTTACGTCATTTGCTTTCTCATTTACGTCGTTTATTATTACTGTAATACACTTGACAGTACCCCTTCTCGGGCCCTGTTTTCGGTTAGAGTCGTTACTTATGCGCAGTATATTTCATAAAAGACACTAAGCCAAGGTAGTCCAACCTCAGTTCCTGACAGTAAAGTTCTCTGATCGAGAAACTGACCAGTGTCTGTCATTGTCATTTATATTGTTTGTTTTTTTTATTATAAAAAAATTATAATGTGATCCGCAGAAAATCTTCGATGTTTAATTTGAGCCCATTTTCTTAAACAGTTGGTTATCCTAATGCTAGATCATAAACACCGAGTATGCCACATAAATATGGTTTCATTTTCTTGTGGCATATAAATTTGGGTGAATCAATACTGTTCGATTATCCGAACATCCAATTACTTTGGATAAATGACATTACTGTAATCTTAACTAAAATGCTTTTTGAAGCTTACATTACATTCTGCACGGTAGTCCGTGGATTTGAATATAAAGCAGGAGTGCTAAACATAATACTTAATAATCTAGATTTTCCCCACCTGTTATTTGTAGTGAACTTTCGTCAACAATTCACAGTTTACGAGAAACGTAAACATTTCAACGACCAAAGTATTATTGTTTACCGCCATAGATTCAAAATTTGCATTATATAAATTAAAAATATAATCGAACTGAATAAGTTATAGTGTAACGTTAATATCGTTATAATTTGTATGTTTATTTAGGACATTCCAGTTAAATAAAGTGTATACCAAAGACTTGATTTATTTCATAACCTTTATTTTCAAACTCAATGTATCAAAATCGTAACGGCTCGATGTCTATACACGGAAGATATATGAGAAAAACTATTATTTACTTACTCTGATGTCGAGGGAAACCGCAGCGTTGAGTTCCGCCACATAAAATGCAATGCCTCCAGAATGCGGCAGAAAGTGAGGAACAGAGTGTCTTAGCACTAAGTAGCAACGTACACGTAACGTAGCAAGTAGCAACTTGTTACCAAGTAGTTCATTTATGAGATTCTTGAAAATATAAGAAATAGATATTAACCATTAGATTACGATCTGAAACTTTATTCGTAACCGGTGAAACTGGGCCTAATACTACTATAACAATATCAGGCTCATTTACTTACAACACAAATAAAGGAAAAGTGAAAGTTAAAAGATATTTCATAGAAAAAAAAATCATTACATAAGTACTTATGTTTGTAGTTCGTTTCATACAAAATACGCGCATATGCCCGCAAAGTTAAGTTTGTAAACTTTTATAAGTTGTATTTCCTGTTGACCGCCGTAATTTATCCGGGTTTTTTTAAATCTTTATTTTAATAAGTAAGTAAGTAAATACAGAAAAAGAAAATGATAATTAAAACCAATCTATACTTATAATAAGATCGTAAGAGGGTCGGTGTCTGTACTTTGAAGATATTTAAAAAAAATGTTATTGCGAACCTTTGTTAAGGTAATAAATTCAAATTCAAAATATTCTTTATTCAAATAAACTTTATAAGCACTTTTGAATCGTCGAATGTACATGTCAACAAAAAGCTACCACCGGTTCGGAAGGCAGTTCTGCTGAGAAGAGCCGGCAAGAAACTCAACAGTTGCTCTTTTTAAAGTCAATGGTATATTTTACTATTACATTAGCTGGCAGCTGTCCTGCCTGACATTCAATAGACATTAATTCCATACATGCTTATCCTCTAAATATTCTTGAACAGTGTAATAAGCTTTACTTGTTAGAATTTTTTTTACAGATATCTTAAATTTTGGTAGTGGCAAATTAAGAATACACTGCTGGATTTTATTATATATACGTATACTCAGACCCATAAAGGATTTATTAACTTTTTGGAGGCGAAAACTTGGTGTAACAAGCTTATCTTTATTTCTCGTTTCTATCGTATGACTATCGCTATTTTTTCTATGACAATGTATATTTTGTCGGACAAAGAGAATATTATAGTATAGAAATTGGGAAGCAACTGTAATAATACCTGCATCTTTGAAAACATCTCGCAGAGAATCTCGAGCTCTTAGATTATAAATATATCTTACGGCACTTTTTTGGAGAATAAATATTGAATTGATATCTGAAGCACTGCCCCATAGCAGCATTCCATAAGATAAAATACTATGGAAATAGCTAAAGTAGACTAGTCGGGCAGTTTCAAGGTCCGTCATTTGTCTTACTTTCTTAATTGCGGACGCGGCAGAGCTGAGTTTATCTGCAAATGCTTCCAGATGAGCATTCCACTGGAGTTTGGAATCTATAATAACACCTAAGAAAATAGCTGATTCCGACACATTAAGAGGTTCTCCTTTAATTATTACATTAAAATTATGTTTTTTAACATTTGGTAAGGCAAACTCGATGCATTTCGTTTTTTTAGCATTTAACATTAGATTATTAACATCAAACCAATGAAGAATATGCGATAATGCACTATTCACTTCGTCCTAGTTTATTATATTTCTGTCAACCTTAAATATTAAAGAGGTATCATCCGCGAAAAGTACAATATCACATAGGTTCTTCACATAAAAAGGCAGATCGTTAATATAAAGAAGAAATAAAAGAGGACCAAGTATAGATCCTTGTGGAACGCCCGTCTTTAGAGGAGATCCAGATGATTTTACATTATTTATACTAACCGTCTGGATTTTTTGGTTTAGATATGAGGCAATAAGGTCAAGGGCAGTATCCTGTATACCATAATGTTTTAGTTTTAACAACAGAGTTACATGGTCTACGCAATCAAGGGCTTTGGATAAGTCACAAAACACTCCAATTGCATTTTGTGACCTCTCCCATGCGTCATAAATGTGCTTTAGGAGTGCGGCACCCGCATCCGTAGTGGACTTGCCTTTGGTGAAACCATATTGCTCACTATGGAAACAATTGTTAATATTTAAGAAAATTGTGAGCTGGTTGAACATTATTTTTTCAAATATTTTACTTAAGGATGGCAAAACAGAAATCGGTCTGTAATTTCCAGGCTCAGATCTATCTCCACTTTTGTAAAGCGGCACTATTTTGCTATATTTCATTAAATCAGGAAAAGTACCGGATTCTACACAATTGTTAAAAATTAAAGCAAGGTAAGGAGAAATATTAGGTATAATTGAATTAAAAACTTTAACAGACATGCCCCATAAGTCACCAGTTTTCTTTAAATTAAGGCTTTTAAAAGTTTTGACAATTTCATCTGGTGACACATTCTTAAACACAAAATTTTGTCTACAACTATTTACATGGGTTTTTAGTATTAATTCTGCTTCCGAAGGAGATGATGGCAGTGAACGTGTTACTTCAGTAGATATATCAGAAAAAAAAATTGAAAAGTATTTGTCACCTCTAAATCTGAATTTAAGATTATATTATTAACTTTTAATTTAATAGGTTCACTGACAGCTCTAAATCTCCCAGTTACAGTAGTGATAGCATCCCATGTAGCTTTAATTTTATTATTAGAGTTCAAAATTTTTGCTCTTATATACATAGACTTCGCCTGGACACATTCCTTTTTAAATATTTTTGAAAAATTTCTAACTTTTAACAAGAACTCCGGATCTTGATTCCATTGCCTCATATTATATAATTCGTATAGTTTGTTTCTGCTTCGGTATATACCAACAGTTGCCCAGTCGCTAAAAGTTAACTTCGAGTTTTTATATATCTGTTTAACTTTAAAAATGTTATCAAACTCTGTAGTGAGTAAATTAAAAACTTTACAATATAGCTGATTCGGATTTAATGATGTTTCGGATTCGGATTTGATGAGGCTTAATGATGTCACCTGTATTAAAGTCTCCGCAAACGATTAAAGATTTACTATTCGACCTCAAATTATTCAAAACATACTCCATTTTTTTTCTTCAAATACTTCAAAACTACCTGAGGGGGGTCGATACACGCCATACATATACTATAATATGTCTATTGAATTCAACGCAGGACAATTCAATGGAGCGTTCGTCGGAGAGAGCTACTATATCTATCTGGTCGCGATTTACAACGTATATCATTTCTCATTAATATAAGCGAACCGCCGCGGATGGCCTTCTCTCTAACGAACGAACTTAACAATGTATAGCTTTGTATATTTACTGTATTGTTACATCTCGAGATCCAGTGCTCAGTTATACACATTATATATATATTAAATTTTTTTAGAAATAATTCTAGTTCCAGTTCTTAATAGAACCCAAAACAATAATTTTAAATTTTTTTGTCTGTTTGTCTGTGCGTTTGTTTTTGCTAATCTCAGAAGCGGCTTAACCGATTTAGATGCGATTTTCACTATTGGATTCCGGAAAGCTTTCGAAAACATAGGTTTTATTACAATCGGTTCATAAATAAGTTAAAAGTTATGTCAATTTGAAGTACTTAGTCCGACCAATTTGCTAATTACCGTAACAGTTATTTTATACAACTGAATTGACTGAATCTTTAGTTTTCAATTTCTTTATTAATATTTCTATTTCAAGCGGGCGTAGCCCCAACGGACCCAGTATAAAATAAAATTCAATAGTACATTAAACCTGTCCTAAACCTATCAAGAGTTTCAACTCACATTTTAATATATAGATACTAATTTTCTTTTGCTTTGTTAGATGTCGAGAATTTGAGACTTAAGTACATCAATATTTTGCAATTTAGGTAATAATAAAGAATATTATTACTAAAAGATAGATTTATTATTATTAAAAGATTGAACAATTTTATAACGATAATACCTAATTACTAATTATGTTAAGTAAGAGATAAACATATTAAAACGTTTATAGAGTAAATCTTTACATGATTTGGTATTTTAGGTAGATAAATTTTAAGTATCGATAAAAAATTGTATATAAACTGAACGAATTTCACAAAAAAATCAGTAGTGCCACTAGAGACGATGAGTCGCACAATTATTTTGTTATTAGCCCTTACCGGCATCGCCCTGGGTAAGTTAAAATAATTTGTGAGTATGTATAACGCACCTACCTACTATAAAAAAATATTTTAATTTATTGTCAACACTTTAGTATGTTATAAATATTCGTAATATGACTTTTAAGTTTATTCATATAAACTTTTTTTTAATTTCTTTGTTTTTTTTTTAGCGGCACCCAAAGATGCTAGTCGCATCGTTGGTGGTGACCCAGTTAGCATCCAGCAGTACCCGTTTTTGGCTAACATGCAGTACAGCTTCTGGGCAGTTAATTTCCAGCCATGGTGTGGTGGTACCCTTCTTACTGTACAGTCAATCGTGTCAGCTGCGCACTGCTTCTTGTAAGTCTAGTTTCTTTAAATGGAAATTTAAAATAAGTAAATATAGAATACATGGAGGATATTTGAGGTAACGAATAAAAACTTAAACACTCGCCACTGCATTGTTTTGTAAAAAAAATATTTTTGTTTCTTAAGTTTGATATAACACTTTAAAATTATTATTACAGCGGTGATAGTCCTAATCAATGGCGTGTACGTCTCGGCTCAGCCCAAGCTAACTCAGGGGGTTCGCTGCACGCTGTCTCCAATATTGGAATACACGAACACTATGTAAACAATATTCTACTCAACGACATTGCTATTATCAAACTTTCAACTCAAGCTCAGTTATCCAACAGCATCGGCGTCGCGCGCATCGCTGGTCCCCAATATGTTTTACTTGACAATGCACGTGTATATGTCGCAGGATTTGGGCATATTCAGGTATTTTTTTTAAATATTTAATATTAAGTTATGGTATATTTTATAGACACAAATACATTGAATTAAAACTTATGTTATTAAAATCTGATACAAAGTGTAATTTTTGAATATTTGTTTATATATAATAATTTGTTTTTCAGGTAGGAGGTCCTTCCTCTCCAGTACTATTACACGCTGGTGTCGATGTCATTAATCATCCCATCTGTGTCGCGCGTTATGCATTCTTAAAGACTCAACCTGGTTTCGGTGGATGGCCAGATGTTACTCCAGACATGCTTTGCACTGGTATTCTTGATGTTGGTGGCAAAGACGCTTGCCAGGGTGATTCTGGCGGACCTGTCATTCATCAAGGAGATGCTCTTGTCGGTGTTACTTCCTGGGGATTCCAATGTGCAAATGAAACTTACCCTGGTGTGAACGTACGAGTATCATCTTACACAAACTGGATTTTATCAAATACATAATCAAATTTTTCTTATATTCTAAATATATGTTTATAAATTGAAAATCTTTATTTTATTTAACAACTACAAATTTATTTTATAGTAAAAGTAGCTTTTACATACGTCATCAATTTTTTTTCAATTATTTCAAAGCAAGGAAAATTAAAAAAAAAATAAGTTAAGTTATTGATATACTTAATTACTATTGAAAATCCGTTACTTTTGGAATTGGTACTAACGTGTGTTATTTTTTAAGCATTTATTCGGTGTATTTATTAGTTAAATGTTTGTTTTTTCTTCGCTGGCAACTACTTCAAAAATATTCGGATTTTAAATAGTAAATCTCTTCTCGTATATGTAAAATAAAATTCTGTACATAAAAGTATAATAAAATAATAGAAAAAACCTTTTTTAAGAACAAGCTTTTATTATTTGTTAATAAAATGAAATAAAAAGTTAATAATAAAATAACTCTAGTAAGCAGTGCCGGTTTTAGCACAACCGGCGCCCTGGGCGAAGTTTTTTCGGCGACCCCTAACTACAATTCAATAACATACAAAAAAGGAAATGGGTACAGCGAAATAACCATCTATTTAAAAAAAAATAATGAAAAAAACTAATAAAATTTCACTTCTTCTAGCCTTTCTATCTGCGAACTCTATTGAAAAACCCTTCTCGGTTAGAAAATTCGGCAGCAGGTAACAGGTCAAACAGTTCTCCAGTAGACTCCCCGTAATCCGTAATCAAAGTCGACGATCACTTTGGTTTTTTTTAGCTCTTAGACCATTTTAAAGGGCATCAAAGTCGACGATCACTTTGCTTTTTTTTTAGATCTTAGACCCATTTTAAAGGGCATCAAGTCCCCTTAGATACTTTTATAAAAGCAGATACATTATCCCACGAAATATTTACTTACTCGATATATTGCCAATTTTATAAATATTATTTCATAAATATTATATTTTTTTAACACATCTAACATCAATACAAGGCTTAAACAATTTAGTTGTTAATAAAATACATATTATAATATATTGATGAGTATTAATACTTTCACTATTTAGTACTCATCAAAATAATTTTAGATGTTCAGTTTGTTGTAACCGACAATATGTAAATGATAATTTGATATTTCAAGTTATTAGATGGCAAATCAATTCAAGGCATTCAAGCGTCCTATTTCCGTTGGAGTGATTTCTTTGATTATTCGATTCCGTCCCTATAAATTTCATTTATCTGTCAAATGTCAAAAAGGTGACTTAACATTGGCACTTGACAGTTCCAAAGACTTACTGTATAATTCATATAGTATATGTTCATTGGTGTAATTTTAATTTGTATTTGCTATTTGTTTATCTCTTATCAATATTTATGTTGTAAAATTCTTTGTTGCTGAAAAAACGTCTTTGTTTATTTATCACTTACTATTATTATAAAGCTCTGTGTTAAGTTAAATATATCATATGTGATAAATATAAATATGCTTCACTTCAGTGTTTTCAACAAAAATTTTATCACTTACTAATGTTATTATTGTAAATGTGCAAAATGTGATCATATAAATATGCCCACTGAAGGTATTAAATGTGTCAATTGCTTTAAAATGGGTGACGTTGAAGAAGGTGATATACCTAGAGATTTTATTGAATTTGACTTTGCTGAAGATGCTCTCGATTTTGAGGTTTGAAAATAGAATAGAATATATTTATTTTAATAAATAATGACTTCATGTATTCCATTTATAAATGTTACATTACTAAACCGAAATATACTATAGTCACTATTTTAATATTAAATTACTACAGAACAGTTAAATTACTATGTTATTATTTGGTTTGGTAACTTACACACTATAACGCTTATACTTATTTTCTAATTTTAATACAACATATCTAACTTACTTAAGTATACATACCTTATAGAATTAATAAAGTCGACACCACAAGTTACCTTATAATTCAAGTTCATCATTTTACTCTCCAAATTCACCCTTTCAACTGAAGTTAATGATACTTATATTTTTACATATCAAACCTTTTTTAATTAAACATGATGGTTGTGGATTTGATTTAGACTTGGAGAATGAAAAATTTTATATATTAATTTCCTCACTCTGGTAACTTTAGATCTGCCACTCAAGATTCAATGCCTCAAGAATTTGGTGGAAAGTAGAGGATAGATGTGTCTTAAGACAGGCTCCCAGGCTTCCTATTTGGCTATCAAATTCAAATTCAAAATATTCTTTATTCAAATAGACTATTGTAAGCATTTTTGAATCATTGAATGAACATATAAACAAAAAGCTATCACTGGTTTGGAAGGCAGTTCTGCTGAGAAGAGCCAGCAAGAAACTCAACAGTTGCTCTTTTCAAAGTCAATGGTATAGTTTAATTATTACATTAGCTGCCTACTATCCTGCATGACATTCAATAGACATAAATTCCATACATATTTATCCTCTAAATATTCTTGAGCAGTGTAATAAGCTTTACTTGTTTGAATTTTTTTTACAAATACTTTAAATTTTGGTAGGCTATGTGTGGGATAGAGCATAAAGAAAAAAAATATAGGAATTTGTTAAATATTCTCGTCAAACAGTCACATCGGCTAAACTATAGTTTACGTAAATAATACTGAAATTGCCTATTTTTTTTGCCAGAATCAGAATAAAAACGCGGTGTGGAGTTCCGTCACTCAACACGCAATGCCTTCAGAATTCGGCGGAAAATGGGAAACGGAGTGTGTTAGCACTATGTTTTCTCTGCTTAACCTGCTGTGTGCGGGATACAGCGTGGAGCTGATTTATTTTATTTTTATTTTGATTAATTAAAATTCAGTTTCATTTACGCCTATCACATATAAAACACAATTTTTTGAACGAACATAATAATGAACAGTAAATACAAAGTTTAACTATTACATTAAGACTGACACGATAACAAAAAGCATGAATCATTTCTTGCATTTCTCACAGTGTACTAGACTACAGACTAGTACGACGCGACCGCGAACGCATTACGGCGGGGACGGGACTCGCTAATAGTAGTTTTAACATTTGAGCGGATATTTTCGTGTGAATACAGTGTCGTTGATTTGAGTTGTGTGCTTCTGCTCGTCTGGTGAGCTTGTATGAATACTAAACTTGCCAAATATTTGTGATGGTCTGCGAAAACAAATGTGGCTGTGGTGCGTTTTGTCGTCGTCTTTTTTGCCGCGCGCGACCACCAGATAGTTGTGACAGTGAAGAAACAATACCAATCACTTCGGTAACGAAAAACAAGTGAATGTTAAATGTTTAACACCAAGACGTAAATAAAATGCAAGTTCTTTTGCACTCCTAGCACTTATTATAATTTTTTTAACACTCTTTTACATTAACAAATATTCTTACTTTATGTAGGTGCATTCAAATATTTAATTTTAACTCTGAAGGTTACTAAAAGATATAAAAAAGTCACTGATGTCATTACAGACTAATGCGGCTTATAAGATCGTATATTATTTATAGGCCCGATAAAACATTTGTACTTGCTAAAGAAGTTTCGTAACAAGACTAGGCAAAGACTAATTCTGTTCAAACTAAATTTAAATATTTATAATATTCCAATAACTTGTTGGGGAAATTCAAATTGCTTAATTTCGATATCTCAAGTTGTTCAGTTTAAAAATATATTTTTAGTAAGTTATTTTTCTTGCTAGACATGCTAGTCTCTAACTTATGTTAAAACCTTGAATAGAATGTCGGTCGTAAAGCACATTTCCACCCTAACTAAAACGACTATTGATTGTAACAGCACATGCAAGGATTTACCCGAACCTAGCTGATAAAACTACCTATTCAAAAATTCAAATATTAAAAAAAAATAATTATTAATAGTACTTGATTTTGGGGTTTCGGTATATTGCGCACCGTTACCACTTAACCCTGGCACCAATTAAAGACAGCCCATACCTTCGTGACGATGACCTCATGAATGAATCAACATTTGTCGTGCACTGCATACTCAAAAACCAGCTATAATATAATTATTATTATTGCTATTACTTTTGCTTTTAACTTAATATAATCTGCCTTACTGTGCTAAGATACTAATATACATACTTACTTATGCATAAAATATTTGAAATGCTTACTACATATCTCTCTCTTTCTCTGCTTACTTATCTGCATTATAGCATCTGTTAGCGGCGTTAAAGGTGTGACCAATCCTTAACTGAATTAATTATTTTTATTTCTACGCTCTGAGAGACAGTGTGGTGTTGAGTTCCCCCGTTCAAATCCAACACGATATTTGGAGTTGGGGAACGGAGTATCGGAGCACTAGATTTTCTCTGCTTACCTACGTACTATAAGCACACTTAAAGATAATTTTACGCTTATAAATATGATAAAATGTATTGCATTTTGCAACTACTTAATGGATATGGTAGATAAATTTTCGTATCTGACGTAAATGGCTCAAAGATACTATGCAGTACCTATAAAATGTCAAAATTGAAAATATTACAATAATATTACCTGCCATACTTAAGAACGATTAGGTACCTACAGCAATTTAAAAATAAAAATGAGAAAACATGTATAATAATGTGAACTAAGCCATATTAAATCTTTAAACAATACATTTTCCTTGTTAGCGTAAATTTATTCCACTTCATATTTATTTATCATAATAGGTATACCTACTTATCTACCTATAATAAAGTAGTTATAATATATTGACCCATTTGTATAATTTTTCGTTTTAATGTTTTACCACGTATTCGCTATTCAATTTTTGATTTGAATATTTAGTTTTTCAAAGTTAGTATCTCTTTTCAGACCCAGCTGTTGGAAGCGCGTGATGTTAAATTTACTCAAAATTTAACGGAGCCTCTGTCCATAGCATCTCATATTATATGCACGGGAACACCCAGTGATGATTTACCGTGGTACGGGACTTATGTTATAAACGTTAAATAAAAATTGTATTTTTTTAGAAATTAGATAATAAGTGTTAGTTTAAATTACTTATATATTCAGGTTTGCTATAAATATTGGATGTGGAGACGTGGAATCTGGGCGTTCAGACATTGCGGTTCACTTCAATGTGCGTCTTCCACAGTGCTATGTTGTAAGAAATACTAAACGACACGACAAATGGGGTTCGGAAGAGACTACTGCATTTAGGTAAATATTTTTTACTTATTTTTTTATATCACAATTCACATTGTTACTCAAAAAACAGGAGAAGTGCGAGTCGGGCTCCTCCACCGAGGGTACCGTACAAAAATTGGAGAATTAGAGATTTTTTCTGAAATTTAAGCTTAGATTAGCCAGAGCCTTTTTATCTGATACCTCAGCTAAACTAACGGCTTTAATACCAAATTTAATTATTTCTCCCTTATAATTATTATTTTTGCATTTAACCACAAATGTATAATTTTTAGATTTTTTCCTGCGGCGTTGACTTATGTCACTCAACACGCAATGCCTCCAGAATTCGGCGGAAAATGAGAAATAGAGTTTCTTAATACTAAATATTGTGTGCGGAATAAAGCATGAAGCTAAAAAAACGAATTTCGGTAACCTTCGTTTCAGACTCTTTCCTTTTAAACCTGGTCGACAATTCAGTGTAGAAATATTAGTAGACGAGAAGGAAACATTATGGGCAGTAGATGGAGAGCATTACTGCAGCTATGCGCACAGGAATCCGAGCGCCTTGAACGCGGAATGGATCCAAGTCACCGGTGTAAGGGACGCGGCGTTGAAGATACAAAAGACTGATATGTATCCCACCCTCGCACCTCGTGTTATTGAGGCACGTAATTTAAATTTATCCAATATATAAATATTAATTTTCTTCTCCTTTATCTTGGATATGTATGCGAAAATCCTACATATTTGTAATACGCAAAATTTGATTAAAGCAATCCTATAAAACTTTCAGTTTTTTTTTTTTGACATACGGAATCTTAAAAGTAATATTTCTTATCAAAATATTATAATATGTTGTGTTTTTTACAGGTACCAGTGAGATCATGTTTTTCTGGAATAGCCGAAAATGAACCAAGCTGGCATCCGCATGTTATAGCCGCACTACCGAACGGAATTCCGGAAGGACATCAAATTGTAATATATGGCAGGTCTGTCGTTTGTTATTTAATCACCTTCTACGTAAGTTTTAATTAACTCTATCACTTAAGATTATCTAGTTTACATTTATTGCGACCTAAATAGCTTTTCTTATTGTTCTTTTTCAAAACAGTGAAATTGAAAATTGGTTGTTTATGTATTTGTGGCATTTACGTTATTAAATCAAAGTTCCGTATTGAGTGTCACCAAATATCTTATTCTACTTGTATTGGACGAATATAGTTTATAGGTCATAAGGTTTTGATAGTAATGTTAATGGTTTCGTTTGACCCATCGTACCCGCAGTCAGAATTACTTGGTAGACTTAGAATGTGTCACGGGTCATATGCAACTCCTAGTTATTTGGATTATATCACCGGGAGCCAGGCACGTAACATCTAGTACTATACGTATATTACATACACATGTTGGAAAATTTATATTTTCATTTCTCCACTCTGCTGTAAGAGGTGTGGGATACAGCGTGAAGCTGATTTTAATTTAATTTTAATATACACTTGTAATGCTTTACATCGACTTCCATTCAGACTGCGCCCTCTGCTCCACTCATTCGCGCTCGACCTGATGGACGAGGCACGTGAGTGGCCGCGGCCCAACGTCCACGTGCACGTGAACGTGCGCGCGCACGTCGAATCGCAGCTGGCACGGCAGCTCGTCGTGCTCAACGCGTGGCTCGGCGCCTGGGGGCAGGAGCGACGACAGCGCACCGCCAAGCTCATACCCGGCACTAAGGTCTATTCTTATGTAGAACTTGAAATTTTCAGCCTGAGACGTTTTGTCCAAGATGTTATATTAGCAGGTGTTTCGGTTAGTGCGACAGCTCGTCTTTGGACAGGAAAATTCAAAAATTTCCATTGACAGTACCTTCTCAGTACCATCTGAAAGTCGAAAAATCTCTGATGTGGCTTTCATATTAAAACAGCTATATTCGTATTACTTTCAATTGAATTTCGTACAGATTTATGACAATATCTTCTAGATCTGTTACTTTATATTTTTATTATATGTACCGTTGTATAAAATGTTATATTATTGTTAACTCATATCAAATTTATCCGACAGACAACGTTCCGAATAATGCGAGGAGCTGCTGAATGGTCAGTGTATGCAAACGACATACTTATAGGGGAGATGGAGTACCGCGCCGCGGCCGCCGGAGTTCGCGCCATACGCGTCCGAGGAGACTTGTACCCCGAACAAATATATATATGTCCGTACAGTACTTCCCCTCAAACAGAAACACCTTGCTCACCATGAGTTACGTAACTTGATCAAAGGAAGGAATCTTGGTGGTGGTTGGTATTCGTTTATAATTAATCATGTCGAATAAATGAGTTTTCTTCATTAATAAGCTAAAACAAGCACGAGATTTTCAATTAATTATAGATATAAAGTGTAAAAACTGCCAGTTTATAATATATCAAACAAAATACGTCTATTCTATTTAGTAATAAAACATCGATAAAATGCTTACCGCACATATATAAACAGTAATATATATGGAAAAAGCGCTATTTTTAATTATTTAAAAACAATTACAAGTTGTCTATAAAGATTTTTTTCCCAGCTTCAAACTGTGTCTCGCAGGGTAGGCAGAGGGAACCTAGTGCTAAGACACTCCGTTCCCAACAAAAAAAAAGAAATTCATAAAATTGTTTTATTTTAAGTGTTAGAATAGATAGATAGGATATCAACTTCTTTAAGAATTTTATGGTAAACAAATTAGAGATAATAAAATACCCGTGTATAATATTTATAATTTATAACTATAAGGCATTTAATGACATATACATTTAAGGCGATTTTGACAGACTTAAAGTATCTTAGCAATAACATTTAAAAGCAAATAAAAATAGCATCAAAAAAAGATTTTAATTTTATATCTTCTGTTGCTTATTTATTTTTTTCTTGAACATTTCAATAAAACGAAGAACTAATGTTGGTGGAGTATGAATTTCATTATTATTTTTTATCTTTTGAACAACTGAAGTGGCATTCTGTTTCTGTTCTGATCTGTTGAAGTAACAAAAATAAAAATTGATTTAAATGTATACCATCATTTATTGTCATTAATCAAAGCCATTGTATATTATTTTGCCTTTTTTACATTTTGTAGACAACTTAATATATATGAATATGCTTCATTAACGATTTTATATCCGTCCAGTCAGAATTTTTCTTAATTTAGATAAAACAATAAACTTGTTAATGTTTGTGAAATAAAATAAATAATTATAGAGTTAAAGAAATATTCCACCATTTTTATTTTCATGTTCAGAATGTATATATATTTATTTTAAATAATTAAGAAATAAATTATATCCACATATATTTTAAAACTTAAGATTTAGAAACAATCAAATACATACGCGAATATCGACAATATTCTTACTTTTAGATCTTTTTTTTATAATAATACCATTTGTTAATGGTATTTTATTTTTAAGTATATTTAAATGCATTTATTTCTTTTAGTAAATGTATTTTCACTGATATTTGTAATATTTAGATTCAATTATATTTTTTAGTTTAAATATAGTCAATAAAACGACTCAAAAATATTTCTATTATATCATTTATTTTAATAACATAGAGTTAAGCCTAATGCTAAATTAAATATTCTACACATTGTTATATGGCTATTTGTATATTATTACTGTTAAGTTGAAAAACGTATAAGATGTTTTTTAAACGTAGTAATTATTTTTAATAAACATTGCAGTTTATTAAAAATAATTACTACATTTACTAAACAATGTTATAAGCGCGCTTTGATTTGAATCTATATCATGAACTTGTATCTCATCTAAAAATATATTATTTGTTCATGATAATAAAATGTTACAATATACGATATAAATAAGGAAATGAACGCTAAGTTTCACTGTGATGTTTACTGGTCAATGTTCTTAAAGTGTAACAAACATTCGAATGTACTTTATTTCTATTATATGTTATCTATATACTTTCCTTTTTGTTTGAATTTTATTTTACATAAGGCGTGTAGACGCGACATGTTGTGGGTTCGATTCCCACTCAAGAAAAATATGTAATATTTTCATTTTTTCGATCTAGTAACCAGGCAAAACGCGGTGTTAAGTCCCGCCACTCAATGTGTTGAGTGGCGGGATTATGTGTAATACCTCCAGGATTCGGCGGAAAGTGAAAAACGGAAATGTCTTAAAACTAGCTTCACAGGTTCCCTCTGCTTACCCTGCTATGTGCAGGATACAAAGTGCAGCTAAAAAAGTAAGTAATATATTGTTAAATTTAAACATATATTACTAAAATAGAATGAATTTTATTTTCTCGATCTAGAAAGACAAAATGCATCGTATCCAACTTCACACTGAGATTCCGATTCCCTATGCTGACTGTTTATGCGAAATATAGCGCAAAGCAAACATTTTATAAATCTCAACATATAATTTATTCTGTACAAATATTACTAGATTACGGTATTGAATACTATATTTTTTATTTACATACTTATGTACAAAAAAGCGGAAAAATTGTACTTATCTATACTAATATAATAAAACGGAAGACTTTGTTTGTTTGTTTGTTTGTTTGTTTGAACGCTAAGATCTCTGGATCTACTGGTCCCATTTACTATGTTTTTGTTTTGTATGAAAGCTGCATTCTTCAGAAGTGCTATAGGCTATATAACATTACATTACACATATATACTAATAAATTAAAATACTTTCTAATTTGACATGCAATTTATTCTGCCATGTTAATAACAACCGTCGTTGCTAAGCAACGGTTTGCAAAGTTTCTTGGTTGTTTTAAGAAAACGTCACCCAAAATGAACTTATCAAAATATAAGTTCATTTTGGGTGACGTTTTCATTCATCCTTATAAAAATTAATATATTATATAATATTTAATAAATATTCTTATAGTTCAAGCAGGTGTAGCCGCGTCCGGGTCCACTAGTTTTAAATATAAAGCGCATCTTTATTATTATTATTAAATCTTATCTGTGTTTATTTTCAAAGATCGGTTTGTGACGGCTGACATTGACAATAACGTGACAGTGACTTTACGCTAAGCATTTTGTTATTGTGTTTTTTGCTGTACCCACAAATCATACCGGTAAGGTTTTAGATTTTTCTTTCAATTTTAAATAAACCGTTATTAAATATTGTGTTAAAAACTTTGAAACTTAATGTAGTATACTAATTGACATAGAAAGCATAAACATTTATTCAATATACAACAGAAGTACTTTTATAACTATCTGTCGAGCTTAATACTTATATGTTTGACCTTCTCAAGGTGACCGATATCGCGGTAAAATTATTCAGTCAGGGTTTGGCAGCTGTACAAGACTGTTTCTCATTATAAAGAAAATCAGTGAAAATGAGCGTACAAACGGACTCTGAGAAACGAAAGCAAATATCCGTCCGGGGTATTGTAGCCGTGGAAAATGTAGGTGAGGTGAAAAAGGCATTTAATCGGCATGTACATTATACATTGGTAAAAGATAGAAATGTTGCTACCCCGAGAGACTATTATTTTGCCCTTGCCCACACAGTACGCGACCACCTTGTCTCTCGTTGGATACGAACACAGCAGTTTTACTATGAAAGGGATCCAAAGGTAAACCTTTTTTTAAAATTTAAACTTTATTTAACTACCTATTGCTATGTTGTGTGTTGAAAACTGAAAGAGATAAGTACATTATCTAATGGTTAAAAAGCTATGAGATCAAATTGTTTTTTTTTATATAACAAAAGTAAATATTAAAAAGAAGCTGAAAACAACTCAAACCTTTGATTTTTATAAAATGAATCCAAAAAAATGTATGTACCCAATAGTAAAAAGACTTCATTTTAATGCTATATCACTGGGGCGGTGAAGGTTGTGTGTTCAAAACCCTAGACTAATTACTATATTATAATATCTACATATTAATTATTGGTTTTCTTTGCACATGTTTATCAATATATATGTTCAGCAAAGTTAATCCAACAGAATTTGATGGATTATATTCCTTCCTACCTACCTTCAAACTAGTATAATAGCTATAATATTAGATTTATTTTTTTCATTCAAATTTGTGTAATAGTAAACAAATAAATAAATATTCATGTTAAACATAAATTCTTCTGTACTCATAATAAAATTGTTACTTGTTTTTTTAAGGTATTTTTTTCACTTATATCTTTTTCTTAAACCTTCTTTGTTTTAAGATCAATTAATTTCTATTCACAGAAAGAGAATCTGTTTGATTAAGAATTACAGATTTTGTACATTTGGATCTAGAAGAGCACATGTAGATCATGTGCTCTTCTAGATCAGAAGCCATTTAAACTTTCCGTAGAAACTATAATTAATGATAATATCTTATTATAAATAAATAATCTTAGTATAAATAAACTTGTAATTATGAGTATATTTTATTTTTATTATAGTAATTAAAATAAATTACACTTAAAGGCTGTTGCAGCGCAATGGCACAGCATCTTGCTGTAAATTATATTTCTTATTTCTGGTACCAAGATAAAGCAAAGTTTTGAAATCAAAAGGCATGTCTTAACAGTAAGGCTGTGCATGGGGAATGGAATGTGTTAATACTAGGTTCCTTCTGCACACCCTGCTATATACAAGTCAAGCTAAAAAACATAATAATATAGAAGCATATGTTTCAGAGGGTATATTACCTTTCACTGGAGTACTATATGGGCAGGTCTCTCCAGAATACTATGATTAACCTTGGTATCCAAGGTACTGTTGATGAAGCTCTTTATCAACTTGGCCTTGATATAGAAGAATTAGAAGAGCTGGAGGAGGATGCCGGACTTGGAAATGGAGGGCTTGGAAGGCTTGCTGCATGTTTCCTTGATTCAATGGCCACTCTCGGCTTAGCAGCTTATGGATATGGTATATATAAAATATTATTAAGTATTTTTATTGTAGTAGCTCACACTCTTCTGGCATAGTAAATTCGGCAGAGCGAACATAGTGTCAATGGGGTTAAGTGTCCTTTGTTTTTCACCCTAAATTAAGAATATGTGTGTTGTGTGATGTAACTCAAATTTGATTTACCAGAACAGAAAAGTGAAGATGATTTAAGTATTTATATATTATTTTACCTTTAGCTTGTTACCAGAGAAAAGAAACTCCCAAGTGGGAATCCAATCCACAACCATCGCGTTTACAGTCACATGATTATACCGATACACCACAAAGGCTTCAATTTAAATAGAATCATTCTTCCAAATGGGAATCATACCCAAATCATTTCAGATGTGGCCTGATTCTAATACTCTCATATTGTCTTAGTTGAAAGAGGATATAATTTTTTTTGTTATCTCAAACTAAATATAATCTTGTCTTATTTTAAAGCAACATTTAATTTTGTCATTGAATATAATTGGTCCCGTACATAATTGAAACAAGACACATCATTGCTGGCACACAGCCAATAATAACCATGCTAACAAATTATGACGCCAAGAACGCAAACAAAAGATTTTGTAATCAAATGTTTTTTTTTTATATTATTATTTTATAGTAGTAATGCTTATTGCAAGGTGACTCACTAAAGTTCAATGACCTAAATCCATATCAAAATTTTATAGATACAACTATTAAAGGTTAAAGGTTGCCAATAATACTGCCATAAAAATTGCTCATTAGTTATTATAAGCTATTTTTGTTAATTACAGCTGCACTGAACATTAACTAAATTGAAACCAAGCTATTAGAATATTGTGAAAGCATATTTCCATTTTTTATTTATATGTATTATATAAAAATAATTAAACTTATATCCTTCTATACTAATGTTATAAAGCTGAATCGTATTTTACGATTGAAAGCGCCAATTTTAGAGACTGTGGGTTTTAATTGAATTAGTAATGGAGTAATTCTATAATAGTATTGTTTATATAGGTATATAAATATTTATTTTGAACACTGTTTACACTTCTTAGGTATCAGATACGAGTACGGTATCTTTGCACAAAAGATAGAAAATGGTGAACAGCAGGAAGAGCCCGATGATTGGTTGAGATACGGTAATCCCTGGGAAAAGGCGCGTCCAGAATTTATGCTTCCTGTTAATTTCTATGGACGTGTCGTCGACACACCTCAAGGCAAGAAGTGGATTGATACACAGGTATAATTAATAAAACAAATTGTTAATCGATTAAATCCAACAGCTACTTTAATTAACTTATAATTTTTAAGTTCATAAGAGCAAAAATTTATCTATGTATATTTGTATATTGTATGTAACTGAAAACAATTCTTCACTAAAGGAATTTTTCATTAGTCCAATTTAAAAATTTTCAATTAAATTTATTGAGGAGTTTGCATACAGTTGTGTTGTTTGTATTTTTTTTATAATTACTTTACATATGTTTTTTTTATAACTTTTGACAGGTAGTGTTTGCTATGCCTTATGATAATCCCATTCCTGGCTACAATAATAATCATGTGAACACGCTACGCCTGTGGTCCGCAAAGAGTCCTGTAGATTTCAACTTAAAATTTTGTAAGTATAATTATAACATTTAATAAGGTAAATATTTTACTGTAACATACAAAGTAAATATTTTACTGACAATTATTTATATTCTTTTTAAGTCAACTCCGGAGACTACATCCAGGCAGTTCTCGATCGTAATGTCGCAGAAAACATTTCCAGAGTGCTTTATCCTAACGATAATTTCTTTGAAGGCAAAGAGTTGAGACTTCGTCAAGAATATTTTATGTGCGCCGCCACACTACAGGATATCCTCAGGAGATACAAAGCATCGAAATTTGGTTCTCGTGAAGCTGTGCGAACTACTTTTGAAAGTCTGCCCGATAAAGTGGCCATACAGTTAAACGATACTCATCCTGCCTTAGCGATCCCAGAACTTCTAAGGATCTTGGTTGATATTGAAAAAGTACCTTACGACGAGGCCTGGAAACTTGTGGTTAAATGTTGTGCCTACACAAACCACACTGTCCTCCCTGAGGCTTTGGAAAGATGGCCTTGTTCAATGTTAGAGAATGTATTACCGAGACACATGCAATTGATTTATCACATCAATTTCCTTCACCTCAAGGAAGTTGAGAAACGCTGGCCTGGTGATTTCGATCGTTTTCGTCGTATGTCATTAATAGAAGAAGAAGGCGAAAAACGAGTCAACATGGCGAACCTTTGTGTGGTCGGCGCACACGCTGTCAACGGTGTGGCGGCCATTCACTCTGATATCCTTAAAGCTACCGTCTTCCGTGATTTCTACGAAATGTGGCCGGAGAAGTTTCAGAACAAAACCAACGGTATAACTCCTCGCCGTTGGCTTTTACTTTGCAACCCTGGTCTATCCGATCTAATTTGCGATAAAATTGGCGACGAATGGACTGTACATTTGGAAAAACTACAAGGATTGAAGCGTTGGGCCAAAGACCCGGCGTTCCAGCGCGCTGTGATGAAAGTGAAGCAAGAGAATAAGCTAAAGCTGGCCGCCTTGATAGAGAGGGATACCGGTGTGAAGATTAACCCGGCGTCCATGTTTGACGTGCAAGTAAAACGGATACATGAATACAAACGTCAATTGTTGAACATTTTGCACGTTATCACGTTGTATAATCGTATTAAACGTGATCCTTCAGCTGCGATGACTCCTCGTACCGTAATGATAGGAGGCAAGGCAGCTCCCGGATACTATATAGCCAAGCAGATCATTGCATTGGCCTGCGCTGTTGGCAATACCGTAAGTTACTAGTTTTTAGCTTCACATTGTATCACTGTATATAGTAGGGTAGACAGAGGGAATTTCTTTTTGTGACTACCCGTTTTTGACGTTTTGCCCAATTATTGAGATATGGTGAGGAACTCAACGTCGCGCTTTGCCGTCTTTAAAGAGTGTGGAATTGAAAATAATTAATGTGAAGATTCACACTTTAGTGTGTAAACACGATCTACAACTATCCCACAAACAGGTCAATAATTTAGTAATATTTTAGGTGAACAATGATCCAGATGTAGGTGACAAGTTAAAGTTGATCTTCTTGGAGAACTACCGCGTTACATTAGCAGAACGTATAATGCCAGCCGCGGATCTAAGCGAGCAGATATCAACAGCTGGCACAGAAGCCTCTGGAACTGGCAATATGAAGTTCATGCTTAACGGTGCATTGACTATTGGTACAATGGACGGAGCTAACGTAGAGATGGCGGAAGAAGCCGGTGAAAATAACTTGTTTATCTTCGGTATGAGAGTGGACGATGTCGAGGCTTTGCAACGACGTGGGTAAGTACATTTACAAACACCGCCTAATTTTTGAAACATTGTGTCTGTGTTTATTTAACTACAATAGTGAAGATTGCACTTGTATCTGTTAAGCCGATTCTGAGATTAGCATGAACGAACACAAAGACAAACATTTTCATAATCATTGTTTTGGGTTCTATTACATTGATGTTAATAGATTTACAGGCACAAACCACAATCAGTTACAATTTTATTATATGTATAGATTAGTCAATAATTTGATAAAATTGTTTTAGTATAGTTTATTCACCTTACGAATTGTTTCTTATGAGCGATAGCGTTATCTGTTAAGTAATTGTAAAATAGACTAAAGACTTACAAACATCAATATTTAAGGCTAAGCAAGAACTTGAACTTCACGTACAATATCTTTTCAAATTATAGGGGTAATTCTGTCTAGTGGTTAGCCCATTCGAACACACATTTTTTTAGCTTCTCGATGGATCCCGCACATAGCAGAGTAGGCAGAGGGAACGGAAAAGTTAAGACACTTTGTTCTCCACTTTTGCGCCAAATTTTAGAAACCATGCGGGATGACGGCGAAAAATAGCTAATAGCAACAAGAAAGCCTATGGTATTTTACATTTCCATTTAACAAATATACATTCCATTTTGTATTCCTATATTATACTTTATTGTACATAATAAAGTGTAATAAATTAAATATTATATCAGATACAACGCTTACGAGTTCTACGAGCGCAATCCCGAATTGCGTCAATGCGTGGAGCAGATCCGTAGTGGATTCTTTTCCCCGGGCGAGCCGGGGCGCTTCTCCCATATCGCCGACGTGCTTCTCCACCACGACCGGTTCCTGCACTTGGCAGACTTCGACGCATACATACAGGCGCAGGACAAAGTGGCACAAGTGTATCAGGTAAGCTTTGACTGTAATATAAAAACAAGAGCTTAACAAAGAGAATCTAAGTGGAGAAATAATGTCCTCTAATTACTACACAAATTCGAGAAGTTAGGTATTGAGTGGCGGCGATAAACACCGTGATTTGAACGAACCTATAACTACGGCGGTTACCAACAGGCACTGATTACGTCGTGATAGCCTATAATATTATGAACTATGATTATAACCGGTTCCTGCACCTCGCCGACTATGACGCGTACATACAGGCCCAGGAACAATTGGCCCAAGGGAATCAAGTTTTGGTTATGATATTTTTTCAGGGAGGTTTTTACCCATAAAAAATTATGCCTGAAAAAATAGAAAGAAATATAAATGCACACTTTACATACAACTTTTTATTATAAAACACTGAATGACTGTAGTTACATAAGCATAAGGGTACATTCCCATGACGCCGCACTTGCACCTCGCGGAATCGAACAATAGTGTTTTAGTATTTTGATGATTTAACTGTTTTGAATTATATAAAATTTTAATAAAGATTCTCTGTCTTCAACTTGCTTCAAAACAGAAAGGTGTTTATAAAATTAAATAAATAATTTTTAAAAAGCCTTTTTCTCGCCTGAGTAATTTAACTCTGTGTGGAAAATTTTATTTATAATAAAAATATGGCAAAATTTTTACGAAGTAAAAATTTATATTCACAATAAAATATTTAGAAATGTATCTATATAATTGGTTTAAAAGTAAATGTTGTAGATACATGAGCTTAAATTGAAGGTTATTGCAGTCGTTCCAGTTTGTCCTCAGCGTATTCTCTACGGCCGTCGTGCGAATAATCAATTTTATACGCCAGCAATTTTGTAATCAACTGGCTGTCTACTTTAAACTAGGGGACTGATCAAGTTCAAGATATATCCGTTTGAACTTGGATACATTTCAAATATAAGAAATATGTTGTTCAATAAAAATATATGCATTTGTATGTTAGGAAGGTTATGTTATCTTGAAATAGTAAGTGGAAAATTGGGGCAAGGATAACATTGCTGCCTTCTGCAAAGGATGCATAATTATATAATATTATATCGATCATTTATTAGGTACTACAGTAAACAACAACAAAAAAATTTAAGTAAAGGTGAAGTAATATTTTTCTTCTTTTCTCTTCAAAATTGAAATTAAATACTAACGTTAATTACCATGTCATAAATAGTTGCTATTATATAACCATGGATATCTATTACATTACCATGTGTGTTTTTTCTAATGTGAATATATAGAAGTATATATGGTTTTTTGTGCTTCTAGAGTAGAGGTGATATTCAATATTAATTATATTTGTAAAAAACCGAATGTCACCGAATCACACATGCTAAAAATGCAGTTCGACAACTTGTCATCAAAACCATTTCGTTGAGGTCATCGTTCAAATATTTTGTTATATACTAGTGGACCCGGACGCGGCTACGCCTGCTTCAACTATAAGAATATTTATTAAATATATTCATGAAATTATTTTCAATTTTCAATAGAATTAGTAAGAAAATATAAGCTTAAATAATCAAAAAGAATAATAAGTAAATACACATTATTAGAAAAAAATATCTGAATTAGAATAACTCAGATATTTTACAAAAATTTTACAAAAAAACTCAGAAGAGTTATTGAAATGAACGAACAAAAGGATTAAAAGTAACTAAAGGATAGGTATTCTTAATATTAGAAAAAGTACCTAAAGTTTTCCGTGCGTGCGTACATAGATATCGACTCTACGAAATAACTAAATATTTCTCTCTATTAAGTAGGATAATTTTAGCGGGCAATATCAAATAAAATAAGAAGAGAACCAAAGTGTAACTTAAATTAATTATAAACAGCAAATAATTACATAAACATTTACAATAGTTCGAAAATGTATGAACATTTATAAAACTGTCAACGTCATGTGCCCGTTCGCGTCGGTCATACTCATACTATGCCGCCCGAAGGTTAGGTCATTTTGAATCAGTGACATCTCCTTAATTATTTATTAGAATATCCGACAGTAAACTATAATTTCAATCTAGATAAAATGTTAAGAGTGACTATTATATTTATTTTCATAAGGATGAATATCAAAATGTCGCGGTAACGGTTGCGTAGCGACGCGACGGTTGTTATTAACATGGCAGAATAAATTAGTATATATGTGTAATGTAATGTTATATAGCCTATAGCACTTCTGAAGAATGCAGCTTTCTTACAAAACAAAAACAATGAAAATCGGGCCAGTAGATCCAGAGATCTTAGCGTTCAAACAAACAAACAAACAAACAAACTCTTCCGCTTTATTATATTAGTATAGATTATGTTAATAAATTTTTCTTTAAAAAAAATGCTCGTTTTTTACATTTTTTATAGAAGGGCTATTCATAAATTACATCACACCTTGAGGGAATCGATAAAGTGTGACTTTGTGTGACATGGGGTGGGCAGGGGTCCTAAGTTTCGTGACATTTCAAAATATAATATACAGTCATTATTAGGCGTAAAATTGCAAAATATATGACGTCACACTAGCACTGTACAACTTAAGGATTCATATAACGTATTTTATGGATTGCCTGAAAGTTACAAAAAAAAATTTTAACATTTATTTTTGTCTCTAGAAACCGGCGAAATGGGCGGAAATGGTTATTGAGAACATCGCGTCTTCTGGAAAGTTCTCTTCGGACCGTACTATTGCGGAATACGCGAGGCAGATTTGGGGAGTTGAGCCGTCCTGGGAGAAACTACCCGCACCACATGATGTCTAAAGTACAAACATGTTTATCTTCTATATTATAGATTTCAAAGACGTGATTTAAAAAAAAATCGCAATAGTTATGGGTTTGCAGTAGTATGATATCTGGGGTTACATATAGTTTGGTTATAATATATTATTTAAATTGGTACCTTATCAACCGTGTATCTGTGCCTCTATTGAAAATGGTAATTAATAATGAAGCTGTGTTTATGTAATTTGAAGAAATTTTTGTTTGTTTTTCTTAAGATCTGATCTTTTTTGTATAATCTTAATTTATGTAACAACTTTAAACACAGTTATAATTTCTGCTTGTAACTTTACCACTAGGAGGCACTTTTAAAATACGTATTTTAAACGCCAAATTTTTATTGCCATTTACCTAATATATGTACTATGTAGTTTTGTAGATAATTTTTATGAGATAATATTCGTGCATATAAGTACTAATTATACTAATGGATTGTTATTTTGAAACTAATTTTTACTTATGAATTTTTAATTTTAAGTTTCGCCCAGAACTTATATATTGTGAAGGGTGCTTAGTTATACCCTGAGATCCGGCCGTTGAATCCTGCATAAACGAGTTTTCTTAATTAAACCTATATTAATGAATAATACATGATTAGTAGAACAGATTACACCTGGGTTGCCTGGAAGAATCCTGCCGCAATCACCTTTAATTACATTTTTTCGTAACTCGTTTTTGGAGAAAATTGCACCCATACGTTTTTTATATGAATCGCACATCATTTGAAAGATAATCGCATAAGGAATTGGAAAATTAAGGGTTGCCAGCTCTCAGTCTGCCGCAAGTCTAGGGTTGCCTGGTTTAAAGTTGTCACTAAATGTTAATAATTTGCACTCATGTGTTTTTTTAATGAATTATATATCAAATTAAAGCTTATTTTTTTCTGAACACTATAAAACAGGGTTGCCTGGAAAATTCCTGCCGCAAACAGGGGTTTCCAGCGTTTGAAATATTTTATTCCGGTTCCGTTTGACTATGAGAATAGACGATGAAATGCGCGGTCTGCCTTATGTTTTAAAGTAAAATATTATATAATAGAAGATCAATCTTAAAATCAATGTTTATTCTAATTGTTCACCTGTTAAATGATGATTTTAATCATATTAAGTACACGCAGAAAACTATTTAAAGATCATAGGGCAGAAGGAATCATCCTTATTTTTCAAGTAAAATAATGAATCTATAATATTGAGTGTTTGCAAAATCTATTTTCTAAATACTAATATTTATTTATTAATTTAAATAACCCTTTTAAAACAACTAAATTATCTAATTAAGTAAATGTTTACAAATATCGATCTACTATAAGGTATTAATTACAACATGTTTCCTTAATATAATGAGAGGTGACAATTATTGCGGATATTTTTTTTATTAATTAAGAAAATATGGAAAATTACATTTCAATAAACAATCTCTCTCTCTCTTCGCCCTCTGCTTGTTTGATTTGACAACGCCGTCCGTATCCGTAGAAAGAACTATGGCGCCCATCTTTTTGGTACGAATATTTACGTTTTTGCAAAGTAAATGAAAACTATTCAACTAATAAAAACTATTAAAAAATATAGATAAAAAAATGTCGCTAGCAAGAACTTGTCCGTCTATGCTGATAGTTTTTAAGGCATTTAGGTCTGAAAGAATTGTCCTTATAATTATAATTACGCTTTATTCACTCACTCACGTCCCTAACTTAGTGTAATCAAAACTGAGGCAATTCCCACGGCCACAATTGTCACATTTTATTAAACTATATAATATTAAACATTAAAGTATACTTACGTTTTGCATTAGAAAATAATTAAAAAATACTTCTTTATATTTTTGTTTTTAAACAATGAACTTTTTGTAACACTGTAAATGATAACCGTGCATTGTGTCACTATTTAAAAAAATGACACTGTATTTAAAATTCATTTTTTGGCGAAACAATAAGATAATTTTACACTTTTGGAAAGATTCCTTGTTAAATTCTATCACATTTTCACATCTTCATTTTTGTCAAGTAAAAACGTCTTTAGTCCTAAACTAAAGGTAAGTAACTAAGTAATATGTTCAAAAACAACTCATTTGGCCATCTGCAGTTTTATTGCATTTAGAAACAATACATCTTCGAAAATAATTTTATTGCATTTGGTTTGCTTTGTTTCGCGCTGCAAAATGTTTATCTATAGTAAAAAATAGCGAACTAAGTAATTGATATTTGCCGACTCCTGGTCATAAATCGTAAATAGCGTTTATTAGTCGGCATTACTGCCGAATTTTTTTGGAATTAATCTTTATTATAATTCTATTATATATATTTTTTTTTTCCTATGCAAATTATTAAAAATAGCGTGAGAAAAAAAAATTGCGGCAAGCGTTGTCAAATCAAACAAGTAGAGGACGAAGAGAGAGAGAGAGAGAGAGAGAGAGTTCATTGAAATGTATTTTTCAATATAATTAATAAAAAAAATATCCGCAATAATGGTCACCCTTCATTATATTAAGGGAACATGATGTATATGTATGTATATTAATACCTTATAGTAGATCGATATTTGTAAACATTTATTTAATTAGATAATTTAATTGTTTCAAAATGGTAATTTAAATTAATAAATAAATATTAGTATTTAGAAAATAGATTTTGCAAACACTCAATATTATAGATTCATTATTTTACTTGAAAAATAAGGATGATTCCTTCTGCCCTATGATCTTTAAATAGTTTTCTGCGTGTACTTAATATGATTAAAATCATCATTTAACAGGTGAACAATTAGAATAAACATTGATTTTAAGATTGATCTTCTATTATATAATATTTTACTTTAAAAAATAAGGCAGACCGCGCATTTCATCGTCTATTCTCATAGTCAAACGGAACCGGAATAAAATATTTCAAACGCTGGCAACCCCTGTTTGCGGCAGGAATTTTCCAGGCAACCCTGTTTTATAGTGTTCAGAAAAAAATAAGCTTTAATTTGATATATAATTCATTAAAAAACACATGAGTGCAAATTATTAACATTTAGTGACAACTTTAAACCAGGCAACCCTAGACTTGCGGCAGACTGAGAGCTGGCAACCCTTAATTTTCCAATTCCTTATGCGATTATCTTTCAAATGATGTGCGATTCATATAAAAAACGTATGGGTGCAATTTTCTCCAAAAACGAGTTACGAAAAAATGTAATTAAAGGTGATTGCGGCAGGATTCTTCCAGGCAACCCAGGTGTAATCTGTTCTACTAATCATGTATTATTCATTAATATAGGTTTAATTAAGAAAACTCGTTTATGCAGGATTCAACGGTCGGATCCCAGTCTATTAAGTTAATAAAAATAAAAGATCAGCTACAAACAATACCAACGATATTAACTTGAAAATAGCTAATACTGTTATATTATTAAAATTCTATTTCTTTTTTATTATTTATTTAATTTCCCCTTTATGTATTTATCTAGTCTTACTATTTCAACTTGTGTACCTAAAAATAATTTCATTTATATAAAAAGAGATTTAAAATATATACATTCTATAGATAACAATGAAATTAGAAAATATATTTTTTGTTAATTGTATGATTATAAATGTATGAGTAATTAGCTGAATATTTAAAATGTTAAATTAATAAATTTCATTAGTCTAAAGAGAAAAAGGTTGATAAAAACGTGGTTTAAAGACTATAGATATAAATAGATTGGAAGTAGTGCCCAATGCTTGTATTTGTAAGTAGTGTTGATGTAGAAAGTAGAGCAGCTAACTATCGTAATGTTGTTCCTTTTAAATATGCCTTAAAGTTTAACAATAATATTTTAATATATATTTTTTAGTATAATTATATTATTGTTATATGTGTGCCATACTTCATGTTCCTCGAAGTCTTTTTAACATGAGGTTAATTGAAATATCTTGTAGAAGTTAATTGTAGAGTCACACTTATCTTGTTAGTTAAAGTTATAGGATATGACTAACACTAACCACACAATACAGTAAGTACTTGAACAAAATAATATTATAATTTTTTGGTAGATTTTTGATAAATTTTATCTTAAATAGCTATTTTAATAATGCTACGTTAACTCTACATGATATTTCTCGATTAAGAGTAATTGATATTAATTATTTTTCTATACTAATTCCACTGCCGTTGTTATTGTTGAAAAATATATTGTTTATAGATAAATATATTTTATCATCGATATTTAATTAATGTTTGGAAAGTCTTTTCTTATATCAGTTATAAAATTTGCTATTTTTAAATAAAATGAAGTTATTTCACTGATGGTGTTGTTTTTTATTAATCTAATTGTAATTACTAAGTGTTAACTTATTACAATAAATACATCGATATTATATATTAACTTCCCAAATCATTTAATATGTAGGAAATAGATAATGGTCTCTGCACTGAATGTCAATGCGTTTCCTTATCGCCATCTTGAATATATGTATGTGTACACATACGTACACACTACGGTGTGCTTAATCTTTTTCTCTATTCACAACCGGTAGACAGGACGCGTCGAAATCCTGCGTGCGCAATTCACGTGCTGGCTCCTTATAAATCGACCGAATTCGGTATATTTCGTTGAGGAACGTCCCCTTGCGACTCTACCAGTACGTGAGATATCACTATATATCGGTCCTTGTCCCTCGTTGGATGTCATCGGCCGTTCATGCGGTAGCTACTACGAAGAACGAACTGAAGTATAGTACTTTACTTTTCATTCGGCATCTCTAGCTCGGGCGGGTCGGTACTGCCGCTCGTCCTCTCGCGTGTGTTGTGGTGTACTGTGTTGTGGGAGCTTACTGAGCATCCGCTCGTGTTTCTCAGGTAAAAAATATTCAATAACAATTTAGGTAACTCTGATCTGATGCACCTTTGTGTTAATACAAAACGATTTGGCTAATGCCGGCCGGGGAACGCTTTACATCGATCGATAGCGATGTTGTCCTGTGTAGGTAGAGTCGCTCGCCCGGTTTATTTCGTTTTTCTCCCTCAAACGTTTAAATGTGTCAATATTAATAAGAAAAACAATAAACTAAATAAATTACCTCTTAGAGTACTATGTATGTTGATATATATCAGTTATGGGTGATTGTAAATATACTCGTATATATGTACCTACACAGATAGTATAGGAAACGATTAATTTAATCGCCGCGATAAAATTGATAATTTCCTTGGCAAATAAAAATATTGCAATTTTTACAAGGCTGTCATCGTGCTCTCATCTTCTTAACTTTTTGATAATTCAATTTTGTTACAATAGTTAATAAATGTATTATAAGTAAAGGCAAATAATATATACTGTATTACAATAAATAACCCTCTTTAATTTAACACTTTTTATATTAGAAATTTTAAGACATGTGGAAGCTCTAGAATATCTATTATACCCCTTATAAGTAACAATATAAACACACATTCAGCTTGCACTGGTTAAAGGACCTAATCCAGACGAATGTGTTCTAATTTTATATACTAGTGTGCCTCGCATTCAATTCATACAAATTGTTTTTAAAGGCGGAAATTTGTATGTAGGTACTTTGTGTAAAGCGTGAGCGTGAGAAATGATGACTAATTGTGAATCATAACATAAGAAACGTCTTCTTCTTGAATAAAAATCATTACAAATATATTTTACAAGTATAAATATGCTGTTCAATTAATTGACCACGCCTAAGGACTTGGATGTTATACACACCCGTGTGTTTTGATGAGCGAGCAGCCGGTCCATAAATAGATGCAATAGACCCAATTTCGTAAAATCTGCAATTTTAACCGTTATTTTTGAATTTATAATATATAGTAAGTTATAATAATAGTAATATCGTAATAATGACATAACTGTATATATATTTTAATACCACAGTTTTCGCTTAAATTAATAGATACCTAATAAATATATTTTCATACTTACTTAAAATATGTTAAACCTTTATTGGACTGTGTATTTAATTTAACTAGAAGATAAAAATGCATTTGAAGCGAACATAATGCTTATTAAAAGACTGGTTTATGAATTCGAATAGATTTAGAGAGAACCATGTGGCTGGTGCCATTGTAGCTTGTTCCCGTTTCATAAAGACAGGTGCAAACCGAAAAGTGGTTTGAACGAGATTGTTTTGTTCTTAGACTCGTCAGGTAGACAATCTTAGTAAAGATATTTTTCGTAACATTTTAAAGGTCTGTAATATTTTATAGAGAATCTCTATTTACATATATTTGTCAATATAATTATATCGTTATTACGTATAAAATATGTCGAAAAGTAATTTCAAAGAAGCTAAGTTCAAAGTTGTTTACTAAAAAAAATCGCGTTTAATTCTAATGTAACATGAGCTTATTTAAGTCTACTTTTTCCATGAAGCACCATTAAGAGGATAAGGATTATTTATCATGTCGCTGGATCACGTAACGTAAAGCAATATATATAACTTTCATTAGGTGTTGGAGCCTTATTACAGGTATTTAGGTAACTCTTTAAAATCCTAATTAGGTAACACGACAAACCAAATGTAATTCTGATCGAATTAAATAGCGAATCGAGAATTGTACTACCTATGATATATTTAAAATCAAATCAGCCTCATGGCAGCTTAATCAGCGGTAGGCAAAGGGAACCTTGTGTTAAGACACTCTGTTCCCCATTTTTCATCGGATTCTGGAGGCATTGCGTATTGAGTGGCAAAACCCTACGCCGCACTTTGCCCCGACACAAGAGCGAAGAAATGGAAATATAAATGTTAACAAATATTTCATCTCCTCGAGTAATGATCGAACCCACAACCAGTCGATTTTACATTCACACTTAGTGCCCTTGCGCTACGACTGGCTATATTTTAATGGTATTTAAATTGGGAACCACGTCTTCCTGTCTCGCATCTAGCAGAGATCGATAAGTCTTGAACTCTAAAAGAGCATTATGTACACGGCGTACATAGAGTATCGACTCAGCCGGTCCGTCTGGGACTGTATATTCAGAACCAATATTATTTCAACATTATTACGCCTTCAGTGAAAGCTTTAAGGTTCAAAATGGGCTTCCAAACTTCGTTAAGCCCCGTTGTGAGGAGACACCCCTACAGCCCACACAGAAATGGAGCTGACAAATTCCTACTCACATCTCCTTAGCGCTCTTTGGAAGACACATTGGTCGCACTTGAAATTAATTGCAGACTTATAGATGTAGGAAATACCTATATAATAAACATTCAATAGTTATATTTTAATTTTGTTATAAATAAAATGAGTAAAATAATATTTGTAGTGAATTATTTTGAATTATGGATTTTTCAATAAAATATATAATTAATTAATTGAAAAATTTATGAAATTAAGTTACCCGAATACAAGAAATACAATCTCGCCCCCACGTGGTTATAAACCACCCTAAGCGTTTTGTACGAGATTAGATGCATGTGCACGTGCATAATGAATCTTTTAAAATATGCTTAAATAATTAATAATAAGTACTTTTATAAAAGAGTATAAATATATAATAAGCTATAATTTTTATGTTACTTGAATTACTGCGTAAGTTTTTCATATAAAATTTCTAAAGTCATATTTGTACTTCTTCCTGGCGTTAATCCCGGGTATTACCAGGATTTGCCTTCCTACTCAACCTACTCCTCTAATAAAACTACTGATATTATAGAATATAATATGTAAATCTTTCAATCCTTTGAATTGTTACAACTTAGCGTTACTTCGTTAAAACCTGTCTTTTTTTTATTTTCCTATAAATAAAATACAATTGTTTATATTTCACAATGTATATTTTACATCGAACGAGCTTAGTCATTATAATTATGCCCAACGCTATGTAGGTACTCCACAATCAAATACGACAGCTGCCTGAGCAATTATAATTGTTACTTTAAGGCCCCTATTATAAGCGGCTCTCAACTGTGTGATCGGTCAATTATAATTAATGAAAACGACATCTCAAGATTGATCTCAGACTTGAGAGCGAGTTATAAATACGGACCTATGTGACTTAATGTCACGAATTTATTAAATTTTTTTTTTACTTTTACCTACTACACTTATCCAAAATTTTATGTTATATTTATATCTATTATTAATCATACATACAAGGAACAAATTTTGGCTAAGAGTTTTATATGGGAAACGCTTTATACAAATTATGGTCAGGTACCTATTGATATGCGTGACATGCAATTGTACAAGCAGTTAGATATTAATTGTCTATTCTAACCCTTTAACACTTATTTATAACCTGCTTAATAAACTTGCAAATATTACTTAGGTTCCATATATTGACTAAGTACTTCATTCACTAGGTATATAATTTACATTTTTTATTAGAGCCTTTTTTTATATTAATAAATATTTTATTTAATAAATAAACTGCACAAAAGATTCGTGTAATGTAATGCACCCGATGGTTATAGCCCAATAAAAACTTTACTCTTAAAATCAAAACATAAAACCAACGCAACCAATTCTGGATAATGGAGACCAAAATAGCTTTTCCGTCACTTATGCGGTACATTTCTGTTCCTTGCTTATAGTAACAATGAAATAGATTAAGGCACGTTTGTAGTAGTAAATTATAGTGGGGGCTGTTGGTCCTGTGATTAGTTATACGAATTGTTAAAATTAATCTTTTGGGTTCGATCCCTGGTCTCCAAATATACATCAAATAAAAAAAACCTGTACCTATCGTTCTTAAAGTATCGTTCTTAGAGTATTAAACAAATAGCAATTACAGAGATGCTACCAACAATAAGTTATCCCTAACATAATATAAGAATCTCGACGTAGCCCGATGACAACGTATGGCTTAGTAAGTCACAGCACTGGGGCTGTTTCCAAGAGGCGTGGGTCAAATCCCGCTACGTTTGTTTTTTAAAAAAGTGGAATAATATTTTAAAAATGTAAAAAAATAGGAAATAATTGTTCTTCATTTACCTGTTTTTTGTCTTTGTTTTAAAACTCACAGTCAAATGGTAAAACTAAATAGCATTTAACATAAAACAGTCGTGACCGCAAAGTTTGTTGTGATATGAATTGAAATAATGATGTCATAATCTTTAGTCTTGGATAGAACGTTCGCGTGTATGGCACTTCCGGAACCCCATAATGAGCGTAGAACAGAGTCGTGCTCTATCGAATATTGAAATATAAGTACTTACTTAGTGAAGAACGATTCACATTTTTTTTTTAAATAAATAAAGAAATTAAATTTTAACCAAAAATTTGCTGTATGTTTTGATTAATCTTTAATTATTTTGTTCTAATAAAACTAGCGTTTTACAATATGTACCTATACATTAAAGTTTAATGGAAGATATTTTGTAGTAATTTTGTCGAAAAAAATTATAACTTTTTAACTTTTGAAGCGATAGCAATAAAATTCTCTTCTCTTGATGTGAAAGGAAGTTGGCCAAAATGCAATAGTGAAAACTGCACTTTAATCGATAAAGCCGTTTCTGATATTGGCGTACATAAACACACAGACAAAATTTCAAATTTAAATTTAAATTAATAGGAAATTCAAATTTTTTTTTTGGGTTCTATTAGCTATATTTATAAATGCCCCACCAATAATAGATTTTCTTATGTATCTTCAATATACATACGGCAATAAATTACAATTTTAATATACCTGTATAAAGATAACAAAACAGAAAACTATATGCTATACTATACATTATAATAACAACATTAAATAATATCAACATAAGGAAATAGGAGCGGTTAGAAGCAGAACTGATTCAGATTTGATTAAAATTATATCACAAAAATTCACATAGAAGAAAAGAAACGGAGGGCACTCGCCCTAAAGTAATAAATAGAATTAGGGTTACTGGGGGCCCGGAGGACCCCATAGTACAACTCTTGTGTTATATTAACCATATTGATTCATTTAAAAAAAATGTATTTGAGTTTTATAATAAAATGTTTCAATCAATTAATAATTTATTTATATGTAGCCGTAGATAATATATAAAGCATAATACTTTATATATTACTTAAATTTAAACCATATAAATAAACTCAAATTACCTTATTCTTGTTTCAGATCCGGGCAAAGCCCTGCCGCATCGCGGCCTTGCAGTTTTTTATTCCTGTCAGTAATTGTTAAGTTCCAAGTGAGAAGTGGTCCCTAATCAGTGAAGTGTTAAGTGATTGTGCATTATGGCGACGTTCACCGGCTTTACGGTCCTCGTCGCGCTGCTCGCTATCGGTAAGTCATTGTCGTATAGATATGCTAATATGGTAGACAATTATACATTATTATAGGATTTCTCTAACAAATTATTAAATAAAAACATCCCAGAATCATATAAATATCTGCATATAAGAAGTTATATAAAATTTCATATATTGTACAGGTGTAAGGACACCAGGACAAGTACACGTACGTGTATACTATAGAGTTCTATCTACAGTATTTATATCAAGTCATATAAATTAAACAAATAATAAATTATACACAAACAATATTTAAATTTACACTTAGTTATAATTACTGTGAACTCTACCTCTCTACCTAGAGATCTATCTTCACGGAAATAAATTATTGTAGAGCTAGCTGCTACCGGCGATCAATACAGCGGTCAGACGGCAACGGGCCAAGAGAAAAGTTACGCTTACCCTCGCTTATTAATAACCTCATAAACTACTACTGTGACATTATACATGTAATACTTACTTTATAATAAATAAAAAAAAATACAAAAGTATAAAATATTCCTATTTATTTAAATTTCTTTATTCCAACAAAAAATATGTTAGTAATTTTTTTTTTATTGTTGCCAGTTATAAAATATATATTTTTTTATTATTTTCGTTTATGTTAACACCTCATGTGTTTATGTGGACGAGGACGCCGAGTATATATAACTTTCCTATATTAACGTAAACAGCGGAACGTTGGCCTTTTGGAGCTCAGAAGGCCACGGGTGAGATTTAAATTTACCATGATTTGCTATGTTTTTAATTTTAGCACTGTTTTTAACCTATTTATATACAGTTATTTCATTATAATTTTCTGTTTTTTCTTTTAATTATCTCAGAATATTCATTTATTATATTTAAATTAGTACAAGCAAAAGAAATAATAATAATATCCAGAGTAGTTTAGTACACAAGAAGTTTATCAAATTAGTATTTAGTTTGTATTTGTACCGTAGCCAAAAGTTGACCTTTAAGTTCAACTTGGAGAACGTGTCTTAGAAGGCTACATTTTTCAGAGAAATATTTCATTTTTTAGAATATTAAAACTTTCAATTTCCCTTCTCGATATAACATTATTAATATGACCCATTTTTGTATTTGTAATTTAACATTGATAAAAGCCATTTTATTAAGCGGTGCCAACCGGTTGCTATAGAAAACTAGAAATTTAAAACAATAAATTCTCTGGTATCGTGGCAAAGCGACTGTAAACTCAAATAAAATCAACTCAATTTTTTTTATTATTAATATATTCTTTATTGCACAAAACAAAATACAGAAATTTAAAGAAGATTATATTATAATATTATATACAGTGGGTAAAAAAAGTATTTGCACACCCTAATTTTTTGATGTTACATCTACAAAAAAACAGAATGCTTTTAGTTAATTATTGTATTTAATAGCTTAATCTATATGTATTTCGAATTGGTTAATAAAATTTCTCAGAAAATAGAAATTAGAGAATGAGACGGTATAAACACATATTTTAAAGTCAAATAAGTATTTGCACACCAACCAGCTTGTACGTATTTTGTAAAAAAAATCAATAATAAATGAAAGAAAAGACACTTAATATTTTGTGTGCATTCCATTAGCATCAATGATGGCTTGCAATCTCCTTGGCATCGATTCCAATAATTTGGACGTTGTTTAAATCGAGATTTGAGCCCATTTCTCCACCAAAGCCCCCTTCAAATAATTTTTATTTAAAAATTTCATTTTCATCAAATTTTAATCCAGCACATGCCATGAATTTTCAATTGGGTGGATGTCTGGCGTTTATGGCGGAGTTTTCAGCATTCTACGGACATTGTATATCACCCATTCCTTAGGTTTTCATAGCTGTATGCTTAGAATTATTGTCCTACTGAAAGTAATATGTCTCACTTACGCCTAATTTCGATTCGCTGCAAGACAAAATATCGCGCAACACTTTACCGTAATCTACTGCTTTCATTATTCCTTCGATAAAAGCCAAGTTTCCCACACCATTTGCTGTCATGCAGCCTCAAACCATCACAGGACCACCGCCGTGTTTGACTGTACTATGCACATGTTTCGCCTGAAGTTCAGTATTTGGCTTGCGCCACACAAATGTTTGTCTGTCCGTTCCAAAAAGATAAAATTTGCTTTCGTCAGAAAAAAATAAAATTGTACCAAAATTCTAAAGGGGTATTTAAGTATTCTTTCACGAAAGTTAGTCTTTTTGCTATATTGGCCTCACTTATGAAAGAATTTTTCCTCGCTGTTCTGCTACGAAGACCACCATTACCCAGTACGTTTCTTACAGTTTGAGCACAGACAACCTTACCTGAACTTGACGCGATATCATTTGCTAAGCTTTGAGCGCTTGTAAAAGGTTTATTTTGTACCGATTTTAAAATTTGTCGCCTTTCTCTCGTACTGAGCTTCTTCGGAAGAACGGACCTTTCCTTATTTTCAACACTACCCATTTCTTCTCGGTTTTTTATAATTTACTACACAGTCGAGTAATTTAACTTTAAATTTGACCCGATTTGGCGATAACTTCAACCTTCATTACGGAGTAAAATAATTTCTTCACGCGTCGATAACGACAGTTCAAATTCTTTCGGCATGTTGGCTTCAAGATTTTTTCTGAACACTAAACAAATGTCTCGTTATTAGAATACGTTTCCCGATGTTCACATGTATAGATACAATGTTCACATTTTACCTAAAGTGACAAAATGTCGCGGGAATAACATTGTATCTAGGGAATGGTTGGTGTGCAAATACTTATTTGACTTTAAAAAAGGTGTTTTTACCATCTAATTTTTTTATTTCTGTCTTCTAAGAATTTTTAATAATCAATTCTAAATATATATAGATTAAGCTATTAAATACAATAATTAACTGAAATCAATCTGTGTTTTTCTAGGTGTAATTTCAAAAAAATTAGGTGTGCAAATACTTTTTTTACCCACTGTACTTTAAAAACATACATACAATAATCTCGCTTGCCTGTAAGTTTTTACACGTATTGCTGAAATCACAACAATGGTATAGGTACGTAGCATCATAAATTGATACTACAACCACATAATTTGAATTTCGAATTAAAAAAATGTTTGAGTAATTTATGCTATTTATATTTTAAATTCTCTAAGCAATTTAAAAAAAATCTAAGTATAAAAATTGTAAAGACATGCGAGGCGTTACGAAATGCAGATTATAATAGAGCAGATAACAAAACGTTAACCAAGAAACCAGGAATCCGGAGAGGTTACTGACCTTAGACCTAATATGTTCCTACGAATTAAGTTATTACTAACACACGTGCTACAACTTACAAGCTTTTGTTTCGTCGAAACAGTTATTCAAAATTATTATAATAGTTAAAGTTAGCGCAATATTAAAATAAAAAAAAAATAGTTATTTAATATTACGACGCCATATTGTTTTCAAAAATATTTTATAAAGATACAATTAACGATCTCTATTTATTAGCGTTATCTTGTTTAGTATTGTATGAATGTATGCTTGATATTTTGTAAACATTACATTCACAACTTTATCGTCCAAGAATTTTACAGGAATACCTAAACTTTACGTAGTAATAAAAGTACTAATAATGATGAATTATTTCTCCACCTATCTAAATTAACCGTGGCCGTCGTGGCGCAGTGGTTCAAGGGGTGTCTTTAACGCGACGGCTGTGGGTTCGATCCCCACTCGAGGAAGTGATATATTTATTTACGTTTATATTACCATTTCTTCGCTCTGGTGTGGAGGCAACGCGCGGCGTTGAGTTCTGCTCAACGGCAAACAGGCACACAATGCCTCCAGAATTCGGCAGAAAGTGGGGAACGAAGTGTCTTAACACTAGGTTCCCTCTGCCTACCCTGCTGTGTGTGGGATACAACGTAAAGCTGATTTTTGATTTCATTCTATCTAAGTTTTTGAAAAAAAAAATCCAAGTTAGTAAACTAATTAAAAACTGTAAAAGTATTTTAAAGAATAGATCGAGAGAACAAAATATTCCACCGCCTATCTCAACAGACTTCAAAATGAATTATGCATAAACAAATTCTAGTTCAGGCGAGGTATTCATACTTTAACGGCTGGCCGTCCTGTCGCCTACTCCTCGAATAGAAAACTTAAACTCACGTTTCAACAAAGCATCTTGCCGCCGAACTTGGACTTGTCGATTACATAATTAATGCTATACGAAGAACAATTCATTTGTAACGTACCTGTACCTATGAAGTATATTATTTATTAAATTTTTATAAAATACAGCAGTTAATATATATCTAAATATAATATATTATCTGTTATTTTATATATGGATATGTTTATAACCATGTGCTATATTTAGCTTGAAAAATTTCTATAATAAGTTTGTTCGTGTATTAAAATCAATAAAAAATTGATAAAAATATTTTGTATCTATCAGGAAAATTTAATTAGGTTATAAAAGTAATATTGTACTATAGAAAAGATATTTCATGAATAAATTTTAAAACGCACACTTTCTGGGTGCGTCGTTAGAGCAGGTGTTAGGTGACTCGGTCATTTAATAAACCCACATACTTAAGATTACGAGAATGTTAATAATATGATTTCTTTAGAGCAACTATGAAACAAAGTCAAATAAAAGTCAATGTTTTTATTCGATAAGGGTATACAGGGTGGAAGAGGCTGCGCTTCTTTAATTGAAACTGCATATAGGGTAAAAAATTTCAAACCCGAAGCTAAAGAAATTAATCAAGATGCCTCAACAGTTTGGACGTAGGATTTTTTTTTCATTTCACGATTTTTCTCCATACCTGTATTTCATGTGACGCACACATACACATACTACTACAAAAATACTACTAAGCGTTGCCAAACTTCTACTTTTCATTCGTCAAAACAAAACCGAACGAGAAAGAACGATATCTCGCGTTCTTTTTCACGCAATTACCTATTTATTATAAATCTAAATAACGTTCAAACCTCTTATTAAAATTGTTTAACAAAATCCTACTTTAAGTCAATTTATTATATCACCTTTATTATGAAATTATTTAAAAATACTGCATGGTTATTGAACCACCCACAAAGTTATATTCAAAATTTTTAACACACAAAATGATATTGAACTACGATAGATAGGTACTTACATTTAACATTAGTTTTACATCGTCGTTGTCGCATTCTCCTTTTACTATCACTAATATTTACATCATAAGTAATATTAAAAACTCAACATTTGTTTGAAATGTCTTAAAAAAATGTATGTTTTGATAGTACACTCAAATACTGACACAATAGTTGAGAAAAATACTCAGTAATCACATCATCACGATCACGAAACATTCATCACGATTTTAGAAATCCGATTAATGATAAAATTAATATTAAACAACATCCAAATAATTTAAAACACTTAATAATTATTCAACGTATAAAGTCGAACAAAATAATGTAAATACAACAGAACTTAGCCGTTCCGCGGCTAAGTTCTGTTCTCACACAGATAATTAAAAACATTGTAATAGTTGCCATTAACTAAAATACTTATCGAATATACTATTAAATTTTTTATTAAGATTTTCATTATGTATGATTATTTATATCATATTTGTATGATTATTTTGATAGAAAATCGTATAAAAATTAAATATTAAACGAGTTTTATAATGTTACACGAGGACCTGCGAAAACTCAATACGAAATAAATTAATATTTAGTAATTATTTGTAAATAGTATTGATAATTTTATTAATTATTTTAATATCAAATCATGCGTAAAAAGTATAATCTACATTTATTATGAATTATAGTGTTATATTGCACAATCAATCAATATTAAAAATGAATTTTGTTATCTGTACAAAGACACCCCGCTCACGCCGCACCGATTACCGGGGATTCCCATAGAATCGGTGCGGCGCGTACATTCTGCGCAATAGTAGTTGGGTCGGACTATAGCTGAATGCTATTTACTAAACCATATAAATACAACGGGTTATGGGCCCAGACCACGTCGTAACAATAATAAAGAAGATTGCATCAATCGTAGAAAATTAGAAATACTGGCGAGATTAAAACAGCGTTACTTCACGCGACGCTTCGGCGTTGGTATTGAAATTTGGAGGTTAAGTTGCCGGGAAGGAATAAAAAAGAAAAACAAGCAAAATAAACAATCACAATGGAAAGGAAACAGCACAGTAATAAAACTGGAAGGAGTAAAAAATTGGAATGCTTGGAAGTTCCAAACCATAATACTACTACGGGGGGAAATTGTGTCATCATCTGCATTTATTGTAAAAAGAAATGCTACAATTAAAAGAAATATTAAATGTTTCAAGTGTAATAATATGGGTCATTATCGAGCTGAATGTAATGTGGACAGAAAATGTAATATTTATTGTTAAAAAAAGTGAAAAAAAAATGCTATTATTGTAATAATTTTGTAAACATGTTAAAAATGAGTGTTAGTTTAAAACGGGAACATAAAAAATGTGTTTGTAGTGCAACAAAAGTAAAATTAAAAACCTAATAGAAATAATTCAATAAAAGTGTGTGTAAAGTGTATTCCTAAGTGTTGCGTTAATTTAACATCAGCTCGCCGCCGTTGCCTACATACCTACGCTAGTTGCTGCGACTCGATTTCTTGAATGAAGCGTGCGCGACGTTGCCGCGCCGACAGGTAAGTGTGTGAGTGATAATATTACACTTTACAAATGGCGTTTTTTTTTAAAACGATTATTTTATTATTTATTTTGTTTGAAAAAATAACTTTTTCATTTTTGGGAATTATTTTTTTTCTGAATTATATTAGGCTTTCATAGAGTAGTTAAAACTGTGGTTTCATTTAAAGTGGTGCCGTCAATTCCACCCTGTATATTAAGGTCACATCCTAGCCAAGTGCCATTATCCAGTAGATTGGCTTGACTAAGCAACCATACTTGCCAAGTGTGATCTTATGCTACCCTTCCTTATCCTATCCTATGCTTTGTTTATTTAATAATATATCTACCATAATATCGTTTCTAGTAATCGGAAGCCTGTATATGTAAGTAGTACCTACCGACAGTGATAGCTGATTGTGTCGCTTGAGGTCAAATATCAGTTGCTCTTGTTAATAAGCGAGGCTATAAATCTACAACTAAACAACTCATAGAAATCTTAAAGCAAATTGATATTAAATTAAATAAAAGCTTGTAAAACAGAATAAAAATATATTAATAAAATGTAATTACTTGCCATTTTTTTTAAAATAATACTGATTGGATTAAATAGTTTGATTAACATTAAAAATATTGAGAAGCATGGAGAAAATATTTTTGGCATCAAAAACTTTATCGTTTAATAAACTTACTTGATTCTTAAGTAATTATAGAAAAACTCTAATATTAGAATAATATAATTAGAATTTTTCTATAATCAGTCACGGTCAGTAGACACAGAGATACATTAACAATGCCCATATAACTGTTTTCATCGCATCATAAACAATATATTTATAATAATAAATATTCAAATATTAGAAATAAAACATATTCTTTTTCTCAATCAATACGGTAAATATCTTATTTTAGCAGTTATTTATATTAATAGATAATTAGTAAGACAGGAGTTAAATTTTAACTAAAATTATAAAAAATAAAAATATATACAATGAAATAATATTGTGGAGGTGGTTCTGACTTCAAGCACATCTGTCGACCATTTGGCCAATCACGAGCGTAGGTTAGGTACCATCTGTCGTCAGTCGGCCGCAAGTTTTTGTAGATACTATTTTTTACCTACACATTCAATATAAGGGATGCTGCAGTGTTATGATATTTTAATCAATGTATATAAATAATTTATTGAATATTTACTAACATATTATCGGTATCGATATAGATATGTGATAAATAAAATTAATTCACATACAAGTCTTCTTCTTCCTCCTGGCATTAATCCCGGCTATAGCCAGAGTCAGCCTTTCTACTCAACCTACACCCAAAAGTGGAGTCACTTTGCACGGTGTTTTGCGTCCTGGGTGGTTAGACCATTGGCTCTTATGCTCTCATGCTATTTTACATGCAAGTACTATACAAAATAAGGAATTTAATAATTAATAATATATAATTTTATTTTACATAATTAAATTACAAATTATTTTTTTTCTATGTAAGTATTTACATTTTATTATTATAGACATAAAAATCACGTGGTCACGTAGAATAAATGAAGCACTCATTAAACTTTACGTTAATTTTATAACATACGATGACACGAGTTTTCATATATCTATAATAGAAACACTTTTGTTGACTCTTTAAAATAATTTCTGTTTACAAAAGATTGAGAAAAACTAAGAAATTCTGTAGCTGAGACCTTGGGAAAACTAACAATTTCTATAGGTTTACGTTCAACGCTGAGAATATCTTTCTCGACTATGTGAAAGTTTGAGAAATCCATAACGTTATATATTAACGACATACGCACTTGTAGCAAAAAATATTTTACACATAAAATAAACTTTAGGTTTAGACATTTATTTATTTACAATTAATAAATGCAACTCTCACTTACATATATATTTTATGCATTCACTAATAGTATACTGGTATTCCCTTTGCGAGGTCGATACACTGAGGTCGTTTTGATATCAACTATGTTGGTAAAATTGGGTCGAGCTTTGTAGACCAGTGCAGAGTGTGCTCGTCATGTTCTTCACAGCTAGCTAACACTTCTATCGTCAACACACGCTAAGAAAAACAAAGAATAAAAAAAATGTGTCTTTACAAATATCTTTTTTGGAGAGGATTTTTTTATTTATATTGTTTATTTATAATATGTATATACAATACGACTTAATTGTATTTTTAGTTAACTAACGCAAACATAACGTAAATTATTATTCTCAAGTTTTTAAGTCGTTAAAAAGATGAATATCAATAAGATCAGTAGGTACATATTTTCTTTCCTGAAAATTCATCATTAGTAATAAGTACAATATAAAATTATAGTGTTAGTCTAAACACATTTTTTACATGTATTTTCGTAATTACACAAATTACATAAAAAGATGGCGAAAAAATTTTTGCGTTGTACATAACAAACGCGCACAGTATGCTCGTAGGCTAAATGCTGCAAACTGGTTACTTATTAGTGAAAACATTATCACTAGCTACTAGAAATTATAAACGTTTTAACTTAAAATTAACTGTTAAAAAAATTTAACTTTCTCAAGAAACACATATAGATCTGTAATGATAAAAAAAACATAAAACTCTTTGGAGGGCAATAGTATAAATTCTTAACACTTAGGACAATACTTATACTCGATTTAAAGTACAATGTAAATGAATAAAATTTACATAGTTTTTCTCCAAAGATTGTTTATCTATACAGAAAGTGAATTAAGAAGAGTTGACCAATTTATTTAATAACAAAATCTTACTCACTTTTTACATTTCTTGCTAGCCCATGTCTGCAATCAATATAAAAAATATAGAAAATTATTATAATAACTTTTTTATCATATATAATATATACCCTATTATATATCTTTAAGTTACTCTTATTACATAAAACTTTGTTAATTATGCGTTATTTTTGTAACAGGAGCAGTGCGAGGTGAGGACGAAACTATCGGACCTATTTTCATGAAGGAACCCCCAAACCGAGTAGATTTTAGCAATACGACTGGAGCTGTAGTAGAATGCGCTGCCCGAGGATCCCCCGCTCCCGACGTCATTTGGGTTCGTGCCGATGGAACTGCTGTTGGCGATGTTCCTGGACTGCGACAGGTATGTATCTATACTTTCTGTGTTCTCCCTAATATTAAAATCATTATATGGATTATAAACTCGGACTATAAACGCAATGTTCGTGGGTTCGATGCCCGTTAAAAAAATGAATTACTTTCATTTCACAGCTTCAGCCAAACAAACGCCACGTTAAGCACCTCTCATTATCTACGCTACTCGGTAATTACGAAGGAGTCAAGCCGTATTCAGTGACTACAGTTTTCCAAAATAGTATTCGTTAAATTTATGCGTCTTTAATTAAAAAAAATTACATTGCTAATATGTAATTATAAATTTCTTTTTAATAATATTTTGTATAATATTTTTTAAACTAGGTCTTACCTAATGGCAATCTGGTGTTCCCACCATTCCGGGCGGAAGATTACAGACAAGAAGTGCATGCTCAGGTATACGCTTGCCTTGCTAGAAACCCAGTCGGAACTATTCATTCAAGGGATGTTAATGTACGAGCTGGTAAGTTACATGATATTTCATACTGTATTTATACATTATAATAGATATACTTAACTTCTTACTTAAAAAAAATAGATTTCTACGAGTCTCGATCTTCGATGACGAGAACGATGTTTTCTTTTAAAAATTGTAGGGTAATATATTGAACAATCATGAGATTGTATCTAAAATAAAAGTAAATTTATATGTGTTAAACTTTAAAATATATAACAAAACTCAAACAAGAAACTAACTGAATAAAGTTTATGTTAGTATATTTATTATATTATTCCATAGATTTTTTCATTTATATTTGCTATTTGATGAGCAACAAGTGAGTAGCTTTATTTTGCAAATTTATAAAGAAAACATTTCAATTTTAAATATGTAGACAACTAAGTATATAATTATTTTTCGATGACGAAGGTAAACGATATCGTAGTTAAATTTAAAACCACCGTTAAATTTAATACCAGCCATGGCCCACTCTATCGGTTGACTTATGAGTTATGACCCTGGTTAATTGACACTTGATATGCAACTGTGGTAATCTATCCTATAGTATGTAATACATATATCCTCTAGTATTTAAATATTTAAAATTTCGATTTATTTATATTAGAATCATATTTGGTTTCGAATAACAAATGTCATAATTAATATATGAGGCCGTCGTAGGCAAAAGGGTGTCACTGGCTCGGTCCCCACTCGGGGTAATCAATTATTATTCTTTAATATTTTCATTTCTTCGCTCTGACACCAAGGCAGCGTTGAGTACCGCCACTCAACACGCCAACCTTCCAAAAAATTCGGCGCAATGTGGGGAATAGACAGTGTTACTACTAGGTTCCCTCTGTCTACCCTGTTATATGCGGGATAAAAAATAATAATAATAATGTATATACATATTATTTTAGTATATTATTTTAGTATAAGATAATATATTGTAAAAGTATTTAAGCTTTCATTTTCAAACAAATTAAACCAATTAATAACTTCTTTACATTACAGTACTACATACAATTATTTAAGTGCTCTGCCCTTTTTATGACTGAGGGCTCAATAAGGTCAATTAAATAATCATCCTGGTATGACAGAGTTCCCTAATTTAACAGTTAGAGCATTCGACACGTTGTGTATTGTATTGTCATTAGTATTATAAACTATGAAGTTAAAAGGCAGTTTTTTATTAACCTTTGATGCAAAACTTTACAAATATCGAATAAATCATTTGCAAAATAGCTAAGCATGGATTTATATATAAACTGTGCTACAATCCTATAAACTTTTTATTATTAAATTTTATAGTACTGTTAATAAATAAAATATCCAACATGACATTCAAAAGATTTTTAACAATATGCCAGTGGTCGCGCAGCATTATGATACAGATGTGAACAAGGAATACGTTATTATGGGAAACAGCATTATCCTTAAATGTCAGGTTCCATCTTTTGTGGCGGACTTTATTGAAGTATTATCATGGCATACTGATGAAAATGAAGATTTTTATCCTGGGGAAAAATATGGTTATTGCTTTGAGTTATGACTCTTTCCCTGTATCCGTACCAATCCTTGCAACATATATAAACTAAATTTACATCCAATTCAAGTTGTGCAGCAACAATATGAATCTGAAGTTAACAACGAGTATGTCATCCGAGGAAATTCGGCAATCCTTAAATGTTCCATACCGTCTTTCGTGGCTGATTTTGTAAATGTAGTTTCGTGGCACGATGAAGAGGGAAATTCGTTTACATTGAATAGAAGCAAGGATGGCGAGGGTAAACTTAGCAACAGTAAAGAGTTATTATAGCAGAACCACCATCCTTACCAAAAAGTCCTTTAAAATGCTAAAAAATAAAACTTTACAGTGGTTACACAATATTATGAAGCCGAAGTTGTGTCTGAATATGTTATACGGGGTAATACAGCGGTATTAAAATGCAATATCCCTTCTTTCGTCGCCGATTTTGTTAAAGTGGAAGCGTGGGTTGACTCTGATGCTGGGGAGTACTTGCTTACTGATGACATTGGTAGGATAATCATAGTTTCCAAAGACCACACACGAGCCATTTCCCTAATATACCTTTAGAGCTTCCTATCTTTCCTTTAAGGTAATTGAATTTTTTCAGTTGTTAATCAATTTTACGAAGCAGAAATATTAACAGAATATGTCATACGTGGAAACGCTGCTGTATTAAAATGTTCAATTCCTTCATTTGTTGCGGATTTTGTGAAAGTAGAGGCATGGATTGACGAAGAAGGAACAGTTATTAACTATTCAGATGATCTTGGTATTCAACGCCTATAAGAGTAGCCTTTCCTTATTTGTTATCCCTTCCTTTTAGATCCAAAAATAAATCAAACTCTTAATTTTGATTATTGTTTAGTTGTGTCGCAGCATTATGTTACGGAAGCTGAAAATGAATACGTAATTAGAGGAAACACTGCAATTGTTCACTGCAAAATCCCTTCATTTGTTAGTGATTTTGTTTACGTGGAATCGTGGCTAATGGATGATGGCGAAATACTAACAATTAACAATACAAACATATCAGATGGTACTTACATACAGTCATGGAATAATTTCAATTTTTCCATCATTCCTCTCTTATCCCTACCTTTTTTTAACTTTTTTTTATCATATTTATATATGTTTTTAAATAGTGGTGTCACAACCATACGAAGCTGAAGCTGATAATGAATATGTTATTCGTGGAAACGCAGCTATAATGAAATGCGAAGTACCAAGCTTTGTCTCAGATTTTGTATTTGTTGAAATGTGGACTGACAGTGATGGGGGTACCTACTACCCTGGAAAAAATGAGGGTAAAACTCCTACCTACCATATACCTCTTTCCTTAAATTCCTTATTTTTTACAACAGCAGTACTTCAAGCTTACGAGGGTAGAGTCAATGATGAATTTGTTTTGCGAGGAAATACGGCTATTCTTAAATGCATCGTGCCATCCTTTGTAACTGATTTTGTCAATGTTGTGGCATGGCTAATGGACAACGAGACTATAAGTGCAGATGAAAATGCAAATATAGATCCTGGTAGTAACAATTAGAGTACTTCCTGAGCGTGTTTCCTACATCCCAAATCCAATAGATTTATATATTCTTTAAAATTAGTCAAATTTCACATTTACAGTGGTACATCAAAATTATGAACCGCGTGTTATCGACGAAGATGTTCTTCGTGGGAATTCCGCTTTAGTAAAATGCTTGATCCCATCATTTGTTTCTGATTACGTACATATTGTGGAATGGGTAACAGATGAAAAGTCCCTCTCTGCTTTTTCATTGAATGACTCTGAGAGCAATTACGGTAATTGAGATCGCTCGCGTGACCCCAATTGTTCCCATCCGTTCTCCATAACACCCTAAGGCTACTTTAAATTATTCTACATAGTAGATATAATTTAAAAAATAATTTCAGCTGTAAATCAATTCTACGAATCACAAGTCTACGATATTTACGTCATACGCGGCAATGCTGCTGTATTCAAATGTCACATTCCTTCGTTTGTGTCTGATCACGTACAAGTTGTATCTTGGCATGATAGTGAGGGCGCAGAGTTCTTGACAAATGATGATTATGGTATAACTATAATAAATTTCATAATACAATATCCTTTGCCATCCTTCCTTAGTATAAATTGAAACATTCATCATCCTTGTGTTTGACTTTTGCATTTGATATTTCAGTTGTTTCTCAAGCTTATACAGTAAATTTAGTAGAAGAAAATGTATTAAGAGGAAATGCTGCAATATTTAAATGCTTAATCCCAAGTTTCGTGACGGAATATGTTCATGTTGCTTCTTGGATAATATCAGAAGGCCATGATGAAACAGAAATCATGTTGAATGATACTGCTAATAAAATGGGTATCATATAAATAGATAATTGTTACTGTTCCTTATCCAGATTTTACTCCAGCTTCAAAGGATTGTTTTTTTACTTTCATTAACATTGCAATTTTATTTGCAGTCGTTACTCAGGCATATACTGTTAATCTTATGGAAGAAAGTGTCTTGCGTGGCAATGCTGCTATACTCAAATGTCATATTTCTACGTTCGTTACTGAATATGTAAGCGTGTCATCTTGGATAATTTCGGAAGCCGATACAGATGTTTTAGAAATAAAAGCAGAATCGAATGATTTGGGTATTTTTAATTTGAAGGCCTTCGATCATCCTATCCTTTTTCCATATACAATCGCTGTTCTTAGTGGTATTTCAATATTTTCCAGTTGTTTCTCAAGCTTATACTGTTAATTTGATGGAGGAAAATGTCTTACGGGGTAATGCTGCAATTGTTAAGTGCCATATACCAAGTTTTGTCTCAGAATATGTAAGTGTCTTGTCCTGGATTATATTCGAAGGGGAAATGGAAGAGAAAGAAATTAATGGCACCGGATATGATTATTTGGGTATTTTTTAATAAGATGTTAGGTACTTACGCATCAATCCTAACGCCTCCCCCTCTCCCTGCCGTGCCAGTTCTTTTATTTTACATAAAAGTAATAAATAATACTATCGTTAATAAAATTTTGCTATTATTCATTTACAACATTTCAGTTGTTACACAATCCTATACCGTAAATCTTTGGGAAGAAAACGTGTTGAGAGGCAATTCAGCAATACTTAAATGTCATATTCCTAGTTTCGTTTCTGAATATGTTTCAATTAGTTCATGGATAATTTCCGAAGGTGACAATGAGGAAATGGATATAAGTTTAGATTCTGATTTTAAATTGGGTAAAATTTAATTATATATTTTTGTTTGTTCCCGTCCTAGTTCCTTTTCTATTTGTTTCTAAGGAAGTATTAGAAGCACTGTGAGGTTAAAAAAACATAAATAATAATGTGTTTTTTAGTTTTCTGTATGAATAAAAATCGATTTCCAGTCGTCTCACAAGCCTACGATGTTAAATTTTGGGAAGAATACGTTCTGCGGGGTAACGCTGCTATATTGAAGTGTCAAATCCCAAGTTTTGTCTCTGAATATGTATCTGTTTCATCATGGATAATATCTGAAGATTCTATTGAAACAGAAATAAATATAGATCAGTCTTCAGAATTAGGTACACTAATGCTCCTAACCTACTATTTCACTTCTTTTCCTTTTCCTTAATATCCGAAACCTCTTGTAAACTCAGTTAATTACTGTATAGATAGTAAGACGTCAGATATTTAAAATAAATATTTTTCATTGGCTAAAATGCCTAAATTCTCTTATTCTTCACTTTAGTTAGAATCGTTGTTTCAGTGGTTTCACAAGCGTATGCTGTTAATCTTATGGAAGAATATGTTCTTAGAGGAAATGCAGCTATTTTGAAATGCCACATACCAAGTTTTGTGTCGGAGTTCCTGTCTGTTGTGTCTTGGATAGTCAGTGAAGGAGAAGAAGAGATTGAGATTAATCTTGATTCAGACCAAAATTCAGATGGTACGATTTTAATATTATTTATTGCCAAAAAGGCTGTTCTCTATTTTGGGTAGCTTACTCTCGCTAGGGCGTTGACTTATAATGGGCTTACCTGTCTCCAAGGGCCTAACGGCCTACCCTTTCCTTTTGTCCTACTTCCTTAGGCTAGTGCATGTAATGAAATTTATAAGTAGTTCACAACCTTAAGTTGTGCTGCAGAAATAATATTGAATTGATATTTTAATAGTAGCATGGTTTTAAATTATTCAGTTAAGGTGAAATTATGTTTATCTACAATAATGTATAATGTTTCAGAGGGAAAATATTTAGTATTACCATCTGGTGAATTACATATTCGTGATGTCGGACCTGAGGATGGTTACAAATCTTACCAATGCAGAACGAAACATAGATTAACCGGAGAAACACGTTTATCTGCAACTAAAGGACGCCTCGTTATTACCGGTAAGTTGAAAACAATCACAGTAATAATGGTGATGCGCAATCAAGTCATTCTATTGTAAAATATTAATAAATTGACTGTAATTAATTATCTTTTTTCTTTATAAAATATAATAACAAATGAGTTGATAGCGCCTCAAAAATTCTATACATTCATTACATATTTTTATTAATAAATGTCATTAAATTTAAAATAATATATTACATTTAGATAGCTATATAGCGTATAGTTTTAATTTTAAAATATTACACATAATAGATGTTGTCACAAGAAAACACTTAACTTTTTATTTATTGATTTAGGATTATTTGATTCTTTGTTTTAGGGAGATATTTTCATATTTTTTTTAAATACAATATTTTATATTACAAATTTTTATGCTGTTGAAAGTATCTCGCCTTCAATATTTTTAATATTTTGAATTATATTAAAATTATAATCTCATTTTCATATTATATAGTAATCTCATATTTTTATTATTTGTATAAACATATTTATGGATGATCTTTACTTAACGTTATACGAACTTGAGATTATAATCAGTTATCATATAAGTTACTAAAAAAGTTTGTAAATATATACAAATTATATTTACTATCTTTTTTAACTAGAACCTTGCCTGAATGTTGGGATAGGGTACCCTGCAGAGCCATCATTTTTTATTTCTTTTATTAATTCTGAAAAAATATTTGTTAGAGAGTTGTAGGGTTTATCAGGTCGTATATTTGTCGTTTAATTTGTAATGTCCATTCTTCCTATGTCGCCTTCTCCCAACATGTTCCCTAGCAAATCATAAGGGTGTCACACATTTCAAGTTTTGCAGATCTACATTTTACCGGTAAGATTGTTGATGCTAATTGCATTTCACATAATTCCTCAGAGCCAATAGGCCGAGTGCCACCTAAATTCTCTACTACTCAAGTGGGTGCGATGTTTATAACCAAGTTGGACTCCACATATTCGTTACAGTGCCCAGCTCAGGCTTTTCCCGTTCCCGTGTTCAGGTAACTTCTACGAAACCTTGGGCTTCTCATTATATTATCTGAAATCAATTTTAGAACCGGTTGGACGAGTCTCCCCTAAATTTGCTACAATATTAACGGGCACAATGTTTGAAGTTAGGAAAAACCACAGTTATGCACTTCAGTGCCCCGCTCAAGCGTTCCCGATCCCACTATTCAGGTAAAATATTGAAAACTACCCGTACCGGCGTACATATTATCGTTACTCTTTAGAACCCGTTGGCCGAGTATCCCCAAAATTTGCATCTGTTGTTATGGGGACTATGATTGGAGTGAAGAAAAATTATTCATTCGCTTTACAATGCCCTGCTCAAGCGTTTCCAGTCCCAATTTTCAGGTGATTATGTCTCATTTGTTATTTTGTTGAATTTATTATATGATTACAACACTTTGCTTCAGAACCAATGGGAAAAGTCTCTCCGAAGTTTCCAACTTTAGAAAAAAGTCGACTTTTTAATTTCGATAACAATCAAACTTTGTCGGTTTTATGTCCCGCGCAAGCATTCCCTGCCCCAATGTTTAGGTAAGATTCATAAAAATATCGTTTTGATATAGAACTAATTCGTCTATACGATCTAATGCGTTATCCAATACGTCATTTACCCTTGTCTCGTAAACAGAACCTATGGGCAAAGTATCACCGAAATTTCCGTCAATAGAAACTGGACGCAGTTTTAGTTTTTCTTCGAATACCTGTGTGACTCTACTTTGTCCGGCTCAAGCTTTTCCAACTCCATTGTTCAGGTATTTCATTTATATATTTATAAACTTATGTTCTTAGAGCCAGTTGGGCGAGTTTCACCCAAATTTCCTTCGATGGATAGTTCAAGAAGTTTTAGCGCGATGTGTAACGCAAGCCTAACAATATTATGTCCAGCTCAAGCGTTCCCAGTCCCACTATTCAGGTAAAATAAAATCGATAGGTACATTTAATTAATAATTTATTCATAGAGCCTGTGGGTCGGGTTTCGCCTAAATTTACCACTACTGACAAAAGTCGTGCTTTTGATGCAAAGGAGCGTGAAAATGTTACGATTTTGTGTCCCGCCCAAGCTTTTCCTGCCCCAGCTTTCAGGTATATTTTATTGTTAAATATACTTTATGCTCTTAATTGTTTCTCTTTAGAGCCAATGGGTAGCGCAACTCCAAAATTGGCATGGAAAATGATCGATATTACTGAAGCTTCGATTCATGAAAGTTGTACACTCCTTTGTATAGCACAAGGCTTTCCTGTCCCAATTTTCAGGTAACAGTGTCATGTCAATTTATGCTCTGCTGAATTATACTATGTTTGTAAATAGAACCTGTAGGCAGAGTTTCACCGAAGTTCCCTACTATGGATAATGTTAGAGGCTTCAGCACAATTATTTATTCAAGTGTGACATTATTGTGTCCCGCTCAAGCGTTCCCAGTACCTTTGTCCAGGTAAATTTATAAATATTAAAGAATTTATATTTTCTTTTAGAACCAATTAATAGTGCCCCACCAAAAGTTCCGACTAAAACGATAGAATTTGTGGAATTTGCTCTGAACTCCAGTATTACATTACTTTGTTTGGCCCAAGCGTATCCTGTCCCAGTATTTCGGTGAGTTCATTGTTATGACGGCGCTTAAAATCTGTTTAGTAAAATCCCTAAACTATAACATAGGATTTTTTAAATAAATTAATAAAATTATTTAGATTAATAGGCTAAATATTATATATTACATTTTAGAACCAATTGGCTCCAAAAGCCCCTCATTTTCAAGTGGCTCCAAACTAGCCTGGTTTGAAATGTCCGCCTTGCAAGATTTTGCTCTTTTGTGTCCAGCGCAAGGGTTCCCTGTCCCACTTTTTAGGTGAGAACTAATGAACATTTTCGCACACTTTCAGAACCTATTGTATCTAAACCCCCTACATTATCAACCGATGATAAGTTTGCTTGGTTCATAAACAGACCTATAGAAAATCACTTGGCCTTACTTTGTCGAGCGCAGGGATATCCTATACCTTTATACAGGTATATTACTTATCTACTATATAATCTTACGTGTATTTGAATTCTCAATTTTAGAACCAATCGGATCTAAGTCACCTACTTTTTCGACTGATGACAAATTATCCTGGTATGTAAGAACAGTTGGTCAAAGTTTAAATCTATTGTGCCCGGCGCAAGCGTTCCCCGTACCAGTTTTCAGGTGATTAAATAGAATATATATTTCTAATTATAGAACCGGTCGGCTCTAAATCCCCTACATTCTCTAACGATGTCCAATTTTCTGGAATTACTCGTAAAACTGGTCAAGATTTTGCACTTTTATGTCAAGCTCAAGCTTTTCCTGTCCCATTATTCAGGTAAGAATACTACTGTGCAATATTTTTAAATATTTAAATTAATATTTAACGCAGAACCTATTGGATCTAAGGCGCCATCGTTTTCACTGGAATTTAAAAGTACTACACTTACCAAAACATCCAAACAAGCACTCACATTACTTTGCCAAGCTCAATCTCATCCTCCTCCTGTATTCAAGTGAGTGCTTCGTAATATTTGTTTTTTCTTTTACATTTTTGTCCAGAGCCTGTGTCGGCCAGAGCACCTACATTCCCTACTTCTGCGTCTTCTTACAATTATGATATTGAAGCAGGCTCTGGAGGTTCCGTTCTATGTCAGGCACAGGGATACCCTCAACCAATGTTCAGGTGGGTATTTCCAGATCACTTTTATGGTACTATAAATATATTTTTAGAACCTATCGGCGCAAAAGCCCCTTCTTTTTCTACTGATTCCAAGGGCAGTATATTCATTCGGGAAACGGGGCAAAATTTCGCATTACTATGTCAAGCACAGGCATCTCCTATTCCTATTTATCGGTAAGTTCAATGAATATTGTTTTCCTTCTACAGAACCCGTTGGTTCGAAACCACCAACCTTTCCAAATGATTTAACCTCTTCAGCGGTTACGAGACATAAGGATCAAAATTTTTCAATGTCATGTCAGGCGCAAGCATTTCCGTTACCGATATTCAGGCAAGTATCTCAAATTTCAGGTATTTGAGATTACTATTTATTCTCGGGGCAAACTACACAATTAGTTACAGTTGACGTATGATTTCGTAAAATAAATTAAACTTATTATTTTTAAATAAGTTTTCATTATGCAGTATTGGTTTTTTAAGTTACGAATTTAATTAATTCTGTATTTAGCTTTTATTGCGAACTTATTTTTTTTATGTTTATCTGTATTTTTTGTTTATTTTCCTGGCCGACTTTTTGTATCTCAATTAAGGTTATTTTCTGCAGAGCCAGTTGGATCGAAGGCTCCATCATTTTCGTCTGAATCCGCTCTTTCTTCTTTAAAAAGGCACGAAACTCAAAGTTTTGCTCTTCTTTGTCAAGCCCAAGCTTTTCCTGTACCAATATTCAGGCAAGTTTCTTATTTTACGCAACTTTCCTGATAAATATTCTATCTAAAATTGTAGAGCCAGTGGGTGCAAAATCTCCAACTTTTTCATCTATGGGAAGCATTTTTAGAAAACGTATTGGACAAGGCTTCGCACTCCTTTGTCAGGCTCAAAGTTACCCTGCCCCGGTGTTCAGGCAAGTGTAAAAACTAATGTCTGCATCTATTTTAGTAATGTTTTCATACTACAGAACCTGTTGGCTTTAAAGCACCCACGTTCTCGACGGATTCTCGTAGTAGTACTTTCATAAGAACCCTGAACCAAAATTTTGGATTATTATGTCAAGCTCAAGCGTTTCCTGTACCTATATTCAGGCAAGTTTTCTGTATTTTATATATTTAATTACTTATATTTGCCCCTTAGTTGTTTTTTAATATATCAATTAAATGTTATCATATTTCTAAAGCTATAAGTAGCTTATTTCTTCAGAACCTATTGCCAGCACTGCGCCAAGTATTACTTCAACACAAAAAGCTGCTGTTCATTTCTCTCAAAATACTTCATTAGCTCTCTTGTGTCCAGCGCAAGGATTTCCTGTACCAATATCAAGGTGCGTTTATCAATTATATTGAATATTACAGAGCCTACAAATAAAATCGCACCTCGAAGTGATAAAAGCCGTAAATTTGAAGGCGGTGAAATATTTTTAGTTTCCAAAACAGATTCTGTATATCTTACTTGTGAAGTAGCCGCTTTCCCCCCTCCGATATTTAGGTAAGTTTAACTACTACATAAGACAGTTAGAAACATTAACTAACAAGGTTCTACTCGTTCGTGGAAATCTCTAAATAAATTATAAAAGTCTCTGTCGTTATTACAGAGCCAACAAATAAAATAGCACCTAGGAAAGATTCTACTAACTTCGAAGGTTGGGAAGTTTTCTGCGTGCCCCAAAATGGTGTAGCATATTTGAAATGTCAAGTAACCGCTTTTCCGGTTGCCGTTTATAGGTAAGTGTAGGTCTTTTTGTCATAGTCGGTTTACATTCCAGAACCATCGGGTAGGACGAGACCAAAAGTTACGGGTGATGGACTTAATCGTCAAATAGGGCAGGGTGCGCAAAGTCTAGCCTTACTTTGCGAAGTGCAAGCTTTTCCAGCACCATTGACAAGGTACGGCTTTACGTCGCGTCGTGTAAGTCGGCCGTTGGCATCTCACGCATTCATATTTCACGTAGAATCATATCATCACAATGTATTGATATGCGTGTTTATTGCAGTCTGCTGCGCCACGCGAGACATGAAAACGTGATGAACCGCGGCCGGCTTTTTTACGATCAGCCAAAGTAACGATTGAGCAACGTAAGCACCTCCTGGTAAGTGACAGGTGTTCTTGCTTTCATTCAGACGCTTTAATCTTTACTTTGTGCTTCACGTGAACCGTAGCTGTGCTGTCTGTCTAATGACCCTATTCAAAGGTCAATCTCTAATTCCAATGTCGATTTTATGTCAGCTTATTTTAAGGAGTGCTTTTAAATAAAAAAAAATATTCATTTTTAAAATTGATTTTCGACGGTTTTTTATCATGGTCTTCATAAAAATACATCCTTTTTGAGAAATTGGCTAGTCTAAATTTGCTCTGTGGGCTAACATCGCTTGTATTTCTTCGCATTTTGTATCAAATATTTCAATCGATAATTTGTACAATAAACATTCATAGTATTTGCTAAACTTATTTTCCCATTTTTTCGGGTTTAATTTCAAAATATATTAATACAGAATATTAGATTGATATTTAGGTATTTATTAATGACTAGTATGTTACTTTAAATTGGCCTTTGCATTAAACTAATTCTCAATTGTTACAGATGGTATAAATTTATCGACGGCTCTGCACGAAAACAACCAGTTGTCCTTAATGACAGAGTAAAGCAAGTATCAGGTACCCTTATCATTAAAGAGGCGAAAGTTGAGGATTCAGGAAAATATTTGTGCGTTGTTAATAACTCTGTTGGAGGTTAGTACCTGCCTGCTATATAATAAAAATCTAAGGATAAATAAATAATTTCATTTTAAGGTGACCTTTGGTACCAAAAAATATAGGAAAAAATATTTTTAACCCATTTCTAGTAACAGTATGAACGTGTAGCCAGAAAAAATAAATAGCTAATAGTGGTCAAAATGTTGCAGGTGAATCTGTTGAAACTGTATTAACCGTGACTGCCCCATTGAAAGCTACAGTAGAACCCGCCACCCAAACAGTTGACTTTGGACGTCCCGCTGTGTTTACCTGCAGATACGAAGGCAATCCCGTTAAAACCATTACATGGTTGAAAGATGGAAAGGATATGAACCATCATGACTCCATTCTCAGGTATATAATTTTTTGGATATTTTTGAAATGATTACAATTTACAAAGTTTATGTTGGTTATTTTTATGTATTATCTAGGATACAAAATCGCTCAAAAATCTTGATAATGTATAAAGTTCAATATTTCGTGAAATAAAAAGTTTTACTATATACGACTTTAATGCGGCTTCGTCTGCTTAAACGCCTGCTGTAACCTTTTTATCTTACAAATTCTTTACATGAATCGTAGCTTATGTGTCTTATTCAATGTATACACTGTATTACAGTAAAATTTCATCTGAATCCGTTCAGTAGTTTTTGCGTAAAGGTACTACAAATCATCTATTCTTAAAAACCGGCAGTTTTATAATATTAGTATAATATATTTTAGAATTGAATCTGTCAAAAAAGAAGACAAGGGAATGTATCAATGCTTTATCAGAAACGACCAAGAAAGTGCCGGCGCAAGTGCTGAACTGAAACTTGGAGGGCGATGTACGTATTAATGATGCTACGCTTCTAAAATATCAGTTATGTAACTTCAATATTTTATTACACAATGAGCTCTTTGTGTAATAAAATCCTAAAAAAATTGTAACCGTAGGTTATCATAATTTTTACCAATTAATTTGACTAATAATTAAATTATTACTGTTTACAATTTCAGTCGAACCACCCCAAATCCGTCATAGCTTTGGTGAACAAACTCTGCGATCTGGACCATCTCTTCGTCTCAAATGCGTCGCGTCCGGCAATCCCACTCCCGATATCGCTTGGCAGCTCGACGGTGATAAACTTAATAGTGGAGAAAGATTGCAAATTGGTCAATTTGTTACTGCTGATGGAAATGTCGAATCTCACTTGAATATCTCATCCGTACACACGAACGATGGAGGATTATATTCTTGCATAGCATCTAGCAAGGTGTGTATTAAATAAATATAATATGATATTTTACAATATAATGTTCTATTAACATATAGCGACATGCTCGCGGCATCGCTCGCTTTAACTACATAAATATATACTAACTAATCTGATTTACTATAGTACTCTAATAAAATATAATTTGAAAGATAAAAATAAAAATAAAAATTAAAAAAAATAAAAATAAAAATTTATATTGACAACTAAAGTTTCAACCAATTCAATTAAACAGTTATTTATTAGCATGTTTGTCAAAAACAATAAATAGATAACCCTGCAAACAAAATACGTAATTATATCCTATAGCATGGTAGGCAGAAAGGTCCTAGGGGTAAAATACTTGTTGCTTATTGAGTGACAGAAATCAACGATAAACTTGGTCTTATTACCAAAGTAACGAAATGAAAATAAGTCATTCCACCTACAGGGAGTCGCCCGCGCCGTGTTACTGCCCGCCGCCCGCGTCGGCATCTCTCATATTTTCAAAAAGAAATATAATCAATCTTCTCTGCGTTGAGTTCCGCCACTCAACACCCAATGCCTCGAAAAATTTGCGGAAAAAGTGGGGAATGGAGTGTCTTACATTAGATTCGATCTGCTTACCCTACTCTAGGTATGGGACACAGCGTGAAGCTGATCAATCAACCGTTTAAATTTCCTCCTGTTACTTTTCAAGGTCGGCAGCGCATCACACTCCGCTCGCGTCAACGTGTACGGCTTGCCCTACGTCCGCCCCATGAAGAAACGCCCCGTCGTCGCCGGAGACACTCTCATCGCGCACTGCCCCGTTGCCGGATACCCTATTGATTCTATTGTATGGGAACGTGACGGACGGTATGTTATAGAATATTACATCTATCTTTTAATGCTAGCCCACTGAGAGGTTTGTACCAATTTCATGCATGTAGGTGAGCAGGAAGAACAACTTATACAAGTTAGACAATCAAGTTTTCCGGCGTATCCATTAATTTCATATGAGATTGGCTATAAATATAAGTACCAGTTTTCAAATCTTTTCATTTGTACTTATAAGATCTCATTTCTTCCAAATTTCATAATTTGATGCCAAGAGGAAGTACCAAAAACAGGGTAGGTTTTGATTACGCGGGAAATTTCATAGAATATGTGACAAAAACAAAGCATAAACGTTTTGATTAAGTACTCGTACGTTGACCTAAAAATGTAATCTTCTACCGTGTTACATGATTATATACCTAATTTTAAACCTAACATTAGGTATATAATTGTTTGTTGAAGAAGCTCTTGAACTTGATGGGAAAAGGGACAAAAAGGGGCCTATTTTGGAATATTCTAGAACGTTCGAGAATATTATGACGTCGTACGGTCACATGAAAAACTGTTAACTAATTAACACAACCTTGTTTATAGGTAATTGTATAGCAACGCTTCTTTTACTAGTCAAAATCAACCGAAATTATATGAATTGCGACTTATCGATTGAATTAAAATTCGTATTGAATCGAGACTCTCAATCAATCTTTCAATATTCTCAATTTGAGACCCTTTCCAAAAATGACTGTAAAATACTCTATTCAAATATTTTTTTATGTGAAATTTCAGCGTGCTACCAATCAACCGCAAGCAGAAGGTATACCCCAACGGCACCCTCGTGATCGAAAATGTAGAGCGGACGAGCGATCAGGCCACTTACACATGCGTCGCCAAAAACTCGCAGGGCTACAGCGCTAGAGGCGCACTCGAACTCCAAGTTATGGGTAAGCAGTTATATTATTCACAATGAACTGGAGTTAAGAGGAAATTTAATCAGATATCAAAAATCTTCGATCTTCACGATCATTACTGAAGTTTTTTATTTGTGTTTATTTTACTACTATACATATTAATGGAAACCAAACATTGTAAAGATGTTATTATTGACGGTTCATATAATAATTGTGACTTGCAAAGTGCTCGAACACCGGGTTTCCAAAAATATATATATTTACATATATTAACTACGAGGTTGTACTGATTTACCATTTCAATACACAGATTAACGAAACTATAATATATGTATAATATATTTACATTAATTAACACAATTTAAGATAAATTAATTTATTACTACATCCTCTTAGCTCTGGGTGCAATAAAATCCTTACTATTTTGTCAAATGTGATTTTTGGAGGGAATTTTTTTGTTCTTTTATATAACATATATGTGGATTTCTCCAAATATCACAACTTTTTTAAGATTTTATGTAAATATGCAATTTTTTATTAAAATTTATATAGAAATAAAAAGTTGCACTTCCATAAAATTACATTTGATTATAAATAAAAGAGTTTTTTACTTCCTGCTTAAAAATGTATAGCCAAACCACACGTACTATAATTTTTTTTATAAAATAGAAGAATAAAAGTGTGTTCTCTTTCTCTCTTATTTAATAAATTTAAAAAAAATTGTGCAAGTCAAATGACATTTTACAATTTTTTTGAGGATTTCTATGTCATATCATATTTTAATTATAATTTATAATATGATGTTTTCACTTTTACAGAAATTCAGTTATAACAACATTTAATTATATCATTCAGAAAAGAACTTTTACTTATGTCATAACATTTTGGAGCAGTAAGCAATATTACTGAGTATGTCATATCATATACCTAATTAAGTAACTGTTGTTACCAGTCAATAAGCCTAATTTATAGTTGTTAATATATTACTCAGTGGCTCTTTTAAAGTAATGTCACGAAGTTTTGAGTTAAATATATAATCTAGTAGCCAAAAATGTATAATTGTGTTAGCCTTGTATTAATAATTTAATTTCAATCTTAATGAATCTGTTAGGATATCGGATAGTATATCTACAATATTGTTTTTAATAATTTCGTTAATAGTCTGGAAAAAGCATTGGATGACTAACTTACTAGTGATGTCTATATCAATTGTCTAATTATACTGTTTTTAAAATGAGTACTTCGTGACTTTACTTTACTAGTTATAAGTCAGCTAATATTTGTTTTCTTTCAGAGACGGAATAACCATTTTTTTAGCGGTTAGCGGTACGATTTACTTTACTTCAAAATAGGTTATTAGAGTTTATGCCCGCCAAAGCTACAACACTTGCCACACACGCTCCTGTAAATAGTACTTAAATTAGATTTTTATTCAGTACCCCCACAAATATTGCCATTCGAATTTGGCGACGAACCCGCTAATGCCGGAGACATGGCATCGATATCCTGCGCAGTTAGCAAAGGCGACCAACCACTAAATATTACATGGATTTTCAATGGCCAAGTTGTATCAAAATTTAATGACCTTGGAATTATACTCACAAACGTCAATAGAAAGACGTCCATTCTAAATATTGATTCCGTTAACGGAATCCACAGGGGCACATACTATTGTGTGGCGACAAACTTCGCTGGCTCTGTCAACCACAGCGCGTTACTAGAAGTTAACGGTACCAGACCAAATGAATTTTAGCTTTTTTGTAACATTTTGTTTTATATAAAAAATACATTTCCAAAAACCACCTATACCTAATGAAAAATCATTACTCTTAGTCCCGCCACAAATTACTCCGTTCGAATTCGGTGAAGAGATTCTAAATGAAGGTGAAACTGCATCAGTTTCGTGTGTAATGAGCAAGGGAGATCTTCCTGTAGCCTTTAAATGGTTATTTAATGGAGAAGAAATAAGAATCCATAATAATCTTGGCGTCGTTCTCACTACTATAAGCAAGAAAACATCAATTTTAAATATTGAATCTGTCAATGCTGTTCATCGTGGATCGTACACTTGCGAGATCAGGAACCAAGCAGGCCAAATAAATCACACTACTGCCCTTAGTGTTAATGGTTCGCTCTTTTCTATTCCTTTTTTTTTCTTTAAATGCTTTTCTATTACTACAGTTCCTCCTCAAATTTTACCCTTCGAGTTCGGTGATGAACCCGCTAATGCTGGCGATACGGCTTCAGTTCAGTGCGTTATGAATAAAGGCGATTTACCGGCTAGCTTTTCGTGGAGTTTAAACGGGAGAAAAATTTCACAAAGCAATACTCTGGGTATCGTAATTGGAAGCATGAGCCGGAAGATGTCTATCCTAAATATAGATTCAGTCAACGGAACCCATCGAGGAATATATGTGTGTCACGTTGAAAATTTAGCTGGACACGTCAACCATAGTTCGACGCTGGAAGTTAATGGTCATCTATTTAAATTTATTGAATTATTTAGCCACTTATCCCGTTTTATTAATATTTAGTTTCTAGAAAAACAATTAAGTGTAGCTTATTGGTACAGTTTTACCCCAAATCCATCCCTTCACGTTCGGTGACGAGCCAGCCAATGCAGGTGATACTGTCGGAATACAATGTATGGTAACAAAGGGCGATACACCATTAAATATTACATGGTATTTAAATAGAAACGATGTGTCAGCCATTAAAGGAATAACAGTAACCAAAATTGGCCACAAATCAAGCAGTCTGTCGATAGATGCAGTGTCCTTCATACATACAGGAGTATATACTTGCTATGTCATGAACCGAGCAGGACACGCTAATTATTCGACAGAATTAATTGTAAATGGTAACTTAAAACTTTTATTGACAAAAAAAATTAATGATCAAATGCTTTTTCTATTTGGACAGTTCTATTTCAAATCCCTTCCTTCCTTTAAAGTTTTTCCTATCGTTTGTAAAGCCACTTCAAGCATATAAACACTTATAATCATATCAAATAATTGAAATAATATCCTGTGAATAGTTGTACCGCAGGTAACGCCATTTGATTTTGGAGAAGAAATTTTAAATGCTGGTGACACTGTCTCACTCACATGTACAGTAGGAAAAGGTGATCTACCTCTAAAAATATTTTGGCAACTTAATAATGAACCCTTAAGTACCGGAAACGGTCTTTTTATAAATAGAAATGGAAAAAGAATATCCGTTTTAAGTATTGAAAATGTGCAACACGAGCATATCGGCAATTACACTTGCATTGCGGAAAACGAAGCGGGTCGCAGTAGTCACAGTGCAATTCTCAACGTAAATGGTACTTTTAAAACGAAATATCAATGCCGCTTATCTTTTAGCACGTCATCTGATAAGTATTTATAATATTTTAAGTTTTAAATATATGTTCGCAGTCCTATTCCCTATAAATTATTATATACATACCTATATACACTATAGAACATACATACGTACATTTTTAACTATACATATGCAAGTACATATGCTACGTTTGATTTAACTACAAAGTACACCATATATAAAGCATTTTTCATACATTGATTATATTTTTCTTAGTTGCTCCTCAAATTATGCCATTCGATTTTGGTTCCGAGCCTTTGAATGACCAAGAAATGGCTGTAGTAGTTTGCTCGGCCACCAAAGGCGACCTGCCCTTAAGTATAGAGTGGTACTTCAATGGGACACCTTTAAAATCTAATATCAATGGGATTTTACTTACAAACACAAAACGAACAAGTCAACTGGCTATTGAATCAGTTTCACATTACAATCAGGGCAATTATACGTGTGCCGTTAAAAATCAAGCTGGAACTACCAACCACACGTCTGAATTATATGTGAACGGTACTAAGTTGGAACTCCTTATATTACGCTTTTACATATTTTGCTAATTACTTTCCATAATTTCCTGCCGCAGTCCCTCCACAAATCATGCCCTTTGAGTTTGGGGAAGAGCCGGTAAATGCACAAGAAATGGTTCTTGTTACGTGTACAGTTATGAAAGGTGATCAACCTTTAAAAATTGAGTGGTATTTTAATAAAAAAAAAGTTGCTACTGGCGATCAAGGAATATATCTTCTAAATAGTAAACGTGCAAGTCAATTGAGCATTGAATCAGTTACGCATCAAAATCAAGGCAATTTCACTTGCGTTGTGACAAACCCAGCAGGCTCTGTGAATCATACAGCCCAACTTTATGTAAATGGTACATAAATATTTCCTTAGCTTGTTATTGTAGTACTAGTATAGATATGTGTTGCTTCTTCCTCTTCCTAAGTAACTTTGGCGGGTCATAAAAGTAAAAGATATAAAATATACATCAGATTAGCGTCCATAAAGTGTACCTAAGAAATACGAGTTGTATTCCAGTGGCGCCAATTATAACACCTTTTGAATTCGACGAATCCGTGTTTTTCGGCGAGGGTGTTCAAGTTATGTGCCATGTTCCAAAAGGCGATAAACCGTTAACATTCAAATGGAGTTTCAGTGGAGGCGATGTGAGTTTGTTATCTGGGGTGACGATAATGAATGTTGGGGACATGGGTTCAGCTCTCATAATACCTACTGTGACGGCAAAACATTCTGGCAACTATACATGCACTGCATCTAATATTGTCGCCAAAGCTAGTCACCATGCAACACTAAATGTCAAGGGTACTTGCTCTCGATGAAAAATCTGTGCTTTACATGTTTTGTTGTTCCCTAATCCTATTTTAGAAATATTAATTAATATTACAGTTGCGCCTATTATATCCGCATTTGAATTCGATGAAGCTGTTTTTTATGGAGAAAGCATACAAGTTATGTGTCACATACCAAAAGGAGACATGCCTATTAGATTTACGTGGCTGTTTCGAAATAGACCTCTAGAAAAAAACGACGCAGTTATTGTAACTAAAATGGGAGATAGAAGTTCAATTTTAGCTATTCCGTCCGTATCAGAAAGAAATACCGGCAACTACACTTGCACTGCTTCTAATATGGTAGCAAGCACAAATCACACAGCTAAATTAAACGTACAGGGTACAAGAATATCAAATTTATCTTAAATTTAAATTTTAGTTTGTTTATTAATTTCTCCCACCAGTTCCCCCACATATAGTTCCATTTGAGGCTGAAGAGCCTGTATTTGCCGGCGAATCAGTACAACTAACGTGTCACGTTTCTAAAGGCGACACGCCTGTTACTATTTCTTGGAGTTTTCATGGGAAAGAATTATCTTCTCATGAAGGAATTATGACTACGAAAATTGGTCAACGAACATCGCTTCTTACAATTCCTAGTGCTACGGCTAGTCATAGCGGCGAATATTCTTGCCATGCTCAAAACCAAGCTGGACTAGCTCTACATTCAACTACAGTTAATGTCCACGGTATCTCGTATTTTCCATATACAGCGCTTGCTCTGCCGCACGCTGCACGCTTGCATATAAGATAATAATATTAGCTTTATGGATTAACAGTATTACCATACATCGTACCATTTGAAGCGGATGAATCAGTATTTGCTGGTGAAACTGTTCAACTTAACTGTCACGTTTCGAAAGGAGACTTGCCTCTAGACATCAAATGGCATTTTCATGGGTTTGAAAATACATCATCGCATCTAGGCATTATGACTACTAAAATGACGTCGCGTACCTCTTTTTTATCTATTGCCGCGGCTAGTGCTGGTCATAGCGGCAACTATACCTGCGTAGCCACCAACAGCGCTGGTTCCACTAATCATACCACTGTCCTTAACGTTCATGGTCAGTTTCATTTTTCACATTATCATCCATTTTATGTTCGTCACGTCTTAAAGATATATTAATAGAAGCAGCATGAATTCTATTTTTATATCTGTATTAAAAAATGCGAGCTTATTTCTTATTTTATGTTAATCATACCTTTATTTTTCACATTTAAATTTTATTTGATATTTATAGTCGTACCGAATATATTGCCGTTTGACGTTGATCAAGCCTTATTTTCGGGAGAATCAGTACAAATGATGTGCCACATATCAAAAGGAGATATTCCGTTAGAAGTATATTGGAAATTTAATGGACAAACACTGTCCCGCGAATTAGGAACTTTTACTAAGGTTGGAGAACGATCATCCGTTTTAATGCTTCCGTCTGTAACCGGTGCACACAGTGGAAACTATACATGTATTGCAAAAAATCGCGCTGGTGTAGCTTTCTACTCTACTATACTTAAAATAACTGGTACATAATTAAACGTAACTTATATCATTATTGCATATGGCTTGCTACTTATAATTATTTCTATTTTTTTAATATCCAAGTAGTTTAATCATTTTATTTTTAATTACAAGTGGTTCCATATATTATCCCGTTCGAAATTGAAGAATCCATATTTGCTGGTGAATCGGTCCATCTTACTTGCCATGTATCAAAAGGCGACCGACCGCTTCAGATTACCTGGAGTTTTCAGGGACTTGAGATACCTTATCATAACAATATGGGCGTAACTACAACAAAATTAGGGGAAAAGGCGTCTGTTCTTAGCATTCCTACAGCAATGGGTCAACACAGCGGCAACTACACATGCACAGCCAGTAATAGAGCTGGGCGCACCCATCACTCAGCTCTTGTCAACATTCATGGTATTAGATATCGCCCTTTTCTTTCCTTTAGAGTTCTGAACGTCATAGAAAAATCATGCACGTTTAGATTTAATTTTAGCGTTCTCTTTTTGTTATTTTTATTAGTTCCACCCCATATTATGCCATTCGAAATTGAGGAGTCTGTCTATTATGGAGAATCTGTCCAAATGACATGCCATGTTAGCAAAGGGGATCGGCCAATTTCCATTTCCTGGACTTTCGAGGGTCAAGATCTTTCGACAGTTACGGGAATCAAGACATTGAAGATAGCAGATCAAACTTCCTTTTTAACTATTGCTTCAATAACTGGTGCACATAGTGGCAACTATACATGTATTGCAAAAAATAAAGCTGGCGAACATAGATATTCAACACCTCTACATGTTAATGGTATTTTAGTTCAAATGTCCAAAAGTCCCAGCATGCTCTCTATATATATATATATATATATATAACTAATATATTATATATTATTTTATTTGCTCAGTCGTCCCTCACATCAAACCCTTCGAATTGGACGAGGCCGTATTTTCGGGAGAATCCGTTCACTTGGATTGTCATGTTCCAAAAGGCGATATTCCTATGAACATTACATGGAGTTTTCAAGGTCAAATTGTAACACGTAGAATGGGTGTTAAAATGACTACCTTAAGCGAACGGGTCTCAGTGTTGGATATACCATCAGCCTCTGGGATGAACAGCGGCAACTACACTTGTACAGCCACCAACAGAGCGGGAACTGTTGACCATACAGCCACTCTTAACGTAATCGGTATTAAGTCAATAATGTAATAATCAGATGTTGCTTGCTTATTGTTTAGTTCCTCCCGTGGTCCAACCATTTACATTTGGAGAAGTGGCAATGAATTCTGGACAAGTCGTTACCGCAGCTTGTTCAGTTATCGAAGGTGACCATCCGCTCCAACTTCGGTGGCTATTTGAGGATGAACCTATAAAACCAAGATCGGGGGTAACAGTATTTAATATTGGAGAACGAAGCGCTATTCTTAGTATCGGTTCTGTTATGCACAATCATGCTGGCAACTACACCTGTGTCGCAGAAAATGAAGCGGGAGTACATTCGCACACCGCGGTATTAATCATAAATGGTGCTTAAATATGCCCCTTATAGAACTGTTCCAAATAATATTTTTATATTATTATTTACTTCTTTTATGTTTATTTTTAAATTTATATTATTGGATTTGTACAGTAAATAATGATATTCTTCCAGTACCCCCAAACATACTACCATTTTCATTTGGTGAAAAACCTGCAAACGTCGGAGAATATTTACAAGCGGCGTGCACAGTTAATTTTGGTGATCTCCCTCTTACGATAACTTGGACTTTTAATGGCCAATTAATATCTCTAAGAAATAATGATTATTCGATGACAAATTCTAAACGTAGTAGCTTACTTATTATCGAATCTGTTGACGCAAAACATGCTGGTTCATACATGTGCGTCGGGGAAAACCGTGCCGGACGTACTACACACTCTGCAGATTTAGTCGTATACGGTTAGTCGTAACGTTTAGTGTAGATTCTTATAATTAGTGATTTAGATAAAGTTTGTTTCAGTTCCTCCTAAAATTGCACCATTCACTTCCGGTCCGGAACCGGCTTTCTTAGGCGACTACTTTGCTCTGCAATGCATTATAACTCACGGTGATCAACCAGTAAAAATAGAATGGACAATAAACAATCAGTCGGCAACTAAAATTCCTGGAGCTCGTGTCAGTAGCATCGATCGGAGAAGTAGTGTTCTTACTATTGAGTCTGTGGAGGCTAAACATGCAGGCGTATATAACTGTACAGCGAGTAATACAGGAGGCGTCGTATCTCACACTACGGAGTTAATTGTAAAGGGTGCAGTACATTATAATAAAAAATATTTCACCTCTCTTTTTCTTATATAAAATTGTGTATCTAACGCTTCAATATAAGATATTTACTGTCCCAGTTCCGCCCCTGATAGTACCGTTCAATTTCGGAGAGGTGCCATCCAATCCCGGAGATGCTGTTGTAGTAAATTGCGTTGCAACAAAAGGGGACCTGCCTCTTGAAATTTCCTGGACATTTAGCAGCGAAACAGTTGATTCAAGTTTACATCGAGACATTATGACCACTCCGTTAGGGCCTAGAGCCTCTGTCCTAACTATCAACTCCGTGAGCGCAAACCACCAGGGCAACTATACGTGTATTGTACAAAATGCGGCTGGTCGCGCAGAACATGCAGCTACATTAGTCGTAAATGGCATGTTTCAATTTTTTTTTCAAAATTATACAATTATAAAGGGAACTAACATCACCATTAGCACCGATAAATTATTATCCAATCAACCACACTCAGACACTCTCTAATAATATCTCAATTTACTAACATTGCTTGTGAAAAATTGATTTAATCCGACCGTCTATGGTTATTTTCAGTATTGCCTCGCATAGTTCCATTTGCATTTGAATCTCCTCTTTATGCGGGACAGGCAAGTCAGGTTACTTGTTTGATTTCTGAAGGCGATCTTCCGCTAGACATTCAATGGTACTTCAAAGAACGTCCTTTAAAAGAAATGGTGGGTGTCATGGCCACCAAAATCGCACAAAGAGCATCACTTCTCCTCATCGACCCAGCAGGATGGTCTCACAGCGGCAAATACGTATGCGTAGCGCGCAATGCCGCTGGTTCTTCCAACTATTCCGCCTCATTAGAAGTACACGGTATATACTTGTATAAACCATCAAACCCTCACTCCTAGCACGGAATAGCTTTGCATAGCATATTAAATGCTTATTCGTATATAGTTGTCGTCAAAGTATCGACTAGATTAATCAGCTGTTTACACAAGTATTATATAAAATCCTAATTAAATATGAATTCGTGCGACATAGGAAAGCATTAGCTTAGGACATGATCGTTAATAGGAACCGGCTGCGGCTATCATCGACTAAACCATTTCTTCTTCCAATCCCACCATGCATATTGCTATGTCCTGAACCCTACCATATCCTGTAATTCCTACCTGTTATTTATTTACTTTAATTTGCATTGTTGGATATTTGGTTGTTTTGTACTGTCATGCTTGCTTAAGTAATGTTCTATCATTCTGATTATTTTAATTAAAGTTTGTATAAAAGATTATTGTATAAATACAAATAATTATCGTTTATAGGTGTGGAATGAAAATGAGTGATGGAACATTATTCATTGTATTCGTTATTTAACAGCTTTTTAGGTTTTGGTTTTAACAATATTTTTTTATTTATTTGTTTGTTAGTATTTAGTTACTCGCTTAATTGGGGTTAATTTGCGCATACTATTAATGTTCTATGAAAAAGCTTCTATAACATTAATTTTAGTATTCATATAAATTCGTTATTAATATATATTACAGCCAAAAAACAGTAATTACATAGACTTGTCATAGTAAATTCTTACAATTTGAAATTGATTATTTAGAAATAATACAAAATCAATGATTATTTTATTGTGCTAGATGTAAACAAATTTTACATAATTGTTAATAATAGTAAATTGTTAAATATAGGAAACATTATCAGTAACATCTTAAAAAATATATATTTATCTGACTGGTTGAAACTGTTCACGGAATAAATCGTTGTTCATTATCAGCAATAACGCTACTCAATCATTTTGGCTATAATATGTACATATTTTAATTTATCATAAAATTATTGATGAAAATTTAATGTTATAGAAACTGTATTTAGATGATAAGTGATCTTTAAAAACTCATATTTATATTTTTCGAAATTATCTTGAAATATATTAAATTAAAAGATTTTTGATTAAAAAGACTTTTGTTATATAAAACAATTAATAATATGAAAAGTGTTAAAAAAAGTGATAAAGTTTGAAAAGAAGTAATAAAATTTTTACAATTTTCATAACAAGAAAAAATAAATTTTTAAAATTTTAGACCATGTCAAAATCTACTAAACAGATTAATAAATTGTCGAAATTAGTGTATTGCAAAAACAATTGAACGGAGGATTTCCTCAGAGATAAAATAGAAACATTGTCCTATATAGTTTATAGTTAAAGCATGCATTGTGAAAGTAAAGAAAAAATATAAATCATTCTTATGAAGTGGTTATATTTTAGTTCCTCCTCGTTGGATTTTGGAACCAACTGATAAGGCATTTGCCCAAGGATCTGATGCTAAAGTTGAATGTAAAGCCGATGGATTCCCTAAGCCTCAGGTTACATGGAAAAGGGCTGAAGGTGAGTTGACAAATTTTATGGAATTTATATTATTTTTTAAAAATGTTATTCTTACATATATATTCGGGTTATATATTAAAATGTCATATTATACATTTTAATATATAACCCGAAGTCGGCAACTTCTATTGCGTAGAGTATAAAATTTTAAATCGATTGCTTCCCGTTCTTTTAAAATTATTGAGAAATCATATCATGGTGTAGGAACCTAATGTTCCAAAGTTTGAGCTTTCTCCTATTTTGTATTATTTGTTGATGACTTAATAAAAAATCGCAATAAAAAAATAATTAATCAACCGATAAAAGAGTTTTAAAAATCATTGTTTGAATGTTTATTTGATGTGTTTTTTAGTATCATAGATAATTTTTAAGGGTTCAAATAATCAATTTTGTGAAAAACATTGCATATTTTATATTTCTAGGGGATACACCCGGCGATTACAAAGATCTTAAGCCAAATAACCCTAATGTAAAAGTTGAGGATGGAACATTGACTATTGCGAATATTCAAAAGACGAACGAAGGCTATTATCTATGCGAAGCTGTAAATGGAATTGGATCAGGATTATCTGCTGTTATTCTTATTAGTGTACAGGGTGAGTTTTTAAAATATGAAATATTGCAACGCCTGCATATACAGTATAGTATAGTATAGACAGAAAGTGTTAAGAATCTCCACTTTCCGGTTTCTGCCTATTTTAATTTTAGGGTTCCGTACCTTTTAAGAAAAAAAGAACCCTTATAAGATCACTTTGTGGTCAAATTTAAATTATAGCCTTATAAAATAGGCAAAATTTGGTATTAAAGTCGCTAATTCAAATGCGGTATCAGATGAAAGGGCTCTGTCTAAGCTAAGCTTAAATTTCAGAAACAGCTCGAGACCTTCTATTATTGTATGAAACCCTCGGTGGGCAAACCCGACTCGCTCTTGTCCCGTTTTTTATATGTAAAGATAATTATTTTACTTAGTATGTACCTTTTCACTATTTCAGCCCCACCACAATTTGAAATTAAAATGCGAAACCAAACTGCCCGCCGAAGCGAACCAGCTGTTTTACAATGCCAAGCAAAAGGTGAAAAGGTAATTATGCAATTTAATTTTATTTGTTATAATTATAAATTTATTTACTTGGGTAATTTTTTAAAAATATTATTTATAAAATATCATTTCACATTGCAGCCAATCGGAATCATCTGGAATATGAACAACAAACGCCTTGAACCCAAATCTGATCCACGATACACTATTCGCGAGGAGATTTTACCCGGAGGAGTGGTGTCCGACCTTAGCATCCGACGTACCGAACGATCTGACAGCGCTCTCTTCACCTGCGTCGCTACCAACGCCTTTGGCTCTGATGATACTAGCATTAATATGATTATTCAAGGTAAGAACTTTATTTACTTATAATACAGAACCAATTTACGTGTGAACGCTGTGTCACTTTATACATAAATACTCGTCTGTACTGTCAATCATATGGAAGTGTGTTTTACATTTATTTTATTAATTTACACTCTTTCTTTATATAAACTATAACTATGCACGTTTCTGCCACACTTTTGCAAAAAAGGTTACAAAATTATTTCTTCACGTGTACTAAATTTATAGATTATGCTATTAATTCCTCATAAATAATTATGACAATTTCAATAAATGCAACCTTCATACTTTCAGAGGTACCTGAAGCTCCCTATGGATTGAAAGTACTTGACAAATCTGGAAGGACCGTTCAACTTTCTTGGGCCGCCCCTTATGATGGAAATTCACCAATCAAGAAGTTCCTTATTGAATACAAGCGTGCCAAGGGAAATTGGGAAAAGGATATTGATAGGTAATTCTGATAATTGTGTAACATTAATTATTATCATAGTATGTTTTAGAAAAAATATTCTTTTCTATCATATTAATTTTTCTTTTTCCAGAGTTCTCGTACCAGGTGACACGACTGAAGCGGGAGTATTTAGCTTGAAACCGGCTACCGCTTACCACATCAGGATTGTAGCTGAAAATGAACTAGGAACCTCCGAGCCATCTGAAACTGTCACAATAATTACCGCCGAAGAAGCGCCCACTGGAATGCCACAAGACGTCAAAGTTGATGCCGTCGATAAACACACTCTTCGTGTCACGTGGAAGCCACCTCAACCTCATGACTGGAATGGCGAACTTCAAGGGTAAATTATATTACCGATATAAACCTACTTTTACGACATTTCCAATTTTCGTATTCTATGATATACAATATTTACTTATCTACTGATTGCAGATACTATGTAGGATATAAACTGGCGTCAAGCAATAAATCTTTTGTATTCGAAACTGTTGACATCTCGAAGGAATCCGGAAAGGAACACCATCTTGACATTTTTAACCTGAAGTAAGCCTAACAATAAATTACATTAACTCTACATAATCTACATTTCTTTCTGTAATCCTAAAAAATGATTGTATTTTTAGGACATACACCCAATACACGATCGTAGTACAGGCTTTCAACAAAATGGGCTCCGGTCCGATATCTTCCGAAGTACGTGCCTATACCGCAGAAGGAGCCCCCTCAGCCCCCCCTCAAGACGTGCTTTGTACCACTCTTACCGCGCAAACTATTCGAGTTTCATGGGTTTCACCACCTCTTGCGGCTGCTAACGGACTGATTAAGGCATACAAAGTAGTCTATGGCCCCAGCGAAACGTGGTATGGTAAGTCACGCTTTGCTTAAAAGGAGATAAATTGAAACATCACCAATATAAAAAATAATGAGAGGTATCCTCACTTATATGAAAAGCTTTTATTATATAAAAAAACATAATATTGTAATCAATTATGTATATCTATTTAATCAAATTATGTATATCTATTTAATATCTCCTCAATAAAATAAATAAAATAACAAAAGTATTTATAATGTAAGATAGAAGGATTTTTTATTAATATAATTGTATATAACAAACAGAATATAATAAATAAAAAAATGTAATTCGATATATATTTCAGATGAGAAGACCAAGGACACTAAAATCACTGCCAGCAGCGAAACTATTCTCCACGGACTTAAGAAATTCACCAACTATTCAATGGAAGTTCTCGCGACCACCAACGGAGGAGACGGCGTCCGATCTGCACCTATCCACTGCCAGACTGAACAAGATGGTAAGTATTAATATTCTTAGTACCGCTCTCCGTTCTCTATTTGCCGTCCAATCTTGAGTGTTAAATCTTTTATGTTTATTTTATTTACCTTAACTTTTTTAAAGATAATGATATTGTTTTTTTACTTACTACACATTTTTTATTCTTTTGAATTTTATGATTATTATAAAGTAAAACTTGAAATAAATTAGTTATTTGTTGTTCCAACAGTACCTGAAGCACCTCGTGCAGTAAAAGCCTTAGTTATGGGAGCAGATTCTATTCTCGTATCGTGGAGACCACCAGCGCAGCCTAACGGTGTCGTTACTCACTACAATGTATATACGCAAGCCCAAAATGCTGAACCTCACCCAAATAAGGTAAGGCGCACCGTCCAATTTTCGATAGTTTACGTGTCGAGTGGTGGAAGACAAAGCCGTACATTAAATAATATAAGTACCTTACGTGAATAAATTACGCTTTTTAATATAGTGGACTGTGTTTCATATAAAATATATATTAATGAAATGACAAACATTCCCCTGAGTGCCAAGACACTATGTTCTCTCTGCCCACCCACACGTGAAGAACGCGTGATGCTAAAATTAATGATTATTTTTTAAGCAGTGTTTACTGTGTTTATATTTTTTTTGTTTCATTTTGGCTGTTTTAGGTACCCGCTTCTCAAACAAGCTACTCCGCTACAGACCTGAAGGCCGGCCGTTATGACTTCTGGGTGACTGCTTCCACTATCATCGGAGAAGGACAACCCTCAGCTACCGCCTCCTGTAGCCCAAGTGACAAAGGTAATTTTAATTATTTATGTAGAATAGTTTTTTATTTTATTTTATTATGTAGAATAGTATTTTTTTACTTTAACATAAAACGAATATTTCAAAATATTGATTGGTCTATGCTTCCTTTACAAACATTTTTAAAAACTGCATATATTATTACACAACGGGAATACTAATCGGGAATAAGTAAATAGAAAAAACCAGTGAAAATAGCCATACCTAAAAAATATACGTAATCTTAATATTTTATTAAAATTATCTGATATTTACATAATGCAATACATTATGCAAATATTTGATAGGACATATCCTATCTAGTACTTTCAAATAAGTAATTAAAAAAGTAATACTACAATCAAAATATATTTTCAGTGCCCGCAAAGATTGCTTCCTTTGATGAATCATTCACTGCTACCTACAAGGAAGATGTTAAATTGCCCTGCCTCGCCGTTGGTGTTCCCCCACCTAATATTATTTGGAAGGTAGTATATCATCCTGCTTGTATTTATTTATTTTTTTTACTTTTAACTAAAGGCAGCGGCAGAGACGCCTAATCTTTTATTTCTTTTTTAGCGTCATGCTGTATGTGTGAGGAAACCTGGGAACCTAGTGTTTAAACATTTCCGTTTTCAATTTCTTACGAGTTTTTGAGGCATTGCGTATTGACTGAGCGGAACTCAAAACGCCGCGCTTTGCCTTGCTACCAGAGCGATCATTAAATATTTTATTGCCCCAAGTGGAAATCGAATCCGTTGGATGTTGATGGCGATGTTCCGTTATGCTATTTTGAGTTTCTGATAAAATAGGCATTGTCTTTTTTATAATTAGATAAAGAAAATACAGGGTTTAATAGCATTTATTTTAACTATTTTACATTATAATTATTATGCTCTTGGGAAATTAGAGGGTTTTTGAGAGAATTTATGAAGAGAATTTATGAAAGTAAGTATCAGTTATAAACAGAACGCTATTTTTGCAATTTGTAAATTGGTCATAATTTATTGTACTCTTTTTAATGCCGTAAAAATATGGCTTAAAAAGTAATAGTAAACACATAAAAAAACATTATTTTGGATAATAGTGTACCTATGGTACGAGATATGGGCAATTTCCTTATCCCAAAACCCATACCATTATTTTACATATTTATTACGAGGACTCATGAAGATTTTAAACCAACATTATTATTCGTTTAGGTAAAAGGCCAGCCTCTTGAAGCGTCGGAACGCGTACGTCAGCTGCCCGAAGGCTCCCTCCAGATCGCGGGTGTAGCGAGAGAAGACGCCGGCGAATACTCCTGCCATGTTGACAACCAGTTTGGAACTGATACCGTCACTCATACACTTTCTGTATTGGGTGAGATTTTTTATTTATTTATTTTTTGTACACTACAGACTCGTGGTCCTTACTTTTAGGTAGGTAATTCTTTTTAATTCTTTAATAAAATCTTTAGATGGCTGTTGATGATGAATCTTTAATTTATTATAAAATTTAAATCGTTTTAATTCTTTAATAATGTATATAAATATTGTTTATTTTAATTAATTATTATATTCTTTATAGCGCCCCCATTCCCTCCTCAACTGAACATCGCGTCGTCCTCCGTATCTTCGCTCACTCTCCGCCTGAAGCCCTCCGTCGACGCTGAGCAATCACCCGCCGCCGGCTACACCATACATTACAAACAGGAATTTGGAGACTGGGAAACTGTTCAGGTAAATTACATTCATTAAACTTAAAATTACTCTAATTACTCGTCTTTTTTCCATTCTGCTCCAAATTTAACTTTAGACTTTGAAAATTTGACGATTTATCTCTATTATCCAATTATATAAAAGTGTTTCACGATAAGTTGTGCTGTGACTTATCACTTTGTCTAACCAAACAAGAAAAACAGTAACATAATAATAATAATAATATACCTAATCCTCCCACGCGTCTCTGACGATAGCGATATAAATAACACTCGTTTAAAAATTTCGATATTACTTGATTAACATATAGTTGTCAGAGCGCTTAGACGGTTTACAAGGAGAGTGGGTTCGAATCCCGCTACGTATATTTTTTATAAGTTTTCAACAACTATTTTTCTATCCTTAGTGTGAAGTAATAGTTAAAAGTATATAAAATATAGCACCCACAAGCATCAAACGCTCTTAAATACGTATGGCCCGATTACGCTTTGATTAAATCAATTTAAATTATTTCTTTTTTACATTATATACAAAATACACAATTAAATTCTATATTTATTAACAATTGCGTTTACGTTTTTATATTTTCAGATTCCAAGCAACACTGATACATACACTCTTGAAAACCTGTTCTGTGGGTCCAGATATCAACTCTATGTTACGGCTTACAATGGGTGAGCATAATTTAGATTTTATACACATCTTTTCTATTTTTATTTTTTAACTTCTCGCTGTATCGCGCGCACAGCAGACACTCTGTTCCCTTTATGATACTAGCGTTTCCTACTTTTCGACGAATTCTCGAGGCATTGTGTGTGTTACTCTGTTGCCCACTTCCCGTCCAAATTTCGACACTTTGCGTATTTAGTATAGGAAAGACGTAGAGTATAGACTTCAATCTGTATATATGCATTTACAGTATCGGCACTGGTGAAGCTTCCGACGTGGTCATCGCCCGCACCCGCGGCTCCAAGCCTCCCGTACCTCGCGCTGCGGACTTCATTGAAGTTGGCTCCTCATCTGTCACTCTACATCTCAAACAATGGCTGGACGGCGGCTGCCCTATGAGCCACTTTGTCGTTGAGAACAAGAAGAAGTATGTATCATGTCCCATTTATTTTTATTAATTTATTTTTTGTTTCGATATAACCCACTGTACTTGCGTTCAGAGTTATTTGGACTACTACAGACTATAGAATGTGTTCACAACTCTTGGCTACTTCCATTTAACTACCGAAACGAAGCCGCAGGTGAACATTTGTATAGCGTTTAGAATGTATTTGCATTTGACTTGTCTTTTTCAATTTGCAGAAAAATCTATATGATATGGTAAATATAATCTATTTAGTTTAGAGTTACATTAAATGTGTGTGTTTTTTTTATATTCGATATTTAAAACATGTTGTAAATCGATGAATTACTTTGTAACCTGCATTTTGAAAGTAAAATATTATTTTATTTGTAGGGGAGCTGCTGAATGGAACCAAATCTCTAATGCTGTTAAACCCGGTGGAAACTTTGTTGTACTTGGTGGGTAATTTTTTATTTGAAATAAAGAAAATAAATCAAAAATCAGCTTCACCCAAACAGCAGGGTAGACAAAGGGAACCTAGTGTTAAGACATTTCCTTGCCCGTTTTCCGCCAAATTCTGGAGGGCATTGTGTGCGCATCTAAATAATTATTTACTATTAACTCACATTCAGGCTATTATTGTGTCACAGCTAGACATCGCACATTCACAGTATGGTGAACACGATGGTTATGAAAGAATTTATTTATTTGCCAGCTTTTGTAAAACGGTGTTAAATTCCATCATTCACAAAGTTAATGATAATTAAATATTATAAATAATCATGCTCATTGACCTTTACTTTTTGACTAAGTAAAATAATATATTATAGACTTGGACCCTGCTACCTGGTACGTGTTGAGGATCACCGCTCACAACAATGCTGGATTTAACGTCGCTGAATACGAATTCGCCACCCTCACTATGACTGGAGGTACGTTAACTATTATATTTAAATTGAAATGAAACTAAATCAAAAATTACTTTTAATTTCATCTTATGTAAATGCTAGTAGCATATTTTTAATTATTAAGAGATTTATGACAGTCATATTTATAAACATGATATATACTCAGATAATTTTAATTCGAACTGAAAAGCTATATCTTTAATTTTAAATAAAAAAATCAATTAAATATTTCTTTTTGTGTTTATTACAATTACAATAACATAAAAAGGTTTGAGGCCGTCGTGTCGTCTGACTGTAAACGCGACGGTTGTGGGTTCTATTGCCACTCGGGAGAATTTATCATTTTCATATCCTTGCTTTTGTATGAAAACAAAACTTGATGTTGAGTTCCACCTCCAGACATGGCTACCTGGCTTTTTGCGGATCACCTACAGCGTGAAGCTAAAAAAAAAAAGAAAAGAAGGTACCTGAAATGCAATGCCTCATTACATCATTCTAAAATTGTAACATAAATCGTAATTTCCGTGTAATAATTGAAGGCTCGCATTTCAGGTACCATCGCCCCCGCGCGAGAGGTCGGCGACGGAGCGCTCACGCCCGAACAAACGCTCAAGATCATTCTGTCCCACTTGAATTTGATCGTCCCGGTCGTAGCCGCCATTTTGGTTATAATCATCGCGATCGTTGTCGTGTGCGTAGTGCGTGGAGCTCGGGATCAACACCATAAAGGTACATGACCCATCTAGGTTATATTATTTGTAACGTGTCGTACAGGAACCATTGCACCGTTGCCTGGCGGCGCCGAGGGAGATAAGGAGCTGCCTCCATGGGTGAAGGCGTGGCTGGAGCCGGAAGTCTTAGTGCCTATCTTGGCCACAATTGTGGTGTTCATAGTTGGCATGGTGGTTATCTGCCTTACTCTCGCTCGCCGCAACACCCCCCATCGCCTGCGAGGTCAGAAGGACGCGTACTGTATGTATAGCATGACCGCTTTCTTTATTATTTTGTCGAAACATTTACTTTTTACTATAATTAAATATTCAACCATATTTTAATAAAAGTAATAGATATCATACTTATTTATCGATTGGATAGGCAGTTAGTCTTTTTGAATAAGGCTAACCTAACAGCAATTTGAATTTCTCCATTATTTTGATATTATACATTGGGAAATCTTCGCCCTCCAAATAAATTAGTCAACTATTTTGAAAAAATATACATATACTTCAATCAGGTAACAACAAACATTTTTACATATATTTTTTTAACCCATTTGTCATCTTAATGTATCTAGAAAAGCTTATTCCATAATGTAACCATTGAATGGCGATAGAGCTTAATTTCGTTTAATGTTTACTCTTTTTCCGCATACGCTAATCATTTAGGTGTAACCATTATAAGCATGTAATCAATATGTCCTATACATGCATCATTTTCATATTTTTTATGTTGTTGCTAGTAATCTCCTATAATATATCAATATTTGAATTTTACTATTACTTTGTATAGTTGGTGCATAATAGAAATTAAGCACTTAATCACTTATTATCAAATTTTATCCATTCTAGATTTATTCGAAACAATTTTTAAAATAAATTACAATCTTATCTAATGTTGTATTAACATTTAAAAGTGTGCATGTCAATGACAGTACACGATTGTACAAAAGAGTTACCTACATAGGTATATTATATTCGTGAAAATTTCAAATGTTACTCAATTTCTAACATTATGAAAAAAGAAAAGTTAAAGGGAATCGGAAGGTTTTTTTTTTAATCAGAATCGTAATGCATCTTCCTATATTCATATCTTCCTATCTTCCTAGTGTTTTAACGATGTATTTGTAACATGATCTAGATGACGCCGTGTACAACACGTCCGGAGCCCCGATGGGCGGAGCGGGCGGCACCCTGGACAAGCGCGGAGGCCTGCGCGACGAGCTCGGCTACATCGCGCCCCCCAACCGCAAGCTGCCCCCCGTGCCCGGCTCCAACTACAACACTTGCGACCGCGTTAAGCGACAGGCCGTTATCAGTGAGTGTATTTCTGTAATATCTAATATCTATTTGTTTTCTTTTGTTTATTACGCATAAAGTTGAGTAGGCATAGGGTATATTTTACACTAGTGGACCCGGACGCGGCTACGCCTGCTTCAACTATAAGAATATTTATTAAATATATTCATGAAATTATTTTCAATTTTCAATAGAATTAGTAAGAAAATATAAGCTTATATAATCAAAAGAATAATAAGTAGATACACATTATTAGAAAAAAATATTTGAGTTATTGAAATGAACCAACAAAAGGATTAAAAGTAACTAATGGATAGGTATTCTTAATATTAGAAAAAGTACCTAAAGTTTAGGTACATAGATATCGACTCTACGAAATAACTAAACATTTCTCTCTATTAAGTAGGATAATTTTAGCGGGCAATATCAAATAAAATAAGAAGAGAACCAAAGTGTAGTTTAAATTAATTATAAACAGCAAAGTTCGAAAATGTATGAAAATTTATAAAACCGTCAACGTTATCTGCCCGTTCGCGTCGGTCATACTCATACTATGCCGCCTGAAGGCTAGGTCATTTCGAATCAGTGACATCTCCTTAATTATTTATTAGAATGTTATACAGTAAACTATAATTTCAATCTAGATAAAATGCTAAAAGTGACTATTATATTTATTTTCATAAGGATGAATATCAAAACGTCGCGGTAGCGGTCGCGTAGCAACGACGGTTGTTATTAACATGGCAGAATAAATTGCATGTCAAATTAGAATGTACTTTAAAATATATTAGTATATATGTGTAATGTAATGTTATATAGCCTATAGCACTTCTGAAGAATGCAGCTTACATACAAAACAAAAACAATGAAAATCGGACCAGTAGATCCAGAGATCTTAGCGTTCAAACAAACAAACAAACAAACAAACAAACAAACAAACAAACTCTTCCGCTTTATTATATTAGTATAGATAGGTATATTATAATTGCGTTTTTTCGATTTCTTTTCATAATACTTATCATCATATTATTATTAATTGTTTATCTTCACCGTGGTATAATCTATTCATAATTACCTACTCATAGTTACTGATAGTTTTTTTTTAAATTAATTCAAATAATTAATCACAGAAAGGAATTATATTTTGCCTTATTTATTTCAATTTGCTTATGTTTTATACAACACTTGGCGTACATATTCGTATTATTTCTATATCTCTTATTGATTTAAAAAAACCTTGATAGAATAATAAGAAACCATATTTAGTTGTAAGTGGGTTAGATTACCTAGTCGTATAAAACTTCAACACCTAAGGTAAAAGTATATTATAATGACTTTATTACGATATGTAAAAGTAGATTAGCTGTCCTTATTTTTAACATAGTGCACGATTATCATGCCCAGCTTTGCCTAATTATTTTTTTTAGATTATTTTAAACTAAACTTTTTTTGTAACTCCACGCTGTACCCCGCACATAGCAGGGTTGGCAGAGAGCTCAGGTTCTCTCTGTTACCTAGTGTTAAGACACTCCGATCCCTTAAGACACTTCCGTCCCCCACTTTCCGCCAAATTCTGGAGGCATTGCGTATTGAGTGGCGGAATTCAAAGCCACGCTTTGCCTCGTTATCAGAGCGAGGAAAATGATAAATATATACTTTTATTATTTCATTTTCTCGAGTGGGAATCGAACCCACAATATATCGCGTTTGCAGTCGCACGAACGTGCCCCTGCGCCACGACTGATCTCACTGGACTTGTAAAATAAAATCCTCGTACCCTACTATTATATATTTTTTTGATAATTACTTACATAACATTATGGTTCAAGTTATATTAACATTTCCTTTTAAATCATTTGGTGTCAGTATTGTCGCTTTTATGTTTTGGCTTATTCCACTTTTCTTTTTTTACTTTTTTATATTTTATTTCTGTACGATTTCTTTTGTCATTAAAAACTAAAACATGGGATACGTCAAAACATACAGGTATGTTTAATTGTTGAATCATTCATTTGGTGTATGGCAATCAACATACCTATCAAATAATATCTCACTATTAGTACAAAATGCTTGGGCTAATAGAACTGTTACATATAAGTAAACAATGGAATGTCGTATGCGTCATGCTCTAATTTTAAAATTTATAATAATAAAACAAACCCTAAAACAATTAATGTATCGAAGCTTTTTTATTGATTGCTGAGACAGCCGATAGTGAGATATTAAATAATAGGAGGGCCATTCAAGTATTACGTATTTTTTTGAAAAATTACTCTTCTTCCCCTCAAGTAGCGCGCCGTAAAGTTCGTAGGAGCCGTAACACGGGGAGAAAACCTAACGTAAAAAAAAGTAACACTCAAGTGATAATTTTTACCAAGAGAAAATTTTATAATTGATACTGTCATTTTCATTTAATTTCATCTAAAATAAGGAAGGGCAATACACCCGAGTCATGCCCAGTATTCCATAAAGGATAAGGCTTAGTAACTTGTGAGATTTTAATTATCTATTTTAATTAACAAAAGAAAAATAAGGTCACGTAACTTACGCGTTGTTAGGTACAACATGCCTTACGTAATACATGAACGACCCGTAAGCCGTAGGCAAGTGGGAAGGACGGTGGGTAGGGTAGCCTAGCGCATGTAACGCAGTACAGTAGTGTGGTTTAGTGGGCGCGCACTCCACGTGGGACCCGCGAAGGCACCACTATGAGCGCGTACGGCGCACGCGCATGCGCAGGACCGGCTCCGGAGACACCATATCTACAGGTCAGTTTAGTTTAGAAATGAGACTTTTTGGGTTTTATTCTTCTGTGTTCTCTTTTTATTGCATGTTCTTACTTTTTAAAGTAATATTAACCTGGTACTAACTAACGATAGATATCGTGGATTGTATCATATTTTATGAGATCCTTATGAAATATTTATATGAAAATTAATAATTACATTAAAAAAACGTCTCATTTCTACATACGTAATTAAAATTGCTTGCTTTATTCTTCTCAAAATATTATCAGCAATAATTGCGGAATGAATATTAGTTTTATAAAGTAATTTTTATTTTTCACATGCTAATATGTTTAGTTACTTATAATATTAAATACGAACCATAAACCACGATTATTGCCGAATACTTATATTACCTAATTTTATATGTATTTATTGTTTGTATTAAAATATTCACATATACTTATTTATAAGAGTGACGAGTGAATTACTAACACAACTTACTGGTAAGTGTAGTTAACAACAAACAAAAAAGTGTGATATGTTTTTACGGTATTTAATATTTATTTCATTCCTAACAAGCTTGTTATTTATTGTTATTATATTTTATTTATCATATTATGTTAACTATTTTATGTTAATACATAATTTTACTATGATAACTCTATGTATCAAATATATTACTATATGTACCTATTGTATAGAATGTCAAGTGTGCTATAATATGCATTGAGTTTGTAACAGAGTTTTTTTAAAATAATTTGGTTTGACTAATTAATAATAATTATTAAGTTATCATACATTTTAACAAATATTGTATTTCTAGATAGATACTATTTATAAAAGTTAAATTTAATACTTATTGTTTACATTGAAAACACTCTACCTATTATTACTATCTTGAGTGATAAAAAAATTAACTGCCCAAACTTTGTAGTAATCCATGAAAATCTTTATCCTAACATATATAATTTACAACTTTCAGGCATGGAAGATGAAATTTGCCCTTATGCTACGTTCCACCTGCTTGGCTTCCGCGAAGAAATGGACCCCAGCAAGGCGATCGCGTTCCCCCACCACCACCCCTCGCACGCCGGCACCCTCGCGCACCCCCACCCCCATCCCCACCACCCAGCTCATTCTCGCGCCGGATCTCAGAGCATGGTAAGATAGTAATTAACATTTACTCTTATTTTTTGCTAGATTTACGTATTTTTTTAAATTTTTGATTATTGCGACGTTTACACATTTTATATAAAAATGTAGGGTATTTGGGACCACAGGTATTTGGCTTATCTTAGCTATTTGGCTTTATCTTAAGTGGGGAATAAAAATAATTTATATATAATAATCATTCGTTTGAGTGGAGAACAAATCCACAACCTTTTGTCAGACGTTCTTTTTAACGTCACAATTCACGTTAATGTATTAATTTATATCATAGCCACGAGCAAACAGCCGCTACGCACGCAAGAACTCTCAGGGTGGACAGAGCGCCATCTACTCCACTGCTCCCGAGTACGACGACCCCGCTACCTGCGCTGAAGAGGACCAATACGTGAGTACAATAGGATATTGCGCCTATCTTTGAAATGTGTCTATTCGTTCCTTAACTCCTAATAAATCTTTAATTACTGTATGAAGATATATCCTGGCGGATGCTGTTTTCCGTTTTGAAAACTTGACAAAAAATTGAAAAAAGTGATATGATTTTTTAAATTCATTTTATATTATGAAGTAACATTCTGTCATTGTTTTATTCTTAAGCTATCTCAATTTAACATTTTTATATTTTGTTATAGTGAAAAATACCTAATAGAAAACAGTAATCCTTTAAAAAAATGTCCTAACATATAAGTAAAGGTAAAATTAAAATTTTTAGAAAATCGAGTTATAAAGTTCTGCGCTAATGTATGTATCTTACACTTTAACTCTGAGAATTCAAAAATGCTGTTTTTTTCCCAAAATGCATGACAAATAAAAATAAAATATTTTCTTACCTTTCAATATAATTTAGTTTACTTGACAAAAAACTAAATTATACATTAAAATAACATTTTAATCTTTATTTGTTGTGTGTGCAGCGCGCCCGCTACTCCCGCCCGATGTACGCGTGCGGCCCCGAGTACGACGAGCCCGCGTGCTGCGCGCCCGAGGACGAGCAGTACACCGGCGCCTACGGCACCCCCTACTCCGACCACTACGGATCCCGCCCTAGCATTGGTATCTTTTGTATATTTTTTAAATTTTCAAATACCAATGAATAATAATGTAGTGTTTTTGTAAAAAAAAACTATGGGTCAGGGCCCATAGTTCATATATGTTTTTCACGTTTTCAAATGCCGAATAATATTCGTGTTTTTTTGTACGTAAACATGTAATTAAACATGTAACTGTAAAAAAACATGTAAATTGTAATGTCTTATAGTAATTTACCTGCTACACATGATTTACTCATTGGTACCTATCTAGGTATACCAAACTAATAATACGTTTCGCAAATCACTGTTTAAAATTATAAAAAAATATTAAAAAGTATATTAATTTAATTAAGCCTGTCTATATAATTAATGTAGGTACCCGCAAGTGTGGCAGCTCCCCCGAGCCTCCCCCACCTCCCCCCCGCAACAACACCGACAACAATTGCTCGTCCTCCTTCAACGAGAGCAAGGACTCTAACGAGATCTCCGAAGCCGAATGCGACCAGCCCCGCAACTACCCCGGTAAGAATACGCTAAAACATCGAAATATCATTCATTTTCAAAGTTTTTGTATTAATTCTTTTTTATAGTATACAAGTCGAGTCCACAATTCATACAAAAGAGAAAACATTATCTTTTTTTCGTCTTAAGAATAAAAGAAATCTGGGCTTAACCCATGGATTTATTAGTTATTGTTACAATTAATACCTTTATCTAAATTAACAAAACCATTTGTTGTTATCAAATTACAATGAGCAGATATATCAAATTTCATGAATCTGTATTATTTGTCTTGTTAAATCTTTACCTAAATGGAACTTATTTTATAGAATAACTTTAATCTTATATAAATAACTGTTCATCACCCCCATGTCAAGACTCCACCTATCATAATTATAATAAATTGTGTAAAAAGTATTAATTTGAAATTAATTGTGGAATTGGTCCATGCGCTCGTGGCTGACTGAACAGAAGACGGTAAAACGATTTTTGAATCAATATTTTTCTAATTGTTTTCTTATGATTAATACCTGTGACTGACAGCATGCATCTCCGTTATAAGTTATAACAAATGAAAATGTTCCAAGCTTTTAGAAGTTCTGGCAATTGGCTTAAATTTTTATTTCAAAATTTCTCTTATTAAATGTTTCTTTTCTTCTTATTTTCCTTTATAAATTAAAGATTTTCAGTATAAACACAAATTTAAAAGAAATAATCTTGATAAAAATTATTATTAAGATCTTATAAAATAGAACATCTTTAATTTACTTATAACCCATTAGGATTATTTAAATAAGATTTTTCTTTATTAAAGTTGAAATTGAACATCGCTTAGAACGTGATTGTGTTAACAAATTCTTACTATTTGAAATTATTATGTAGATTATTTAGTACATGTGTTTGACTCCTCAGCAATGTCCACTAAACTAATATTTTTAACATAATTAATGTTGATGAAATGGCAAATAAAAAGTATATATATTTACAAATTTATTACATTTAAAAAAATATTATAATATTTGACACAGTAATGTAAACAAAAAGCGAGTGCTTAGTGGACATTGAACGAGGAAATGAGTAGTGGGCAGGGTCGAGTGTCGTGGCTAGTGTAGACACGTCGTGACTTGTTGTTGCAGTAAGAGCCCACACTGCCAAGGACGGCTTGCACAGCGACGAAATGAGGAAACTCATTGACAGGTTAGTTTACCAGGCCTATTTCAATACACGAACACAATCATATTTTATACATACACTTTTAGATAATATGAATTTTATTTAATTGTTGTGCATTTTACGATTAATTCAGGGTTTCTTGCTCAAATTACATTTCAATCATATCATGTGTACTTAGTTAATATGTTAGTCTCAATAATAAATATTGTAGATTATTTTAATGAATATGAGTAAAATATGTTATAACATTTCTGAAGTTAGATTTATCAAATTTATTTAGGTAATTAAATAAGTACTTATACAAACGTAATAAATTATACAAATATAATATATTTAGAAATCTCTGAGTTAAGCCGTATTATAAGTTTTAAAATATACATATATCAATTTACTTATTTTTAATAAGAATCGTGAAAGCTGAACACTGGAATCCAATCGAAGTTTATTAGTGTTCGTAATATTTATAAACGCATGTCAATAACTTTAACATCACATTATATATAATTCATAGACACTATTACAAAACTTAAATTATATTGTATATTTAAAGCACTCACGGCCACCATTGTTTAATTAACAATTGACACAAATTAACTAATTGCCGTTACCTTGTGTGAGCCGCAGTCTTCCATTGCGACCATGTCATAGTTATTTTTCTGGATAGTGCCGATATTAAGCATGTACTATGTTCTGCATCCATGGTCTCCAGGAAACAGTAAGTCAATGTATGTGAAGACAATAATCATTTGCTGAATGTTATTTAATTTTGCCTGAAATGTTTTATGTACCTAATCATTAACCTTATGTGGCTAACAGTTAAACCGTTGCACTAAAATTTTGTTTTGCTGAGTTATAAAATTTCAGAGCGAAATGTTTATTTTATTTTTTAAAAAAATATAACCATAGTAATGCCTACACCTGATGTATATTATAATATAAGATCACTTCGATATACCTATATACTGCAGAACTGTTCAGTTATTATACCTACATTGAAAGCTTCTTAGAAAATGAGTTTAAATCTAGATGATCCCGCATTAAAATGAACTAAAATTATCGATGTAGTTGATATTATATATTATTTAAATATAATCAGTCAGTTATTATGCAATATCAAACACCGATAATTTTATTTTTGTGCGCCGCACAAGCTATCTGTTAATTGCTCAATTTCATTATATATTACAATATACCATTATATAGTATAGAATACCAATAGACACTTGTAATAAACGTCAGTGGTCACTTCTCATTAACGCTCACGTTTTGTATCCCAAGTGTGTTCCTTACTAATCAAGTCCAAATAATGACCTGCCATTCGTTTTTCAGTTATCTGTTTCAAATTAAACAACAAATTTGCTATATCATGTGTTAGATAAATTTGATTATAACATTTCATAACGTTTAGACATAATGGTAATCCAACATTGGGTGTTACAGACCAGAAGCAACCACCCCAATCCCCCAGCAAGCAGTCCACGGGCGGGGACTCACAGCCTACGATACTGTGGCAGTGTAACCTGTAAACTACACTGTCGCCATTCGACATACAAGACACACTCCCCCACACCTCCCTCCACCTCCCCTTAACGACCACAATTCCGTTGAACTACTCGCCGCTTTACCGATCTACTACGATTATTGCACAATTAAATAGTTTGGCTTTTGCTTTCGCGATTTTGTTGCGAAAATGGTCAACGAAAATGTGGTTGTTCTGATACATGTTTTTTCCTTTTTGATATTTTCATTTCAACGGGTGTGTCGTCATTGCTTATTTAATTTTGACATTTTATATGCGTTGGCTGGATTTAATTTACTATAGCACAATTCATGTGCCATTGAGTCATTTGTTTTTTAAATTCGCCAGTAAGTTGCAAAGTCGGGTAGGAGGTTGTGTTATGCCCTCCCGTTGTACTCGCCGCGTCACTGTGTAGTGTTGCCATGTCAAACAGAAAATTATGGTTGTGGTAGTTAATTCAGATGATATATTTTCCTTTAGGGGAGTGACGTGTTATTAAAAATTATCTAATACGAATAGAGCGACCGAATACCCGACTTTGCGTACTTATCCATGATCGACGAATACATCGACCAAAACATTTAATTAATTTCGATCTTATTTGTTTAGCTTAATTTAAAAAGTGAGACGCGTATGTACTAGTGCTGGCTCTGGGGTGGACTCATCGATACTTCGATTTAAATTAAGCTCAACATGTAATAATGTGATATTTTCATTTTTTTTTACTCATTTTATTTTATGTGTAACTACATTAACGTTATTTATATTTGCTTACTTTTAAGGCGATCAGTTCTAAGTGACACTCGACCGCGAGGTCGGTACGATGCTTCCTTTTAATGTTAACAGTTTCGTGATGCTTTTTACCATTTATGTTATATAACCACGTCATTATTTGTATCGTGTATTGTTTTTGATGTTTTCATTGCGTTTACTTTACTTGTTAGATAAGCATTAGGTTTAAGGCTACTTATAGATTAATCAACTTTTTGAATAAATATGTAATCTGTAGCTAGTTGTGTAAGACCGTACGTTATTTAAATAACACTAAGTTACTACCTGAAGTAACACTTCGTATAAACAATAGTATAATCATGATTTCACAGCCGAGTATTGAGAACTGCGGTCATCGAGCTCCCCTATTACAATACAATATGGAATTCGAAAAACATTTTATACTAAATAACGTTACCCTATAATATATTAAGGTGCATTTTAATTCGTAATCTATTCTCTACGTACATATTATGTAATATTCAATTGTTAGATGTAAGACACGAGCGTGTCACTTTAGAAATCTTATTTCATGTTGTGGCATCGTGGCAAGCTTCGCAAGTAGTTTGTAGATAGGTTTTCGCGACTTCCTAGTAACCGATCTCTTCTTGATAAACTTCCAATTAGAAATTTTGGATTTTAAAATTGTAGTTAAAGTTCTAATAATGAAATTTTAAATAATAATATTCAAAATTATAATAATATAACCTTTTTCGGCAATTAAATTTTATATTGTAAGCGTTTAATGCGGCAACTCTAAAATATTTTTTTAATTTTTTTCTAATATTTTAAAGGTTTTCGCTTCTATCGAGTGTTGTTTGCGGCTTATTTCATAATTTTTTACATAAACGCAAATTGATCGCATCGCTAATTGCAAATAACTGTTTGTACCAAAGTGTTTGAATTGTGTTGAATAAATTACTCATATTTCAACTACGAATTCCTCTTTTATTACGACCACACCGCCCTTATCATAAGGTATACAATAAACAAATTCATAACGACAGTTAATAGTGTTTATTATTGTTGATGACTATTAAATTAAATAGTTTTTAAACTAACATGCTGGAATCATTCGATTATTCACTGGAGTTACGCTGATGCAGCTTTTACGATTTCTTCAGCAACCTCCACAGCAATGGCAGCTTCAGCTTTAGCCTGAAATAAATAATAAAATAAATACAAATCTTTGAAATCGTGAAATCTTTATAATTATTAATCTTTAACAATTTATTTAATTTTTAACAATTTCTTAAACGTTCTAAATCTTACGTCGCTTAGGACTAAATAATTTTTAAGATTAAGGAATTACCACCCTGGAATGACATCTCATGGTTTCCATGATTTTAGATATGCCCTCCCTAAACTCAAAATCATTAGCATCCTATCCGATCCTACTCTTGGTGCCATATAAATCATATAAAAGAAAATAATTTTCAAATAATCTGAATGGATATTGCTTTATTTGCTTCTTTATGATTCGTAACTACTTATATAGTACCTGATCATTAGCAGCAGAATTAAGTTCAGATTGCGCCTTGCTGAGTGCTTCCTGAGCAGCGCTACGGTCCAAGTTCTCCAGTGGATGGGCCTCTTCAGCAAGGACCTAAAATAATTTTGTTGTTAGTTATTTATAGGCAGTCGTAGCTTAGCGGCAATGCAGTTGGCTGTATATACGACGGTTGAGGTTTCCATTGCATTTCCCAGTACAAATATAAGAACGAGTATATAAATAGTATGCGTACAATATACCTACTGACAGAGAAACTGAGGTAATGACACTCTATTTCCCGAATTCAAAACTGTGCATGTAAAGTGGCAGAACTCAATGCCATGCTGTTCAATAATAGATTGTACCCAAGTTCACAACGAGGCGATGATCTCTGAGACTTATTTCTTTAATATATTAACCGCTCGTGGCTTCGCTCGTTTGAACTACATGATTATACATGGATACCGCGTGGAGGTACTCCTAGCTTATGTTATTTTAAATTATTAGGCCATAATAATAACTTAAGTTCATTCAACACTGACCATGCAGAACAACTATTCCTAAGCCATATTCTTAAGGTTTAGCTGGACTGTCGGGGTTCCTGCTCTGTTCGATGCTGATCGATCGACTGCTCGATCAACTACTATATTTATATCTCTTAGAAAATAGATGGTCTGCTAGGGATCCTCATCAGGTACTCCAATCTTCATTTTTGGTATATAGGTGGAAATTGTTTATCATGTTGTTCAATTTTCCCCAAGTTCCCCATAGTTTAGACAGGCTGTTAAGGGTCAGGTATCCACATTTTCAAAATAAACTATAGCCTAGATTTTGCCTAGACCTAATAGCTATACAACAAAAAGGTTCATTCAAATCGCTCCAGTAGTTCCGGAGATTAGCATGTATGCAAACAGACAAACAGACAATTTCTTTTTCTTTGTGGTTATGGGTTCTATTACTGTTCCTAATTTACTATTTCAGGGACAGAGTATCCTCTTGCCTATATAATTGTTCTATAATTGTCTGTTTTACACCATATAAAAGATTTTGTATAAGTTATTGTGAGCTAGTTAATATACATCCATTTATTATATGTACAATTTGTATTGTAATTTATATTTATGTAAATAAAATAATTTTGAAAAAAAAACCCATTTGGTTTATTTTCTATGGTGTACAATACAGCATTAGTAAACGGATATCAATAAATAATAAATAATTTATTAATTGGTACCTGGACTGAAGAATCATCATTCACAGTGACGGTACCAGAAGAAACAAAAATCTTGCTTTGTTTACCATCATTTTCTGTCACTGTAACTACGCCAGGCCTAAGGACAGCTGAAATTATTAACATTAGTAATAAAATTTTATTTTTTAAGTTCACACATTATCAAATTATCTAATTTTAATAATCCTTAAAAGACTTTATTGTCAGTGACAGGCACTGCAAAGTTAAGTACCTAGTTTTAAGCTTGTTTTTTCAGCAATGTATTATTATAAAAATTAAATACGAATATAATCATAATGTGTTAAAGGGAAATACACTTTTAATAAACTTACCTAATGTAGGGACATGTTTAGGCAGGATACCAAAAGCTCCACTGAATGATGGCACATCAATCTGTTTTACAATCTGCTTATCAAAAAATACCTAAAACGCAAAAATTTACAATATAAAATTACTTTGCTAATGCATCAAAGATCATTGTATTTTTGGAGCAAAATATATTTTTAAAATGTATATGCTTCATGCTGTATCCAGCATGCAGCAGGGTAGGTAGAGGAAGCCTAGTGTTAAGAAACTCCACTTCCAATTATTGTTTATATTATCATTTTGATAACAAGCATCAAGCAAAGTGTTTACAGTCACATGCTTTTGCCCGTACTCCACAACTGGCCTCAAAACTTATATGTAATATTAGTAGGCTATAGGCACAAGATTGCAACTGTAAATGCAACTGTTGTGGGTGGATTCCCACTTGCGGAAATTAATATTATTATTTATATTATCAGTTCGGTACCACCACTCAACATGCAATGCCTTGCAAATTCGACGGAAAGTGTGGTACGGAGTGTTTAAACACTAGGTTCTCTCTGCCTTTCCTGCTTTATTCAGGATACAGCGTGACACAAAAAATATGATAATACTTTGGACATACTTTATTTCCAGCTGCAAAAGTAAAAGCCATTTCTCCTTCTTTGGGAGCATCAGCATACCCACGAGCTTGAACCCGCCTGGCTACTCCTCGAAGTACATTACGCAGAGCTAAAGCCATTCTAAGAAAAATTAAAAAGAATCAGATAAGTATAAATATTCAGTCGGTTTTCATCTATAAAATTGGAAAACACTTTTATAAAGACATCTCTATAGAATTAGTTTAACATTGTAACCTACAAATACATACTTCAAAGGAAAATTCGAGAAAGTAGGATTTACTTTATACAATATAATTCTTCTAGAAAGTAATTTCAATCTACAAAATTATGTAAAGAGAGTTTTATATAAAAAAATTCTATTGACAACATAGATTATGTAATTTTTTTTTGTGAAAGACCGTGATAATTTTTTATATATTAAGTTGTTAAATCAATATTTTCTAAGAAATTAAAGCAATGCTTACTTTAATCTTGATCACACAGTGTAATGAAAATTATGGAAAATAAGGTCTTTCGGCTTCGATTACCTTCTTCTAAACCTGATGGTCGATGGACGCTGTCAATGTGACATTGGCTGACATTTTGTTTGTAAAGATAATCTTAATTCTTAAGGCTAGCACACACACAATATTATTGTCAGTACAATATTGACTATAATAACAATAGATAAAACGAAAAATGTTGCCAATTGCGTTATGTTGGGCTTATAATGTAGGTAAAGTACGCAATATGCAAGGTAGTACTGTCGTATACGCCGTTATCTACTTAGGCTCGGAGCTCTTTCCTGCTGGTCAAGCATGCAGCCTTAAGTAGGATTATTAGAAGTCTTCTTATTGAAGAGCTGGACTATTCGAAATTAACCGGCAAACGACATTGAAACAATGATGCGTTGAATAAGAGACCAGACTGAGAAACCTAGCCAGCGGTAACTAAAAAGTAAAAAATACTTTTAATTAAAAAAAAAAAATAATTAAAAAATATAATATAATTTAAAAAAATGTTAAGCCTTACGTAAGAGCTTTAGCTTTGAACAGAGTTGTTCGTGTAATTTTTTTTTTATTTTTTGGAGAAAATTTTTATAAGTAAAATTCCTGGGGTGACTAGATTATTCTGGGGTGGGCATGAAACACATGTAGCGTAACTTAAGTTAATAACATAGATTAATAATAAAATTGACATTTGATATTGACATTAAATAATACATCATAGTTTAGCTTTAATGTATTTTCCCGCCATAAGAAACGTTAATTAGAACCCAAAACATGAAAGATGTAAAGGTAAACATAGAGGAAATATTAAAATTACTTTCTGTGCTCAAACATGATTCAACTTGTATCGAATGGTAAATACTACAAACATTTTTTACGCTTATTTCTCAATATATCTTTCTTTTCTGTACCATTAAAAGAGATTTTTAAGGCGCTCCGTTGTGCTATATGTAAAATAATCACTTCGCCAATGGCAACGATGTACAGAGCACAGAAAAAGGAGATTGTGCAGAAAATCCTACACAACAAGTAGTTTTAACTAATATATTAACATAAAAATTGCAAGTACTAAAACCAAACAACAAACATTGAACGTCAAGGGCAAGGAAAGGGAAACCTTTCAATAACGGAGAGACTAACTTAGGGCAGGTGAAAGAATCCTTTGCTAGGCTTCATTCACTTATATATTTTATTATTTTCAGTTGTAAATATTATACAGTACCTAGCACAGCAATATGTGGACATAGTTTGTGTCATTCCTGTTGGCGTGGTAGAAGTGTGTGTCCATTTTGTGGTCATAATATAGATAGAAGAAGATTAAACTTAAATAAGCCCCTTCAAATTCATACAGAAAATATTACAAATGTAATCAGACTATTTCAAGAAGTTTTTAACATTAAATGTAAGTAATTATTTTTTTGTAATTTTTCTTTTGCTTATTGAAACAATGATTATTAAAAAATCTTTATAATAACATTTACAGATGACAGCAATATAAATTTGCTTCTTGAAGATGGATCCAATAAAAATGTAAACACTTGGTTAACAAACAATGAAAATGATATCTCAATATCAGATATGCAACACCAAGAATCTGTATCAAAAGATCAAGATTCTTTATGTTTAAGAGAACCAGATACAATTCCACTCATAGAGAAAATAACATGTAAAGTACAAATTCATTCAGAGACAAAGAAAGTAAGTGCTAAAAACATTGCTTGTGTCACTGTGCAACAAGATGACTGGGATAAAATTGAAGAAATGACAGAAATAGAAACAAATTGCAATAAACAAAAGGAAAATTGTGACTTGAGAATAAATTCATTTGGGGCCAATGATAAAAACCTTTTATTATCCTCTAATAATATAGATAAAAAATCTGTTAAAAAAAATAATAGTACTAAACAACCAAAACAAGCAAAAACAAAAAAAAAGTATCTTAAAAATATTGCTAAAAATTTTAATAATACCCATAGAATAAATAAAGAATTTAATAAATTGGCTAAAAAATATAGGAACAAAAATATTTCTATTAATCCATCTAATAATCCGCGAATTCAAACATTGCTTGAATTGGATGATGATATTTCAAGTAATAAAAATATTGAATATAGATCACAAAATAAAAAACCGGTAGAAACAGAAATTATGGATGAAAATGATAGTGAAGTCCCATTGACACCTGTGAATGTTCATAAATTAACCACTATTTGTGAAGAGTCAACAAAAGGTGACAACACACACAAAAATTCAATAGAAATGGAAGTTGGAGATGAAAATGATGGTGTAATTCTTTCAATACCTGCAAATATCAATAATAAAAAAATAATTACTTCTAGTAAAGAATTAACAAAATATAATAACACAATTGAAAATATACAAATTTCTGAAAAAGAAAATCTCATTACCGTTGAACCAGATAATAACCAACTTACTAGTAAACAAACTTGTAAACATATAAAGCAGCTTAATGTTAGCTTCTTTCAAAAAGGTCCATTAAATAACAACAAATCTACAATTGTGAAATCAGCAGAAAATGACTCTTTACAAAATTATCTCACAAAAATATCATCAAGTGACAATGATGAAATTGAAATAACAATAAAAACTGGTACCACATTAACCAATATTTGCATAAAGAAAAAAGAAAATGATGTTAAGTTAAAAATTAACTCAGAAAAACAAATTCAAACATGTTTAAACAATATCGATATGGAAAATAAAAGTACCTCATGTACTTTAGATATACACAATAATATTCTTAATTTGAACAATAATATTGTTATCAATAACGATAATAATTTAAAAAAGAAAGGTAATGTAAAATTAAATTCAAAAATGTTACAAGTAATTGAAAAATCAACTCCTTCAAAAAAAGGCACAGCATCTGCCGATACAATATCAATTCAGAATGACCCATTTGGTACACACACTCAAAGAGCATCACAATTATTAAATACGCCTAATGATCCTAAAACAAATGAGGTTTTTATAAAAAATAACTCTCCATCATCACAATTACTAAATAACCCTAAACCAAATGAGGTGCTTGTAAAAAATAATACTCAAATGCTAGATATAGCAGAAATGGAATCAACTAATATTTTTAATAGTGAACCTGTTGAAGGAACCAATGTGAGTATACAATCACTTAAAAGTAGGAACAACCAACTTGTTACAGACACTCGGGTAGTATCTCAATTACTGAATAAACCAAATGAACCTAAGATCAGTGATGAACTTATTAAAAACAATACTCAACAAACTTCTAAAATATTAAACAATATAGCAGAAGAGGTACAATCAATGAATAGTATATTTGATAGTGAACCCATTGAAGAGACCAACAAACAATCTCTTAAAAGTACAAAAAAAACTGCATCTTCAATATTAACCTTGAAATCAAATATATCAAAGTCCCAAAGAAATAAAAGAAATAGAGATTCTACATATTTAAAAGATTTTCCCACAAATAAGAAAAGAAAATTACAAAATAAAAATGAACATAGTGGCCATTTAGGGAGCATTTCACAATTAAAATTTAATAAAAATAAAACTGTAAAGGAAATCACTGTACTAGAGACTGACAGTGAAAGTTTAAATTATGAAATGTTAAGCCATTTATTAGGAAATGAAAAAAATAAATCAGCACCAAACACAGTTATTACAGAAAAAAGTCAAATCAATTTGCACAAAAATAAAATGCTTACTATAAATGAAAAATGTAGTGAAAACATATTTTCTCTTTCTAAAGGAAGTCCAGATTCAGATGTACTTATGACAGCAAATTTTAAGGTATTAAAAATACTTTTTTAGATTTGCATAGTGTCCCATAGAATATACCCGTACACATAGAATTGAAGGCAGAATCTGGTATAAGGGCACTCTTTGCACTTTCCATGTAATTTTTGAGTGAGATTATGTGTTGAATGGTGGAGAAATTAATTTGGTGACGTTGAGTTCCACCACTCAACACACAGTGCCTCCAGAATTTGGCGGAAAGTGGGGAATGGAGTTTTCAGGTTCCCTCGGCCTATCCTGCTAGTTACGGGGTACAGTGTAAAGCTGATTTGATACTAAATTAAAATTATGCATATCATTAGGCCATCGAAGCGCAGGGGCAAAGGCGTGCGGGTGTAAAAGCGACGGTTAAGGGTTCAATTGCCTCTTGGGGGATTGAAATATATTTATTTATCCTCTGTAAGTAAGGGTAACTGCTACACTGTATTCCACTAATTAGCACAAAATGTCCTAATTTAATTTAACATTTAAAAAAAGTGTGGGAACGGGTCCCACTATATTTTTTTATCTCTCCTAAAACTAAAAAAACAAATTTTCAGAATTATGATGAAAGCCAGGCTGATAAACGGAATAAAGAATTGGAAAACACCAAAAAGTTGAATAAATCGAATGAAGAAGATAATCAATTGTCACCACTAAATGATTTAGACGTCATTAAAATCAGTACTCCAGAATATGATGATGATGATGATTCGGATAAAAGTGTAGTCGAAGATACACCTCAGAAGTAAGTTTCTGCTATAGAACTGTATATAGAGACTGAGTTAGCGCGTCAGTTGTAGGTGCAATATTTTAAAAAAAGAACCATATACTAAATATTAAACTATTAAATAATTTAAAATTTATTTTTATTAGGAATATGTAATTTTTTTCTAACCTATAATTTCATTAACTTAGATATAATTGATAAATTAACTATCGATCATACTGATGGCGCTGTGGATATGTGTCTGACTGTTAATACGATGATTGTGGGGTTCATTCCCTACTTAATGGGAATCGTTGGCTTTTTTTAGCTTTAAGTCTGCTATATGTATATTATATTCTCAAGATTCTAAGCAGATACGTTCCTTACGAAATAGAACGTCATGGAATTTAAAGGCATGAGGCTCAAGAGAAGAATAGTAAATTTGTTGAGGCTGAATGTCACGAAATAGCCGTGTGGAGTTTGGATGCAATCCCCATTCAGAAACAAGGATTTTATTTAATTTTATTTCTCCACTAATCTCTAGATAGTGACCCTACACTACTGTTTGCGGGAAATGCGTGAAGCAAGCAATGTATATAATGTATAGCAGTTGTGGGTTCAACTCTACTCAGAGTAACGGTAATAAGTATTTACAAAACCATTTGGATTTTGTCATCTAATGTACTGAGTAATGATTTTGTATGTCATTAAATTGGATGCAAAAATATTTAGAGAGTATCTTAACACTAAGTTCACTCTAACTACTCAAATTCAAAATATTCTTTATTCAAATAGACTATTATAATCACTTATGAATAGTCGAATGAACATATAAACAAATAAACAAAAAGCTACCACCGGTTCGGAAGGCAGTTCTGCTGAAAAGAGCCGACAAGAAACTCAACAGTTGCTCTTTTCAAAGTCAATGGTATAATTTAATTATTACATTATCTGGCAGCTATCATGCATGACATTTAATAAGCATTAATTCCATACATGTTTATCCTCTAAATATTCTTGAACAGTGTAATAAGCTTTACTCGTTAGATTTTTTTTTACAGATATTTTAAATTTTGGGAGTGGTAAACTTAGAATACACTGCGGAGTTTTATTATATACACGTATACTCAGACCCATAAAAGATTAACTTTTTTGAGGCAAAATTTGGCGTAACAATCTTATCTTTATTTCTCGTTCCTATCGTATGTCTACTATTTTTACTATGACATAATTTTTAGAGGAGATGATGATTACTGACTGTACAATATGAATATAATAAATAAAACATATACACACACACAAATATTTAATTTGTTTTTTTTTTCCGTTTTGTGTTTTAGTTAATTAAAATCAATTATGGTGTAATAAAGTATTAAAATAAATAAACATAATTATTTTATTCTTTTTTTTTTTCAGAGAACAATCCTTCACAATAAATAAAAAAACAATTCATATACAGAATACACAACAATTAACAACAACCGTATCTAAGCCTGGTCCCGGTAATATAGATACAAAAGATGGGTTAAACATTATAAACCTCACAGATACAGTAGAAGAATCCACCATGGGAAACATTTCAGTAGGTGAAAGAGATAGAGAAACTTTAAATACACCTCTTAATACACCACAATTTGCTGGTCAAATTATCCATAAATCCACACCTGTTGCAAGAAAATCACTTAATTTTAATAAGTTTAAAGATGGCGACCCGGAACCGACACCGGGACCTAGTTCATTTGTTGCAGCAAAATCTACACAAGAAAAAGAGTTTTTGTACAAAGCTTTTGATACGACATTTGATTCTCAATCACATGTGTCTAAAAGGGTAACATTTTATGTGGCTGGTTCTTGCCTAACCAGAGCCGAGCGAGCGAATCTCAAACTTCTCTGTTCTCAAAGACATTGGGTTTACATGGAACAATATTCAAGGGAGGTAACCCATCTTGTTGTGGGTGTCGATGAAAATAACACATCTCAGAGGTAGGTCTAACTTTTGCAAATATTCAATTTAATATTGGAAACAATGATAATGATTTTTTTAAATCAGCACCGATTTTTATAAAATTTTTAAATTCAGTCTCTTAAAAATATTTTATTGAACACGTGTTTCGTGTTTTTTTAGAATTAACCCCGTAAGGGTGCAAATAAGGGGTTGAAAGTTTGTATGGAATCTTTAAATTTCCACCGATTATTATAAAATTTTAAATTTTGACTCCTAAAAATATTTCATTGAACACGTGTTTCATGACTTATAGAATTCCCCCTAAGAGTGCAAATAAGCAGGCGAAGCTGCATATGTCCGCTTGTATATAATATACGTTATGTGCTACGCTACTACTAAGCTAAAAAAAAGTAAAAAAAATCTAAAATAAAATCTCCTCAGCCATCTACAGTAACTTCAGAGCGGCCACGACTTGTTGACCGTACTGTACTGCCACTCAAGTTCATTAGCTAATTCTGGGCCTTTACTAGGCTTAAATATTTATCTAGACTTGATAAATATTACTCGTAGTAAAAAATTACCAGTATTATTTTTTGCTACAGCCCATGAAAGTGTTATTATATTGATGTATACTTTTACGCACAAATGCAATTAGGTTCCCTAACCTAGTGTTACGATGTTTCTTTGCTCGCCCATCGTCGCCGCGCTATATCTTGTTGGCAGAACAAGGGAAAGAAAATATAATAAACTTATGTTCGATCGAACCGTGGCGCGTACAGTCAGATGCTGTGCTGTCAGACGCTGCGTCAAGACGACCACCGATTAAAATAATATATTTTTTTATATTTCTGTAGATCAGTGAAGTACATGTGCGCACTCGCCGGGGGCAAGTGGATCATATCTTACGACTGGGTTGAAAAATCCTTACAAACAAAAAGCACTGTAGACGAGGTTATTCGATATGCCATTATTTATTAATTAATCATTAATTGCTTCCATTTTTTTCAATATTTCGTAGGTTAAAAGTTACAATTTTTTTGCAAAATTTATATTATTCGTTCAAATGACTTTACTATCAATATAGTTTAATAGGGATCGAAGACACTTTATAGAATAATGCGCGAAGTGCCCACTACATGGTTCAAGTGTCGTTACCTAATTGTGTAGTTTCTTTTTCGTGCTTCACGCTGTATCCCGCATAAAACAGGTTAGGCAGGATCCTAGTATTAAGACTTCCGCTTCCTATTTTCAGCTGAATTTTGGAGGTGTTGCTTGTTGAGCGGCGGAACTCAACGCCGCGCATTACCTCGACACCAGAGCGACGAAATGAAAATATTAAATATTAAATTTTCCTCTAGTGGGAATCGAACCCATAACCTGTCGCGCTTATAGTCACACGCATACTCTGTTGTTTGCATTAACATCAACATAACGAGGATACGATAATTAAAAAAAATCAACATTCTGAAAAATAGTCGAAAAGATAGAAAAACAAAAAATTAGGTTTATAAAAACAGAAACATACAAATTAAATTAATAATGTAATATTTTTACTTTATTAATGTAATTTTTGAAATGCTTTAAACTTGTTATTTTTGAGTACATTACTTTTCAATTTCTTTAGCTTTTCTATACATTCTATACATTAGCGGTTCTAAATTTAGATAAAAAACAATAAAAATGAATTGCTACGCAAAACGATTTGGAGATTTCGTCACCTCTTTACAAAATATTTACATTGTCATTCCGTTTCCTCACGTTACTTTGATATGATAAATTATTTGTATTATTAATAGGTTAACCTTTTTTAATAAAATGTCTAAAATTGTAGTTAATACTTATTTTTAACCAATTTAGGAGGCATTCGAGGTTTTGGACGGTACGGGCGAACCGGGACCCCGGCGCTCGCGCCTTTCTAAACACAAGCTCTTTGAAGGGCTCACATTCTATTGTATGCCGCCTTTTAGTGTTTTAGATATTGATACATTAAAGGTATGTTTTCGCTATGTATACATTTTTCGTATTTCATTTCATTGCTACCGCATTTACACCAAGTGTTAAGACACTCCGTTCCCCACTTTCTTTTCCTTTCCAATTTTTTTAGAAATATGTGTGTTATGATCGAGGAAAAATATTTCATTAACCTCCAGTGAGAATCAAAATCACAACGTGGTGTTTACACGGCAAAAAATATTTATATAATTATGTCATATGTATTATGAAGTATAATTTTAATTAACATAGTTATACATATATAATATATACTGGCTCTGGTCTCTGGTGCATCATAACTTAGCAACTTAATAATAAAATATAATTATTAAAATTGATATTTAAATCTAGGCCAGTCGTCGACGACTGGTTGTTTGTGAGTTCGATTCCAACTCGAGGAGATGAAATATTTATTTAAATTTATATTTCCATTTCTTTGCTCTGGTGTCGAGGCAAAGCGTGGCGTTGAGTTCTGCAACTCAACACGCATTGCCTCCAGAAAGTGGTGAACGGAGTGTCTTAACACTAGGTTCTCTCTGCCTTTTAAAAATAAATATTTGAATATTTCAAATTGATTGTTGTTTTAGGATATATTGAGGACAGCGGGCGGTCGAGTGGTAGAGGCGCCAGAGGACGTACGTGTGAAGGACGCGCGCCCCGCACTGCTGCTAGCCGAGCCGGAGAACACGCAGCAAGATAAATTTACATGTATGTATACTATTATACCATACGACACCACTTCTACCATATCGTCGGCTTACAGTTAACCTAAGCTGACTAACTGATATAGTGGAACACAACATAAAAATCTGCGACGTTGAGTTTCGCCACTTAACACTCTCCCCAAAATTGGGAGGAGCATAGGGAACTGAGTGTCCTAACACTATTATGCAATTTTATGCGGGGTACAGCATACAGATGAAAAAAATGGATTAAATTTGAATTTACGTAGTTTGAAATATCGTCTTAAAAATATAGTGGAGATTATCTTTGTTTTATACCATGTAAACATTTATAGTTTATTATATTTTGAAACTTTGATTGGCATCGTTTATTTGTTTAAGTCTATAAATGCGTAGAAGAAGGTCAAAGGCGTATCGATACATATGATTACGTGGGGGAAGTATTTTGATAAAATAGTTTTGGCAAGCTTTCATCGTTTGTACTTACTTGCGCGTGCTCAGACTATTGTGAAACCACAGTATTGACGTTGAAGGGTGAGTACCATAGTAAGAGGTCAAATTAACTAGGATGATAGCATTTATTGTTGATAAATTGTACTGAAATTTAATTAAATATCTTTGTCTCCTTCTATTGAATTTGATTTAAAACCGAATGTTATATTTAATCTACCCCAGAACCATAAAAAAATTATGGGAATGAAAATATTAAATACTAGCAACCCGTTTGCGATTTGTTCCGCTTGAACTACTCCATTATTTACTTAGTAATACTTTCGTGTTCTAATTATACACATTATAATTGTAAAGACTATAAAGTTTTAGCTATTTCAATAAAACAGTTATTTATAGCAAGTACTTATTACTCGAACAAAATACTTTATATTGACATAACTTTTTTATTTGTTAAGTATAACAATAGTAATTGAAATAAAACAAATACTAAATATTAAGGGAACTTTGCCAAAGTATAATAAGTACATACTACATTTAAATTCACTAAGACGTTTCTGAGATTAATATGTACAAACCCACATACAAAGAGATAAAACTTTTATAAATCATCGTGGGGTATTACATTGATAGAAACTTCATACATACATTATATTAACATCAACCGATTTTAATTCAGTTTCACTATTGTATTTTGGCAAACTTTCCCTTAACATTTAGTGTTTATTTTATTTAAATCAGTTCATAAAGGAATAATCACATCAATATAAAATATTATGTTTTTCGACAAAAGCCTTGAGACAATTGATATGAGAATGAAGATCAGAATAATAAATTTGTACAGACTTTTAATTTTTGTAGTATTTCTTTCTATTGTTTTTATTGACTTTTATATTTATTGTTTATATGCTGAAATAAAAAAATAAAAAAATAACATAGACTGTTTTTTTTTAAATTAATAAAAATATTATTTCCTACAATTCTATTTTTATATAATTTATGTTTATTGTTTATTATGTTTATACTATTTTTTTACTATTTATTGTAATATTTTTTATGTTTTTTTATGAAGATGGTATATGTGGTGATGAAAATAAAGCATTTACATACTTACTTTTCTATTCTAGATCTTGCTATGAAGCTGGACGTGGTGCCTGTGAACCAGGAGTGGGTGCTCAATTGTTTAGGAAGCTACACTTTGGGGTCTATTCATGAGTTATTATTATGTTCACCCACCCTCCTGCCAAAGGCCACGGAGGAGTGGCCATCTGAGTTAATGTCTCGTAATTTCAATTAACATATGTTTACAATAAAGTTTTTATATCTCATTTCATGTCATTTCATGTATGTAGTATATTATTATAGAACGAAAATTACAAGGTATAGTGATAAGCGTCAATATTATTTTGTATATAATTTTTGTATGTTATAATTATATTTTTGAAGAGTTTACATAGAATATTTTTTTACTTTAGCCTAAGGCCACCGAAAGGTTGCATTCGGAGCTGATGTCACGTGTTTGTGATATTTAGTAATTGTTAGTAATAATGTTTTCTAATATTTATTTTACTTTGTTATCACAAACCTTATATATTGTGCCATTCTTTAAAACAACTGCTCCACACTTTAAAACTTTGAAGCCTAAATATAAGAATGTAATTTATGTTATTTAGTTTATATAATATATACTTACAATGTTTGCACCACAATATCAATAGTACTACGGTACTTGACATCGCTTACATGTGCGAATTATATGAAGATATATGTAGGTACTATATAAAATATGTACTGTGCACGTGTTCATCACGCAATCATTCACTGTGTAATGTCGTCCTGTCAGACTTTAAACTTTGAGAGTTTAATAAGTTATCAAAACTAAACACAATAATTTCTTTTAAGTAGGCTAGAGGTACATTAAATAATGAGCAGAGAGGTACATTAAATAATATAAAAAATAATTAATATTTGTAACCAACATTTTCTTAAATCACACAAAGTATAATTTTCTTGTCTTTCTTATATCTTCATTGGAAGCTTATGAATTTAAAACCTCATATATTAATGTATGATCGACCTTGTTATAAGCACTTTTTTATTATTTTGTAATGGTATAGGTACCTAATATGTATAAACAGCTGTCTTGTAAAACAAAAACTGTGATAATAAAACGATCTTTATTATGACATAGTACTTATATTTCAATAATGTTAGTATTAGTACATCTTTTCCCTTGATATACAGAATGATGCAATTTTAGTGCATTTCTAGTATGTAGATTTGTTTCTAAGTGAAGATGTCTCAATAAGTAATGGCCGAGAGTATTACTGTAACGCTGCTAAATATAAATTTATTATTATTTTCATTTCTTTGCTCTAGGTTACCTAATATATAAATTAAAGATCTGCAATATGTAAGCTATAATAGGTATTTTAAGTAGTAATACTAAGTAAAGAAAACCATATTATATTTTTAAAACGCCGATTTCAAATACAACTACCTACCTATGTTTTCTTGATTTCCCCATATCCCTGAAAGTACTCTTACTACTCTTTTTTAATTTGAACTTAAATTAAAAAGAATCGTCTCGATATGACTTAGTTTTAGTGAAATTCGATCAAACATATTACCAAATTAAGCACACGTGCTTGGAAGCTTAAGAAGCTCATCATACTCAAATTTTATTCAATTCCAACAATATTACATACATACTTATATATTAACTAGCGACCCTCTTGCGGCTTCGCCCGCTTTTACTACTGGATTATTCATATAATGTATGTTTGCAAAGCACTTAAGATAATGTGAAAATTAATTAAACCCTAATGCAACCCGCATTTTTTTAGTTTCAATAAGGATTTTCCAATTGTTTTACACGGCAAGGATTTTTTAGTAGGTACCGTAATTTTAAATCTGCTACTAATCTTTTCAAGTACTTATTAAAATATATTTAAATGACTATTTTTAGATAGTTACATGACTATTTTTAAACGGAAGAAATTATAAACAAAAACCTACCTACTAATAACTACTACAAAAAATGTGAAACCAAATATATCGCGCTGAAATAATACATTCAACTCCAATTATCCAATACGTCCAAACGCATCTAACTAAATCTTCGTTGCTATAGAGGCAGCCGGGTTTTCTTTTTCGAGCTTGTGGTTAATGCTGAAGGGGGTATTCTATCCCTGATGAAAAGCAAGCACGACGTGGCTGCCTGTGAGGAAAATTAAATAGAATGCATGGGCCGGGAATCGAACCCGGGCCGCCCGCGTGGCAGGCGAGCATTGTACCACTGAACCACCGATGCGTGTAAGGCAGGCGGGCGCGGCGGACGCATGGCGAGTGGCGAGCCGTTTCGCAGCAAGGATTTTTTTGATATTGTAACAACTTCTAAAGTACTTATTAAAATGAAAAACAGTAAAAGACAGTTTTGGTCTACATTAAATGGCCAACGTAACTAATGTACTTATATATATGCTGAGAGTAAGGGATAAGTGAAACTTGAGTAACATACAGCTGATGTTTCAACGGCGGGATGTGTCAACAATTAAATGCGTTTTTCTCTAAAACTACTCGCAATTTCGAAATAGTGTAAAAAGCCAATTTTATCTTCGTTTAACGTAGAAAATTAATAAAGTATTTTAAAGGATAAGGATTAATACCATTATGGAAAAATATCCCTCACAATAAAAAATATTTTGAAATTACTATTTTTAGACAGAAATATGATCACTACACGTTATTCTTAAAAGATAAAAATATGCTCTCGCGGACTTTTTTGTAGATCTTATTAAGAGGAACAATACTCCAGTACATTTTTTTCATGTACGACTTACCATTAAAGCAGCGCATGCGCGAAAGTGTCTCAACGGGTAGGACTTTAGACACATTTATCGTATTTATGTTAATTTATATAAGAATGTACAAATAATAAACTATATATAAACCTTCCCTGAGAAATACTCGACCTAATGGTGAAAACCGCATAAAAATCCGTTGGGTGGTTTAGAAGAAGAAGAGTTAGAAAGTTCAGACAGACACGAAAAGCGACTTTGTTTTATAAGATATAGGATAGGATAGGATTAAAAATATCCAACCAAAGAAGATTATAAGAAAATGGCAAACCCCTTGGCGCTTTTATTTTTGAATATAGCGTACTTATAGAGACTACTAATTTGTTTTTTTTAATACTTTGATTAGGTTCAATACAGAGTGTTTTTGTCAGCACCACTTTAAATGAAACCACAGTTTTAACCACTCTATAAAAACCTTCCTTATAAAAAAAAACATTTTTTAAATTGGCAGGTGATATTTGATCGTTTCTTATAAATAAAATTGAAGTGTCTGTTTATAATTTCAAAATATCCGTTTTTTTTAAGTGCATATGGTTATTTACGCGATACTAAAATACAAACAAAAATTTTATATTTTTTCTCTTTCTGTCTTTATTCCTTTTCTCCGAGCTAATCTCTAGTACATTTGAACTATTTTTTATGGGACTTCCACTGACCGATAAAAGGAACAACTGGGCCGGTATTCCCACAGCATATTTATTTTGCGACTCGGAAAACTTGAATTTGCCGTGCGAAACTGAATCTACAGCATCTATATGAGAATGTACCAAAATTATAGCTCACTATTTCATATTAATATAAGAAAATATTGATTTACTATTAGTAAAAGTATAGAAATTCGGACGACCTATAGGTAAGAACTTAATATTTCAAATCTGTTTATTGTAAAAAATAAAGATCCTTGTTTTGTAGTACGATAAAACTTACAAAAATCCTTATAAGTAGTTATCATAATTGTATCTTGATTTATGAATTAATTTCTTTATTAGGAAAATTTATTAGTTTCCCTAGTAGCCCACTAGTAGCTAGGTAATTTTCAAATCTTATTCTCCCGTTAAGCATATGCTTCATACAAACCGTAAGAAAAAACATAAAAATTTACATTTCCACCATACATTCTAAGTAAGTATATATTAAATACCTGCATACGTGCTTAAAGACATGTGAGCACTTAACAAGTACCTAATACCTATAAATTAGTTCAGTTTCAGTACTCCAATGAATGCACCAGGTATCTGAGTAAATTTTCATTGCATTGCGACATCAGCCGATCAACAATAAACATCGTGGCCCGCCATGAAGTTTGCCCGTTGTCGTATGGTCGAGTATGACGTGGTCCTAGTATCGCGCCACCTTGCCGTCCAATCCACGGGTCGCTTGCCGCATTGCCTTCTACTTCACTTCTACCCATTGCACATATGGATACCGCGTTGAAACACGTCTCGTAGTGCTGACGCTTATACTATATAACACGTGAATAAATTTATATTCCTAATTCTTATCACAATCGTGGCCGGCCGCCGGCGGATCATCTAAATAAACCTTGCATAAAATAAGTGTGTGAAGATTACAAATTAATCAATAAACAGTGCTGTAGCATTATTATATTATTTTTAAAATATTGGTGAGTAATTTATTTTAGGAAAACTTTTCAATAAATAATTTTTAGGTAGAATGCAATTGAGTTAGATATTATTATTATATATAAGTAGTTAATATTTTTATGTTATGGTATTGATGATTGTAAACAAAATATTCTATTATTTTTTTTAGTTCTTTATTAAAACTATTATACATATTTCAAATAGTTTTACGAATTATTTTTTTTCATTATTATATCTTTCGCTTAAATACTTAGCTGTAAATAGTACAGTGAACAGTTATACTTTTCGGTAAATACCGCAAAACTGGAAATTGCCGGTTTTGTGAGTTATTAGCAAACAATACAAAATGATGTTTAGAGTACATAATTTAAAAATATTTAAATAATAATACCTTGGTGATAAAAATAAAATGCATCTCGTGAGTCGTGACAATCGCGTAATTCGCGTAACTCATTTTGGCTATGGATGGAAAACGTTTTTATTTTCAGTCATCAGTTTGCCTCATGTCACGTCAAAGTGTCATTTGCGATTAAAATACTTACTTAATCAGTATAATTGTGAAAGTATTTCTACACCTCTCTCCTCTATTCTTCAAGTTCTAAAGTATAACGAAAGTGATATATAAAATTTATTCATATTTTCTTGCTTGAATATAAAATTTATTAGGTAACAATTCGTTTTACTAAAACAACAGTTACCATTGTTGTGCAGTGCCAATAAGATTTTAGTTTTTGTGGCAAAAAAATGTATTGAAGTTTTAAGTGACCTCTAAACGTATATTCTGTGATTGTCGCTCAAATATTTAACTTCTACGCTCTGAGTAATTTAGGATACCGTTAATGCTTTTACGTAACAAAGTATTCAAATATAGCTACTAAAGTTTAAGTATACTATTGATAGATATATACATTGATAGTATACTCTTTTTTATTTTTCTCCTCGCCATATAAAAACTTAAAGATTATATTAAATTACAGAATATAAAATAATAAAATGGCGCCTAATTCCGGAGATGCAAACGGAGTTTTATTCGAATCAGATGCAGCAACACCTGATATGGCTTTGCCTATAACTCCTATACAGCAAGCAGATCAATATCCACGAAAATTAGTTTGGAGAAATATAATTGCCTTTGCATATTTACACTTAGCTGCCTTATACGGTGGATATTTGTTTCTCTTTTCAGCTAAATGGCAAACAGATATATTTGGTAAGTAGTTTTTGTATATATTTGTTTACTGATCTTATCTACCATTATACTTATCATACATAGTGCCCACAGTTTAGTATCAAAAATGTCCACTTATCATTTTAAGTATTACAAAACTTTTACAGATATTGATCATTGTTTTGTCTGACATATGTATATTTACACAAAAAATGCTGCATTTATTTGTAAACAAAATAGTACATACTGTAGTACTGTACTGTTAATGTAGTTTTTTTTTGTGTGTTAGCTAAAACATTAGTCTAACTTTCTAGTTGCCTCTAGGAAGTGCCTATATTATTAGAGATAAAAATCTGAATCAAATAAATCAGCTTCATGCTGTATCCCACATTCAGCAGGGTAGGCAGGGGGAACCTAGTGTTAAGACACTGTTCCCCATTTTCTGCGGAATTCTGGAGGCAATGCAAGTTGAGTGCCAAAACTCAATACCGTGCTTTGCCTCAACACCAGAGCAAAGAAATGGAAATATAAATTTAAATAACACATACATCATAATTTAAATAACAATGATCACACTTTGTGCCTCCGGGCGACAATAATTCATAATTTCTTATAAACAATAGTTCTTGGAAAAATATATGTTTTTAATAATTTCAAGTGTTTTATATATTTAAAAATTTCAATTAGTTCTAGTAAATAAAAAAATTATTAGAAGTGATATTTTCAGTATGCATTGTCATTGGAAAAATAAATGAGTCACAATATATTTTACACAAGTTTTTCCTTGTATGAACCAAAAAAAAAACTTAAATAATATACAATATAGACATTTTTTTATTGAAATAACAAGTCATTTCCGACACAGACAACATTTAGTATTAATGCATTATTTCATATTTATTTTAAACATTTTTTTTTAATAAAATTTATAACTTTTTTTAGCATACATCTTGTATGTGATGTCTGGTCTTGGAATAACAGCAGGTGCTCATCGTTTATGGGCTCACAAATCTTATAAAGCAAAATGGCCACTTCGAGTTATCCTTATTATATTCAACACTTTAGCATTCCAGGTATGTTACTTATTAATTTAATCTACATAAAAGAATATTAGCTTGCATATATGTATATTCTTTATCTTATTAAAATTGTACATTACTTTTGGCATGAAATCAAACAAGTCAGAGTGTTTTGACACTACGTTATCTCTCTTACAATTCTTATCTGTCTTGATAATGCTGTATATAGGAAATATGTAACACCAAAAACTAAATTTCCACAAAATGGATAAAGGTGTTTGTGTATATATTGATTATGTAATTCAAGCGGACGCAGGCTCGACATTTTCGCAGAATACTTATTACTTTTTATATAAAAATAATGTGGGAAAAGAATAAAAATGTTCAAGTTATAATTTAATTTATTTTAAACTTATTTAAATGGAAAACTATTGTGTAATTTTAATAATTGCGTAATTATAAAATATATAATATAATTATTTTTAAAATTGTTCAAATTACTCAATGATTTTCCGTTTAAATATGTTGAAAATAAATTAAATCATAATAACTTTGTTTTTTATTAAAAGAAACTTAAGTATTCTTATATCGAATTGAAATTAAAGCCATGTACCTAGATCTACGGCTTCCGAGAGAGTCTAAAGTAAGGCGAAAATTTGGTGGAAACCGGTGAATGTAGGGTCTTGACAATAGATCCCTCTGCCTACCCTTCTATGTGCGAGATACACCCTGAAGTTAAACAAAAAAAAATCTTTCATATTGTCGTTTTTTCAGGATTCCGCAATCGACTGGGCACGCGATCATCGCATGCATCACAAGTACTCGGAAACGGATGCCGACCCACACAATGCTACTAGAGGCTTCTTCTTCTCTCATATCGGGTGGCTCCTAGTCAGGAAACATCCTGAACTCAAGAAAAAAGGCAAAGGACTAGATTTGAGCGATTTATACGCTGATCCCATTCTCCGATTCCAGAAAAAGTAAGTTTTATATTTTTAATATTTTTTATCGAGGTTTTTTTTACTTTGAAGGTTTCTTTAAAAACTATTCAATTTTATATTTTTTTTGTGATGTAGCACAGGCGGTTACAGACGCTGTGAGGTTGCTGCAATTTAAAAATAAAAACTGTATAGAGAACAGAGTGTCTTAACTTTGGCTTCCTCTATCTACCTTGCTGTATGCGAAGAACAGATATTTATATTTTATTATATTATAAAAAGACACAATAATAACATAACAATTATCCCTTTCAGATACTACTTGATCCTGATGCCAATCGCCTGTTTCATCCTCCCGACACTTATTCCTGTTTACTTGTGGGGCGAGTCCTACATAAATGCGTATTTCGTGGCCGCCATGTTTAGATATGCGTTCATATTGAACGTAACGTGGCTCGTGAACTCTGCTGCTCACAAATGGGGCGACAAACCCTATGATAAAAATATTCAACCCTCTGAAAACATCTCCGTCTCGGTTTTTGCGCTCGGCGAAGGCTTCCATAACTACCACCATACGTTCCCGTGGGACTATAAGACAGCTGAGCTGGGCAACAACAGACTTAATTTCACTACGAATTTTATTAATTTCTTCGCTAAAATCGGTTGGGCATACGATCTAAAGACAGTGTCAGATGAAATCGTACAGAAGAGAGTGAAGCGTACCGGTGATGGCACCCATCATCTGTGGGGATGGGGTGACAAAGACCACGCCGCTGATGAAAAGAATGCCGCTATCCGAATCAACCCTAAAGAGGACAAAGATGATTAGACACGAAATATTCGAATGTAGAGGTGGATGAGTATAATTGATAGTTAAAATCGATTTCATTACTCGATAGTTCTTGTTGACGTTACTTTACAAAATTCATCGAATATTCTTTATCGAAATTCAATATCAGAGATTTATTTATTTTTTATTTTAGGCAAACGTCGTCTGTATAATGTCAGGGCACAAGATAATATAATTTATACATAATTAAATTATTGTCTTAATAACTGTTGTATCGAATAGAAAGTGTTAAAATTGTTGTGTAATAAATGTTTTAGGCTTCCCTTATATTGCTAACATGAAGAAATTAGGTTTAAATTTAGAAATAAACTTAGATTTGCATATCTTTAAGGTGCACTTTTGCTTACTTATGGCTATTTATTTGAGGTTTGGCAAAACTAGACTTAATGTCACTGCATATTTATGTATATTAAAATCAGGGATGCTATGGAGCTCTGTTATCGTATTTGATATAAAAGTTTTGGATAAATTCGGATTATTGACAGGTTTTTTATTTTGCCTGGCCGAGCCGACAACATTTAGCACAAAGTAGCGATGAAGAACTCTTTTTACCTAAAAAAAAAACAAGAAATATAAAATAATAAGTACTTTGATTTTCACGATTATTACACATTTTTAATGAAACTATTTAAACCTGATTAATCGCGTTTCTTTAGGAATTATCCTAAAGAAACGCGATTAATCAATATGTATTAACATATTTTTGGAAACCAGACATTTCGAACACTAATTTTTTTTAATTTAAATTTTCTCCAACTTCCAATATAAACCATAACTGAAATTATCCAAATCTAACAAATATATAATCGAAAAATATATATAACCGTAACATCCCTGAATAAGTGTGCTTGAATCTGTATACACAATTTGATATTGGTAGGACACATCAGTATTATACACCACATATAAAAAATAACTAGTCGAATGCATTTGTAGAGGTCTTTTGAGTTTAAACTCTGTACACCCAGTTTAATTTATTTTGTTAACTTTTGGATATTTAGTTGTTTTAGTTGTTTAGCTTAGGATACATAATATGTGGTTTGTAAGGATAGTACTGTATGGGCTTGTATGGTGACTGGCAGTGATCTTCATCAACATAATAATTATAATTTATTTATTTGGTTTAAAAATAATTACTAACTATACTAATTATATTATTTTTTTTTGTTTCTGAAATAATATGTATTTTAGAAAGATTATATTTATTTAAATATTAAATATGTGAGCGGCAGTCGTGGTGCAGGGGCACAAATTGTGACTGTAACGCAACTGGTGGTGGGTTCGATGTGGAAAGTGGAAGTGGAGTGGAGTGTTGTGGAAAGTAGGGAAAGAAGTGTTTTAATACTAGGTTCCGTCTGCCAACCCTGCTGTGTGCGGGATACAGCGTGAAGCTTATTGTTAAATATGTAAACTACTACTTATAAGTTTTTTTATAAATTTTAATCTTAAGATCAATGTCAGTAGCCATGCTGCAGGTTGATAATTCACCATGCCTGTAACTGACTGATGTGTAAAGGGAAATGTGATAATTAGGAGGGTAACTTAACTAAAAGTGAAATGTATCATCGAATGAAATACATATTCAATATTTTATTTTCATCTACACAAGCACAAATATACAATAATATTTTTAATAAATAAATAAAAAGTAGATGTTTTGTCTGTCATCTTACTCTTGCTCGGTGTTAGACTCACTCCACACTATACGATAAATAGTCGCATTTAAAATGTAGACTAGAGCTATATTATAATCTTTCTATGTTGAATGAGCTCTATAGATTTATATACATATAAGTAACTAATATTAATTATTATGCTGGACATAAATTACTATTACTGTTTAAAACTTACAATACTTGTTTTATTTTCGGTACACCTTTAAATTAATGTACTTTGATTGTAATATAATGAAATTCAACATTTTCTTTATTTAAATAGATTTGTAAATAACGTAAACGCGATGGCTGTGTGTTGGAGAAACTCACTTGGAGAAATTAACTATTTTTATTTCGTCGCTGTGGTAACAAGACAAAGCACGGCATTGAGTTTGGCCACTCGTCATGTAATTTCACGAAAATTAGACTGTGCGTAAGAAATGCAGTGTCTTATCTCTAGGTTCCTTCAGCCTATCCTGGTATAAAGAGTGAAAGTAAAAAAATTGCTGTGAAAATCCAGCAAGTAACTTGACAGCTATCCTTTATGTAATAAAAATTATTTTAGTTCCATACATAAGTATTTATTCTCCAAATATTGATAGACAATGTCATATAACATTTCTTTTTCTTAAATTAATGTTTTATTGTATGTTTAATTTAATAATTTGTAAGTAATCTTCACCTCGATCGGCGATTAATTTTTATGTGATTATTTAATTAAAAGGAATGTGCCATATCTTGCGACAAAATTGGACAGTGACTTACGTAATATAAAAGCATCTAATGCAAGATTTAAACATTCAGCTTCATTTCAATTGTGTTTTTTCTACCTATACGTGACACTCAGATTATTTTGCGCCTGTCATCGCAAAATCAGGCCATTAAAAAAATACAAGTTAAAGCAATAACAATTATACATATCTAGACTAGTTCTCGGAATAGGTATTGGAACTGGCACTTGGACTTTGCTTCCTATGAATAACGCCGTGCATCATCACCTTATCAATATAGCTATCTAGGTATACTTAATGCGATAACTAAATGAAATATAAAAAAAAAAATTTTTCTTTTTGTTTTTCAAGGATGCCTTATGAGGTATAACTTTAACACCATTAGTACACAAGCATTTAGCAGATTTTTAAGTTTGTGAATTATAACGCAATTCTAAGTTCACTTTTCCACTTTTGGATTGCAGAGGTGCCGTCCACACGACCACGTCGTGCCTTTTAGTCACGTTGACATCACTCTGTCATACAGACTCGCATCAAATGTTCTCTTCGTAGAATAGGTCTTGGTCATCGCACTTATCGGGAAGGCAGACGAAGAATTCAATTAAATTCATTATAGGACCCCTCGAAAAAGGATTTTGGTATCGTCCTCTCTTATCACGCAAATATGGGTAACGCTTGTAATTGAACATTTCATTTGTAGTCAAATTCATGCATGCGTGTAAAACCTGAGAATAAATTGTAGTTTAAAATAGGTAAATTGTTATATTTCGGTGCATTAGATTTTTTGATACTTTTTTCCTGCTTCACACTATTACGGAGGGTAAGCAAAGCCTAGATTAAAGACACTCCGCTTCCGTCTTTCCGCCGAATTCTGGAAATATTTCCGCGAATTTCTTCGAGTGGGAATCAAACCTATAACCTGTCGCGTTTACAGTCACACGTTTGTGCTCTGCGCCAAGACAAGCCTCAATTTTGGGTCATAAAATGAAAAAAAAATCCATTTTGCACTTTAGAATTCATTTAAATGTGATAATAGATAATTTGCATAAATGAGTAAGTCATAAAATTAACATATGTAGGTATTAAGTGTTTACATGACATGAAATTTTATCAGCAAATAGATAGGATATACCGAATACCAAAAACTCACCGATGTACAAGTCAATATCCAACCGAGAGCGCAAAACGTGATAGCTTCCAGTAGTCCAAGTAAGTAGAGTATTCCAAAACCTTCCAAAAGTAAGCAGTAACACGCAAAATATATAGATAGCGTGCAATTAATGGCAACACTCATAACGAATAAGAAAAACCACATCCGGTTCCGGACGCCGATGCAGTTGTAGATGAATGGACAGTGGTGGTCGAAGTACGCAACGCAACGCTTACAAATACGGCAATGTTTGGCTCTGAAAATAATTTTAGTATTTCATTATTTACCTATTTAAACTTATAATTCCATTGCTTCGCTCTAGTGTCGGGGCAAAGCGCGGCTAACACCCAATGGCCTCCACCATTCACCAGAAAGTGAGGAACGAAGTGTCTTAACACTTATTTAAACATACATATGAAATTATATAGTGTTCGCCTGGGGGCGCTGTAAAAGTATTATGCTAACCGTAGATAGATATACCTAAAAATACAATTTTTTTAAGCTTCGCGCTGTATCTCGCACATAGCTGGGTAGGCGGATGGCACCTGGAACCTATTAAGTGCTCAGGTTAAAACAACAGTTCGCGTTTAGTTCGTGTTGATGATCAATGCTGCGCTTTGCCTCGATACCAGGGCGAGGGCGTTCATATCCTCGAGTGGGAATCGAACCCACAACCTATCATATTTACAGACGCACTCAGGCCTCATATTATTTATTCCAAATAAATGTTATTGCTAACCCAAATAGAAACAATCTTACCGCAACGGTCGCAAACATCTGCAAGTATGACACAACCGGGATAATATAATATTCCTCTTCTTCCATTTATCATAGTAAGGTATTTGCCTGATAGCGCGGTAGTAAGTTTCCGAGTTTTGCGGAATGTATCCGGGGTCCCGTCGGTTAGCTATCACCCAACTGATCCACATAATGGCATTCCAATAAAGAAAGCAGTAATGTGACAGGCGCAGTGTATTCCAAGTGAGTGATACGCACTGTAAATTTGAATAAAAAATCTAATAAAACAGCATCAGTTATAGTAGCTGACGTCCGTGGGTGTATCATTTAGAGCAATGTTATCTCATTTATATCAATTCGTAAGTTAACAGACGTAAGAAAAATCGTTCTAGATGTACAGTGATTATGCGTGGCGCCTAAGACCTAGATTCCACCAAAGCGGAGAGTTGTTTTTTTTAAAAACCCAATGGAGACCGCTTAGCTAGTCTTGTTAGTCTCCGCTTTGGACTTCTTCGCATATCTTCGCTTCAATGGGATCCGGGCCTAAGAGACTTAAAACGTTACCTACCCTAATAATATACATAGGATATCCCCACAACAGCACAGACATAAGGAAAAACAAAAGTGGCCCTTTAGAATCCCCTGCTCCACCGAAAAGTAAGGCCCATAGTTCTGAAAGCGGAGGCATCCAATGGGATTTGCGTTTCATTTCTTTTTGCAGTAGTTTAACAACTTCTACGTGACGGTGACTCTGGGCTAGCATTAGCGGGGTCTTCCCATTTTTATCTCGCGGCTCTAGTTCTGCTTTAACCTGGTGAACGAACGAAAATGAAGAATGATCGTATCTTAATCATATCTCAATAATTAAGTAAATGCTTATGAAAAGTGAAATTAGAATTAATTGTGATCAGCTACAACCAAAAGTATTTACTTAAATTTCAAACTTTTTACCTTTTCACAGAGTAACCTAACACAAGTAAGGTTTCCAGATAGACAAGCTAAATGCAACGGCGTGGACCCAAAGTTATCTGTACAATGTAAGGGAACGCCAGAGTAAATTAGCAATCGTACTAAGTCCGCGTGACCTTTGTACGCCGCCCAGTGTAGGGCGGTGTCGCCGTTGATGTCGGACAAACGGGTGGCTGCACCCATCCCCAGGAGGTAAGCTGCTGTTGCAGTCTTACCATACATACAGCCCGTCATTAGTGGCGTCAAACCTGAAAAGTAGATTTATTTTATAAATATTTTACAATTAATTGTGTAATGTTATATTGTTCCTGTAAAATCTACCTTACCTTTAAAATCTGCAGCATTTACAGCTACACCCGATTGTAATAGCACTTGTACGACAGACGCATGCCCCTTACGACAGGCCCAATGAATAGGGCGAGGTCCCTTAAATACCATATTTAATAGGAATAAAATTATATAAATTTTAAAAAATATATCATTAAGTAGTTAAGAGAGTTTACCTGAGTGCCCAAGCAAGATAAATCCACTGGTGCTCCTCGCTCTACCAAGTATCTCATGACAGCAACACTTCCGTCCAGCGCCGCCCAGTGAGCTGGCGTGTAGCCGTGCTGGTCGCGAGCACTTAATACTTCCACTCCAAGCTTTTCTACTAATCTTTCAATTTCTGACACTTCACTGTAATATAATTAATTTCTTATAGTCATTTTGGACACATAGGCATTTTATATTAATAACTAAGTATAATTAAGTATAGTTTTCAATCTTGATAATTAAAGGCAGGAGCTATTTTATTTGGTATCTTGATTATTTGTAATTTGCTATATGGATGCGCACGATTTAACGTACGGTATTAGAAATAGTTCTTATTTTAGCATAACACCTAAATCAATTGAGAACATATAAATATTTAGATAGCTGGATAAATGAGTTATATCCAAAACGAATAGTTTCTTAAACATATTGAGATTATGACTTTACAAAATGTCACATTACCCTGATCGAACCGCTTCAAAGATAAGTTGATGGAAGTCAGATGTATGGCTCAGATTAGTAGTGATGCGAGGTTGTGCTGCAGGCGCATCGGGCGACATGGGTGAGCAGGGGGGTAGAGACTCCTCGGCCGCCATGGTGCATGGGGGCGGCTGCGGCAGCGCCCACACGCCGCGTGCCGCCCCCGGACTTGGATATACCTTAATTATATTCATAAAATCAGTTTCACGCCGTATCTGGCACACAGGGTAGGCATACGCACTCCGTTAGACACTCCGTTCTCCAATGTCCTCTGAATTCTGAAGGCACTGAGTGCTGAGTAGCGGAACTTAACGCCACGCTTTGCCTCGACACCATAGCGAAGAAATGGAAATATTAATTTGAATAAATAATTTATTTCCTAGAGTGAAGATCGAACCCACAACCATTCGCGCTTAGTCACACTTTGTGCCACTTTGTGCCACGACTGGCTACAATTTATACCTAATTATATTTATAAAATTATTATATAAAATACTATCTATATAATATGCATTAGGTTTATTCGGTACAGATGGGGTTTCAAACAAAAAGATTCAAGGACAAGTAGGTCAGAAATGTCTTTTTTTTTGTTTTTAAATACAGTAAAAATATATATGAATCTGTCAGAACATGAAAATCTAACTTACCTTATAATGTGAACATTCTAATGACATAATTATAAGAGTAATTTATTAGTATTACATAATCTTTAATTAAAGATACAATCACGTAAATACGTAAGTACTTACTTAGTAACAATATGTTACTTTTAAACTGTTAAATAAATATATATTTTTTTTATTAAAGAAAATATTATAGCTAATATATTAATATATTTAAACAAGCACGTGACTATAAACTCGACAAGTTGTGGGTTCGACTCCCAATTCTCATTCGAAGAAATAAAATATTTTTGTGTTCTGCGCTCTGGTGTCGAGGCCTACCTAAAGTACCTATATGTTAATAATAATCTTCAACATTGATCCACCAGCAGTAAAACTGTCATAAATACCTAGAATTACTGTGACTGTGAGGAAAGTATTTGAGGATAAATTATAAAAGTACTTATTCTTCCATATGATTATCACAAAAACAATATTTTGTATAGAAATACCAATTATAAATATATTAACGTTAACAACTTCATTAAATGCCATAAAACCTTTATTTATTATTCACTAAATGTCCGCATTGCAGTATTTTCGTCGCATTGTATTTTTAGGTCCAAGATACAAGTACTTACAAAACTTGTTTAATTTCTTTATTGATAACAGCTTAAAGCATAATATTAAAAAGTCATTTATATTATTTAATGAGTATTAATTAGTTGATATAGTTAAATGTGTATTTACCTTGCTACACACGGTGAGGCCTACGCCTCCCGCCACTGCTGAACCCTCACTCTCCGCCACCGCCACTTCCCACACTAAATTATCCTTAAAATCAAGTTCCAGTTCCACTCGTATATTTTATTTGGAAAATTAAATAAACAAACGTCGCAAAGATACAGTTGTTACTCCGTAGCTTATATATTGATTCTAATGTCGACATATATAAAGAGCATGCGCCTTGACGTATCAACATTGCGGTACATGCGTGCTTCCAATATTCAAAATTAAAAATTTCACACAATAAAAAATTGTAAACATTACAATTATATGAATATGTTTATTTTCGTTGGGTTTATTTTTGTAGATATAATTAGTTCCATATAGAAATATATCTTAAATTTGCTTTTTACTCGCCCGCGTGGTTTTCAATTTTCCCACGAGACATTTTCTCGAGTTAAAAAGTAACCTACATCTTATATCAAGCAATAAATAACTAATATATTTTTTTACTAACAAAGAATTTAAATTAACACATTTCTGTGTTTAGAGACTACGTGACATCCATTTGTATGTTTCGACTGTTATTTAACTCCTTTAGGTTAACATTTTTTAAATACTTTTCCTCACGCATTACAATGATATCACATCAAATATGGGTAATGTAATACTCTAAAATAAACTTTGAAGTATATAAGTAAGTATTTCTATTCACTACTTTTATAATTCTTTACTAGATTCGTATACACACGAAATTAATTAATAATTTAAATATTTTTACTTAGCAAAGGCGTCGAATTTTAGAGTTATGTAAATTTAATAATATTATGGCCGGTTATATAAACCGGCCCCTATAAGCTATTCACATTCTTATTAAAACTTATAAGAAAATATATAATACTTACTACATCCTACCTAGAGACCAATCGTGGCGTAGGGGCACAAGCGTGTGTCTGTAAACGCGACAGGTTGCGGGTTCGATCCCACTCGAGGAAATGAAATATTTATTTTAATTTATATTTTCGCTTTGCTTCAGTGACGACGCAGAGCACGGTTGAGTTCCGCTATCCAACACGCAGAATTCGATGGGGAATGGAGTGTTTAACGCTAGTTTCCCTCTGCCTACCCTGCTCGTGGGATACAACGTGATTTTATATATTATTTATTATTACAATTAGAAAAAAAGCTATATATTTCACTTTTTATAAATACAACAATTTCATGCAATTGTATTGCATGTAAGAAGTGAAAATATTCTTGATACATTGTTTTGCTCATCATATCTAAAAAGTAATGGTACTTTCTCCTAGTCATTATTTTCAATTTTAAACCATGTTTAACAGTTTATTTTGCTAGAAAAATATTGTATAACAGTTGTTTAGAGTACTAAATTGTAAATGTGGTTCTTATAAATGAACTTATTAATAGAATATGGTTTTTTAAAGAACTACTTAAAAAATATAAGGTTATAAATATTTTGTATTTTAATAAACACTAAACCATTATACATTTAACTGAACAAAATATAATTGTAGATTATAAGATATGTACCCGATATATACCCATACACCAAAAAGCTAGACTTTTTTGTTTGTTTCTATTTGCTAATCTTATAAACTGCTTGAATTGCAAAAAAAATTTGTATTTGACTACAGAAGCAAAGATGCAAGTAAAAGTTACTCATTATATAAAATAGATTGGGTAGAAATCTTGAATTAGTTGCCCCTCGCAAAAATCATGCTGGTACTAGCTTTTAAGCTATAGGAGATAGTTTTCTATTATTTATTACCAAACATTTTAAATAAATTATAAACCTATATAAATAATGGTATTATCTGTTATAAAGTTATGGGATGAAAACACATTTTAAAATTGTGAAAATGAATTTTAATTCAGCAAATTTTATACTAAATGTATAAATATGATAAAATCTAGATTTTGTTTTCACTACCTAAATAGACATCATGTTATAAAAAGTGTACAACTAAAACTAGTAGCTGATTAAACATATCAATGTGGCTTATATTAGTAAGATCTTGTAAAAGCACATTTTAAAATGGTATATTATACTTAAATAATAGAATAAAAATAATAATCAAAGCACATAGCTCACAACTGATGTTTAACTTCCAAACAACAATCATATTCAATACAAATCTTAAACGTCTAGTAAACTTGAAACATTTAACGAGCAAACTGAATAAATTATTATTCATAATAAGAAACAAACTTAACAATATTGATAGCTCAAAGTAATATGTATTAACAAGAGTTGACAGACTGCACTTAAGATAATCTTGTAAATGGGATTATGTCTCAGCACTATTTCCTTACATTGTGTTTAATTGATGTATCAATGAAAAAGGAGTCATTTTGTCTATTTGTTACTGTACTGATAGTGTAAAGATAAACATTATCTTTACATTATCTTTTCTGTGTTTTGAAACTAACGGAAAGAGGTTGACCGTGTAGCACATATCCATTTAATGCTTGTATTGCCATTGCAGCTTGGTCATAATTTCTCATAGTCACAAATCCAAAACCTTTACTCTTATTAGTTTGATGATCTTTAATTATCTTAACTGATACAATAGCACCATATGGACCGAATAACTGCCATAGAGTCAATTCTTCTACTTCAGGAGCAATATTATAAATATATATAGACCATGTACTAGGAGAATTATGGTCACCTATAGCACCCACATGATTAATCCATTGATAAGGCTTCACAAGAGAATTCTTTGAAAAGTTATTATTATTGTTTTTATGTTTATTGGGATTACTCTTATTAGCATACTTAACAGTTAATGGGTGTAGAAAACCAGGTGGAGTAGTGCCATTTACATTGTGAATGGCTCTCTCTGCTTCATAATGATGTTCGTATAGAACAAAAGCTATGCCTGAGGCAATGCGAGAATTTACTATTTTACCAAATTGTGCGAATAATCCATGTAAATCTTGCAAGGTCAGTTCATTAGGCAGGTTACATACGTAGAGGTTCCAGTCTGCTTCCGGTTTTGAGGGAGGCTTCATTTCTGGATTAAGTAAGGCATGTGAAACTTTTAAAGTCTTATTCTGCATTAGCAACCCATTAAAGGCCTTGCGTGCTTTGACCGCATCCTCTGGGCGAGAGTACTCGACGAAACCGTACCCTCTGTTCGCTATCAATTTGCAACTTTCTAATTTACCCATTGTTGAAAATAACGAGAACATCATATCCTGGGTCATAACTTCAGGAATATAATTGACGATAAGCTTCGTAGGTGATTCATCAGGCCCAAATTCATTATTTCCGTGACAATTACCGTCTTGACACGATTCCGACATTTTTTAATTGTTGTCTAGGAATGACATTTTCCTCATATTGTTGCCAGTACCAATGTTTTACGTTCAGAAAGATGCGGATTTTATAAAATAAATATCTCATAAAATCAATTCATTACATTTTATTAAAATAATATACAAATGAAGATAATAAATAATTATAAACGTAATTATGTTGTATGTGTAATTATGTATAATATTAATGTAATTTAGTATGTTACATTACAAATATAAAACAATGTCAAGTACGGCATCAAACTATAATGTCGAAATATTCAAAATTATAATATAGGAGAAAATGTTTTCTTCTTTAAGAAAAAAAATTCTCAATTAAAATTTATTGAAAAAAATATTATGTAAACATAGCTCACGGAATGTGTATCTGTAAATTTAAATGATGCGAGAAATGTGAAATGTTTGAGTACTGAGATATATTTAGATCAGTAATAATAAATATCTAAGGCAATGAATACACTATATTCATACAGAGAGACATATTAGAATCCGAGGCAAAGCTTAGCTTTGCATTTGTGTGAGTGATCATCAAAAGAAGAGCTAGAAAAAAAAACTTCAAAATATATCATCTTCTTATAGCGGATACTAATTATTTTCACTCTCGTCCGTTGTGTTAATAATGAATTGTTCCGTTATATCATCAAGAACTGCTTTGTGGTTACTAGAAAAAACATTTCTCTTATATTACTGCTTGGCCTTGATCACACACATTTTTATACTATATATAGTACAGTGATACCAACTTTTAATTTTAATATAATTTTTTATATAAAAAAAATATATGCACCGCGCCTCAGGCCGATAGACAAAAAACAGTATTTACTGGCTTAAACCAACCAAAGGAGGCACCTCAATTCAGGGAGTCGTCACACCTATACTACCTGGGTAAACTTACACAAATGCAAAGCTCAGTTTACGTCTGATGGACTGTACCTAAAATACGCTACGTTAGATCACTACAAATAGGGTCTTTCAGCTTACATTGTCTACCACATGCATACATGCATACATGCATTTAAGCTCTAGCAACCAAGGCACTACATGACGTAGTGCACCAGAAGTAGTGTGATGACTATACATAATTATATAGACATCCTTACCTTTGGGCACAATATTAATGGTATCCAGTTACAACGTAAAATAAAAATAAAATATAACTAAGTAAAATATAACTTTGACAGCATTCATATTGCCATCAAATTTAGTGCTTGTTTTATTTCTATCATTTAAATATTTTTTAGTATCAAAGTGGGTGACTGACACATTTTTTTGCGTTTGTACTGGCTTCTTAAAAAAATATATATTTGTAAATTGTAATAATATAGATGCATATTTGCAATAATAAAGATTGCTATAAAGTATACCTTATATGAAATCAAACAAAATCCGTTTCATTTCACAAAAGCTTTATTAAATATTTTTACGCATATACATGATACATCAACATTGCATACCTATAGAAATATAATTGTCTTTAAAAAGGTACTATGGAATTGTGCTCTACAGACATAAATTTGTTTTATATAAATGCAAAATGGTAACTGTGGCGTTTTAAGTTAATAATTTTGTTTAGATAACATTTATTTATTAAAAATACGGCATTTAATTTACAACAGTTACAAATTTACGCACTACAATGTAACATACGTATAAATTGTATATTATAATATCTGTTTAACATTAAATTAAAAAGTTATTATAAATAAGTATAATCTATTTTTATAGAATGGAATGATATGATAAAGCAATGGAATATATTTATGTTATAAAATAAGTGTCCGACCGAAATCAGGTTCCAAATGAGATCGAAACAAAACCTTCAGCTCTTGTCTCAGATTTAGCTGAAACCCATCTTGTTTTGTATTCACGTTATTCATCAATCTTTCAGTTACTAACGGAAGTAATTTTAATTAAATTACTTAAGTTTTATATATATTTATGAAAATATATTCGATTATTAATTTATTATATAACGAAATCTACGGTATACAAATAGCTATCGAGAAATCGAAAATGAACTGGTCGGTAGGACACTAAGGCCCTTATTTATAAGCCACTCTTTAGTCTGAGATCCACTTTGAGAGTGATTTATAAATACGGACATAAAAATAACTTTTCTCCACATTGAAGTAGAATACTTGCATAAACTTAAACAACTGGTAATAAAATATTTAAATTAAAGCTTCTGATAATAAAATAATTTCCATTTAAGTAAATAGCTACCTTTTTACATATCACATCACTTCTAATAATAATAATATTAGAATCTTTAAGTGTAAAAAAATATACAGGTACAATAAAACATAAATAATAACATTTATAAAATTGTCTATTACGTAAATTGTAAATAACTTTACTTTGCAGTCATAATAAATATTTTAATCGTACTGTTTTATACATATTTGTTTATGTTAATAAGAATCAAAGATTTGTAATAAACACACAAATATATAATAATAAGCAAGGAAGTTTTACATTATTGACATTATGTAAATCGTATTATACTTGAAATATAGGTAATACTTTTCAAAAATCTCAGGAAAAACATTGAAATTTATTGATAAACGATAATTTATAGATCATTTATCTATGACGTCACATTGCTTTAATGGAGCACGTCACAATATTATAATACTAATTTTGAAGGAACTACTCCATTTTTTTTTACTTGAATATTTGGGAGAATTTTTCACAATATTATTTCATTTTACTTACTTTTCTTTTGTATTTAAAAAATATAAAAACTTCACTTTTAATAGTTTATTCGTAAACTTCCTCATTCATTATTAGATTGCGCAAAATTTGAGTGATGATGTCATAACAGTTATCAGATCTCAATGTTAATATAAATAAATATATTTTATATAAAAATTATATATCAATAACTTATTATTTTAATACTAGCCTCTTAAATTAAAAAGAATATATTTGTAATGTCCATTTGGCTACACCTATCGTCTAAACATAATATTTTGAATATCGAGTCACGTCTACGTAATATTATTGTCATGATTGATAAAATCGGAATAAATTTTAAATTGTGTTGCTTATGATTGCTTAAATATATTTTCGATACTCGCGTAAGTACCAAAAACGAAGCCAGTTATGCCGAAGATAATGATTGCGATGTCTTTCCACAGCATCCAGTCTCTGTGTCCGAGCCGGTCCGGCCAAAATGTGATTATTTCTATGATAGGCGGAAATATCAAGGCCAATGCGGAACTGCTGAACGCCCCCACGAGAGATATTATGCTGCTGAGGTTTGGTATCAACATCGCAGCGATAACTGGAAAATGAAATTTGAATAAATATAGTTAGGTATACAAGTTGGTACGCGCAATTTAAAATTTTCAATATTTTTTGTAATGTACTTAATTATTAATTCACATAAAAATTGATATGACGTGAGTGTAACATTTAAAATTTGATAGGTTTTCGTATGAATGAAAAATCGTTTTATAAAACATATTGAATTTCCTTTTCATCTTCTATTGCATTAAAGCTTTAATAATAATAAAAAGTATTTGTGTCAATTAAAGAAAATTAGTTGGTTTAGCAGATATAAGAAGTATAAAAAAACATTCTACGTTTTTTATACTACAAAATAACAAAGTTGATAATAATAATAACTTATTGTCTAAGATCGACCATTAGGTAGAATATTTATATTAGTAGACCGCAAAATGTAGAAGATGCATTAATATGATAATAAAATAGAGTAAAGGCCTAACTTCATTGATAAGCAAGCAAAATGTGATCTTATTTGTGTAAAGGAAGGTTTATCGTAAACGGCGTTAGTTTTGAAACTTTTAAAAAACAAAGAAAAGAAAAAAACTTTTAATAGATTCTAGATCTATGATTTATTCATGTAACATACGAAGTCACTTTGGGTGAGTGCCCAGGATTAAAAAGTTGTAATATGAACAGTACCTACTGTAATTTACTACCTACATACTTGACAACCACATATAAAAAGCAAGTCGGTCGAACGGTCGTAAATTTTGTAAATTGTAGGTTTAATAACCATGATTTATCATTAAATATATACTTCTTTAATAAATGAACTTCCGAAACGCAGTGATGTAAAATATAAAAATGCTTTAAAAATATATAAAATAGCTTAACTATTAGACTTTATCGTATCGCAAATAAACATTATTTTTTATTAGAATAATCTGCTTTGTATTTGTTAAATAACCTAATATGTAACACAGAAAGTAAACAATAATATCTGTCTATGATAATTACTGAGTAAAATATACACTGGAAGCTTTACAAGTTATCGGGCTGGGAGTATTCCGTGCGTGGGACAATTAACATTATCAGCGAGTAAATTTCCTTATTATTTTGTCTTTATCGACTCACAAAGTAATTAAAAGGTAAATTATATATTTATTTGAACATAATAGCTTCTAATTGATTGAGGTCATTAATAAAACAAATGTTATTCACGTTGGAACATGATGAAGTCTCAAATTTAGCAAATATACTTAAATGGCCGAAATTTTTACTGACGTTTTTAAATATTTCTACTGTTTTGTGGTCATATTACGGTAAACTTTCATATACTACACACATACTATTAAAAAATATTCATAATAACTTCTTAGAATGGAATTTTATATGTTTATTTTTGTGATTATTAGCTTTGTTTACCGAAGAAACTGTAAATACCTTAAACAAAATCTGATGGATTGAAAAATATGATTAATTTGTCGGGCCGTTCATTTGTTTTTACTTTAATTGATAGATAGAATCCATTAGCAAGAAACCCATTTTGTCTGTAAATACTTAAATATAGTAAAAGAACGACATTAAAAATGTTTATATATCTATATGATCTGCCTATTATTATGCTCGAGAGGTACTCGACGGAAGATGATATTAAATGTTTCTGGAATGACGTCATATAGGTTAAGAGCGTTCATGTAAATTAGATCGTTTCGAATATACATATATATTAACGAGATTTTTTGGAAACGTAAATTTGAATTATTTATAACTATAGACGAACTTGGCACGTGTGAATCGAAATTTTATGTTTCTCTCTTATCGATGTATTGAAATGATATGTAATAATTTACTTGGCATTCAATGTTTTCTACATATAAATAAATAGGCCTGTTAACCTTATCTAAATGTAAAGGTAAAGACCGTATGGAATTTTTTTTTAGTTCCTGCGCATATCAATATTGATTTTATTATAAAAGTGTGTCCATTGGCGATATTAATCACAACGTGAACGTCATATCGAGGAAAAATTTCTACGGACTGTACAGTATTGATTTTATAAAACAAAAGCTGTTATCAGTGACCAGGTCCACTGTTAGTATGAAATCTATGTTTTTATGTTGTAGGTTTGACAGGATGAATAAGAGGTACCTAGTTGTTAAATAAACTAAAAATTGATATCAATATGGCTGATTTAGTCTTATATTTTTGCCTACATTAATTAAATTAAGTACTTACCGTGTAAACTAAAATTTACGATCAAAAAAATTGAAGCTTTTGGCTCGCCAAAATATTTTATTATTACCTAAAATCTCGATTTTAGGTAATAAAATAAAATAATAATTAGGTAAAAATTATTATAAATTAAGTATTATAATTATTACACAATGTTAATAAAGAGATGCGTATAAAATGTAAATGTGGAATAGTCTCACTGATTGTGAGTGGCAATAAAAATGGCGATAGGTTAAGACTGTTAACCTGATAAACCGACCGCTATTAAATAACCCACAATTTTATTGTTACGAATAATTCTTATGCAGAGAAACTAGGTTAGCTAAGTTGAGACGAGTGACGACGAATAGGACCAGGGATGGCTTCACTAGTTTTTTTTTTGGTAATTCTCAATTAGGTACATATTAACAGATTTGGTAAAATTACAGTTGTTTAGAAGAGTATTAGAAATTTTAATTATATTTTTCAAATTCATCAAGGTTAGCATAAAAATACTATAATAAACAGTTTAAAAAATCTATGATTTTAAAGAATATGTTATATTCGCACAATAACAACATTATTATGTAAATTTCTTCATACTTACAGGTAATAGAAATGAGAACAAATCGAGTAACTGCCTCTCCGTATTCTAGGGCCATGTCAGAATTCAATTTAGTTTTGATATACGGCCAAACAATATTCATAGGAACGTAGAATTGAAGACCGTACGAGAGAAATATAGCGGCTGCCATTACAGCTCTGACGCTTTGTGCTAGCCTGTAAACAAACATATAATACAATAGGTAAATTTTGTGTGGACAGTCGTGGCGCAGTAGCACAAACGTAAACACTTTCGATTCCCGCTCGACGAAATGAAATATTTAATATTTTCATTTCTTCGCTCTGGCGTGAAGGCAAAAGCGCGGCGTTGAGATTCACCACTCAACACGTAATGTCTCCAGAATTCGGAAGAAAGTGGGGGGTGGAGTTTCTTAACATTAGGCTCCCTCTGCCTGCCCCTGCTACATGCCAGTGTGAACTTGATAAAAAAAAGGTAGTTGATATCGCACTCAATACTTACAAATCATTGGGTAAATTTAGAGTAATACTGCCAAGTACGTGATCACCGTACTTCAAATAACCAAAAAATCCGATGGCGGTGTAAAGGGCGGCCACGATAACCATTCCTGTAGTTAGGACACCTGTCCATCCTCCAAAGTCTTCTGGAGTCTTCATATTATTTTCTAATGGCAAAACCTAAAGAGAGCAATTTTTTTGATTATTCAAATAAAACTAACTAACGTGTTTTTAACATTTTTAAAGTTTTATACCACTCTTAAAAAAGGAAAATACTTTTTAGAAAAGAAGATGAGAAGAGAGAAGAGAAGAAAATTGATAAAAAAATTGATAATTTTATTATACGTTTTCTAAAAAGTATTTTAACTAACGTGTTCTGATCAGATGACATAAAATATTTTTATAGCATGAACCTGATATCCTTTGTAAACATCATTCTAGTTTACAAGTAAAATAACGACGAAATAGTAGGAAATTTAAAAATACTGTTGGAGTAAAAACTAAACAATTTAAAAGTTTTATAATAATATTATATTAAATTTACAGTAAATATAACAATATTCAAAATTTCACAAATGAATATGCAATTTTGGGTGCGTTCTAGATTGATAATGGAGATACATTTGTAATTATTAATTGTTATAAACAAAATGCCAGAATGTTATCATAATATACCAGACATTGAAGAGAAATAGAGGTCGATCGCTCTGAACACGCGATTTTAGATGTTTTACGTTCTTTGTTAGTATTTAGATTCAGTTAGGCGAAAAAAATATATTAAATAGTAACATTTTTTACTGACGACCGACTGGTTGTGAGATCGATCCCCACTCGAGGAGATGAAATATTTGTTTAAATTTATTTTTCCACTTTTTCGATCTGGTGTCGAGGCAAAGCGGCGTTGAGTTCTGCCTTCAGAATTCGGCAGAAAATGGGGAACAGAGTGTTACACTAGGTTCCCTCTGCCTACCCTGCTGTATATACAGTGCGAAGATGATTATTTAACTATTTTTATGAAGCATAAAAAAATAATGAATTGTATTAAAATTGTATCATTGTCCTAAAATCTATTTATCAGTAAACAATTCACAAAGGTGTATTGTACATTTATATTGATCAATTTAATTTTGACAAATATCAGTTCAATAAAAACAATAGCGATTAAAAGAATAATAGGTACCTACAATTAAAGAATTGATAAAAATAATTGCCAACTTTTATCATATACAGTTGTACTATCACATGGAAACAAATTATACATAATAACTTCACATAAACACATTTAACATATATTTTGTTTATTTCAATATAAGAGTTGAATATCATATAATTATTAGATATACTAATTAGAATTTTTATAAGCTTTTTTTTGTATGAAGTAGCCTAATATATGATTATTAGAAGCTTCAATTAGTTTAATATATGATAGTTGTGGGCTTGATTCCTTCTCTACTCTCTGCCATCATGCTATATGTTAGATACAGTGGGAAGCTAAAAAATAAATGAGTTAGTGAAAATATAACAAAGCTTACCACACCAATGCCTTCAAATGCATAGATCGCTGTTCCAAAATATAATGGTAATTGATGCCAGCCTGCAAAAGCTTTCACACTGCTGGTATGTGGTAAATCTTGTAATATGTAGTAAAATGTCACTACTAAACCCCAAGCTGTCATTATAGCCGCAATAAGTGACACAGGTGTTAAGTATTTTAGATTCTTTACCATGCCAAGAGCTAATAATGGTACAAATAATAATGCTAAATAACTGTGTACATTAAGATTTATGCCAAAAAAATGCATTGTATCTTGTAAGTTTGTAGCAACAAACAAAAAGTAAACACAGCAAAATCCTAATTGTGTTATCACCAAAAATATGTTAACCAAATTCCTGAAACAATGATGTTTTATGTAACAAATATTTTAAATATTACTTAGCTTTTATGCATTTAATTATTATGATTGAAAATCTATATGTAAATTCTCCCAAAAATTACCTGATTTTTGTAGCATATGGTCTCAAAGATATGGGGCCCATTGTAAATGCATCTTCTACCACTTCTGCAAAACTCATTGCTGGCCTTTGATTTCTAACACAAAGCTCATGTGAACATTGCACAAGCATGTGCATGCAATGTGTACATATGGCCCCCATAAATAATGTACCAAAAACACCTAAAATATGAATATAAACATACTTCTTTGGTATACAAATTGTAAGTAATTTAATAAGTACAAAATAAAAAATTGAATTAAAAATTTACCTAAAACAAGACCAGCATTTTTAAAAGCATCAGGCATAGCTAAAATGCCAGTGCCTATATTGCCTTTGAGAAGATGAATCAAAGTATCAAAATTCGACGTTGGATGTTCCAAGTATCGCTCAGACGCAGGATTATATTCTGTTTTTTTCTGTTTTTCATCTTTAAAAGGTGAAACATGGATTGAGGGACTAGTCACTAACTCTACTGTTTGGACCTCCGTATTGTCGATAGGAGTACTGAGTGCCGTAAGTAGGGGTTGCTTTTCATCGCCCATTTTTATAATAATCACAATTTTTATATATAATTGAAATTTGTACGATTATAGAAAAATAATTAATTACATTGTTATTAAACGCGTCCTGTTTATAACAGATCAATACTATTTATTAATTATTTAAAATACGATAATGTTAAAAAGTAGAGCTTCGCATAACACACCGCTTGATACTAAAGTGATCTGCATGAACTGGTCAATTGTGAAGTCAAAGTCTTAGTAAGTCTCAGTAAACATTAAAATTTTAATCAATTTTGTTCATCGGGCAGTCGAGCTAGAGCCAAGAACAAGTTATTTAGTAACATGTCAATTGTCAATGTCATTTTTGCCCAAAGTGATAGCCTGATAGGTGCCATAATATTATGTCATTTATGGTATTGATTGCTTAGTGAATAGATATTCCATATTTTTTACAGATAATTATGTCATTATTAAGATATTTCTGTTGTTCTTGTTTTCGTTAAGAAAGTTTTGTGTTGGTAGTTATTTTTATATAGCAGTATATTTATTTTTATGTATTTGTCTTATAAGTCTAATGTCTATTATATTATATGTAACTGAAAATATCTTCATTGAAGGATTTTTTTTATTAGAAATCATCCAATTTAAAAAATACAAATTTTATTTATCGGGGATTTTCTGTATAGGTGTCAAAATCATTTTTTTTTGTAACAAGCTTGCGCATTGTTTTCATGGTTTTCATGTTGGCATCCCATTGAATTCTGGATGAAAATTCGTCTAATGTTGATTTGAGGCAAATTCGTTTATTTTCGAAGATATTTTAATCCGAATATAACGTGTTATAGAACCATTTAAATATCATGATATTTATGTTTATAATAGAAAAGAGAAAGAGGTAGATATATCATCATCTTGTTAAATATAATATTTTGACTGCTATTTCGATATAGGTTTATGTTAATTTTAGACTTCTGTTCTGTGGTTATCATCATAATCAAAGTACATAACAGAAAACAGAACATTCTGTGATCATGTCATCCGTCATTCGTGACATCTTTGTGAATATAATATAAAAAAATATATAATATAAATAAAAAAATGTAAATTTTCTTGTTGTTGTGTTAAATCAACCTTCGTTTCAATGATACTAGCTTTTTTTTTGAAAATATAATTATTCATAAGTGAGTATTGATATTTCCTATGCATTCGTATAGCAAATTTTGACATAAACACCAGGACAGTGGATGTTTTTAAGATAAGACGCAGGAATCAACAAAAATGGGAAATGCGGGAAGCAATCCACCGAAAGAGTGGCATAAAGATCAATCGGTAAAGCAACCTGATGCGGGTTCTTCTTCTCCTGTAAAAGAAGGTGAAGCGTTTACTTTTGACAAGAAAATTGATGACGATCGAAGAGATGATGACAATAACATTGAAGATGGAGCTCCTTATTATACAAAAGCTGTCCCTGAACGTGACATAGAAGAAACAATTATGAGAGAAAGATCTAATACTTTAACTGATAGTAATAAAGTAGATGAGGATATAAAAGTATTACCTACGGTATTTAAGTGGGAAGGTGGAGGAAAACAAGTAAGTGTTTTTTTATACACTAATTATGATTTATAACTAATTATTTATATATATAAATTTTATTTTTCACTCAATTTTTTAATTATTTGTATTCTGTATATTGTAAAAATACATGATTTTAGGTTTTCATTAGTGGTACTTTTACTGAGTGGAAAACCATTCCAATGGTTAAATCACATGGGGACTTCGTAACTATTATTGATCTGCCTGAAGGAGAACATCAGTACAAATATTTTGTTGACGGTGAATGGCGCCATGACCCCTCTGTTGTAAGTCATGGTTTTTTAAAATATTTTCTTTATTTAATCTTAGTATATTATAAAGAATATTGATTTCAGAAAGTGATAGATAATGGTATGGGCTCTAAAAATAATTTAGTAACAGTAAAAATGTCTGACTTTGAAGTATTTCAAGCTCTCGCTAAAGACAGTGAGGGAATTCACAGCAGTGCTCAAACTGAATATTCTCAGGTAAATGTTGTAAAATACATATATTATTTGTTGAACTTACATATCCTTATTAAAAAAAACAAAAACAAAACTTTATAATAAATAATATAGTCATTATGTTTCCAGGATATACCACAATCCAAGCCTTGGGAAAAAGTTTCCGGGCCCCCAATATTACCACCTCATCTCTTGCAAGTTATTTTAAATAAGGACACTCCTTTATCTGTAAGTTACTATATACATTATACATCTTTTATCAGTTTAACACTGTATGTTGAAAATAAAAAGGTGGGTAGAGAAAATCTAGTGTCAAGGCACTCCATTCTTCACACTTTGGACTGGCTAAAAGTTAATGACACACTTTATCTTACAAAACTGAAATAAAAATAACTTATTGCTCTGAGTGGAAATCAAACCTGCAAGTATTGCATTCACATTTGATCAAGGTCCCACAGTCCCTCAATAGCCCCCCTTATATACCCTAGTTATTATTTTAATTCTATACAGAAACAATAAGTATTCTACTGATACTGGCTAATATAAAAATATAAATAAATGTTCTTACAAATTACTGGTTATACTAAATTTTCATTTGTATATTTATTTTTTTTTGTTTTTAGTGTGAACCTACTTTGTTACCAGAACCAAACCATGTTATGTTAAATCATCTGTATGCATTATCTATCAAAGATGGAGTTATGGTTCTATCAGCAACCCATAGATGCAGAAAGAAATATGTCACAACCCTATTGTATAAACCAATATAGAATATGAATCATATAGAAGCAAATAATTTCCATTCTGATCAAAATTTTGATAATAAAATAAAACTAACTTAGATATTATAACACACATGTAGTTTTATTGGCGAAATGAATTGTGCTCAACTGGCACATTCGAAACGCCATATATCAAGAATTCAATTCAATTCATGTAGTTTTAGAAAAACAATTATATAAAAATAAATGGATGGAGGGGGAAAAAATGGATTATGTTAAAAAATAAAAAGGTATTGCTGTATTTGCTTGTATGTGATTTCTATATTAATTTATTTGTTTGTGGATTAAGTTATTAATTTTATATTTATATTTAATTTTTATATTTTGTATTTAATTTTTCGAGGGTAGGAGGTCAAAAAGTTAATATCGTTATTTTTTCGTCCAAAAGTTTTTTTATATAATAATCTAGTAAGAATAATTTAACAAGTGAATTTCCAACGAAAAATGATTTATTAAGTTATGATACCCACCAGCTAGTGTTTTTTCCTTTGAAGAATAATATTTATATATACATCAAGCAATAAACCTTTACTAGTACAACAACACTACTACTTCAGCATGGAATCATTAAAGGAAACACTTACCTCTATGAATGAGATGTTTACTATGAAGATGAGTGCATTTCAGCAAGAATTAAGCAAATCCTCCTCTCCTATCACTACATCTTCTTTGGCAACCGATTTTAACAATTTTAAATCTTTTACACTCTCTGCACTGAATACCCTGCAAAAACAGGTGGAACTTATTGGCAGAGAGATGGATCGCCAAGAGATGCGTCGGCGGAGAAAATCGTTGCTTTTCCACGGTATTGCAGAGCAAAAGTCTGAAGATTTGTTAGCAAGAGTTGTTACCGTTATTGGTGATAATTTGGATTTATCCGATTTTTCAACTGCCAATATTAAGTCCTCGTACAGGCTAGGACGTCCTTCTGAAAAAGCACGTCCCATTGTTGTTAAATTTACAGATGTTACCACTCGAGATAAAGTCTGGCATGCAAAAACCAAACTAAAAGGGACTGGCATCGCGCAGTCGGAATTTTTAACGAAAACTCGACATAAACTTTTTCTTGAGGCGAGGCAGTACTTCGGTATTAATAAGTGCTGGACAAAAAATGGCAGCATACATGCAATCGCTTCTGACGGCTCCAGGCATGAAATCGAATGTTCTTCTGAGCTGCATAGTTTAGCAAAATCCAAGTCGCCACAAAACAATGTTCCAGTTAATAAAATCACTCAAAAGGTAACAGGTGCACGTCCAAAACGACTTATAAAGAAACAATGATTTTATATTTGTTTACATTCTGCTTGTCAAACTGCATACTATAGTAGTGATTGTTATTATTTTCTTACTACCTACACATTGTGTTATTTTTATACTAAAACAAATGCTTCTAAAACAGATTAAAAAGTGAAACAGTTGTAAAACCTTGTGTGTTAAGTGTTTTAGTTACTTTTAATAATATTATTTTCTTTTCGTAGTGTGTAAAATATATTTATTCATTTACTTTTGTAGTATATTCATATGTCGTAAAGATTTCTTATTTTTATTATTTTTTTTTTTTTTATGGCAACTGGCAGGTGGGTAAAAGAATTTAGTTAACTCTAAAAGTAGAATAATATACTTTATTATATAAAATACAATTATTTATATTAAGTACTGACTTAATACATATTAGTCATTATATTAAAACTTTTATTTTTATATACATTATATATATATATATTTTTCTTATATATTTATTATTATTATTTATTTATTTTATTATTATTTTATTTTTTTTTTTTTTTTTTTTGTAATCAATGAAATGTCTAATTCTTCAATAAACATAGACACTTATTATTCTTTTTCTTCTTCAGAAGAAGATTTAAGTACCAATAGCTTTCAGAGTATTCCCTCTTTAAATGAAACTTTAAGCTCTCATTTCACTCCTTATCCAAAAAATCTTAATGTGGTTCACATAAATGCTCAGAGTATTCCGGCTCACTATCCTGATCTTCTGACATCTTTTGATAACACCAACGTTCACGCCATATTAGTTTCTGAATCGTGGTTAAAGCCTTGTTTACCATCGACAGCATATTCACTCCCAGGATTTCACCTGATTCGAAATGATCGCACTAGACGGGTTGGTGGTGGAGTTGCGATTTATCTTCGCGCTCACATACAATTTAATCTTCTTGAATACTCCCAAGACAATAAAACTGACGATACCATTCCTGAGTACCTTTTTATTGAGCTGACATTCGCGCACACAAAGGTCCTACTTGGCGTTTACTATAGCCCATCGCTTACAGTGGATTATTTCGGACCATTTGAAGTTCTTCTCGAAAAACTGACTCTTTCATATAACCACTCGATTATCATGGGGGATTTCAACACGTGCCTGCTTAAAAATGATAATCGAACAAATCGGCTACGGAACGTAGTAAACGGAACTAATATGCACATTCTCCCTCTATCCTCCACTCACACATTCCCCAACTGCACCCCTTCTCTTTTAGACTTAATTTTAGTTTCTTCCATTGATCATGTTGCAACACATGGTCAATGCAATGCTACCGCATTCTCCTATCATGATCTTATTTTTCTATCGTACAAAGCAAAACCTCCCAAAGCAAAATCGAGAATATTTCTCCAGCGTAACTTTACTGGTATGGATTTAGAACGTTTACGTGAGGATGCTGGAAATGTAGATTGGAATATGGTTTATACAGAAAATAGTATAGACAACCAGATAGCTGTATTTAACTCCCTTATTATTAAATTATACGATACTCATGCTCCTATAAGACCCATACGTATTAAGCACTTACCGGCTCCATGGCTTACGGAAGATATAAAAAAGTTACAAAATAAAAAAAATAGCGCAAAATTAAAATATAAAAGTAATGCAAGTGAGAACAACCGGATAAAATATATTAAAGCTCGAAATCGATGCAACAGGGTGTGTAGGGATAAACAACGACGCCATATTCATAAGTCTGTTGTCGAGGAAGACAACGTAGAAAAGGCCTGGAAATTTCTTAAATCCCTTGGGGTTGGGAAAGCAAAGCAGAACTCTAATCCTTGTAATATAGATTTAAATAAACTTAATATTCATTTCTCTCCTTCTGTTACAATTGATGTACCCACTAAATTAAAATCTCTAAATCAAATTCGTGCCTTACCCACCCCTATAAATCACAGTTTCAACTTCACTCAATTCACCGAAAGTGATGTTAAGAAGAATATATTGGCCATTTCATCTGACGCTGTTGGCGCTGATTGCATTAGTCGTAAGATGATCATACCTATCCTTGATATCCTGATTCCTGTCTTAACAACAATTCTAAATTTTTCCATAGAAAGCGATACCTTTCCTTCATCCTGGAAAGAAGCTCAGCTAACGCCACTGCCTAAAAACCGCAATCCTTCTTCCATGTCTGATTTCCGACCTATATCCATTTTACCATTTCTATCAAAAGTCCTTGAGCGTCTCATACACCAACAACTTAGTAAATACCTGACTCATAACAACCTTTTTAATCCTTTACAATCTGGTTTCAGACCCGGTTATAGTACGACTACTGCACTGGTTAACATATCGGATAACATTCGTCTGGGTATGGAGAATCATCAAGTTACCGTTATGATTCTGCTTGACTTTAGTGACGCCTTCAATACCATAGACTTTGATATCCTATTAGCCATTATGTATTCTCTTAACATATCTCCTAAAGTGATTGATTGGTTTCATTCTTACTTGCATGGTCGCAAGCAACGTATCCGGACACAGGATTCTTATTCTGAATGGTCCCCGGTGCTTGCTGGCGTTCCACAAGGTGGCGTGTTGTCCCCTCTCTTATTTTCACTATTTATTAATTATTTCTGTCATAATATTGCTTCTCCCTACCACCTTTACGCTGACGACCTGCAAATATGTCGTCAAAGTTCGTTGCACGATCTTTCAAACACAATCTTAGCATTGAATGAAGAACTGAGAGCTATTACAGTACGTAGTAAATCCTTAGGCTTAAAACTAAATGCAAAAAAGACTCAAGCAATTATAATAGGTAGTCCAAGACTTATCTCTAAAATTACGTTTCATGAATTGCCATTATTATCGCTTGATGGAACCTGCGTCCCTTTTACTGACAAAGTTAAAAATCTAGGAATTATGTTTGACCAGCATTTATCCTGGAAACCGTTAATTAGTGAGGTAAGTAGAAAAATATTTTCAGCTGTTGCGTCGTTACGTCGACTACGTAATATCTTACCCATTCCTACTAAGGTTGCGCTGGCACAATCACTCCTACTACCAATTCTCGATTATGCTGATTGTTGTTATCTTGACATAAAAGAGGAGCAATTAAATAAGCTTGAGCGGCTCCAAAATGTTTGCATAAGGTTCATTTTTGGACTTCGCAAGTACGACCACGTATCCGAATTTCGTAAAAAACTCAAGTGGCTCCCTATTCGACTTCGCCGGAATACTCATGTTCTCTGTCTTTTGTATAATGTTCTCTTTTCTACGCATTCCCCTTCATATCTTAAAGAACGATTTAAGTTTTTATGTGAATTACATAATTTACCACTCCGCTCTAAGTCTCGTTTAACCCTTGAATTTCCTCGTTCTTCTTCTTCCTTCTATACCAATTCCTTCACTATCAAATCTGTCCGCTTGTGGAATTCCGTACCCATAACAGTCAAACAAGCTTTGACTATACAAACATTTAAAAAGAGGCTGAAAGATTATTATTTAACGCTATAAGTACCTAGGTTTCGATAGTATTTTTTGTATTTATTTCATGTTCTTGTTTCTGTGTTCAAAAAAAAAAAAAAAGAAATTATTTTATAACCAAAGTATTATGTATTTATTTATATATTTATGTATGTGTGTATGTATGTATGTATGTATGTATGCATGTATGTATGTATGTATGTATGTCGGTATTTATGTATTTATGTATGTGTGTGTAAAATTAGATATCAGCTCTGTACACCCCTTCCCTTTTCAGACAATGTATTCTCTTTTCTACCCAAAGGTTGCCTGGAAGAGATCGCTCTCTTAGCGATAAGGCCGCCAATTGTACTGTTCTATGTATTAAATACATGTATATGTGTCTTTTCTATAGTACAATAAAGAGTATTTTGTTTGTTTGTTTGTTTGTTATATTTTTGTGATGATTTGTGTAGCTTATTGTAGATATTGTTAATAATAATAAAATATATCCTCTTGTGTATTTTTTTATTTTTAGTTTCTATTAAATTTTCTCTAAAGTAAATGTACCATTGCTGATTTAAAGTTTCTAAAATTTTGGTTCTTTATCTAGGTGTTGTCCTTTTCCTGCTCTGTTACACTATATGCTACCTACACTGCTATAGGTGTGATAAAACATGAAGCTGGGATTGCTGAAGGAAAAAAACAAGAATAATTTCTTATTAATATATAATATTGAGAAATAAATATACGAAATATACATCAAATATGTACAAGTCTTACAAGCATAACCCAACAAAATTCTGTATACACTTATTTTTAAGCAGATCCATAACTGATTTAATATAACTAAATATTTAATATTACACAAGATTACATATTAGAATGGCAACTTCTATAATACTGCTGATATAAATTTACAGACTATTATTTTGTATACTTAGAAAAAATATTATCTTGATTCCCTTTATTTTGGAATCTAGTAACAAGTTGTTTGTGATAACATTTTGTTTGTGATAACGTTTTTACATACTACAGTTACATCTAGATTTTCATCTTCAGAAAATTAATAAATCTTTTATGAATTTACAAGTGTTTATAATAAAATTAAATTTTAACATTGAAATGAGAAACTCTTGAGTTTCTGGCTGGTACTGAGCTTAGCAGGTTTGCCTTCCAAATAAATGGTAGGTTCATATTCAATCAATGATTTAAAAGTGTGTCCCGTCTGTTCCCTACTTTTGACAGTTTGAGTAATACAATAATTTTTTTTCTTATTAGACTGATCAAGTAGTCATTCCAAATATATAGAAATAAGTAAGAAGTGTTTATTGAATATGTGCAAATTTCATCATCAATACAATACAAGTTTATTGTTTTACCTACAGCTAGTTTCTTTCTACATCTTCAATAAGTGGTATTTTGTCTTTTGGCTCACCTTGAGTAAAGTTTGTATTATTTACAGGATTTTTTAAGTACATTGCAACAGCAATACTCACTAGACAAATAGATGTCACTGTGTACCAAGTAATAACTATATTAAAGAGGAGATAACAAACAACTGCAGTAATAACTAGTTCTAAAGCACTGGCATATGTTTTTAATATGGAATTTAGATTTTTCAAAAAGAAACTTGTCACTATACCTACTATTGCACTGTTCACTGTAATGAGTATCACAAATATATCTAATAATGGTTCAAAATCATTAAATATCACGCTCAACTCTCCTTTACATAACAAAATAAAAAAATTACATATAACAGAATCCAAATACATGAAAACATTTTGCAGAAAAATATCAACATTAGACCCCTTGGTTTTGAGTAAATATTCATTGTATGTGCCTGCTAGACAAGAGCAGAAGTTTTGAAAATTTATTGATAAAAAGTATATATTAAATATTTGAGACCAGATATTAGATTCTTCTTTTGAATATATTGAGGTAGCATCTAAGTTTTTTATCATGCAGCCAAAAGTGAGAATTCCTAATGAGATCCATTGTATATATGTAAGTTTCTTTTGGAAAAGGAACTGTAAAAATACATAAATAGATTAATATTGTTTTAGTTTAATACTGTGTCCAGCACAGGGCAGGGTACGCAGAGTGGTTAGTGTAAATTACTCCATTTTCTATTTACTGCCCAATTTTCAACATTGTATATACAGTATAGTAGTTCACCCAAGCAAAGAAATGAAAATAATGAATTCCCCATTGGGTATTGACCCTATAAGTCACATTTACAGTGAACCAATGCCTAAGACTGGTTATTATTTCAGATGCTCTGTAGATATATATATTATAAGCAAAACAATTAAAACTTACCTGAAAAATGAATGCTGTCAGGACAACTCTGAATTGAAGAAGAATATAATATGTAGTTGGATCATAGTGTGACAAATTTATAAATGCCAAATTGTTATAAAAACAATACAATAATGAAGGTATGAAGTAGTACAGCAATAATTTGTAATTAATAATCACAGCTTTAAAAACGTTTGGTTTATTTCTGAAAAAGTATATTTTGTTATTAGTAGAGTATTGTAAATTAGAAAAAAACATATTTTGTTTCATGATTGTACATACTGTCTTTTCCAAGTATATAATATGCCCGATATTAAGAGTTTTAAAAATTCAGAAAGAAATACAACAAGTGTTGTATTATAATCATATACTCCATTTTCAGTCTTAGAAGCTGTTATAAAAACACCTAAAAATAATGATATAATATGCAGATATATAACGCATGTTAATTATTTTTTTATTGAATTTTTATTAAATAATGTCTTATCAATTTACATTTGCATATTACCTTGGAATACGAATAATATAATATATAAAAAGAAAACTATAAATGCTTCTTTGTTAGGAAACAATTTATTCCAATGTTTCATTTTCTATAACTATGATTATTTTATGATCAAAATGTATGAAAATCTTAATAAAACGTTATCTACTAAAAAAATTTCATTTTACAAATATTCAATTCACAGAAAAATATTTTGCTTGTCGTTAAAAGTAATCATAATTTTAAAAATCTTTGGTTGAAATCACTTTTTATCTAGCCGTAGACACTTCAATACAAATTACACAATTAAATAAAAACTAGATAAACTATAATAATAATAATAAAATACAAGTGCCAGAAATTCTTCTAAGCACTTATATTTGTCATTTGTATTGTATTCACTAACTATAACTAATGGCACTTATAAACGAGAATTGACATTTGACAACACATCTACAGATAAGTAATATTCTATTACTTATTGTAGGAAATAAGGAAGGCCTTTCACTGGTGGTAGAAAGGTGAAATTTGGACAGATGTTTACTTTCGTAAACTGGAAAATTTTTAACCCTAAAGGCATACCTTTTTTTATTTCATAAAATAGGGGGTTTAAAGTTTGTATGGTTTTTTTAAAATTTTTATAAAATTTTAAATTCAGCCTCTTAAAAATATTTTATTGAACATGTGTTTCGTGATTTTTTAGAATTCACCCCCTAAGGGTGCAGATAAGGGGTTGAAACTTTGTATGAAAAATCTTTAAATTGCCACCGATTTTTATAAAATTTGAAATTTATAATAATTAGTTGGCACGTATAAGTAATTCTTCAATCAATTAAATTTTTACCAGATATCCCGCATAATTTAAAGAGGTCCCGACTGTTACTCCTAATAAACTATTGTGCTTTTTTTTTATTAGTTTTATGCAATCGGGGTTTTTGTTTTTCTAGATATTTTTTTATTTAGTTAAGTATTCAATATGATGAATAAAAATAAAGTGTGTTTTGGTGAACTACTTACTGTTGACGGAATATTTTTCTGTTTATTTTAGACGTCGAAATCGTAATTTTTCACATGTGTCAAATAAATGTCAATATATAATCTGACTGCAGAGTGTAGCGTATTGACTATTCATTGTATATATTGGACTAAAACATTAATTATTTGCATTAAATTTGTTGTAGCTTATTTACTTTATAAGCGAATATTTGATGGACAGCAGCAGTTGTTGTTGTGAAAGAATATTTAAATGAATAACGAAGGATATTGATCTGATAGAATATTGAACACTCCAGTTGGGAAACATTATCACTTCGATTTGAAGAATTTAATAATGACTACGGAAGAGGATGATAGTACTTGGTATTTATATCATAAATTTAATGAATTACAGAATTCAGTTGGCCAAATTAATTAAAATATATGTTGTTGTTTATGTTACTTGAATAGGTTGACAAATATTCTTATCACTTTTATGTATTTATTCCAGGTTAATAGAACTCGAATCAGCTCTTTTAGATGGATGCACACCAAAAGAAATAAATGCTATAACTAAAGGAAAAAGAATTCCTGAAAGCTTGCGCCCTGATGTTTGGCTTGTTTGTTTAAACTGTCAAGATATGGGCAATCAACTGCTTTTATTTGATGAAATATTTGATTTACCAAATCAAAATGTATTGAGAGATGATGTGAAAAAATTTGTTACAAAACTTGATAATGATGATGATGAAAAGGTCTCTGTAATATCTGATATTGAATCCATTCTCACATTTTACTGTAAGTCAAAATCTATTACTTTTAACTCTAATAATGGATGGATAGAAATATTATATCCCTTGTTAAGTCTAAAGCTGCCTCGATCCGATACTTACAACCTATTTGAAAAAGTTTTAAAACTTTATATACCTAATGGGTGTGTGTCTAATGGAGTACCATTTCATATTCTTAGATTAATAATACAGTACCATGATCCTGAATTATGCTCATTTTTGGATACTAAACGCATAACACCAGAACAATATTGCATGCCGTGGCTTAGATCATTGTTTACTGGAACTTGTAATTTGGAAGTGGTGCTTTTTATGTGGGATTTATACTTTCAACGGTCTGATCCTTTCTTCATTTTTTTCTTGTGTTTAATTATGATTATTAATGCTAGAGAACAATTGTTGCAAATGAAGAATGAGGATAAACATACAATAATTCAAGAGCTTAGTAAAATGCCTGGTGACCTTGAAGCAAATGATGTATCTGATTTTTGTTCATTAGCTCACTATTATTCATTGAAAACTCCAGTATCTTTTAGGGAAGATGTACTTGAAGTCTTATTTTCTGAAAGTGGATTGGAAATTAATTCTAAATTATATTCACAAGCTTTATGTCTTCCAGTGGCTGTGCATGAATTAATCGAAAGTGCTACTGTTGATATGGTGGATTCAGACACAGTAAAATTTTTCTTAGTTGATTGTAGGCCTGCTGAGCAATATAATGCTGGGCATTTATCGACTGCTTTTCATCTTGACTGTAATTTAATGTTGCAAGAACCATTGGCATTTAATACAGCTGTACAAGGCTTGTTAAATGCTCAGCGTCAAGCGTTAGCGGCAGGCTCTCTAGCTGCAGGTGAACATTTATGTTTTGTAAGTTCTGGTAGGGCTGAAGAAGACAGTTATGCGCATATGGTTGTTGCATCTTTTCTGAAGAGAAATATCAAACATGTATCTATGCTTGATGGTGGATTTGTTGCTATACATGATTATTTTGGTCCTCACATGACAGATTGCTTAGAAGAACATAACATATCAATGTGTTTAGTATGTGCACCAAGCAACAATAACAATGATGGGCAACAACCTATCAAGAAATCTAAAGATAACATACCAGCTATTCAATTATTTAGTAAACTATCTACAGCCATGAAAGCTAAAAGTCAAGAAGTTAAAGGAAAATTAATAGAATATATTGTGAATCCCAATTCAACAACTAATAATGGCGAGTGGCATGTCTCTGCAAATGATAGAAAAGAACATAGATATAGAAATGTGCCTCCTGTTTTTAGTATAAATGATGAAGAAGAAGATTCTCAATCTGATCATCGTAGAGATTTCTCTAATGCAGATAATGTTGATGAAATTGTAGAGGTTCAATCGTTCCTTACAAATCAGAATGTTATAAATAATTTTTCTTGCCAAGAGGTTTTGTCTAATGGCTATATGTTTGACTCTCATTTAGTTGTCACTGAAACACATTTAATTATCTTGAGGGAAATACCAAACAAAAAAGGACTAGCCAAAGTATTATCGAGGCGGCCACTTTCTACAATAGTAAAAATTACAGCTAAAAAAAGGCACCCAGAACTGATTACTTTCAAATATGGCATACCAGATGGTGATAACTTATTAATTAAAGATATGGATCGATTTCTTATTCCTAATGCTACAGTGGCCACAAAAATAGTTTCCAATCAAATTGTTTCTCAATTAGATAACAAATTACAGTGAAAATTAAATGTAATTAAATCGTATTTTATCATGAAAACGTAGAGATATTAGTAATAAATATTATTTACTAAACTTCGAAATGAAAATGTAATTTACGCGATGACACAGTTTGTTATCTTTTAGACACTGTCAATACAAAATAGCAAATATCATTCTGATAGTGGCATTTGCTGGTTTAAATTTTAAGTTTTCGTAGCCGTCGTGGCGCAGCGGCCCAGCGGCTCAGAGTCAGACTGAAAACGCATCGCCTTTTCGGATTCGATTCCCACTCGCGGGATATTTAATGGTTTTCATTTCATCGCTTAGCAAGAAAACAGGGTTGTTTTGAGTTCTGTCACTGAACGATGTCTCGAAAATTGTGCAGTTTGAGGGAACTGGAGTATCTTAACCTCTGCCTACCCTTCTTTATACGACTTACAGCGTGAAGCTAAAAAAATACATTACTGAAGCCTAATAAATATCCCTCCAGATATAGTAACAGTTCTTTTTGTACTTTTATTCTAAACAATTAATGTTTTGCACTTTCATTAATCAATCAACGCTGTTTCGTATTCAATAACAAGTACAACTATATAAATTATTTATTTGTCAAAGACCTAACTTTATGTATTTCTAAATTAAGTTTCCAATTATTACTTTAAGTATAAAGTTTTACGTTATTTGCGTGTCTATTTTAATTCAAAAATGAAAGTGTACTTATTAGCAAAACTAAATTAACATAATTATCTGTTTAGGTTATTATATAATAGCATATATTTATTTTTAAGTTAAGTGGCTTAATTAGCTTGATTTGATTGAATCATTAGTCATGAACAACTACAATAAAAACAAAATCTGTAGAGTTACCTATTAAGTTATGTTAAAATATTTTTATAGCACAACTGATTTTATTTATTTTGTACCATGTTAAAGTTTTCATAATCGCAACATATAAGTCTTTCCAATTTTTTTTTGACGATTAGTATTTTGTATTTTTTTTAAATTGAAATTTATATAAATGAGTGGAATATCTGGTCATTTAGAAAAAAAGGTCATCGCTCTTTATTTAGTCATAAATGTAGAATGAAACATAAGTTATAAAAACTCCAAGTTTCTAAAAGAAGTAATTATTTAATTTTATTGTAAATCTTGTACTGTAAAAATTATATATTCATTCGCCTAAGGATCGTAGGAGTACTAGTGCGAATAAAAATATAGCAGAGATTAATTTTCATACGAGTATTTCTCTTAATCTAGGCACGTATTTGTAAATCGCTGTTAAGTCTGAGATCGATCTTGAGATGACGTTTTCATTTATAATTTATGACTGAAATCGACATCTCAAGATCGAGTTCAGACATGAGAGCGGCTTATAAATACGGGCCCTAGTAGTACCTAGGTACTGTGATCAGGATAATTTATTCTTGTGATATTGCGATTTAGTTTTATTAGTATAGCACAATTTTCATATTAGTATTGATTTATACATTTATATACAACAAATTTTTGCAGTTATTTAATTTTTCAAACGGAAACATTAAGTTTCAGCTTTGTCTTTCACTTTAACTTAGGAACAGTAAAAGTCCAGTAGTTAGTAGCGCCTTTCGAGTTCTAAGCAACTATGCTTGTCATTTAAAAATTTGTATTATTTCCAGCTATAGAATACTTACTATACAAGTATAAACATTCTGTCCATATCAATCCATAAAGATAAAAGGTACATTTATTAACCTTGGAGATTTAATTCTTGTATGAAATATTTTTAACGTTACCCATGTTTTTTTTCTATTTATTATATATATTTACTTCTTCTATTTTATAATTCATTTAGCCAAATTCGAGGGACAAAGTTATAGTTAATGAATTTAACTAATTTTAGGCCGTCGTGGCGCAGCGTATGATTGTAAACGCGATCGTTAAGGGTTTGATCTCCTCACGGAGGTATCACTATTTAAATAAATTTTATTTCCCCGTTCTGGTAGACAAGCGCAGCCTTGAGTTCTGCCACTCAAAACACTAGGTCTTTATAATTTCTCTGAAAATGGGGAACGTAGCGTTAAATCTAGGTTCCCTACAGGAAGTTAAATCACTTCCATATATAATACTTATTATTAAAAATTTTCTATCTGTTTATAATTATATTTTCAGCAAAATAATTACTGTTTTAGATTTAAGTAGTGTGTATCATATAATTTATTTACATTAATTCCATTAAAATATTGTTTTTAATAATATTCTTTTTGTTTTAATATAGTTCTATTCTAAGAAAAAATTATTACGATGTAGGCTATCGAGGCGCAGTCTAACTTAAAGGTTGTGGGGTCAATCCCCACTCGGGGAAGTGTTTTTTTAAATCCACCACATTGTATCATTATACCTCGGCTTATATAACTTAGGAACATAGGAACGCTCATCTGGAAGCACTTGCAGCTAAACTCAGCTCTGCCGCGTTCGCAATTAAGAAAGTAAGACAAATGACGGACGTTGAAACTGCCCGACTAGTCTACTTTAGCTACTTTCATAGTATTTTATCTTATGGAATGCTGCTATGGGGCAGCGCTTCAGATATCAATTCAATATTTATTCTCCAAAAAAGAGCCGTGAGATATATTTATAATTTAAGAGCTCGAGATTCTCTGCGAGATGTTTTCAAAGATGCAGGTATTATTACAGTTGCTTCCCAATTTATATACTATAATATTCTCTTTGTCCGACAAAATATACATTGTCATAGTAAAAATAGCGACAGTCATAAGATAGGAACGAGAAATAAAGATAAGATTGTTACACCAAGTTTTCGCCTCCAAAAAGTTAATAGATCTTTTATGGGGCTGAGTATACGTGTATATAATAAAATTCCGCAGTGTATTCTCAGTTTGCCACTACTGAAATTTAAAATATCTGTCAAAAAAATTCTAACAAGTAAAGCGTATTACACTGTTCAAGAATATTTAGAGGATAAACATGTATGGAATTAATGTCTATTGAATGTCAGGCAGGACAGCTGCCAGCTAATGTAATAGTAAAATATACCATTGACTTTGAAAAGAGCAACTGTTGAGTTTCTTGCCGGCTCTTCTCAGCAGAACTGCCTTCCGAACCGGTGGTAGCTTTTTGTTGACATGTACATTCGACGATTCAAAAGTGCTTTTATAGTTTATTTGAATAAAGAATATTTTGAATTTGAATTTGAATTTAAGACATTTTTTGTGTGTATTATTATGAAATTATCATTGTAATTAAAAAGTTATTACCAAGAAAGATAGAAACGTATTCATGTATTCACAATTTAATGGCGTGCCTGAAAATACACTATTAAAGATTGATTAAAAATTAAATAAGAATTTAATACATTAAGCGCAGTGAACTAAACGAAACGAACGAAAGCACTAGCGAAGAGATTTATTATATATTCGATTCGCCATTCAACACGCAAAAGAAAGTGGGGAACACTTAATACTAAGTTTCCTCTGTCTTCCCTGCTGTATGCGGGATACAGCGTGAAGATGAAAAAAAAGAAACTGGTATTTTGCTTTGGGGTAATGCAGCCGCTATTAAACTCTTAATCCATTTCTTGCAGAACCGAGCTGTTAGCGTAATCTATGAGTTAAGCCCTAAAGATTGGTTACCTGAGGCAAATTGTAAATTATTATATTTTTTAATGTAATGCAAATAATTGTGGTAGCTTTTTTATATGTTTACTTGACGATTCAGAAGTGCTTATAATAGTCTATTTGAATAAAGAATGTTTTTTATTTGAAATGTTGTTAATAATTAATTAGCTTACTTATTAACTAATAAATGAAATAAATATAAATAGTCAGTATTAGTATATTATAAAATATTTGAACACATTATTGCATAGATATTTAGGTACAGAGAGGAGTTTGGACAGTGGAGGGGATCGTTAAGCACATTTTAAAGGGGCTCCTTCCATCCATCAGCCTTTTAAGGTCCACTGCTGGACATAGGCCTCCCCCAAAGGGGCTCCTTAAACCGCCTTATTCTTGTATTCGTAAATCTCAGGTGCTCCTCTTCTTGCAACGTGATGAGGTTATGCTAGCTAAGTATTTTTTCTCTGAAAAATAATAATGTAACAAAAAGTATGTTACGTTTGTAGGTAACATTACATCTGGAAGTTCTGAATTCTTAACCAGCTATTTTCAATATTTTTTTAAATTATTTAAGCCTTAGTTCAACAAATTATCTAATAAATTTACATTATTGACTAATTAATTTCAAAAATATTGAGGAGTATTTACGTTCTTAAATCTTTTTTTTAATCGATAATAATTTCAATTACTAGTTAGGTACTCTTACACAATTTATATACGAATGTTTGAAACAAATGTTGATTTTTTTTACAAGCTTAACGGATAATATAATTTAGAATTGACATTGATATGTAAAAGAAGTTTATTATATTACCTAAGTTAACATTATCGATCAGTTTTTTAATTACCTCATAGTAGTTAGCTTTATATACAATAAATATTTGATTTTATAAATGAGTAATCTTATGTTCTAGCCTCCTAAGGAGAATGATATGTATTTTTACTTTGGCGATTTCAATAAAATCTAGGCACGATAATGGTAATTATATTAAAAGCAATTAATTAATATCTATTTCAAATAAATATTTCAGCATAATACAAAATTAATTTACCCTACATATTAATTTCAGTAACTAGCCTTGTAATGAAATAACAAATAATGAAAGTGAAATTAAAAACAATTAGCATCTTATACTAAAGTTAGGTAAATGGATAACTTATTACTATAAAAGGAATATATTCGTACAATCATACATACTCATCAACGTATCGCATTCTCGATATTATATGCTATTTATAGTTGGTCGTTCGTTTCATATCAAATGACAGCAGTTTGTTAACAATTTAGGTACACTTGTAATTAAAAGTTTGTGTAAACATTTTATATCACAGCCCCGTTCATTTTAAAAATACACATTTTGCTAACAAACTGTATTTAAGTAAGAGACGAATAATATTAGTGTCAGTGATGGTGTTGCTATACTGCTGTCCGCAATGCTGGGGCTCGTGACGGTTTCGTTTATCGACGGCTGGATGTACGTAGAGGGCTTTATCACATCCACTGGAAAAGAAAACGCATAGAATAAACATACATACTTAAAATCTAAATATATTTAATTGTTATTTTTCGTAGAAAGAAGCTTTATAAAAGCTATATTTGTGACGACTATTATAAGAACGTATCGTTAATTAGCTTTATTAATTTGATCCTTCAAGTTACGTTTCCAAGAAATACGGGTTAAAATTTTACAACGTTAAGTCTAACCAAATTGAATTTAAATTTATAAGATAAAAGTGGTGCATAGAGAACGGAGTGTCTTAACTCTCTGCCTACTCTGCTATATGTGGGATATATTACTTTGGTGCTCTTTTCAAGGCTGCGCGATGGTGTGAATAGTGTATAATACTTTTTCAGAAGAAAGTTTATATTTAAAATATTTATCTAGGGTCTGGTTAGACAAAGTTGGGCCTTGGGATCCGCCATATATTATGCATAATCCTTAAAATGGGCGGAGAATACGTTAGAGAATGATGTATAAAATAGATTTTCTTTGTCTACTGCATAATATGATGCCAAATAAACCTACGTAGAGGGCCCAAGCTAAATATTTATTACTCGAAATAGCCTAGTATTCTCATGAAACCAGAATCCTTTTAGTTTCATGTTTTTTTAGCTTCTCGCTGTATCCAGCAAGGTTAGCAGAGGGAACTTGGGAACATAGTGTTAAGACGCTCTTTTCCTATTAAAACACTTCCGTTTCTCACTTTCCGCCGATTTCTGGAAGCATGTTGAGTGGCGGCTCTGGGAATTGAACCCACAACTAGTTGTGTTAACCGTCTCACACTTTTGCCCGCTACTGGCCTCCCTTTCTTTTCAGTTTCATACACTTTTAAAATTATGAACATCATAAAATACAGAGGTAGCACTATCAGGCAAAAATTATATATTTTACCTATTACAGTGTCATTTCTAAGATCTGCAAACTTATCCTCAATGTTTCTGAATTCAGGTATAGTACTGACGCAGGTTACTTCTAGTCTCCCAGTCGCAATCAACTCTAATTCAGACATCGTAATGTAGAGATCTTTCCCGCGGCTTGGTCTTCTACCTCTGTGCCGGTTCAACCCTTGAATCATGTTTCCTTCCTCTTGGCCTGAATCTGTCTAAAATTATATTTCATATATTAAAATAGATTAATATAATTTTTTGTTACGGTATGGACGGTAAAGGTTTTTTCTGCGCTCTTTGCGTGGCTCATTTTAAATAACAATTGATAAAATTTAATTAATTATTTATATTTTACTAACGGACGCGCGCATCTTCGCTTGCGTAATTAGGGGTGAATTCTAATAAACCACAAAACATGTGTTCAATGAAATATTTTTAAGAGTCTAACTTTAAAATTTTATAAAAATCGATGGCGATTTAAAGATTTTTCCATACAAACTTTCAACCCCTTATTTGCACCCTTAGGGGGTGAATTCTAGAAAACGATGAAACACGTATTCAATTAAATACTTTTGAAAATCTAAATTTCAAATTTTATAAGAATCGGTGACGATTTAAATTTTTTTCCATACAAACTTTCAATCCCTATTTCACCTCTTTAGGGTTAAAATTTTTCAAAATCCCTTCTTAGTAGATGTCCAGATTAAGAAAGTAAACATCTGTCGAAATTTAACGTTTCTACCATCAGTGGTTACGGTTGTGCGTGCGTCTTACCTCAGTCAGCGAGGACAAGTCCTTTTATATATATAGATAATATAATGTTTTATTTTACATTACAATTTATTACTTATATATTACTGTATAGAGATAATATGTATCTTGCATTGACTACAAGGATCGCCGTTATCACTTAATAAGCCGACTTTAAATATCTTTCAATTATAAATTAAATTAAATTATAAATATGTAGGTAAATACTAAAAAAAAAATACTTGAAAAGTTAGTTGTTTATATTATGTATTTTTATACAAAAAGTGGCCACGCAATCGATAAGTGTATTTAACCATTAGTTTACTTTAAACTTAAAAAAAAGAACAGTTAATAATTGCATGCATTTTAAATGTAACTCATAAGGTAACGTGAAAGTAGCGTAATTTGCATAAAAGTAATTTCCTACAGCCTTGAAGTCAACCAAACTATACACATTTTAGTTAGGGAGGCGAAGCAGCAAACTGTGGAGTCACTCGAGCGTCATGAAGACCTATTGGGTTGCGAAGCTTAGATGATAAGAAGAAAAAAATGTCATATAAAAAATTTCGTTTCACCGGTGGGTTGAGGGGTTATAGATTTTCAAAAATGTAAAAAAAAACTGTTCCATGGACATACTCGAGCGCGTCAGATATTGATATCATCAATTGCCTACGTCTTCTTAAGCATGAAAATATGTTAATCTGACAGTTTCCGTGGTGGAGGTGGTCGTACGTAAGAGTTAAAAATGGCAAAAAAAAAAATATTATCGAGCGCGTCAGATTTTCTAAGGGGGTGTTAAGTGAACCTAAAAAAAAGCTCTTATGTAATAATCTGACGATTTGGATGTGACACAAGCTCGTAATCGTTGTTTGAAAATGCAAAAAAAAATCGTCATCTTGAAATACTCGAGCGCGTCAGATTAAGATATATATGGTTCATCTTCATGCCCTAGACGTGATATCTCAAAATCAGACGATTATCTAAAGGGACTTGCTTAATCTGACAATTATTAATATTTTTTTAAACCAATACAAGAAACAAGTCAGCTTTACGTTGTATCCCGCACACAGCAGGGCAGGCAGAGGGAACCTAAGGTTAAGACACTCTGTTCCCCACTTTCTGCCAAATTTTGAAGGCATTGAGTGTTGAGTAGCAGCACTTAACGTCACTGTTTTGCCTCGACACCAGAGCGAAGAAATGGAAATATAAATTTCAATAAATATTTCATCTCCTGGAATGGAGATTGAACCCACAACCAGTCTGTTTTACTGTCACACTTTGTGCCACTGCGCCACGACTGGCCTCAATTTTTTTATTCATTGAACGCAATCAATAGAAAAGCTCAAGAAATAGAATGTAACTAAAAGAATGTATGTTTGAAATAGAATACTTGTATTTATAAAAAAAGTACAAAAAAAATTTTTTTTTCAAGTATTTTTTTTAATTTATCATCTTCATTGATGAGTTAGGGACCAATAAATAAAAAAAGAGTGTGATAGGAATAGAAATACGGTGAGAGGAATATATGCAATTCTTAGGTATATTAAACTTTATCAATCAATTTCTATTACTTCGGTTTGTGGAATTTGTCAGATTATATGTTTTTCGTAATCCTTGAATGATTCCCTTCAAAATAAAAAAAAAATTAGCCGCGCTCGAGAATGTCCAGATAACGTTTTTTTTTTACAACTTTGGAGCCCTCTCCCTCCTTTGCGTCACTCTCAAATTGTCAGATTAGTGGAATATACACGATTTAGCATGTAACTAACTTACCCTATCTTAATCTGACGCGCTCGAGAATGTCCGATGATCAATTTTTTTTTACTAATCTGATCCTTTATCCTAGACGCGCGGCTATACATAGGAAGCTCATATTTGGTGGAAGTACGTAACCGAGTACAAGGAATCCCCAGTATCTTAATCTGATGCGCTCGAATGACTCCACAAAGTCCCCTCTTCGCCGCCCCTACTATTTGTAATGTACTTTTGATTTGTTTTAGAACTATTTTTTATGTCTCTTTCCCCTTTTTTGTTAGGTATATATTAATAATACTTATTTTCATATAGATATTATAATTGTTTAATTAAAGTTTATAGATTTTTAACATTTTTAAAGTAGTATTGCACATTTAGGAAAGAAAAATACTTATTACTATAGATGGATTTAAATCTGCGCTTCTTGAACAATTTCCAAGAGGCGCGGATTCAAATCCCGCTACGTTAAAATTTTTATACCTTTTCTTTGGTTTTCTTAACAAGTTGTTTTATAATTCCACAGATAATAACTACAATTACCTAATTAATAAAGATATAATAATTAATATTGAAATTTTATTCAAAATAAAATGTTAATGACTGAATTAAAATTCAAATACCTGATAATCTGGTTCCTTGTGAAGACAACCAGGAGGCCTTGTTGCAATATGAGATACATGTGTCAGCATAAGGATAGGAGTTGGAGAACTGAGGTCAGCCTCTTCTCTTTGATAACCTCGTCTGCCGTTACGCTCATTCATGGGTACACGAATTTTATGTGAATGTGCCACTTTATCCATCTGTAATTTACAAAACAATTATGATACAATGCAAATGTAGTCAGTCAGATTTTTTTATATATTTGTTTTAGCTTTTGACGGTAGCCCGCGCATAGCAGAATAGACAAAGGCAACCTGAAAATCTAGTGTTAAAACACTCCGCACCCATTAAGACACGTCTGTTCCAAACTTTCCGCCAAATTGTGGAGGCATTTTCGAGTGGTGGAACTCAACGTCAAGCTGTGCCTCGTAACCATAGCGACGAAATGAAAATATTAAATATTTCATTTCCTCATAAACTTTCGCGTTTGCAGTTGCGCCTTTGAGCTACTACGCCGCGACTGGCTTTTTAAATAGAATATGTATAATATATTAATTTAAAATTAACAATCTTAACAAATTAAACAAATAATTAAATTTACATAATTTACAATTTACATAAAAACAATTTAAAATACTGCTACGTCATCGCGTGTTGAAATTGTAAAACTGGCTTCAGGGTTTCACAGGCCGCTTAATGAACAGTTACAATGTTAATCCGTGACATGCGAAGAGTAACAGAGTAATATTGAAAAAGGGTACGAGATTACCTTTTCCCCATTAATAAACCATGTGATGTGCGGGGCCGGCAGCGCAGGCGCGGTCGTGCAGTTAGCTTTCAGCGTCTCTCCAAAGCTTAGGTAGCGTGTTGGGAAGTCGATACGGGGATGATGCTTCTGGGGATCTATAACAATTTTCATGTTAAATAATATAAATTAGTAGATATTTAGTTAGTTAGCTTAGAAAAGACTTATAATTGTCGTTGATAACTTGATATTAATGTGTGTTTAACACATAAATATATAGCATATATATAACACATAAGAAATCTAGACTTCGACTTCTGTAAAAGGAGGAGGTTATCAATTCGACTGTATTTTTTAATGTTTGTTACCTCAGCACTGTGAACTGGGTGAAGCAATTTTGATATTTTTTAATTTGAAAGCCATTTGGTCCAGTTCCGAGAATATTAGCTATGACAAAATGACGTAGGTCTTAATTTTTTAAAGTTTATTTCATTAAAAATTATATACAATGCTTCTTTTCATAAAGATTATAATATTCAACCCTAAAAAATAAACTATAAAGATATATACGAGTAGATATGTGACTGTTCTCTTGATCACCTTAAATAACTTACCACGTTTAGAGCAGGTAAATAAAAAAAGGGTTCAAACGAATTACTTTTCCCTTTAAGTTAGTACCAATATACCTAAGCTTTACTGAGATCTAGCAGTAAATCTTGTTACGACTTGTTAAGAAATCCGGAAACTTCGTAGATCAGTACTTTTAGTATTTACTTAGAGCAAATGAAATGTTCAAGCTGTAACTAATTAATCATTGTTGTAGATGTTACATATATATTTGTAAAGTCTCTACTATATATAATTGAGTAACATTATTAACACTTTGTAATTAACTTAAATTCAATATTATAATTACAGTTTTGTCCACATTACCAACATAAACAACGTGAGGTCATGTCACACTAAAATTTCATTAAAAGCCATCAATCGCTAAGACAGTTTTCTCTTCCATTAGATAATTTCCTTTCCCCCTCTATTGCAATGCCCCAATTACGAAGCGTTCAGCTATAATTTTGCAATATTTTCTGTGGTGACGCGACGCGCATTTGGCTTAACTAGCGGAAATTTAGCTTTTATTATATAAGTCGAATAAAAAGCTGTAAATATTAATGTTAATTTTCTTAATATATACAGCTTCACGCTGTATCCTGCACACAGCGGAGGAAGAGGAACTTAGTGTTAAGATACGCCGTTCCCCATTTTTCGCCGAATTCTAGAGGCATTAACGGTTGAATGGCGGAACTCAACGCCGCGCTTTGGCTCGACTCCGGAGCGAAGAAATGAAAATATTAAATATTTAATTTCCTCGAGTGGGAATCGAAGCCACAACTTGTCGCGTTTTCAGTCACACTTTGTGCCCCCTGCTCCACGAGCACGACTGGTCTTTGATTTACCTACTTTTATACAACGACATCAGGTGCGGAGGGCGGAGGGCACTCTGTTCCTCAGAATATGCGAACACTACGTGGTTTCTTGAAACATTTCTCTCGAAAATATTGGCAGAATATTCTGCGAAAATAGTCGTAACTTTCCATGATTCAGTACCTCCTACATAATACAATACAGTAATTCCTACGTAATGCTCACTATATCGTCATTTTGATTTGTGACAACCCGTAAACGTTGACGTTTTATTAAGAAAAATATGGCATTAGGGCAAATATGGCATCATAGCCATGTGGACAACATGAAAATATTAACAACAAAGTACCTCTGTACGTACGGAAGAAATGAGTCGTTATTTTTATATTTCGTTATATTCAAACTATAGTACATTTTTATGATTGTATTAGTATAACTATACAAGTGAACATAACTTCACAAGTCATATCTATGCACTTACATTTTTGCCCCCTTAGGAATAGTAACGAACTTCTGTACGTGGTCAGAAAGGATGAGGACAAAACTTAGTAAATATCACAGCCTACGCCTGGGTAGACGAGATAAAATACTGTAACACAATTGAATATGTGCCTATCAACTTACTAATAATATCTAGATTTAATATCTGTTCACAATAGATAGCGCTTTCTTCCTTAAAAACTTATTTATTTATTGATTTATTTTTTCAATTAATTTACTTTTATAGCAGCTTCACTTCTTCTTCAAAGCGATGAGTGTTACCAAACCGGAGAAAAGAAAATAATCACTCCGAGGATCGAACCCATACAGTTCACACACACACGCTGTAGCATAGTTTCTCGACGTCTTCAACTCATTCGTTTGTATATATTGTCTATATATAATGATGTGTGAAGTTCTCGTATGAAAATAATAATAAATAAAAAATATATGTAATAAATATCAACACCAGAAAATACTATTGTAGTTTTAAGTTATAAAAAATTAAACCAAAATTTTTTTCTATTCTTTAACTTTTAGCTGTAAATAGCGATGTTTTAATTAATTTAAAATTTAATGCAAAATTTTGTCATTAATAAACAGTAAAAGGTGTTAAATTTTGTTAAAATAACTTCCCTTTGTCATTCGCTAACTAATTATATTATTATTAAATTTGGTTGTTTTTGTACTGAACATGAAGAGTTAACGGGGTTGATTAAAATTAGGATACCCATTTTAAGAGGATCTCAAATTAAATTTTGAACTAGCTCTGTACCTCTGCGTTACTTAAATATACAAATAATATGTACGTAAATGAAATTCAGGCCTGTCATGGGGCTTTAATATTTTCTTTTCTTCGCTCTGGTGACGAGGCAAAGCGCGGCGTTGAGTTTCGCCACACAACACGCAATGCTTTCAGAATTCAGTGGAATTTGGAGAACGGAAGTTTCTTAATGAGTATTTTAACTAGTATTACTCCGTTCCCAGGTTCTCTCTGCCTACTCTGTTACGTGCGGGATAAACCGTCAGCAAAAAACAATTAAAGCACTTTTAGCCGTTATAATTCAACAAATCCAGCCAATCCAGGGTTACCAGCTTTAACTTCATGAATGGAAAAATTATTACTAACAAAAAAATTATTTTAATACCAATGTGTGCAATCTCATATCGAAAATCGCTCATCCAATAGGTGAGTTTATATCGTCAGATCATTCATTTACATGATGGACTATCAACATGAAAGCGAGTAATTTTATCTACACCAAATAAGAGAAAACATCTTTAAATAAATATTTAAATGAGATGAAAATATACGTTTCCTTGATAACCAGCCAGCCAGCGTTACGAGCGAATTTAAGTGCTTGTTTTCCTAAGCTTTCTATTCTTCACCTCTAATGGTTTTGGAGGACCGGATATTTGTCTTTTAAAATTTTCTTCACGAACACTAACTTAAGGTCTTCTTCGAACTTGCTCAAGAGATGAGCAGTATCATACCCTCTATTAATTATTTGATTAAAAGAGAATCGATAAAAGGCAAGTATTACTAATTATTATTGTCTAAATTGTATTTTTTAATATATTAAAAAATGTGTTTAAAAAGTATCTAATATGTACTTATATTAGTTATGTCTCAGTTTTACTGTTATTTTTATAAAACATAAAATATTACAATTTAGATTCCTTTTTTGAAAATAAATCAAATAGATTACGTGTTGAAATTTAAAAATATTTTGTAGAGTCATCAACCTTGTAAGAATCTGTAAGGTTTCAATAAAAAATGAGGGGATATAAAGGCTTTGAAAGGATTCGTAATATTTGTTGTTAGACCCAAACTTGAAAAATGAGTCAGAAGAAATAAACAATCGCAGCCTTTTTCTCTTAAGACAAATAACTCCAAAGCAATCTTGAAACACTTTAAAAGTACCTATCCATTTCCACTACTCAAATTCTTATACAACAAAAATAAATTAGATTTTTTTTAGCTTTGTGCTGTATCCTAAATATACCAGGGAAGAAAGTAAAACTAACGTCAAGACATTTTATTTTCTACACTCTGCCTTTATTCGAGATATTGCGTATGGATAAGCGGAACTTAACGCCGCGTTTTTCTTCAGTGCGGGGAGTGAATATAATGTATTCCCTCCCTCTTATCTTTTTTATATAAAAACGTAGAATGTCTATAATGCTTTGTAATATTTTTAACGAATATATAAGATATTTATTTATAATAAAATTTGAGATTTTTAGATTATTTCAGAATTTAGTTGTTATTCCAACGATAAAGTAGTTAAAGGCTTAACTTCTAGCGATGGTCGCTGCACCGCGACTCATTAGGTTTGCGTAAACCAACATTGTGAATAACAAATGGTTTTCTAAATATCAACTGATATTGGCAACTGGGTTACTCAAATTATATGATTTATCATTTACCTCATGTCGCTTTAAAACAGAATTATATATAATTTTACACTTCTTTAAATAATGACTACAAGTAACTTATTAAATTGCAATATTAATATACAGATATTTACGTGTATTAGACTTGTGACTCTAAACGCGACGGTTGTCGGTACGATTCCCAGTCGGGGGAGTGAATTATTATTTATTAATACTGTTACAATACGCGGCGTTGTTCCGCCACTCAACACGCAATTCCTCGAAAATTCCATGCAAAATGTTCTATTATTCCATGCACAGTTAAAACTAGGTTCCATTTGTCTGCCCTGGATTAGCTTTACCTCTTGGACTAGCTTTCTTCAGTTAATATTTTACAAGATATTTAATTATTAATTTTTAATCTAATTGCAATTGTACAAAGTTTCGGTATCTCTACTCAATATATTTAACTATTTCCAATAAACAACTACTCCATTTTGTTAAAAGCATTGCAAACTAAGAAAATTTTGTATATATATCGGAAAATTGTAAATTGTAAAAGTAGAACATATTTCTAATTTAAAATAGTTCCGTTCGACTCCGATAATGCGCTTTCAATTTATTACCAAGCAATAGGGTTACGTACGACTGTATGTTTGTTTTTAGTAATATTGACGAAGAACTAACGACTGGAACTGTTCGCTATACTCGTTTCTATACGTATATTAGTTAGTAAATGAATTTCATATCAACCAAATCAAGTTTTAAAAGTATACTTTTTTGTATAACTAGTGAGCGAATTATACAATTTTTTTCAGTGTATTTAAGACAGACGTATTAATTACTTTAGTATGTATATAATAAATCGTAATTTATTTTTTTTCGGCTTTTATTTGATTTTGCTAGCAAAAAATATCGTAAAAATGCAGTGTTTCATAAGCTGGGAAACAGAATGTCGGAACACTAGGCACCTCTGTCCACCATATATTACATTAATTCATACATATAACTTACATTAATATTTACTCTTCTTGAATTATAAACCTATTCACACTTACGAAAAACAGTGAGTTGCTTCTCGCCCGAAGCCTTTGTGTAGATTGGTGTGTCAAGCGATACTTCGCACGAGTAGCTCCCGCTGGCTGCAAAGTCCAAGTTTTGAAGGATTATGGAGTTCTCTGTTGCCAGTGCAATCTGAAAATATAATTGTCATTAGTTTGTTTTTTGTACTTGGCAACGAAAATAATTATATTTATTATATTTTATTTTCATATTTAATTTAACTTTTAATTTAATACACTTCTCTAGAAGTCTATTTTGTAAATAAAGGCAATTAGACATTTGTAGAAATAACCCAAGAATTACCATGCTTAATAAAACCATATGGAAGTGTTAAACTTCCTTAATTAAAAGAAAATATTTCTCCATAATGTAAACAGTAAAATGTTAGCGATATTTTTTTTTGTTAAAAGGTACCGTATGTGGTATATGTATGCTAAATTGACATTTTATTTGCGGAAACGTTTCTTTTGCTTATACTTAATATATTAGGGCCGTCGTGGCACTGGCATAAGTGCATGACGGTTGTGGGTTCGATTGCCAGAAAGAATTCGAGAAAGAAAAAATTCAAGAAAGAAACTATTTAATATTTTCATTTCCTCACTCTGGTAACAAGGCAAAGCACGGTGTTGAGTTCCCCCACACAACACGCAATGGCTGGAGAAACGGGTTTTTCGGCGGAAAATATGGAACGGAGAGTTTAGGTTCAGGGTTGCCTCTGCATACACTGCTATATGCGGGATACACTGTAAAAATTAATATTTATTTTCGTTATATTCAATATGCATATAACAAAAGTTTATATAAATCCTACCAATTAGTATCAGGATTTGTATAAGCTGAGTTTTGCTAGTTGACGTTCTCTGCCCTGGACTAAATGAGTTGGGTGCATGCAACGGAATGCTAGGCATACCGGGTTAAATTAAGTGCACTCGTGTGTTACCGTTTAATATTATTTGTTGAACACTTTGTAAATCGGTTATCTTGTTTTTGAACAACCAGGCTTATAGAAGTAATAAACACAGATTATTTTTAAGCGAGATTGTAATAATAAATAATATAATACATAAATATAGTTAATATAAATAAAGTTGTTAGTAAAATTAGTTACAGTTGATACAGTATAGTCGATGATAATTGAGGCCAGTCGTGGCGTAGGGGCACTAAGGTGTGACTGTAAACGCGATAGGTTGTGGGTTCGATCCCACTCAAGGAAATGATATATTAAATATTTTCATGTTTCTGTTTTGGTGTCGAGGCAAACCGCGGCGTTGAGTTCCGCCACTAGACACGCAATACGTACAGGATTCGGCGTAAAATAGTGAATGGAGTAACTTAACACTATTTAATATAATATGATATTTAAAATATAATAAAGCAGTAAAACTTAATATTTCTTTTTTTATTTTGTAATCTGACGAGATGCCAATTTTCTTTTAAAGTTAATTAATTTTCTTTTAAAATTTTAAAAAGTCAGCTAATCTTATAAAATTAAATTTGCAACGGCGCTAGTTAGCCTCTGAAAAATATCACTAAAAGTGCAAGTGTGTTTTTGTCAATTACCTACACAGATAATAACATTAATTTACCTAAATCCGTTAAAATCACTTAAAATATAAGATAGGTACATTGGCCACAATATACATGATAGTAAATAACCTTTCTTTATAATTTACAGACATCTTAAGAATATAAAAAAAATATATTTAAACGGGTGAGATATTTCTTTTGATCGTAATAAATTTCCAACAAACAAATTAAAGTGAACACTTATTAACATATTGATAAAAATAAATAAATAAATCAGCTTCACGTTGTATCTCGAATACAGCAGCGTAAGCAGAGGGAACCTAGTTTCCAGACATTCCTTTCCCCATTTTCCACCGAATTCGGGAGGCATTGCGTGTTGAGTAGCGGGACTCAAGCGCTTTGCCTCGACACCAGAACGAAGAAATGAAAATATGAAACATTTCATTTCCTCGAAAGGCCTCCTTCCTCGAAACGACTGGCCTCAAATGATAATGAGATCTTATTATTTAAAATGTCATCGACATTAAATAGTTAGTGTAGTTTGCGTTAGAATGCAAACTTGTTGTCAAATTAATAATGAGCTTTACTTGTCTAGCTTTACTGAAAACGAATTTACAGAGAAAAATGATTATTTTGTCTATTTAACTTTTAGATTGATTAATTTTAGTTATTGAGTTACTCCGTTTTGTTTTTTTATGTCCTCATATTTTACTTTAGTAGTAGCGGACTGTATTTCAAACTGAAAGCTAATTTACGATTTGTATAAAATGTTTTGTATTACATAAATATTCCTTTTTTTCATTGAAAGGTAGGTATTTTCTGTCGAATTTTGAAAGCATTTCGTGTTGAGTGGCAGAACTCAACGCCGCACTTTGCCTTAACACCTGAGCGAAGAAATTAAAATATTAAATATTTATTAAACATTTTCTTGAAACTTCTTTCTGTCGCGTTTACCATCACACTTTGTGCCTACCACTTTGCCCCAATAAATAATGTATTTTGATTAAATGTTATAAACGAATGTTGTTAAAAAGCTGAAAATTTGTGACAGGACCAAAAAATATAACCGTCACCATATTCAATATTCACTGCACTTTCAATTTGTGTAGAATGAAGTCATTTAAAATTTACATATTCATTTGGAATATTCATTTTGTAATATATGTCACTTATATTATTCTATAGATATGAAATATCTATTCGTTTAAGTAATAATAAAATAACTATATGAGGTTGATATCAAATATAACTTTGTTTATGGATGGTAGAACATGAGAAGTGTGACAGCTTCTTCATTTGGGCTCCTTGTTTATGGCTGATGCTCGCGTAATGACATCGTTAGGGTTGGGCGAAATGTTTTTTTTTTATTATGGAGCAAGATAATTATATTATTATTTATAAAGCAGGCCTGTTGCAAAACATATAAGAGTTGCATAGTTTTTTCACAAGTAATATAACTAATTCTGTCGTAGTTCAGTTGTAACGGCAACAAACTTATTATGGAAAATCCTACGGAAACCCCTATATTCAAAGTTTAATTATACAAACGTTAATATTTACATATTTCAATATGTCAATATGTCTAGTGCTGCCACTCAACATGCAATGCCTCCAGAATTCAGCAGAAAGTGAGGAACGGAGTGTCTTAACACTAGGTTTCCTCTGTCTACCCTGATGTGTGCGGGAAACAGCGTGAAGCTGATTTATTTATTTTATTTTTTATATATGATTTAATGAAATATGATTTAATATGAAGAATATTTTGGGCATAGGCCCAAAATACGAGCTTCACAGTAATGTATGGGTGTTAAGTTATGAAAATGCAATTAAGTAAATTATTAAATATTTCACACAGGGCGCTATATTGTGGATTAACGATTAAACCTGTTGAATTAGTAATATTTTGACTGGCTGTTATTGTGTGACATTTATTTACATATTGTTTGATAATTTATAATTTTTATTTAATGCTTGATGAGAGGATTATTTTATTTTAATCAGAGAGCACATAATTCGTTTCGAGAAATGTTGAATTACATTCTGCACATTTAAACAAATATAATTAAAAATCATTAAGGTCATTTAAAGATATAAGAAATAATACGTTCATCTATATAACTTCTTATCCCTAATGGAAATACATAATTTTACTTACATTAAGTACAGCTCCAGGTGTTGTGAAATTTCTATACGGCGGTTTTCTGTTTCTTATATATTGGAAGATTTTGGTACCGTGGCGCAGGAAGACAACCTTATCCAGTAAGTGAGGCGGTACATCATGAACACAGCGAAGCCTGACGGACCCACCGCGAGCCGCCCATCTTTCCATTTGTAATTCCACTCTGACTTCTGTGTGTCCGCGAGCTAAAAAATGTAAATATATTAATATTTCGAATTACAAAATATTTATACTTTTTCTAGAGAAAATAACATAAAACTAATATTTTACAGAAAACCTTGAACATTTTCATAATTTTATTTTTTATTACCCGACTGCGTAACAAAGGAGTATAATTTATTTTTCAGCCTATAATATAGTACATATGCAGGTAGGCTTGCTGTTATGTGGTGATGTAAAGACCAAACGCATTGGTGGATTTTGATTATCCTTACTTGATTTACGTCAATCGATTCGTCTTAAGATTGCGGTCGTCACATAAATACATGAAAATTATACACCACGACCGCAGCGACAGCCATACGTCATATTGACAATATGAAAAGAAATAAAAATCGTCGAACATGTCAAGTAAGTAATCATTGAGTAGGTATTCAATAATGATTGATAAGTAACGGTTTAAGATGTATAAAACGATTTAAAGTTATTTTAACAATCATTGTTTGAAATTTTTTAAAATTAGCATTTTGTTTACTGACCCGTAAAAGAGGGTTCAAATTCCCAAGACATTGACACTCTCAAGGTAGTAATGAGATTGCAAAATGTGCTGTCTTATAATCCTAATAACAAATAAGCTAATAAATCTTAAGAAAAAAGTGTGAAATATAAAAAAATATCAATAACAAAAAAGTCGTTTGCCGGGACCTATTCAGCCAAATAAATCTTGTATAATTTAAATAGGTAAAAATTAATATTTTTATTTCTTTTTCATTTTGTGCAGTCGGATTTTTGATATTTTATATTTATTTATAATTTTTTTTTTTTATTTTATAGTACAAAATATTTGTGTGAGTCAAACGACACATATAGATAATATATTCAATTTAGAATCGATCAAAAATCGATATTGTTAATGGAAAAGCTCGGACCACGAACACACCACACAGTTCCAAGCTTGAATCGCAAATGATTAATCAACAACGTCAACTCGATTGAAATATGCTAATGCGATGTCGTACATTATTTTCATATGCATACATATGGTGTGACAGCTTTGGCTTAAATGAAATTGTTTCTACATGGAAAATAAATTTAGGGGGAACAATGTTATGTTAATTAGTGAAAATTTAAGTTGTTTTTTTACGTTTCCTAATTATTATTCTATTCGAAGTTTGAATTACTAACATGATTCGACCTTCGAATAGAATATGAGGCTTTTGTTTCTTTTATGTCAAATGTCGACACTAATAAATTTTAAAATATATCTCATAGTACATGCATAGTGCTGCATTATAAAGCAATTATAAAACTGAAGAGTTTATTTGATTGAATTCATTAATCTCAGGAACGTCTGCTTCGATTTGAAAAAAATATTTTTGTGTCCAATGGTCTACAGATCGAGGGAGGCTATTAAATATTGACCACGCAAAGCCCCAGATAATAACTAATTTTAAATAAACAAATCATAGAAAGATAAAAAAATATATATATTTCATTACTTATCGAAAATATTTACAACGATACTTTTAAAGGATGATAAAGTAATAAATTAAGCTAATAAAATTGGACGGATTCACTTGTTTTATGTCTATCGTATCTTCTAAAATAATATTGACATGTTTACTTCGTGCATCCAGATACATGGTCGGTATATAACTGAGCTTTATGTACCGGCCATGTAGCTTTATGTAGTTAATTAATTGAAAAGTTGTTTCTCTTGTTTTTAACATGTCATCAGTAAATGGAAAGAGTTTTAGTTTTTTTATGAGCTTCAGCGTCTGTATTTTGTACACAGTGGGGTTGGCAAAGGGAACCTAATGTTAAGACACTTTGTTCTCCATATGGAGGCGTTGCGTGTTGAGTGGAGGAACTCAACGGTGCGTTTTCTCTCGATACCAGAGCGAATAAATGAAAATATTAAATAATTCATTTTCTCAAGTGGGGATCGAACCCACAAACTGTCGCGTTTACACTTGTGCCCCTGCGATAGTTTTAAGAATTAAAAGCTTTATAATTAATTTACTTGCCTACTTAAATATCGTCAATAATAATCCCAATACAAAGGCTTTTACTGTGAATTCATAATATAAATAGAACAAAAGAATAAATACAACATATGGAAATATTGATCGACAAACATTTTCATTTATAATGACCCTTTAATGGTCATATAAATAAAAGTAAATATTTTTATAAGCGATATGTGTCGAATATGAAATCAAAAAAAATCGTCCTTATTCTAAATGGTATGATTATTATCACGGGTGTTAATGGTTCCAGCGAAGAATAAATTATTTACATTTTTTTTTATATTGAAACACTTAAGTTCACCTGGTAAAAAAGTTACGTTTGTCTTCATTTATTTGTACTTCTTTACTGATATAGGTAATTAAATGCTTACGACATTGTAGGTCTACTGATTGAAAAAAAAAATTGGAATACTACAAAATGTGTATTAAATTAAAGGGCTAAGCATAAGGATTTTAATAAAGTACATACATAATGAATTCATGATTATCATTATCGTAATAATAAAAAAACACCGGTCAAGTGCGAGGTAGATTCGCCCACCGAGGGTTCAGTACCAATATCAGGATTGCAGGTTATAGGGAAGTACAAGTAATAAAAGTTGACAAACTTAGCATTAAGTTTAAATTGGTACCGACTGTTAATGTTAATGAGCTATTGGGCTTGTTTTCTTCATTTTAGTTTTATGCAGTCGGGTTTTTTGTTTTTGATAGTATTTATAAATGCCTCAATAGTTAAAATTGATAAATTCAAATAGGGAACGCATTTTTTTCAATATATTAAAATTAATATAATCCCTTTAATATATAATGTATTTTCACAACACCAGTCAAAAGAGATGTTCGTTTAATAAATAACTTCTATCTTGCTCATGTAAAAAAAAAGGTTTATCTTATAAATATTATGCATATAATATAAGAATGTGTGTGAAGCAGCAAGTTTATTGCTCCCGGCATTTTCTTTTAGCTGAAATAAGAAGAGGGGTGAAGTATAATGTGCAATCTAGTAAAATAGAGGAGCCACGTGAAAAGGCTCGCATCCTTGCGTGTCGTGAACCATTCCAGCTTTTATGATTTGCACGTTTTATGAGTTTCGACGCTACTATGCAAGTTTCAGTTGGTACGTAGCGGTACAATAGAATAAGTAATCAGGGACGTAATTATTTAGTAATTTGTGTAATTGATTAATAGTAGGTACTGATATTATCTTTGAACTTAATAGTAAGGGGAAAAATATAAATTGTGTTTTTTTATGTTGATACTTAGCTTATACAAGCATGTTTTGTTAATACAATAGTGTGTTAAATTATTTTTCATAAAGCCATTTCTATTTCGTGGCGCAAATGTTTTCAGGTAGTTTCCGGTGTTTTTATACGTACACTGGAATCTGTATCTGCTAGCATAGGTAGGGAAAAGTTAAATTATGTCTTTAGAATACACTTTACGTGAAAAGACTTAAGAATTCGTTTATATTTTCAAGATTTTTGATAATACGAGGCTTGCCTGGCGAAACGGCGCGTACGTGGTCGGTGTGAAGATTATGCATTATGTATGATGTTTATGCCTTCGTTCTGATTCCGTACTTGTTGTTGAAACAGTGCTGTTCATTGTTCTCCTGTGGCAAAGGTCTCAAATTATTTTTATAAAAATCTACGTAAACAGTTTACGTAATTTTATTGTGTAAAAATATGGCCGCTTTCTTTTTCTTACATAATATACAAAAATATATATGTATATATCGTACTGTCACCAGTATCCTACCAGTTCACTAATTATAACAATAATCGACACTTTATTTTAACTGTTCAGAATATAAAAATATGGATTGATTTTTTTAATATATTGCGGAAAAAACGGAAAGCTAAAATGCTAAGAAAAAATGCTCCAAGGGACCATAGACCTAAATATTTGATATTAATTTCAGCTCTATACCACAACAAAGTGATCCTATAAGGGTTCGTTTTTTCTTTGAGGTACGGAACTCTAAAAAAGATTAAGCTGCGGATAACGGGTCCTAGGTTATAATAGAGCTGTTAAAACTATATTAGACAATATTGTAATGGTAAAAAAGATTTTATAACTATTGTTAGTATTTATTAACAGAAATTTCTTTAAATTTAACCATTCGAGCCAGTGACCGGCTCTTGCAGAAATAATATATAAGTGCAATACATCGTTCTTGCAGTTGTTAGTATTTCCTTTTATCATAATGTTGTTTGTTGAATATTTTTAGCTGTACCTACTACTCAAAAGAAAAGAGCCAGATTTTATCTTCAAAAGTCTGTGCTCGTGGACCGTGGCACATTAAATTTCAAAGTTATATTCATGCAGAGTCAAAATTATCTTTAAAAATGATTTATTTCCATAATTTTAAATAAAATCACGTAGTATTTGGTAAACATAAATTAGAAAAAAAAAACAAACTGGACTGTATTTTGAAATAAATTAAAAATACTGGCAAACTGGCAATCATTAATAATTTAGTTGTTGAAAATTGAATATATAATGTTTTTTACGGCAACGTGATAAAAGAATCAAGAGGGAAACCTGAAGAACCTAGATTGGGTGTATAACAATTGTTCTCCCGAGAGCCATAAGGACATGTCCCTCCCATAGAATTAATTTTGCTCCATCAGACAGAATGGAGATACATAGTGAGTGTTTGATATTTTAACTTATCTACATAAGTAATAGGTATCTAATAAAATTTTAAAACATAAATTTTTAAAGCATATTTTTATTTTTTTTACAATTATAGAAAAATCTATTTCTTCTATACGTGGATTGATGTCAAGTGTTGATATTAGTGATATTAGTATGTTGATATTAGTAAATATGCAGAGAAATATTAATACGTAAATAGAATTAAAATTTACTGCATATCCTATATCTAACCGTATATATAGATTAAAGAAATCTTCATTAAGCCAATATATAACGTTTACCTACTATATCTCGAAAAGATATAAAGTTCAGAGTAAGCTACTTTAAAAAAATATTTTATCTCGATACTTGTTTTATAATATAAGGCACGTTGGGGTTGAATTTTTGTTGTGTTAGAGCAGCAGGTATAACAAAAAAAATATTTTCAGCTTCAGTTTAAAATAATGTAAGTGAAAATGTAAATATGTATTATCAATTATGTAAAAGTGAAAATTTATAAAATTCAATATATATATCTAATCCTATAAATTTCAAATATTTTGTAGTTCATTTCTTATAAAATAAGTGCATACTCCCGCAAACTTAAGTTTCTCGACTGTATCCGCCGCGTAAGCAAAAGTTCAAAAGTTAAAAGCTATACATAGTGTATTTCCCGTAGACCTGAAAGTGTGAAGTTTGACGAGACGTGAAAACTCGGAAGTACAAATAAAGAACAAAATCGGAAAAATGCATTTTTCTATGAATATTACAGATAAAACTTTTACAAACTTATAATTGTAGTTCATTTCATACAGAATGAGTGTATGAGTGGTGCAAACTGCGTTTGTCAACATTTATGAGTTGTATTTTGTCGTTTATCTACAATTCTAAACTTGGTACGGAAAAACTCTCGATGGGCGAGACCAACTCGCACTTGACATTTTTTTGTAGTTACTACGGACACTTTCGTTAAACGCCTATTGTTAAATTTTAGGTATAGTTCTTTATTATACATTTATTTTTTTAATTGATATTAATCAGGTCTAGAAATAAAAACTTATTTAAGTTGTAAATAACATAACACCATGTTTTAGACCTTAAAATATATTAAAAAATATAAACAATTAAAATTATTTTGTTAGAATATACGTAGCGAAAATCTATACATCTTCCTACCTACAAAGGAAAATTACAAAAGCGAGATGTATAAAAAGAATAGTGTAAGTGCTGAGTGGTCAAGAAATTCCACTTTTCTCGCATTTCAATTTGATGAACTAAGTGCTTCTTGTTAAATTTTAATTTACCTAAAGATTGTTTATAAATTTAGCAGTATTTATTATACATATTTCCTTTATAATTTATTTATTTTTTATTCACTTAATTTATTGTGACGATCCTAAAAATAATTACAAATCTATATAATCTAAAAATAATGTAATTTACTGATTTTCTCGTCTATCTCATTCTATGTGTAAAATATTATTACCAAAACGTCGTCACTGCGGCAAAGGCACTTGGCATTTTTAAGTACCGTTTAATCTTTAAAAAAAGTATATAAGTGGGTTTCGCAATTTATGTACAAAAGTTAGTATAGAGTTGGTATTACGAAGCAATCACCTTCGTAAATAATATTCTTATAGTGCTTGTTGCATACAATAATTATTATTTTCAACTGACATTTTTTCGTCCTAAACGGAAACAGTTGTGTGTCCCCCGACTTCTCCGTCATTTGTGGACTGATTTCTTTTTTTTAAATGTAAGGACTACCAAGTCTTGATGTCAAAAACTCCACAGCTCCAGAAACAACTTATTTTAAATATTAAGTGAGTATATGAATTAATAATGTAATTTATTATTATTTAATTTTATTTACTTTGAAGTAGGTAAGATATTATTTAAATTTTGTCTACGTTTGTACATTATATAATATATTTCCTAAATTATATAATATTTTTATAATATTACACTTATAGAAATTTATATTAAAGTTAAATCGCAATTTAAATGTCTTAAATTAATTGTAACATCCTAGCAGTTAACTTAAACAAAGGCGTCGGCGTAACTTTGATTTGTGAATCCTAAATAGGCGCCGAGGGAATGTAAGGTGTTATATTATTCTCTTCCTCTTTTACTCAGTGTTAGATATATATGAAAATTATGCTACATAAAATATAATTTTATAAATATTTTTTATATAGGTATTTTATATAAGATATATATATATTCGTACTGGCTTTGCTTTTTTAGAATATAGTTTATTCTGTATGGAGATTTTTAAATCTTTTTCCATCAGGCGAAACAGCATATCGGATTTAGTCTACATAATTGGAATTTGAAACCATATAAACTCTATTACATGTATGAAATGGTCGAAATTTTATATATTTTTTTAGGTATATATATATACATAAAAATATAACAAAAGTAAATACAAGGTAGGTTTATGTTCTATTGTTATTAATTAGAATGCTTACATTTGATACAGTAAGAATTAAATAATTGAAAAGGTTTTTTTTAAATTTATACTTTCAAAAATGTCTTAATTTTTGGAAACAACAAAATACGTTGTAAAGTTAATAAATTATTCGTCAGCTTCCCGTATACAGCAGGGCAGAGGCAACTTAGTGTTAGACACTCCGTACCCCACTATCTGCCGAATTCTGGATAAATTTTAATGTTAACAAGTTACTATTTAAGAAAATAATAAGTGATAAAATGGTAAAATCAACAAACATATAAATAAATTCAATTATAATACCATTTATATTGTGGGAATACTAATTTCGTATTACCCCTCATACGATAGTAAAAGCTTAGTTTTTGCTAGTAAAATATTTATATGACGACGACGACGTATGACGCGCGAGAACATCGCTTTCATATTTGCCTGTTTCCATTCATACATATATTGTATGGCAATATTTTACTTTTAAGCTTCAACCAACCTGTGTCGTTCCCTTTTGGATGTGGGTCAAGTATTCGAGGGTCGTCTGTGTGAGACATTGGTCACAGAAATATCTTTCTCCCTTACTTAAGAGTTTATGTTCACGATCCTGTTACGAAAAGAAATATAACTATTTTTGGTCAGCTTCCCGCTGTATCCCGCATGTAGCAGGATAGACAAGGAGCCCAGTGATAAGACACTCCGCTATTCACTTTTTGCCGGATGCAGGAGGCATAGCCTGTTTAGTGGCGAAATTGAACGTTACGATCTGCCTTGATACCAGAGAGGAAAAATGAAAATATTGGATATTTAATGTCTTCGAGTGAGAATCGAACTCACAACCTGTCGCGCTTACAGTCACAGACTTGTGTTCCTGCGCCACGACTTGCCTCAACTAACTAATTGATACTTAGATATTTAGTAATAATATAAATTTATTAGCACTATAATTAAGACACTATAATTTTCCACCTCAAATTAGGATAGCCCAAAATAAAGTATTTATAAACGCAAACCACTTTTAGTTCCAGGCTATAAATATTCCTGGTAGCTTACCTAATAAATGATTCAATGATTTTTCAGACCGTTTGGTGAAAACCATCTATATACTTAGTTGAAAATGTTCTGAAAATAATAGTAGGTATATTACAATAAAATGTTCTATGGCCTTAAAATATAAGAATAACTGTAATTATATACCAGTGCGCCATTGTTTTTTTACAAAGAGACGCCTTTCGTGTCGTACGGTAATTTTTGTAACCATAACTTTCAGTTCGGTATTACTTTTAATACGTTGTGATTGTATCTGTAACTACATTCATATATGTATATACATATGAAAATAGCTAGGGAACCCTTTTATTTATTTTTTTATTTGCTTCACGCTGTATCTCGCATATAGCAGGGTAGGCGGAGGGAACCAGGGAACCTAGAGTTAAGAGAATCAATCCCACATTCAGACACTTCCGTTCCCCACTTTTTGACGTGTTTTTTGAGGCATTGCTCTTTGCCCACATACCAGAGCTAAGAAATTAAAATATTAAATATTTCATTCCCTCGAGTGAGAATAGAACCTACAACTAGTTCCCAGTTCCCTTGCACCATGACGCCTCAATAACTTTTCTGTTTATCAAATCAAATGTGCGCAATATTTGAACTAACTATATTTGTCGCTCGTATCCCCAAGGAAAGTGAGAGAGAGATTTGCATTTGCAATAAGGTACGGCTGGAGGGTTGTAAGCAATAACTGTGGAGGATATTTTTGTTTAGGTAAGAATTGTTTTCAGGTAGTTGCGAGGAAATATATATATATTTAACGCTCTCTAGCAACAGAGCTTTTAACTGGGTTTGTGGGCTTTAACTTTTAACAGATTTTGATGGTTTTTTTGTTTGAGAGCTAGTGCTTCCCGTGTGGTATAAAAAAAATTTTTTGTTTAACAAAATTAAAGTACCTACGTTATAATTTATGTTAAGTAAATTTATTTTTTCCTTTTTAGTTTATTGTTGAAAAATCTGAAAATTATATATTTGTGGTTAAATCCTAAGAAACAAAAGCCTTAAAGAGAGGCTAAATTTGACATTAAAGGGTAGTTTATGTGAGGTATCAAATTAAACTGCTTGGGTGTGCATATTTCAATACAGCACCGCAAAATTAAGCTTGTTCAGTTTTATAATTTGTATTTACCGTTGATACTGCTCGCATTTGACCGGTTTTTTTACTTAAACGTGCATATAATCGAAATCTTCCCTTGTTATTAGTTCAAAAGGACAATAAAAGAAATTTAAAATTTTTCACTTTCAATACTTTACCTAGCGACCGTCGAAATATACAGTCGATTTCTAAGGTGACTGTAGGTATCTATTGTAGTGAAGATTTATCGAGATATATCATATAAGCAAAGCTCTTGCTTTGAGTAATAATAAATGGCTTTCCCAAAGCTAAGTTACTGATACTATTTAGATTATTTATATGTAACTTGAAATGGATTTTATATGAATAAAGGAATAATATATTTTAAGTTTTAATTTATGTGCAATATGTTGAATTACTTCTGAAGTCATTAAGTGTTGAGTAGTGGAAATCAACGCCGTGCTTTACCTTATTACCAAAGCAAGGAAGTGATGATATTTTAAGTTTTAATTTTATGTGCAATATGTTGAATTACTTCTGAAGTCATTAAGTGTTGAGTAGTGGAAATCAACGCCGTGCTTTACCTTATTACCAAAGCAAGGAAGTGATGATATTTTAAGTTTTAATTTTATGTGCATATGTTGAATTACTTCTGAAGTCATTAAGTGTTGAGTAGTGGAAATCAACGCCGTGCTTTACCTTATTACCAAAGCAAGGAAGTGATGATATTTTAAGTTTTAATTTTATGTGCATATGTTGAATTACTTCTGAAGTCATTAAGTGTTGAGTAGTGGAAATCAACGCCGTGCTTTACCTTATTACCAAAGCAAGGAAGTGATGATATTTTAAGTTTTAATTTTATGTGCATATGTTGAATTACTTCTGAAGTCATTAAGTATTGAGTAGTGGAAATCAACGCCGTGCTTTACCTTATTACCAAAGCAAGGAAGTGAAAACATTAAATATTTCGTTTTCTTGAGTGGGAACCCACAACCTGTGGCTTTACAGTTGCACGCTTGTGCCTTGTGTTTAATTTTTTAATATGTTAAATTTTCATCCGCCTAATTTTAATACATATATTACATATATTACATATATTATATTTCTAGCTTTAGATTACATAAGCACGGTTCCTCGGGTGAACTTATCACAATGTGTGTATAGTTTAAGTAAGTTAGCTAAAGGCTTAGCGGATATGAACTGGCTTAAAACCTTAATCTAAATTATATGTAATATAATTTTAATCATTAAAAATATTTTCACTTTTACGCAGCATATTTCAATTAAAATTTCGATATTACATATCGATATACCTGATAGACTTTAGAGAAATTAAAATTAATTAAAATAAATTCTAATGTAAAGTTTTTTAATTTTTTTAGGGCAAATTATTCTGGAGTGGGCACGAAAAACCTGTGAATTGTAGGTTCTTATGAAATATGGCTTTTATTATTTCTATACAAAAATGTTAATAAATTATTATTAAAATAAATTAATTATACTATGGTTACAAGACTGGCGCCATGATACGACATCCCTTTAGAATACGGCCTTGCCCTTTTACCGCCGCATTAATTAATAACTTCTATATTGTAAGCACGCTTTGTTATAATATCTTCTAATTTAAATTTATATGTATGCTAAGAATTTTAAACAAAACTTTAAATATCATAAATGCCATGAAAATTTTAAAAACAATTAATGATACAGTTTCGACTCAGTTATCATTTGGTCTTTTAGAGTCTATATATATCTATATCTTTATATTTTTTATATGCATGTAAGATTATTGAGGGCAAGCTTAATTTTACGCAATAAGTAGTGTTTTTTATGTTTGAGAGACCTTTTACCTCAAGTGTGTCTGAAGAGATGAGTTCAGAGTGCGGCTCGTACGATCACCTATATTCTGTATCACCGCACTTATATACGGAGTCTCCAAAAAGGTTATGTGTAAGAGTTAAGAACTTTTTGTTTTTTTTTTTGTAGTTTTAAGCCGTATTTTCCGCTAAATGCATGCATTGCGTGTTGAATGGCGGAACCCAACACCACGCTTTGCCTCGATACCAAAGCGAAGAAATAAAAAAATTATATATTAAAATCATTTCCTCCAGTGCAAGCTTATAATACTTGATATAAAAAAAGATTTACAATAACAATATTAGTCTTACTTAAACAGAACGAGGAGGTTTTTTTAATAATTCAAGCGCACTGGGAAAAACGTATTGAAATAATCGAATAGCTAGGACTTTACTAGTTTAGATACAAGCGACCTTCTGTCTGTACTGCAATAAGTCACTCTGGACAGGTGCTAAAAGAGTAATGGCAACTATTTCATAGGTTAGCCTTTCTCCTCCGATATTTCAAATGTTACTTTACGTTATCCATCTCAATTACCTTTCGTTTTCGTATCAATACATCAAAGCAAGAACTAATAGCAAGTGTTTAAAATATTTCTTAATTCAAATATCTAATTGATAAATTTAATTAGATATTTAGAATAAATTAAACTTAAAAATTATATTTGTTTTCTCAATTGAATAATTGAGGAAACACACGAGGAAAAGTTTATCAATATAATTTAAATAGCACCTTAAATGGAATTAATTATGTTAAATAAAATTATTTTTACATATATATAGTATAAATATTATAGCCATAAACCCTTTCTCAGCATTCCGAAGCTTAACGTATCTGGAATCCGGATAATCCGACATTAGGGCGTAATCAATCAAAAAAACAAAGCGGTCGCTAAGCCAATCCAAGTTCCTGGTAAGTGATCGTTTACTAGCGCTTACAAATCTATGGAACATTATCTAAACTACTAGTATGCTAAGGTTTTTTTATTTTAAATATTTATTTACGTTTATATTTCTATTTCTTTGCTCTGGTGTCGAGGCGAAGCGTGACACCAGAGTTATTCGGAAAATGGGGAACGGAGAGTAGGTTAGTAGGCAGAGTAGGTTCTCTCTACCTACTCAGCTATGTGCGGGATACAGCTCGAAGGTGATCTACATAATATTCATTATACATAATTATTTTAAAACTACCTTTTTAAATTATTTAAATTATTTGACAATTTCTAAATGTTAGTTCTTTACTTTCTATCGCGATATACACACTACGTATTCAACTTTCCTACGTTTAATAAATTATATTTCTGTGTTTCTATTCTAACATACTACGCTTCACTATATTCTCCTTTTGCTTCAATAAGTTACACGTTTAGTATCATTAAAATATTTTATGAATATTATATTTAAGAAATCTAAACACACTTAAAATTCATATAACAATTTAGGTTTGGGATTTAAACTTTCATCCCGAGCAACACGAAGAACCTTGATTATTTAGTATTAAAATACGGTTTTATCATAATTTATTCTGCCTTAAATTGTTTATTTTAGTTTTACGAAATAGTTAATAAATATTAAATTAAAAACAATTTGAGCTATTTCTGAAACTTATCTTTATAAACAAATAAATTATTTATTTATTCGTTGTTAAATCTTATTACAAACACAAATAATGAAATTAATCTGGTCGTCTATAATAATTACAATGTATAATTGGTAAATCAAAACCGGTCAATCGGATTCACCCATGGATCGTTTCTGTATCCAATTTCAGGATTGTATCAACAGGAAGTACAACTTGTAAAATTGACAAACTTATGTTTGCGAGCATATGCACTCATTTGGTATAAAATTAATTACAAATATAAGTATGAAATTATTTTTTTTTTAAATAAACTCATACATTTTTATTTTTCGGATTTTTCTTTATTTTTATAGTGAGTTCTCACTTCTTGCCAAATTTACTCACTTTTTGTAGGTACGAGAAGTATCCTATAGGTTTTGATTACGCGACGAATTTCGTGCAAAATGCATCAAAAACGATGCATAAATGATCCTATTTTCTAATTGCACTGACTTTTAAGCTTATTTTTTCCTGTGCTTCAGGTGACCGTAAAACTTTGAAAGAATATTTGACATTAATGTCAGTTTGATACCTCCAAGGGATCTTGAAACAAACATGACAAAGGGACAGATGAATAACAAAGTGATCCTATAAGGGTTCTATCTTTTCTTTTGAGGTACGGAACCCTAATTTCCCCCATTTCACTGTTATATTTTTGAATTTCCTATACATATTCATTTATACATCTTAACAATAATGACCTAAATGGAGAAATTGCTCTGCTTCCGTAGAGTACCTACTTGAAAAACAAATGACCTTATGAAAATAAAATAATTCCAGCAATATATTATGAATTCAAGAATTAACATACTATTACTGGACCAGTATAAATATATTTCTCACTGTTTTAGTAGTTGATTTACATAGTTGCGCTTTATTACGTAATCTGCTTAAAATTAGAACATGGCAGATTCACTTCTATTTTATAATATTCTGTTGCCTCAGATAAAATTTTCATCTTTTCAGTAATATAAGAGTACCTACTACTACTTATTCATAAAGATGCGTTTTGTGAATTAATATATAAGGGATTTTTATTTATTTCTTCTAGGTAGTGTGACAAGGTTCACAGTTTTTCAAGTTAAGCATAGATAATTTTTAAATATTGTCTTTAAACATAGGTAGAACCTAATAGCACTAGCTTTTATCTAAATAGATCGGTGAAATTGAAATATTTTAAATAAAAAAAAATTTCCCATAACATGTGAACTTATAATTATAACGTCAAGTTGATATCACCTACATGGTGCTGTGATGGCGTGAATATAAATATAATAGTAATTTAACCAATAAAAAAGTCGGTTAAGTGCGAGTTGGGCTCGCCCACCGAGGCTTCCGTACCCATTTCAGGATTGTAGGTCAACGGGAAGTACAGCTTACTAAAGTTGACAAGATTAAATTATACATATGCCCATGCACTCATTTTGTATGAAATGAACTGATTTTTTTAATCAAATACTTATAAATTTCATTTTTCGGGATTTTTTCCTTTATTTAAAAGTGAGGAACGGAGTGTGGGTTAGGTTAGTCAGTTAGGTCCCTAAGTTACCTTTGGCTACTCTGCTGGGATACAGCTTGGAAAAAGTTTAAAAAGCCTTTTAAAATGCCGCATAATCTTTTTAAATACAAACTGTTTTTGTCTTATTTTTAATCTTATCTTTGATTTTTCAAATGGAACTCGAAATACGTACGATTTGATGAATCGAAAGGGTGGTTGGAATTTGCTCTCACAGTCCAGGTAGATGTATAATGGAGCGAGTCGGCTACAATCTGTCTGTTTGACTTCGGACTCAGTCATGTTTACTCAGTTTGCGCAATCAGCACTCTAACTAATATATAGAATATACGTTCACTGCACTCATATTTTAGCTAGTATAAAATTATTTGCATTGCAAATGTATGTTAAAATATATGTTATATGTATGTTAAATTATATTCTAAAAATTATTCAGTTTTCCAATATAAAAATTGATAAAAAGCACAGAGTGAAGAAATAAAAATATTAAATATTTCATTGCCTCAAGTGGGGATCGTACCCACAAACATTTGAGCCCCACTGCCACGACTGGCCTCATAATTTGAAATAGTTAATTATAACATAATTTTGTAAATTATAATATACATGTAAATGTTATTTTTTTTACTATATTATATTTAGTTACAGTAGAAGATCATTTCAGTAATAATATCATCATAAACTCCCAGCAAAACAATTATGTACGCACTATAAATACAAATAAGGTGAACATTAATTCTGAGTGGTGCCATGACAATATATGGGTCAGCGTGAAGACGATGACCTCTTCTACATGTAGGTAGGTGAGTAGGTACCTGGCAATACAAGGTAATAAATAATGGTAGTCAGACGGATTCCGTTGCCCATATCCGTATCCTCTCAGGCCCGTCGGATATTAGACATGCTAACGGTAGTTTATCAATGTATATACATATGTACTATTTTTTCTTAATAATAATAATAATAATACTTTATTTCAGCCTTTTATTTAATAATTAAATAAATACAATATGCATATAATAATGGACAATATCGTTTATTGGAGTTTAAAAATATATATGTACAACTTCTTGTTCTAGTTTTATTTATTTGTAGGAATTAATGAGTTATTACTATTTATTAAATCTCAATTACTTATCGAATAAAAAGGATAAAAGTCAAGAAAGGAATAATATATAGCAACCACCGACACCTCTCTCATGCAAAAAATATACAAAACAGAAACCAACGCACACTGATTTATATCCTCCAAGCCGGCTGGTCACCGAGGAGGATTACGACCACTACCTTCCAAAGGAGATGCACCAGTCAAATCAGCTCTACATATCCTATATAATGTTAGGTCACTATCTTCACAAGAACGGAAAAAAAAAATGGATAATTAGATAAATAAATAAATAAATTAAAAAAAAATGGCTGGATAGTACGTGGACAAAGATGGTGACGTTACCTGAATGGATATATACCCAGGACCGAAAGAGATGACAATCCTTGGAAGAGGCCTTTACCTGAGGGGGGTTCCTAATTAACGCAATTTAGAAATATTATTTTTATCAAAACAGAATAGAATAGAATAGTAAAAATTTAATAGAAGTTAGTTTATTTCATAAATAAAAAATAAAAAAATAAGATTCACTGTAAAAATTTTGTGTTACATTGGGAAATAAAAGGCTTTTTTATTTTTATTTTTATTTTTTTATTTACTATTTATTAAAGTTAGTTACTTTAATTTTACCACGGTTACACACATTCTGCTGAATTGTCTTTACCGTTTTTTTTTTGTTTTTATAACACCTGTGAATTTTCAGTACATTACAAAAGATAAAAAATAAGGATGCTCGAAATTTGATTTAAAATTCATTTATTCTCATACACTGTCCTTGTTAAGAACCGTTCTGCTGGCTATAGAGCTTAGTATAAAGCAGCTACTTGAGATGCCGTTCGGGTAGAGGTCAGTCTTTGTGCGCTCCAGCAACAATACTGAATAAAACTATTTGCTTTCATCCAATAAAAATATTTTCATTTATTTTTTGCAACGTGACTATCTCTCTCTATACCTCTTACCATACATTTTCTACTATTAGCTTAATACATTAACATAAAACCATTAAAAAATTATAAAGCTAATTCGCCTGTTCGTATGTGCTCAGTTGGCTGCAATATGGACCTTTAAATGTTGAGGCCAGTTATCAATAGCAGCACGCACTCTTTCTATAAAATCTTCGTATGGATTGTTTCGTTGTTTGATTTTGTAGGAATTCCAAATTATCATTAAGTTTGGAGCCAATCTTACTCTCTAAAACTGACCAGAAATAATAAAACAGTGGATTAAGATGACTAAATGACGGCCAGTCTTCAGTTCTGGTGAAGTCCGAAACGTTCGTTTCTAGCCAAGATCGGCACCAATAAAATATAGAATAGGCGCGAAAATAAGAAAACTCAATTAAAAATCGTATAAAAATGACAGCTTTCCAAATTTAAACATAATATTTCGCTTATTTTTTAATTATAACAGTATTTATGGCCAGGCTAAATAAAAAGTAAGTAAGTATATAAAAATGAAACGCGCATAACTTCTGAACGACTGCTCCCAATTGGATAATTCCTTTTTCTTATTGTTCGTAATTGTCAAGACGAAGTGTATTTGAAAGATAGTAAAAAAAAACAGTTCTTTAAGTTTATCTCATTTAGATATGAAATTATTTTGTAAGCGGTTCCTAAATAGCTGATTTGAATGAAATATTGTGTATAATTTAAAGTGTTTCTGAATGACTATATGCTATAGTTGATGAGCTAAGCTATTATTAATTAGGTAGTACCAAATAAGCAAAACTTGTTTGATGAAGATGAGCATAAATTATTGACAATCAATTGATGGTCAAGAAGATGGATATGGCACCTAACCAGAAATTGATAGGTTTTCTAAATTGAGGGCCAGGAACATCTATGGTCCTCTCCAATAGACTCACTTAGACTTGATTTAGATTGCATTAGTTTTATTTAAGCCAAGGTTGAATAAAGTATTAGATAGAGATAACACGACTAAGAAAAAGTTTCATTAGAACTCGACAATATAGTGGCCGAAGGCGGCCTTCTGGAAATTTGTTTTGAACAGATTTATACCGAAATCGGATCAGGTTGAAAACTTCAAAACTGTGTTTTACTACTTTTGTAATAATTCACAAGACGATAAGGGATCTTTTGAACTTTACTTACGTAATTTTCCTTTATATTTTTATATGGAAGTAAAACTTCGAGAGTGGAATTTGTGTCGGGAAAAAGGTTTTGATTGTTATTATAGTTTTATTATCTATCGCCGTCATCCTCATCGAGCGCCAACTATTCTGGTCTTGGGTTTCTCGCATTCATCCGGTGGCAGCCACCTTCTTTAAATCTTCTCTCTCCATCTGACGTTGCGCTTTTTGTAATTTAGCTCAACAATCAACATATTATATTTGTGAAGCAGTGTAACTCTCACTTATTAATAACAAATGTCATACGTATTTGATCCCAAAATACATTTTTAATTTTATTTTCCTTTCTACCTCAGATTTGTCGCCACACATCAGACATTTTCTCCAAAAACTTAAAAGAGGTATCTCTAACGTTGTCATTAATTTAATTAAATTGTAAAGCTTTTAAACAAAACTCAAAATATCACAAGTTATTTATTGTGAAAATTCATAAACGGTAGACTTAATATCGACTAGTTATAATAATATTAAATCACTACAAAGGCAAATTCAGAAAGAACTGTAGTTTTCAATTTAGCTTCCTAAACTTTAACTCTTTCCTTTGTATCGCGTCGACTATACAACAGGAACTTAGTAATATTTCATTCAGGTGACCTATATAAGGAGGAAGTAAATTTTCTTGTTCATGCCGCTCTCAAATTACTGAGGTTGAACTGTGAATTTGTGGGGAGATCAGCATATAGCTGCATAATGAATTAGTTGAAATGAATATCTAATTATATTTGCATTCAAATTAATTAAAATAATAAGTAATTATCATATTAAACAGCAGGGAAAGTTAGTTAGATTTGTTTGTTATTTTATTAATAATAATTAACAATTCTTAAATTATCAGTAAATAATCACAATATTATTAAAAAACTAAAAAAATGCATTTGAACATGCTTGACGTTAAGATAACGTCAAGGGTGTCAGCTTCATGTTTTAAAAATATTTTGTTGTCATAACGTCCGGAGCTGGACATATGTGCATGTTTTCAAGCAAAAGTAAAAATAGCTTCGCAAGATTTGTTTATATTGCTTAAATTATATATATAAGAAGTAAAGCTAACAAAATCGTATTAATATACACGAACAGTCGATTAAAATTCATTAATTTATTTTGTAAAAGAATATAGACGCGATTTCAAACAACGACAGCTATTTAATTATTTTAAAACATATAAACCTTATTTATCCTGAAATAATTTATACAAATGTTTTAAAAATAACGCAAATTTATAAGAATAATAAATAACCTGATTTTAATCTAATATGCTCATGTAAGGCCACGTAAGAGTTGCAAATGCTAACGAAAAATATGTATAAACATTACTTTGAAGCTTTTATAATAATAACATACAATAACATAGATAATATAAGTTTATCTAATGAATATAATGGACTTTACTTAATCCGGATAATAATCTAGCTGACCGCTGTTCGTTCAAAAACGTGAAAACGTGTTTAATGAAATATATTATTTAAGTTTTAATACATTAGCTGCCGTCGCCGTAGTAATAATCGATACTCGCAAATTTTATAAAAGTTGTAGATATGTTACAGTAGTCGAAATACATAAATATTTCACACATGCGAGTCTGAAATACGTCCACGTTTCTCTTGAGGCACTTGGGAATGCATTAATATTATCTTATACACAAGTATCATCTTCGATGGTCGGGGGAATGATAAAATCATTAATAATGTTGAATAAGACATTAAAGATGATGACTCTTAAGTGAAGCTTTCTCACATGAGCGAGGCGAGGGTGCAACGGCTTTCAAATGCTATTGGCAGTTTTAAGTACTTTGGTGAGGATGTCGTTGAGATAACATCAACTCGTATTGTAGGACATTACAGTTCTTCCATCTTCAAATATCATATGGTGAAACTTTTGCGCTCAATGTTGTGTTTTGTATTTTACTAAATGAGTTAATAAATTGAGGTCACACTAGCTTCATGCTGTATCCCGCACACAGCAGGGTAGGCAGAGGGAACGTAGTGTTAAGACACTCCGTTCCTCATTTTCTGTCGAATTCTGGAGGCATTGCGTGTTGAGTGGCAGAACTTAACGCCGGTCACGCTAGCACAATGGACGTAAATAGCATTTGATTATAAACACGATAGTTGTGGTTACGATTTTCACTCGGAGTAGTGCATAATTTCATTTTCCTACCGTAACCAACAAAGGCGCGGCGTTGAGATCTGTCACTCAACACGCACCCGGTTATTAAATGCATGCTGAAGAAAATGTGAAGCTGCAAAGAAGGTACAGAAAATCCTTTAAATATTATATTCTATTTTTATTTTGTTACTTCGGCACGAACTGAATAATTAAAGCTTTGCAGCAAGAAGAGAGTGCCTAGTTCTCTCATCTATGATATTCTCACCTTCCGTCCAAATTCAATTATACCAACAGTGTTAACAAACGTTCATTTATTAATGTAACATTCTAATTTTCTATTAATAAACTAATTACTTTAATGAATTAATTATAAATTATATTAAGATTTCTCATGTAGGACTGGTGTACGAACAAGATAAAGAAAGTAATTTAAGTTGGACTATAAACATGACTGTAAGGTGCTGTAAACATGTAACATGAGGTGAGGTTCCGGTGTGATAAGCTTTTCCGATCGACAGTAGGTCACGCGATTACCATCATGTTTATATAGAAAATTGCGTAGACGAAAGGAAATTGTATTAACATCTTCGACACACGGATCCTTGATAAATATATGGGTCAATATTGTTCTTATGCGTTAAATTTGAATTTACAGAATTTTTTTTAGGAAACGCGACGGTTGTGGGTTCGATCTGCACTCGAGGAAGTGAAATATTTATTTACGTTTATATTTCCATTTCTTCGCTCTGGTGTCGAGGCAAAGCGCGGCGTTGAGTTCTGCCACTCAACACGCAATGCCTCCAGAATTTCGGCAGAAAGTAGGGAACGGAGTGTCTTAACACTAGGTTTCCTCTGCCTACCCTGCTGTGTGCGGAATACAGCATGAAGCTGATTTAATTTTTTTTTTAATTTTAGAAATCTTTTTATTACTGATATTGGCAAAGATAATTATAATTGTTTTGTTTGAAAACGTTTGAAAATTGTACTCACGTTAAATACGTTAAAAGGTTAAAGAAATCTATCATTTATTTCTTTTGCTACCCCAATCATACTCGCTTTGTATAAAAGATATGGCAATAGATTTTAAGAGTAATAACATTTCAACCACGTCTTCGATAGGTTTATTTCCGCCGAGGTTAGGTCACCAATAATTTTATTTTCAGACGCTTTTTCGGGTTGTACGCCTTCTGAATACGAGAATAGGAAAACATTGATTCGCATCGTTAATTTGTAAGAGCCCTTGTTTAGAATTGTATAACGAAGATATCTAATTAATTAGTTTATCTTGTATTAAGCAGTTTATACTGAAAATCTTTTATTATATGTATGTAAAATAAAAGATTATATAATAAAATTTTAACATTACCAAGAATAAGAAGAATCGGTTAAAACTGTTAATGTGATGATAAACCACAATTTCTAGATATTGTAGCACAATTTCTATTTTACACGCTTGGTGTAAGGATTTGTCAAAATCGACACTTTCAGCCCCGCTCTCCCCTATAACTATTTCGACAACAACATTTTTACATTTAGATGTAAATGTATATAGTAAAAAATATTGCTCACAAGGTCTATGCATTATTCCACCTCGTATGTAGAAAAGTAATTCAATCCAGTTTTCCGAACATTTCCTACGAAACAAACTCGGCTCTCTACGACGAGACGTAGTACCTTTGTACTGGTGTCTATTTGCAGGAAACTGCGGTAGGTAGTATTACCTAATACAATTTTTACACGACACACTCGTGAAATTGAAATAGAAGTTCCTCTGAGGAATTTCGAAGGGTATTCGATATCTTTAAGTATAGGCTGCATATACTATTTAATATGCACAAATATGTAATTATTTTACGTCTAATTTAATAATATTATAACATAAATGTATCTTTTACATAGAAAATCTGCCTCTGCTTTACTTAAAATTCCATACAAATACGTAATATGATAAGCATTTCTAGTACAAAGGCTTCTACCAATATAGTTAGAGCATATTAAATGCAATTTATTTCACATTCATTCGCCAAAGCTCTAAGTAAAGTAGTACGACCTAGAAAACGCTTCAATTAGAGAGGAAAAATAAAAATTTAAAGCCGTGATATACTAGCTTTACCGACGATAACACTCGACTACTTTACAATTATGTTAAATTAAACGTATGGTTAGAACGGTACGCGCGAATGTATTTCTATATACATAATTCTGGTGGATATGCAAAATGGACGGCGGTTTTTTACTGGTGATGTAAAAAAACTTTTTAGGTCATGCAAGGTCATGTAAATTCTTCAACAGTTGTTCGCAAATTCTATTAACTTTGCCCGTACGGTACGTGCGAAATCGTTAAAAAAGCTCATATTTATTTTTTATAATAAAGATAAGGATTTCTTTTAATTAATATAGATATATATTTAAATATAAAAAAAAACTTTAATTTTTGATTTCTGAATGGCTTGTGTGGCTTGTGTGTGTGTACATAAATCTATATTTCTTTAGTAGGTATATTTTAATTTGCATAACATTACGAGTATATTAAGATTATAAAAGACGCTATTATGGTGCAGTAGTAGGCCATCTATTTTCGTTTAATCGGTCTAGGTTAAATTCCACCTTTTTGAATATTTATTTATGTACATATATTTCAGTTGTGATCAAACAAAGCACCAAATTAAGCTTTGTGTGTGTGGACAGAGAGTGTAGAACGAGTTTGATTGATTGATAAAAAAATTAAGTAGCATTTTTATTTATTTTGTTTGTCGCTGTATCCTGCATATAGTAACCCTGCTATATATCTGAGGGGGAACCTGGGAACCTAGTGTTAAGACACTTCCGTTCCCCATTTTCCGCCGTATATCAGGTATATATTTTATAGAATTTTATGTTTAAAATTTAACAGTGTTAAAAGCCATAAGTTTTACAGAAAATCTATGAGCCGCCAGTAACCACGCCCATGCCGTGTCCTCTGTGTGAGTTACAGTGACTAAGTTCTTTTTTTATCTAAGATTGTGTAAAATAGACTTAGAAGTAGTTTCTTTTTAATTTTACCGTACAACACACTGTAATGTAGGTGGGTAACTAAGTTAACATCGTATGAGTAGGATCCTTTTTTTACAATTATAATTTTTATATTATGTGGGACTTCACCCTTAAGGGATAACTTTGTTGACCGTCTGTCCGTCTATCAAAAGCATTGATCTCATGATCTTGTCGACGTATCACGCACTCTCCCCTTCTAAACACGCTCTAACTAGCTACATCTTTTTCACAGATAGAATCGAACTTGCTTCATTTCACACCTCCCTTTACAGAACAGACCGTTTCGCTTTCGCTACCCGAAAAAAGGAAGCTTTACATCTTATTTACATTAAGCTTTGACGCAATGGTCAAATATGAAAATATTTTCTTTTTACCCAAAATACGCGAGAACGGTTATTGTAAAACAATTCATAGTCATATTTTCTACATTACTATACATTTTTACACATTACATTACTATATATTTTTCTTTTTAGCGTCACGCTGTATCCCGCACACACCAGGGTGGGCAGACGGAACCTAGTGTTAAGATACTCCGTTCCCCCCTATCTGCCGAATTTTGGAAGCATTGCGTGTTGAGGGATAGAACTCAACGGCGCGTTTTGCCTCGACACCAGAGAGAAATGGAAATATAAACTTAAATAAATATTTCACTTCCTCGAAGTGGGAATCGAACCCACAACCGTCGCGTTATACCCGTTCCGTCACACCCTTGTGCCGCTGCGCCTCGACGGCCTCACATTACTATAATGAAATAGTTAAATATCTTATCGGATATACAGAATAATTATTTGGAGCATAATTAATGCATAAACGTTTTAGTTAAGCAGCAAAACAATTTTATTTACGAAATTGCCGTGCAAATAAAACGAATATCAGATGTTCCCCACTTTCCGCCTAAATTTTCGAGGCATTGCGTGTTGAATGGCGGAACTCAACGCCGGGCTTGGTGCTACAGTGAAGAAATGAAAATATTAAGAAATAATAGTTCATTCTAATTTATTTATTGTAATCGCGAAATATGAAAACAAGAAAGTAAAATACATGGGTACATAAACGACAAGACTAATATAACATTTATTAGCAAATGTATTTGGAATTCTGCATTGCGTGTTTCTACTAATTTCTGATTTAGTATTTCATTTTTTTTTCATTATATGTTAAGTAAATTAACGTAATGAAAATATCCTCACGATATGGGACAATTATAAACAATTTTAAAGCAATTTAAAGCACGTACGTGCGTAGCCTCGTAACCGATATAAAGTTTAGTAGCAGTTTATGGGAATAAACTTTGCCAAGCTTATAATGTAATATAATGACACCCACTATTTCTTAGTTTTACATTAGATTGGCTGTTATAATATTATATACTAATAATGCGACTATACATTTTTCTTGTATTAATAATTAAATGCAAATTATAATCTATTTAATTATGAAAAAGTAGTAAATAATAAACTATTAATTTACATAATGTGGACTAGTACGTTTCTACGCTCTATGATGAGTGCGTCGCCAAACACGAAAGGTATTTTTGGTATTTTTAATTATAAGCACACATACATTTTTATATAATAGAAAGTTTCCATTAAAAAATTTTAGATTCTCATATCTGAATTATCATGCCGTTTATCAACTTTCAAACAATTATCTATATACTAGTGGACCCGGACGCGGCTACGCCTGCTTAAACTATTAGAATATTTGTTTAATATATTTTCAGTTTTCAATAGAATTAGTAATAAAATATAAGCTTAAATAATCAAAAAGAATAATAATTAGAGACATATTATTAGAAAAAATATCTGAGAAATTGAAAACCAACATAAGAAGTAAAAGTAACTAAAGGATATTCTTAATATTAGAACCTAGAACCCGTACCTAAAAACTACCTAAAAATATTTTTTGTCAACAATATCAAATAAAATAAGAAGAGAACCAAAGTGTATTTTAAATTAATTATAAACAGCAAATAAAGTTCGAAAATATATGAAAATTTATAAAACCATCAACGTCATCTGCCCGTTCCCGTCGGTCATACTCATACTGTGCCACCCGAAGGCTAGGTCATTTCGAATCGGTGACATCTTCTTAATTATTTATTAGAATGTTATACAGTAAACTATAATTTCAATCTAAACTATATTTTCATAAGGATGAATATCAAAATGTCACGGTAACGGTTGCGTAGCGACGCGACGGTTGTTATTAACATGGCAGAATAAATTGCATGTCAAATTAGAAACTACTTTAAAATATATTAGTTTATATGTGTAATGTAATGTTATATAGCCTATAGCACTTCTGAAGAATGCAGCTTTCATACAAAACAAAAACATAGTAAATCGGACCAGTAGATCCAGAGATCGTTCAAACAAACAAACAAACAAACAAACAAACTCTTCCGCTTTATTATATTAGTATAGATAGTACTAGTGGACCGGCGCGGCTTCACCCGCTTGAATCATACGAATATTTATGATGCCGATATAAAAAAAATCCATACAAACTTTCAACCCCTTATTTGCACCCTTAGGGGTGAATTCTAGAAAACCATGAAAGACATATTCAATTAAATATTTTTAAGAGTCTAAATTTCAAATTTTATAATAATCGGTGGCGTTTTAAAGATTTTTCCATACAAACTTTTATCCCCTTATTTGCACCCTTAGGAGAAGAATTCTAAAAAACCATGAAACATGTGTTCAATTAAATACTTTTAAGAGTCTGAATTCCAAATTTTATTAAAATTGGTGCCGATTTAAAAAAAATTCTATACAAACTTTCAACCCCATATTTGCACCCTTAGTGGGAGAATTCTAGAAAACGATGAAACACTTGTACAATTAAATACTTTTAAAAATCTAAATTTCAAATTTTATAAAGATCGGTGCCGATTTAATTTTTTTTCCATACAAACTTTGAACCCCTATTTCACCCCTTTAGGGTTAAAATTTTTCAAAATCCCTTCTTAATGGATGGATGGATGTGTAGATTACGAAAGTAAACATCTGTCCAAATTCCACGTTTCTACGCACAGCGGTTACGGCTGTGCGTGCGTCTTACCTCAGTCAGTGAGGACAAGTCCTTTTATATATATAGATAGATATAAAATCGAAAGGTCACTCACTCATCACGCAATCTCAGAAACTACAAGCGCTAGGAATCTCAAATTTTGCATAGGAGTTACTTATAGGACGTCGGTGCTCGCTAAGACGGGAATTTGCTATATTCGACTTCTAAGGGGTTATTTTTGGGGTCGAAAGTTTGTATGAAACTTCGTTACTACAAATGCTAGAAGTCTCAAATTTTGTATAGACGTCACTAGGACGTAGTCATGGAGACAGAAATGAATAATAACATAGTTCACGCGGGCGTAACCGCGAACGGGCCGCTAGTCTACTTAATATATACGAGTACACCTAAATTGATTACAATTTATAATAAAACTTTAGTTCGCTGAAAATCCAAAGTTTGGATTTTATAAACTTTAGTTTATATATTAATAGAGTATATCAAAGTTGTTACTATATTAGCGCAGCCAACGGCCACAGCTCGTATATCACATTATAATTAAATTTAAGCCTAGAATGTTACAAGTTACAACACATACGAGTACATATTAAATACTCGTTAAGAACCTCAAATTATTAAATACATTTGAGTTAATAAACATTTTCAATTTATAAGATTTAAATACAAGACCAAAAAGTAAATAATTTTATAGCTAAGTTCATTCGTAGTGGGTGCGATCCCTTTCAAAGGAATAATCATTAATTTATCTAAATTGCTTTCTCTTCTACGACCTGGAAATAAAAAATGCAGTGTTGGGCAGTACTTATATTCGGGCGGAAAGTGGAGGAAAAAGTGCCTTATTATTACACTTACACTGCTGCATGTAGCAGATTTTTTTAGCTTTACGCTATATCCTGCACATAGCAGGGTAGTAGGGGGAACCTGGGAACTTAGTGTTAGATACTGCGCCCCCCATCAAGACAAGTCTAGTTCTTCTTCGTTTCCTACTTGCCGAGTTGCTGAGTGGCGGAAGTTAACGCCGCGCTTTGCCTCGTTACCAAAGCAAGAAAATGAAAATATTAAATATTTAATTTTGAATCGGTAGTATTCGATTAGGAAAATGAACCTACAACCGTCGCATCACACACATGCCCCTGCACCTCGACGACCTCAATCCTCACATATATATATAAATATTATTCATATTATATCATATTTAAATTATTACTTTCATTTCTAAGTACAGTCTAGTTAGTCTACATTTAGTTTATATTTGGGTGACTTATGTTTCAAGATGTTACAGTGCCAGATGAAGTTCCTCGGTTGGGAAAGTTACAGCGCTGCTTGTTTGACGCCCTATGTAAACGTTTGGTTTGCATTTGGAAACTGCCGCAATATATAGAAATGCAATTATGAGTGAAGTTCTTATAATAATATTTCTGTTTATATATAGGTATATTATATAATTTATGATTAAAATAACCAAGAAAACAGGCGAGGCGAGAAAATGATGAGGAAGTCCGATGAATTGATATTATTTGAATGTTATGTTTTTATTGATGACTTATGATACATTTTATTTTTTAAGGAATTTTTCTGATTCTATTGCTTCTTCTTCTTTTATAATTTTTTAATTAGTATATTTTTGCATATACGGTAATAATTTATGAGAATGTAAATATTTTTCCAGTTTACCTACAGATCGTTCGTTATGATTAGCACACTATACAAAAATGTAAGTTCGTGTTATCCCACAAGGCATGAACATGGTTACTAATAATACTATTTAGAATAAATTAGAAAAATCTATGCGAAACACTAACGAGGTCAGGGCTGCCCGTGCCCGTGTAACCGGCGAGCGTTATATCGTAAAGTGTATCTCAAACTTTAACGATCGGTCGGTTACGGAGATAGCTGTCTTCATGGACTAAGACGTAAATGTGAATCCTGCGAAATTTCTGCAAACCTCCCAAAGGATTCATTCGAAGAAACCACGGCCTCTGCTTCGTATTTAACTTGGTTACATAGAATATAGGTACAAACAATGTCTTGCAAGCGGTTAAATTGTACATCACATTACAAAAGTTAACAAAATAATATATATATAACTAAAAATATTTTTTCCAATATATTAGAAAAAATTATAACACGTATTCTATGTAATTATAATTCAGACGAATGAAGTATGTGTATAAAATACTTATATTCATCTGAATTACTATCTTCTAAGCTAAGTATAGATCTAGCTATATCCTAAATTAACTTATTCTAAATTAATACATAGCAAGTGTGTTTTTAAAGAGCTGATATTTCATACACATGTTTAATTAAAACGTGAATTTATACATAAAAAAATCCGGTTAAGTGGGAGTCGGGCTTGTAGACCGAGGTTTCCGTACCAATTTCAGGATTGTAGGTCAACGGGAAGTACAACTTATTAAACTTTACAAATTTGACTATGCAAACATATGCGCTCCTTTGTTAATGAATTGAACTACAAATATAAATTTGTAATATTTTTTTCTATTAAATACCTATAAATATTAACCTTTTGAATTTTTCCTTTAGTTATTGTAGTTTTCACTTGTGAGTGGGTCCACGGGAGTTTCTTATAGTTGTTGATTACGCCGCTAATTTTATACAAAAGTACCAAAATTGATTCATAAATGTTCATATTTTTCGATTGCGTTCTTTTAAATGAGCTTGATTTTTTTGTGCTTCAAGGGACTATAAGCCTAGATATTTAGTATTGATTTTAGCTCGACTTCTCTAACGCGATCTTTAAATAGAAATAACAAAAATAAGTTCTTTACAGACAGACAACAAAGTGATTATATATATAAGGTTCTTATCCTTTGAGATACGGAATCCTAGAAAAAAACTAAATAATTTTATAGTAAAATATTGTCTTAGCATTTTTCCTCTTAATTTATCTAATATAAAGGTTGCAAGCTGCAGGCTGCAGACTGGCATACAGAGTTCCGTGTAACCAATGTGGTGTAAATGAAGCCTCGAGCTAATCGAGGCCGCAGTTTACGCGCGATAGTTAGATGATAGATCCGAACAAACTTTAATGGCTTACCTACTGACATGGATCTAGAGAGACTAATTATACACCCTCAATCAGTTTCAAACTTTTAAATTTTAATATACATCTATATACTATATGAAATGGAATCGTTAGCCACTCACTCATCACGAAATCTCAGAAACTACAAATGCTAGAATTTCAAATTTTGCATCGCCGTTATTTATAGAACGTAAGTGCTCAATAAGTCAGGAATTTGCAATATTCCACTTCTAAAGGGTTTTTGGGGTTGATAGTTTGTACGAAACTTCGTTGCTATAAGTGCTAGAAGTTTCAAATATTGCATGGGTGTTATTCATAGGACGTAGGTATTCACTAAGACGGATATTTGCGTTGTTTTGACAACCATTCTTGCTCATTTTCATACTCATATACTTTAGTATTATATATTAGTGTTTTATTAGTATGCTCTTATGTGTATACTCGGAATAGTATCAGTGATAGCTTACTGTTAGTGGACTGTGAAAGCGGGTTCAAATCCCCACGATATTAACTCCCTGAAGGAAAAAATCATTGGTTTTTCCGTCTAATAATTATTATAACGAAGTCTTATAATCCTTAAAACGAAGTCGTTCGTTATTTTAATAAATGCTAAAAAAAGTATCTAATAAATAATGAACTATTTTCATTGTATCTAACTTTAAGCTTTTATTTAACGTCTTATGTTAGTGTGTGTGAAATCTCGTAAGCTTAATTTGACCCATTTCTCAATGTCGGTTTGAGCTGAGATTTGGATTACGACTTTAGTTCTGATGACAACAAGATTACATATAATCAATATTGTTTTTATTCCAAAATGGCTGCCGCAACAAAATGGTGGCTTACAATTTTTTGCACAACACACCTAATATGGATATGAAACGAAAGGGCTTGATATGTAAAATATATTACACCATAAAGAAAAAGAATAAGTAAGAAAGGAGTCGTGGAAAAGGGGCATAAGCGTGTGATTGTAAGCGTAACAGTTTGTGGGTTCGATTCCCACTCGAGGGAATTAATATTTAATATGTCCATTTCTTAGCTCTTGTGTGGAGATGTAGAAAGCGCGGCGTTGATTTCCACCAATTAACACGCAATACCTCGAGAATTAGGCGAAAACTGGGGAGCGGAGTGTCTTAACACTAGGCTCCCTTTGCCTACTCTGTTACGCACGAAGATTGATCCGGTAAACACCTTGTTATAATGTTGCATTAGTAGAATATCAGGGGAAAATTAAAAAGTAAAAAATTATATATTAATTAAAATAACCTTTTTAAAAACAAGCTTTTATTCCAAAGGTAAGTTGTAATAAAATTAAAATAACAATTTTATGAAACTACTAAAGCTCGCTACTAATTCTTTGTTTTTTATATGCGCTACTAATAGTTTTATGCAGTCGACTCTTTATTTTTTTTACAAATATTTTTTAACGATGTGAACCATTTTCTAGCGAAATAATCTGAGTGTGAGTCCGATTAAATAATGAATGGGCGGAAGTTTCTGTACAACGGCTTTTTCAGTTTGGTTTTATGTCCGTGTGGCCACAGTTTCCTGCGCCGAGGAATTGCTTAATGATTCATTTGGAGAGGTCTGCTGAGTCTACTGGAAACATTTACTATGTTGAAATATGTTTCATCCATTCTATAAATAACATTTTAAGCGGCTTTTATTATTTCGTTTGTTAGACCTCGTTGTGCCTCGTTTTGATTCTTATATAAAGTAAAACAGGCTAAGTGCGAGTCGGACTCGCGTTTTATTTTCACGCACGCTTATTTTCCTTTTCCCGCTCTGGTCAAACAAAATATGACCTTGAGTTTCACCATTCAAAGGCTGAAAGAGAAGAAAGGAGTGTCCTGATACTAAATTCTCTTCGCCTATCCTGCTATACTATGGATGAAAACGTGATGCTCGAAAAATATATTTTTGCGCAGGCTGAATGCGGGATTATATATCATCGTTGAAGGCGTATCTACTATTCAGGAAAATTTCTATTACATCTAATAATAAAACATTGTCTCTGCCTGCCTTGCTGAATAAAAGACATGCGTTGTCGTTTCGTAGAGAAAAAATATATATATGCAATTATAATTGTTTTCTTAATAAATGAAAAATAACTTACCAGCAATAGCTCGTCCCAGAAGCAAAGTGCTGAACATAATGGAGAGGACCCGACCGTCGTACCTGCCCATCATCTTGCCTTTCCAACTTCACTTATCATCTAGCTTAAACTTTCTGAAGTCATTGTTCACTTAAACTTGGCTCCTGCATATGTCGGCTTTGTTTCTGAGTTCACATATTCACTGAGTTCTATTCATTTATGAAAATTATTTTTATATGTTAACATATTTATTTTCTTATATTATATATGAAGGAATTGCCAGCAGTTAAGGCACCATTTAGTTATACTTCCATTACTAATATTAATAAGTGGAAGAGTTTGTTTGTTTGAACGTGCTAACCTCAGAAACAACTGGTTTGATTTGGTATAACTCATTTATCGAGGAAGGCTTTAGGCAATTTTCACACAAAAAAAGTTGAAAAATTAAGAAAACTCGATAGGTTCGTTTGTGCTCGTTAAATCTAAGCAGAAACCATGTATAACGGAATTGTTCATCTTTAAAAATTCTAAAACACATCCGTGACAGGATTTATCTACCTATCTCCTAAAGACTATAGTAATTATTTTTATGTTTTAGAAATTACAAGGAATTAATTAAACTCTTTTAAAATATGTACATAACAAAATTGCCTATCACGATTGCCTTTCACAGCATATCAATATCAATAAAATGGATATTTTAGAAGTAAAGATATATCACAGTTTTAAAATACGGGCGGTCATCGCGACGTATGTAGGTACGTCAAACGTGACGTGGCCATTCTTTTTTCAGCTGAAAATGGGATATCCGTTTGTTTTTGCTTTTTTGTGGGTTATTTCACTATTAATTCAGTTCAACAGACATTATTAATCCAGTTATTTTGCAATAATACGCATGAGCGCGCCGCGATTTCGAAAAGTTCTTCGACCGACTAAATTTTCTCGCCATGTCAAAAAACGGGATACTTTTACGTCCCGGTGTCATCTTTGACACTTTGGCACACGACGGAAAGACAGGACGTCTCGTTTTGAACGGTCACGGTCAGGTGATAGCGGGCGGCGGTTGCGACGGGTAAGATTTGTACCTATAATATAGACCGAGATTCCAGGGCCCTCAGACCCTGGTCATTTTAGCAAAGCTGCCTAATATCTGATACTAATGTAAAGTGCGATATTAGCGCTAGCTATTGATTTAAATTATTTTTAAGTTGGATAGTCTAATTATCGAGGAAATTTATAGGCTATATTTCTTTATTTAACAGTACCGATGTAGCCCACCGTCACTGCGGTCGGAGTTATGAGGCTTTTAGAACGTGTCACTACAACTAAATTACTTCTATTTGCTATACGGGCGGAGCCGCAGGTAAAAGTTAGTATTTATATAAAAATTCTAATTTATATTGAGTGCTCCAAATAATTCGTTCGTCCTTGTTGTAGGTTATAATGATGTGTGCGTGTCTTGGTACCCATATCTATATAATCAAAAAGTCATTACCAGAACCGACCAATTTTTGAATTTTACGAAATAATTATTAGTTAAATTTAGATATCTAATTCCGATGGATGCAAGCTTGTAGAATGTTGGGATGATAAAAATATATTATTGTAAGAATAAATATAAATTTAAAATGTTTTAAAATATAAAACCAAGACCTATTTATCCATGCAATATATTTTTTATTTACGTTCCTTTAAATAATACTTCTTTTTCTGTATATTTACAATATTTATTAAACTTTATAAGATTATTTCTGTACTGTCGTAATTCGATTTGAGCTGATTTACTACTTACTAGAATTGCAGCAAAGTTTAATTTGAACGCCAACGCGATGCTGGTATTAAATTTAGCCTTATGCAATTTGCAACGTCTTGATTGAGTATTTTCTAAAGCTGCATAAAGGAAGCTGCTGAAAGCTGCAGATAAATGTGGTTCAGATTCAGGATTTAATGAAGGTTATTTAGAAATGTTATTTATTATAGTTTTCTTCATTTAATTTGTCGTTTGCTTTTGTTATTTTTTTCCGTTTAATCCATACATATGATAACATTTTTAAATTCGAAAAAATATTCGGAGAAATGAATTTATTAGTGGTAAATATTTTTTTTTATATAGAATGAAGAATGGTCATTTGTTAAATTGGACGAACATGTTGCGTGACCTGGCGTAAGGCGTAGCCGAAAACGTGTGATGCACGCACATAGTAGATAATATTCTGAAGTAAATATTTTTTCTGTCTGACACGATAAAATGGAAACATATGTAACAGTTAAATGTAATATATTTGGGAATTTTAGTTCGTAAAATTATAACAAAATAAAATATTAAAAATGTGGAACGGAGTCTCATAACACTAGGTTCTCTCTGCCTATCCTGCTGTAATACAGTGTGAAGCTGATTTTCTTTAAAATATTAAGAATGAGAGCCTGAAATGATGTTTCAATTTAATTACTTACTTTTATATGATTTATATATGATTTATTTGATTTTATTATAATAAATAGAAACTATCCATATTATATATATATTAGCAGTTAGACGCGAACACTTATACGCGAACACTAAAGCTGACTTAATAGAAAAAAAGCTTTTGTTAAAACCATTTTAATTTTCACAATTAAATTCGTAGCCATAGCGAAGAACCGACGCTTGCGGTTTCTCATGGGACTGTCATATTTCCATTAATTAAATATATTTCACACTTTTGCACGAATTACTTAACTAATGAAGTCTCATTATAATAGATGAAATAATTACCTCAGTTATCAGTTTACAAACTAAATTTAAATGTTGTAAAGGTTTCCTTCAGTCTAGCCCGCTATTTGCGGGTTACATCGTGAAGCATTTTATAGCTGTATATTTTATGTTGTATATGTATTGGCCTAAACTTCCATACGAGTGGTTTTAATTATATATAATACGTATATTATGTTTTAATCCTCTAGATAATCCTAACAATATTAATTATTAACTTATAAATATATAACACCAGAGTGTAATTAGGCTACTAATTCGTGCTAATGTTCAATATACTATATACTCGTATGTAAGATTTCATATAATTCGGATTATATTTTTTTAGTTTTATGCTGTATGCCATACATAGCAGGGTAGCCAAACCTGGGGACCAGTGTTAGGACACTTCGTTCCCATTATGACACTTCCGTTCCCCATTTTCCTACGAATTCTGGAGGCATTGTGTATTGAGTGGTGGAAATCAACACCTTTGCCTCGGGAATCGAACCCACAACCGTCAAATATGTGGAAGGTATATGGATTGTGGATTATAATTTCTATTTATTTTTATATAATATAAATACACATCCTATTTCTTCCTCTTCCTACATAGGGTGAAAATTATAAGGTAAAATAAATTCTCACAGTAATATAACTAGCGTTTACCTGCGGTTGTACCCCCGTGGTCGTATAATTAAGAGTTGTGCATGACATATGACACATTCTCGAGGTAACTCTGACCACAGTACAGTGACTCGATTTACGTAATATATAATAGCCCGTAACTATAGGTGGAGTATAAAAAAAATCAAATGAGCTTAACGCTCCGCTCACATCCCGCACATGGGTAGGTACGGAACCCAGTGTTAAAACACTACGTTCCCCATTTTCTGCCGAATCCCGGAGGCATTGCCTCGACACCAGAGCAAAGAAATGGAAATATAAACGTAAATAAATATTTGACTTCCTCGAGTGGGGAACGAACTCACAACCGTCGTGCTACAGTTACACCTTAGTGCTCATGTGTGCGGGATAGAGCGTGAAGCTGATCTATTTTATTTTTATTTTATTTATATTAAATTATATCATATAATAGAAGAGAATAATTAACAACATAGCGCATAATAAATGTAGTGTTGCGGTGCTAGAACTGGATTACAAAGTAGTTGGTTGTTAGAGTTAGTTTGAGGTCCCAATTGTTTATTCTTTAGTGTAAGGTACTGGGAACAGAGCTAGAACTCAACTTTTATACTATACTAAATATTACTAGCTTTACTTTTGAACTGGGTCAGAAAATGAGATGATATTGTTAGTTTTGTTTAAAGGAAGACTTGCATAATTTATTTTTATTTATTTATGGAACTAAATAAGTGTAATTAATGTATATAACCTACCTATGTCTATTTATAAAATATTAATAATAACTAATAGGCCACGCAAATTAGTATTTTGTTTGCATTCTATCTATAAATCAAACTGACAATAGTAGTTGGTAATTGGCGGCAAGTCCATAAATGTATATATCAAAAATAACAAATTTAACAAAGGCCAGCTGTGGCGTAGAGGCACGAGCGCACGACAAGTTGTTGGGTTCGATTCCCAATCGAGGAAATGAAATATATAATATTTTCATTTCCTCGCTCTGGTAACTAGGTAAAGCGCGGCGTTGTTTCGTCACTCAGAAATGCCTCCGGAATTTGGCGGAGAGAAGGGAACGGAAGTGTCTTAATGAGAAGAGTCCTTAACACTAGGTTCTCAGGTTCCCTCTGCCAACAATACTATGTTCATGACAAAATTTTACTCCACAATTTTTTACATTTTATTATGTTTTCAAGTTAGTCTACTGTAGTTTTCAGTTTGTATTGGACTTAGACTACTAGGTTAATATATTTGATGGGAATTGAATTCACAAACCGTTGCGTTTACAGTCAGTATACGCTTGAGCCACTGCGCCATGACGGGTTCCACAAAAAATTGTCCATTTAGTTAATATGTACTACTATAACTGTCTATACCACAATAAAAAAATCTATATACATAGCGAAATTGATTTGAAAAGCCGTACACCTACACATATTTGATCTGGTCTCCATTCTAATTACCAACAAATTAATCTTTTATACAAGCATTCGCTTCGTTAGCAATTGGTTAAATGACCGCATCTCTTTGTTACTCTTCTTCCAGCGACCCATTTCGGACTGATTGTAACGAACCTAAATAAATTACCTGCTGTTCGTGTATTGTTTCGACTTCAATAAAACATAGCGTTTACGTGCGAGTTTACGACGAACTTAATATGTCTCTATATTGTGATTTTTTGTTTATTGCTCTGATTTGATTCACGTCTAATCTTGTTGATCGATGTTTTTTTATGTTTTTATGCAAATATTATGGTATTTATGGAAACAATACTACCTAACTGTCTTAAAATTATGTACTTGTTATACGAGTTGTGGATTCGATGTCCATTGGAGGAAATGAAATATTTCATATGTTGCATTTCTTCCACCTGGTAACGAGGCAAAAAGTGTTTATGAATTCCATGAAAAAGTGGAGAACGGACGTATTTTAATGAGAACGGGATCCGTTCCGTACTGTGTGCGGGATATAAAAAACTAAATAAAGGTGATAGGTATATTTCTACTGCTGCACTTTAGAAAATGTACTTTGAGGTCTTATCAAAGGATGTACAGAAAATACTTCACAAATTTAATGATAAGCTCGTCCACAGTTAGGATTAATATAAAACCAGCACTTTATAACATTTATAACGAAGTTTTTATTCTTTCACCGCAATTTCTCGGCTATATTTCATTCTTCTATTTATTCTAAGTGTATAGTTATCTAAAGATAATGAAGCAATGTTTTCTTAGAGAGATTTTTTATAGTTTTCCTTTTTAAATTTTAGTCATTTTAATAAAGCCATATTTTTTAATTAAAATATCATATAGAACAATAAATGTATGCACATAACAAAAATTAATATAGATGAATGTATTGTTATTCACGAAAATCACCTTCAGAAGATAGGATATTCTTACTTTTTACAAACGAGACAACTTATTTACCTTTAGATTCTCAGTGACTAGACATATCCTAGTGGTATATAGAAACAAAGAACTAACCTACTTCGCTTTATTTTAAAATGTGTCAGCGTGAAGCTAGCACATTTCACATACGGGGTATGTAGCAGGGTAGGCAGAGGAAGCTCAGTGTGAAGACACTCCGCTCCCCACATTTCCCCGAATTCTGCAAGCATTGCGTGTTGAGTGGCGGAACTTAACGCCACGCGTGCCTCGATATCAAAGCGCAAAAGTTACAATATTAAATATTTCATTTCCTCTGCGCCACGACTGGTCTCAAAAAATTGTATAGATATGAATTAATTAAAAATTTCATAATATAATATGTTCTATATAGAAACTATTTTACGTAACGAGCAGTTATTTTAAGCGTTTCACGTAGTGGCGCGTAAGCTTAGATGAATGCATTCGCACGGCTCTGACACGGAGCTTTGAAAAGGTTGAATATGCGTTACTGAATAGCTATTCATGAAGCATTGGCTGGTAATTTCTGACAATACATTTTTTTTTTAATTATCCACTGTAAAAAATATTTTTTATGATTTATCTTTTTTCTGTATAAAAACAATCTTTGGTTAATTTGTAAAAAAAAAAAAAATTATACAATTCCAGGAATAATTTGAAAATTAATAAATATTATCAATTAAAATTTAGTTAAATAAATAAATAACACAATAACTTGAACTTGAACTTGAACTTGAACGGTACTTCATGATTGTATATTTAATTATTATTTGTATTGATATACAATTATACTCCATATTTATTAAGTACTTGTTCGCGAAGTCGGGACAAGCGGCTGTGTTACATTAATTAATAATTATCTCACATTGCAATTACTCGAGAGAGAAACAAGCAGTCCAAATATATAATAATTAACAGCGAACAGAATTAATATAACGATGCAATTGAATAAAATATTTATAAGTACATATTATATATGTTATATCTTTAAAAGGATTTTTTATATAATACTAAAAGATTTACAATTTTTATTTTAAAATTTCAACTTTTTATATTTAAATTAATATAACGCGATGTTAGACATTTATTTTGATCGAATATATTTGTGACACTATAGGAAGTAGGTCTATTCTTATATACATAGTAAATATATATGTTCACTTGACTGATTGTTAAAAGCTTAGGATGACTTATAATTCGTATTGAACGTTCGTTTTCTCTAAATTACCCACTTTTAAAATAATTTATTTTTAATTAAAAAACCACCTATCGCTTTTAACTTGTTATTAAGAGTTTATTTGTTAATACAATCTAACAATCACTAGCCTTTATTTTTATATTTGTTTGTTGTTTGTGAAACTATTTGCACTAATCACATATAATTTTCACAATTTTCCGGATAACCGATGCGCGGTTGAAGTCCACTTGTTGAAATAGTCCGCTTTCAACGTTCGCGCGCTCGACGGAGCGTGGACGACTGTGCTACATCGCCATTCATTGTAGCAGCCGCGGCGCCCCAACTAATGTTTCTCGACGTAACACCAGAGTTATCTCACCTTTTTAACAAAGGATAAGTCAATTTGTATATTGTATTTTATAGGATAGAATGATATTTTATTCTATAAATGTCATAAATCGCCTGTTGTACATGTAATCGCTGTTGGCCTCCTCAGATATCGTCACGGATCTACTCGTTTGTATAGCTTTTAGCTTTTTCTTTACTCTCGGACCGCGCGAAGCTCGTAATACGAGTTTATAATTATAGTGTATGCAGGCCGATTGTTGTTCAGAATACATTGATTGTATAGTAAGCCATCATCTATCTATACATACGAGTATAATAAAATTGTACTTCATCGCTGTCTGTTCATGAGGAAATCTATTATTGTAAGGATTTATCCATGTAATAGAACCATAATTGTTACAGACAAACATAAAATTTAAAAAAAAACATAATTTTTTTTTTTAATTTTATGTTTGTCTGTTTGCTGTGCATTTGTGAACGCTAATCTCAGAAACGGCTATACAGTTTGAAATGCAGTTTTCACTATAGTATTTTGGCAATAATCCTTTAATATTTTGTATTAGTTCAATTTAAAATCTTCTAAGTAAATATTCTCAATAGAATATTTTAAACTTAGGTAATTATTTATTAAATTTAGATAATTATTTTTGAAATCATAAAATTAAATCAATTTCATACATCAAATTAAGAGATCTACATAATATAAAAAATATGATGTTAACTTGTAATTTTGTTTATCTCGATTGCTTCACTCATCAACCCCCGCTCGCTCTCCGTGCTATCTCGTCCTCGATATTCTAGAATTCTCACTGCTGTATAAATTACAAAAATCACTCGCAAAACCTTTTTCATATAATAAAAGATAGCTTCACTTCACACTTCACCCTTGCACGTCGAGCTTGTTAATCAAGTTCGCATCGCTCGCTGTAATGAATGAAATTCATTAAAAAAATAAAAATCTATTAACATGTCACAGGTCAAACGTTTGAAGCCTTGTACCTATATACTTTTTTTTACCTGCAAAATCTATAAATATATTATAGTTTGAGAATGAAATGTTTTAATTATATATTTATTTATCTATAAAAACATTATTAATATATATTTTTCTCTCTAGAAAACAATAAAATACATTTGGATATTAAACTAATATTCAGTTCAGTTCAATTCTTAATTTATGGCGTTTCGAGTGTAAAAAAAAAAATTTTATACCGACAGGAGTGACAGGCGACAGCGTCGTGGCTCAAACGCATAAGCGCGCGCCTGTAAACGTTACCGTTTGTGGGTTTGATTCCCGCTTGAAGAAATTAAATATTTAATATTTAAAAATGTAAAATATATTGCATAAAATATTTTGTTCATGAAAATTATATAGTATAACAGTAAAGTATTTAACCGGGGTCTCAGGAATAGAGTACCCTCTTCCTACCCAACCAGTGTCGTTCTAAAAGCCAATAGGGCTAACAGCATTAACCATATTCGAAAAAAAAATTGCGGTTGTTAAGTAGCAAGGAACGAGACAATGCGCCTAAATCTCAAATTCTAATTCTATACTAGTGCTAACAGTTGCCATCTTCATCTATTCTGAAACTGCTCGGAAACCCGAGTAAACTCATACTGTTGCGAAAAGAGCTGAAATTGAAATAGCAAGTTTTATGCTCTCTTGCCATATACTATATACTATTTTATGTATAGAAACGGTAATTTCTGGACCAATATACTTTATTAGAAATGATAATCAAACACGGCACTGCAAGGAATATGAATGTTTTAGCGTCTACTATAGAGCTGCACGTACTGAATACGTAACTTTGTCGGTTAAATAAACTTCTATTCAAGACGCTTTACAATTTCACCGAGAAGTAGAACTGTTATACAAATAAAGCATAACTACGAGTATTTAAGCTAATCTGAGTACCTATAGCATATTTACAAAAACACAAAACTAATACTGTGTGTGCTAATTTTATACGCTATAACATAAAAAGAAAGTAGATATATATAATGGTTACAATTACTGTTTTTTTAGGGTTCCGTATGTCGAAAGGGAAAAGCGAAACCGTTGTATGATCACTTTGTTGTCCGTCAGTCCGATCGTCTGTCAAGACTTTTTCTCAGGAACTATGGGCTCTCTATCATCATCATCATCAGTTAGTAACGTCATTAGGTGATGACTACAAGAATAAAACACATAGTACGTATCTACAAAATGTGAGAGATTCCCTCGATTTCCATGCGATTCCTCATCATATCCTCGGTGGTAATGGAACTAATGAGCAAGTACGCTTTTTCAAACAAAATAGAATTTTGAAATCAGTCCACATATGACAAAGAAATCGATCTTGAACCTCCTTTGTTTTTCGAAAAAAGAATTCGGTTAAAAAGTAATATAAAATGCGGTAAAAACTTACGAATTAAGCTAAAAATATAAATTCAATATTATTTCTCCTTTCAGAATATTTAACTATTAAATGAATAGGTTTGATAAGCCTAATAGATCTTTTGTTTACCGTTTCTCAATTTATTATCGAGGTTAAAATGATGAGGCAAAAAATTCCATCTCGTAGCCTACTGCTATTGATACTGCTGTGAAAATCAAATGATGACTTTCCATTTCATTATACGTTTTTAATTAGCATTGGGCTCAAAAATGGAGTAAGATAAAAGTATGAGCTAATTTTAAGAGAAATAAGTTTGTCAGTTTAAAAATAAGATTAAAATATTTTTTTATATACTACATTCTGACTCAGTAAGAAATAAATAAATAATAGAAATAATAAGAAATTCAGAAGATTTTTTTCCTATAAGGTAAAAAAAATTGCAAAATATCACACATTATTTACTAATAAATAATAATGTATGTGTAATTAAATAAAATAAAACTATTAAACTACGATTTTATTAGGAACGTTTATTAGAATTTAAAATGTCACATCATTAGGAAATTACATTTAACCAGGTCTTTCTTATTAAATCGGCGGCCTTCTCACCAATCATGATTTCAGCAACATTTGTTTTTCCACTGATCGGACGAGGTATTACACTAGCGTCAACTACTCTTAAACCGACCACGCCATATACTCTTAACTCTGGATCCACTACCGCATCAGGGTCACTCTGAGGCCCCATTTTACAAGTAGATGTCAGATCTCGCTGAGAAACGACCATAGTTCTTATGGCACATTCCCAATATGTTTCGGAATCTGAAGGGTAGTTCGAACACGTGGGGTAGGGTGGCAAATATAACGAGGCCCCGTGTCTTCTAAATGCTTCAGATTGACCTAATTTAATGACATACTTGGCAGCTTCTCTTAAGGAACCTAAATCTGTAGGGTCAGTTAAATAATTGCCGTATAATTTAGGATGGGAGAAGGGACTCGTGTCGCGAAGTTCTAAGTAACCTTTGGATTTTGGTTGCAAGAGTGTAGGTATAGCCTGCCACGTATCAACGTGATTCAATTGCGCAAACGCATAATTATACGTTTTATCCGATATTCTCCAACTTTTTCTAATTGCACCACCAGCGTCAAGTGTAAGGGATCCACCGATACTGGCCAATTCAATATCTGGTAGGTTAGAATCAGAATAAGCCGTTTTTAAATAACCTATAGCTTCTACTCCACCGGGAGTCGTTAAAAGACCGTCACCGAATTGCAACCACTGCATCAAATTTGAAAGTGTTGCAACTTTAGGTTCCATAAGACTTGCGTTTGTTGAGTTCAACTTGAAAATAACTCCGGGGAAACTAATATGATCATAAAGACTTCTTCCAACTTTTAAATCATTAAAAACAGGTATTCCGAGTGTTTGCAAATTTTCTTTGGGACCTATGCCAGATAGCATCAGTAATTGAGGTGATGCTACAGGCCCAGCCGACAGAATAATTTCTCTTCTGCAACGTACAGTTCGTTTGATGTTGTTTTTGATGTATTCTACTGCGTATGCTCTTTTTGATTGGGGTTCTATAACGATTTTTGTAGCCCTAGCTTCTGTGATAATATGTAGATTCTTACGACGTTTGTGTGGATGCAAGAAAGCTTTAGCAACACTAAGCCGATGACCTTTATTTGTAATTGTCTGTACATATCCAAAACCTAATTGTTCAGGATCATTATAATCTACAGTAGGCACGTCAAACGATCTGCCAGCTGCAAGAAATGCTTCAACTAAACCCGTCCTGAAAAAATAAAAAAAATAATAGTATTTTAAATAAATAACAACAATTATAATTAATAAAATAAAAAAGCTATCCTGGCGGAGTGAGACTATCATGTCTATTATCTAGTAAATCAACGTTTGATTGTAAAATCAATGACTTTGAGTTGGAACGGAAAATGGAGAACTGAGTGTCTTCACACTAGACCTTACAAAGCAATAAACTAAAAAAATATAATAATTATATAATGAATTCTTACTTAAAGGGAACATTTTCAACAGTCATTTCACCGTCACGGCCGTGGTAAGAAGATTTTTTGTATTTTTTCAATTCAGCTCGCTCAGACATTAAATAATAAGGCAGCACTTCGTCATATGACCTGAAATAAGAAAATAATAATTGTATTTTTTTTAATATTATTTAAAGTAAAAGCCTCGTTGGAAATATTACACTACCAGAATTTTGTATGGAAAAACTAAAAAAATGTTTTATACAATACTTCTACTTATACGCGTACTGTATTACTCCAGCCTTATACTGAGCTAGCTTAAAGATTTATAGCCGCCACTGTATATTTTCATTTAATTTAATATTCAGAGACCTATATTCGTAGAAATTTACATTTCTTTAACTTATAAATCTATTATACTACGTTATATTAAAACTATTGTATAACTATGAAATTTAATATATAAAATAATTAGTTTTAATTTAAATACCATCCATAGTTTCCATCAGCTGCAATTCTATCCCAGTCTTGTGGACGTCCCCTCGCGTAGATCAAGTGGTTTATTACACTAGAGCCTCCTACAGCTTTTCCTCGTGGAACGTAACAACGTTGCTCTTCGCTGCCTAAAATGATTTAAATTGTGATATTGAAAGTTACCAATATAAAATGATATATGTGCAAGCTTATAACGATATTTGTGTGGGCAGACTGAATTTAGTAAAATTTCATAGCATTTTTTCTTTATGATGATTTTTAGGGACAATAATCGCTGCTTGCTGTGTAGTTGAGTAGATTGCGGAACATTATTTCAAACTTTGTCTAAACAGACTTAGAAAACGTCTACATTTATATATCGTTCCCTATAATCTATAATTAATCCTTAAACACTCACTCATACAATACCTATAGGCAGCTAAATAAAATATTTCAACAATAAAACATATTTCCTAAGTAATCTATATATATATAAAAGGACTTGTCCTCACTGACTGAGGTAAGACGCACGCACAGCCGTAACCGCTGTGCGTAGAAACGTGAAACTTGGACAGATGTTTACTGTCGTAATCTGGACATCCACTAAGAAGGGATTTTGAAAAATTTTAACCCTAAAGGGGTGAGATAGGAGTTGAAAGTTTGTATGGAAAAAAAATTAAATCGGCACCGATTTTTATAAAATTTGAAATTTAGATTTTTAAAAGGATTTAATTGAACACGTGTTTCATCGTTTTCTAGAATTCTCCCCCTAAGGGTGCAAATAAGGGGTTGAAAGTTTGTATAGATTTTTTTTAAATCGGCACCAATTTTTATAAAATTTGAAATTCAGACTCTTTAAAGTATTTAATTAAACACATGTTTCATGGTTTTCTAGAATTCTTCCCCTAAGGGTTCAAATAAGGGGTTGAAAGTTTGTATGGAAAAATCTTTAAAACTCCACCGATTATTATAAAATTTTTAATTTAGACTCTTAAAAATATTTCATTGAACATGTGTTTCATGGTTTTCTAGAATTCACCCCCTAAGGGTGCAAATAAGGGGTTGAAAGTTTGTATGGAAAAATCTTTAAATCGCCACCAATTTTTATAAAATTTGAAATTTAGACTCTTAAAAATATTTCATTGAACACATGTTTCATGGGTTATTAGAATTCACTCTTAAATACGCAAGCGAAGCTGCGCGCGTCCGCTAGTTTCGAATGTTTGTATTCTTTCTTTTAAATGACGGATTATACACCCTAACTAAGAATGTTTTGTATAGTTTGATAACTGATAATATATAGCTGAGAAATATTATATTTTTAATAAAGTATACAATTCATTTATATACTAAAGATTAGAATATATTAAATTCTTAGCTATAGTCACTAGTATTTGTATAGAGCGATCTGCACGCGCGTAGTCAGGTCAAGAAAACCTAGTGTTAAGATAGCTATTACTGGCAGCGAAGATGCGATGCTTGAAGAAAAACGAGATCTGTCTACATCTATAAAAGTAATTACACGGTATATTGGATTAAAATTGAACGAAGTGTAACATTAACGATACTCTATCACACTCACTCTCATTCTATTTAACGTAAATATTAAAATTTAGTTTCTTTTTCTCAAATTAATCCATTCCTCTTTTAATAACAATAGCTTAATTTTCATATTAAATAATAAGTTGTATTATATGACACTTCTGGAGAACCCTATAAATGCGTCCCGGGTCTTTTATCCCTTATCAATATTTTTAATTGTCAGTTTTTTATTTATTTTCCCTTTTGGGTTCTCTCTCTCTGCTGTAAAGAGGACACTCACACAATATTTGGGTCACAGTTTCTGTAGTTAAAAGCTCACAGATAAGTCCTCATTACACTTGAACCTATGTAAATATATAACACGATATTAAAACGCAAAAAAAAACATTTTAAAGTTTAATCTGTCTGTTTGTCCGAGTAAATCTCTGGAAAAGCTGGACTTATTTTTATGGGATTTTCACTGTTTTATAGAAGAAGTTATGAAGCTATATATTTTTCATTTTTCATTTCCAGGGATTTACAGTGGAAAAACTACTTTAGTCGTACACGCGTACAAACATTTATGTGTAATATTATTATATAACACCATAATATTTATGTTATATACATAAACATATTGAAGTGGCTGTTTTGATTATACTAACGTCCACCCACTCTAAGTATTTGCTTTAAGTGCATTACAAATGCGTGCGAGTTATATACATGTAAATTATATCCATCCTTCAGGGCAGTTACTTTGTAAGATGCAGCATATCATTTAAATATTAGCACGTAGGATACATCAACATTTATATTTAATGTAAGTAAAAATACGACTTATTCAGCAGAAAGTGGGTAGTGTCCTAACACTAGGTTCCCGGGGTTCCCTTTGCCTACCCTGTATTGATAAATGATGAGTATGTCAGGATTCGAATTTGAGAGTATAATTATATGTTCTATATTTAAGCGCAGTTTTACTATTTACTTATGATAACAATGAATGTTTATTCATTCCTTTTTAGTTGTACTTGCCATCGCTATGTGTGTAAAAATCACATTATAGTTTTATAGAGCGAACTTTATGTTTGACCGGTGTCTTCCATAGAATTGTAATTATCATATTATTATTTATATTAATTAGTATTGTCAATTTTTAGATATTTTTTTCCGAAATAATTATTTTTTTTAAACTAGTTTTTATAAGCTATCTCCAGGCGTTGAGTACTTCCAACTATAAGCGTTGATCGATGACTGAATTCAAATAAATTTTGCAACAATTATTTGTGTAAACTTTACAGCTATTGACCGTAGTTGGAAATTAACATTCCACTTGGGACTCTTTGTTTACAGTGATATACTCGTATATCGATGTAAATGTAGCTGGTGTTACGGTAAAACATTGATAACAAATATTAAATATATATATATATATATATATATGTGAGCTTCCTGCTGTATTCCGCACACAGGCAGAAGGAACCTAGTGTCTCCGTGTCTGAAGACTCTCCGATCCCCATCTTCCACTAAATCTCTCTCTATTTGGCGGAAAATGGGAGACATTTTCAGGCGTTGCGTGTTGAGTAGCGGAACTCAGCGCCACGCTTTGCCACTATTCCTTGAGTGGGGATCGAACCCACAACCAGTCCCATTTACGGTCACACACTTGTGCCCCTACACCACCTCTGGCCCCAATATTATTTTAATAATATAAAAAAAAAATTGCCTAATGTATGCCAAATATAACTACCATCAGTAAAACATACTTTTCTCTTTAGCGTTTTAATTACTTCAAAGTAAATCAACTTGAATCGCCATATGAGATCAATTAAGATATATACTTTTAAGATTACAATTTTTTTTGCGTTTAATGAATAAATTTACCATTTCTTTAATGTCGGTGAAGTAACAAGAAGGACACTAACGGTGCTTGAACTGTATGTAGTACGTGATAAATTGTACTTGGTCTGAGAAACATAACTGTTTTTACGTAGGTCAGTTTTATTTAAAGTTTGTTTAAACTTTTCACTTACAGTCATTAGCGGGAGTTAACACTTTTTTGTGGCCTATATGAATTTCTCTTGAGAGAAAATGTTTAAATAAAAATTAAAACATTTATATAGCGATTGCGTCGAAGTGTAACCGTAAACGCGATAGGTTCTGGGTTCGATTCCAACTCAAGGTTCGAAGCCACTCAACACCCATTGCCTCCAGAATTCGGCATCTTATCTATCTTCACGTCTTAAAACTAGGTTCCCTCTGCGTACCCTGCTATGTGCGGAGTACAGAGAGTCGCTAAAAAAAATATAATATCTGGATTTACAATAGTACAGTTGTTTTATTAACACAAACTAAATCGTTATAACCTTAATAGCAGTTCTCTCTTTAAATACAGTGTGAAAACTAATATTTTCTCAATAGACGTTATTGAGGAAAAATGTAACGTTAGTATTAAAGTTAGCTCGTTATCTCGTTTAAAACTGCAATTGCAAAGGCACTTTTCGTTTACAAAATTATATTACTAGGCTTCTATTCAAAAGTTCTTGTGAAAAATAGAATAGCTAAAGTATGTTTGATCTATCGCTTCACGCAGTATCCCGCACACAGCACTGTAGGCAGAAGGAAACCAAGTGTTAAGACACTCCGTTCTCCGTTTACGAATTTTGGAGGCGTTGCGTGTTGAGTGGTGGAACTCAACGTCGCGCTTTACTTCGACACCAGAGCGAAAAAATCATAAATTATATCAAATTAAATCAGCTTCACGTTGTTTCCCGCACATTGCAGGGTAGGCAGTGGGAACCTAGTGTTAAGACTCCGTTTCAAACTCTCTGCCGACAAAGAGACACTTCTGGAGACATTTTCGTGTTGAGTAAAATGAAAATATAAATTTAAGTTAATACTTCATTTCCTCGAGTGGCCTCTAAAGTAAAATATGTTTGTTTGTTAATATATTGTGTATATATACAGTAAACTTTTACACCGACTGACTGTGTGGATTGCTAAGTGCCCACTATTACCATCTATAGAAAGTAGCTCATAAATAGTTTATAAGGAGAAAAGTAGGATAGGTTTTTCTTGTTAAGTTGACTATTATTATCTTGTTCTTAATTCCAATCGGGAAGTCAAGGGACAATTGTTTTTCGTGTACAAAACTATATACTATAAAATTAAAATTATATACTTAGTATTGAAAAGTTCTGATTATAAAAAGAATACGTAAAGTATGACCACATGTACATTTTAAGCCCGACTAACTTTTTAAAAAATGGTTCCACCTATTACATATACCTACGAGAGTCTTAGCTCAGTAATGGTTTATAAAGAGGGAAGTAGGATCCTCTAAGTATATATTAACACTAAATATAGATTATTCAGTAATTATATGCGGGCGGTGAAATGAAAATTTTCTTTGTGCAAGTCTTTGTGCTTTCCGCGAGTAAAACACTGCAGCTTACTTTACTGCGGTTAATATATGCTAAATTGTCTAAGTGCTCATTTCTGGAGTAGCTTTTAAGTTTGGAATAAACATTTTCTATTAAAAACTATTTAAATAATAAAAACTATTTTTAATTTTGATCATTAAATAGGTATAATTGTGAAGCCAGTCATGGCGCAAGGGGGCCTTCAACACGAAATGCATCTATAATTCGGCGGAGGAGCGGAGTGTCCTAACACTAGGCTGCCTCTTCCTACTTTGGTATATGCAGGATACAGCGTGAAGCTAAAGTCTAATAATAATTATTATTATTAATTCATCCTTTTAAAAATATTTACACTTACCCATACAGACACCAGGCTGGTGTTCCATAGTGTACGGCCAAACATAGTCAGTTTGTTGTAGATACTGAGTTAAAGCTGGAATGTCTGATAGTAACATTTCAGGTTTGCCAGCCTCTATGACCAGGACAGTCGCCCGAGGCTTGTCTTCGGTAAGACGAGATGCTAAAACCGAGCCTGAAGATCCAGCACCAATTATGACGTAGTCGTATTCGTCCGATGTCTCACTTAAACCTATATGAAATATTTATATGTTAGTTACAAAATAAATATAATATAATAATATATTTACCTTCATTCAGGCGAACATAAATATATTAACAAATTATTTTCAAAAATTTTATCAATTCTGAAATAGAATTATAAATAAATATTACTTCTTCAAACTATATTTAAAGCTTAGTAAATTAGAGAAATTTTTACATATTATTTTTGTAATAGACACGAACCTTTTAAGACATAAATATTTTTAAATATATTGAATAAAAGAGCGGCATGTTTAAAAATACAAAGCTTCAATTACTTTGTGGCGATACCTTAATTAATCGTACGTCCCACATCTCGCCAATTATTTTGACAATCTGACTTAATCTGTATTGTGAAATTCATACACAAATTAAACTAATTAAATGTAAGCTGACACAATATACTATTAATACATCAAATCTATGTTTTGGCCATGAATTTTGTTAAGTTATTGTTTCAAAAATAACATTGTTTTCTCGATAACAATGTTTGCTGCATGAGAATTCGTTTTTTATACTCACCTTTAGGTAACGGGTACGAGTCCCTTAAAAAGTCAAATGGATCATTCCCATTCGCGGGCGAGTAGTTCACAGCGAAGGTTTGCATCATCATATCGACTATGGGACTTTGGGGGTAGGACCAGTAACCAAATCTAGCTTTTCTATTCTGCACTTTAAGCTTGGATAAGTGCTGCCTATTTTCCAGTGAGCCAGGCCTCTCGTTACCATTGATGGGATCGCTTTTGTTGTTTAAAGGATATGGCCAAAGTATACGTTCATTTCTAAAACTTTGAACGTTCGCTTTATTTTCTTGGCTACGGTCTATATTGTTCGGTTCATCTTCCACATAAGCGAAGTTCTCATCGTCATAGAGAACTAACGCTTTCGTGTAAATAAACGCACTTAAAAGCAAGGTCGTATAAATTATATACTGCATAATTCCTGTAAACAAAGAAAAACACTTAAAACGGTATTAACTCTAATAACATGTCTTTGATTATTTATCTTATAACTCCTTATCCGTGACATAGTTAATCTTTATTTATTTTATTGTTATATAAATAAAAAAATATTTTAATAAAAATTATGTAAATATTTTTCAAAGTATTATTTTAAAGATGATATACACAATTAGAGTTACATAAATTAAAATAAGTATATTGATTAATTTATCAATTATTTCTCCTCATGAAAAATAAAAGGTCTTCTTATATATTACAATTTTTTGATTTTTATTTTGCTTTATATTTAGAATCTAAAATATTTACTCTGAAACTAAGGTCAAATGATGCCATATTAACTAATTATATTTTTGCATATAAATAAAAAATATATTAACAACCGCCAGCGTACATTTGCATATAATAGAAATAGAATTAAATTCATTTTTTTTTATTTAATTATATTGTCAAAATGGCCAAAATGCAAAAATAAAAAATATATATTTTGAAATTTTATTATTAATATTATGATCATACCAAACAAAACACCAATTATTCCCAATAACAATACTAATATTAACAAAAAATCTAAACTTACCTAATTAAGTACTTAAGTACTATATGTTTTTAAACACGATATTTCTTGTATCCCAAGAGCCACGCTGTGCTTACAGCAGACGAGCATTGAGTGACTGCTCGGTGGAACCTCTCCTGAGCCTGGCCGTGCACTTGAAATACCGCTATGTGGTATAACAACATCGGACTCGATAAATGTATGTTAGCCATTTGTTCGCGTTAACACGGTAAGTGTTTCCTTTCATTATAAAACTTGTGTACGGGGTCAGGTGATAACCAAAATGGAGCGAACCAAAAGCTCTTTAATATAAATATGTATAAAATATTTTTTTTAATATATATTTTTTTGTGTTTTTTTGTTTATATATCCATGCATCCATACCTATATTATAAATTCGAAAGTAACTCTGTCTGTCTGTCTGTCTGTCTGTCTTTTACGCAATCAGGGCCAAACCGCTAATTTAATTGCATGCATGCAATTTATTCCGCCATGTTTGTAACAACCGCCGTTGCTAAGCAACGATTTGCAAAGTTTGTTGTTAGAAAACGACACCCAAAATGAGCTTGCTTAACGCATCTCTCTATTGAAAACTGAAAATAATTTCATAAATATATTTAATAAATATTCGTATAGTTCAAGCGGGCGTAGCCGCGTTCGGGTCCACTAGTGTATATATAAGTTGTAACTGTAATTGCTTGACATTAAAAATATCTATTATATTAGGTACAAACGAGAAGAAACTTCCTAACACTTCGTTCCCTCTAGGCAAAAAGAACGAAGTGTCAGGACACTCTGTGTCCGTACGTGCAAACATACAACGTGAAACTAAAAAAAAATATTTTATTTGTATATTCTAATTTTAAATATTGGTGATATAATAGTTAGTTCTTGCCGTTACAGAGAAATGGGCGCCCAGGGTGACTTAGCAAAAGCTTTGTTTCCTAGCCGGACGGCTATGGATTTATAAAATTTAAAAAGCTTTTAATTACAGATTAAAATTGGTTATTAATTGCAGTGAAAAATAATGTATAATATTTTACGATTTATGCTTTTTTATGTCAACTAACGGGAACGTTTTACATTTTTAATAAAGGTTTATAGATAAGACAAAAAACGCTAAAAATTTTATTGAAGTTGTATTCATTAAAACTTATTTAGGACACACTTGTAATATGCTTAAAAGATTATTAACATTAACACTGATGGCTGATATATTTGGAGCCGTCGTGGCGGTGGCGGTTGTGGGTTTTATTCTTATTTGGGGGAATTATCATTTTTTACTTTTCTCGCTCTCGGAATAGAGTTACGTCATCCAACAACTAAAAAATATATAAACAGAGAACGGAGTGTCTTAACATTACTAATTAAAAAATCAACAAAGGACACATTTCAATTAAAATAACATGTTACTATTTTTAACTTACATTTTTTTTTGTACCATTATAATTCTTAACAGCGTAGACTGGAACAACTAGTATTAAATTTCTGCTTTCTCTCGAAAACAGATATTTACTATATTTTAAGAAGGAATGAGTTTAATCTTGCTTCAGCTGTATCCCATATATAGGAGCGTAGGCAGAAGGAACCTAAATGCCTAGTGGTAAGACACTTCGTCCCCATAAAGACATCCACCACATCCGTGCGCCACTTTAGAATTTTGAAGGCATTGCGTGTTGAGTGGCAGAACATAATGCACGCCCTATGCCACCATTCAATTCTTTGTTATTTTTTATAACAAAGAGTAAAAATTTTAATTTATTAACAAAAGTCATCGTAATTCAAGAAAATTGTTATAACAAAACCAACATGAAGAGTCATTTTAATTAGTAAGGTAGGTATAAAGTTTTTTACGACAATCTTTAAATAATATTTTTTTTGTCCTGATGCCACCCGGAGGGTTGATAATCGAGGCCTTTATTGGACGTCGTCGAATATATCATCTTTTTAATTCGCAAGCTGTTTTTGTTCAAAAAGACTTCCTCTATGAAGGATGATAATAATTTGTGTAATAAATTCAATATTTTATTATTTACTATGAAAGCTTAAAGGTGATTTATGTATTTAATCCTATATATAAATAGAATGAGAAGGGGCCAGTCGTGGCGCAGGAGAATAAACGTGTGACTGTAAGAGTGTCTGGTTTGGATTTCCTCTCGAAGAAATTGGGGAAAGTGGGGAACGAAAATGTCTTAAAGGTTACTGAATATCTTAACACTAGGTTCACAAGTTCCCTCTGCTTATACTATGTGTAAATATCTGTAAATTTAAAGATACTATGTGTAAATATCTGTATAAAAGGTACTCATATACTTCAATATTTGTTTCTTTATTCTGCCCTTATTAGGCGGTAATAATAGCATTGATATCCTACTAACGGTATTTACGATCACATAAACACAAACATTCCACTCACAGTTGGGGCTCATTCTCGAACTAATTAAATCTTCTCTAAAAGCCCTGTAAAATTTAAATGGGGCCTGATAGTTACATAAAAATATATGTAAGTATATGTTAATCGATTATAAAACTATTTTAGTTAACAAATAAAGAAAGGTTGGTGTGTTAAAAATACTAGTTATAACCTACCTATATTCCATAAACATATGTTAAATTAATGTATATGTTTAAAATATCATATTAATAACAAAATATTCGCAGCTGGCTGTTCATTAATGGAATAATCAGGTTCCGTTAAGTCGATACAATCGATCCTTTACAGTCTTGTACTTGTATATTTTTAAATATAGTCTGGCAAATATGTTATTGATAATGGGAAGCACGCGCGGTAAATTGCGCAGTATACTATGCGCAGAGAACGTTCGATCAGTGTTACCTGTTATGTTGTTTTACCTCACGCTTAGCAAATCACATTTACCTATACGATAATTAAAATATCTAATCATGTTTATGTTGAAGTAAATTATACAAAACGAAAATTTAATGAGGATATCTAAATATTGCAAAATAATCAGCTGTTTTATACATTGTTGTCGAGAATAAAATCAAGACTAGCCCGAAAAGCATAATAACATTTTTGACTCAATAAATAATTAATCAATTCTAAGCTTCTGCTTATATAACTAATGGCACATGATATTTACGTAGATGTGTATATACACACTTATGTACAATAAACATTCAGTGTGCATAATACAAGCTTATAAACTATGCAATATGAATAAAGAAATATCTGGCAATATTTAAACTTCTTAAAGATTATATAAAAGAAAATAATATTGGGTAAATTATTTCAATAAATTTTGAGGTACAAAAAATGAGAGTGCGGTATCCCTTTGCCATAGTTTGCCATTTGCGTCAGTGTGAGCGCTACGTCCTTACAGGAAATTCGCACCCACACATCTTTAAAGGTACTATCGAGCTCACACTATATTGTTCAAACAAGAATATAATTAATTGTAAACAAAAATGCCTTTTACCGTTTTGATTATTTGCTTTATTATTTGTCAATTTTTATTTTTTACTTTCTTGCATGCATTAATTAACGTTTTAAATAAAACGGTAATAAAATTTTGATTTAATTTGGAGATATAATTTATTAACATAATTTATTTGTTAAGACCTCTATTTCCATTATTTAAAAAATTTTTTACTTACCCATAAGTTGATTTTGCATATTGCCTAACGCCAAAATCTTGTATTTGTTTGCTTGTTTTATATATTAAATTTACTTTTTAAATTTTACTTTTTTTATTGAATTTGGATTGAGAAGATTTGTATGTGGCCGTGGCCTCATTATAGTAATTTAATTCTTTTTTTTATTTAATTTTTCAATTTACCATATGTTCATTTTGCATGTTGCTTTGGTGTTTTTTACTAATTTTTATAATATTACTAGAAAAATATGCTCTACTACGCCATTCCGTATATATGATGCTATCATATGATATTATATTCATATTTCATAGTAATGAACTGATAGCGTTGCACTCGACTGTACCGTAGCCCGGTCACACCCCGCAACGATTCCCCGCGAGCCCTTACGGGGAATCGGTCCGGCGTGAGGGGGTGTCTATGTGCAGACATCAAAATACGCTTTCTGCGCAATTTGCCGCGCGTGCTTCCCATTATCAATAACATATTTGCCAGACTATACTGATGTTTTACTTTTTTTAAAGTTTTACTTTTTTAGTCAGCCAGTCTTGGGCTTTGCAATGCAATAGGCATAGCTAATCTGCCTGCAATTACTTAGAGTAATTAATTATTTTCATTTCACCGCTGTATTAAGCCAAGGCACAGCGTTAAGTTCCGCACAACATTTCGAGTTTGGGTAAAAATTAGAGGACGGAGTGTTCGGACACTAGATGCTCCTGATTATAAATATAAGGTATATTCGGGATGCAGTGGAAGTTTGAGAACAAATAAACTATTCCGTTTATTGAACTAGCTTTAGACATATCAAGGTGAAAGTGATAACGTAGCGGCTCTCGGTTAGTGGGTCCATAGGATATAATAACGGAATCGACTTACAAACAAGTTTTTGCGAAAAGGTGTATCTGTAAAAAGCAAGTGGATCACGATCGAATTTAAAATAAATAAATGAATTCTTGAAGCAAATGGTACAAAAATATTTGAATTTTTTTTTTTATAAATTTTTATCGTCGTGGTGCAGAGGCACTAGGGTGTGACTGTAACGCGATAATTGTGGGTTCGATTCCCACGCGAGGAAATAAAATATTTACTTAAATTTATAATTCCGTTTCTTCGCTCTGGTATCGAGGCAAAAGCGCGGCGTCGAGTTCCGCCACTCAACACGCAATACCTCCAGAATTCGGCGGAAAGTGGGTAATGGAGTCTTAACATTAGTTTCCTCTGCTTGCCCTGCCGTGTGCGGGATACAGTGTGAAGCAGATTTTAATATTTCTTTATTTACTACTAGTATACTTATAGTACATACATATATATTTTTTACAGTAGGAGAAATTTTGAAAATGGTCTAACCTAATTAATTACGAGTTTTGTCTTACCGGAACAAGTCAAAATAAAAATTAATTATAATCTAAGTCTTTTTACTTTAAGTTACTTTTATCGCATTAAGTGTTTGTTACTTATAAATATAAAAAAATACATCTTTTTTTTGTAACTTTAAAATTTTATAAGCTTCAGCTTTTTACAAAATAAAAAGTGTCTTATAAAATTTACTGAAATAAACAAAAAATACTACAAATATTAAAATTCTCCGTTTTTAAACGACATCGTGAGATGTGTTTCTCTAACAAAATTTATGGCATAAAAGCATCATATCACCAGTATAATTTATTACACAAAGTGTACGCTTTTTGGAGAGTGGCATTTTTCCTTATGAGACACTGTACACATCAAAAACTTGATGTAAGTTGAATTTGTGCAATACACATACAGAAAATCTACTAGAATAAAAAAAATAAACTAAATTTAAGATTTATTAGAATATTTTGCGTATGAATTTGTGGCATTAAATATGGTTATAATTACTAACCTTAATGTGAATGCAACCGTTGTTGTCCTCGTAGTCTTATAATCTTATATTAAAAAGTAGTCTACAAAAGAGAACTTTTTTAATTTACAGTTTCATTTCTGGAGATGGCCGCCAGTTATTTTCTAAGTTGTTAAAAGCTTTACACATAGGCCACTCTGTTGCTTGTGGATATATTATTTCCAGTACCAGAGTATTATTTAATTATCTATTACTGCTAACCTATTTTCCTAGATTTTTTCTAGATATATGTCATAATTTATTTAAAAACTGAGTTTTAATTTCATAGTAAACTTTAATATATCGTTCTTAATACCTTTAAATTACCAAGCCAAAAAAATATTGTTTCAATAGTAATATAATCAATATAAATAAAATAAGTCTAAATAGTCAATTGTTTAGACAAAATTACAATTATTAATATGAACTTCGCAAATGACCTTGACGGCCATCTAGAGAAGCAACAAAGAACTTTTTATTATCAACGTAAAGGAAAGCTCACGCTCATGTAAAATTGTCTACTTTCATAAATTACTTGGTTTTCGGTAGATGGCGTTATGTGACTAAATAATGATGAAAACTGAAAAAAAATATAAGATGCGAATAAACGTTGTAGTTAAAATCGAAAATTTATTAATCATGAATGTGAAGAGTCAAATACAATTTTTTTTCGAATGGACTTTATCGGTGGTTGACCTGGGCCCTCTCGGCTCTAGCAACAAGAGAATGAGGGATCTATGTATACGGATGCCAAGTTTTATGTTCGCTCGGAAAGTAATTAAAGCTCAAGATTCTATTCTTCTAGTTCCTGATGTTCAAGTCTTTGACTATGGCGTTATGAACGTGACAGGTGAGCACCAATTCGGCAATGTCACGTTGTAAGGAGAACACACCAAGCAGATTTGTTTACGTGTGTATCGATTATAAAATTATTCCAATAGTGTAAATGTTATTTACTACTAAATAAAAATTAAGAATTTTACGGGATGGAAACGGCAGTTTAATAAACTATAATATAGATCATATTAAGCATGTATACTCGTATGTATATATTTACATTTATAATATAAATAAGCCTTCGTTTTGAATCAATCAATCAAAAAATCAAAACCAATCATAAGCTAGCTGAAGATTAAACGTTTGCATCACCCAGAATCTACTTTTGTTTTATACAATGAAAGATGCATCATATAAATATCTTGTATATATTAAAATTAAATAATATAATTGAGTGAGAACAAAAAATGTACTTTTTGAAATATTCAGAGTATTTATAGATGATAGAGACGTACTACCCACCTACAGTACGTACTTATGTAGGCAGAAGGGAAGCTTTTAAAAGAACTCATTTCTAAGTGGTTCACCTTTTGAAAGGTACTACTTGTTAATCGTTAACATTTTCCTTTGCATTCAACTTTCTACGAAAGCTGTAATTGATGTCTATTATGTTGTATAAGTCCTTAATACACTTATTTTAATATACTTTTCTCCTTTCCAAATTGAGGTCGTCGTGGCCCAGTGGAACTGCATTTGGCTGTCAACGAAGGGTGTAAGTTCGAAGCCGATTACAATATTTTATAATTATTATCAAATATGTTAATGATCAATCCATCTGTAATTTAATTTGCAGTCATTCATACATCTCTACGTATAGACGAAGGTGATCTATATATACATTTATTTATGTCACGCTGTTTCCCGCATCCCGCTAGGCAAGAGGAACCTAGTGTTAAGATTGCTCCGTTCCTCATTTTTCGTCGACTTCTGAAGGCATTGTGTATTGAGTGGCGGAACCACACGCCGCGCTTTGCCTCGACACCAGAGCAAAAAAATTAAAATATTTCTTTTGCTCGAGTGGAAATTGAAAGTCACTCAGTCATTTTTCAATATATATTTCTCCTTTCCTATAGCTTTTTTTATAATTTGTATAAAATATAGATTAGTATAGAATAGAATAAAGAATAGATAATATTAGTACAGATTAAAACCCTTAAATTGTATTCACGAGTTTCAGGGTAAATGGTAGAGAGACTTCGCTCCTAACAGTTTCTATTCACATGCCGTATGCAAGTTGAAGTTGAAAATTTCAAAGTTGGAGTGAGTTTGAGTTTATTTTGTTTCAGACTTCGACTTGCTCTATTCTCATACAATCCGCTACGTTTCGGGGCACGTACGGGTACGTGTCCGACCCTCGTTTGCCATTCTACCACAATTTTGTCCATTTCCGTAGAGAGAAGTACAATTAGAAAGTTATCAGCAAAGATACTTATGGATGAACTCTTTTTATAAGCCGTAACGACGGAGAAGTATAAAGGTTCCGTTTTTTTCTTTACAGGTACGGAACTCTAAAAATATAAAAAATATGTAGAGTCAATATTTTATTTATTTAAAACAATAATGAGATCTTATTCTGTCATATTCAAATATTTATTTTACAATATCTTATGAAAGTTTCAAGATTTAAATAAATAGTGATGCAAATTATGTAAAGTGCCAATAAATACATTAATTATCCTGCTTTGTCCATAATGAAAAATATATTCTACTATAATATTATTAATTAACTAACAAAACTAACTAACATATAAGACTTTATGAGAATAGATGTTTGTTATACTTAAACGCAAAAACTACTAAACGGATTCAGATTAAAATTTTACAGTAGTATAGCTTACTCATGACAATAAAACATCGGCTACAATGTATATAAGTATTTTATATAATTTTTCTATAATATAACAAAAAGTTACAGCGGGCGAAGCTGGGTGTGGATGCCTTCTGAAAATATTTTTCTCGTTGTTGGAATATTCAAAATCTAATAAACTTAGTTACAAAAAAAATGTACAGATTATGATAAAAATATTTTCATCTAAGTAATACAAGACTTAAAATAAAATTAAAACAGTCACTTTCCGAAAACCTTTTAGTATAGTTAACTGACATCTGTCAGTAACTTACTTTAAAGCAAGTATATTTTAAGTCAGTCTGAAGGCTTTACAAATTACAGTAAACTTTCATAATTTAATTTTGTTTTTTTTTAAATTTAAATAGCAAATTATAATATAAAAAATAAATTTACTTTTTTTATTTTTTAGTTAGAACAGTTACTATTTTATTCATTTCAATTTCCGCCAAATAAATACTTTGTTTTATCTTTCGATGTCGTGTAATAAAAACTTTATAATTTAATTTTTATTTACTATATTATTATTAGTACTCAGGTGTTTATTGAACCCTTTGTAAAAATTTAATAATAAGAATTGACCTGTTAAATATTTGCAACTGACAAAGCTACATTTAATTATACTTACGTACGAGTGCTTAAATTATATCTTGAGCAATTACACAACAGTAGCACCGTAATTAATCGATGGAGAGATGTTCTTGAAACTATGGCCTTACCTGTGAAAATAATATTTTATAATTAATTTATATTAATATAACATAAATACATGTAATAAAAATTGTACTTAAAATAATAATTTTAAACAAATACGAGTACATACATACATTTGATAAACAAATAGTAACTTATTTCTTTTAATAGATCAAGAATGCTACAATTTTTACAAAGTTTAGCATCTTTAAACGGAGTGGAAATTATCGTTTTCTTGCCTCGTTTCGATAATAAAATATAAACTATCTAGTGAGAATTTCAAATGTTGCTAATAGAAACTTTAATTCCACGTAGAAATGCACATAATTTTTATGTAGGTACTTTATATTAAGTACAAGTTTGTACACATTAACAAAAGCATTTCTTTTTATTTTAGTGCTAGTTTTATTTTCACTTAATTTAAATGTATTTGTTTTTACATCTCACATAGGTACTCACATATGTAATAAATTACAAAAAAAAAGTAAACACATTAGACAGAGACAGATTTAAATTAAGAAACAGAAAGAAGTTAAATAACTATATTAAACATTCTGCTCTCTTTTATAAAATGAATCCTTTCAAATGGTTGCCTGTAAGAAATCGCTTTTAGTGACAAAGCCGCCATTGCACTTTTTTGTATTTTTATTAATTATATATATTTTCTTTGTTTTTAGTGCAAAGTATTAAATTATTAGAAAGTTATAAATGCATACAACTATTTTATAAACTTGTCTACGTGAAGCTATAAAAATATGCATACCTAATACAAAAGAACTTTGAAACTATCGTTAACGTAAATAACATTCTTTTTTTATTCCTCGTAAAAACACTGTTGAAACAAAGAAAGCAATTTAAAAGTATTTTATGGATTACTTCAGAATATAGTGTACAATTCATGTATTATACCAAAAAGGCAGGTATTTGAAAAGTTTAATGAAGCCGTTGTATAATTATTTTTTGATGGTTTAAATTAAAGGTCAAATATGGGTTTGTAAATAAAAAGTATCATACCACTAGAGACATGACGCTCCTGCGGCTTCTGCACTTCGTAAGTTGCAATGTTTGCAGTTGGCATCAATCCTGTTGCAAATTAAGCCCTATTAAATATCGTATACTCACAATAAGATTGAAGGATAGAAAAATAATATTTTTTTGCCACGTTGCCACTGTGGTGAATTACGAACAAACAAAGTACAAAGTTTTTTATTTACGTATTAATATTATATTGTTAGCAAAACGGAAGCGGTTAATGTTTTTAAAATAAACACGATAAAAACCGTCTATATGTTTCCAACGTACTCGGACAGAGGTTCCACGTAATTACTCAATAACAACACTACACATTAGATACCTTCCAATCAGGGCTTCCGCCTTCAAGCACAACCGACACAATTCCAGTGCTTTTATTGTCTTTTTTTCACATAAATCTACCCACATTTACATGAGTACGCTAACAATATCATATTAATATACATTTATTAATTTACATGCTTATTTAATGAAAAAAAGTGTCGATCATTGGTGGTACTGTATGATCTGTATGTATATTAAAAACTATTATATAAATACCTGGATAGTATATTGATGTCTTATTAGCTGTGTAATTAGCTGGCACCAAGTTCAGAGAGCACTGATATTCTTCATAGGGTTCCCTGACATCGTCGTCGTGAACCACTGCCTTTGTTATTATTGAATATAGGCCCCAAGAGTCCATTTTCATTTCAGATACGGCTTGAGTCAGTGGTTTGCTAAAATATTAAGTGTTCTATTTTTAAAATATAAGTCATTTTTTAAATATAAAATTACCAAAGTTTTAATAAAAGATATTTAAAAATTTATTTTAGATAGTATTTTTCTTTAATTATCTTTTAGATTAGTATACTTACCCTCGTGCTGATATAATTATTTCCGGTTTTGGATATAAATTTTCGGCTGTGCATATTAATGTTACTAAAAACACATATTTTTTTTCTTGAGTGAAGTGAAAGTTTCTGCCAATGCCTAAAGAAAACATACATTTAAAAAAAATCATTTTCTTTAAACACAGTCCGCTATTATTGTATATCTATGATATAGTAATATTTGGAGTAACATACAAAGAATATTTCAAGCTTGAAGCTTTTTAATAGCTTAACATATAAATTAAGTAGATTCTAATTTTTTTATGTATTAATTAATTTTTTATTCTTATTTGTTATTACTATTTTAACATTAATTTCAATTAGGAGGTATTGGCACTTAGTCGTTGATATGTAAAATTAGTAATGGTTCTTACTGTATACAAGCATGGGTCGCGTCTGACGGTCCTCCTGCATGAAGGTAGATACCACACAAGTATAATTTCCACTAAGGTCTGTAGTAGGCTGTAATATTTTGATGGCACGATACGCTTGCAATGGTTCTTCTGAAATTTATTTCTTTTTTTTACATTCATATAAATTTCATAGTATTTATTACTAACGCTCTATATACATAGACTTCGTTTTGTTGAAATAAACAAATAAAATATATATCATACCCGATATTCTGAAATCCAAATCAACTTTTCCTTTTAGCAACCCTATAACTTGCGGCTTTAGAGGCGGTATCCACTGATACACTAAGCCCGAGGAGCCGTTGAAAAACCATTTCATGACGAGGCCGGGAGGCGTTGCAGTATTGGTGCTATATTGACAATCTAAAACTACTGACTTCGTGCCAATTTTCACTAAAGGAGGAACTTCTATTCGTTGAATATTTACAGCCACACACTCTGTGGAAATTTACAGTTATTACACGAGTGAGCATCGTCTGGCACTAGCGTTTATGATTTCTGTAAAGAAGCTCGGAGAGTTCTTTAAAACCTTAGAATAAAATAAAAAGTTTATACTTTAAAACATTTTACGGAAATTTATTTAGTTTATACTGTAATGTAAATTGAAAATAAAGAACTCAATAAGTAAAAAGAATAAAGAAAGATTGAAGAGTCTAGTAATCGCCGACTTGCATGGCAGTAAGATAATAAAAATTGATACACCGTACCAAAAGTACTACGTTTCCGTTTGTTTACGAAAATTGCATAATCAAATGGGGACCCCATAGATGTTATATGAAGCGATGATAAATACATTGTTTTGCTAAGGCATATCTTGGTAGACCTCTTGAATTATTCATTATAGCAATACAAAACATGTTCGAAGTTGCGAGCTTTTACTGAAATTGGTAACTAAGGTATTCCTACGTTAAATATTCTCGTATGTGCGTTCTTTTCATTACTTGAAAAGCTGTAATTAGTTTAATTTTTTCACCCATGGCCTATAATTTAATACGATGTCTTACAATTATTAAACTTATAAGCATATTGTTGTCCCATATTATACTTTAAAAATGAAATATATAAATTTTAGGAGAAATATTAAGGTGAGACTTCGTTTCACTTAAACGAAATGAATTCAGTGCTATGATTTTTTTCATGATTACTTCCAATATATAATTAATTTTGTTATTACACAAACTTTTTTACGTTTGTGCTATAATAATATAAAAAAAATATCGATATCATGAGAAATTATAACTTAAAAGTTATTGATTTTATATTAATAATAGTTTATTTATATAGTTTAAGTATACAACTTTGTAAAATTGGAATATTAAATTCTATTCAGCGTAATATGTTTATTAAATAGAATAAATGAAATTTAAAAAAAACATATTAAATTCATCTTTCATATTAAATTAATTCTTAACACGCAACAAACACTTATAATTAAAAACTGCACTATATAATATAATATAATAAAATATAAAAAAATACACACGAGTATATAATACCAGAAGCACCATCGTAGTGTACATGTTTCTACATAACTTAAGAAGATCGTAATAAAAGTATTAACAACTTTTGCCCACAGCTACTAGCCGATTTGAAAGGTTCGTACTGACTGAAGTTTAGTTCTGCTTTTCACTTATTTCTGCGCATGCGTGTTTGCCTGTTGATTTATTTAGAAGTATTTAGTCAAAAAGTTATTTTATTTATATGGTATTATTTCTTGACTATAGTTTATTATAAGGCTAGTAAATTGACTGGCGCGACCTGATGTAATCGATGATAACGCTATTCCATACACTGATAATATGGTGAAAGCGAAAAAATAAAAATTATCTAAATATATTTTGAGTCCGTCATGGCGCAGAGGCACAAGCGTGTGACTGTAAACCAAGGGTTGTGGATTTGAATCCCACCAAGGCAAAAAGCGCGGCGTTGAGTTGCGCCACTCAACACGCAATCCCAGAATTAAACTGAAAGTGGGGTGTGGAGAGTCTTAACACTAGGATCCTTCTACCTACCCTGCTACATGCGGGATAAAACGTGAAGCTAAAAAAAATAACTACACAGCCTTTATTGGAAGTAATAAAAAGCTGATTGTATTTAGTATTTACTATTTAATAAATTAAATTGCTGTGACATTTCACTGGTGTCAGGGGGGTAATGCATGGAGCGAACAAGTTTCACTTATATGCAATTTATTGACTATAAAACTGCACTTGAACGACTGTCGCTCGTGTCGCGGCTCTAATTGAATTCTATTTTCCAATATACAAAGACGATTTGCAATGTTCCCTATAGCATACTGAAATGTATACTTTTTATTATTGTAGCATCATGAGTTGTCAGTTTTACACGGCTTAGGTACCTACAATTTTCATCACGTCTGCTGATGGAGCCAGGACCTTAATAATAGAACTCCTCAAAGGTAACCAGTAAATCACTCTAATTGAAAGATCAAAGATATAAAATTCATATAATTTATGGCTATATATAATCATCCTAGATTTTATTCTACGTCAATCCCTTACTAGTCATTCACAAGATTCTTTAGTTCTGGATATTTTTAGGGTTCCGAACCTTTTAAAGAAAAAAAGGATTATAAGATCAGTTTGTTGTCCATCTGTCTGTCTGTCAAGAGCCTTTATTTCAGGAACACTTGGAGATATCGCGTTGAAATTCAAACCATATACTCAGATCTACGGTCCCTTGATTTCGTGAAAAAAACATATTTCTACATTTACTTAAAAAAAGATATGGAAAAATTATGCAAAACTGTAACAAAATTATAGTGTGAAAATATAACGTGCATGCAGACCAAGTATCACTATATATTACGAATTCGAATTTACAAATGAATATTAATATTAATTTTATTAAATATACATACTATATTTCATTTTAATATCATAAGAAATTTCACAAATGAAACAAAAATAAATTATTTTATATTATGTATCTGTGCTTGCTCATATACAATAGTATCACCACAGTCGTTCCTATAACTAGTGTTTGCATGAATTTATGAAAATCACTGCTACTCAAAGGAAACCTATAATTCTCTATAACGTATAGAATTACCAACCCTTTAACAATAATGGACTAGTTTATTATTCCTGTACGTTTATATTGCTAGCGTACTAGCGGACCCGGACGCGGCTACGCCTGCTTGAAATATAAGAATATAATTTCTATAGAAATATAATTTCAATCTAGATGAAATGCTAAAAGTGACTATCATATTTATTTTCATAAGGATGAATATCAAAATGACGCAGTAACGAACGCGGTCGCGTAGCGACGACGGTTGTTATTAACATGGCAGAATAAATTGCATGTCAAATTAGAAAGTATTTTAATTTATTAGTATATAAGTGTAATGTAATATTATATACCCTATAGCACTTCTGAAGAATGCAGGTTTCATACAAAACAAAAACAAAGTAAATCGATCCAGTAGATCCAGAGATCTCAGCGTTCAAACAAACAAACAAACAAACTCTTCCGCTTTATTATATTAGTATAGATGAAAACAATAGCTGAGTTCATATGATTTTTATGTTAGCTATTTTTAGCAACGTGACGGTTGTGGGTTCGATACTCACTCTGCTACTCTTAGTCAATGCTTTTATTCTTAGCTATGTTTTATGAAAATCAGATTAGCATTTACTTACTTTTTTCCAAGACGAGTTAGTGATATCTTGAGTCGGGAACATTTTTTTTATTATTAATTTATCCTATGTAATAAATAGACTTCGTTAGTATAATTAAGCAAAATCCAAGCGTCAGTAAACTTTTATTTCTTTTTAGGTGCCTACGAATCTACATTCGATTGTCGACAATTCGATGTGGATACTAATTTTCTTTAACTCGTAGTGAAGTGAGGGGCAAAAGTGGGAACAACTGCCGTCTACTAAAAAGTTTGAAGGCTTTAATTTAGCTCGCTGTTAATTCGTGCACGGTTCAAAGGCAACGCCGGCCATTATTAAAAGCGTAAATTGTCAAACAGATGCAGCCAACGACTTTGGTTACGTCCGGCTTGTTTTAAAAGTCTATGAAAATGTTTATCGACACCTTCGTGCGTTTTAATGTTTATTATCATTTAAATTTATTTATTAATTAAAATAAAATTGGTCGTCGTGACGCAGGATGAGCGTGTGATTGTAAAACAACGGTTGTCGGTTTGATTCTGATTCCATCTCTGCGCCTTCAGAAGTCGGTGGAAAGCGGGTAACGGAGTGTCTTAGCACTAGGTTTCCTCTGCCGACTCTGCTATATACGGGATAGGTACAGCGTGAATTTGAAAAAACACTAAATTTGATTTTTGAATAAGTTTATTTAGTTTTTTTGTCATAAGTTATCTGTATTTAATTAAATTAACATATTAGATATTTATAAATATTAAATTACCTATAACTAAAGCTAAAATTAATAATAGGTTTAGGTTTAGGTTAGGTTAATTAAATAAATTAACTTATCTTACACAAGTATCGCAGATTACAAATAAAAATAATTTGAACATAACATACATTTTTAGAGTCATTAGTTTAATTTCTAAAACATATAGATTTTTTTAAACTATGCTATAAAACTTACAAGTATACATAATTTAACTTAACTGTAAGTTTTAAACTAGCTCACAGTAAGAATACACTCGTTTTAGTAACTAGAAGTTCTGAAACTCATAGTGGTTTGGTTGAGACTGGATTCGATATTAATGAATGTATTCAAATTCTATTGTATTCTATTAAGATTCTATTGTAAATTCATATGAAAACTAGCCAAGTCAGATATTACACATAAATGAAGTCTCCAAGTTGTAAGAAGAATGGGCATTTTAAGTTGTTATAAAATATTTTATATTGTTAAAAATAAATTTCAGGAGTGACCATTGAACTTGGCATACATTTACATCTCACTTCTTTTATCGCTGAAAGCATACGTTTTATTACAGAACTTGGCTTTCTTTTTACATTTATGTTTTTGATGGGATATCTATTAACTAATATATAAGTACAATGCTTCCGACATGTAACAGGTAACAGGTATATTTCTCTCCAAGTCAGACCAACAGACAATTATTACAATTTTATTCTTTGGCTAGTAAACATAAAAAATTAACATATCATGTTCACTTTCGTATAAGTAAATTAATTAAAATATTCTTAATATTAGTTATTAAATATAAAAAGTAACAATAAGTAAGAGGCCTTCGTTGAGCAAAGGTTCAAGCTAAACAATAATAAACACGACGGGTGTGGGTTCGATTCATTCTCTGAGGAATGAATTAATTAATAACTTAATTTCTTTGCTCTGGTAATAAACAAAACGTAGCTTTGAGTTCCGGTATTCAACACGGAGAGAGCGGAGTGACTTAGCACAAATTTCCCTCAGCCTACCCTGCTATAAGCGGGATAAATGATAGCTTCACGCAAAAAAAGAATAAACAATAGTATTAGTAAATTTGTTTTTTGTTTGAAAGATAAATAATATATCCAACAATTACCAAGCTTGTTATCCTTAATAAGCTCGTTTGTTATAATAAACTTGTTGTCCTCATTAAGCTCTTATGAAAAAAAAACAAAACAGATACGTGTACCTACCCTACATACCAAGAGCCTTTTAATTTAAGTTTTAACATATCGTACTATTATATTAACATGAAAATTATTTTTTTAATAGTCACTGAAAAAATGTTGGCAACCACATCTTCAAAGTCTATTTTCCTTTAAGTAGTCTAATGATTTCGACAAAAATATCTCGAAACTTTAAGGATGATTAATTTCTTTTATTACGTCCAATCACTCTCGTTTGAAATCGAAAAACTCGGTAAACAGACTACCTACTGATACAGTATGAGATAAAAATGTAAATATATTCACAAACATAGCTATGAATAATAAGTAATGTTTTGCTTTACTTGAATAGATCGGTATTATTGTTCAGACGAAACAACTTATTTCCTTAATTCATATTTCCAATACAATTGTTCTACTTATTTTAGTTAGTTTGTCATTCTTATATTCCTTCTATACCTAATCCATAGGGAGATTCAGAATTCGTTACAAAGTAATAATCTCCTGGCTGTCTGAAAAGAAACAAATGAAAATATTTAATATATATATATATATATAACGTTACATTCATAGATAAAATATGGGTAAAATTACGAACACAACTGAATTTTTTTTTGGTTTGAAAGATATTTATGTAAGCAAAGACTATACATATTTATTATATACTAATATATTATTACTGCATTGGATTATTAGCACAAATTAGTGTTATATACTTACGCGTCCATGCGATATTCTCCCATTTTTAAAGTGGTAGCGTTTCTCTCGTCTGTATGATAATTTTTCCACGTTCTATAATTTAATGCATAAGAGCCAATTATTGAACCTGGGCGTCTTACAACTTCCGCCCACAGACGCCAACTTCGGTTGTGACTACATAAATCTGAAAAAAAATTAGTACTTCCATATTTAAATATTGTTTCGTCCTCAGTAGCTTTATGTACTCGTAGATAGGTGCATACCAATAATATTTAATAAGTTAAGTTATGTATTATTTTACGTAGATGTATTGAAAACTTTAATTTTGTAGCTTAAGAAGTTATTTTTTTTTCGTAGCAGTGTAGGTAAAGGTAAATCACTATTAAGGCACTTCGTTTCCCATTTTTTACATTTTTTTTTAAATTGCATTTTTAATGGCGGACCACAGTGCTTCGTCTACCAGACTTATTAACATAACTTTCAGTTGTATAATTGTTGCGCTGAGTGGGGATCGAATCGCCAACCATCGCGCTTACATGTCGTACTGCGACGGCCTCTTTTAATAAAAATAAATAAATACGTATTATACATATATTCAAACATGAATAGCGATGCAATTATTTCATAGAGCACAGTCATCTAGACATTCATGTTTCTACGCTATTATAAAAACAAAATAATTATGAAAGCAGATGTCAAAAACATTATTTGATAAATAGAAAAATATAACCGCTCGCTCTCATTAGCGAAATAATTTGAATAGTGAACGCAAATAAGAGACTCACAATAGTATGCATGTAGATGGTAATGAAGGGGCAAAACCTAGTCTTATAATTATTTGAATGCACTATCCATTTTCACTGTCGTTCTCAATATATCTTTTAAAAAAATTCTGGAGGCATTGCGTGTTGAGTGGCAGAACTCAACGCCGCTCTTTGTCTCGACACCAGAGCGAAGAAATTCAAATATAAACGTAAATAAATATTTCACTTTCTCGAGTGGGGATCGAACCCACAACCGTCGCTTTACAGTATGTTTATATATTTTTTCATTTCTAAGAACTAGGAACTTCATACCAATTATAAATATCAAAAACCTTTTTGCGGTATTTGTTATATCTAAAAAAATATCATTTATTTCATTTAATTTTGATATTAATTATATTTTAAAATGTTCTTCGTGAATTGGTTGAAATAGGGGAGAACGAGAGAGGTTAGCGTGGTCAGTTGTCAGTTGTTCCTATTGAAGTAACTTCGCGAGGATGTTTGATAGAAATACGTAATAGTGTGAACACGTCGTAAAACGTAATACCACAGCGCATCAACTACAGCCGCCATATTTTACACACCGGCGGTATGTTATTAATATCAGATACTATACTCAATCGAAAAACAGAATTGAATTGTTTCCTTTCAAATATCAAATTGTAAAAAAAATATATTTTTACCTTGTTAAATTTGCGATAAATATTTCTAAATCTATTATATTATTATAAGTAGGGCGAATTTTGTACCTGTTAGGGAAAGCATTGAAGTTACTTCATTGGAACAGCCTGGTTGTCTAACGGGTCCAAAATGTCTGTAATTTGGCCAAAAATCCACAACACCAACTGAGGATTTTAAGCCATACTTGGTGGGATCAGTATGAATTACGTCCACAAAAACAGCAGATTTCGAGTTGAGCCTTTGAGCCGCCGGTTTCCTTTCGAATCCAAGACTAGCTGGATCTAAGCCAGTTATCCTAAAAACTCGAAACAATGATGAAAATGGTCTTCAATTTGATAATCATCATCATCAAATGAAGCTAAAACGTTATTTTTTTAACAGAATTAATTGAATTTATTGTTGATTTAAGGCGTTAGGACAAATAAATCGCTTATATGAACGTTATATGGAACATATGTATATACGTACCAAGGTAATTGAATTCCTTTTTCTTGCATATTATTTCCCGTAATACCCCAAATGTGCGCTCCCAACGAGTGGCCGATCAAATGCGTCTTTGTTAAATTCAATCCAGCATTTGATAGATTGAAGAATGTATCGACGAGGCGCACAGCCAACTGGGCAAAATAGAAAATGTATGTATTTCAAGCTTTAACGTTTGTCGATATGCATTTTTAATACAATTTTGTTGCAACATATTTAGTATATTTCATGTGAAATGAGTGAATATGCCAGCAAATTTAAGTTTCTCAACTTTTATAAGTAGTATTTCCCGTTGACCTACAATCCTGACATTCGTACGGAAGCCTCGGTGGGCGAGTCCGAGTCGCCCTTAACGAGTTTTTCTTATTAATTAGAAAAAATCAAATCAAAATTAAGAGAAATTAAAAATGTGTTAAAGATTATAAAATTAAACTTATTTCTACTAAGTTTTAATTTTCCCCCAAATTTTAATCTAGGTACTATCGTTCTCTTCAGATATATCGACTACTGACGCACATGTACTCGTATGCGACAAAATAAATAAAGTTGGCCTTCGTAGAACTGTCACAAGGTTACAGTAAAATTAATCCCGTCAAAAACATAAATGTAAAATGATAGCCAAGTTCAGTAATAAAACATATGCTTTCAGCGATAAAAGAAGTGAGATGTAAATGTATGCCAAGTTCAATGGTCAGTCCAGAAATTTATTTTTAACAATATAAAATATTTTATAACAACTGAAAATGCCCATTCTTCTTACAATTTGGAGACTTTATTTATGTGTAATATCTGACTTGGCTAGTTTTCATAAGAATTTACAATAGAATCTGAGTAGAATACAATTTGAATACATTCATTTATATCGATGTAAATTAATTTGAAAACTAGCCAAATCAGATATTAGACATAAATAAAGTCTCCAAGTTGTAAGAAGAATGGGCATTTACAGTTGTTATAAAATATTTTATATTGTTAAAAATAAATTTCTGGACTGACCATTGAACTTGGCATACATTTACATCTCACTTCTTTTATCGCTGAAAGCATATGTTTTATTACTGAACTTGGCTTTCATTTTACATTTATGTTTTTGACGGGATATCATTACTTTTTGTACAGAAATCATAAGTAGAAAGGTTTATAATGTAATCAAAATCAAAATATTCTTTATTCAATTTGGCCATTACAAGTACTTTTCCTATAGGAAGCTACTACGGCAAGAAACTCAATAGTTGCTCAAAAAAAACTCATAGGACATTTCTGTTCGCCGAATAAACCAAGTAGGACACCATTGTGATAATACACTTCTATCTTAATCTATCTATCTTCTATCTATATATATAAAAGGACTTGTCCTCACTGACTGAGGTAAGACGCACGCACAGCCGTAACCGCTGTGCGTAGAAACGTTAAATTTGGACAAAAGTTTACTTTCGTAATCTGGACATCCACTAAGAAGGGATTTTGAAAAATTTCAACCCTAAAGGGGTGAAATAGGGGTTCAAAGTTTGTATGGAAAAAAATTTAAATTGGCACTGATTTTTCTAAAATTTGAAATTTAGATTTTTAAAAGTATTTAATTGAACACGTGTTTCATCATTTTCTAGAATTCTCCCCCTAAGGGTGCAAATAAGGGGTTGAAAGTTTGTATAGGTTTTTTTGAAATCGTCACCAATTTTTATAAAATTTGAAATTCAGACTCTTAAACGTATATAATTAAACACATGTTTCATGGTTTTCTAGAATTCACCCCATAAGGGTGCAAATAAGGGGTTGAAAGTTTGTATGGGAAAATTCTTAAATCGCCACCGATTTTTATAAAATTTGATATTTAGACTTTTAAAAATATTTAATTGAACATATGCTTCATGGTTTTCTAGAATTCACCCCCTAAGGGTGCAAATAAGGGGTTGAAAGTTTGTATGGAAAAATTCTTAAATCGCCACCGATTTTTATAAAATTTGATATTTAGACTCTTAAAATATTTAATTGAACATGTGTTTCATGGATTTCTAGAATTCACCCCCTAAGGGTGCAAATAAGGGGTTGAAAGTTTGTATGGAAAAATCTTTAAATCGCCACCGATTTTTATAAAATTTGAAATTTAGACTCTTAAAATTATTTCATTGAACATAAGTTTCGTGGTTTATTTTAATTCATCCCCTAGGGGTGTAAATAAGGGGTTGAAAGTTTATATAGAAAAATCTTTAAATCGCCACTGATTTTTATAAAATTTGAAATTGAGACTCTTAAAAATATTTTATTGAACACGTGTTTCAAAGTTTATTAGAATTCACCCCTAAGCAATAAGCAAGCGAAGCTGCGCGCGTCCGCTAGTACTGTACAAATCTACTGCAGCCTTTATTTCGGAAGTAGCTCCGTACGTAGTTAAGCAAAGCATGTCTTCTTTAGAAGAGTAAAGATTCCCGTTTCGAGCGCTAGTGTAGATACTTAAATCATTCCAGTTACGACATACGTACTCTACCATAGTCTCGCGCAATTTATTAGTTTGTTGTATATCAATACGCTCAAACGAAGAATATGCAATAGCATGGAAGAGACAGCTCCCATCGGGAGGCATTGGAACAATTCGGTGTAAGGTTCTTGTTTCAACCACAAGCAATTCTATTGAACGACTCATTGTTCAACATGTCTTGGAAAAAATATAAACAATAAGTTTATTAAGTGCTGACGGTACAAATCTGAATTGATATGATCCCAAGGTCGACTTCGTTCTCTGCCGTTTCCACAAGTGTTCCTAAAATCAGTAAAATCATGAAACCCAGGCCAAAAAAACCATTAAAATATGAGCGCCTTCGTACAATAAAATATATCTAATATAATTAGGTATTTACTTTTTTATTATGGTCAATAATATTATGTTTTATTACTCTTAAGACGATATTTAATTATATATGAAAATAGATTATATTTATCTATGAATCTCGACTATAGTTTTTATTTTGTTGATTAAATGACAGTTGTCAGATTAGAAAATAATGAATGTATGCTGCGTTTAGAAATCTGATATATTTATTATTATTTTTTTCTAATTTCATTATTTTGTTGGAATAACTCAACACGCAATGCCTCCAGAGTTCGATGGAAAGAGGGGAACTGAGTGTCTTAACACTAGGTTCCCTCTGTCTACCCCGCTATGTGTGGGATACACCGTAAAGCGGATTTATTTATTTTTTATTATTTTGTTTAAGTAATTTTTAATTTTCTCTTTTTTTCTCTTATTTTTTTATTAACAATTACTTAAATTTTTACTGTTAATAATTACTTTACAATTACTTCTGTTAAGATAGCTGGTAGGCTGACAATATATCAAATTAAAAATAAAATCAGCTTCACGCTGTATCCCGCACACAGCAGAGTAGACAGAGGAAACCTAGTGTTAATACACCCAGTAACCCCACTTTCCATCGAATTCTGGAGGCATTGCGTGTTGAGTCACGGAACTCTCCGCCGCGCCTTGCCTCGACACCAGAGCGAAGAAATGGAAATATAAGTTTAAATTAATATTTCATTTCCTCGAGTGGGAATCGAACTCACTACCAGTCGGTTTAACAGTCACACTTTGTGCCCCTGTGCCACGACTGACCTTACAGATAGTATATTATTCTTAAATTTTATATATATTTCTATCAATATAATTATTTTTTTTATATTTATTTTTTAGTGTATTTTTTCTGTTTTAGGGTTCTGTACCTCGAAAGCAATAAAACAGAACCCTTATAGGATCTTATATAGGACTTAGTACTTAAATATTGTAATAATAATTTAATATCAAATACGTTAATCGACTATGCAAATACTCTTAGTATAATAAGTACTAAAACATATGTTTAAATTATAATAAATAATAATGAAGGATGTTAATCCATTTATTATATTTTTATATTTGTACGTGAAGCCCTTGAAGTCCACATGATGGCAGGCTTTGTCAGGACATAAATTAGAGGCATCTTCAGCTACAAATGGAGACATATCTTATCTTATATTATAAAATATACTTGAAAGCATCGTGTTGTTTTAGATGGCTTACGTAAGTAATAGTGAAGTTAGTCTCCATAACAAATAAAATATTTACTAACGCGTGACATAAATTAAAGCAACATATATATAAATAATGCATTGCTCTTATTTTTTTGTCAGGCGCTAAGCCTAAAAATCAATTATCATGAACTTTGATTGCTATGATTTCTTTACAGGCACTATAAGTAAATGTTCCTAATTGAATCTATTTATTGAAAAATTATAAGAAAATATTAAAAAAATACTAGTTTCGGATTTTTCCCTTAATATACACCCAATTACTTAACCGGATGCTAAATTTCACCATTCTAGGTCATCTGGAACTTGGTTAACATTAAGGTCTATAGGTCAGTCACCCCCCTAAAAATTTACGATTTTTGGACGTCATTATCTAAATAACTGTTTGAGCTGTGTTTATGAAATTTAATGCACGTATACTGGTAGGGGGTCTAAATATTTGAGCCAAATATGACAGCTTTAGATGGAATAGTTTTTGAGTTACGAATAGGTAAAAAGTGGCTTCAAATGGTTCGTGTAAAATAACACACGGTGCTGCTCGCCAGTTTTGTTTGTAAAAACACTTGGCTACGCGCTCCGCGCGTTTTAAATCAACGGTTTTTCCAAAACACAAATCCCACCAATATTATATTGCTAAATTGTTTTTAGAATAATGATGGGTAATATATGTTTTGTAATATATTTAAATTTTAATTTGTCCTTTATTTTATAGCGTGAATTTTTACGAATCAATTAGTTTTCATAGTGTGTTACTTGTTAACCAGGGAGTTCACTGTATAATTATTAATTACGCAACAAACAACGGCCGCCATTTTTTTACTCGGACGTGTCATCAGTGTGTCACGCCCATAGTGAATAATTTGTGTTGATTTTTTTTTAATTCCTTTTTTTAATTAATAATTAATTTTTAATTTATGCTTCACCTGAGAATACTTTTAACTAATTGAAACCTACGCATATGAAATTATTAGTTGAGCATCTGACACATAATAAAATTGTTTTTTTTTTATAGATATAACAACTCTATCAGCACTCTTTTTACAACATTTACCTGTCTGGCATTGGGAGCTGCCCAGTTCATATATGAAGCGGCCATACTTGGCGTCGGCTTTGAAGCTAAATAATCCCAATTGAGAAGCGCTACGTTACTTTTGTTGTTTTCTATGTAAACTTTTATGATCTCCGTCACAGCTGGTCCATTCGGAACGCCTGCAAAGGATGAAAATTACACTGTTTTCATTTTTAACCAATTTATATAAGAAAATTTTTGAGTAAAATTAGTAACCCATACGTACCAGTGAACCCGTGGCAAAAAATCACGGTTGTATGTTCGGGATTGTACCATGAAGTCGATAGTATATTCTGAGCTTCCGTTATTGAGAATTCAGTAAAATTTTCAAATGAACTGAAAATATATAAAGGGGAACTTATTAATTTTTACTTTATAAAACAACCTCTTTTAAAAAACCTCGTAATATATCTAAAACTATGCATACCTAAAATAAAATCTTAACTTAGCCTCTTGCTCGTTAATTGCACCGCTACCTAAAAAATAAAAATGTTATATACGAATATTAGCTGTGTTTTATTATTATTTTACTTTGCAGATGAAGTTTTATAAAAAAATCTTAAACAATAAATTAAAAAACATGAACATTAAAAACAATATAGAATACAATTTCATATTTGTAGATTTTATCTTTCAACAAGAGCTCGGATAGATAGATAACCTAGTTATCTAAATACTGTGTAAAAAAATCATAAACACGTTTTTTTTTTAGCTTCAGCTTAGAGAAAATGAGAATATTACATATTTCATTTTCCCGACTTTAAATCGAACCCACAACAAATCGCGTTTACATTTGCACGCTTTTACTCCTGCGCCACGACTGGCGTGTATTCAGTGTTTAATAATTAATTACATTAAATAATGAAATTATATAATTATATATAATTATTATATCATATATTATATGGTAAGTGAAATAATCTACTTATTATTTCACTTACCTGTTTGTCTAAAATAACGAGTAAATTTATACAAAAAATGTAAATTTTTCATTCTATGATTAACGTTTCTTGTAAACTTATTTGAAGCTATCTCGTGTTATTTTTTTTTATACTATTGGGTCCTTTTTATCAGAATTTATATAAATTTTCATTTAAAAAATATTATAAGGTCAAATTACAAGAATTTGGTCCAATATTTTAAACAGAAATGTACCTACCGGTGTAAAAGCCGCCCGATAGGTTGTACAAGTGAAATTATTTTGAATGTAAAATAAACCACTCTTATACCGCATGAGTAAAAAACATTACCTACTAAAATATCTGTGATACCTTGACTTTATTTTGTTGTTTTAATCTAATTTGATATAATAAAAAAAAGCAGTAAAATTGTTATCTTATTTTTTCACAACAGTATATGCTATGATTTTTAAATACGTCACTTACCAATGCCAAGAAAAAAAATAAAAAGTCCAGACACGCTTGCGTACATTGTGAGAATATAATCACTAATCATTCTTTTGACGAACTCTTTTTATTTATATAGGGGCTGATATCAGAATGTCCTTATATGAAGATTTTCCTTGACATTTCTTTACGACCGAGGAACTAGTGCTACCAACTAATGGTTATATTTATAGTATAGTAGAACATACATATATTTATAGAATGTAAAAAGTTTTTGGTAAGTAAGCATATAAATAATCTTAATCGTTCCTTGTAAAGTCAAAAACAATTATCAGTTTACAACAACCTTCTCATTTACTTTCGAATTTCCAAACTTTCTTATTTATTTTATTGGCCAGCCCCGGTGCCGTCATCAATATGTGCATATAAGTACACTGTGTGACTCACAGATGAGGCATATTCAAACTTCCTGGCCGCACTAAGCTGGAATTTAGTAAGTTCCTTAAGATTTTGAAAATTTCCTATGTGAATGGGCATATCAGGATTTTATGTTTTACAATCGTAACAACTAAAAATATGTGGAGTATCTCAGCAAGTGCCCAATATTATAGTCCGCGCGAATAGAAAAATAATTAAAAATCAAATCAAATCAGCTACACGCTGTTTCCCGCACACGGCAGGGTAGGCAGAGGGAACCTAGTGTTAAGACAATCCTTTCTCCAGTTTTTGCCGAATTCTGGAAGCATTGCGTGTTGAGTGGCAGAACTCAACGCCGAGCTTAGCCTCGACACCAGAGCGAAGAAATGGAAATATAAATTTAAATAAGTATTTCATTTCTTCGAGTCGGAATTGAACCCACAACACAGTCGGTTTTATAGTAACCCTTTGTGCCCCTACGCTATGACTGGCCATAGATCAGTAAACATTAATTAATATCAATCTCTCACACATATATATTTTTTTTTCAAGAGTTTTACCTAAATATATGGCGAAACATATACTATGGGTATTGATTGTCTCCCAAATTGAAGGTTTTGCGAATATTGTACTATCAACATGTAAATCGTGATGACACAGCTCGACCTAAAAACTTATCAAATTTATGTCACGCATTTTATGTGTGTACTTATCAGCCACGCCAATAGTAAAGGGAAACTGTTAAAACCGTTAAAACTTTTTTAACTGTGTCTTTTGTATTTTATTTATCTAAATTGATAGTGTAAAAGATGTATTTTCCATACCAGTATTAATAAGATACGCTTAGACATGTTATTTATAAGGGCACATGTTTAATATTCGTAATGTCCGAAATTTTTGTATTCATAAATTTTTGTTTCGTTGTGAAATATGCACTCAAATCAATTAAGCTGTTAGAGAGACTAGCATGAATAGAAGCACAGATAAACAGACAAAAATCTTAAAAAATATTCTTTTTGGGGCATCTTAAATGATCCTATCCTAGTAACAATTTTATTAAAGTAGGGGAGAGCGGGGCCAAAAGTTCCGATTTTTTTTTAACCTCAAATATTGCTACGAATACTTGATTTTAGTATTTATACAATAGAATCAATTTCAACTTACTTATCTAGACTTGCAATTAAAACAGTAATTTGGGGTATTCTTTGTAAGACTTTTTTATTATGATTTTTTTTATGACTGAAGTCGGAAAGTAACAACTTACCCCGACTTGGGGCAAGTTGTTAACAGACCGGGGTAAATTGTTACCATATTTTTAAAGCTATTATTTGCAAAATAAAAAACAATAAATAATCGAACAAAGCCTGTTTATTTAAGGAATAATCAACAGTATCATTATAACTACCAGGCGCAAAAGTAAATCTTTTGTAACCTACTTCTGTAAGAAAAGGAGATTATCAATTCGACTGTTTCTTTTTTTTATGTATGTTACTTCATAACTTTTGATTAGGTGAACCGATTTTGATGATTTTTTTTTTATTTGAAAGGTAGTGCTTCCCATGTGGGAACTAATTTTTATTTGGTCTATTTTTGACAATGGTATCTATGAGAAAATCACATAAGTATTAAATTTGTATTGGTACGTTTGCGACAAAATGACGAATAACTCAATATCACGCCAACCGATTCTAATGATTCTTTTCTTATTTGAAAGGATACACTTCAAGGATAGTTTGATGAAAGTTTGGCTAAGTTCTGATTATAAAATCCGGTCAAAATTAAGAAAATTTGTTTTTATTTTGGTAAATATTAATTATACTAGAATAGTTACAAGGGAAAACTTTGTTAAAATTATTGTCAGAAGTAAGATTCCCCATCGTTACATTTCTTTTCAACCAACCTCAAAAAAGAAGTTTTCATTTTCAACCGACTTCAAAAAAGGGAAAGGTTCCTAATTGGCCCGAATATTTTTTATGTATTTTCTTGTTAATATACCAAAATGTTAGTTTCCACAAAAATAATACCTAATTGAGTCCAGTATTACATATCACAACAAATGCCACTCGTTACCAACCACCACCACAACCAACACTCGTTTAAGAAGTATCCTTTTAAGGTTACTTATCACTTAAAATCGTAAATACAAAAAAAACCGAACCGAAAAACAACGGGACTAAAAAGTAAAACATAATTTTACATAAAATAAAACTTATTTTGATTTTGTTAAACCAAAATAATAAACAAAAATTTATACCTTTAGGTTTTCGCACTTAATATGTATATGTAATTCTTTGGTAACAGCTTTTATCTTATTCCTGCAATCTTTGAAAACTACATCCGCTGCTTTTTGCATCAACTCATATGACACATAACCTCGAGTTGATTTCCGAGCATAAGTCCGCATGTTACTAAATTACAATATTTTTTAGTATGAAAAATTACAATATTTACATCCCATTATTGGTACAAATGAATTGGCGAAAGTTTTTCGTCACAACAACAGGTCACAACATGCCCCAAAAAAAGGGAACATCTAGCCCCAAAAACACGTGTTGAAAAAAAATTAAATATAAATAAGATATAGAAAACATAAATAGTTTACAAATAGTGTTCCGAAATAGTAGGTAATATAATGTAAAAAAAACACTAACATACTCGAGGCTAATCGTTAAAATTTGTGAGATAGACCAAAAATATGAAATGCAAAAATATTTACAATCCTGCACCAACGACACCCGTGTGCTATTGCATTGGTTTCGGGTGCCACTGGATTGTTCAATATGCTGGCCATGGGTGCGCTATCACATTGCATTTCACTATATGTTTACTAAATATTCCTATCACTTTTCCCCGTGAAATTATTTCCATCGGAACAACTTACCTCGGTAACTTTTAGCCCCGCTCTCCCCTACTAGTGGGCCCGGACGCGGCTACGCCCGCGAAAATATAAGCCTAAATAACTAAAATAAGTTAAAAAATAATAATAAATGGAGATTTATTATTAGAAAAAATATCTGAGTAACCGAAATGAACAAACAAAAGAAGTAAAAGTACCTAAAGTTTGCCGTGCGCGCGTCCTAAATATTTTTCTATATTAAATAATTATTAATTTTTGCGAACAATATTAAATAAAATCCCAAATGATTAAAATTACGATATTTTAAGTGCATAACATCGGTATGGATAACCGAACTGAGATAAATTAATTATAAGCAGCAAATAATTACATAAAAAATAATAATAATTCGAAAATATATGAAAATTTACAAAATCATCTGCCCGTTCGCGTCGGTCATACTATACCACTCGTAGGCTAGGTCATTCCGAATCAGTGACATCTTAATTATTTATTAGAATGTTACACAGTAAACTATAATTTCAATTTAGATGAAATGCTAAAAGTGACTATTATATTTATTTTCATAAGGATGAATATCAAATTATAGAAATCATCAAATTTTTGTTAATATATACAAATCTATATCGGGGCGCGCCATGTATGCATTAAGCAAACTCACTTTGGGTGACGTTTTCTTAAAACAACAAACTTTGCAAGCCGTTGCTTAGCAACGCGTAGTGACGATTGTTATTAACATGGCGGAATAAATTGCTTGTCAAATTAATAATTTTAATATATTGGTATATATCGAAAATATTACAAATATGGAAAAAAAAAGTATCCTATGTTCATCCCGGGACCCTCAAGTATCTCTATATGAGTATTTTATCACAATTAAATTAGCGGTTTGGCCCTGATTGCGTCAAAGACAGACAGACAGACAGAGTTACTTTCGAATTTATAATATAGGTATGGATAGATATAGATAAGAAAGGTTTTCATTGTTAAGTATCTACGTCCCAAAAATGGTTTTAATTTTATTTGTATGTAGTAAAATAAATGTTGTTTTTTTTTATTGTAGCCTCTCTAATATAGTAGATAAGGGGAGGGGTTACTTCTTGATTTCTTTTTTTGAAATAATTTTCATGTTCAATGAAAATTATTTCAGATATTAATTTGAGAGCCCGAATTTCAAAACTTATGTTCTTATTTTTATCATTTTTAAACATAATTTCACACTAAAGATAGCAAAATATTTTTAAAATATGTATAAAACAAATATAAACTTTTGAACGTAGCGGGACTCGAACCCCCGCCTCTTGGAAACCGTCCAAACGGTAACACTTCGGACGGTCGGACAGAATTTTCACTTTTCAGATTTTTCCTATAATTATACTCTAAGTTCTCACTTCGAGCCAAATCAAAATGGACTTAACGTTTTGTTGGTTAAAGTAATATAAAGTTTATCCTCAACAAGAGTACTATCTTGTAATTACAATAGACTTAGCCATCCTAGATCAGAACTCCGAGCGCAGGACACAGCAGTTGCGCCAATTAGCTCTAATTGTATGAATAATGCCAATGGGCCTTTGTTCCACGGATGCGGCAATGATAACAAATTACTGTGTTCATTTAGAGACTGCACTACTGAAACTTCGAAATGTAATATGTTAATCATGTTTATACCTATATATTTGTATGTAGTTGTAATTAATAATAACGGATTGGCTGAATTGGTATCTGTATGGAAGATATATGAGAAAAAATGTTATTGGTGGTATTTAATAACGTAGTAGAACCAAAAACTATGATTTTTTTTCTGTTTGTCTGTGCTAGGGCTTCCAATCTCGGTATTGCGGGATTCCGTACCATTTTTCAATTTAATAAATTTTAATGGGATTTGCTGGGTTGGAAAGAACTATACACAGGACCTTTCGCGAGTGCAATAATCGCCAATGAAGACTTTTCTTCATTCCATCGCTTCATAAATAAATTAGATTTATTTTAATTTTGGTACGATGTGTAATTTCACATGCGGTACACGGTCGCGGGTTCTGCAAATATCACTAGGTCACGTTTACTCGATTTTTTTAAATTAAAAACGTCTTTTTTTAAATTGACATCATCTCTATAATTAATTTCTAAAGGAATGATTGCTCATTCCTCCCAGGTTGGGGGGTAAAAGAAAAATTCATGATTATACTTTCACATACTTTAATTTTTTGTATTAATAAATACTCTCCTAATCATGAAGTATTTATTATCGCTTACATTTCTTAATTTGGAATGGTATTATTTATATTGTTTAGCTTAAAAATAAATAAAAATAAAAATTGCCTGATTTATTTCCAGCATGCAAGTTTCAGGCTTAAAAACAAATATTAAGGAACATGACAAAGAGTTAAGATGAATGAGACTCTTTGGTTTGAAGATCGTCTTAATAGACTATAGTAGTACTCGTAATCTACTGTAAATTAAATGGATTGTGTACGTAAATAAATGTAACATTTCGAAGCTATCAATATCAAAAACTGGCGTAAATACTAACGCAAACTTCAATACAATTTCTTAATACTATGTTAATTTTCCATCGTTATTTGTACATAAAAATAAAAACAATGCCAACAACCATGATAGACTATAATAATTAAGTTATAAATGTAATAATAGACAAGAAACAATATAACGAAGAATTACAATTTTACACACAATTCATTTTGAATGTTTTTATTCGAAACTATATTGCACCAATAAAGAAAGTAGAGAGTTATACAGTGAGAAAATAGAAAACAGTAGACATTAAAATAAAGTAAAGAGATAAATGAAAATAAATAGGTATAAACCATTAAGATTAAGACAGTACTAGAAAAGATCTAAGATATATGAAATATATGTAATATATTCATTGGCGCAACACACAGGTACATGTACATATATTTTTTTCTTACAAAATGTAGCCGATTCGATATATTTCATTGTGGAGGCCAGATTTTGAGAAAAACTTACTATAAGAGAAACTTATTTATATGCTCTAGGGATTTACTCTTTTATATTATTTCATATTTCAACGCACAGGTGATGTTGATAATGCACTAAGTAACTAAGTAATTAAAAAATGAAATAATCTAAAAGTTAAATCCAATATACTTAATAATAATAATCTATAGACATCTACGTTATCAGTTGTTACATAATATCATTGGCGAACAAAACATATTCATATCACCACAAGCTAATTCTGTTGAGAACGAGCGAACACGTGTACACATACTAAAACTACGTAAAATAATAATAAGCTCATAAATAATTAATCGGTAAAAATTCTTTACGTAAATAAATATCATAAACGTTACAATGAGAATTCAACATACACAGTTATCATCGAGTATGTAGGGAGCGAGCGCTCGTTTGAATCATTTATTGATTACTGTACGTTTATCCGTCGGGTAGAGTCCGGCAAGAATGTCGAATCCGTTCCGTTACACTCGCACAAGACTAGTAAGAGTTCAGTACTGGCGGTCGTCGTAGATGTAGATGGCTTCTCCGGCGGATTCCTTGAGGGGCGGCGGGGGAGGTGGGAAGTCCAGGTCTCCGGGGCGGAACAGCTTGGAGGCGTTGGGCGCGGGCGAGGCGGGCGCGGGCGAGCTGCCCGGGGATCCCCCGCCGCGCCGTTTCACGCCGCTCGGCGACGCGGCCGCGCGGAACGACGACCTGCGCGCTAGCCTGCACAGTGCCAAGTTATAGCGTTTACTATTATTTTACTAGGTCATTCTATAATTTTTTACAAACAAGTTATATATTATGTGCATATATATTAATATATTTTAATATTTATTTAGTCATACGTTGTATCTTGTACAAGGTATGCAGAGGAAACTTATGAGTTAAGATTTTCCAGATATTAAATGAGAATGAACGATTTGAAAACATTGTTACATTACCTTGACGCCATTTCTTCGGGCGTTTCTTCGATTTCGAGTACCCAGCTAACGGAGTCGTGTTTTTCCACGACGCCTTTTACGGCTGGTAGGGGGGGTGAGTCGGGTGCGGGGGAGGAGGCGGGCGAGGGCGGTGAGTCCGGTGGGGGGGAGCTCGACCGTACTGACTCCCCTGAAGACGTGCGCGTGCGCATCGGCGTGCGCTCTATGTAACCACCGCCCGCTAATAAGGATACCACCTGAGGTCAATAAAAAAGATATAAAAGTATTTTTTTATAAACTTATAACGCAAGATCGATAAAACACATAATTCTATATAGTTAATACATAGCACATAACACAGCCTTTCCTTTAATTAATAAAATAACATGAAAGTATAACTTTTAAGTTTTTATAGCAGAGAGAACGTAGCATCGAGATATTCCATTCTCAATTGACATTTATGCATAAGATTTAAGGATATTATACCGAGTGAACAATGCAAACGTTGAAAAACCCTAGCTCTAGGGCGACCAAAACCGCTCAGTACGAACCTGCGACTTCTGCCTCAGCTTGTAGCGCAGCTCCTCGTTGAGCGCGGCGGTGCGCGCGGCGTGGTCGCGGTCACGCGCGGCCGCGTCACGCAGGCGGCGGTTGTCGTCACGCAGACGATCGGCGTCCCGCTGGCGGGCGGCGGCGCGCTCACGCAGCTCCTCCGCCGCGTGGCGCGCCGCGCACGCCTCCCGCGCCGCCGCCGCCCGCCTCTCGCGCTCTGCTGCCAGCTCAGTGCGCGCGTCGCGGAGAGAAGCCATTTCAGCTTGTTTTAGCTCGATCACCGCTCGCAATGATCGCACCTATTTGAAATGGAATTACGTTTAATTGTTATATATTACAAATTGACATGTTGGAGGCCATCGTGGCCGAGACTGTTTTTATTTTCTTCTATGGAAACAAGACAAAGCACGGTGTTGAGTTCGGCCACTCAACACTGAATGTCTCGTAAATTTTACAATAGGTAGGACACGAAAAAAGGGATATTTTTACACGTAGTCCCATCTGTTTACATTGTTATATTAAAAAGTCAATCGTTTTAAGTTAAGTGGTAAATTCTAAATTAAAATATTTTTTATTTAAATAGTCACAGAGCAGGTTCTTTTTAATCGCCAAGTTCCGGCAAGCTAAACTTAACAATATAATTAATTATTCTTTAACGTCACAAATTATTGTTTTTATAGTTACTTAAAATTTTGGTAGTGACAAACTTAGTAATAAATTGAGAAATTTTATTGTAATAGAAAACGGTTCATAAGTACGAATGTTAGTCATTACCTCTGCGGCCAATTCCGTAGCATCGGAGCTTAACTCCTCCTTAGTATCGAGCTGCAAGTCACACTCCTCCACCGGCCAGTACACGGGGTCGCAGGCGGCGTCGCACACGGCACGAGGCGGGTCCTGCGTCACCTCCTTGCTGGCGGTCCGCTCCACCTCGGCCCGCGCGGCCTCCAGCTGCGCGCGTAGTGTCCGCTCGATTTCACTGTGAGCGTGCAATCGTGCTCTGCTTTCTGCGACTTCTTGTTTTAAAGTGTCTATTGTATCCTAGAATAATAATAAATATTTATATTAATTATATGAAGCCGTCGTGGCTGAGGCACAGCGACTGTAAATGTGACGAATGTGGGTTCGATTTTCATTCGCAGGAGAATTGTTTACTATTTTCATTTCCTCGCTCTGGTAAGATAACATTGAGTTTCGTCACTCGACACGCAACTGCACAAAAATTCAGAGGAAAGTGAGAAACAAAGAGTTTTAACACTGGGTCCCCTCTGCCTACCCTATTATACGTCGGCATATAATAAAAAAATATTTTCATTAACAAAAAAATATACCTAATGATATTATTATATTTCTCTTCCAATTTTTAATTATATTAGGTTTAATTAAAATAATAACGTACCTTTAACCCTTTCACATCACTTGCAAGTGCGGATACCTCTTCAATGTGCGCGGCTTGTAGACGAGCATTAGCTTCCTCCTTGGACGATACTTCCATCTCTAGCTCTGAGATCTTGCTCAGGCATTCGGCGACTGCAAATTTTAAATATTAGCTAAGACTCTCCATTACCCACTTTCCGCCGATCCTATTTTCTTCGTCTTGTTACCAGAGTGAGGAAATGAGAATATTAAATATTTCATTTCGCCGAGTGGGAATCGAACCCATAATGGTCACGTTTACAGTTACACGCTTGGGCCATTGCGCAACGATGGCCTGAATAAACATTACTAACATAATATAATATTTTTTGCTATCACTGCACTGGTAATATCCAAATTACGCAACTGCTAAGTATTACGTCGTGTATTTGGTATTTTCTCACATGATTGCAGTTGTATAAATTATAAGCAAAATTATATAGCTAAACCTATTTAGTGTATATCTACCATTTATTTTCAATTAAAATTAAAACAAGTGTGGTTCACATTGATTGCTATTAAAAAAAATATTTAGCTGTTTATCGAATTACTAAAAAGTATTAGTAAGAAGACATTCTTGTTTAATTAAAAGGATAACTTAAAACCATAGTATATTTATTATTTACTGGTATCTAAGTCCTTCTGCGCGCGTTGCTGGCGGTCGCGGTCGGCACGGGCGGCACTGCTCCTCTCCGCAGCGGCCACACCACGCCATCGCTCGGCCTCTTGCCGCCATGACCCACTGTTTAACGCGTCCAACTGAAAAAATATAATATTCATTAATTTATTTTATCCATTGTAAAATAATCAATTAAAGTATGTTCTGTTTTTTTTTCATCGAACAACTTATATACAACGAGAGTGTAGTGTATGTGCCCAACTGGCACGCTCAAAGGCCATTTAATTAAAGAACTTTACTGAATTAGACGTTAATTTTGCATCCAATATGATTTGCTGTTAAAAATTATTATACTATCTAATTAATATTACAATATTAAACATTCAAAAAAAAGTATTTAACTATACTACTTCCCTCTGTCTACCTTGTTATATGGAGAATACAGAGAATAAAAAAAAGTAAAAACCTACCCGGAACACGAGATATTGCACAAGAACCCCCAAAGCTTCTACTCCTTTAGCAGCGTGAGCGAGGGCTAAGGAGTGCTCGCGTGGTACTGGTTGAGGAGCGGCCAAGGGCGCTGGTGGAGATCGCACGGGTTGCGGAGTCTGCACCCGCTTGCCTCGCGGCCCCACCGCGGCCGTCACGCGCGGCGGCTCTGGAAAAGATACACATCTATGACACGTCTGCATATGATAAAAAATAAATTTAATTCCGCATAGAGCTAATGTAGTAATGATTATTATCATTTGATCTAATATTTGGCACAGTAATTGAAAAATATGAGTAAAGTCAGAGGCTGTGCCAGTGCATTTTTGAAAGTTTAATAATATGTTATTTTAAAGTTTTATAAAACATTACGTAATATGCTAATATTTTTATTGTAATGCGTATGACATTACATAAGTGTTTCATATGCCCGCTTACGATGTTATAGTCACTAATATAAAATTAACTTTGGTTATTCATAAAAGTAATAAAAATCTTGTTTGAACATAAATACAGGGATAAACATACATACATATTTAGGTACATACATATGATAACCGAAATCGTACATATTTAAATGATTCCACATCTCGTATTCTTTGTGCAAATTAAAACTTTTTAAGTCTTATTCATTTTGTTATACTCAAAAAAAAAATAAAAACGTATGTAATATTTAAATAAAATTTTGTACTAGCGAAAAAAAATACATTAAAAATTAAAATATCAGTATAAATAAATGAAACAATGTTTTTAACACCGTATGTGGAGAAGACTTCACAAATTAACACGCTCTAGCTGTTTGCATTTGAGTTGCACAATCTATTCTCACGATATGGGGGGAACAATAATGATGCGGCCATACTACAATAGCATACAAAACGGCAAACAGACAGACATTACATACACATTGTAGGAAAGTTCCGTCGTTTCCTACCGATACTATCTCACTTCAGAAAGACCTTTGTTTAGCTGAATCTTAATACAAATGTGTTTTATCTAGCATCAACCCCGATTATAGTAGTCCAAGTCGACGCTAGAACAATGTATTTACACTTTCACAAACTATACACAAATCGCTATAAATAACGGCCGTTATTATCTACGAATACTCAAGATGTTGAACGTTTACAACGCTATAGTACTCTAATTGTTTTAGAATCTATATATATAAAAGGACTTGTCCTCACTGACTGAGGTAAGACGCACGCACAGCCAAAACCGCTGATGGTAGAAACGTGAAATTTGGACAGATGTTTACTTTCGTAATCTGGACATCCACTAAGAAGGGATTTTGAAAAATTTTAACCCTAAAGGGGCGAAATAGGGGTTGAAAGTTTGTATGGATTTTTTTTTAAATCTGCACCGATTTTTATAAAATTCTAAATTCAGACTCTTAAAAATATTTAATTGAACACGTGTTTCACGGTTTTTTAGAATTTACCCCCTAAGGGTGCCAATAAGGGGTTGAAAGTTCTTATGGAAAATTCTTTAAATCGCCACCGTTTTTTATAAAATTTTAAATTTAGACTCTTAAAAATATTTAATTAAACATGTGTTTCATGGTTTTCTAGAATTCACCCCCTGATAAATACGCAATCGAAGCTGCGTGCGTCCGCTAGTTTGTTTATACTTTCATAGCAACAATGGAATTAATTGATTTTTTTAAGTAAACATACGTTAAAATGTTTTCCCTAAAATAGATTCTCTTGTAAGTGAAACATTTTTAAATGAGAATAGCGTTTTAAAAATAATAAACTATTTTTTTAAATAATAAAAAAAAATATCGGAAGACAATTCAGCCCTTTTGCATATAGCGTTACGGCACGAAGAGAAATCGCCAGTATTTAATATTACATTCACGAATATTAATCAACTTACGCACTTTCAATGCGATAGTAGCATACGAATACATGTAACTACTGGACTTAAACACATACCTAAAACGATAGAGCGAGGTGCGTGTATACCTGTAAAAGGATTTTAGAATAAAATCTAACATTTTCTTTAGTTTCTTGGTAGAAACAACATTACGCGAAGTACTTTCATTACATTTACATATAATTTTGTCAAGGTGCAAACTCTCTTTTGCATTCCAATGATTTAATGTAGAGAAAATATTATGTAAGATTTTAAATAATTACCAAATCCTTTGTAATTTAAGAATATTAACAAACAATTGTTTTAGTGTTATTGTAGTAACAGTACAGACTTATACCATTAATTCTCGATTATAATTATGATACTATATATAGTAAAATTATTAACAAATCTAAAAAACCTAATTCTATATTAAAATGTATTATAAATACGGAAACTCATTAATTTCTTGTAAAAATGTACCATGAACCGTTTCCCACGCGCTTCATTGGAGAATCCTGTAGAGGTCCACGCGTCATTAACCACAAGACACAACGAGTCCCATTTCCGTTTCCATCATGAATAGATTGAAAAAATACACCATCCAAACTTTTTAGCTATTTACTACATCACTTCCGGTAAATAATCATACATTTCATTGACTTTTTGTCTGACATTACATAGCAGTTTACAGTACTTGGGATAATAATTGAAAAAAATATATATACCTACATTATTTTTTAAATTGTCCCTCTGTAACTTATATTTTTTTGTATCCAATTAAAAATTAAATAATAAAGATAGACGTAATGTAATCAGGTAATTAATTATAAGAAGTTATGTCGGAATTGTAATTTTTAGATGGCTAGTGATGGGTCAGCCCTCGACAACAAGCGCGTGGGCACCAATTGAGAGCGGTGAAACGTCAAATTAACAAACAGACAGGGATGCCATTGCTTTAACGGGAACAATACTCATTCATAGAACATATAAGTCAAATTTTCTAAGAAATAATTATAATGTAAAATCGTATACCTACCTAAATATTAGTCGATACTCAACACACAATGCCTTCCAAAATGTCGGAAGAAAAGGAGTGTCTTAACACTAGGTTTCCTTTGCCTATCCTTTTTTACGGAATACGTGAAGCTGATTTAATGTTTTTTTTTATTTGTTTCTATGTAACTTGACCATTTAAATTTGTTTGTAATGGTCTAAATAAATAAAGAATATTTTGATATTGATATAAAATTAGCTTAACAATAAATTATATTATCTATGTTAATTTAGCTGATATAATACAAACTTAACGATGCAGCGTTTATAACATTTGTCATAACCCTATTATGTTTTAAGCTAACGCGCCTACGCGAAAAGTTATGCAGACCAAATGAAAAATGTCATATATCCTAATTTTGTAACGTTAACACCCAAAATTCTCATTCTCCATTAATATTAAATGTTAATCTTTACATTTACACTAAGTACTCTCAAACAAGAACTGTAAATATCTCTTTTAGTTTCACAGCAAAATAAACAGACATACATACGCCATTAGCAACTGATGATGGTCAGTTTTGTTCACGTTCAATGAGTTGTCTTACTATCCTACTTGTGGAGTAGGGTAACGGATTTGCCGTAAATGCAGCGTGAATACAGAATCAGTTTATAACTACGATAAATTGATCGATGAACACATTTTGAACACCTGCTCGGTACGTGAGATACATAGGCGTGTTAATATACACAATGGTATAAGGTAAAACTGTTGTAATCGCATAGATACGAAAATATATAGTTATGCTTACTAAAAAACCTATTTAAGCATATTTGTTATAATATACGTGTTAAGTGATTTCTATTTCATAGAACAACTGTCACAGTTTTTTTTTCTCAAACGTGTTATTGAAATATAATAACTCTTATATTTTGCTTCACGCAGTACCCGTGCTTAGTCTACTCTTGTTCGCCACTTTGCTCTCCACTTTTCGCCCAGTTCCAAAATATTTATTAAAAATTTATTTTAAAAATTATCAGAACCCAACGCCCCACATTGAAACATTACACAATTACTGTTATTTGATCCTTCAATATTTTTTTTTGTAATCTATCCCTATTAAAAATGCACACATATGTATAGGTATACATATTTCCAATAATGTCTTGCCTCACAGTTTCTGCGAATAGTCGAAAACTTGAACGTGTCACCAATTTCACAATTTTATTTGCATTAGTATCTTATAGCTCTATAGAATGAATGAGAAACCGGCTTATATTAAACATTTTTTTTAAATAATGTATAAAATTTTTTATCAAGTAACTTTAAGTGAAATTGTCTTAATAGTTGGATTCAACTAATTTGTTTAAATAATAAGCAAAGGCAAATGAAAAATTCATGGATTTGTTTTTTGCATATACGGCAAAAAATGATAGGCACCTTAGTGAATATTGTACTTTCCGATACTAATATTAATATATTCCAACACTCAAAGAAATAACAATAGATATCAAACTTAAAAGAAATAATCGTCTTCTCATATTAAAAAGAGGAATTATATGAAACGTTAACTGTTCATTTCCGCTGATATTTGTATCACGTACCTGAGCTATTAATACACATAAATCTATTCGTCGCGTCCAGCGTGTAGTGAGATTCACAAATCTAAAATTAGTTTGTTTGTATGTGTGTCAGGGGGCCGCGCGTAGTCGGCCATCCGCCCTAAAAGGGTCATCTTGCTGAACGAATGTCACAATTTGTTAAAGATGTGATTAAATAATTAGCTCCGAAAAGTGTTAAGAAACTCCCAGTGTTGAGACATTTCCATTACTCATTTTCCGCTGAATTCTGAATGGCGGAACTAAACGCCCATTTTTCTTTACCAGAACGATTAAATTAAAGTATAAAATGTTTGATTTCCTCGAGTGGTAATAGAACCCACAACGCCCCTGCGCCACGAATGACCTCAAAATGTGCAAAATATTAATTTGCTAGGAGCTTTATTAGGGCTGACACATATTTTTTTATAAGGCCAACATATTTTCGTTTATAAGGCTGAGCTAAGCTAATAATGGAGATTCCTTTGTTTAAACTAATATTTCTTGTTACGGCCGAATTGACCATTAAAGACTATTTATTATACACGTTTCTTACAATTATGGCGGATTATATGATTCACATTTGAGCTTTAACGTCTGCAATAAACCTGTCATCGTCAACTAACCGCACACAAAAGCACATTATTCGCCCCTTTTCTTGGAAATAAAGAAAAGAGTAATATATCTTTACTAATGTGCATTATTTTATCTCGACTTCATCACATAATTAGATTATGATGTCCACATGTGTATTTTGTATCTAAATTTGCAGTTTATTTCTTATAGATAATATATTTAATAATTTAATTAAAAAGAGGATGACAGAAATAATTAAATTTTTACATACATAGGTTATAAATCAAGAAGGACAATGTGAAAATCTATTGTTCGCCTAATAGAGTCGTCAGTTACGGCAATATTAACGAAATATTCAAATTATTTATTCATTTAATCTTTTTGACCATGTGTTGCAAGTTTTCTGCCAATGGAATTAAAATAAAAACTGAGCATAACTGTATTTCAAGGATATGAAAGTTGATTTCGCACATGTAGGTACATACATTTTTATATGCGTGAAAAATTATAATAATAGATATAGCATACTGACTTCCTCCATTATTTAATTTAAATGGTTTATTCGTATCATATGTATATCTCCCCAAGCCTTAATATTTTTAATATACTACATTTAAAAACTTACCGTCATATATTGTCTAACAAGATCTGAACAAAATTGAAATCATAAATATAATTATTTTTTTTTGGAATGAGTTTGAACTTAAAATTATAGCGTTTATTCAGCCATATTCGAATGGCAACACTCATGCATTTGGAGTCAAAAATAAAAAATAAAACAAATGTAAACGTCATTCTATCGTAGTAATTAAGGGCTGAAGGGACGCGGGCAAGCGATTGTGTTGATTAAAGATATATTCATATAGATATATTCAAATATATATTCAAGATGAATCAGCTTGACGACTTTCAGTCTACCGCTTGTAAGACTTGAGTTTCAAAAAGCAAAACGATCTCGATTTCGTAATACTATGATATCATCTTGAAATTTTGTAAACAAGTCAGATTTTATATGCAGTAAATATAGAAATAGATAATCCTAAAAAGTTTCGGATATAAAATAGAAATCAACAAGTGTTTATTTAAGATTGGTAATTAAAAATGTTATTCATGTTTAAATTCTAAAATGTTCTGTGTTTATGTGTAATAAATAAATAATTACGTAGAAAATAGCAAAATGACATAAAACTAAATGCTTATTTATAGTATACTGTCTTATATAATAAAAACGAGCTAACGAAAGTACATTGACTTTTGCGTGAGAAAAGATCGAATGTGGAAGTAGACTTAAAAGGACAAGTGGAATAATGCGGAAATTGGCAAGAAGTTTGTCGAACTTCAAATTAGAAAATGTTATGTTTTATAAAAGTTTTAACTTTTATTATTAAATTTAACTAATGCCTACTTAATATTAGTTTAAAATTATAAATACGAAACAAATTTCGTCTATTTAGTAATTAATAAACTAATCTTCCAACTCTCAAAAGACAAGCAACCTTTAAACTTGAACATTTATAATTTTGTCGACTAACAATGATGATCGTCAGAATGGCCTCGATAACAAATAAGCAGGTATTGTGTTCCGTGCCCTCCCTGGCAGTGGTCCAAAATTAATATAAAATTGAACGACGACACACCAGCCAAAATAATATAGAATTAATACACGGAGGAGAATAACTAACGCCAAAAGCCCTTACTAACGCTTGCCATATTTTGAAAAGTGAGGACGTACTCATTTTCAGACACGAGGACAGATTTTAAAAAATTGGTTTATGTCGAGTTCTTTCTTTAAGTGCACCTTATGTCAGTTTACTAAGCGTTTATTAATCAATTTGAATTTTTTCAGGCAGAATTAACGAATAAAGAGTAAATTTTCCGTTATTCATTAGTTACATAAATTAATGTTTTGTAGATCGTTTATAATACGAGAAATAGATTTACTCGTAAATAAAGATTGTTAAATTCGTTATAATTATAAATAATCTTTTCTTCATATCCTTATTACATTATAACATATAGCCTTACTGTGACAGGCCTATTCTTACGAATTAAATATAATTTTTGTCCCAATAATGCTATCTTATACCGCATTTTATGAAAGATTTTAGCGACTTATAATGTTAAATATTAACATAAGCAAATGATTTACAAGCTACAGCACTCTATAGCTTACAAAATATATTAACGAAATACAGCCTTACAAAACAGATATGCCATGCCATATTTCATGTGAATATATATGTATAATAAAGTAAATGTAGTAAACACCATAGTTTATAGCTTTTGGTCATGCAAATGTATTGTACTTCAGTAAGTCTGTAATTTGATAGAAAAACTTACATAAAGAAGGTCAAGGTCTGATAAGTTTATAACGTTTTAATTAACGAAATTTTTTTTAATATTTTTTTTATGCAAAACATAAATAATGCCGAGGTATAAAATATATAGTACTTATTCTTTCTAAAAAAAAAAAAATAAATAAATAAGCTATATTTATTATGCATAAACAAATTTTTAGCCAAGATATAAGATTTGATTATTGGAATAATAAAAGTATGAAATTTAAACAAAAAAATATACTTCAAATTTAGTATTACTCTTAATAAAATTATATTTTAAATTGAAGTAATATACCTTTCGTTTTACAATATAAGGTTGTTAATCATAATGTTACTATGGTTTTTTTTTAAAAATTTTGTTGCAAAATCGTTTATTGGAATGTGTATCAAAATTATTCTATTTTTACATAGACATTTAATAAACGAAATATTTAACAGAATACAGAACTATTTAAATATATAAATTTAATAATCGACAACATCCATTTAACATGTGTGTAGTAGAGGCATTCCAAAGAAAATATAACTAACTATTAAGCATAGGTTCCGCATCATTGCCGTCACCATCACCAGCTCACATTGCAAATACTGATCGGTTGTCATGTTTTAATAGACCGTGAATAGAAAAAAAAACAAATGCATTCTAAATTCTAAATAAAATATAAAATTATTTAATAATTTTAAACAGTATAATAATTATGCCATTTTTTTTATGTTCGTATTAAAAAATTAGTCCACTCTATAGTAAATCTTATAAATAGTAATAACATTTTTATTAAAAGCAACAACCTAGTTTTAGAAATTAGATCTAAAATCTAAGTACTTTAAAAAACACCGTAGAAGGCTTAAAACATGTAAACGAGCTTTTACTCAAGGTTACTTAAGGCCAGAGTAATTAACTTTCAATTTTATCATGTCATTTAACTATTATGGTTATTTATTTAAATTTTAAATTATATATTAATTATATATGATAGATAGTTCTTTGACATATAAATATATTGTGTATATATTATGCACATTGCACAACCACAATGATCTTCTCATAGCCAATTACAAGCGTATTAAAATATTATGAATTAAATAATATCTTTATAAACTATAGTAGAATCAACGATAGCGCTATAGTATTTAAGAAACATTTATTATTATAATCTAGGTATAAGCCCATGGGACATGTCAATAATAAAATATATATGAATAGTTTTTTGTATGTGTATTTCGTTCACACATAGTTTCTACATTTATTTTATATTTAATTGTTTGATACTAGAAGTTTATTTATTTTTATGGTATATACTAAAACTATATGGAGTACAATCATACAAACTGACCTCGTCCGTCGACAAACATTTGTATAAATAATGCTAGCTCATGTCGTACACCAAGCTTAATCCGATAGCACAGAACACTTCACCATAACACCACATTTTGCCAATGTCTGCAGCCAACGTTGGCTGAAGAGGTTTCTCTGCGTACAAACGTACAACACAAATAAACGTGGAAGGAGTCTCGTGCGTGTGCCCAGAACAACGCTATATGTTAGACTGGCGCGCACCGTATACTTCCAACGGTATGTTTCCTTCATTAACATTTAAAATACATATCTACTTGAGTTATTTTAATACTTTTTAAATATAATTAATATATATTTTGAATAATTTATATTATGTATGCTAATTATCATATAGCAATCAGGCGTTTCAATGGATTTTTAAGTGCTCTACAAATATTACCTTTGTAGTTATGGAGTAGGATGGCTCTAACAATTAAGATAAAGTGTACCTACTAAATGCACATTTTTAAGCATTTCGAAGATATTACTTAAAATTTATGTTTTTTGTTTTATGTATGTAACGTTTCTATACTTTAAGGCCGTAGTGGTACAGTCGCATAAGCTGACTTTTTCTGACTGTAACGCGACAGTTTTGTGTTCGATTCCCACTCGAGGAAATAAATTATTATGTATTTCCCCGAGCCATGTCTCGAAAATTCGGCGAAAAATGGGGAACGGAGTATCTTAACACTAGGTCCCATATACCTAAAACCTGCGATATGCGCGATACAGTATAAACTTTTCTATAAATAGTTTGCGAGGAAAGGAGAACATTTAGAAGCAATTACATTTTTTTTTGAAAAAAAATATTAGTGTCTTTAAAATTCTGGTAGGCTCTTAATAATAAGGTCTGAAATCATAAATAATTGAAGTTTTATGCCTTGCAAAAAAATAAATGTACAAATAATTTTAATGCTAAATACACATTTTTTATTCCTTAAGATATGGGGGGTTCAATGACCCGCTTTGGAAAGTATAAAAGATAAGAATATTTCCACCCAATGTTTTTGTCTCTTCGTGTCATAATAATAAATATATATATTTTACAATTTTCTAGTTCTTATATATTATGCTAACTTATACTTATGTTATTCTATTTTTATGCATATATCGTTATTTATATGTTTAAACCAACAATTATTCTTTATATATCAATAATTGTGCAATGAAAGCCAACTCGGTGTCATATTATATAGGTTAAAATTAATATAAAAATATCAGGCAGTTATATATAATTACCAAAAGTCTATTACAGAAGAACGTACCTATATTACGCTTTAATTAAGATGCAATAGAGATATGAGCACCGGAAGCAAAGTGGACGTGCTCCCATAAAGGTCGGGCGAGTACAGTCGAACCATATCAAGGGCAATTACATTAGCATCGAAAGTTTCTATTTTTAAGTAATAAAATATTTTATTACTTAAGATGAATGAGGCCAGTCGTGGCGCAGGGAAACAAGCGTGTGACTGTAAATGCAACAGGTTGTGGGTTCGATTGCCACTCGAAGAAATGAAATATTTAACATTTTAATTTCTTCGCTCCGCTGTCAAGACAAAGCACGGTGTTGAGTTCAGACACTCAACACACAATTCGTCCAATTCGGCGGAAAATGGGGAGCGGACTTTTAAGCTGAAAAAAATTCTAAATTTCTATTTTTAAGTAATAGTTTTTTTATTTTACCTTGCTACATTTTTTGGGACAGTGTTTTTCCTTGGTATTGTGATAATCAACCAGCTACTCAACGCAAAGCTCAACTTTTCCGGGTAAGCATTGGTCTATGGTCTAATATATTTGACACTCATCAGAGCAAAATAAAAAATATATTTAAATTTTCGAAAACTATGTAAAATATCATAAAAGAAATTCATAATTGTGTAAGATATTTTTATTATTTTTCTGAAGATATGTAATATTATTTTTGGAATAGCAAGCACGTAACAATTTTAAACTATTCCTTGGCCCTTCATAATTAATGGCAGGTAGTAAAACACAAAACAAACGAAACGGAAGTCATTAGTGACGTCTAAAGAATGTATGTAAGTACATTGACTAGTGCATATCCGTTAGTTCCGTATGGATACGCATAATCTATAATTTGTCTATCGACTATGATCTTTATCTCCTAAAACATAAGATTCAAAATGTTGCATGCACATTCTAATACTGTTATTGAAGTGACAGCAACTTCTTCGTGAACAATACAATATAATATGAAGACAGTAGGATATGTATTGCATACACGTATTATAGTATAACGATAGTTTGTATTATTATAATTTGTATCAAATTATTGAGCGCATTTTCTCATGTGAAAATTGCTGTCGCATCCGTATAGAAATCTTGAATAATAATTTTTCATATTATTTTTTTAAACTTCACGCTGTATCCCGCACACGCCAGAGTGGGCAGGGGACACCTAGCGTTAAGACACTCCGGTTCCCATTTTTGGCCGATTTCTGGAGGCATTGCGAGACGAAATGAAAATATTAAATATTTCATATCTTCGAGTGAGGGTCGAAATCACAGCCTGTCGCTTTTAGTCACTTCTGTGCCCCTGCACCACGCCTGGCCTCACATTTTTATTTAATGGAACTTGCAAAATGTATACATTTTTCTAGCAATGCTACTATAAAGAAAATTTTACAAGTTAAATGTGCCTACACACACGAGTCTCGGTCCGCTGCTTTCATCCAACATGGAGGCATACATATGCATGGCATGAAAACTTGACTTTCTTCGCACTTAGAATGTTTATTAGAATTTCGCAGATCGAATCATCTGTGGATGCACCCATGCGTAGTAATGGTCCAATAATTTCTTCTTCAAAGTCACGTATTACGATTTATTCCATAAGTAGATACGTACTATGTCTACGCACGCACGACTTATATAGTTGTTGTGTTGACCATAGTGAATAAATGGAATGTAATCAAAAATACTGATGCTAATAACTTGCCTTAACTTGTTTCACTGATATAATCACATATTATTGTGATTTTTATATTTATTATCATTTACTTTACTTTTAATTGGTAACTGTGAGATGTAAACTAAAATTGAGAAACCACAGTTGTAAATAACGAATCCTATAAAAGTCTACCTGCAGAAGTCTCTTGGCCTACGTTTGAGCGCGATTAGTACATAATAATGTATGCATCTTCTGAAATACCGAGACAATAAGTAACAATGGATCCAGTATTACATGAACATGGCCGATGTTGTATACGACACTAGACAATTGATCATCGGATGTCATAGTTTTTGTAAGTACTAAGTTAAAAAGGCCATAAAATATATAATCTAGAAATAGCAAAGATAACGGATGAGTCATCTTCACGCTGTATCCCGCACACAGCAGGGTAAGCAGAGACTTTCCACCGAATTCTGCAGGCATTGCGTGTTGAGGAGGTAAAAATATAAAAATAATGCAAATCATGCAAGCGAGGTTAGACACTATTTTTCTAGAGCAGGAAAAGATATTATCCACTAGAAACTACAGCCTAATGTTCATCTTGTCCAAGACGTATGTAGGTACTTTTTTAATACGTAACATATACATACATACATATATGTAGGTATATCACAGAAAAAGTAACGTTAACGTACGCCTTTTATGCAATTATTACAAAACACTAGACACGTAAAATTTGTTACAACTATTAATGTGTTATGGATGTAATTTTAGCAGCCTGGCACAGTGGCACAACTGCAAACGCGACGGTTGTGGGTTCGATTTCCACTTGGGGAAATGAATTATTATTTATTAACATTTTCATTTCTTCGCTCAGGTAACAAGGCAAAGCGCGGCGTTGAGTTCCGCCACTCAACAAGCAATAATTGATTATAGTTGGAATGATTTCAGTTGTGGCCATACAAGATCGATGACTTATCTAGTTATATATCTAGTTATATATTTAGAAAAAAAATACTTCAAGTACCTACAAATCTAATGTTTTTGCATATACATGGTTTACTCAATAGCATTTCAACTCTACATATAAGCATAATACAATGTAGTATTTCGCTTAAGAGATTGTTTATCTCATAAAATAAGGAATGTTGCCAGTAAAGGCAATAAACATGTTACTAATGGATTCTAATATGACGTAGCCATTAGGCTTCAACATTTTTAAATTAAATTAAAAAAAAATAAGTACATATTTCAACAATATTTTTATATTGCTTAAGAAAAATGAAGAAAACGAGCGCTCTTGTTTAATTAAATATGATGTAAACATTTTGCATAATGTGCAAAATCAGTGTCATAAAAAAAACTTTCATTTTATTAAAATTAGACTAACGACGACGTTACAAATAATTGCGAATGTTAATAAGTTATTATACAAGTATTTACGTTTCAAATGCAATGGCTGACATATTTCTAGTTTATTCTCTATAGCATAAACATGCACAATATTTTAGAACCGGCGTACGCGCAACGACGGATGTATACGAATACCTAACAGAATTGCTCTCACTTACTCCATAACTCAGTGTTATTTCACTGAAAATTGAATTAAGGAACCGATCATTCAAAATAAATTAGAGCGCGCTATATATAAGTCTAGGAATTGTAATGTTTTCATAAATAATATGTAGATAATTAATTAATATTTGAATTATAGGTATGTCCACACTGACAGCTATTGTATTATATATAAGAAAGTAAATTCTGTCCGAATATTTATCGTGATCGTAATAAAAGTCAGTAAGAATTGCAAGTTTGTATACAATAAGAACAAAAGGGGATGCATCCGATAAAAAAACCTCCGCACTTCCTTGCGGCTCCGCTTCTTAGAAGTAATGAAAGGTACATAAATAGTTCCCGGGGTGGACGGAACCGCACGTCGGCGCCAAAACCCCGTGACGAACCAATGATTGATTAAACTGACATTGGAAATGTCACTGCCAACTACATCAGTACATCCGTATTTGCTGTTTACATTTACTAATATTTTAGCGGCCCGCCCGCGGCTTCGCCTGCGTGAACTACGCTATTTTTATTTCTGTCTCCATGAGTACCTACGTCCTAGAAGTGATGTCCATGCAAAATTTGAGACTCCTAGCATTTGTAGTAACGAAGTTTCATACAAACTTTCGACCCCAAAAACAACCCCTTAGAAGTCGAACATTGCAAATTCCCGTCTTAGCGAGCACCTACGTCCTATAAATAACTCCTATGCAAAATTTGAGATTCCTAGCACATGTAGTTTCTGAGATTTCGTGATGAGTGAGTGACCTTTCTATTTTATATATATAGATAATCCATATAAATGAAACAGAGTTCAGCCACTTAACACGCAATGCCTCCAGATTTCGGCGGAAAATGGGAAACGGAGTGTCTTAACACTAGATTTCTTATGCCTACCCTGCTGTGTGCGGGATACAGCGTGAAGCTTAAAAAAAAGTATGTATGCCTTTCTCAGATGAGAATTTTAAAACATAAATAAATCAAGCATTTTTATAGCAACTATTATTCATTTAATAAAATGCCTAAAAGGTAATTTAACTTTATATCCCGTCGTTAGTCGTAACTGAAGAAATAAACTGCAAGCCAGCCAGTATTTCCATTTCTAACGATTTGTCGTATAGTACAATGTGTTTACTAATTTGGACTTTTTTATTTGTTTAGGCAATCGACTCTATAATTTATTTATACTTTAGTGCTTACACTCCATGCTGAGTTTAAATAGAATGGTGTAAAGTCCAAATGCATTTCGATGAACGATAAAATGTTAATAGTAAACAGATTCCTATAATTGAAATTTTAAATTATTTTTATTGCCTTTATTAAAGTTAATTTACTTTTACTACTTGTAAAGAGAACTGCGATATAAGATATATATTCACAATGAATATCTCCTCATACAGTATTCGGTATATAGCAGGATAAGCAGAGAAAATAAAATTTCCAGATATTCCGCATTGTCCACATAAATTCGAGACATTGCGTATGTGAATTCGAGACATTTCGATTTGCGGAACTCTACGCCGCACTATATCGTACCACAGACCCGTAATCACCCCGTTAACAGTCGCTGACCTATTCTTGCATGACTATTCTACATATCATCAATCATCATCAAACTAACGTTAAATAAAAGATTAGGAAAATTCATTAACTTCTAAAAAAGTTATAAGAAAGCAAGGAGTCTGCATGTGCGTAGGTATATGATTAATTTTCTAGTTAATTTAATCTGTTATATAATTAAAATAAAATAAGCTACAGTAATTACCTGTCTTTTCACTATTAATATATGGATACGTCATACAATCATACAAGATAATATGTCACTAATACTTATTTATAAGATAAATGTCACTATAAATCTCTAGTGTACATAATTAATATTATTATTTTAGATATTTATGCAACCACAATTTAGATTTACTTTTTGCTTAGTAAAACTTTTAAAGAATATATCGTCATATATGTTTAAAAATTGAGCATACGCAAATTTGTGGTATACGAGTATATTGACATTCGAATTTATAATCGTCATATTTAATCTGTACATGTAATAAAACTGTAACACATCTAAATAAAAAAATATATTATTTGGGGGCCTTTATTACTGTAATAGAAGCCTAAACAGTTATTTTAATTTATAGTGTCTGTTTATCTGTGCGTTTGTTCACGCTAATTTCAGAAACAGCTTAACCGATTTAAATTCAGGTTTCACTATTGTATTTTGGCAAACTTCCTTTAAGATCTATGTTTTGTTTAATTTCAATCGATTCAAAAATAAAAACCAATATAAAAAAAATTATGCGACAATATTGCTATGTGGCTTTTTGAATTACCTGAAAATTTATGTATCAATGTATGGATATAGTCTTTATAATGATAACGTTATTCTTATTAGATCACTAAAGTAATTCAGATGAGAAAATAAATAATTTTGTTGTACAAGCAGGCGAAGCCGCGAGCGGGTAGCTATTTATGTAATATTTTTCTATAAAATGTTGTACGCATACAATGAAAACTGAAAGCAAATTAATATCGCACATGTAAGCGTCTCTTATGAAACACGTCAATTTGTATTCTCGAATCCATTTGGCACATATTCGATCCAGTTCTTCTTCCGGTATTGATACATTTATTAGTAACATTTAATTATTAATTCACGAATATGCAATTTTATATGCTAAATTCAGACAGAATATTAGAAAACGAAACTAATGCAGATTAGTAAATTAATAATTATTATGTAGTTGAAGCGAGCGGAGCCGCAAGCTGGTCGCTAGCATTAAAATTTATAATTATTTAAATATTCAAAAATATTTCCACAAGCAACACAAGATGTACTTAGTTCATTAATTTACTTCATTCGTGAAGATAAGAATCGTATTAGTTGTGCAAAAATATCCTTATCTGAGAGTTACTCGCGTCGTACAATACTCCCCTAATGGGTTTTCGCCACTTGAAAACTAGCCAGAAACGATAAAGCGTGCATCTGGCTACTCGTGGGCTTTCAAACTGATGTATTGCTACTGTTTAGTGCTTTTAATATCAAAAATTAGCAACCATGTATATAATATCCATATTTACTATCAAATCAAAATAAATATTAAAAATCCTCTTCACGCTGTATCTATAAACAAAAGCGTAGGCAGAGGGAACCTAATGTTAAGACACTCCCTTATCTGTTTCCGACGAAATTTTCGAGGCATTACGTGTCGAGTGCCGGAACTCTACGCTGGGCTTTTATCTTAAGGTCATAGCAATGAAATGAGAATTAACAAATAATAATTAATTCCTTCCAGTGGGGATCGACCCCACAACCGTCGTGTTACATGCACACCCTTGTGCCCCTGCGCCACCCCAGCCTCTAATTTTTTAGATAAAATGAATAAAATGACTATAAAATATAAATTATTTTATTTATTAAATTAATACTAGATACTTTTTTATTTTAAGCTCTTAACGTTTCATGGTTCTTTTTGGGATATGTTCATAGTAACAAATAAAAGATTTTACTATAAAACTTTAAATAAACTGTAAACATCTAGGTGATGTTGACCTCACTAAGCTAAGTTACACCTCGCATTCGACCCAATGTCGCAATATATGACATTTACGTGTTCATATAGGCAGAGACAGTTCCTGCGTTCACAGCGATTAGGAACAACTTATGAAAGAATACGTAACTTGTGAGAAGCTAAGTGCTTGTACACTTATATATCTTGTAGTTATGTTTATCTTTCATTTATTTAAGGTTTCTATCAGTAAACTTCATATTTGATTTTTTTTTCAGCTTCACGCTATATTCTGCACACAACAGGGTAGCCAAATGGACCTGGTAGCTCGTGTTAAGACACTCTGTTCCCATTAAGACATTTCCATTCCCCACTATTTCATTTCCTTGAGTGGAGACAGAACTCACAGCCTGTTCGCGTTCACACGCTTGTGCAGGGGCACAAGCGTGTCCACGACTGACATGGCCAAATTTTTTAAGTTCTTTTTATAAGAATATTACAACACTACGGATTTATTTCATCCGTATCTTTTTTCTTCTTATCCAACCAAAGAATAATCTGTTTTTTTTCTTGCTTTAAAAGTGTATTTCAAATAACGTTCAATATAATATAACATGTTTATTGCTTAGAATATTTAAAATGGAAACAACACGTTAAATTTTATAGCCCAGCGTTGTAAAATGACGTATTACAGCACAATTAAATTACATCAAAAAGAAAGGAGAAATTTTTGATGACGATGACGGTGTGACTTAAAGTCGTAATCATCGCGTTCACCGGCAGTTCATGCATCATGCATACTGCTAATAACTAATAATCCCATAGTACTGTCTCACGAACAGTTTATTAAATTGTTACTTATATAAGATTTTTTTTTAAATTAACATATTCAAAAAAATCTTTAAAAAAAAGAAGCATTAATATAACAATTCATAGTTAGTATTATTCAAATTATTTTGGAAAGCTTTGATAGACCGAAACAGATTGGGACACGAATAAGTTTTAAATTGATGGAGGAAACATCAAAAGTAGCTGTAAAAAAACAGTCGAATTGATAACCTCCTTTTCTTACAGAAGTCGGTTAAAAAGCCGGTTAACGATATATAACAAAGTTCAAAATGTAACAAAAAATTGTATACAATTTAATAATTATTTCACATTGCTTTAAATAACTTGAATAACGAAATATATTTACAATAAATGCATAATAAATTACTTGCATTTCTCAATACATTATATTTACTTTACTGATACAATTTTTTATTCATAGACATTTTTTCTCGGAACAATTATAAAGTAAGGAAGCAATAAATAAGGCGTGGGAGTGCCTACTGTTGGATTCCCGGAGGTGGGCTTTGAACGCTAATAGAGGAAGAGATCTGACGACGTGTTGACATCAGATAGAAGAACCGAACAATTATAATTGAGTTACTATTAAATTAATTGTAAATGTGTAATGTTGTAAGAATTACTTTCATATAAGTTGAGTTTCAACTTTAATGTGGAAACGTAACAACTGAATACGCGGCGGCGCTCACGCATGACTTCGCTAGCTAAATAATTGCAAAAGCAGAAAGCAATTTATATCACGAGTGCATTTTCACATTAAATCGTTTGGCGAGAAATACGAGAAAATACACAAAGAATAAATATTAACTCTCTAAATACATCATTTGATGAATTATTGTGCATTTGAAAATATTATTGAACGTTGTCATTTGCCCGTTAAGCGCTTGGCAAGTTAAATTGCCATTACAACCCACACCGGACAGCACACTTTCTTCGCTTGAAAGAATCATCCACCCACGAGGAGCGAGTGTATTGACACGATTCGTACCGGTTTCAAAATCCAACGATTTCCGAGTTTTGATAACTTATGTAACTGTTTCAGAAAGATTATCCGTTACGCTCACATCATACCACATCTAGTTTTGTCTGAGAATGTGTTGCTAACTGCTCTTGCAATTTTCTTATAAAAAATAATTTTTAACTTCCATTTTTACTTCCTAATACTTTTATAGAATAAGAAATACTAACATTATTTGTTAGCAACGGTGATAAGTAGGTAAATTCAGTCATTTTTATTTAATTGTCATCCACTTCCACTGATTAACTGGAAGAGATCTCTTATATTAATTTATTTGAACATAAAGAAATTGAATGATTATTAAAAAGAAAGCACTTAACAACGGACCTATTAGAATTGTAAATTTATAGACTGATACATTCTCCTATACATATTAAAATAATAAATATTAACTAGGTACTACTAAAAGCAATTTTATCCATGTATAAATGGTCAATAAGGTAAAAATCTAAATTTTATATTAGTTACTATTTTTATTAAGAAATACTGTGTTTGTAAGTATTTTTTTTACTTTTTACTAATGAAGAGATAGAACTGAGTTAGTTTCTAGAGACTATAATCGTTTTTTTAATCTTAAAAAAAAATATATTAAATTAATTCCTTATTAAGAAAATGTCACGAACGGAGTCTCATTTTAAGTACATACATAATATTTTCATACTTTTCTTCTAAATTACACAATATCCAGAAGCCAACAATAATCTGTTCTCTAACAAAAATAGAGAAATCGAACAATCAATCGTAAGAGGTGATGCCACCCACATTGCTTAGCATCGTTTATAAAATGGCAATCCGTTTCCGTTGTGTGACGGACACTTTGATGCGTTTATACCGCGCTTCAAGCTTCATTTGCGCATGTTTGTACGTTAAATGCTTTTAAGGAATCTCCGTTTCTGTACCTGCTATGTTTGAAATTAACCGTTTCTCGAGATGTTTTTTTTTTAATTTCACGCTGTATCCGGTACACAGCTGGGTAGACAGAGGGCACCTAGTGTTAAGAAATTCCGTTGCCCATTTACCGCCGAATTTCGGAGACATTGCGTGTTGAGTGGCGGACCTCAACGCCGCGTTTTGCCTCCACGCCAGAACGAAGAAATGAAAATATTTAAATGTTTTATTTCCTCGAGTAAGAATCAAACCCACAAGCTGTCACACGCTTGTGCCCCTGCCCTACGACTGGCCTCAATAAAAATATTGGCAAATTATATAATTGATGGACACAATGTAAGCCGTTAAATGCCAAAATAATTGATATTATAATGTTATATTCTATTATTACTTAATTATATCTATTACTGAGAGTACCTACTAAATGAGTAAGTTTACGCCATTTTTTTGTTTCTTAAAAAAAGGCCCCAAAAATATTTATATTAAATAATATTTTTATGTGCTAATTATTGTTGTCATTAAGAATTTGAAGTATGAAACATAATTATGATAATGACATATTCAATTGTGTTCAGCGCGGACGTCTTATCTGTAATCTGATTTTCATTATCCCACACTGTTAATATAATGAAACATGGAACAATGGCGAGTTGCAAATGTAGTGTTTAGTGGGGCAAATTGCGAAATTGTTTTTTCTTAATTTGTAATGGGAAAAAAACATTTTGAATAGTCCTAAATTCGAATCACTTACAAAGATTATTTTTATTATTTTCTGAAGAAACGACTACATACGTGTACTTTAATGTATATAAAAAATATACAGTTACTTATACTTATAAATCTTTTTTTTTACTATGTCATTAAAATGAGAAAGAATGCTATTAAAAAATGTTTATTGAACTTCGGAGCTAACAACATAAAGAAATAAAGAAACAGCTTAATTCTTTCAATATTTTACTTGAAGTTTATTATAATATTTACTTCTTAACAATTTATCAATAAGAAAGATTTATAAAGAACAAATTTGGCACTAGTACCTAAATATTATTAAAACTCCATATCCAACCTACCTTTTACACGATATCCAATAAGGGTGCCCCATTGATTCTTGAAATCCTCAATTTCCGTTCGAATATTAAGTTCACTGGAGAAATTTTTTTGCTGAGCCAGCAAATTTTTGCGGTTAGTTTTGTCTGGTTGAAAAAATGACACGAATTTGTGAAGCGGACTCATTGTTCTTAAAAAACTTTACGAGATGCTATTTTTTTGCGCAGTTTAACTCGCGAACCGAGTTAATAACGGTGGTTTGAAACGAGCATGTCACAGTTGGATTAGTTTTAAATATTAAGTTGAATAAACCCAAGTATTTTTGACTAATAGTTGTTTGGTATATTAAGTATTGTTTCCATTAAGAAATGGTAAAAAACAACTGTGAGAGCTAGAGCTGAGAAGTTAAGTTTTTTTGTGTTAGCCGTCCGACCGCCCGAACCACAGTGTCGCTTGCCCTCACCTATCAGGCGCTTTCTTGAGACCGTCAACAAACTTTCATTGGGTACCGCTCACCCTGTGTCCATCGCGTTTGTAGGATTTTAAAAGATTACATATAAACAATTAATAATTTATAAATCAATAAAACAAAAAATATTGCTCACTTATTTGCTTAATTTTTCGAAATATTAATTTTTATTTCTAAAATTGTCCAATATAAAGTTTTTATTTATACACTAAATAGACATTTATAATAGCAATCATTTAAATTCTTACTTAGCTATTACTGCTTTTATTACATGCAGCAGTGTAAATAACGTCGTTTTTCTTTTCTACAATTAAAATCAATTATGATTGAAAATCCAATTAAAAATACTTTTAAACAAAGAAAGAAATTATGCTTAGTGACTCAGCTCTTAAAATGAGAATAAAAAAAAAAGAAATTATGCAGACATTTTAATTACACAGCAATCGAGGTTTCGAAAAACCTGTAGAAACCTTACACATTTGGAACTGCTCCAGATATGAGAGTCAACATAATTATATTTCATTTTAAGATATAAGGAATAACATTAGTAACAATGATGAAAGTGGGAAGCTATATCATATAGTGTGGAAATCTCGGTCATGAAATTAAAACTCGTGGCATTTCATATTGTGCTTACCTATATAAGATTATATTAATCAAATTAATATTATTATTACTCCAATAACATTTAATCCCAACTGACCAAAACCAAACCAAAACTATTAAATTAGTGATAAAAAAGCTTTTTCATGACTACCAACTACTAAATTAAAACTGATATCAATTTTGTTAATCTTTATAAATAGGTTTGTTATTTTAGATTTTTTTCGATGTTCTTTTGTTCTTAATATACAGTTATATTATAAGCATAATTTATAAGAAAAAAAGTAACTACGTATAGAGGATAACAGTTATTTCTTTACATCTTCAGATTTTTTTTCAAGAAAAAAATAAATATTCTGTTATAAGAATAATTATTACCAGTAGTGTCTTTGAAAAATATATAATATAGTAAATACTACTAAAATTTGATAAAATGAGACGACGAACGCACTTACTTACATGTAGAAATCTCTTAATATTTGGAGCATGACTAGCTAGCTATATAAGTATCTCTGTGCTAGTAAGAATAATGAGACGAAGAATTCATCCAAAAATAAAATTTGCACAAAGATTGAGTGTTAAAAATTGTCTAAGCCATTAGAAAAATGCCTAAAGAATATGAGATTCTTTTTAATGACGTCCTGAGTTCAATGTTAACTGTATTTTTTTCATTAAAGTTTATTATTTAGTTAGTGTTTATAATATTTAGAAAGTCACTAACTTATAATATAATTAATGTTAAAAAATTTATTATTATATATTTTTTTTACAAGTACTGTAAGTACTAATATGAAAATCAATTATTTGTAATATCTTTCATTTATTAAATATTGTTTATACAAAATTTTACTAATATTTAAGTTAGAAAACATCTTAATAAAAAAACCAACCTCCAAAACAGCTGAAAAGCAAAATACATTAAACTTTTTAAATTTTCCTCAGTGTTAAGACAATTCGTTTTTTATTAAGACACACATTACTCTACTTTACGCCGAAATAAAATAAAAGCCAAATAGAAAAAAATCTCCTTAACTAAATTATAAATATATTTAGTAGCATGCCATGCAGCGTAATATGTTATAATTTGCCGTAAATTTAAAAAATATTACAACGTATTTATTAACCTTAAGAATTTTTCTATTTAAAAAGATATTTATGAAATTTAATTACACAATATAAACACAAGATTAATAATATAATAATAAAAATAATAAATTCTATCGTAATAATGAGCAAGTAGTATAGTATAGGATTAGGATATCCCAAATATAAACCAATATCCGTTTGAGGTATATTTTGCATAATATTATTGCTTCAAACACTGTTAGTAAACATAAGGCCTATTGATATTCAATGAAGAATCATTGCTCCTTTCATTTAAATTATGATAAATATATTTGGTTGGATTTACATTTACATAGACGTAATCGTGGTTTCGATGAGTGGAAAAAGGTTATCATACGTTTTAACTTTTTTTTTTAGCTTCACACTGTATCCGGCACACAGTAGGATTGACAGAAGGAACGTAGTGCTAAGGCACCCCGTTCAACGCTGTTCCCCCCGAAGTTCGGCGGAATTCTGGAGGCGTGTTGAGTTCTATCAACTCACTCAACTCTTAGTGCCATAGCGAAGAAATGAAAATATTAATAAATAATTCATTACCTCCAGTGGGGATCGAACCCACAACCATCACGTTACAGTCACACTGCCACTGCACCACAACTGCATCACTTTTTCATAATAATATGAATTAAATAGGACGCGATTTCAATTAGATTATATTTATATTTTTTTACGTACAAATAATTTCTATAATTTCTAAAAGTTTAAATTTTATAAATATCTTAAATTTATGTTGAACTGATTGTTTAGAAAAATATTATAAACAATTTAAAATTTCGTTTGACAGCGCCATCTGTTATCCACAGTAAAAACGAAGTCGCTTGAAACGTAATAGTGAGCAACTGTATGTCATCGTGAATAAGAGATGGCGCCTCAAGTCACTATCAAATGTAAGTTAGCGGATAGTGTTTAAATAAAAAGTGAAGTGGAACTGTAACACGACGGTTATGGGTTCGATCCTTGTTGGAGGAAATAAATTACCTATTTATACATTTTATAAATAAATACATTTTAATTAAAAAAATCTAATCAGTTTCACAGTGTTAAAGACACTCCGTTCCCACTTTCCACCAGACTCTGGAAGCATTGCGTGTTGAGTGGCGGAACTTAACCCCGCCTTTTACCTCGACATCAGAGCCACCGGATAAAGTCGCAGACATCAATCAGTATTACATAAACTAACCTTTGCTCGTTGCAAGTGTGTTAGGTCTCTGCGCGGGCACTCGGTGCGGAACGGGTTTGCGAGGCGAGGGCGGCGGGGCGAGGGAGGCGCGCGCGCGCACCGCCACCGGCGACGACGACAACTTTTGCACAACGCCATTTTTCTTAACTGAAAATGTTAAATACTTAGTTAAATTGCAAATAATAATTATTTTTTGTCTAAATGTATACTTTCCATCAATATATGTATATTTATTTTATATGCTAGAAATTAAATTTATTTTATTTTATTTGACTAAACTCACAGGCAAAAAATCTAAGTTGGTTAATAATAAAATTTAAAAATTATAATAGCTTCTCTGGTAATGAGGATTTTTTTATTAATAAAATAAAAATAAATAATCTAATTTGACAGATAAGATCAAGATTCAAGAATCTTTGTGAAAAATAACAATTGTTGGCACTAGTTAAGTATTTTTTTTAATTATTTATGTTTATAACATTTTTCTTACTTTAGGTATAAGTAAGTTCGTGAAGAATTTCTTATGACAGTTATATGAAATAACTTTAAAATATAGATTATAATATCTTAATAACACAAGGATATTATTTTCTATTTTAAGTAAACAACATTTTACGAATTAAAAATATGTCTGATTACGTTAATTTGCATAATATTTAATCAGTACCTACCTACATACAATCAAAAAACTGAAAACAGAGGAACTGTTGATGATAAAGAAACATTTGTTTGTAAATCGCAATGCACATTGTTAGGTGCATATTTGCAAGTCACCGACTGAAACTAATCAAACAAGTACTCTTCGACATACTTTTTAAAGGACAACCTCTGCGGGCCATTGTTTACGTACAAATTGCACAACGTGTTAGGAAATACGCGTAACCAAATAGAACCAGTGGGATTTACTTGATGTTGTTTAATAGCCAGGATTATAAACACTTAACAAATAACTAATAACAAATAATATTTGGTTAAATTGTTTTTTTTTTCTTTTTAGTTTCACGCTCTATCGCGCATGTCGTAGTTTCATTCCGTTCTCCACTTTCCGTATTGAGAGGCGAAACTCAACGCCGCGTTTCGTCTATTCACCAGAATTAGAAAATGAAAATTATCATCAACATACTAATATTATAAATGTGAATGTAAGTTTGTTTGTTAGACTTTCACGCCAAAACTTCTCAATCGATTATTATGAAACTTTGTACATATACGAGTATTCTTAGATGTATTAGAAAGGACATAGGATACTTTTTATTAAAACAATTTTAAAAATATTTCCATTCCAAGCAAATAGTATTTATTATAGGTATACAAAATGAATTTAAAAAGAAGTGACTCACCGGTAGTGGGTGGGGGTTGGGATGCCGGACTAGGGCGATTCGGCGTCGTAGGCGTCGGGGTGCTGTCCCGCTTTTTCCCATTTCCTGTAAAATGTTAATAAATTTATTGATTAAAAAACTTTGTTTTAAGGGAAATTTTATAATTGCACACGTGCTGGTAGTGGTTTCAATCAAGAATATGCCTATATTTACATTATTTCTATTCTCTATAGTAAGATAGGACTGCATATATCAGGTTTTCCACCCGACGCAAAATGTCTTTAATACCAGGTTAGTTATACTTTCTGTACGTCCCATGAGATTCAGACTATGCGTGACGTTAAAAAATATTCTTTTAAATTTTCAGTGTAACTAGTCTAGTCGTGGGTTCGATTCCCAATCAAGGAAATAAAATATTTAACATTTTTCATTCCTGGCTCTGCTAACATGGTATAATACATATAATCCGTAGACAATTTGTATATTAATAATAGTAATAATTTACCCTTCAAGTACCCTAGTAATTCAGATATTCGAAATATGTGTGCACACAATTTTATTATAACCAAATGTGGTAAACGGTAGACCAGTAACTAGCATTCAGTTATTATAAAATAACTTATTATTTCACACCTTATTGTTACACAATAAAAATATTTCTAAATAACGAAAATGAAAAATAAAATCTCAATTGAAATGTTAATAACAAAATACACCTGTATTATGATACCAATTGAAAAATAACGACTTAAACGAAAGTAAACCAGATGCACTAGTTTTACATAACGCAGCAGACTTTCAAAATTCAGACGAGGTGACATTCAATATTTATCTGACATAATAAAAATGTATTGCAATTATAACAATTAGTCGCAAAAAACATAATATTATTGTTATAAAGAACTGTTATAAAATATAGTTTTCATTCACGATATGTTATAAAAGTCTATAACTAGAGTTAGAACTTAAACTTCTTGTACGTCTGACTCCGCTACCGCTACTCAATTTTTTTCATGTGAGTTTTTTATGCAAAGCAATTATATTAAAATTTTCATGCAGCTATCCAATAAATAGTTTTTTATTGATATAATAAAATTTTATGTAGGTATATAGAGTCAACGATCTTCTTCATATTATTCTTTATTATTCTTCTTCAGTTATTAGTTTATAATAAAAATGTTTACTGTAGTTGTTATGGATGAAGAAAAAGCATTTCAAGAGTAGCATGATACAACAAAAATAAAAAAAAGTCAATTAATGTATAATTTGATATAAGAAAAATATATAGACGACCCTTCGACCTATTAAATATGACAATTAACCTAAATAAAAGTAGTAAAGATTTATATAAAATTGAAATAAAAAAAATTATAAGCCGCTCTCAGGTCTGAGGTGATTTTTGAGCTGCCATTTTCATTCTTCGCCCTTCATATAAACGAAAACGGCATCTCAAGATCGATCTCAGACTTGAGAGCGTTTATAAATACAGATAAAAAATTATGTCATTTCATAAGCAAATTTTATAATCCGACAGCACCCATATCTGAAACAAACGTACACGCAACGCTTGTGGGAAGACTCTTACACAATGCTCTAAGATAAAAAAAAACGTCATGAATATGTGTTTTCTTTAGCAACATGCAACTATTATCACAATCCACGTCACCGCGTCAAACATTACATTGCTTTGGAAAGTTAGAAATGTGTTAGATATTTATTGTGTACTAGTGGACCCGAACGCGGCTACGCCCGCTTGAACTATAAGAATATTTATTAAATATATTTATGAAATTATTTTCAGTTTTCAATACAGAGATGCGTTAAGCAAGCTCATTTTTGGTGATGTTTTCTAACAACAAACTTTGCAAATCGTTGCCTAGCAACGACAGTTGTTATTACATGTCACATTAATAAGCATTTTAATATATTGGTATATATTGAAAATATTACAAATATGAGAAAAAAAGTATCCTATGTTCATCCCGAGACCCTCAAGTATCTCTATACGAGTATTTTATCACAATTAAATTAGCGGTTTGGCCCTGATTGCGTAGACGACAGACAGACAGACAGACAGACAGACAGAGTTACTTTCGAATTTATAATATAGGTATGGATATAATTAAGCGTATAATTTATAAGTTATTTTCAATAGCCACACCGCACACGTGAACATCGTTGTATATTTCAACGTGAATTCTATAAGGCTTCTGGAAGAGATTACTCGTGTTTATATGCGTTTGTATGTATTTTGTTTTTATTTTGCTCATTAAAACAACGATGCGTATGATAATTAAACAAAAATAACTTATGTGTTGCTGAAACTATTTGTTCATTTTAATGTTAATTTCGTACGTACGTTATACTATTGTTTATGCTATGTTATGATATAAAAACATAACCCTTCCTTTACAGTCGGATAAAAATATGTGAAAATAATGTATTTTGGGATATTGTTAATATTATAGACCTACTTATCGAGGTAAAATAACTTGCCACAACTGTTACACAGAACGCAGTCTGTGTTCTTAACAAGTTTTCGATTAATAATATGTTTTAAAAGAGAATTTTATCATAACACTTTCAAGGAAAGTCACAAGGTAGAATATAAATAAGGAAAAAACTCGTTTTAATGTTAATAATGGACAAAGTCGTCGTCTTATATTCCACATATATGACAAAATAATTGTAAAAGATTTTATTGAACAAGCATTGTAGTGTAAATAAAAGTCATTTACTATTTATCCAGAATATCACTATTTGTAAAAGTAAAAAAAATACCTAAAATTTAATATCCCCAAGTTTTACTTATTTATCATGAAATAAGAAATGTATATTTTATTGATGATGTTCATAGATGAATGCTTACCTCTAGCACCAAAAGATCCAAATCTCTCTCGATTTACGGCTAACTTATACTTTTTATCCGCCTTATCATTAGGTACAGGCAGTTTGGACGGATATTTTTCAGAACCACCCCTGTAGAGTTTCTCTTTGGACCCGTGCGCTCCCATCTTCAGGATCTTCATTAAAGCGAACACATTGCTTATAACTTATATACAGTTTTAGGAACTAGTCACTTATCACTTATATCACATCACTTATATTGCCACGTGCCTAGTCTAGGGTCATTTGTGATCTTCCTTATCAACTACGCAAGTAAGAACGTAGTTACTCATCACATATACTCGTATATATTTAGTTGTTTGAACAGCAGCTCCGTACCTACCAGTTATAATATAAAAAATAAGGTATGATGTCATAATGTCAGTATGTACCTACTGCGATAAAAAGGAAATAAAAAAAACATACAAGATTTCTTTTTTAACACAAAATATAAAAATTAATCCAGGCATATAATAGCTAAACTTAGAAAGTATTTTATATTCAATTTGATTGTGATTTTATTGCAAGCACTCTATCATATTATATATATGTCAACAATTAAATACTTGATATAGCTAAGTTGATATTATTATTGCAGTGGTTTCATCTATTTCGGTAGTCGAGTCATCTGCGACCAGTTCTGAAGATCCTCTCAACTCACGACCTAGTATTCAACAACAACAAGTATCCTCGTGTCAAGTGGAGAACGGAGGATCAACAATAAATGGTAATTCGATGCATTAACATCTCTGCTAAAGATGTTGGTTTTCTTAGAACTGGCGCTGACTCGTTATTTGTTAAAGGGCGTTTATTTTAGTAAATATTATCAGTCAAACTTTATAATTAGTATAGTTTACTAAGATAGTTGACATTTTAATTTTCCATGTGAAAGTATTCTATGTAAGAATTTTCTTTGACAAGTTAAATATATATTGAAAGAAGTGTAACGGTAACTAATATATACATATATATAATAAAACAGGATACATAGTGATATTATAGTGAGAGCAAAGTAGGAACAAACTGACGACTCAATTTCCTATCTCAAATGACTGGCTGTCTGGCCGATGGAAAAGCCTATTAACTTTGACGTCAAGCCTATGAATGCACAATATGAATTTAAATCAAAATAAGTCTTATTTAAAAAAAAGCTGGTAATCTTGTAAATATATAATTTTAAGTAATAAGCTTTTATAATCGTAATTTATAGTTAAAGTAACGGAATTGAAGATATACTTAAAATAACTTGGGTTTATACTTAATTAGATATATATAAAATTCACGAATAATAACTCAATATGAATTCCTTTTAATATTATGAGATGACACTATTAAAACATGTTGTTTCTGTACTAGTACACTCCCATAATAAATTGTATTAGTCATTAAAATGTTACCACTTCTCAAAGATTTGTATCTATTTTGGAAGCACCGCTTTCAGGGTTAAATAACTTAAAGACGCACTGGAGTCCTTTGAGAGGATATTTTAAACGGTGTTCTAGTGTTGTATATTTAGTTGCTGAAATAGCTTTGACATAAATGTGTATCTGTAAAGTGCTTACTTAGGATATTTTATATAAACATTTTATTATGCTAATAAAATTATATTATTAACTTATTGTACTTAATAATAAAATATTAATTAAGATCTTTTAATTGGTTTAACAATTTATGTTAACCAGATGAAGTATTTTGATTGCCGATTAATTCCGAACCGGTTAACAAATTACTTACGTAAATAAAAAATAAAAAACTATATATTAATAAGACATACTTAAAGTGTTTTTATTAACTGTACAAATCAAATAACTCGCAATCCACCACGGTATTATACTCATTACCTAGTACGAGTAAGTTTAAAGTAAGGCGCGGACGCTTACATTTCGCAATAATTCACAACAGCCATATTTTAAGCCTCATACATGCGAGAGTGAAACATGAAGAGTAATTTTGAAAGGTTTAAGTAATATTATACATTTAAGTTATTGCATCAAAGCGCTTCAAAAATTAACCTTAAAATATTAAAAAAACAGAACTTTTACACGAACATTCTATCTGTTCAAAACTGAAGCCAAAGCCTGCTCAGGAAAATATACGCATGATAATTACAACAAATTTTTTTACAATTTAATCTTAGGAACAGTTTCGTGTATGTATGTAATAAAAAATTACGAAATAATACACTTTTAAAACAAGAAACATAATGCTTGACGGATTCACAAAACAAAGATTTCCTCGCGGTTCAATAACTTTCAAGGATTTTTAAAATTCATTTACATACATAGCAAAAACTATTAATAGCAAATGACTGACGGTAGGTAACTCTACATACAATGTTAAACAAGTCACACTGTACTGTGAATCCCGCACTATACTAGTTAAGCAAAGATTGTTGATGATGATTATATATACCTATTATAGAATAGGGACAAAAATCTAATAAAAATGCAATAATAGGGCAATAAATAGGATTATTTTATGGTTCCTTTAAATTTAAGCTAATTGCAATAATTTAGAGTTAATATAAATATAAACTATAATATAAAATATGTATTATATAATTTATACTTAATTTTTAAATGTGCTGTTTTAGTGTCAAAACTCACCCATTCGACATAAAAATGGAAGATAAATTCGACAAAAATCACGACATATTCTTCACTGGTATCGACAAGATGTTCACATATAGATTTTCATGAATAAATGATACGAAGATCGTCTTTGTCTGATGAGTAAATAGAGCAAAAGCTCCGCTCGAGCGAATATTATGATCTAATACGCAGAGAGGATACCATAATTTGATTTGCATTTGTTTGAATTATGTATAGATATAGTACCAGAACGTATGTAAAATTAAATGCTTCCTCATACTAATATATTAGTACCGGCAAAGAATTTGTGAAAATAGAATTCATGTAATATAATAATAACCAGGTCGATGAGCATGGTAGACCAGAAATATTTATTTAAATATATATTTCCATTTCTTCGCTCTGGCGTCCAGGCAAACGGCAGCGTTGAGATCCGCCACTCAACACGCAACGCCTACAGAATTCGTACAGAGTATCCTAACATTAGGTTCCTTCTGCCTACACCGTTGTGTGTGGGATACAGCGGGAAGCTAATTTTGAATTCTGATATAATATAATATAGTCATATAAGTCAGACAACAATGCAAATATAAACTCTATTGATATATTAACTTCTATTTGAATCATATTGCGCCTTGTTCACATAAACATGGTGGCTCAAAATGAGGTCGGTGTATTGCAAGTTTTGGCGGAATTTCGTCATAACAAAACATCACCAAGCCGGTCTTGGCTGGACTCCAAGATGCAGTCTCGCGAAGGGAACACCGTACGCCGCCATCGACGAATAAACCTTTTACTGAATCGTTAAACCTAATTATTTTTTATTTTAAGTTCATAAATTATGTTTATCCATTTGTGAAACTGTTACCGGTTACGCCTGTCCAAAACATTTTATTTTTATCCGAAATTAGAATAACTTATTTAATATAGAGCTCGTGGCGTTTACAAGTTAAAAATAAATATAGAAATGTCGCTGATATGTTTATTACAGCCCGCACAGGTTCTAATATGTATTACTTGTTAAAATGTAACTTATGTATAACCTACATTTTAAGTAATTGTTACGATTACCTAAATAAAGCACAAAAAAATGTTTGTAAGCACTATTAGGTTTATTTGAAGTTAATAAATATATAATAATAAAATAAAATTCCGCAGTGTATTCTTAGTTTGCCACTACCAAAATTTAAAATATCTTTAAAAAAATTCTAACAAGTAAAGCTTCTAAAACGATTCTAAAGTGCTTATAATAATTGCCTATTTGAATAAAGAATATTTTGAATTTGAATTTGAATATCATATTATATGAATTCCATCTCTGTAGATAAAGGTAAATCATAAATTCATAAAGTAGTTTTATATCCATTGATCTCAACAAGCGGTCGCACCACCGAGGTCGCGAGATTACCATCCGGCACGAAATATATGTACATACGTAGTACGTACGTAGCGTCGCTCAAGAAACAAAACTATTAACATATTATCAGGATTATCATTGTCAGAGTTTGGTCGTGATATGGACTCAGCGGCAAATATGGACCTGTACTTTAGATATATAAAAGGAGATTCTTAAAAGTGCCTATATTATATTTTTTTAACCACTATGTCACACAATATATCTAATATACATAGGTATATACTATTGTTTTTGAAATCATGACAGATCTAGGTATCTATATAGTAATGGGTTGGTTTAGTTTCGACAACGCTGATTTGGATAGAAATTTATATTAAATTTACTTTTTATTTCATTTAATGTTAAATAATACCACAAATTTAAGTTATATTATTCGCCGCGTAATCAAAGCCTATAGGGTATTTCCCGTAGACCAATAATTGCGAAAATTGGCAAGTGGGAATTTGCAGTACAAATAAAGCAAAAAATCTGGAAAATGGTATTACAGATTAAAACTATTAATCTAGTCAATTTAAAGTAGTGAAACAACTAGTTTTATGTGAATATGTTTTAATATATATTTTTTTTGTACTAGTAGATGCTATAGCCATATTTAAATTTAAGGTAATTAATTAAGTGTAACTACAATTAAGCATTACGATTCTCAATGAGATCAAGCTCTATCACGACGTTATATATGTGCACACTGCACATGTTTATGCATGTTTGTATTCAAGGTTTCTTGTAAGCATGACCACAACGAAATACGATACAAAATAATTATATAAACGCGCTTTACATTTAAATCATTTGCTAATTTAAAACATTATTTTATTCTTTTATTGAATTATAGCTAAATTACAAATTATAAAAACATTGAAAATTTATTACAATGTTTTATAATTTCAAATTTGTTTGAATTATGATAAAATAATGTCTTCTCCTAATTTCTTTTTTCACTTTCTTGAAAAAAAGATTATTCCTCTTTAAAGTTATTATTACTATTTACTTAAAAAAAAAATAGAACACAATTTCCTACTAAGGCATTGACAGTCGAACTTCACATGGTTATCAAACCAAATGATCGAAAGTAGCATAATTAAATTGAGTCACGTAACTTTCAACTTGCGGAGTCGGAACGCGTTAACTGCTGGTTACGCGAGCGTTCTATGTCCGCACACAAACATAGTCGAAGTTAATTTTACAAATATCTTTTGACTCGCTAGGTAGAGCAAAAGTGAGGGTTTGGACCAGAACTATATTATCTCAGTTTCTATAGAGCCTATTATTATTAATACGAAACACAAAAAAACCCTCTCACCCTTCACCATTCCTACGCCCATGAGAATAACTAATACAATGAATTATTACTATTAAGTACCTGTTAGAATTATGAAAATTAGCAAATATAGCTGTTATTTTTCTAATAATTAAACCAATAAAATTATTTTTCAATACCTATCAATTTAACAACACATTTATATGACAATATGGCGTCTGAGTGTAGCTGTGTATTGTGTACTATTATTATGTTTTCAGTGAAAATTGGAAAGATCGAGTAACATAAGTGATCAAATTCGATCAACGCATTTGGTCTCTGCAACGCTACATAGGACCAAATTCTCATATATTGTCATGTAATATTACCTAGACTGATAAATAAAACACATTATCCTCCTTTGCGTCGCGCGAGTAATCAGAAGGAAAAGCAATATACCTAATTGCAATGCAAATTCACACTTTTTGTTATAAACATAACTGAGTGAAAACTTCTAGACGAGCATTCATTCTTAAATCGCTTGTCGATTATAAACTGCTTTCTAGTTTAAAAGTTTTATATTATTCAACAATATAACTAATAACTATATACGAATACAAAGACAGTTAAGATATAAATAAACGATTTAGAAAGTTAAATATGAAAATAAAAAGTACTGTGTCAAATTGTATAACTTTTAGGTGCAACGGAATAGATATATCGAATATCATTATATGTATTGTATTGTATTATAAATGTTTATGAAATTTAAATAAAAAAAAAAGAAAAGCTTACTAAATCGATTCTAAAGTTTAATAGTGGCCTCCTCAGGAGAATTTGTAGTATTTGTATCTATGTCTATGTGATATCTTTTTTTTAACTCTTTCATTGTCACACTCTATTATCTGTATTTTACAAGTTTAGTCTTGCTGATATCCGGTCTGTATGTATGTCTGTGACACCTGATATCTTTTTTTTTGTATTTTAATGACGGTGCTGATAAATAACTGTATGTACCTAGTAGTTGTTTCTTAGAAGTGTTGATCTCACTGACAATACAAATCTAATATTATTTTAATATGAAGAAATCTAAATACTATTTAGTTGTTTAAGTTAAGAAAGATTCCACATTCCTGGTTCGTATTATATTTTAAATTATTAATTATTTGATGTCATTTTTTTAATGTAGAGTCATGTTTCTCCATAATTGACGAAATATGCAGAAAGAATTTAGTGTTAAGACAATTTGATCTCTATCTTTATATCTCTAAATTATTTATAAAGAAATGCAGAACGAACATTAAACGAAATAATTCAATTATATAGTTTTAATTTTTTTTTATATTTTTCTTATATAATAATACAGATATATGTAAGTAGGTATATTTGAAAAAATAGAACAAAATGGACAGTTAAATATAAAAGGGGTAACGAACAACTAGTAATTTGTCATTGCCGCTACTTCATAGCGGCAACTTCCTCTCTACAAAAAGCAAGGTGGATACGGTTAAAACGACATACACCACTTATCTAAGCATTTACAACAATATGGAACCTGTTCCATAGTAACCACCTGTATTCTATACGAAACTGGTTCTTGCGGTCACCATACCACAAAAAGGTGCTTGTCATACCTTTGTTTAAATGCAATGGTATTCAGCATTACTTTATTTATAACAACAAAGCTAAGCTATAAATATAATGCTCTACCGTAGCACACACAGCCTTTAATTATTTTTAAGAAGATAATTTCTACTAGTTGCGTAAAGAGAGAGAGAGAGAATAAACATATCATCAAATTGTCTTTGAAAAATACAATTTTTATGGAAATATTAACTAATACTATGAATGAAGTAAATAATTAAAATAAAAAAAATATAGAGAAGTAATAAATTCAAATTATTATTATAGATTTTCTATTTAAAATCTTTTATAGCTGTAAAAATTGGTTATTAATAAAGAATTTGTAATTATACATAATACAATATGATTCAAGGTGAACACTTTTATTAATTTTAACGCAGATGTATTTAGCAAGAACGCCATTAAAGGCAGACAACGAACATCATTATCTCTATTTATAAGAAAAGGATAAAACTGCCAAGTCTGTATAAGAAATATATAAAAATAATAATAATTAAGTAAATACTAAAATTAATTAAATGCGAATTTACCTGTCGCGTATTTTCATTTCAATTTAAAACATTAATTAAATTAAAAATACTGGTTATTTAATATTACTTAAATAAGTCGTTAATATGTTAATTAGGCAGTATGTTACCCGTTAAAACTTGATTTGTACAATCACTATAATTTCCTATAGACGTTATCAATATAACGGATGGCTTACTTTAAATTCACACGACCAGACAATAGTGTTTTACTATATTTATATAAATACATACTACAAAGTATATTGCGGATATAACGTACAAATGTACTATTAAATTGTTTCGTTCTATTAAGTTTTACGTTAAAAACATGACTTGGAATCTTGTACCTATACTAAGTTTTTACTGAGAATCTACTTAAATATCATTAGTAATTAATTACATCTATGATTACGTCAATAATTGTTTATGATTACATGTAATGTTAGATTGAACCGATTCTTAGTACCGGCTATTACACAGACGTTACTAAAGTAATAATTTAATTTATTTCTTTAATTTAAAGAATATTAATTGATTTTAAATTATATTCTTCAATTAATATGCAAAATTGTTTACAATAGTTATCATTTATAATATCTTATTTCTATATTATATTATATTTATATACAGAAATAAATATTTATATTTTTTTAGTTAAAGATATATCATATTATTATACAAATAATAAAACTACGAGTAAAAATAATCTCAGATTTATTAGTTGGTTATTAATTCGATTTTAGATTTCACTGTTATATTATTATTGAAGGTGGTAATATGGTCTCCGCAGGTGATATTTCTTATTTAAAGTCACGCTATCTAATAAAACTCTTTTTTAAATGTTAATAAACTTAGATTTAACTATATTAAAATAATCCTTAAAAATCTGTAGTTACAGTTTTTACGAACAACTTTAAAACTGCACTCACTAAAACTTCGTTATTGTGCAATTAATTAATTAATTTTGTACATATTAAACCATAGCTACGGAGAGTTTGACGTTGTGTTTAAACAAGGTTCTCTTTTAGCATTTTTAAGGTAAATATGCAAAATATTCTATATTGTATAAGAAGGTATTGAGGTTTATGTATAGATTCCGCCATTTTGGTAATTTGGCCTCCCCCCATATTACCAATATGTACTATATGAAATTTATAAACAAAGTGGGGAGCCACATTACAACGTTCTCCCTATACTATTTTAAATCCCGCATATAGCAGAGCACTTTCCATCGAATTTTCGAGGCATTGCTTGTTGAGTGGCGAAACTCACACGCGTTTTGCCTTGTTACCAGAGCGAGGAAAATGAAAATGTTAAATATTTCTTTCCCCGAAGTGGAAATCGAACCCACAACCATCGCGTACACAGTCATATTCTTCTACCGCAGGATACCAACAGCCTCAATTAGCAAATATAACGTCTAAAATAAGAAACGTAAAAGTAGATGTTTTCATTTTCCTATAGAAACATAAAAAGCTTAAATGTTCTGAAAAATTTTACATGCAACGATTTTTTTTCTTTATACTTATTATTTTTGTAGTAAATTTTAGGTGAGAAATAGTTAACAAAATGAATATTGGGAATTATTTACATGTTTTAAAGATGAAATCATAAACGTATTGTTTCGATCCTACCATTTTAAAATGATTATTCGACGACTTTTGACTACATTTATAAAATATACTCAGATATACTAGTACTACAGGTACACTTGCAAATGTTCTAAGTAAATAAACCTTGCTAGTATTTGTCAATGTCACAATCACACACAAGTCGTGGGTTTTAGCGGTAGGCGAGACCGAAAATATTAAATATATTAAACGAAACTAATTTATACCAATTTTGGCGAGACATTAGATAGTTGCATAAGCGGAAAGATGTCTCAAGAATACCTGCAGTCAATGTTAACAAGTTTTTATTGCTGAACGGGCCCTAAATAGCACTGCAGTAAAAGCGAAAGTGGACTTTGAAAAATGGTATTATAAATGATAACATTGTATATGTTGACATATGATATACATTACGTTCTCTGGATATTTTATTTCAAATCCCAGTATAATATTTTTAAATGCTAAAATATAATACTTAAAAAAGAAACGAAATGCTCAAATATACGCGTAAACGCTATTAGGTGGACTTTGCTTCTAAACCAATACAGTCAAAGCAGTTAAACGTAATATGGGTCAAAGTATTAATCTATTTATATATTAATAGTTGCTGTGTCACGTAGGTTTTAAAGCTATCTGCATAATAAATAATGCATTTAATATTGATATCATAAACTCAAATGATAAATGCTGATGCTAAATCTAACTTTATGATGTGGCTTTCTAAGTTGACATTTATATCACTCTTATAATGATTCTAAATCTTATTGTGTTTGTGTCATTATATTCCGTTTAGCAGTTATTCGAAAATGAAGTTCCAAATAATTATTAGGTATAACAGTCAAACAAAATTCGACACCTGGTCGTCATTTCTTCTTTAGCAGTCCGATAGTTTGCAATGTATTCAATTTCGCCTTTCCTACGGGGTCAACGTTTCTCGGCTCGTCAACAAATCCATCGACGAGAATAACCCGTTACACTGCATCGCCTTCCAGCGGATTTCACTTGTGAACATTGCCTAGTGGACCATTAGACCATTTTATACCAACGCCGGGTTTATGGCTAATGGACGCTAAAGTTCCAATTCTAGAAGCTACCTTAGCAAATATGTACCAATAGTCACGTTGCTAAAGGGACCTTAAAATACTTGTCCAACTACTAATTGAATGTTATATAAAACGTACTGCAGTACGTTGAGGATATGGTGGCCTCGTGACTGGTTTATATTGGTGTCTGACTATTATTACTTTTTAACAGGTGAAAACAGGTAATATTTAAGTTATTTTCAAAAATGTGGAGTACACAGCATAACTATAAGATGTTTCCTGATAAAGTTTACAAAAGAACAGTGTTTTTTGTTGTGCAAGTTTAGAGTATTGTCACGTCACTTGATAAGTTGATCTCTTTTATCTGAAAGATCGATGACTTTAGATAAGATTTACTATGTTAACAAGAGGAATAAAAATTTAGTAGAGAATACCTAAGTACAAATATAAGCGCTAGAAAAACTAAAAATTTAGTACTAAACAATTATTATTCCTCATAATTGTTATAAGTTGTGAAATATGCCGTTTATTGAAAATAAATTAAAATGTAAAAGTGTCTATTACAATAAGCGTAGATAATATTTCAAATTACATTATTGGGTCGAAGAAATTACTTTATGTGAATTAATTCTCACAGTTGCTTATTGCATGTTGATCTACATGACTAGCCATGTAGTGAAAGGTAGGCATAGAAGTTTTGATTATAATTTGTTGTATACGAGAGCTGTAAGTGTAAGTGAGAACAATATTTTTAATCAACTCTATTGAAAGTTATGTAGTTTTTGACTTTTACTAGTAAATATCTATCTTTTTTTATCTGTCAATAATAATTCGCTTATCAATTAAACTTCACTTTCTAATTTTACTTTTGTTTTTATTTCATGATTTAAGATATCAAGATTATATGAATTATTATTCTTATATAATCTATATAAATATATTATATAATCTTTAGTATAATAAAATTAAATCAATTTTAGTTTATATATAGATGCACCAATAGAAACAAACGGAATTGTAGAATTGGAATTTTTCCGCACAATAGAATGTTAAGGTCGTGTAACTTAAGAAACTACAAACAACATAAAACAGTTGTTTTGTCCCTTATTTCTTAGTCGTAATAATAGACTGACATTTAGATTTATCACTAAGACGCTACCAACAAACCGACTGCTACTAATTCAATTAAAATAATACGATGGCACTATGTATGAAAAATTTTACATAATATAATTATGATAATTTATGAGTTGGAACAACCCTAATTAGCAAGCTGCCATTTTAATATTAAAAAAAAAACAACAAAATCAGAATCATTAGATAGAATTGACATAATCAATTTTTTTTTCATAAAAATTAATAAAAATAAATTATAACTAAAATTATGACACCATACGAAGAACAGATAGGTTAGTATGAAAGTAAACCGTTCACATGTCGAGCTGCTTTTTGTATATTCCTGTCATTTGATATTGAACTATAGTTTTTAGCACTTCACTGACATAGGTCACATTTTCCTTTGATAAAAATGCGGTATGCAGTTAACCTTAGGGACGGAGGGGAACCATTGATTTTTCGTGTAGTACGGTGACGTCACGACCGCGACAGTGTGGCGCAGACGGCGCGCGCCGGCTCGCGTCTCACCGGCGACTGGCGATAGTGGCGAGCCAACTAACTCACTACAGTAACTTTGCTAGACGGCAAGAGGAAATGCCAGTTGCCATGCGGTCGGTCGGCGGTGCTCCACGAAACACTCCACTGACGACCTTTTGCATTGATTTGTGCAGGCCCAGCTGATTAGGGGACGTAAACAACGACGACGAGCTCACAAGTCACAACTGCAGTAGAATATTGATCAAAACATACAATTGTTATATGTAGATTTAAAATTAAGTTATACTCGCTAATAATAGAGATTTTCACATCACTGAAGATAATTAACAAGGCCTAAGAAAGGTTACTTTGTTTTGGTGCACGATTTTTTTTTGTCACTTTTCGTATCTATCTATCAGTGCTTACTTGCTGTTTAAATGGAAAGGGTAAAGAAAATGGAAATTATGACAGAACTTCATTGTTACTTATTTTTAGCGTCACTAGGAACCTAGTGTTAAGACACTCCGTTCTCCATTTTTTGCGGAATTCTAGAGGCATTGCGTGTCGAGTGGCGGAACTCAACAACGTGCTTTTCCTCTACACTAGAGCGAAAAAAATGGAAATATTGTATATTTCATTTTATCGAGTGGGAATCAAACCCACAACCTGTCGCGCTCACAGTCACACTTTATGTCCCTGGGCATGCTGTGGCATCAAATTAATTTTTAAATGTCTAAATATAAAAAAGTAGTGATATTTTATAGACAGAAAGCTTACATTATATTTTGCAGTCGAGCAAGCCCACCCTGGGTATGCTTGACTGCAAAATTTGTCATTTGATTTGTTTGGTAATTTCATCGTCTTTATATTAAATGTCATATTCAATTTATAGCATTAATGTTTAAATATCAAGAAAACATAGAGTTTGGATATTGAAGTCGAGTCCCCGAAAATATCGACACAAACTTCACGTAAATAATATAGGAAGATGTTACGTCGCTCAATTTCGTCAATTAATTTGGCCCATTGTGTGTTACAGAAATAAAGATAACCGAAACTTAAAGTAGTAGCGGTTTTGTTGTAAGTATTATTGTCAATTGAAAAAAATACGTATATTTAGTAAAAACGAATTACACCATATCAATGTGGTAAGGAGTAATACAGTAGAATGTGAAAAAAAATAGTGCTGTGAAGATGTTGGTTTCTTCGAAGGATATGCGAAGTCATTTTAGTTGACTTAATGAAGAGATATACAGAATGACAGGTACGAGGGAATGAGTTATAAAATAATGTACGTAACGATTTATGAAGGAAGTAAGGAAGATAATATGTGTATTATGTATTTATAATTTTTTATTTTATTTATTAACTTATATTTTTATATTTTACATTTATTTGCAGGTTAGCGTGCACCCTCAGGACGACGTGCCCTGTCAGCGGGACATGGAGTGACTGAGTAAGGAGGAGAACATGTATGCAGAATCCGTAGCGTTTCGCACTGCTCTCTTTCTATCTACCCTGCTAGGGATAAAGCTCAAAAAAAGTTTAAAAATAACCTGTCTTCGTCTACGATCAACAAAAATATTGGTCTCGTTAATCTGGCCGACGTTTCACCGGGTAGATAACGCCAATGTCAACCAAACCAACCACGATGTGTCACCATGTCAAGAAGTACCTAATCCTATCTTGATCTGGCCAATTCAACAATCGGCCCACGACGTGTGTATATACAATGAATTCAATGTAAAAAATATCTATTTAATTTAACAGTTATAATTGTGACAGAATTTATCATAGTTTAAACATGAACATTATATACTTAATTTATTTTATAATATTTCGGAATTTGGTATAACCACGTAGCGATTGGTGATCTCTTATTCTTTTGACATTGTGGTTTTTAGTTGTCGTAAATGTAACCATCAAAAAACCTAAGTTAAGAAGAAATCTTTCCAGAGAGTCTTAAGAGCTACATCGTATGGCTATTTTAAAAATTTTATTTTTTAAATTACTATCAATATAGGTACATACATTACATTTATCAAATAATTAAAAGATTGATAGAAAAAGGTAAAAACTAACGCGTGGTAGTTTAATTAACTAAAATGTAGTTGTGTGATCAATAAATAACGTAACATTTATTCACAACTGTTTCCTATATTCTTTCTTTTTCGATTACATAGAATAATAAACAATGTACAAAACAACTTTCTGTAAAACAATAGACATTTTAGTTTGAGAGCTATTGCTTTAATAATTCTACAGGCGTATATTTTATACTAACGTTCAAAATGCCTGATAAAATATATATGGCAATTGTATTTTTACAGATTTATATTGTTGCAATTGAACATCAAGAATAAGTAACAAAGAAGAAGGTCAATCAAAGGTCACAAAGTCAGACAACAAATGATATTATAAAAACGTTTATATTAACCCTTCTTTATGACATTAATAAGATATTTAAAATATGTATTAATATGAAGTCTTTAAAACATGCTTTTGATATAGATATTGAACAACAAATTAAGTACATCTTAAATTCTAATTTATTCAAAGGCAATCGAAATCTTCTAGCTTAATAAATAATACGATTCCATTTTTTATATATTTACATATACATATATATTTTTTCTAAGTTAATGAAATCGGAAGTGATGGGTCAAACATGGAAGATTTAAATGATCACTATTGTATTTTGGCAAACTTTTCGTAATATTTAGCGTTTGTTTTATTCCAATCGGTTCATAAATAGAAAAGTTATATCAATATAAAAGTATTTTGTTCCACTAAATTGCTGTAAAATAACTGTTCTATTGAAATTGGTTGAAATTTTAATTTTTAAGGTTCCCGTACCCAAAGGATAAAACGGGATAATGTACCTCATTAAGATTCCGCTGTCCGTCCGTCTGTCACCAGGTTGTATCTCATGAACCGTGATAGTTAGACAAAATAACAAGAAATAATAAAAAACAGAATAAAATAAATATTTTGCCTACCTCCTATACAACAAACGTAATTGTTTTTTGAAGTTTTTATATATAATTTTACGAAACCCATTGGCGCGCGAGTCCGACTTGCACTTGTTGGGTTTTTTAATGTATAATGTAAAATGTTATTACAACACGAAAATAATCCAGGTTAGTAAATAAATAATAATGAAGGCGCGAGCGGGTCGCTACTCAAATAATAAATTTAATAGACCTGGGTATTTTACAGATAATTTTATATAAGGAAATGTGTGATTATTAACATTATGATAATAAATTAAACAAATAAACTTACGTAGTAATGGAAAGCGGCTCGTTGAATGTTTGCCTAGAGGCGTACTGATGGCGCTGATGTCGCTTTGCGAACTATGCAAGCTGCTTTTACCACTGCCGTTTGCGGAACCCAAATCCATTCGCATCCTCATGTGACGGCTGAAAATTAAATACAGGCTTAGGTACATTTACCATTGTCAAAGATAAAAAGATAACGATGCTGTCTTGGCAAGTTTGGTAATTAAAACAGCATCAATTGCAGTATTGCATTTTAATTCCAAACATAAATTTAAATTATGAGTAAATGATGAGCCCGTCGTGGCACAGCGACGCGTTCGACCCCCTTCCACTGGAGGAAGTGAAATATTTATTTATGTTTATATTTCCATTTTCTCTGGTGTCGAGGCAAAGCGCGGCGTTAAGATCTGCCACTCAACACGCAATGCTTCCAGAGTTCGGCAGAAAGTGGAGTACGGAACGAACACTAGGTTCCCTCTGCCTACCCTGCTGTATGCGGGACACGAAGAGAATGGAGAAATGTCTAACTAGAAGTCTATATTTACCTCTTAGGTTTTGTGTTAGTGCTAGTGGATTTTGAACTCAGCATTCTGGTGACGCTGCAAGATGTTTGAGATCGTTGTAAGGTGAAAGAACAATCCACTTTTGACTTTATGTCTTTAAAAGATTTCGTTTTGTAATCAGTCTTTAGATCCAAAACGTTCTTTTTCAAAAAATTATCTCGTCTTTCGGGTTTCTTAACAGTTTTGGGGCTATTTTGTATGCTATTTTCTACGTCAGACTTTCGATTTGCAAGCATTGTTTTTAGTTTGCTAGGTACATCACGCTTGGGCATTTTATATTTTTTTAAAGTAAAACTTCGCTTTTCTTCTTTATTTTTATCATTACATTTTACATCTTTTACACTCTTAAGGGAATTTCTTTTGCTCGTATTTTTTGGCGTTACATCTTCATCAATATGATGTGATATATCAGAATTTTGTTCTTCCAATGTATCTTCAATCGGAGTGAAACAAGAATTAGATTTGCCACGGCCAGAATTCTTTTGACTACAGTCTGAATGTGTAGAAGTTGTAGAATCTGGTGACATATCCGTTACAACATTCAAGAATACAGGAGAACAACGATGGTTTTCAAAGTCCGTATAAACTCCACTCGATTCCATGCAAGAATCTTCACTTCTGTTAACAATCAATGGAGCATTCCCATTCATATTTTTACCTCCATAAAGAGCACCATCTATCACTTGAGCTTTGCGATCACCACGTTGCATATGCTCGTCTAAGCCATCTGCATCGCTTTCAGTAAAAAAATCTGAATCAGTCATAGGATCAACTCTTCTTGGTACAGGTACATTTTGCCAATCCATTTCTAAAGCGTCTTCACGTGGCCCACTGTTATGATCTGCACTTCTACTTACAGGTCTAGACATTTCTCCATCGCCTTGATAACCATCTAAACTTGTAATACTGGTAATACTTGTAATAAAACTATTTGAAACTTTGGAAGTTTCCATAGACTTATCGTTCTTACTGTCGGAGTAGGTTTGCGAGTCATGTAATGTTGATGCAGAAAATTGAGAATAGGTGCTAATTTCACCATTTATGTCAGAACTATCCAAGGGTAAGTCTTCAGGAGAAGGGGTTTGTTCTATTCTATTAGATAGTAATGGGTTTCCATGTTTATAATCTAAGGGTATTTCTAAATTTACTGTTGTATCAGCAATAGAACTTATAGGTTCTAAGATACTACCATGAATAGATGGCAAAAATTCTTCCTCGATTAAATTAGACACACAATCATCTTTGCCTAAATCAGTATCATCTTTAATAGATGAACAAGGTTGATCAACGGGATCCACAAGTGAGCAACAAAAAGCTTTAAAATTATTGTCTTCATTAGTAAGTGAATCGATAGCATCTATTGTCGCAATTGGCGCATAACGTTCTCGTAAATTGCATTTGTTACTTATATTTTCGAAACCATCGTTTTGTATTGTTGAAGCCGCTGAGTTACTTTCTGTTTTATCTGTAGACGGGGTGTCACCGTTTTCTGATGATGCCTTATAATCATTTGGGTCACAGAAAATTGGTAATCCCTCAACTGTCGGAGAAAATGCATTTTCCAAATAGCATATGTCATCCATTTGATCTGGTGTTAGTATGCCCAAGCTGTCATCTAGAGAGTTTTCTTCGTTATTTCTACTTAGCGAGTTTTCGGTCGGACTAGGATTCGTTTCGTACGTTCGAGGATGTATATGAGATTTCAATTGTAAGCTAAGATCTGATCTTGATTGCGACGTAAACTGCTTTTTGGTTGGATAATTGAAGTCTTTTTCACATGAGTATTCAAATTCTTTCATAGGTTTTTCATCAAAATTTATTACATTTGGTAATTTTTCTAAGCTTTTATTGGGTATGTTTGTTATTCTACTTAAGCTTTGGCAGTTTGATTCTGTACTTCCTTCCACTAGCTTTGGATTCCATGAATCATTTTTTAATAAAGTATTTTTCGGTGACGATGTAGAATTGGTTTGTAAATCAAATAAGAGACTGTAGGGTCCAGATTCATCACCATCCTTGTCATCAACAAAATGTTGTGTGATGTCATTAATAATTCCTTTAGTCATCTTATCAACATTACGATCTTGTTTTTTTGATATTTCATTTAACCTTTCCCTCAAATCTAAAATTCTTGGATTTTTTTCACTGCATCTTTCTGTACTGAAATTCATTTTTGGTATGAGAGATGTATATGGTTTAAAATACAATTTGTCTTTTATTTCATTATTTCCTTTTAAATCTTGCGCTAGGTTTATGTCAGAAATATCTCTATTTTTCACATCACTGTATTGTAGAGTTCTGACCTTTGGAGGTTCATTTGAGTATATACTGCGAAGATTTAACGATCTTGATTTGCCATGTCTATCAATAGGTATCTGAAATTAAAAAAGACAGCCTTAGTATTTTCGGTACGAATTATATATATTTTTTTTCTTGAAATCAATAACTTTTGATGTTTAAATTTAAATACTGTTTCAAACATACGTAGATATGCCAAAAACAATATGCTTTTAGGTCGTTGTGGCCCAGGGGCACAAGGGTGTGACTGTAACGTGACGATTTTGGGTTTGATCCCCATTCGAGGGAATGAATTATTATTTATTAATATTTCCATTTTTTTCACTCTGACACCAAGGCAAAAAAAAGCTGCATTGACACTCACGCAATGCCTCGAAAAAATCAACGGAAAGTGAGGATCGGAGTGTCATAACACTAGGATCCTTCTGAATACCCTACTGTGTGCGAGATACTATTTACAAGATTTATTATCTAAGTTAAACTTTATGTTCTAAACAACGCATTCTTTAACAAGCATGCATGAATATTAAGTAGGGAATTATTCTACATTGTGACATCACCAATAACAATTATATCCATATAAGTACAACATAGTGTACCTATACGGTATACCTATATGAATTATATTAACATCGGTAATATCACGATTGGACCGAGAATAAAAATTTTATCTGTATAGTCTATAATTATCTATGTTATATGCTCACAAGAACAGTATGTACCTAATGTTATTAACATTTACGAGTATATCAAAAGTGCGACGACCTTGCGTATTCGCAATATTAATAATAGAAAAAAAAAATAATATTACTAGGGGACCTGAACGCGGCTACGCCCGCTTGAACTATACGAATATTTATCTATATATATAAAATCGAAAGGTCACTCACTCATCACGAAATTTCAGAAACTACATATGCTAGGAATCTGAAATTTTGCATAGGAGTTATTTATAGGACGTAGGTGCTCGCTAAGACGGGAATTTGTAATATTCGACTTACTTACTTTTGGGGGTTGAAAGTTTGTATGAAACTTCGTTACTAATGACATTTGTCTTTGTCATTCGTTACTAAATGCTAGGAGTCTCAAATTTTGCATAAACGTCACTAGGACGTAGTCATGGAGACAGAAATTAATAATAACATAGTTCACGCTAGTTAAATATATTTATGAAATTATTTTCAGTTGTCAATAGAGAGATGCGATGCAAGCTAATTTTAGGTGATGTTTTTTAACAACAAACTTTGCAAATCGTTGCTTAGCAACGGTCGCATTGCGACGGTTGTTATTAACATGGCAAATGACAAATTAATAAGTATTTTAATATATTGGTATATATCGAAAATATTACAAATATGAGAAAAAAAAGTATCCTATGTTCATCCCGAGACCCTCAAGTATCTCTATATGAGTATTTTATCACAATTAAATTAGCGGTTTGGCCCTGATTGCGAAAAAGACAGACAGACAGAGTTACTTACGAATTTACAATATAGGTATGGATGTATTAAAAAGACGTTCATGTAGGTATACATTTATTTCACAGGTTTACAATTATTTCACACAACCTGCTACTGGTGTATAATCCTCGTATTCAATTAAATTCACAGACCTTGGATTACTATGTAAGAACTTATAAAAAATTCTATAAGTTTTTATGTTTATTAGGAATGGGGCCGTTGTGGCGCAGTGGCAAGGGTGTGACTGTAACGCGACGGTTGTGAGTTCGATCCCTACATGAGGGAAATAATAATTATTTATTAATATTTTCATTTCTTCGCTTTGGCACTAAAGCAAAACGCCCGGCGTTGAGTTCCGCAACTCAACTCGCATGCTGGTGCGGGATACAGCGTGAAGCTGATTGTTTTTTTTTATTATTGGGAATTAATACTACATCCATTATTTTAATTATCTAGTACGGGTATTCATTTTAAAATCCACATTCGTAAATAGATACGATATTGTAATGTGACGTAACATTACTTACTACGGTTCAAAGAGTTGTTACGGGTGGTGATTTTAAAGCAATGCGTGTGCACAAAGGTTATGAGTAGCATTGTAGATTGTATGTATATTATAATATATCTTTAATTTAACATGTTAATACAAACAGAAGTACAAAATATTTGTATATCAAAAAAAAGCAGTACTTATTCACGAAAAATTCTTTAAAGGATGAATCGATCGAAAAGATATAGATAGATAAATAGATAGATAGATAAGAGTATGTAGTTAAAGTCGTCAATTAAACATTGAATAACAATTACTTTAATGTAAATTTAAGTTCTTTGAAACTAATTTGATTACCACGTTATGATAGAACATACAACTGTGAGTATAAAGCCGGTTTTGCCATTGTTATCTATTTAAACAAACATTAAATTAATTGTTTCATATTATACAAATAATAAGTAAATCCCAAATAAGAATTTTATACATGTATTAGAGCGAAAAGTCACGAATGAAAATAATAATTGGAATCGTTTTCTCAAAGTAAACTTCTCAGCCTGATTGCTTCACTGGCTCGTTAGCACTCATTAGACGATACGGACCCGCACTCGTACGCAACAGAACTGTAACAAATTACAAACTATGTTGCCAAAGTCTTCGCCTTATTTGCTTTAAAAATTATAATTCAAAATTTTATTATAATTATTTCTTTTAGAAATAAACCCACCATTGTTAACGAATCTTTCAATTATTTTTTTAAAGTGCAATAAAGTATGTATATAAATAATTCAGTTTTTATAAAGTTTTTTATAAAGACTTCTTTATATGTGTATTTTAATGGTCAGTGTGACGCAATATATAAGCTTTATTTATATAAAAGTCGTCTTTATTGTGACAAAACATAATAAAATATACTTATTTACTTTAATAGTAAGTTTAATTTGGTAATATATTGTCCATAAGTGGTAAACAACGATTACATTAATAGGAAGTATTCTTTTGTTTTTAAAATTTTCGATATACGTCAAGAGATTCTTCCGTGGTTGTCAAATGAAATTTTATAATAGGAATAAAAAGAAAATTCAGGGAAATAAATAATACCTCTATTATTTATATTAAATATTTAGTATTTACATTTAGAATCCATATAACACAACATGTATTTAACTAAGTAATCTAAACACGTACGTTTGTATTATATGTTTCTGATAAAAGATTTGTGGAATTGTAATTGTAAGATACGGAAATAGAATTCTGTAGGTAGGTAGTCGTGATAATATAACTGTGAAGTAATAAAACGCATATATTATAATAGTTTAAGATAGAATTAAACTATATTGAAATACCTTTTTATTACTATGATGATTATATATATTACAATTAAAAGCATAGAATTGTACTTTATGTTATTGTAATTTTCTAAGTCACGAGATAAAAGTAAGTTAAGCATAGGTATACTTTACTACATGTTATTTTTAATCTGTTACATTAAAAAGTACGTAATGATATTATGAGGTTTGTTAATTTTGTTATGCGTTAGCGTTTATCGTACATTCTACATTGTTTGTTTAGTTTCGTTGACGCCCTCAGATAACACCTCTAAATTGACATACTGCACAGAACATGGTGCCTAGAGTGTGGAAAAATTATAACGAAATATATAGTGTTTAATATAAACACGCATGTATCATGTACATATTTTAGAATTTAAATATTTGGATTGTAAAATATTTAAATTATTAATATAATAATTTTCATATTTTACATTCAACAATTATTATATGAAAGACTAGACTTTATTCTTTATAAAACTACACGTTTTATATTATTTATTCCTTTTTGCCTTATCTAGTGTAGCGTAGCTTTTCCTTATCGTATACGCTCCTCAAAAGGTTCCCAATAACATTTTTTTTAAATATCTTCCGAGTACAGACACCGACCATCTTACGATTTTTTTATAAGTATAGATAAAAAACATAAAAAAGACATTTCAGACAAATCGATAGCCGAGAACTTTTGTATTAAGTGTTCGCATCTGACCTCAGAATTAATATCAAAGGTCATGAGATTTATATTCATAAGTAATAATAAAACTGCAAACAAAACCTGTTCCATATAAGTGTATTCGAACGATTTCTTGAATTTAGGCGCCGTTGTGTTTACAATTTCACATATTATGTAGGTACATAGTCTATATCGCGAATATCTATCGTTTCATATATTCCAATCATCATCAGCCTATCGCCGTCCACTGCTGAACGTAGGCCTCCCTCATCAAGCGCCAACCAACCCGGTCTTGGGCTTCTCGCATCCATCCGGTGCCAGCCACCTTCTTTAAATCGTCCGTCCATCGCGCTGCAGGGCGTCCTACACTACGCTTGCCTAAGCGCGGTCTCCACTCTAGCACGTATCGGCTCCTTCGACCGTCGGTACGTCTGGAGACATGGCCGGCCCAGTTCCATTTCAGCGTGCTCATTCCAATAGTAATATAATAATTATAACTTCTACAGAACGAAATAATAGTATTAAAAAAATGGATGTATCTACCTAAGTTAGTACACACGCTGACATAATTATTTTCGAGGTGGTTCGGTCAACAAGTGCAAGCTGTTGGCAACTGTTCGACGTGCAGCATTTCCACCACGAAATTTGTGGACCAATATTTGCAACAATATCAAGCACATACAGGGAAAAGGGTTGGAAGCTGGTTAAAAAAGGTTTCTTTGCTTACTAAATTGGTATTTTTATTGCTTGTGACAAATGTAGGGAGGGGCTCGGCAGTGCGCTTGCCAAGTCGAGCGCGAAGCAAACACTACCGTACCTGGTACCATCTTGTTTTGGAACCATTTCGGCGTTATTAGCACGTTAAGCCTTTCTTTAGGAATTAAGTAAATTGAAGTTCTGGAGGATCTGATAAGAACTCAGCTTAACTATGGGAGATATGGAAATGACCGCTCTGGTCGAATACGAATACGAAAAACTGTAGACACTGTACAAGAATGAGAACCGGAAAAAGAAAAGAACAAGCACAAGCATCTTGAAATAAATCAGGATTATCATCACAAACATAAAAATTGGAAATCCAGTACGAATGACGTTACGGCGCAATTAGGTTAATTTTTCAATAATTGATATTAACTTTATTGTAATATATCTAAGTATGTGACAATTGTGAATTCCATTTAAATCATTCGGTTTTTTATAGATATCTAACAAAATCATAACTTACTTATTTACTTAAAATCATCACTACTTAGTGGTTTTTAATGAAACAAAAACTAGTGTATTTGTAAAAACTTTACTGTAACGAACTTTGAAGCATTATTTCACACCTATTACCATTCCTCATAGTGAATTCCATTTAAATCATTCCGTTTTTTTATAGATATCTATTTTTAGTTTGCCTTCCTGACTTCATCATTATCAGCAAGGACAACGTAGGGATGGTTAGATACATAATACACTAATTCCTGTAAGAACGCGTGAGATGATGTAACCAACGGATGATGCTAATGTGTACAATTTCATTCATGAAGATTTCAAGTGGCTGATAAAAAAGGCAATAAAAAAATCTAAATAAAATAAATAAAAAGTAAATGAATACATATTTATAAAATTATATTGACTATAAATAAATGACTAAAGCAAAAATATATTGCAAAATGCAATTAAGCAAAATAGCAGGTTATCGTAAGAACAGTCTATCAACGAACAAAAAATACTTGTCCGTTAGGTGACTCCTGAAGTATTTAGACTAAAAGATCGTGCGAATAAATTGATAATACATACATACAAACGAAACAATATAGTATCAACAAGAATAACAAGAAAATATAAAAAACTTTGTAGTGTATAGAGGACTACTTTTGAATTTAAATCGTTCCAAATAACAGTTTCTACGGCATTGTATCGATATGACCTCGTGACTTGTTGTACGTACGTCGTATTTAATCGACGGAATTGATAGCACTTCAATATAGTCATAATGTAGTTATTTCAATCAAAAATAACATTCGCTCCGTCGTTCGTTCGTTCTATTAGTTCCAGTTACTACTTCATAGGGCTATAATTGTAATATTCCAATCATAAATATTATTATATACAAAAATATTATTGCATATATTTATACTTCCATTTACTCGCTCTCGTAACGAGGCAAAGCGCGGAGTTCTGCCTCGCAATGCCTCTAGAATTCGGCAGAAAGTGGGCAACGGAGTGTCTTATCGCTAGGTACCCTCTTCTACCCAGATGTGTCTGGAATACAGCGTGAAGCTGTTAATAAAAAATATATTTATATTTCACAATTTTTTTTGCAAAGTACACAAACAACCAAAATATAATATATATGTACGTAATACGTAAACATAAAATAGTACAAATGAGTTAAAGTGGAAAACCAGGTAAAATTTCGCAAGTGCTTCGAATTGATGATTTGATAAACCGCTCGTTAGATCAAAGAAATCGCAACGTCCTACTAACATTATTCATGATTTTGACTGATTCCATTTTATTTTGTATGTGTTATACCAAAAAATTATACAAATACGTTCACCAAAAGTAGACTTTTCATTTATTATAATTGCAATACCTTAATAATTAAGTTTAATTTACGATAAGTACACGTACAAACAGACAACAGTTATCATTACTTCCTATACCTAATATTAAAAGGTGAAATTTTGAAATTATGAAGTCTCCTTCTGATTGATTGAAATAAACAGAATGACATGAAGTCATAAGTACTTGGAAAGTACCCTCGACTTCAAATTGAGTTTTTAAAATCGAAAAATGTGATATTAACATAGCCAAGTAATATTTAGTATGAACAATGTTGTAACACTCCGTATTACTTACATTCTGTTGTAATCGCAGGATGTAGGCAAGAACATTGTGTGAAATATATCCTTTGCCGTTCATGTATGACGAACGAAAACCAATTAAACGTGAAATGATTTAAAGCGTAATCCATAAATATAATAAAACTGTAGAAGGAATCAATTATCTACATTAGAACCTTTAAAAATAGAAACATTGCTTTAAAAATATAAAAAATATATTTGAATATTGATCTACCAATAATAAAGAATATAAAGAAGTTCCAATATTGATACGGCAGATCATACCAAACCTTTTGTACCAAAATTAATTCAGTCTCATTTTTTCGCTTGAATTGGATATTATTCTACGAGACGGTAGAACAAGTTTGACCTGTTTATTGCATCTCTTATATAGCCAAATGGAGATGCGCCGGCTAAATAGTGTATTAATGTTTAATGTTAATGTCCAGTGTTAAGACACTTCGTCTCTGCTTTCCCCCGAATATATATATTTTTTTATATATATGGAATAGGCTTGCGTTTGACCGCATCAAGTCTGGTGAGCGTTGATATTCAATAATGTACTATTTATACATAAATAAATAATGAAATAGTTTGCGAAGTATGCTCATTATATGGTGTACATAATTAATTATACATAAATAATATTTTTATTTCCGAAGGTCGTTGTACCGTGTACCATACGTAGTTAACAGATTGTCATGTCACGACTTCGCCTAGTAACTTATTGACAAGAGTATTAAATTTTCAAAAAAAAAATTGTAAAGGTTACAAGACCTTTAATTTGTAAAACAATATGGTTGTGTATTTTATCTCCTCTCCGAAGAATATTTAAATTACAATAAATTTTATTTTCTCAACCCAAAATCAGCCTTTATGCAACATCCTTAAATGGGTACAGCTTGGAAAACTTTAATACTTATTTATGTTAAATATGAATAATAATATAATTAAATTAAATCAATATTAGAACCGCTATCTTTATTAATGACTAGTGGACCCGGACGCGGCTACGCCTGCTTGAACTATAAGAATATTTATTAAATATTATATAATATATTTATTTTTATAAGGATGAATATGAAAATATAAGTTCATTTTGGGTGACGTTTTCTTAAAACAACAAAGAAATTTTGCAAACCGGTGCTTAGCAACGACGGTTGTTATTAACATGGCAGAATAAATTGCATGTCAAATTAGAAAGTATTTTAATTTATTAGTACATATGTGTAATGTAATGTTACATAGCCTATAGCACTTCTGAAGAATGCAGCTTTCATACAAAACAAAAACATAGTAAATCGGACCAGTAGATCCAGAGATCTTAGCGTTCAAACAAACAAACAAACAAACAAACTCTTCCGCTTTATTATATTAGTATAGATTCTACTAATAATATAGGTACCCCCTTATTACAAAAGGTTACCAACCTTGGGAGAAAATTGGCAACCGCCAAGTATTAACAATTCAAGATTGTACTCGGGAATACAATGGTGTATTGTGACCGAGCAGAAATCGATTGTTGTCGGAGCTAAATTTTAGATGGAAAAAATTTTACACTATGTAATTTAGTACGAAGTAACATCGTATTTCTTTTTATCTCATAAGATTTTAATATTATAAATAGATAAAATAGAAAATTAATACATAAAAAGTTTGTTGATAGTAAATGTTCTGTATAGTTTCTCCTTTGAGCAGCCTTCACATGTATTTTAAAACTAAGCTGGACCGGTTTTTACAACATTTGCAGATAGAGGCAAAAAATACTGTTCAATGGAAAAATATTAATTAAATCAGCTTCATGCGGTATCCCGCACATAGCAGTGTAGTCAGATGGAACCTAGTGTCAAGACACTCTGTTCCCCATTCTCCGCCTAATTCTGGAGGCATTGCGTGTTGAGTGGCGGAATTGGGTTATTCAATAGCAATTCTGAATAAATAATATTAAAATTATTAGGTACACAATATATTTTGCGATATTTGTTATACTGCTGTTTTTTTAACTTATTACCTCTACTTAAAATCAGTGTTATTGAACCTTGCTTGGTTAGTTTTTTGCAACACCGTATTTGATATTTATAGAGTAAACGATGAGTAACCAGACCAAGTGAACGATCTCCATCACAAAGCGAGGACTCGTCAGAGCAATTTTTTTTTTTTCATCCAATTACTGCGTCTTATGTCATTTTTATTAATAACAAAATGGTAATGGTAATGGTAGTAAAGTTGAAATTATAAAATAAACTGATAATATAGGGTATATTATCAGTTTATTTTATAATTCCAAATAGTTATAATTAAGTTGATATATTTTTTTATAAACAGATTTAATATTGGAAAAAATTTTTCTTTATAAGGATATTCTATTCAATACGTATGTATTTATGGATAAAAGGTAAGTACCGAATCATGCGATTATTGGTCCATTCAGAATACAACGTAAAATAAGGATGTGACAGAGCTTCCAGTTTAGCAATTGGCTATTTCATTATTTGTATTGTATTGTATTGGTTATTTGTATTGTATCACATAAAATATTACGTTCATATATCATGCAAATAATAATTTAGATAACAATAAGTGACCTTAAATGGACTAATTTTGTCTGTTAATGATTTGTCATTAGGTTGATGAATATTGTTTTTTTTTTAATTATTTGTATAGCTAAGGTATTTTAATTATTTTACGCACTACTTGCATTTATTTTTACTTTTATTTAGTTTATCAAATACTATGTTCTAGTTTGCAAACACTTTGAGTTACGCAATTACGTCATTTTTATCATGAACTCAGCTAAATAGATATGTACGATAAACTTCGTACATACTATGATTTACAAATAACTAGTTTATGCTATAGTGTGTATATAATGTCCATTTATTTCAATATTACTTATAGCTTTGTAAAAAAAATTGGACCATTATCGCGTGTAAGACGGTAGGTACCTATAAAAAAATTACAATTCTCAGATTATACTGTTTTAGCTTCGATCAGTTACTCTATGGGTGTTAAGGATAAATTAAGGTTTTGCTACCCTAATATCAATATTTTTCTAATCTTTTTTCTAGGTATGACTCCAGTTGACTACTATAAATACTACTTGTATAAATATATTTTCAATACTGATTTTATTATATAGATACATAAAAATGGTTCTATTAGCTAACAAAAGTTTGCTTTTAGTTGATAACTAACAAATAAGTAGATCAATTGTCTGAGGGCTTAACTGCGGTCGTCATCTTTTGTTTCTACGTTGTATAATGATGCTATCATACCACGAAAAATGTCTGAATGTTTTAGAAAATATAATTACTAATCTTTTAAAACAATACGAATGAAACAGTAATTTATAAAAAAACATGTACTTATATGAATGTTGTTAAACTGAGTTTTTCGTTATCACCTAAAACACTTAAAATTGTTTTTCGATAAGATTATTTTTACTAAATTTCTTAACGGTGAGATGCTATAGTCGAGTAACGTCCTTGGCCATGATTTTGGAACTACCTACCTGCAAACGCAATCTGTAATTGCGATTACTGTAACCTATATACATATAATATATTATGTACATATACAACTGGTAGCATACACTTACCTTCGACATATCGTTGATCTTAGCATCTATAGGAGCACCACAAAATCCCCATAATCTCAATCCTTATATGATAACAATGAACCAAAATGTTTGCTTTGAATTTTATAATATATAATGTTCGGCTGATGAAAATTGGTGAGGCATTTTCGAAACGCCGTTTCGCGGCGAAGGCCCGATCAATACTGTCGTTGCCGGCGAATAAGGTAAAAAATATAGCGATACGTTACGCGTGCGCGCGCAAACTGTTGTTGACTGACTGCCCTGACTGGCGCAAGTGTGTGTCGACTGTCGTACCACGGGTGGCTCGGGCCTTCTGGTAGACTGTAGAGGAACCGAACGGACTGTAGCTGCCCGAGGTCATGAGCAACATGAGCATTGAGTATGAGCATTGAGCACTAATTGCAAGGTAATAAAGGCAGATTGCGTGGCAAGTTAGAGTCCATGTTGAAATTGATGACAATTTATCACTGGACTGTACCAATTGTGGAACTCTTTTATTCAAACACGTTGGTTGGTTTTATTGTGACAATTTGATGTCAGAATAGCAACGTCCTTTGGCATTGGTACAATGAACTGAATGTAGGCGAATATTTTAAAATATCATGTCAATTTAAAATATAACGATATATTTTAATCTCTAAAAACATAGCCTAGCCTAGGTACCAAAAGTCTATAGGGTACTTAATAAAATCCATTTATTATATGGGCATCCCAATCAGCCTATTAATCTTGTTTCTACCTACTTTTTTCCAAAAACTTTATTAATGAAAGTCTTACATAGGTACGATAATATCTTTGGATAGGTAGGTACTCCAAGTACCTACATTATATCCAAATGTACTATATCGAACTTAGGTCAAGGGTATAATTTTTACTGCGGCAATATTTCCACGAAAGTCTATTGTTACATAGTGCTAAAACCATACAGTTATTTACTTATCTATCTACATAATAAAATATACTTTATTCTTACTTTCACCTTATTCACCACAATGGTTGTGGTAATATTTATAATAAATTAATAACCCTTGAGACTAAACTTTCTATAACTTAATTAATTACGTATCTAACAACGGGACGGTTGTAGGTTAAATCCTCACTCGAGAAAGTGAAATATTTATTTACGTTTATATTTCCATCTCTTCGCTCTGGTGTCGAGGCAAAGCGCGACGTTGAGTTCTGCCACTCAACACGCATTGCCTCCAGAATTCGGCAGAAAGCGGGGAACAGAGTGTCTTAACACTAGGTGCCCTCTGCCTACCCTGATGTGTACCGGATACAGAGCGAAGCTGTTTTAGATTTTTTTTTTAAATGCAATAGTTGTGCTTAAGAAATAAATAAATCTGCTTAGTGCTGTATCCTGCACACATCAGAGTGCCTATCCTAGAGGAAGCTTAATGTTAGAGCTTAATGTTAGTGAGTAAGACTCTCCGTTCCTCACTTTTCGCCGAATTCTAAAGGCATTGCGTCTGAACGGAACGGGGATACAGCGTGAAACTTAAAAGTCTCGCGCAAGTTACTGTCAGTGTCACCAAAGATGTTCTTGACATTGACATATACACACAAATTTGACGTTTAATCTACAATTTTCACATTGATTACTAATAGTAATCTATAATTTTTTTTATACTACTTTTTTGTTTGAAAGTTGTTTACCCACGGAAAAGGAAACATGAATTATGTTATAACATAACAACATCACGATGAAAACATTTTCTATGTTAGAAAGATGGGAAATTAATTTAGTAAATTAATCCGAAATTATTGCACCCAACAATAACAAAGACGCTATATTAAAATGATAACAACAGCGATGACTATTCAGGATATTTTGCCATACGGTTCAAATAAATCAAATAAGAAAGTGGACATGGACGCGATTCTGCCCTTCATTATTTTACCAATATTATTGGTTATATCAACTATATCCAGATCTGTTACTATTGTAGTTATGATATTTATTACAATGGGGGCATTGTATGTACAGTCGAGACCGCGCCAAAAGAATAGGTGAGAATTATATTTTAAGTGAATTGTAGTATAATTCAAAATTATTATTAGATTTACAGCAGTCTTTTCTAACTTGATTAACAAAAGAATATATTTAGAGAGTGGCTGACTACTCTATATTCTTATTGTTTATTGAGCTTTGTACTTAATTAATTCTCATTGCTTGCCAATTTTTATTGGTAGTAAAATATATATATTTCATAATTTTCTCTTGCTAAACAATTATATTATCCAAATATGAGGTAAATATAATAATAATAATGTTAAATGAACCTTATTTACCACATATAATAGTTGAGTATATTGACTATACTAAAGTGTTTGAAACAACAACTTTCCAAAAATTCACAATCCTAAAATCAAATATATTTGATGTTTATGAAAAAAATCATAAACACCAAATATATTAAAATGTGTTTTGGTTTAGGTCACCATTTTTTTATTCCTGGACAATGTCATCTGGAGTTTGTATGTTTCTTGTGTTTGAACTGGGAGTACTTAGACTGTTAGAAGTAACACAACTTGAGAATTTTATCTTCTTGGTCCTCTTGACTTGCACATGCTATTTCTTTTACAAAATGAAAGCTGTAGCAGATTTTGAACTTGCTACTGGAAATTCTAAGGGGAAGGAATATAGGTATATATAAATCTATTTAATTTTTTATTCATACTTGTTTTTTAAAGTAAAAAATACTGAATTATAAATCAAATCAAACTAAAATCAGTTTCTTGCTGAATCCCGCACACAGCAGGGTAGGCAAAGGGAACCTAGTGCTAAGACACTCCATTCCCCACTTTCAGCCGAATTCTGGAGGTATTATTATTTAATATATACATTTTTACCTGTGGCTTCATCTGCAGGCATTTCTCTTACTTATCAAGTTTAAAGTAAGAGACTGTGTCACTGGCACAACAACAACTTAAATATCTCTCAATAGGAATAATTTTTTTTGAAGATACATAACCAAAATATCTGTATTATATCTGTATTAAATTTATATAGTATATGGTTTTATTTTTCAGTCCAGTGTTGACTTCAGATTCATATTATTGTCAAATATGCCAAATAGAAGTCAATGAAAGGTTTTTCCATTCAATATGGTAAGTAATGTGATATTAAAATACACTTACACTTTATGGAAAGTTGCTATTGTTTTGAGTGGCTGAACTCAATGCAATTTGCTTTATTGCCTGAGTGAGAAATGTAAATTAATTCATTCCTCTGAGTGGGGTAATTAGTTCCATCTTCAAATTATTAAAAAATATAATTCATAAATCAAATTACCTTCAGGCTGGTAGGCAGATGGAACCTAGTGTTGACACTTTGTTCCCCACTTTCCGTTAAATTTTAGAGGCATTGCACGTTAAATCGGAACTCAACACCACACTTTGCCGCCGGCACCAGAGCGATGAAATGAAAATATCAATTTAAATAAATATTTCATTTTCTCGAGCAGGTCGCACTTTGTTCTTTCAATTTATTGTATAATAAATAACAGTATTATTTCATTATATTTTTCAGGTGGGATTGTTGTGTGCTCAGGCCCAATTATATATACTTTTTGGCTGGCCAAATATTTGCATTTGCAACACTTTTATATGGAACAAATTTGGGCTTAACAACTGTATGTCAGCCATATGTATTTTATGGTACTATATTAATGCCAGAAGATTGTAATGATGTATATTATGAATTCAAGTAAGTAATATTAGAATATATACGATATAAAATATTATAATTTACATTATCTGTTAGAGGACATTATGGCACAGCTGACTGTGAATGTCATGGGTTTGATTCTGGCTGGGGGAAAAAATATTTTGATTCAGTGTAGTAGTGTGTCAAAAATTTGGTGGGGACTGGAAAATGACATTAGGTTCCCTATCTACCCTGCCATATACATGCATGATGCAGCGTGAAAATAATAAATATTTTTTTCTTTACAGTTTAGCTTTGTGTTTTGTCTCCTGCATCTATGGATTGGGCTATGGCTTGGTTATTGCATTGGTATTATTAAGACAATTGTTTATATACATTCCAAAATATAGTGGTAAGTAATTTCTATATCTCTTAATATACTCATGTTATAATATTATTTAGGAATTTATAATATATAACACAAGTATTTACATAGATCAATAAGATTACTCTTAAATTTAAACAACTTTTTTTTTCTCTTTATTTGCGTGTTTTGGTTTAATCAATAATTTCAATCATCTACTACAAAATATTTTAGCTATAAATAGTCTTGATAAAACAACTTAGTAAATGAACAATATCTCAATGGTTTGAGTGCACCTTTTTATAATACCTTATCATATATGTCATCTGTGAACCAGCATGTTTAGAACAAAACCCAAAACTAATTTTATACCCAATACTCCTAACTTAAGATTGTTAGTTGTATTATCGCCCACAAAGCTTTCAACACATTTTTATTAATAATGCTTGTTATTTGCAAATTAATTTTTAAAATATAAATAGAGAGCCATATATAAATAAATGTCACAAAACACCAATTCCGAAATTATGTTCATATAAATTATATTTTTATATGTGATATCATCTAATTTACGACCTATCTCCACCACTTGTCAAACAATAAAAAATAACATTTTATAGACTCCCCTCTCACCCATTTAATGTGTAGCATAATTTAAAGATGGTCCTACACATTAATAACCAAAGTATGTTTTACAATTTTCAGAACCACAATGGCGAAAAATTGTTAATGTGCTAGCAGTATAAATTAAAAAATATATGGTAAATGCATCAAACATTTATGATTTAAAAAATAAGATTTTTTTAAGAAGCCTTGTAACCATTTAACCATCATTTGATTTTATTTAACATGATGTCTGGAATGGTTTGAATACTTATTTTTACTTCCATGTAGTTTTAGGTGTCACGGCTGGCTGTGGAGAATATTGAGCATTCAATTATGAGATATTCAGAATGTTTCCTGCATGTGCGAAACAATTGATGAAATTTCACAAATGTCATATGGTTAGGGTTGCGAGAAAAAAAATGAATAGTGTTACTAGTTGTCTTTGCTACAATAATAATAGAATTCAATAATACATTGTCACATGGTAGAAAAAAGATATTAAAGTACTGCCACTTAGAGGTGACACTGGGAATTGAAGAGTTAATATTTCAATTATTTTGTGTAAAGTTAGTGATAGTAAAACCTACTTTCCAAATCATTGTTCAATGTGTAAAAATGGTATTGTAAACATATTTGTAAATTATCTATAGGTATATACAGAGTGTAAAGAATATTTGTTATTATTTTATAATAATAGTATATACATAGTGTTCATAATATCTGTTACTAATAATGTTTACAAAAAATTCTACAGAAAAAAACACGTTGCAGGGAGAGGAGCACAATACAATACTACACCACTATTATAATGTTTTACTTAAACTATGTTACTTGCTATTAAATATTCTAAAAAAAATACTAATTTGACAAGGGCTTAAATCACTAATTACACTAAAATATAAATATCATAAAATCAAATGTCGCTTTATTTATTATTATTTCCTCTAGAAATCTGCATCCTGCATACAGCACAGTAAACAGAGGGAACTTAGTGTTAAGGAGTGTGAAGACAGAGCGAAGAAATAAAAATATTCATAAATTCCCTCGAGTGGGAATCCAACCCACAACCGCGTCTCGTTACAGTCACACTCTTGTGCACCCAGATGGCTTCAAAATTTTTATATTTAATTTTAGAGATTTTTTTTATTATTTATTAACATAGGAACTTAGATCTGGGAAGAACAGAAGAGGAATGTCAAAATTAAATCTAATAAAAATATACAATTATAATAATATAATATCAGCTTCACGCTGTATCCCGCACACAACAGGGTAGGCAGAGGCAACCTAGTGTTAAGGCATTCCATTCCCTATTTTATGCCGAATTCTGGAAGAATTGCGTATATGCAATATACAATTAACATACTTATTACAGTTAAAATATAGCAATTTAATGAGATTAAATTTTATATTCGAACCATTTTAGATTTTAATTAAAATTTGAATGTTACCAGTTAAAAGATTATTGAAGTTTTTCTCTAAGTATCAATTTATTAAATGTCAACTCAATTGTCAAATGTCTATTACGGGTTATTGTTTTTATCCAAAAATATAAACATTAAAAGACTATTCTTATTCTCTTCTCTAATTTTATTTATTAAGTAAATGTTGAAATTATTGTCATAATTCTAAAATGGTACAATCTCAATTTTCGTTGTCGTGGGATTCCTACAAATCAAATATATGTACAGGATTTAGTACTTTACAACAAGTACGAAAATAATTAATTATAATAATAAAAAATATATATTTTAAAATATTTTAATTTCAAATAAATTGACGATTTCAGAATGGAGAACTTGTAGATATGACCTTAGCTGCAGAAGGACATTTCGTGAAAGTACATCAGGTGTTGATAGCTTTATCAAGCCCATATTTAAAGCAACTTATATTATCAGCACCATGTCAACATCCTGTTATATTTCTCAATGTAACTAGAGCTTATATTTTAAAATTAATATACAACATTTTAAAACAGGAGTTTTAACACTGTACATTTTTCATTTATAGAATATGTCACATGGAATATTATCATTACTATTAGAGTATATATACACTGGTGAAGTTTTAGTACCTTCTGCAAATCTATCAGCTTTTATTGATGCTGCAAAGTCTTTACACATTAAAGGGCTGGAAAATGTAGTAAGTTTTAAAGATTTATTTATATGCTGCTTAAAGATGAACATGTTTTAATACTTATATAAATTTTATACTAATATATTTAACATTACACAGGTTGAAGGAAATAGTAAGGAAACAAATATTTTATTAAATTTGGAAAACAGTGTCAGAACTGGCACTAGTACAAAAATGGATACAAATATTTCTGAACAGGTATAATTATTTTTTATACATTCAACATTATTAAAATAGCTATATTTTTATCTATTACTGTAGTTAACTGAGTAACAGTTGGTTAGTGTCACAGTAAATTTTATTATACAAGTCTTATTTTGTATTAGAATTGTGTTATAAAAGTCCAAAAGTCCTTTGGGAAAATGAAAATAAAAAACAAACTAGTTTGCAAATATTTCTTTATTATAAAAGTATAAAGTAAGGTATATTGTATTATATGTTATGCATATTTTTTTAGATTACACTACCAACAAATGCAAGGAAAATATTTATTAAACAAAAAAATGAACCAGTAGCAACAACTGAGTAAGTGTTTATATATTTTGTTTAGATATTAAGGTTATAGTTATGCAATAAGATAGTGTTGATTTGCCAATTGGAAGTATGAACGTTTATTTTCTACATTAAATGTCTTAAATTCAGATGGAAGGTGGAGAATGTGGGTGGATTGACTAGGTTCTCGCTGTCTATCCCAGGTAGTAATGTAGAATACAGAGTGAAATTGAGAATAATATATAAATAATTTTACATGTCTTATATGCGGATACAGCATGAATCTGATTTTTTTTTTTATTTAAATGTCTTAAAATATTTAGATACTGGCTATTGAATGTTTCTAAAAGTTTAAGAGTGCCATCTAATGTATCTAAAACTGAAAGAAAATGGAGAGGGATTATTTTCTATAAAATTAGTTGGTAGTAATACACAAAGATTTCTATTCAATGGATGATTTCTATTCAACATGAATTTCTTAATAATAAAATTTGGTTATTAATGTTTTTACTATATTTTATCTATTTTAGGGCTAAAAAGCAAATTTGGAATATGCCTACTGTAAGTAATGATATGCCAAATTACTCTGTAGTCATAAATGATAGTGCAACTGACAACAATGATAGTTTTAATGACAGTAATTTACAATTACAAACTAAGGAAGAATTAGCTAAAGGTATTCAATTGATTTATGTTTTTTATTGTTGTGCTTTTATTTGTAAGCTAAACTCACTTATTTTCCATCTTGCTTTCCATGTTAATATTTTGACAAAAACTGATAAAAATTCAATTTAAATAATTCAAACTGCAATCCGCGTAAAAAGTTAGAGAAACCACTCTGACTAATGGAACTCTGATCCCCACTTTCCACCCAATTTTGGAGACATTTCGTATTAAGTGGTGAAAATGACAACGCTACGAAATAAAAATAATTCGTACTCCAGTGGGAATCGAACCAACAACCGCCGCGGCTGACTCTCACAGTATTGTAACTAATAATTCTATATATGTCCACAGTGTCATCTAACCTACAGTTTACGGTGTCCATTCGAGGTTCCTTACAAGTAATACTTAACAGATATATATACAACTTGCATTCATCTCAAAGTTCTGGCGTGAGGCGATGGCGCTGCATTGATTATCGAAATAAAAAATGTTCGGCTTTCGTCGTCACTAACGGAAATATTGTTATAAACAGGTAAAATACGTTTCTTTTTAATAATTTTAAACTAAAATTATTAAAGTTAAGTTTAATTTGAGGCCAGTCGTGGTGCAGGGGCACAAAGTATAACTTTAAATGCGCCTGGTTGTGAATTCGATCCCCACTCAAGGAAATGAAGTATTAATTTAAATTTATATTTTTATTTCTTCGCTCTGATACTGAGGCAAAGCGAGGCATGGAGTTCCACCACACAACATACAACGCCTCCAGCTGTTTGATTTTGTATTCATCTATTTTTAAATGTTATACAGAGCAAATCCACATAATCACTCATTCCACGATAAAAAGATACTTGATAAAATAGAAAAGAATGCTGTTTACACCGCATTGGACGAAGTACAAAACTATATAGATAAAGAAAAAGCCAAAGATCAGGATGAATCTATGGAAAGTGAATCCGTGCCAATGACGTTTGCTACTTCCTCATCTAGGGTATCAGAAGCAAAAACCTTTTAAATTATAGATAAAAATACTTGATTACTGAAGAATCTTCTTGATTAATAGTAATTAAACAGAAAACATTAAGTATTTATATTTAATAAACTTTATTACCAAAAATTGAACTATTTTGGGAATTTCCACGCTGCTGAGAATATGCATATATGAAGTAAAAAAAAGTAATTTAGAAGAAAAAGAAAAGTCTCTAAAAGTTGTACTTTTTAATCGACTTCTGTAAGAAAAGGAGGTTATCAATTCGACTGTATTGTTTTTTTTTTTTTTTTCCTCAGACAATTTATTACTGGCAGTCCCTTGACATGCTAAATGCATTAAGGACTAAACTTATAACATTTAAGTAGATTGGTACCCAATATTTGTATAGATGTCAAGTTCTTTCGGTAGTTTACTGTTGCTCTGTAATACTCCGTGTTTAAGTCATAAACAAGTACTTATCATATTCATTACTTATCATAAATACTTCATTTGTAAATGTTTAAAAAAATAAAGAAAATATTAATGATATTCCGCATTTGTAATTTCATTCATTTGTAAAACTAATAATAATATTATGCCACTTTTATGGAAGTATGATTATAAACAATATACCTATCGTCGATAGGTTGGGGATTCGAATCCCCCTCGAGGTAATGAAATATTTAGTATTTTCATTTCTTCACTCTGGTAACGAGGCAAAACGCGGCGTAAGTTCCGCTATAAACATACATTAGGTATAGGTATTTACAAGTTGCTTATAGATAATATTAATGAGTAATAGTTAGAAAAAAATAAAAATACTTAATACATTTTTTTAAAATTTTATTCGTATTTAGTATAAAGTTTGTTATTATTGTGATTTTTTTAATAATATAAAAGGACAATATAATATTTTACGTCACTTCATAAACGTTAATTTTATTCTTAAAGAATTTCTAAACACTCACTTTCACTGACCAAGCTCCTCCTACTTATATATCACTATTATTAATATCTACTAATTACTAAATGATTACTAATTACTTACTCAAATACTTAAACCATTTAACACTAAAATATAAACTAAAGCATAAAATTAAATATAACTTATTTTAAGTATATTTATTTAAAATATAATTATTATTGAACAATGTTTTTATGTTTCTATTGTTATTGAAGTTATTATGTATGTTCTAGTCTATAAAAGTATTAATGGTATAATTGAGGTCAGTATTATTAAACAGATTTGATGGTAACTTAACTTTGAATCTTTCGCCTCGTTAGGTGAAATGACTGAAATATGTAATTTTATTTCCGTACGTAGGATAAGCTGAAAAGCCGAATTGGTAGAAATTACATTGTAGAATCTTAACAGGGAAAAAACGAGAAATCAGAAAAGAAAAACAACGTACCTATTCTAAGGAAACAAATATTAATTAAGTAATTAGAAGAAATATAACGAGGCCACGGCGTGCTAATGACACAATTTTCTACATAATAAAATATATTTACGCCAGCAATGTTATACTTATAAAATCATAAGTGTACTTACTTATTTTATCATTAAAATATAATTAAACTTAACATAAAATAATTATTTAAATACTTAAAGAATATTAATGATTAATCTTCAGGCGGCTCGTAATCTGGCACGACTAGCAACACCTTCTCCCTCCATTTTAATTTTCTTGCGTCCTGCTCTCTCTTCAAATTGTTTAAAGCCGGTAATGTACGCCAACAGGTAAACGTTTTAAATACTATATTGCTAAAATACAATTATATTATAATTAAAATGTTATTAAATATTATAAGCCATTTCTTGCTACTTGTAGAGGCACATTTCAGTAGTTCTATGTAAGTCACGTTCCAAAAAACTACACGTAATCTTTTAGTCCAACAGGCCCCTACAGACCCCCCACCCCATCCCCTCTTTGATTACAGCGACGCTTAAAAGAATTGTCATGTAATTAAATAAATAAACGACCCTCCAAACAAATACTTAGTTGTAAGTTGAACATATGTCTGACTATTTCTTTCTCCTTGTCATGTTTCGTAGTTTTTTTCGGAATACCAACCCACTACCCCTTACGAGCCTCACGTGACTAACATAGGACTAACTGTTTACTAACATAAATACTTACCTGTCGTAGTAAACTGAAGCCTTTTTCCATTTAAATTCAAATTCACGTTTGATTATAATAACACTTTCACGAAATTTTCGAAAAACAAGTTGTGATACAAATAAGTCATAGTAGTCATCCGCAACTTGTTTTTTTAATACATATTCGTAGTGATTCTGTAAAATAATTAATATTTATTAGCTATTAATAAAAAAAATATCTCAATATTTAGGCATACTTATTCTGAAATTACCTTTTTCAACCCACTAAATCCTTTTTTTAAAAGTTTTTTTCTACAGAAATCTTGTGCTTTGTAATTTCTATCAAACCAAATATCTTCAGTGTACCACATCCAATGAAAGAATAGATTCTTCCTCAATTGAAAATTATAATGGGCTTTAGCCTTTTCTGTATTGTCTTTTTTTATTTCCAACAGCAACTTAAATGGTTTCATGCCGTATTTGATCATCAAATTTCTTTCATTATGTAAGTCAGCCATTACAATCAACGCCCTCATCCTATCAGCATGCTGTTTTTTTCTTATATTTTCTATTTTTTCTTGTTTTCTTTTTTGTCTTAACTCTTTCATCCTTTTCATTTTCTCTTCTTTATCCATTTCTGCTTTCGCTAATTCGGCCTGAAATAGTTGTAAACAAATGAATAAAATTTGTTATTTTTTAAATTTAATTAATTATTTTTTTATCCTTCAAGTTGCAACTACTTATTTGTTAAGTATGTTACCTCGATAGGACTTCTATTCTGAAAAAGGGGCTATATGAGGCTATATGCATGAAAATTAAAAATAAGCCACAGCTGTGTATTGAGATGTAGTAGGTACCTACCTAAATATACTATCTACACCTACTTACCTGTTGTTTCAAACGCAATCGTTCTTCTTCCATTTGCCTTCTTCTTTCCCTTATGATTGCATGTTTCTCCTCTCTTTCGCGAGCTCTTGCCTCCATCCGTTGCAAAAATTGTGGCACTTTTAAACAGTGTAAAATAAGTGAAGGCTCTGTTAATAAATTTAAATATAATAATAAATATTGTTTTCATTAAAAAGTACAATTATAATTGTTAATGTGAAAAAGTTCAAACCTTCTAATTCTTTTATTTTAAGCTCATTTGTCAAACACTTCATTTTAGGCTTCAGATGCTTATCAATATCATAATAAGTTTTCCGAATATCATCCCTCATGGAATCTAATGACTGTCGCGAATTTTCTAAAATGTTATTGTACTTTAATTTATCTATGATTTTGTGTTGTTCCTCAAGCTTCGCTTTTTGAAGAGCGATGATATGTTTTTGCATCTTATATCTGGAAAACATATTTCCATTAATGAAAACATATATACATTATTATATTAAAATTTAATTTTGTTAATATTACAAATCAATTGCATAGTTTAAACATTGATCTTCTTGTCTATGTGGCAAAGAAATACGGATATAATTATATTATTTCCACTGTCCAGCGAACAAGAAGGTCAGTAATTTCCTTTACCTATGTTGATAAGTATTATAATCTCGAGCAAATAATTTGGCTTTCTGAACAGGCTCATTTGCTGAAGCAGAATTGTTAATTTTTTTGGAGAGTTTATTAAAAAACGTATCGAGTGCTTGTTGTCTTTCTTCAAAGATTCGGTTTTGTAATCTTAACGTAACATATGCCTTCCACTTTCGAAAAAACTTAATTGCTACAAATTTCTGTCGATAGCTCAGTTCCTTAATAATAGGTACGATATTTAGAAAAGGTACTTGAGAAGGTATATTTATCGTATTAATTTTTCCTTCCTCAGTATTGAATGTAACTTTTTCAACCTTCATATCATTTGCATCTTTCTTTTCACATTCTAAAGCTATTTCAGATACTGTTGACTCCTTTTCCTTTTCGTCGTAATTTGAATTAATCGTCATCATTATTAGCAGTGACTGTAAATCATTTTTATATTCATTGAAGTGAGGTAAATGATTGTCCTTATATAAATTTCCTTGTTTGTTATCAATCTTAATAATTTGAGGGTCTTTAGAAGATTTTATGATTAAGCAATCATTATTGTTTTCTTGTATTTTTTTGTTTAAAATGAAGGTGTTGCTATTGTTATTTTGGTTATTGTCCATGTCAGCTATTGTCCTAGCATCCGCTGGTGTAATCTTAAAATCACTGCTGTTTTCAATTATTAAATCTACTTTTTGTTTAGCCGAATTGCTTAAATAATGAGCCAATTCATTTTTTAATAATTCTTTATCGTTTTTAGAGTGAAATATATTTTCTTTTGAAAGAGAATTTGTTGAGGTAGAACTAGCCTTTTCAACATATCGTAATGTCGTAACATTTTGTAAATTCATTTTACAGAAATCTGTAGACTCCCTTTTAATTTTTTCAGTGAAGTAAATTTATTTCATACTTTTCGGTGCATGAATTAACTTGAATAAAAAGTTTCCAGGGATATATTTAAATATATGGTGATAAATGCAGGACTATGACGTGCCAACTTGTTAGTATCGTAGTTTTCATAACTTATTAGTGACCGTTAGTTGGACTACCTGAAATATCATGAAAAGGTTAAATTAAAAAAAAACAGGTATAAGTAGTTTGTTAATATAAAGAATATGTACAAAAAATATTAAGAAATTAAGACTTGTAAACCAGTTCTGACGTAGGGGCACAGTGTGACTGTAAAAGATACTGGTTGTGGGTTCGATCCCCCTCGAGGAAATGAAATATTAATTTAAATTTATCTATTTCTTCGCTCTGGTGTCGAGGCAAAGCGCGGCGCTGAGTTAAGCCACTCAACACGAAATGCCTCCAGAATTCGGCGGAAAATGGGGAACGGAGTATCTTAACACTAGGTTTCCTCTACCTACACTGCTGCGGGATACAGCGGGATGCTTTGCTAATTTTTTTTTATTTCACTATAAGTATCCCGCATATAGCAGAGTATCCAGAGGAAACCTAGTGTTAAAACACTCCCGTTCCCCATTTCCAAATAATTTTCAAAACATTTCGTGTTGAGTTCTAGTTGGATTCGAACCCATAACAGTCACGATTACAACCACTGCACCACGATTACTTAAATCTCTATATCAAATACCTATTAGGTACATTAAGTAGATAGATATCTATTCAATGGGGTTTTAAGGTCATTTTCATCAATATACTTATAACAACAATCCTTAATATTATTATCGATTAAGACATATAACGATATACTACTTATATTAATCAATATTTAGATCAACCTGTGCGTTATATTAGAAAGATCAAACAATATCTATTATTAGTCCCTCTATATCTATTATATTGCATGTAAGTAGTAAAATATTACTCTTTAAGATTAATAATAGTTACAAATTATTATATACTTGCCACTTCTTATCAAAAATGTACATGAGAATCTGTATCAAATAAATAGAAGAGTAATAAAAAAAATATGGTGCCCTTTTTTACAAAAACACTTTAACCAAATATTATTTACGAAAATAGAAATTTTGCTGTCTTTACAGGTTGCTAGCGAATTAATATCGTTAGAATATTAACAAATGAAATACGAATGTTGCATAGAAACCTAAAATCAATATAATATGGTATTCCTTATTATTGCACATTTAAAGTAAAAGATGAGATTGTGCCATATTTAACAGATTATTCCTTTTAATATTTTGTTATTCCTCATCAAACTCGACAGAAGTATTATTTATTACATAAATAGTATAATTGTCGTAGAACTAATAATTTTTTTTTTATATTTAATTAAAGTTGAAATATTGAAATTTGTTATTGATTAAAATATATTATATCATATATTTTTATAATGCATTTAAATTTTACTATACTTTTTATAAGCCGTAGCTCGTAAGCCCTAAAAATAAGGGTACATACAAATTTCAGAACAAAATAAGGTTGACATTTCTTAATGTCAATTGTCAATAATGACATCTGTATTCTGAATCTACCTAGACTAAAAATTAGTTAGGCCTCCTAAAAACACAGTCGTGCAATATTTTATATGACTCAACAAATTTGAGAGATCTCCTTAGTTTAAGTAAATGTATCTACCTCTACATAATGCGTCCGAAAAAAGATACATCATTAAAATACCTATTAAAAAATTGGGACTTTTCACAGTTTCATTACCGCTGTTTGCATTCATAACTTGTGTTTTAATAACATTATATAAAGACTTTGAAAAAGCCAATAATACACATTGTAAAGTACCAAATATTTTTCCATCGATATCTGCTTCCATTGGCAATTATGAACCTCAACGTACAATATGGAAATGGGCTATTTACATCCACGCCCCTTTAAGGTTGTTTATTATTTATTTAAGATGGGATTATTATAGTAATTTAATTAGCCAAAATTGTAATTTTATAGTAAAATTAGCAATATTTTTAAATGTAATTGAAAATATATCATTACTTGGACTAACTTACTGGACATCCTCTGAATATTACCGTAAGTTAAATAGTTGATATTATTATTATTTTATTAGCTAATAATACAAATACATAATAAATCTAGAAACTTATATTTATAAGTGATATCACTTTTAAGATTATTTATCATTTTTAAATTTAAAAGTATAAGAAATCTTTTAAATGATGTAACAAAAGTCCAGTCTATCAGTATTTAGGGATCCAGAGAAAAGAGTCTCCTCAAAATTGCAGCAGCTCTGGTAATAGTGCTACATCTAATTCTTCACCAAACATCTAAGCAATATCATCATGACTTATTGGTTTTCACAATTACACCGACATTCTCCATAGTAGCAATGTCAAAGATCACAGAATGGCCCCTTAATCAGTCTACTAGTACTTTTATCAAAAATGATAGACTGACCTCAGTAGATAAAAGCACTGTTTATTTCAAGGACAGAAGGGGGATGACAAGTCCAAGTCAACAGGGTTGTATCATATATTTTTAATTTTTCAAATAGTGTTATAATTGGAAGTAGTTAGTACTACAGATCTAGGTCAGTCCTCTTTGCCTAAGGATCTATTCTTGTATATCTTTAAGCAATTACTAATAATTATTATGATTAAATATAACATATTATAAATAAATAAAAGACAAATAAAACAATATAATATAATTTTAGGAGATCTGAAGTAAGTCAAAACATTCGGTATAAAAATGTCTTCTTACTTACATTATGCTTTTACTTGCAGCATATCATGAAGCGTGCTTTAAAACATTTATTGGTACTTCAATATTTTACATGTTTTTTACTTGCATGATGTTAACAAAATATAGACGTCGACCAGCACTTACATATTTAGAAATACTTTCAATTAAGTTGAAATGGAGAGCTTTTTTTGTAAATGTGGGTTCATTTGCATTTGCTGCTTATTTTTTCTTGCGGCATAACAGACTTTGTGAACCTTATGGTGAGTTTATTACATGTTTATATTATGATATTTAATTTTAATCAATATTTCTGTGCATTCTTTTGTTTTTTTTTATACAAACAAATTTACCAATTTTTCCTAATAAAAAAAGCATATTGAAAAGATATAGAGATAATTAGGATCTTTTTTTCAGTTTATTCCATGTTTGGATTCTCAGAATATGTTGTGGTGATCAGCAATATAATATTCCATATGACTACTGTTTATGATCTCCGCAAACAATATATTTATGCTACACGAAAAGGCTTTATAGTTGACTGACTCAGGATTATAAATGATTTTTTGTCACAAGAACAAATTAAAGAAAATGAAAGACTACCAAGTATAACATGAATTTTAATTTTGTGCTTGTAATTATGTAGTATGCATTTAAACAACAATTCCTAAAATATTTAACAACACAATAATAGTACAGCTTTAACTTATATATTTTTTAATATTTGTTATAAAAATATATATGTATTTATACAAATAACTAGAGCTTAAATTAATAATTAATCTTAAGTTATGTAACTCAGAGATAAAATAGCTATAAAATATTTTTATATATTGTTTATGTATTAACAAATTGTAATTTAAATATAACTTATATAAAATCTTATTGTAGAAGATTGTATGAATATGCATATTTTATAGATAAACACTTTATTATCACTATGTTGAAGTCATACTGTAAAAATATTTACATAACTCATAACAGTAAACATTGTAATTTCCGTTATTATCATTTATCACAATATGTAACTCACATAATAACATTTTTTAGAAACAGAATGAAAAAGAATTCATATAAAATACTCAAGTAGCAATAACAATTTAGTATAAAATATATTAAAAAAACGTCAACAGAAGAACAGAACCAGTACAGTGCTATAGTTTAAAAGTAAAATAAAATTTATAGATCATTAATTGCTATCAAAAAATTAAAATTGTCTACAAATACTTTTGATTCCTTATATTATAGACACACAAATAAAATTTATGGTCAGGCTCTGTGGCAGTTGCACTGCATTCTAACTATTAAAGCGACAGTTGTGGCTTTGATTCCTACTCATCGAAAAACATTAATAGTTGATTGATTATTAAATAATTTTTACTAATAGTTAATTAAATGTTTTCATTTCCTTGTTCTCCTGACAAGCCAAAGTGTAATTAAGTTCCACCATTTAACATGTAATGTCTCAATAACTGAGTGGAAAGTGGAGAACAAAGTGTCTCACCACTAAGTTTCCTCTGCTTACACTGCTAATGCAGAATACAGGGTGAAACTACAAATATGTTATAATTGAAATTCATCCTTTATCTTGTCAGCTATCATTTTTGCAATAGCTAATGATGATGTTGCTCCGGGCGAGGGCGCATTTCTACAATGTAACACTCTACTACCAATAGCGCCAGAGGCAGGCTTTGAATCAAACACAAAATCTTCAATTAATGTACCTGTAACAATTTTAATACAATATTATTTTATTTTTCAGCATCCAACTGTAAATGTAATGGTTATGGTTTCAAATGTCACTTGGATTAATGAATTATTTATTTGCTTTTGTAAGACAAACTGCAATATTGAGTTTTGCCACTAAACAGGTGATGTCTCAGATATCGTGTTGGTATCTTGGTTATAGTAGTGAAAAAAATGCCTTGCCGATAGGCTATCTCTTCCTATCCTGCTGTATATAAAAAGCACAAAACAATAATTTTATTTACAAAAAATAATTCATAAATACAAATTACATACACAATATATTAAATAGACATTAATAAAGGAATATTTCCTTTTAAAACAATTGTAACATTGGGATAAACCCATATTTAATGTTCTCTATATTTTCCTTATTTTATTATAGTATCAGCTTTATGCTGTACCCTGCACACAACAGGGCAGATAGAGGGAACCTGGTGTTAAGACACTCCTCTCCCAACTTTCTGCCGAATTTGGGAGGCATAGCGTGTGAAGTGGCAGAACGCAACACCACACTTGACTTTGTGGGTGTCAACCACAGAAAATAAATGAAAATTTGATTCAATTTTATAGTCACACTTTGTGTCCTTTTACCAAAAGCAAGCAAGCAAGTTTGTACAAAAACAACAGTTTACCATCTTTGGCCATAGCTTGCGCTCTTACTCCCGCTGGTCCCTTCTCAACATCATTGGTGGTTATGTTTTGTATATATTTTTGTATTTGCATCACTTGTAATGGCATTAATATTGATCTAGTCATCTCTTTTAATCCAAACCCTGCATATTTAAATGCCATTTTACGGAATCCAGAGAATTTTATGATATCTTTCAGTTCTTTTACATTCAAATCACCCCATCTGTCAAAGTTAGTTAATACTTGTTATTAGTGTTTCACTGTTCAAGTCATAAAAAAATACATTATTATACTCTACCTATATCCTTCCTTACAAAATGCCAAAATTGCATTTGGTCCTACAATAACTCTTCCATCTATTCTTGGTGTTACATGAACACCTAAGAAAGGAAATCTAGGGTCTGGCACAGGATATATATTTGCCTTTGTTAAGTGACTTTTCTGTGGGACTAAATATAAATATTCACCTCTGAAAGGTATAATTTTTGGTTCTTCTGGGCAACCAGTAAGAATTGCGACAGTGTCCGATTGTAGGCCACAACATGTTAGCACATATTTTGCTTGTATTTTATTTTCTTTACCATCTGTTATTAGAACTGGATAATCTGAATTCTCAGCTTCACTGAATTTGTTTACTTCAAATTTTAAATATGTTTTCCCACCATACTTTTCAAAATCATGAACATATGAATTTGTCACCTCTCCCCAATCAACAATACCTGTATGGGGTGACCACAATGCTTGCAAACCATTACAATGTGGTTCTAGTTCTTTAATTTCTTTTGAATCTAATAATACAATGTCTTTTACACCATTTTTAATCCCACGATCATACAAATCAAGAAGCCTTGGCACTTCTGGCCTGCTCGTTGCTACTATTAGTTTACCACATTTTGAATATTTTATACCTTTCTCATCAAAATATTTATAAGCTAGATTTAATCCTTGTACACATAATTTAGCTTTCAGTGAACCAGGTTTATAATAAATTCCAGCATGAATTACTCCACTATTGTTACCACTTTGATGAAATGCAAATTTTTTTTCTTTTTCTACAAGAGCTATTTTTAAAGAAGGATATCTAATTTTTAATTCTCTTGCAGAAGCAGAACCTACTATACCACCTCCAATTACAACAATATCGTATTTTGGTTGAATTTCTTTACTGTAACTAAAAAAATATAAATAATGAATGTAAGAAAAAATGAACATTTTAATCAAAACATTTAAAAAAATATATAATATTTTTACCTTCGGCATGTTTTTATGTTGTCAAGTCGATAAAGGCCAGCGAATGCAGAAATACGTCCTATTTTGCTAAAGTTGGACATTGTAGATAAATAACAATACACAATACTAATTAAACATTGATTTACAACTCAGTTTAAGCAGATATACATTAGTAATTAAATAAGTACATTTTAATTTATACACTTCAATAAATCATATCTTCTATAATCGCAAAATTTTAAGCAAAGACTACGAAGAATAAACATTATTATATTGACTGGAAAGTGGAAACTAATGTCGACTAATGTCAAATGAAGGTAAAGTATAGCCAGACAAGAATTTTATGAATTATTGGAGGCATTAGGGATGCCCGATGATCAATGATTTTCGATGAACATCGATGTTAGTATTTAAATTATCGATGTTGTAACATCGTTGTTGCATTAAAAAAACGGCGTAATATCGATGTCAGCGGGAAGTCAGGGACACATAATCGATATTCAATCGCGTAAAAAAATATAAACTTATAATTATTTTTATAGTCTATTGACAAAAAGTGTTGGAATATATAATGTGTTTATACGCCCTAATATTTTAAAATTTCAATAACTTACTTAGGGCGTCTTGGCGCAGCGACATAAGGGTGTGACTGTAACGCGACGGTTGTGGGTTCGATCCCCGCTCGAGGAAGTGAAATATTTATTTTCGATTATATTTCCATTTCTTCGCTCTGGTGTCGAGGCAAAGCGCGGCGTTGAGTTCTGCCACTCTACAAACACTGCCTCCAGACTTCAGTGTCCAGAATTCGAAAAGTGGGGAGCGGAGTGTCTTAACATTAGCCTCCCTCTTCCTACCCTGCTAGATGCAGGATATAGGGTAAAGCTGGAAAAAATCTAAGCCTTTACTATCTTCTTTCCCTTCAGGCCTTAAACCTTCATTGTACCTTCATATGATATTTTTATGTATAGGTATTAGCATTTGAATAATCAAATTATTATTAAACATATTTGAGCATTAAGTTTATTATGTTCGTTTAAGAGATTTTTTAAAATTTTTAACATAACGTTTAGTTTTTCAGTAGATATTTTCACGGTCAATAACGTATACTATTGTGTATGTGAGAATATTGAACGACGCAATTAAATTCAATGTCCAACGTTTATAAATTTTATAAATTCAAATTAAAATGTTTATTTAATTAAGCATTGTTGAATCATGTGAATAGAAAGTTACCACTGTAGCCGCAAAGAATTCCAACAGTTTTCCTGTTTAATATCAACGTATCTCGGTTCGGTTCGGTTCTTTATTTATGGCGCTTCGAGCGTGCCAGTTGAGCACTATTCACTTCGCCAATGTCACGTTGTATGGAAAACACACAAAGGAGATTGTACGGTAAAAAAGAGATTATATTACACAATAGGAGAATGCATGTCAAAAAGAGTCCAGTTAAAGTGTTGCCTTCACCTATAAAATAAAAAATCATAAAATAAATATGTACATGAACATGAGTTAGTAGTAAATAATATTTTACAAATATATTAACTTATAGTTTAATATTATTATATCTAATATATTTACATAAAAATTTACATAGAGGACTAAACACAAACATTAACAAACATTGAACACTAAGAGGACGGGGAACTTTATAAGGAAGAACATCATATAAGGGATGAATTAATTTAGGACAGGAAAAAAGTATGTGGGAAGGTGAACCGTCGTCCAGGCCACATTCACACAGTGAGTGGTCCCTGACCCTGATCTTGGCTAGGTGCACAGGTGTACACGCATGCCCAAGGCGCAAACGACAAACAGTTGATAAAACCCTCCGTTCAGTAGTTTTTTGAGAAAAAAACCAAGGTCGCCTTGGGATATTGGGTTGAATAGTGGCATAATACTTACCTTTCTGAGATTTTGACAATTCCCAGAATTTAGTCCATGACAAATCCAAATGAGTTTGTGCAAGAGACAGCAGATCCTGAGCCGAAATAGAGAAGTGATCTAAAGTACCACACTGGATGGCTAATTTAGCACAAGAGTCTGCAGATTCATTCCCACTGATTCCAGAATGCTTTAATTTTGAAACTTTATAGCCAATATGCAGCTTAATGAGTCAGTAAAGATAACAGTCTGTTTAAAATCGTGGGAGAGTGTGAACAGGATTGCTTCCAACAAAGCAACAGCCTCTCCTGTAAACACAGATGATTCGGGAGGACATTTAAATTGTAATATAATTTTGAATTTTGGTATCCAGCAAGCTGCACCAACACAGCTTTCCTTTGAAAGCTTCGATGCATCTGTAAAGATGAGGACATGGTTTGGCCAATTTTCATTTACCTTGGATTGAAACATTGCGTTGGTGTCAACAGCTCCCTTGGATAGGCCAAGATTAGTGATAACAGAAGGATGGTGTACTAAAGCCCGATAAGGCGTACAAAATAAAGGATTAGATGGACTACTGGACAAGGGATGAGGAAGGGAAGTAAATTTAAGGAAGCTATTGAGCAAGTATGGGAGCGGTTTGCCGCGGGGGATGAGGTCCGCTAGCTCAGATAGCTTAGGCAATAAGGGATGGGAAGACAGCTGTAACATTTTGCCTACAAATCGGTCAGACAGGAATTGCCGGCGGATAGGAAGGGGAGGATCCACACACTCCACCTGCAGAGCATTGGTGGGGGAAGACTTCATTGCACCTAAAATAATCCGTAGACACTTGTATTGTATACGATTAAGTTTTTCAGTAGCAACTTTGTTAAAGGGGTCTAGAACAAACAATCCGTAATCAATATGACTACGGATTATGGCATTGTACAGTAGTTTTTGAGTATAAGGGTGTGCACCCCACCACACACCAGATACAGCTCTTAAAGCATTAATGCCTTTTTCACACTTTCTAGTGAGATATTCAGCATGGGCAATTCCATTCAGTCTTTTATCAAAAACCATGCCTAAAAATTTTACATTTTCTGCAAAATTTATGTGTTGATTATCATAAAAAAATTCAAAGTTTGGTATAACTCTCCTTTTGGTAAAAACCACCGCTTGGCACTTTGCTACAGATAATGCCAGACCATGTAAAGAGAGCCACTGGTTAAGGTAGTGCAAAGCAGTATTTAATCGATAAGTTATGTCCTCCACAGAATTTGAGCTGTGATAAAGGACGATGTCATCAGCATACTGAAGGATATTACAAAAATTATTAACAGACAATTCGATGTCATGTGTGTAAATATTATACAACAGAGGACTGAGAGCTGAGCCCTGAGGAAGTCCTTTCCAGACATGTCTGGGAGGGACAGTAAGAAGGGGATGTTTAACAGACACCGTCCTACCATTTAGCAAATTACATATGAAATGATTCAACCTCGGCGGGATGCTCAGCTGTTGCATTTTCTGCCTGAGCACCGGAGGAAGGACATTGTCATACGCAGAGGCAACATCTAGGAAAACACCCACCAAATACTCTCCTTTGGCAAAAGCTTTTCGAATGTCTGTAGTAAAAATGCTGAGACTATCTGTAGTACTTAACCCCTTTCTAAAGCCAAACTGAGAGGGAGCTAAGATATTTCTACTTTCCACTATCCATTCCAGTCGGTTTTTTAAAAGCCGCTCAGTAATTTTTGATAATGTTGATGATAGGGCAATGGGTCTGTAAGAGTTAGGATCAGATGAACATTTTCCAGGTTTAAGGATAGGGACAATAATTTGGGATTTCCACGAGTTGGGGATATTGCCTGATTGAAATATATTATTAATTAAACTTAAAAAGACGAGTTTAGCTTTCTCACTAAGTCTAGTGATGAAAGAATAATAGACACCATCTTCTCCTGGACTAGTGTCTTTTAAATCCGCTAAGATGTTTTTGAGTTCTTCAAAGGAAAAGGAGGCATCCATTTCCTCTGAAGATTCAACCAGCGTGGATGTAAAGAGGTCTTGTGATGGAACAAAAGGAGGAGCTAATTTGTCTGCAAAATCATTAAGCCAAATAGAAGGATTATTGGAATTAGGACTGTCGACATTGTTAAGTGACCGGCGAAATCTCTTAACATTTGTCCAGACAAGGGAAGAAGAGGAGCGGGGCCTAAGGGATTCACAAAAATTAACCCAACCAAGTTTTTTCTTCTTCCAAATCAAATTCCTAAATTGCGTATCGGTACGTAGATACTCATCGTAATTCTCCATTGTCATAGAGACTGCGTATGACACCTCGGCAGATATTCGCCGATCGACAGAGTCAGAGCATTCCTGATCCCACCAGGGATTGGAAAGCATCTGATTCTGAATGGAGAGCTTTTTGGGAATATGAGAGTCTGCCGCAGCTAAAATGGCTGAGACAAACCGATCATAATAAACAATGACATTCTCATAATCAATAGATTCAGGAAAGTTGGACAACATACAATCCACCGAGTCAGCATACTCAATCCAGTTAGCTTTTTTTAAATTAAATTTGAGAAGCGGATAAGGATTTGGTGTAGGTAGTGGTCTATTACTAAGAGATAAAAGAATCGGGAAGTGATCACTACCAAAGGTGGAAGGAAGAATGGACCAAGATAATTTGGGAGCAAGGGAAGGAGAAGATAAGGAGAGGTCAACGGCAGTCCTAGGATTCTGATTGGGATTAACCCTACGAGTCGGCGATCCATCATTGAGAATGCAAAGATCTACATCATCAATCATATCCACCAACGAAGGTGAAAATCCATCACAGGAATAACACCCCCACAAAGTGTGATGAGTGTTAAAATCACCCAGGACCAACACAGGGCTAGGAAGCGAAGAGATGATAGATTTAAGCTCTAGGAAGATAGAAGAGGAAGGACGGGGGATATAGACAGATAGAAAGGAAATATCAAAGGCCCTCACAGCAACAGCATTAATCTGTTGACTGTGAGTTGGAAGAGGAATACGGGAATAAGGAGAGGAGTGCCGGATAAGGATAGCACTACCTCCATACCCATCATTCCTGTCCTCCCTTAAACAGGAGAAGCCTGGCACCCTAAAAGGAGAGCCAGGCAACAGCCATGTCTCCGAGAGGGCAACAATGATAGGCTCATTCAGTGAAACAATATTAAGTAGTTCGTGCCTTTTAGGCCGAATACTTTTACTGTTCCATTGCAGGAATTTCAGTGGCGCCATTATTAAGGAACTTATTGCAAATTTTGGAAAGATTTAAGGCAACGTGGGACGGTAAAGAAAGTTCATCAAAGGTGGAAATTATGCTCACAAGAATATCTGTTAGGGCACCTAACAGATCATTTTTAGATGCTGTTGAGTTGTCAAGACTTTGATTCAGAGCACAACCATTAGGAAGGGAGGAGGAATTATTACCAATTATGGACTGGGGAGCTTGTCTATCAAATCCCTTTGCAAGAGGAGCGCGGGGACGTGGGGTTTGGAAAACGGTCTTACGATAGAACTTACTAAGTGGTACAGGAGCAACGTTGAGGAAACATGAGGGGAAAACATAACCTTAGCAATATCTGCATAGGATTGTTTAACAGGAGGGAAACGGGAGGATGCTTCTATGTAAGAAATGCACTCTTGGGACATTGCAATTTTGATGGACTGCTGCCTTGCAAACTCAGGACAGTCCTTGTCTGTTGAATAATGCTTGCTAGCACAATACAAGCAGTTTGAATTTTCCTTGGTTGTGTCACCAGTATGATCCTGGGAACACCTGTAACACCTGGGTTTTGATCGACACTGTGATTTAATGTGGCCAAAACGACAGCAATTCAGACATTGTATTGTTGGGAATTTGTATGGTTCTACAGGAAGCGAGGAATGATAGGAAAAGACCCTATCAGGCAACTCTTGTCCACGGAAAGTGACCACAACCGACTGAGTCGGAATCCATGTAGTCACCCCCTCACTAACATTCTTCCTGTTCAGCCTCCTTGCTTTCATCACTAGTCCACTTCCAGAGGGAAACACCAATGACTCGACAAGCTCGTCTAACGAAAAGTCTACGGGAACATCTCTTATTATGCCCATTCGAGTTATATTAAATGTTGGAATAATGGCGACATATTTACACAAACTCAATACTGGGTTAGTTAAAAATAAATTCGCTGCAGTAGCCGTTGAGAATTGAACACTAATTTTATTGCGTCCAATGTTCTTAACACCATCCTTAGTAATATCAGTAACTTTATTCCTATGTAAGAACTGACCAAATTTTATCGCTTTAATAGCGGTACCCGCAGCGGGGTCTGGAGTTTCCCTCGACACATAAACAATGAAAGGGCCTTTATCGGATTCTAGATAGGATTTTGGGCTCTCGGATAGGGAAGGATGTACATACAAATTCTGGATTGAGGGTGTAGCTGTATCGGGATTAATTATTGTTTTTTTAATGAGACCATCACTATCAGATGGTGAGTCTCCACTTTGTCTCTTTCTCGAAGAGAAGTGTGAGTCCATACTACCTCCAGGATCAGGGGGATCAGGAGGTCGGACCGGCTCCATTGCAAATAAAAATAACCTAACCTACTTTATAATACAATTAAACTACATACACAACAACACAAACACTTACTACAACCAACCACCTTGCTAAAATAAATTCTTTTATAACTTTCAGCTTCTTGAACGACAAAAAAGAGGGATATCAGCACTAAAATAACAAAACTCTCACTAACACGTGTGTCAACCAAAACAAACGTCAGCGAAGTCTCTCAACGTATCTCTAAAAACACCTCGCAGCATTCAGATTATAAATAGATTTCACGGTCCTGCTTTGAAGGACAAATATTAAATTAATATCTGCCTCACTGCCCCATAGTAGAATTCCACAAGATATACTTAATGCCAAAATAGTTAAAATGAAAAAGTCGGGCGCTCAGTCAGTTAATATACTTTTTAATAGTAAACGCGGCAGAGATGGTTAATTTGCAAGTGTTTCCTGGTAGGAATTCCACTCGAGCTTGGAATCTATAGATCGACACCAAAAACACTGCTGATACCGTCACATTGAGGGTTTACTCTTAGATTTATTTCTTAACATTAGGCATTGCAAATTCAATACATTTATTTTAACATGATAATAATGTCTAGCTAAAGTAGGTACATTACTATGCGATAATGCGCTATTCACGTCACGAGGTATCATCTGTGAACAGTACAATAACAATAAGTTATTCATATAAAAAGGTAAATAGGTAGTAGAAGATAGGTAGGCTTTATATTTTAGGCTTGAAATTTGGCACAAAATGAAAACTTACAATACAAATAAAGGAAAAATCTAAAAAAAAAAAATGAAATTTATTGAATTGAGCTCATTGATATGTTTTTCACAAATTTTATTAATTAGAATATTACACAAGAAATTGAATGTTTTTTCTGTTATATCACAATTAATTTACGATGTACCTACATACATATATAATTATAAGCACTTACACTTGACACGGTTTGTCGGTCTGCCGTATCTTACAACGGGACTCCAGTATAGCATTAATTATTATACCGTCAGTTTGTGTAAATGCTTTAGCTTTAAACTAATATTGAATTTCATCCAGTGTGGACGTCCTTCCATTTTGAAACTTAGTAATTAGTGATTAAGATGATTCGTATAGTAATATTGTATCTTGTCGCATTCACATCAATTGTTTTAGGTTCTTTTATCACAAATATAAAATATAAAGATGATCCAGCCGTTAAATTACTTCAGGAATACATACAAATAGACACACAGAATTCGAAGAATTCGGGTAAGTATTATATTTATAAATGGTTATAAATATTTAAGCGAAAAAAAAGATATAAGTGTGTCACTAAAAGCGGTAGTTGCGTATTCTAATTCTACACGGGGGTATATTTAAAATAATCGCAGGCGTTTCCTGAGCATTTTCTCGGTGTTTTATAGCATTTAAGTTTTTACCAAGAACTATAGCTAAATAAATAGGTATAAGAAAATATCGCACCTGTTGTACTTAGATGTAACCAGAGTTATATTGCTACAAAGATTCTATTTTAATTAATGACAAAATGAAATCCTTACATTGAATCTAATAATGTGTGAATTTTAAAGGTACTTAAGTATGCAAGTTTTAACAAAAAAAATGTTTATTTTTTAATCTATTTAGTACATTTATTTTTTATGTAATTACTTATTTTATTAACATTAATTGTATTTGTTGCCCATACATTTTGTCCCAGTTGATAATTAGGAATCGTTTAAGTGTAGATGACAGCTTTGATGTCGATAACTTACTCCTTTACTTTTAGTTAATATAATTTTTATGCAATTTAAAAACAAATTTTAAGCCATCCTAAAATTATTATTTGTAACATAAAATTTGAGGCCAGTCGTGGCGTTTAGGGATAAACATGCTGCTGTAATTGTCCGATAGGTTGTGGATTCGATTTCCACTCAAAGAAAAAAAAAAATTCCTTCCGCTACGAATTGTCTCCAGAATTCTCCGGAAAGTGGGGAACGACAGAAACTTCTTACACTAGGTTCCCATTTCGTTTAAGTATCAATTTCTGGTGCCAACAAGGTAGTATGAATAAGTAGTCGAACATTACTTAACAATAATTATTATTATTCTAAGATAATTCTTTACTTTAGAAAAAATATTTGATCAAATCAAATCAGTTTCTCGCTGATCTGGGGTACAGCAGGCTAGGCAGAGGGAACCTAGTATTGAGACACTCCGTTCTCCACTTTCCGCCGAATTAGAAAAAATATGTTCGTTACGATACGAGTATATTTATTTAATAAAAAATTTAAATATTAAATATCAAATATCATTAACATATATATGATAATTACAAAGTGGTGAAATTGATAGTTTGGTTATTCTTACATTTGAAATGACAATGTATTAAGTTCGACGCCCTTGACCTTTGTATGGTACACGTTTAAATGGTTAATCGACTCTGGTAATGCTGGGTGGGTACTTACGTAAAATTATTTTCGCAAAAAAATATAAATTTTCAATGAAACTTCCGAATTGACTTATTATTGATGTAAAATTATTTTTTACTTTTTAGTTCGTTGTTAAAAGTCGGTTTCTCTTTTAGTTAAAGATTAATTTATTTTCTCTTGTTAATTAAAAATAGTCTGTCTTAAGTTTGTGTTAAGGGATTTCTCTAATCACCTCGGCAACTACTTTGTCGATATTGTAATTTTAAATATATTTTAATTTATGCTAATTCTCTATAATATGTTTTAAACTCTTAATTAGTTCTCCTTATTTTCTATTGAAATGTTTTGTGTAAGTCATTGGTACGTCCACCAGATTGACAATAGCATCTGATTTACAATTTCAATACATAAAAAGTACCTATACATATAGTGTTGTTTACCAAAACGAACTGCCAAGTCCTTGTCGAATTATGATTAATATACTCTCCTTGTTACCACCGAGGAAATGAAAATATTAAATATTTAATTTCCTCGAATGGGAATGGAAGTTAGAACCTGTCGCATTTACAGACGAGGCGTGTGCCCCTACGCTACGATAGGCCTCTATATTTAATTAAAATGTTCTTTACATACAAATATAATATCCTAACAATACACACAACTACAAATAATATCGACGATCTGTTTCTATCAAACATTATTAAGGTTAATAACAGTAAATGTATCAAAGGCTCCGAAGTTAGAATACTTACCTACCATTTAATTTAAATATATCATAGGGTTTAAATCTTTAGATGTGAATAGTGAAGCTTGGCTTTATTTTAGTATTTTTACCTGTAATGCATTTTAACTTATACTTTTACAGTTTTTCTGTAATTACTTTGTAGGTTGATTATTAATAAAAAAAATAAAAAGTATCGAATCTTTTCGCTTTTCAGTTATTGACAGAGCTCAATGTTGATTTAATTAAAATGTTTAATTTAATAAAATTTATTTTGTAAACTACCTACATAGTATTTTGTGTGTATATTATTTAGCTTTGTTTTATGCACTGTAGATTTGGTGGTGGACTTTTGGAGACGTCAGGCAGTAATGTTGAATTTGTCATTTTCTGTTTACGAGCCCGCTGGGTTACCAATATGTGTGCTGACGTTGAAAGGCTCAAAGCCAAACCTTCCAAGTATCATGCTTAACTCCCATTCAGATGTTGTCCCGGTTGAAAAAGTAAGTGTATTAGATACGAGATAAATATTATAGTATATATGTATAATTTAAAAACCTTATTGTTTATTCGATCAAGTTAAAAAATATATTATTAAATTATTGGTGTATATATAAATTTTGGTATACATACCAATCGTGGCGCATAAGTAACTGTAAACTACTGGTTGTGAAGTCGATCCCCATTCGACAAAATGAAATATTTATTTAAACTTATATTATCATTTCTTCGCTCTGATGTCTAGGCAAAACTCAGCGTTAAGTCGCGTCGTAGATTTCGGCGGAAAATGGTGAACGGAGTGTATTAACAATAAGTTCCCTAGGCCTGGAACCCGGCTGTGTGCCGAATACAGCTGAAGCTGATTTTTATAGCATACATACGAGTCTTCACAAATATACCTCTATAAGTTAGTTACAATGCTTGTTCAGTGTTCATTATTGTGATTATTGTTTCCCCCTTTCAAGACAAGGATATTTATTGCAACATCTAGAATAAGAAAGAAAATAAAAAAGGTATATATTTTTTAATAACTTTTTACCTTTTACTCTAGGACCAATGGACGTATCCTCCTTTCATGGGACATATTGACAGTAACGGAAACATGTACGGTCGTGGAACACAAGATACTAAGGGTGTTACTATTCAATATATAGAAGCCATTCGAAAATTGGTATTGAATAACGTCACTTTGGAAAGAACGATTCATGTGACTGTTATACCCGGTAAATATTTGCATTTAGCTCCATCAAAAAGGATTTTAAAAATTATATAATCCAGTATAGTATTTTATATTGAACATTTTATGTTATTTGTACCAAAAACTTAAAAAAATTCAAATATTACATTTTCATAATAAATTTTAATTAATTTCATTATAGACGAAGAGACAGGTAGTAAAAGAGGTATGGTGCCGTTTGTAGAGACTAATGAATTCAAAGAATTAAATATTGGATTCGCTTTGGATGAAGGTCTAACATCTTCGAGTGATATAATGTATGCTACAAACTTGGACAAGAGACCATGGCGTAAGTAAGTTTTTTAACAGTGTTGGCATATTTCTGAGTCAAAGTCTGCGTTGAGTTCTTCCACTCAATAATGCCTCCAGAATTCGGCGGAAAGTGGTAATACCGTGCTGTGTGCGGGATACAGCGTGAAGCTGAAAAAAATAATATTTAAAACCATAATATTTACTATCTAGTTTTGACTGAGTACAAGGTCTTTTTATTGTAGTAAGACCGGAAATTATTCAGTTAATAGATTCATGAGGTAAAAAATTATTATTGATTTTCCTTATCTAATTAATATCTAATTTATAGCGTCATATTTAGACGACATTTTAGTACATTTAAAACGATTATAAAAATATATTAATTAGAAAGATCGTCTAACACGTCATATCTATAAACCACCAGAAGATAAAAATCCGATGTAATATATTTATTGTAACAATTTTTTTAATTATACATATTAATTAATATAGTGACACCATTTAATCATAAACTTTTTAGAGGTACAATTTAATATCCGAGGTCATGGCGGACATGGGTCGTCCACGTCAGAGGATCTTGCAGCAGAGAAGGTAATGCAAGAAACCCATTTAATATTTATTTTATTTAATCAGTTTTCTTATTATTTATTTTATTTTATAAGACTAGAGGATAAGAATGGCGCTAGAGGGAAGTTAGTTTTAAGATACTTCGTTCTGAACATTTTTTTTCTCATCTTCGAGACGTCACGTGTTATATGGCGGAAATCAATACCTTACATTTGATTTTTTACAAGAGCGGGAAATGAAAATAATTAATTTCTTAAATGGCGAGATCTAACCTACAACTATATTAGATAGTTAGACGATAAACCGCTGTGCCACGAAGACCTCATCTACATTTATATCTTTTAATATTTATTACATTATGCTTGCAGTTATTATATGCAATTTAAAGATATCTATATATTTATCTATGTGGATATTATAAAGTCCATATAATAGTCAGTCACAGTGGTAGTGGTAACGGGAGTGAAGAAAAATTCATATCGACTGCCTTTTGTGAAAAAGTACCTTACTCATTTTAACTACTTTATTATAAATTTCCATGTCTGTTAACTAAAAATAATATGATATATTGTTATTAGGTGCGAATATTATTAGACTTGGCATCAGATTTTAGACGTGAGCAAATGAAAATCGGAGAATCAGTGAATCCCTTAGATTTTGGAGCATATACCACCACAAACGTAAATATGATAAATGTAGGTATATTCCAATATATGTATATATTATTTTAATAATCGGCTTCACGCTATATCCCGTACACAGCAGGGTAGGCAGAGGGAAACTACTGTTAAGACACTCTGTTCCCCAGTGTCCGCCGAATTCTGGAGACATTACGTGTTAAGTGGCCGCCGGACTTTGCCTCACTAAAGCCAAGAAATAGAAATATAAATTAAAAAAAAAAACATTTTCTCGAGTTGGAATCGAACCCACAACTGTGTGTTGAGCCCCTGCGCCACGACTAGCCCCCATATACTATATATGTATTTTAAAACATTTAATTACGAAATAAATTTATTATTTTTTACATTTGAAAGACATATTTGTTATTTTATAACAATATTTCAGGGTGGACTCGCCCCCAATATCGTACCTACGCTCTTTTCAGTAGTCATAGATATGAGATTGGCTGTTGCAGTGAACACAACCGAGTTTCAATTCATGGTAAGCTTTAAATTTCCTTTTTAATAATTGTAATAGATCTGTTTATTAACTGTAACATATTAACTATATGCACTTAATAATCACAGTAAAGTTGATATCACAAACGGACCATTTAATTTTATTAACAGCATAAATGTATGGATATGTTTTTCAATATTTAAGTTTTTTTCGGCCCTACCCTATATCTAATATACCGCATATAGCAGAGTAAATAGAGGGAATCTAATGTTAAGATATTACTTTCACATATCGCGGAGCTTGCGGGGTATTCAGTTTCCCTAGTGGGAACAGAAATGTACTTGCTATGAATATTTCTATGAATATTTTTAGCAATTGTAAAAATTGGTAAAAGTGGTACTGTAAAATATATTTTTTTAAATTTTGTTTTAGTTAAGCAATTGGTTAAATAAAGTAGGTCCCAACGCTACGGTTGAATTTATAAGACGAATAGAACACTCTGCAGCAACGGCAGTAGACGATTCCAATCCTTACTGGGTGACGATGGTCGATACTTTAAAAAAATTGTAAGTATTAAATGAAATATAATATATACATCTTCATAATCAAGCTCTTCGTTACCGGTACCTATAATCTGACTCGCTTTGAATAAACCAATTGTCCCGCACCAAATCTGTTTCAGGATTTTTATTACTGGTATTAATTGTATTTAATTTATCACTTTCTTTATCATTTACCATTTTATTATCATCTAATATTTCATTATTTACTATTTCATTATTTTTTCTACTTCTTTTACAATATTGTCTTGTGCTTCATTTTTATTGATTTAAGCTTCTGAAAAAAGTAGATTTAATGTCGATGTTCCGAATAAACGTATTCTCTGGAACAAATTGATCTTTATTTCTTGTTCCTTCGATAAAAAAAAATAGCATATTTAAAAAAAATCACGATAATCGAAATTTAAAAAATAATTCTACTTTGTTTTAGGAATATTACTGTAAAACCAGTCGTATGCCCAGCTACATCTGATATGGTCTTCGTGAGAGATAAAGGCATACCTGCATTAGGATTTTCGACAAGAACTAATATGATTAATAAAATACACGATAAAAATGAATATATTTCTTTAAACGTTTTTATTAAAGGTATTGATGTTTATGTCGATCTAATCGAAGCACTGGCTAAGGTGCCCGAGAAATAATATAAATTGGTTCAATAAAAACAATGACTTATTATGTTGTAATATATATATATATATATATATATTAATATATATATATATATATATATTAATATATATATAATAGAATCTTTATGTTATTATATTTATTATTTAAATTGTATATAGATTAAAATTATAATTAAACAAAAGTATTTGTATATTATTTTTACGCTTAACTAATTTAGCTTAACTTACTAACTTAGCTAACTAAAATACCTAGCCTTGATAAAGATTCTTTCCTGATAGGGATATGATCACTTTTTTGTGATTTTTTGTTATAAAGTATTAATTTAAATAAAACACATTTATTTTAGCATAAATATTCAATCATATAACATCATGTGAACTTTTTATTTAAATTAATGAGGATGTTTAATACGTATATTTATATAGACACTGCCATGCAAAGTAAGCATATTTTTCCAGGTGGTTTTTTATTCCTTTTGTTTAACTAATAAACATTCTTAAGGTTATCATTTCTCAAATTTAAATAGGTTATTTTATTATTATGTAATACCTAATGAAGAGCTCTCTTATCCACTCGGGTCAAAGAAATGCGATGGTTTTGATCCTCTAACTACAGGCCCATTGCTGTCACATCCCTGCTCTCCAAAGTGATGGAGAGCATAATAACCTTCAATAGGGCTTCCGCCATGGTTGCTCAAACATTATTATTATTATTAGTGGCCATTAACCCACTACTGGGTTACGGTTATTAAAAACAAGGGAATGTCTGGAATGACTGGATATAGTGAAGGCCGAAGGATCGAGTGTGGCCCGGGAAGGTACGGAAGGAACTGAAAGGAATCCCGTTTTCCCGTTTAAACCCCGTTTGCCGTTTCTCCAGTTCCTGAGAACAATCCTCTTAAAGCTGTTCCCAGTATTATCGTGACACGTGATTTTTGGTAATTTTTTTATTAATATTAACCACCACCCAAGCGCATTAGCTAATTCACAGTCTGCACTAGGACACGTTTGCAAGTATTTGTACTCAATAAATATTATTTGGTAAATAGTGATTGGTAAAAAAATGAAAGCACCTGTGTAAATATAACTACGATGCGATTTAAATGTAGTTCATCTATACTAATATAATAAAGCGGAAGAGTTTGTTTGTTTGTTTGTTTGAACGCTAAGATCTCTGGATCTACTGGCCCAATTTACTTTGTTTTTCTTTTGTATGAAAGCTGCATTCTTCAGAAGTGTTATAGGCTATATAACATTACATTACACATATAAACTAATATATTTTAAAGTACTTTCTAATTTGACATGCAATTTATTCTGCCATGTTAATAACAACCGTCGCGTCGCTACGCAACCGTTACCGCGACATTTTGATATTCATCCTTATGAAAATAAATATAATAGTCACTTTTAACATTTTATCTAGATTCAAATTATAGTTTACTGTATAACATTCTAATAAATAATTAAGGAGATGTCACTGATTCCAAATGACCTAGCCTACGAGTGTTATAGTATGACCGACGCGAACGGGCAGATGACGTTGACGATTTTTATAAATTTTGAACTATTGTAAATTTTTATGTAATTATTTCCTTATTATAAAAGAGGAAGTTTATAATTAATTTAAACTACATTTTGGTTCTCTTCTTATTTTATTTGATATTGCCCGCTAAAATTATCCTATTTAATATAGAGAAATGTTTAGTCATTTCATAGAGTCGATATCTACGACATCATTTTCTAATATTAAGAAGAATACCTATTCTTTAGATACTTTTAATCCTTTTGTTGGTTCATTTCAATAACTCAGATATTTTTTTCTAATAATATGTCTCTACTTATTATTCTTTTTGATTATTTAAGCTTATATTTTCTTACTAATTGTATTGAAAATTGAAAATAATTTCATGAATATATTTAATAAATATTCTTATAGTTGAAGCAGGCGTAGCCGCGTCCGGGTCCGCTAGTTCTAGTAATAGGAATAAATTTATTTTACTGTTCCAGGATTTGGAAAAAAATCACCAGTATTTTTTTTCCCTACACCCTTTGAAAGTTTTTGATAAAATTTAGCTTATTTAAAAACGAGGCCGTCGCGTCGTCTCTAGGTCTACAGGAAGTAGGTATATATAGGTTTTGATTACGCTGCAAATTACACACAAAACGCAGCAAATCTTTTGATTGCGGAGACTTAGAAGCTTGATTTTTTTTCTGTGCTCAAAGAGATCGTAAATCTGAATATTTGATATTATTTTCAACTTGATACCACCACGCGATCGCGAGATAAAAGGTCTTAACAGACACAAAAAGATCCTATAAGGATTCCATTTTTACCTTTTGATATACGTAACCTTAAACATAAAATATATAGAATAATATATTTTATAATGTATTTAAATTAATATAATATTTTATATTTTTATCTTAGTTTAAATATTGTTATATTTTCTTCTCTTTGGCCATATATTGAGTACAAAATTCATTAATGAGAATTTTACACAATTAATTGAAAATTTTATCTGTTATTTACAATGAGGTTTACGTTGTACCTACATACAAATTATAAGTACTTACACTTGACATGGTTTGTCGGTCTACCGTATGTTACAACGGAACTCCGTTGCAATAATTATTATAGCATCAGTTGGTGAAAATGCTTTAGTTTTAAACTGATATTGACTTTCATTCTGTGTGGACGTTTTTTTTATACGTCCATTACGAAGTTAATTTATTAATGATTAAGATGTTTCGTATAGTAATATTGTATCTTGTAGCATTCACATCAATTGTTTTATCTACTTGTACTACAAATAAAAAATATAAAGATAATGCATCAGTTAAATTACTTCAGGAATACATACAAATAGACACACAGTATACGAGAAATTTGGGTAAGTAACGTATTTATAAATGATTAGAATTATTTATTTGGAATAAAAACACTCATTGTATGTTAATCCCGTTATTCGTCATATCGTCGTTGCTAAATGACTCTTAAAGCGGTAGTTGTATTCAATTTCTACGGAGTCATCAACATTTAAAATAATTGTAGACATTTTATCAACATTTTGTGGGTATTTTAAAAAAAAGTCCTTATAATTTGTATTTGAAATAGGTGTGTGAAAATACCGCATCTATACTTAGATGTATTTACGGATGTGACAATGTGATATTGCCACCAAGATCTTCTGCTTCTAAACTAAGTGATCAATTTAAAAATCTGCGTTTCAGCTGCATTTCTCCCTTATAGTGTGATATTATCCATTTGAACTAATAACAATAGTAAAGTAAAGATAGGTCCGAGTATATATTTATTACATTTACTTTTTATTTCACTAATTATTTTATGAAAATATGGTATGGTTCTTTGATTACGGCATTCCGAGCGTGCCAGCTGAGCACATATCACGTCGCCAATGTCACATTGTTTTATTAAAATAACTTTAATTCGGTACATATCCAGTTGATAATTATTTACTAATTATCTACTTTGATGTCGATAACTGATACCCTTATTTTTGTTTAATACAAATATTATACAATTTGAACAAATTGTAAGGCCATCATAAAACTATTAATTGTAACTTAAATTTTTAGGCGAGTCGTGGCACATGGGCAAATGGGCACAAGCGTGAGGCTGCAAATGCAATAGGTTGTGGATTCGATTCCTGATGCAATCATTAGGCATCAATATGCATCATGCTTGACAATAACGATTTAAACTTTAAAACTCATCAATAAACTCAAATCTTTATGTACTTATTGTATTTTTACTTGTAACGCACTCACACTTTAACAGTTTTTCTGTCATTATCTTTTCTTGTTTTATCTATTATCTACCTCCTTCGTGTCCTCTCCATACAACGTGACATTAGCGAAGTGATATGTGCTCAACTGGCCATCTCGGAACGCCAGATTTAAAGAACCATACCATACACCATATATATTATCTTTTATGTTTTTTTCTTGTTTCTGTTGCAACATAAGTATACTCGATGTTGAATTCTGTTAATGAACACGCATTATTACTGCATTATTTAAGTTTTGTTTTGTGCGCTATAGATTTGGTGGTGGACTTTTGGAGACGTCAGGCAGTAATGTTGAATTTGTCATTTTCTGTTTATGAGCCCGATGGGTTACCAATATGTGTGCTGACCATGAAAGGCTCAAAGCCAAACCTTCCGACTATCATGCTTAACTCCCATTCGGATGTCGTCCCGGTTGAAAAAGTAAGTTTCATTGTATACTAGGTAAATATTGTATTTTGAATTAAATATTCTCGTTGAAGAAAAAACTTTAATTATGTATAGAGATATAATATAACATAATATGTTTTATATCTCTATACATATAAGAAAGAAAGATATATATTTTTTAATTTTTTTATCTTTTACTTTAGGACCAATGGACGTATCCTCCTTTCAAGGGACATATTGATAGTGACGGAAATATGTACGGTCGTGGAACTCAAGATACTAAGGCAGTAACCATTCAATATATAGAAGCCATTCGAAAACTGGTGTTAAATAACGTCACTTTGGAAAGGACGATTCATTTTACTGTTATGCCCGGTAAATAATTAAGGTTATATATTATTTTCATGTAGGTGTACTAACGTGATTTACAGACCCCCTTTTTACTGATGCCCCAAGAGGTGTCAATAGCATATTTAAAAATAATATGATGAAAACTAAAATTGTTGTACGAATTATTGTGATAAAACCAGCCAGTCGTGGCGCAGAGGCACAAAGTGTCAATGTAAATGGAACTGGTTGTGGGTTCGCTGGTGGCGTCAATTCCCGCTACTTAACGCCCAACACGCGTGTACCTCCAGTTATTCGGCGGAAAGTGGGGAACGGAGTGTATTAACACGTTCCTGGATGTTCCTTCTGCCTACCCTGCTGTGTGCGGAATACAGCATGAAGTTGATTATTTTTTATAGATGAAGAAACCGGTGGTAAAAGAGGTATGGTGCCGTTTGTAGAGACTAATGAATTCAAAGAATTAAATATTGGATTCGCTTTGGATGAAGGTCTAACATCGCCGTCTGATAAAATGTATGCTACATACTGGGACAAGAGAGCATGGCGTGAGTATCAGTTTTTTTAACCGACTATTGCCATATTGCAGAAATTAATTTCAAATGAACTAAAATTAATTATCACTTTTTTTGTTTACGATAATATATTAAGTATTTCTTATATTACTACTATTTCGTAGTAAGACGGAGATTATTTACTTAATAGATTCATGAGGTAAACACTAAATTTGAAATAATTATAAAAATATAATCAGTAGAAAGATTGTTCAACACGTAATTTTTTTTTTTTAAATCCGGAGCGTATAACAAAAACTGTAATAAAACATTATACATACATTTTAAATGATATCGTGACATGATTTAATCATAATTATATTTTTAGAGGTAAAATTTAAAATCCTGGGTGAAGGTGGTCATGGATCGTCAACGTCAGAGGCAGTCGCAGCAGAGAAGGTAATGTAATTAATCCATTTAATCTTTATTTTATTTAATTTATCTTTTTATTATTATTTTATAATATTAGTAAGAAGGAACCTACAGTTAAGATATTCCGTGCCAAATTTTCCACCTAATCTTCGAGACGTGTCAAATGGCGCAAATCAACACCGCACATTTGTTTCTTTACCAGAGCGGTGAAATGAGAATAATTTATTTCTTCAAGGGCGTTTATAGTCGGACGATACATCGTTGCGCCATCTATTGTCTCTTTTAATATTTATTGCATCGGGCTTGCTGTTATATTAGCGGGTTCAAATCCCGCTACGTTCAAATTTTTATATGTTTAAGTACTTTTCTTTCCAAAATGTGGAATAACACTTTACCTAACTCGATTTAACTAGTTTATTAAAAATATTTATTAAAATATTGTTATTAGGTTCGAATATTATTAGACTTGGCATCAGATTTTAGACGTGAACAAGTACAAATCCAGAAATCAGTGGCATTCGGAGATTTTGGAGCATATACGACAACAAACGTAAATTCCATTAATGTACGTAATTTCATATAAGTATGTTATATTTTAAAACATTTAATTACGAAATAAATCTATTATTTTACCTAGCTGATACCGCATTTCAAATATATTTGTTTTTTTGTAATACTATTGCAGGGTGGAATCGCAACCAATGTTGTACCTGCGCTCTATTCAGTAGTCATAGATATGAGATTGGCTGTTGCAGTGAACACAACCGAGTTTCAATTCATGGTAAGTATCATTAGGTTCCTTGTTATTTAACTGTAAGAGGTCTTTTTTCTAACCGTAACATATTAACTATTTCAAAGTCCAAACTGCGTAAATAGAGCAATTTATGTAATATAACTATTTCTATTGTTTTTAATTTCTTCTCTCACAGTGACGAAGAAAAAGTGAACATCCAATATCTTAAGTCCTACGTCACCGTAGAATAAATATTCGAAGAATATGCCTATTTGTACTACAATAGGCGATACGTATATACTATGTAATACTTTTTAGTTAGGAATTTTTGAATTACTTTTTTTTGGTTTTTTGTGGTTTTCGACGTAATAGATTTTTGTAACATGGTGTCCACCCACATATGTATATCTTATAACACGCGATATTACATCATAATTATATTATCAATTTAACCTACAACAAACAATTTTTTCATAAACTTTTTTAGTTATAATAACTAAAAAATATTATGAAAAAATTGTAAAACATGAAAATTGAAAATGTAGTCTATTTTCTATGAATATGGTAATTATGAAAATTGAAATGGTGGTAATATAAAAAAAATGTTTCAGTTAAACGGTTGGTTGAATAAAGTAGGTCCCAATGCTACTTTTGAATTTATAAGACGAATAGAAAATTCTTCAGCGACGGTAGTAGACAATTCGAATCCTTATTGGGTGACGATGGTTGACACTTTACAAAAATTGTAAGTATAATGTAAATGTAATACATATATGTATATACGTACTTATTATTAATTATAATATTTTTGTTTTGTTTTAGAAATATTACTTTAGTTCCAATCGTATGCCCAGCTACGTCCGACATGCTCCCCATGAGAGCTAAAGGCATACCTGCATTAGGGTTTGCGACAAGAACTAATATGGTAAATAAATTACACGACTCGGATGAATATATCGCTTTAGACGTTTTTCTTAAGGGTATTGATGTTTATGTTGAACTCATTAAAGCACTGGGCAACCTCCCCGAGAAATAATATAAATTGAATAAATATAAAACGATTTTTTTTATTTTATTAATAATTTATAATTAATTTTTATATAGTTATTATTTGTTAGTTAAAGAATATAAAGATGAACACTGTATTAAACAAACATTTATATATTATTTACTATATTGTATATCAGTTTCCACAATGATTATAATCATCTATAGTGTAATAAAACTACCTACCTAATTATGTCCATATATTGAATATATTAACCAAAAAAAAAAAATGAATACACTAAAATATTACTAAAATACGAATCTATGATTTTTATTTTTTTGTCTGTTTGTCTATTTATCTGGTTTGTAAACCTACATCTTCTGAACGTACAGACGGATTGGAATTTTTTTGTTGTATATATATTAGGCCTGGATAGGACCTAGGCTACATTACAACATATATGGAAAGTGGTGAGCAGAAGTGTCTTAATGGGAATGGAGTATCTTAACACTAGGTTCCCAGCTTTCCTCTGCCTTTAATGCTACGTGAAGGATAAAGTGTAAATCTAAAAGGAACAAAACATCTTTAATGAATTCCCAAATTAAAGAAATATAATCTTCCAATAAATAAAAAAAAAACAATTGAAAATGAAAGCTAATTATGTTTTTTTTGAAAAGTATTTGTTTAGGCATTGATTTAGTTCTTATACAAACATTCGCCCACTTTACAGTAATGGAGTCTTTCTTCCGTACGTGCCGCAACATTTTTAAAAGGACTTTTTCGCGAGCCACCGCTCTTTGTTTGCTGAGCGTCAACGGATTTGAGAATAGTCACGCTTTTAACGAACAAATGAATGCTCTGGAATAATCGGGATTCGTTGAGTAAACCGTTTAGCGTTCAATTGAGAAAAAATAGAGTTTATTGCGAAAATGGCACGGATTAGGTAACGCGACGATTCAAGGGATCTATTCTGTATATACTTAGTCGTTATTTGATCATACTTTCTCTCTTTCTCTCTCTCTCTCGTTTAATATGATTTATAGGTTGATATGATAAATGGATTAACAATTGTGTTTTATATTTTTTTTGAAAACATATAAAAAATTATACGTAACTGGATTTGAAGCTTTAAAATACTGCAAAAAAATCATAATATTTGTCTTTTGCTTGCTTAAATAAAAAAAATAGAAATGTAAATCATAAAATGTTATATTTCTACAATTTTTCTATATAAGTATGTAAATACAAATTTAACAATGGAATGTGGCAATTTTCAAAAAAATATTACAATAAATCTTAGTAGATGCATAATGGAACGCTAGAGGCGTACTCACAGTCGCGTTAATTGAAATAAATTGTCACGGCTGAATGTCGCTGGGACATAAATCAGAGTGCCGCGGGCTACCAGCTAAGTGCCTGCTACGAGAGCTACGAGTGCTACGGCGTAGTAGCGCTTAGACAGGACAAGTTGCAAACTAAATTATAACTGACAGTGTTTATCACGGCGATGGTCTCGGATTCGGATCAGTATGAAAAATAAAATGTATATTTAAAACTAGTTTTGTTTTTCTTAATGATTTTAATCCTCCTTTCTTTGAGATAGATAAAGCACCTCGACGTTGAGCTTATCAAAACCACACGTAGTGTCTCTAAAATGTGCAGTGTATAACATAGTGACTTTACAGTTAACAGTAGAATACATAATATAAATTCAGAATATATGAATAAAAAAAATCTATATTAAAATAGTCTCTTTTTTCATAAAAACAATGTGACCTTTTAGATTTCAAAAAAGATTGTAAAACTTATTACCGTATAAAATACATACTGCTATCATTAAATAAATTTATTTTACAATAATTTAAAAATATATAACGGACGCTTCTACCACTTTTGAGTTCTATTTTAAAGAATGACGCTCTAAGAGACACCGCGAGACGAATTAATTCAGCCAAATAGGTACGGCAAGAGTGCGATTTTTCCCGCAGCTCTCATTTGTCACAGTGCAGGTGCGTATCATCACACCGGTAAAAGCCCACACACTTATAGAAAATGTTTGGATAGGGTATGTTTTTGTTTGTTATTTTTACTTATTTCTCGTATAGTTGTAGGACATCCAATGCTGTGCGACGTCGATTTAAAAAAAGATCACAAACCGTAGAAGCTGGGATAGTTAATACTTATACAAATTATTAATTGCTAAATAGAGACTCGTGGGAATGTAAAATAATAACTAGGTACAATATTTTTAAACTTCTATTATTACAGGTACATTAGTAAAAAAAAATATTTTAAAAAAAATTCTAGAGGTGCTATATAATTTCTCATTGTTCATAAGTATTTTGTTTATTAATTGGAAGGTATTTAAATATCTTTTCTTTTTTATTCGTCCCCATGGAATATTCAAATTTGATAATGATGTGAAACTAACACCTTTGCATATTACCCTTGAGAGATCATATTCTATAATTGTCCCCCATGAAATTAGAATTTAAAGCGCCAAGTTCAGTCAGTAACGTTTCAACTTGGAATTTGGATTCCGACTTTTCTTCTGATGACAACTAAATTACATATAATCAATATTGCTGTTAATATAAAATGGCCGCCGTAATAAAATGGCAGATTAGAATTTTTTGTACAACCCACCACATAATATGGGTTTCAAATGAAAGGAATCGTAAAAGTTAATAAAACATCTAGAAAGCTTTTTAATTTTTTTTTATTTTAATTTTTTTATATTAAGTAAGGACAAAGATTATTTAATGAAATAATTTACATTTAATGTAAGAAAGCTAAGAAAGTTTACCAGCAAAAAAGAAAAGAAAGGTTGTTTTTGACATTTCTCAAATGACTTCTTAAATTTTACTAGATTTTCATAGCTATTTTAAGATCTAAATACCATATATTAAAAATAATAATAATATTTATAATGGAATATCCAATATTTAATTTGTTTTCTTGAATCAAAACAATATCACTAACGATGTCGTAGCCTCTATGTTAGATGAGCATATCTTCGTATGAAAAGGAATACATTGTTTGGAGAGTCGTACTCTCAGTGAAAGGATTACTAATGAACCGATTTGTATGATTTATTTATTTTTAGCGTCCAATACCAGAATAAATTTAATTGCCAATATTAAATAACTTATTTTACTTAAACTATAGTTTTTTCTCGCTTATATTTTTCTATAATTTTGATCATTCTTTTATTCTTTCCTTACTTTTTATTTTTATATATACATACATATATACATTATTTTTAATCGTCTTTCTTGTTTTTTGTAATACAATTCTATTACAACCAACAATCACAAATAGCAAATAATGAGCGAAATTAAAATAAAATACATAATAATATGAAAAAGATTATAATGAAAATAGAATACAATCGAAAATATTGTACAATGATAAACAAAACATCTGAGGACTTATTAAACACTCATCAGAAGTTGTTCTATTCAGGCGACAAATAGAGCTTAGGCGGCCTCGCGCCGACGTTAGCTCGGTCACGCGCACGTTATTTGAAGTGTTCAAGTGCTTATCGCGCCCGTGCCCCGTGCCCAGTCTGTGTGAGCCCACCCCATATTTGCTCTACATGTGTTATTTTTTCAAAATGAACAATCATAAGAATAATGAGGAACTGATTTGAATTTTTTAAGTGTTATTTTTTAAACTGTTTTTATTTAATAAAATGAGGTTTAAGTTTAAATTGTGAGAAGTTCTCATGATTGGTGATGATGATTGGCACGTGCGTTGGTAAATTCAATTTGAGTTTTATTATATAATTGTGACATTGGCTTCCTCTACGCAGGAGTATGCAATTTATCTAAATGAACAGAAAATAGAAACTTAATTTGCTTCTCTTTACTTTCCTGGGAGAAAGATATTTTGTAATTTCGTAAACTCCTTTAATTATTAAAGTGTCTATTTTAATTCAATCGCTGTAGAAATACAAATTATATCCTACACTAAACTACAGAGCTTACATATAAATCTGATTTTATAACTAGATTTTCTTGTTTTATAACTAGATTGTAATCTAGTTTTTGATACGGCCAGTTTTTGGAAACTGGCTCTTTAATGCCCATTTTCTCCTACTGTTTTATTAAATTGGGAAAATCTTTAGTTTTCAATGTCTAGATATTATCTGTGTGTGGCATTAGATCTAGGATTGGTCTAACAACCATTAAGGAGGCCATCGAGGCGCATCTGACATGACTGTAACACGACGGGTTTGGGCGCGATCCCCACTCGAGGAATTATTTTTTATTAATTAATATTTTAATTTCTTCGTTCTGGCACGAAGTCTCGAAAAAATCGGTGGAAAGTGGGGAACAGAGTTTCTTAACACTAGGTTCCTTCTGCCTACCCTGCTGTGCGCGGGATATAGAGTGAAGAAAAATATGAATCTGAAAAACTTCAACTTTAGTGCTATTCTATTTCAAGCTATTTTATTTTATTGCATTATATAAATATTATATATGTTTTTATATCTTTTATTTAAAGTTACGTACTTACGTACGTTACGTACTAATAGGTGGACTGTTTTAGGTAAAAATATAAGATTTTATATTTTAAACAAATCTTTAAACAAACTTTAAAAAAATTACGCATCTCTTGCATACGAAAACTAGTTTTGAGTGGCAAAACTTTATGCCACAGTTTGTATTACCAGAGCAAGGGAATGAAAATAGTATTTTTTAAATATATCCTTTTTTTAGTTAAATTTAAGCCCACAACCATTATATAAATAAACCAGTTTTCTAAAACTTTACAAATACATAGCTAAGTTAATTGTAACTGAAGTGTCAAACAAGAGATAACACACCTAAGCCCTGAACCATATCTAAGTATAAATCAATTAACCAGCTATCGTTGGCAATGTAAACAAGGTCACTTATCCTCGATCGGTCAGGCGGGTGTCACTCGGATATATTTTCCAAACGATCTTGCGGCCATACCGACAGCTTGTGTAATAAGCCGTAAGTCTACGTCGCACGTGGCATTTTCGCTTCGTAGCTCGATTTCGATTCAAAACCCGTACGCGCCGCCCCCTATATAAAAGGTGGCCGGGGATTGGTCGCTGACACCGCCCAGCCTATTAAAGCTCCCTGCTCACCCCAGGTCTTACTTGACATTTTAATGTTTACAGTCCTAGCAGATATTGGAAGAAATTTTGTTTTTTTTTTGTATTTTAATTTAAATAAAACGATGGAAATCGAAAATTTTAAAATATACAAGATAAGCAATAAGAACAATTGAAAGAACAAATTATAATATATCTTTGTAATTATTTATGTCATATTAGTTTATATTTTCTAACAATCATTCAATAAAAAATTGAAAGTAAAAAGCTTTCAGAGAAAGCTCTTATTTTCTTAAATTTAACATTCTTCATTTAATACCTTTTTTTAATATATATAGTATCAAACTAACTTTCTATCTTTAATCAATTTCTTTGTATTGAAGTAAAATAAAAAAAAATAAAAAATCTTTATATTAGGTACCTACTCGTACTATACGTAACACAGATTCTGCGCCACTACCGTGATACCGTGACAATGTAGCCTATGGACCGAGACACAAGATGAGATCGCATCTGTTCCGTTCGCACTCCACCCCCAGTTCATTTCCCATCCCTGTCGGGGGGTGGAACGCGATGTAATCAGGGGATGATGTGACTCGCGATCTCCGTGGCGGCTTCAAAGATCACAATTATCAGACCAGTCTGTCGAAAGCCGCGGCTGAGTGGCGAAGTCATAAAGAAAGTCATTCAAATTTTCGCACTCGGTCAGCTTTTATGGTTTCATAGCTGATCATAAAAGAATCTAATAATTCTAATCTAAGTCCGTGGAGTGTTTTGGTTTTTGTTAAAATTATTTGTTTATAAAAAATTAAAAAGTCTCATTTGGAATATAAAAAAAATACATTTAATAGTCATGTGTAAATTTTAAGTAGTGTTGGAAATATTGAACAGATTCAAGTAATATAACCGTCGAGCTGTCGGCGTTTTGGGAAAAACAACGGTTGCCGACAACGGCTTTCCGTAGAATGGGCACAGGTAAGTTTACAATTTACACTGCAAAATAATTTTTACTAATTAAAATTGTAAATTGTAAATTAGAATTGTCGTTCTTTTGTGCTTTCATTCACTTCCATTGATTGACTGACGAAAGTGATTCCTTTAAAAATCTACCTTTATTACCATTATTTCTGTAATTATATTTGAGTATCTTGTTTGTTTCTCAAGAACAATAGAGAATATAATATAAATTCGACGGCATATTATACCCATAATTATTATAGAGATGAATACTTAGAGTTATTAAATTGAAGCTTAAGTAATAACTAATATACTTAATTATTATTCAAGCTATGTATAAAAGATGATTAATCAATATTTACATAAAACGAAGATCTCACCTTTATTTAAGCGGATCAACAAACAAAATCAGTGCTAACCTCATGAAATTTGTATAAAATAAAAATAGCATAGGTATACAGCATCAGTATTTTTAAAAAAATATATGTAGTTTAAATTATTATAATTTTTATTTATTAAATACCGGTTTCAATTTTTATAATATTAACTTGAATTTATCATAATTAACGTATAATAATTAAGTATTATAATATATTATTATTATTATTTTAAGATTACCTACGAAATAAATAGGATAAATATATTCCTTAAGATTTTAACCCTCCTTGATGTTATTTGTAAAAATATTTGATTAAAAAAATATAAGACACACGTATACACATCTAAGTATTCTATACTATATATCTTTATATTATTTTATTGACCCGTGATATTATTTACATTTATTTATAAAAATTACACATTTTATTACAAAAATCTTGGCAGTTTCTAGGAAAATAGAGAAAAGGTATTATTTATAATCTAAGCAGAACTCAACGCCGCGTTGAGTTCTGCTATATATAAATGAAAAACCAAAACGAAAATATACTAAATATTTAATTTCCTCGAGTGGGAATCGAATCTATAGCCGTCGCCCTTACAGTCACACGTTTGTGGACTTGCGCTACGAAAACCTCTAGTTTTGTCTTATTAATAATTAAACAGCTTAATACTTTTATAATATATACATAAAATATATGATAGCGTCGTTTGTATAAAGATAACGTCTAAGATCATTGAGACGCAACGAATCCTTGTCCTTGCGGATGTAACTTAGGGACGAACCCAAAACTTTGTTAGTTCGCGCTCCCTTACTAATCTTCCTAAATGAATAGAGAGTGTTGAAAAAACATTAATATTTTACGAATATAAATTTTAAAAAATATATTATATATATACCTTATATTTATAGTTTTTTTTATGTATATAAATCTATTTCTTTGCACCTTTTTCAAGAAAGATAATTACTAGGCATACTAAATTATACTTTAGCAGTTTCATACTTTTCCCCGCATAGTAAGTAGAGAGTTCTCCATATTCTACCTAATTTTCAAGACTGTGCGGCAGAATTCAAAATCATTATAACTGTACTAATTTTCCTTTCTCTTTGGAAATATTTATCTACATTTAATATTCATAAATGTAATATCTTAAATGCAGCTGATATAATACATATCATACAGCTCATATATAAGACATAATAAACGCGATTATATTTGTAATGGCAACAAATTCTAATTAGGTGCTACATCCCGTATGAAAATATGAAAAGTGAGGAAAGGAAGTCTCTTAATGGGAACGGAGTGTCCTTACACTAGGTTCCAAGGTTCCAAGGTTCCTTCTGCCTACCTGATATACGCAGGATACAGTGTAAATCTTATTAAGATAATTACTCATATACATACTGAATGTGATTATATTTGTAATGGCAGTAAATTCAAATTAGGCACCACACCCTGTATGAATCTTTGAAGCAAACGTTGCTTAAACAAAGGGAGTCATTTGTCAGAGTCCCACATCTAAAACTTCATCGAATCAACATATTCAGTGCATGTTCTGGTAACTTTCAAGTTAGTATGTATTAAATCATTTATTTAGACAATATATAGATATGTACCTAGATTGAGGTCATTGTGGCACAGGAGCGCAAGTGTGTGACTGTTAAGCGACGATTGAGGGTTTGATTTCGAATTGGGAGAATGATTGAATATTTTCAATTCTTCGCTCTAGTACCGAGGGAAAAAGCGTGGCGTCGAGTCCCGCCAAAATATGGAGAAGCTGGAAAAAATTGTACGAAGTGATTCCACACTACGTATTACTATGACCTGATAGTGTTAGCGATACATACTTATAAGATGTAGGTATTTTTCTTCTTACTCTAAGTAATATATAGTACCATTGACTTGACCTTTTTTGCGTAAGAAAGTAAATTGATATAACGTTCATCATTTCAAATTATTTCTTATAATTTAACTGGAATCTTCTTTTTTTTTTAAAATGACAATGAAAAATATCTATTACGCTAACCAACGTTTTCTAAGGTATAGGTTTATCAGAATTTCTTATAATTCATTTGGACCACAGTATCGACTTACTTTAGGTGTGCTAATCTTCAAAATCAAAAAGAAACTTTGTCATAATCTTATTTGTTGTTATATCTTAGTATTTTCGGTAGATAGCATCGCTAAAGAAACCTCGAAACTCGTATTTATTTTGCATGACACCTATCAGGGCCTTCTTAGCCAGATAGGCAAGGGGAACTTAGTGTTAAGACTCTCCGTTCACCCCTTACCTCCCAATTTCCGAGATATTGCGTGTTGTGTGGTGGAACTCAGCGACGCGTTTTGTCTGCATAATACATGTTTAAAATATTCCATCCATCAGCCTTTTAAAGTCCACTGCTGGACATAGGCCTCCCCCAATGCTCGCCACTCCGTCCGGTCCTGCGCCCTTTGAATCCAGTGGGTTCCCGCTGTCTTCTTGAAGTTGTCGGTTCACCTGGTTGGAGGGCGGCCTGTGCTCCTTTTGCCGAGACGTGGTCCCCATTCGAGGACCATTCCTTAAAGGACCTTAAAATATTATTTATATATAATAAGTAAAACACTTTTACGATGCAAATTTACATATATATATTATCTCATTAATTCTTAAAACATATTTAGTAATAAAAGCTTACAATATCAAAGGATTATAATAGATGTGTTTGTGGTGAATTAGTCTGGCGTTTCACACGAGTGTTGTATATTCTCGCGCATTACGTAGAGATCGGTGCACAGGGCCTCACGCATCGGTGCATCGACACATACGACCCCTCGCACTGTGTGTGCTTGTGTTCAATTGCATTTAATGTTTACTCATAGAATAGCAGTGTAGCGGATGTATGTCAATATAAGCAATTCTAATTCTAATTTGTATATTTGTAGTGTAGGTATAGGTGATAATAAGTGTCTCATAAACGCGACGGTTGTGGGTTCGATTCTCGCTCATGGGAATGAACTATGCTCATTTTCTCGCTCTGGTACAGTTGTAGTTCGGCAACTCAATACGCAATGTCCCGAAATTGAAGGAAAATGGGGAACGGAGTGTTTTAATACTATATTATTTATTTTAGGGTTCCGCACTGTTACCGTCCGTCAAAAGGAAAAAATGGAATCCTTATAGGATTCCTTTGTTGTCTGTTTGTCAAGAGCATTTATTTATCTTGAGAACACGTGCATGTATTGATTCGAAATTAGTATAGAGCATAGAAAAAGTCAAGCTTCTACGTTATCCAACGTAAAAGATACGAAAGTTCATAAACTGTATGAAATTAATTCATATAAAATATAATTATATATTTCATATTAATATATATATATATATATTATATATAATAAATTGAAAAGAGCAATTGTAGAGTTTCATCCTCGCTCTTCTCATCAAAACTGTCTTCCTTTTGCAGTTTTGCAGTTTTATGTTCTTTCGACATTTCAAAAGTTTATTAAATTTATTTATATAAAAAAGCTTTTATTATTTAAATGATATTTAAATACGTAATAAATGACAAATACTAAAGAGAATAATTATGCGTACTCGCGGCTTTTCTTGGCGGCCTGAAAGACGATCGGCAAAGTCGTTTAATACCATTTACGTAAAAAAGAAAAGATCTCTCCTTGAAAGGGATTCCCGACATTAATCTGGGCCTATTGTTACACCGTTGTTTGTACTTTTTTTGTAGAATATAACTTAAAATTTATCTTTTAACATTTTAAGAGACTGAAAAATGACAAATAAATGTTTATAATTAATATATTCAATAATAAATATTCGTAATTAGGTACTGTTAGATTTTTTTTTGTATTATTATAAAAAAAAATAATTGAAAACTTACAAGAGTTGAATATGAATTTCAGAAATCTATTTCAAAATAATCATAATTAAAATCTACAAAGGCGTATTCAATAATATTTTCTAAGAATGAACGCGGTGTGACAGAATCTATTTATTGTATAAGTATCTATATATAAAGTTAAGGAAAAGGGGCAACTGAAGGGGAAGGCTTCTGTAAACGCAACAAAAACACCACGTTATTAGCGAGATTGGTGTAATCTGACTAATCTATTTTAGGTGAGGGAGCGTTAGAAGCCTTCATCAATGAATACACAAAAAGTTTATTGCATTACAAAAGAAATCTCAGTATTTAAAATAGATTAAAAAATAAAATTAAATCAGCTTCATGCTGTATCCTGCATGGTAGGCGGCTCCGTTCTCCACTTTCCGATAAATTCTGGAAATGGAGTGGCGGGACTCAACGCTTCTGTCTTCATAGCAGCTAAGGCACCGTTAACTCTACCTTTGCCTTTCCATTTCCATTTCGTATCTTCCGTGTCTACTAAACAAACTTCCGATATCCGATATATTCACTTGTATAAGCTATATATTATTAATATTTATATAATTAATTATTTTGTTAATAAATATAAACTATTTTATTCAGGGGACCGGCTCCTCGACATACCTTGCAATGTGTGTGGCGATAGAAGCTCCGGAAAACATTACGGGATCTACAGTTGCGACGGTAAACAGCATTTTTTAATATATCTACGTTTCATAATTATTTAATAAATAATATTAAAATTATTTTTAAATAAAATTAAAGTAATGAATTAATTAAGAGGATAATTTAAAATTGTTTTAGGAATAAACTAAATAATTGTACTATTTTCTGAAGTTCAATTTAGTTCTCTTCTCCTAAATTATAGAATTTTCTCGCATAATGTTAATTATTAATATATAATTATTAAAATTATATAATATAATATTTCTAGTTGTTAATTATTCCCGTTTAAAAGAGTTTTTGATTTAAATCTATAATATAACAAACTCATACTGTAATATAACTTAAGTAAGTGTTTTGTCTTTACCAACTTAAATATTAATATTATTAAATATTATTAAGGCAATAAATAATATACAGGTTGTTCCGGTTTTTTCAAGAGATCAATTCATCGAAACCGAGTGTACACTTGCAAGGCAGGCGGAGAGATGAAGGGTCGCTGTCCTGTAGACAAGACACATAGGAATCAATGCCGAGCGTGCAGACTTGCAAAATGCTTTCAGGCTAACATGAACAAAGATGGTTAGTAAATACAGATATATATATATTTGAATCAAAAAATGTTATACCTATTAAGGTAATATTATTGTCACATTTAGGTAAGTAACGATAAATTATCAAAATTACGGCTATGTAAATTTATAAAAATACTTTGGAAAACTCTATCTATAAAATCTATTAGGACGAATCTTTACAAGTTAATGAGATATATAAAGAGAAAAATTTATAATAGAATGACAATATTTATTTCTAGCACGATAGCTAAATACACAAACCACGCACAATGATCTATGCTTTTAATCGGCTTTTATGGTTTATGATTAAAACGTAGAATTCCTTAATATAATTAAATTAGAAAATTAGCCAATTGACCAAAAGCTACAGCAAGGGAATTGATTAAAATATTAAGTGTATGTGTGTCTTAGACAAAGTAAGATACATCAAAAAGCTTATGTTTTGTTCCATTTCTTATATTACGGCTTCTAGGCGTGCCAGTTGCAAAACTTCGGCTCGATGATGGGTTTTTACATTAATTACATTTTATATTCGAAATTAAACATCTAAAATCTATAAAGGCTTTTTAGAATTTAGTTCAAACCAAGGTTTACTCGCACATAATCATTAACAACGCTATTACTTTTAAATACTTTCTTTATACATGACAATAGTATTTTTTTAAATATAAATAAAAAATACATTTAAAACATATATAAAATAATGTTCTAAAAAAATCATTTCGTGAAGCAGAATGGGTGGCAGTCAAAAATAGAATTACAAAAAACATATAATTGCTAATTTGTATGTAACACACACCCTTTCTCTAAACCAACACATGCCTTAATTAATGAACAATAAAAAAAACACTTGAGTGTGCATTAAAAACAATATCAATTTCATATCCCAGCACTACAATCCGTTGATTCATACAATAGCGAATACTCTTATGGGATTGGAGACAGGAGTACCACTGTAATGGCGTGGCCATATATCCATCATGCTCGCAGCAGGCAGTCTAGTCCAGAACACATTCGCTGAAATATAGAATGAAATAAAACTAGCTGCCACTGTGCGGCGGTTCAATTTCCACCGCTCGATCCTATCTGTCATTACGTCACCACGACGTACCCAATATTGTGCTACGCTGTCAGCCATTGTCGTCTTTATTTATTGTCATTGCTAATATGCTTCGATAAATACTGGATAACGTGAAAATATATTGAATGTTGTACATTTTTGTATTATTTATCATATAAATATTATTACTATTATTATAAAATTATGCCAGACCAGTCGAGACCAGTTGTGGCGACGCGACAGGCTAATGGTTAGATTCCCACTGGAGGAAATTAAATATTTAATATTTTCATTTTAATTGCTTCAGTCTTCGAGGCAAAGCGCGTCGTTGAGTTCCGCTCTGTAAAAATACCCTGCTAAATGCATATACAGAGTGAAGCTGATATATTCTAAAATAAAACTAACAGATTAATAGTCTTTCTATTATTTATTGATTTTCAATAAAGTATAAGTACTACATAATTAAATTAGAATCTCTTACGTTCAGTATAATTTTGTGAATAATTGAATATTCATCGAGTTCTATGTCGGTCGCAAGTCGGGCTATACAAAGCTATATAATAGCTCTTGTAAATACAAAGCTTTTAAATAATCTACTTTGATAAGAACGCTCGAAGGTTAGGGCTGTCAGATAGTCAGATAGGCTGTCAAATTAAATGTAATTTAAAATCATCACCATGTTCATGTATATATTTATTTTATGAATTTTTATTTTATAGGTGAAGGCAACACTTTAACTGGACTCTTTTTGACATGCATTCTCTTATCGTGTAATATAATCTCTTTTTTACCGTACAACCTCCTTTGTGTGTTTTCCATACAACGTGACATTGGCGAAGTGAATAGTGCTCAACTGGCACGCTCGAAGCGCCATAAATAAAGAACCGAACCGAACCGAAATCATCACCAGTGCCTTATCTACTGAGGAATATTTTAATTAATATGAATTATATAAGATATTTTTAACTAATATATCATTAAAATTTGTAACAATAAAAAATACAAAAAATAACATAATTATTAGATATACATATAAAAGTACACAACATATATATGTACAAAATTTCTCAATTATGTATTTCACCGTATTCAATTCTAAATCCGTATTTGATATTAGCACGTTCCACCCGTGAATCAATAAGCTAGTGAACGCCACACAGGCTGTATAGTGCTATAGTCACCCCCAGAGCCGCGGGTGGAGCCCTGGCGGTGGAGGAGCAGAAGCGAGGTGCGGTCTCGCCGCAGGTGCGCTGTCGCTAAATAATTCACGAGCATCACTTTGTGCCGCCGCGACCCGGATTACCTTTATATGTTTACTCGCTCGCTTAATTATACGCCCTCACGAAACTTACCCGCCACAAACGACGCCTTATATTGACTATAAGTTGACGGGATTTGTATATTTTATATTATAAATTCATCGAAAATTCTATTTCCAACAACACAACGCACTATGCTCTGTTCGTTCGTGTTCGTTTTTCATGATCAGTCATGTACAGGGATATCAATTTTGCCGGAGGTAATCCATACCTATATTATAAATTCGAAAGTAACTCTGTCTGTCTGCGCATAACGCAATCAGGGCCAAACCGCTTATTCAATTGTGATAAAATACACATATAGAGATACTTGAGGGTCTCGGGATGAACATAGGATACTTTTTTTTCTCATATTTGTAATATTTTCGATATATATCAATATATTAAAATACTTATTAATTTGACATGCAATTTATTCCGCCATGTTTATAACAACCGCCGTTGCTAAGCAACGATTTGCAAAGTTTGTGGTTTTAAGAAAACGTCACCGAAAATGAGTTTGCTTAATGATATAGATTTGTATACATTAACAAAAATTACATGATTTCTATAATTTGATATTCATCCTTATGAAAATAAATATAAGAGTCACTTTTAGCATTTTATCTAGATGGAAATTATAGTTTACTGTATAACATTCTAATAAATAATTAATTAAGATGTCACTGATTCGAAATGACCTAGCCTTCGGGCGGCATAGTATGACCGACGCGAACGGGCAGATGACTTTGATGGTTTTGTAAATTTTTATATATTTTCGAATTACTATTATGTTTTATGTAATTATTTGCTGCTTATAATTAATTTATCTCAGTTCGGTTATCTATACCGATGTTATACACTTAAAATATCATAATTTTAATCATTTGAGATTTTATTTAATATTGTTCGCAAAAATTAATAATAATTTAATATAGAAAAATGTTTAGTACGCGCGCACGGCAAACTTTTTCTAATATTAAGAATTTCCTTTAGTTACTTTTACTTCTTTTGTTTGTTCATTTCGGTTACTCAGATATTTTTTCTAATAATAAATCTCCACTTATTATTATTTTTTAACTTGTTTTAATTATTTATATTTTTTTGCTTATATTTTCGCGGGCGTAGCCGCGTCCGGGCCCACTAGTATAATTATAAAAATACATATGAATCTTCTTACAACTACCACAGATAACAAAAGTAATTTGTTTCTCACTTTTTAAACGTTTCTACTAAAAATTAATTTTGTTCAAGTACTTACACTTAAATCATTAATTGTTCATTGATTACTATACTATATATTCCTACAAAATTATAAAAACGGATAATGGAAAATACCTGTAAAATAGCCTCTTAAATAAATGTAAAATTTTCTTTCATACATTTTTTTAAATTATAGGTTTGTTTAAGTTCGAATCTTTACCAATTTTTTAAACATACACAAAAAAAAACTAAATGAAAATCAAAACATTTTAAATTCGAATTTTAACCAATGAAATAAATTCGTAATCCTCAATCAAACTTTGTAAAATTAATTTTAAATCGATATTGTTGCCACCGATAAGCTTCTGTTGAAGAGTTTTATAATATTAATTAAAAGTTAAAGGGTTGATATCAAAAAGCTCTTACTTGGAGCTTTAAAGTTAACCAACTGCCTTTTACAGAATTTTAAACTGGTTTTTTCATCATAGTTGAATTGAAACTTGTATTAATAATATGAAGCTATGAAGATATCTCATTCAAAATTATTAAATCTCTGTTATATTAACATTTCAATTTAAATATCATAACATCATCAAATGCATATATATATATATATATATATATACATACACGTAATCGTTAAAAAGTAAAATTTTATTTATTCAAAAGGTAGTCAAAAGACAGTTGTTATATTTTTTTTCTAATAAAATATTTTAAAGTAATATTATTATTTGAAATAAAAAGAAAAAAAGGGTGTTGTAAACTAAAATAAGTCATAGTAATTATCAATTATTTAGTAAAGACAGTATCTCACTGTCTCGAAGGCGGCAGCGGTTGTCTGAAGAAAGCATGGCCGACAAGGGGCAAACTTTTCAATTACCGCCATGTCGTGTTACCCCGCAGCGGGTTAAATTAATTCCCTCCACTTCACAAAAAGATTCACCTTCCCCGACGCCGCCCCTGTGAATCGACCTCGTCCATCCTGACGTTTTTCCAATTTTTCCCTGATATTTTCCGGCGTTCACCCGTAACATACTGACGTTTCACAATATTTATTTTTAATTTAACGGTTCGCGCGCAAGATTCGGAATCTACGGTGTGCTTACCTTTTTGAAGTTCTTTTGTGTAAAAAGAGTATTAAACTGTAATGAATTGGAACGCAACCTTTTCCTCTGCCCCTGGTTGTTTGTATAAGCTCTTTTGTTACTTATCTACTCATCTTGATTATCTTTCTAATTAAATTGAATATTTTCGTTTCAGTACTATAAAATATGTATGTGGAACGTAGATATATATTATAGTATCTATATTACCATGAAATTCATTCTCATTATAAAAAAAATGTTAATATAAAACAATATGTCCATTATCATGTTTCATTTACATATACATACATAAATATTTATGTTTTTATACAATATACATTAATAAATAAAAAAGAAATGTTGATAACAGTACCAACTTCAATGTTTATAATTATCCATATTTAAATTACTTTGATGCCTTGAAGGTTATATGATTCAATGAAAGAAAATTGATGAACAGTTTTTAAACAACAAGGAGCAGTAGGCCAACCTGACCGTAAAAATAGTTTTGGGCCCAGTGATGAATATAATATTTAAAATCAATTATTTTCAAGTCAAGCTTGCCAAAGTCGAAAAGTCTGGACGTAGTTCTCCTAGAGAAAGGAGTCTCATCACACTGGCTTCCAACCCCGCTATGTTCCCATACATTATATTCCTATTTTTACTTTTTTTAAAATGTTACTGTTATGGAACGATTTATCTATAACATTAATAATCTTTTAGCCCTAAAATTTGATGACCCTTTTCAACTAAACCATTGCGTGCTACACCCATCGGAAGCGTTACAAATTGAATAGATTGAGCACCAAGAGAATTCGGGAGCTGGATTCTAACACGTGTTCGACACCTCCTGCTCTCACCGTGGTCAGCACGGTGAGATCAAGAGGGGAGTATGCGAGGGTGAAAACCATTTTACTATTATTGTGAAATTTGTAATGCTTGTAGAAATGCTATTATGCACAAATTAGTGTTCACCCCGTTTTAATTATTTAATACAAAATAAAAAATGATCGTTTATTTTAATGTTTTTTTGTGAGTCGATAACAAACAGGCTATACACAGAAACATCATTTTATTATCAGTTTATAAAAGACTAGTGGACCCGAACGCGGCTACGCCTGCTTGAACTTTAAGAATATTTATTAATTATTATATAATATATTTATTTTTATAAGGATGAATATCAAAATAAAAAAGTATGAATATCAAAATAATAAAGTTCATTTTGGGTGACGTTTTCTTATAACAACAAAGAAACTTTGCAAACCGGTGCTTAGCAACGACGGTTGTTATTAACATGGCAGAATAAATTGCATGTCAAATTAGAAAGTATTTTAATTTATTAGTACATATGTGTAATGTAATATTATATAGCCTATAGCACTTCTGAAGAATGCAGCTTTCATACAAAACAAAAACAATGTAAATCAGACCAGTAGATCCAGAGATCTTAGCGTTCAAACAAACAAACAAACAAACAAACAAACTCTTCCGCTTTATTATATTAGTACTAGTGGACCCGGACGCGGCTACGCCTGCTTCAACTATAAGAATATTTATTAAATATATTCATGAAATTATTTTCAATTCTCAATAGAATTAGTAAGAAAATATAAGCTCAAATAATCAAAAAGAATAATAAGTAGATACACATTATTAGAAAAAAATATCTGAGTTATTGAAATGAACTAACAAAAGGATTAAAAGTAACTAAAGGATAGGTATTCTTAATATTAGAAAAAGTACCTAAAGTTTTCCGTACGTGCGTACATAGATATCGACTCTACGAAATAACTAAACATTTCTCTCTATTAAGTAGGATAATTTTAGCGGGCAATATCAAATAAAATAAGAAGAGAATCAAAGTGTATTTTAAATTAATTATAAACAACAAATAAAGTTCGAAAATGTATGAAAATTTATAAAACCGTCAACGTCATCTGCCCGTTCGCGTCGGTCATACTGTGCCGCCCGCTAGGTGGCTAGGTCATTTGGAATCAGTGACATCTCCTTAATTATTTATTAGTATGTTATCCAGTAAACTATAATTTCAATCTAGATAAAATGCTAAAAGTGACTATTATATTTATTTTCATAAGGATGAATATCAAAACGTCGCGGTAGCGGTCGCGTAGCAACGACGGTTGTTATTAACATGGCAGAATAAATTGCATGTCAAATTAGAATGTACTTTAAAATATATTAGTATGTATGTGTAATGTAATGTTATATAGCCTATAGCACTTCTGAAGAATGCAGCTTTCATACAAAACAAAAACAATGAAAATCGGACCAGTAGATCCAGAGATCTTAGCGTTCAAACAAACAAACAAACAAACAAACAAACAAACTCTTCCGCTTTATTATATTATAGTATATAGTATAGATAGATTTCAATAATTTTCAATTTCTTTCTATACTATTTTAGAGTCTAATTCAAATCTTTGAATTTGAGGCTTGTCGAGTCGCAGGGTCACAAGCTTGTGACTATAAAAACGGAAAACATTTTCATTTCGTCGAGGCCTCCAGACTTCGGTGAAAAGTGGCATATGGAAGTGTTTTAACACTTGATTCCTAGGTTCCGTATGCCTACCCTGCCATTTGCGGGATACAGCACGAAGTAATTTTTTTCTCTTTTGATTTATAATAAGTATATACCTATAAATTGAAAGATTTTATTATATACCTGACACAATCATAATATTTTCTAATATATTTACTATGCTAAAAGGGAGTTTGTATTCAAAGCTTATTATCCCTAAAAGAGATACGGAAGTTTAAGCGGATTGCTTACGGATACGACTTTAATATGTTATTTATTGTCAATCCGTCCGATTATTACAAATATTTTGACAAAGTGATTTAACTCTCGTTCTTCTGACAATAAATCTTATAGACTAATTTTAATTTCCGTGTCTTGCGTGTAATCATTATTGCATGGTCATAGTTTAAAAAAAAACATTTAATGGGATAAACTACTACATCTGGCTGGCATTGATGATAGATTTTTTTTGTGTTACTTTAAGCTATAGTTAATTAATTTCTGTTTTACAGTGGGGAGTTAATTGCATTACAGACGAGTGGATTTGTTGAGGTTTAGTCGTAATTGGTTTTTGGTATTAATAATAATTAGCAGTATTATTTAATCATAACAAAATGTTTTCTTTATCTGCCTATAGTTGATGCATTTTATTATTTGATTTTGATTGAACATAAAAATATTTCGTCTAATTTCGTATAATTATTTCGTCTATTATCAATAAATATTAAAATATTAGAGCGGTAGAGTAACGCAACGGTTGTGGGTTCGATCCCCACTTGAGGAAGTAAAATATTTATTTACGTTTATATTTCCATTTCTTCGCTCTGGTGTCGAGACAAAGCGCGGCGTTGAGTTATGCCACTCATCACGCAGTGCCTCCAGAATTCGGCAGAAAGTGGGGAACAGAGTGTCTTAAAAATAGGTTCCCTCTGCCTACCATGCCATGTGCGGGACACAGCGTGAAGCTGATTTCATTTTAATTTTTAATTTATTATCAATAAATATTTACTGTTTTCATGCAAAACTATAAATAAACAAAGTTATTTCGTAGAACAAAACAAAGGAGCGCGGTACATTGTCACTCAAAACTTAAGTATTGAAACATCTCAATGCTCCAAAACCGCTAGCGGCTTACCGTTGCCAGTTACTGCCACAACTTTTCCGTAGACTAAGTTTTATCGGTGTCCTTTCAAAATAACTATTATTTTAAAAGATTAAAAGTAATCTTTTAAAAGTTACAGATACTATTAGATATTGTGAAATATTTTGTGATTTTTGGTAATTTGTAATTAACTTTTTTAAATTATTTTGTTTCTATTTAACAAGTAAATAACAAATTTGTAATCTTTATATATGTTTTTGATTGCTATCGTTGAAGAATATATGTATGAAAATAACTATTTATTGACAAAAGTCGTGCTTCAAAGACCGGCAGGGTCGAAGGATGAAAAGCTGGATATTTCTCATATTTATATCGGTGCACTCGAAACGTTCCCGAGATCGGTGCTTAGGCTTTTGTAGATTTGAGGAAATGTGTTCCCTAAAGGTGATAGTGGTAAGGAGTAATTTTGTGCGCAGGTGTTACAAGCCGTGGGACAAAGCCCACCTGACGCGGCCCCTCTGCCTCTTCGCTGCCCTCCGCCCTCTCTGGCTCGTTAATGATGATGTGCTCAGCCAGCAGACTATTTCACTTCTGAATACATCTTTCTCACTTTTAATCTTACCTCCCTGTCGCTCTCGTTACAATTCGTCGTTTCATCCCCTTCTATCTAGGTTCGCCTGGCCGCTTCCACCTAGTCAATTCGGCAAACGCGAATCTACTTTGTGTCGGAAATGTAATGGAACAAATGCGGCTGGAATTAACGTCGAAACGAATGTCGGGACATGGGGTCGCTCTCTTAGAGGATATTTTCCATGTGATGATTTTGATGCACATCTGTGGAACTGTAATATTGAAATGTTTATTATATATTTTAAAATATATTTGAGTCATGCTAATATTAGACAAACAAATACCTATATAGGAATAATTAAAAATACACAGGTAGTAGGTACTTTTACGTTATCTTGAGTAAATCTCATTAAAATAAAGGTAAATAAGGTTATATGATAAATCCAAATACTTTAAAATTATATTTTTACCCTGTATATTGCTGAATAAATCATTTTTATTTTCAAAATTTATAATTGTATATTACCTTAGAAAATGGTTAGAAATAAAATAATTGACACGTCTTATACAGAAGCCATTTAAATGTTATCTGCCAAAATACGTTATACGAACACCAAATATAAATGTTTCTAAAGGCAACGGCGCTCAGTTTCTTCAAGTCATGCCATCTGAATAACACGCCCTACGTCTTTAGACAGTATCATGACCGCTTAAGCTTTGATCTCTATATTATGACTAAAAAAATATAAAATGAATCACTTTATTCTTTAAGAATATGTACATATGAAATTGTAAAAAATATTTTTTTTCAATTATTTAAATTAATTGAAGTTAAAAGACTTAGCAGAAATTGGTTTTATTTGCTAATATTGTTAAAAAAAAATCATATTAAAAATAAATCGTGATATTTTTCCACAATGAACTAATGACGCAAAGGGTTAAGACACTCCGTCGCCATTAAGATACTACAGTTCTCCATTTTCCGCCAAATACTGGAGGCATTACGTGTTGAGTGGCGGAACTTAACGCCGCGTTTTGCTTCGACACCAGAGCGTAGATCGAACCCACAACCTGTTGCATTTACAGTGCGCCACGGTCTCTATTTAGCATATTATTACATTATTTAAATTCGTATTTTTAATTAGACATATTCTTATTATAATTAGAAAACTTGTCTTAAAAGTGCGTCTAACACGTTGGTCAATAAACCTTTTGACCATTCACCAATTCGGCTTCGTGAAGCTTTCATAGGCTAGGAGGCGAGCGGCTGGGATTATTGGGTCATTAATCACACCCCTCCCTCGTCCAGTCCAGGCGTTTACCAAGTCCTTCAATTTCTGTAATATCGATAAAATTATTGTATAAAAATTAACTTGGTTTTTGACACGTTTGTGAATTAAGAATTAAACGTTAAAGGCTTGTGATAATTTTACAGAACTTTTGTAGTATTAGAATTCACTTCAATGTAAAATATGATTGTAGATGTTGGCAAATGGCTGGTACGTGCCCATGTCAGAATAGTCTTGTGCCCAGCCCATTGGTAATAGAAAATTAGTCCTGAAAAATAAAAAAAACGTTTAAACGAACATATCTTTAGATACGCCCCGGAAAATATCGTGAGTAAAGTAAGTAGTAACTTCGGCCGGCCGTAGCGCAGCGGCGCAAGAGTGTGACTGTAACATGACGGTTCGATATTTTCAATCTTCGCTCTGGTGTCAAAGCAAAGTGCAGCGTTGAGTTCCGCCACTCAACACGCAATGCCTCTAGAACCCGGCGGAATGTGGGAAACGGAATATCTTAACACTAGGTTTACGGGATACATCGTAAAGCTGATTTTATTTTTAATTATATAGTAGAAAATAATATCGATAATTGATACTAGAACAACACTACTATCGACCGCAGAACTCCATTTACGGGCGTACAGCGTACATAGTTACCTAGCCCACTTCCCCCCCTGAAGAAATCTGGTGTGAGGTACCATTACACCTCGCTACAACAGATGTTTCTGAGAGATCTTGCACTGGAGTCGACCAAAAATGGAGTCTTATGTTAGGATCATTAATACGACTTTATGCTGAAAATAGATTATATTTTTTGTTTCATTATTTATCAGATTGTTTTATAATAACTACAACAAAACAACAATCTTGTTTTATAATAACTACAACAAAACGACAATGTGATGACTGATCAATTCGTCCTTATCTAACACACAATGTGTACCTATTGAATTCTATGAATGAAGATTTCTTTCATTAAAAATTCCATCTTCCGAACTATTTTTATATAAAAAAAAACGAGTCAAGTGCAAATCGACCACGCCCATCGTGAGTTCTGTGTAAATTTCAAGATTAAAAGTCAAAGAATTAAAGGTCAAGAAGATTAGAGGTCCGGGAAGTACCCGTCAATAAGGAATGTGCCGTGCCTCAGGCTGGTAGCCAAAAGTACTATTAACCGGTAATCCAAAAGTACTATTTATATTATTGATGTTACATTATTAAATGAGGTATAGGTACGACAGGAAACACTAATAGAAAAATAGGAAAAATATATGAAATATTTTTTCTAAACACAGTGTTTTGAATTGTAAAAACAATGTATTGAAAACATTCAATATAGTAGTATTTTAAATATTCAATTTTATCACAAGCCACAAAAAAAAACAATAGATGTTCTCTCAAAGTTTAATGGCAAAAAATGCTTAAATATCTTAACACTGTTCGCACTTTGTATCATTAATATATTATTATTTTTCTTTTAATATTCAAGAAATAAGTAAAGATTGTATATTTAAATAATAATATTTAAATTTTCAACCCCCCAGATTTCCTGACAATCAGAACTGCCGATTACTTTTCTAATAGTGATTTTTCAATAGAAATAAAAATATTGTATACTGTAAATATCAAAATGATAAACGCGAACGCGATATTTATAGTCAAAAATCATAATGTTAAATAAAAAAACTTTTTTTTTATATAAAACAATAGATTTCTTATAAATACTACTTCATTTATAAACAGTAATTAACTTTAACAAACATTGAGAAATACGCCTACGGCTTAACAGAACAATGTAGGTCCATGTACTCGTAGTTTTTATAACAGCTATCCTATACCTTTTGCAAAAATACTGTTTGTTTACTTTCAATTCGTTAGAGCGGGGGCTTCTGGCTGGCTGATAGATGTTTGAAGTTAAATCTCCCTTTTAAACGTTTAAAATGTGATTCAGTGGAGACCTTTTGTAAAGATTTAGTAACTTGCAAAAATTGTAAGGTAATCGCTTTAGAATGATTTCCACCAATCATGTATTTGTTTTCTAGTAGAGTAAATAATATATAAAATCTATATATTTTTTGTACTTTTTATATTGCGTTAATATACCCTTAAAATGTAAAAAAAAAGGTTTGAATAATTTGTAGGTTTCCGTGACTCTAAAGAAAACAGAATGCTCCATGTTGTCCGTCCTTTCGTCGGTAAAGAGTTACTAGTTCATTATAGTCGTCATTTGAGTTTTTATCTATGGAATAAATGTAAGGTCTTTATGTAAGATTCATCTGGAATATCTATACAGTAATTAAAATCTCACTTACCCGTGTCACTCTGTAACTAAGCCCCATAACTTGAATGCCCCTTCAGGAAGGGAAAGTAAAGAAATTTAGCCCTAAAAAATTATCAGTGTAAGTAGAATTTGCTATAAATTTATATTGAAAGGATGGGAAAGAAGCCGAGAAAAAAGCACGTGTCCTATTTGGGATTACATTCGCCCTTTAAGCAAAGGTTAACGTTTGTTACATTTGTGTATGTTTTCCATGCTCGACTACGTTGGCCATATACCTTCTCTATGCCTAAGGCAAGTTTATAAGTTCTTGAATTGACTTGGATGGTGATGCTCTTATTTTAGTAGTCAAACTTCTTAGAATTTTATAGGTATAGGTATCTAACAATAATGTAATTAATATCTATTTATTTTTAAGGTAACTTTACTTTTATAAATAAAATAACTTGTCTTACTAATATCTTTTTAAATGGACATCAAAACCTTATATTTCAACATATTTTGGGCCATATACTACGTTACGTGGTAGGTTTATAACATATACTCCACAGTTGATACCCTTTCAATCGTATTTAAGCAATGCCCGTGCGGAGTGTCCGTCACTATTCACATTTCCAGTTTAAGCCGGCGTGAGCCGAGCGCGGGAACGAGCGTATGCGCCGGGTCCACCATGTGCGGACACAATAGCCGCATTCTCATGGACTCAGCCTCGCTAAGCTGATTGCGTGACGTCATTACTCTGGGGCCGGTGCACATTGCTTTATTTTATATTTAATTTTGTATTGTTTTAACTGTTATAGGAGCAAATTCAGGTTTTTTCACATTAATTTATAAAATTATTGGTATTTTTTTTAAATTGAGCTTTATAATTTAAAGTTAAGTTTTATTTTATACCCTTTATTTATCTATTCACTGCCAAACCGTCCAAATTTAATATTCCCTGATCGTACTTACCAGAGCTGAGTTGTATGCGCAGACAAATATTTCGGATTTATAAAATAATGAAGGTCTGGCTGCACCAGGCTCTTGGTCCTTTAGGAAATATGACATAAAAAAATACAGTCGAATTGATAACCTCCTTTTCTTCAAAAGTCGGTTAAAAATGTAAGCCTATTCATTATTTGGTGATTATTAACATAATACATAAGGAAAAGCTTTTCCAACAAATAAGTAAATGTAAAACGAATTTAAAGATTTCCTCTACAGTATAAACTCGGCCTGTTGTGCGTTTCATATTATAGGTTATATGCGACGTGATCCTGGCTTACCGGGGATCGGGCATCGGCTGCGAATAAGCGGTTCACGGCTGTATAATCCGCCGTGTTAAACAACGCCGAAGTTACTTTTCAAATATTAACTTTTTCGTCTGCGCTTCATTTTTGTTTCGAATATATCCTTTTAATTATTAAAGTTTAAATTGTTTAAGTTTATGTCGGTAAAGCTAAATTAAATAAATTTATATAGACTACGGTTACTGGCATTTATGCATCGATTTTGCTGCATTTTAGAATTCCCGTGGAATTACAAATATGAAGTTTGCTACAAACATACAATACCGAAAACATACAATATCGAAAAGTAAAAAATTATAGGTATTTCATAGAAAAACAACATTTCATATATATTTTTTAACAATAAAATAACGACTGCAACCAGATTCCAGGACCTAACCATACTATAATCAAACCCATCACAATCATAGAAATCGATGAGGATTGAGTTATTAGTCCATTTGTTAAATTTGTGGACTTTTTATGCCGTTATGCAACTTACCGTTGTAATTAGTATGAAAGCCTAGCCAGTACGACTCCTATGTGAACGGTTATTTCAAAACATTATGTCATAACGTTAAGTTGCTTTGCTTAATAATGAAATAAAAAATATGGAGGTGTAATTAATATCTATTTATTTTTTAATAACTGTTATGAGTAGGGGAATTGTGCTCAAGATGGCATACTATGATAAGATGACACACTACCGATATTGATGAAACTATTAGCGCTAAGTGCGATCTTGTGACGTTTTAGAGAGTGTCTGTAGATGCAGCTAGTGCTTAAATACAGTATGGTTGAAAGTGAATGCAGATGGGCAAGTAATTCATGTTTTCGTTATTTTCAATTGCAACAAACTTTTCTTTCGCTTTTGCTTGATGGTGAAAAGACAAGTAAGATAAAGATTTTCAATTTGAACTAATTATAAATGTAAAATAGGATTATTATATGACACAACTAACGCTAAAAGCGCATCCTAACCTATAAACTTTTGTCACAACGGCTAAAATTAAATTCATATATCTATTGGGTAAGATGACATACAAAACGTGAGTATAAGATGGCATACTATCTTACCCTTATAAATAGAATCGATGTATTTTTTTGCTTTACCTACAAAATGCCTGGCAATTACAAATGAATATATATTGGTCACAAGAAGACATGGATAAGGCTGCTAGAGCAAGGGCATTCAATAGCCGCAAGTGACGAAGCCTATTTCCCTTTTGGAAAAGGAAGTGACTGATAACGGAATCCAACCTCATAGAATTTGCAACATGTATGAATCTGGCTTTAATACTGTTTAAAAGCCCCCCGGCAAAGAAGAAACTATTTATTTGTGAACTATGCTCGACAAATAATGATGGCGTTTTTATGCCACATACTAAGTATGTCATTTTACCCTGTAGATATGTCGTCTTACACTGGTCGACCTAAGTGCGATTTTTGTTTATTTTTATGATGTTTGAAAGATGATTGTTCTGAAACTAAAATAATTCCGTTGATTATTAAATATATAATAGTATACGCAATATTCTGTTCTCAGATGACTTTATTTATTTGAAATATTTGTCTTCAAACAAAAAGTATGTCATCTTAAGCACAATTCCCCTACCTATATGCAAATATAGCAGGAAAGGCAGTGAGAATCCTAAAATACCTAATCTATTTCAAAATACTCAATTTAACCGCGTTCCACCCGAATTAGAGACATTGCATATTGTGTGGCGGAACTCAAGAGGGAATAATAAGAAAAGAAAAAGGGAAAGAAAAGAGAATATTAAGAATAATTCATTTCCCCAACAATTTTAACGGAATCATAAAAAAATATATATTTACCGTTTTTTTTATTTTTCTTCCTCTTTGTCCATCGTTTCTCCATCTATTTAATGCTAACATGGATTACACAAACAGCAGTACAGCATGAACGTGGACCGCGCAAGCCAAAGCCACACCCGAGCGCTCTAAGCTCTCTGCCGCCAGCGCTGGCACACACGCATAAGCCTCATCCGTTGAAACTTTCGCCGCCCTCGCCTTACACACCTCTGCCGCAACCATTCAATTTTCAGGTATTATTTAGTAATCTGTTAGACCATGTTTCATCTGTTACGGTTGGTAGCCAAAATCTTTAAATTATTCTTTTGATAATGATAATGAAATGCAGTAACAACTTAACTAATAACCAGAGCAAGCTAACAAATATGTACATTTTGCAGTTTAGTATTAGTGGAATAAGTGAATCGGCTCCGTTAAGTACAGCATCCTCGGCGGGATCGAGTGGAGCAGGTGGACCGGGTGCAGTCAGTCCTCTGCCCCTCTTAAGTGAACCTTTCCTAGCACCTCCACCGCCTGGATTATTGCACATGCTTATGTCAAGCGATAAATGTCAGGTATGATTTAAGTTTATGTATTTTTGATACTTTGGATATGTATTTTAATTTCTATGATGGTTTTATGTATATTATATTGTCAGAAATCTTCAATCAAAAGTATTATAGACTTATAAGATCTTAAACTCTTTTTTAAATCTATTTAGGAGTTAATGTGGAGTGCTAAACAGTTGCAACTGCAAGGGGACCCTTCACTATTGCGTCCACCACCTAACGCTTTTGGCACCCCTCTCGCACCAACATGGGAATTACTACAAGTGAGTTAAAATTTAAAGTTGTTAAATTAGTATGGCACCCTTGTTGGTTCAATCCAACTCTCACTTGATCGATTTTTTGTTTAAATTTAAGAAATAATTAATATACCTAAATAAAAAAAAATACATTTAAAGTCTAGATAAATTTGTAATAAAATTACCTTGCAAAATTTATTTTATTGATTCGATTAATATTTAATTCAAAATGTCATAATATCTCTTTTAAAATCCACAAGTAGTTGCTACAGTTAAGTAATTGACAACTGTAGGTGTCTTTTTAAGTGTAGGGCGGGCGCGGACTCGCGATTGGGCGGCCGAAGGGTGACTTTTCGCCTTCACTTGACTTACTCCGCCCATTGCGTTCCACAATATTGACTTTGTTACGCCTACGGACGTCATATATTTATATATTAAATATAATGTGTTATATGCACTTACTTAGTATATACTATATGACTACAATTAAAAGAAGGAACAATAAACGAGTATACCCTACATAGTCGGAACTATCTTAAATATATCTCATGTTGAATGTATTAGAAAGGTTACTCATATAATATTATTTAAGCCTTTAATTTAGAAGTATAGATATTACAAAAATAGATAAAATGTTTACATATATTTATAGATAGGTATACGTTTATAGAACATAGAATAGAAGTACAACAATAATAAAAGCTCCAACAAAAATATGAAAGGATGACAGTCATCTCTTGATATTTTAACTATATACTTACAGTATTTTTTTAAGTATTTAGTACATTTAATATAGGGAGTTAGACTTAAAAGTCTAAGCTTGTTTATTATTATTGAAGGAAACAAGCGCGCGGTTGCTGTTCATGGCAGTCAGATGGGTAAGGTGTCTAGCGCCATTTCAAGCGTTAGCACCAAGTGACCAGCTCGTTCTGCTGCGTGCTGCTTGGAAAGACCTATTTGTGCTTCACTTAGCTCAGTGGTCTGCGCCCTGGGATCTGGCCCCTCTATTGGCTGCACCAGCTGCTCGAGCGAGGCTTCCTCCTGAGCCATTAGCAGATCTGGAATTGAACACTTTACAGGTTGTGCAAACATTGTAACTTTTTACAGTAGGTACCTAAATAATAATGTCTACTCACAATTAAACAAAACATTTTGGTGATTAAAAGTACAAAAAACGTCCATCCATCAATAATACCTACTACCTACTATATTCAAATATAACGATGTTAGATAGCTAAATCTAAATCTGTAAAACATTGCTCTTTAAAGAAATTACCTATGTAAGTACATTTCGGTCGACGAGTCGTCGCCAAACTGCTCTTAGACTTTCGCATTGTTCACTCGCAAAGAAAATAATCAAAAGTACGAATATTCCTAATATATTTTCTGCGCAGACATTTACACATAACTCCAAGGTAGCCACGACTCGTTAACCGGACTGTATCTTGTCATTCGGATTGTTACAGATAACAAAAAATAACACGTCAATAACATACGGTTAATTTTTAAAAAAAGTTTAAAATGATGTTCGATTATTAAATATTGCAATAAAGGAATCGATATTATATATTTAAGTAAACATATTAAATATACCTATCTACCTATAAGCTTTAATTTAATTGGTTTACAGGAAATTCTGTGCCGATTTCGACAAATTGCGCCCGATGGAAGCGAATGTGGTTGCATGAAGGCCATTGTGCTATTTTCACCAGGTAAATAAAATTGTTATATTTTAATATCTTTATGACTGGTACTTCCACAATGAGGAACTCCAAATTCATATTTTTATTATAAACACATTTCCAATATAATGACAATGAACCCTGATTTCTTTTAAGACGTAGTCCGTACCCCTTTTTCTCTATATGATTATTATTTAATTACCATATTATTTTATAGTATTTTAAAATTTTTAATAATGACTAAAACTGAGGCTAAGTTAGGTATGCCTAAATGGTAGGCAGAAGCAATCTAGTGTTAAGACACTCTGTTCCCCATTTTCCGCCGAATTCTGGAGGCATTGCGTCGTTAAGTGGCGGAACTCAACGCCGCGGTTTGCCTCGAAATCGGAGCGAGTAATGTATATAAGTACCTACTTTATTATTTAATATTTATTGTAACCACTTAAGTTTGTTAAAAAGGCTATATCTATTCTATTATATTTCTCTACCCCTTACTTACGGTAAGGTACCGTACTTGACATATCTATTTTAGCCTTAATGTTTGATCAACTCTACAGACACTCCTGGTCTGAGTGAGACTCAGCCTGTTGAGATGTTGCAAGACCAAGCGCAATGTATTCTGGCTGACTACGTAAGGACTAGATATACACGTCAACCTACAAGGTACCTAAAGTTAACAACATAAAATAAATCTGCCATATTTTTAAAGATATTTGCGTATCTTCATATTGTCATAACATTCGATGTCAAATGAGCCTGATATGATGAAATGCATTTTAATAATTAAATAAATACATATATTTTAATTCCTGATCATTAACTACAAATATGTAGATATAGTTAAATATCTAATCTGTAACTGCCTATATTTTTTTTGCAGATTTGGTCGTCTTTTGCTTCTCCTACCATCTCTCCGTGCAGTGCGAGCGCGTTCGATAGAATTACTTTTGTTTAGAGAAACAGTGGGCGATGTGTCCGTGGCCACGTTACTACACGACATGTATAGGATGCAGCCCGCGCCTACTCCTGCCTTCCAGCCGCCTCCCACGACTGCCGACCCATGTTCCTCGCCTTAGTGATTGATGAAAAATGTATAAAAATATGAATGCTATGAAATTGAAACATTTTTTAATATTATTATGGAAGCAATATGATGATCAGGGCGTTTAGGTATTTTTAATTAACATCTTATGCAATATACAGGTAGGTATATGCCTACTATAGCCCGGCAAGAACTTTATTAGTTATCAGAGGTACCCACAGAGACTTGCGCAGCAGTGAGTAAGTACAGTAGAGCGCAACGCTAAGTGCAAGTTCACATGACAAGCGTTCAACGTACGTTTTGATAACGCGCGTTTACAATTACAGCTAGGGCGCGACTGTTGTCAGCTCGCACCTTCGACGTGGATAGATTTTATTCGTCTCTGTCTTTACAACACTCATAAACTTCTCGTAAGGCTATTTATAAATGTTAATACAAAATTAATATTAGTCTTCCTAGAACTATGTCGTACCTAATCAATAAAAAGACTACTTTAATTTTTTTTAGCGTCGGCAATAGATTGAACTACTTACATCAAGTTCCTATTCTTAAAATTCAATATCGACATATATTAATTTTTAATATGATTTCATAAAGATGATTTATTGCTTTTTTAATAAAGATACCTATTTCAAAACAGTCGGTCGATTTGTGTAATATTTCTAGTCATGTTAGTATAAAGTTTCTTAATTCGCTATATTTAACACGTTATAAAAAGAGTCTATACAATTTTTAAATTTAACATTAATTTCCTTTCGAAGCCTACAAAATTATATAATTTAAATTTAGATTTATAACCCTTTGGTTTTTGTAAATAATTCTTAAATACAAAGGAAAGTTGTTACACTGTAAAAAGTTTGATATAATCTAAAATTCTAGTCAAGTTTTTAATATTAGTAGTGTAAATAGTAAATGTTACTATTGTAGATTAAAATTTTATTCAAGTTGATAAGAAATCATACAGACATATCCGCAAAACAGGTGCTGAATATTCATTTTATCGCAATACTGTACGTAAAGTATAGATACGTTTGAGGCCGCCAATCAAAGGATATTATATCAAAAAATGTATTAATATCTAGTAATTTCAATATTTATTGCAAAAGTACGAAAATATTTTGGAATTTTTAGTTTAAAATAATTTTGTAGTATTTTGATCCTGGCAGCTAAATAAAATGTTGGTATTCAGCTTCAAATCTTAATTCAACATTACAGATTGTATATCGGTTAATAAACTTTAATATCTATGTAAATATATTTAAATAAAATTACTGTTAGATAATTAAAATATTCCTGAGAATAAAGTGGTATTAATAAAAAAACCTTTTATATTTTTAATATTTTTATTTTGATTGTCCATAAATGACAAATTTTAGACACAGAAAATGTATTAATCTATATAAATTGTATTGTAAAATATAAACAAATATATTTATAATATAATATAAATATATTTATGCTCATAATACAAAATTAAGCTTTGTATTTGTGATAAATTAAAAACAGTCAATGCAAAGAATATTAGTCTGTAACATTCACTTTGCCCATAGAATGTATGGCTTCAACTGTAGACAAATCTACAGAGTCGTCATCTTGAGTCTGAACTTCAGGTTCCTTTTCTACTTCCTTTGGCTCAGTCCGAGGGAAATCTATTGTACTCCATGCACCTGGCTCTCCTTTTTTTAGTTTTATTTCTACTTTGGTTCCCATCATCGAAACACTACTCTTATTAATGTCTACCACCTAAAAATACAATACATTGCTCAATATTAAAAAAATATTATTGTAGATTATTAACAATTATTTTTGAGTGGAAAAATAATTCATGTTACACTTACACCTCGCAATTCAAGATCCAGCTCAAATACTGAATTACCCTCTTCATGAAAAATTAATTTAGTATTTAAACGAATTGGATTCAGTTTAACAAAACTTGTAAATGGATCATACTTCTTGGCATACACACTAAGAATTACATAATCAGGAGTTTGATGCCAATCCCAGCGACATTTAACTGTTCCTTCTGGTGCTTTCTAAAAAAGAAGAAGCTCTTATCAAAATATGTTACTATAATAGTCTTTGAATTTTACATGACACACACAAAATAACTTTTTATAAGGCAGACAGTAGAGAACAGCAAGTTCTGTGCCTACCTTATTATATTAAATGCATTTTACATTATACACACCTCTTTAAACCATTTATGAGTGCCAGTGGTACAACCAGGTTGACTAAGAAATGTATTAAAGTCTGTTGTCCTTTTTTGACAGCAAGACCAAAATTTAAGACCTTCATGAAACACTGGACATCCAGGATGATATGTGCACATATCATTATTACTTTGTGGGCCTTCGTATGAAACACTACATCCTCCATTCTTACATGTAGTACCAACTTGTACAGAACTAGAAATAAGCATAAACTTCATTATAACATAGAATCTGAGTAATCCAGTACTGTTCAGAACCAAAATTTTTATTATTGGAATGTATGAATTACTGGACTACATAGTAAATAAATACTTAATAGCATTCCATAATAAGAAAACAATTTTATTTATTAATGAGCAATAGAGGCCAGTTGTTGCTCAGGGGCACAAGGTTGTGGCTTTAATGGAAAAAGTTGTAGTTGACTGGTTGTAAATAAGAATTATATTTGGAAAGACCTGGTAATTTAGACATTTTGATGTATTGAAGTGCAGACTAGTGAAATTGTCCTGTGTACATTTATATTTTGGTCCCAGTAGTTGTTTAAATTTATTCAAGTTACCTATCAGTAGAAGCAACAGATTCTTGAGCTGCTTTATGAACAATTTGTTTTAATGATTCTGCTATATGAGGTTGTAAAGTAATCATAGGTGACTCAAATGAAGGTCTAGGCAGTTGTGGTCCAAGTATTGGTGCTCTAATTTCAATTACATCTTTTTTTTCTAATTCTTTATCTAATCCTTTTCTCTCTGGTTCTGGAGGTTTCTAAAAAAACATTTAATTTATTAATCATATCAGTAATTTAAGGCTATAAACCAACTGTATGGAATCACCATCTAGTTGCTGTTATATTGTTATTAGTAACTAACACCCAAATATGTTACCAAATGCTGAAACAAAATTTTAAAAAGTTATAAATGTAAAATAAATCATCGATAATAATATATCATACCACATTAGAGTGTTTTGAAAAAGTACAGCCTTTTATGTTTAGAAATTCTGTGAAGTCCACACTTTTTTTATTGCAACAAGACCAACCCTTATATGCATCATGAAAAACAGGAGATCCTGGATGATGACAGCACTCATCTATTAAAGAAAAATATGCTTATAATATGTAATGAATATTTGAGTAATTTGACCAAAAATATATTTAAGCAGTACATATTCATATAACCTGCATCTAGAAAAATCTATATACCTTTATCGTTGTTTTTGGGATCAAAAAGTTGACCACACCCGCGATTATAGCATTGTACTAAATTTTTATTTTCTGGCATTACTATAAACTCTAGTTACACTTAATAAGTTTAAATTAAATTGAAAAAGACAATAATAATAAAAGTAAGCCTTAAAGCACACGGACACTGGTAAAAAATATTGTTAATTGTCAATTGTCATCTGATATTTTAATGTCACTTTGACAGTGAAATTTATTTCTGAAATTGATATGATTGCGATAGGCATAAAGACATCCATACTTAATTGAACTTTTAATATAATAAAAACTATTCATAAAAATACTCCTAATCAAAATTATAATTTATATTTATCAGCAGGACAAGAAAAAAAAAACAATTTACACGAATTGTATTGCCGACTTCAAATTAAGATCGATTTTCAATTCGATTTTTAATTGAACTAAAAGTAATGCTTTTCAAATTATTAACAATTACAAATTAATTATTAGATGTGGTAAAGATTTAAAAGCTTTTTAGTAGTATAATTTCACTCCGCTATTTACACTTTAAAATTATTGCTAAGAATAAAATTATTCACTAGTAACGTAATGTTCGAGAGATACAAATATTCAATACCGTAGCTATAATCAACTTAGTACTTCACTTACACTTTACAGATAGTCAGTACAACCCTAGTAGTATGAAGAGAGAATTGTTATGGGTGTATAGAAAATTATTTTTTGCTAAATCAAATCAAAAATAAAATAAATACTCCTTTCATTAAGATCTTTTTGAGATATATACTTAAATATCTTTAACATATTTAATTAAACAAATTAAGAAACATGTGAACTGCTGAATCTTTGTATATATTTAATTTTTTATGTATCGTAAGAATAATAGTGATTTGTGAAACATGCCTTGAACCGAAAAATTTACAAATTATGCGAAAAGTGACCATTAATTTTGAAAATGTTTTAAAATAGAAAATAAACGTTTCTTTCCAAAAATGAATCTAATGCGCAAATTACGTGGGGCGTCTGCTTCAACATCCGCGGAGCCATCAGATTCCTCTGGCTCGTCTTCCCACGTACAACTTGGATTGATGCATCTAAAGAAGTTATTTGCAGAGTACACACATCCTCCTCAGCCTTTAGCAGATACGGAGAAAGATGACAAGTTGTATAACATGCTACCTCTCTTTTGTAAGGTATGTCAATTATTTTTTTGTTATTGATTTCTATAATAGTTTAGCTAAGCTAAGCTAAGCTAAAGGAAACCATGCAATTATTTTTTTTTATTACATCATTCAACCATATTGAATTTTTTTAAAAACTTTAAAGATTATAAATAAATGATATCTTTTCATTACATCTTTTACATAATTTATAACTAAAGAAATCTCAAATACCTAAATTAATATTGATTTATTTATTTAATAGGAAGCCGACGTATACAATTCTAATGCTAAAAAAACAAAAACAATCTTAAGAAAGTACAACATAAATTGTATACCGCACTTACAGGCTAACTTGACATGCATGAATTAAACTCATATCCATATATCTGTATATTTTTTGTGGACTATTTAATTTTTTAACTTGATATTAAAATGCAGGTGTTTGGAACAAGTCCATCAAGTGATATGAATGAAAAATTTTGGGATATTCTATCGTTTTGTCAACAAGTATCTAAACTTATGGTATCAGAGATAAGGAAAAGAGCAAGTAACCAAAGTACAGAGGCAGCTAGTTGTGCTATAGCTAAATTCTTGGAGATTGAAAATTCAGAGGAATCCAGTAATGGGTGGATGCTTCTGTCTACTCTAAATCTTTTAGCAGCTGGTGATCAATCTTTAATACAGGTTAATGATAATCACATTTTTTTTTCTGCTGTACTATAGTAGCCAAGGTAGACAGAGAAAATCTGGGACACTACATTTCCTACTTTCTGTCTCAATTCAAGACAATGTTGATTGACACAACTCATAGCCATACTTTGTCTACCAGAGAAGGGAAAAAAGCATAAAACATAGCCTTGAACGGGAACCAAATCGACAACCATCATATCTACATCACAATTAAAAAAATATTTTTTAATGTGAACATATATATATATTATACTCCTTTATCTTGACTCTTGTCTTGTTTTTAAGTAAAATTGGTTATTTTATAGGTAATGACAACTGCTGCCATACCTTCAACATTAGTTAAATGCTTATATTTATTTTTTGATCTACCGGAAATACCAGAATCTGAAGCCGATGTACAAGATGATAATAGTGAATTTACACCCAGAGAAAGGAGGATTCTTTTACAAAAGATATTTGTTCAAGTAAGCTGATTTGTATTTCATCTCTGTTTTTCTAATAATATTACATTATTTCACATATTGATCTATGCTATACTTAAAAATAATTGTGATACTTTAAAAAGTTATTATATTACTAATTAAGTAATTTATTTTATTTATATTTAATTTATAAAATTAATGCTTTAGGTATTGGTTAGATTATGTAGCCACTCATTTCCATGTGAAGAATTGGCAAGAAAAGATGATCTAAGCCTATTGTTCTCTGCCATAACATCATGGTGTGCACCCCATAATATTATGTGGAGGAAATCTGCCGCTGAAGTGTTAATGACTTTGTCTAGGCACGGTTTAACACAATCAGTTGTTCAATATATACACAGTAAGTTATATTCATTATTTTTGTTATATTATATTTGTATGACATAGAAACAGTAATAAAAATATTCTTATAAGGAACTTTGAGGCCACTGTGGGTCAGTGAAACAAAATTGGTTGTAAATGCGACAATCTTAGGTTTAAACCCTACTTGGGGTAATTTTTGGCCATGAGATTATTTTGCTATATTTTGCTTTATGTATATGGTAAGATAGAGAGTGATCATAATATAAGTTAAACCAAAAAGTAGAGAATGGATTCTCTTGACATTACACTCCCTTTGAATACCTTCCCATATTTGGATGAAGCCCAAATTGTTTGTTTATAATTTATTTAAATAATAAAAGAACAATTTTACTTATATTTTCATTGATACTTGTAAAACAACAACCTGACTAGTTCATTAGTACTTTATTTTATCTGCTGCAGAGTAGTTATTTTCAAGGTTATTTCAATATTCACTTGCTTTCACAAACAATTTGTTATATTGTATTACACATCTAACCTTACACAGACCAGGACTGACAAGACTTGTGGCACAAAGGCATAGCATCCTAATTAAATGCGAGAGTTGTGGGTTGGGTCCCCATTTTGCTCACTTTATGTGGAGACATGACTAGTAATTAAACTTATTCAATTCATTAATCTTAAATTGTTTTGTTTTTTGTTATCTGTTCAAGAATACCATTGATGTATTTACTAATCTATAGTTTAAAATTATTACTATTGCAGATAAAGGCTGTGTAGCGCTATGTATTGAGAATATGCAAAGAATTCCTGAATTGACACCTTTGGAGGTAACATACTTTGATATCTTTTAATAATATTTTAAAAATACATAAGGATAGGTCTGAAACATATTTTACATAATTACTTTCAATGAATAAGTCGACAAATGACAGCAACTGAAGCTCTAAAGAGAAAGTTTCAGTCTTTGCTTTCTTATGATTTAAAAAAAAAATCAACTAAAATATGTTTACAGGTTGTGGAGATGTTCGTAGCAGTATTCTGTTTTCTAAAAGACTCCAGTGAAGTAAGTCAATTACTTTTGGACGATTTCCGCACTTGTCAAGGTTATTTGTTCCTATCTGAATTCCTTCTCAAGTAAGTACCATTTTATATAATAAAACCTATGAGCATGACAAAGTAAAATAGATATTTTAGTATTTACAGCTTACATTATATTTCGTTGCTTAGTTTTAAATTATTTTTCCATAGGTTTTCCCTTACATTTTTTATCTTTATTATTACCACAGACATGAGAGACAAGATGTGCCCGATTATTTAACATCAGGGTAAGCACTGTTTTATATTTTGGTTCATGACTGATAGTAATAATGTTAATTATTAATATGTTTTATGCATGTCTAGTAGATTTTTTTATTTAGTGGTTTGTACTAATTTTGTACTTTATAGGTAGCTTGATTTGTTTAATATAGAATGTAAACAACCTTGTTTTATATTGAAAGAAGACACAAATTTAGTCAATACATCCATGAAATAAAAAAAATGTCTACCTAATGTCACCCTAAAAAGTGTGAACCTAAATAAAAATATAATAACAAAGCAAACCGATCCATTGTTGAGATTATACATCTTAATTAAAATAATAAACCTAAGCGTGCTTGCTTGACGCAAGAAAATGATTGCCAGTTAACTTTACATCATTTAAGGTTTTTGCTACGTGCTGAAAGTGATTGAAACTCTATAGAAGAACTTACTTTTATGAAAAAACTAACAAGTTTTTAATTATAGATCGGTCGAAAAGTCGTTGCCGCCTTAAAGTTAGATTTTCAAAATTTATGAGCATTTTCCTTCTAATAAATCTAATATTTTGAAAAGTAAGAAAAATCCTAAAATTTAATCTGCGCAGCCGTCTTTAGCTAACTTCAGGTCGGCTACGGCTGTAACTTGCATATGTTTTGTTTTTATTAATGTATTTGAATACCTTAAGTAAGGAATAGATATATGGCTTACTCTAATTACTGAACAGGTTAGAGGAAGAGCGCGTGAGTGGCTCAGAAGCTAGAGCAGCTCTTAGAAATTTGGTGCTAATGATATCGTCTTTATGTGCTTGTGGGTTTTCGGAATTACGACCAACTCGAGCTAATACAGAGCTATTCCAATTGCAAGGATTTGTACTTCCTCAACCATCCACACCTGGACAAGCTGTGAGGAATGTACAAGCATTTCAGGTATTTAAAAAATATTTTACTAAGTAATTTATTTGATGAAGTGCATTGTTGAGCTCCATTATGCAACACACAATGTCTCTAATTCGGGCTGAAAGTGAACACTAGGCTGTCTCTGCCTCTACACTGCTAAATATATTTATTTATAATATAATTATTTTATTTTGCGCGTTGTAATGAATATATTGTTATTTTATTTGAAAGTACAGTCGAGGAGCATTTTTTTTTTCATTTTCTTTGCATACGTAATGTTTCTTAAATTGACGGAAAAGGATTTTATTAATACTAGTAATTTATCTCTGTTTACCGCCGTAAATACAGGCAGAAGGAATCTAGTATTAAGACACTCCGTTCCTCACTTTCTGCCGAATTCTGAAGGCATTGCGTGTTGAATGGCAGAACTCAAAGCTTCGCTTTGCCTCAACACCAGAGCGAAAATTTATTTCACTTCCTCGAGTGGGGACCGGAACCACAATCGTATCGTTAAAGTCACACCCTTGTGCCGCTGCGCCACGAGGGCCTCAATAATCTTATTACGTAAGCAGAATATTAGTAATTTTTAATCTCTTATCCACTTACTATGAAGGAGTTGCGTGACGTATAATGAAAATAATATTCAAAACATAATAATTACTAAATTGCAGGTATTACAATCGGTCTTCATAAAGTCATCGTCTCCAGCACTTTGCTGTACCATTCTCGATGCAATATCGAGTGTGTATCACGCAGACAACGCCAACTATTTCATATTAGAAAACCAAAATACACTTAGCCAATTTTCCGAAAAGATTTACACAAAGAACGCAGAAATACAAGAAAAGTTTTTTGAATTATTGGAATTTATAGTTTATCAATTAAATTTTGTGCCGTGTAAGGAATTGATATCACTCTCGTTATTATTAAAAGCTAATAAATCTAGGAACTGCAGCATATTATGTATGAAGACGCTATTAAATATATTAAAGTAAGTAATTATTAATAAACATTACGAGGGATGATCCAAATGTATTGTTAATGAATGAAAATGACCACAATGAGTTTAGTAAAAATAATATTTTATACAGATTATATATAATTATATATATTTATATATAAACAAGGACATTTAGTCGAAGGTGGAACATCTGAAAGAAAGAAGGGGGCTGGGCTTGCAGAATGTGTGGGGGGAAGGTTATTCTTGCAGTTCAAAGCCTGGTTCTTGAACTGCATGGCAACTGCAGCTTTGTAAGCCGGTGGGTTGTCATGGTGAAACAGCACTCCAGCCCGCAGCTTACCACGTCTTCTCTCCTTGATAGAATCCCGCAATCTTCTTATTTGCTTTGCATAATAGGAGCCCTTAATAGTAGCTACCTTTTCCAAGTCTACCATAATAATTTCTGTGTCCCAATGTGCCTCAAAAAGCGGACTTCATGACCTTCCTTATTGAGCTTGACTCCTTAAATTTATTTTCATTTCCATGTTATCGATAGTTATTTAGTTTCAGAATTAAAGAGGTGGGTTCAAGTCTTGTCCATGGTCAAAACTTGTGATAAAAAATTGTCGAAGTCTGCTTAGAACTTTTCGAATTTTGCTCTTAAAATGCAAGGATTCTTTGAATACTCCCTGTGTCCTCAGCTACATACCGAATAGTCACTTTTCGATTTACCAATACAATTTCTTTAATTTTTTTCACCTTATCTGAAGATCTTTTTCCTGAACTAGTATATTTTTTTATAATTTTGTGTGCTCCGTGCACTAACAATAACGGATTATTATTTATTTTGGACCACCCCTCGTATTATTTTATAGATTTAAATAGTATAAATTTTATTAAATTCTCTTAATGAAAACGGCAAAATTGCAAAACATTACAAACTATTATGAAATTACTTGTAGGCACAACGCAATTTTCAAGGACGTATTTAGAGAAGTGGGCATGTTAGAAGTTTTCGTAACGTGCCTTTCTCGGTATGCTGTGTTTCTTAAGGACAAACAACTATTGGAGGAGGAGAAAATAAAATGTGGAAAAGACATATCTTCAGAAGCTAGTGAATCTCCAAAGCCACCAGAAAGAAAAAAAAGGCAGTCAAGACAAGACTCGTTAATCAAGGACCCGAATGCCGACGCCGAGGAGGAGGAGCTGGGATCTTTGGTCATGGAAGGATTGACAGCATTGTTGAACGGAAATGTAAACAATTGTAATGTGTTTAGAGACTGCGGCGGCGCCAAATGTGTTCATGGAATGGTCGTCCATGAAGCGTGTAGGAGTAAAGCTTTAGGTATGTTGATATATACTTATCTTTTCGTTATATGATTAGATACAAATGCATGGAATTAAACTTGGAGCTCTATTAAATCAAATTATGCAGTTCGATTAGCTTGAAAAGGTACACATAATAACGTCATGTGTTTGGATGAACCTGATATAATATAACCCTTCTCTAAAATGAAAATACTATCTTATCGTGTTTTTTGTGACTATTAATTGCAAATTGTTTTGCAATATTTTAGGTGTAGTACGAGAGCTAATAGTCAGCGGGTCGGGAGAAGAGGATATGGCGGCTCTTTTGTGCGGTATGCACGCGGCGCCAAACGATGCCCTAAAGTTAAAACTCCATATATTGAAAGCTTTACTTGTTTGCTTGAGAGATTCGCATCGGACTAGAACTATCTTTAGAAAAGTATACCAAAAATTCATTTCATATCAATATACAGGGTGGAAGAGGCTGCGCTTCTTTAATTGAAACTGCATATAGGGTAAAAAATTTCAAACCCGAAGCTAAAGAAATTAATCAAGATGCCTCAACAGTTTGGACGTAGGATTTTTTTTTAATTTCACGATTTTTCTCCATACCTGTATTTCGTGTGACGCACACATACACATACTACTACAAAAATACTACTAAGCGTTGCCAAACTTCTACTTTTCATTCGTCAAAACAAAACCGAACGAGAAAGAACGATATCTCGCGTTCTTTTTCACGCAATTACCTATTTATTATAAATCTAAATAACGTTCAAACTTCTTATTAAAATTGTTTAACAAAATCCTACTTTAAGTCAATTTATTATATCACCTTTATTATGAAATTATTTAGAAATACTGCATGGTTATTGAACCACCCACAAAGTTATATTCAAAATTTTTAACACAAAATGATATTGAACTACGATAGATAGGTACTTACATTTAACATTAGTTTTACATCGTCGTTGTCGCATTCTCCTTTTACTATCACTAATATTTACATCATAAGTAATATTAAAAACTCAACATTTGTTTGAAATGTCTTAAAAAATGTATGTTTTGATAGTACACTCAAATACTAACACACAATAGTTTCACATTTGAGAAGAATACTCAGTAATCACATCATCACGATCACGAAACATTCATCACGATTTTAGAAATCCGATTAATGATAAAATTAATATTAAACAACATTCAAATAATTTAAAACACTTAATAATTATTCAACGTATAAAGTTAAGCAAAATAATGTAAATACAACAGAACTTAGCCGTTCCGCGGCTAAGTTCTGTTCTTACACAGATAATTAAAAACATTGTAATAGTTGCCATTAACTAAAATACTTATCGAATATACTATTAATTTTTTTATTAAGATTTTCATTATTATTTATATTTGTATAATTATTTTGATAGAAAATCGTATAAAATTTAAATAGTAAACGAGTTTTATAATATTACACGAGAACCTACGAAAACTCAATACGAAATAAATTAATATTTAGTAATTATTTGTAAATAGTATTGATAATTTTATTAATTATTTTAATATCAAATCATGCGTAAAAAGTATAATCTACATTTATTATGAATTATAGTGTTATATTGCACAATCAATCCATATTAAAAAATGAATTTTGTTATCTGTACAAAGACACCCCGCTCACGCCGCACCGATTACCGGGGATTCCCATAGAATCGGTGCGGCGCGTACATTCTGCGCAATAGTAGTTGGGTCGGACTATAGCTGAATGCTATTTACTAAACCATATAAATACAACGGGTTATGGGCCCAGACCACGTCGTAACAATAATAAAGAAGATTGCATCAATCGTAGAAAATTAGAAATACTGGCGAGATTAAAACAGCGTTACTTCACGCGGCGCTTCGGCGTTGGTATTGAAATTTGGAGGTTAAGTTGCCGGGAAGGAATAAAAAAGAAAAACAAGCAAAATAAACAATCACAATGGAAAGGAAACAGCACAGTAATAAAACTGGAAGGAGTAAAAAATTGGAATGCTTGGAAGTTCCAAACCATAATACTACTACGGGGGGAAATTGTGTCATCATCATCTGCATTTATTGTAAAAAGAAATGCTACAATTAAAAGAAATATTAAATGTTTCAAGTGTAATAATATGGGTCATTATCGAGCTGAATGTAATGTGGACAGAAAATGTAATATTTATTGTTAAAAAAAGTGAAAAAAATGCTATTATTGTAATAATTTTGTAAACATGTTAAAAATGAGTGTTAGTTTAAAACGGGAACATAAAAAATGTGTTTGTTGTGCAACAAAAGTAAAATTAAAAACCTAACAGAAATAATTCAATAAAAGTGTGTGTAAAGTGTATTCCTAAGTGTTGCGTTAATTTAACATCAGCTCGCCGCCGTTGCCTACATACCTACGCTAGTTGCTGCGACTCGATAACTTGAATGAAGCGTGTGCGACGTTGCCGCTTTGACAGGTAAGAGTGTGAGTGATAATATAACACTTTACAAATGGCGTTTTTTTTTAAAACGATTATTTTATTATTTATTTTGTTTGAAAAAATAACTTTTTCATTTTTGGGAATTATTTTTTTTCTGAATTATATTAGGCTTTTATAGAGTAGTTAAAACTGTGGTTTCATTTAAAGTGGTGCCGTCAATTCCACCCTGTATATTTGTTATTGTTGTATATAATCTATCAAATTACAAATGCATTTTAAATGTAGGTCAGCGGTTTTGTATATGTGACGAGTGTACTGGTATCATTAGAGGGAAAGTTGAAAGGAAATGAATTGATGGATCGAGACATGTTGCAGCTAATACATATTGTATTTTACACTATTAGTACAGCCATGAGATTTGAACCTGCTAATGCCAAATTTTTTCATCACGAGGTAAGAAGTAGCATAAGTATTTCAATATAAAATACTTCTTTTGTTATGCTTATGCATTCATTTGAAATATTTACAACATTCATGCATGGGAATCGTGAAGATTTTAAAAGCTAGTCATTTATTTACTTTTACGTGACAAATCGGCAGTGATCAAAATAATATTTCTGACTGTTACAGATTTGCATGACGACATTATATGAAACTGTAAGATCGTTGGGATGCTTTACTGACGACACTGAACTTCAGAATGATACGGAACCCGGAGACCCTGAAATGTATGAAGTGTTTCATGATTTGTTTACTGGAAATATATTGGAAATGACGTAAGTTGTTGTATCGGTTTTTTTATGATTAGAATATATTAGTCATCTAACATTGAACTAAATACAAATTGATTATATAGGGACACATAAAGACAGTCATATTAATTCCATAAGCTTAGTTTGTTATTTTGATTATAATCACACATAATAATAAAAATATTTAAATATTATTTATTATTCAATAATTTCTATTTTCACATAAAATTATCTCTCTAGATTACCAGATAACATACCAGTGGTGTTTGTTCACGCCTGTATAGTATTAAGGCTTCTATATGATGTCGCTTTGGATTCGTTTGATAAGCCTACCTTTTGTGGATCACTGAATGTAAAGTCTCCAAGTTTGACAAGACAAAGTTCTGCGATTAATGAGGTAATCTAACTTCAGATAATTTTCTATCGTGGGGCATTTCATAGATACACCGTCTTGGAGAATATGCTTAAACTACGCCGAAAGCTATATTGGCTTCAACCAACAATCAATGTTTTTGAAAACTCGCTGCTTAAGCATGATACAAAACGTGCTTTATATTAAGAATATCCAACCGAATTGCTTGATAATTATTGTGTAATGTAATGAAACTCTTAAATTTTTTAAAGTAACCTGAAAAGAAGCACTACTAATAAGAACATTCTTAAAGGCAAAGCCAGCAGGGCGTGCTACTCCGTTAAATCTATCAATGGGGAACAATAGTGAGGCGTGGGTGGTACATTCGGGAGTCGTTATAGTCCTTGCGAAGCTTTTACCAGCCTTGCCGCGGCCGGCTGAACATGGAGAATATTCTAGAGCCATGCGAGACTACCTTGCTCATGTACTGAAGAGCCTTGTCAGAAGGTATTACTTAAATTTATTTCAATTATTTTATAATATTAACATAAAATCAACTTTGTTATGTTGTATTTAGAAACCATCTTATTATGGTCAAAGAATGTAAGTTTGATTGTTCTCAATGGTGTTCAATATTGAAGTAATTCCATTTGTCGGTCTGGCAAGACAAAGCATCATTATCCTTCATCCAAAAAAATGCTAAGAGATTTTAGAAATTGTTCGAAATAAAGAAGGTGGTGTCTTATCTGTCTGTACTTAGTAGGGTATTAAGTTCCCACATGCGAAGCTAACGTATAATATCAATATAGCATTAGGAAATATAAAACAATATTCTATTGCTTCTAATGTTAAGAGACAAATCGTCATTCACGTTAATCGTGATGCAGTGGGACAGTGTTTGATTATAAATACGGCGGTTCTGTTTTCAATTTTCACTTGGAGCGAATGGATTATTTTGTTTTCCCCACTCGGCAAAACAAAACATAACATTGATTTCTGTCATTTTATACATCAATAATTTGGATCGTGTGCGAATAATTACGCAATGTCTAGAAAATTGGGCACGCAAGTGAAAAACGCTTCATCATTGGGTTCTCTCTTTCTGCCTATCCTGCTACATGTATGTGAGTTTACAGCGAGCGCAACCAGCAAGTGATGTGTGGCGCGGGGCTGGCGGGCGCTGTGCTGCGCGTGTGTGGCGCGGCGCTGCGTTGCGAGCGGCACCCACTGCACGCGCCCGCGCTCTACGTGCTGGAGCGCCTCGCCGCGCACGCGCTTCGCCCCACTGAGCTCAGGTACACGAGACGCGGCTGTCCCCCATTCGGGGGTTATATTTCAATTATTTACGTTTCCCCGGGCTAATAGGTTTCTTCTGCCTAACCTGCTAGGCAGGAAAAGCGTAAAACTAAAACAATAAAAACGTATGACTGTAAACGCGACAGGTTGTGGACACTTGAGGAAAAGAAATATTTAATATTTTATTTCCTTCGCTCTGCTGTCGAGGCAAACCGCGACGTTGAGTTGTTCCGTTACTCAACACGCAATGCCTCCAGAATTTGGCGGAAAATAGGGAGGCTCCCAGATTCCCCCTGCCTGCTGTGCGGGATATTAATAAAACTAAAAAAATTGCAATTTTTATTTTTATGTATCAGGGAATTCCTGCGTATGGGAAATCCTTTGAATTGTTCGTCCCCGGAACCAGGGCAAGTATGGCAACCTGGTGGTCCTGTTCCATTGACTCGGATCAAAACTTTAGTATCCATGACGACACCACGGGACTACAGGTAAATTAACAAATGTTTTAACAATTCATCTGCATATACTAGAATTCTTGACTTACTATTATTCTAATTTATCGTGTGTCGGTAGGTCGCAGAACTCTTGTACGTTACCTCCGTTTGTGGAGTTCGACATGTCAGCCGAAGGTTTTGGCTGCTTGTATTTGCCGAGCATCGCGCCACAGTCAGCTAATTTAAATGCTCTCGGCACTCAAGATACAGCCACTTTGGGTGGTATTGGATCAGGTATCTAAAAGTTATAGTCATTTTCTAAAAAATAACAGTGTATTAGAACATAAAAAAATATATATATTTAGAAATATTCTATGCTTTAATTGCATAAGGCTTTTTTTATTATAAACTTGAAAAGAAAAATATATTTCACTTTTTTACAGATATTTGAAATATGTGAGTTCTAAATATGAAGGAAGTTTTATATATATTTTAATTGCACAAATTTAAATGAGACTTGTAATTTTAAATATGAATATAATATATATTGCAGGTGACAGGGTATTTCCACCACAAACCGGATTGACATATTCAACGTGGATATGTGTAGAGAAGTATTCGGACCCCCGTTCTGACCCACATTGCGTGAGACTTCTGACTTTAGTGAGAAATATTAACAACAGTCGCGATGAACATCTCGTGTGCCTTACTGTCGTGTTGTCCGCGAGAGACAAGGCTATTATAGTTTCTACGCAGGAGACTTTAGTTCCGCATAGTAAGTTTGGATTTTTTGTTATGTATAAAAATGTTAGCTGTATAGATATATATATTTTTAAGAAAAGTAATGTATGTTACGGATATAGAAATTGTGTATAATATTTTTGTAACTGTATCCTGCATATGACAGGTTAGGAAGAAAACCTAACAGTCTGCCCAATTTTCGAGACAATTGAGTGACGGAACAGAACTCTTTGTATTGTCTTGTGACCGAAATGAGCCTTGAACATCGTCGAAAGGTAGCTTGCCTGTCGGTATTCTATAGAATACATTTCGGAAAGTGTGCAGCAGCGCTGCATGACCTGGTACCCTCTTCTCTTTTCCATCTGCGGGGCATTAGACGTAGGTTGAGATTTCACCCTTATGTCATCGGTATTCCTCCTTTTTGTACGCAGCGCTTCGCCTCCACTTTCTTAATGCGAACAGCAAAGGAGTGGAACTCCCTGCCTGCTAAACTGTTCCCCGAAATGTATAACCTGGCCCTCCTTAAAGAACGAGTGAATAGGCACTATCTAGGCAAGCATGCTCCACCTTCGTTCGCATCGTCACTTACCACCAGGTGAGATAGCGAACAAATGCTTGCCTATCTACAATAAAAAGAAAAATGAAAACAATTGATTGTCGGAATGAAAATCGTACCCACAATCATTGCATTTACTTTCAAATGGTGTATGCGGTAGACCATACATACATACCTTAGATTAAATTTAATTTAAATATTGAACAAAAATGTAAATGTTTAACAAAAATGTAAACTGATATATTCTTAAAGATGTAGGTGAATGGGAGCCGGACGGCGCCGGTGATTGCGGCGCGCGCGTTTGGTGTCCGGACTTACAGCACGAGGGACAATGGCACCACCTTGCATTGTTATTCAATAGAGCAGTGTTAAAAAATTCGTCATTTTCGCTATATTTAGACGGTAATTATATACAATTTTCAAGATTATGCCTAATATAATAATTTTACGATAGTCTCGATGTTCTTTATGCTATATATTTATTAACTTAAGATCAAACTATAAAAAAAATATAAAATAAATGCCCAAAATAATGTATACATACTATATGTGTGTCCCAGGTCAGCACATGCACTCGGGCAAGCTGCACTACGTAAGCGCGAACCCGGGCGGCGGCGCGGCCACGCTGTCGGGTGCGTCCAGCGTCTACTGCGTCATCGGCACGCCGCCACAGTGGCGTCGCTACTCGCGCCTCGTGTGGCGGCAGGGGCCCGCCCTCTTGTTAGAAGATGTCAGTTGCATTGTGTTTACTTTTATAACAAGGAAGGCAGAGAGAAACTAGTATCAAGGAATTTGGGACAATGCGTGTTGAGTGTTCAACGCCGCTTTGCTTATTAGATCGCGAAAAAATAAAATACTACATTTTAGTCCAAGTGGGAATGAATCTCACAACCGTCTCATTTAGACACTGTCTAGCGTTCTGAGTAGCCTAGAATTTATGGTTAATTAATTAAAAAGTTTAATATTTAGATAGTATATGGTACAACAGATAACACAAAACAAATTTCCGTTTGATAAGCCTTTGTAAGTGATAAAATTATAGAACAAACTCCTTGAAAAATAAATATTTATAACAATTTAATTGCAGGTATTGTCTCCGCAAACAATATTCGTTATTTATCAGCTTGGACCACATTATGTGGGAACGTTACAAGCTCCTCTTCCACCTGGTCTAAACCAAGAGCCATTGGCACCTCTAATACCTGAAGAGAAAGTCGTATTTGGAATTAACGCACGAGCGTTGTCACAATTGACACTTGCTAAGATACGCAAAGTGTATAGCAAAAATGATAATAAAGCCATAGCAAAGCAACTCGGAATGTCTTCGCATGAAAATGCGACCCCAATACGGATATTGCACAATTCTGCAGGCCATCTGATGGGTCCAGCTAGATGTTTGGGCGGAACGGTCGTAGGGTACCTGGGAGTGAGAGTATTTTGTCCAAAACCAGCAGCTATTATGGTAAGTTTGATATTATATATATATCGCATTTGTTATTTATACTCTTTTCCCAGGTTTGAACTAGTTATAGCTATGTACCTAGTATTAATATAATCTGTTTTCTACTTTTCTTCACTCACTCAAACACTTGTTGATTCAGACATAGTGTTTCTATTTATTTTTATTTTTGGACTAAAATAACTAAGGACTTAAGACTTAACTTAACTTAAGGACTCCTTTTATAATATTTTTTTTTCCAGATCGATACAGTAGGCGGATGTTCCGTGTTATTAGGACTGATTGCAATGGCTCAAGATGTAGAATGTTTATACGCGGGAGTAAAAGCTCTAGTGTGTGTGGTTCGTTCGAACAAGGCAGCTCAAGCAGAAATGGATAGGCGAAAAGGTTATCAAACACTGGCGATGCTTTTGAAGAGGAAAAAACAACTGCTCAACTCTCATATTTTGCATTTAATATTTGGCCTTGTTGGTACAGTAGATAGTCAGAAAGAAACTTCTTCAATTCCAAATTTGACAGCATTCCAAGTAAGTATTTGAAATGTTTAAATTATGCATTTCTTATTATTAAAATGTCATTTAACACATGTATGATTTTAGGACCTAATATGTGATCTAGAAGTATGGTTGAATGCACCAGGTGGATTAATTAAATCGTTACTCGAACATTTATTCGAACTGGCTACAGAGACTGCGCACAGAACGCACAACTTGCGCACAATGAGAGAACTACAATTGGTGCCTAAATTACTACACATTGTTAATGATATAAAAAACCCAAGCACAAAGAATGTTCTTATTCAGTTATTGGCTAATCTATTAGGTGGCCAGCCTCGACCCAGCGATCTTCTGTGCTTAGGTCAATTTTTGGCTTATACACTCCCACTTCCTTCTCAATCGGAGCAAGGCGTTGTTATCAAGGATAACGAATTTGATAAAGAGTCTGACGGAGATCATGTTATCATATTGAGAAACAAATGCTTAAATTTCATACATTGTCTTCTGATGATGACGAGGAACCTAGAAAGCAATGTAGTCAGTGAAGAAATCTCCAGGGTGCTCGGAATGGACTGGCTGCTCTGTTTCATGCAAGAGAACGTTCACCCTAGTACAGTATTGTTGGCCATGAAGATATTAGTGGTCATGTGTTCTGGGCAGGGGCAGCAATCGGCTATAATGCAAAGGTAAGATGTAAATTCAACATCTTATTTTAGTACGTGAATGGTAGTGCACAGCTTGTTTACATGGAATATAAAAGTAAAATCTACTTTATCTTTTTAAATATTTAAATATTTATACATGGAGATGTCACATTACATCAAAATTTTACATGAATTATTAATTTTATATAAAATAATTTAAAAGATTTAAAGATGAAACTCTCCCGTAAAGTGGGAACGCACTCAATCTTAACATAAGTTAACCCAGCGGGAATACGAGATACAGCATGAGGCTAATAAAAACAATGGTGTCAGGTTCCGCGAGGGTGCCAGCAACGGGGGGTGGCTGCGGCACACGGAGCTGGTGGCGTCGCAGCAGGCGGGCGTGGTGCTCACGGCGGCCGTGCACTCCCACTCGCACCTGCACGCGCCGCTTCTCTACACGCCCGGCTTCACGCCGCTCGCTTGGTATACAACAAATTGAAGTGTCTGTTACTAACATGATAATTCACTTAAATAACATTAAATACACCATTTGAAATAAGCGAAATCGCAGGCGGGCTGCTATTCCCACTGTTTTACACAACTCAGCTGGCTCACTGTTCAAAACGGTTGGTCGGTTTCCAAAATGCACTCGCTCGGGCCGCGTTACGATTAGAAAAATATATATGACATTTTTCTATCTGAATGTTAATGTTATTTAAATAATTTTTGAATTATTTACTTTAAAACATATTAAATTGATTTTAGCAGATCTCTGATTAAAGTAACACACGCAAATTTTTTGAAAAATGCGAAAAGCAAATTAAATTAATTACAATACAAGAGATTATAAATAGAATATGTCTTAATCCAGGCTGTCGCTGTGCCACCTGCAAATCCCGGAGCTGTACTACCTACTGTTCGCGCTGGCGTTGGGACAACCCGCGGCGGCGGCGGCGGGCGAGCGCGCGCTGTCCGTGGAGCGCGTGTGGGCTGCGGCGTGGGGTGGCGCGCCAGCGCGCCAGTCGACCGCCGCGCTCGCTGCGCGCGTCACGCTCAGCGCCGAGCCTGCCGTCATCTTGCTGGCGGCGGCGCGCGCGCTCGTGCATGATGCTACCGCGCCCGACTGGCTGGCGGACCATCCCGTTGCTATTGTCCAGGTAGGTAGTAGTACGGCACTAGAAGCTGTCTTCGTGGAATTTTCGTGTAGCTTAATTGAATATGGCAGGTAGTTTGTTTTTTTTCACGCTTCACGCTGTATCCCCTACAGAGTAGGATAGGCAGAGGGGACCTAGTGTTAAGACACTCCGTTCCCCATTAGGACACTTCTATTCCCTAATTTCCTCTGAATCCTTACCTCTGTATTGCTTATTGTTGTTGGGTGGTGCAAACTCTCACAACTCAAACTCAACTCAGTCTGGTAACTAAACTCTTTCGTTAAATCTCACGTTTGTTACAGGTGCTGTTTTCGTTTTACAACACACTACCAGATTTTGTGACATTGATGATGAGTGCAGAAGTGTTGACAGCATTGGCTTCAACTCTATTTCCACCAAATAATACAGACGATATACATATGCGTAAGTTTTTAAGTAATATTTCATTGAACATTTTTTTGTCATACTTGTCTGTAATAAAAATGAACTATGGCTTTGACAAAATCATATTTCTTTTAAACTGTCGACCGACGGTCGTGGGTTTGATTCCCACTTGGGGGAAAAAGATAAAAATACATAACCCGTTGAGGGCCAGTCGTGGTGCAGGAGCACAAAAGGAGAAGTAAACGCGACGTGTTGAGGGTTCGATTTCCACGTCGACACACAATGCCTGAATCCGGTGGAAAATGGACAATGGAGTGTCAATATGCATATAATATATTCCCTCTGCCTACCCTGCTGTGAAAAACAACTCGTATTATACAAAATTACTCCATCATTTTAGCAATATGTGAAAGCGGCGATAGCTCAGGGGCCTCAACTCCGGGTTCGGAAAAAGAAGTGGTGATACCAAACGCGTCGGCGTCCCTAACCCAACATCCAGTGAGGCACGCCGTTATGGACTTCCTGCGGGTCATCGTACTGGACTCTCTGTCTATGAGTGTATCTGCTAAAGCCGCACCTGTAAGTGTTATTATTATTTATTCCCTTTCTGCCCATTTTTAGAAACATTGCGTGGCAGAAGTCGACGCCGCGCGTCGTTACGAAAGTTAGGAAATGAAAATAGTTCATTACGCGAGTGAGAATCGAACCCAAAACCGTCTCTCTTGCAGACGCTGCGCCATGGCGCCCCCATAATTTTTACTTAAGATTTAAAATTCTATACAACCCTTGGTGTTTTCTATATTAAAATATTTTTATTGACGTACAGTCCGCGAGGTCTAAGCTAAACTTGGCATTTGTGTAAGTACTACACTTCGTGTACCCATAGCAACGTCACATTTTTAATTCTTATTTTTATTTTCGCGTTCTGTGTACTAAAAGTGAAAGGTAAAGTTGGCATTATTAGTAAAAAAAAGTAAAACATAAATTGTGAACATAACTCTTCATGATATAACGAAACAATTCATTATTAACTCAAAGGATACATGACAACAAGAGTGAAAATTGGATGGATGGATCTGGTGTAGAATAATTAATACAAATTATATATATTCTTTAATATTGTTTAATCTTTTAATGTTTGATTTTTTTTACTGATCTCCAAAGATGTTTTTTTTTCTATCTCTTCTTTTAGAGACACTCACAAAGGCACAGCTCAGCTTGAGCCTTGCGAAATATACATATTAGTAACTTCGAGTAACTTCGACTTTCTATAACATTTAAAGTTATTTATTGTGTATTTTATTATTTTGAACATCAACAATGATATCTTCATAGCATAATTAATAAACTGTAGTCGGTTCAATACCAACTTGGGTGAAAAATTACTTTTTAATTATTGTCCTTTCCACTGTCTTGCAGGCAAGGCTGTCTTGTGGATTTCGACTAACAACACAATGCACAAAACGAAATTTTGACGAAATTGAGTTTTATAAATAACCTTGTCTTAGTAAAGCAAAATATAATAAATATATTTTAACTGTCTATATGTTTTGCTTAACTCATTAAGATAATATGAAACTAACAAGCTATTGTAAATGGATGTTGTTCTAGAGCGCGTCCGACGCTGTACCGTCTTCGGTGTTTTGTACGCCATGTAGCCCCTGCGCTCCACGATCGTATTTTTATTACGTAAATATTCGGATATACGACTATTTAATAAATATTCCACTGTCACTTTACGATGTTGAAAAAAACATTTTATATTAAGTATTCTAAATATTCAATACAATATTGAAAATCTTTATTCCAAAGTCGTAAAGACGTCTCTGGTTTATATCTATTCTAATACTAACTATGCTTTCAAATGCTTTATTTAAAAATATATACTTTTAAAAAGATTAGTTTTTCAACTATCTATTACTATGTAAACGAGGGCGTACAAAATACGTGATCGTTACATTGTATACTACGTAAATTTATACTAACAAGCCACAAAACATGATTTCTGAAGCAACACGTATGACTCCTGTTGTCTGTCTTTTGTACAAATCTATTACTTCTTAAATGTGGGCCTAAATTATACTATATTGTAATATTCCTCTAAAAATACTAACAGCACGCGATGCAACCTCAACAACTAACTCACGAATTCTTATATTATCTTCTATCTAATTTGTATTTTCTTTTAGGTGATAGATCTAGTACTGGACGCATCACCTGCAAATTCTACTAGTCAACAACAAATTGAATACCAGACGGACGTGTTGACAACAATAATGGAAAATCTTTTAAACACCGAGCTATTTGGATCAGAATCTAATATATCTAATGTGTGCTATCTTGCGGCCCGACTTGTAGATAAATTGTGGCAAGGACAATTATCGAGAGATCCACACGAGGTAAACTATTATATTATGTAACTAACTAACATTATAAATAACGTTTGTTAGTTAGTAAAACACATTGTCTATTGTATTTATTGGATTAAATTAAATTACATATTTAATGACCTTTTATTGTTGATTTTATTATGAGTTCTGTAGCTGGCTATGTGACAGTTAAGTTTTTGGTTTAATAAGAAAATCAGAAAAAATCAGAAATGTAATATTTTGATTTTATTACAACAAAAAAATATATACTATAATACAATAATACTTATTTCAACTAATCATATTTTGTAGGTTTTCGATTTCTTGGTGAAACTAGTGACACAAGCCAAAAAGAAATCTTCTGTCATTTCACTAGAAGGATTGCATCACTGCTTGAATCGAACAATATTATTCCTATTATCTCGGTCCACGGACTCCATTGCAGACCAGATGTCTGTACTTGAAGCTCTGCATAAACTTACTACAAACAGGTACTATAAAATTCCTCTCTATCTCTCTATTTTTTATATGGATCAATATTGATTTGTATTTTTTTTTTTCGCCGAGTGGAAATTAACTGCTTGCAATCAGATGTTGTTGCAAAATATATAATTATAATTGTTTTATTATTAATTGAGGCCATTCGTGGCGCAAGCACAAGCGTGAGGGAAGGTAGTATTTTAACACAATGTCGCCTCTGCCTATCCTGTTATCTGCGGGATCAGGATACAGCGTGAAGTTAAAACAAAAATAAATAGACATTACGTTCTCACTTTCTGTCCACCAAAGTACTAAAAATATACGAAAAGTAAGGTTTTGCTACTTTTTAAATACTCACATGATATTGTGATATTGGTTTTTATTTGGTTTTAAGTTACAAAAATATTCATTTAACACGACGGTTTGCTCTTTACTAGTAATATAAATGCAAAATTAACATTCTATTACGACTTTGCAGGCTATTGATATTTGGAGCGGGAAACCACGAACTGGAATTCATCGGGTGTTTGACATACTGTTTACTTCAACTTAGCGCTAACATGAAGATTGCATTAGACTCTCACATGCGTACCACCTGGCATGTTAACCCTAGCGGAGATCTCGAATCCAGAGATGACAAGTTGACTGCACATCAAGGTAAGCTCCTTTTTATTAATGAAATATTTGTAATTCTCTAATACGATAGTTATATATAATTATTATTGTGAACTATATAATTCCTAATAAATATTTATCTATAACATCTATTTTTATATTTTAATGTCTGATGTTATTTTATTTTCTTAAGAAACAAACTTTCCAATTTTCAAGACTCCTTGTCTTGTTCCGCGTTTCCGGCGTTAAATTCCGCCACTCATAGTGGCGGAATTTAACGCTGAGCTTTGTCTTGTTGCCAGACGCTGTGTAAGACTTATAAACATAATTGATCTGCCACAGGTCGTAATCTAATGGCGGGCGCGGCGCGGCGCGTGTGGGAGGAGCTATACGCGTGCAAGAAGCCGGCCATAGAGGAGGTATTCAAGATAACGCTGGTGGCGCCCGCCGCAAATGCGCGCGCTCCCGACCTCGCTGCCGCGCGCGACCAGCTGCACGACTGCGCGCACCGCCTGTGGGGCCACTACATTGACACCGAGAGGAAGGTGCGCCATTCCTAAAATAGACTACGAATTAATGACTTTAACGCTTGTCTTGCAATCTACTATACTAAAGTCATTGTTACTTCTAAAGAACCTTCCAAAAATGTCCTTAATTGTATATTTATTAAACAATGCAGTATCTTTGTATCATAACAATACAGAAACTTGTTTCTTTATATTGAATAGGCCGTGTACCGCGTTCCGTGGGAACTACACAACCAGATTCAATCCAAGATACAGAAGGTGACGGGTGGACTGACCCGTCTCGCGTCGCGCACTAAAGTCAAGAAAGAGGACTCGGCGAAACAACGTTCACATCCGCCTCGGGAACATGTCTTTGCTTATATGCAAGATCATGTACAATTGGTTAGGTAAGCAATAAAACAGTAGAAAATAAACTTTAAAATAAACATATTTATTAGCGTATTGCCTAAGGTATGTCAAGTGTACAGTTTGTGGTGTTGTTGTGCATGCAGGCAGGCGTGGGGCGTGCAACTGGCGGCGGCGGGTCACACGGCGGCTCACACCACGCGCTACGTGCAGGCGGAGTGGACGGGCGCGTGGCGCGAGCTCACGCGCGAGCGTGGCCTGTGGGGGCCTACGCGCGCGCCCTCGCTCGACAAGGTATTCATTCACATTTGTGTACTGTATGCAGACCATCGCTTGAAATTAGTGGAAATCCTTTCTATCACCCTGTAAACTGTGCTTCGACATCCACTGGAATTAATCAATTGGAGGACAAAACATGCCATAAGTTCCGGCACTTCATTAGCAATGTCTGGAATTCAGCTGGAAAGTACAGATAGGTATATTTAATCACTAGATTCTCTGCGACCCTGCCTTATTTTGAAATTGTTCTATAATAATCCAACTCTTTTATTATGTCGCTTATTTGGGGAAACAATGACTTATTTGATTTTTTTAAAAAAACGTTGCAGGATACGCAAACAAAATTTGTAAATTGATTACCACATACCTTGACATTTATAGCTTACGAAAAGAGAAATAGGAACTTATTATTTATGTGTATTGCAGTGGGCTCTGCACTGCACCGAGGGGCCGTGTCGCATGCGCAAGCAGCTGCGCCGCAACTACTCCTTCTACACGCACTACCCGTTCCGCCCGGAGCACGAGCGTGCTGACGCTGTCAGTATACTTTAAAGTTCATTCGTTGATGATTATTTTAATTATGTATAATTTATGTTAACGGTATAAGAATAGTTTGTTTGAATAGAAAGTTATCAATTTTGTGATTATCTAAACCTATTTTTATTTTATATAGAAACAATTAAAATATAAAGTGGCTCAAAGTCGGGACAGCAAAGAATACTATAAAGTATATCAGCAATGGCGCACTTCTATTAACATAGAAGAAACGGATAGCATTGAAACTACTGAACTTCAGACTTATGAAGAGGAAATACCAAGGTATATTAATCAACGTGAATATAATTATAAAATAAATTAGTGTTTCTTAAATATAAACGGTTATTATTATGTTTTCTCTTCTGTGGCCTTCGTGGCGTAGCGTCACATTGTCTGTTTGTGAACGCGACGATCGTAGATTCGATTTCCATTTGGGGGAATTAAGTTCTTTGATTTTCTCGCTCTGGTAACAAGAGAGCGCATGCGCAGTGTTGAGTTCAGCTATGAAACACTCAATGTCTCGAAATTTGGGTGATAAGAGGTATTTATGGTGGTCTTAGTGGTAGTGGTTACCTCTGTCTACGCTGCTATGTGCGGGGTAAGTGAAGCTATAAAAAATATTGTATATTTTTTTATATCTTGTTTCAGTAATAAAGAAGTATCAATTGATGAGGTTAATGAAGACGGGTCTCCTTCCGATCTTGTTAGCAGTGGAGTTGTAAGCCGTGGCAGCAATCAATCAACAGAAAGTAAGTCTATATTACTACTACCGATGAACCGCACTTAAACTTACAGTTTATATAAAGATTTTGTTTATAGCCAAATTATACATAATCTTAACATAAATTGTAGCGTATGCAGCCTGATGTATAAGCTACATCATCTAAATCCGTTCGCAAAGCAGTTTTGGCGTATAATTGGAACGTCTATCCTTAAAAACTTGCACACTTATAATATTACTTGTAGGATAGGGAAGGACTAGCAAAATGAGATTTTACTAGTAACGCGGCGTTCCGCTAACCAATACGCGACACGGACTATCTTAACACTAGGTTCAATGCTATACATAAGAAACTATACTCTAACTATACTCTGTTATAGCTAACGAAGATGGCCCAGATGCAGAAGATGAAGATGAACCACAACCACCACCACCTGATAACCAAACTCTTTTAAGATTATTGGAACACCACGAAAAGGTACATATTATATAATGTTTTGTTATAATATCCCATCATAAAGAAGGTTTAAAAATAATAACTCTGAAGGCAATACTTCAAAATATATTTAACTTATATTTTCACAAAGAAAATGCATTTTATCATAGTATTTTTTTTGTATATTAGTTTTTATATGAACCAAAACATATACAGTTTAACACATTTCTTTATATAACTCTTAGATAACTCACATGTTCCGCTGTGCAAGGATCCAAGGACTTGATACTACAGAAGGTCTTTTGCTATTCGGTCGTGAACATTGTTATGTAATAGATGGATTCACTTTACTGAAAAATAGAGAGATACGGGACTTAGATAGTTGTCCTGATGATTATGAACCTATACTACCCAGTCAAGGTATACAGAGAAGCAATCAGCGTCAGTGTTCAAAGTTTTTATATGAGGATATAAGGTATTTGGCTCAACATTACGTTACATTTATTTATTTTTTATATATTTTATATATATTAATTTAATATACATATAATTAGAAATTAAGTACTTACTAATGATTATTGATTCTAGGGAGGTTCATAAAAGAAGATATTTATTGCAACCAATAGCATTGGAAGTATTTTCAAGTGATGGAAGAAATTATTTGCTCGCTTTTCCTAGGAAAGTGCGAAACAAGGTATGGCTTATGTTTTTCATATAGTAAAAAAATTTTTTGTGCTATAGACTCACAGTATTATATCGGACTTTTCACAATCATCGTGGCGCAATTTTTGCCTTTAAATGCATCGTTGTGGATCCGATTGTAGGGAATAAATAAGATACATTTCCTCACTCTGGCAAAATAAAGTTAGAAAGGTAAATTTACACATTAAGGGAGGTGGATGGCATCGAATTAAAGTTATAATATATACATAAATAATCGTGGGATTATAATTATAATTTAACAATTTATGGGTTTATAATATGGGACGTCACACGGTTGAGGAGTTCGGAAATGTAAATGTAACTAGCTTTGACAACGACAACAGCGAGTTCAAAACATGAAAATTATTGTTATAGTTGTTACATACAAAATTTATAAATGTATATGTGTGAAGAATTTATGCAGATCATTTTAAGGTGCCACATCAAGCATGTATCGTATTTGTATCATGTTGATTCTTTAAAGCTTTTACATATTATTTACCTTATACTTTAATGTTGGCAATAACGATTATTATGGTAATAAAACAAGAAAAAATATACAAAAATAAGCAAATAAAAAGTGTAATATTAAATGTTTATCACGTTAACATAAAGGTGTACGTGCGGTTCACGGCGCTGGCCACGGGCATGGCAGACAGCGCGGCGGGCTCGGTAGCGGGGCAGCGGCGCGGCGTGGCCGTGGAGCAGCCCGCCGGCCTGCTCGCCACGCTCATCGGCGACACTTCCGTCACGCAGCGCTGGCTGGTGAGTGACACGTGACCTGTTTGTGTGGGTGTGTGTACGTGCGGCTCACGGCGCTGACCACGAGCATGGTCGACAGCGCGACGAGCGAATAAGCGAGTAGGATGTGAAAGCTCCTGTGTGGCAAACCCAATGGTTAAAATTATTTAATTATATCAAAATTCATTCATAATAAATATGTGGTAATCTAGTGTCTTTATTTTTGTTTTGTTGTACAGAGAGGAGAAATATCAAACTTCCAATACCTGATGCATCTAAACACTCTCGCCGGCCGCTCATACAACGATCTCATGCAATACCCAGTCTTCCCCTGGATTTTGGCTGATTACGATTCTTTAGAACTAGACCTGACACACCCTGCTACGTTCCGAGATTTGACAAAACCAATGGGAGCTCAAAGTTCAGACAGACTAGAACAATTTAGAAAAAGATACAAGGTATATTTTTCCTTGTATAAGTATATATGACAATATTTTACTATGCTATCTTTTTCTATGGGTTTTATAATTAATTACTATCATATATCTTTATCATCATTTCTATAGTATGAAATTACTTTTCTGTAATTAGGAATGGGACGATCCTCATGGTGAAACACCACCATATCACTATGGAACTCACTACTCTTCTGCTATGATTGTCTGCTCATATCTTGTTAGAATGGAACCATTTACGCAACATTTCTTAAGACTACAAGGTGGACATTTCGACCTCGCAGATAGGTATATAGATTATAAAATAACATTTTAATATCTAATAGTTTGATTCAAGCATAATATTCAATGACGTTTTTTCCAGAATGTTCCATTCTATCAAAGAAGCATGGAACTCGGCCTCACGTCACAATATGGCTGATGTGAAAGAACTCATTCCAGAATTCTTCTATTTACCTGAATTTCTGGAGAATTCTAATAACTTTGATCTAGGTTTGTACATTATAATGGGTCAAAAATGAATATAGTATGGTAATATTTGTATAATTTAAATTTATCAAATGAAAATTTTGTCTTCTATTGACTATCAATTACGTTATATATAATTAAATACGAAAGCTGCCGCTGTAAGCGCGAGGTTGTGGGCTTGATTCCCGGGGTATGAATTATTTTAATTTTTTACTCAAAACACAATGTCTCGAAAATGTCTAGACGATGCATGTCGAATAGAATATTTTAACACTGGACTCTTAACTCTCAACTTACACTGCCTACCCCTGTCATATGCAAGTACAACGTAAAATAAACTAAAAACAATTGTACAGGTTGCAAGCAGTCCGGAGTAGCGCTCGGCGACGTAGTATTACCGCCGTGGGCTAAGGACGATCCTCGCGAATTCATCCGCATGCATCGCGCCGCTCTAGAATCTGACTACGTCTCTCATCGTCTACATCACTGGATAGATCTTGTCTTTGGATACAAGCAGCAGGGGCAAGTTGCAGTAGAAGCTTGTAATGTCTTCCACCATCTCTTTTACGAAGGCAATGTTGATATATATAAGTAAGTGTGAACTATTTTATTGAACTAGTTATAATTCATAAAAATTGTGCTCTTAATTCTATTTAACCGAAGATTACGATTATATAATTATCTATATATTTATTAATAACGTTTTATTTTTTTAGCATTGATGATCCGTTAAAGAAAAATGCAACAATAGGATTTATAAATAACTTCGGTCAGATACCAAAGCAATTGTTTAAAAAGGCACATCCGAGTAAAAAAATGTCGCAGCGAAGCTCGACTATTTTAGATCCTAATAATATAATACCTTCCCAAGGTATCACCCCACCTGAAAAACTATTCTTTCATAATTTAGAAAATTTGAGGCCATCTTTACAACCAGTTAAAGGTAAAGTAATTTAAACTTTTGTAAATATTAATGAATTGATTTAATTTTATTCAGTTCATTTAGAGACTTAATCTTCACCTTACCTTTATTTCAAGTACAATTAAAAAATCATCTAAATAGAAAAGAAAAAGGCCATTGTGTTACCGCTTCTTGCAATAGACGCTGCTGTCGCATTCCTACACGTGGAAATTATTTTTTTTATAACCTCGCTTCTGTTAAGAAGCTAAGTTCCTAACTTTAGGTTCCTTATGTCGACACCGTGTGAAACAAAATAAAATGACGATACAAATCCATAAACTAAGCTATGCTTTTGTTTTTAGAAGTAAAAGGGCCGGTGGGACAAATTCTCTACACGGATAAAGCAATACTTGCAGTAGAACAAAACAAGGTGTTAATGCCCCCCGCGTATAACAAGTACGTGGCGTGGGGCTTCGCGGACCACTCGCTGCGTATCGGCAACTACGACAATGACAAAACAGTGTTCGTCTGCGAGAGTGTAGCGCAGGCGTGCGGCGAGATCGTCGCGTGCGTCTGTCTCAATGATAAGACTCTTGTCACCGCTGGTACTAGTACTGTAAGTTGTTGGTGTATTTTACTTTTTTTTGAAATTATTTAATAATGAGGAACTTGGATATTTAGCTATGTAATAGTATTTTTTTGATTTAAATATCGATAGATATATCTCTATGACCGCTCTCTACAACTGAGCATTATGCTTAGTTTACGTTGTGTGTATCTCGTCCAGGTGGTGACGGTGTGGCAGTACTGGGCGCGGCGGCGGAGGCTGGCGGTGAAGACGTGCCTGTACGGGCACGAGGAGGCGGTGACGTGCGTGGCCGCCAGCGCCGCCTACAACCTGGCGGTGAGCGGCAGCCGCGACGGGCAGGTCATCGTGTGGGACGTGGAGCGCGGCGCCCTCGTGCGCCAGCTGACGGCGTCCCGGTGCGCCGCCCCGCCGCCGCCCGTCTCCGCGCTCGCCATCGACGACCTCACTGTGAGTCACTGACTGCACCATCTACCACCTAATTACGTTTTCAGCGCATTCAAGGATCTAATTAAATATTAAGACAAAATTGTAATCAAAATTTTTACAAAATTTTACCAAATCTGTCAAATCGTGACGTAGTACTACTCGATAGAGTAGTAGAAGTAACGTGACAAACAGAATATACAAGAATTATGTATTTAAAATTAACTATAGCTAATGAGATTTTTAATTGTTTAATAATAATTTTGTTTCACACATATTTATCAGATACGCATGTTGCGTACGTAAATGTTGTATAAAAATGTTTCTTAGGTATACAAATACATGTACCCAGTTAATTATTCTCAAAAAACGGCCGTCTAGGATTATAGGTTGGGTTCTCAGATGAGGATAGAGTAAATTACAAATATTTCCGCGTTCCTACGAGAAGACAAAAAACGGCTTTGAATTCCACCACCCAATAGTTGTACAGAAAGTATAATGCAAAATTTTCATATTTAATCAAACACAGGCGTGACGTGGCTAATAAATGTTAAAAACAATGTCCAGGGTGACATCGCAACATGCAGCGGCAGCTGGCTTCACGTGTGGTCCATCAACGGTGCGGCGCTGGGCGGTGTAGACACAGGCGGCGGTGAGCGCGCGCCGCAGGTGCTGTGCGTGGCCTTCAGCCAGGTGCGCGAGTGGGACCCGCTCAACGTCGTCATTACGGGCTCCACGGACGGCGTGGTCAGGGTAAGCGGCATAAGAGACCATCTATTAATTATGTGATACATATATTTTTTTTAATTATTGTGGTGTATTTTTTGATGACCCTTCTAGTTCGACCCCTTGATCGAAGGATTATTTTATTTTAAAATAAGAACTGAAATAACATTTAAATAAACAAATTGATAAATTATAAGATATAATAATAATATATATTGAACTTATTGTCATATCATTTATAGATGTGGTCGATCGACTACATAGAAAAGACAGTTGAAAATGAAGCAAAAAGCTTGGAAGTAGACAGTGAGGATCAAGCTCCAAGTTCAATAGATGTAGAAAATATAAATGAAAAATCACTACCAACACAAGATAGTGAAGAAATAAAATCTGAAAATGACATACAATCAGAAGATCAAGTTAAGACTGAGGACATAGAGCCACACGAAAGAGAGGCAGCTATTAAACGGGTTGAAGAACTGGTGAAGCAGATGAGTCTATCACAAGACAATGGAGGTAACTATTTGTTTTTATTTAAATGCTAACATTATATTCTCTCTATCCTATACTGCTATATGGAATAAAGTGAATCAAAATAACAATACATTTATAAATATATTTACTTAACAGGAAGTCTAACAAAGTCCGCATCAGAAAGTTCACTGTCGGATGCAGGAGAAACGACCAGCGCTAAAGAAACAGCACGGAGACACGACGAGAAGGACACGTGCAGTGATGCCGACGAACACTACGAGCGGAAAGAAGAAGTAGACTCTTGCGAAGAAACTAAAGAGGAGGAGTATGATAATGAGAAAGATTTGGAAGACGAAAAGGACAATATAACTCATAGGAGCAAGTTGCAGAAGCAAGGCAATGTCGTTCTACGACGTAAATCCAAAACTAATCCGTTATATCGTAAAAGTAAGTTTTATTACAATTTTTGTTAAGTACTTCAGTGATTTATTTAAATATCTCAATCTATATAAATTTTATGTCAAAAATGTTTCACAAGTTTCTCGTTAATTTACCTTAATAACATGTCTTTGTAGTGAGATAACAAGAAACACCAGATGGTAAATAAAATAACAGGGTAGGCAAAAGGTTAGTGTTAAGATGAGCTGCAGAACTTAGTGCCGCGTGGAAATGTCCCCAAGTGAGAATCGAACCCACAATTATTGCGTTTACAGTAAGAGACTGCGCCATGACTACCTCAGTTTAAAATATTTTGTTATTGATGGTTTCAAAAAAATAGGCGGTGGAAGCATGGGCGACTCCAGCGAGCCTAGTTCCGTAGAAATGGCACAGTCGGTGGACGTACAAGATGGCGGCATTCGTCCCAGCAAATCCGACACCAGCTTAACGGAGTCCTTCGTTGTGCTGTCGGCGCCCGCTTCCCCCGCACCCCCTACCACGCCCACGCCTGCTGCATCGCGGGGTGTTATTAAGGAAACGTCTTATCCTGGTATTTATTATGATGTATTCAAATACAGTTCGGCGCATTGTCTGCTGTAAACGCGACAGTTGTGGTTTCGATTCCCACTCGAAAAAATCTTTTTTTTAACTTGGTAACAAGTCAAAATGTGGTGCAGCGTGAGTTCCGCCACTTAGTACGCGTTGTATGGTAATATATATATAATGGAGTTCTCTGCATACCCTGCTATATGCGCGATACAGTAGGAAGCTGAAAAACATTAATTATTAATATGGAGTAATATAATTTATATTTATCATAGGAAAATATAAGGGGTTTCTCTGTATTTTGCGTATAAAGTGCATTTTTAAATTTAATCTAAATACAGACTGATATTCGTTTTATCAATATAATAATAATAATCATAAACAGTTTCACGCTCATAACAGGGTAGGCAGAGGGAACCTCATGTTAAGAGCCTCCGTTCCCCACTTTCTGTCGAATTTCTCGAGGCATCGTATTGGCGTTGAGTGGCGTGGCGCGGGCCTTATTACCAGAACGAAGAAATTAAAATATCGATTCCATAACTGTCGCGTTTGCTATCGCACCCTTGTGGACCTGCGCCACGACGGCCTTAAATTAATATCATTTTGAGATAATGAAGTTAATGTTGATGCGTGGACAGACACGGGCGCGACGTGGGTGCGGCGGCTGGTGCTGCGCGGCAAGCTAACCATGCACACGGCGTACGAGCGGCGCGACAACGCGTGCCCCGCCTCCGTCACGGCCGTGGCGGCCGCGCGCACCGGCCGCGGCCTTGCCGTGGGGGACGCCAGGGGACGGGTATTTATACTTTTTTTTTTGCTCTAGTGTTTTTTTTTCTTTTTCTAACCTTACCAAGCTAAGCAATATATAAAACTTGTCAAAAAATTAACACATATATTTTACCATTTTTCACTGAACTATTATTATTAGACATTTTTTTTATTTATATTATTTTTATATAATTTTTTAATAAAAATATGAATATTAAGTGTTATTCTTATTGGTCTCTTTTTAAATGAAAAAAGTAGAAGTAGCTTTTAACTTTTTAGTATGAAGTAGCCTTTAACAGAAGTAAACCCGTTTGATTTAAATGTTGTAGATATTCCGATGGTCCGCACCGGACATGACGAGTGCAGCCGGCGCCAAGGGGGGACCGGCCGACCACTGGATACGGGATGATACTGCGCCCTATTGTACACAGTGTCAGGTAGTTAATTTATTTACACCATATCCCACATGCAGCAGGATAACCTAATGTTCAAAAATTGGACCGTAAGTGGAGAACCATTCCGTTCTCCACTTACGGTCCAATTTTTGAGTTATTGCACGTGGAGCAAAAACGTACTAATATAATATTTAAAATCTATGAATCATATACTTTTTACTTGTACATTTAATAGCTTTATTTTAAATGTGAATTATATTGCAACTTCTTGTTTTTGCCGAAAACAGACTAAGCAAAACACCTAGTATCAAGGTATCTCCTTTCTATCCGAATTCAAGAAAGGAAGTAACTTACCACAGAACATTAAATTTTGTTATAAGAGCATATAATAATTTAAATATAATTCACGCGAGTAAGTACCGAACCCACAAGTCTCGCAATAACTGCTAAATGGTTTCCCGCTGCGCCACTGTAACACAATATTTGAATTGAATATCGGTGGCTTAATTAGTTAAATAATTATATTTTTGAAATCTGATCTAAGTTACCATTAAGATCATCAGTCAGTCAGTCAGTCAGTCAGGTCAGTCACGTAAGTCGGTCCCAGGTGCGGTTCACGGCGTTGGAGCGGCGCCACCACTGCCGCGAGTGTGGCGCAGTGTTCTGCGGGCGGTGCTCGCGCTACGAGGCGCCCGTGCGCCGCCTGCGCGCGCTTCGCCCCGTGCGCGTGTGCCGCCGTTGCCACGACCAAATACACGCCAACGAGTAACCGATCAATCAACATCTCATATAAACATCCATTTACTGTTCATATATCTTATTTTTCTTAATTTTTATCTAAAATGAGGTGTAAAATTGCAAAATATGTGACACTAAACTTGGTAATTAATCAATATTATCAAATCAATTTTTCTATGTATGGCAAAATAAGTAAGTACTACATAAATTTGTAGCATTGTTTTGAAAATTTGTTTTTCACAATATCTATACAATAAACTACTATTATCACACACACTATTACTGACCATATGTAATAACAGCGATTCAAATGTAATACTACTGTTATTTTTACAAATATAAGAAGTATGTATTGCTTAGGTAGCCTCTATGAACTAATAAGCTTGTTTGAATCATAGACTAAGTGCTACAATCCTAATATCGACGTAAAAAGCTAAAACAAAAATTAAAAATATAATATAACTATTCATATATAGTATTTCATCTGCTGCTTCTGTCATATATTTATACTTGCATATGTTTAATATACTTTTACTTGCATTGTTTCGCATTATATACATGTATTTTGTTTCCTGTTTACAATGTTTATATTATTTTTTTATCAAATGCCTTTTGTTTTTGATAAATACTGTTATAACGTTATTCTTCTATAGAAAATATATTTTGATATTTCAAATAATCATTACAAATTTATTAAAATCATCGATTTTGTATTAATATTTATAAAAAAAATTAAGTATTACAAATTTAGGCCTTTTAAAGTCACCTAATTTTATATAATTTCTACATTTCTAAAATTTCATATTTCACAATAACTCATAAATAAACGATATGTACAAATTAATAACATTTAACATTCTGTTGCCTATTTCTGAAATCTATAATGCTTGTAAATAGTCAATATTATTATATTGTGTGTATGTTTTAAATTTACTTGTCTTTTTATATGTGTATAGTCGACAATATTGAATGAATAATTGCCTTTTTAAGCAATCACTTTAAACCAGGGATGTTATGGAGCTCTAAACTTAGCCGTAATCGAATCCGACATAGTGTCAGATAATTTTAGATATGGGTGGATTGTAAATAAGATTTGTATTGATCAAAAGTTTGTAGGTTTTTATTGAATTAATAAAAAAACCTCTAATAACTTCATTGTCAATAACTGATTCTTTAAAAATAAGACTTAATAAGATAATATCTGAGAGGCACCTGAAATAAAAATAAATTATAAATTAGTGGCCCATATATATTTATTAGAAAACTTATCATTATTGTGCTTAAAAATGTAATATCCGTAACCGAAACTGATATAATTCTTATTTATTATTATATTCTTACTATATCCACATCCAAATCCAAAACACTAGAGACATCCATAGCATCTCTGCATGAAGCAATCACCTATTGAATATGAATATATTATGATAATGTACTGGCATCTACAAATGAGCTATATTTTTAATAATAATCACCAAAGTTAGATGTTACTTCAAGTGGCATTATGGTTTATATAAATTACCATTATTGATATCTATCTGTGTATTCTTTTATGGCTTACTTCTATATTATATACTGCAAAAGATAGGTAAGGTTGCTGGCATATACATGTAGATTGCAATATATAACTTATTTTACAGGATGACAAAATATAGGTATATGTCTAATTTAAATTATTTGTTTAGTATTGTTTGTTTGCCTTTTTTTTAAAATTAAGACTTAAGTTAGTATTAAGCTCTTAGCAAAAAAGTCGTACAAACACGTTGGCAGCCTGTTATTAAATTTTAAACTCTATAAAGATTAATATATGAAAAGAATTGATGATAAGGAAGTCTTGTATATTAATTATTTGAAATTGGATGTTATGATTTTATGAAATGTCAGTATTAATAAATGTAAGACCTGTAATAGTTAATTATACTTTAGATTTTAATTTCGAAACTTATAATATGAAATATATCTCTGTGGCGAAAATTATTTATATTCAATACATATTATATTGACGTCTAAATTTGCTATTAAAAAAAATGTGATATTTTTTTTGTTTTTAAGGTTTTTTTAATATAATGAATTATAATATAGTTTATTTTTATGCCAAATTTATGATATTTTATTGGAAATTACAGAATTAATTCTTATCATTAACATAGTGCTAGTCATGATTGCGTGTTCCATTCACAAGCCAAGGAAAGTGAAAGAAATATATATATTTTTCATATTAATAATACCTGTTATTAATATGCATATTGTGTGTCACGCTAATTATATAAATGTAAATTTTGTTTATTTAAGATATTTTGTCCTATAATTGAACTAATTTGGTAGAATGTCGCATTTAAGTGTATTATTTATTTTTAAGTGAAGTTTTTGTGAGAAGATTTTTGTTGCATTTTATCACAATCATTCCTCCCTCACCCCAAATAAAATATAAATTATATATAAAAAACTATTCAGTACTGTTTTATACGTTGAAAATATTGTATAGTAAAATATTTTGGTTTTAAGTTTCTTTTCCAACCTGAGAAATAACGTGTCAAAAAAATGTCACGCCAATAACTAGATCACTTTGTGAATTTGTCTATTAGCGCTCTTGCTTGCTATCTGTGTTTATGTAAAAATAATAGATTTATATGTTCTTGATATTCATAATATACTAGTCTCTGCAAGCTATTTTAAGGCGAAATATATTTAAAATGTAGCAGTATAAATCAATGTATTATATATATAATTAGTTTTATATATTTGTAAATTTTTAGTAAAAACTTAGTTCATCTAAGACAAGTCTAAACGAGATATACTAGCGTTTCTTGTAAACTGGCAAGCTGTAGTGCAAGTGATTCCCGTTAAGTATTAAAGCTGTCATCTATTTATGTATATGTATTATTGTAATTATAAGTGAAACTCTCAAATCACTACTATATAACTTATTGTATAGGTAAATAATACAGACAATAGTTATGTTGTTTAGGTAGTACGTAGACACTGAAGTTTATGCCGTTGATATATTCGTGTATAAATTAAAAAGCGGTACAGCAAATCATAATGTATCTTTTATTTTATATCCTATAAAGTAGAATTTATCCTGCGTTAATGAACGATGAACTTGTTTGTAATACGTTAAGTTACTGACAGGTTAACCATGACCTGTTAGTCTAAAGGTTTCACAAATCACGATTACAATATTATATTATTAGAGGATATCTTATAAGATGTCGATGTTTGTTTTATTATTTTTAGTTGTGCGCTGTATCTCTGTACATAGCAGGATAGGCAGAGGGAACCTGGGCACTTCCATTTCTCACTTTCCGCCGAATTGACTAAAGATTTCGGCACGAATTCGATTCCAAGTGTGGATTGCATTGGTTTGCCTAGGTTACCAGAGCTAGGGAATGAAAATATTGTGCAATGTCTTGACACTACGTTCTTTTGTATGGACTGAATAAAGAGTAAAAACAGATCTAGGTTAATAAAGTAAAACACATTCTCAACTAACCATAATATTTATTACTCTCTTTATAATATTTGAACTCTTGTTATCTAAAATATCTACATATGTAATTAACACCAGTTATGTACATGATTTTTATAATTTAGACAAAAAATAAATTCAGTAGAAATACAAAATAACACTCAACATTTGGGAACAAGTGAATTTTGATATATTAAGTACAGTATGTTAAAAAATATAAATTTTAAATATATATTAAGAGGGTACATAAGAAAATATGGTTCGCGGTAATAAGTACTTATCCGATTAAGCGAGTCATTAGTGTCTAGTTACAGAACAATCATATGAAACGGTTATAAAGTCGCCAATTTTAATATAACATACTTGCGTGCAGGATATTCGTAAACGTGCTATTAGCATTTAAATATTACTTTTTATTACACCAAATATATATTATCACCATTTGTAAAACTATTATATTTATGAGTTACTAAAATAATCGAAAAGAAATTATTTATAAAAATATAGGTACTTTCAATAAAAGTAAGATGTTTTAAGTAGCAAAATTTTTGTTTTCACAAACATTAAGTACTCTGAAAATTAATTAAGAAGTTAGAAACTGAGACACTAACTAGTGATATGCTTTAAAGGTTTAGTCAGTTTTAGAATATTGAATCACATGGAATGTAAAATGCAACAATTATTGTGCAGTAACCATTGTGCTTTTCATTAGAAATAATATGAAGTTTTATATTAATGTACATTAAATGTAAGTACATTTGCGTCAGTCAAGAATTTCAACCTTAACAGTTTCACTTCGTATCGGATACTATAAATAGATATCCAGGAACTGAGTTTCCTCGAACCGGCAGTAACGGTAGAGTGAACATAAGTCGAGGCGAAGCGAATCTCTAAACAATGAACACCTCAAATCCTCTTTTTGTTCGTTTTAGTCACAGACAACGATAAGAAGTCGCTTTCAATAATTAATTACCTATAAAAAATAACAAAAAAGTTTCAGTAACTAATTAACATTACATTAAGTATCGTCACACAAAACATACGTGCTCTGAAGTACAAACTATATTACAATTTGTTCAATAGAAACATCACCGACCACATTAATAATATAAAAAAAATATAAACAAAACAGATGCACAAGTGGTTGTTATGCGTATCCTACAAAATTTACAATTATATACATAAAAGAAGAAAAAAATAATAAACATATCAAAAGTATAATACAATTACGTAGTTTATGTGAGCTGGAACAATGCGCGTAATACTGTCAATGGACGAATGACGCGGGAGTCTTAGCTTACGTATAGTATACAACACTAGGTGCGGCGGAAGCTCCGTGCTTATTACTGAGGAATTCTAATACAATATACGATTTTTAGAAAAGGTCATTTTTATAACCACTTCTATTTAAGGTTGTTGGTTATGTAGAGTCGTCGAAAACTAAGTCATCTCTGATTATTATTTATGATAAAGTACAATCAAAATTTAGTAACCAGAAAGGTATAGTCAAAGTGCCATGCACCGTAAAACTGGTGTCCGTTTGAAAAATACTTATAATTATGTCCAATATAATTAATTATTTAAATTGCCACGAGGCGTGCATGAATATAAACGTGCTCGAGTGTCAACATCAACTACTACAAGCTTTACATTATAATTATACACGATTATATTTGAATTATCAATTAAGTGAATATGATGGACGTTCCGTCAATATATCATTTTCAAAATGCTATTGAACATTTAGCTAGTAGTATTATATAGTAAGAAATATATGAAATTTGATATAAAATTAACAACACCGATATATAAAAGCACAATGTAGCATGTAAGAATAGATTATTACATTAATTACTTTTTCTCTCTCATATTTAGTAAATGATGAGTCGGATCGGATTGACGTCGTTTAAAAAATAATCTCAGTGTGAATATATATATATAGTGGCAGCCCATTACAAATATTATATTGGCATTTTAATTTAGAATCGAGTATTGAGTGTATAAGGGTATAATTCACTCACTCGTTACAGACATCGACAGTTTATATTTCAACAACAATCATTATTCTAAACCATACAAGTTGGTTTTAATTCAAACATGAATATAAGAATAGTAACGATATTACTTGCCAATGCTCGAAAATATTAAAAATTAAGTACGTATCTTATTTAAGCATAGTGAATTGCCATTAAATGCATGCCTATTAACATTCAATTTGAGACATTTGTAGAGATATTTTAATATCAGCATCTTTTTTAGATTTACGCTGTGTTCCGCAAATAGGAAGGTAGATGTAGGGAATCTAGTGTTCCCTTTTACCAATTTTACTAATTTTTACCATTGCGTGTTGACTGACTCGAATGCGTAACTCAACGCTGCGCTTTGTATTTTTACCAGAGCGATTAAACAAAGGGTAATCAATTCCCTCAAGTGGGAACGGATCTCGCAACCGTTGCGTTACGTCTTACAGGGGGGCGGGCGCGGCGGTGAGGAAAGGGTTGGTGGTGGTGCGCTCGTGGCCGGCGTAGGAGGCGGCACGGCCGGCAGCGGCAAGCGCGGGCGCGCGCGCCACGCGTCCTAGCCACGCGTCGGGGTGTGGCAGCGCGGCCGCGGGCGCCGGCACGGGCTCCTCGGCCAGAGCGCGCAGCCCCAGCGACAGCTGCTGGCACATCTCCGATACCGCGTCACGCGACGGCGACTCCTGCCTCTCCTGCAAACGTAAGTGTCACTTTATATCAAAGTGTTACATATGTGTTATACACCCCACAGTGTGTTTCACCTTAATTTAATGTATTTTTTAATTAATTATCTAAAATTAATATTAGCATCCTGAGCTCCTTCTGTATATAAACTATAAAAATGTGCCAAATTATTACGTTCCTAAAACTAACACACATACTACAACTATTACAACTTTAATTTACAATTATTACAATTTTACTTTACTAAAACGTAAGTACATATAATTTACTACACCAGTTTGTATATACAGGATGGAAGCGTCAGCGCTCCTTTTACGGAAAGAAAATATAGGGTAAAATATTTAAAGAAATTAATCAAGATGGTATGATTATGATAGGTAGATTTTTCTTTCATTTTGCTAAATTTATCCATACCTGTATTACGTGTGATGCATGCGCATGCGTTATATCGTGTAAACACTTACTACTACTGCAATTCTGTACGGGAATCGAACCCACAACCGGCAACTGATAGATTAATGGTTCCTCTGGTGCTACACATAACATAGGCAGCGGTAATAAGAATAACTTAAAATCAGGTGACCTGCTAGCTCCCTTGCCCGGTCTTAATATATAATAAAAAATCATTAACACCAGGGTCAAAGTGTAAAAAAATAAAATTACCTCCAGAGGTGCAACATCGGGCAACGGATTCGAAGCGGGCAAAGCGGGGATTACGGGCAGTGCGGGCAATGCGGGCACTGTGGGCACAGCGGGCAATGCGGGCAAGGCGTGCAACGCGTTGTTAGGCGAGCCGAGGCCAATACGCTGCCGCTCCAAGTTAGAAGGCAGCTCACTGATACGCAATGACATTTGACGTTTGAATGGTGAACTGGAATGAGTAAATAATTATTGTTAAACATATTTTTTACGTCCATGCTGTATTCTGTGTAATATAGCGAGTTAGGTTGAGGGATCATAATAGTCTGTTCTCCAATAAAAAGCCAATTTTCGAGATCGTATAGAGCGAGGCAACTCAACGCCGCGCTTATTCTTGTTACCAGGGCAAGGAAACGAAAATAATTAATTCCATCGAGAAGGAATCGAACCCAAAACTGTCGCGTCATTGATGGCTTCATATTATATTCACTTCTGTTAAAACATTTCTTATTTTTAAAAGTTTAAACATTTAAAGTGTTATTCTACATTTGAAAAATAAAGAAATGCTTTGACTTGTTTGAAAGAATTGCTTGACTATCATCCTATGTGTATAAAATAAATAAGTTGTAATAGGCGTATAAGAATTTCGACGTAGCTTGATGATAACGTATGGCTTGGTCGCCAGAGCGCTTGAACAGTTTCTAAGAGATGCGGGTTCAAATTCCGCTACGTTCAACGTTTATTATGTTTTATAAAATAATAGCTAACTTGTTATTGAGATGCGCAAATCCTCTGAAGGATCCCTGGCGCTCCAGCAGGTGCGGCGCGGCGTGCGGGCGCTCCACCGCGAAGGGGTTGTGCGCGGACCGCGGGGCAGCGGGGGGCGCTCCCACCGGCGCCGGCGCGGGCGGAGAGCTTTCCGCGCGCCCTTCCGCCTCCGACGCGCGCCGATTTGTTATACCTGCGGGACATTATGTGTTTTATATAAACGAATTAACGTGAACATACGACAGTTGTTATTAAAAAAAACTTAAAGCCAAAATATGTAAAAATTGGAAATCTACGACGTAAAATAATTTGAACAAATTGTATAATTAATAATTAGCTTTAAAGATTGAAAAACGGAGTAAATAAATGTGAGACATCGTACCCGACTTCCTGAAGGAGCCCTGGCGCGTGAAGGCGTGGCTGGCGGCGTCAATGCTCATAGACACGGCGCACTCCTTGTCGCGACGCTGCTTGCGCTCGAGGCAGGCGGCGAAGGCGCAGCCCACCGCGTGCGAGAGGCGCTCACCGCTGTCGCGCGACGCCAGGAACCCGTGGCACATCCAGCGCCGCGTAGTGCCGTCGCGGCAGATGTAACTGTAAATATTTTATTACTTTACTAGTTGCCGCCCGAAACGTTCAAGAAACCAACATGCCGTGCGAGGAGTGCGAGACACATTTTTTCATATGTTAACATGTAAAACCCAAGTATTAAGGCGACGCAAAATATAAAAAAAACTACATTTATAACAAAATTTACGCCTTATTATCAAAATTAAGTTCCTAAAATAATTATGTACTACTACTTGTGAAATCTACAAACTACTCACATTAATGTGCAAAATACTCGTTTGTAATGAGAAATATTAAATTCAATTTTTAGCTTAAAAAAATATCAATTCTAGATTACTGATGTTTCTTCTTGTTATCATACCTACAGGAATACCTTAGTGACACTGAAATGCCGCACAAATTTTGCAATTAATATTAAACTTCTTTGAAAATTACGATTAAAATTTTCTTATAAAAAAAATCATGGCATTCACCTATTTGTAAATGATTCAAAAAGTTCTTTTAGTATAGGTTCTTTGGCTCGCCTTGCAAAGTTGGACTCGCGACAAATGAATTCATTCGCCTGTGCCGGAAATAGAAACAATTGACGTATGTATGAGGAATAGTGACGAGTTGACATAACTCCGAACGACATAAGTCGAGGACCGCCTATTAAAGCATTATGTTAAATCATGTTTTTCCCATTCCTGTAGGAATTTTGTAAAATTATATCATATTATAATTGGAAACATTTTTTTGTATTATTTTTTTAAAGGGTTTTAAAGGCGGGCAGCCCATATCACGATGAGACTATGGTCAGTCATCAACACATGATATTATGTACCTACATTACTTCTGCCAACATTCTTTTTCTTTAGGATTTTAATATACATACAATATTTCACATACGTACAAATGTTATTTGTATAGATAAAAGATAAAAAAGTACGCAATTGTTCTCTATGGTATTATGTAAGAGATACCTACTTTTTAATTATTTAGAAATTGTAATTTATTCTTATATTTTCAGACGCTAGTGTTTATTTTAAGAGAGCATAGTAATAACTTTAGATAATTTTGCATTGGAATATACGTTCATTTCTCTAACATTTATTAGCAATTGCGACGATTAAGTCATAATAATATTGGGTTTGTATTGGTTATCTTCAGCTCTTTCTCTAGTATTTTTTATTATTAGAATCTAAAATAATCGCAATTTAATCACTTTAGTTATTCTATGAGCACAAAATATTATAAGTGTAACGTACCTACGGTTTATCAGTTGAGCCTTTGTAAACTATGTTATCAGTATTTCATTTTTATTAATGTGTATTTAAAAATATAAAGTAAATATGTAAATACAAGGCTATGGGCATTATATTATAGAAAAAGCTGTTACATAATCTTGAACAAAGTATCAATGAGACTACTTATGTCATGTCGCCTTGGATGGCTTGTTCAGACATTACTTAGGTTTCACTTCAGGAAGATTGTGGCAAGAAGTCACTGACGGCTGTGGTTACATAAGGCAATAACGGGATTAGCTCATTGGGCCGGAGAACTCTATACGAATATTTTAGCAAAGATAACGAGAGAAAGAATGTGGCAGTTTGCTCCTATGATTACATTATAGTGTAGATAAGATTCGCAATAAAAATATAAAGTGCTTGTAATGCGCTGCTTAATTCTTGTGAAACGAAATACATCTTTTGTTTATTATTACGAAGGGAAGGGCGTGTATAAGAACGGTCTAGTCACGAACTAAAGATGGCACCTTGCCAGAACATCACCTATGACTAGGCTAATGTTTAACCCACTTAAATAGCCAAACTTTGGCAATGTAAAAATATGTGTTGATGTAATATTTGCAGACGAGAACTTGCCGAAATAGATTATTTTTTATTATAAACATGTTTTTCAATTCACAAATGTGGGCGTATACGTTTACTATTCGATAAAAATAGAAATAATTAAGAAATCGAGCTAATTGCAAACGCTTACATCATTTATAATTTAAATTTATAATGTGAACATACCAGTCGGATGTGTAAATTGTTTTACATTCGAAAATATTTCTAATTAAATAACAATCAGTTTACCGTTTACCTTTTTTTAAATGTTACAGTTTAAGGAAGTTTACGAAATTACATTCAATTAAAATATGTGCGAGTAATAATAACATTGAGGCCGTCGTGCCCCAGGGGCACAAGCGTGCGACTGTGAACGCGCCGGTTGGGGATTCGATGCCCGCTCGGGGGAATGAAGTATTTAATAGTTTCACATAATCGCTCTGGCAACAAAGTACAGCGCGGCGTTGAGTTCGGTACGAAATATGAAACGCCTCAAGTATACGGTGCAAAATTAGAAACAGAAGCATATTAATGGGAATCTGAGTGACTTAATACTATGTTCCCCAAGTTCCCTCTAGCTACCCTGCTATGTGCGGGATATAGCGTAAAGCTAAAAAAATACAAAGTGAGCGTCAACAAACAATGTAGCTTACCTAAATCCTCGTTCGTGGTTTCTATCGGGAGCACAGAAAGACACTTTTTCAATCGTTTGATCGACTATAAGCCCTTTAGTCTCCTCCTCCACCACACGCAGCCCGTCACCGCTCACGTGCAAGACGGCACGCACGGGACGTCGCCGTGAATTCTGCAATTACATTCAATACTTATTTACATTTAACTATTAAATGAAAAATATTATTTAACACAATGAAATGGAACATCACTACCAAAAATATGTTTTGTTTTTTTTTACTTAAGCACATAAACAAAAAAGAAATTTCTTCCCGTTTTGTCGACTGGCCTCGTAAGTTTTTGTGAATATGTTTCAAAGATGAATGCTCTTAATTACCAGTTGTAGTTCATTAAGGCTTCCTCTTCCTTTTCAGGTTACAAATCGGAAATATCTAATGTAAACACTTAAGCAGTGGAACGGAAGGATTTTGTCTGCACTTGTAAGGTTGCAAGATCGGTAATATTATACACCAATTGACTTTAGGGGTGTTTAATCAATGGAATACTTGGATTGGAATGATACAGAATGTATTTACTCAAAACAATCTATATCTAAGTGACATTTAGCATGTAAGAACGTTAGAAAATGTACGCGTACACAATATCGTCTCCATTTTCTGCCTAGCTAAGAAATACTTCCTGTTCGTCAACACACAACCGACGCTTTTCCAGTCAAAATATTCCCAATTATGCCATCGTGGCGTAGTGAGGAATGGTGTGACTTTCACAACACATTAAAAACAAAATAATAATTAAATTAGCTTCACGCTGTATCCCGCACACAGCAGGTTAGGCAGAAGGAACTCAGTGTTAAGACACTTCGTTCCCCACTTTCCGCCAATTTTTGGAGGCATTGCGTGTTGAGTGGCAGAACTCAATGCTGGGCTTTGCTTCGATCTTGTCCTTGTCGGGATCGAACCATGACAGTCACAACACATTATACAGACCGAAACCAAATTCAGAAAATAAAAAAAAAACATATTCACCCTTAAAACCTTGAGAGCTTCCTCACAGACTTGCATGCCCCGGGACTCGAACACCTCCACGCACCCCAAGTACTTGACGGGGAAGGTGCACGTGCCGGCGCGCACCGCCGCCTCGTCCGCGTGCCACTGGTGCGGGCGCGCGGACTCGGGCGGCGAGCCCTTGCGCCGCCTGAACGACTCGCGGAAGGAGCGTCGCAGGCGCTCCATGCCAGCGCGCGGCGGCGACAGCGCGGCACCGGCGCGCGCCCGCCTCAGAGAACTGCGCACCGAGGACTTCTGGAATAATTACCATATATCATATTAAATATATTGTTTTATTTTATCTATCTGTAGGTGAATGCAATTACAATTACATTAATTTATTATCTACATATACCTATTTTAAGACTACTAAATTAGAATTCCTTTATATTTTTATCGTAGCATATTTTTTTCATTTTCACAAATTTACATTTTTTTATAATTATTTATGTAATAACTTATATTAAAGCAGGGCTCATAAGGTAAATAATACATTTACCTTGTTATTTTTGCTTTAACTGCTTTTTGAACGATAGACAAACAAAATGTTGGTTTATTTACTAGTATTTCTTTTTACCCATATATGTTTTGATTATTTTACTTAATTGATTTATAAATAGACTTTGGTCACTAAAATTTCTCAATAACTAAATATAGAGAGAAATTATCTAAATATGTATGTCGGTAAACAACTATAACTAGGTCCATGACAAATATACTTGTTAATTTGGCTTTCTCTAGCTAAACAATCATAGTTTAACAAAAACCGGATATGAAAATTAGGAAAATCGTACTTTTTAGAGCACAGCACACAGCGGTACTATTATTTATTTTACATTTAATAGTCTACAGTCTACGTTTATAATAAGTTTAACAAATAATAAACATACACGTGTATAATTCTGCAATTATAAATACAATTAATAGTGTTTGCGTGCAGCGGCCATCCAGCAGTAGCTATATTTGTATAAATTTTAGAAAACAATTTTTTGATACGAAATATGAGAATATAATAAAATTATTTACATATTATGTACATATCCAAAAAAATGCTTTTATATAAAAACAAAGGTATTAACTAAGTCAATAATGTTTATTATTATCAAAAATGTTTCATAAGTGACGTTGATGATATGAATTAATAAATATAATCAGTATAGTTATTTGGAAGATTTTCATATTATCTTTCTTTATTGTTTCCTTTACTAACGTTCTTTTCATACTTGTTTACTCACGTAAAGGAGCGAGACGGAGAGAAGCAAATAGCTGGTACTTGTGTACTTGCGCTTGGTAAATAGACACCATTGTGTTTATATGGCTTTCAGTGGGCGAATGCTGAAAGTGCCAAGCTATTCTGAGAAGACCGGCCCACGTATGACTGACTGACTATATTTTACGCAAAATAATGTTACGAAATGAATACCTTATATAAAGTCAACGCTTTTAAACAATATTCATTTAACTCATTCGATGAATTGAGTATCATAGCGTTATATTTACATCTAGCGATCCGCTCGCGGCTTCGCCCGCTTGAACTATATAATTACTAATACACTAATCTGCATTGCTTTCGTTTTCTTATAATAATATCATTTTAACAGCAATATCTACCTATTATATTAGACAAACAGACAAAAAAAATAAAAATTACGATATTTAATGTTATTAAAGGTTCTATTACGATATTAAATGTCCCAAAAACATTTTTTGTTTTACATATATCTTCCATGTACAGACACCGATCCATTACGATATATTCTATTTATATTTTAGTGTCACAAATATAAACAGATGATGTCGCAGTGCAGTTTAAATTAAAACATTTGCAATGATTTATCTCAGGCAAATGTAAAAACTACGAAAGCCTAACATTAAGACACCTGTAATGCGACAATGATAAGATTACACGCCCATACAGAATTTACAGACAAAGTTATCAAATAAAATATTTCATCCACGTCTTAAGGCGTCATACATTTTAATATATGTATACGAGTTATGTCTTAAGGACTAGCTGGTATGTACGAGCATAACGCTTCCTTCACGTATCTTATAAAGCTCCTATGTATTTTCTGAATATTAAGTAAATATTAAATTAATATTGAATATTAAATAAACTTTATTGCCCCAAATATTAGTGTAAAGAACCGCATGTATGTATTATCAAAAATTTTGACATATGGTTGAGAATATTGGAAATATAATTATATTTAAATAATTTCAAGTCTGTTAAGTAACATTTGTTGTAGCTACTTCAACGCTCCCCCATTTTAGATACGAGCTAACACGAGAGATATCCGTCTCTTTATTTTGTATTGAATCTTTAAAAATATGAATATATTCTTATACTAATTGGATTATTTCAATAATATGCTAGTGTACTGCAAAAGATAAAAAAAACACGCTATTGTACGTACAATAGAAAAAAAAATTGAGCGAAAGTTGCTTTAGGGGCACGAACGTTAAATATGTAAAGCCAGTGAGCTCATCAAATTCATAAGCATAAACATAGAACGGCAGGTTTGGAAGAAAAGCGCACTCATGTAATTCGGGAACGTTTGGGATATTTATGCGTTAATAGTGTAGAGAATATAGTAATTTCCTTTGACATTCACGAACATAGAGATAGAGATTTTTTGAAAACGTTAACGAAAATACAGACAATCAAAGAAATTAGTATGAAAATAAAAGAAATATAGTTCGAGTACGATGGATAATTGTATTTTTCAATAATAAAAAAGATGATCGCCACAATTTCGTTTGCGCGGATTTCATGACCGTGACAAGGGTCAGCGTGACAAAGGTCAAAAGCTTTAAAAACAAAATATAACAATAATTAAATAAGAAAATATTATCTTCATTCATATTATAAAGCTGAAGAATTTTGTTTAGTTGAATGCGCTGTATTAATCAAATGAATCACCGGTTCGAATTGAATAATTATTTTGGTATAGAATAGTCCTTTTATCGAGGAAGGCTTACAGGCTTAAATACATCGGTCAGCTTAAGGATGAACAAAGATGGTCGTATCTATAGATATTTTTCCTAACATTTTTAAGGCTTAATTTTTATTGGGTATAAATTATGGGGTGGGCACCAGACTATTTTGAGTAGACACGGATGTGGATCGGTGACCTAATAATAATCACGATGACGTCTTAAAATACTAAGAATGCCTCGAATATACTAGTATACTTTCGAAATTGTGATTCTATGAGTCGTTATTGTTCTCTAGATAGATTCTTTTTTGTATAAAATTATATAAGACTATGTATTTAGTCTTATTTCAGTAAATATGAGGGTTTTGGATGTAATTTGGATGTAAAATTCGACAATGTCATATTTGCATTGAATATTCTTTTCCGTTCTTCGGTTTTCCGTTTTTTGGTGACTACATACTCTTGATCAAAGTAAAAAAAATTGGATAAAACACTAGAATCTCTTCATATACCACGAGAAAGAAAACAAAAGTAAAATGTCTGAAGATGAAGAAATAACCATTCAGAGGACAATAGTTTTTTTACTTCATTAATGATTATTATTCTATAAAGCAATAATGTTGCGATGTAATAATTAATAAAATATTATAATATAAATAATTAATATCACTTGACGACTTTCTAAGTAAAAATAAACTGTTTACTCATGTCATTGGGTTTTTTTTATTAAAGCTTCATTAATAGTAACTTGTAATAAGTTATTTGTATTTCGCTCCAAGAAAACTTATCCTTTCAATAATTAATAAAACGAAACAGATAAGCAATTGAATATTGACATAGCAGAAAATAGAAATAAGTCAAACCATTTTTAGATCTGCATTCTGCACCTGAGTGCGATCCAGCGGCTCGTGCGGGGAAGATCCTTGATTTCCCATTTTTAATTTTTTACATCCAACTAGGTATACGGTACGGTACGGTCCTCACAAATCAAAATCACTGCACATATCCTTATCCCGCTTTATTCACTTTGTAAACACTTTTTTAAAAGTCAAAAATACTATTTAACACTGTTAACATTTAATATCACATAATATACCTAACGGTTGTTTCGCAACGGCAATCACAATATTCACACGTAAACTTGTTGCTCAATACGAGTAAAAACCTCTTCTGTCAAATATATCACATCACCGCCATCCATATCACACTGAGATAATAGGCAGTTACGGAGATTTTGATACTCTACAAACATGGTAAGATTTGAAACAAACGAAATACTAGTTTTTTCAATTGAAGTAATAACCTTGACGTTTTTTACTTAGTCTACTAGTTTTGTATTTTTATCGTCAACATGTAAAAAGGACAGTCATTTTAAAGAATTTAGTAGAAAATAATAATCGGTCTTGCATTTATTAAAAAAAAAATATGTTTCGATCTGCTAATCTAAGATGCAGTAAGTAGTAACAGGAACGAAATCGTGTGAATTCGTTAACAATGAATTTTAAAAGCAGGGGTCAACTTTTCCCACAAACGATGAATAAACGCAGAGAGGCGCATTGAACCCGGCACCCGGTCCGCGGCGGGGGGAGGGGGCTAGGTAGGTAGCTGGGAACGACAGCCGATGCCAGCTGAACGTTATTTTTTCCCACAGCATTGTTCCTTGGACCGTAGCGTGCACCGTTCACAAAGCTTATACACTTTTAGTACATCTAAAAAGCACTAATTGATCACTGTGAAGACACTGAACTACATTTTGAATTTGGAAACGAATTTGGTAAGAATAGAGTTTGTATATTTTAGTAAGGAGCGCGCGCGCCGCGCGTGAGGCGGACCACTTTACTGTCGTACTGACTGGTCGTACAGCATGCCGTGCGTGAGTCGCGGAGACCCTGCAGTATGGAGTCCCCGTCCGCCTCGCGCCGCGCCCCGCGCCCCGAGCCCCGCGCACGACCGGTCCTCTGCATTGTCAAGATTGACGACCGGTGAGATCATCACACATACGAGTAACCTTTAATTCAAATTCACTAATTCTAATATCTATACAATGTATTTTTATGTAAAATTTCAAGTTACAGAACAGCTTTGTATTTTTTCTTATTCTAGCTTCTAGTTTACACCAGGTTTGTAATAAATATATCTTTTGTAAAATTAATTAAAAGCAATACTTCGGAAGTATTAACTCTAAAACATAAAGATTATTAAATGTAACATTTAATTATTTACTTATTTTAATATAGAACACAACATTCTGTCAAAATTTCAATAACGTGTAAAAATTTCCTAGTTTTGATTTGCAAGTATAATAGCCAAATAGCCAAATTCTAAAGGCACTCCTAAACATGCGCCCACGCAACAGCTGTTGCGGCGCGTGCGAGTGGGACGGACGCAGGTGGTGCGCGCAAAAGTATATTCCATTGGCATCCGAACACATGTCGCGCACAAGACAGACTCGTTGAGTGAAAAGGAATTATTTTTAGAAGACCATAATATAGGAATGAAATGTGTTGTAATGGAACCAGAACACCGGTATCGAACCACAAGTTTTTAATTCATCGATGAATCATAAAATACTTATACGCTTAGTCATCCCGCTTCTCCTGTAAGAGCTCACAAATTTTAACTTATCAATATGGCTAATGATGTTTTTTGTTTAAAAAAACTATAAGCGATAAAATACTTCAGTTTCTTTTTACTAAACTATGTAATAAATATTTATTTAGACCTACCGTGAAATTGGTTGACATAACGCTACTAAATATCTTCAGAGGAACTGCACATACAATAGACACACCTTAAACGTATATCAAAATATTATAAAGGTAAATAAACAAATATTATGCATTGGACATGGCTTAATAATAAAGCATTCTTCTAAGTTTAAATAGTCATAAAAATAATTATAATTATTACTTATAAAATTTAAAATAGATAATGGAAAGTTTAATTATTTTAATTTACATATGACGCAATAGTAATCTAAGACGAATGTTATTCAATCTATAAAGTTTATATAGATTGGTAATAAAGAATACACGTCATACGCGAGTTCAAGGCATTTGTAAAGCTGTAGGAGGCTGATCACTGGTCATAGTCCATGAGTGAATCGCAATCAACTCTAATCAACCGGCAGTTAGCTAATTTAATGATAGAATGTAGTACTAATTGATTTCTTTACTGAAACATTTTTAAAATGGTAAAGGTAAGAAATTGAAGATCTCTTTTTATTCTATTTCTCTAATACAATTATTAGGTACTTATACAAAACACAATATATAAGTCTCTATATAAAGATGTATGCTTAAATATTGTTGATTTAACTTCGAATTTTAATGAGGTGTGATATAGTAAAAATATTAACGGCTGTGGTTATACACCAAAACAGAATAGCTATAACGATTTTCATCGTACGAGTCAAGGACTTACATACTAGTCGTTAGTAATCATACAAACTAAGACCGTTAAGAGAGCCCTACCCGACTGTCGTCCGTCACCTTAACAAGACGCACAAAAGTATACATCTAATAACTCTATCGCCAAGGAAGATGCTTCCTTCCTTTCGCGACTGATATAACTATATACCTATAGACGGGCTTTTTAGTAACACCATAACTTCTAATTGACTTTGATGAGAATAGTACTAGTCTTCACGAACGCAAGCTTTTTAGTCAACTTTACTGATAGACCCAGTTATTTAAGAGAAACAACGAACAAGAAAGGTAAATGATCAAATTCTGATAAAAATAACAAACAATTTTATAATTAGAAATCTAAATGCAATCTTCAAACATTAAGACGTCATTTTAAGTTATTCAAGCATTCCAATCACAGTTCTTCCTATTTGTCTAAGTATGAAAGCACGCAGAACTAGTTATATATTCAAAACAACCGCCAGCTATAGCAGCGATTCAAAACGCCTGAATAAAAATGTTATAGTAGATAATTATGTAATTATATAATATAATTATATAATTACGTAGGTATTATAAGAAGAATGCATAAAACAATGACATGTAGAATCTAAAAGTTAGTGCAGATGGACAGGCTGACATTGTTACGCTTATGGCGACCATAAAATTGCCGCCATTATTATTGTCTAGTTTGTAGTTTCCGCTAACTATTTTAGTATAATCAACGAATGAACCGTTATGCAACTTTAAGGTTACCAACCTTTGCAGCTGTTTAGCAAAAATTTTTGTGAAACATTAAAAAAAACAATAATGAAATCTATAGCAATTACCGCCTAGAGTACACGCATAAAATCTTATAAAAAATCAAAATTGTATAAAAAATAATGTTTATTAATTAGTTTGTTTTTCTCTTTTTTTTATTACCAATGCTCATGACATGGTTTATATATTAAATTCATATTTTATTTGAGCACAAGAAACAAAAACGATAAAGTTATCCCTAAATAGTTTTGTATTAATATTTCATTTTAGTAACGGCTTTATCACCGTAATTGGCAAGGTCCAACTGTATGCGGTACAACGCCCAATGTGTAGAAAGCCCACTTCTAATTTAATAACAGCTATCGACTCTACTATATTAGGCTCACGTTTTGAAGAGAGCGGATGTCACGATTATGTGAACTGACTGATGATGTTGACTTCCACGGCTTCTACACCACCAGTTGCCACCTATCAGTCTTTAAGATCGGTAATCTTTTGACCACCGTAACGTCACTATACATTTCAAACAATAAATAAATCCTATTTGCAACTTGTTGCTTATTAAGAAAAATTATCCAAATCTCTCATCAATTACAAAATAATTGTGTACAGCTGAGTTTGTGTTAGTGAATTTAATTGTACTCAAAACGGCACAGTACGGGGACGAAGCCATGACAGCCTGGACAATGTTTAGTTGGAGAAGGTTATACAACGGAAGAAGTAATGAGAATGGAGAAGAAAGCCGAGTAGAGATACCAGCAGATAGTAGACAGCTCGTGTATAACGTATATGTGTACTTCAGCCGTCGACCTGGACGAAGTTCCAAAACATCTTTAACTAAGACAGCACGAGCTACAATGTTACCAAGAGACATTGTTGCTGATATCATCAGAGACAGATACAGAAATTAATTCTTTTTCTTACATGTCAAAAATAATAATGGGTATGTTTTTAATTAGAAATTTATTATAAGATGACATACAATAAAATTCACGTCATTGAAGACCACTGTCGTGTGGAGATTCCTTGTAAACAATCGTTATACAGACAGACATTTCAATCGAAGTAGGGAAAATATTTATTTGTATATTTTTTATGTAGATATTTTAAAATATACTTATATTTAAGCGCTCCAGTAAATGATTTGTATTGTAACAAATATATGTAAATATAAGCTAAGTTTAAATATTTCGTTCTAAATTTAAATAATAATTATGAAATATGTAATAATCCAAATGTTTTTTTTGCTATAGATAATAAATTTGTATATATTTTTTTTATATTCGCTTATATATGTATGTATGTTTGTTCGCTTTAATTATAAGTAGATCGTGAACCTCTACGCTTAGGTTAAAAACTTCTTAAAGGAATTTTTAACCCAAGTCTTAATTATTTTTAATCTAAAACATTTTATTTTATAGTAATAAATAATAATTGATCTCATTTCAAGTGTGTCAATACAATTATATGCCACCTTATAATCATATCAAGATAATTATCTATTAATAATTGTTACGGTGATAAGAATTTACAATTTTCCATCATGTCGTCTAAAAACATTAAATCAATCGAAATGTAAAATTAAGAGTATTATAGTAGTAAAATATAAAATTTAAGTATTTATAAAAAATATGTATAGACCGAAAAAAAAAATATTTAAGGCGTCACTTTTGTGTCTAATATATAGAAAAAAAGGCGTAGATATGTAATTAATGAATGAAAACGGCATCTCAAGATCGACTTAGACTTGAGAGCGGTTATATAAATATGGGCTTTAGCGTCGCGCTCTACTGTACTTTGGTATTGTGATATGCCTAACTAAATAGCAATGCGCAAGTGTCCGCACGTACCTACGTTCTATAATTCATAAAGTTCTTGTTTGACTATATACAACTCACATGTTTCCATTGAAATGTAAAACTTACTTCTGTAATTTACTAGAGTATATTTATTATTAACAATTTTTAATAGAAAAGATCAATTAAAAAAGACATAATAACTGTTTTCTGTCACATATAAAGCTCACGCTGTACCCCGCGTACAGCAGGGTAGACAGATCGAACCTAGTGTATACGCAATGTCTCCGAAACTCGGCAGAAAATTGTAAACGGAGTGTCTTAACACTAGGTTCCTACTGCATAGGTTACAGCGTAGAATATATATTTTTCAGAAATGAATATGTATTATAAAATAATATTTTACATAAAAATCTACATATAAAGAACAATTCAGATTCTTAAACTTATATCTTCTGTAAATGTGTGAATTTAAAAAAAAACGTAATAATACAATAATAAACATGATACTTTTGTAATCCGTAACCTCAATGTTCAAGATCAGAGTATCGGTACAATCGAAGGCACAAAATTAAAGAATACAGAACTGTAGGCCATAAATACTAGTATATAGAGTAGATTATTGCACAGTTTATGCTGGCCATACTTATTTTAGTTGTTTCTTAATATAAAGATTTAATAAACACTACAAACATTTCCACAACACTAATTAAAATAAGACAACTTACGCAATTTCGCGTCCCACTCAAAAATCACTGCACAATGGAGAATACAATTACATAGAAACTGAAATAACACTTTCCATTGTTTATTATGTGAAAACTAAATTACACTGTTAATCACATATTTCCATACACTAATAAAAAAAATAAAGTGTAATTTAGTTATTTTTAGTTAGCCTAATACGGAGACGTAAGTTTTGAGGCACTAAATATAAGTGTTGCCCGTAGACGTTAGACACTAATTACTAAACTGCACCTCGACTGACTATTTCAGGCGTCAGGCGTGCGAACACGCGAAAGCCAAGCACACTCTGATTCACACGGAACAACTCGAGCGAACGTTTCGACATCTCGTATATTGATGAAGGTTAATACTTCTTGATCTATATAAAACCATTTTAATCCAGCTCATTTTTCTTCAGAATATTTAGGATTTGGATATATTGAATCCACAATATTACTTTTCATCAGCTACTATTTATTATATTCATTATTACTACAGGTCTATCAATTTAAGGTAAACATACATATTTGTATATTATTGATATGGATACTAGAATAGAATCTTAAAATATGTAACATAGTTATATATAATCTTAGTATTAATAATTATTTTATTTATAATTAAATTAAATTGCTCGATCGAAATGTATATTTTTCTTTTTTTTTTGCTTTACGCTGTATCCCGCATAGAAGGGTAGGCAGAGGGATCCTGGGACCTTAGTGTTAAAACACGCCCTTCCCACTTCTATCCTCTATTTTCCGAATTCTAGAGGCAATGCGTGTTGAGTGACTAAGCTCATCGCCGCGTGCTACCTCGTTACCAGAGCTAGGTAGTGGTAAAAATATGTTAGTAAATTCTAACGAAATTAAAAAAGATTACGTATATCCTATACAATTACAAATATATGTATGTAAAAACAATTAGCTTCGTTAATTCTTTTTAATAAGCTTCGTTATTAAAAAAAATTATATGACTAATAAAAACTATTTGAGTACATTATTCCAGAAAAAAATATATAATATCTACCTGAAGGTTAAACACAAAATAACTCGAGCATAATTTATGTAAATATATTATCTTCAATAAATAGGCTGATAATAGTATGTGTCAGACATATACAAATGCACTGATTAAACTTTGAATTTCATTTCATTTCATCCATCATACAGCAAACGATTTCCATAGAAAACAAGTATTTTACGCAAGATATTTAAATAGTTAATTTTAAACCTTATATTAGCTTGAACGATTGGAGATATTGTGTTTAAATTCAAACCATATACTCAGATCTATTGTCCCTTCGATTTCTTGAAATAATCGTATTTTTTCCATTTACTTAAAAAAAAGAATATGCCCGTAATTCGGCAGTATAAAGGGAATCAAAATTATTAGGATACTTCCGGTTGACCTAGAATTATGAAATTTGGCAAGAAGTGTCTACAAGCCTAGTATTACCTGTAGACACCTTCAGAAAAAAAATTGCTGTCTGAATCACAGAGACAGTGAACAATGATAATAACTATACTAATATTATAAAATCTGGATAATCTCAAGGGCTACTGGAAATTTGAATTGAAAAAAGTATTGGGGAATACAAAAGTTATTGGAGTAGCATTAAAAATGTTCCTAAGAGGAGACATTTTGATGGTCAATGAGTATGCTGTAAATGACCCTAAATTACGTAAAAATCATGTGTGACTGAATTGTTTTTAAAAATTCTAAATAAAAGCAAGAGCAGTATGTGTTTATCTCCTAATTGAATGTATGATAATCTATAGTTTCCTAAAACTTGATGAGTAATTTTAAATAGGTCACTATAATTAAATGACTAAGGGTGATTTCATCAATTTCTAAGGGAAATTTCATCAATTTCATTTACTTTCTGTATAAAATTTTTTGAAGTATTGCATCTTGAGTGGTGAAACTGCATGTTTCGTCTTGTTACTAGAGAATAAATAATTCATTCACCAGATTGAAAATTGACCCCACAACTATCACATTTACAGACAACACCAAACAAGCTTAAACCAACCTTATACCAAAACAGTTTAAATCAATTATTATTTAACACAATTATATTTATACAATAAGACAGAATGTACTAAATAATATTTATTAAATATTAAGCCTTTTTTCTATTATTTATCTTTAGACATACCATTAATGAAGTGGCCATATGTTGGTTATTAACAGATAGTAATCTGTTAATGAAACTCTAAAAAAAGAATTTTAACTTCATATAAATCATATGAAATCCTCCAAATATTTTAAATTATACAGTATTATAGATTCTTCATATAGCATAGAATCATTTGGCTTAACTTTTAAAAAATGAATTCCTATATATAAATTATGACAGAAGAATTGCTCTGTTGTATATTATAAAAAGAAATTAAATGCTTCAAATTTATTTGTGTTCTTGTTTTTAATTTTTTTATTTAACAGTTCATGTTTTATTGAACAGTATTTCCAAAAAAGCTGTTTAAGTAATTTTAATTTTCAATTAAAGCAAAACATTTAAAATATAAGGATATTATTATATATAAAATAAATTAAAAGCTCATTTACATGAGTAGTAATACAATCAATGTGACTTACCTGTCATAAAAAGAGAAAAATTGCTATTGGCGTTATTGGTCCATAGTAATTACACTGGTGGCCTTCCGTTGATGAAAGCAGTTACTACTTTTAAGGACTTAAGATAATAAAAATGGAAAATCGTGTAACTTTAGATAGACAGCAAACACGTTCAATTAGTGGTTATACGCTTATCACAGAGATAATAGAAACATTTAACGAAATTATATATTTATATGATATATTTATTAAAATATGTTATTAAGTCAAGAAAATAGGAACATATAAAAAGATAATTTTATGGGATATTCGTCTATAGGTGAAAGAAAACTACGAAAATCAGTAAATGTCAAAAGTGTCAAGCTGACATTGATAGTGATATAAAATGATTATTCACTATGATTAGAAGCCTATACAATTTCATTGATTGAAATGAATTACATTCGAAGCAACAGATTTTACATTCTTTAGACTTTACATTTTAACAATGCTCCTGACTTTAATATAGACAAATTTTATTGAAATATAAGTTAATTCTAGTTTTACAATTAATAAAAAAAAAACTATTTTTATACTTCATGAAATACAAAAATATAAGACATTTTTACCCAGACTGGAAGTGGGGTTATTAGAAATCGATGGTACGTAAAATAAACTAAATATGTAGTGTGGTACGTAAAATAAACTAAACTAAGTATGTAACTAAATGTATTTCAATTTTCGGATAGTTTATAATTTCAATAGTAAAATTATAAACTAAGTTTTTATAATCTTACGGTGACATATACAAATCTTTTTGCTTCTATCAACCTATACAACGTGTCCAATCATTCCGCATAACGTGTCTATTCACCCCAAATATTATAAAATTGTACATGTTTAAATTGACATCCATAAATCCAAATCATAAGTAGAGACTGGCCAACAAAAGCTGAACCCGGCAAAGCGCGGTAAATTCAAATAAACTTATGCTGGTAATACAATGCATACTAGGAATTTTAAGTTTTGATACTATTAATTTATTTTTTTTATATTTCTGATGAATTTATATAACCCATGGTGTAGGTCTCCGTTTCGACAAGATAGGCCGATTTTGCTTTCGTCAGTTTGTCCGTTTGTTTGTCTTGATTCGCGGGTTCAGCTAGTTAGTATATAAAAATACATTGCATTATTAGTCAACTCGACAGCTTGTTGTGAATGACGTGAACAGCGCATATTGAACTTCAGCTTGGTCAACTTGGAATTAACAAACTGAAGTAAGAAGTAGATTACATTATTAATTGTAAAGTATTAACATCACTAAGTTCAACTCACCAAACGAAACGTCAAACTAAAATTTGTAACAGTGTTGCTGCTCAATAAATAACGGAGTTCAGCTTTTGTTGGCCAGACTAATAATTTAATTGTACTTACGCATGCACTAAACTTGTTCATGATCGCATGAAATCTATTCGCCCCGTAACTTTTATTCAGCCCAGCTAACTGCTACTTGTTTATTAATAAGTTAAGTGTCATCATATTGAATGATATTATTTTTCTAAAAACATTTTACTATTAAAGAGAGCTTCTACCGGAGAGCAACGATCTGATAACTGATGACTTTATCATAATAACTCTTTTGTTGTATTTAGAATTAGAATAAATTCAAAACATGATCTTAAATAGAAAAAAACACACACTTTACAATAATTAGTCTGTGTGAATTGTCAGAATAATTTTGGGATAGTTTACAAAAAAGTTAGCGATTATAATTTGGGTCTAGTAGTCTAATATTTGCCAGTAGTATTGCAACACTCAATAAAGTGAGTAAATGACTAAATGTGTTCTGCTTCTGTGATACTGATAAAGTGATAAAGATTTACTGACGTTTAGATTAAATTAAAATATATTTTTAGTGAATAGATATTTTAAATAATGTTATAAAAATATAGCAGGAGCCTACAGTACATTATTATAATATTTAAACACACAAATCCTTATTGGTGTTGGATTTATATCATCATATATAAATTATATCAATAATTTATAATGGATACGGTAGTAAAAAGCATGTTAGAAGAGGATTCTGAAGAAGAGAAAGAAGTGAGAACGTTCTCTTTGTGTTTACTTTTACAGATCTAGATTAATGTAGATCTATCTTTTACATGATATTTGTATATGACACATTTTATGTGATGTAACAATATGGTTATGTTTATGTTTTTATTTTGTTAGAGTATTATTCTTAATGTCTGTATTTTTATTGTGCACATTGGATTGATATTTTTTTTATTATACCACAAAATTTTACTTTTTTAGGGCTTAGTAATATTTGGAAGAGATGTCTCAAAGATACCTTGCTTTCGTGAAAGTTTTATGTATGGCATAGCATCTGGAGTTGGAGTGGGTTTAGCATCATTTTTAAAGACGTCAAAGCCTCTAGTTTCTCAACATATTGGTGTTGGATCATTTGCAATAACAACTTTACTGTATTGGTCATATTGTAGATATGAATGGTCGAAACAGAAATTTGATGCAGAATTGTTACAAGAAGCATTAAAAGATAAAATAAGATATGAAGGAACTGCCATTGAAAAAGATTTAGAAAAAAAGGGTATCTTAAAATCAGCTTAAGCATATTTGGAGAAGAATGTGAAATTAAATAATGTTATAAATTTAATCTAGCTAACTTTATAACAATGCTTGGAAGTGCCATTGACACTTAAGTTGACTTGTGCCTAAGTTAAGATATATGAAATTTTAAAATCATAGGGATTTCATAAGCTTAAATATTTATGTTCAAATATTTAATACTAGACATGTATTATAAAGCAAAAAAATTATGTAGAATAGAATATAATTTGTTGTAAAAATTATGGAAATAATGTATATTTTCTATTAAAGTACTTATACAAGACCAAATTGTTATTTGTGTGCGACTCATTATCTTATATTACACTAGAGTCACTGTGTTTGTGTTTTATAAATACAATCTATGATTGCAAAGCACTTAAGATTTCTAATGTTAAAATTATTAAAATTTTAAGTTGCATTTTCGTACTTCCTATAAGAATATTCATTTAAATGTTTGAACAAAAAAACTTATGACGAAGCATGGCCACTGACTCCCTTTTTATAGGAACACGCCACGCGGCGCCGCCGCTCTAGCTAGCGGTATAGCCGCAGCCGCTATCGTCTTCCGTAGACCCTGTCAAAAGGTACAATACTTAGTAGGTTATTTTGATAAATCTCGTAGAGTTCAGCCTGCGATTGCAATGTAAGCGGAATAAAAATAATAATTTCGAATTCGACATCACCTTAGAAACCAAAATAACACTATTTCTCTGCTATATAATAGATATTATTATACATATAAACCTTCCTTTTCTCTCTGTCTAATAAAAAAACCGCATCAAAATCCGTAGTTTAGCCGTAAGTACCGTAAAGATCTAAGCATATAGGGACAGACAGCGGAAAGCGAAGCTTTGTTTTATATTAAGTATGTAGTGATTTAAAATTAAAAATATTGTAAGCAATCAAAAAAATATATTTGAAAAAATAAAAACCCCGACTGCATAAAACTAAAATAAAAATAAACAGGCCCAATAGTTTATTAGGATTAACAGTTGGGACCTCTAAATTATGGGGGGTTCCTGATAAATATTTTATTGATTGAAGAACTACTTATAGGTAATCATAAATTCATATCCCCTCTACTGTCACAAACAATTACTAATTTCACTGTGTGGAGTGTGGAACTCTTGGAGCTTAGTTTATTATATATACGATATACCTACACTTACAATTTTAATAGTTTCTCCATTAAAAATAATCTTATCTACGATTTATTAATCTACATATTCATTTATTAATCTACATTAAAAATACTCTTATCTACGATTTATCAATCTACATAAGAATCGAGATCATAAATTTCAACAAAAAAGCTTATTACACCAAATGAGAAATGAGAACGGTTGATCTACTTAATTAAGTAAATGATGGCAACCTTAGCTTGCAGCATTTATTTTGCAGGACAACCATATAAGTATGTAAAAGAATAAACTTTAATTTTATTATAAGTTAACTGAGAGCTGGTACCCGTTATTTTTTCCGATTCTTTACATTAATCTCTTTAAAATTATGTTGGATTCGTTAAAGAAATATGCCTACAATGTATTTACACAAACTAAAAACCGTAAATTAAATTAAAGATTTTTGTGGCAAGATTTTGCGAGGCAACAATAATGTGACCAATTCTTCAATTTTGTATGAATACCGATATCTGAAGATTTTTGCATCGGTATCTCGTATTATATTATGTACTTTACTTTACTAAACTATTATTATGACATTTTTTATTTAACTTTATACTATCATAATTATTATACAAGAAGTGTAGGGGAACAAATGTGTTCAGATATATGAACAACATATTAGATATACATATACCTATCTATATACTTAATAGTTAGTTTCTGAGCAAGATTTAGACGTCGGCCAACTTCCGACGTTTGTGGTTGTTTGTAGGCACTGTTGAGTTGTCATATATATTCAACCTTTCTGAATTAGACGATTAAAAACTTAAAATGGACACTATCGAGGACATGATACCTAAGGATAGGGAAACTCAATTGGTATTTTTTGTCAACGGAAAGAAGGTTTGTTTTTCTTTTACCTGTTGCAAAATATAAAATAACTATTTATTAATATTTCAAGTTCAATAGCCATATAGAAGAAGTAGCTGAAACAACCCAGTGAAGACACTCCTTCTATTTCGAAATATTTTGTGTTGTATTGGAGTGGTGGAAGTGGCGTGCCATTTGAAAGGCCTATGTCCAGCAGTGGACGACACAGGCTGATGATGAGACGATGATGATGAAGTGGTGGAAACACGATGCCGCGCTTTTTCTTAGCAGCGACGGAAAATAAATTAATATAAATGATTAGGAAGCACGTTTGATTCATCAACGCTCAATAACTTCGGCATTTTCAGTCGGACATTGGTCGAACTTCATCAGGAAGATATATTTTAATATTAATTAAGTTATAATAAGGGATAAAGCGTGAAGCTAAGTAAATTTAAGTTTAAATTATAATAATTTACGTAGATGGAATATTTTGCGCTTAGGTATATGCAAGTGGTATAAATTATTAATGAGTAATGTTTAATGTGTAGGTGGTAGAACATTGCCCGGATCCTGAATGGACACTACTTTGGTACTTGCGCCAGAAGTTGCATTTAACTGGCACGAAGTATGGCTGCGGCGAAGGTGGCTGCGGCGCTTGCACAGTAATGTTGTCTCAATATTTCGAACATGACAAAAATATCAAGTATCCTTTTAATTACCGAAATAAAATTATCAAGTAATAATTATTTACTGTAATATATTTTACAGTGGCGTAGCTAGGGGGGTGCGAGCGGTGCGATCGCACCGGGCATCAAAAGGAAAGGGGCATCAAATTCGACGATTATTTTTTTTTAAAGTTAGCCAATGTCACATTTTATTGTCTGACACTTGATGTACGTGAGAGTAGAAGACACTTTTTTTTTTAGACCTTAGACCATTTTAAAGGGCATCAAGTCCCCTAAGCCGCGCCGGGCAGCAAATACCCTAGCTACGCCACTGATATTTTATATTTAAAATAAAAGTAACTATCTGCAAAAATCCAGTCAAGTGCGAGTCGGTCTCGCCTACCGAGGGTTCAGTACCTACCAATTTCTTGATTATAGGGAAACGGTAACGTGACTTAAAAAGTTGACAAACATAACTTTGCGAGCGTATGTACTCATTTTATATGAAAGGAACTAAAAATATAAGTTTGTAAAGATTATTTTAAATTTTTTGTTTGTATTGTAAGTTGTTACTTCTTGTTAACGTTCAAAATTTAGGTCGATAGGACCCTATGGGTTTTACCCTACACAAAATGCAGCAACAACAGCAAGCTAGTTTAGCTTGATACTTCCACGCGATCTTGAGGTAAATAGTCTTGAGTATTGATGTACAGATAGACTTACTGACAACAAAGTGATCCTATGCGTTTTGGTGTACTTTTTTTTGACGTGAGGAACCCTAAAAAGTATGTGTTAAAAAGGTAAATATAGTAGGCACGCTATTTTGAAAACTAGTTTAAACTATTTTTTTTATAAAACTATTTTTTTGACTAGTTAAAATGTTTCTTACGAACAGCTTCTCATTTAAATATGGGAATGTATTTATTCTTTATAGCTATGAAAATAAATATAAACACCTAAACAATTTGTCAGACATATTGCTGTCAACGCATGCTTAACTCCGCTTTGTGCAGTACATGGTTTAGCAATAACTACTATTGAAGGTATAGGTAATACTCAAGAGAAACTACATCCGGCTCAAGAAAGAATAGCTAAAGCTCATGGATCTCAGTGCGGTTTTTGTACACCAGGCATCGTCATGTCTATGTACGCTCTCTTGAGGAGCAAAAACAAAATAGACTATAATGATATAGAGACATCTCTGCAAGGTAATCTCTGTAGATGCACTGGATATAGACCAATAGTAGAAGGATTTAAAACTTTTTTGGAAGCTTGGCAACGCGATAATGTCAGTGAAGTAAATAGGCCTTGTCAGCTAGGTAATGATTGCTGTAAAATTAATAAGAATAATGAAGAACTATTTAATACTTCAAAATTTCGGCCATACAGCGCAACGCAGGAACCCATTTTTCCACCGGAGTTGATTTTGAATAATAAATATGGTCAGAATTTTTTATATTATAAAGGCAAAAATGTTACTTGGATTAGGCCAAGTAAAATTGAAGAAGTGCTGCTATTAAAAAAAAATTTCCCGTTGAGTAAAATTGTAGTGGGTAATACAGAAATAGGAGTAGAAGTCAAGTACAAGAAAAAATATTATCCAATCCTAATTTCACCAAGTCATATAAAAGAGATGAATTATATTCGATTCACAGAATCAGGAGTGGAAATAGGAGCGGCTGTAACACTAACAGATTTGTATGATTTTTTAAAAAATATTAGCATGAAGACTAAAACCTGTACAAAAATATTTGATACCATAACTGATATGTTGCATTGGTTTGCTGGAAATCAAATTCGTAATGTAGCGTCTCTTGTAGGCAATATAATGAATGCTAACCCAATATCAGATTTAAATCCAATATTATTGGCGTGCTCTGCCACTGTTAAAGTTCTTAGTTCAAAGAAAGGTCTCAGAGATGTAGCTATTGATCAACATTTTTTTATTAATCATAGGAGAGTGGCTTTAGATGACGATGAAGTTGTTGTGGCAGTTGAAATACCATTTTCAACAGAAACACAATATTTCAAAGCTTATAAACAAGCTAGACGAAGAGACGATTATACATCAATCGTTACAGCAGCCTTTAATGTAATAATTGATAAAAAATCGCAATTAATAACGGAAGCAAAATTAGTTTTCGGTGGGATGGGTCCAACAACTATATGTGCCACTAGAACTTCGGAGGAATTAATAAATCTTCCTTGGAATGAAGAAATTTTATCAAATGTTTTTCAAAATTTAAACCAAGAATTACTTTTGAATCGCTCAGCACCTGGTGGAATGGTGGAATATCGCAAATCCCTATGCCTTAGCCTATTTTTTAAATTCTATATTTATGTTTGTAACGAATTAAATTATAACAGTCAAATAAGTAAGAACGAGGAATTGTCTGCTTTTTATGACATACCACGTATGGAACCTCAAAGTAGTCAATATTTTGAAATAAATAATAATAATAAAATAACATACGACACTATTGGCAAGCCCATAGTTCATGTATCTGCTTTGAAGCAGGCGTGTGGCGAAGCTATCTATTGTGACGATGTCCTGAGTTCAGATGGCGAATTATATCTATGTTTGGTACTTAGTTCAGAATCTCATGCTAAAATTATTTCTATTGACCCAAGTAAAGCCCTGTTAGACGCTGATGTGGTGGCTTTTTTGTCAGCATCTGATTTATCAGTGGAACAAAATAAAATGGGTCCTGTAGTAAAAGATGAACAAATATTTGCTGACAAAATAGTCACAAGCCGTTCTTGTGTTGTCGGAGCCATCGTAGCCAAATCTGAAATCGCTGCGAGAAAAGCGAAACACTTGGTTACTATTACATATGAGAAGTTATACCCTGTTATAATAACTATTGAGGATGCTATCGAACATGGAACGTTTTATAGAAATTCGCCAAGAACATTACAAAAAGGAAATGTAGAGGAGGCTTTATTGAGTTCTGATCATATTAAAGAAGGTTATATTAGAACCGGAGCACAAGAACATTTTTATTTGGAAACTATGTCAGCATACGCCATAAGAAGAGAGGACGATTTAGAAATCATATGTACTACTCAAAATCCGGCAGAAATAAGTGTAAGTATATATTTTTTTCTTTTTTTTTTACAACTTGACGCTGTATTCTGCATATAGCATATAAGGCAGAGGGAACCTAGTGTTAAGACTTCGTCCTCCACCTTCCGTAAAATTCTCGAGGCATTACAAGTTGAGTGGCCGAACTCAACGCTGTGATTTTGCCTCGGTACCAGAGCGAGAGAAGAAATAAAAATATAAGAATAATTCATTTTCCCGAGTGGCGACCGAAAACACCACCGTCTTTTTACACGGTTGTGCCACTCCGCCACGACGGTTCTATGTAAGTTTTTATTTAAACTATTTGTTTGTAACGTTTTTAAATTAACCTCCCAATTTTTAAATTAAAATATGTTACGTAGAAATACTATATATATTGGTTATACGGGAAACACCATTGACCCACATGCGAATACACACTGGTAGATTGCTAGGAATCTACCGGAAGGTATGCAAAACCCTTAAATTTTAAATAGATATAGCATTTTTTATATTGTAATCGATAATTTTTGTTGACAATGACTTGTGGTGAATAAATAGGATTTTTAATATAATAAAGGGAAATCAATTCTTGCTCTCGACAAAAATTAAAGCTATGTCCATAATAATAACATCTGTCAAGGCCCTCCAGCTGCACGCAATAACAGAATAAAAAACCTCAAATATTATTGTTTTATTATCGACAAAACGAATAATCATATTTTGAAAAATATATCTTGGATACATTAATCGGTTCCGTTATAATTTTATTATTATTACTGACGATAACGTAGATAAACGCAACCAAGGCAAAGGTTTTCTTATATAAAATTGCCTATTTTGCGGAGAAATACATAAAGTGAGCGTACTCTCAAAATCACCAAAAAAACTGATTATCTGTAAATTCAGCTTACGGACGATAACAATTACCACACGTGATAGTCAGTGTCTTAAAGAAACATCAATGAAAAATTGCATATTTTTATGAATTGAACTGCTATCATTGAATTATTATTGTTTTGTTACAACACCTCACATTGAGGACTACATTTTTTCCGATAAATGAACTAGATGTTCATTACGATTGCATTGTTTATTGACCAGTGGCGTAGCTAGGGAGGTGTGAGCGGTACGGTCGCACTGGGCATCAAAAGGAAAGGGACATCAAAGTCGACGATTATTTTTTTTAAAGGTAGCCAATGTCACATTTTAGTGTCTGACACTTGATCTACGTGAGAGTAGAAGACACTTTGTTTTTTTTTTTAGACCTTAGACCATTTTAAAGGGCATCAAGTCCCCTAAGCCGCACCGGGCAGCAAATACCCTAGCTACGCAACTGTTATTGACTTAAATTACTCACATTAATTACAAGAAACAGTTATATTTATTTACAAGTAATAATGAACGGATAAGTAGATGTGTCGAAAGCTAAGCTCTTAGCTAAGTATATATTTCGCATTCTTGCTCATACGCTCAGCTCAGGCGGACCGTGACAAAAGATGCTTTTTCATGCGTTCAGCCGGCGTTCAATGATTTATGAGACACTATCACATCAAAACCTTAAGCAAACAGATATATCATAAATTTGTTAGCCGTGGCTTTAACTCGTAGTATACGCATTATCGATAAACTTACATTGTAGGTATATTTTCTTGTGATAAGTCTCTTATTACCCCTTAAATCTTGATGGTGCTTAGGAAATGTGTAATAAATAAATCTATTAGCTAATCATAAAATTTAGAGAAATATTCATACTACGTATATAAAATAAGTCTAAACTCGTAAATACAGTATTATAAACATTATTAAATAACGCTATCTTATTGTAAGTTTGACGTGAGGGACCTCTGGTTGCAGCAAAAAACTAAACAATTTGATTTTTTGAAGCACGTCCGTTCAGGAGCGCATGCAAATTTAGTCTAGTGAGCAGTCTGGTTGCAATTAATTTTACTTTATGCAGCAGACCACGTGACTTTATATTTTAATAGAGAGGAGCACCTGCCTACAGTTACTCTCTTTCATGCGCTACTTTATGCTAAGTTCTTTTCAATTAATTATAACAACAAATTTAATATTTTTTCAGCACATAGCAGCAGAAGCACTGGGCGTACCCAATCATAAAGTTGTTACGAAAGTTAAAAGAATTGGTGGTGCTTTTGGTGGAAAAGAAACGAGAGCAGCTGTGTTGGCTCTCCCTGTGGCTGTAGCAGCGTACAAACTAAAGAAACCTATCCGCGCTGTTTTAGATCGAGACGAGGATATGCAAATTACTGGATATAGGCATCCATGTTTAATAAAATACAAGATTGCATTTAACAACGATGGAAAAATTAAAGGTGCAATATTTGACATTTATGCTAATGCTGGAAATTACATGGATATTTCAAGTTATGTAAGTTACCTTGCAATATATGTGTTAGTTTCATATTATTATGTTAACTATATAATATATTTTCTATTTCAGATGATCGAAAGGGCAGTTATGCATGCTGATAATTGCTACTTTATACCAAATGTACGAATCAGTGGTTATCTATGTAAAACTAATTTACCAGCAAATACAGCGTTCAGAGGTTTTGGTGCACCTCAAGCTATGTTCGCAGCCGAAGTTATGATAAGAGATATATCAGATACATTAAGCAAGAAATATGAAGAAATTGTTGATATTAATATGTACCATGAAGGAGATTTAACTCATTTTAATCAACCGCTCACATATTGCACACTTTCTAGGTGTTGGTATGAATGTATTACCAGTTCTGATTACTGGCAAAGAAAACAAATGGTTGAGGAGTACAATAAGTAAGTTAGACCTTATTTGTCTTATAATTATATCTCCCATATATATATACTTGTACATATGTACGTAGTGAAATATTTGTCGTTGTCACTTTTTCTAGCTTTGACAGGCGCATAAGTATATCTTCAACATTACCCTATTATTTTATGCTTAAAGAATTTATTCTCAAAAAAGAGATATAATTTCACTTACATGAGAACAATATATTTTTTACTCATCTTGATCATGGAATAAAACGTATAAAATAGACGTTGCAAGTGGATATAAAAAACGCAGTTATTTATAACTAAGTATGATCTTTTATCCCTAGAAGGTACTTTAAAATATCTTTTTCATGACATTTCAGATGCTATAGATGGAAGAAGAAAGGGTTAACAATTGTTCCAATTAAGCACGGAGTATCTTTCCTATCAGATTTATTGATGCAAGCGGGCGCGTTACTTTTGGTATATAATGACGGCTCGGTACTTTTATCTATTGGTGGAATTGAAATGGGCCAGGGGCTTTTTACTAAGATGATTCAAGTTGCATCTCGAGCTTTAGATGTACCTGTTTCTAAAATCTATATAAGTGAAATGTCTACAGATAAAGTTCCAAATAGCCAGTCAACAGCCGCAAGTATGAGTTCTGATTTATATGGTATGGCTGTAATAAATGCGTGTGATGTTTTAAAAAAAAGATTGGAGCCATATAAGAACAACAACCCAAATGGCATATGGGAAGATTGGGTCCTAGCAGCATATTTAGATAGAGTATGTCTTTCGGCAACAGGATTTTATAAAGCACCAAAAATACAATATGATCCTAATAAAAACTGTGGCGATTTGTTTGAATACTTTTCTTATGGTGTTGCATGTTCCGAAGTTATCATTGATTGCTTGACTGGGGATCATCAAGTTCTCAGAACGGACATCGTCATGGATGTTGGAGAAAGCTTAAATCCTGCCATAGATATCGGACAAATAGAAGGAGCATTTATTCAAGGTTATGGGTTTTTCACTATTGAAGAAATGATATTTGCTCCTAATGGTGAAGTCCTTACTAAAGGTCCTGGGACTTACAAAATACCAGGATTCTCAGGCATTCCTAAAATATTCAACGTTTCTTTACTCAAAGGAGCTCCTAACCCTCGTGCTGTTTATTCATCAAAGGTTAATTATTATTGTGTTTTGTATTTCTTTGATTATAATGGTCTGGCAATTAATTAGTTTAATAGTTATTATTAAATTACTATCCTCATTATCTGATTGTATATAATGTCCAGTATTATGAAATATTACCCGTTTAATGGGTATGAGATAAAGTACAGATTACAGCTAACTACCATATCTATTTTTTTATTAATAGGCTGTGGGAGAACCACCATTATTTTCCGCCGCATCTGTCTTTTTTGCTATTAAAGAAGCTATTAAATCAGCTAGACTTGATGCTGGATTAAGTCCTGAATTTGTCTTGGAAGCTCCAGCAACATGTGCCAAAATTAGAATGGCATGTGAAGACCACATTACAGACCAGGTAATTCAACAGACACAAAATATTTCATATCTCAATAAACTCTTGTTCCGTATCTATGTGAGGGTCCAACGATCGTGATCACTGTGTTGTTTTGTTTTTGTCCAAAACCAAACATATTGCTTGCAAACAATTAGAGTTAGTGAAATTGTTTTAAACTCAAACAAAAATTGAAGTAAAATAACAAAAATGAATAGAAAATTATAAGAAAATTGTTATTTGTACTTTAAAGTTTTGTTATTTTCAGGTTAAACCTACAATTAAAGAAGAGGGAACACCATGGAATGTGATACCATGAAATTAAACCGTTAACGTACACACGTACGTGTGATCATCAGAAGTAGAGCCAGGAAAAGAAATAAAATTTATATTGTTATATAAGTCACAAACAAATTTATATTGTTTTGTATCGTTTTATGGGTGTATTTGTTATTTTATTATGTTAAAATTATATATAATATGTATAAATAAATGTGTGTTATAAGATAAGATTTATTACTGAGTCACCGCTTTTGGCAGTAATTTAATGTGTGAATTATGAGGTTTGAATCAAATTTAATTTTTATATTAATTTATTTGTGGACCTCTTGCTTGAGCCCTAATTCGTGATAAAATTTAGCTTTGTTTCTAAGTTGGTGAATTTGTGGCCCCTATTTTGGGCCACAAGTTATTACCTCGCGAGTAAGGTTTTATAATAAAAAAAATAAACACCTTTATAGATCGTGAAGAATTCGTAATAAAAAAAATAGGTTAGATCAGCTTAACGAAATTGAAACTTTTGTAAAAAAAATTAAATTAAATAAGCTTCACGCTGTATCTCGCACACAGCAGGGTAGGCAAAGGGAACCTAGTATTTTTAAGACACTCCGTTTCCCATTTTTTGCGGAATTCTGTAGGCATTGCGTGTTGAGTGGCATAATTCAACGCCGCGCATAGCCTGCAATATAAATTTAAATAAATATATAATCTTGAGTGGGGATTGAACCCACCAGTCGGTTTTACAGTTACACTTTGCTTTTTTATGAGATTTTGAACTTTTTTATAAAAAAATAAAAAAGCTCATAATACAAGTTTCATTTTTTGAAGCTAGCTATGCCGGTTTATTGTTATCTCTATGATTAATAAGAAAATAAAATTACGAGCCATATCCAGCTTAGTTTGGGAACGAGGGTCGTTGTTGTCTATACTAATATTAATATTAATGTCACCTGCTAAGATAATATTTTGAAATTTCGAGCATTGTTTTAGTAATTGATCTAAAGATTTAAAAAAGTCTGAAGTATCTCTGATACCAGATGACCTGTATATAGCAATGTTGCTATTAATTACTCAACATAAACAATGCGCGTCACAAAGGACTGGTTCATTGGGAACCACATTTAATATTTCTTTATAATAAACAGTGATTCCCTCATTTTGGCTTAAATTACGCATAGCAATAACCGAGCTGTAACTATCTAGGAGGGGTACCAAATTAGAACACATGAGCCAGCACTCGGTCAAAACTATAATAACCCAATCAACTTTAGACCGTGATAATAATGTATGAAATGAATTAAAATTTCTTGAAATATTTCTTATATTTTGTGGTATAACTTTGAGAGTACGCTCTGTACTATAAATTAGATTTGAACTATCATCAATATTACAAACTCCAAATTTTTTGTCGGTAGACGCTCAATATTGACAATAAAATATTGTTACTTAATTTTTTAGACGGTTGAAATTATAAAGTTTTTATACAAATATATAGTTTACGTAAATAATACTTAAATTACGTATTATTTTTGCCAGAAGCAAAACTAACGAAAATACGTACTAGCACGAAGTTACAGTCATTTACCTTAGATAATTAGAATAAAGATTGACTTTAACAATATTTCATTATAACACGTAGTACGTAGTACGCGCATTTCATTTCCTTTGCTCGAAGTCAAATCAAATAAAATAATTAAATGATGGCAACCTTAGCTTGCAGCATTTATTTCGCAGGACAACCATATATGCTGCAGTTGGTTAAGAGCTGATAAAGGTTATTTTATTCCGATTCTTTACATCATTCTCTTTCAAATGATGTTGGGTTCGTTAAAGAAATATACCTACAATTTATTTACACAAACTAAAAACGATAAATTTAATTAAAGATTTTTGTGGCAAGATTTCAACAAGGGAAGAAGAAGAACCATGGTGTGACCTATTGTTCAACTATGTATCAAACGTAAAAATAAGTTTTATTAAAAAAACAGATATCTGCAGATTTGTACATGGGTATCACGTATTATAGTACGTTCTTTACTTAACTGTTGTTATCACATTTTTTATTTAACTTAAATTATCATAATAATTATTGTACAAGAAGTGTACAGAAACAAATGTGTTTAGATATATGAGACAACATTAGATGTTTCTATGAGACAACATATTAGATATACCTATCTATATATTTAATAGTTTCTGAGCAAGATTTAGACGTCGGCCAACTTCCGACGTTTGTGGTTGTGTGTAGGTGCTATTGAGTTGTTATATTTATTCAACCTTTTAGAATTAGTTGATTATAATATAAAATGGACACTATCGAGGACATGATACCTAAGGATAGGGAAACTCAATTAGTATTTTTTGTCAACGGAAAGAAGGTAAGCTTTTTTTCTTTTACCTGTTGCAAAACATAAAATAATAGATACACAACCATCATGGCAAGCTATTATCATTATACAAATATTTTACATGCTTGAAATAAATTAAAAATATTTTAATTCGAAAATGTGTAATAATATTAATTAAGCAATTAAATGTAAACGTGCACCATTAGGCACAATTTATAAACACAATATGTAATTTGATATACCTACTTGTAATTATTATTGAAAAGTAAAGGTAAATATTCTGAGAACTATTTATTAATATTTCAAGTTCAATAGCCATATAGGAGAAGTATCTGAAACAACCCAGTGAAGATACTCCTTCTACATCGAAATATTTTGTGTTGTATTGGAGTGGTGGAAGTGACGTGCCATTAGAAAGGCCCATGTCCAGAAGTGGACGACGACAGGCTGATGATGAGACGATGTTGATGAAGTGGTGGAAATACGATGCCGCGCTTTTTTTAGCAGCGACGGAAAATAAATTAATATAAAGCTAGATAAGATTAGGCAGCACGTTTGATTCATCAACCCTCAATAACCTCAGCATTTTCAGTCAGACATTGGTCTCACTTCATCAGGAAGATATATTTTAGTATGATAAGGGATAAAGCGTGAAGCTAAGTCAAATTTAGTTTAAATTATAATAACTTATGTAGATGGAATATTATGTTTAGCCGTCGTGGTGCACAAGGGTGTGACTGTAACGCGACGGTTGTGGGTTCGATCCCCACTTGAGGAATTGAAATATTTATTTACATTTATATTTCCATTTCTTCGCTCTGGTGTCAAGGCAAAGCGCGGCGTTGAGTTCTGCCAATCAACACGCAATGCCTCCAGAATTCGGCAGAACGTGGGGAACGGAGTGTCTTAACACTAGGGTTCCCTCTGCCTACCCTGCTGTGTACGGGATACAGCGTGAAGCTGATATGAGTAATGTTTATTATGTAGGTGGTAGAACATTGCCCGGATCCTGAATGGACACTACTTTGGTACTTGCGCAAGAAATTGCATTTAACTGGAACGAAGTATGGCTGCGGGGAAGGTGGCTGCGGCGCTTGTACAGTAATGTTGTCTCAATATTTCGAACATGACAAAAATATCAAGTATCCTTTTAATTACCGAAATAAAATTATCAAGTAATAATTATTTACTGTAATATATTTTATATTAAAAAAAAAGTATCTACAAAAATCCGGTCAAGTGCGAGTCGGTCTCGCCTACCGAGGGTTCAGTACCAATTTCATGATTGTGACCGGAACTGGTACGTGACTTAGAAAAGTTGACAAACATAAATTTGCGGGCGTATGTATTAATTTTGTATGAAAGAAACTACAAATATAAGTTTGTAAAGATTTTTTTTCATTTTTTTCGTTGTTTGTATTGTAATTTGTCACTTCTTGTTAACGTTCATAAATTGGGTCGATAGGATACACCCTATAGCTTTTACCCTATACAAAATGCAGCAAAAACTAGTTTAATACTTCCACTCGATCTTGAGATAAATAAGTATTGATACACACACAGACTTACTGACAACAAAGTGATCCTATGCGTTTTGGTTTACTTCATTTTTAGGTGAAGAACCCTAAAAAGTATGTCTTAAAAAGTGAAATTTGTCGAAACAACTTCATATTTAAAAACCAGAATGTATTTATTGTATATGGCTACGAAAATCTTGTGAGCATTATCGAAGTTTTACTATTTCTTTATATTAAATAAATATAAACACCTAAACAATTTGTCAGACATTTTGCTGTCACCGCATGCTTAACTCCACTCTGTGCAGTACATGGTTTAGCAATAACTACTATTGAAGGTATAGGTAATACTCAAGAGAAACTACATCCGGCTCAAGAAAGAATAGCTAAAGCTCATGGATCTCAGTGCGGTTTTTGTACACCAGGCATCGTCATGTCTATGTACGCTCTCTTGAGGAGCAAAAACAAAATAGACTACAATGATATAGAGACATCTTTGCAAGGTAATCTCTGTAGATGCACTGGATACAGACCAATAGTAGAAGGATTTAAAACTTTTTTGGAAGCTTGGCAACGCGATAATGTCAGTGAAGTAAATAGGCCTTGTCAGCTAGGTAATGATTGCTGTAAAATTAATAAGAATAATGAAGAACTATTTAATACTTCAAAATTTCGGCCATACAGCGCAACGCAGGAACCCATTTTTCCACCGGAGTTGATTTTGAATAATAAATATAGTCAGAAATTTTTATACTATAAAGGCAAAAATGTTATATGGATGAGGCCAAGTAAAATTGAAGAAGTGCTCTTATTAAAAAAAATATTCCCGTTGAGTAAAATTGTAGTGGGTAATACAGAGATAGGAGTAGAAGTCAAGTATAAGAAAAAATATTATCCAATCCTAATTTCACCAAGTCATATAAAAGAGATGAATTACATTCGATTCACAAAATCAGGAGTGGAAATAGGAGCGGCTGTAACACTAACAGATTTGTATGATTTTTTAAAAAATATTAGCATGAAGACTAAAACCTGTACAAAAATATTTGATACCATAACTGATATGTTGCATTGGTTTGCTGGAAATCAAATTCGCAATGTAGCGTCTCTTGTAGGCAATATAGTGAATGCTAGCCCAATATCAGATTTAAATCCAATATTATTGGCGTGCTCTGCTACTCTTAAAATTCTTAGTTCAAAGAAAGGTCTCAGAGATGTGGTTATTGATCAACATTTTTTTATTAATTATAAGAGAGTGGCTTTAGATGATGATGAAGTTGTTGTGGCAGTTGAAATACCATTTTCAACAGAAACACAATATTTTAAAGCTTACAAACAAGCTAGACGAAGAGAAGATGATATATCAATCGTTACAGCGGCCTTTAATGTAATAATTGATAAAAAATCGCAATTAATAACGGAAGCAAAATTAGTTTTCGGTGGGATGGGTCCAACAACTATATGTGCCGCTAAAACTTCGGAGAAATTAAAAAATCTTTCTTGGAATGAAGAAATTTTACAAAATGTTTTTCAAAATTTAAACCAAGAATTACTTTTGAATCGCTCAGCACCTGGTGGAATGGTGGAATATCGCAAATCCCTATGCCTTAGCCTATTTTTTAAATTCTATATTTATGTTTGTAACGAATTAAATTATAACAGTCAAATAAGTAAGAACGAGGAATTGTCTGCTTCTTATGACATACCACGTATGCAACCTCAAAGTAGTCAATACTTTGAAATAAATAATAATAATAAAATAACTTATGACACTGTTGGCAAGCCCATAGCTCATGTGTCTGCTTTGAAGCAGGCGTGTGGCGAAGCTATCTATTGTGACGATGTCCTGAGTTCAGATGGCGAATTATATCTATGTTTGGTACTTAGTTCAGAATCTCATGCTAAAATTATTTCTATTGACCCAAGTAAAGCCTTACTAGAGGCTGATGTGGTAGCTTTTTTGTCAGCATCTGATTTATCAGTGGAACAAAATAAAATGGGTTCTATAATTAAAGATGAACAAATATTTGCTGATAAAATAGTCACAAGTCGTTCTTGTGTTGTCGGAGCCATCGTAGCCAAATCTGAAATCGCTGCGAGAAAAGCGAAACACTTAGTTACTATTACATATGAGAAGTTGTACCCTGTTATAATAACTATTGAGGATGCTATCGAACATGGAAAGTATTATAGAAATTCGCCAAGAACATTACAAAAAGGAAATGTGGAAGAGGCTTTATTGAGCTCTGATCATGTTAAAGAAGGTTATATTAGAACCGGAGCACAAGAACATTTTTATTTGGAAACTATATCAGCATATGCCATGAGAAGAGAGGACGAATTAGAAATCATATGCACTACTCAAAATCCCGCAGAAATAAGTGTAAGTATATATTTTTTTCTTTTGTTTACAGCTTCCCTAACTAAATTTTAAGACTCTTAAAGATGAATTGGAATTCAACGCTGTGCCATTGCCTTGGTACCAGAGCGAGAGAAGAAATGAAAATATCAATAAATAATAATTCATTCCCTCGAATGGCAATTGAATCCACAACCGTCTTGTTACAGTCACACGCTTGTGCCACTGCGCCCCGACGGTCTCTGTATGTATGTGATATAAGTAGGCCCCCTGGTTTCCGTTATGTTCGCTTTGTGCTAGAGTGTAATACTACTATTTGTAACTTTTTTCACCTTTATCCTTTTCATATTACTAGCTATAATTTAAACTATTTTACTATTTAATGATCCTTATTTTTAAAAAATAGAAAATATGTTACGTCAAGTCCCTCCAGCTGCGCGCAGTAACAGAATAAAAAACCTCAAATATTATTGTTTTATCGTATTTTCTTGGACTTACATTTATTTGTTTCATTATAGTTTTATTATTGTTACTGACTAGTAAAGTGGAAATTCATAAAGTGAGCGTACTCGCAAAATCACAAAAAAAACTGGTTGTTTATATTTGTTGTTATATTCAGTTTACGGACGATAACTTTACGCGCTAGCGTAGGCTAGCGTTAGGAAATATCGATGAAAAATGGCATATTTTTATGAATTGAATTGAATTGTTATTGTTATCATTGAATTATGATTGTTTTGTATTATAAAAAGCAGGAGCTGTTTCACTGGGTCACTTATTACCCCTTGATCTTGATGATGCTTAGAAAAAAATGACAAATGGTAATAAATAAATCTATTAGGTAATCACAAAATTTAAAGAAGTATTCGTACTAATTACGTAAAATAAGTCTAAACTCGTAAAAACCTACAGTATATCATAAATATTGTTAAAGATAACGCTATCTCACTGTAAGTTTGACGTGAGAGACTTCTGGTTCCAGCAAAAAACTAAACAGTTTGGATTTTTAAAGCATGCCCGCTCAGAAGAGCTTTTCGTAGTTTCTAGTAAGTAGTTGGTTGCAAATAGTTTTACTATATGCAGCAGATCACGTGACCTTATATTTTAACAGAGAAGAGCACCTGCCTACAGTTACTCCCTTTCGTGTGCTAACTTATTTTCAATTAATTATAGCAACACATTTTATATTTTTTCAGCACATAGCAGCAGAAGCACTGGGCGTACCCAATCATAAAGTTGTTACAAAAGTTAAAAGAATTGGTGGTGGTTTTGGTGGAAAAGAAACGAGGGCAGCTGTGCTGGCCCTCCCTGTGGCTGTAGCAGCGTACAAATTGAAGAAACCTGTCCGCGCTGTTTTAGATCGAGACGAGGATATGCAAATTACTGGATATAGACATCCATGTTTAATAAAATACAAGGTTGCATTTAACAACGATGGCAAAATTAAAGGTGCAATATTTGACATTTATGCTAATGCTGGAAATTACATGGATATTTCATGTTCTGTAAGTTATCTTGCTATATACTTATGTGTTAGTTTCATATTATTATGTTAGCTATATAATATATTTTCTTTTTCAGATGATCGAAAGGGTAGTTATGCATGTTGATAATTGCTACTTTATACCAAATGTACGAATCAGTGGTTATCTATGTAAAACTAATTTACCATCAAACACAGCATTCAGAGGTTTTGGTGCACCTCAAGCAATGTCCGCAGCCGAAGCTATGATAAGAGATATAGCAGATACATTAAGTAAGAAATATGAAGAAATCGCCGATATTAATATTTACCATGAAGGAGATTTAACTCATTTTAATCAACCGCTCACATATTGCACACTGTCTAAGTGTTGGAATGAATGTATTACGAGTTCTGATTACTGGCAAAGAAAGCAAATGGTTGAGGAGTACAATAGGTAAGTTAGGCCTTATTTATCTTATATATTATTATATCTTATATCTTATATCTCCTATATATGTACTTGTACATATGTACGTAGTGAAATGTTTGTCGATGTCACTTTTTCTAGCTTTGATTTAGTATATAACTAAAGTTATAGTATAGTAATATTTAATATTACCCTGTTATTTAACTCATCTTGATCGTACAATGAAACGTATAAAATAGATATAAAAATGGATTTACAAAACGCAGTTACTTATAACTAAGTTTGATCTTTTATCCCTATAAAATATCTTTTTCATGACATTTCAGGTGCAATAGATGGAAGAAGAAAGGATTATCAATTGTTCCAACTAAGTACGGAATATCTTTCCAAACAGATTTATTGATGCAAGCGGGCGCGTTACTTTTAGTATATAATGACGGCTCGGTACTTTTATCTATTGGTGGAATTGAAATGGGTCAGGGGCTTTTTACAAAGATGATTCAAGTTGCATCTCGAGCTTTAGATGTATCTGTTTCTAAAATCTATATAAGTGAAATGTCTACAGATAAAGTTCCAAATAGCCAGCCGACAGCTGCAAGTATGAGTTCTGATTTGTATGGTATGGCTGTAATAAATGCGTGTGATGTTTTAAAAAAAAGATTGGAGCCATATAAGAACAACAACCCAAATGGCACATGGGATGATTGGGTCCTAGCAGCATATTTAGATAGAGTTTGTCTTTCGGCAACAGGGTTTTATAAAACACCAAAAATACAATATGATCCTAATAAAAACTGTGGCGATTTGTTTGAATACTTTACTTATGGTGTTGCATGTTCTGAAGTTATCATTGATTGCTTGACTGGGGATCATCAAGTTCTCAGAACGGACATCGTCATGGATGTTGGAGAAAGCTTAAATCCTGCCATAGATATTGGACAAATAGAAGGAGCATTTATTCAAGGCTATGGCTTTTACACTATTGAAGAAATGATATTTGCTCCTAGTGGTGAAGTCCTTACTAAAGGTCCTGGGGCTTACAAAATACCAGGATTCTCAGACATTCCAAAAGCATTCAACGTTTCTTTACTCAAAGGAGCTCCCAACCCTCGTGCAGTTTATTCATCAAAGGTTAATTATTGTTGTGTTTTATATTTTATTTATTTTCAAATAATTTGTCTTGTGTAATAGGTAGATATTTCCCGTATCTATAATGACTTGGTAATTAATTATTTTAATAATAATTATTAAATTGCTATCACATAGTACATAATGCTTAGAAAAATTATTCGTCTAATTGGTATGAGATAAAGTACTATTGAGATTGAAACTAAATATTATATTTATTTCATTAATAGGCTGTGGGGGAACCACCGTTATTTTTGGCCGCATCTGTCTTTTTTGCTATTAAAGAAGCTATCAAATCAGCTAGAATTGACGCTGGATTTAGTCCCGAATTTGTCTTGGAAGCTCCAGCAACATGTGCCAAAATTAGAATGGCATGTGAAGACCACATTACAGATCAGGTAATGTGCTAGGAATCTCAAATTTTGCATAGGAGTTATTTATAGGACGTGGGTGCTCGCTAAGACGGGAATTTGCAATATTCGACTTCTAAGGGATTGTTTTTGGGGTTTAAAGTTTGTATGAAACTTCATTACTACAAAAGCTAGGTCTCTCAATTTTCCATGGACGTCACTTATAGGACGTAGGTACTCATGGAGACAGAAATTAATAATAACGTAGTTCACGCAGGCGAAGCCGCGGGCGGGCCGCTAGTAACTCATATTCTGTATTCGTATGAGTGTTAAATAGAGAGGGCGTAATAAAATATCACTGTGTTGATTGGTTTTGTCCAAACACACATTGTTTGCTAAACAATCAGAGTTATTAAAAATATTTTAAAACCAAGCAAGGCAAAAATATTTTGAATTGAAGTGAAATAATAAAAATAAATAAGAAATAATTAATAAAAGTGTTATTTGTACTATATAATATTGTCATTTTCAGGTTAAACCTACAATTAAAGAGGGAACACCATGGAATGTGATACCATAAAACAAACGTTAACATGCGGTCCTGTTTTATAATTATAGGCAGTCTGTGAGGCTTGAGCTGAGTGTTGCACGAGTGATCACCGAAATAAAGCCAAGAAAATAATATACAGCTATATTAGTCACCATGAAAAAAAAAAATATAAAAAGTATATTAATTCTTCTACACTGAAGTTTTCTTCTCGTCTTGTTCATATCTTTTTTTTGTCAATATCAATATAAGGATGCCTCAAATCGGTAGCCAAAGAGGAGTAAAAATCAGCTTAAAGATGGGGCACGTTTTCTTCCTTTGTCACCTATACAATTTATATACACTCACACAAATATAAAGCTCAGCTTACTCCTCGCGGATTTATGTACTTATATAAAAATTTTATTTCAAATTTTATATTTGGTTTTACTTTAACTAAAATAAACTTAGAAGTTAGAAGTTGTCTAGCCTGTTTTCTAGTGAATTCAATATGAATTATGAGTTACATAATCCTATAATCCCATCTACATACTAGTCTTATATAGCACACGAGTTTGTTTGGTTGGCCTTGCTAATCTCGGAAACTACTGATTCGAATTAAAAAATATTTTTCTATTAGATACACAGATATTTAACAATGAAGGTTATATTACATCAAGTTATCGACTCGTGGGAACCTTTTGTTCCTGAGATTTTGTTAAACTTGAGAAGCCCGCAGGCTGCTGCTGCATAATTCTCAAGTTATCTCCGACACGTAGTTTAATTTAATACGTAAGTAATGTCAGTTTAATTTAAAAATATTTTTCATTAAATTATAAAATATATATAGGTACCGACGTATGTTTAGTGCTTATGTTATTACTAACATTTTTTGTACACTATAGAAATTAACAACAGAAATAAAAAATATGATCATATTTTAAACAATAAATAATTCTATACGAATTATTATTAATTTATTATTATAAAATATTCTTTACGAATTAGAAGGACGACGAGAGTCTAGTGCTTTATAAATAAAATATTTACAAGAAAATCAATATTTTTGACATAGGTATTTAATTCTTTGATTTATTTCATTCGCAGTACATTTTGGATTGTCTTGGATTGAAGAGAATAATGTCACTAAAAATTATATGGATATAAGAGAAATTTACTAATGAGATTTTTTGTTACGCAGGAAATGTAAAAATTCGTAGATTTATCAAATGTAAATATATTATACAAATGTATATATATTATACAATAAATTGCTTATGAAAGGTCAACTTGTATAACTTGTTTCACAGTTAACACATTAGTAAAGTGCTGTTGTTACCTTTAATGTAAAATATCTAAGATTACTATTAAACTTTATATTATACACAATATTTATTCTTTCTTCTCTTCACTTTTAATCCAAGAAAAACGTATTAAGTTTGCTTATATCTTGGAGTTCATATAATGCACGAAGCGGTAATAATATTAAAATTAATAATCTAAAAATTCAGACTATAACAGTAACAGTATATTTTTTACTATTCTGCTAATAATAGCAGAATAGTAAAAAATATCTATTCATTACAACAATAACGACGGCAAAAATCGGAGCGCGAAGTTAATCCATAAATACATCGACTTGTATGTTGACCAGTTTATAATGTCATATGTCAGTAATGTCAGTGACACAGTTATCAACCGACCACATGCCTTGAAGTGCGTAATAAGCAAAGATAGATAGATATTGTATAAATCGGTAGATACAAGTATGGCAATAAATTTGATAGTAGCAAACGTAGCACAATCAAATTATCTCTCACTTCATCCTTCTATTTGTATAGACTCCTCACTCCTCAGTTTAGTACGAACTACCGCGTGGATCGTACAAGGTTCAGGAATATTTCTTAGAAAACTAGTTATTTAATAATTTCACAATAAAACAATTTAAATATGGGACTGTTGAATGCCGATGAAGAAACCGATGTGTCTACAGAGTTGGTTTTTTATGTGAACGGTAAAAAGGTGAGTGTACCTGCCTATCTATCGTTAAGATAAAAACAAATTACTTTTTGTATAATAAAATTGTTTACTGAGACAATAATTGTCACTCGTTTGAGGAAGATTTGTTAAATGACTTGGTTTCTTCATTTTACTTTCTTCGTCAATTGACGTCATAATTGCTTATTATGTTTACGTTTCATATTTTTACTGTTTTACAATTAATAAATAAAACTATAAGATATAATAGTTATAGACATATCTAATAACATTCTAAGTGCAACTATTGATTTTGAAATCTTGTGTAACCTACCATAAGTATATGGTGCTTATTATTATCATTTTTTTGTCATTTTAATGTAATTAATTGTTAATAGAGTAAGAATGAAACAAGATAATTATAATTAACATATCAACAAGAACTTATAAAGATTTTTTCTTAATTAACAAATCCATAATGCACAAAAATTCAGAAACGCGGTCACGACTTGTCAAACGCACTATAAGAGGGTAGAAAAATATTTTTGCATCTATCATATTTTGGTATTAACATTACTGCTGTAAAGTAGTGTAGGTTTAGTATTAAATTAAAATGGTAAATATGTATTATTTTACCATTGCAATTAGATATACGTATTTCTTTCTAAACCGACAAGGTCAAGGGTGCTGGCACAGGACTATGGTATCTGGTACACTTGTACTACATTGTTAATACGATTGGCCTCATTTATAGCAACATATGTAAATAGAGCCCTTTTTACAATACTATCTGTAGTAATGGTACTAATTTTTTTATTTTATTTTTATACCTATTTCTAGAGGATTCATTTTGTAAGAATATTGTTATTTTTCAAATTGTAAAATATAATAAAAGAGAAATAAGTTAAAATTAAGCAATATTATCAGATTTTGTCGATGCTAAGTAGGTATGTAAGTAGTTGTAAAACGATTCGTTTGTTTCGTCATCAAAAATTGAAAATAAATGCTTACTAGTATGAAATGTATGCAACTCCGGGAATTCGTCTCTGTTTGGTTTTTTAAATTTATTATTAACAATGCAATTAAAAAGTGAATTCCATTTTCGTTAGTAGGCAATTTTCTAAATTATAACCGAATATTTTTAAAAATTACATATCGGTTATTTGGTTCAATAATGACGTAAAGTCCGCGAGGTGTATGCTAAGCTTTGCATTTATGGTAATATACAGTTTACCTATACAGATAATGTTTGTATAAATTAGCGTATACAAACTTACATACATTAATAATATTATATAACGATCTAGTTTTAGTTGGCTAATGAGTAAGTTAATTTTAACCTAGTTTTATAATGAAACACTACTCTAAGAATGTGTCCATCGGCATTTCTCTTATTGTTTCTATTTAAAGTTTATTCTTCATACATGACATGTGAAAATTATTGTTTTCTATTTATGCATACATAAGTGATTAAATAATATATTTATCGATATAACAATAACATAATATTAAATATTATTTTATGATAGCGTACTCAAAAGTATGAAACGTATATTATTGTGATTGTAAATAACTAAGTATCTTCGTAACTGACCCTTTGATAAATATTATCATGTTATTTAAAACATTTGTAGTGGTTTCGTACTTAGTACATTTCTAGATAATCATTTTTTATATTTACTGTGTTTAATGTATTATTGCATGTTCTTAGTTTATTTTGGAACTAGCTTTAATATATGTGAATCGTTCACAATATAATTTCTAATGTATTGGTTTTCGTAATACTTAAGTAGATATACATATTGGTATAAAAAAATCCCTACAAAATCTTGTAGGGATTTTTTTCTACGCAACTGTGGAATGGCCTATTTGTGGCAGTGTTTCCAGATGTATACGACCTGGGTTCATTCAAAAAGTGAGTTAACTTCTCCATTTAAGGTTAAAGGCCGGCTCCTGTAGGTCTTCTGGTGTTATACGGAATCGTGGGCGGTGGTGATCACTTACCATCAGGTGACACGCACGCTCCTTTGCCATGTAAAAAAATAAAAATATTTTTTAGTAATTATCATCTACTTATTGACTTCACGATTAAGAATGTTTTGTAAGGATAGTAGCGTAAGTAAAACTCTATTTTTAATATGAAATGAAAAATAACATGACGTAACCAACCCGGTACAAACTTCAAGTAAATACAGTTTAAAATGATTTATTGTTAAAGCAAACAGTTTAAACAATAGCTAATATAAAATTTCTTTTAAATTAGTTATTGTTTTAACTTTTTCCTTTCTAACCTCGCTTTAGCGTCTTGTTAAATTAAATTAAAAATAGATGAAAGTAATATTATAGAATGGCCTGTGAGTAGTAAATACTTATGCAATAATACGAAGAGAAACAATTTAATGACAATAATTTTAATTATATTGGTGTACCTATTTGTTATTACGTAAACATAATTATACAAAATTGTATTTTTTATTTAATTACACTTACTTATCTGTAATAAATACTAATGAGGCCGTCGTGGCACGAAGGGACTAGCATGCGTGAGTAAAAGTGACGGTTTTACGTTCAATTCCCTCTCGGATGAGTGAAATATTTAATTTTTTCATTTCGACGCTCTGGTAACGAGACAACAATTTTACAGTCGAAATAACCGAAAACAGCGCCATCTGGAACAAATGATTTGCCACCACCGGTATTTTTCAAATGCGTCTCTCATAACCGTATAGAACCTGGAAGATGACTATTCAATAACTCCAGTCTGCAACTATCACGGAATAAAATGTATTCTCTCTTAATATATCATAGTTTATTTCAGGTTATAGAACCACATCCCGATCCAGAATGGACTCTTCTATGGTATCTAAGAAAAAAATTACGCCTTACCGGGACAAAACTAGGATGCGCCGAAGGAGGCTGTGGGGCTTGTACAGTTATGGTCTCAAAATATAATCGAAAGGAGAAAAAAATAATGTATCCTTTTTAAATAACATTTGATCATAGATTATGCATTCAATCGATAAAAATATTACTAATTTTACTAGAAACTTACGTTGACGATATTTTCCTATGGTTATTCAGTCATCTGGCAGTAAATGCGTGCCTCGCGCCATTATGTGCTATGCACGGCTTAGCTGTCACGACTGTAGAAGGTATCGGTTCCGTTAAAACAAAACTCCATCCAGTACAAGAAAGGCTTGCAAAAGCTCATGGTTCTCAATGTGGATTCTGTACTCCTGGCATAGTGATGTCAATGTACAGTTTGTTACGAAGTTGTGAAAAAATCAAATACTCCGACATGGAAGTAGCATTTCAAGGGAATTTATGTAGATGTACAGGTTATAGGGCTATTATAGAGGGATATAAAACATTCCTCGAAGATTGGGAAACAAATAGGGTATCAAGTTTTTCCAATACAAGTAACAATGGGGTATGTGCAATGGGGAAGGATTGTTGCAAAAACAAGACTGACAACAGTGAAACTGAATATATTTTTGACAAATCCTCGTTTTTGCCGTATGATCCGAGCCAGGAACCTATATTTCCACCTGAATTAAAGCTATCACCTGTTTATGATGATCAATATCTCATATACCGTGGAAGCAAATCAGTTTGGTACAGACCTACAACAATGAAAGAGATATTGAATTTAAAACAACAATTTCCTGATGCTAAAATAGTAGTGGGGAACACAGAAGTCGGAGTGGAAGTAAAGTTTAAGCACTGTGTTTATCCTGTTATAATTATGCCTAACTGCGTGCAGCAAATGAATACAGTAACAGAAACAGAAATGGGACTGTTAGTCGGTGCCTCTGTTACTTTGATGGAAATGGAGAATGTTTTTAGAAAATATATAGAAATTTTACCTAAATATAAAACAAGGGCGCTAAAAGCTATAATAAACATGTTAAATTGGTTTGCGGGCAAACAGATAAGGAATGTGGCAGCGATTGGTGGTAATATAATGACCGGAAGTCCAATATCAGATTTAAATCCAATTTTAATGTCATTGAAAGTGAAACTTAATCTTTTGAGTAAAAAAGATGGCCCTAGATCTGTTTTAATGGATGAGACTTTCTTTACGGGGTACAGGAAAAATGTTGTGAAACCTTATGAAATTTTACTATCAATAGAAATCCCATATTCGAGTCCATATCAATATATAAAGGCATACAAACAAGCTAAGCGCCGAGAAGATGATATCTCCATAGTTACGGCTGCTATTAATGTTGAATTTGAGAATAATTCAAATATAATAAAAAATCTAGGCTTGGCTTTTGGTGGTATGGCACCATTTACTAAAATAGCCACTAAAACTAATGAAGCGCTAAAAGGCATGTCCTGGTCTGAAGAAATGTTAGAGAAAGCTTATACGTATATGTTAGATGAATTACCGTTGGGTCCATCGGTACCTGGAGGTAACGTATTATATAGAAGAACGTTGACTATGAGTCTGTTCTTAAAAGCTTATTTAGCTATAGCAAAAGAAATGTCTCAGGATAAAATAAATGTAGAATTAATTGAGCCTTATTATAGTAGTGGTGCAGAACAGTTCCATGGTGGCATGCCAACAAGCTCTCAATATTTCGAATTAGTGAAAGACAAGCAGGTTAAAACGGATGCAGTCGGTAAAGTGATTCCACATGTCTCAGCTTTAAAACAGGTAACAGGTGAAGCAATTTACTGTGATGACATCCCTATGGTAGAAGGAGAATTGTATTTAGCATTCGTTCTAAGCTCAAAAGCACACGCTAAAATTATTTCTGTCAATCCTGATGAAGCACTGAAACAGCCAGGAGTAGTGGCATTTTTTTCAGCGAAAGATTTGACACCAGATCAAAATACTATTGGTCCTATATTCCACGATGAAGAACTTTTTGCAAGCGAAAAAGTAATAAGCCAAGGGCAGACTATAGGTGTGGTAATAGCGGAAGATCAACAAACAGCGCAAGCTGCAGCCAGAAAGGTCAAAGTGGAATATGAAGAATTACAACCAATTATAGTTACGATAGAAGATGCCATTAAACATAATTCTTTTTACAAACAATTTCCTAAGACTATACGAAAAGGCAATGTTAAATCTGAATTTGAAAATCCAAATAATTTAGTTATTAAGGGAGAATGTCGAATGGGAGGTCAGGAACATTTTTACTTAGAAACTCATGCGGCGTACGCGATCCCAAAGAAAGAAGATGACGAATTGGAAATATTTTGTTCTAGTCAACATCCTTCGGAAGTAGCGGTAAGCCAAAAATGTTTTTTATATTATAGCTTGATATAAAATCATTTAAAATAACGACAAGTATATATCTAGATGATAATTGCATGTGCGCGTTTTTTTATAAATATTTATTATTCCTTTTTAGTAATTTATTTTACGTTATATGAACATTTTTAATTTTAGAAATTAGCTAGCCATGTTCTACATGTACCTATGAATAGAATAGTAGCACGAGTAAAACGTATGGGAGGTGGTTTTGGTGGAAAAGAATCACGAGGGATATTAATTTCCTTGCCGGTGGCGCTCGCTGCTCATAAACTTCAAAAACCAATACGTTGCATGTTAGATCGAGATGAAGATATGCAAATGACTGGAACGAGACATCCTTTCCTAATCAAATATGAAGTAGCAGTTACTAACGAAGGGAAAATAATGGCAGCCATAGTAAATATCTATAATAATGGAGGATATTCTATCGATTTATCTGGACCCGTATGTATTGCTTTGTTTAGTAATTTAGTTGAATAATATGTGGTTAAATCCTAATATAATCTTACACCTTTTAACTTTTTAGGTTGTAGAACGAGCTATGTTTCATTTTGAAAATGCTTATTATATACCCAATTGCGAAGTGACTGGCCACATCTGTAAAACAAATTTGCCATCAAATACAGCATTTCGTGGTTTCGGCGGCCCACAAGGCATGTTTGGCGCTGAGAATTTAATATGGGATATAGCTAGAGCTTTAAAGAAATCGCCTGATGAAATAAGACATATTAACTTATACCAAGAGAACTCTACCACTCACTATAACCAAGTGTTAACACACTGTACTTTACAAAGATGTTGGGATGAGTGCGTAGAAAAAAGTAATTTAGTTCAACGGAGGATAAATATTGAAAACTTTAATAAGTATAAAAAAATATTATTTTCAAAATTTTTTTTATTTAGATAACAATATTTAGAGCAAAATTAAATTTTTCAACTTCATTTTAGGCAGCATCGTTGGCGCAAGCGTGGTATTTCGATAATTCCAACAAAGTTTGGAATTGCTTTCACAGAGAAGCTGCTCAACCAAGGGGGCGCCTTAATTCTCATTTATACCGATGGCTCAGTTCTTTTATCTCACGGTGGCACAGAAATGGGGCAAGGTTTGCATACAAAAATGATTCAAATAGCGTCACGGGCTCTTGGAATTGACATTTCCAAAATTCACATCAGCGAAACTGCTACTGATAAAGTCCCGAACACATCCGCCACCGCTGCTAGTGCTGGATCAGATTTGAATGGAATGGCAGTTCTTGACGCTTGTCAAAAATTAATAAAGCGTCTTCAACCATACAAAGACAAGAATCCCAATGGCTCATGGGAACAATGGGTATCAGCTGCTTATGTTGACCGAGTTAGTCTAGCCGCTACAGGCTTCCACGCTACACCTGATATAGGATACGATTTCAAGAATAATGTAGGCAAACCTTTCAATTACTTTACGTTTGGAGTAGCTGTGTCAGAAGTAGAAATAGACTGCCTCAGTGGTGACCATCTCGTTATCAGAAGTGATATAGTGATGGACTTGGGTGAGAGTATAAATCCAGCCATAGATATTGGCCAGATTGAAGGTGCTTTTATACAAGGTTATGGCTTATTCACGATGGAGGAACTCATTTACTCGCCAACGGGAACATTGTATTCGCGTGGACCTGGCGCTTACAAAATACCTGGTTTTGGTGATATTCCGCATGAGTTTAACGTTTCCCTGCTAAAAGGTGCTCCTAATCCGAGGGCAGTTTACTCGTCAAAGGTAAAATATATTTTTTTATAAAAGTGGAAACTTTATATATTTTGTAATAAGTAAGTAGGTATGTTTCGTTATGAGTTCGGTTTTTCGTTTCTTTCCATTAATCTTGTGATAAACGAAAAGGCAAATGGTATATATGTATATGATAATGTTCGGTCCGTATTTATAAATCGCTCTCAACATCGATATTGTTTTATTATATAGTGCTTTAACCTATATACGCTTAAGCTACTACTACAACTTGCTACCTAACTTGCTACTATAACTTTATGTTACCGTATTTATTTAGATCTAAAAAATAACTTTGTTTACATTTACAGGCTGTAGGAGAACCTCCGTTGTTTTTAGCGAGTTCAATATTTTTCGCAATAAAAGAGGCAATCCTCGCTGCGCGTGTTGACGCTGGAGCATCCCCTGACTTCACTCTGGAGTCTCCCGCCACTTCCGCAAGAATACGCATGGCCTGTGAAGACCATATTACTAAGAAGGTAAATATCTTATGTATCCCATTGGCTTAGTTAGGAAATGTCCAATCCCAAATGCGATAGCAGTGTCTAAATACATGGTAAAGCAGTATAAAGCATAGAATCACTCTACGTTACAATTATTAAGTATTTTTTTTTATTGTATTTATATATTTTTCTATTTCAGCTTCCTCGTCATGAACCGGGAACATTTGTGCCATGGAATGTTGTGCCTTAAATTATTTATTTTTATAAGATTTTTTTCTATTTTATTAATAAAATATCTATTTTTATTGTTAAAGAATAACTTTTAATTTATTACATAGCATCTTATTAATAAGGTGAAGGTCAATACCGTGAAAAATATTATTTAAAAAAAATATATATATAAGTACTTTGATTAGATGGAAAACAACTTTGCCCTATACCTAATAGTAATATAAATATTAATCTATATAATATAATTAATAATTATAAAAAGGAACAGAAATAATACATATTACATTTTAAAATAAATAATTTATTACTAATAATTAAATTTTATATCTAATTGTATGAAAAACGTTTATATTGGTTTTTAGCATGTATAAAGTGTTATTTCACAAAAGAAAAGTACCTAGGTACCTATTTATTTTTATACATTTTTTAACTAAGTACCTACTAATAATATTTATAAATATAATAAAATATTTTTTTGTGAAGTAGGAAGGAATTATTTTATTCTATAATAAAGATATAGACAAAAATAAAAAACAATATAAATTAAGAAATTTAACTTAGTTTTACATAGTTTTGCAACAGTTTTACTGATTTATTAACCGACTTCTGTAAGAAAGGGAGGTTATCAATTCAACTGTATTTCTTTTTCCTTATTTATGTTTGTTACCTCATAACTTTGGCTGGGTGAATCGATTTGGATATTTTTTTTTCGATATATTACATTAGGTTATTTTTAATATAAAGAAAACATACAAACACAGATAAACTGACAGCCTAAATCGCTGAGCCTAGAATCTTGAAACAAGAACATTTTTTTGAAAATTACACATTTGTAAGGAAAATTCACATTTTACATTGATGTAAGGAAAAAGTATAAATGTATATTTTAAAAAATATATTGTATGTACTTCAAATATTGAACGTCGATTTTTTTTAGATTGTAAGTTGTTGTTTACTTTACCACGAAAAATATTTGATTTGATTGTCAAAGGTCAAGCGGGCAATGTCGGGGGCAGAAAGCAATTTATTTATAATATAGATCTTAATGGTCAATCAAAATTAGTGACTAACGTTACAATTACAATATAAGAGATACTCAAATACGCACTTGTGATAACTTAGGGACGAATTAATTACGTTTCAGGACCACCTTTCATTCATATTTATAGTATTATTATTGAAATATTCATAATTTTGATAGTGTTTTTTTATTACAAACTAAAATTTACTATTAAAATTGTTTAATAATAAAAAGAAAGAAGAACGCCCAATAGATAATAGTTTATATGAAACGTTAATAAACTTAGGCGACACCAATATATTTTTTTATCCTTATCTCGTCGTCGAGCAGCTGATGCAATAAAATATTATGATAGCAACAAAATAATAATATCTCTGTATTAAGAACAATTAACCTTGTATATTTCACATATATACATTCACATAAGCATATATAAAGTATACATTTACATTATATACGTTTGTATTTTTGTTTTAATTTTATCCCGCACAAAGCGGGGTAGGCAGAGGGAACCTGGAAACATAGTGTAAAGAGACTCTGTTCAGCACTTTTCATCGAAATCTTGCGGCATTGCCTCGTTAGCAGATGCGAAAATGAAAATATTAAATATTTAATTCCCCAAATGGGAGTCGAACTCGCAACTGTTGTATTTACAGTCGCACGCTTGTGTCCCTGTGCGACGACGGCCAATATGTACTGTAATAATAAAATTATTATCTAAGGCGGCCACTTCTAAGAGGTAGGTAATTTATGTCATCACTATGTTTATGAAAAAAATTTTGAAATGTATGGAAATATTATGAAGAGGAAAAATATAAACATAATAAGAATGTCATAACTACTTACTTACTGGCCTTGTTATATTTTCCACCGATTGTTTGCTAAGCTTTAGGCGCATCTCTTATATTATTTTTCATTTGCTTTACTAGGCTAGTCACAGCCTACGCCCTACGCCACAGGGGCATAAGCGTGTGAATTTAAACGCGACGGGTTGTGGATGCGACTCCCACTTGGGGAAATTATAAATTTTATACACTACGCTTTGGTAACAAGGCAAAGTGCGGCATTAGGAACGGAAATGTTTTAATGGGCACGGAGTGTCTTAACACTACGTTTCCAGGCTCCCTCTGCTATGCGCAAGAGAAAAAGACCTTACAAAGAGAAAGAAGTTGAGTAAGTAAGAGAGCAGACCTTGACAGTTCACACCGGCATTAATTTCAGGAAGATTTATTCCGCATTCCGAGTAAATTGAGTAGCCATTTAGTTTTAAACGTATTATTTTTCTTTATTATTATATCTTTTTACAAGTTCATCGCTTTATGTTATTGAAATTTGTAATGATAACCTTCGACTTCATAACGTACAATTGTTAGATTTCCTTGAAGGAAATCATTATTTTAAAACGAAATAATTAGTTTATTCGAGATTGTGAAATAATTTGATTTCTTCACTCTGGTAACGCGACAAGTTGCGGAAAGTGGAGAACGGCAGTGGAAGACCCTAGTGTCTTATATATATATATACAAAAGACACAAGGTTCCCCATGCCTCCATTTCCAGTGGAAATTAAGGACTTAATTATGAAGATGACGAATGCTTTGACGATGATTAGTATAATGATCAAGAAAACTCATCAGAGTAAATAACAATAAAGAAAAAGGAAAAACAAAATAACATGAAATCAAAACGTTAATTTTATCTATTGACATTTTCGGTGAGGGGTTGTCTCCTGTTATTTAATTTCATTTTTTTCATTAAGCAAAAATGAAAACCCACAAATGTTTGAAATGAAAACAATATCTATTATATTTACAATATATATATTTACAATTAATTTAAATAGCAAGATACAAGTTTAGAGGATTGTAAGTTTCTAGAGTTAAAGGAAAAAACATAAATACAACATGTATTTATAATCAACAAGATTTTAAAATTACACAAATGAATGTAAAAGTCAGATTTTTTTGAATATACATATAATAAAGACGCAATAAATAATAAAAATTGAACAATTCTAGCATTAAAAATAATTACGATAATATCAATGTATAAATATGTGTGTGGTTCGTTTACGTTTTTTTAGACTCGAAGGTGAAGCGACTTCATCTCAACTCTCAGTGCACGGCTTCTTCGATGCAAACATTATTATTTAATATTAATAATTCGTTTCTACCCTACCCATAGAAAACATAATTTGGCTCCAATGCTAATTAGGCAATTTCGACTAAGTTTTAAATTATTTCTCAGACTCAGTTGAACATCCAGACCCAGAGCTGGGACCTGAAATAAAGAAATTATATATAAGAATTCTCTTGTAACATAAATAGTAATTTAAGAGGTGTATTAAATCTCAGGGGTGCGTTAAATTTTTATAACCTTTTATTTGCATATTTTTTATAAATAAGTTCATTTAAAGACATTTTGGAATCTGTACTTATTTATGTTATTATCATATCTCAACACTGATAAGACAAAGCATAGCGTTATCTACGCTGAGATCTCTGATTTAGCTACCAGCAAACAGCGTTAAGAGTGAATTACGTTAATTGGATGTGATTTTATAAAATTTTGTAATGGATCACCTGAATGCCTGGAGTACCTCCTGCGAGGCGGTCTCCGCGTGGGGCTATCGGAGTTGTATTCTGTCTCAGTGTCAGCTGGGCCGTTCCGGGACCGCGACCCGCGACCATTATATCTTTAAAAATTATAGTATATCAATTAGTATTTTCTAACTTTTACAATTATATGTAGAAATAAATTAATAGAACTAGAGATTATTTTCAATTTTACAAATAGAGATTCTACGGCATTCTGAAATGCTGTAGAATCTTTGAAACATAGTAGGGTTTGAAACTGTGCATTTTTAACCGTCTTCTGTAAGAAAAGGAGATTATTATCAATTTGACTGTTTTTTTTTTACTTACAGTAGTATATTTTTGTAAAAAACATTGTATTAATAAACATTGTAAAAATTATATGCTTAGAAACTGTACTAAAATCAAAAGATACACCGACCTATCAAAAGAGCGTCTTCGCTCACGTGGGGAGTAGGGTGAACGTGGCGAGCGGGGTGAGCGAGGTGAGCGAGGTGAACGAGGCGATCGCGGCGAGCGGGGCGAGCGAGGCGAGCGGCGCGAACGAGGCGAGTAGCGCACTGGCTCGGGCGAGTAGCGACTCTCGGGCGAGTAACGGCTGTCCGACGAATAGCGACGTTCACTGTATCTAAAATATAAGAAAACAAAATTAAATGCTGCTACAACGCATTTACTGCAAACGTACACATTTCATCTGTTATTGATATTGAAAATGTTTATGCAATGATTATTTTCTTGATGCTACATGAGAAGAAAAAAATATTAAAATTACATAACAACATTTTTTGGTATTGGCAACTTGAGCAGTGTTTTAAAAGTTTCCATTGTTATTTAATGATAGACAAAATTATAATAAACTTATTATAAGGGTTAGGGACAAAAAATGTTGTGTATGGCTATTTCGGATAAAAACCAATACTACCTTAGTAAAAAAAAAATTAGAAGCCAGTGTAGCTTTCTCACGATTTTCCTGCTAGACTCTTTTATTTATAGAAGTTAATTAATGTTTTACAGCAAGCAAGATGGGTGTCAGCACCACCTTGCTAGCTGTAAAACATTAATAACTGTAACACCTTCTAAGGTCCAGCAGTGAAGTTTTGTTGTTCATAGGTCCGATTTCCAACCATGGGATAAATGTATGTCTTTTACGTATATATATATGATATAAACTTTATATTAGCGTTAATCTGCAATTACGTGGTATAAGACTACCTTTTTTACCTAACTAACTACTAACTAATTAACGTTATGTAGTATTGCCTATACTATAGACTATTCAACACATTTTATTTAATTCGAAACAGTAGTTGTCGAGATTACTATGTTCGACCAAACAAACTTTTCAGTTGACATGGCTTGAGAATATATAGATAGATGATAGAAATCATTTTGCTTACCTGGGTGGGTGTGGCGATGGCAAGCGGCCTAAGGGCGGTGGGCGCGGTAACGGTGGTAACAATGGTGGTGGTAGAAACGCTAATGGCGGTAGGGTCGCCGGCATGCCGATATCTGCTTCTAACGGCGAAGCTACTTCTGAAATATATATTAAACATAACCTTATTGATACATAATTAAGCATTAAGATCTATGTGTAAATAGCATTTTAAAATAATGTTATTTTTTTAATTGGTTTTGTTTATAATTGTGCCATTATGTTTATAATTTATTTATACAGCAATGTGCAATTTAAAATATAATGTATTTTCAATAAAGAGACCCAGATGCGCTATCAAGATCACTCTAGAGAAGTTTTAGATGGGTGGTGACGATTATTGCAAGCATTTATCTTAATAGAACTAAAAAAATATATTTTTTTATTTATAACAAATAAATATTTGTGAAAAAATCTGAACTAACGTCTATGCGGCTCGGCGGAGGCGGCAGTGGTGGCCAGCTTACGGCGCAGCGCGGTGGCGTCGTCACGCGCGGCGGCAGCGTCGCGGCGGGCGGCGCGCGCCTCCAGCCACGCGGCGTGCGCGCGCGCCTCCAACGCCGCCACCGCCGCGCGCCTCGACGACTCCTGCTCCGCTAGCTCCAGTGTCAGCGCGTCGCATTTCTCCCTGTTCATTGTTTATTTATTTTAAAACGAAACAATATTTACAATAAAACAATATACTAGGAAACATAACGTTGTTATGTATAAAGGGGCATGTCAAAAGAGGCATTAGCTTGTACTAATGGAATAAAATCATTTTGCTCTAATGATTTTCTTTTTTTTTGGATAAAGGTGACCCTTTTATTGAATTCTCATTGTGATTGATTGATTTCTCGAAATATGGCGTTTCGAGCGTGCCAGTTGAGCACAATTCATTTCGCCAATGTCACGTTGTATGGAAAACACACGAAGGAAATTGACCGGTAATAAAAAAGATAAATATACACAATTATAGAATACATGTAAAAAAAAGAGATCCTGTGTTAGTACAGCCTTCACCTAAAACAAAACAAACACAAATTTACAATATATACACAACACATTAGATTAGTAATAAATAATATTTTACATGGGGGTTAATTTAAAGTTTTATTTTGTTAAGTTTAATATATTTACATAAGAATTTACATAAAGGACTAAACACAAACATTAACAAACACTGAACATTTAAAGGACGAGGGACTTTATGAGGGAGGACATCATATAAGGGACGAGTTAACTTAGGACAAGAGAAAAGGATGTGGGAAGGGGAGCCGTCGTCCAGGCCACATTCACACAGAGAGTGGTCCCTGACCCTGATCTTAGCTAGATGTACAGGAGTAGAAGCATGCCCAAGACGTAAGCGACAGATTGTTGTAATAATCCTCCGTTCAATAAACCTTTGAGAATAAAACCAAGGTCGCCTAGGAATATCAGGTTGAATAAGGGCGTAATACTTACCTTTATGGGATTTTGACTCACTCCAGGAATTATTCCAGGACTTATGCAGATGAATATCCGCAAGGGACATCAGATCTTGGGCGGAATTGGAGAAATGGTCTAATGTGCCACACTGAATAGCTGATTTAGCGCAGGAGTCTGCAGATTCATTCCCACTGATTCCAGAATGTCCTGGAATCCACACCAAAGTAACATCCAAACCCTTTAGATGACAAGAGTACAATTCTTTACGAATCCTTAAAACAATTGAAGATCTCAATCTACTATAAAATGGGCTTCCCTTTAAGGCCATTAAGCAGCTTAGTGAGTCAGTAAAAATAACTGTCTGTTTAAAATTGTGGGAATGTGTAAACAGGACTGCTTCTAACAAAGCAACAGCCTCGCCTGTGAACACAGATGATTCGGGAGGGCATTTAAATTGTAATATAATTTTGAATTTTGGTATCCAGCAAGCTGCACCAACACAGCTTTCTTTTGAAAGCTTTGATGCATCTGTAAAGATGAGGATGTGATTTGAAAAATTTTCATTTACTATGGATTGAAATTTTGTGTTGGTGCCAGGATCTCCCTTGGTTAGGCCAAGATTTGTGACGATACAAGGAGAATGAACTAGGGCGTTATACGGTGTAAGGAATAGTGGATTAGAAGGAAAACAAGTCAAAGGATTAGGAAGAGAGGTAAGTCTAAGGAAGCTATCAAGCAGGTATGGTAAAGGTTTGCCTTGAGGAATGAGATCAGCTAGCTTAGATAGCTTAGACCGTAGAGGATGGGAAGACAGCTGCAACATTTTACTCACAAATCGATCGGAAAGGAATTGTCGGCGGATAGGAAGTGGAGGATCTACACACTCCACCTGCAATGCATTGGTAGGAGTAGACTTCATCGCACCTAGGATAATCCGAAGACATTTATATTGTATTCGGTTTAATTTTTCAGTAGGTAATTTATTAAAGGGGTCTAACACAAATAATCCATAGTCAATATGACTGCGAATTATAGCATTGTACAGCAGTTTTTGAGTATAAGGGTGTGCGCCCCACCACACACCAGACACAGCTCTCAAAGCATTAATGCCTTTTTCACATTTCCTGCTGAGATATTCAGCATGAGCAACTCCGTTCAATCGCTTATCAAGTATTATGCCTAAAAATTTGACGTTTTCTGTTAGATGAATGGGAATATTATCACACAAAATTTGAAAATTTGGAATTACTCTCTTTTTTGTAAACACGACCGCTTGACATTTAGCTACCGACAATGCCAGGCCATGCTCAGAGAGCCACTGGTTAAGATAGTGCAAGGCAGTATTTAAGCGAAAAGTTATGTCCTCCATAGAATTTGAGCTGTAATAGAGGACGATGTCATCAGCATACTGAAGGATGTTACAGAAATTATTAACAGATAATTCAAGGTCATGTGTGTATATGTTATACAACAGCGGACTAAGAGCTGAACCTTGAGGAAGACCTTTCCAGACAAGTCTGGAAGGTATAGTAAGAAGCGGATGTCTTACAGATACCGATCTCCCGGTCAGCAGATTACATATGCAATGGGACATCCTCGGCGGAATACTCAGCTGACGCAATTTCTGCCTGAGCACCGGAAGAAGAACATTATCATATGCAGATGCGACATCTAAAAAGACACCAACCAAATACTCTCCTTTGGCAAAGGCTCGTCGAATATCTGTAGTAAGAATACTGAGACTATCGATAGTACTTAGCCCCTTTCTAAAGCCAAACTGAGAGGGCGCTAAGATATTCCTACTTTCCACTATCCATTCCAGTCGATTTTTCAAAAGCCGTTCAACAATCTTAGATATAGTAGATGCCAGGGCAATGGGTCTATAGGAATTAAAATCTGAAGGACATTTTCCAGGTTTGAGGATAGGGATAACAATTTGGGACTTCCATGAGTTGGGTATATTGCCTGATTGAAATATTTTATTTATCATGTTTAGAAAATGGTGTTTAGATTTATCATTTAATCTTGTAATAAAGGAGTAAGAAATACCATCCTCACCTGGACTGGTATCCTTTAAATCCGTTAAGACGTTTTTAAGTTCTTCAAAGGAAAAAGGAAGATCCATTTCCTCCGAAGATTCAACCGGCGTGGATATAAATAAATCTTGGGATGGGACAAAAGGAGGAGCCAATTTGTTTGCAAAATCGTTGAGCCAAACAGAAGGATTATTGGAATTGGGACTGCTGACATTGTTAAGAGATCGGCGAAATCTCTTAACATTTGTCCAAACAAGGGAAGGAGAGGAACGAGGACTAAGGGATTCACACAAACTTATCCAACCACGTTTTTTCCTTTTCCAAATGCAATTTCTAAACTTCGCATCCTTGCGTCTGTAGTCGATAAAATTTTCCATAGTCATACAGGCTGCGTATGACTCCTCGGCAGATGTTCGCCGAAGGACAGAATCAGAGCATTCCTGATCCCACCAGGGATTGAAATGCATCCAATTCTGAATGGAGCGGTATTTGGGGATATGTAGGTCAGCAGCAGACATAATAGCAGAGACAAACCCTTCATAGTAAACAAAGATACTCTCATAATTACCAGACTCAGAAAGATTGCACAACATGCAATCCACAGAGTCGGCGTACTCGTTCCAGTTGGCCTTTTTTAAATTAAATCTATGGGGAAGGGAAGGACTAGGAGTGGAAGGAAGTCTATTATTTAAGGACAGCAAAATCGGGAAATGATCACTACCATGGGTAGATGGAAGTACAGACCATGATAGTTGGGAAGCAAGAGAAGGAGAAGATAAGGAAAGATCAATAGCAGACCTAGGGTTCTGATTTGGATTAACCCTACGAGTCGGTGATCCATCATTGAGAATGCAGAGATCCACATCATCAATCATGTCCAGCAACGAAGGCGAAAATCCATCACAGTAGTAACACCCCCACAAAGTGTGATGGGTGTTAAAATCACCCAGGACCACCACAGGGCTGGGAAGCGAAGAGATAATAGACTTAAGCTCTAGAAAGATGGAAGGGGAAGGATGAGGGATGTAAACAGAAAGGAAGGAAATACCAAGGGTCCTCACAGCAACAGCATTCAACTGTTGACTATGAGAAGGGAGAGGAATACGGGAATATGGAGAAGAGTGCTGGATGAGGATAGCACTACCTCCATACCCGTCATTTCTGTCCTCCCTCAAACAGGCGAAACCTGGCACCCTGAATCGGGAGTCAGGCACCAGCCACGTTTCTGAGAGGGCAATAATGACAGGATTATGCAGAGAAATAATATAAAGTAATTCATGCTTTTTAGCACGAATACTTTTACTATTCCACTGTAGGAAGGATAGTGGAGCCATTGTGAAGGATTTTAAAGATTTTGAGTAGGTTTTGGGCAACGTAGGACGGTAAAGGAAGTTCATCAGCAGTTGAGATTATGCTCACAAGAGTGTCAGTCAAAGCAATTAACAGATCCTTTGTAGATTCTGCTGAACTGTCAGAACCTTGACTAAGTGCACAACCATTAGGAAGGGATGAGGAACAATTGCTAATAATGGACTGGTGAGCTTGTCTATTGTATCCCTTTGCCATAGGAGCGTGGGGACGGGGAGCTTGGAAAACTGTTTTAGAATAAGATTTAGGGGAAGAAGCAGCAGGTCTGCTTTGTTGGGATTGGGAGTTTGTGAAAACAGGAGGTGAAAACATTTCCTTAGCAACATCAGCATAGGAACGTTGGACAGATGGAAACCGAGAGGATGCTTCCATATAGGAAATACACTCTTGCGACATAACCGACTTAATGTTCTGTTGTCTTACATACTCAGGGCACCCTTTTTCAGTTGCAAAATGTTTCGCTGTGCAATGGATGCAGGTTGAATTTTCCTGCCGGATGTCACATGCGTCACCAGTATGAGACTGGGAACACCTATAGCACCTTGGCTTTGACCTACACTGTGACTTAACATGACCAAAACGACAGCAATTAAGGCACTGGATTGTAGGATATTTATACAGTTCAATATTAAGGACAGATTTATAGGAGAATACTCTTTCAGGCAATTGTTGACCACGTATAGTAATTACAACAGTTTGAGTTGGGACCCATGTAACTACACCCTCACTTACATTCTTCCGGTTCATTCGTCTTGCTTTTATAACTTCTCCGCATGCAGTAGGGAATATCAGTGAGCCAACAAACTCTTCCAAAGACCATTCAACGGGAATTCCTTTTACAATACCCATTCTTGTAATATTAAATGTCGGGATTACACAAACATATTTACATAGACTAAGAACAGGATTAGCCAAAAATCTATTCGCTGCATCAGCAGACGTAAATTGGACACTGATTTTATTGCGACCAACATTTTTAACTCCATCATTAACTATATCACTAATTTTATTTGTATGGAGAAATTGGCCAAATTTAATAGCTCTTATAGAGGTCCCTGCAGATGGGTCAGGAGATTCCCTTGACACATACACAATAAAGGGACCTTTATCCGTACTAATATAGGATTTTGGGGCTTCGGACATGGCAGGGTGGGTCCATACATTTTGGATGGAAGGAGTAGCGGTGGATGGGTCTATTATAGTTTTTTTAACTATATCCTGGTTTGAGGATGTTTCCTCACCTTGCCTTTTTCTATTTACAGCTTGAACTGTGGAATTTACATAACCCCCCCCAGGATCAGGGGGGTCAGGTGGAGGATCAGGATCCATCTTAAAATAAAATAACCTAACTATAAACTAAAACTAATCTAAACTATAAAACAGCACAACTACTTACTATTACCAATCACCTTATTAGTATGGATCTATTTACATTATTATATAATGTTTCCACTAAGTAAATAAGGAGTTTCACCACTAAAAAGAGATATTTTCACTAACACGTGTGTAAACCAAAACAAACGTCAGCGAAAAAGTCCTATGATTCGAATTCTCATTGTATACAAAGATTTGTAAGGCAAGCCTTTTGACATGTCAATAATCAATTAAATTGCTACAAATTACTTATTATATAGGTGATACAATACAGTGGCGTAGCTAGGGTATTTGCTGCCCGGTGCGGCTTAGGGGACCTGATGCCCTTTAAAATGGTCTAAGGTCTAAAAACAAAGAAAAAACAAAGTAATCGTCGACTTTGATGCCCCTTTTCCTTTTGTTGCCTGCCGCACCGCTCGCACCCCTCTACCTACGCCACTGACTACTGACTACTTACTTGAAAGTAAGAATTGTGACTTACTAAGTGCGTTTTTGTAATTCTGTTATCTATACAAACAAATATGTTTTTTTCAACTAGTGTTTGTCAAACTATCACTCCTAGTAATATAACAGAGAACAAAGCCATGTAAAACTGATTTCTCTGCTAATTATATTAGTATAACTACATAAGGAAAGGAACTAATGACGCTTTAGTAATCATTATAAAACTTACTTATATCTTTGGACCTCCTGTTGCAACAATTCTATCTTCTCTACAGTGCTTGCTGACTCCCCTTGTTTGCTGAGCCATAATGCTTCCTTTGCATTTAATTCCCTTGGAAATAAAAAAATCAATTAAAAACAAAGAACTTTAAATGTATAAACATTTTAAACCTATAGGTTTAAGTAAAGGTGTTTTGTTGAATCACAAAATCATATAAAACCATTACAATTTCTTTAGCTTTCCCTTATATCTTGCACATAGCTGGGTAGGTACAGGGATCCTGTGAACTTAATGTTAAGATACTTCATAAGCAAAAAACATATTTCATAAGAAAATAACATACTTCATAAGTTCAGCTTCTCGCTCTTGGAAGTATTTCCCTAGAACTTCCAATCTTGTTAGAGCTTCGGTGGCTTGTTGGTTTGTAGCTTGGTACGACTCCTGTGTAGTTTTCAGTTCATCAGCTAGTTGTACCCTTTGCTTATGTTCTATCTGTATGTATATTATTATTAAGTTAATTCATTGTTTCTATTAATAAAGTTTTCCTTATTTTGTTTGTATATTAAAAAAATAATTACTACGGTAAAAAGGATTAATATATGCATTTTTTGACTATTCTATTAAGATATAATTATATTTAACAAGTGGATCGAAGGCACAAGCGTGTAACTGTAAATGTGACTGTAGGGGGTACAATTCTCACTGGCGTTAGGTTCCATCACTCAAAATGAAATTCTGAGCCCTTGCACTATTTAAAATGCTGTAGTTCAAATAAATGTACTTAAATATTATATTAACCTCATATTTGGTCATAAATGTATTTTTTTCTTCCAATGCTTTAGATAGTTTTGCTTTTATTTCTGTGTGATCTATTAGAGATGCCACATCTGTATTAGATGATGAGCCAGTTTTCATTTCTTTTATAGCATCCTGGAATAAATGAAATAGATTATTTATTACAATCTTTTAATTACCTATATTTCTGTTATGGTTTTCTTGGATTATTGTCTTTTTAACTTCATGCTGTATCCTGCATATATTAGGATAGGGAGAGCAAAACCTAGTGTTAAGACACACCATTCTCCAATTTTTAAAACATTGCGTGTTGAATGGCGGAATTCAACGCCGTTGTCTATTACCAAAACAATGAAATTAATATAAAGTTCCATAAAAGTTATTTGTTCAGGGAACCATGACAAGTTATAATGGATTTAAATAATTTGTAAAACATTCTTGATTAAATCATATTACAAACAAAAAAAATCTAATCCATTGATCTGTTTAGGACATAAAGATACACACATATACATACATAGAAAATTATATTACTACTGTTTTCGTCAGAGATTAACAAGACTACTTACAAAGCAACTATTCAAAGTAAATATAAAATTATTAGTTATTCTTAAAAGCAAAGCGAATGAATGAGACTAACCTTAAGGGCAGCAATTTCATGTTTTTGCAATTCAATAGTGTTGTTAGCATCTGCCAATGTCTGATTGATTTCTTCAAGTACTTTTTGCTGGTTTTTAAATTCTTCCAATGATGTCTCAGATGATACATATTTTAATTGGAAATTATCTCTTTCGCGACTTACAGAAATTAATTCCTCTTCAAAAGCTTGTATTTTTCCTAGAAAGAGATGTAAATATTAAAATGTCACTCATAATAGCAAAAGTATTTTTATTTTGTAACAATAATATATCGAGGCCGTCATGGCGCAATAGCAAAAGGGTGTAACTGTAATGTGACGGTTGTGGGTTCGATCCCCACTCGAGAAAATGAAATATTTATTTACATTTGTATTTCCATTTCATCGCTCTGGTGTCGAAAGAGCGGCGTTGAGCTCTGCCACTCAAGACGCAATGTCTCCAGAGTTTGGTAAAAAATGGGGAATGGACTGTCTTAACATTAGGTTTCCTTCTGCCTACTCTGCTGTGTGCGGGATACAGCATAAAACTGATTGTTTAATTAATAATATTTTTTTTTTCTGGAAACTGAAAAGAAACTGGAAAAAGAACTCAAGAAATAAACACTATTACCATGTAATTCTGCAATTTGTTCTTCTGAATGAGCTCTTTCATTTAAGAGCTCACTTAGAGTATTTTCTACTTCCCCCAATGTGTTTTGTAATTCCCCTGCAGTGTTTTCGGACACTCTAAGTAATTTCTCATTATCATCTAAAGAACTTCGAAGTCTTTCGTTATTTTCTTTTAGTTCTTGGATTTCAGCTTTTAATGATTGGACCATGTCATCCATGCCGAAAGAACTATCTTCTATACCAGCCAGCTTACTTTTAGTAGATGTGAGCTCCTCTTTAAGGATCTCACACTCCTGTAATTCAATTAGTTATGAGAGACACATAATATAAATTAGATATTTTACATTTTTTATATACCTAACAACTAAACTTACTACTACCTACGACTACAGTTACTATTATTTAAATACAAGAATTTAGCAAATATAAAAAAAATCATTATGATTAAGATAATATCTAGACTCCAGTGAGATTAGCTAGTTGATTGTCTTGTAATTGAAGTGGTTTCATATTTATATAAAATACTGCAATGTAGGTATTTAAATATCAATAACAAACAATAAAAATAATGAAAATAATTAGTTACAAAATATAATGATTTACCTTTGTTGAAAATAGCAATTCTCTTTGCAGGTTATTTATATCACCAATCAATCTACCGTCTTGCCTTTTGCTTTCAATATAATAATAACCAAGAATAAATAGTATGACAGAACCCGCTGTGGTTAATAAGAATGTAAGAAGTCGATTTTGTTTGTTAAAACTTTCCCCGTCACAATAATCTTCTGTAAAACATGTTTCACCTGAAATATTTTTAGAGAAATTCAGTTGTATACAAAATTTTAAAGGGATTAGTGTTCAACTAGCATGTTCAGATTGCCATATTTAAGGAACAGAATAGAATATTAATATCATTTTTTATCAATATGTAAAATATGATATATATTCATGGACAGAGTAAGCAGAGAGAATATAGTGTCAATACAGTTTATACTCTGTCCATATTGGTAATATTGCATATAACTACTAAATACCACTAACCGTAATCATAACTTAGTAAAGGTTCCTAAAAGAGTGTATGAAAATAATTTATTCTCCCAAGTTTGGATTGAAGCTACAGCCATTGGTTGTAGCTTCAGTCCAGAATGGCTTTTAGCTATGTTAAAACAAAGTAGTGGCACTGGGACACAATGAGTGACTGTAGAACCGACTGGTTGTGAGTTTGATCCCCACACGAGGAGATGAAATATTTATATTTCCATTTCTTTGCTCTGGTCTTGAGGCAAGGCGCGGCATTGAGTTCTGCCACCTAACACATAATGTGTCCAGAATTCGGCAGAAAGTAGGGAATGGAGAGTCTTAACCTAAGGTTCCCTCTGCCTACCCTGCTGTGTGCAGAAGCTGATTTAAAATAAAGCATATTAATTCATGTTATTAAAAGTAACTTACCAACTGAAGGGAAAAGTGCACTACTTTCCACTTTGGTTCCCATAACCATATTATAAGTGTTGAATAAGTACTTGAAAAATGAGAAGCTTTCATCATTTTCTTTTTCGATGTGTATATTTTGAATATATTCTTGATTAAAAATCGGCTCAGGAGGTGGTTCAGTAGAAGAAGGCAACATATCTGATAATGTTGAATAAATATTTGATATAAATCCATCATTATTATTATTATCTTGACTAGGGGTAGCTTCTGTAGGCTCATTGAAAATTTCCTCTATTAAGTTTTCGGTAGACATTGTCATGTATTCTGAAGTCAGTGGAATCTCTTCTTCTTTGGGAAATACAGAAGCTTCGGTTGAAGACTCTGTTAATGTATGAGCCTCAGTTATTGTTTCTGATAATTCAACAAGGTTAGTTTGTATTTCAGGTATGACACTTGAAACTTCTACAGAAGACTGTATGTTATTATCTGTATATAAGCTAATATCAGCACTAGGTATAGTGTCTGTATGTTCTTCATAAGTATTTAGAGGCAAAGGTTTGCTATCAACCTTGTATAGAGATTCTTGTTCTAAGCCCAATATTGGAATTGTATTTTCACTTAAAACATAATTTTTTTTATCCTCAACAAGCTCACCATTTATGTTTTGTGCATTATTCTCAGCTTCATTGCTCACAATGCCAATGGCATCGCCAATGGAAGGTTCTTTGGGAATTGTATCAATTTTTGATGTTAAGTCAATAGTTTCCTCAGTGGCTAGTAGTTGAGGACTATTGTTTTGCAATTGTGGAATTTCTATATTACTACCTAAATTTGTGCTAAATGGAGAGTCTTCACTATTGCCATCAGATATAGTTACATCTTGAATTTGCACTTTATCATTCAAATTTGATTCAGATGATATGTTTCCACTATCTGTAGCAATAACATTTTCTAAATTAGAATTAATTTCAGAGTTATTGTTTGATACATTTTCTTTTGGTGTATTGGAAATAGGTGTTTCATGGTCATCATTATTAGGTTCTTTAATTGATACATGAGCATTTACTTCAGGAATTTTCTCATCTACAGTATAACTGATCTGAGGTTCCTTTTCATATTGTATATTTTTACTAACTATTTGAGAATCACTATCAGCTATATCTGAATCGCTACTTGAAATTATTTCCTGCTGTGGAATATTCACATTTGCAGTAGGCTTTACAGTTGTTGAAAAGTCTTCACTTAAATCATTTACAATATTAGTATCCGCAGAATTTTGGCTTTCATCAATATTTTGTATAGGCTCTGGAATACTTTTCAAGTCAGGTGAAGGAGTAGTACCTGGCTCTAAAGGTATATCAACAGGTGATGTTATTAATTCTTGCTCTATTGGAGATGTTGAGGGTTCAGTTGTGAAAATTGTAGTCCCTTCGAATACTTCATGTGCTTGTTGTACCTTATCAGGCTGTACATCAGTCTGTTTACTGTTTATTTGAAGTGGAAAGATTAGTTCTGCATTTGCAAGTTTCTTTGATTCTTTTAAAAATAAAGAATTTACAAATCCTGCTTTACCATTTATATTTGCATACCAAATATCTGGATGAGTTCCAGCTGATTTCATATAAATAATAGCTTCGGTATTAGCAGGGAATGATATAAGATCTGGATCACCACTATTGTATTTCATTAACGTCTTTGCCTTTGATATTGGTTCTGAAAAAACACCATTGATATCAGTGAAAATTTTAAGGTCCATAATTCTATAAAAATATATTCAAAAGCATAATATTAATATATATTTGCAAATGTTGTTAATGAAACTTTAAACATTTACAATACTAAGCAGATTGTCATTCACTTACGACTACAATCTTCATTTACACATCTAACTTTATCAGGTAATCTGCAATTGCATGACGAAATAAATAAAATTAATAAACTATATTTAAGCACAAACATTTTTGCATTATTGTTAACATTCAATTATAAATAATAAATAATTATTTAATAAAATTCACTAGCACAAGACGGTAGGCCACATCATCTGTCAATGTGACATATGTTTTTTCGTTCGGATTTTCAGAATACAGATTAATAAAGATGTCCCGTTAAACGCAGCTCCTTTTAAAAACGACACATGAAGTCAAATACGTTATTTAGAACGATATCATATGTAGATACGATGTCATTAAATTTTTATATTCGTCAATAATTCGTTCGGGAATAAGTTGTTCGTAAATAAATTATCTACGAATAATTTATTTGTTATTTTAAATGACGAATAAAATCGTTTTAAAGCCTGTTATTTATTTATATCATATAAATATTGGAAGGCATAATAATTGTTGGTTACATATTTTAACAATATTTTTTACTATTGTATGGGAAATAAAAATCAATAAATGCAATTAACTAAATATTTACTTGATTTCTGATTGAATTCAAAAATAAAATCAGCTTCACGCTGTATCCCGCACATAGCAAGAAGAACTTAGTGTTAAGACACTCCGTTCCCTACCTTCCGCCGAATTCTGGAGGCATTGCCTGCTGAGTGGCGGAACTTGACACTGTGATTTGCCTCGTCACCAGAGCGAAGAAATGGAAATATAAATTTAAATAAATATTTCATTTCCCCGAGTGGGGATCGAAGCCACAACCAGTCGAGTAAGTGAAAATAAGAGCAGCAAAATGCTGATCTCCGGTGTTAATGACTCTCCCCTGTCTCAAAACGCTGCTCCTCATTTCTAAACTTAATGTTTTCTATAATTTACAATCAATGTATTGTTTGATTTCTTTTTAAATTTACATTCAATGACGCTAATTTATATATCGAAAAACTAAAAAAAACAATGAAGTAGATATATGAAATGTAGAAATTTTATATGTTAAATAAAAATTATAAATTGTAGTAATACAACACAATATTATTTTCGACATAAATTATTGTTTACTTCTAGTTGCTTCTTTATAAAAAATAATCTATAAATATTTTTTTTATTAAAATGTAAAACCTCATTAAGATATTAAAATAAATTAACACGTAGCTATCTTCAAAATGATTATTTAATCAACATAAATAATAAAAAAATTGCAATGTCTGTTCAATCTCATATTTCGTTAATTGATTTATCAAAACAGTTTAAATTTGAGATTGGTAAGTAAATAATAGTCTGTAGTGTAGAATAATTTAAGGTTATATTAATTATTTATGAATAATAGCTATACTCATATACAGTCCATAACAAATAAATATTATTATGTTATCCTTTGTTATGCCCATTATATCAGTAGGTATGCCGTTCCATATAATTTTTCTGTGATTTATTTTCACCGTGCTACCATAATTTTTCTTTATATTCTTTAAGCGAGATTTGGTCCCGTGCCTCTTGTACGGTATCCAAGAGGCGCGGTTTCAAACGAACAAACAAACTACGTTCCAATCCGTTCCGTTCGTAATTGCGTTTATACGTTTTCTAAATAAGTATAATACGACATTTAAATATTTTTTTTAAGATGAAGAAATTAAGAACAAAATATGTTTTGATGAAACTTTAGTAGTCAGTTGTGCTCATTACGAAGGTACCTTTAAAGATGAATCTACTGATTCTAAATGGTCCTGCAGTAATTCTTCGGAGACCAAATTGTCTCAAAGAAAAAAGAGTAGTAAAGTTGACACAGTAACCAATCTTAAAGAATTACCAAATGTAACTGAAGAAGTAAATGAAGAAGAAAGTGATTTTCATTTTTATTTCTTTCCTGATTGTGATCAACCACTTCCACCAAACGATGACAAAGCAAGCTTGATCATAGTGGATGGTTTTCCCAAAATTAATAAAATTGAAGAGCCGCCATGTTGTACCTGTGAAGTAGATAAAACAGGTAAATGCCCCTGCCATCTTAAAGTGCCATGTGAATGTGGTGCAAAAATACAAGATGAATGTACTTGTCATCTATTAGAAAAAATTTGCCTCTGCGATGAAATCCCCCAAGTAAAATGTAAATGTAAGCCACGCAAAGTATGTATGTGTCATCCCGATGGTAAGCCTCGGCCGACTTGCACTTGTGCTAATATTGATAAGCCGTGTACATGCCAAGCAGATAAATATCCTTTTCCTATATGCGTTTGCAATAATAAAGAACAAAGTCCTGTTAGCAATCAAGAATTGAATAGTGAAGGCAAAATATTAGGAGAAAATGAAATTACAAAAGATACTGACTACTGCGAATGTCAAAAACCGGATCCAAAACCTATATGTCGTTGTAAAAAGGGTAAAGAATGTTTTTGCGTAGAAGGCACATGTATTTGTGATTTGCAGTCAACATGCGTTTGTGATCCTGCAGATGAAGAAATTGCCTGCGAAAATGATGATTCTAAAACTATTTGTAGTTGTCCTAACGAACTAGAATGTAAATGCTATGGTAAAACTCCCGATGATTGTGCTTGTTTTCCAAAACCAAAATACTGCACCTGCGATAATGCAGAAAACTGTACATGCTTCTCGACTTGTGAATGCAAAGAACCTTGTCTTTGTGATATGGTAAAGAAGGAAGACATTTGTGTGTGTGAAGAAAAAAAAATCAAAAGTGAAGAATCGTTTGTTGAGGACAGCGTAGAAGAAAAGAAAATGAAAAAAGTAAGAGCAGGGAAACATGGTTATCGATGGTGTCACGAAGTCGATCCAAAGCACACATTTTTTGATTTTGCTTACAATAGGCATAAACAAATATCATATAAGGAACAAGAGAAACAACAATTGAAGATATTAGGACTTTATGAGGAACCAGAATCTACAGTTTCCAGTTCAGATGCTATTGAAAAGGAAAAAGTACCAGTTTTCAAAAAGGAAATTCGTAAGCCATCTATAGACTGTTGCAGTGCTGTAGGAGGTAAATTATATTGGTATAACATACTTAACTTAATTTAAAAAGAAATAAAATAATATATATAAATTTCCTATACAGGGATAAGTATTAGCGTAAAGACTTTAGGCGAAGATAAGGATAAATTTCTAGTCCAAGTGGTGTCTAATTCCTCAAAGGAAGGAGCCAAAACGGGATCGAAACTTGTCAGCATTATTGACTGCAATCTTCACACTTTAGAAGAAAATAGAACCGAGTAAGACGCTTTAAATTTTTTTCATATCGTGAAAAACTCTAGTTTTACTGTATTTTTTTTTTCGATTATTATTATAGCAATAATTTATTTGAAATGACAAGAAATAGAATAATACGTTTATGATGGGCTCCAAATAAGTTTGACTAAATTTTAATTCACTTAAAACTTCTTTACATTTATAAGAACAGAGCGCCAACGCTTTTGTTTCGATTTTAGACTAAAGACTTTGGCAACTTTGTCTCGAATGTAAACTAAGAAAGATTTCCATTTTAATGAAGGCTACTTTATATGAAAATATAAAACAGCTTGAAATAAGCAGGGGAGGAAAGTGTGTTTGTCTCTATTTCGTATAAATCTCTATTTTTAAAATTCAAAGACGTCTTTATATACTTTTTTGCAATGCGTTTCACGCTGTCTTAGAAGACATTAACTAACTGTTTTGCGTAGTACATCATGTATATTTAATAGTAATTGTATATATATACAAATTAAGATATAATATCCATTATATAAAAGTCAACCATTATTTATTTTCTTAATTCTTATACCATTTTTTGTAGACTATATCTAAAAAATATAGTTCTGTTATTCTTAAAACCCAAAACCGCAATTTGCATAACCAATTAATATTATATGTGTATAACTTTAAATACAAACATTGCCTAAGGTGAGGAACAAATCTTAAAGCTTCGCTTACCTACATATTAAAAAATTCAGTTTGCGCTAAAATTGCATGTAAATAATTATTATTGTTAATTTTTAACTTTAAGTAAAACGTTTTTTTTATACATATACGTATAAAAAAAGCTCATATATATTATCGTGAGGAAAAAAAAAAAACTGAAAAAGATTAAGAATAAGTAGAAAGCTAGCGAAGGTAAGAAAAATAGAATAGGATAAAAGGTCTTAATCTTTTTACCAAGTTTTTTTTTTCACGCTTACGCTGTATCTCGCATATAGCAGGATAGGCAAAGGAAACCTAGAGTTCAGACACTCCCCCCACTTTCCGCCGAATATTTCGAAGCATAACATGTTGCGTGCTTTGCATTGCTACCCTCTGGTAAATAAATCAAAAATATGAATAAATAATAATTGATTCTCCCGAGTTCGAATCGAACCGACAACCGTCGCGTACACTTGTACGCCACGACGGCCTATCTTAAATATAATATCTTTATTGCACGGGATTCACTTCACAGGCACATAACCAAGAAGGATCTAACAAAGGCGCACCGAAGTTACATGACAATCTGCGAGAGCGGCTATTATAATAAAGTGACCCGTATTTGCGGGGAACGGCATTTTGTTAAACGACTCTATCACAGCTTTGAGGCATCTCGTAACTTTTTACTGGAAGGTGCTAATGTGGTCTTGCTGCGCTACTTCGCTATAAGCAGGTTCAATGGTCGCATTGTAACTGATACTGTGCTGATAAATGGGACAGTTTGTGAGAGTGTTTATGTAAGTGCCTAATCTATTAAATATAAATTATTATCTTAGGTATTTTCAATGGTTTTTTTCAAAGGGGAGAATTTCATTTCCTCGAGTGGGAATCGAACTCACAATCTGTCGCTGTTACAGTCGCACGTTTGTGCCCCAGCGCCACGACTGGCCTCAAAATACTAATATAATTTTATTATAACTGCATTCGTATAAAAATATACTACTAGCAGCTCATATTATACTCACAAAATAAAATAGCGAAAATATGAAATTTCGGTTTTCGTATTGCATAACCAGAAACAAAATATGGAACAAATTGGTATCTCAAGGATTGCACACATGAGAGCTTTCCGCTGTTAGTTGCAGCAGGTTGGGGGGCAGTCCTATAAATTGTAGTTTCTACGGCAGAACGAACGTATTTGAATGCTTATCGAGTTACTTGTTATAACAACGAATAACAACTGAAACTTTTAAATTGTATTGCATATATATTAATGATATTATATATTTTAATAATTTGTCTTATATATTGGAATATATCGCACATATTATTGAAGCTGAGTAGTGTAAAAATATACATAAAAACGCCCACGCTCTGATATATAGGTATGGCAGCACGTAGGCGTTGAGGTTTAGGTTCGAAGACGTTATAATCCATTAATAATTGTTAGAAAGGCATTATTATTATCGTATTTTTTCTTCCGAGAGATCTAAAAATAAATTGAAAAATGCAATTTCTTAAGCACATTATATGTCGTATGTTATTTCTTATAAATAAAATAAGAAATACAGCTTAAAATGAATGATTTTCCAAAACAGGTCTGCCTGGGTGTAAGCCAATCTATTGTGAACGGCACACCATTATTCGTTTCAAAAGTCGAACGTCATATCATAGAGCCGTCCGGATTTATTCATCAAACGTTGACAGTTCTCACGCTGAGAGGTAAGCTCGCTTTGACTAAGAAATTTCTAACTACTATTCTAATTTAATTATATTTTGTGAGTTACCCTTTGACGTTTTACAATGTGTATAATATAGTATTGTATGTGTAATATAGTATAGTATAATTATTGTAGTAAAGTGAGAATAGGATAAGATGTATTTTATTCTATAGTCATCTTATATCTATACTAGCGGACCCGGACGCGGCTACGCCTGCTTGAACTATAAGAATATTTTCGCGTCGGTCATACTCATACTATGCCGCCCGAAGGCTAGGTCATTTCGAATCAGTGACATCTCCTTAATTATTTATTAGAATGTTATACAGTAAACTATAATTTCAATCTAGATAAAATGCTAAAAGTGACTATAATATTTATTTTCATAAGGATGAGTATCAAAATGTCGCGGTAACGGTTGCGTAGCGACGCGACGGTTGTTATTAACATGGCAGAATAAATTGCATGTCAAATTAGAAAGTATTTTAAAATATATTAGTATATATGTGTAATGTAATGTTATATAGCCTATAGCACTTCTGAAGAATGCAGCTTTCATACAAACCAAAAACAAAGTAAATCAGACCAGTAGATCCAGAGATCTTAGCGTTCAAACAAACAAACAAACTCTTCCGCTTTATTATATTACTAGCGGACCCGGACGCGGCTACGCCTGCTTGAAATATAAGAATATAATTTCTATAGAAATATAATTTCAATCTAGATGAAATGCTTAAAGTGACTATTATATTTATTTTCATAAGGATGAATATCAAAATGACGCGGTCGCGTAGCGACGACGGTTGTTATTAACATGGCAGATTAAATTGCATATCAAATTAGAAAGTATTTTAATTTATTAGAATATATGTTTAATGTAATATTATATAGCCTATAGCACTTCTAAAGAATGCAGCTTTCATATAAAACAAAAACAAAGTAAATCAATCCAGTAGATCCAGAGATCTTAGCGTTCAAACAAACAAACAAACAAACAAACAAACAAACAAACAAACAAACAAACAAACAAACAAACAAACAAACAAACAAACAAACAAACAAACAAACAAACAAACAAACAAACAAACAAACAAACAAACAAACAAACAAACAAACAAACAAACAAACAAACAAACAAACAAACAAACAAACAAACAAACAAACAAACAAACAAACAAACAAACAAACAAACAAACAAACAAACAAACAAACAAACAAACAAACAAACAAACAAACAAACAAACAAACAAACAAACAAACAAACAAACAAACAAACAAACAAACAAACAAACAAACAAACAAACAAACAAACAAACAAACAAACAAACAAACAAACAAACAAACAAACAAACAAACAAACAAACAAACAAACAAACAAACAAACAAACAAACAAACAAACAAACAAACAAACAAACAAACAAACAAACAAACAAACAAACAAACAAACAAACAAACAAACAAACAAACAAACAAACAAACAAACAAACAAACAAACAAACAAACAAACAAACAAACAAACAAACAAACAAACAAACAAACAAACAAACAAACAAACAAACAAACAAACAAACAAACAAACAAACAAACAAACAAACAAACAAACAAACAAACAAACAAACAAACAAACAAACAAACAAACAAACAAACAAACAAACAAACAAACAAACAAACAAACAAACAAACAAACAAACAAACAAACAAACAAACAAACAAACAAACAAACAAACAAACAAACAAACAAACAAACAAACAAACAAACAAACAAACAAACAAACAAACAAACAAACAAACAAACAAACAAACAAACAAACAAACAAACAAACAAACAAACAAACAAACAAACAAACAAACAAACAAACAAACAAACAAACAAACAAACAAACAAACAAACAAACAAACAAACAAACAAACAAACAAACAAACAAACAAACAAACAAACAAACAAACAAACAAACAAACAAACAAACAAACAAACAAACAAACAAACAAACAAACAAACAAACAAACAAACAAACAAACAAACAAACAAACAAACAAACAAACAAACAAACAAACAAACAAACAAACAAACAAACAAACAAACAAACAAACAAACAAACAAACAAACAAACAAACAAACAAACAAACAAACAAACAAACAAACAAACAAACAAACAAACAAACAAACAAACAAACAAACAAACAAACAAACAAACAAACAAACAAACAAACAAACAAACAAACAAACAAACAAACAAACAAACAAACAAACAAACAAACAAACAAACAAACAAACAAACAAACAAACAAACAAACAAACAAACAAACAAACAAACAAACAAACAAACAAACAAACAAACAAACAAACAAACAAACAAACAAACAAACAAACAAACAAACAAACAAACAAACAAACAAACAAACTCTTCCGCTTTATTATATTAGTATAGATAGTATAGATAGGCGGAAGCGGATAGGTACCTACGCAAATTAACTCTTCGCCCTGATAAAGCCTGGCGTTGTGAGAGTTGAATCATAACCACCTCGTTATCAGCTTTAAAATGTACTAGTGGATCCGGACGCGGCTACGCCTGCTTAAACTTTAAGAATATTTATTAAATATTATATAATATATTTATTTTTATAAGGATGAATATCAAAATATAAGTTCATTTTAGGTGACGTTTACTTAAAACAACAAAGAGACTTTGCAAACCAGTGCTTAGCAACGACGGTTGTTATTAACATGGCAGAATAAATTGCATGTCAAATTAGAAAGTATTTTAATTTATTGGTACATATGTGTAATGTAATATTATATAGCCTATAGCACTTCTGAAGAATGCAGCTTTCATACAAAACAAAAACATAGTAAATCGGACCAGTAGATCCAGAGATCTTAGCGTTCAAACAAACAAACAAACAAACAAACTCTTCCGCTTTATTATATTAGTATAGATTATTTTTAAAATCACCCATTATGTCAATTATATTGAAATGCATTGTACTTTTGGAAGAATATTGTTATTAAAATCAATCTACTCGTATATATATATTTAGTAGAATTTATATTACTTAGTAGTTGGATATAATGAATAGGGAAGGATTAAAATATATTATGCTGATTATTAATTAAGTCAGTATTCACTGATGCATGTTTAGTAGGTACCAGGTACTCTATCTTTGATGTGGTGCTAGTCTCATTCACACTCGGACCTAGACAAATATTAGTTTGGCCCACATAAATATTTACTTCGAGTGAAGCGTTGCCCTCAAGGGCGGATGCTCTACAATATTTCTATTATATGTATAACATTCTTTAAATTGCTAAAAGGTGTGAGTTTTAACTCATTCATCACTCAATTTTATTATTTAAAATTCATTTCATATGGTTTAACCATATGAAATGAATTTTAAATAATAATTAACCTTTTATTTTTGAAGCCGTCGTGATGTGTGACAAGACTTGTGTGTGTTATGTGTGACTATAACGCGAGGGTTGTGGGTTCGATCCCCGCTCGAGGAAGGATTATTTATTAATATTTTTATTTCTTCGCTCTGGGGCAAAGGCAAAAGCCCGGCGTTGAGATCCGCCACTCAACACAAAATACCTCGAAAAAATCAGCGGAAAGTGGGGAACGGAGTGTCTTAACTCAATCTGCTGTGTATGGGATATAGAGTGAAGCTAATTAATTTTTAACAATTATTCCATTATACTTGACTGTCTAATTATAATTAATATATTTGTTGTTCTGCTTATAAGTACCAATTACTTAATTTTATTTAATAAAATACCAAAGAATTTTTATTTTATTTGGATACTCGACGTACTCTTCAAAGGTTACCTCGTGAGTCATGAGTGGGCGGATAGTAGTTACATATTTCATGTAAACCCTCTACTGCGCGTCGTTCCTGAAAGAGATGAAATAGAGCCTCACGAGCCACTACGCGAGAAATGGCGGAACGATTTGCAGTTGCTATCGGATTATCTCGATTTTAAGGTAAAATTTAATATATATATTTATATAAAGTGTTATTTTATGTACATGTAGACATAGTTTCGTTTAAAGCAATTTTCTTGTTTGACTCACTCTTGAGAATGCTTTTGAAATTTTGATGTCGCTCCTTGAGAAATATTTTCAAAATCTTTTGACGCATATTTTATTACAGAGGTCGAATATTTTCTTATATATTTTAATTTAAAAATATATTTATTATAAGAGTCCAATTGTGGAGCAGAGGCGAGCGTGTGACTGTAAACGCAATAGGTTATGGGTTCCATTCCCAGTTGAGAAAATGAAATATTTAATATTTTTTGTTCTTCACTCTGGCTTGATGCAAAGTGCGGCGTTGAGTTCCGCCACTCAACACGCAATGCCTCTAGAATTCGTCGGAAAGTGGTGGACTTCGCCTATCCTGCTACACGCGTGAAGTTGAGAGAGAAAAAAAATTGTTGCAAGTGTTAACTGAAACTAAATTGTAACTAAGTGAATACGATTTTCAAACGATAATATATATAATTATTTATATATTTAGATATAAGTATATAAATACTTTGTTTTTAATAAAGGGGTCTCATTAATATAAACATATATTCATCCAGAGCACGCGCTCGGCTGAAGGTGCTAGATACGTGACTGAAAATGGTGAATTATCTGGTGTAATTCGGGACTACCTCCAAGCCTTGCTGCTTCTCCGTCCTCACGACGCCTTACATTTCACTCGACATTATTTTGCATCAGCTCTCTCTTCATTGGACCTACCACATAACGAATATTTTGATCCATGTTCCAAGCACGTTAGATATTATTTTTTCGAGGAATAGCAATTATAAAATTTAATCTTTATATATTTTTTTTATATTTGTTTAAATTTTAAATTAGTAAATTCTAATGAAAAGGCTACGTCAATCTTGTTTTTATAAGGTTTCTAAACTAATTATCAAGTCTGTTATTTCATACTCTATCTAGAGGCTGCTGAATTTTTCATCGCCTACCTCAATAATTAGCATCTGGCAAAAGTAATTTTATTTGATAGCATCAAAGACTACATCTTAACTCAATTAGCAACAAGCAAATAGTCTCAGTAAATATTTATTTTGAGTAATTACCTTAAAAATATAATTATTTTAGACAATTGTTTATTATGTTGGTTTTTTTTATGAATTTATATCATGGCTTTGTTTTACTTTTATAATTAAAATTATAATTTGTATTCATTGATATTGATTGAACAGATTCTTTCATTGAAATGCGTATATTAAAAATTAAAGTAAATTTAATAAAAGTTTGTAATGTTTTATTTCTATGAAATATTTATAATTTTTCAATATTTTTTTACCTGTGCTATAAGATGTTACTTCGTAAGGAGTTGACTTGAACAGCAACAGCAACTACAATCTTAGGTCAGCTCCATTGCATCAGCTGTGAATCTCATGCACGAGAACTGCTTATCAGAAACGAGCAGAAGCAGCTCAAGTATTTCTATAAAGAAGCCGAAAAATTATATATTTATCATTTCACTTTATGCTAAAAGTAAACTTCGTATTACGTTAAGGTAATTTCATTTCATTATTTTCAATGAAAAAAGTAGACGCTTGAATAAATATGTGATTTTTGGCTATATAACTTATAAAATATAATTGCTACGAAATTAATAAAACCTTTGGAACTTAACATTATTATACCGCCACTTTGTTGTTAATATTCATATATTATAATAATTTCATTTCAGTTAAAGGCTGGGACGCATATATTATATTCCTGTATAAATTGCTGAAGTAAAGCAAAAATATAAAGATTAATCATGAATTTTCATTTAATTTTATGTTAATTTGATTCATCGAAATTATATTATCATAAAAGCGTAGTTTCTCATTATTATAGGACAAGAGCATAATAAAAAAAAAATCGAGGGAAAGAGGGAAGAGGGATTTTGGGAAATCGAAATGAGGTTATTAATGGAAATGAGGTTATTAATGAGGTAATTTAGTTGTTACTTAAATTCATATATAACATTGTTAGAATAACATGAAATTATTTATTTACATATTAAAATTCACGTCAATCATTATTAACTAGTGTGATAATAATCACGTTTAAATAATAATATTTTTAATAGTTGTGTTCTTTATTTCACGAACGTCCCTGTTATATATCAAAAGCTTAGTGTAGAGACATTTGCTAAGATTTCATGAGATCCTTACCCTTCGCGTGGGGACACCAATAGCATATGGAAGTGGTCGTACTTGGTCGCATACATCCCGTATAGTAATTTTAAGGTTAGCAATTTGTATGCAATGTGAGCGAACACGCCTCTTCTTGTTTGTAAACTGGATAGGATGAAAGGCCGCACGAGGGGTCCCAACAAGTTAATTTAAACTTCTAACGCTTATCCGACTTAGGTTTACGGAGCTTAATAATACTTTGTAAGTAAAATTTGAATTCATTACGTTAGCCCTCTCTTCTCGGCTGCGATAAATATCTCGCTTAACCTTATATTTTTTATTTAATTAATTTCTTGGTAACGCCAACTTTTACGTTGGTTTCTTTTTTGGGGTAAAATTGAAATGAACTGTGTGCAGTTTGTAACGTTAGGGTTACCTAGGATTTTCTTTATTGCTTTAAGAGCAAGGTTTAGGTATATATTGATTTCGAAAACATTATTTAATATATTACTATTATTGCCAATACATATTTCTGTGTTTTTTGTTACCAGTGCTGCCAGTCAAATTTAAATATACTAAACTTAATTTGGTTTATGATTTTTTTCTTTCGGTTTTGTAATATTATAATCACTTTCAACGTCAAGAGAGGATTATCCTATCCCACCATAGGTTTACGAGGGAGCGCCTTTAATCCAAGCGGAAAACATCACGTCCTAGCGCGAAGAAAATTAAAGGCGGGAGGTTCATCAAAATTCTTATTTGAAAGTGAGGTGAGATAAATTGGACTTGTCCTCGCCGTAATATCGTATGCTTGTGATTCGGGAGCTAATAATAAATTCTTTTGTACAAAAGGACCAAAAAAATTAAAATTCCTTTCATGTACCACGTCTTCCAGTTTAGTCATTTTATTTGGGTTAGGTACCTACTTGGGTAACATACACAAATCCCTCGCGTGCAAATACTTGCTCGTTTTATGTCTTTATAACTGTTCTGTGTTGTTATAAGAGTTTTGCAGAGGGCACATTATATTATAAGATTTGTTTTTGTACTGACATTTCGAGAAGTTATAATGAATCCTGTTAGCGTAACTATCAGTTGTCTCAAAATTCCTATGTTCTCTACTTAAACAACAACAAGGAAACAAGGAAAAGTGTGGAGTTCCGCCACTCAACATGCAATGCCTCGAGATTTCGAGTGAATGTGGCGAACGGAATGGCTTAATGGTTCTCTCTGTCTACCCAGCTATTCGTACGATACAGCGTTAAGCTAAAAAAAAAACTGCTTCAGTATCCTTCACACAGCAGGGTAGGCAGAGGGAACCTAGTGTTAAGACACTCCGTTATCCACTTTACGCCGAATTCTGGGGACATTGCCTGTTGTTGGAACTCAACGCCGCGTTTTCCGCGAAACCATACACCATAGCGAAGAAATTGAAATATAAATTGAAATAAATATATCATTTCCTCAAGTGGGGATTGAATCCACAACACAGTCACGTTTACAGTCACACATTGTCCACTGCGCCACGATTGATATAATTCATCTATATAATTCATCTTCGATAATTCAACTTAAGAATATTCTATTTATATTTGCAAGGAAACGTTAAAGAGATCTAGGTAGAAGTAGATAAAACAAAACAGATCCTATTCACGTCTCCCTAAGCCGGTACTACGACCGCCACTCTGCCTACATTGCCATTTTACTTATCAATTATGTATTCCCTTTGTTTTCATAGTTTATTGAAAGTGAAAGTTTTCAGATACATTATAAATTATTCATATTTTTCCATTAGGGGCCCCTTTTTATCTTACACAGAAGGGATTTATCCATTTGTATTAAGGCTAAAGTTAAAAAGAAAATATTAGAACACTCCTGCATAAAATATTACTTTTACATTAAATCTATATTTCTGACATGTCGTACTTCATATATACGGTATACCATGAACAAAGTTTCTTATAGAATATGATTGAGAACATTTATTTACGTTTTCTCAGATGGGTACATTATTCTAATGGCATCAATATAGATACTTACATTTGGTATTACATTATACAAACAAATACATTTATACAATTAAAACAAAGAAAGAGAATTAATAAATACAAATTATAAAGATATCTCGTAGTTTTGCTAGTCCAAACAGAAAAATATTGCAAGTAATATGCCAGAGCCAAAACTTTTCTTCGCATAAGGCTGTACAACGAATTCACCATGCAATTGCATCTCAACTGTGACACAAAGGTTTTTTACTGGTTAAAGGTAAAGTTATATAGAAAATATGGTTCTGTTGAGTCCCTCAGTCAGCAGGCCCAAAAAATAGTAAAAAAATGTGAAAATTAGTTGTGTATGATCTAAACGACAAGGTAGTGGATATGTACATATGTCTGTTGTACTGTGAAGCTGAAAAAAAAAGTAATATTACTAAACAGATATAAAATAAATAATTGTTTGATTTGTATATAAATAAACAAAAATATATATAACAAGTAAATTGTTTTATAAGGTAATTGTTTGAAATAAAATCTATCGTTTCTCAGCGGGATTACGGTCTGTGTCCATCAGACGGACAATAAATTACGTTAATTGTCAACGTTTTATTGGACAGGTGACGCCTACAGGGAAAACTAAATGAGGAGACGGCTCCCACAGAGATACAATTTGCTATTCCCGTAAATGAAATGAAATACAGAGCATTTATTTATTTATTTGTATTCATTTATTTGAATATTTCATAGTTTTATATAAATGCTATTTAATAATATTCAATAACATTAATTAGGAAGCGTTTAGAAAATATTCTAAATTGCGGGTATATATTTAAGTAAGTGTGCTACATTATACTTGTGTATTACAAAAGTGACAAGAAAAAAAGCATTATTAACTGAAGTAATCTCTATCTGAGGAAAAGTCTAAACGAATACAAGGTGTTAACATAAATATATTTTTTGGTTGTATTGATTTTTAAAAAAAATGCTGAACCTATTTAAATTTATATGGAACCACCTCTCGTGTATATCCTTATGCTTTTATTTCAGGATTTTACGTCAACGGGAAGTACAGCTTATGTAAGTTTAGTTTATAGATTTTTTCAATTTCCGTTATTTATAAATTTTCTTTTGTTTCAATTGTAAATTGTGAGATTTTTTTCTTGTCAAATTTTCTTTGTGTGTACACAAAGCAAAGGCAAATTTCATACAAAATGCAGCAAAAACAAAGCATAAATGTTGATATCTTTTGATTGGATTGACTTAGAAGTTTAATTTTTCTGTGCTCCAAAGGACTTGGATATTTGATATTAATTTCAACTTGTCTACTTGCTAACCTTCACTTGATCTTGATATAAATGGGCTTGACAGACGATACTACAGACAAACGGAAAACAAAATGATCCTATAAGGTTCTGTGTTTTCTTTTAATTCTAAGAAAATATAAATAATAAAACTAAATATATAATTTTAAGCAATATAATTATTAATAACCAGATCTTCTTCTTCTTCTAAAAATAAAAAAAATATAATAATTATATAATCAGATATTAGTCTAAAAACTGTAACAGAGTTGTGTTTAAGATCAATCAAGTCCAAAAAAAACCAGTAGCATATTCCTGAAGTTTCGTTTTACCTTTTTTTATAGGCAACCATAAATACAAGGCACGCGTATCCAAAATTATTTGACATCGCCGCCCCAACATAGCCATAAACAGCAAAAGTTTGTACGGTATAATAAAAAGTTAATACTTGGCGCAGACAGGGACGGGTTGGATTGCGCGTTACTTGCTACATTATAAACAAGCCTGGCTGTGACACCCCTCCTTTATGACCCCCCACTCGCCCGGGTGGCATGCATAATTAAATCTCCGCGGTCAAATTAGCAATTTGGACCCCAACAATAGGACATAGTTCAGTTTTAAGCGTCTTTATTGTCCAAACAAATTTATTCAACCATTACTGTGTTCAATTAGCGCCGAGTACACACTATTCAGGGCGTTTTATTTTGTCTTTGTTGGTACAGTCTCTCCGCGCTGTAATATAGAAATAAAAGGCCTTCAACGCTCTTCAGTTTTTCATATTAAAGAATGAAATAATTAGGTTTACATTCAAACTTGACTTTGCTATAGAGAGGGAATATGAAAAAAGTTTCTAGGGCAGCTTAATAATTATATACGAGGCCGCCATGAATATGGATTACCGACTTATTATATGCAATGAATAAAAATGTGCTGATGTACTGCTGGCTCTCTGAATATGTGCTTTATTTTGCATTGATTGCAACTGGAACTCGAAAGGAAACAGCTCTTTAGTTATTGTTTACTTTTAACAAAAGATTGTGGATTATATTTTATACTGAGTTAAATATACTAGGTAAAGTTGATAGAAATATACGGATTTGTTAATAATAACATTATTATATTATTGCGTGAAGTAATAAAGTTGAAGTTTTGCATAATCCCCTAATATTTGTCATATTTCGGGATTTCCATCGGGTTTAATAATGCAGTAGTTTAGTAAGTTGATGAAAATGCAGCGAGTAGCAGCGTGCGGTGCGCTGATAAAGGACTGGAAGCTTTTTCAATTTATCCTTTCTAGAAATTGGAAATTATATTTGAATTTAATTTAAAATAAACTACGAATTTCGGGTCGTATTAATATTTTATAATTAATCACGACCGAGTCATGTCTTGATGCTCTTTTATCCGAAACAGTATCTCCGCAAGTAACCTAGAATTAATTTAAACTTTGCATTTAATCTTGTTGGCTGGTGAAACTTTCGCAAAGTGAGATAAAATATCTCCTAAAATAGCAGAGTTCTCAACATTATCAAAGATAACGTGGCTGTAGATACGATTACAAAGACGTAGCGAGGCCAATAATTTTTTTTTAATTTTTTTTGTTCAATATTGTAGTGTTTTGTTTAAATACTTGTGTCTTAAAAATACTTATTTAATTAATATATTCAAATTACTATACAAGAGAAGGCGGAGGGGGAATTGAGGGCGTTGTGGCGCAGTGAGCGTATGTCTGTAAACGCGATGGTAGTGGGTTCCAACCGCTTCCACTCAGGGTACGGATTTTAAAACAACAAGCAATATCGCAAAAATAGCACAGAAAGTGGAGAACGGAGTGTCATAACACTAGGTTCCCTCTGCCTAATCAGTTATGCGGGAAAAAGCGTAAAGCTGCTTTTTGATTATATGAGAATAAAATTCATAATTTTATACATTATACTCGTTGCAATATATGAGCCATGAATTCTTGCATGTATCGTGATCGTTTGTCTTCTGAAGCAAATGGAATAAGCTAGAGTTAAGTGAAAATAAATACTAAAATACTTCCCATCTTCAACAGCAATCGATATTCTTTAAAATAGACATTCGTATTCAATATTTACTATTACTTAGTAGCTCGTTGCAAACGATTGTTGTTTATATACATATTAATTAGACTTTATAATGAAAGAAAAATAGAATTGGAAAAGTAAATATTTATCACTTATATTATTTTCCTAACCGTTATCAGGTGATAGTCATTTATTAATTGTAAAAAACCAGTCAAGTGCGAGACGGAACCACCCACCGAGGGTTCCGCATCAATTTCAAGATTGTAGTCCACGGGAAGTACAAACTAAATTGACAAACTTAAGTTTACGTATACACTCATATGAAATGAACTGCAAATGTAACTTTGTAGAGATTTTTTAATGAAATATTTATAAATTTAATTTTTCGGATTTTCCCCTTTACTTGCATTGTAACTTTTAAATTCTGTGCCATTCTTTATAACTGTAAGACCATTGTCATACCCTATATATAATTTCATATATATTATTATAATTATATATTGTGACTCTATACAATCACTAGGAATTCTATTCAAAAATGTATGTAAAGGATAATAATATTCGTAATACTTCATACATGCCTGGTCACTCCAGTCAGTTATTCTATACATTGCAAAGGTATTGTATAGAATACTTGAATTATGGGACGATTGATGTAATATTAATGGACGGTTAAATTGTTTTATTTTATAATATAAAAATTATTAATAAACCTGCCAGCCTGTGTTGTATGCGAATAACTTATCCTTTAATGTTGAAATTAGATATAATCGGGTAGATATTATTTCTAGCTCGTAAAAATATAAACGTTTTACCTTAACTGCTTTGATATAGTGAGAAAGCAGAATTCGAGGCGCCTGACCGAGCGTAAAGTACTTTGTTTGAGTCTTATATTAATTAATATCTCTTTTTATTTCATATCAAAAGAAAAAGTAAACATTCACAAAATAAAGTATTACTACAGAAAAATCCCACTTGAAAACTCTTATTATTTTTAATGGTTGCTCCACACAGACAAGAGTGGATAAATTGGCTTTAAAAATAACAAACTGCTATGTATGCATGATATGTGCTCCCAGTTCGTCGACTTCAAGTGTACTTGATAAGGAATGTTGAATTAATTTTGAATTCTGGCTATATTATATGCTATGGCGCCATGTGGAAAATTAAATAGACCAAGACTGCATCTCTCGTAAAAAGTAACAAGGACTTTTCTTTTACCCGTCTGTGCGACACAAAGGTTAACAACACACACACATAAGGACACAATGTCAATTATGGTGTAATAAAGTGTTAAAATAAATATATAATAAATAAATAAAGGTTATACTCGTATGTCTGTCAATCGCGTAGCATTGTAGAGATCAAATGGGCTTTCTGGATTTGATGTTTCTTTTCGTTTGTAGTATCACTAAAGACATGATTAGAGTCAAAACTCTCCACAGTGACGAACAGACGTCATTTTTTCAAAATAAAAAAGGAAAATTGATGAATGACATCAAGTGGGGTGCCGTTGATATTGAAATATAAAGGTTAAGATTTCTTTGATCCTTTCTCATTTTAAGTAACAGTTTAGGATATATAACGATCAATAAAAGTACTTATTATTCACGCAAATTTTCATAAATATTTATATAAGTAAGTAAATACGTATATATAATAAGTATATACATACTTAAGTTTCGTTCCGCTCTTAATACGCGGCGATAGTTGCAGTGGTAGTTTTTTGTTTTCATAACTGTTTTATTAGGCAGAGGAAACCTGGGAAACATATGTATATAAAGACACTCCGTTCCCATTAAGACACTTTCGTTGTCCACTCTCCGCCGAATGTTCCAGGCATTGCAGAGTGCATAGGCATGGCATTGTTGGATGGTGGAACTCAAAACCAGACCAAACTCGTAACCAGATCGAATATGAAAACATTACATATATCATTCCCCTGAGTGGGACTCGAATCCACAATGGTCGGGCTTACAGAAAAAATTGACTCTTAACTATCTAGGAAATGGCATCACCATATCCGTGAAATGCAATAACTTTGAACTTAATGTAATCATATCATCACTTTGAAATTACTCGACGTATATTATAGTATCGTTAAAATTAAGAGGATATTGAAACGCCATTGTGACATTCTCTAAATCTATTACGCTTATAAAATCTTTGAGTCTCCTGTACATGGTATGTTTGTAAACAAGAAAATAGAGAATACAGTTAAACCGTCGTGGCGCAGCGGCACAAGGTGCAACGCGATGGTTGTGGGTTCGATCCCCACTCGAGGGAGTGAAATATTTATTTACGTTTATATTTCTATTTCTTTGCTCTGGTGTCGAGGTAAAAGCGCGGCGTTGAGTTCCACCACTCAACACGCAATGCCTCCAAAATTCGACAGAAAGTAGGGAACGGAGTGTCTTAACACTAGGTTCCCTCTGCCTACCCTGCTGTGTGCGGGATACAGCGTGAAGCTGAATTTTGAATTTGAACATATTTATTTTTTCATACTGTTCAGTAAATAATTTATCTATAAAGAAATATTATTACAGTGAGTTGAATCTACCTACAAATATTTATAATGCATACCTGTTGCCTTGGTTATACGACAGTTAATTTGAATCTGAACCGAGCTAGACGTTATCACCGGCATGCAGCAAGCAGGCGTTCTTGGAGTATGTTTCAATGGATTTCTGCTAAGCTCAAAGATTTTAGCATTCGACAGTATGTTTGTATATATATTAATATATATGTTTACAATTCAAATTGCATTTGAATTTATAGTTTATTTACATATTCTGATACCAGTTCGTCCAGTTGTGAATTTCGTAATATAATTTAGCTTAAGGGGTTTAGTTTCTCTTTTGCTGAAACTCAAATATAATTTAGTAACACATTTAGATTATATATTTTAAATGAAATCAATACTTACAAGTTCAAATTAATACGTTTTTCTATTGGCTAATAATAAAGTGTGTTCTTCCAAATAGGAAAAAATAATAACACCGCATTACTCAAAAATATACGCATATATTAAAAAAAAATAGAATATAGAACCTTCTCCTTTTGGAAAAAAGTCAGTTAATCTGTCAGTTAATGAGTCATACGAGTATATTATATCGTCATATTTAGTACAATAGTTAAACAGAACGAAAAGCTACAGACGTAAAACCCAGTATTATAAGGAAAACTTTGCCATTGTTACATTTGAGCCAGGGGTCGTTGCATTGTTCGAGTTATATTAAACCGGGAGTTTTATACCTCAAAGGATTATTGTAAATTGCGGTTGCGGGCTGGTAGCTATCTTATGTATGATATTCTGGAATGAATGTAGTTGCCCCTTATTCATTACTAATAAAATACGTTTTATTATTAGGTAGGTATATCCTTATACGAAATACTCGTAGTGAACGATAAAACTTTATTTTTATATTTCTTAGATAGGTTATAAAAATGTATAAGATTTTTATGTGTATAAAATAATGTTGTTCTTGTAGTAAAATATTTTTGTTTTGGGTGTTGAAGCAGAAACTGCTCTTTGAACAGCAATCGTATAGAAACAAGACCAGAAACAATGAGCTATTGACTCTGACAAAAATATATATATATTAAGACTTGTAAACATCTCCATGATATTAATTTCAGATCCTCTCTGGAATAAGCAAATAAATAATCTTCCTCCTGGCATTAATCCCGGCTATTGCCAGGGTCTGCACCTACTCAACCAACTCCACTTTGCACGGTCTTTTGCGTCCTCGGTGGTTAGACCTTTGGCTCTCATGTCCTGCATCAGCCAGCGCTTCCTTGGGCGTCCAGGAGGTCTCACTCCAGGAACTGATATAGCAAGGCACTTGCATCCGACATAGTTCTTAGGCCGGCGCGTAACGTGGCCAAACCATGTCAGACGACACTCTTGGAGCTTATCCGCTACGTCACGGACCCCAAGACTACCTCGAATGAATGTGTTGCGTATGCGGTCAGACCGCGTTACGCCGCACATCCACCTCAGCATCTTCATTTCCGTGACGTGAAGCTCCTGAGTGTGCCGAGATAATGCCGGCCAACATTCGCTGCCGTATAAAAGAACCGGTCGGATGATGCTCTTGTATACGTATAATAAGCAAATAAATAATATAAGAGAAAAATTCAAATATATGCATTTAGATTCGCCTCCACTGTCAAAGCTCTTTTCTCTACCAAAGCCAATTTTTGAGGAATAGTAAAATAAAATATTTGAAAAATGAATATAATAAAAATAATTATTAATATGTTTCCAAATACGTGTTGAATTATGAGTATTAGAGAGAATAGAATTTGTTTATTCAGGCTTTTGTTGCCGCGCATATAATAATGCATAATATTATGTGGAATGCTATTTCCATACATTGCTCAAAGCAAGCGAATTCATGAGTTTCTAAGGCTCCAGTGAATTGGCCTCGGCTTTCAGGTGTGCAAATCTTGAAGCCAACAGACGGTAATTCCGATAATAGTGATATTTATTTATTTTGCTTGCTATTGGAAACGTTGAAGAATCATCACAATCACGCTGTATCCCGCATAAAGCAGGTTAGACAGAGGGTACCTAGTGTTAAGACACTCCGCGCAACGATTGATTATATTTTCTGTTAAAACAAACTAGGAAATATTATATTAATTTCGCAATTATGATTTTGTGTTTTACATGAGTATTACGTCCCTCATATAAAGTACTAAGGAAAATAGGTCGATATGAACAGGTTGACGTCGAGGTATCTCTCACATTTGTTATTTATGATTAAAAATATCCAACAAAATATTGTCTCCGGAATGTGATATCGTAAATTGTATATTTTATGAGATTACTTATATTATTTTGGTTTATAAAATAGAATATACTTTTATTAAATAAGCGAATCAATTTTACATTTTTAAATATAAATTATTATAAAAAAGATACATTTAAAAATATAAAAAACCACACTTCCGAGGGCGCGACAAGGGTCCAAGCCATCGGTGGCTAGGGCTCCAGAGAGAGGAACCTCCGCACAATACGTGCCGTCTCAAGTAATACTGCCTTCTGTATCCGGTTCTTGATCCAACAGCTAAGCGATAGCCTCTTAAGGTGTTGGTCGAGGCTTTTCGCTATTAAACCGTTAACCGAAACCACTATCGGCACAATGATAGTCGCATTGACATCCCACATGGCGGTAATCTCATGGGCTAGGTCCAAATATTTAGATTGTTTTTCTTTTTCGGCCTTCACGAGATTTTCTGGTTTATAAAATTATTATTAAAATCTTCTTGGATCTATATTACATTTTTAATTAATTGATAATACCTAAAATACAAGAAAAATTGTTTTTAGGCTTCCATAACTCGAAGGAAATAAAACAAAACTCTTAAAGGATTACTTTGTGGTCCGTCTGTCTGTCAAGATCATTTTTTTCCAGATTGCGTGGAGATATCAAGGTGAAATTTATATTAAACATCCAAGTTTAAATTTAGTTTCTTGCAGAACAGAAAAATTAAGCGTCTAAGTCAACGTTTTAAATTTTGTTCTACATTGTCTACGTAATCAAAGCCTATAAGATATTTCCAGTGAACCTAGAATTATAAAATTTGGCAATTAGTGAGAAATTACAGTACAAATCTAGGAAAAAATGTAAAAAAATATAAATGAAAAAAACTATTAGAAACTTATACTTGTGCTTCATTTCATACAAAATGAGTGCATACTGAGTGCGTACTCCAAATGAGTGTCCACTAACCGTTTGTATTCCAGACATTGTCGTATCGTGTCGTTTCGTTACCTCAACGCCATGCTTCATTTTACCAGAACGGGCAAATGTTGATAATTTAAATACAATAATTTACCAGAGAGCGAACAAAATTCCCTATTTTATTATTTTGTTCAAATAATTTATCATGGCATTTGATAAATTATTTGAACAAAATATATTAATAAAATAGTAGTTAGATGTTATCATAGTTTCTCGAGTATATTACATTGAAGCAAATATTAAATTATGCAGAAGATCAATTATATATAGTAGTTGAGGCCATCGCGGCGCAGGGACACAAACGTGTGACTGTAACGGTTGTGTGTTCGATTTCCACTCGGGGGAACAAATTATTATTTATTAATATTTTCATTTCTTCGCTCTGGTACCACGGCAAAAAGAGTGTGAGAGAGTGTTTACTTAACAGTAGATTCCAGAGGGACCTACCCTTCGGTATGCAAGATACACTGTGAGCCTGAAAAAATGATGATGATGATATTGTGGTTATGATCCCATTAAAAAAACTCAAATCACGTTTAGAATTCATATGAATGTAAAATATATTTTTCCCAACAATAATTAACTTTTATGCGGTTCGAGTATAAAAGTATAAAACAACAAAGATTAAATGGCTTTTATATGGATCACGATAACAATATGAAATATCAATGGCGTACAATAGAACATATTTCATAGGCAGATATCAATAACTGTATAAATTCGACCATATTGAGATCCTATCAGCTTTGTGAGCGTGATATAATAGATACCAATGCACCAAAGCTATAGTGATTTTAATTAAAACTACCACAATGGCCAACGGCTTCCATTAGTGTCTGGCAATAATTATAATCTACTAAGTAAATTGACACGTAATCTACGCGTTATATATAGTGAAGCTAAAATTGATCTATATTTTATTTTACTTTTGCGTTACTTTGTAAAATGTAAAAAGAAATCTACGTCAGGCTGTATCCCGCACACAGCAGGTTAGGCAGAGGGAACCTAGTGTTGAGATACTCCGTTTCCCATTTTCCGCCAAATTCTGGATGGCGCTGCTATACAAATAATAGTATTGTATAAATATTATGTTTTTTTTTTATTTTTAGTTCTTCAAGTAAGTTTTTTTACGTAGCTTTTATTTCTTTTTGACTTTACATTTTGTTTCCAATGCAAGGTATTCAGAGAGAAATGGCCCTCCAAACCTTTTATGACAGTTTAAATAAGGTTTATTCAATATTTTTGTATAAATTATGACAACTACGTATTATAAAAATATATGATAATTATTAAGCAAATAAGAAAATATATTGTAAAATTTATTAATTTGAAGGCATTTTTCGATGGCTGCTTTTAGCCTGATGAGAGTTGGTGTACGCGAAGTCCCTCGTGCCATATAAGTCCATTACGCAAATGGACGCAGAAATGAGAACTCGTTTTTAATTTGTCATGCAAATAATGTTTGTAAAATATTTCATTAATAAGTTATTGAGTAAATACATAAGCGCTTGTAAAAAAATATAACGAGACTTACCTATACGAGGATTTTTTTAAAATTTTCAATCTAAATATACAATAACGTCATTAAATTTGCATTTAGCAAGAACAAATATAACTTTATTTTTCCTGAAAATGAATCCTAGATTCTTCCATTATACCATGCAATTTATAATAATAATGAAAAGCCAGCAAAAGAGTTTTTTTTTATTTACAGGTAAAAGTTATTTGTATTAAGTATTAATTAATTAATTAATTTGTATTAAATAAGTTATTAATAAAAACAATCTGAAACAAAGGAATTCCACGTAAGATATTTTCTGTGAACCGGAGTAGCGAGAAGTCGTTATTAAATAAATATAATTTAACATGTCATTGTTTGTTGTGGGTACTCTTTATAAATAACACCTATGTTCAGATACCCTATGTAAATTATTTATTATTAATAATTGAAAGTTATATTTATTTTATTATAAAGGGAATTATATTAAATTGTAAACAACACAATTTTTGTGCCTTTGTATAAGTAATTCAATACTGGACGATTGTCGGTTAGCTCTTTCTGCTAGATTCTCTCATCAAACACTAATGACATAATCATTACATTCTCTCTAAAGGCAGTGGAAAGGATATAAGCTACATTTTCTTACTAAGACTAAAATTTATTTGAAATCCTGAAATATTAGTTTGACCATTGAATACTAGAATTATGTAAATATACATTTATATGACACGATAATTAAAATTATATAGACAAATCGTCACTTTAGTGGTGAAGAGAATCAAGCAACAACTTTAGCCAAAGTTGGCTTGGCTCCCTTCAGTGACGAAATTTACATTTGTAATTTAGAATTTAATTTTGAGTATACCTATTAATAGAACTTCAAGATATTGCTTATTATTTGTCTTTAATATGCTATAAATATCTATCAATAATGAAAAATATATAAATGAGAGCTTTTTATCTAGAATTAACAATAAACAATAAATGACAAAGTAATTAAGGTTTACTTTAAATACTCCGTAGAAGCCAAAAATATTTGTTCAAATTGAATATAATATGGTTCCCGTGATTGTTTAGTTATTTCGTAAGCAGAGCTGGGTACGAAGCCCGCTCGAAGGGAACTTTTAAATTGCGTTTCCGCTTTCCCTAACTTATTTACTTCTTATAAGGAGAAACAAAATATAATTCCACTTTTCAGGTCAAAAGATAATGGCCTTTGATAACAGTCTGAAAAAGCTTTCCGCTGTTTTGTTTCTTTTATCTTGGAGTTTACGTGGACTTTCCGCAAAAATTATAACTTGCAAGATTAAATAAGAAGTTTTAATAAATTGCCTTGGGTTAGCTGAGATTAGAGTTTGGGTGAAATCTAATTTTTCTGTTTAGTATTTTATTCATTCGAGGTACAGTATGAAGCAACAACTCTTCATTGTATTCAACTCTTTGCAACTCGTGCACCTTAACTCAGGTTATATAAAAAAATGTAGGTATACTTTTTTAAATGTAAATAAATTATACGTGCCGTCTTGGCGCAGCGACATAGGCGCGAAAGTTGTGGGTACAATTCCCTCTAGGGAGAATAAATTATTTTAATCTGCTTGCTCTGGCAAGAAGATAAAGTGCGGTGTAGAGTTACGCCAACTCAAACCACAATGATTTATAAGCGGGTTGCAGTGTAAAGATGAAAAAAATAAAACTGTGTAAGTATCTACGTTACATTTCCGCCCAATTTTCCTATATAAGTGGAAATTTATAAGGATTTAAACAGTATGCTTCACCTTAAAGAAGTAGGTCAAATATAATAAAATATCAAATCCATTACAAATGTAACTATAAGTCTTTCTAAAACATCTCTAAATCTAAATACGTATATTTACTAACAGTCTGAAACAAAACTACAATAATATGTAGGCAGAATGGAAATAAGAACGTTGTTCGCGTTTGAATTTATGATGCACATTATGGTTGCAATTTCCGTTAGTGCACTTGCATTTACAAAATAAACAAATAGTAGCATTAATCAATATCTGTGTAATAAATATTTATCAAAATAAATAAATAAATAAATTTGGTTGATATTAAACTAGAGGACCTGTTATTTTCTTACGTATTCCCTTTCCATAGTAGAGTCACTTTATACAAAAATGTAAATTGTGAAATAAATGGTAGTGTGTGCTATATTGATTTTATTAATTTTAAATGTTTTCAATGTATTATTTAAAAAAATATTGAGCTTCTGTACCCGTTCTCTATATAAAGTACAACTGTGACTTTCGTAACCCTCTGTCTGCATAAGTTTCGTAAAAAGGGATACAAAGTTTTTCTACAAGTACTAAATAATATATAGATTAATAAATAACATATTTATTGATTTAAAGTAAAAGTATGCAATAATAACTATAAATAATAAAATTTAACTGAAATTGTCTAAACCTATGCATTATACAATAACAATTGCTTTTAAAGACTTTTTTTATTTTTCTCATATCTCTAGTAAGGTAAGTAAACAAAATAGAATTCGATATATTTTATATATTTACTATTATTTAATAATTTTTATATAATTATTTGTTATTTATTACATCGCACTAGCGACACTGTATAGAATCGTTCTATTTTCTAATGAAAAAAGTTTTATTTTAATACATTGAAAGACTATGTTATTATCAATATAATTAAACATACCTAATCAATTACACTTTAAATTGTAAATTGTGAACGAGTGATGCATTTATTTTATATATTGTATACATTTAACATACTAACAAAAGTAATTTCCATGTAATAATTGTCACATGACGCTCGTTTCATTATACCCACCCAAACCTCTACTATTACATATTTTATATTATTATTTTATTGACCGGGTTGATAAAACAATATAAATAAAAAAACAAATATTCTTGCTGTTAATAAATTAAAAACTGCCTCTACTTTTCTATTTAAATATGCATGTTCTAAATGTAAAAACACTAGTGTAGACACTGTTGTCTCATTGTCAATAGAAATAAAACGTATCAATTAATAATGTTTAAAAGAAATAAATTAGCAGAATTAGCATCGGTTGAACTATTTATCCGACAGATGCTGATTAATGTTGGCTTTTAACTGTGAGCTATGGTCCATGATTGCTATTCTTCTACAAATGGCGCAATTTAACCTGATCGTACGTTCTGTTTATCTAATTAAAGCCTATTTCAAATATTTAATGAGGAATAAGAAGCGTAAAGCTATCAAGCTTGTGTTATATTGTATTATTTTTCTGACTTTTTAACAATAATGAAATAATAAGATATTATATACAAATTAATGAAATAATTAAAAAAAATAAATGCATGAGGTACACAAGGGCATCGTAAATCAATAAATTATGATAAATTATTGTTAACACAATGATTATGGTTTCTTGCTTGGAGAATGAATTATTTCTATTTCCTCCTCTGACAAGACGATGCGCGGCGTTAAATTCCGCCATTCAATAGGTAACGTCTCAAATTTGGGCGGAAAATTAAGTACGAGTGTTTTGATACCACATAGGTTCTCCCATTAGAGGTTCTCGTATAATATTCTTCTCTGCCATAAACGTGAAGCTGAGAAAACAAGTAGACAAGAATATTATTATTAATTTTGAGACATAATGAGAAATAATGTAATAAATTTTAAATATATGAATAAAGTAAAACTAAAAGCCTTTTAAAATATTATCTAAATATTTTAAATGTATTTAAACTTAACATGCTCAACACCAGTAGTGCCACTTATAATTTGATTAAAAATATTTCAAATCTCAATGAGTTATTCCGTAGCACTTTGCCGTAATTGCTTGCGAATTTAAATCATTAATATGAAAACTTTTAGGAGTTGATGACTCTTCGTTAGTCGACGTTGTAAGTGGCCGTGTATGACATTTCAAAAAATTAAGTGTGCTTACTAGGGAGGGTTTTTGAGCTAGTGAGAGCGAAGGTTAGTGTAATTTACGAATCTGCTTTTAAAATATATGTTATTGCTGAATTTTTTTTCATATAAATTGAATGTATTTTTTAATCGGTACTTTGAAGTCGGATTTATAAAATTTATGTGGTCGTATAGTGGTCGAAATTCGACCATAATTCATTAAAATTTTAAGTTTAAACGCTAGGTTAGGTTGGGCTATCGTCAAAGGCTCTGTAATTAGGGTAATGCTTTAAGTTTTATTTTGATTATATCAAGGATGTAACATTATATAGATATTTCAAATTGTTCTGGATTAACGACGAAAACTTTAAAATCAAATCTACAGCTCGACGACGGATAATTATTTGTGAAATACTTAGACAAGTTTGATATTTACTATTTGAAGCATTTTTAAAATAATGCTTTAAATTGCGCAACTAAAACATTCCCGCTAGAATATTTATTTAACTTTATATTTTCATTTATATTATCACTCTGGTGTCGAGGTAAAGCGCGGCGTTGAGTTCCGCCACTCAGCACGAAATGCCTCCAGAATTCGGCGGTTAGTGGGGACCGGAACTTAACACTAGGTTCCCTCTGCCTCCCTTGCTGTATGCGGGATACAGCGTGAAGCTGATTTTATTTAAATAACATCAATAAAGAATATATTATTTAAAAGTTTTTATTTAGTAATTTGTATGTTATAAACATTTCAATGCCATTATTTATTACTAATTAATAATTAACTTAATGATATGCTTTTTATTAACAAAAATCACTTGTTCTTATTTATTTAGGCTGCCTTTTTAATATACTGTTTTAGCCACAATTCCAATGATAAAGGGCAATTTGGGAATACTTAGCGGGTGACCTTTGAAGGTGCGAGGGGAAAAAGGCCAAGCGACGCATAGAACTCGTTATTAATACTTAATTATGTGGTTTACACTTTGTTACATATATTTTTTAACTATATGAATAAATGCGACAATAATGGTTAAAATTTCGTAAAATTAAAAATTCAGTTTTTTACTGTTGCTTTTGATATTTCGGGAAATCGTCTCTTATAGGTCCTCTACAATCCTGATTTTTTCCTGAACAGGAACCCCTTTAGACGCTAGCTGCCAAATTTCATAATTCTAGGTCAAGTGGAAGTACCCTATGAATTTTGATTCCCTTGATAGTGTCAAAATACGCATTTTTGTGATTTAAACGGTACGGTTTCTTAAAAGGTACGGAATAGGGTTCCGTACGTAAAAGAGACTATAATTTTTTTCAATATAGGAAAATTTATACTTTCTGTTTTAATATTATGAGTATGCTACAGTCGAGAACAATGACGAAGCCCTCTTAGCCTTTAGAGGAATGCTCTGCTATTGTTGCTCTAGCCAAGAACATTCACTCACCGCATTGTTTCAGCAGTCGTAAACTATCCTTAATGAATATTTGAATCAACAGTGACAACCAAAGAATAGATCGTAATAGATTAGATGTATTTATAAGGAAATTGTAGAAATATCTAGTGTTAAAACACTCTGTTCCTCACTTTCTGCCCAATTTTCGAGATATTTTTCGTTAAATGTCAGATTTAAGCATCGCGTTTGACTACCTGAGCGAAAAAGTGGAAATATTTTTTTTTTTTAGCATCTCGTTTTATCCCGGGTGGGATTGGGTGTATCGGGCTTTATGACCCGGCACCGGAGTCTTGCTGAGAGGACCATTCTTGTATTGTAAAGGGTCTTAACTACTTTCTCAAGAATGGTATCTTGATATACTTGTGTCTTTTTAGGAATTCGTACTTTTTAAGGAAAAGAGGAACCCTTATAAGATCACTCTGTTGTCTGTCTGTTTGTCTATAATATACTGACATAAAAAGTAACTTTATATCATCATCTTTTTTGTTATGTAACCAGGCAATCTTAATATTGCAATATATTACAGTCTATTTTCCTCGTGGCAACACTTGGTCTCTTACGGGCGTACGATCGCGAATTTCATCTGTTATTGCGATGCTTGTTATTATATGAAAAATACGATAAACAGGATGTGATGGGAAAGTTTCAGTAGGCAGACCTCGTTTATTACTTACGATTCAAAAGTTACGGCAACAACAAGAAATGGCCCAAATTTAAATTACTTCTGTAGCATAATATGATTTTTTTGAAAGTAAATTTTTCAGTGGCCAACTAAATTCCAATAATAAAATTATTCGTTCTGTCGGTATACAACTATTAATAAAGACAAAGTAAGACACTGCACTCCCCATCGTCCGCCGAATTTTGAAGGCATTGCGTGTTGAGTCGCGGAACTCAACGCTGCACTTTGCCTCGACACCAGAGATAAAGAAATGAAAATATTAAATATTATATTTCCTCGAGTGGGATCGAACCCACAACTTGTCGCGTATACAGTCACCCGCTTATGCAGAAAACTACGCCAGTTTCTACTGAATTGTTTCTTTTCTCGTTTGCCTTGTCCTCTTCCATAAAAAAACTATTATAAATTGTTTGTTCTTATTAATGTTCTTATATTGTTAATATTCTTCTTAGTTGCAAAAATGTATTGAAATTGAGGTGGTTGCCATGAGCGAAATCAACAGACAGGATTATTATCAATCTTTAGTTTTACAGCAATAGTTATTATAATTTTTTTATTAAATAATATTCTATTTATTGTATATACATCATCTATATATAAAATCGAAAGGTCACTCACTCATCACGAAATCTCAGAACTACATGTGCTAGGAATCTCAAATTTTGCATAGGAGTCACTTATAGGACGTAGGTGCTCGCTAAGACGGGAATTTGCAATATTCGACTTCTAAGGGGTTGTTTTTGGGGTCGAAAGTTTGTATGAAACTTCGTTACTACAAATGCTAGGAGTCACAAATTTTGCATAGACGTCACTAGGACGTAGTCATGGATACAGAAATTAATAATAACATAGTTCACGCGGATGAAACCGCGAGCGGGCCGCTAGTACAATATATAATACATAATTTATACAATGTAAACGTTTATTTTAGAATTAATTAATATTAAAAAAACAGAAAATTGAAACGTAAAACAATTCATTTTGAAACTATAACGGTATATTGAAAATATCTGAAAAATTATTTTATATTTAAAGAACAAAGTATAATACAATAGCCGCGCGGTTTTAATCAACTCTACAATAGTTCCAACTGGATCGTTTTAATCATTGTTCACCTCACGAGGAGCACTGTATGCAAGCCCATTCAAAGGACTTTACTCTTCTATACTGCAGGATATATATGTTCCTGTGGTTGGAGTCCAGTAACTAATAGCAGTTATGTAGAGAGTATTGTGTGGGATTTTTATATGTAAATACTAAGTTTTACCTGCGGCTTTGTCCCTGGTCAAATGAAATCAAGAGTTGTATGTATATGAAAGATTTTGTGTCTGAAATAACTCTGATCGCGGGTACATTGGGTTACTTTGAAACGGATAACTTGATAGAGGCCAGTCGCGGCGCGAGAACAAGCGTGAACAAGGTTGTGAGTTCGATTCCCACTCGAGGAAATGAAATATTAAATATTTTCATTTAACAGAGAACTGAAAATATTAAAGAATTAAAGATGGCAAAGCATGGTTTCCAGAATTCAGCGGAAAATAGAAAACCGAGTGTCTTAACACTGGATTATCTATGACTTAAATAAAAAAAAAAAAACGTTTTTCGGTTTTCGGTTGTCCGTTGTTCGACCTTCTTGGTTGATCGATGCTCGAATATAAATCCTCATCAATTCAATTAAATGTTTTCTTGAATAAGGTTACTGCATAAATGTATTGTCAACTATGTCTATTGTTATTACTCGAGTGTAACAATCTGTGACGCCATTGCTTCAAGTTGTATTACGCCCTGAGCCAGCAACTTGTGGTTTTCATCTCAGCCGCTTAGGTGGCTCTAAGCACCATATATACATACACCATACATTTGATGTATTTACTTATTGTTTTCTATAATATATATTTGAGGCCAGTCGTGGCGTAGAGGCACAAGTATGAAGTGTACCGTAAACACGACTGGTTGAAGGTTCGATATAATTCAAACAAAAAGTGTCAAAACTGCTAGTAATTACAGTTTCTATAGTAAAAGAATTATAGAGAACATAGCATTCCACTAGTTATTGCACTTGATAGCTTAATACATATAAAAAATCAGTTCAAATGATGCCATTTACCGCGAGGCTATCCACTACATGGCTTGGCAGGCAAACACCGATGCGACTGAGCCAAATAGGTCATTAATTATTTTAATATTTTGCATATAGCTCGCTAAAATTGCCACATTTTTTAAATTTAAACGAGTTCGTAAAGTTATTTGTTTTATATGCCAAAATATTGTGAAAGTGCTTAATATTTTTTGTATGGTATAGGTATATTTTTAAATTCTTTTTGATATTAAAATAAAATAAAATATCTTATACAGATAATTAAACTCATGTAAAATGTTGTTAATATGAAAATATCTCGTACTACAATATATATTATACACTAAGGTCATTTTTAGTTGCTTTCAGTATGATGAAAGTTGGTGCGGGGACTCCCATGAGACATGTAAGTCCATTAGGCAAATGGAAATAGGAATGAGAGCTCGTTTTTAATTTCGTCATGAAAATAATGTTTATAATGTTTGTAATGTGTCTGTCGTTTCGCTTCCCTCATTAATTATAGCTTTCACCATATTAAAATTTCAATTTAAATATTACTGTAAAAAGGTGGTGACAGTATGCTATATTTATATTTTACAGAATATTTTTTCTCTGTGCAATGTATTGTAACTTTGTGACATTAGAAATGTGGTAACTTTGGGATAACTGTTACAGAATGAAATTTCTGGCATTTCTCTGTTTTTCATGTAAGAGGATCAGCTTTAATTTATATAATGAAATAGGTTATGAGTGTGCTATCAAGTTTTATGATATGAAACAAAATCAATAAAATATGTAAAAAAAGTAAGTCAAACTTTATAAATCTAAATATACATATTTTAGTAATTTTAACACATAAGATAAATACTATTGGTTTTTCTTTTATTAATTACTAGTAGTTGCTGCAACTTCGTTTGCGTGGACTTTATCACCCTTGCCATGCTACTTGCCATACCACCCGTTGTGAATGACACTTGCAGCAAGTGGCCTTTCAAGACGCTTTCTGTTTTCCGTTTTCCACGAGTTTGAAGTTTCAGAAGATGTGTTTGTATAAACAGATATACAAATATTAAAAAAAAACTAGATTCATGTTATTAAATTATTCGTAAAAATATTGAATATACAGACACACCTCTGTTACTGTTTTATAATGACTTGTATATGTAGATAGAAGATTAAAATATTTTACATCGTATTTAAAATATGGCCGCCATTGATCTGACACTATTAATTTCATTAAAACTTAGAATGAAACTTTGAAAAGTAATTCCAGAGCTTGTTAATGAACGAGACAGATTTTAATTAATAGCTCGGGCTTTCAGTGAACATTTTTATACAAAAAACCTTATTTTAAAAAATTAAATTAAACCTTATTGTAACAGTGATATGTATACATAATAACATATTATATATTACGTTTATAGAATATAAACGGATAAAACCAAAAACTTTTGAGTATTCATTCAATTGAAATAAAATATTGAATTTAAAAGTCAAAAAATCCTAAATGCTGTCAAGTGGATAAAAAGTAGTTCTATGCAATAAATTATAAATAAAGCTATTTGCCATTCAATTCCATTTCAATTCGTAATTGATTTGAATCTTAAACAGCTGAACGTTTTCAGTGAAGAACGTATATTTATCAATAATTTAAATACGAATAATACTATTTTAACCGACATAAAAATCTTTAAAATTACATACAAATCAATTCTATCAAATTTTTATACGTTTTCTTAATAAGCCTGTTTCTGTTCGAAGTGTGGAATACCACTTTAAACATAATAAAAATACATACAAATCTATATATATATAAAATCGTCTCAAATAAAGGTCACTCACTCATCACGAAATCTTAGAACCTACATGTGCTAGGAATCTGAAATTTTGCCTAGGAGTTATTTATAGGACGTAGGTGCTCGCTAAGACCGGAATTTGCAATATTCGAATTCTAAGTGGTTGTTTTAGGGGTTGAAAGTTTGTATGAAACTTCGTTACTACAAATGCTAGGAGTCTTAAATTTTGCATGGACGTTACTTATAGAACGTAGGTACTCATGGAGACAGAAATTAATAATAAAGTAGTTCGCGCAGGCGAAGCCGCGGCCGGGCCGCTAGTATTTTATAATTTGCTTCACAAATAACAATTTCTCATCAAATATCGGTGTGAAATATTCAAAATTTACAAAATTCACACGCTCAATTTGTACCATTCGTAGCATTTGGAATGAATACATGCGTGACAAATGAACGAGACTGAAATTAGTGCAGCTTCAACACACTGACATGTTTCATCACGTTTGTTGGCTTATTTCAACACAGCCAACAAAGAGTTGGAGTCAATTAGCCATCGAATACACTACGCGTTGATATTTAGACGTAGGGCGGGCGCTATTTGTCATTAATTTGGGGAACTAGGTGACAGGAACAGGGGCGCGGTCCGGGGCCAATTAGAACATCTATTACGTGGTAATGTGTGTAATGGTTTTGACAATTACATGTTATTTACTTGTCGTTAATGTAGCCTTGTGTAAGATTTATTATCTTTTTTCCCCTTCGATCATTTCTTGTATATATAGAAGTAATATACAATAATTGCTCTATAGGTAAATTATGTACAAATATATATGATAAATAAATAACATTTACGCTGTAACCTGCAACACAGCAGTAGGTAGGCAAAGGGAACCTAGTGTCAAGACACTCCCCACTTTCCACATAACTCTACAGAAACATATAAAAACACAAATGCTTTCAATATTTCATATATACTGCGAGCAGCTCCACAGTATTTGTATATAGTGTCGTTGCACGACGAGCCAAAGTGCCATCTAATAACGCACACTAACAATAACGCGCGCCGTTGATTGTATACCAGGCTAATATCATATTGTTCATTTCGTATTCTGTTTTCAATTAAGCGCTTTAAAACGGCGTTTTAATGAATGAATAAATTTTAAGTTATGTCTACTTTATTGTGATATATAGTTATTGGTTGTTGTAAATGTACGACTGTGAACGTTTGTTTTATGTGTGGAATATGGTAATTCAATTGCTATTTTAAACATTTATAATTCATTATATATCATAGTATATGTATTGAATATTAACTTTTCTTCCGTTCTCCACTTTCCGCTGAATTCTGGAGGAAGGTTTCTTGGTGGAAGGTGACGCCGACTGGTTTCAGGGCGAAACGAAGTGTCTCAATACTAGGTTCTCATTTTCTGTCTACCTTGCTATGTGCGGCGTATACGTATATACACATTTTTGGTATATATCTAAAGTCAAACTTCCAATTATTTTAATATTTTAGCGAAATTTTAGTAATAATACTGAGAGTTTGCTCGCCACTATTTTACTTTTAGACAGTACTCGGTTGCTACTCTCGACCGACTGTTACTTTTGTCCTCGTTATCTTCTAATTGATTTTTGTACTATATTTTGTCCATATAGCAGGTATAACCTAAGGTTAGGATAAACTAGGAAGACTCGTTCGTCGTCACTGCAATACTAGATACTTGTTGATTGGTGGAACTCAACGCTGTATTTCATTTTCTAGGGCGTAGCGTTGTAATTTGTATAATAGTACATTTGTTATTAATAAAAAGAGTCTTTGGAAACGTAGATAGATATGGTCTACGGACAGTAATGGCCTACTTATTTGCACAAAGGGGATACTCGGTGGCTCTCTAACCAGGCTTTAAGCTTCAACTCATTTTTATGGTTCCGTACCTCAAAAGGTAAAAACGGTACCCTTATAGGATCACTTTGTTGACCGTCTGCCCGTATGTCAAAACCATTTATCTCGAGAACGCGTAGAGACATCTTATAGCTGAAGATAATATCAAATATTCAAGTCTATAGGAAAAAATCATTACAAATTTATATTTGTATTTTCTCTCATATAATAAGTGCAACATAAGTTTGTCAATTTTTATAAGGTATACTTCCTATTGACCTACAATCCTGAAATTCGTATAGAATCCTTGGTGGGTTAGTCCAACTCGCACTTAACCGGTTTTTTAAAACATTAAATTCAATTATTAAAGTACAAATCCAATCGTTTTATTTATTATCATACTAGTATATATTATATTATTACAGAAAGTGAAGACGAAACAATGAGCCAGCGTCGCGATGATACAATCTCCTTACTAACATTAATAACATTATAATGACGACAAAGAGTAAAACACGAGCTAGTATCTTTGTAGCGATGATACAATAATATAATAACGTCAAATAAAATCAGAAAAGACGAGAAAAAGCTCCATCTTTTATACGAAAAGACTTTCCGCAGACGTGCAAATTGTTCTTTGTAATACCCATCGCTAGTATCCCCTAGCGACTGCTGTAATTATGAAATACTCTCGTAACGAGCCGGCGCACCTGCCTCTAATATTAATTTAACGTTACTTTGAAAAATTTCAAAATTAGCTTTATTACAGCATTTTTTTATTTTTATTATCGCTTATTATAAATTAACGTGAAAAAATTGGTTTTTACTAAAATTAATGAGCAGTTTAATAAAATTGCTTTTAAATTTCTGACGCCATCGTTGTTTTTATATTAAGCAAAATTTTCATATAATTTAAAACAATATAATATGATGTAGGTACATTTGTATAATGACAGTGTCGATTTTTATCAGTTAATTCTTTGTAAGGCAACAATGTAAGTTATCTTAAATTTTAATCCTATAAATAGAACTAAAATAATATGAATATAATATAAAAATATAATTTAAGAGCAATATTGATAAACTAGTTAAGTTTCGAGCTTTGAAAAGTGTTTTTAAAAAGAGTTCGCCTTTGTTAGGTGCCCGAAGATTTCGCCTTTTAAAACTTTTAGGAAAAATATCAATATAATTGACAATTAATTTATTTTTATTATCATGTTCGTCTTAAATTCATGTGAAAAGCGAAGGATGGATCTTGGCTTGGCTAGGTTGTCTTCTTCTATTTTTCTGTACGGGAAATAGTGTAGAGCTAAAAAAAATATACAAGAACATAATGTATTGCTTTATAGTTTTGTATTAAACTTATAAATAAACTATTATTTTAAATAGATAATATCATAGATTTATTCAAAATACAAAAAGATTTAGAGTTTGAAACAAATATCAGTAAACTACATTTATTCTACTTTAGAAGACTCGCAGAACTATGAAGAATAGTTCAATACAAAAAGTATTTACGACCTTCCTGAGTCTATCGATGTTCCCTACTAATAAATATATTGACAAATATTGAAAGTGAATTATTTGTAAAACCTTTAAAATGTAATTCATCTTTAGTAAATGATAAGATTTTTTTATGAATATAAACAGATTATTTTTTATGAATATAATAGGCACGTTACGTTTTTTCTCGTTGTCCTGGTTATTCTGGTAAGAATATCTTATGCTATTAATATTTTCTACTGTCGAGATATGCAGGGAAAGCTAACAAAAATATGTGGAAAATATAAAAGTTTAAATTGTTACAATTTGTGTGAACTTAAAAAGCAAGGATTTTGCCAAACGTTAATCTTATTAGAACACTAAAGTAATTCAGATTAGTAAACTAATAATTGCGTAGTTTAAACGGGCAAAGCCGCGAGCGGGTCGCTAGTATGAATACAAATATGTTTTTTTTTGTAATCAAATTTAAATCTAATTAAAGATTAAATCAATTTTAGAACTAAATGTTTTAATAACAATAATGATAATGTATGGATTGGACATCAACAGACGACAGGTACTTACTTACATATACATAATGCAAATGTGCAATGGCGGTACTATATAGGATATTATATAAAATAACTAACTAAAATAATTAAAAATGAAAGGTATCGTAGGAATAGCTGCGGCTGCCGTAGTGATAGGTGTGAGTTCAATCCCTACTAAGAAGCATAATTATATTTAAATTGTTTTATTTCCCAGCTTTGGTTAATGGAATGTTTCTAATGTGGGTGGTAGCCGGAGAACGCAGTTTCCTGATACTAGGATCTATTAACCTACCTGATGCAAGATTCAATGAGAACGGATGGTAAATCGAAATAGCATGGTCGTGAAGTCCATGTAATCGAAAGTGTGGGCAGTAAGTACTAGTGCCAAATATTTTGTTCAAAATGTATATAATTTTATTATTATTTCTTGGAAACCTTTTATTTTTGAATCTATTATATCGGGACAGGAACTAATTATATTTATTATATTCTTGTAATGTAATACAACAGTTATAATCTATACTAATATAATAAAGCGGAAGAGTTTGTTTGTTTGTTTGTTTGTTTGTTTGTTTGTTTGTTTGAACGCTAAGATCTCTGGATTTGCTGGTCCGATTTTCATTGTTTTTGTTTTGTATGAAAGCTGCATTCTTCAGAAGTGCTATAGGCTATATAAGATTACATTACACATATATACTAATATATTTTAAAGTACATTCTAATTTGACATGCAATTTATTCTGCCATGTTAATAACAACCGTCGTTGCTACGCGACCGCTACCGCGACGTTTTGATATTCATCCTTATGAAAATAAATTTAATAGTCACTTTTAGCATTTTATCTAGATTGAAATTATAGTTTACTGTATAACATACTAATAAATAATTAAGGAGATGTCACTGATTCCAAATGACCTAGCCACCCAGCGGGCGGCACAGCATGACCGACGCGAACGGGCAGATGACGTTGACGAACTTTATTTGTTGTTTATAATTAATTTAAGCTACACTTTGATTCTCTTCTTATTTTATTTGATATTGCCCGCTAAAATTATCCTACTTAATAGAGAGAAATGTTTAGTTATTTCGTAGAGTCGATATCTATGTACACACGTACGGAAAACTTTAGGTACTTTTTCTAATATTAAGAATAGCTATCCTTTAGTTACTTTTAATCCTTTTGTTAGTTCATTTCAATAACTCAGATAATTTTTTCTAATAATGTGTATCTACTTATTATTCTTTTTGATTATTTGAGCTTATATTTTCTTACTAATTCTATTGAGAATTGAAAATAATTTCATGAATATATTTAATAAATATTCCTATAGTTGAAGCAGGCGTAGCCGCGTCCGGGTCCACTAGTTTTCAATATAAAGTGAATAAAGCTTGGTAGGGGCTTCAGAAGTTACAGTTAAAAACTATTTTATTGCTACGTAGTTAGACAGCTTCGAAGCAAATTTTTAAATTCATAAATCATGTTATGTTCACATCGAGGCGTTGAAGAACTTTTGTGGGGAAATACAGTTATTCGAGTTAAGACTTGTAGCGGATACAGAATGCTGAAGAAGAATCTACGAAGAAAATCTAAGAATAAATTGTGTGCATAAAATGCATTCATGTATTTAAAGTTTATGATTTGGAATTCATAAACTTTATATGTTCTATATTGATTAATAAATAATCTACATTTACTATCTAAATTTACTATAACTTTACGTAAATACGCATAAAAATAAGTATATTTATATTTAAATGGAAGCACCTAACTTGACCAGAATGCTAAATTGGATTATTATTATAATATAAAAAATAATTGAGAATAATTAATAATAATTAATAAAAAAATATTTGAGAGTTTACACCTAATAGTGGAAGCTATGTAATACAATTTTTATAGATCCCTCATATTTCTGCAGTGCGAATAGTGTTGGCAGAAAGCCCGGAAGTTGGATTTACACCAAACTGCTCATATCTTTTTCAGGGGTTAGTTCAATTGCAAAAATTTGCAAGTCACGCCAATAAAAATACAAATTCACGAAAAATATTATGTGATTGTGTGGTTTTTGATTGTATTCCGAAAATTTATGAAGACTTTATATAACTAAAATTTAGATTTATATTTATCGACTTTTGCAGGGTGTAATATTATTTTTAAAAATTGTAATGAATAATGAATTTCAGTATACTAAAAACAAACTATATACGTATATAATATTATGTACGATATATATGACGGTCTATTTTCCGTTAAGTTGTAAAAAACTGTTGTCGGTTAAGTTGTAAAAAAATTGACATCTAATTTTAAAGCTATGTATAATAGCTCTTAGCTGCGGCTTCGCCAGCGTGGGAAACAACTACGAACTGTGGTATGACACATAAGTAACATAAGTGCCCGAGGGTATCTTAGACCGCATATACGTACAATGTGGTACATCGCAATGGTTAACACTATCTATATATATAAAAGGACTTGTCCTGACTGACTGAGGTAAGACGCATGCACAGCCTTGACCGCTGATGGTAGCAACGTTAAATTTGGACAAAAGTTTACTTTCGTAATCTGGACATCCACTAAGAAGGGATTTTAAAAAATTATAACCCTAAAGGGGTGAAATAGGGGTTTAAAGTTCGTATGGAAAACAATTTAAATCGGCACCGATTTCTATAAAATTTGAAATTTAGACTTAAAAATATTTCATTGAACACATGTTTCATGGGTTATTAGAATTCACCTTTAAATAGGCAAGCGAAGCTGCGCGCGTCCGCTAGTATAATATAAGCCTATACAGCCTTCTTCGATAAATGGAATATATAGTTAATGATTTTTCAATTCGTAACAGTAGTTACTGGTAAGGCTTTATAATATTAGAATAGATAGATATAACTTTAGTTTTATTTACGTGTATAGTTAATTTTCTCTTGTAAGTATAATATCGTAATTTTCTTTTAAACATTAATGTTTATTATACATAAGAGGACATCGTGGCGCAGCGCTTGCGATGTAAATCGTGACGGTTGTGGGGTTGATTCCCACTCAGGGAAACGAAGTATTTAATATTTTCGTTTTCTCGCTCTGGTAAAGATGCAAAGCGCGAGGTTGAGTAACACACAATGCTCCGAGAAAGAGGGGAAGGAAAATATTCTAAATGGGTACAGACAGAACATTTTTATATTTTCTAAATAAGTTTTTTTTTCTAGGTATCAGGTATAATAGCACTTCAAAAATGTCAAAAATACAATAAGTATTTTTTATGTACAAACAAAAAATACATATTCCGTTTAAAAAGCCAGATATTTTATTTATTATGAAAAAACTGTGCAAATGAAATAAAATTCCTTCATAATAAATTGCCCTACTGCTATTTTCGCTTTTTAAATTAAATGGGAATTCTATTTTGATTCAGCCGAATATAAAAAGAGCAATGTTCATAGACTATTTTTTATTTTTATACATTTTATTGATTTTTTGAGAGGAGGAGGAGAATGCCTTGAAACAATAGGTGAACCTATTGTTTAAAGAAAGTACTCAGGAAATGAAGAAATGCTCAGAAAGTTAAGATGACATTGGAGGAAATTACATTTTTTTATAATAATAAAATGCTCTTAAGCAATTCCCCGATCTGAGATCTTACGGTCGCTTGTACTGTCGTTTTTAAATTGCGCCAAGATTGCGTCAGTATAGTGTCCAATAGATTTTAATGCGAATATACCATGCCTTATCTATAACAATCTATATATTATACTATATATAATAAAATCGTTAGTGATAGATTTCGTTTATTGTTCTTAAAGTGACAATGTTAGTACAACAAAATTATCGAGTAAAATAATCCAGATTGGCAAATAAATAAGTGAGTATTTCAAGCGGGCGAAGCAAGCAAATAAATAATTGTGTTTTTCAACTCGGGAAAATGAATTATTATTTACTGTGTACCCTGCTATATGTGGGATACAGCGTAAAGCTAAAAAAAATAAAGTAATTGTAAAAGTTTAACTGAAAAACCAAGAAATGTTTGTGTATATTACGATTGTTTCGAAAATAATATATATTATATAAAGGAACAAGTGCAGTTCTAGATTCCGCACTAACTCCGCTCTTAGCCGTAATGTCTTTGTGTGAAAACTTGTTGTATAAGAATACCAATAACAAACTTACATTATTGCCAGCAAAGAAACACTACCGTTACAAATAGAAGTCAAGAGATTCTTTTTAGTTTCGTATTAGAAAAGGCTATTTCTCGTTGTGTTTGTTTTATTCTTGATATAAAAGTTCACTTTTATATATGCTTAGTTTTAATACTTATTATGGATTTTTACAAAAAATTGTATTTATATAAAAAAAATAACGTCAAAAGTATAATAAAAATTAAAAACCCTCGACACAGATAGCTTTAGAGTGTAAACTAACAATTAGAAAAGAGTTGATAGTTTACAAATGGCTGACTATATTTTTTGAATCATGGCTAAGAATTGGCGTTCAATTAAGTCATATTTCACAAAAAAAGCGGACAAGCGAGTCGGGCTCGCCCACCGAAGATTCCGTGCAACAATTGGAGGTCTCGAGCTTTTTCTGAAATTCATGCTTAGCTTAGCCAGAGCCCTTTCATATGATACCTCACTTGTCCTAGCCGCTGTAGCACCAATTTTATCCCCCCCTTTAAGATGGCTTCGCTCCCTGCACCCTAGCCCCCTGACTTGGCTCACAGTGATCAAAACATAAAATGAAAATAATAAATCGCCGCCGTCGCAACAATATTCGGACGTGAATTTACTTTAAAAACAAATGCTCTGACAACATTTAAAACAGTCACCAGCGACGACGAAACAACAACATTTTTTATAAAATAGAAAGATATAGACATATTTGAAATCCACATAGATATACGCAAAGATAAAACTATGAAAGATTATCAAAGATAAGTTGCGTGCAATTATTAGAAGAAGGGGAATAAAATTTATGCTTTACGTATTAATCTATATGTAATTTGTTCGATTATGCGTACATTACATTACGTTTCTCGGTCCCCATAACCTATTTTCGCTGAAGGTTCCCATCATTAATAATAATAATTGTTATTAGATAGTGTGTCGGCAATATACTGTGAGTGGTTCGTTCTAGTTTGTAAAGGAAGAATTTCGTGTACAAAGGTGTTGAATTAATGTGACTGCATTATTCACGAGAGTTAGTAGCTATTTAAATAAAATAAACTATTTCTATATAGGTAATTTTATTTGAAAGCAGTCGTAGAGCATGGATACAAGGGTGTGTCTGTAATGTGATGATTGTGGGTTCGATCCCCACTCGCGAGAATGAATTAATATTTATTAATGTTTTCATTTCTTTAACATATAGAAAAGTTAAATAATGAAAAAAAATAAATAAAAATGAACATTAACAAGACGTGTAAAAATATTTTAATCGTAGAAACTAAAACAATACTTAATATGTATATATATATATATATATATATATATATATATATATATATATATATTAGAAAAAGTAATATCTTCATATTAATATAAGTACATATTACGCATAAATAAAAGTTTTTTTTATATGAAAGCAATAAAAACTGTATATTTAATACACACGCTATAATGACCACTTGTAGTATAGGCTGAAATTAAATTACACCATGAAAGCGAAGACTTTTCGTGAATAGGTTATTGATATGGGAGCGCCGATACTGCGTCATCAATACAGTATTATCGCGTCGTCGGTCAGCGGCGAACAAAAGCCTTTATATAACACGTCAAGATCGCATTATTTAGATGAAGCCGGAGTTTAAAATTTTAGCTATAACGCTTTAAATTGATATATGTTTTTTTTTTTATTTTTCTCATCATGTCAGTAATAGAGGCCCTCGTGGCGTGGTGCAAGGGTGTGACTGTAATGTGACGGTTGTGGATTCGATCCCCAAAATTCGGCGGAAGATGGGGAGTGTTTTAACACCAGATTCCCTCTGTCTACTCTGCTGTGTGTAGGATACAGCGTGATGCTGACTTATGTCCGTAACAGTGTAGGATTATTTATCAAAGCTAGGAGGCCGGTGGTTGCTTATAAATTATTGTTTTCATATAATTATTATTTTGGCATTATTAGTGTTAGAGAATGAAAATAATTCATTTCCCAGAGCGGGAATCGAACCTACAACTCGTATATCCAATGCGCCTTTGCGCCGTATTTATTTATCACTGTGCTTAATTACAAAGATCAAATGAACTCACGATGTATTTTGAATTTGTGTAGGTACTCATTCAGCCGAATATGAGATATATTTCATTTTAATAATTATTTCCTTTTAAATTAACATAATAGAGTACTAGAACAAATAACAATAATTTACAACGCTCTCCTAGCGTACTAACATTCTCCTAAGCAGATATGTTTGTCAAAAACAATCAACAAACCAATATACTGTATTGTATAATAAAATAAAAGCAATCTAATAACGAATCCCATAAAGGCCCAAATGTGTTCAATCAAGTGTGTCCTGCGAAAGCGCTGCTACTAAGAATTCCGTTGGAGCCGATTTTCTGCCGGCTTACAGTAAATAAGAAAATTCATCCGAATCGCATTCGCCGTTAAACGTAATCGAGCGTCGTGGAAAGTATTAAAGGAGCAGACGCTATATTGCATAAGTTGAGATGTAACAATGGAAACTTTCGGTGTAGTACCGAACGTGCAGCATCCCTCTCTCCGTTTCTGGCAAAATAAGAGTTTATTGTGATAGAAATAGATATAGATGTGTCTGTTTTGATGTTGTTTTTTGTTTTACGCTATGTCCTTATATAGTACGGTAGGCAGAGGCAACCTAGTGTTAAAGCTCTCCGTTTCCTACTTTTCGCCGTATTTACGACACATTAAATGTTATGCGGCACGTGTTACCAGAGCGAGGAAGTGAAAATAATAAATAATTAATTTCTGATGTCAATGAGTGGAAATCGAACCCGAAACCATCGCGTTTAGTCACTGTTTGAGTTACTGCTCTATGACGAATTGATGTGATATTAAATTTACGTTCGTTCATGTTATAATGCTATTAGATATTCTTAAGCTTACTCAAAACAGTCTTAGCAATGTTTAAATTTTATTTCCACAATTCGTTGCGAGACTTGCGAGGGAAACATCAAACAGACGGCGATGTCAAGTCGCTGTACAGAGTACGTATTTTGTTACTTTAATATTTTATTAAAACAAAGGAACGGCGGGGAACCTCATTCTAAGTTAAGACACATCTTATAGTCAAAATCTTTGTTTTTGTTGTTGATGCTTTTTGAACTGTGATTGTGTACGTTCATTCCACTACATTTAGGGAGAGAAGAGAATTTCATTAGTGCCCTCCGATCTCTACAATATTGCTTATTGCTTCAACGTATTTTAATTAATTTACATTATTGAGCTTAACTAGGATTTATGTTGCCTGGGGTAATTGAAATAAATTGAATTGATTTAAATTTTCAGGTGTTTATCTAAATTATTAAAATGTAAAATATATATTTATCATACTTATCAGAGTAAGACAAAGTGACAGGGGAGTGATAGTAGGTAACCTGAAGGTCATTTGCCTGTTGTACGTAGATGATGCTCATAGAATCATCAGAAAGCGCGGTTTGGTCACTACTTTGAAAGAAGAATGTGAAAAGTAATGGTTTAAGTCTAACTGCGAGTAAGATAAGATTTCTGGTATTTGAAAATGATTTGGGCACGTTTGTGCGCAAGAATCGGACGGAGACCTCGGTTGGCCTTAGGAAACACAGTACCGATGATATTGGAGGAAGGTCACGTGAAAAGAGGGAGGGCATGTATCAAGCGGGTGATGACAGTGGACGAGGCGTTAGAGATATCCAGAGACCGTAGTGTTCGACGCTCCGTTCTCTCTGGCTAAAGATAACTTGTGAAGATAAAAAAAGACATACTATAGCTTGATGATTTCCTAATTAAAGTAATAATTTATTTCTTTATTTGTAACGAATGATGGTTTTGTAAATATGAAAATCATGACAAGATGACACGGAAAGTCATTATAAATAACTCGACGCACACATGTTCCAACAAGCCAACTAGTTCAGAGCTATCTTGCGCTAAATCATAAAGTTGCTGCTTCGACGCTCGCACATATAATATTGAGAGAGTAAAGCGCGAATTCCGGGGAAAAATATTAAAATATGACTGTATTTGTTACATATATTTTTTGTATGGAAGTATAAGTATTATTGCAATGTGTTTGTTGTAAGAATATTCTGACGTTTTTCATCGTGCATCGTTGTATTTATAAACTAGCTTTTAGTATGGTTTTCTCTCCCGTGGTCAAATAGGCGTGGCTTAGAGTTTCTGTAGTGTTAAGACACTCTGCTTCCCATTTTCTGCCGAACTCTGGACGTATTACGTGTTGAGTGGCAGACCTATGAGCAGAATCGGCAGAGCAAAGAAATGAAAATATTAAATATTTTATTTCGTTGAGTAAGGATCAAAACCATAAGCTGTCGCGTTAACAGTCACACGTTTGTGTCACTGCGAACGAATGACGTCAAAGCCTCTACCCTTTTATGACTTTTATTATGACACATTCTAAGTGCCCCATGTAACTTTTACCGCAGGACACTAGGGTTTTATTCATTACACGAACTATTACTTGCTGCTTCCAGAGTAGCGGGTTCTACCAAACAAGTTATTATGTATAATATAATAGAATATTAATATCAATCATCAATTGATTGTGAAATTCTTTTCTAAATCATATTTTTTAATATCTTGATACTGACAAGAGCTAACTCTCGAGCTACCAAAGAACTAATATATCATTACTAACTAAACTTTTAGCGAAATCAACCACGAAACTCTTTGGTTGATTTTGATGAAGGCATTATGGACTTTGAATCGGCTTATGTATTAATGAGGAGAGTCAAAATCGCCTATTAATCAAGTTAAAGCATCTGGTTGACAACCGACTGTCAGCCTAAGTAGCGTTTAGTTTACGACTTTATGATTCGAGTATGCACATAGTTAAGACTGCTATATTGAGATATATTTTTGGGATGGGTCGGTATTTGGAAGGTATATTTCAAGCCTTTAATATTTCAAGCAAAATTTTTGGCAAATAAAAAATTCTGGGGTGGGTACCACAGCTATTCTGGGATACGGACCACCCCCCATTCCTACACCTATGTGTATTTGATAACGATTGGCCCATTTTAACGATATCTGTAATATTTGTTTCAAAAAGTTAATATAAATCTAACTTTCTGAAAATAAATATACATAAAAAATATATAAATCTACCTATTATCGATCTATTCAAATATTTTAAGGCTACATTTCTGATAATACATAGATATGTATACATAATATGATTAGCAATCATTTAATTATATTTCTAATCACTTTATTGAATTTAGTTAAACGAAACACTGATATTTAATAACATTTAGAAAATATAAAAAAAATATTTGTGATACAAAGAAAACAATAAAATATATTTCTCTGTAAAGTATTCCGTCATGTCTCACGTGTACGCAGCTCTGAATTGTAAACAATCATTTGTGGATGGCTTGTCGTGTTTGAATACCTTTATTGTTTAACTGTTTTGGTTCGAGTGACAGCATCAAGAAATTTATGTTTAATTACAATTATATAATGTAATAGAAACTGTTTAATTAATATTAATCCTTCATTTTATCATCAACATTTTCTTAACACAATACAAATATATGTATTTTTTGATTAGTGGATTTACAACCATTTAAAAAAAAAATCAGCTTCACATCTCGCACACAGCAGGGTAGGCAGAAGGAACCTAGTGTTAAGACACTCCGTTCCCCGGTTTCTGCCGAATTATGGAGGCATTGCGTGTTGAGTGGCAGAACTCCACACCAGAGTGAAGAAATGGAAATATAAACGTTAATAAATATTTCACTTCCTCGAGAGAAATATTTATATTTCACGGCCATTTCATATTGAAAATTTCTACAATTTTGTTTTACATTTGCACAACGAATGTTAATTTTATTTATTTTTGAATCCGCTTCTACATGTAATTATACACACACCTATAAATAATTTCATGCTTGTAGTCAACTCAATTAAACAACATAATTACAACTTAATTACATATGAGAGTAAAACAAAAAAAAAAATATCAACGAACGTTCGTAAGTGGTAAGCTGTTAGCGAGAGAAATAAAATGTATTCCGTCTACCGTATCAACAATATCATTAACCCCCGTAGTGTGGCAATCATGGAGTAAGTGGGAATTTCCGCGTCGTTTGGTACAGCTCCCGGCCCAGCTAAATGTTAAGAGCCCGGTGGAACTGCCGACCCCACGAGGGGACACACCGTCTGAATAAAAAGTGGTCGTTAAGAGTGGTAGGGATATCTTTGTTTTGTGGATTTATTAAAACCCTTTCAAGGTCCAATTAAAGATCAACAATTTATGTACTTTTTTTTTGGGGGGCAGTCGTGGGGCCAGAGGCACAAGCATGCGACTGTATTCGACACACGTTCTGGGTTTAATTCCCATTCGAAGAAATGAAATATTTAGTATTTTCATTCGCTCTGGTAATTTCCAGAATTTTCGCTTTTCCAGAATTTGGCGGAATGTGGGGAAAGTAAGTGTCTTAACAGGGACAGAGAATCTTACAATAGGTTCCCAGATTCAATCTACTTATCCTACTATATGCTGGACACGGCGTGAAGCTAATTTACAAGATATTTAAAAAAGTGATTAAAATAATTAAAACTGTTGATTAAATTTAACTTTTTTTTTAATTTTATCTTAAATATAAAAAAAAATGTCTAAGCTAATATAATTTGGCAACTTTCATTTTAAAGGTACGTGTGTAACGAGTAAATACATGGAACGATAGGTCTGTTTCTATTAATTAAATGCTTCTGTATTGTTGAACCCAGACGGCGGAGATAGTTTTTAGAATCCCGTAGAATATCATTATGAAATGAAACCGCAAAATCCTCTTCTTTATGCACTCGGTTATTTATTTTAAATTAATATATCTGTTGACATATTGTACGTATCGTTTTCGTTTTATAGACAAAGGTTGATAGTAAGTGGGGAATTAAGTGTCTTTACACTAGGTTTCCTCTGCCTGCTTCTATTCTGTAAAACCTGCTCCTTTATTCTTTTCTCAAGGGTCTAAGAATGATTAACAGGAACTCGGTATTTGGGAAGGCTAATTCGATATTTGAAGGTTTGTATGGGGGCGCAGGTCCTGCAAGAAGTCCCCTTAGAGAATATAAAAATGTTTTACTGTGACGCAATAATCGAATCAAATCGAACGAATCTCTGAGTAACCACAATTAATTAGAAGATGGTCGAAGGTTTAATGCTTAGGGACAGTATAAAAATGTGAAAATCTAAATTTAAATTATTGGAATGGAGTTTGGGTGAACTGACCAACTGGGATATTGAATAAGACCAACGGAAGACAATCTATTTCAAAATTTTCAATTGAATAATTGGCTAACTGAACCTTAACTACTCAGTGTGCACCGGTTTCGTTATCACGAAGAGCAGAATGAACACTTCTATCCTTTCAAGCATACACCTCGTGACCTTTACTCCCCCGGCCCTTAAAGGAAAGTCAAAGGGGAACTATTTACAGATTCTTTCTGGAGGCCTCTGGTCACAACTGCCCTGCGGGGCTGTCATATTAACATGAAAAGTTCATGTTTGTTTTTAAACATTTTGCTACATTATAGAGTCGTTGTAAGATATTTTACTTTTTATTTTTACATTGTGAAATGGTAAAGCCTAGGTCCCTTTAGTTGAATTCGTCTCTTTTCGTTTTTTTTTTCGTAAAACAATTACATCTTACGATAGTACATAGTGAGCATTTTTCACACATTTACATTTTACATTTTGTTTTCTTTTCTTTATAAATGTGTTTAAAGATAAATATTTCAAATATATCGTTTGTCGCAGTTGGATATGGACCATTCAGATTGTATAAAACCTCCACAAAGGTTTTCTCAGGTCAGTTAGATTCTCAGTCCGTTGGCGTGCAGGTTATAAGAATATTTGCGAGCACTCGACTGAGAATATTCAAGCGTCTTGTGAGCGGTCCGCTCCTTTCTACCGTTTGCCGTCTTGTGGCTAAATTGAATATCAATTTCTATAACACAATATTTTTGGTGAAAAGCTAAGTGAGTGCTCCTTTTACCATTATATATTTTAAGAGCATTTTTACTTTAGTCAGCAATATATGGTTATATATAACTATAATATGCTAGTCCATGAGTATTATGTTTATTTTGTATTAAAAATATATAATATCTATATATATATAAAATCGAAAGGTGACTCACTCATCACGAAATCTCAGAAACTACATCTGCTAGGAATCTCAAATTTTGCATAGGAGTTATTTATAGGACGTAGGTGCTCGCTAAGACGGGAATTTGCAATATTCGACTTCTAAGGGGTTGTTTTTGGGGTCGAAAGTTTGTATGAAACTTCGTTATACTACAAATGCTAGGAGTCTCAAATTTGCATGGACGTCACTTATATGACGTAGGTACTCATCATGGAGACAGAAATTAACAATAACGTAATCCACGCAGGCGAGCCGCGAGTGGACCGCTAGTAATTATATATAGTATAACATATATTTTAATGGTTTGCTTCTATTCTATATAAAAGGAAAAACAACCCTACCTATAGATACCTAGAGATTTTTCAAATGTAATTTTAAATGGGGTTTAATTAATAAACTTCAGTTAAATCAATAAGGATTAAATTTGTTGTTTCACGTTAACACTGATATTAATTACCGGCTTAATAACAAATGGAAATGGCGTGCAGCGGCATGCGTGGCTTTTCATCGCCGGAACAAAGTCGCCGCGCAACAAGTGACGTTACGTCGACCTTCACTAAGCATTGCTCAAGACATTAGTTTTTCTTCACACACATTTCTTATCTGTAAATTATTTTATAACCCAATAAGTCTTATTTCTTGATAATTAATTAAAAAAATATTTAATTTAACGGATGTGGATTTTTTGGATTAATATTGTTTAGTGTAAAACACATCTTATACGAGTTTATTTACTTTACGCGACTTTTGAAAGAGAATGAGGGAGTCGTGCGCATGTGCGACTCACGAGGGAGAAGGAGGCAAGGAGGCGAGCGGGATAGAGGACAGTTGTATTCGCTCCGACCAATCGATTAGTCGCATAACGATAGCGGCTTCTTAAATGCAGATGTGTCGTGTACACCAACGTCAGTCGGTGAACAAAAACCGCCTCGACCATACGACTATGGCTTCCCGTAGTCGTTGTCGCCTCATTCGCGTTGTCCTTTGTAGTGAACGTATTGTTAAACCCGTCTAAATGACACCCTCCCGTATGTGGCTGGCACTGTAGAGCGATTTAAAATTAACACAATACGAATGAACTGAAATTTTAATTAAAGTTTACAATTAAAACTTTGCTTAATGCCGGAACACTTGTTAGGTGTGAAGATGAAATGTATTGTAAAATAAAGTGAACAAAGGAGAGACTGTGAGGCTGAAAGGTAATTTTGCTGATTTTATTTACAGATTGTATTTCGTTTAGAATGTATTAAATATTTATAAGATGCCGGCAAATTGTCGATAGTTATACGAGCCTTCGGGTTATCGTGTATATAGAATGAAATTCAACGTAAGATTGTATTGTTTATAAAAATATGTTAATAACAATACATTTTTATGATAGTTTTATTGCCATTATCTATTTACAATACTATACATTTGCTTAAATTGAAATATATTATTATTATACTATGAAATTTCATAATTAATCTGTAATACGTTGGACATATTGTCACGAAAACAATATTAAATATTGTTTGTCGTAAACAATTTTAAACAAATATTTGTAATTATTTTGAGCTTCTAAGAATATTTTCATAGTCAGCACAATTATTTAAATAATTTGCTATTAACCAATTTAGTCATCTCTATAAAAAAACATAATCACGTAGCGCCGGTTAAATTGATATCTGTAGCGGTCTCGTAGCACAACGCTCGTAGCAGATGATAATATAGAATATGTATTATAGAATTTCACATATAATTTAATGAAATCTTCTATATTGGAAGGAGTCGGGCACATACTTGTCACCCAATCACCATTCCACCGTCTTTTACGGCTCCAATGATATTGAACATTTTATTTAACGACGGGCACGTGGTAACGTGTGGGTATAAGACGCATACTAATGACATTATTGGTAATATGTTTTTATTGCTGAAAAATTATATTTATATCCTATCTAATATTTGTGCGTTTCCCACGAATTCGGGAGGTGATGTTTACGACCGGAAGTCTTGACGATTGGGTTTTTATCAGAGTTACGTATATAAATAAAATATGTTTGTCTGTTGGTCTTTTTTTATTGTTTTATATGACTACTGAATGTCAAAGGTAGACGTGAAAATGATTATGGTTCTATTACTTTAATAACAAGATTTGTTTATGTAATTACAAGCAGTTACGACGAATCTAAAAATCGGTTTTTATTAGTAAAAATAAATATATGCATATAAAAAAATAGTATATGATTAACGAATTACACATTATTTAGCAATGAAATTTGCTAAAATTTTATTTATTGTTTATTATTATTTTGTGTGATGTTTCTCGAATCCTAGCGCGTAGAACACAATGTACACAGTCAATACTTGGTATTATTTACCAATTTATACAGATAATATTATTATTAATCTGTTAATTTGATATTAATTAATATTAATTTAGTATTTTTATTTATTTTCTTTATTTATTTGAACTATTCTATCTTCTATCTAACTCTATTTATTTATTTGAACATAGTATATTTATAATTGATAAAGGTGATATTTACGTTTGTCGCACATCTGAATGTAGATTATACCTCATCATTTTCAACATTAATTTTTTATCAGTTTCACGCTATATCCTGCACACAGCAGGGTAGGCAGAGGGAATCTAGTGTTAAGACACTCAGGTCTTGACTTTCCACCGAATTTTGAAGTCATTTCGTGATGAGTGGCGGAACACAACACCTCATTTATTGATAAAAGAAATAATACTTAAAATAAAAAAAACTAAAAAATAATAATAATATTCAGTATGCTATAAATATACATCTTTTCTCAATTGAAATGAATAAGAGTTCAAAGTAAAGTAATACATTTTACTTTTTAATTTATTTTACGCTGTAGGATGGAGTCTGAACATATTCACAATATATTTGAGTTTGATATCCGCTTAGGGTTAAATTAAAAAAAAAACGTCTACGGCATCATTCTTGTTATTCAATTAACATAGTACTTATAAAATAAACAAATTGACATTCTAGAAGATATTAGTAGTGTAAAATGCGAGGGTAAATGCGATGGAGCCGCGAGCTAAGTGAGCTTTTTTTATAGAAAAAGCTTTTTCCGAATCTAGTACTATTTCTGATATATATCATAGTTGTATAACGATTGTGCGCTTATTGACTGTATTTCATATAAAACGTGATATACGCTAAGTTAACAGGTCCTTCCATGCCATCTTTATAGTAGCTTACGACAAAAATATTAAAAATATTGATAATAGTAGCTGGAAAGAGCTAAATATAATTACATTATCAATAATATAATGTTATTTTAAAAATATATATTTCATAAGCGGATAATGTTATTAATTAACAATCCAAGCAACATTGTCTACAATGTGACATAAATTATTTTCCTTACAGATTTGTTTTGTAACAATTTATATATTTTGTTCAATTTAAAAAAAAAATCGTCGAATTGAGAACCTCCTTTTTTTGATAGTCGGTTAAAAAGAGAGCTACAATAAAGATTTTTAATAGTATAAAAATGTTATATAAAATAAAAATAAATAAGGCCTACAAAGAAATGAAAAGATTGCTTAGGCATTAGTATGATCGCACTTAGCAAGGTCTTCAAAGCTCGACTAAAACGGACTAATCTATGTGCTTAGCCGTATCTAACCTTTATCTCTCAACCCGTTGGAGTTCTACGAACTAATTTCCGATAAATTTCTGCGTTCCCGTGGAGCAACGAGCCATCGAAATTTATAGCCTTTGAAGTGCCGTTTACCTAAGAATTGGGCGCTAATCTTGTGTGAAAGAGTCGCGCCGCCGCGATATATTTGTGATTTTGATACGTTATTTAACGATTTCCCGTTGAACCTCGATTCCGTTTTATAAACGGAAAATTGTACCTAATATTTGATTTTCTGGAGAATTCATTGTTTATACTTAAGAACGTTCAGAATATATGAGTTATATAAAATCAAATACATAAAACGAGATTGCTTTGAGCTTTTTACTATGTCGTAAAATATATTTTAGTAGTTAGTTATATACTTTAAGAAAAGACGTTCAAATGTATAAAGAAGAAAAAAATCTACAACACGAGCTCACAGTGGAGTTGTATTCCAAATGATAAATATTTTGCAAAATTCCAACATAATATATGATTGAACTTTGGTCACAAGCTCCATTTGAAACTTTAGCTTATGTTTTATAATTAAATTGCGTAATTCTGGAGCGAGTTTGGGTAAGCACGACTGTTTTCATTTCGGTCGTTTCGCCAACCTTAGAGATAATCGTAGAAATGCTTCCTCTGCCCAAGTCATGCGGAATTATTTACCTGTATCTGATTCTTTGTCTATTTTCGCTCTACTAACTTTGTTTGTTCTAACTGATTGGTTCATTCTACCATCGCCAATATTACTGAGATATTCCTCATTGTTCGGTTTTGGTTTTTCATTGTCTAACATTTGTTATTAAGATGTCTATTTATTATTTAAGATATTACTAGGTATTTTTCGTTTTTTTCATTTACAATGAAATAATCGATAATAATCTTATATTATTTTATAACTTAAAAATAAATTTAAAATTCATATTATGCAACAATCAAATACATTATAGTTTAAAGAACGACGCGATCTCGTACCGGATGCAGTCAGCACATAAATCTTGTTAACGTGATAACTTTTGTTCCAGTAGCGAACGACCGGAGACGCGAGACAGACATGCCATCGTGAAAAATGTTCGAATAAGACCCTCTATGTGCTTTAAAACCGCATTCGTTATTTAATACATTCTGAAAATTGAAAAACCTTTAAGTAATGAAGTCGAAGCGAAACGTAAATCTGTGTAATGTGACGACGTGAAAAATGTTCCCAATGTGTACTACAGAATTACTTATTTAGAGAGATTGAAAACGAATTAAATTTAGACGTTTCCGAGCGTTCTCGAGAATGAATAGTGGGATGCAATAAATATTGTTTAAGAGGAATAGTTATGAGGTCGTACTACGAATATCTAGGCTATCTAGGAATATCTAGAAGCCATTATTTTATTTCTCTATAAAATTTTGTATAATTCCGTTAGATTCAAAATTGAGATAAACTATTTTTATCTTATCGCCTTATGTGACAGGTGAACGGTCAATTCTGATTACAATCAGAATTTGTATTCTTATCTTGAATTTGAAAAAATAGTCATTTAATATTACTGTTCCATTGTGAACTGTTCCATGGAAAACCATTAAGTTCTTCTTATGTCTCAAAATAATAAAAAAAACTAGATTCCCTCTGTCTACCCTGGCATGTGCGGGATAGAGCGTGAAACTGATTAAGCATACATATAGCATGCATAGATACTTCCAATGTGTGCATAGTTCGATCACTGCTAACTAGGAAAGGTTGCTTATGAGGTTACTCAAAAAAAAATCATATTTCTTAGGTAAGCTCAATAAATCAGTTAGAACAAATAAAACGAAGTCTTTGATGCGAACACATACAAAGAATCAGATACAGGTAAATAATCCCACACTAGTTGGACGCAGGAAGCATTTCTACTATTATCTTCAGGATTGGGTTGGGACGACCAGAGCGAAAACAGGCATGTTTCCTAACCAGCAACAGAATTCTGCAATCTTCTTCTATATATATAAAAAGGACTTGTCCTCACTGACTGAGGTAAGACGTACGCACAGCCGTAACCGCTCATGGTAGAAACGTGAAATTTGGACATATGTTTACTTTTGTAATCTGGATATCCACTAAGAAGGGATTTTGGAAAATTTTAACCCTAAAGGAGTGAAATAGGGGTTGAAAGTTAGTATGGAAAAAAAATTAAATCGGCACCAATTCTTATAAAATTTTAAATTCAGACTCTTAAAAGTATTTAATTGAACACGTGTTTCATGGTTTTCTAGAATTCTTTCCATAAGGGTGCAAATAAGGGGTTGAAAGTTTGTATGAAAAAATATTAAATCGCCACCAATTTTTATAAAATTTGAAATTTCGACTCTTAAAAATATTTCATTGAACACATGTTTCATGGTTTATTAGAATTCACCCCTAAATACGTAAGCGAAGCTGCGCGCGTCCGCTAGTTTAATTATATCAAGAGAAAACTTATGTATTCATTTTCAAAAATTGATAGATTATTATTACGACTTTACGATTATTACAGACTTAAGATTGTGGCTAAAAAGTTAATTAGTAAAAAAAAAATGTCAATAAAAAATATTATGTTAATGTGCGACTGAATACTCACACATATGCAAAGCTCAGCTTAAGCCTGGCGACCGGTTCATGACATATTCCAAGTAGCGGAGGTAACTCTAACTACTGGTAAAGTGGGCTATACTACAATTCTTAACGTAATGTAATGAAAATATTTTGATAGAGTATCAATAAATAACAAAGTTTTTATTTAATTTTAGCCAGTTCTTTTTGAGATTTCGATCAAACTCAAAAACTACAATATTAGCACAGAAGTAAATCCTTTTTTAGGGTTTCGGACCGGACCGGTTTGGTTCCGGACAAAACTAATAGAATTACTTCGTTGCCTGTCTATCCGTCTGTCATTTTGTGTGGAGGCGAATTCGCCGCGTATTAAATTTGAAATTTGACACCAACCTACTAGTTTTTAATATTTTTTAAATAGTACTTCGTACACTTTAAAACATTTAATAAACAAAAAATGGAAATAAATTATAGATTTCGAAAACCATAAAATGAAAATAATGTTTATAATATCTTGATTACAATATTGGTTTTGTTCTAGGGATGATAGCGCTGATGTAGCGAACGTCACAATGGATCACTGGGTGACAGCGGCCAGCGTGCTGCTGGCGATACTACTGTATTACAACACTCTGGACGCCGGCTTTGTCTACGATGACAGGTAATTTAAGTATTTTTATGTGAAGATTTTGTATAATTTGGCTTATAATATAAAAGCTTGGGTCGCTAGTATTTTGTAGAATTACTTACTAAGTACAGCGTTGCCATGCTTTGTCTCGTAGATAAGCGACATCTATAAACGTTTCAAATTTTCATATTTTAAATTAAGTTTTTTTTTATAAAAACATAACGCATTTGTGTTTTTAGCCCCCGTTCCCATTAAGACTCTTCTGTTCCCTACTTTCCACCGAATTCTGAAGGTATCGCGTATTAATTAGGTGGCGAAACTCGCCGCTCTATTTTAAAACTGTAATTTTGACCTACATAAGGCGAACAAAGTATCTAACGTTAATTTAATTGAATAAGGAATAATACTATATTTTTTAAAATACTTAAAAATATATCCCTTTATTTTTTCATTGGGTGTTATTCATAGGAGATAGACATGCGCTGCCGCCGACATTTTTTTAACTTTTGAATGAGAACAATTTCGTCATACACAATTTTTGGGTGACTTTAACCGTTGTGCGCTGCGTGCACGCTCGGAAGCTCTCGAGCTTTTCCTTTTTTGCAAAATTTTTAATTGAAATTTCACTGTATTGGTATTGCTCATTGTGATAAATTAAATATGCAACACAAAAGTACTAGTTAAGCGAGTTCAACAGGACAAACACTTACCCTTTATTATATTAAATATAGATTTAAAAGACTTCATGTCCATTATTTGTATATTCTTTATTTATTTATTAAATATAGAGCACATTTTTGTGCTATTTGTATTTGGATTATAGATTTGAATATTTATTTATTGTTTACTGTTATATTTTTCTATTAAGGTACTGTTTTTTAAGGCCGCCGGAGCGGTTCCGCGTCTGACTCTCAACATGACTTTTGTGGGTTCGATTCCCACTCGAGGAATGGCCTTTTTATACACTACAAGGCGCAGCGTAGAGATAGTGAATATTCCGAAAATTGGGCGGAAAGTTGTATTCTATTTCTCATCAGAGGATCTTATCACTCGTACTTACTCTGCAATATGCGGGAAAAGGCGTGAATCTGATCTTATTTGAGGTTATTGGGCTAACCTAGAACTAGAAAAAAGGCTCAAACTAGTTTTAAACATATTAAATAATATTTCATGCTATATACCTAGTAACTCTTTTTTAAAACAAATAAAGCTGAGTTCTTTGTGTTTTTCGTGGTTGAATGATTCGTACGATTGCCGTGAAATTTCATGTTCAGGTTTTTTGTAACATGAACATGAAAATAGAAGCGGGTTTTTCACGTTTATATTTGATTAACAAAGCACCGCCTGTGGAAAATCGGTTATTTTTCATAAAAAAAAGTCTCACGAACTATTAGACACAAGTTATACAGACATCCAATATTAGTATATTTAATTTAATCCTGAACAAAAACAATTAGTTCAAATAATTTGGCGAAACTCGAAAGGCGAGGCGAGGCGAAGTAATTACACGTAAAATAATTAAGGGAATCGTTATAATAAAGTTGATCTATAAGGGGATGGGAATGTTTGGATGATCTCTCTAGTGCCTCGCAACGTTAAATTACTCCAGTTAACAGCGGGGAAAAGAGCCGAAAACGTGATGGAATAACGAATAACGATCATTGGAGAAAATTTTAATATTCAGCAAATTTTATATCTGTTTAAGGTTCAAAGTTGTATAATTATATTTTTGTTTTGATTATATAGTTGTTTATAGATTATTATTGTTATTTTATTTAATTTTGTCAGTAAAAATATTTTTTTTTACCTTAAAAAAGGATTTTTTTTACCGTTTTACATTGTATACTGCTCATAGGAAGGTAGGCAGGGAAAACCTGGGAACCTATTGTTAAGACGTTCCGTTCCCATTAAGATTCTTCTGTTCCTCACATTACGCCGAAGTCTTGAGATATTGCGAACTGAACATAATAAATATTTCATTTATCGAATGAGGAATTTGGCAGAAAGTGGGGAACGGAGTGTCTTAACACTAGGTTCCCTCTGCCTACCCTCCTGTGTGCGGGATACTGCGTGAAGCTGATTATTGATTATCGAATGGGAATCTAATCTACAACCGTTTACTTCAGTGGCATAACGGCTTTAAGGTCTACTACACGGACAACGGTCTTGTTAAGTTTTTAATTAAAGATTGTTTTATTGCGGCCCGTCATATTATCTTACTAGAGGACGCGCGCAGCTTCGCTTCCTTAATTAGGGGTGAATTCTAATAAACCACGAAACATGTTTTCAATGAAATATTTTTAAGTCTAAATTTCAAATTTTATAAAAATTGGTGACGATTTAAAAAAAACCTATACAAACTTTCAACCCCTTATTTGCACTCTTAGGGGGAGAATTCTCGAAAACGATGAAACACGTGTTCAATTAAATATTTTTAAAAATCTAAATTTAAAATTTTATAAAAATCGATGCCGATTTAAATTTTTTTCCATACAAACTTTGGACCCCTATTTCACCCCTTTAAGGTTAAAATTTTTCAAAATCCCTTCTTAGTGGATGTCCAGATTATTAAAGTAAACTTTAGTCCAAATTTCACGTTTCTACGCACAGCGGTTACGGCTGTGCGTGCGTCTTACCTCAGTCAGTGAGGACAAGTCCTTTTATATATATGATGAGTATCTATATTAATAAGTTTTCCTCCTGATTTCCCCTGCATACACTATATAATAGATGCCTAATTAGATGCGTAAAAAGTTAGTTATTTAACGTTATCTTTCAATGACAAAAATAATGGATACAAAATCGTATTTGTCGATAATTTTATTGTTTACAATAGTCGATTTTCTATTTTTTTTCATGTCTTAATTATAAATTAAATACTTTTTATATAAAACATAAATTCATTAACGAAATGTGTTCGATAAGACTCTATTAAAAATCTTTAACTTCGGGAACCGGAGAGCCTCGAAGCCCCAGATACTGTAGGACGTAATTAATAGCCTTTCTAGGGTCGTTTAATATCTAGAGATATCGAACTTCACATTTTATGACTCGTTTCTAAAACGAATTTTAATAGGTACCTACGAGTATATAAAACAGATTTTTTACTGAATAAATATTGTTATGAGCCTTTTTACTGTATTACAAAAAAAATGTAAAATAGAAAAATAGAAATAAAACCAGTTTAATTTTATAATAACAAAGAGAAACTTCAATAGTTTATTTTACAATTGTTAATTAAGCCTTTTGAAATGTTTTTATGTCGTCTAGCCTATTAAGTGAGGCTTTATTTATACAATAATAGAAAACTTGAATTTAATTTTATTCTGCTTGTGTATATAAAATGTTCTACGAATAATGGGTTCGTTAAATATATTAATAACATAGAAAATAAACTGATTTATCAAAGGAAGGGAGAAAGGAACTATTTATAAATGGAAATAAGAAGAAAATAATAAAAAAACAGACGATGATGCTAAAGAGTTTGTTTTCCCCCACCGGATCTAAATACGAGTACGTGTGTAAATTTTAATGAAAATCGAACGAAAATGTGTACTATTTTTTTTTCTTTTATAAAGATTGATAGATACACAGAGATATAATTAATAAGAGTATTTTAAAATATAAGCCATAATAATTTTATGAATATTGCGGGAAATGTGAAAACTAAGCTAGAAGATTTGATTTGATAGATTCATTCATGCTTAATTTGTTCCTATCTGATTAAGATTTTTTTCTAAATTCTAAGTTAGTAAATTTTTATGTAGATATTACGTTTGATTAATACTTTTAAAATACTAAGAAGGTTTAATTTTTTTAACTTTAGCTGTATCCTTTCCTTTCCCCACTTTCCGCCGAATTCTTAAATATTTCATTTCCTCAAATGGGGATCGAACCCACAACCTGTGGCGTTTACAGTGGCAAGCTTAAGCCGCTGCGCCACGGCTGGCCTTAAGGTTCCCTAATCCTATATTCATTAATGACTTAGTAAATTCACATAAGTGACTTTTCACTCCATTCAAAGTTTAGGGTGCTGCTTGGCGGAGTGAAAGCCAATTTTTCTTCCTTTGAAAAGGGAGATTATTTACCTAAAATTCACTTAGATATATATATAAAAGGTCATCATTACTTTTATTTATATTTCAAATTACGAAATCTAAGCTCGTATTGTTAAAAGATCATCTCGAGGACATCAAAATTGATTACGATTCAGCTTTGCATATAAAATTCATTTTCAGAGACAGGCTTCTAGAAATGCTAATATAAATATACTTTTAAAATATCTATCATAAAACTGTGTATGTAAAGAGATACGATAAGCTACTATCGTTATATACCCAGTAAAGAGAAGGCAGGTTTAGGTTTCATATTTATGGCATCAAAATCACGTTCAATCAAAACTTTTATATAATATACTTGCTACCCGCCCGCAGCTTCGCCCGCTTGAATTACATAATTATTTATTAACTAATCGGCATAACTCCTGTTTTTTACTAACAATATCATTTTTAAAACAATATCTACACCAACGAATTTAAATTTCAGCCAATTCAATAAAATAGTTATTCATAGCAATTTTGTTTTTTATATCAATTTTCTTTAAAAATGGTATAACTGTATTATTTAAAAACCGATTGAAATAAAACAAACACTAAATGTTATGGAAAGCTTGCAAAAATACAAATATGGAAGCTGATTTAAATCGGTTAAGCCGTTTTTGAGATTAACGTGAACAAATACACAAACAAACAGACAAAAAAAATAAAAAAAAAATTATGGTTCTATTACGTTATTAAATGCATTATATTATATTTTCCATGTAAAGAGACCAATTCGGTACAATTTTATGATAAGTATAGAAATCTACATAGATATGTATATATAAGAGCAGCCTTCGGAACTAAATCACTTAATGTAGTTCGTAAAAGGCTCCATCTGTTCGTTGATATGCGCCGCTCTCAGGTTTACCGCACTGTGTCACTGCTTCATAATCCGCTTTAGTTACGAGTGTTGGAATTAGTATTTAATTCGAGAATGCTTTCGTTGCTTTTATCTCGATGAGATATTTTCAGTATGAGGTGTTTATTTTAGTTCTTTGTTATACTTGTATTTTCTTGTAAACGTATATTTCTAGTTTTCATTAAAATAATAATTGGAAATGTTGATTGACCATGACTAATTTATTTGATAAAAGTATAAACAAATTAACTGAACGTGGCCAGTGAATGAAATTTTAATAAGCATATATCCTATACGAAATAAATATTATAATCCTATACTAAATAATAAATCAGCTTCGCGCTGTATCCCGTACACTGCAGGGTAGGCAGAGGGAACCTAGTGTTAACACATACCGTTCCCCACTTTCTGCCGAATTCTGGAGGCAATGTGTGTCGAGTGGCAGAATTCAACGCCGCGCTTTGCCTCGACACCAGAGCGATGAAATGAAAATATAAATTTAAATAAATTTTCCATTTCCTTGAGTGGGAATCGAACCCACAACCAGCCGCGCTTACAGTTAAACTTTGTGCCGCTGCGCCACGACTGGCCTCATATTATATTAGGCACAATAATTGGAATTTCCATCAACAGAACTTATAATAATTGCGAAACAAGTTATAACATGCAACTATATTAACATTCATATCAGGTTCCAACCTAAGAGACGGACAGCAAGTTATGGTAATGCGGTCGACAATCTCGGGGTAATCTCAACCTAATTCAGAACAAACAACGCTAATAGAAACGTATCTTTGTTCTCGTACAGTCCTCCATATGTTCATATACGTGTATGTATGTGAGTGTAACTACTGTATTCTTTTTGTCTTTCTAATAAAATAAACATATTTTTCTTACTTAAATTTAAATTTGTTTATTTAATTAACGGAGTACACGGTCGAGCATAATTAGTTGAGAATAAAATATAGTAAAAATTTTTTTTCAGCTTCAAACTGTATCTTGAATACATCATGGCAGGCAAAGGGAGCCTAGTGTTGAGATACTTCGTTCCACCACCGAATTTTCGAGGCATTTTCAGTGGTGGAATGGAAATCTTGTTATGAGACCGAAGAAATGAAAATATTAATAATTCATTCCCCCGATTGGGAATCGAACTCACAATCGCCACGTTACAGTCCAACGCTTGTGCCCCTGCGCTACGGCGGCTTTTGGTAAAGATAGTTAAAGAATAATAAAAAATTACACTTAATATAAGTAAATATTGTAAAACTTTATTAAATAATAATACGCAATAAATTTACATTGAAATCCAAAAGGAATGTTGAATTCATTCGACGTAAGAAATTGTAGCATATTCGCTCAATAATGAATTTCTTTTCCTCGCAAACGCTACGAACGATAATGATGATAGAATCGACGAACTTTGTTCTGGATCGCTGCAAACCACTCCAGTGTTTCGTAATTGAGGGCTTACGTGACGGCTCTACGCCACAGCTGCCCCCAACTTTAGCAGCAAAGAGTTCCATACTATCTTCAACTTTATCTCAATCTAAGTTTTGGCACGGCTAGAAGTGGAAATAGTTTTTGTAGAAACTTACGTACAATCATAAAAACTGTTTCTATGTTTCATTACTATGTAATTGGCGAATTTTTGTAGCTTAACGTCAAAAAGAGGAAAATATCCTGTTTATTTTAGAATCACTTTTTTCAGAAGAAGTATTTTTTCTTTTTAAAAATATAATATGATATATCTAATTCCAAGAGGCCAGTCGTAGCGGAGGGGACTGTAAAATCGACTGGTTGTGGTTTTGGTCCCCACTCGAGGAGATGAAAAAATTATTTAAATGTATATTTCCATTTTTTCCCGGCGTTGAGTTCCACATATCAATCTCTCAATGTCGTAACACACTGCTTACCCTGCGGTGTGCGAGAAACAGCGTGAAGCTAAAAAAATAAGTTCTTCATAGTTTACTACCTGTTCATGTTCAATTAATTTATAACGAAATATTTATTATAGTAATTGTCTGATATTATAAAGTGGATACATGTGTACGTACTCGTTCCTTTATTGTAAAGTCCAATATTGGTTTGAAGCTTCAAGAACACACTTCAATTTTATGAAGTTTATATAGATATATGGCTTTCATGAAATTGAAGTTCAGGAACAATGGTAAACATAAAATATTTTGTAGATCATCAAATCAAAAGATACAAAGGAAAATAAATCTATGAATGATAAACATTTACTACTTTTCAATTGACTAAAATTAGATTACTTTTAAAGGATTCAATTTTAAATCAAATATATAAGAAAATATACATAAAAAAACATTACGATTTAGTTATTTTCGTACCAACAACTTCCCTACACTCGCAATTTCGCACTTTACGCCAGTTGCAAAGTTAAAGAAAAAAAAATACAAAATCGGTTTATGTTTTTGTTTACTACTCCATTATTCTTTATTGTAGCGGGTTATAGCGTCCAAACTATACGTGAACCATAAAGGTGCTCCGGCCATAGATGCGCTCGTAAATATATTGCACTGCGTGCTGTGTCACATGGAATCGTTGCTATAAACTTAAAAAGTAAAGCCAATAATATAGTTTCCAAACTCATAACTGTATAGTGATATTTGATTTTATTTTATATATATACTAGTGGACCCGAACGCGGCTACGCCCGCTTGAACTATACGAATATTTATTAAATATATTTATGAAATTATTGTCAGTTTTCAATAGAATCATTTTGGGTGACGTTTTTTAACAACAAACTTTGCAAATCGTTGCTCAGCAACGGTCGCTTAACCACGGTTGTTATTAACATGGCGGAATAAATTGCATGTCAAATTAATAAATATTTTAATGTATTGGTATATATCGAAAATATTACAAAAATGTGAGAAAAAAAAAAGTATCCTATGTTCATCCCGAGACCCTCAAGTATCTCAATATGAGTATTTTATCACAATTAAATTAGCGGTTTGGCCCTGATTGCGTAAAAGACAGACAGACAGACAGAGTTACTTTCGAATTTATAATATCGGTATGGATGTTGGTAATGGAAGATATGAATATGATGTTGATTTGTTTAGTATATTTTTGTGAGCTGGCTGACTAAAACGAAGTTATGTACACTTTCAGAGTCACAAGTAAAGCGTTATTTTTAGGGCTCCGTGCCTCGAAAGGAAAAACGGAACACAGACAGACGGACAACAAATTGATCCTATAAATCACTTCGTCCGTCTGTTCGTCTGTCAAGGCCATCTATCTCGAGATGGGCTCCAGCCCAATTATAGCTTGATATACTTCCAGATATCAAGCTATAATTACTATTAATTATTCTAGTTTACGGAAACTAAAAATACAGAAAAAGTCAATGTAATCAAAAGACACGAGCATTAATGCATAGTTTTTGCTATATATTATATGAAATTCACCGGGTGATCAAATCTATGGAGTACTTTCCGTGGAGTTACAGTTAGAAATTAGGCACGAAGTGAGAACTTACAATACAAATTAGGAAGAAAATATTTCAAATTATGTTTTACTACTTGCTAGCAATAAAAGGTACAATCATCGTTGCTATTATCAAAAATTGCTAAAATTACTTTAAGAATATTTTCTAACCCTTTTCTCGTTAATTGTCTCTCAGATATTTATTTCAAGCTACTTGATTTTCCTTATAGTAAATGTATCACTAATGCCACCATTTGCAGTAAATAGGGCTTAAATGTTTTTAATGAAGGAACTGTTTTAGTACAACCGCAACCTCGAATCTATTTGTTTATTGCTATAGGTCCCTCGAACGAAATAAAAGTCATTTTCTGCAAAAAGTTTTTATGTAAATAAGTAAAGGGAAAGGCGTCTTACTCACAATTTGCAATACAATGGCCGAATTTTAGAGATGATTTTTCCTTCTTTCGTATAGTAAGCACGGCTTTGGCCCTATAAAAATATATTATTCAATCGCCTATTTTACTGGCTTTCCACTTCAAATCCGAGACGTGGGCTAAAATGTATGAGGATCAATAGATAGAGGTAGGAATTAGGTACGCAGGTTGCTAAAACGGTATTGTGACAGAAAATCAATTCAACTTATAAAAGAAATATTCTAGGTACTTGTTATAATTAGAAAAGTTTAAGCATTTTTGTTATTGGCAAAAATATATTTTTGTTCTAATGAGGTCGTGAACTTATCGATTTTGAGGTTTTTGTAGAGCTAATACTGCTTTATCTGGAAGAGATAATTAGTATAAAAATATATATATTGTGAAACAATAGTAAAAAAGTTCACCCTGGTATTTATAACATTAGCTAGAAGCTTATATAGGCTTTTTTTAATTAATTGTTATTTTTTACGCATGTATTAATTTCGCCTAGGAATATATATAATTGTATATATTTTTGACATTTTTAAAGTGTTATTCCACACTTAAGAAAGAAAAATACTTATTTAGTAACATAAAATAAATTAAACATTTCATAAAAAAATATAGTTTAGTTTAGTAATTTTTTGTATAATTGTATATAAGTATACTATATAATCTATTCTTAAAATACAAAACTATATTTATCTTATACAACAGAGAATATCATATTATTTTCGATTTTTTATTGAATTAAGAATTTTTTTCACGAATGCCACCTAAAGAAATAAAAGTTGACACACCGCGCTAGTAGGTTGAAAAACTTTTAGATGTCTACCGAACACGCGATCGAAACTATTGTAATTAACTTAAGCATCGAATCGATGGCTATTATCAGTTCTTTCTACTTACTAGAAAGCTGTTTCGAAGTAAAATTTGAGGATAGTACCCAGGTGTACCCTTTTAATATACTGCAACGGCAACTGCCTTCGTAGTGCAGATAGCATATGATAACAGTAGAAACAAATCAAATCGATCTGGAAGTGGAGAATCATTAGGTTACTTATCGATATATGATAATATATATATAATATATTCAATAATTATTCATTTCGTATTATTGATTGTAGTCTAAAGAGCTGCCCGACTAAATCTCCTTCACCCACTTTAATATTTAAGGCAAAAATACAAATATTTCTGCTCATTTTGTTTGCACATCCACTGTTTAAACAATTTTTATTTAATTTTCACTTAATTATCAAAAAAACATTCAAAACAAAAGAAAATAAATACGAAATTATTAAGTACGTTAACAATATATAATTATAAGTAAATCATGATATTATAAAGAATGGTATATTAAACAATTTCAAAGAAGAATAAATAAAGAAAATCACTGAGCGATATTTCATAAGTTACATAAAAGTCAACAACATTTAATAGCAACATTTTAATACCCGTCCGTCTTCTGTGCTTACAATTATTACAATAACAACTCTGTATTTCGTTTCTTGTCATTGTGTCAGGGAAACAGGTACGTTGCTATCCGGGAAAATATTAATAGAAATTTCAACTGTAGCTCACTCTAATAAAGACGATCTAAAGAATGGCAGAATGGAGGGTGGAATACGAAATCCAATAAGCGTCAAATACACGCTTCAAGAAATGAATCTTGAAAGAATGATGCTAAACGTTTTCCATTATTTAGATGGTATTGTGCGCGGTGTAGGGCCTGGCCGGGGATATAATCTGGTGGTCGTGGAAAAACATTTCGATACATCTAAGCCTGATTACCGAATGACGATGCTATAAGTTTGTCGTCCGTGTAATAGAGTTTTCGGTAAGCTTGGGTAAGGTCAGAGCTTAGTACTTATATTGGAATATCATTATAGTTTCTATTAAAAACCTTATATAGGTTACAAAAATAATTATATCATTTATTTTTTATACATATACATAAAATTGTAATTATTTGAGTACAAAATAACCACGTTTTTTCAATTGCATATATTTATTTATACCAAATACCAGCGGGCGAAGCCGCGGGTAAGCTCTAGTTTGAAATATACGTTTGGTATTGTTATCGGTCCTGGGATTTAATTCGAATAATTACCATATATATGAAAATGTTTACTTGTTATATGATAATTTGCGAAAGTTTTAAAGTTTTAATCGATGAAAAAACCGAAGAAGATTCTCAATTTGATGTTCAATTGAATGGTTCTTATTTATAGTTCCAAAAAAAATTTGAAAGTGATGTCATGAAAAAGAAAACACAATGAACTAAAAGGGCTGTCTATGTAATCACAAGAAAATTAACTATGAACCACCAATTCTTCACCCTAATTACCATACACGCACAGCAGTAAAGTCCAGCGCCGCTAATTATATGAATGTGACCTTTTCAAATACCCACAAATTACATCGTCTATCTATCCATATTTCATAATTATTGTCAGCGATAAAAAATTAACAGCTTAATTACCTTCATTGATTTATTTATAAAAATGTTTTATTTTTGTACAAAATTATCGATTCTCTTAAACAAAGATGATAGATGTAGGGGCAAAGCGTGGCGTTGAGTTTCACCAGTAATGAATGAATCCACAATAAATGCCTTCACAATCCAGAATTCCGTGGAAAGTGAGGAATGGGAGTACCGTGATGGGGAACGAAGACACTTAAAACTAGATTTCCAGGTTTCCTCTGTCTACAATGCTTTGTGTACGATACAGTGTAGAGCTAAAAGTAGATGTTAGTGGGAGTTGGCAATATATTCAATGAAATATTTGTATAAAAGTTGTAAATCCTTTAACGAGCATAACACCAAATTATTAAGTTGAATATTAAGTACTAATATAATTAAGTTGTTTATACATGTAAATGAAGGAAACATTTTTTTTCTTCTATTAGTAAATTATTTTTCACTGCTGGATTGTTGTTCAGTTACAAAATTTTAGTATTTCTACTTTTCAAAGAATTACTTTAATATCGTCGTCGTAACATTTCAAAGGCTATCATGATTAGAGTTGCTCGGGAATCGCAATCAAACTTGAAAATAATTTTGATTCGCTTTGAGGCAAACTTATTAAATATGAGTATTTTTTTCATTTTTGTATATTTCATTAAGTTTTAGAGAAATTTATGTTATCTTTATTTAGCAAATTTATGAATATTTACAAAAGAATATTTTTCATGAAAATCTGTTAAGGTTGTTAGAAATAAATACAGCATTTTTGCTATCATGTTTCTTATAAGTGAGTCAACAAAAAAATATTTAAGAGATTAAATAATTTACTTAAAAATATAATTTTTAATTAAGAAATCTCTAATTTAACATTATTTGAATTTAAATAAAATTTGACGTATATATTTTTATTTCACAGACGGGCGATACTGTCGAACCCAGATGTCATCGGGCACACACCAATCAGAGCATTATTCGAAAATGATTTTTGGGGAACAAAACTAACTGACCCTGGTTCCCACGGCTCTTACCGACCTATATGTGTAGTTACATATCGCATAAACTACATGTTTAGTGGATTTAAGCCGTGGAGCTATCATTTTCTTAATATCCTGCTTCATTCTGCAGCGACGGCCTTAGTAGTGACGACTGCACGACGACTTTTACCCCCACATTGTATAAAAGTCGGTACTGCGGTCGCCGGGTTAAGTTTTGCCGCACACCCTATACACACAGAGGCCGTGGCCGGAGTTGTCGGGAGAGCTGATCTAGCAGCATGCAATTTTTTTCTACTCAGTTTTTTGCTCTATAGTGAGCATGTACGACTTAGAATAGAAAGTCAGAAAAAACAATGCCATCATATTGTCAAAAGTAAAGTTCTGAGGCACCAACTGGCTACAAGCGACCAAAATTTTCGATTAAGCTGCCACGGTCTAGTACAGCAAATCATGATGAATGTCCGAAGACTCCTAAAAGCAGGCAAAGCGGGACCCTTGAGAATGTTGAATGTATGTGAAGTAGAAACTGGAGCAGTGAAACTTAATCAGTGTCAGTGTAGCGGTAGTGTTAGTGGAGATTCAGGTGAACTCTTACAATGGTGTACGTTAGCGGGGACACTTCTATTTGCGACGGCAGCCACTCTTTCCAAAGAGCCCGCTATAATGGTGGTGCCCCTGTGTATATTTTTCGACTTTTTGAAGGATACTCGTCAAGAAGAACCTTATTCCAAGGTAAGAAGTTCTATTTTACTATCTTTGTTTAAATTGAAAGTAAAGCTATATAATACATGAAAAAGGTAAAGTATCATAAAGTTATGAGAGATCGTATTCGGAAGAGTTCGAGATTGAAGGGTTTTTGTTCGGAGCTTTAGGAGCGGTCGAATAAAATAGATATTGCTTCATATTCGTACGTAACCCTTGTTATGTAAAATTTCAAAATCATTTTTTTATTATATTGCTTGATCTGTAGCGATATGAAAGCAAGTACTAAGTTCTCTGAACAGGCAATTAGTCTTAGGCCAGTAACTTCTAATCCAATTTGTATCCCTGAACGTCTGGATTGTTTTGAAGTCGTAATTAGGAGTTTGATAAGATGATTCAATCTTTTCTTATTCGTGGGACCGTTACATAAGTTACAAATGTGTGATTAACGACGAGTTTATATATTATATTAGTAAACAAAGAAAATTAATTAAACAATTGTATTCAAACATTGTTTTTATAGAGAAAGGTTTGAATGCTTCATTATGTGCCAACGATTCTTTTATTGTTTCTTCCTTTATGCCAAATGTAACAAAGCGCGCATGGAGCTTCCGTGTCAACTAAGCTTTTTATTTCATTGTAATACTCCATTTCGATAATGAATTATTTTTTTAGGTTCACTCTGTATTCCGCCTGTAGCAGGATAGGCCGAGGGGGCCTAGTGTTAAGGCATTCCACTCCCCATTTCATTTCATTTCATTCTGGAGGCATTGAGTGTTGAGTGGCAGAATTGACTGGGCTCAATTAATATTTAGATTTTAACATTGTAACTTATTACTTTATATCAAACTTGCGGACGCGCGCAGCTTCGCTTGCTTATTTAGGGGTGAATTCTAATAAACCAAAAAATATTATTAAGAGTATTAAGAGTGAAATATTATTAAGAGTCTAAATTTCGAATTTTATAAGAATCGGTGCCGATTTAATTTTTTTTCCATACAAACTTTTAACCCCTATTTCACCCCTTTAGGGTTAACATTTTTCAAAATCCCTTCTTAGTGGATGTCCAGATTACGAAAGTAAATATCTCTCCAAATTTCACGCTTGTACCATCAGCGGTTACGGCTGTGCGTACGTTTTACCTCAGTCAGTGAGGACAAGTCCTTTTATATATATATAGATATGTAGGATATTTGATATTAATTTGAGCTTGATACCTCTACGCGATCTCGCGGTAAATGGATAAACAAGTGATCCTATAAAGATTCCGTTTTAACCTTACGAGGAACGTAACCCTAAAGGGGTTCTACAGTGAGACAGGTTCATTAACCGGCATAAAATCTAAATTTTGGAAGTTACAAAAAAATGTATTCGGCGATGCTCCAAAATAACTTGTTGAAAACCCAAAAGGCAAAGATTTTACATTATGACAAATGATTATGTTAACAATGATATTTCGTATTAAAAGGGAAACATTGTACCTACAGACTTTATAATAAAACGGTGTCTCTAATGGTCCAATAAATTTTCTGTTTATAGAGTGAAGATATATCCTAATGTTAGGTGGATTTTTTTACGAGGTTGAGTTACGACCTCAATATTTATTTTTACTTTGGTTCGCTTCAAGTACGGTTTGCGTAAGAATCTTAACAGTTATTTTATTATCTTTTTTTTTTTTAAGATACATACTCGTAGATAGTTTCTTTATTAGACGACTGCTAGACGCAGAAGAATGTTTGTCAGTCAGTCCAAGTATAATATTATAAAAAAAAACTTATTAAAGCCAGTCGCGATGTAGGGGCACAACATAAACGCGACAGCCCGCGAACCAACAAATTTCTCGAAACGACAAAAAAGTTACTTCTGACCTTACGAAGTCAGTGTTATATGGAATTATCCTTATAGTAGCATTTTATTGCCGCTGCCTTTGGAAGTTTATGCGATCCCATGCAATATAGTGATAAAACAGTTAGCTCGCACAACGTTACCAACTCGCCTTAGATATATTATACGCGAACAAATAAAACAGCCGTTAAAAGCGCAAAACTTATCCAATGTATAGTTTTCTAGTTTCCATATGAAAAAAAAAACAAAAGGAAATTCGAATTAGTCAACTTTTTTTATATGTGATGATTATGACTAAGGAAAGCACAATAAGAGACACTTATTTATTATGCCACGCCCAGTCGTGAATGAAAATTATCTAAATTATTACTAAGTTAAAGTCATTATAATAAGGCTAAATTAAACGGTGTAAATTTCCCAGACCCTTTATTTACATGATATCCCTTTCAGCTATAATAAATGTACGTTTAGTTAAATGAATATCGATTAACCGTCGCGTCGCCTTGTCCCCAGCTCATTTACCCTGAATAAAATTAGTATCTGGACCTTTTCGCGGACGGCAGCCAATATTTCTCCTATCTTGAAGACTAAAGCAATTTTGTGTAACTTAACATTAAATTAACATTTGGGCATTTTCAGCCCTCACTTGCCCTCCGTTCTTTAACATCGCAAGCCCAGTATATTTCAGCGGTCGCGTAATTTGTGGCTCGTAAATGTTCTGAAATTGGTCATCCCTTTGGTTGAGGTGAATTTATGGCCTTCTCGGTCGGCCTGTCGAAAGGGGAATTAATAAGACCCCCCCTAATGGTGAAACGTACCCTTACCATCAATTTGAATGTCCCAAGATCGCCGCCGACCAACGAAACGAGCATCTGGATCCGAAATATCTCACTTATAGATTTTTTCATTTTTCCTCTCACCCTATAAATTGGATTCACGATATTGCCTCTTTCTGTTATCGTTAAAAAGATCTCCTCCAAATAAATTGAAATTTTAAATTGATAATACACTCCATTTATTATTATATACCGTATCCGTAACCGTATGTATCTTGATTTAAGTAGACAGAGGTTTAACAAACAGCCATGGCAAAAAATCTTTTATTTGCACTAAAAATGTTTTTTTTTTATTGTGGCAGGGTAGGCAGAAGCAGCCTAGTGAGGCATTCGTGTTGAGTTGCGGAACTCAACGCCGCGCACTACCTTGCCTCGAGTGGAAATCGAACCCACAACCTGTCGTGTTAGTTTAGTCAGACGCTTGTGCCCCCGCGCTACTACTGGAATGGTTAATAGAATTTTATGATTTTGCTGTTGTCGAAAGGTGGTTAGACACCTAATAATAGCTTTTCAATAATTAAAATCTCTTTATCATTATTGAATTTGAAAACGATTTTGAAAGTTATACACGTTCCTTTCCAAGTCGTCTTTTTAACCGACGAAAATCCCGGCGGAGGTTCTCTATTTGATGAGTACTTTTTTTTATTTCTTTGGCGCCAAGGAGGATATAAAAGATCGAAGATCAATAAAATATCTTAAAGTAAAAGAAGTAACCAACTTAGATATTAGTTAATATTTAAAATGTTAGATTATTTTATACTTTATGAAAATACCAAATAAAGATTAATTATTTTATCTTTTCAGTTATGTTGCCTTTTTATTATTTTTATTATTAGAAAGCTTTTATTTTTAAAAGTATTTTAAACACTGGTAACACAATATAATGGTATTTTTAACAAAGAACATAATAATAATAACAATCAAATCAATTTTTCATAGATCTGAGCAAATTTTTTAAGCAAAACGGAAAACTTTAATAGATTTGTAAAACTAAATTTGTTTATTTTTCCTTTTTGTTTTAGTGCTAGCCACCGCTTTATATTTCCAGTGAGAGAAACAAATCTAGCAGTAAATAATAGCGCTTAAACGCCTCCTTGTCTCGTGCAAAAGAATAATGGTATCTTCTATTTCGTTAGGCTGGCGATGTATAGTTGCTTCCGCTCGGATGGTTGCCAGCTGGTACTTTGTCCGGTACAGATCTAAAGTTAAGTGTTGCTAGAAATGTCCACAATTTATGTCCCCTTCACGAGACTTGACATCCAAGTGCCACTCTGGACACAGGAAAGAAGCGCTCACGCTATACTGAAAAAGATAAATATTTACAATCTATTTAATGTCATCGGTGATAGAATGAAATATGTATGTCAGATTAAATAATAGTCGCTGTTTGGTTTAATTTGATACGTTTTATTTCTATTAACGAAATCATTCAATATGTGCTTGGATTTTTATATAAGTATATAAGTTTTTGTGCAGTAATTATCTATCATATTATATTTAATTAAACTTTTCGATTGCGTACATTCTTCTAGCTTATGTATTATGTAGGTTCATTAATTTTAATGATACTTTATAATTATAATTAATTAAGATTTCAATATAAATATAAATAATTTTTCTCAAGGTGGTTTAATTCGATGTAATTTTAAAACCATCAGCTTTTCCCCGTAATATACCTAATAACTAATTATGAATTATAAAAAATAATGTTCGTGTAAAAATAACGAGCACATACTAATTGATTATTAGATTTTTTTATTATTATTTAATATTTACTTCTTTAAGTAGCAGTTTGTGAAGTAATTATACATCATAGATTGCGTTGCTGTTCCAGTTCCCACACTGTTAAAAATTTACTTACCTACATAATACGAGTACATTTGTGTAAAACTGCTCAGCAATTTGCTTAGGAATTTTATAAACCTGGGTGTAATTTGAAACTGTAAAATGATATAAACTAAAGGCCAGTCGTTGTATGTAGGTTCGATTCTCATTCGAGGAAATTAACTATTTAATATTTTCATTTATTCGCTCTGGTAACGAGGCAAAATGGGGAAATGATATGACCTAAAGGGAACGGAATATCTTAACACTAGGTTTCTAAGTTCCCTCTGTTTAGCATGGATAGCGAAGCTAAAATTATATGAACATAATATGGGAGCTAATAATATGCCACATCTATATTTTGTTCTCAGAGGATGCTCTAAATCAAAAATCTCTTCCTACTCCCACATTTTCACACCCCACAATGTCGTTTAATAGCTATTGAGCAAATTTATCGACTTTTATGTCATATTTCCATCTTTATGTGCCTCTTAGATTGGTTTAACATTAGTGCACAGAATATTTAAAAGTATTTTTTTCTGATTATAATTAGTTTATTTGATCTGTATAATAAATTTATTAGAAATGATTTTTATTTAGTGAGGATGTTACTTTTAATGAAGCATCCTTTTACTTAGAGCTATTTCAATTTAAATATTTTTACTTTTAATCTCTTTTCCTTTTATATTTTTTGAAGCTTAGAAATAATTTGAAAACAATTATTTTTGTACTTATACTATAAATAGTATATGATCGTTATTACTATACAGTCGAAAAGTAATTGCTGACATTACCCATATAACCTAAGGTTGAGGTAGAAATTAGCACTTTGCTCTAAACAATGTAATAACAACAATTGTATTAATTGGCATAAACCAATTACTTAGACTAATTAAACGTTCAAATAATTATGTTAATTACAAACAAATATACGCTGTCATTTAGCTAAAGCTATAAAGGAATCTTGTTAAATCTACCCTCATGGGTGACAACAAAGTTTTTCAAGTAAATGAAAGCAGCTTGCATGAGATCAGAGTGCCACAAAAACGCCTTAATACTTTGAAAAGTTGTTCACTCGCGTATGCGGCCTATTCACAGGGCTGGGTAACTGGCGTGAGCAATCACAAAAGAGCGGAAACGAGCAGCGCAGAAACATAGCCGTTAATAAACGTCCTTCCCGATGTCGTACGCCATCGGGTTTTCAAAGAAACGTTTTTGTTTCATACAAAAATCAAGCTTCACATCGGTTGCGTAACTATTTTTGTCTTTTTCGTTTTATATTCAACTCATAATTAAATCTCAATTTCGTAATAGTTTATATTGAACAACCACAGAATTATACTATAATTAATTAAATTTATATGTTTAAATTTTAACGTTTTCTTTAGGTTGAGTAGGAAGGCAGACGCAATAGCTGGGATTAATGCCAGGAGAAGAAGTGTGATGATTGTACGACGATATCGATTAATCTGTTCATTTAGTGGAAAACGATTACCAGGATAATTTTAAATATGTTCCCTGCCAGCTTGCGCCATCCATATGAGTTTTGAATCTATAATTGAATATTAATTAATTAAATAAATTATTTATCCAAAAATGTCCATCAATTTCATTTTACAAACATCTACTTCTAGTTAAGTAAAACCTTGTAGATTCTCTTAACATTGTATTAAGGGAAGATCTGTGTTCCCAACGATAAGTTAGCAGTATTCCAAATAAACTCTTCCGAAGCGAGAAATGAAAAAGTCTAAAGTGAATTCACAAACAAGGCGACATGTGAACGTTGCTCTTTCTTCTGAACTTGTCAATATAAGCCATTTGAATTTATGGTAGTTATTGAACACTGAAAGTTACTTATATATGACTAAATAGTTAGAATTTAGTATATAGTTGTGTTTCCTGAACCGCTTAACGCGAAAAATTAGTGTACTTCCTCACGCCTCTCTATCTTTTAAAATAAAACTTGATATGCTATAAAACTTCTCACCTCTTGCCTATTTACTAAAATGAAATACAGAGAGCAACGTAATTGGGCGCCAACATGTTCCTTATTGATGGCTGACGTGCCCTAGAAGAGTAACAAATAAATATGGGAATTGCCGTATTCCCTATTGTCAATTTTCGACTTGACTTTTTGTTATATTTGTTCGTAAACCAATTTCCGGCATAGAAGTTGATTTATCCTACCTCGTTGTTTTAGCGGTACTAGTAATTGGATGTGCGCGCTTTGAGCACCATCAAATATGCAGAAGTGAAACTCGTACGCCTCATCGACAAGTCTGAACAATTGTTGTGCCGAAGCCAACTACAGCGAAATAAAAAATTGAGAGGGTAAGTTGAAATGTCGACAGCGCACTGGATAAAGCCAGTTTCGCGTGCCTCGTAACGGTGAATATTTAATCGTAAACAAAGCCAATATTCCATTTTATTTTCAATCGATAGCGTAACTAAATTTCCAATGCGTACAAATTGAATTAAACCTTAAAAATTATATGGATTTAACTAAAAAATCGTGTCCTACATAAATGGAGTCGAGGAAATTTATTATGGTATGTTTTTTACTGGCGTTCGAAGTTCCTTAATCTAAAATCGATAGGAACGACGTCGAACCAACTTGTGAATAGTACCTTAAGTCGGGAATGGAAGAAAGTCGGTCCTTTCGCTCAACACCTGTGTAACGATACGGTCGGTTGATAATGCTGGTAGTTCCAGAGCTAACATCGAATAAGATAAAACCAAATGTTTTCTCTGTAATTTATTGACTTTTCTTTTGTTGTTTTAGATAAAAAAATGTTCTTAAGTTGATATATTTTCATACTTTTTTTATCTTTACATCATAAACCACTATGTTCAATATAATTTTGTGGTAATTGTCCGAAAATATTATAATGAAAATATCTTAATTCTTTACGATCAGTAAATCTAACGAACCATGGGGCTGTTCATATATTTAAATAATAGTGTATGATTTTTAAGGTTTTGTCTTTGTGTTTGTTTATTTATTATATACGTATAAAACACGCACATCGTCATAATTACTGGATGAATTTTAATGATTTTTCGTTCCTTTGTAAGTGATATGATCAGTACCTTCACTTAAAAATAGTATGCCAAAGATCATCGGACTGCGAAACGAAGTTGCAGGTGACAACTATCTTAAAATATTTTTTTTGGTGAACTCATGAAGTATTATAAAATAATAAATCATATAAAATGTTACAACAACCAGTCAAGTCAACAGATTAAACAAACACAAACCTTAACATCAAATTACTTTCACTAAAACAATAAAATCTATAAAATATACATATAGAATATGAAATGTGGTAATGGTATACAAACTATGAAACTACCTACTACTGATTGACAAAATTGACTGACCAATTATTAAAATTACACATTATTTTATACAAGTTTATTTGAAGAGTTCTTGAAGTAAATTTTAGCTATCGTAAAAAACTGTAGAAAGAAACTTGTAACAAAAGGTGTACTTTATTATCCCATATAATCGTATTCCATATCCATATCATTATCTATCTATATATATAAAAGGACTTGTCCTCACTGACTGAGGTAAGACGCACGCACAGCCGTAACCACTGATGGTAGAAACATGAAATTTGGACAGATGTTTACTTTCGTAATCTGAACATCCACTAAGAAGGGATTTTGGAAAATTTTAACCCTAAAGGGGCTAAATAGGGGTTGAAAGTTAGTATGGAAAAAAATTAAATCGGCACTGATTCTTATAAAATTTGAAATTCAGACTCTTAAAAGTATTTAATTGAACACGTGTTTCATGGTTTCCTAGAATTCTTCCCCTAAGGGTGCAAATAAGGGGTTGAAAGTTTGTATGGAAAAATTCTTAAATCGCCACCGATTTTTATAAAATTTGAAATTTAGACTTAAAAATATTTCATTGAACACATGTTTCATGGTATATTAGAATTCACCCCTTAATACGCAAGCGAAGCTGCGCGCGCCCGCTAGTCGTATTATATTAATATATAATATGTCTCATATTAATGTTCAACTCGAAAGTAACAAGTTATAAAATATAAAATATTGTTCAAGAATTTGAATAGCAAACGTTATCGTATGAACTTCCAAAAGCACAATTTCAAAAGCAGGAAAATCTCTTTCATACTACTTTCAGTTACTTGTTCTATATAAAAAATATATACAAAAGAAGGTAAGAAAGTGAATGAACTAGTTATGCTAAATTAAAATAAGTGTATATTTTTTAAAAAAGTAAACATGAAATTGGCGTTTTGTCGTACTGGCCACTTTAATCACAAATTTTTCCTCTTTTGTTAGGCATTCTAAATTCAAATTTGTATAGCTATTTGTACATATATTTGTGTTTCGTTAACTGTCATTAATTGTTTTGTTTGCGTCATTTATATATAACCAAAGCCCATTGCGTTTGCGTTAGATCACTCAGTGTCGAATATTTTAAAAATAAAGGGAAAATAAAAACGAAATGACTTAGTACAAACGTAGTTAAATATTCATACTATCAAAAACAAATGAATTCCTTTTTGAATACCCCGCTATCCATTGCTGTTCCCTGAAACAAAAATTTATTGTCCTTTTATATCCATATATAAATCACCCCTTTTCACTTTTCAATTTCTGACAGAATTTTTTTTTTTTCATTTCACACATAAAGTTAGGCATGACGATTTTTTTCATTGATTGATAACAAATTTATCCGTAACGTTTTATGAAAACAATAGAATAGGACGAAGCGGTCATTTTGGGCAGGAGGCAAATTATTTTCTGTTATGAGAGACATTAACGAGATACAATCGTAACTATCGCTTAGAAGTAAATATAACGCTTTTTTTGAATAAGGCAGTCCTATTTTAATCTTGGTGGTCCAGAAACAGCTGAAATGTAACCTAGTAAAAATAAATATTACACAGAAATACTTGTCGCACTTACGAATAAGCATTCAGATAAACTAATATCCGTATAATTAATTAGTTGTATAATTACAACTTTAGAAGAAAATGGTAGGCTTAAATTATTAAATAAAATATGTATATAAATTTCTATAAGACAAACACTGAAAATAATTTAATACAAAGTGAAAGATAATATCATGGAAAAATATACAATATAATTATTTTCATAGATAAAGCAAAAATAGATAGATAAGTAGTGGATTCTCTTAATACGTGGTTATTTGTACTTTACCTGACCCCAAGTGACTATTTTTATTCAGCTGTCTGGGCTAATATTTGAAACCACTCACCCAAATGAGAATTGAGGTACTTTTTTAGTATTTTTTTCTTTGATAGTAATTATATTTATTGTCTAGATAATAGATTCTAAGGAATGCAAAAAATAAATCAAAATTATTATAAAAATTAATTAATATTATGACCCTAATGACATATATTATGCCATTACATAATTAATCGATTGACTTTATGAACTGTGATTAATTGTTATGCTTATTTTATTTTCAAGATGTTACATATGACCTAGTTAATTAAATATTTCCGTTAAATTGTAAAATTAAGCTTGTTATAATTATTATTGTTATTATTATTTTTTTATTTTAAAAAAACTACATCCACGGGCGCATAGTTGCCCGTGCCTTTTTTATTTTAAAAAAGTTCTTTTAATGTGGCGTACTTAATTTTGGGACAATTTAAACTGTACTTATATCTAGAGCTTATACTAGAGGGGTTGGATGAGACCCCTACCGACAATTTTTTTACATATATTATTATAGTCTTTTGTATAATTATTATAGTCTTTTGTATAATTATTATGTATATAGGTGTGGAATTTTAGATTTGGCCTGGCTTATGCAGAACGCCGTCCTTAAGTTTTTGGATCAGTGCCTCTATCACCCTATCGTCTCTTTGTGACATTGCCCCTTTTAGGTTCGCCTCCACCACCTCCGTAAATGAAGCGCCCACCGCTCGGCTGATGAAGTTGCCTATTGCGTCACCGCCATCGTCAGAGTAATAGACACAGGTGTTGGTGTGTCTCGTCACTGCGACGACTGCGTGAGAGACGCTCTCATGTACTCGGATCCGTGCGCGTCCGGTTCGGACGATGACGACGTCTGCGAAGGTCTGCCCCTGGGCCTCATGGATAGTCATGACTGTTATAATTATTATATAGTATTATCTTTTTATAGTAACTATTTTTCTTATATTTTTTTCAACTCACACTGTATCCCGCATGTATTAGGGTAGGCAGAGGGAACTCAGCGTTAAAACACTCACCCACCTTCCCCACCTTGCCTCAATGTGCTATCTTCGATAAGGCCTTGTGAACTTGGAGGTAAAATCCCATATCTGTTCTTGAAAATAGCTGTTCTTTCTTCTATTTCCTGGATCTCTAATTTATATACAAAATGAAATGAATTCTCAAAATGTTTTATTCTAAGTTAATACTTCCACATCGAGATAACTTTTGCCCAGAGGTTGTACACGAAGAATATTTTAACAATCTACCATTTTATTATTTGCTATGCAAACAAAATTTCTTTTAATGAGGATCCATAACATGAATCATTATTTTTGTAACAACGTTGAGCTTAGAAATATGTTCTGTATTTTTAATGTTTCGTTATTTTATTTTTATTAAACTCGTAGATACCCTAGTTAAAGTAGAATTAGATCTGGTTTATTTTACCTTTTAATACTATTTCATTTAATGTTCATGTTTTTTTTATTTAAACATATCATCTTAGCGATATATGAAATGTACCTAAGTGAAAGGGGAACCAAATCTAGGTTCCTTATTCTGCCAAAAGAGAGAACTTAAAGATAAATATTATGTACAATATATGTTTATTATACATGGATTGTATTTTAATTGAGTTATTTATATCTCTACATTACTTACTAATTTTTAATCAATTATTTCTTTAGTTACACATTTCACCAATTTAGCAAAAGGACTTCAATAATCAGAAATAAAAAAAAACAAAATTAAAATCAAGAGTTGCCACCAAAAAACACATTAACATTAAGGGTTGAACTCATCAATAATATAATAAATATTTTTGTTTTAATTTGCAAGTAAAAAACGAAAGATAACTTAAAGATCTTTTGGTCACTCTAGCGTACGAAAGTTAGCTCTACACTTCACTGTCTTCGCAATGGTACGGCCCCCTTCCCCCACCCTACCAGGATCGACGCCAACAACAATGACGTCGTATTTCAGAGGAAATTGCTCTAACATGGAACAGAAAACGTGGAATAGCTGAGGGGTTTTGTAATGTACGCACGTCACATTGCACACCTCAGACCACTATATCATATGGTCTCGGAAAATAAAGATTAGGCTCATATCTTGTCTTTATCTTTTTATTATCTTTATTTCCTTGTTTAAGATTTATTTTTACTGTGTAATGATTTTGATATATGTATGTAGGTACGTGTGAAAATAGCTGTGAGATATGCACACCTAGTGTTAAAACACTCCGTTCCCTATTTTCGGCATTTTCGAGGCATTGCGTGTTGTGAGGCGAAATTCAATGCCGCGCTTTCCCTTGACACCAGAGCGAAAAAATGGAAATATAAAATTAAATAAATATTTCATTTCCTCGATTAGGGATCGAACTCACAACCGTCGTGTTACAACAAAAAAATGCTATAAATGCGCCATATCGAAACGTATTCTTGGGCATACATTATTTATATGGAAGTTTGGTCTCTAAAATTTGAAAAATTGGCTTACTTCATTGTATTTTAATGCACAAATATTGTTAACGTCTGGCAAAAGGTAAACCGCGAAAGTTTATTGGAAAAGTTACTTTTATGGTATTTCAACTAAAGTCGATTGAGCTCCAATAGTCTCAGCGTAAGCTACTTTTCAACTAATACCTATAAAACTTACCCACAAATGGAATGAAGACAAATAGATAAATAAAAAGTATTGCTTCTTAAATTTCTGAACGGGAAAGTAAATAGACGATTTTTATAAGAAACTAGCGGACGCACGCAGCTTCGCTTGCTTATTTAGGGGTGAATTCTAATAAACCATGTAGACATGTTCAATGATATATTTTTAAAAAGTTTCAAATTTTATAAAAATCGGTGGCGATTTAAAGATTTTTTCATATTTTTTTCATTTTTTTCATACAAATTTTCAACCCCTTATTTGCACCCTTAAGGGAAGAATTCTAGAAAACCATGAAACGTGTGAAAATTAAATACTTACTTAATAGTCTGAATTTCAAATTTTATAAAAATTGGTGCCGATTAAATTTTTTTCCATACAAACTTTCAACTCCTATTTCTCCCCTTTAGGGTTAAAATTTTTCAAAATCCCTTCTTAGTGGATGCTCAGATTAGGAAAGTAAACATCTGTCCAAATTTAACGTTTCTACGCACAGCGGTTACGGCTGTGCGTGCGTCTTACCTCAGTCAGTGAGGACAAGTCCTTTTATATATATATAGATAGATAATAAATAATATCAGTAAGAGTTCCGAATATAACGTAGAAGTAATAAATATACTTAAAACAATATGAAAATATTTTAAAGTTGAATTCGTTGACATTATTTTGATACAAGTCCAGTACGAGCATACAAACTTGCAAAGGAAGGGCAGTACACAAAGTTGCAAATATAATAAGGATTGTACATAAATTTGTCGAGTAAAATTTATCAGTTTGGACTGTGCGTTTTCCTATATGTTTTATTAAAGGTATAAAATTGTACCTTCCTCTAGAACTGCCTGCATGCAGATATTTTTCGGTGGATTGTCGAATATATAGTGGTTCACAGTGCTTTTAATCCATCCAATAGTTTGTTTACATTTAGTTAGGTAACCTAATATATAGCATTTTGTGTAACTTTTCAGTATCTACACTATCTACATTAAGGAACTCCCTCTTGTTATGCTTACTTAAGTCGCAAAAAATTCTCTACTAATAATGAATAACAGTCTGCGTGACAAATGCATATATAATTGGATTTCTACCGACTAGGTCGCTATGAAATAATTATGCCTCAGAAATTTCAGGCTTATTTACGGAATTGTCTGACGTTGCGACAAAATAATTTACATATTTTGCCGGAGGTTACCAATTCGAATAATTTTGTGGTTTAAATATTTCACCTATGTATAGGAAGAAATGTACACGTACGAGTATTTCATATACCGCTGTCTTGTTGCTTTCTCATATGCATATTATAGGGGTAGTAATGCACCCTGTTTCTAATACGACAAGTTGTCTTTTTTAAAATTTGAATATATAACAAAATACTTTTAATTTAAAAATCAAAGAAAAAATACTTTTGAATAATAAAAGTAATATAAGAAAAGTATAAGAAGTTAATGAACAATAAGTCAGCATAGAATTTATTTCTGGCCACATTCCTTCACGGCCCTAACGATGGATCTATTCAATGTGAAATGTAACGTGCGCTACAAGTATTAACGTAGAACGTCGCACGGGATCTACGTGAAGGCATTCGTTTATTCCCTTCGTTCGCCCCTTCTTAAATATTTTTTTAAGAAATTCCCCTCCGTCACACTGAACATTATTCTTTACATTCAATAATAAAAATAAATAGAGAACCTCATTTCGGAAGAGAAATTAAGATTTTTTTTCAAGATTATTAAAATAAACGTACATGTTAACAGTTACTAAGCACGAAACACCTTATCGATCTTAGACACATTAACGTTGCAATAATAAAGTTACAACTGTAAGGAATAAACAGAACTAAGATGTATTTATTCTATTAATAATGTACCTATAAAGCGAGAAATATTTTAAGGTGTTCAAGTAAGGTTTTTTTAGAGCCAGAGCTGCGAAATGAAAATAATGAATTCTCCAGAGCACGCAACCCACACGCGGTTGGCAACGGTTGTGGGACGCAACCCACAACCGTTGCGTTTATAGTCAGAGGCTATGCCGCTGTGCTACAACGAACGCAACTACTAATAATATGCTAACTATATTAATCTGTATAACACGGATTAATTATCTGTGACAAATTTTGTGATTTTTGATGCTTTAGGCAAGATAATGAAATTTTGTGGAATCTGGGCAACGAACGTCTTAATGGTAACGAGGTGGTTTAACACTAGTTTCCCAGGTTCCATCTGCCTACCCCGCTATGTGAGGGATACAGCGTGAAGGTGAGAGAGAGAGAGAAATAAAATTTGTTTTGCACTTAAGAACGACGGAGGAAATTTCTAAGTTTGCAAATTGCGAATCTGTAGCTGACTTGAAAACTTTTTGCAATTCTTTTTAGTTTTGTATTTATTTATAAAATATGGTAAGGTATTTCTATATTTGGCCAAAGTTAGATTTTTTATTTTTTATATGAAACAAGTTCTCGCTTGCAACTTCTTCGGCGTGGACTTTATTATTTCGGTATTCTGTAGATTGGCTGTAAATATAATAGTTTTTACAGTTTTCATACAAGTTTCGAGAAATTTTCTGTTTTAGTATAAGAGTATTAAGAGCACCGCAGAGAATTTTATTTCCAAAAAAAATGCCAAATTTAGCTTCCCATGCGCAGTAGTTTTAGCTGTCCACTTATCAATCGCTCAGCAACGTTACATATAAATAAAATGTTAATTAAAAATACCTTTTTGAAAACGAACTTTTATTCAAAAAGTAAAGTCAATAATAATTTTATGAAATTGAAGGTAACCTTATATATCGCGCACTTTTTTACTTTTATTTTTCTGTTTTTTATATACGCTTTTGCAATTTCATAACATAATATGTAATTATTTTCATTTTAGTAACTCACCTTTTGAATAAAAGCTTGTTTTCAAAATGAGCTTTTTTCATGAAGAATATTTCAATATTTTTTATGATTTTTATATTAAGACTGAAATGAAATGTATATTTTCTAATACATATTGTTATTAAAGCTAATCAAAGCTGTCTAAAAATAAGTAGGTGTATAATATAAAAACTAGACAGTTTTGCAATAAGTCGAATAGTCTAAAATAAAAAAAGTCGGAAAGCGCTAAAACTGTGAATGATTTTTTAAAAATAGCCAGATCCAGCGTAAAAGCCTGTTGAATAGATTAAAATTTTAAATATGCTAGTTGTATAAGCCTGAATATTTTTTGTTTTCTTTTTCGAAACAAATATGAATATGAATAGTGACATATAGGAATACTTCTCATCCAAGAATATGAGGTCGAATCTAGATTGGAGGAATTATAATATGAACGCCGTCAAGGCCGTCGTGGCGTAGCGGCACAAGAGTCTGTAACGCGACGGTTGTAGGTTCGATTCCCACTCGAAGATGTGAAATATTTATTTACGTTTATATTTTCATTTCTTCTCTCTGGTGTCGAGGCAAACCGCGGCGGTGAGTTCTGCCTGGCGTTCTTCACGCAATGCCTCCAGAATTCGGCAGAAAGAGGGGAACGGAGTGTCTTAACACTAGGTTGCCTCTGCCTACCCTGCTGTGTGCGGGATACATGCGGGATACATGCGTGAAGCTGATATATTGATATGGTATGAAGAGGAATTATAATGTGAATCCTCTATTAAACCTTTTCAAGGGGCCCTGTAAAATTTTAATGAATCCAGGCTGTTAATTCTTCCACTTTGAAAATAAGATTTATTTATGTGTACGTCGATTATAAATATTGTAATCTGTAATTGTTTACTACTCTTGACAAAATTCATAATAGTCTTGAATTCCGATTGTTACTTTTGGGCTTGTATTTTTCTTTGTTTTTTTATGCAGTTGGGCTTTATAATAATTTCTTAATAAATTTAATTTTATTATAATTCAACATATGAAATATGATGGTTATGGTGTTAATTCCTATTCAGAGGAATGAATTATCGACAGATATCCGCTTCGGTATGACAAGGCGTGGCGTTGAGTTCCTTCACTCAACACGCAGTTTCTTAGTTTCAGACAGAAAGCAGAAAACGGAATGTCGTGACACTAGGTTCTCTCTGCCTACTTTAATATATTATGTGAGATAAAACGTTAATAAATATTGATAACTTTAAAGAAAAAACAGCTAGATAAATTAAATACCTTCTTTTTCTTCAATGGAAAGAGGTGCCTACGAGTACGTGCCACCGTCAAATAAATTAGTGCTAATTTAAGCTTTTTTTCTTGATCTTTATACCAAATACGCTGAGTACAAATTTAAGTTTGTGTTTTAAATTATTGGTGGGGTCGTTGGTTTACATTTATAACTTACTGAACATGCAACAGTAATTTGTTATAAATATTTTTCTGTATAAAGTTGTAGCGAGGTTAATTTAAGCTTTTTTAATTCTATACAAAAAAATATTTTAGCATTTTGTTTAAATCTTTAAAAACCTACCTGATATTTGTTTCTGGACTTCCGGATACTCGACCCTAGGTCCTAGAGCGACCACTATAAAATCGTTATTCGACACTTATGAACCGATATAAGATAAGACTGGGTACTGCTAGGGTGTCGCCGCTAAATGACGCTCAGACTCATCGTCCTACACCTGCGACAAGTGGGCAAAGACTACCGTGTCAAGTGAGGGCACGGCTTAAGTCATTAGTACTTAGACGAAAATTTCGCTTTGCATCCTGGAATATTGACTCTAACTCGGCTGGGAAGACATTAGACTTTAGGTTCAGTGTACTTTCAGGAAACTCAATGAAAGAACAATAAATCCCTAACATCAGACAAGGTTGGCCACTTATATATATATACAGATATCCCTACATCAAATAAAATTGATGTAGGGAATCTAACGACCATCGCGATTACAGTCAGAGGTCTTGACGATATGCCACGAAAGGCTTCTCTCAAGTATATTTATCCATATCTTCAGTTTCACGCTGTATCCCGCGCATAATAGGGTAAGCAGAGGGAATCTGGGATTTCCATCCTCCACTTTACACCGAATTCTGGAGGCATTGCGTGTTCAGTGGTGGAATTCAACATCGTGCTTTGCCAGAGCAAAAAAATATGTAATACTTTCATTTTTCGCCCTGCGCCACTACAGGCCTCAGCAGCACTATATATTATAAGCTTCGATATCGCATTATAGGCTATGGAAGTAGACCTTCTGAACGCCACGAACCGGCAAGTCAATTATGAAATAATCCGATAATATGTTTGATGTGATTGTAATACAGATTGATGCAATTCCATTTCGTATGTATTATTACCTTTTATTTCAAAAATTATAATTATTGGTGATAATTATATGAACAATAATACTTTTTACACTTGTATGTATTTACACATGTGCTATAAATTATAATTATCGTCGTAGACAGATTCGTAGGCGGGTCTTCGTAGACATTGTGTGTACTCGTATTTGTCATATTTCTTACACATATGTTTAGTGTAATTCTGTATATCTAAAGTTGAGACTTATTTTGGAGATATTTTAGTTAAATTAGGATTCAATCCTACAAATTCTGTAAGCTTATTCATTAAAATATTCCTTTCTGTTCATTATAATTGGATTACAGTCTCCGAGGAGATTCAAAGACGAGACAAACCGTAACTTAGAAACGTGAAGAGAACAAAAAACCGGTCAAATGCGAGTCGGACTCGCATACCGAGCGATCTATACCAATTTAAGGATTGTATGTCATCGCGAAGTACAATTTAATTAAATTGACAAACTTAAGTATGTGGAAGTATGCATTCATGTACAATTTTAACGTAGCAGGATTTTAACCGTTGTCAAGAGGCAACTGTTCAAATCCCGCTATTTTATTTTAAAAAATCAGCTTTACATTGTATCCCGCACATTGCAGGGTAGGCAGAGGGAACATAATGTTTAAGACTCCGTACTCCACTTAATTCTGAAGGCATTGCGTGTTGAGTGGCGTAACTCAACGTCGCGCTTTGCCTCGACACCAGACCGAAGAAATGGAAATATACATTTAAATAAATATTTCATTTCCTCGAGTGGGGATCGAACCCACTACCAGTATTTTTTTATAGTCACACTTTGTGCCCGTGCGCCACGACTAAACAAGTATTTTTGACTCATATTCATTTAATTTTATGAATTAACATATTCCTATATAGTGTTTTAATAATAATAAAAAAAAGTTTAAATTTAAATAAATAACTTCCGCAGGGAAAATTTTAATTTTTTATTGTTCATTGCTAGTTGTGAATTTATTTTCCAATAAATAGAATATTTTATAACTGATTCTGTGCTTGTTAAGACTCTAAAAATGAAAAATAAAATTCATAAAAACCTATGTAAAAAATAAAATTTTGTATGAAAGACGAGTATAATCTAGATTTACATTTTACAACTGTCTTTACGTCAAGGAAATTTCTGAAACTCTCGGCTTTAACGTCATTATACTGTGGGAACTTGTTTAGTTGCTGTTCCTTTGTCATAGCTGGTAGGAATTGTAACTTTCATTTCGTGTCTAAAACTGATTTATATGAACTATTAATTCAATATATATGCTACATATGTTTTGCACGTACTGTACATTAGCGCGAATATTAAATGTATAAAAAAAAATTAAATAAAAATATGACATTTTTACTTACTAATTAATTATTAAAACATTACAGAATTAAAGGTGTATCCGTTTTCGTATAATCCTCCTCATATGACAAACGTTTGTATTTGACAGGCTTTTAATCAGAAGGGCCTATCCCGGATTTAGTGACATCTCCGCCTCATCGCATTACATGTATATATTCGCTTCAGTTTATATCATGGAAGTGAAAATATTGTTTTGGGGTCTTACAGTAAACACTTTGTCCTTAATTGAGTACACACAGATATCAAAATATTGTTATTTTTATTTACTGTTCCTGGTAATTTGAGAGCCATTTTAGCATGGTTGGATTTTTTAAGCTTTGCTTTTAAAACATTTTTTATCTCCATTTAGCCTACGTATCTACTAAATCTATTGCGAAAATTATTATGACAACATTTTTATTTTTTCTAAAACGGCATGAATATACATTCAAATTCTTTATTACTATAAATAATGTTTGAATATTCATAGATACCGCAAATATACTATAAAGTTTAAAGAGCACGGTGATACTCAGAAAGACAGCGATTTAACAGGTCGAAAGTCGACGCTAAAATTAAAAACGGGTCTTTGTCATAGAGATTTTGCCTCATACGTCGGTGTGAGAGCATTAAACTTAATGGACCCTTTGAACCTTTATGAGTTCACGGAAGCTTCTTTACTTTATTCGAGATATTCACTAAGAGGCTTCTTCGTAAACGTAAAAATATCATCGACATATTCTAAAAGGCACTAACCTTTTACATGGGGGAGCCGGGTGGTCTGTGCCCACTCCAGAATAGTCTGGTGCCCACCCCAGAAATTTTACTAACAACAAAATTTGCCCCGAAAAATAAAAAACAATATTTACACGAACATATCTGTTAAAACCACAAGTCCACGACCCCCCCCCCCCCAGAAAATATCTGTAGATACGCTAATGCCCTTTAAGAATTGGACCTGTGAGATAGTGGGCATTTCAAATGTACATTTATTACTTGTTAATGCTGTTGGTTTTTCAAACGGACTGGCAAATGAGCCGGCATTTGTGAGGCGAGGATGGGTAATGTCAGCCACCCAGTAAATTTTCCAGATAAGCACCCCTCTGACGTCCAGGCCGGGCTCGCCCGCTTATTTCATTAGTTGTTTGCTTTGACTTGAACTTCAATTTTGTTGAATAGACAGCGCGCTAATTTAATTATAACTTTATTCGTGATGACCACTTGTGTTGATTTCTTTTATTGTTGTGGTCTCGGAAGGTTTTTTATTAGTAAAATATATAGTAATACTTAGTTCTATTATAACATTACGTTATAAAAATGTTATGAAATACTGTGAGAAATATAATAATAATATAGTTGGCTATTGCGTGTCTCGCGTAAGTGATGTTGTTTATTTTACAGGATTATACGTATTTAAATAGGTACTTCAAATCATTTCAGTTTAATTATTTTATTAGCTTTTTGGATAATATAAAAAGTTACAAAACAATAAAAATAAGTTGTTATTATTTGTTATACTTGTAATTAATCTTTAAATAGTATATTATATGCTATTTGAAGATTTATTGGAAGTGTAACAAATAATTACGATTAACTCATTCTCGGCGGCTGTGGGATTTGGAAATAAGAATATGTATGAAAGCGGTTTAAGAGTATTTTAAAAACATCTATTGTTTACGTTGCGGTGTTCACTCGTTAATGAATCGATTTTGAGTAAACCAACTTGGTCACAGTGGTTTTTACCTCAAATTTTTACAACAAAAAATATTGATTTTAGATGAAAACATCATATAGCTAGGATCATAGGCTTATTTGCTACGTATAGATATAATATCTACTATGTATATAGTATCAAAAAATACATTTTCATGAAAATTCCTGCACCATTATCTCACTCCGATATGCGGCCATTGTGCCAATTTGGGAACGCTCCTGTAATTTTCTAAAAGTTACTATGATTTTTTTTTATTTTGACATACTAACTTTAGTTCCATAAAGAAATTTAAAATCTTTATTGCCCGGTTATGGTTGGCTCATAATGGGTTAAAAATAAAAACCTTTATAAAAGTTCGCATTTGTGATATTTAACTTAATAGGGATCACTGAATGAATTTAAAATCGTACTACTCGTAAACGTAAATACAGTAACTTGCCAGATAACAATCGGCTATGGCCAGATAGGAAATGTCCAAATAAATAAGTACTTGAAGTTTTTCTTTCATATTTCTTGAATTGATTTTTTTTTTATAAATAAATTTATTGATTTGCAGTAATAAAAGTCTTTGAATAAAATACGGGGCAAGTGGTGACGGGCGTGGAACCATTTCTGTTATGAATACACAAAACCAATTTTCAACCGATTTCCTATCAATAATTTGATTATTCCACAGTCCTTCGCAAATTGTTTAGCGAATATTTTTTTTACGCTGAAAAGATATGATTGAAAATTATAGATATATATAAGCTTGTATTGCTTTTAAGAGCCATTGTGATATTTAATTGGCTTGGTTTGCTGTAACTGAAGCATTAACATACGTTCACAAATATTTATTTACTTCGACGAATGTTTTTTTTTATTATTTCACTACAAATTGTGAAAAAATGCGAATTTTTTTTTAAAACACAAGCGTGTGACTGTAAACGCGACAGATTGTGAGTTCGATTCCCATTCGAGGAAAAGAAATATTTAATATTTTAATTTTCTCGCTTTGGTAACGAGGCAAAACGCAGCGGGTTCCGCCACTCAACACTCAATGCCTTCAGAAAGTAAATGTTTTTAAAATTTGGAGCGAAAAATCTTTAGACAAATTTTATAATTTTTGTTCACTTCTATATGAAAATAAAAATAAATATAATGACAAATAAATACGATATAGACGTAAAGCACCATTAATTTATAACACACATTAATTTCCCCGGGATTTCCTTTCACACGTACACGGCCTCACCTCGCCGTGTAAATTGCGCTGGAAATCTTACACGGCGTCGTTTGTTCTACAGAGGTTTCCCAAGGGGCAGGTCGGAAAGGGGACGCGGTAGTTACCTTCATAAATCTTTCCTCCGGTTCCCCGCAACTAACAAGCCAACGGGAGCTACCGCTGCCTTCTATCGAGCCCTATGCCTCTAAGAAATTATCGAAATTAAGGGGATTCAGGATTCATGGGAAGGGATTCATTTCGTCGCTCTAGAAAAAAAAATCTAATGTTTCTAGATTGTTGTGTAATTTCCATTTGACAGATATTAACGAATTCTTTCCGAGTGGTGATCCATCAAAGTTGGCGAAGTTTTTGCATTAAGCCTCGATATTTAAAAATACAGTCACTGTATCGTGTGAGTTTTTTTATATATAAATTAAATTACTTGACAATATTGTAAGAAGCCAGCTGTGGCTTGGGGGCTCAAAGTGTAACTGTAAATGCGACTGGTTGTAGGTTCGATCCCCACTCGAGGAAAAGAAATATTTATTTTAATTTATATTATCATTTCTTCGCTCTGGTGTCGAGGCAAAAGCGCGGCGTTGAGTTCCACAACTCGACTCGCAATGCCTCTAGAATTCGGCGGAAAGTGGAGAACGGAGTGTCTTAACACTATGCCTTGACAGCCTGCAGCGGCAGGCAGTCTGTCAGCAGACAGACTGCCTGCCATGTTTAATTTGATTTGATATTGACAATATTGTTTGTTTTTATTACGAAGGAGTATCTAAGCCTACTTTATATTCCATTAAAATATTATCAACACGTATGACAACAAAATGTATTGCGGCAGAATTAATTTACGTCAATGGAGATGATACTTCGATATATTTTGATACATAATAATCTAATTTATTCGCTGATGTTTTTAGGATTTATTTATTTTTTATTAACAAAATGTTTATTTTAATTTATTAAATTAATAAAAATTAAATATGTGTACATACGCGCTAAAAACATAACTCTCTTTTTGAGCTTCGCTACATTAGCCTAACAACAATTTTTGGATGGTAGAAAAATAATTCAAATATTATCTTATTTGTGAAGATAATTGTTAATGTATTAGTTAAACAACATTTAATTTAACGTATCTCGTGGACGGATGGTAATGTCGTTCCCATGCAAGCGACACGCGAACTAAATCTATTATAATCAGTTTACACAAACGAATAGGGTAATTATTCAGAACGCTTTCTTTGTATAAAAGCAATTTGTAGCTTAAAGACATTTTTATTACCTTTTTGATGAAAGTCGAAACAGTAGATACGCGGTTATTGAGGTTAGCCGGCTTCCTTGGAAAACTGATCGAGATATTATTCATTCACTTGAAACTCGATGTTCGCAGCTATTGCTTTAAAATAGAGTAGACATTTTTGAAATATAATACTGTTTCCAATTCTATTGTTATAGAGTAAGTTCTGTTCAACTATTTATTTATTTTATAAAGTTAGATTTACTAGGTTTATGATAATGTTATGCGATATCAATGTACATTGTACACATATGCTGTTATTCGTCTCTTTTTTTATAATTGTAACATGTATCTTTGTCGTTTTTATTTAAAAATAAAATATATAAAATATATCTATCTCATGAAATTCTTTATTTTTTAGTCAACTCAGAGATTTATTTTACGAAATTTACTATATTCCTATATCTAGTACTCGTTCTTTTAAAATTGTATATATATTCACATAAGCCTCATGTTTTCTCCAATATAAAGTAAACAATAACGAGAACCTGGAGATGATACATTTCTGTTTCCGTTGTTGATTTCAATTTATTTATTCAATAATCATATTATTGAGATATTCTTCAAATAAAATATCACGCTTGCGTATAATAACAATGAATTACGTTCTCAGTAAAAAATACGGTGTAACTTAGGATAAAAAAAATTGTAGCATATTAATAACAGTAACAACGTAATCGTATATAAAAAAACATGATACTTAAATATTAAATAATTCTTTTTTTTTTGTTTCAGTACCGATGGAGAAGTATATGCGCGCTTAGCACCGGTGGCTTTGTGTTGCTGTGCTGGAGACTACGGCTGGCGGGTGCACCCTCTCCTTTTGCTTCCGCTGACAATCCTACTTCCAGAGATCCTTCGCTACTAACAAGATTTTATACCTTTACCTACCTCCCAGTTTTTAATTTTTACCTTCTAATCTATCCTTTCCAACTAAGCTTTGATTGGTCAATGGATTCGATTCCTAGAATAACGACAATATTCGATATAAGAAATGTATACTCATTAGTGTTCTACGCTGTTATATCGAAAGTAACATGGAAAGCTCTAACATATGAGCTACTAAAGCAACAAGAAAAGAGAGAGAAATACTATAAGAAAAATAACAAAATTAAACACAAATGGAATTATAATTGCAAACATAACAACAGAAGACAGGACAGTGAAAGAAAGAGTATAATATCTCACAAAGAGAACGCGTCGTCTAAAAGAGCCATGTGTCCTTGCAACGGTTGTAAGCACACGCTAACCGACGAACATACGAGCATGTGTCGAGCTATCAACAATAATAACACCATGATGCAGCATTCCACATGCGTTTGCCCGGTGACCCAGGGGAAAGTAAAAGCACAAAATATCCAAAAGTACGTGTACAGAAGTCCTCAGGTCGCGATGCTATTATTCACGGCATTTATGGTCCTGCCGTTCGTGCCGGCCAGTAATATTCTCTTTTACGTCGGTTTCGTGGTTGCTGAGCGTGTGCTGTATTTACCCAGCGTCGGTTTTTGCTTCTTGCTGGGCCTGGGGGCGGGCTCGCTGACGAGGAATTGGCGCCGCTGTGAAATGCGCAGTCGTATATTCATGCTGGTTCTATTGACTAGTTTATTGGCTATGAGCGCGGCAACTTTGCGAAGAAATTTAGATTGGCGTGATGAAGAAAGCCTATTCAAAAGTGCATTACACGTCAATCCGCCTAAAGGTAGGTCAAACGTTTTTGATTATAGTAAGCTTAGTTTTACAGTTTTATTACATCGATGTATTGGTTAATTGTGTTTATTGATATTATGCAACACTGAATAATTTAAATTAATAACAGACTTTGCGTAAATATTTGATTTGAAATGTTATCGGATATCGTATATTTGTCATGTCATTATTTTATGTTATTTGCTGATTGTTTTATTGATAACATTAACTAATATTTATATTATGTCAGTATTTCCCAAATTAAACTTAAAGAATTACAACAAATTTTCTACAGATATTAAATTCATAATATCAATTAATGTTTAGACACTCCGTTCACTGCCGTTTCCCCCTTTACGTCAAATTCTAAAATCAATAGCGTGTTAAGTGATGGAACTCAACACCGAGCTTTGCCTAGTTACCAAGAAAATGAAAATATTACATATTTCTATCTCCCGAGTGCAAATCGAATCCACAACCGCCACGTTTACAGTCGCAAGTTTGTGACCCTGTGCCACGACGGGCTTGTGTTTTTAACTAAAAACAATTTATGAGTGGGTAAATATAACCTCTATATATTTATTTCAAAATATACTCGTATATATTCTGAATTAATCCACAATTTGGACAGCAAATGACAAATATTATCACGAATATTTACCGTCAGCGTCAATGTGTAAATACAAGTTGACGCTGACGTAAGTAACATATTTGTAAAACTTAAAAATTAAATACAACATTTTATTTAAATATTTTTTAGGGTTTAATTAATAACAAGTAAATACTCGTTTTTCTTACACATTTATTATCAGAGACTTAGTAACCTATATATATAAATATTACAAAATATATTAAGAAGCATCAAGCCCCGAATGAAATAAATGAAAATAAATCTGAATAGGAATTGAATCCACAACCACAGCGCGTAGAGTCGGGCACTGCCTTACTACGCTACGATGGCTTCAAATTTATTTCATTATACAATCTACAAGCTATCATAATTGTTGTAATATTTAATGTTAACAAGTCAATGTTATACATAAACATAATTAAAAATAAATATGCTATTCTAACAATTCCAGATAACTTGTCAAGTTCACTTCGAGAAGTTTATGCTATATTTCAAAGTTCGGTGTAGCGGAAACCATTCTGTACCTCACTCAGAAGTTCAGTGTATTCTCTCGTCATTCGAAACTAAGATACAATTAATTTATTTAAGAGACAGCTACAAAGCTCCTGTCCACGGAGTGTTAGTTCTTCAAAGTTATAAAAGAGGCTGTCACAGGCCACCTACTGAGTATTACTTGAGAGGTAATATATTCACTGCCTTTTCCGTAGTCAGACTCTTGACCTTTCTAGGACGCCATTAAACATGCAAGCGCTGCCCCAGGGGAACACCCGGCCTTGTGTTCGCATCTAAACTTTCACCCAAGGAGAAGTTTGGCCCGATGGTTCTCATTTGAACTCATTCCATTCATAAAATGTTGCCCCATAGCCCTCGTATTGAATTACCTTTATATTGAAATCGTTTCATATGAAAATTGAATAGGAATGAGTTTGTCGAGCTGAATATTCGTTTTTGATTAGCCCTTAGAATTTCTTTTACTTTGTTTTATTTTATAACAGTGGCAAAATGTAGTTATATTTTCTAAATTTTTAAATTGAAAATATTTTTTTGTCTTTGATGTAGGTACAATGTTCAATGACGTTACATTATCATTTGTTATATTACTACTTTGTACAAAGAAAAATACTTTTATTCAAAAAATCAAGTCAGCTTCACGCTGTATCCCGCTGACAGCAGGGTAGGCAGAGGGAACTTAGTGTTAAGACACTCCGTTCCCCACTTTTCGCCGAATTCTGGAAGCATTGTGTGTTGAGTGACGGAACTCAACACCGCCCTTTGCCTCGACACCAGAGTGAAGAAATGGAAGTATAAATTTAAATAAATATTTCATTTCCTCGAGCTTCCCAGCCCGAACTCATAACCAATCGGTTTCAGTCAAATTTTGTTCCCCTGCACCACGACTGGCCTCAAAAGCTTTATTAATATAATTTTTTTTGTTTGTTTGCATGTTTAAAGAAGCAGTTTAACTAAAGATATACATTTTTTAAATACATACATATTGCAAGATATATATAATTAGAAAGGATTCAATTCTACTTTTAAAAATAATAATCAATACGAAATATAAGAAATATAAAAGAGGCGAAATCCAAATAAGAAAGATAACAAAATCTACTCTCTTAGACAGAAAAACAATATTTCAAATAAATTATGACACTTTATCCGAAGGGTGTTCGATGTAAAACTATCTAACTTGGTTTTTTGGGTTGAAAAACTTTTTCTTTGAACTGATTGTACTCTTCTTAGTTTAATATCAATTGAGTGAACAGACTTCGGCAAGAACTTTGGGAAATTAGTTTTATATTTTACTTTATCTAAAAAACTACTGAATTCAGTACTAATTCAACATTGATAAATTAACTTTTGCTTATTATAAATATATGTCATTTATAATAAGTCATGATTAAATTAAAGCAATTGCTTGAAATTTACACTTAAGTGATTGCCATTACGCTGAAGCTTTGTTTTTCTTGGCGAAATTCCATTATTTTATTCTCTTACCAGCGCTGGCGACCTGTTAAAACCTCACTGAAGTAACAACGCTCTTAAAGATTTTCTTTTCTAACAAAATTTTTATTCTTTAACTGGCATTCAAATTGCTCTTTGGTGCATATAGTTATTTATATAATTTGAATTCTTTATCCATTAATAATATTTATTTTTATATATTTATTTAGAATTCTTATTCTTCGTTTATTTTAAATAATAAATTTGATGTCTAGAAACAAAAAAAAAATCATCAACTTTTCATAGTATAATATGACTTGTATGTAAATATTCCGAATAAAACTAAACTAATAAAACAATATATTTGACTATAAAATCGATAGATCAGAAATGGTATCTATATACAAATTTAAAGTGAACGTTTAGAATTTCCTCATAAGCTAGAACAAAGTATGTTTATTGTAAAAACAGTACCTGCATTTATTAGATTTTCCATATGCGGGATGGTAAGTGAGTCACCCGCTTTCAATTCCGTTCAAGAAAACTAAAGTAAATACGACATATTTACTTCAGGTTGATTCTCAATAGAGCAAAACTTAGTATATATTTATAAACATAAATAGCAATTGATTGCTTATAGAAAAACGTTTTATAATTGCTATTACATAAAAAGCAATTCGCTTCAGTTTGTTACCTGCGTACTAGGGTAGGTAGAGAATACTTAGTGTTGATACATTCTGTTTTCTGTTTTCTGCCGAATCCAATACTGTGTGATGAGGCGGCGAAATTCCATGCCGCTCTTGTCTTACAGAGCGAGAAAATGAAATGTATAACCCGAGTGGGAAATAAACCCATAAACGTCGTGTTTTTAGTCACACTACTGTCCCATTGCGCCCATTGGTCTCATGTTTTATAAAATATTTTAACAGAAAATACAACTTATAGAAGTTAAAAAATTTATTATTGGTTTTTTCTATGATTTACCCAAAATATATATTTTTTGAAGTTTACCCTTTATAGTGAAAATTCTTAATTCATTAGCCAAATTTCATAATTGTAGGTCTACGGTAAAGTAATTTAATAAGTACTTCCAATACCTGAGTCTACTAGTATCAGCATTTCCAATACCTAAGATCTTCTCCAATTTTTTATTCTTTATTTATCCCATCTACTCTAACCAATTTTAATTGACACATTTTTATATTTCTTCCACTAACAACACATGCTAATAATTTTAATGAAAATTTAATGAGAAATAAACGTTTTGAAAATTATAAAAGAAACTAAAACTTAAATTTAGTTTTTTTCAATGCAATTCTGTGAGACCTGAATAATTCTTTTACCATCCTTTAAAGTCTGGCCCAATCCAATTTGTCTCGTCGTATATCCGAAACAAGGCAATCACTGGCGGCTCTATTACGAAACACTAAAACAGAACTGGCGATCTAATCAGCTAAGCTACAAGCTTTATCGAATACACCTTTTGCAGTGATAACCGATCTATTGAACAAGTAACTCGTAGATTAGTGCCGCACCGAACACGGATTTGTAATTGAAATCCTGAGTTTGAATTCATTTGGAACTCTGAGCGGAATTCGCTATAATAAAGTTAATTTCGAAGTGGGGCAAATGGTTAATCATAGTTTATAATGGAGGATATATGAAATATATATTTTTTATGTTATTAAACTTGTCGTGTGGTTTTTGTTCTTTGAATTGAATTTTTATTTTAAAATAATTTTTAGACTCTTTTTTTCTCTATTTTTAATCTGACGAAGAAGTGTCTTAAGTATGTTATTACTTTAGCTGTCCAGGTGAACTCATAGCTCGGCAGCGGGTTTTAAGGATAGTTAAAAACATAAGCTTATACATTAGTATTTTCGTCTGTAAAATCGATAAAAAACACTGTAAGTACGTATTACAGATTGAATGAACTTGTAAATATTTGTTCTTGACGATGATAATTCAGCTTAGTGGATTTGCAAGACAAGGCTTAAGTTATAAATTTATCGTAATGCTACAAAAAACCTAACCTGTTTGTTTTTATATATGTAGGGTCGTCTAATTTTGAACAATACTAGTAATGAGGGACCAATTTACATATTATTTTGAAGTAATGTTGTTTACATTATTTGATTATTGCAAAACTCGTTGAGTTCACTCACTCACGTTGTTCTCGCCCGATACTATTGTTCCGATTAGGCGATATTCATACTTTTATCCGCATAGCATGCAGAGATAATTTAGTGTCAAGACACTCCTTTCTCCTGTTACTTACTATATTTAAAACACTCAGTACTTGTAGTGTATAAAGTTGTAGTGAAATAATTCATAAATCCTATTTTGTTATCGTTTTGCAAGAGACCGCTTCCGATGCTTCGTGAAAGCAAACGTTTTATATTTTTAAATCTTCAAAAATAAAGCTGAAATATTTGAATGTTCCTCAAATAAAAAATTGTTTATAGTGAAACGGTTTATACAATTTTAAGCCTATAACTTTATTTTGCCATGTGTGTTTTGCTAAGTTTTTGTACTGATACTTCCATTTTTAATACCCGAAAAAAACGGAGAAAACAGAGAGTTTAACAGGTCGCGTCGTAGCTCCCAAACGGAGGACCCAGTTAGATTAAGATTTTTTTGAGAGTATTTTTAGTCACGATTCAAAGAAATTGTTTAGTCGTTTGAAGATTAATAGCTTTTTTTCTAGTTATTTATATAATTTTTAAATTTTTTTTAATTATCAATTATGTAATGGACTATTTAATATTCTTTTCATTTCTTAACCTCAGGAGATTCTCCTAGGAGTATGTAATGAGTTTGACGTGTATGTGTATGGTATATACTTGTGTGGGTGTATGTACATATGTGTTTGTATTCCCATTTGTGGCATCGTAGCTCCCACTTGGGAGATGAATTGATTTCGATTTAGTTTGTTTTTATGTGAAAGTTTACTTACTTAATAGAATTTATGAAGAATATATGTTGTTTAGCTGTTTGAAGATAATCAACTCTTTTCTAGTTTGTATACTTTTTAGAGCTTCTTGTTTCAAGAATTTTCCTTTATTAAGCTTTTATCTCGAATTCACGTCAAGTCGTTAGCAGAAAATCTTTTTACTTACATAAATTGACGTTTTGTCAAGCAGGAAATAATTTACCGGCAAAATACCTTAACATTGTTATAGGATATTTTTAGGGTTCCGTTTATTAATATGAAGCTTTTCTTCTTAAAATTCACCGGGTAATCAACCTGTAGAATACTTTCCGCGGATTTATTAAATTTGGTATATAGTGAGAACTTACAATACAAATAAAGGAAAAAATCTAAAAGGTCAAAAATTATTGGTTTTGCACAGAAAAACAAAAATTACAAACTTACGACTATAGACTTAAGTTTGTCAACTTTACTCACCGCGTGATTCAACAATCTGAAAATTGGAACTTTATATAATAAAAAAAATGTTATAAAAAAAAAAAAATATTTCATGCAATATGAGCACATGTGTTGCACTTTTATAAGTTGTTCTTGGGATGGATTTTATTACCGTTATATTAATTATATTACTAGAAATTAATGATTAACAGAAATAAAAAAGTATCTATTTATATTTAACCAGTATACATACCGTTCATTAGTTAGTCGATCAAATGCTATGCCGATTAAGGCAAATCCAACGTTTGCCAATAAAGCGACTCTCTCCATGTCACATATTGAAACATAAAGACCATTGACATCCTCACGCTAGATTAAACATACAGCCATTTCTATTTAATACGATTAACGTATTTAGGTGTACCATTTTCAAAAGTGATTTAAATTTTATTAAAAACAGGTTATAATAAGATCAAAGAAAGAGAAACATCGTCTACACGTCTTCAATGTCAAGAATGGGCATATATCGATGTTAGCCATATGTGAGCATACAGCGAATAAACAGAAATAAATTCCTAAAATTATTCGCGAGGCTATTGAAATACAAAAATATCGTAATTTCAATAGATAAGGTTTTTTCTTTTATTATTTTCTACCACCTGAGACCCACTTAAACTTTAAACCCTCAAACCCACCTCACCAGAGAACAAGATACAGTCAGCTCATTCTGCAACAATCCAGGGCAGTTAAGAAATTGTTGGTAGTAGTAGTGGGTAGTTTGATACAATAATTATGTCAACTGACAGTACTATTAATAACCCATTTTCAATGTTTTAATTAAATATTTTTTTAGTTTAAAGGTGAAGGCAGTATTTTAACTGGACCTCTTTTTGACATGCATTCTTCTATTGGGTAATATGATCTTATTTCTTATTATCTTAATCCTGACATTGGCGAAGTATAAAAAAGAATTGGAAAGTGCGTAAAATCCACGCTAACGGAACTATGGGTGGCAAACAATATACTATAAATATAAAGGCAGCGTAGGTACTAACATACATAGATGCCTCGTATAAAAGGTTTTTATTACTACAAGCTTTTATTTAACTTGCCGTGTTAGTTGGTGCATGTGATATCTGGTGAGCTCAATTTGACACACATCCGAATTCTGATGTCAATGAAACTACGTATTAAATAAATTAAATTAAATTAATTTATACGTAGTTTCATTGATTATACGTAGTTTCATTGTTTATAATCAATATTGTTGTAAATCACATCTAACGGCCGCCACAACTTATATAAATAGCGGATTACAATTATTTCACAATTCTTCTTATATGGGTATTAAATGAAGGTTTTTCTAAGATTACCTGCGAGAAAAGACCGCATATAAAAGCTTGTTACAAATATAAGTGTACTTTTTCATACTGGATTTGGACCTGCAACTTCAAAATTTCAATTATATAGTATGTACAAAGTCAAAGTGCTGTTTTGCAATATGCAGTATATATAATTAATTAATTTTAATTATAACAAGTTTGTTGACTCGATTCACGTAATTACAAACACCGTCAGTTTAACTTTAGCTTCAAGCTTGGTAACTGCTCGTTGTATTATGAATTTTCATTAGATTTCACGCTAACAGCCAATTGCCATCTGTTTCCCTTACAGGGTATTACTAAATATGTCTACAAAACATTTTAGTGTATGAAATAATTAAAAAAGTTATTTTATGTTTTTTTAAGCAAAATGTATAATAATTTCGTAAAAGTGAAGCTTGAACGCGAAGCTTCAAAGCTCTCTTTGTTCATGATATTTCATTCATTTTCATACACACTGTACTAGTTATTATCAGCCAAAATTGTGCTTGGTGCTAAAAGAAAGATCTCTATCGCAAATAAGTATAACAAGGTTGTGATTGTAACGCGACGGTTGTGGGTTCGATCCCCACTCAAGAAAATAAATAAATTATTTAAATTTATATTTCCATTTCTTCGCTTTGGTGTGGAGGCAAAACGCGGCGTTGAGTTCCGCCCCTCAACACGCAATACGTCCAGAATTCGGCGGAAAGTAGGGAACGGAGTGCCCGAACACTAGGCGTGAAGTTTAAATTACTTTGCTTTTGGTTTTCTTTGGTTTGGTTTTCTAAGAATTCGTCTGTTAATATTTTTAACAATAATATTTTTTTGTAGCATACGGGAACCTGGGCAGCGTATTAATAACGCAGGGACGACTCACTGAAGCGGAAGTAGCATTCGAAAAGGCGCTCAAACACCGCCCCAATATGGCAGACGTTCACTACAATCTGTAAGTACATTATAATAAATAACATAACATTTATTACGTGAAAATACGAGAAAGCCGACGTGTGCTTTTCGCGTGTATTTATATTCATCGCATAAATTTCGATTTCACGCTACGTATCCGCGAGTTATGGGCATAGCGGGTTATGAAAATTGGCGGAAAACACGTCCCATTACCAAAACAATAAAAATTATGTGATGCCTACGTACCTTTTTTCATGTAATCAACGAGTGTAACGCGATGGTTGTGGGTTTGATTCCCACTCGGGAAAATTAATTATTATTTATTAATATTTTCATTTTTTTGCTTCAAAGCGCGTTGTAAATTCCGCCTCTAACCACGCAATGCGTCAAAATTTTGGTGGGGAACGGAGTGTGTTAACACTAGGTTAACTTTTTCTACCCTGTTATATACGGGATACAGAGCTAAACATAATTTAAAACCGAAAGTGTAGTTTTAATATAGGATTGTTACTTAATTTGATAAATTTAGAGGGTCCATACAAATTATATTGTAATTAATATTGTTACTTTACACTTAAATTAAATAATAACATATATTATCTACGACAACATTTAAACAATATGCTGATATAATGTTTTAAATAATATATTCGTGGCAATAGGTACTTATTATATGATATTTTTTGTTAATCAACAAGAAATTTAGTGCATTTAACTTTTTAAATTATAATACATTTAAACTTTACAGTATAAGCAAATATTGGAAATTTTAATAGCATTATTAATTAAAATCCCAATTATGATATCAGCGTAACAAGAATGTCGTTCATGTAACTCGCGTTTGATTAAATATTTATAATGTTACCGGCAATCTGTATAATTCGGTATTCTATACAATATCTCGACAATGTTTAGAATAACAAAAACGTATAGGTTATGTATGAAATATTATTTATTCTTTACTATACTTATATAGCACAAACTTAACGGATTTTCAATAAAAGTTAGGGTAGGTTTATTTTTAAATTTTAAAATTTCTAACCTATATTGCACTTAAAATCCGCTAAATCTGTACCGCGTATATAGGAATACCAAGATCTAGCTATTTTACACAAAGCCGGTAAAACAGCAGGTATTTTATATAATCCCTAAGATTTTGATTCCTTACCTAGATAAAAGATAAAGTACGTAATAAACAATAATATTCATATTCTTTTAATACATTGCCTAGACGTCCCAGGTATTTTGTAGATTGCCGAGGTATTATCCATACCTATATTATAAATTCGAAAGTAACTCTGTCTGTCTGTCTGTCTGTCTGTCTGTGACTTTGATGATTTTGTAAATTTTTATAGATTTTCGAATTACTATTATTTTTTATGTAATTATTTGCTGCTTATAATTAATTTATCTCAGTTCGGTTATCTATACCGATGTTATACACTTAAAATATCGTAATTTTAATCATTTGAGATTTTATTTAATATTGTTCGCAAAAATTAATAATTATTTAATATAGAAAAATGTTTAGTACGCGCGCACAGCAAACTTTAGGTTTTTTTTCTAATATTAAGAATTTCCTTTAGTTACTTTTACTTCTTTGGTTTGTTCATTTCGGTTACTCAGATATTTTTTCTAATAATAAATCACCACTTATTATTATTTTTTAACTTATTTTAATGATTTAGGCTTATATTTTCGCGGGCGTAGCCACGTACGGGCCCACTAGTTATTTAATATAGAAAAATGTTTAGTACGCGCGCACAGCAAACTTTAGGTTTTTTTTTCTAATATTAAGAATTTCCTTTAGTTACTTTTACTTCTTTTGTTTGTTCATTTCGGTTACTCAGATATTTTTTCTAATAATAAATCTCCACTAATTATTATTTTTTAACTTATTTTAATTATTTAGGCTTATATTTTCGCGGGCGTAGCCGCGTCCGGGCCCACTAGTATAGAATACAGATTGCCGGTAACATAGATATATCTCTCACTTCTAAATATTTGATGGTGATTAAGTAGTTAAGCTCATACATAAAATATTTACATTCAAAATTCCGCTTCAAACATCATTTGTGCTGTAATTTCTCATTTGTTTCACGTGAATATTGTAGTGCTGGATATCGTTTATTTTGCCTCTGACTTTAATAGGAGGTTGTTGATTATCCAGAATATGAAATGTACCTAAATAGCTATAATATAATCTATAATTAATATTATAATTAGCGGTGTTGAGTTTCGCCAGTCAACACGCGAATGCCTCTAGAATCCGGCAGAAAGTTTTGGTAAAAATATAAACACTGACAATTATTATCAAATAAAAATTTATTTATATTTTTCCAAATTTTAAATAGATTAAAATAATATTATCGACGTAACTATCAGATGAAAACGTTTTTAAACTTTTAAACCTGCTTTGGGAAAAAGGTTTAAGGCCTATATATATAGCTACACAATCAATAGACAGACAACACCAGCACCAGCTGTCCCATTAATTCACGAGGCTTCGAGTTCTTGAATTAATCGGGTAGTCCTCTGCCACCTAAGCGTTGGGTTTCCGTGCAGTTTCACAAATTAACGTCAAGCCATACGATCACACAATGTAATTACTGGAAACGACAGCGTACGACTAAAGTTTTTCCGCAATAATTTGTGCCCTCCCGCGCTGCCTTTGTACTGCTTCACAGTTATTTCATTAAAAATGCATAAAGTCAAACAAAATTGTTGTTTTTGTTTATTAAATGGAAGTTTAAGCTTCCATTTGCTTTGGTAACATCTTATAATTGTTTGTCATATATTTCTCTACAGAGAATTTAGTATTCAATTTCGTTTATTTACTTAAATTTTTTATAATTGTTTTGAAAAGGTTTGAGACAAAATTTTGAGACTGTGATCTCAACGGTTATGGGTTCGTTTCCCAATCGGAGGAGAATTTTTTTTTAATATATTCATTTCCTCGCTCTGGTAACGAGTCAAAGCAAGGCGTTTAGATCCGTTACTCAACAGAACAGAAGTGTCTCAATGGGAAACGGAGTGTTTTAATACTAACTTCCCAGGTTCCCTCTGCCTACCTGCTATATAGCAGCAGCTGCTACATAGGTCCACGCCTTATCCCGTTTATCCAAGCGGGATTAAAAAAATAGAAAAGATAATTGTTTGAATTACAGCATTAAAAGGAAAAATAACGAATTTTTCTTTTTGATTTACGTAAATACGCTAAATGGAACGCCGTTTAAGCGCAGTTGAGATGCTACATTTTATAATAAATATTTTGTTTACTGGTGTCATCTGATAAGGGTTGCGTTTTGCTGCTGCTTAGATACTTTTTCTTGACTTTAGAAAATATATAAATGTTCAGCTTCGCTCTGTATCCCGCACACAACAGGGTGGACAGAGGAAACATAGGGTTAAGACAGCCCGTTACCTATTTTCCGTCGAATTTTGCGAGATCGAGCTCGAGGCATTGCATGTTGAGCGGCGGAACTCAACGCTGGGCTTTATGCCTTGGAGCCAAAGATTGTGAAAATATTAATATATAATAATTCATTTCCCCGAGGAATCCAACCTACAACCATCGCGTTACAGTCACACCTTGCCACGACCGCCTCTATGTAAATATTAATACGAACAAAATTCCTGTTTCTAATAAAATTCTTCAATAACAAATGACTAATTTCGTGAATTTTCTATAATGTTTATAATGAGGTAGCAAGTAGCGATGCTCGAGCTAGATGGTATGAGGTATGCAGCTATGCTAGATGTAAATATGCAGTGGCATTATGATGAATAGGGTCAACCGGCTTATCAAGTTGCTAACTCAGCGAATTCATTAACTTTACAGTTAGTTGACTGTGAGTGGTGCTTGTATATGTATCAAATGTGTCGCACTATTTTAGTTTTGGACCTAAAGTAAATATAATTATTATAATCTATATAGATAGCCTTATTGTACATGTTGTTTTTGTTAATTTTGTATATAAATTGTGTAAAATGTTGTTTTTTTTTGTGCAATAATGTATATTGTATTGTATTGTATTGTATAGATCTATATCATAATAAAATTGCAAAGGTACAAGCCCCAAAAGGCTAGTATTTTAAAGATATACCTATAGGATTTCTTAACATAACGTTGACGTTCGACAAATAATTGTTAATAAATTGCTATAAATAACTGTTTTATCGAATTGATTGAAATCTTACTTTTCAATATAATATATTGTTTTTAAAATAATGCTATTATTAGAAAATTAAAGTAATACAGATTAATAAATTAATAATTGTAATTTATTTATCTGTTAACCAATTTATTAATAACAGATGCAAGTAGGAAATGCCGCGAGCGGGTCTCTAGTTTTAATAATATTATTAACTTGATTTAGTATTTCTTTTTTTATTATTAATACATTTTAGTAAACTTTACAATATATACAGCTGAAACAAAATATTTTTTTCATAACATTAAGATAAATAGGATAAAAATGATAAATGGAATAACTATAGTCAAATATTTATAGTATCACGATGTGTCACGCATATAGCGGGATAGGTAAGGAAGAAAATTTTAATAATTTATTATTCTGAGTAAGAATCAAATCCACAACCGTCGTGATTACAGTCAGACGCTCAATACAAAGAGATATATAAACACGTACTTAACATGAAGAAAATCGTTGAATGTGACTTTTATTATCAAATCATATATAATCGCATAGCTTTGTATCACTTTGAATGAAACATTTATAATGTTGTCGGCAGATTACATACAGCCTACAAAGCCATTTTCATGTTTAAATTGACACCGGAATATATTAGTAGAATTTTAATTAACGAACCTTGAGCCTTTCAGGTTGCCTTTTGTTTAAATATGTTTTGGTAATTATGTTTACATATACATACGTTTTTTATTACGAAAAATATTTGGTTAAGAAACGTTAGAAATATTTTTGGAAATATCAAACGCTTTGAAGTTTTATATAACATTTTATAAAGTAGATAGATCAAAAACGATATTTGATATTTATTATCTGTTACAAAGCAGATAACGTATATTAAATATTTATTAAGAGCATGCAGAGGCTTAGAGGCAGGGAAACAAGTGTGTGACTGTAAACGTTACAGGTTGTGGATTCGATTCCTATTCGAGGAAATTCAAATTGAATATTTTTATTTCCTCGCTCCGGTGTCCGCGTGAGTTACTCAATTCATTTGTCATGTGTGTCCCGAAAAATGGGCGGAAAGTGGGTAAGGGAGTATCTTAACACTAGATTGCCTCTGTCTACTATTCTACGTCTACGCAGGAAAATTTGGTAAATGGAGTGATTCAACACTAACTTCTCTCCTCTATTTCACAGCGATTACGGGGGAGATAAAATAAATGTGTTAAGTGAAATCTGAGAGCATAGCGGGTTGTTTGCAGTGTCATTGTATTCAAGCGATATATTATAAGCAAGATTAGATCTTTAGTACATGCGCTATATATTCAAACGTGATAGGGCTGTGAAAGCATTATTTCTGTATTTTTTTCCATGTAAAAATATCATGTCTTTGATATCACAAAAGTTTTTTTAAGCATCACATTGTATAGCAGGGTAGGCAAAGGGAACGTAGTGTTAAGATACTCTGTATTCCACTTTCCGCTGAATTCTCGAGGCATTGCGTGTAGAATGGCGGAACTCAACGCCGCACTTGGCCTTGTTACCAGAGACGAAAGGTCACTCACTCATTACGAAATCTCAGAAACAACATGTGCTAGGAACCTGAAATTTTGCATAGGAGTTATTTATAGGACGTAGGCGCTCGTTAAGACGGGAATTTGCAATATTCGACTTCTAAGGGGTTGTTTTTGGGGTCGAAAGTTTGTATGGAACTTCGTTATTACAAATGCTATGAGTCTCAAATTTTGCATAGACGTCACTAGGACGTAGTCATGGAGACAGAAATTAATAATAACATAGTTCACGCGGGTGAAGCCGCGAGCGGGCCGCTAGTATCTACATTCTTTTGCCTTTGTACTTACTTCTAAAAAATGAAATGAATGTAGATTTTGTTCTTAAAAAAAAAAAATATTTAATATGTGCCAGCTAAAACGTTCACGTAGAACGTGACACGTGTCTCGTGTTTGTATCAGGATTTACGAGACCAAATCCTAATGGTAGCTATTAAACGCGAAATGTTTATTTATTTTGTCCTCATATAATAATATGTATGTGATTTTTTTAACCTTAATAACATTGTTATAAAAGAAAATTATTTTAATCTTATTATTACTAGCGAAGCACACGCGGCTTCGCTTGGCTTGGCTTGAAAAAATCCTATTATGTCTGTTATTCTGATGTATAAGCTATATTATTGTAAAGTTTCATCTAAATCCGTTCAGTAGTTTTTTCGTGAAAGTGGAACAAACATATAAAATAAAAACTATATTTAAAAATAAAACCATTACTAAAACGTAGTCAACAGACTATTAATATTCATTATCCTATCCTATATCTTATAAAACAAAGTCGCTTTTTGTGTCTGTCTGAACTTTCTAACTCTTCTTCTTCTAAACCACCCAACGGATTTTTATGCGGTTTTCACCATTAGGTCGAGTATTTCTCAGGGAAGGTTTATATATAGTTTATTATTTGTATATTCTTATGTAAATTAACATAAATACGATAAATGTGTATAAAGTCCTACCCGTTGAGACACTTTCGCGCATGCGCTGCTTTAATGGTAAGTACTACATGAAAATAATGTACTGGAGTATTGTTCCTCTTAATGAGATCTACAAAAAACTCAGCGACGGCATATTCGTATCTTTTAAGAATAACGTGTAGTGATCATATTTCTGTCTAAAAATAGTAATTTCAATATATTTTTTATTGTGAGGGATATTTTTCCATAATGGTATTAATCCTTATCCTTTAAAACACTTTATTAATTTTCTACCTTAAACGAAGATAAAATTTGCTTTTTACAGTATTTCGAAATTGCGAATAGTTTTAGAGAAAAACGCATTTAATTGTTGACACATCAGCTATGTTTCACTTATCCCTTACTCTCAGCATATAAATAAGTATATTAGTTACGTTGGCCATTTAATGTAGATCAAAACTGTCTTTTACTGTTTTTTCATTTTCATAATTACTTTAGAAGTTAATATACAATATCTAAACATCCTTGCTGCGAACGCGCCCCGCGACGTTTTGCTTATACAAGCGCGTCATGAGCAGTCATCGGTGGTTCAGTGGTAGAATGCTCGCCTGCCACGCGGGCGGCCCGGGTTCGATTCCCGGCCAATGCATTCTATTTAATTTTCCACACAGGCAGCCACGTAGTGCTTGCTTTTCATCAGGGACAGAATACCCTCTTCAGCATTCAGCACCACAAGCTCGAAAAAAAAACCCGCCTGCCTTTATAGCAACGAAGATTTAGATGCGTTTGCACGTATTGGATAATTGGAGTTGAATGTATTATTTCAGCGCGATATGTTTGATTTCATATTTTTTATAGTAGTTATTAGTGGGTAGGTTTTTGTTTATAATTTCTTTCGTTTAAAAATAGACATTTAAATATATTTTAATAAGTACTTGAAAAGATTAGTAGCACAGATTTAAAATTACGGTACCTACTAAAAAGTCCTTGCTGTGTAAAACAATTGGAAAATCCTTATTGAAACTACGAAAATGCGGGTTGCATTAGGGTTTAATTAATTTTCACATTATCTTAAGTGCTTTGCAAACATACATTATATGAATAATCCAGAAGTTAAAGCGGGCGAAGCCGCAAAAGGGTCGCTAGTATATTATATTTTATTAAAAGAGAAAATATTTTAATACTAAAAACAAAACTTTTAACTTGCTTTGCTTACTTTGTTTCCATAAAAGTTTTGCACCGAAATTCCGCTTAGTATCTTATTTAAAATGCAATTATGCTAGCAATATTTAAAAGTTTTATAAACAAATGTTTATCTTATCGATTCTACTTGCTTTAAAAATGCAATGCTATTCATAAAGGTAATTTGGTATGCACACTCTTGATGTTCAGTTAAATTATGATATTTGTAAAATTTATACTTTATAAAAGTATTTTCTGTAACCTAAATATTTTTTTGGTAATATGTGTAGCGTTGTATGCTTGTGATTGTAAACGCCACAGGTTGTGAATTCGATTCCCACTCGAGGTAATGAAATATTAACGATAATAATTTCTTCGCTCTGGTGTCCAGGCAAAACGCGGCATTGAGTTTCTCCAAAATTCGACGGAAAGTGTGGAGCGGAGTGTTTTAACCCCAGTCTCCCTCTGCCTACCCTGCTACATGCGGGATACAGCGTGAAGCTGAAAAAAGGAAGTGTATAGAAACATTGTTTTTACTGTCTCATTACAATCATAAACCGCTCAGGTTTGTTTTTGAATGAAAGGAAAATAAATAAACGAATTAAGAGAAAAACAAGCAAATGCAATTATTTTATTAAGATATTGTATTAATTAATTATAAACTGAAAATTTAATTTAGGGAGAACCTTTGAATATTTATCTTCCACCAGCCTTATATAGGAATAATTACAACATATTATACAACACACGCTGTTATATTGAACTGAAACATCCAGAGTACATTATTAATATTCCGTCCAAATATTATGAACATTTACACTCCACTGCGTTCGCCGTGAGCGTTGAAGGATTTAAAGCCAAAAACATATTTATCTGATGCCAAATATCATAAAAGTCAGTAGGTTGCTTTTTTAATATTCTCTTTTCGTTTACGTATGATCTTTAAAATACATACATTGATGTTTATAAATTGTATATACTCGTATTCAACTGGATGTATAGAATATTTATTACTTATTTGATATTCATAATAAATAAACAGAAAATTATTTTCCATTGAATCTGTGGTGAAAGCTGCTATGAGGACACTTCATTCTCTGCTTTGCGCCCAAATTCTAGAAATTACACTACATATGGCGATATTCAACACGTAAGAAATGTAAAATAAAAATAATTAATTTCCTGAGAGGAGATTCGCTGACCCGCACCTCTATGGTATTAAATTTACGTGGCTTTGGAAATACGTATAATATTATATTATATATATACTGCATTATTGTTGTCTGAGGCCAGTTGTGGCGGAGGGGCACAAGCGTGTGATTGTAAAAGCGACTTGTGGTGCTTTGAGGCTTGTGGGTGGAGACAAAACGCGGCGTTAAGTTCCGCCTCTCAAAACACAATGTCTCCAGAATTCAGCGGAAAGTGGGGAGTTGATACAGCATGAAGCTAAAAATGTTTTATTGCTGTTATAGAATCCATTATTCCAACAATTTCCAACTTCACTTCACTCCCCTGCAAATAGGCGAAGAAGATTAAGCGGTGATTTTATACAAAGATTAGATTATTCCAATTCTAGCAGTAAGAAATCACTTGGGCACGTACATACTCGTATACGTGTCGCTGGGTTTATGCACGGAGGCCGGAAACACGTTGTTAGCGGACAGGCTCAAATAAAATGTGCCTCTGTCTTGTTGACTAGAATGGAAAAAAATAGACTTACTAAATTAGTAGTAAATTTGTGTATATGAAGACAGTTTTAGTTTAAACTATTGGAGAGCTCTCTCTTTATTATAAAATTTGTTTTTTTTTTTACTTTTGTATATGAGGCGGTCGTGGCGTAGTGGGAAATCTGACTGTAAGCGCGTTGGTTTGGAAATCCAATCCCACTCGGGAGAATTATTTATTTTATTTTAATTTTCCCGCTGTAAAGGCGTAGAAAATGAACAACTACAACGCCCAAGGCATTGTGTGTTGACTGGCGGAACACAACGCCGCGCTTTATCTTGAAACCTTAACGAAGAAACGAGAACATAAATATTTTTTTCCTCGAGTGGGAATCGAACCCACAACCTGCCGCGCTTACAGTCATACGCTTCTGCCTTAGTCTGGCCTCAACACAAAGTGTATAGCTAAAAAAATATTACATGAACAAATTACGTATCCCTACTTATTCATATGTAAAGCAAGCTGGAATAGCGCGCTAGTGTTTTTGTTTTCAAATTACACAAGGGACGAAATACCAAATTCATTGTGCTTCTACCACTTCCGTCATAAAATATGACCGGGCCAGCTATCTAATTTGCATTATTGGCCTCGTTTAGTTATTTATAATAACATTCGCTTGTAGTCACGTTATGTCAACTTAACTAACTATGCAATTGTGTATAATTGTATAATTGTTTTTGTTTTTCATATGTTGTTGACATTTTATATATATTTTTTATTTTGTATGTAAAATATAATAGAGACATTTTATCATTAATAACTGTGTAGTATCATTAAAAAGATTTTGATATGTTGACGTAATTATTTGAAGATATTAATTATTGCCTTCAATATGTGAGTTAAATACTAAAATTAAACACTATTAAAAAAAATATTTTATGTAGTGTTCTCATGAGATATTAATTTATTAGCTTTTAATCATTAAAATGACAAGTAGATTAATATTATAATAGGTAGGTATTTTTTTCGTCTGAAAAAGAAACAATTCAGTGTCACCTAATTCCGTTATGGAAAATATGAGCCGTATTAGAATTTATCTCAATAGAAATATGCTGAATAATTTGCAACGAATGAAGTAATATAGGTCTTTGAATGAATTCTTCTTTTAAAAGACGGCACGAGCAGTAAATACTCTTTGCATGAAATTTCGAATTTCAATGCATTAATAAGCAAGAAAAATATGAATCTTCAACTTTAGGGCGTAGTAATTTAATAGTGTCAACTAAATATTTTGAGGGTTCTGTACATGAAAAAGTAAAAAGGGAATCTGGAAAAGGAATTACTGTATCAAATATTTTTTTTGTGGTATAATTTTTCTATTTTCAGATTTATTCCTTTATTTGTATTGTAGGTTCTCATTTGCCAAATTTCATAGTTTTAGGTCTACGTAAAAAAATATAGGTTTTGATTCCTCGGAAAAACGAATGTATAAGTTCTTATCTTTTGATTGCATTGATTTACAATCTTAATCAAGCAAAACTATTCGCGGATCGTATATTGTCTTTAATTTAGCGCTTATGTCATCTAAATCGAGTAGGTACTCATTGGTAAATTCCATTACTGGCTGTGCAAATCCAGATTCACTTGACACCGTTTCCATTGCGAGGAAATGGAAGCAAGTACGTATAATATACCAAGCTGGGGTATGCGAGCGTATGCGTTACTGATATACGTATGTGTGTGTGTGGGTTTGTGGATGTGAGGGTAGTCGGGACATCGCCAGCGTGTCCCAGTCGCGATAAGGCGTAGATTAAACTCAGGTTTGCTCACACACACATATTTAACATTCCCGGCAGCTAGACTCGCGACAACATTGCGAGCTATTTTGCATATCGCTTGTTTGCGAAACAATTTGGTTTGAACGTATTTGCTTGCTTCGGAGGTTGATATCGTTGTTTAAGTATTTGTACGTGTTATTTAATGTTAGAAAAATTTTATTTTTGTCTATTTCGAATTTCGTTGTCACCTTAGATAGTTTCAGACTTCGTATTGCTGACATTGTATATGTACCTAATTAAATACAGTACATCAACATCAACAGTTTAAATAGAAATTAAGTATTATTTTAATTTTAATATTTTTTTTCATTTCTTCGCTCTGGTTGTTACCAGGTTGTTTGGCTTGTTAGCCAAAGCGCGGCGTTGTGTTTCGCCACTCAGTTCGCAATCCCTTGATTATTCGGCGGAAAGTGGGAAACTGAGTGTTTTAGCACTACGTTCCCTACTCTGCTATATGCGGAATACATCGTAAGAAATCGTATAAATTTTACTAATATTTATTTAAAGATAAGTTTTCTAATATATTTAGATAGTTTCTAAGGTAGATAGATTAACATATAATACGGTAGGTGCATTGCTATTTATATAACCGGCTTGAGGAATCATAGTTTTAGTTGAAGTTTACCAAGCTAAGCTTATTTGCCATCTGAATTGTAGAACCTGTAAGCTAAATTTGAATTCGATTTGCAGGAACCAGATTCGTCCTCACTCTGACTAGGGATGTTCAATAATGCTTCCGAACTTACCTAAAGTTTTACGTCTAAAAACAGTATCGTCTTGCAGAGAAACTGCAATAACGTAGTACTTAAAGTGCTCTAAACAACATTGTTTTGAAAAATATTAAAAGTATCTGAATAATACTGTTTTTTTTAGCTTCAGGCTGAGTTTTGCATGTAGCAAGCTAGGCAGAGGGAACCTAGTGGTACAACATTCCCTTTCCCACGTTCCACCGAATTTACGCAGCATTGTGTGTTGAATAGCGGAATTCAACGCAGCGCTTTTGCTTTGGTACTAAAGCGAATTGAAAAAAATAATAAATAATAATAATTCATTCCCTTTAGTAAGAATAGAACCCACGACCACAGCGTTACAGTCATTTTTCATATTATCAAGATACTACAGACAAATTAGTTGACCGTTTCCTAATATTTATTCCATACAATAATTATTATAATATGCATCAATAACAGACATTTAAGATAATAGTTTATATTTATATTACAACCAATTAATTAATTCAAAGCAAACAAACAAAATCCTGGAACCAGACCAAACGTCAACACGAACCTCCCTAAATGAAGTTTAATTTGTTCAACTATCTGACGTGAAGTTATAACGAGAAATGTTACAAATTAGTGTTGTTCTAATGTGTTGCTTATAATTTAACAGTTAACAGGTAAACATAAGTTAAATTCACTATTTGTCACCTCGTGAATAAGGGAATGTTGGTGTTGCGTGACTTCCCAACGGTCGCGCAGCGGAAGCAGCCAAGCTCTTTCGTGGGTTTTGCTGCATAAATTACTTTCCATTCATCCTTACCGCGTCTGTGTTCACATTCTTCGTCAAACAAATAATTTGTCACCGCCATAAATATTAATGCATCGTTAACATTAAGGGATTGTTAGTGTTTCAATAATGAAGGCGATTGTTATGTGTCATTATGTAGGTTTGCGGTAATTTTAGACTAAGATCCAGCCAGAGGCCGCAAGTTGGTAACGGTTGCTAAATTAAAAAAGTAATTATGATAATAATTTGCGAATAGTTTTCGCAGTTATTTTTGTGAATATCTTTCTGAAATTTGTATGGTAGTACAAGTACATTTGTTTTTCATAGCAGTTTTCTTTTGATTTACTGCACTACGTGATTTGTTACTGTTTTTAGAGTTTTAATTGTTTTATTTGCTTTGTGGAATAATTACGCTCATATTTCTATATAGCATTATCTTTCTTCGCTTAACAATTTTTTTAAGTAAAAGATAAATACTTTTAAGACCTCAAAAAATAAGCTTTTATTTTTTAATCTCGTAGAATTAAAAATCTCATATATTTGTTTAGATTTCTCTAATAGAAAAAATAAAAAACTAAGTTAGCTAAAAAGTCCCTTATTGTAAATTAAATGAGTCAAATGTCTGAAGTGTAATAATATTAAATGAAAGTCTCAAAGTATTTAATCAAATTTATTATAATAAAGATTAGAAATGAAAGTTTCAAAATAACATCACCTAAAATTTCTTTACTTCTCTTCAAAAACTTTTCTTTTACGCAACTTTCTTGTAGGCTGTTGGGGGCCAGGCTGGTTGAATGTGACGATTGTAGGTTCGATCCCAACTCGAAGGAATGAATTAATATTTATTAATATTTTCATTTTTTCGCTGTAGCCAGTCATCACGATATAGCTAAAAAAAATCGGCAGAAAGTTGAAAACGGAGTGTTTTAACACTGGGTTCCCTCTGTCTACTCTGCTGTGTGCGGGACACAGCGTGAAGCTGATTATTTCCCACGTAATTAAAAAGCGGAGACAGTGGAGTCTCCGCACAAAGTAGATGCCATATTGTGACCTGTTATTAAGCTAATAGCTTTAATTATAAAATGTATGAAGACGGAAAACCATTTAAGCTTTATTTAATTCCAGACATTATCTATATTTATTAATCTACTGATATTATCTATGACACGGACTTCCACATTATAATGATAACCTGTAAATGTTGGTACAATGTGAAAACATGTCACATCGCTTTAACATTCATATACATTATTGACTATCGCATGACTTGTATATTATTTGTATAAAATATTATTATAATAAGAATACTAATTTTCTCTTTGTGTTTTTTTTAAATAATTAAAATAGCGTAAGAATTTATGGCAATGAAATAAATGTACATGATAAAAATGATTCTAGACCACAAGCCCTTACGTACTCCCCAAGAGACTCCACTTATAATATGCATGCTTAAATGTTATTTCACGGTATCACTACGCTAAATGTGGACACATACTTTCCAAATCTTGATAAAATCTTGATAAAAGACGATGTAAAGATACAGTAAACAACGATATATGTATATGGGAAGAGATCATATTATCAAATTTCATGTAAATATATGAAATAGGTGCCATATGAGCCATATGTACTCGCCGAGTTGGATTACAACCTAAAATTGTCAAGTGTACTCTTTCAAATAATATTGCGTCATGATAAAGTTAATAATCTACAATAAAGGTAATTAAAAAAAGACTAAAATTCACTTGAAAACTATATTCGTAAACTTATAAAAATTAAAAGTAGAAAATAATATTTTAATTACTTCACAGTAAAGACAATTAAAGAATAATTAACGAAATTATTCATACGGTCATACTTATTCCAATCCAATCAATATACGATATTAAAAAAATATTGATCTTTGTTCGAAATTTAGTAGTGCCCTTGGTAACATGTACATACATTCTTCCCAAAATCGTTTCTTCCACACCCTCATCTAGTGACAATTGACGCAGAAAATTGTAACATCTAATGACTCGCAACCTTACCATTTGTATTTTTTTACGAAAGAAATTATTAATGTTGAGTTATTTGTCCTATAGTTATCTATATATCTATCTTCTAAGGATAATCTACAGTAACCACTTTTATGTTTTACATATTACAAAAAAATAAAGCGATTATTTCGAAACCATTTTAAACAATATTATATTATTCTTTTTCCAATTAAATAAGTTAGATATGTTGTAACCTTTACATTCAAAATTGTATTTTACAGCAATATAACTGAGTATGCCGTGATTGACGCTGTCTCGCGGTGCGCTCGTGGTACGTCAGTGATGCTTGTATGGCATTGTTCTTTGACTTAACGTATATCACAGTAATCAAAGGTTCTAGACACATCACAAGCCAAATTATTATATTTTTTTATATGGGACCATCTCTGAAACTTAACCTACTACATACCTATACAAAAAAAACGACAAAATCCATTAATAGTTATTAGTTGAATCGTAAGACAAATAGGTGAACCTATTTGAAATCATTTAAAAATCTTAGCAAAACATTGTTATGAGAATAAAAGTAATTCAGTTAAAACATACCAGTATAGTACAAACAAATCTATTTGCCAACAATCCACCAATAAATTTGTACATCGTATCGTACACGAAACACGTCACTATAATTACAGAGGAATTAGTAACAAATTATTGCTGACGTCAGTGGAGTACAATAAAGGGGGAGGCCCGCTCTCATTAGTGCACGGTGAGCCCACGTCGCCGACCTCGTACTTGCATTATTCATGTGAACATATTGCAACGCCGCATATATGTATTATTAAACTGCTTTTTATTTGCACAAATTATAAACGGAAGATGGCTAAGTTTTCGATTTACTTTCTAAGTGACATGATGATATTTGAGAAGTATGGTCAGTAGAGGTGGGATATATGAAATGGATGCGGATGGGCTCGCCGAACTAATTAGTGACGAAAGAATGGAAAAAAAGATTTATGATGGAAAAGTGAGCGATAAGAGAGGTAAGGTGAGACCTCAGTTGACCTTCGAAAACACAGTATCATAAATACTGGAGGAAGGTCACGTAAAGAGATTGATGATAGTGGATGAGGCGAAAGAGATATGCAAAAATCGTAGCGTTTGGGGCTCCGTTCTCTCTTGACTACCTCGCTAAGGATACAGCGTAAAGCAATATTAGATTAGATTCTAAGTGACATAGGGTTTCAATTAAATATTTATAAAAATATTATTATATTTTTTTCTTCTTTTTTTTATACTTAAGTTACAACAACAAAAAACGGATTACAGCGACTAACTTAATGATGTTGTTAAGGAAAACTATATGGATAATTAACTCCCACGAATGGGAATCGAACCCTCAATCACGTTTACAGTAACACATTTGTGCCCATACGACAGACCTCGCTTAGTTCTCCATCTCTATGACTCTTATAGAGCAATTAATTTCCTCCTGGTGTATCTTTTATCAGACACGATATACATAATGTCCTAATAATGAATTCTGTGTAAATACCGAAAGTGTAGTAATTAATTTACACTCCGGATATTTGCGAAAAGGAAATTGTTCACTATTAAATTACGGACAGAATTGCGGATCAAAAGATATTTATAAGCAATATTATGGGAAGGGTGGAACTACGCAACTATTATAATGTTTCCACTTAAGTGTATTATCGAGGGCTTTGTGGCCCAACTTTGGCACATTCCGATACAGTAATTAATGTCATTTCTTTTATGGACCCTCTTATTTTGTAGCTTTGAATGTAATGTCTGCTAGGGTTTGTTATATGGAAATTGTTTAATGTGGCTCTGTGTATATGTAAAAAAAAACAATCACGTCACGCTGTATCCCGCAAACAGCAGGGTAGGCAGAGGAAATCTAGTGTTAAAACACTTCGTTCCCCGTTAGCTGCAGAATTTTAGAGGCATTGCGAATGAGAAGGGGATCAAACCCACGATTAATGACGCTTACAGTCACACCCTTGTGCCGTTGCACCAGAACTGGCCATATATGTGTAAACATGAATAAAATAAAAATTACATTCTATTTATCTTCCATCAATTTCATATCAATATATCTGAATTCAATTAGCAATCTATGTAGGTACTCGTACGCAAAAGAGCCCAATTTACACGACTCGTTGTTTCAGGGGAATTTTACATCAAAACCAAAGGCGTTACAGAGAAGCTATCAAAAGTTTCGAGAGGGCAATTTATTTTCGACCGTCCATGGCTTGTAAGTATTTTTTTATGATTTTTATGGGTAAATAATGTATTTCTATAAATCATAATTGATGTGATTCGAATAAATTTAATCAGCTTCAAGCTGTAACCCATATACATCAGAGGGTACCCAGTGTTAAAACACTCCGTTCTCCACATTTCAATATAAATTTAAATAAATATTTCATTTCCTCGAGTGGAGATCAAACCCGCGACCAGTCAATTTTACAGTCAAACTTTCAACCCCTGCACCACTGGCCTCGGGATTCAAATAAGGAAATTAAAATAAAATTTATACTAATGATAATATAATTTTCAGTGGCGTACGTTAATCTCGGTACTTCGTTAATGGCGGATGGGCGGTTACCTGAGGCGGCGAGCGCCCTGCGCGCGGGCGCCCGTGCTGACGGCGTCCGCGTACGGGACAGGCGAGAGCACGACGCGGCCCGCGTGTCCGCACTGGTGCAGCTGGCATCTCTACACTCCCAGAGGGGGCACTGGCACAAAGCACTATCAGCTCACAAGGACGCCCTGCAAATATTACCAGATACAAATTCACCAATTTCAGGCTGGACGCGACACGTATGTACCAATGAAATTCTGATATGGCTCGATGCCAGAAAATTTTACACTCACTTTGTCCAACAAAAGTTTACTGTAAAACTTAACGTTCCTTAAACAATCTGCTACTGCTTAATTAAAGATTTTCGAATAAATTTGGCTCAGGAATGATTTAATTCTTTTTCATTTTCTTTAGAATGTGCTGTCGATGGCGAGCGAAATATATATGCAACTACAGCAGTGGCCCCAAGCTGAACATAGCATTTTATCTGCTTTGGCCCTGTCTCCTAATCATGTAGGGACGCATGTCACCCTGGCTCAAATACTTTCTAGAAATGTAAGTACATTTATGCTGGAAAATAATATAATATCATGTATAATGTATGAATATTCACTATTCTCTATTCTTTATTTTCTCTATTATTTAAAATAAAGAAAAATGTTTGAGTTAAGATGTTTATACTCTCTGATATCTATAACTTTTTATCATGTTGCTTTTTAAAATGTTTAACACTTTTCAAATTTAATTAAAAAACTGTTGACTGTAAAGTCGGTTTACGGACGATAATTTTACGTGATAAAGCCATAAGAAAATATTGATGAAATTTAATTTTATGAATCGAATTTAATTATCACTGAATTTTCATTATTTTGTGAAACAAAGAAGGAAAATGACATTATTTTCGATAAATTAATATTTATTTGCACTCGTTAATTTATATATATTTTTACTTAAATTAACAATGTGATATTTAATAGTAAGTAACAATGAATGGATAGATGCCTAGCAATACGGTCGATCTTTTTTATCTCTTAATCTCTCTTGCACGGTCGGCTCAGGAGGAACGTGACAATTAGCCGTGTTTTTTCGTGCGTTCAGTCGGTTTTATTTATTTCATGTATCTATTAACTGACGCCAGTCTTGGCGAAGGGACATAGGCGGACACTGAGAACGCAGGTTGTGGGTTCGATTTCCACTCGAGGCCACTCCACTAATCTCTGGTAACAAAGCAAAACACGGCGTTGAGGTCTACTTAACTCTTAATGTGTGGAATGTGGGTATCGGAAGTGAATGAATGAATGAATGAAAATGAGAACAGAGTGTCTTAATATTAGGTTCCCAGGTTTCCTTTCCTGCTTCGTGTGTACTACATATTACGCTATAGCGTGAAGCTAAAAAACCTACTGTAAACCTACTGTATATTTTACATTAAAAAAATAATTTTCAATATTTTATCTTGTTGTCCTTGTGCATGTATACTTTACAAAACCTTTGTCAATTTAATCAAATTTTCAAACAGTCCAGCAGAAGTGTGGAGGCCGAGTCGTGGTTCAAAAAAGCAATTACTTTAGCCCCTGATGACCCATTAGTACGAGACCAGTTTGGTAAGAGTCAATACTATTAAATGCTTCATGTATTTCAATATTCATTATTTATTAGAATTAATAAAAAAAGTTACAACAACAAACAAAAAACATTAAACTTATGTATACATTTAATTAATAGTAGTTAAGCGAAACGTAGCATTAAGAAATTAAAGTGATACATTTTTTTTTATATAATAAAAGTAAAAATTATAAGCCAAGCCTTGCTGAAAAATTGAATAAAATTTACAATATAATTAAATATATTGTATTTGTCGTGGAGATACAACGAACCAAATCAATTTTTACTATCTCTTTGAACTTTAGATTAAAATAAAAATATATGAAACAAATTATTTCAATAAATAGATTGTTTATTGCTAGGCTTGTTCCTGAGATCACAGCGACGGTTACGAGAATCTGCTGAGCAATTGGTGATGGCTGCTCAGCTGTCACCCACCAACAGTGTGCGTGCTGCATCAGCGGCACGGGCTTTGAGAGACGCGCGGCGCTGTCGCTCGGCTGAGCGCTGGTATGCTCGTGCTGTAGAGCTAAGTCCTGATGTAAGTCACAGAATTCCCAATTTTATTATTATATAATAATAATACTTGCAGCAATAATATTATAATATTACTAATATTATATTATAATATAACATCTACATTGTTATGTATGTAGATGTTAATTAATATAATATTATAATATAATATTAGTTAATTATGTATTTTTATATGAACAATTTTTGAAAAGGCTCCTCATCTTTATTTTTATAGATTAGCTGGTGTGCTGTAGTCACAGGTGTCCTTTTTTTTCAGAATGTCTTACAAAAATAAATATATTAAAAATAACACATAATTCTAGAACTGCCTATTACTACTACGCTCAGAACATGCCCATTTTAAGGACTTTTTGTTGCAGGATGCAGAATTCCATTCCAATCTTGGCGCAATTTTACATCTCAATGGGAAATACGTAGCGGCAGCCACTTCATATCGACGCGCTCTACAGTTGAAGCCTAATGACGAAATCACTATCACAAATCTGAAGAGAGTTCGGACACTAATGAATAATCAACGAATCAAAAAATAATACACAAATCACTAACAAAATGAAACATAGGATGTCAATTGCCAAAATGTAGTTTTAGTACCTACGAGTATATTCATAACAGACACAAAATCTGTATAAACATTTTTATAGTTATGTACGTTATTGAAATTTATCTTATATTTAACTGTGTTACTGCTTCAATGTAATGAATATCTTCAATATGTAAACTGGAAAATAAAGAAAAAACGTGGTATAAGCCTTTAATTTGACACTAGTTTAATTAAGATTTTTGTAATTTTAGAGACAACGCTTTATTACGTTATTTTATAAAATGTTTAACAATTTTCAAAAATTAACAAAATTTATAAATTCAGTTATATTATGATATTGCGGTGTGAAAAGTAACATATTATATATATTTAAGTATTATTGGACGTATAAAATACATGAAATTTTAAACAAAGAATATATGCATGAATTATTTGCAATTTTTATAAATAAAATTGTTTCTTGTATCTATCTACCTATAAAATTACAGTCACAATAGATGCACTGAAAATAATTAGCATTTATAAATGTATGGTTTTGAGAATAAAAAACTTCTAACGAACAAATTATATTAACACTTTGAGTTGTAAAATCTTATTAAATCGTTCAACAGGAATTTGAATCTTTCTACCAATATATTGTATTTAGTATGTAAGTGTTAAGAAACTGATATCAAAGAATGAACAATTAGATATTACATTGGATTATTCAATAAACATAATGCACAATGGGATTTCTACTTTATTCGTATGCATTCTTTGTTCTTCTCTCATCTTGTGGTACTAATTTATACTTTACCAGGGGTCTATAAACAACGCTATATTGTAAATAGATATTGAAAAAAAAAACACTTTTTTATGCAGTCGTATTGTATAGGACTTCGATCAATTACTACTACGAATTCTTCTTGTTATATTTATTGCTTTGTCTTCCAATATTGTTTTATTTTTTATAACTCTACTTTAATTCTAATTATTTAAAATAAATATATTTCTGCGAAAAGGCTAGTGTATATGTTAAATTAAGCATGTTAAGTTTAAAAAGTTGCTTACGCGGATTGTTTTTTTGTGAACGTTATAATTAACTCTTGTGAAATAAATGTACCTATTATATATACCTACATATTATATAATATACTACGAGAATCATGAATTGATTACATTGCATTTTTAAATTAGGTAACAAATTCATATGTAGCCGGATAGGCAGACTTTGAGACTTGTCTTGTTAATAGAGCGAGGAAATTAACATTTTATGTAATTAGTCCCCCGAGTGGGAAAAGTCGAACCCATAACCGTCGACTGTAAACGAGTCATACACTATGCATTTGGGTTTGTTTTATTTTCCTTATTATATTTTTATATATTATTGTATTTATATTAACATATATTATGTTGATCGTAGTATAAGCTGGATTAACAACGTCAAGAACGAATATATTATAATATATTATATTTCAATTAATTTTACATTAAGTCTGAAACATATCTATTTCAAGTTTACTAGATAATGGGCAAATTGATTGTTAATTCGTGTTAAAACTGTATTATAAAATTGTTGTAAATAAAAATGCATTAAAGTTATTGTCATAAATAAATGATAATTTTTAATTACTGAATCTCTAATATTTCTATTTTTCGTCATTCTCTTCTCACACCTGTGACAATAAATTACGCTTTTTAGTAATAGATGAATGCCAAATTATATTTTCTTTAGGTTCGCTTCGTACTGTATTTACTAATTCATAATAAATGGGCGGTAACTATATTTTGGGTAATTTAGCGTTTTAAAAAAAGTTAATTTACAAATATTTATAAGTCTCAATTATTTTTTTAAATATTTTTTCCTATTTTGGCTAAGTTAATAAAAAAAATGCATATTCAATATTCGATTATTTTAAATTTTATATGGCAGCATTTCACGAACTTGTTTTATCGATATCGTTAAACAATCGAGCTATATAAATTGTTTGACATGCTAACTTCAAATAAATGGTAATATGTTACTCTGGCATTCGACCAACGATTCAACGAAATAAACTTTTTTTTCACTATTCAATAAAATACTTTAAAATTTTAATTTTACACTATATTTTTTTCTTATATGCTTACTAAAATATTTCAAATTTAAATTTACAACTTTTAATTAATATCATTGTATGTATTTAGTTAATTAATATACTCAAAAAATAGTTGTCGATCAAATGTATTTTTTTGCCTGTTAATCTATTTTTAACATTTTTAATATTTCATCTGTACTTCCAATGAATAATTTAAGATAATTATATATTCATTTCTCATACATATTAATATAAGTCTTAATGTATAAACAATTTATCGAGGAATTGTATGTAACCATTATTGATTTTACACTAGTTATGTATATTCATGGTGTTATGCAAGTCAAACTGCAAATTCCCAAAGTGATATTATATGTTGATAATTTTGTAAATAAAAGCTTCAATATTTTATATACTGTTCTTATTTGTATCCTTTATAAAAAAAATCTAAAATAGAAAAAAAATATCAATCGTTCTCCATTCGGTGGAATGAAATATTTGCATTGCCAAAAAAATTCACCACATACCCTCTATTAAAAACAATCTAATGTAAAACTGATGACATAAACGTAGCATCAGAAAAAACAAATAATGAATAAATAATACATTTTTTTACAAATAAAGGCAATAACATAAAAATAAAAAAGACGATTCTTAGAAAAACTAATTTTAACAAAATCTTTCAGGGGCTGTTTTGAAAAAAAAAATGACTGGTGATTTTTTTCCTAAAGTAATTTTAAAAAATACTGGTGTTTGTGTAAAATATTCTTAGAAAGTAAAATATTCTTATAAGATATAAAAAAAATGTAAAAAAAAAGATAAAATGTAAAAAAATCTTATTCTTATTACTAATTAATTACATTTAAATCGATTTCTTTAGACATTATAAGCGTTTGCATTTTTCACCAGTCTACTATAATCAGACTACCTTCCAATCTCGGTATTGCAGGATCCCGTATTATTTTCCAATCCCGCGCGATGCGGGATGCAGGATACAGGATCCGCGAAATTTGCGGTATATAAATAAATATTGCTACATTAAATTGCAAAATAATGAGATATTCTTTGGCTGAGAGGCGTTCTATTAGAGTTATGCTTAAAGTGATTCTATACATAAATACGTAAAAAGCCTTTATTTTTTTATATATATAACAAAACAGGTTGAAAAATATTATTTCTACCTAATTAAATCTTCTCTCTGTCGTCTCTCAAATTATCACAATTTTACTATGACAATAAATATATTGTTCCACAAAACGAATTACATTTCGTATTTGTAAGGATCACACAAAATAATAATACGACTTTGGAGATTTGCTCAACGATTAGGGACATTAACGCCAGACCGTGTTCGCGTTTTGTGATATTTTTTGTGGTCGCATTTCAAATATGTGGCCGGGAAAACGCGTAAAATAAGTTGGTAAAAGGCCTACACATTCTCGTATTTCCTTTGTGAACGCATCGCTGATGCCCCATAATTTTCTTCGAAGACATTATATTCCATGGCTCGCGCTCACCCTAGTATAATTTACTTTATCTTTCATTTCCTTTTGCAATTTATCTGTAAGCGTTACAAGTGTGGCATTCGTGAACTATTATTGCAGAACCAATAGCAAAAGTACAAGAAATATTTTATATTCTCATTTCTTCGCTCTGGTACCGAGGAAAAGCGCGGTGTCGAGTTTCGCCACTCAACACGCAATCCCTCCAGAAATTAGCGGACAATGGGGAACCCAGTGACATAACACGAGGTTCCCTGTGTCTACCTTGCTGTGTGCGGGTTACAGATAATATGTACGTTTGAACGTTCAATATTTATGTAAAAATATTTGCATATACACTTAACCGTAGTTTCCACTATATTGTTTGGTTAAATTCTATCTAAACGGTAGTAATTGAATCTTTGTCTAAATTACCTGCCTTAGCTAAGGAGAGTTAATCCACCTGCAACCTAAAATAGGCAGGTAGCCAAGGTTTTAATGCAGTGGCTAACTAAACTACTGTATAAAGACGATCGATGACTGCGTCTAAATTTACATGTACTATATCTATTTCTTATTTGTTTTTTTTAAGGAATAAAACAAAAAAAATCCCGCCAAAGCTGTTGAATTCATAGCTATTTAAATGATATTTGAAAAAAAGAGACGGAGAAAAAAAAAGAATGATGAATAGGAGGGAATATATGAAGAGGTTGATGACAGTGGAAGAGGAAAGAAGTATACAGAGACTGTAGCGTTTGGTGCTCCATTCTCTCTGTCTATCTCGATAGAGATACAGCGTGAAGTTAAGAACATTTTCTTTCTTTTTGAAAACACAAACGATTGAGAAATAAATGTCAGTTTCCTCCTGTATTTTTTTAAATAAATCAGTCGGTCCCTCCAACGAGCAACAAGTACATGGACGGAGTCACGATTTACATTGAAAAGAAACATAGGAGCTTGACACTGCTTGTTAGAACGGCGTGACACGAGTTCATTAATATTAATCGTCGAACAAAACCGAGCGGCCACTGCGCTTACTTCATGCATAATTTCAGTTCTTCTTGTTCTGAATATTTTAATTGCTGCACTATATTTATATTTTTTGCTTTGTCAACTTTTAACTGACTTCTTTGAAAATAGCTCGATTTTTAGTTCTTATTATTTTATAATAAATTTCAAGTAGGCTCTAAAATCTAAAAAACTAATAAAAACAGTAAAATAAGACGTACGCTTATATAAATTTATATATTATTATTATTCAAATTTCTTTAAATTACAATATTTTTGGAAACCTTTTATTTATTTATTAGTACACTAGTACTTAATACCAAGAGATATAAAAAATATTATTTTACATACTGTATTAGTTGTAAAGATATAAATACGAGTTAGGGTTTCTAAATCGGTTCATATGTAAAATATTATTATTGCTTTATCAGGTTTCACCAGATCAGCACGCCCATATACAAATTCAACATATTATGGCAGTTCCTTTCGAAAATAGGTAACATTTGCAGCTATGCCAATAATATTCAAGCAATTTATATAATATTCTTCACTATTACGATATAAACATTCCAAGTATTCCAAAAAATTGTAAACAAAAAAGTAGCCCCAAAAAGTCAACCAATCCTTTTCACTAAAATGTTTCCCCTTCCTCGTTTTGCAACCGTTTAAGCCTGCTGCTAACAGTTCGAACTTCCGAAGACACTTTCCCAATGACAAGCAAACTTTTAGCTTCAACGTGTTAGCTTCACGCATTTGTTCGCTTCTTTGTTTATTTGCGTGAATGCCAATCTCCACGTGCTGCCGTTTAATACCAGATTGCATTCGCACTTTGTACGTTTGAACAATTTTGCAGTGTTTTTTTTTATCGTGCCCTGCTCATGTAGATTAACATTTTTACATTGTATTCACAAGACGGTTCTCTCTCTCTCTCTCTCTCTTTGTCTTTTTTAGCATTTTTTCTAAGCTATGTCGCAGTTTTATTAGTGCGAGGCCAATTGTGACACAGGGGCACAAAAGGTGGAATGAAATATTTAATATTTCCATTTATTTCTCTGGTGTCGAGGAAGATCGCGCGGCGTTGAGTTCCGCTGCAGTACACAATGCCTCCAGAATTTGGCGAAAACTGAGAAAAGAAGTGTCTTAACACTATTTTTCCTTGGTCTAGCCTATTGTGTGCGGGATACAGAGTGACGCCAAGAAAAAGAATATTATAAAACTGTTTGTTCAAATTAATTATATTACAGGCGGAGATTTAAGGAGCCATTGTTAATTAACGCTCTCTACCTAACAAATTAAGTGCCATCACTGCGCTTCACACTTGGAACAGTTTCCAAGTATTATATATGTTGTATAGTCGTACGTTTTTGTTTTACTCGTGCTAAGATTTCCCCCCATTTTCGATATTCTGTGTTGATTTACAAAACTTAACGTCACGCTTTGCAAACCAAAGTTTACCAGTCCCTAAAAGGGGATCGAAAAACCCAATCATTGTCCCCTTAGGCAACGTTCCAATACACTATAATCACATATATGAATTTTATAACATTAACATATCTTCTAGGATAATTAGCCATTACCAATAGAAGAAAGTAATATTTACAATTTAGTCACTAATAATTAAAACATAAAAACTGATTAGTATCTATTTAAAATTTAAAGCAAATTTACAATTTATGAGTACATCTGATTCCAGCATGGTAATAGATGGTTATTGTTGGAATGTTTTTAATTTATTTGCTTTCCCCGTGTAGAGGATTACATTAGCGACGTAAACACAATTAGCATAACGCGCTGGTTGAGGGGATTTTAAAGACCATAACACAAATATTATTACATGAATTATTAAAAAGCTCAAACAAAGGTATTTTACAACTGGGACAAAAATAAAACTTAAGTTTTTATAGAAGCTTTTTAATAAAGAATAAAAAATTGGCTAAGCTATGGCACAGACAAACCGATAAACAGACAAAAAATAGAAAATCGTTGTTCCGGGTTCTATTACTTTATAAATACCCCCAATAACAGATTTTTTCATTAATTACATGCACAGACAGCGATCAGTTACAATTTTATTACATGTATGTGTGTATGTATGCTTTAAATAAATAATATTATACACTCTACATAATATGTACTCTAAATATTTATTCAAATCCTTACATGTTACTATTAAACAAATAGTTGGTCGCGCTACAAAATATCAAATATAAGCAATAATTCATTTAATAAGTTTAATTTATACTTTCTGACTGCTCAAAGCTCTGAGGCCCGGAGCTCATTAAATGCTGACGCAAAAAGTTGCCTGGCGTGCCGTCTCCAGGGGAACTTACCCACGCGTTCTCAATCTGCCTTCTCCAGGAAGAGATGTATTATTTACGTAATAAGCATTTATTTGTAAAAAAGGGTAATAAACACTTTTTTCTAGCATCCGGGAACCTGTGAACTTAGTGTCTACACTCCGTTCTCCATTAAGATACTCCGTTCCCCAATTTCCCCCGAACTTGCTTGCGCACGTCTTGATGTATTATATTTTTTTTATTTTAAGAATTTAATGTTAAATAAATGGGAATCGAATTCACAACCGTAGCGTTTACAGTCGTACATTTATGCCATTGCGGTACGAATCAAATTCAAAGTTTGGTTTTCATAAGCGAAACTGACATAAAATATTATCTATCAGATATTATTTATATTGCTAAAAGTACCCTTCTAAGAACGTAACTCATTCCAATAAGTACCGTTGCGCCATCCGCGCTTCGAAATTAATTGTGAATTTGCTACTGTTTCAACTGCGAGGTGGAATCGTTACTTTATATTGTAGAATTAAAGGTAATGGAAGCACAGCCCAATAATAACGTGAAAATGAAATGCTCCTGCGTTAACTTCTCCGTAGAGCTTGAACATTTGTAATGAGGAAATAATTTAAACTAAGGCCTCAAACGCACTTGCGTTGTTTAGTTAAATGTCTTAATAATTAGTTTATTTTTATCTACGATTGAAATTAATGTGAATACAGCAATCTGTAGTATATATACAATTTAAGTGAGACAATCTCACTTTCTTCCTTTTTATATATATTTTTTATCAATAAGGCAGTCTTGGTATTTTTGTTTACATAACTAAGTAGCTTCATTCAATGTATTTTGAATTTTATTAAATAAATAATTCAAAAATGAAAAGAACTCAGTTCTGAAATTCAAACCCTCCGTTATTTTGGAGCACATTTAGATTCCTCTCACATTTTTGATGATTGGCGAATTCCTTAAATTATGGAAAATGAAAAGAATAGCGGAGATTGTAAAATACAGAAATCTGTAATTTATTTCCATGAACCCGTAAGAAAGAAAAAAAATTGCTTTTATTGTGCTTAAATTTTTGTAGTTGAAAATATTACTAAACTTAGTTTGGAATAAGATTGTTACATTGTATGAAATAAAATATATTTGGAACTAGAATTTATAACAGTATCATTTCGTACCGAATCGAAAATTTCTATCTTTTTTTCTATTTTTGAATTAAAATATTATAATAACAGTAAAATTTCCAAATAAGTACTATACTTGTACAGTATGATACAAAATGTTGCCTCCTTCAATGTCGGTACCGTTATTTCAACTTGCAAGCCCCAGGGTCTTTCCATTTCCTAACTTTTGAAGCAATTACGAAAGTAGTAGTGAAGTTTCACATCGTCCCTTTAGATTTTCAATGTGAAAATGAAATTTCAAATTTCAAAAGAGCATTGTTATTGATTATTTGAAATTGTGTAAACGAAGCTCGTAGTACGAATCCAATCCATTCTTTAAGAATCCATCCATTTAATTAAATATTAAAATTTTCGAAAATATATTTATTTTCATATCGATTCAATTGAATAATAAAAAAGAAATATTTTCATTGTACAACAAATACGAAATATGTTTCCCCTAGTATTCATAAGCTGTTATCAATTTGGTTTGTGTTATTTTAGGACCGATTGTTCCAAAGCAATAAGCCTAAAGGGAGATTGAATAAAATAGTTGAAAGGGAACATAATGTAATAATAGTATTATCTTTCAATATTCAAATTCATTTGGATATTGACCTTCAGGTTAAATTTGTATATTGAATATTTAATACATTTGATTAGTTAACTCCAGAAATAAAATAAATAATGTTATTTTTAACAATGGATTTATCCGGTTCAACAATAATAAATGAAATAATGCATATTACTTGTTCGCAGTTGCACAAAAACACGTCTAAAGTCAAGGTTTAATTAATTTATGGTAAAAGTAAAAACGTTTTCAAAGAAACTGTTAATAAAGAAGATTATGATAGATCCAGTTGCAGTAGTAGAATAGAACTTCATTACGCAGGTCTCAACTATTAATATTCACTAGCACATACTGTCCTCAAATATTATGAAATATTATTTAAAATATTATTTTTTTGTAGTTTTATGTTAAAATGCTTAACTTAATAAGATATTTGTTTAGTTTCTTATAGTATTTGAGGTGATATATTTGTTGGAAATTAAAAAGAGATATATGAATGATGACGAAAGAAGCAGAACCCTTAACATTGACACATTATTATTATTATCTTAAGCATAATGTCAAATTATTTACTAACATATCATCACTAAATATGATTTAAATGTAATTTTATATTACATTTTAAAACAAACATGGCCTTCTAAAATGTAATGCAATTTGTGTCGTTATTTGCAAAACGATAATTGCTTGTGATTCAGCGTGGTCGTATGTCACGACTGCCACTGCGGTCCCTCGCCGCGGGTTGTCACTGCTAATTTGCACACAATTGTTCATCCCAGAGTGAAAAGGAATAAGAAGTAAAATGTAGCAGGAACTCTATGTAGCTCACTAATTGGGCTCATGATTTCGTATTCTACTGACTAAGTCCACAAACGCTTCGTTAAAACTGAATTTTGTCTGTAAAACGTCAAAACATTTAAGCATCTGTTGATTTATATTGGGTTTGGTTGTAATTTAAACGGAATTAAGCTAACATTATAAATACATAACTTTCCTAAAGATTCACTTTCAAAAAATATAATTTTACTATAGTCTGCAAATATTTTCGATTTTTACTTTCAGATCTTGATATTGTTTATTTTTTATTATTATTTAGTATTTTTTATATATTGATATAAATATATTAATATTAAAGGCTTTTAACGAGTTCTAGAAAGGCCACACAGAATTATCATAATCGATTAATTTATTCCTTACCTATTTACTCATTCATGTATATGTAGGTATTCGTATATACAAAAAGCTCTTTTGTATAATCAAATATTGTTTCAAAGCCGTCTGTATTATTAAGCACACATTACCTCCACTAAATTCAAACAAGTAAGAAGAACTTGCATAACTAGTTGGAAATTCACGAACTTTATTGATGTATCAACAGTAATAATCACATATTAGCTACAGAACCAATAAACGCTTTTCTAACTCTAATTGGTGGAATTTGTTAATGTATAGTGTAGTCAACAATTTTCGCTAAGCTGGCCGTTTAATTAGGCAACTTTTGAAGCCAGTATCGTAGAAACATGGGTACTCGGAAGTTATTAATTAATTAGTTTGTATAAATTCTGTGATAAATCTTCGCCAATTATGTGTACGTTTAATATTGTTATTGGATCATATTAGGTGTATGCAATACTAATTAATTCTGATAAGTATACCTACTTACCTTATTAGAAACTTCATCTGTTTCCTATACTTCGCACTCATTGTCATTGTGATAAGTTTGTAACTATAATGTTACGTTAAAAAGACAACGAAGATATCTTTTATTTATCCGAAACGTTATCGAATATTTTAAAAATATAAATATTTTATACTTTAGCAAGGTAACTTCTTATGTTTTTTTAGATATACCTACTTCCGATAAAGAAGTTGACTACCCTTAGTTTAAAAATAAAAATGTACAAAAGGTCTATTATATATTATTATTTTAACTCCACAGAAAACTAGAATAGAAAATAAATTAAATATATCTAGATAGTATTTGATATGATATATCGATAGTCCTAAATTTAAATAAAGGGGCATGTTACGATAAAAGTGTCCATATTAATACCGAGTGGAAGTGAAACGAGCTTTAAATCACTCCACACATAGAAATGGGATAATAGCTTTGGAAACTGATAGACTGTAATAGTTTTACGATAGTTTTCGATTTAGAAGAATGAATAGTTCTAAATATTTCATTTGAACTTTATTAGAACGAACTTTTTGCAACCCATTTAAAAAATCTCCTATTTTGTATTCTATTTAATGACTGCGATAGAAACAATGGAACATTTTATATGAGGCTTGGGCTTAAGTACCCTATAGTACTATTACGTAACTATTACGTATTATGTTACTACATTAGGTGTATGCTATACTACAGTACGAGTATATGTTATATTTGTATGGATCGGCGTATCTAGAGATATTTTCTGTGGACTGGATTTTAGATTTTCACTGATATGTTCGTGTAAATGTTGTTTTTTTTTTTGGTATATTTTTCAGGGCAATATTTTTTTTGTTAGTAAAATTTCTGGGGGGAGCGCGGATCATAAACCCGTTATATTTATATATTATTTAGATTTAACTTTTTCGCAACAAACCATCATGTACCGTACCGTACTCATTGACTACCCCGTTACGGATAAAGCGTGAAGCTAGATTAGATTAGAATAGAACAGAAGCATCATGTAAGTCCATATATTGGAAGTGTTTATGTATCTTTTCTTGAAAATTTATATAATTTATACGTATTCACAAAACTATTTACTTTAACCTATTATAACGTTCGGAACTGGTCAATAACATTTAAAAGCTCTATAGATATTATAAAATCAGCTTCACGCTGTATATCGCACACAGCAGTGTAGGCAGAGGGAACCTAGTGTGAAAACACTCCGTTCCCCATTTTCCACCGTTTCCGGCGTCGAGTTCCGCTTAACACACAATAACTCCAGAATTCGGCGAATAGTGGGGAGCGGGTTGTCTTACTTTAAAAGACACACAGAGACTCCCTCTGCCTAACCTGCTACATGCGGAATACAGATTGAAGTTGAATAATAATAACAAGTGGACAATGTTGAACGTCAACAAAATGTTACATTTAATAAGAGGTTAAATGAAACGGTCGTTCAATTAATTTCAACAACACGTAATGGACGTCGTAATTTGTGGTCAGAAGTAATGTATCGATATGTTAAAGCAAATCTCACGCCTATTGAATATTGCCAAAAAACATTCATTACAATAAATAGATTTACAATCTTCTCCTTTATACAATAGTTATATATTAACATGTGAAAAAAAAACTTATTTAAATATTTAATAATAATTTTAATATTATTTTAATCATCCTTTGCATATAATACGCAAGTATACGAATAATACGAGTTCAAAATCTGAGAACAGGTTTATGCAAACGATTATTCCAATTGGAGTTGGTCGATGAAAGAGATCGCGTGCGTCTCGACGTAGATAGCGGCTTGGAGTAATTACGATTGTTGTGAGCGCCGACAATCACTTAGAAGCACCTTATCTAAGGCCTGCTTAGTGCTCCGCTATTAAGTCATAAATCGCGCCCCAGTCACGCAACAAGCTGACGATTTGGTGGTAAGCGATTTATCTTCGTCCATCTAATTAGGAAAATCTGTTTTTGAATTGAATATGATTTATGTGGTTTATTTCTGTTTATACCAATGTAATTGTTGTAAATAATTGTTTTTGATAGTTAGACCTTTGTTAGATTGTTTTCAAGGACAATGTGATGCAATTGTCAACACCAAGTTCTATATGAGACTGATCGTGAATCTATCTGAAGATCGACTATCAAGCACATACAGTGTAAGCTGATAGCTGGAAAGCCTCCTCAGGATCTAGGCTACATTTCATTTTGGACATTGCCACTGAACAGCAGACACGTAATGGACGAATCAAGCTATGAGAAATAATAAAATATCGCCTTAAAAAAAGTTGTTAAACTTTTTATTCGCTACATAATTTTTTTTGGCTTTTGAATTGAAGATCTAGAACATCTGATGAACAAGCATAATATTTCCATAAATTAATTATACAATATTTTTGCATAGTTTTAACGGCAGCTCTCGAGTTCTCCATAAGTTCCTATAGGTCTCAGCGTGATGTAATAATAGCTTATAGCTTTCTTATTATATTTTTTTATAATCAATCCAGCAGTTCCTATGATTAGCGCGATTATTCAAACAAATTCTTACCCTTTATAATATTAGTATTAGTGTTGACAATATAATAAAATGAAAGATATAAATTTTCACCATTCTTTCTTCTCTCGACGATATCTAGAGATAGTTTTCAAGCTATTTTAAACGGTACAGTATTATTCATATTCCAGTTCCATACTGAACATACGTTGTGCGTTGTACGAGTATATAGATCAAAAAATAAACGCAAAATTTGTTCAGTTTGACATGCTGTAAAGGGCAAAATTGCCTTTTACAGCATGTCAAACTGAACAAATGGTCGTTGCGTGGCGTATGGTGCCAGGAGTGGGTGTCAGCGGGCGCGACCAACGAGCCTCTATTATTCCTATTGTCTTAACAAACATTATAAAAATTTACGTGAATTGCAGAAGCTACTGGTTTTGATTAATAAGTATTTTTGTGTTGAGTAGTCCATTTACCTAGGAAAGCTATAGGACTTGAGGTCAATAGTTTCAATGTACTGCACTTGCGGTCAGAGTAACGGAGTTCAAAAAATGTGTCACAGTGTTATTCATAACTCTTAGTTATTTATATTGGACCGTGCAGAGTCACAGGCACAAACTAGTACGATTTCACAAAACTATATAAAGTAATAAAATTTATTAATTAATTCTGCGCTCGTAGCGTATCGCCGTTGTCATGCGTCAAATAGAGTATCTCATCAAATGGACACATTAATGCACTAAGCGTATTAAATCGTGTGAATTCTTAATGAGATCATAAGTCAATTATGGATTGGACATAACAACTGATACAGACTGGGATATTTTATTTTAAACTAGTGGCTACTTTATTTTTGTGGACTTTATGGCCCTTTTCATGCTTCTTCCATAAGCAATTAATTGTGATTGAAACTTGCAGCAAATGGCAGGCAAAGAGAACCTGGTTCCGGTTCTTCGTTTTCCGCTAAACTTCGAATCACTGCGTATTGTGATGCAATTCAAAGCTACGGCTTGAATTATATGAGCGGGAAATACAAACTTAAATATAATAATTTATTTGAGTGGATATCTCTATTTATAACAATTGCAACGTTGCCAACGTCGCCGTTTGCCATGACGGATTTGCTAAGGCGAGATTTTTAATATTTCAATAGGCTTGCATTTGACCGTACCAAGCCTGATGATGATGCGGATCTGATTGATGCGGTCTAGGGCGATGCACGCTTGCCTTAAGTAAGTGCCTATTCACTCTGTTTTTGAACACCCCCACAATGTATGTCATAGAAAATAGAGACGCCGGCAATAAGTACCAATATATCACTGTGCGAATGGAGAATGTAGTTTTAAAGCGTTTCTTTCACCATGTACGGATGGTGTGAGGCTGTATTCCTAAAGGTTCTATTGTGAAAACGGGCAAAGAAAATTATTTTCTTAGTTATGGTTCATCTGTTGTTCCAGATTTTTAATTTTAATATGACACATTTAATTATTCCTTATAGTTTAGCTGAAACATTATAGTTGTTCATCAGATGCTCTACATTTTCAACTATAACATTGTGTGAATGAAATGTGCTCATCACGTTCAAACATTTTAGTTAACGATGCATTTAATAATTTCTTATAGCTTAGCTAGGTTTTAATATCAATCTAGTATAATTCAAACCTAAGTTATGAAAGTTCAAAAAACGACCAAGTGTTTTTAGAAAAGTTAGGTAGTGCCTTACGCTCGGCTTAGCTCGTCTTGGTGGGATCACGGTAGTGGAGATCTAGAACGAAAGTTTTTACGTTCTCAGCATCTTTAGATGTAATTAAATAGCTGGTATTCCATATTTATATTCCGGCACGGCTTAAGTTGAATATTTAAGTTTACTATTTAAATTTACCAAAACTTGCTTACGTAGCTATTTTTAAATAACCACTCTCTTTCTTTACATTTTGCTCATAGAAAAAAAATATATATATATAGATTAACTGTTTTCGGAAATATCCCTATAACACGGAGGATGTAGGTTTCTTCCGATTAATCGATCAGTCATCGATTTCATCTCTGGTACTCATCAAGTAATGTCTCTAATTTGGGTGAAGAGCAGAGATCGGAGTATCTTGGCACTAGATTTTCTCTGTTTACTTATTTTATGCTAGAAAAATATGACAGAAGAAAAATATTTTTCATAAAAGCCAACATTTATTGAACAAAAATATCTACGCCAATTTTTTAAATCCATGCAGACGACAGTTAATAAAAGGAGATTACGCGAGCCATGATATCTGTCCAGCAATCTGTTGCGACATGTCTCGTAATATTAAAACGCGTTTCATAATACCACATAGAAACTGACATCGTCATGTTTCCTGCAATTCATCCTTTTCTGATGGAATGAATGGCGGTCGACGCAGGCTTGTTCATGAGATTATTACTGGGGATTTGGCTTAACATTGCGGTTTTAAATATTTTTTAAGAGAAGCTTCGGCTCTTTTATAACTTTGTGCATTCCTCGCTAATCCATGTACCAGGATGAATAGTATCGTTAAGTAATTTCACAGTGTAAAGAAATGCAAAGGGAATCTATTCTTTTAAATTTCATATTAAGTTAGATACAATTAGTCTTTTTGAGCTTTTTTTCTTTTTTACATGACAATCTCTTTTTGCGTACGAAATATTTTTTTCTCCTCTGTTATATAACTTCCTTTTGATATTTGCCTACATTGAGCTAAATATAAAGTTCAGTGGGGACAGATTTGGTTAGTTTAAGACAGTAAGATTCAAACACGTGTTACAGTGGAGACGTCGAAACAGAGGAGTCCGGAGTTCTGGAAGTTGCCTAATTTAAGTGCCTTAATAGGACGTTGAATGAACTTTAGTGACAAAGTTTCTTACTCAATTTATGCTGCAGACGAATACGTAAATATGCTTTCTCTAGCTTTTACCGCTTTACAGCTTGTATGCCGTTATTTATTTACTTCTAAATATAATAAAATATCAATGTGCAAAATGAAAAAATCCTTACAATCTCATTCTGTGTTTTATAAAAAAATAAAAAAATAATTTAATCAGCTTCACGCTATATCCTGCATACAGCAGGGTATGCAGAGGGAACATAGTGTTAAGGCACTCCGTTTCCCACTTTCCACTGAATTCGAGAAGCATTGTGTATTGATTGGCGTAACACAACGTCGCGCTTTTACCGCACCGTATGAATAAAAATACCTATAAATTTAAATAAATATTTAATTTCCTCGAATGGGGATCGAACCGACAACCAGTCGCCTTTACAGTCACACTGTGTACCACTGCGCTACGATTGGCTTACAAAAAATAAAATATTGAAAAAAATAAAGTAACAATATTATAATTTTTGAAAAGTTTTTAACTATCACTTATTCTTCTATACTTATCATTTAGCAATCTTCAAAGATTGTTATAAGATGACATCAAACGCGACCTCGTAACTCTCGACTCTTGCATGAAAAAGAATAATATGCAAAACTATACAAAATCTGATGTGAGGTTCATCCATCATTGAGGCGACAGGGGCAAAGGCTGTCGACCCTAATCGAACTACAAGTACCAACTTACTAGACAGAATGTACCTTTAAGTATTTGCATAGCATAATGTACATTAAAATATAAGTAGATACACTTCTATATTTTCTTCAAGGATTACATCTCGGTAGCAGTTATACCAGCTTCTGTTCTGTTCTTTGATTATTGTGATCTGAATGAGCCAAGTTTAACATCTTAATTCGACATAATTTGTTATTTACATTATAATTGCGCACCCATCAGTCTGGTACGGGTTTGTTATTGTTTTTAACTGTATAATCGACTTATCTCCGTTCTGCTTTTCCGTGCTCAAGCCTTCGCAATTACTAGAATTATATAAAAGTACAGTAAAATCTTCCGTATTTGGGAAAGACAAAGATGCATGATTGACAATACAAAAATTAAGATCTATAATTAGATCTTATGATTAGATTCCTTCTCTCAAAGTAATTCAAAGTATTTAAATGTTACCTATTACCCGGTCGCGGCGAAGCCCGAAAGTAAAGTTTTTAAAAAATTTGTTTCATATATAGGTAAAAGATATGTGCTGTGATTTATTTTCAAATAATTAGAATATAATCTTTTATATCATAGGACCTAATAAAAAAAATTAGAAATATACCAAATATAAGTAAACTCATATGTAGAGCTCACCTGATGGATATTTACTTATCTTATTTAATGTCAGTCAGTCAGTCTGTCAGTCAAATCAGATAAACAGTCATAAAAGATAGATTTGAACTATGTTATGATTTTAAGCAGTATGTACAGAAGCTTCTTAATCAACGCTATTTAATATTCCACCGCGGTAACTACGATTTTCATTATGTTGCTAACGTTTAATAATTATCTCGTATAATAATAATTTATCTGTGTACGTATTAAATTTCTAACGCATATGTTGACGAGTTCATTCCCTAGCAAAGGTAATTAAGCATATTCCTTCATCAAAGTAATTACCCCTTTAAAAGGCAAATGTATAGCAACTAACACTCAGCTACTTTAAAGGTTTCACTCGTAACTAATTAGAAGGTGTAAGCATAATTTCATTCTTGCTTAATCAATATGTTTGGATAATTATTGTTAAGTTTATATATGGTATCTATGTATATATATTTTCTTTAATTTATCTTTTCGATGTTAGATTTAGTTTTTCAAATAATATATAGAATGTTTTGAATTATTAAGTAAGTATATATGTTTTTTGTGATAATCTGTTTTATATTCGGCGGAAAATGGGGAACGGAAGCATCTTAACACTAGGTTCCCAGGTGCCTTGTGCCACGCTATATCCCTATATGCAGGAAACAGCATAATATATAAAAATAAATAGATATAAAAATAAATATTTCAACTATAAGCGCAGCTTTTTAAAAAAATATTTAGACTTGCTTTGACAACTTTTATAATTTTACAAACATATGGTTTTTATAAAAGCCGCAGAAAATTAGAAAAATTTTGTAGAGCACACTGCGTTTCAATCTAAGTATAGTTCGAGAGGCTTAAACTGAACTTTGCATATGGGTGAGTGATTATAAAAGTACAGCCAGAAAAAAACTTCTAAAAATAATTTTTATTATTAGAAATCAATAAAATAAAAACAAATTTTTACCCTAATCAAATGTGTCGTTTAATTTAATAATGAATGTTTTCATACATGAGGTGTAAGTCGGTTGTCCAAAAGCAGAATAAACTGGCTTAGGCCGAGCAAATGACGTTACACATACACCTACACCATACAATGTATATGAACACTCACACAAACGCAAAGCTCAGCTTAGATTTTGCGGATTGTAGGTACTGACATTACTAAGTCATTAAACATGCCGTCGCTTGCAAGAGCATCATAAATCATACCATATTAGAACTCTGCATATATTTCCATTTCTAATTTTCATTTATAGTTAACCATCACAACACATTAAAACAATATTCTTTTTTTTTAATAATCTTAATAATATTGATATATTTATAAAATTGAAACCGTTGTGGCGTAATGGTAGTGTCTGACTGTAAATGACCGTTGTGGGTTTTACTACCACTGAAATAATTTTTATTGCCTCGACTAGGTAACAAGGCAAAGTTGAGTTCGGCCACTCAACACGCTATATCTCGAAAATTGGGAGGTGGTTGGAAAGGTGGAGAACAGAGTGACGTAACACTAAGTCCAATCTGTCTATCTTACTAAATGCCAATACAGCGTGAAGTATTATAAGAAAATATAAAAAATATAATAATAATTTATGGTCTCGGTTCGAATCTACACAAATTGTCAAAGAAATGAAGAATTAGTAATTAACTCGTCTCAGTGCCTAATCCTTTATTTGGTTACAACCTAAACAAGAGTTAAAACGTATCACCAACGAAACATGTACGAGTACATCAAAGGTCCATTGGAATCTAAACAAAATTTCAAAGTCCCTAGCGGCCACCGATCCCTAAAAACTTCCACGAAGTACAAACAGTTGAAATTGAAGTAAATTCGATAATATACTCGGTCCCTCCGAAGTTAAATAAAGAAACATGTGAATAGGGGTGATCTTGAGAGAAAGAAATACCAATATCCAGTTAGGAGAGAAATTAAGCGCGCAAATGTGAACGTACCCGTCGAGCTGGAGTCTTTATGACGTAGAATGCTTTTAGCCAAATTAGTGAAATAGTTTCATTACAGCACTGCACGGGTCACTGAATCGAATATAGTATTTATTATTTACCATTGCTTATAGTTCTCACAACAACCTTATTTACAACTAGTAGCCGCCCGCAACTTCGTTTGCGCGTTTCTTTATGGTTTTTGCCATAATGTTTACATTTAAAACAGTTCTTTTGTGTTGATTTAACTTTTTTATTTATGAACCTATTCGAATAAACAAATAATAAACGTATAACGGATACAATAGCGAAAACTGTATTTTAATCGGTAAAGCCGTATCTGGGATTAGCGTGCACGAACACGCAGATAAACAGACAAAAAAAATAGTTTTGGGTTCTAGTATAACAATGATAGATGACTCCATTAACAAATTTTCTCCTATATCTTCCATAGACAGTAACCAATCAGTTACCATTTTGTCATATGTTTAGAAAGAAATTAGTTTGCAAATTTAAATTATATAACGACACCATACAATTTGTTACCAAGCCTATTCATACATAAATACATACAACTTTCAGAGCTATAGACTTTACTGCAAATTATTTAGAAAATTGATTGCCTATCTATTATTAATAGGCGTGTGCGGTTCGTATAGCCATAGCGTATACACGAGCACATTGTCATCACGTTAACAACATGCTCGCACCAAATTAATTAATGTGATGGATCATGTATCGCCACCGTATGTACTCACCCTGGCTACGGGGATACCTGCTCGTTTTTCATTTTCATAATGGCCGGCAAATTGGATTAAGTGGATGTCTGCAAGAAGTCGTTAAATTTCACTACATATCTAAATATAACCTCTGGTGTCCATCGGGAGCAATTTGTCTGAAGTGCTTTAATATTAAATTAGATATTGTAAGAGAGCACTTTTTAAAACTTTCAAGACTGTCAGATTTGTGTTTTTTGTTTTTTATTAAATACGTCGAGCTTTGTTTTCGTGTGAGAATTTTAAATATTTAAAAAAAAAAAAAATATTTAAGGCACTCCGTTCCCCATTTTCCGCAGAATTCTGGAGGCATTGCGTGTTTAATGGCGGAACTAAACTTCTTGCCCTGTAAGCGAAGAAATGGATATATAAATTTGAAATAATTATTTTATTTCCTCGAGTGGGGATCGAACCCACAACCAGTCGCGTTTACAGTCAATACTAACACTACAAGGTGCGTTAATCTCAGAAAATCTCATCACGTTGAGTTTCGATGTAACCCGCTGTACCTACTTGCGGTCAGAATTCCTGGGTTCTGAGAATGTATCAAGTGTCACACATAACACAATAACAATAACAACATTGAGTTATTTGCATTTGATCGTGCCGGCGAAGCCGCAGGTAAAAGTTAGTTACATATTAATAACACTTCTTTATTAATCTAGCTACAATTGAGGCCGTTATGAGTTCAGGGGAATGAATTTTTTTATTTCTTCACGTTATTTTTTTAATTTCTTATCTATATTATAATTTTGTGAAGAGTAGGGAACAAGGTGATAAAAAATAGATTTTCTTACCTACCTTATTATATGCAGGGTTGTTCATATAAAAAATAAAATTATGAATGATTGTTATTGTTTCAATTTTATGTAACGTATTGCAACGAGGTAATAGATAAAATGAAGTTAGAGTATTGAAAACTTCCTCTTTTCGTTTTCTATTTCCTCAGGTATACTAGGATGTAAATATTATTTGACCTGTAATTCTAAAGAAATTAAAATTCTATATACAACGTCAAACATTGTTGCGGTAGGTACTACCTGTGTATAAATCTGTTAAAAAAAATGCTAGGTAGGTATATGTGTAATATCATCTACATATTATAATAAAACAGTTATCTATACTATAAAAAAATATATTACTTTAAATAGACCTTAAATTTCATACTTAATACACAAAATGATTACATTATATAAGCGATGCTAAATACCAAAAACTATCTGATATTATTTTACATAGAGCTCGTCTTGAATCTTGAGAATTCACGTGCTCATTAATTTTGCTCATAATCAATATCAAATTACTGGTATACTATCTATATATATAAAAGGACTTGTCCTCACTGACTGAGGTAAGACGCGCGCACAGCCGTAACCGCTGATAGTATGAACGTGAAATTTGGACAGATGTTTAGTTTTGTAATCTGGGCATCCACTAAGAAGAGATTTTGAAAAATTTTAACCCTAAAGGGTGAGATAGGGATTGAAAGTTTGTATGGAAAAAAATTTAAATCGGCACCGATTTTTATAAAACTTGAAATTTAGATTTTTAAAAGTATTTAATTGAACACGTGTTTCATCGTTTTCTAGAATTCTCCCCCTAAGGTTGCAAATAAGGGGTTGAAAGTTTGTACGGAAAAATCTTTAAAACGCCACCGATTATAATAAAATTTTAAATTTAGATTCTTAAAAAATTTTTATTGAACATGTGTTTCATGGTTTTCAAGAATTCACCCCCTAAGGATGCAAATAAGGGGTTGAAAGTTTGTATGGAAAAATCTTTAAATCGCCACCGATTTTTATAAAATTTGAAATTTTGACTCTTAAAAATATTTCATTGAACACATGTTTCGTGGTTTTTTAGAAGTCCGCTAGTTATTTATAAATCAGCTTCACGCTGTATCCTGCTTCACGGCAGGATAGATGCAGAGGGGACCTAGTGTTAAGACACTCCGCCTCCCATATCTTAATATGTTACGGTCCTCATAATTATTAATTTAATTATATAAAGTATCATTATTTTTTATTGACGTTATTTTTGAAAATAAACTTCGAAACAGTACTGTGCACACCACAATGGTATACTCATAATAAATTCCGTCAATAGTGTAGTTCAAACTTACTTTAACTGTTATTGAATGTCGCAGACTCGAGATATTGAAAAATGAAAAGAATGTCTATACTTCGATTTCCTATTATATTCTAAAGGAAACGTAACAAGAAATGAGAGCAGCCAATATGAACAGAATTTTGATATTTGAATTACATTTGTTTCTTATTAGTGAGTGAATGTTTTGTTTTTGATAACTTAAAAGCTTTCTTAATATAATAAACGTCACATATATTTTTTGTTATATAATAAATAATGAAAAAATATATAATAAAACTTGTATTGAATAAATATTGTAATAATTATTTATTCTTAAAAATTAACATGCTCTTTCTTGTATTTAAGAATCTATGTGTATAGGAAATAATGTGTAACGAAGTTAAGTTTAGGTATATATTTAAAAAAAGAACATTAAGTGTCATCATTAAACAAGTCAAATCTAACTAAACGAAAAAAGCATGTCGACATTCAGCAACATTAATTATTGTTGGCTAGAATCCAAAACTAAACGAGTCTGACAATTTCCGCTGTTCAGAACTTGTTCTGGAGAAATAGTAAGTGCTTTCGACGTTGTATATGATCATTAAATATAATTTTAATGGCCTACTTTTGAAATGTAGGAAAATAATTATTTCCGAAATATAATACGAATATATGTAATGTCGATAAGTGCTGATATTAAATCCCTATCGAAAATAGCGTTTTACAACGTGTACAAGTACATGCTTCCAAAAATTAAAAACTCATCGCTCAGTTACAAATAGAGTTTTCCGAATTTTATTAACAAAGATAAGCACAATAAATTCCGGGAAGGTCCTCAGGCGGACATGTCTGTCCCTAGCAGCTCATCGAAGGTAAATGAAAATCGTGATACCCGGGCGGAAAAGGCGGTCCACTTAGATGCTTTTAAGGGTTAATTAGGAGTTGTTTAAGGAAGAATCCTTTTAAAGACTCATTAAGAAACTGAAAGATTTATTGTTAATAAAATGGTACACAGAGATTTTAGAGATTGTAAGTAAAAATAATATGTATATGGTTATATCTTATTTAGTTACGGTTCACAATTGTAATATAACCAGTATTCATGTTAACACACTAATTAGAATAATATTTAGATTTCATAATACATTTGACTAAATGAATATTTTTTATACTTTTTATAATAAGTGAAATATATAAAATTAACCAGCCAGTAGTGCGTGCGACAAGCGTGTGACTGGAGCGCAACAGATTGTAGTTCGATTCACATATTTAATAATTTCATTTCCTTGTAACGAGGTAAAGTGTAGCGTTAAGTTCCACTACTTAACATGCTGTAGGTACTTCAATACGGAGTGTTTTAGCACTAGTTTGCCTCTGTCTACCCTGCTATGTGCGAGATACAGCGTTAACATACTTTTTTATAATATGCATGTAGAATAAAGAAGGAGAGAAGGCAGAGGAAATCTTGTGATAAAATACTCCGTTCCCCACTTTGCCTTGAATTTTCGAGGCATTGCGCGTTGAGTATCGGTACTCACGCCAGGGTTTACCTTATTACCAGAGCGAAGAAATGAAAATACTAAAAAATAATAATTCATTCGCCCTAGTGGGAATCGAACCTACAATCATCGCGTTCACAGTCACACACTTATGCCACTGTGCCACAACGGCCTTACTATTGAAAATATTATAAATTAAAATCAAATTCGTATACGTTTTTATTCTTATGTTAAATGGGAAACACAAAAGTTTCAAACGTAATTAAAATAATTAGAAGATATGTTTGGGTGCCCATTAGCTACGAGCTTTACAGATAATGCTAGCAACTGGCTTATTGTTCGTCCAACAATAGCTATACAAATAATACTTACGTCGGCTCTTATCTCGTCAACCAGGTCGTACCACCTGCATCATCTAGATATTGTATCGGATGCTGTTGAAATATAATATCTGACTGCATTATGTGACTGGAAAGATAATTCGATTTGCTATCTTGTGGTATTCAATTTTAGCATTAATAATAATTGAAATTAATCATACCTTTACAGTTAATTAATTATTCAAATTATTAGAGTTCAGTTTGGTACCGAAATTGAATTGTTAATAAATTATTAGGTTAATAGAGGAATGAATATAAATCAATAAATATCAAAGTGCTATTCAGTAATTTTAAATAATAAAATTAAAATCTTTTTAATGAATTAGTTTGTTATATAATTAATTAGTCTTAAGAATTGATAAAAGATCAATTCTTTTTTTTAATTTAATTGTTTTGTTTTTTCTCAACTAATAAAATATTTGACACTCTGTTTACATTTTATCTCCTCTAACAGATTGGCAACGAAAAATTACCTTTTCTGCAGACTAATTCATTAAAAAGATTTCAATTCTATTATTTGAAATTACTGAATAGCACTTTGATAGCTTAATGGATTTCAATTTCCTTTCACAATTTCTATCTTGTAATCAAAAAATGTTACTTATTGGCTTTTAATATTACGAACATTTCAAATGTTCAAATTGAAATTTCAACAACGAAATTTAATAAAACACCTATTACATGAAATTTCTAAAATATTTATGTTTTGTTTACTATACGAGGAGCCATATATTAACATAACTACCCGAAAGAGCCATTATAATTATAAAGCTAAAAATAATTGCCCTGTGCGGTTATGCGAAGGGTTACGCGTAAATAAAAGCCAAGTATGTAGGGTGTCAGTTGAATGGAGCCCTTGTACGGATCGGCAGCGTTTCTCCATTAGTGTGATTACGGTCAAAATGTTCGACCCAGGGGAGTTACGGTTCCTTTATACGAAGCTAGCCGTGAGACCCGGTTTCATCAAATTTTTACTAAGTAGTTTTAGTCAAACTAACATAAATGATATATTTAGGTATTGGGAATGGCTTTCCATGACAAATATTTTTACCGCTCTAATCTTTTTATTAAAAAGTTTAAAATTTGATATATATGAGTACTTTTTGTTAATGTACACTTTCAACAAAGCTTGAAACTTTTCAGATATAGCACATTTTCAAAAACCACAAATATAATCCTAGATTAAATTAATTGAATTCTCAGAAAAAAGTTAAGTCAGCCCATTGTAAATTTTCTACGTAATATTTAACATTGTATATAGAGAGGTCTTAACTTTAACTCAACGCCTCGCTCCAATTATATCTTTGAGTAGGAATCGAAGCCAAAAAAATTACAAGTTCAATCTAACACTACCTTATTTACTGAGAAATTTTCTATGTTACAAAAGATAGTAACCCAATAATTAGAAACTGCTAAGATTTCTCTGTCTAAGTTTTCTCGGACTTCTGAGGCACGAGAATGAAGATTGTAATTACTGGACGCTTTTACCAACGGAGAAGTAAACAATATTATAAACAAATTTCGCTTCAAGTCTTAGCTTAGTGCGGTTTCATAATTAAATTTAGCACTGAAAACATGAGTAACAAACGTAACATAATGAGGCATGCCAGTAGGTAGGGAACGTGGGGTATTAAGGTCGGGCGGGTAATGTAAGGAACGGTGATGTGATAAAACTATGCACATTCAAATATATTTTTTTTTCCTCAATCACCGACAAGGTTCGTCTGAGCAGTCGATTTCTTTGGGATTCCATCATCAGATCCTTACTTGGTGGTAATGGAGACAACGGGGAAGTATGCTATCTTAATTAAAAAAAGTCACTAATGACGGACAAATTGATGGACACACATAAAAGACATATAGTTGTCGAAGTATACATTTTGAATCCCTATTTAATCGCCGCGTAATCAAAACCTATAGAGTATTTGCTGTACCTACTTATTTCATAATTGTAAATCCACAATTATGAAAGGCGAGAAGTGAGAACTTGCAGTGTAAGTAAAGGATGAAATCCAAAAACTGGAAATTTAAATTAGGTACAGATAAAAACTATTATAAGCTCTTAATTGTAGTTCACTTCATATAAAATGAGTGCAATGCCCGCGAACGTAAGTTTGCTAATTTTATATATATTTTTTTTATCTACAATCCGGAAATTGGTACGGAACCCATGGTGGATGCCCGACTCGCCTTTGACTGTTTTTTTTGTTATTGGCGTCAGATTTTCCCTATGAATATTTATTATTGTTGAAATTAATTGCCGTTAGATTCAACATCAATCAATCAACCCGGTTTCAAAAAAATATGGCATACTGAGACTAAAAAGTAGTCAACTAAATAGAATTTAAGGTTTAGATTAAAAATTACAAAAAAACCTTAATATTAAATATTTTTATCTATATTTTTCTAAAGTAGGTACCAATTAACCGAGTCTCCTCTACTCTACTCTAGTTTCGCGTCTTACGGCGAGTCCTCCAGCAAATCAGCATAATTACGTCTTTGGAGCAAGAGCATGCAACTTGCACATCCGACACTCTAAGCTAGGCGGTTAAGCAAATGAGTGGGTACTCAAACACGCTCCGACTGTACGAAAGGTTCAGGTAAACCTGCCGTGCCCTAATGAACGCTAAATTAGAACGACCTACCTCTTATTTTAACTTTCACTCTAGGTCTCATAAGGGCCAAATGGTGCTTTAATAATGAAGATACTATACTGGGAATTTTATTTGAGAAATTTTATATGATATTCATAGGAACTGCCGATGTGACCTTTGGATTCCTTCGTCACCTGTATTACTTTTTGATAGACTAACGAGCGTACAAGTCACCTGGTGTAGTTTACTGCTGACACTACTGGTATCACATGGTAAGAGATTACTGCCATCCACGACCCCGTGTAACACCAGAGGAGCTACAGGTGCGTACAAATGGTCATTGGTCATTACAATTGGTAATTTTATAATTAGATAACTATATAAATTACATATAATTATCATGCATTTTATTCATTTCACCATATCCCAAGGTTGCAAATCATTTATAAAAAAAAATATTATCTTGTCTTCACAATTTTCATAAGTCTATGCAATTTTCCTACACAGAAAATAATGAATTTAGCGAAACTTCGTCAACTCAGGTTTAAAGTAAATATTACTTTGTGGTATAAATAAGGTCGTGTTTAACAAAAAAGTATTATAATTTGTAAGCTTGTCACGTTCCTCCAACAACGTATCACGGTGCTATACGAAAAGCTAAACTTATTCAATATATTATGATAAAAATCTTAAATATTTTCAGTTTGTTTTACAGTAATTGAATAGCTTACTATACTTATCTACTAATCTGTCATACGAAATATCTACTTTTTAATCTATTTCATTCAGGAAGTTTTATTTATAAGTATAAGTAGATTATGATCATTGACTCATTGAAAAATGTCACGTTAAGTGAATTTTAAAGAGGGAAATAATAAAGCCTCTGTTTTATACATTGTACTGTAAGCTAAATAAAACTACTTGGTTTATTCGCCAGAGTTGTAGGTAAGGAATACACGAATAGTAATGAATGATGCTACCAAAATGGTGGAGAGCCTCTTCAATGTTCGCGGAAAGAGGCTTCATTGGATTCTGGGCCCTATTGAAAAAGAGAAAGGTGAACAATTGGATTTCCTTTTGAATAAAACGCATGAGTAAAGTCAACCGGTCAAAACTACACTTGACGATTCAAAGGGTAAATATGTTAAAAAAGTATTAAAAACTAATTAAGAATCCTATAGTATAAGTAAATTACCTACACAATTTTTTTTATTTAATTCAATAGTAATATTAATTAATATCTCTATAAAAATTATGAACGTATTAATTTATGTCTATTAATATCCTATATCTTATAAAACAAAGTCGCTTTTCGTGTCTGTCTGAACTTTCTAACTCTTCTTCTTCTAAATCACCCAACGGATTTTTATGCGGTTTTCACCATTAGGTCGTGTATTTCTCAGGGAAGGCTTATATATAGTTTATTATTTGTATATTCTTATGTAAATTAACATAAATACGGTAAATGTGTATAAAGTCCTACCCGTTGAGACACTTTCGCGCATGCGCTGCTTTAATGGTAAGTACTACATGGAAATAATGTACTGGAGTATTATTCCTCTTAAAAAGATCTACAAAAAAGTCAGCGACAGCATATTTTTATCTTTTAAGGATAACGTGTAGTGATCATATTTCTGTCTAAAAATAGTAATTTCAATATATTTTTTATTGTGAGGGATATTTTTCCATACTGGTATTAATCCTTATCCTTTAAAATACTTTATTAATTTTCTACGTTAAACGAAGATAAAATTTGCTTTTGACACTATTTCGAAATTGCGAATACTTTTAGAGAAAAACGCATTTAATTGTTGACGCATCAGCTGTATGTTACTCAAGTTTCACTTATCCCTTACTCTCAGCATATAAATAAGTATATTAGTTACGTTGGCCATTTAATGTAGATCAAAACTGTCTTTTACTGTTTTTTCATTTTAATAAGTACTTTAGAATTTCATTTTAATAAGTAATTTCGATTCCCGGCCAATGCATTCTATTTAATTTTCGTCACAGGCAGACACGTAGTGCTTGCTTTTCATCAGGGACAGAATATCCTCTTCAACATTAACCACAAGCTCGAAAAAAACCCGCCCGCTATAGAGGCATAGCAACGAAGATTTAGATGCGTTTGCACGTATTGGATAATTGGAGTTGAATGTATTATTTCAGCGCGATATATTTGGTTTCATATTTTTTGCAGTAGTTATTAGTAGGTAGGTTTTTGTTTATAATTTCTTCCGTTTAAAAATAGTCATTTAAATATATTTAAAGAAGTACTTGAAAAGATTAGTAGCAAAGATTTAAAATTACGGTACCTACTAAAAAATCCTTGCTGTGTAAAACAATTGGAAAATCCTTATTGAAACTACGAAAATGCGGGTTGCATTAGAGTTTAATTAATTTTCACATTATCTTAAGTGCTTTGCAAACATACATTATATGAATAATCCAGTAGTAAAAGCGGGCGAAGCCGCAAGGGGGTCGCTAGTTTGTTTATAATTAATACATGAGTAACGTATATATCTGATTATTTTAATACTATAATAATTTAATGTCAGCATTTTATACTTTTTCTTGAACATGAAGCTTCACATCTTATCCCGCTATAGTAGGGTAGGCAGAGGGTACCCAGTGTTAAAACACTCAGTTCCCCACAACCTGAATTTGCAAGGCATTGCCTGTTGAGTGGCGGAACTCAAGCGCATTTTTGCCTTGGTAACAGAGCGAAGAAATGAAAAAATAATAAATAATAATTCGATCCTCCGAATAGAAATCGAACCCACAACCATCACGTTACAGTCCCACGCGTGTGTCCCTGCACTACAAAGGCCTTAAAATGTAAAAAAATAATAATGTTCTCAAAAAATTTTAAGTATTCAATCATTGTCACTTATACTATATATAAAAAAAATGTTATACTATTATAAAAATGATTATGGTAAAATATTTACTTTCTGTGCTTTTAGTTAAATGCAATATATTCATATTAGAGGGAGGAGGACATAATGTGGTCGCTAAGTGTCTTGCAGTACTCCAGTATACTCTAGCGTAAAAAGCTCTTAGTGTAATAAGAAAGCTGGAGAGGTTTTTTTAGTGATTATCTGAATTCGGTTCACTATTTAGACTTGGAAATTTTATATTTATATTAACATAGATTTTGTCACGTTATGTTCATGAAGTTTTTTTAGAAATCAATAAAAATTCGTAAATTAAGAAATAATAAGTTTATTTTTGATGTTGAATATTAATTTTCTGCCAATGGCATTTAGGACATACATATTTTCGTAATATTTAAGATAATGTATGATTAAAAAATTTTTTTTTTTGGCTGCGGAATTTTTGTAAATTTGATTTGAGAGTTTTTTAAATAATATTTAAAATATAAATAGAAATTGCAGATTTTTCTAGCTGAAATTACTACTAGTTAAATGCTAAGTCGTCGTACTCGACTTTATCGACAAAGGAATGTGAGATCTTTATGGGTGCAGAGTTCTGTGTTCACTCGGCATAAAATTCAATTTAAAAGTAATTTAATTTAAAAATAATAAAATTTTAGTGACAATGTATATTTATATGTATATAATAGTTGACATTTATCAAAGTTTAGAAAGTTATTCGTTGTTTCTACTATAAAATTAGACACATAAATACTTTGGTATTGAATAAATATTTCCAATTGTAATTTTATTATTTTTTATTTATTTTCTAGACAATAATTATAACAGAATTGCTTAAGTATCATAAATGTTTTAATACAACTTAAAAAAAAAATACGTCAAAAAATATAAAAAAAGAGACGACGTTCTTAAATACCTATCTATATAAAGTAGCAGGCAAAATTGTTACGAAAAGGGAAACAAGTGAAATTTTGTTTGACATGGATATACTTGAGTTCATAAGGAGCTAGCAAGAGAAACGGCCGTCATTACTCACGGCATGTGCCTCAAGCATTCTTTATTTCTTTTACTTTAATACTTTGTGTATATCCATTTCGAATTCGGTACCGAGTCAGGCTTTTACTGATGATACTTGTTGTTTCTTAAGGCAATAGAACATCTGTCACTGTCTTTGCAAAATTCCTTTATTGAATTACTTTTTCGCATACAAATATTAGTAAAATTGTAGTCACATGTGTTAAAGGTCCATCTTGTTTTCATATTATATAAATTATATAACGGAATGTTACGTAGAACGTATCTATTTTTCTCTTTTGACTTAGTAGTGGTCCATTTAGAACTGTTCTTTTTGCAACGTAAGTCTATAAGCCTATGAGTATTTAGAACTAGTATTTGTATCTTTTTTTATAGCTTCATGCTATATTCCGCACATAGCAGAAGTTAGTAGAAAATAATTGCATAAAACAAAGCAGACAGAGAGAGCCTAGTGTAAAGACACTCCATTCTCCTTTCCACCCAAATTAGGATGAAGGTGTGCAAACAGTCTAGCAGTACAGCGACAGACAGCGTTCAATATTTAATTATATAACTGTTTTACTTTTTACAGTTTTAAAAGTACAATATATTTCAAAGTATTCATTACATACTTATGTAATTTATAAATCGTTACTTGTAGTTCATATATTACATAAGTTCATATTCAACTGTCACATATAACAGATATTCGCGTATATTTTAGCTGTTACATAAAATATTTCTATATGAAATCACGGACAAAGTAAGCGATACGATTCTAGCGGGAACTCTATGAATAAAATTATCATTTTGCAGAATTGATTCTGGAGCATAGTAAAATACTTGTGTTATGCCTGGTTAGGGTATTTGCCGGCAAATTATTTTTAGGTGTCATGGAAATGTATAATATATTATAGTTGCAAATAACAAAATATTAGTTCTATTACTATGAGTATTATAAACATAAGCTTTTCCAAATCATAATATAATCTAATATAGGAATATTGGAAAATTATACGCTATCGTGGCGCGATAGAACAGCGTCTGTTTACAAGCGCGATGGTTATGAGTTGAATCGCTTTGATATGTCTTAACAGCGGCGCAGAGTTACGTTCAATGTCCTGAATTTGGACGGAAAATAGAAAAACAATCTTAACACTAAATTCTTGCTATCTATCCAGCTATGTGGGATAAAGTCACCGTCGTGCGTTATACCTCATTCAGTGGGTACATGTTCTTTTATAATATATATAAATAATAATAATATATATAAATAATAATAATATATATAAATAATAATAATATATATAAATAATAATGTAGATTATAAATAATATAATTTTAAAAAAGTGTGATATGCATTAGCTAGTCTTAAGTTTTCTATGCTAACCACATAATTATGTATCTCCCTGCCAAAAAATACTAATTAAAATAACAGTTTTCTACTAATAATAATATATATATATTACCAACGAAATAGTGATGGTGTAGATATGCAATCAGCTCTTTGATACATGATTAATCACAAACGTGGAAATCAGATAATTAGTACGGTGATTGGATGAACGCTGGCGCACGAGGTTGACTTAGAGTTGTTAATATTGTATCAAATTTTATGTTATATTTATTTCATAATTGTTGATTGGTAGTATTATATTATAGTAGATTTATATTTACTATTTTCACCCTTTGTGCCTACAGAAGGTGGATAAAAAGCATATCTTTAATATTTATTTTATTTACTTTAAAGCAATAAAGGACTTGAAATACATTTTTTTTAACGGTTCTGCAAAAAGATAACTACTGTATCGTTATTTATTCATAGTAACAAGTACAAGTAGAAACAATATGATAAGATGATTATTTTATGAAATTTATCTACGTTTACCATTTTTTTAAACGGTTTTATTTAGCTCACCCCGTTTGTTTATTTGTTTGTTTGGGTCAAATTTAGTAATTGAAATTTAACCCTCTTCCCGTTAACCGATTGATCTGAAATTTGGTATACGCCTTTGATTCTGGTGACAATACAATTATCCATATTCAATATTATTGTGAATCCAAGATGGCGGACAACTTAGTTTTTTTCAATCCCATCAATATGGATATCAAATGAAAGGGCTTGTCAAGTAGAATTCAGTGGACTATACAAAATCAAAATCCAAGATGGCCGCCACTATAAGATGGCGGACAAGTTAGTTTTTTTCAATCCTATCAATACGGGTATCAAATGAAAGGGCTTGTCAAGCAGAATTCAGTGGACTATACAAAATCAAAATCCAAGATGGCCGCCGCTACAAGATGGCGGACAAGTTAGTTTTTTCGATCCCATCTATATGGGTATCAAATGAAAGGGCTTGTCAAGTAGAATTCAGTGCACTATACAAAATCAAAATCAAAGATGGCCACTGCTACAAAATGGCGGATAATGTAGTTTTCAATCCCATCAATATGGGTATCAAAATAAAGGGCTTGGTAAGTATAATACAGTATACTATACACAATTACAATATGAATCTCCCACCTAAGTCAAGATCTGGTATCCTGTCGAGGACTGTGTGGCTATAGGGTGCCTAAAAATGATACGTCGCTAGGGGTACCACCCAAGGTAAAAGGTAAAAGCGCGCCGAGAACTGTATGGCACTAGGTGGATAAAAATGATATGTCGTTAGCGTTTTCCCCTCAAGATTCAGGCACATCTTGTTGTACATAACCTTGTCCCTCTATTGGACCTCTGGGGGGGTCGTTCGTAACATTCTCCATTAACCTTGCAATAATGAGACATCGAGCCTCATTTCAACGAATTGAATAGCATGAGAAATAAAAACTAAAAACTTAAAAATAAAAAAGTAAAAAAAAATTTTAAGTTAAACGGTTTTATATTGCAGATAAATGTACTAAAAGCTAAAAAATAATTTCATAGAAATTATGATTACTAAAATAAAATCGTGGGGACACTTGCTACTTACCACTAGGTGGGTGAAGTCTCACGCTATGTCTTTCAATTGTAGATATTGGACGTGCCCCACGATTAAATTTTAGTAATCATAATTTCTATGAAATTATTTTTTAGCTTTTAGTACATTTATCTGCAATATAAAACCGTTTAACTTAAAATTTTTTTTTTACTTTTTTATTTTATTTCAAAAAGTATGAGGTCCTATATTCGACACATACATTTTTTTACTCCCTTGATGAGGGAAACTTATTTTTTTGTTATGATTTGACTGAGAATGTCACTTTAAAGCTTTTTTTTACAATAACCGACAAATATGTAATCGCCAAAATTCCTAGCGAGCATATTGTCATAGTTGTTAATGTGTTTCACGTTACTCACACGCTTAGCGTTACTGTATCAAAGCATGGAATTTATATTAAATCTGGTTTGTATATATTGGTTATATGGTCAGGCCATTTATAAAGTTTAATTTTCATAGTTATTATATACCTAAGAGGTTCTTCAGAAGATAACAGCTGGATCACAACTTGCCCATGATGTGTGGATATCAGGCTTTAGTAGAAAAGCTCTACTAAAAGTGATCATCCTATGTACATATATGATTCTTCTATACATGTGTCTGTTACGCTACTCCCCTTAACTGGCTGGACAGATTGGAATAATATTTTGTTGTTTCAATTAGGGTCCTGCTTGCTTAAAATATACAACTGGATTCAGTAGGGGACGCTGCAGATAATATGTATTGTAATAGACCAGCAAGAGCGAACCAAAAATAAATAAGCAAAAAATAGCAAAAGCTTTCGGTTTAATCAATATATTCTGATAACATAATAATATGTATTAATTAAAGGAAAAATAACAGTTAAATGATAAAATAGAACTACAAAGCTATCCTTAAGAGCGGTAGTAAAATTATGAACCTAAAAATTCATAGCTTGGGTTCATTGCTAGGATTTTTATTAATATCTAAGGATCTTTTAGAAACGATCCCTTTTGTTGAAGAAATGTTCTTGGTGTTCAGATTCAGATATTCATACTGAAATTAAAAAAATCAGAGTTTCACAATCATATTAATCAAAGAAATGTAAACGTTAAGTAATAAATTCTTCTCGACTAAAAATTTTTAAAAAGAAATTTAAGTGGTCGTTAAGGTAGAGGTATTTTAATTTTTTAGTTAAGGTTTAAACTGAAAAATGAAAGTATACGACAGGAAGATAATCTAATGTAGAATGAAGTTAACATCTTGAGTGGATTCTTAAGAATTAAATTATTGATTCTTCTTCATAGTTTCTCTCTTAGTATTCTGCAATATCACAACTATCAACTAATATATATATTTCACTAGATCTTATTAAGTATATAATAAACACATAATATATGTTATATGTGCACATATAAACAAAACGCGCATCTGTTTATAATTGGACTTGTAAATGCAATTCCACATCGGTATCGCGGGAACGATTCATCCATCTGAATTTAATATGACTAAATGTTAAAACCATTTATATTGAATGGCTTGTGACTGTAAACTCGACGATTGTAGGTTCGATTCTTACTTGTGGTAATTAATTAAATTTATTTTAAGATAAAGCTCGACGTTGGGTTTCGCCACTCAACTCGTAGTGCTTCGAAAATAGGACGACGAATAAGGAACGGAGTGTATTAACAGAAGAAGGTTAGAATACTTCTCAAAAAAATATGCATTTTTATATACAGATTATACTTTTTTTAGGATTATACAGTATATTTTAAAGATGCCTTTCCACTTATGTAAAAAAAAGTAACGTAACTCTTGTGAGGCAGTGATAAGACACTACTACGAATATTTTTCAGATCAGTGCTTAATATAAATAGATAGAAAGAAGTATGCCAATATGCCAAAACTATGGCATCAGTAATAAAATAAAATAAAGATATATGTATGCAGTTACTGTGGATTATATACTGATAGTGTATATAAATCTATTATAGTGAAATATTGTGATGATATAAATGACGTACGAATACAGGTAGTAAATAACACTACACAGTTAAATATTCACTGAATCGTTAAACTGGCCATACGGGCGCAAATACGGCGGCGGTGTCCAGGGACCCATCCATCTATCTAGATATCGAGTTGGCGCACTGTTTCGAAATATCTGCCTTTAAAAATGCATTGCAATCCGATCATCATACGCTGAAAACCCGTGGAACGTTCTAGCGTTTAAAATGTCAATAGAGCAATTAAACTGCGATGGGATTGAAATAAATTTGTATAGGTCTCTATATATGTTAGGTCCTTACATATGAAATTGGGGTTTGGTAGGGGATGATAAAAAAGTCGATTATTTTTTTTAATATAATATATCTATTTAATGAAATTATGAATTATTGTTATCTATGCACCTTTATAGTACAATCATAATTTTACTATTTATTTCGTTTAAAAACATCTTATTATCTTCTTCTAAACGGAATTTTATAATTTCGACATGTCTGTCTATCTGTTCCGTCCGTATATGACAGTTCTTTTACCCGAAGACTACGGGTAGGATCGCGTGCCACAAGAAATTTATGACTCAATTCAACAATCAGCGAAACGCTTAACTAGCTGACGATAAGGTGCCGGCGAGTGATTGCACCTGTCTATTTAGATAGCTGCCGATAGATACTTTCACCTGGCCACTATTTTTTTTAAATAATAATGATTTAATGTTATCCAAATTTAAATAAAAAAATTGATCTAAAAGGAGATCCTTATTGATTTATGTTTAAAAAAAATAAAAACCGTAAACTGTAAACGTAATTGGTTGAGGGTTCGATCCCCCTCGACGAAATGAAATATATATTGAAATTTATATTTCCATTTCTTCGTTTCCAGTTTTTTCTGCCTAAAACTAGGTTTTCTCTGCCTACCCTACTATCTACAGGATTTAGAGCGAAACTGATAGTTTAGTAAGTTACATACAATTCAAAGGTAGGCACACAAGCAGAGAAATCTCTACGTTTAAAAATGTCCCACGGGAGTCTGGCAATGTATTCTCTTGCATGGGAATACAATCGCACAAAACATACATCACGAAAACAAATTAAACCTCTCGCATACATTTGCAAAACTTTTAAAGCGTAATGTTGTATGTAAATACATAATTCTCTCGAGCAATACATTGTATTGTGCTGGCTTATCGCTTAGTCAGCATTGTATGATATTCAGACTTTTTGTATTACTCATTAAATGCATTTTCTTATTTTATTTTTTCTATAATAATATCTTATATCTAGTCTTATATAGGAAAGCCTTGGTGGTTTTTAATAGTTAGTGTCTAACATTATATTTTTTTCACCATCGATTATGAATATTTTCAAGGTGTCCTCACCATACTCAATAAATTTTGCTATCCTAATTTTCATTAGTTTAACTCATGTAATACAGTACATAAAAGATTATTCGTTATAACATATTCTAATGTTATTTCATAATTATGCAATTCAAGTTTTAATAAAATGCTCTTATATAAATTTTCATTTCTATCTTCCTACAATTTCTTTTAAAAATAGAAACCTTTATTTATTCATAGCTTCTTAAGCGTCAGAACTTTAGCAAAAAAAAACTTTTATTATCTCTTAACTCTTATACTTATTAATAATGAACGTTTACACTATATTTTTTTAATTGTCATTAATTTTTAAATCATTTCAATCTATTGTATTTACCAGGGTCATTAAGGATAGGTGTGATAAGCCACTTTTTAGTTTAATTTAATCAGACATTGAATGTTGTGGGGAATCGAATTTTACAACACCAAGCTGAGGTTATAAAAATATAGTAGACAAGATGTATGTATGTATGTTTATCTTATTATTATTATTATATATTTTAAAGATGTGTAAAACATAGGGAACAGAGTGTCATTATTCTCTATTTACTCTTCTATATGTGGGATATACTGTGAAGCTAAAAAAAAACATCTTTATATAGAGGCCGTGGCGTAGGATTGTGGGTCGAGTCCCATTAGGAGGAACAAAATATTTAACATTTTATTTTTTTTCCTGTTTTCGCTCTAGCAACGATTCAAAGCATAGCCTTGGCCACCACTCAACACGCAATGCCTCAAGACTTCGGTGGAAAGTGGATACCGAAAATGTCTTGATGAAGAACTAGGTTCCAAGGTTTCCTTTGCTAAAATATATAATACTAGCGGACGCGCACAGCTTCGCTTGCGTATTTAGGGGTGAATTCTAATAACCCATGAAACATGTGTTCAATGAAATATTTTTAAGAATCTAAATTTCAAATTTTATAAAAATCGTTGGCGATTTAAAGATTTTTCTGTACAAACTTTCAACCCCTTATTTGCACCCTTAGGGGGAGAATTTTAGAAAACGATGAAATACGTATTCAATTAAATACTTTTAAAAATCTAAATTTCAAATTTTATAAAAATCGGTGATGATTTAAATTTTTTCCCATACAAACTTTCAACCCCTATCTCACCCCTTTAGGGTTAGAATTTTTCAAAATGCCTTCTTAGTGGATGTCCAGAGTACAAAAGTAAACATCTGTCCAAATTCCACGTTTCTACGCACAGCGGTTACGGCTGTGCGTGCGTCTTACCTCAGTCAGTGAGGACAAGTCCTTTTATATATATAGATTATTGAGTTAAACATTCTGATTGTGTCAATTTTGGTTGTGTCTGAATGTATTGAACCCATAAATTTTCCATCCTATCGCAATGTAAAGCGAATATATCAAAAAATCTAACTCTAGCTGCTGTAGCTTATAAGAGTGAAACATAACCTATTTCACAACGTCAAGCACAGGCTATATAGAAGTATTGCAATATGTTTTTAGAGAGAATGGCGAAAATATATGTAATGGTACACATATAGTTTATATCTTAAATTTATTTTTTCTAGACAATTATAAGTAACTATAAAATAATAAAAATCAAAAGTACCATATAATTTATCTGGAGAAGGTGTCGCAAAGATCATGAAATTCATCTTATATTTTTCATGAGTATTATAGTCACAACTAAGTATCTTAATGTAACCGTCTTTGATAATACAAAATGTTTTTTTTATTATAAATACTCATATATTTGAAAGGTAGTAAGAATAAAATATTATTTTCAAGTCCTATGAAATCCACTAACCTGTTTAATTATCTATTTTTAATAACACACATAATCTTTAATTCCATTTATCAGTCACAACTGAACTAAAAGAAAAAATAATTTTATTTTAAATAAAACTTATATTAAAAAAACCAAACCACCAACTGACAAATGAGTCCATTATTTAAAAATGATACCCAAAAATTTTCCATAAAAATATGACTTACCCAGCCTTTACATCATCATGGATAAGTTCACATAAAAGTTCAGGTCATATAATACAGTAACAGATGGCACGTATTATGAAAACTGAGTAAATCTCGTGGCACTAAGTCGCTCGTGGCACTACTGCAAGCTCCCAATTTCTGGTTGAACAATCCTTCACACGGCACATTGGCCTTGTCCACCACATTCGAGAGCAATTTGCTGTCGGATATCAGATTAATGTAACTACTTTTATACTGGTGGAATGGCCGCTTGACTTAGACGTATTGCCTAGTTTATAAAGCTGTTTATTATAATAGCGTTTGTTTTCTTTTTTTTTTAATCCCTTTTTTATTCTAAATGTGGCTATTTAAATGCATTTTTATTTTATTTTCGTTTTTATTTTATAGGAGAGGTACGATTTAATAGTTAGTTATTGGTTTGTGGCGATTTACTAAGAATATAATTAACCAGCTACACCACTAGTTAATACAGTTTAATGTTACTTTTTTTTGTAGCTTCACAGTGTATACCTGGGATCCTAGTGTGATCAAATTATCTCTGAGTTCTCATCAAGATACTTCAGTCCCCCACTTTTCGCCAAATTCTAGCGAAACTCAACGCCGTGCTTTGCCCTTATAATATTATTAATATAAAATACACAATATATTTATCGTAGTCATTAAATTTATCTTATCCACTATTAATATTTATGGTATTGTTGTCGATTAATAATTATTTTATTGTGTAGTAACAAGTACAATGAATATATTATATATATTTTAATTAATATTATAATATTAATATAAAATACATTCATATTACTTTTAACAACACAATAAAATATTAATCAATTGAAATTTCCGACCACAATTTCATTTACAGTTCTACTATAAAATATTAGGTTACAGCGCAACTACAAACAGGAATAGGATTTTAAGACCTTTCGAGGAAATGAGATTGCACTCACGTGTAGCACCTGCATCACCTTAGTTAAATAAATACATCAGTACCAGCAGTCTGTTATTCATAATTATGTTCAAATTAAAATACTTAGAATTAAATAATTTTATTTCCGTTTTTAATAAGTATTTCACCCACTCTCTCATTTGACACTTCAATAAAATGAAATATATAATGTATGTAAATAATAATACAACTTTTGAATTGTATGTATTACTCTACATACTTGTAACATACCGAAAATCAAAGAATTAAACTAAAGAAATAAAAACAAATATATCAAAAACTTATAAAATTATCAAAAAAAATCATGTTTTCTCAAATAAATAGTTCACGCTAAATATTAACAGATTTCTAAGTGTCCTCGAGCTGAGTCTCACCTTGTTCTAGTTCTGTTCCCGTGTAGCACCCTTTACAATGCCTAGTTGACTGAAAAGTATAATTTTATATTTTATTAGGGCGGCTGTTGAAAATGCACTTTAAACAAGAGCAAAAGCTGTACTTAAATTTCATTTTATAGATACATTTATTGTAATTGTAAAGCATTACTTTAAAACTTAATTTCTATAACGTCTATTTTTATGTTTTTAGGAATTGGAACCAATATCATTATAAATAAATTTAAATATGCAATACTATATTAATTCCACAGGCTATTTATTATATTTAAAATCGAAAATAGTGATAATAATTTGTCAATATAGAATAAATACATTTAAGCTATACATAAGAGACCAATAAAGACATGTGTGTGACATTCATCTGGACCGGAGTCAGTTGAACAAACTGGCAATAGAATAGATTTCCCACGAGAGCTATATATGAATTTCCATGGTTTATTTGTACTGATATATTGGCGAGACTAATTTAATAGTAATATGCGTTTCAAGGTGTGCGCTGTCCAGTGTTAAATTAAATTAATACATAATTCATAGAAACGCTTTTCATACTTTCAAAGTTTAATTTGAATTGACGGATATTAACGTGTAATTTTTTTTTCTAAAATTTCTTATTCGTTCGCCTAACACATTTTGGGGAGTAGGCACTTTCGTACGTATGTACTTTCCGTTGAGTAAGAATCGAACTTACTACCCTCGTTTGTTATACTATAATTGAGCTGTGAATAGATCTAGAATTCTTAAAGCTTCATTTGCGATAGCAATATATTTGCTTTACTATTGAAAACATTTTTTTTACAATTTTCCCCTTTTGCTCTAAAATCCACTCTTCCTTTTGAATAAAATAAAGTATCTATATATAACATTTAAGTACAGTAAATAAGAAATTACGAACGAACCCCGACTAACATTCCAAAGTGGTTTAAATACTTGTTTTCAAAAGAGAGACAAACAAAAACCTAATGTACACAAATATTTAACCCCAGCACTAAGTTGTGAGTTAAAAATACATAAAAAGGCGGGCCATTTATTTACCTATCCAAATGGAAATGCATTTTGTATAGACGAAAAGGGATAAAAGCGTACTCGCCAATGGGACTATGGGAAGTATGTTTATATTTAGGCTTAAGGTGAAATATTTTTTTTTATTTCATACCGCTTTTCTAACTTGTAGAGCAACAAGGTAGTTTTGATATATAATAATTATACACTTAGTGGAAGCACTTTAGTCTTCAATCTAAATATCATCATATTATTATTATATGGAAGCAACGGATTCTCATTTCAAAAACATTTTCTAAGTACAATAACTACTATGATATACTTTACGTGTACAAAAAAAATATAAAAAGGTAAGACTCTATACTGCATATTTTTATAAAAAAATTATACAATAATTTTCTAATTGAATATTTTTCAAGAAGGTATTAAATAGTTAATGGTTATTGTACCAAAAATAATTTTGTAATTTTTTTTACATCTAAACATACGAGTTGAACAGTTACTTTAAAAGTATTTGTATCTAGAATCAAACATTCTAAGTAAATGGTGAAGCTATTAAAGAGCTCAAAAAGTATTATCTAATTTTACCTTCCTCGATCGCGTCTATAATTGAATACCATTAGTGGTAACTATCGCTATAGCACCACGTAGCATGTGTTTGGCAATTCCTACTTCGTCGAGACTGTAAATTAGATTTATCTAATATTTAGTACTATCAATGCGATTAATCTAAGCTACTTAAAGAATTTACGTAAATTACAAATTGTTAATTAATTCCTTCGCTCTGGTAACGAGGCTTAGCGCAGCGTAGAGTCCCGCCACTTAAAAGTGGGGAACGAAAGTGTATAGAAGTTATATTAATAAAAAAAAATACAGAAAAAAAATCTTCCTCTCGTATTAAAATATGAATACGAAACCACAGTAGTAGATTGAGTACGTAAGTATAATACTCGTACTTTGAAACGACTTTACAGTTTACGGTTTTAGATTATATTTATGCCTTACACAGCAGGCTAGACAGAGGGAACCTAGTGTTACACTCTCCCGTTTTCCGCCGACCTCTGGAGACCTTGCATATTGAGTAGCCGAACTCAACTCGCCTGCCTGAACACCAGAGCGAAGAAATGAAAATATAAATTTAAATAAATATTTTATTTTGGCGAGTGAAAATGGAATCCACAACCAGTCGCATTTACAGTCGCACTTTGTGCTATTTTAATTGTTTTTATAATTCTCTTATTCGTTTTATTCTATAGATATTTTAAAAGCTTTCTTCTTTTTCTTATTGAATTTGTAAAGTAAAATGTATAACGAACGTTGTATTTATGTCAGAATAGGTGATGGGTGATAAATTGACGCGGCACGTACGTGACGCTTCTCCGCGTGCTCGCGTCGGCATCACGCTGAGTCGACAGTGTCGCGCACAGGAACGCCGGTTACTGCGGTCGCCAGTAATTTGATATTTGATGTAGGCTCCACACGTCGAACTGTCAGCCTTGTTGTTACTGAGTCAAAGTTTTTAGGGTTCCGTCTAATAGCTGAAATAGATTTTTTGTATTTACCTTAATCGGTAAAATCGATGAAACCAAATAAAAAAATAATTACATAATTGGTTTATCTAAAATTATCATAACTTATTGTAAATTTCATTTTATTCTTTATTCGTCTTTTTAAAAGAGTATGAATTTAAACCAAATTATATGTTATAAAATGATACGTATGAATATAATATCATACTTTCACGATTTAATGAATCCTTTATATTATATTGAAATGAAAAACTTGACATGCTCCTGTTTAAAATTGATTTTTCAAACCATTCCAGCTCATATTTTTTTATGAACTTTTATATTTTAAAATTCAATTTATACAAGAAATAAATATATTAAAAGTCATTGTGTCAACAAGTGACGTTAATATAACAAGAAAGTTGTAAAATTCATAAAAGATATCAGTTTCTTAGGGAAATAATAATTATAATTAATATTATTTTTATATGTCATGAAAATTATATTTTAATTATTTATTTACACATAATACGATTATATTACTTTTTAGCTCTAATTTAGGTCGCCGTATAAGTTAGTGTTTTTGCAAGCTCAATTTGCCTGATTAAACTAAAATTTTAAATATGATTTAAGTTTCGATAACAATGACATTAAATTACAGTATTGTTGTTAATCGAAAATGGCCGTCTTTAGATTTTTAATATAATATTTTCGCGAAAAGAATAGAGCGCTTCCTATTAGACAGCAACATTTCACAGGACCCTTATCAATTCAGTTGTGAAAGCCTGTCCGTCCATTAGTTAATTCGTTCATGCATCACAAACCAATGTGTGTATTATATAAATACAATATGTGGTATAGTTGCTGTCGTCATAGTTATTTTTTAATTAATTATAACCCTTCCTTTATTTTTATATTCATATTAATATATTTAAGACTAGTGGACCCGGACGCGGCTATGCCTGCTTGAACTATAAGAATATTTATTAAATATTATATAATATATTTATTTTTATAAGGATGAATATCAAAATATAAGATCATTTTGGGGGACGTTTTCTTAAAACAACAAAGAAACTTTGCAAACCGATGCTTAGCAACTACGGTTGTTATTAATATGGCAGAATAAATTGCATGTCAAATTATAAAATATTTTAATTTATTAGTACATATGTGTAATGTAATGTTATATAGCCTATAGCACTTCTGAAGAATGCAGCTTTGATACAAAACAAAAACATAGTAAATCGGACCAGTAGATCCAGAGATCTTAGCGTTCAAACAAACAAACAAACAAATTCTTCCGCTTTACTAAGTAAGAATAGAAGAATAGATAAGTAAAGATCTAAGTATAGATTCCGTATCAATTACAGGATTAAAGATCAAGAGCAGGCGAGGTCCTAAAAATGTCCACTTAACGTGGGTTGTGACGGAATCTACTCAGCCCAACAGACGACTAACTCCCTGAGAAGATCACGAAACACAGGTTCTTCCATCCTTTGTACTTGGTCGATACGTGAGCAAAAAACCTGACTTTATCAGGAAGGGATACCGAAAGACATAAAATAAAATGAAATTCACAAATATAGAACTTCCTGCTTCTTGAAAAGTGAAGTCGGTTAAAAGTACACAGTCAAAACTGGTATCACGAAAGTTCAAATCACGATGTAAACATCGCCCCGTTTTCAGGCAAGCGTGAAATGTAGCCTGAGCTCCCCTAATTAGGTAAGTTTATAAATTTGTTACCTATTTGGTATAATAAGTAGGCGTCTTCAGAGAAGTCGGCAGACAAGATTCTTACAATATCCTCTGGTATCTTTACTTAGCATAAATTTAAACTTCTAAATATTGTTTGAAACAAATTTTATATTTTAATGAACGTTTACCTGTTTCTAATTCGTTTTGTTTTTATAACGTATATTTAATACTGCGTTTTACGTTTAATATAACAATAATTAGGTGAAATGAATGAAAGATATATTATGTAAAGATGTTTATAGATTAATTTATAGATTCAACTTTCTCTCGAGCACGTGATCTTTATGGGAGTGTGTTAATACTAGTTTTCCAGTTTCCCTCAACCATCCCTGATCTGTGACGAACACAGTGTGAAGATAAAAAAATATAAAAGGTGTAAAGAATAAAAAAATGAGGAAAAAGGTTTATAAATAAAAAAAGTTATATCATTTTTAAAAATATTTTCTACAAAATTGCTATAAATAACTATAATGTGAATGTAAATTGGGTGAAAATTAACTTTTATATTAAGATTAGTAAATTAATAATTATGTAGTTCAACGGGCGAACCCGCCAGCGGGTCGCTGATAATAAAATGGAAACTGAACATACATGTGAATGCAACCAAATTACAAATAGCTATGCACATATATGCCACAATATATGTTTTGTAAATTCAATCAACATTCATGGCGCGTATGGACTTGGCAAATGACAGACAAATTGGCGGGCACGGAACGTGACGCATGGCAGGTTCCTCCTTGCAACACGGTGGGAGTTCATAACATACTACTATATTTGAATTAATCGTAATCCTGGTAACAAAAATAGATTTTTGTTTTATTATTATTTTTAGCCCAGAAAACATCAGCTTCACGCTGTATCCCGTATACAGCAGGGTAGGCAGAGGGAACCTCGTGTTAAGATACTCCGTTCCCCACTTTCCACCAAATTCTGTTTCCACCAATGTTTTTTTAACAGTGAGAGCGCTCTAAATTTGAAATATCCATCTTAAATTGTTTTTTCATTTAAGGTTTCTTATTAAATCTATTTATTATCTTTACACAAGTAAACACAATTTTTCAAATCACTCCTGTTTTAAACTGTTTTAAAAACTAACAACATTTTGAATGTATTGTTAGAAATAATCGATATTTCAATAAAATTCCATTAAAGTAGGGCCGCGTTAAAACGTGCACAAAAAATCTTTTCACACCATTTTCAATACTCAGGCCTTCCGTTTATCCAATGAAGGAATTCACAATTCCTTTTAATTGAATTTTTTTTTCGCTTTGACAGCTATTGATCGCAGATTTTCAATAGGTTTCTGTTTTATTTTACAAATACTTAGCGCGTGGATGATAAATCACTATAAAAGTGAAAGCTATTAAAGCCTTCCAGGCTCTATAAATCATACAGTGAATGAGGCGCGCAAATAAATACACGCGCAGCGGAAGCGGAAGTTGTATACAAATAGCTGTATTGTATAATTGTATATAATATTTATGTATCTTTTATCGTAAATTTGGCCATGTAAAGAAAGTAATTCAAATTGAAATTATTTATTATGCCATCTAGAGCGAGAAGACAAGGTTAAGTTCAAAGAGACTAATACAATTATGAAAACTTTTACTCGCACTTGCTATAAATATTTTTATTTATATAATTTAGAATCAATCAATAAATAAAATATATCAGGTTCACGCTGTATCCCGCACACAGCAGGGTAGGCGAGGGAACCTAATATTAAGACACTCCGCTCCCCACTTTCTTGCCGAATACTGGAGGCATTGCGTGTTGAGTGGCATTACTCAACATCGCGCTTTGCCTCGACACGAGAGCGAAAAAATGAATATATTTGAATGGTCCAATTTAAATAAATATTTCATCTTCTCGAGTGGGGATCGAACCCTCAACCAGTCGGTTTTACCTCATCCTCATCGAAGGTTCGGCCGCTTTTTGGCCGAAGCCGAATATATACCTGAATCTTCAGTTTTTGGCCAAATTAGACCGAATACGAAACTTCAGTCAGTCACTTGTATTTAGTTCGTTACAGTTGTAAATAATTGATACTTTGATGATTAAAGCGCCCATTACTCACTACAAAGCAGGTTAAAATGTGACGCTTTAAAGTTAGAAGTACCGTATATAACATTTAAACAAGAACTTTTAATTAGTTTATAAGATCTTTTTGGCTCTTTAGAAATTTATGATAATATTATAACAAATTACTGAATAACCGAAAGTAGAATATTATATATTAAATTAAAAGCGAAAGTAGAATAATATTAATTAGTATTTCCTAAACAATAAGTTTAAATAAAATGTCAAAGAAATCTTTCCTCCTGAAATATACTGGATTTATCGACTAGGTAGTATATAATTTTCTAAGCGTCAGTCAACTATTACAATACAATGTAATGTCCTAAAGTAGGAAGATGCTTTAGAATATAATTTATTATAGCAAAATTAAAAGTTTAACTGATTCAGTAATCCCTTGCTACCAGCATCTTGCTTCACCCATATTATATTACACAGCTGACATCGACCCCATGCATCTTAGTTAAAGTTAAACTTAAAATAGCTTTCTTTACATAAGTTTTCGTGAAACTCTAATTAGGGACTTTTCCTTTGTGATAAGTGTTCTTATTTACTTTAATATAGGTATTCGCAATAGCGCATAGGCGCAAGGGGACAAGTGTGTGACTGTAAATGCGACTAGTTATGGGTTCTATCCTTACTCGAAGAAATGAAATATTTATTTAAATTTATATTTTCATTTTTTCTCTCTGTCTGTCTGTCGAGGCTAAGAGTGGCGTTGAGTTCTATCTACCACACAACACGCGTGGAGGCATTCTCCAGAATTTGGCGGGAAATGGGAAATGGAGTGTCTTAACACTAGGTTTCCTCTGCATATCCTGGTGTGTACAGTATATAGCGTGAAGCTGATTTTTCTTATATTAATTATGTTGATAACAGTAGTAGTAGATAAACTATTACTTTCCGTATATTTAACAGAAATTTTACTAATTTTGGCTCATATCATCACATTTTTTAAGTTAAATAAGATCCAACACACAGTTAAATTCAATTTGTCAAAAGAAAATGGTTCAGCTTCGTTAGTTTTGCAATTTAATTTAGTTTTCTGCGCTTTCAAAACAATTTTGTTCACGCTTAACACAAAAACGCGTCATCTGGACCGAAACTAGTTTCACTTTTACCATGTGGTCTGTTCCAGAGCTAAATAATAAACTCTACAACGAGATAAACAACACATTTCCAGCTTACTTTTAGTTTTAGTGAACATTTAAATCCTCTGTGGCCTTTGTGCGAAGTTTTACTTAAATATTTAAATATTATGCTCTATGTATACTTAATATAATAGGTATTACGCTTATACTATTCCAAGAAGATTATCTAAAAATTGTTCTTATTATTTTAAAAGTAACGTACCATAAAATTATAAAAAAAAACATGTTAAATGTTGAAATATAATCTTTGTAGTCAACGTATATTATTTTCTGTCTGGACTTCAACATAAATATTAAAAATATTTTTGTACTATAAAACTGTAGAAAACGTGCTGTGGACACGTTTCACTTATAGAATACACCAGCTGGAGTGTTGACATTTATTTTATCTGGTACTGTCGCAGTCATAAATCATTGTGAGGTCCACAAACTTAAGTAAAATAAACACCACTGGAACTAATTAGTCTTCAAAATTCATATGGGACCGAGAGGGTAATATGGACGAAGTAGAGTTTGATGTTGCTCTCACAAAATTAGGCAAGTTTAGGGCCAAAGTCGACCTCGCCCGTAACAAGTTAATTTAAACTGCCTGAGTAATTTGCACTGAACCGTGACTCTAATTCAATTACTTTTAAGGTATGCAAACAACGCGTGGAAATCTACTTTTGAGAAAATTTCTCATAATTTCATTTATTCTCGTAATTGGATACAAAATTTCGTAGCTGCCTTGCGAAACTATTTTATTATAATGAAATTTCAACTTAAATAGAAACTGTATTTTTTTTTCAAATATCACCAATAAAAACTGTTTGACATGTTCAAAATAGTAATAGCAAAAAGTTATCCAAATATACCAGTAAAAATTCATTTTTTTCAATTTGAAAGCTACATTTTATCTTTTCACAGATAAAGCTTAGACATTGTATTAATTTATATTTAGTAGGAATCGAACCTACAACTTGTCACGCTTACGGTGCACCTGCACCACGACTGTCTTCAATGCCGATTCTTCCTGCAAAACAAATCTACATAATATTTACATTCGATATCAACTTAGACGGTTTACCATATATTTATTTATTATCGCCAAAAAAAGTTAGATACAATTTGTAAGCTTTTAAAGAAATGTTGTATATAACTTACGTATATATATATATATATATATTATATTGTGTGCGTTTTTCATAATTATAATTAGTAAAATATTATATTATTTATCTACCTAATGGAGCGCAAAACCATTTATTAATGTTAAAATACTTTCCTAGAATTATTGACAAAGCTAAATTTCAATGGATTTCTATAAAAACCGCAAATATGCTGTGGTGGCCGCTGTTGTGGAAACTATAAAATAATATTTTATTTTAATATAATTGATCAAATTATATTACCAATTAGTCGCCTCACTGTTTTGGGAAACGTTACTAATGTAATTAAAAATAGTAGTATAGTATAGTGTAGTATATTTAGAATTAATTAAACAAATTGAACCCAGGACCAGTCGATTTTGCAGCACACTTGCATACACATACACCTTTCATGTATAGATAGATATAAACAAAGGCAGCAAAATTCGTATATTATGCGAGTATATTAAAAGAAATATTCCATAATTGTAGTTAATTATGTGCAGTATAATCAGTATCTATATTTCATCAATATAATATTTAAGAGGTTGAGGCTTTCCTTTGATAGGATCCAATCTCTAACCATATAATTCAATTTGCTTTATCCCTAGCTGAGAAAATGGCGGCATATTCCCGCTAATAACTAAATTAATAATTTCCACTGAAGTTGTAATTTTCAAAAGGCAGAATGGTACAATTTTTTTTAAATTTTAATAATATATACTATTAACTTTAATAATACACCAGTAGGCAGAGGGGATTTAGTGTTAGGATCCTTCGTTATCCATTTTCCACCGAATTTAGAGGCATTGCATGTTGAGTTCCAGCCTCGCTTGTGCCTTGTTACCAGAGGGAAGAAATTAAAATATTAATAAACAATAATTAATTCCCCGAGTAGTAACCGAAACCTCAACCGTCGCGTTACAGTAAAACATTTGTGCCCCTGTGCCACTATGGCCTTATGAATTATATTTTTTTATGGCTTCAAAATTTCAATAATGGGACAACCTCACATCCCGCTTAAAGCGGTACCAGTCAAGATATTAACGCTCATATTATCCTATATAAATGTTTACATAAACGAAATTGATATTATGAGGAAAGAAAAAACAAACAACAATATTAAAGGATTAACTTTTTCCATATTTTTACATATTAAACACATGTGTAGATCCCAAATAATATAATGGGTGTTAAGTACACAAGATGTTATTTATTTTCTTTTAAAATATTAGATTGAGATCACGGCGCAGGGACAGAAGTGCGCCACTGTAAACGTAACAGGATGTGGGTTCGATTCCCACTCGAGAAAATGAAATATTTTATGTTTTTGACGTTAACAACACGTAATGATTCGGCGACGACAGACTACAGAATTCAGCGGAAAGTGGAGAACGGGAGGTCTTAATGGGTTCCCAGGTTCCCTTTAGTTACCCTACTATGTGCGGGATACGGAGTGAAGCTAAAAGAATACAAAAGTTTTAAAAGAAATACCGTAATGTGTTTTTCCTATATAATGGCACATATAACCGATGATATCAGCAATGAAAATGACTTCTTTAGAGAGAGAGTTGGAACAAATCAAGTATAGTTCGTTGAGAGCACGGAGAAGAATGGTAACATATCACTAACGAGAATTCCTAGAGAATAGGTACTTACCTACTAAGTCGAGCACATTTCTCCTCCGCGCAAAGCAATAACGTTGATGTCACTATGATTTGTGAACGTATTTGATCACCTTAGCTGACACAAATTTTCTGAGTAGATGAGAAATTTTAAAATAAATTCTTATGTTATTAACTAGAATACGAGAAACGAAACAAGCAAGTGAAAATTATTGTTTGTTCATCTATTATAATATTTATTTCTTAAAGAAATTCTTAAGATAGTAAGTAGATTTTAAGCAGATAATACAGGTAAGACATATCGTTGGCTGATTTAAATAAAATCCGACATTAATCTTATTTTTCTTCTTTAACAAAATAATAATAATTTTATTCGTTGAAAAAGAATAACTAAATACAGCAGGAGATAACGACGTTTTCCGATTGTATTATCAGCTTTGATGGTATATCGGATTCACGTCGATTGACTTTGACATGAACACCACAATATATAGGATCTGTGGCATAGTCTATCTCCTCGCTGTACTTGATGCGGCGTATTCTAAATTAATAATAATTAGTCTACATTCCTACATATATGTTGTATAAGCTAAATACTCATATTTACAGTTATATGAAATACTAGTTTTCACACGCAACTATATTTGACGGGACTTTAAGACAAACAATGAAAAAATTTGTTTTTTTTTTGCATTTTTGTTACAGTTTAGAGAAATCCTCTCCGAAGCTTCCTCTATATTTTCTTACCCTACCTATGTGCCAAATTTCAAAGTCTAGTTCGTTTCTAATTTTATCTATACGTTTTCTATCAATGAACTACAAGTTTGAAGACTATAATATATTATTAGGCATATAGATTATAGAAGTCATCGCAATGGGACAACATGACTGTGAAAGTGGGTCGACTCTTACTCAGGAAAAGAATATTATTTTGATTTCCCTGATTTGGCATAACAACGCGCAGCATGGAGGTTCTGAGGGCAATATCTCAAATACGGGCAGACACCAGAGGATACGAATTACGCGACAAACAAAACAGAAACTAAAAAAAAAATTTCAATTCCCAAAAGTAACAATCATGAAAATTTATATGAGAATGAAATACGGTTTGAACCAGGGTATTTACGAGTAAACCCATGTGTTATAAACGGACATATAGCAAAGAATAACGACTTTCCATAATATTTTCTCTAATAATAAAAGAATTAATTCACCTGTTATTCAACTTTTACTCATAGTACTGCAATTATTTTTAATCTTGTATATATAATTACATATGAGAATAGCATTTTAAATATACATATAATATCAATCGCACAAAAACATCTATACTAATATAATAAAGCGGAAGAGTTTGTTTGTTTGTTTGTTTGTTTGTTTGTTTGTTTGTTTGTTTGAACGCTAAGATCTCTGGATCTACTGGTCCGATTTATATTGTTTTTGTTTTGTATGAAAGCTGCATTCTTCAGAAGTGCTATAGGCTATATAACATTACATTACACATATAAACTAATATATTTTAAAGTACTTTCTAATTTGACATGCAACTTATTCTGCCATGTTAATAACAACCGTCGCGTCGCTACGCAACCGTTACCGCGACATTTTGATATTCATCCTTATGAAAATAAATATTATAGTCACTTTTAGCATTTTATCTAGATTGAAATTATAGTTTACTGTATAACATTCTAATAAATAATTAAGGAGATGTCACTGATTCGAAATGACCTAGCCTACGGGCGGCATCGTATGAGTATGACCGACGCGAAAATATTCTTATAGTTCAAGCAGGCGTAGCCGCGTCCGGGTCCACTAGTATTATATAAGCTTAGACCACAGAACATTTTAAAAAATATTGGGACGGAGCCATATACCTAACAGTTTAAATTTATTACATGGTCAAGTGACCATTGTAATCGTAGTGACATTTAAATTAATGGTCGCCCATAAATCTTTCCCTTAACATATTATTTTAACACTAAAACATTTATTTTTAATATACTTACCAAATAGAATTTCTTGAGAAAATTTTATTTCACGATTACATTATAATCTTATCAAACGTTTTCAAGTATTATTTTTTCAAGTATTAAGTTCAGCTTAGTAAAGATTAAGAATGTTTTTAAATACAAAAAAGAAATTCAAAGTTTTGCTTGTGTTGTGTTGCGTGAGAAGGAACTGTAAACATACTAAGTATAACATTTAATTATACGCTGGCGAAGACTGGTACTCGTATAGGCTTATCGGAAAAGTTAACAGCTTTGCGGAATAAGTACGTACGTACATACATAGTGGTGAAGTTGAGTGCTCCTAATAATTTCAGCATTTATAACATCGCTTTTTATACGTTTAATTTAATTTGTATTTGATATCGCAGTTTTATTACTTTCTTTTCGCTTTAATTTTTTATTATTTAATTTTTTATTAGTATATTAAATTATGCTTATAATGTTTGTAATTTTTAAAGTCATGGATTAAGATATATTTTTTTAACACTAGCTTTGTTTTGTATATTATATATATTTTAATATGTCTTTTGTATTTTTGAGTTGTTGTATTAATGGGAGGAATTAAAATGGCATTGATATTATATATCTTTACATTTTTTCTTGCAATCTTTCCACTTTGTCTGTTTTTTGATCTATCCATTTAAAAATTCCAAGTAATAGTTCCATGTATATGTATATTGCTGAAGAAAGACTCCAACTCTGGGTATTGTGTTTTGTGAACAGTTTGACATTATCATCAGAACGCTTATTAAATTAATTAAGTTTTTAAACAAATTTATAAGTTTTTAAAATAATTACTAGTATCCAATGCCAAATTGGGGTTCAGGGTTCTACGCCGTGTAATTTCGCCTGTACTTTATCCGTCAGTCACTCAGTAACTAATAAATCCCAGTATTTACTCAGACATAATAGTAAATGTAATCATAAACCTCTCTGAAACCTATAAACATGTAATATAAAACTAAAAGGCTTTCAAAATATAAAGCTGAAATTATATGTTACTCGAAATGTCTTTTCAACGTGAGCATATTGGTCTTTATATGAAATATAATGTAAAGCGAACTCAAAGAGAGATATCGCAAGTACTCCGACGCCTTCGAGCCAACGTGAGAGATGGCTTTCAATATCAAATTGAATTCCGCGGTTCATTGATTTTCAATTTGTTTGGAAGTCCTCTCACCATTTACCATAGATACCCTGGAATCCGTACCCATTATAAATCTTTTGGAACACCGCGCAAAAACGTGCCTCCATTTTTTGTGGGGCGATACTTTTTTAGATTATTAGTAAGTTGCCAGGAAGTTGATACTGACTTGACTGTAAACACGATGGTAGTGCATTCGATGTTCACTCGGGGGAATTCTTTATTTAATCGTCACCCCCTTTACTCCAATTAAAACCTTTATTAGCCGCTCATAGCTAATACGTTTTTATTAATTAAACTTTAACAAATATTTGCATAAGGAAAAACAATTTAAAGACTTCCACCCTTTTGTACCAATTAACCTTTTCAGAATTCCAAACAAAATTCTTATAACGTTTGCAATAATATAATAAAGCGAAAAGAAAAAAACAACAGTAACAGTATGTATGCAAACAGGAGCAAGAGCCAATCAGAGGGATATCCGTAATATTATTTTGCCCTATTTTACTTATAAATAACACTCGCGAGGAAAATACATTTAGCCTTAAGCATTTTGTGGAAAGGAAATGTGTGTTTCCCATGATTTATATCCCAAATAGAAGGCGCGAGGTGACCGGCTGATATGACCCGGGCTGGCCGCCAGCGATAAGCCGAACCTCCCCTATATCCACTAAGAAAGAAAATAAATATACTATAACAATTTATATCAATACTTATAATAAAATTTGCTGAGTTGTTCACGCGTGATAATTGTTATAAGAATATGTAAAGCTTCAGTAAACTTTGAATGTGTCGTTTAAAGTTCTGAGAATAGCTTGTTTTTAAATAATACTTGAGGAATATTATTTTTATTATATTAAATATTAGGTATATAAAAGATATGATTATATAAAAACACGGCGTTAAGCTCCAACACTTAACATTCAATGCCTTCTACATTCTTTAAGGCTTTCTTTGCCTCTCCTGCTACATGCGGGAAAGACAACATTAAAATCAAATCATTAACGATTTCCCTTTAAATTAGAAGCTCTATTAAATAAAGAATCTATTATAAGATAAGATATTTAATATCTTTATAAAGAAAAATGTTAATATTCTTGTTTAAATCTTTACATTGCAATAAAGACTTTATATAAGTTTTTCCTAGTATAATTTTATATAACCCTAAGAAGGATAAAAAAATATAAACCACAAGGATAACTTTGTAATATTGCAAACGACATCTCGTATAGCACTTATAAGTTTTATTATCGTACCCCAGACACTGGACAGGTGTCAGGTGCTTTTTAAACACATTCCAGTAAAGTTATAAAACTAGAAAGGTACAATAAATGTGAATATTGTGTATATTATATTCGTTAAACACATTTAAAACGTAACTCGGAAATAAAAAGGGATCTTTATAGAATCACTGTTCAAATTGATATCAATAATTCAGGTCAACAGTCTCTTGCAGCTGAAGAGGAAAAATCAAGCTTTTAAGTCAAAACAATAAAATGAAGTTATTTCGTATGAAGTTTACCACATAATGAAAACAGTAATGAAATTTAGCACGAATTGAGAACTTACAACACAAATAATAAAAAAAAAACCGAAAAGTACATTTTTTAGGAATATCCTAGAAGCAAAATCATTACAAACTTATAATTGTACTTTATTTCATATAAAATCAGTGCATGCGCCCGCAAATTTTAATTTGTCAACTTTTATAACTTAAATGCAATGGCGGCACTTACATACATATATTTATTAATCTCAGTAATGGCTAGGTAATAGTATTACTCGCGTGATTTTAACGTTTATCCGATACGAGCGACGTAGCGGTTACTAGTTTACATAACGTATTTACCTAGAATTATTTAAAGATACTTTTATTGAAAGGAAAATTATTTGTTAACGTTATTTAAATAAAAGAACACAAGAATTACAATAGCGTGAGAAAGCATTGTAGATTGTATGTAATTTAAAACACATTTGCTATGCAATGAAGTCTTAAAGGATAACAACTTTATTCTAAGTAAAATTTAGTTACTCAGTTCCATTAATTATTTAATAATTGTTTTTTTGTTATACATTAGTTAAAGCGTATATTAGTATCGTATTCGTTACGTCTAATTAATAGACAAAAAGGCATAATCAAAATCTAGTCGAGTTGGGTGGTTTAATGGGAATCCATACCCATTTCTAGATTGTAGGTTAACGGGTAGTACAATTTATAAAAGTTGAAAAACTTAAATGTGTGTGCGTGTCAGTCATTTTGTATGATATGATTTACAATTATAAATTTGTAATAGTTTTTATCTGTATTATATAATGTAAGTTACCATTTTTTCAGATTTTTTCTTTTATATTGCAATTTCTTCTCGCCAAATTCCATAATATTCATCACATAAAGTTAACAAACTTAAGTTTATCGGCGCACGCACCTGTTTTGATGAACAATTTTCCAGGTTCCCACTGCATTTGCTGCTATATGCGGGATGCACCATGAAGCTACAAAAAAACATTAAAATAACCTACAGATAGTCAAGTAAAACATCTGATCTCCTTCAAACTTTCATAATTTCATCTTTATTATACCTTCACAGCACTTCTAGTCTTCTTAATTTAATCATAAGGAAGTAAAACATAAAAAAAATGTAAGAGAAAAGAAAAAACTCAAGTTTTACGAAGATTTATAGGATATATAAGATTAAGTTACCTATAATAAAATTTATATATTTATCCGATATTGACTGATAACATTTAAATTGTTCTTTAAAATAAACCTTTGGAATCTTCATTAAATTGATAATATTTTTTATGTCAGCTTCACGCTGTATCCCGCATATAACAGAGCAGATAGAGGGAACACTCCGTTCCCCACTTTCCACCGAATTTTTGAGAGCAGTTCGTAAGTGTTGTTGCAAACGAAAGGGAGGAAGCCCTACTTCTAAGCCCTACTTCTAAGCCCTACTTCTAAGCCCTACTTCTAAGCCCTACTTCTAAGCCCTACTTCTAAGCCCTACTTCTAAGCCTACTTCTGTGATCGTAAGTCCTAGGCTCTGCTACAAGCTCAACAGTATCGATGTTGATAACATACAACCGTAAATAGATTATACTTATATTGAAATAGTACCTACAGAATTCCTAATACTAGTTACTTTTCATATTTATGAATTCCAGTCAAAAGAAAATTTATTTGTGACTGTAAAAATATTAATTTCTAATGGAAAAATATTGTCATCTCAACCACTTCTATACGTTAAATGAACAGAAACCACCGGTCCTTGGTTCCATCTTAATCAATCGCTCTAATTATTGGCAATCCTCTTTAGTCTTTGTGTCGGTTACAGATCTTCTAATCTTCTTTAATTGCTATGGAAACAGCAACAAAGCCACGACATCAATTAAACTTGCCATGTTCATTAATAGGATGTCATTTTTTTTTTATTTATCCATTCAAAAGCTTCGTCAGTCTTAATTATTTTCACTTGCTACTACCTACTTTATTTATATTTACTTTTAATAAATATTTCCCCCAAATTTTCATGTTTCAGCGCCGTTTTATTTGTACTACCGTGATATTGAATGTTTCTTATTATTCTGAATAAACTTAACCTACAAAGACAGAAAAATAAGTGTGTTTAATAACACTAGTAAATAGTAACAGTGATGTATAGAATCTTTCTATTTTTCTATTTCTATTGAAATAGTAAGTTATTATTACTTTAACTAGCGGCCTGCCAGCAGTGGCTTCGGAAAGCAATACACATATGTTTTTCATCTTATAGGACAATTTACATATATATATTTTTATAGGTACATTTGAAAAGGACAAATGCATACATGTAAAATATTGTTTCAATATTATAATTTTAAAAACATATATATAATTAAAATATTCAGTGAGTTACAGAACTTCTGCGTAGTTTCACACAGCAAATACATGTCACCACGAAGCGAACCAGAGAAGCTACTTTTCTATATTAATTTACTCCCACGGGTCGCTAGAAATGTAATAAATTAGATATCTATTGGGAGTTCGATTGACTTACTCGGTGTTATATTGGCTAGTATATTATACCCTGCGGTACACTCTGTCTGTGTAATTATGCTGTTGTGCTTTTTGATTATATTTATGATCGCCACTGTAGTTGCTGCTATAGTTTATTACACATGTGAGATTATATCTCTATTCACACGAGATATTACTCATAATAAAGCCTTAATTTTCATTTTATCGATATTATTGTACAAGTGTATCAGTAGTATATCAGTAGCATATATAAAGCTCATCGTGGTGCAGCGGCACAAGGGTGTGAAGGTAACACGACGGTTATGGGTTCGATTCCCACTCGCGGAAGTGAAATATTTATTTACGTTTATATTTCCATTTCTTTGCACTGGTGTCGAGGCAAAAAGCGGCGTTGAATTCTGCTACTCAACACGCAATGCCTCCAGAATTCGGCAGAAAGTGGGTAACGGAGTGTCTAAGCACTAGGTTCCCTCTGACTTCCCTGCTGCGGGATACAGCGTGAAGCTTATATTTAATATCAGTAGTGAATGGGAACTAGGTGCTGAAATATGTGACAGAGTGTGAATTCGTTCTGACATTTAAATCGTTCCTTTCACTAGGACAGGGCATACGAATATATGGCAGGCGAAGTTTTACCCGTTGACAGGTATTTCATTCTCAAACATGAATTCTAAGTAGCCGTCGATATAGTAAATACTGCCTAGAAATTAATTACATTAATAAAACATGGAAAGTTCTGTTCGGTTTCTGTAATATTCGAGTTAATTCTCCGAATGGACTCAAATTACTTTGTTCATATAACAAACTTCTTAACATTTAGTAAACTTAATAAATTCCATTATAAAAATATAAGCCACTCTTCTCAACTAGAATTATTATTTATTTCCTAATATACTTATTAAATTATTAGACCTTCAAGACATAGACTTAGAAGCTTGAAAACTTAAAGACTTTCCTCTTTATTGTATTAATAAATATTTGTGTATTAAGATTATGTATTAGGATAAAATATTATTTAAGTATGAATGTTTATTTGCACCACCCACTATATATTTTTAATTTGATGTCTCCTAACCTCAAGGTTGCCTGGAAGAAATCGCTAATTAGCGATAAGGCCGCCTTTGTACTTCACACAATGTTAGATATGTGCATATAGTAGCATAAGTACTAGATGTAATTTGTAACTTTGTTTTCTTTCTATTTGTGATGTATAATAAAGTATATAAATAATTAAAAAAAATACATTACACATATTATATTAGTACAATATATTAAATAGAATACTTATTAAGAAACAAGAATATTTATTATCAAATATTTATACGAATTATAAGTACCATCCATATCCGATAACAGTTACAGGTAACAAAAAAAATATGATTTAAATTTACAAAGTCACAATGAAATCAATTCAAAAAAATACTTGTTAGGTAAAGCCCAAAAAGCAATAACTTCTCAATCGGAGCTCCAATTGACTTTGAAGGGTCTACTTTGATGTTTGCGAAGTTACTGTTATACCACAGCCTAGAAATAAATTCACTTCTATAGAACTATTGTAGCGGCCTTTCTCAAAGAACTTAGTTGAAGTGGTTTATCAAATGTACTTAAATATTTTTTTCCAATAAATAATAAGGCTATTCATTGAACACAATTGATAACGGTAAGTTATTGTCTTTTTTACAGCTACAGGTTTGCCATTGCACCACGATTCAATTATCTACAATTTTTATTTTAGAACATATATATGTAACTAGCGGCCCGCTCGCGGCTTCGCCTGCGTGAACTACGTTACTATTAATTTGTCTCCATGAGTACCTACGTCCTAAAAGGTACCACTCTGCAAAATTTGAGACTCCTAGCATTTATAGTAACGAAGTTTCATACAAACTTTCCACCCCAAAAACAACCCCTTAGAAGTGGAATATTTCAAATTCCCGTCTTAGCGAGCACCTACGTCCTATAAATAACTCCTATACAAAATTTGAGATTTCTAGCACATGTAGTTTCTGAGATTTCGTGATGAGTGGGTGACCTTTCGATTTTATATATATAGAAGATAGATTTAAAGCATGTCTATATAGCGTAAGATCCTAGGCCTCCAGAACTACGTCATTTCAGCAATGCTGAAATTTTGGGCGTTTTTGCTTTAACGTAGCTGAGCGTAGATTTTTCTAATAACTGTGAGTCTAATAACTGTGAGTCGGACTCCCTCAACTTGGGTTAAGTATTAATTAGATTGTGGGTCAACTGAAAGTCCGTACACCCATATGTACTCATCTATACTAATATAATAAAGCGGAAGAGTTTGTTTGTTTGTTTGTTTGTTTGTTTGTTTGAACGCTAAGATCTCTGGATGTACTGGTCCGATTTACTATGTTTTTGTTTTACATGAAAGCTGCATTCTTCAGAAGTGCTATAGGCGATATAACAGTACATTACACATAGGTATATACTAATAAATTAAAATACTTTCTAATTTGACATGCAATTTATTCTGCCATGTTAATAACAACCGTCGTCGCTACGCGACCGCGTTCGTTACCGCGTCACTTTGATATTCATCGATATAATAGTCACTTTTAGCATTTCATCTAGATTGAAATTATATTTCTATAGAAATTATATTCTTATATTTCAAGCAGGCGTAGCCGCGTCCGTGTCCGCTAGTGTTGTATAAAAAGAATTAAAAATATAACTATGTATCTTTTTAATGTTATATCCATAAAATTCCATATTTCGGTTTTTTCGCTTTTTGCTGGTTGTAAATTTACACTTTATGTCAAATTTCATAATTGTAAGTTCATGGGAAGTCCCTGTAGGTGTTGTTTACGCGGTGAATTTTATACAAAATACAGCAAAAACGCTCGTATCTTTTGATTGCTTTGACATAGAAGCTTAATTTTTGCTGTGCTCCCAGGGACCGGAGATCTGAATATTTGGTATTAATTCGAGCTTGATTCACGTGACAGACAGACAGCAAAGTAATGCTATATATGTTAGAAGGTTCCGTTTCTTTATTGAGGTACAAATTACGAAAATCGAACTTAAATCCTCGGCAGTGAACTGTGTTAGTTAAAAACTTGGCACTGTTTCATCAAAGTTATATGTTTTTAAATGATTTTATAATTATAATTCTACCTACAAATTTCTCCTTGGTAAATACTAATAAAACATTGAAAAAAAACAAAAAAATAGACTAGTGCTAACATTCACTGTGTTCTAGCGCTTAATTAACACTTAAGTAAATACTTAACGCCGTAGAGATCTCAAAGGAATATCCTCCAAGCAGAAATATGAGACATGTTATTACCTTGGAAACTGCTTTGAACATTCAACTATTTCCAACGTAATATTATATAAGCTACTCAAGTAGATATACGATGTCGTAGTGGCGTATTAGCACAAGCGTGTGACGATTGCGGGTTCGATTCCCATTCGGGGGAATCAAATTTTTGATGTATTCATTTCTTCGCTTCGGTAACAAGACATAGCGCGGCGTTGAGTTTCGACACCCTACACATAATGTCTCGAAAATTAGGCGTATAATGGGGAACGGAGTGTCTTAACACTAGGTTCCCTCTACCTACCCTGGTAATAATATAAGCCAAGTGAAGACGCGTTTTGCAGCTAGTAATATATAAATATATTAAAAATAGGTTAAAGCTGTTAGAAGCTAAATGTAATACCTATTATATGAAGTAGCCCAACCGTAAGAAGTGTTCCTCTCCGGGATTAGAGCGATAGAAACTTAATTTCTTTTCTAAAGCACATTTCCATAAAGTGGCGACTTATTCTGCTTTTTAACTTTTCATTTCCCTTAGGTTTTAATAATAAAACCGCAGAAAGTAACTACATCAATGCATTTAATCTATACTTGTGACTTTTGCATTATTTTTAATATATATATTTTTTTAACTTAATTTAATTTTACTGTTTTAAATCACAACATAATTATTAAAATAAAATGAAGTCGCTCGCCATGTCGAGTTGTGCACTCCACGGCTTCTATGAGAGTCAGTCATTATAACGGGACTGTCCCCATTTATCCATTAAAAGTCAGGGTACATATAAGTACATAGTTTATTTAAAAAATCAATTTTAAATATTTAATTCGTGTTGTTTTATTTAGCCAACTATAATAAGATATTCAGAGATCGCTCTTGTAAGTATTTTAACCTGGTGAGTGAGGTCGAGTGTGTCATACCCGAGGAGATTTTAAATACGTTTTTAATTATTTATTTTTACCGTTGCCACTCGAGTCTGGTTCAGTGGCTGAAGGTTTGGTAAATTCGCTTATATTCATGTATATATATAAAATCGAAAGGTCACTCACTCATCACGAAATCTCAGAAACTACATGTGCTAGGAATCTCAAATTTTGCATAGGAGTTACTTAAAGGACGTAGGTGCTCGCTAAGACAGGAATTTGCAACATTCGACTTTTAAGGGGTTGTTTTTGGGGTTGAAGGTTTGTATGAAACTTCGTTACTTCAAATGCTAGGAGTCTCAAATTTTGCATAGACGTCACTAGGACATAGTCATGGAGACATCAATTAATAATAACATAGCTCACGCGGGTGTAACCGCGAGCGGGCCGCTAGTATAAAATATATTTACAAAAAAGACTATACTGTACTACTATACATATAAAACACGCGACTTTAAGTAGGTACTAACATCTTGTTAATTTTGAAAAGTAGCTTTATTGATTTTAAAATTACATATTTTAAAAAGTGACGCTGCAAATCTCGTATTTATGATTATATACATAAGTATATGTATGTATATGTTAGGTGTGTAGTCCACGTACATCAAAGTTTAAGACGTATACCCACAAAGTTTATCCTCAAAGTTCGCGAGTTACTAGTCCTACCTACCATTAGTATGTAAAATAACTGCAATTCAGACATTCCACGAACACAGAAACAGTAAAATATATGCTAGTAAATGAAATATTTCAAACATAGAAATAAATAAATAAGTACAAATAAATCATTAAAAGTCTTTATTCACCTATAATTCAAAGAGCCCAAGCTTTTTACTTGCACTTTAACCTAGTGTTAAGACACTCCGTTCCCCACTTTCCGCCAAATTCTAGAGGCATTGCCTATTGAGTGGCGGAACTCTATGCCGCGCTTCGCCTCGACACCGGAGCGAAAAAATGAAAATATAAATTTAAATAAATATTTCCTTTCCTCGAGTGGGAATCGAAACCACAACCAGTCCATTTTGCAGCACACTTTGTGCCCGCCACGCGTGGCCCCATTAACTCAAATCTATAAGAAGTTTCTTATTATTTAATTTTAAAATCAATCCCACTTCAAATCCCAATATCGAGATGCCGTTAATTGTACGAACACGTTTACTTATTCAGGTAAATGAGCACTTTGGTTCAAAAGCCGCATAAAACCGAAATCAAGACCAACGTAGATTTTCCTAGGCAACGGGTCGTTACATTAAAGTTTCAGGGCGGCCTATCTCGCTGGCGGTATCCGCAGGATTTTACCCCATGTAATTTCACACTACAGATTTTCTGGCAACCAAGTAATAATGCTCTTCGGTATATCGGCTGTTCATCTTTGAAATTACTATCTACGGGTTCTTCATAGCTATGTAATCAAATATACTCGTATGCAAACAAAACTTTGTTAATATTGCTTCCCCTTTGTTTATTTTGGTGGTTTATTTGTATCCCGCACACAGGAGGGTAGGCAGAGGGAACCTAGTGTTAAGACACTCCGTTCCCGACTTTTTGCCGGATTCTGGAGGCATTGTGTGTTGAGTGGCAGAACTCAACGCCGCGCTTTGCCCTTGTATGCTGCTCAGCTAAATATTAAAACAATTTTTAGGTGTAAATTAAGAATTATATTGTAAACATGTACATATATCTAAATATAGTGAAGAGAATGAGATCTTCAGTTAGGAGTAGATGTGAGAGCCGCGTAAAACATATTAAAGGAGGGTCGTTTGTTAAAATTTTATGTACACTATAATTCAACCCTAAAAATATAAAAGCAAACATTAAATTAAAAAATACAAAGCTTTGTACTTTCTTATTTTACGACTAAGCGAATATATGGTGCTGTCAGCGGCGTCTCGTGGAAAAACAAAAATAAGTTAACATGAAATTGTGTGGCACTAATAGAGTGGATGTTTCGTATCAAAATAAAAAAATATATAATAAGCTGCAATATATACTTTTTTATTAGCTTAATATATCTACGACCCAATATATTCTTTATATAAATTATGAACATGTATTTTATTATCTAAATTTAAAAGTCGTCATAATATACCTTTACTCTTCCTTATAATATTATATTTGTAATATTACAAACTTGTATTTGTAGTTCTATTCATAGAAAATGAGTGAAAAAATTGACAAACTTAAGTTTGCGTATGCCCATACGCAAACTTAAGTTTGTAAATTTTTCTTTCATAAGCAATATTTCCCGTTGACCTACAATCCTGAAATTGGTCGCAAAGCCTCTGTGGGCGAGACCGACTCACACTTAACCTTTTTACATATTTGACTGTTCTGTTATTGTTTTGGTTATATTTTTAAATAGAAAATTAATTGTATAAATAATATAAGAGATATAATATTTAAATTTGTTTAGAAACAATGTACTCTGGATGTTCCTCTAATAAAAAAAAATAAAAGTAGTCAAGTGTTATGCTACATTATAAAATTGCTATATTACGTTTAAACATACAAACCGATATAACGAATATATAAGATTTTAATTTTTCGCTATTTGGCTGCGGAACACTAAAATCATAATCTACGTTAATGTTATTGTCGAGTCAATTCGCTATCCACAACAAAACCGCTACAGACGAGTTATTATTTTTATTATTTTTTAAGTTGAAACATTATAAGTAGAAACTCGATCACAACAGTCTGTAGTATCGAATTAAACTCCAGTAGGGACCCTCGTTTCTGAAATAAAGTTGTTTGAAGCAGCTGGCGCCGTGAACAGTTGTAATGGTAATACGATTCAACGATTATAGCGGGCCCCGATATTCTAATCAGGGCTGGCAGAAAATGTTTTTGTATGAAGCAATATAGTGTCTTTGAAGATAGTAGTAGCTTATTTGTTATATAGCATTCAAGACTAATTTTCAGTAAAAGTCTTTCATCTTGAGGAATATGTGATGATAATTAAAAATATTACTTCGATTATTTATGCGAAATTACCCAAACTTCACTTTTCTATTTAATTAATTAATAGCTAATTATTTTACGAAATTTAAATGTGAAAATGGATAAACAGCTTCACTCCGGAAGTTTGTAAGGACAAGTAAATTAACAGAACTGATGAGACTAAAATTGAAATTAGTATATAATATAAGCTTATAATGTAACGAAGCTTACATCATGAATGTTAAAATTATTAATATATCTATGCATATTCACATATGAAATATTTATAATGAGTTCACACTCATTATAAATATTTCATGGTTAGAATGACAAGAATAGAAAATTGTAGATATAATAAAATAGAGTAGGATATTCTGCAAGGCTACATTTTGTTTTTCTCTTTACAAATTAAAACGCTACTAACCCTACTGCGCTCTAAGAATGTTTGGAATAAAGTTACGTTTAACAACATCGCGCTCAAAATTAGTTTAATATATACCTGTATCAGATATTATAGGGACACAGGTGGACCCCGAATTAAGTATATGTTGCTTTTGTTACGCCAAAATTGTAAATCTCTTTGGGTTCAATGAATCAACGTTGCTCAGTATGTAAATGAGCTACCATATTGTTTTCTACTTGTTTGTTTAAAATGTGAATAATACCATGTAAAATCTCAAAAAAAAATAATTACGATTTTTTAAATGTGCATCTATAGATAACCATAAAAAAATAATCAATCAATTTACCTAAATACACTTAAATTATATTAAATAAATAATTGTATAGTTTAAGCGGGCGAAGCTGCAAAAAGTGTATAAACCACTATACATTAATAAATCAAAAATCTCTTGGTACAATGAAATTGTGCAAAAATAACTCTTCTGTAATAAAAAAATGAAATATTACTATAATTATAGAAAGTTATTTATCATATTTATTAAAACTGTAAAAAATAATTATATTTACAAGAAAAAATACACGAAATGGCAGTGTACCTACAATTGAAATAAATACTGAAATTGGGCTTAAAATATTTTCCGAATCAGAATTTCAATTCGACTCAATTCATGGGCTATTGTACTACGACGAATAGTTAGCATTTTTAGTTGAAAGTATTTTCTAATTCCTATTTCGACGAATAACATTGAAAAATAAATAACAAAAATTGTTGATAATAATTTTATTTAAGAAATTCCTCATCATCATCATCATCATCATCAACAGCCATCTTTTGTCCACTGTTGGACATAGGCCTTCCCCAATTCTCGCCACCACACTCGATCCTCAGCTTTTCGGACCCATCCGCTTCCCGCCAACCTCTTTATGTCGTCGGCCCATCTGGCAGGAGGTCGTCCCACCGGTCGTTTTGTACGGGGTCTCCATTCTACGAGACGTCTGCCCCAGCGGCCGTCGGCTCTACGACAGATATGCCCCGCCCATTGCCACTTCAGCTTACCAATTCTTTGGGCTATGTCGGTAACCTTGGTTCTCCTACGGATTTCCTCGTTTCGGATTTTATCCTTAAGAGATACACCGAGCATAGCCCGCTCCATGGCGCGCTGAGCGACTTGAAATTTGTGGACGAGGCCTTTCGTTAGAGTCCATGTCTCCGCCCCATACGTCATGACCGGAAGAACGCACTGGTCGAATGCCCGAGATTTCAGGCATTGAGGTAGTGGCGAGTCGAAGATTCGACGAAGTTTTCCGTACGCTGCCCAGCCCAATCGTATTCTTCTGTCAGCCTCTTTGTCGAAGTTGTTCCTACCAAGTTGTATAGTCTGACCTAGGTAGATGTATTCCTGAACAACTTCGATGCTAACATTATCGACGATAACTGGCCTTGGATCTGCGAATGAATTGAACATGACCTTAGTCTTATCCAAGTTCATTCCCAGACCCACCCGTCTGGAAGAAACACTCAGGCTTTGCAGCATCTCCGTTAACTCATGCAGCGATTCGGCCATTATAACTATGTCGTCAGCAAATCGAAGGTGTGAAATGTATTCTCCGTTGATATTAATACCCTGCCCACTCCAGTCCAGTGTTTTGAAGACATCCTCTAAAGCGTTAGTAAACAGTTTCGGAGATATTACATCTCCCTGTCTTACTCCGCGCTTCAGAGGGATTGGTCTTGTCTGGACATCCTGAATTTGGACAGTCATCGAAGCGGATTTATATATACATTTCAACACCTCGATATACCGCCAATCGACTTGACATCGCTGCAGAGAATCGAGAACAGCCCAGGTTTCAGAAATTCCTCAAATAATAATATTTTTTTTCTTCAGTATTCGGCGGAAGTGAGGCAACGGAGTATCTTAACACTAGGTTCCCTCTGCCTACCCTCCTAAGTCCGTACAGCATGTAGCTGATTGCTTAAAAAAAATGTTAAATAAAATCAATTTCAACTAGTATAAACTTACTATTTACTTGTTTTATAAAAATTATGTATATACACTGTATGTATGGTTAATGAAACACGTGTTTCATCTTAATCTTATTTGCCAACATAATTTCCAATATCTATAGGTAGATTTTCACATTCAACCGTATCGAATATCGATGTTAGTATGATAACGTCAGATCGGCGTTTAACATTTAAATTATATACTCGTATTAGAAACCTATCGTCGAACGCAACTTTATTTGCGTGTACTTTAATACACAAAATTGAAAATCTTATTTTTCCCGTACCTAACTGTGGAAATTTTTAAAAATTAGCTGGACCCCCTAACCTACCTAATGTTAAATTTCAACTTTCTAAGTTCAATAGTCTCATCTGTACGTTTGCTGACATAAAAGAACGCGTTTCAATATATTATAACGAATTTATTTATTTATAATGTCTAAGAGTAGACAGGGGGAACCTGGGAACCTAGTGTTAAGACCCTCCGTTCTCATTAACACTCTGCAAGCGAGGGATGCTTGAGTTCTGGCATTGTGTAGAATGTAGTGGCACCTGAGAGATATCGGAGGTAAACGTCGAGCAACGTTCCCTCCAACAAATTGAAAAGCAATGAACCGCGGAATTCAATTTCATATTGAAAGCCATTCATCTTTGCCGCTTCTTCGAGACCGTCTGAAAGCATTACATCTCGACTTTGCCACTTCGTTTTATTTCTAAAAAGTTCCTTCACTGCCGCCTACTACCTATCTATATTACAACTGAAAAATTGAAAAACTTTCTCATGAGAAAACTCGAGAATATTAATCATTTTGTCTTTTACTGTCTTCCTTTTAATTTTCAGGTATGTGCTTCATATTAGTTTTTTACGAGCCGCCTGTGACTACGGCGTCCTATGATTGATGAACTTCGAGTCGACGGCTTTAAGATGGATAGACTATATACGTTGAAGGCAAACAAAATTTATAATAGAAATTGTTGTCATTTAAAATTTAAGTTAAATGAAAAATGAAAAATGAAAAATGAAAAATTAAAATTAAAATTTAATTATCATTTGACACTTTGTAAGTTATCATTTTAAAATTAAGAAATAAAAAATACTTCCTTAAGAAAAATGTTAACTTAAAATTTTAATGTTTAAGTGTTCTTCTTTATACAAATTTGTATACATAATGTATCATAATTTAAGGAATATATTTTTTTTTTATAATATTATTTCAATTATTTCTATATATATTTATTGAACCTTCAAAATGCTTTTACGTATCTAAAACATAAAAAAAAAATACTACTATTCCGACTAATTTTCAAACTCGTCATTAACAAGAATAGGTCAATAAAAAGAATTTTTAATGATAAAAAAAATGATTCAATTTACTATTCCAACAGTCAGCATCGTAAACCAATAGCCAGCTAGTGAAACAGAATATTTCATATTGCCATATAAAAAATGAATATTTAGTATATACCAATATACAAAATATTATTTTTTAGGGTTTCGTACCTAAAAAATATCTAATCTCTGTCTGTCAAAACCACTTATCTCAAGATCGCGTCGAGGTATCAAGTTAAAATTAATATCAAATATCCAGAAGAAAAATTAAGCTTCTAAGTCAACGTAATCAAAAGATATGAGCGTTAAAGGTACTTCCGGTTGACCTATAGTTATTAAATATATATTTATATAACAAATAAAAACTATTACAACCTTTAATATATTATAGTTAATTTTAAACATAATAAGTGCATACGGATGTAGCAAACTAAAGCTTGTCAATTTTTGTCTTTTACTTTCCGTTGACGATCCTGAAATTGTTACGGAACCCTCAGTGGGCGAGTCCAACTTGCAATTGACCGGTTTTTGTTACATTGAAATGAAACTACAACAGATACTTAGATATGTCTAAATGACAAGTAGGAACATAATAAATATATGTAACGATAATAACATAACAATTTTTTCTACATAAGAAAATTAATTATTACTTGCCCAAAAATGTTATCCATTCTAAAAAACATTATTTTAATTAATGAATTTTTAAAACAACATATCATCTCAATGACTCAGTAAAACAATATGTTGGTAGCTTAAAAAGGAAAGTAGTAAAAGCTAATTAGAAAATGCACCACCGCAATATTTTTATATAGAAAAAAATGCTTATTAAAGCTCCTGTAGAAATTATAACTACTTACATGTGAGAGCAGTGACCAATGAAAAAAGCTAGAGAACGATATAAGTGTACACAAAGGCTTATGGGCATAAAGTCCAACGTTTCCTGCTCTTATGAGTCGAGAATACCATTCAGGGGCTCAAATGAGAGTTAATGAAAGGTACGATACCATTATGAAGGCCGTTGTAAGCTCATAAAGGAAATTAAAGACAGCAGCGTTTGGATAAAGTATACTTACTATGTAATAAATAAAAGTAGTATCTATGATAGTATCGTTTATTAAAAACAATTTATGGAAGTTGATAAATTTATATTAGTATAATATAATAAAATTGTATTTTATTTTCATTATTTATATAAAAATGGAAACCTTTAAATTTGATGAGCTTCTTGGTAATAGGTTCTCTGTGCTTGCCTGGCTTGATGTAAGGTTCAAGCAACGGGTGGCATAGAGAAAAAACATAGCAAGGGCGATAAAATCCACGCAAGCAAAGCAGAGAGTAGCCACATTCCTTTATAAGTATTTACATAAACATTTTTTTATATTAAACAGGCATGTTTTACGAAACACAAGTAGTTGCGAATACTCTCTCTCATAGTTGCGAAAACAATTATGCGTGTCCGTGCTAAGCAAAGTTCATGATTAATTCATAATTTGGATGACTGCCGACTGGTAATCATCAAACACTATATGGCAGCGAAGAATTAAAAAACTATTTTATAAGAAACCACTTGTTTTTAAAGAGTCTTTACATACTCAATATTAATAAAACAATATTTAAATTCAACAAAATCATTTGCATCGATATAAGTATTAAACTCAAGTAATTCTAGAATGTCCATGACCCAGCCTTGTTAGCCATATCAATTTGCTTTCTGTGTATACCAGTGTTGTGTTTCACTAGAACATGTCTGCATAAATTGAGGTTCCGTAGTGCTTCTAAATACGGTGGGCTATTGTGATGGAAACCGTTTAGAGTGTTATGTACAACAAAATTACCATAGTACAAATTTATCATATTTTGTATATATATGCTCAGAAATAAAGCAAATATTAATTAAAATAACAAAATAAAGCTTTAAATGATAATTATTACAAGGCACAATTATTAACGAAAAATAAGCAAGAGAATTATCTATCAATGAATTTATAATTATAATTAGAAATCGGGCAGAGTAACGTTGGCGATGCTATCACGGTGGTAGTCGATGGCAAAGTTATACGTGGTTTTTTTTCTTGAAAGGACTAAAATTTCTCTTGGTCTGGAATGGTCTTTACAGTATCAACGACTGACGAAAAGAAACTAATCAGGAGAAACTAATTCAGACGGAAGCGCGGACGTGCCGTAAGATAGGACTGGCTTCGTCGCCGCTTTTGGCGACGGAGAGTGTCATGAGATTTAGAAGCGGATCCTGTATATATACTGGGCGTTTGATGTGATGAAAGAAGATCATCGGGATGGGCCGAGGGTAATTTAAGTCATCTTTATATACCCGAGGGTATATAAGGACTATGGTGGTGTATATTATGGTCTTCATTTCTACGCGTAAGAGTATAATATAATACTATGCAAACCTGATAGTGTCAAATATTATTGATTTTGTAAAATTTTTGTTATTGAGGTATATATTACAAGAATAATTAACCGAAGTAATCTTTTTGAAATATATATAATACCTTTACAAAGCGAATTTGAATAATGACCGCTAAATTAACTCGATTTCAACGCAAAAAATCCCCCAAACGTTTTAAATATATCTTCAAATGGTAAAAAATGCGAGCGATCTCGTTACCGAGGGTGTTTTCATTTCAGCCCCTTTATTAGTAGTGATTAGCACTTTAACGATCAGAAAAATAGATAAGAACCAAGCGAACTGTGTACTTTACTAAATAATATTTAAACGTTAATCCCACGTTTAACGTTGTTTTTAATAGCATTAAGCTTTGTTATTTCTGAGTTGCTGTTGTTTTTTTCTCTAAGTATGTAACGCTGAAAAATCTATTTGTATAGTAGTTACAGACGAACAACATATAATATTGTTTTTTTTTAGAATTTTCGTCTCCCAAGACGCAATTTCTTTTGTAGAGATTGGAAGAAAAACTAGATTCAAAAATATAAAACTTAATTATCTCTTTAAGTAACCCATATCGTATGTAACTCCCACAAAAAAATCTAATTTAATTAAATCTGCATGTAAATTACTTAAATGCAAAATTTCGATATAATTACTGACAAACACGTTAAACAGTTAATTTTAACGGATTGACAGCCAATGTTGCTTTAAATGGAATTTATTTACCTTGAATTGATTTAGCATAAATACACCTAGGTTTAGTAAATGCAGGATATACATGGGGTAGTTGTTGAAAATAATTAATTCCTCCGAGTGGGAATCAAATCCACAACCATCGCATATGCATTCTAAATAAAATTCCACTGTGCCATAGGACCCAGATTAACAAAGGTCACGAACGACACTACAACACAATAAAGTGAATAATGGTGAGACGGCATCAGGTAAAAAGTAGGTAATAAAGGAATTTGACGCAAATGGGTGGAACATAGCAGCATTAGTCATCACGATGTCAGGTTACTTGCTGACATTTGGACAGTGTTGACAAATGATAGCTTTTATTGAATAATTATCGCGAGTTTCGACTTTCTCGGGTCAAGTAAATATCCTACAAAAAAATACAACACGGCATTAAGTGACTGGACTTCAGGCCAGTTGGGGGTTCAATCCCCATTCGAAATCAATCGAAATCCTCCAGAATTCGGCGGAAAATGGGGACGGAGTATCATAACACTAGGTTCCCACCGCTTACCCTGTTGTGTGGGGTGAAAGGTGAAGCTGAATAGAAAAAAAAACTATGTGCGCTATTTTTTAACCGACTTCTGTAAGAAAAGGAGGTTATCAATTCGACTGTATTTTTTTTTTTATTATTATTTTTTTTTATGTTTGTTACCTCATAACTTTTGACTGGGTGAACCGATTTTGATAATTTTTTTTTTATTTGAAAGGTGAAGCTTCCCGAATGGTTCCATTTTTTTTTGGTCCATGTCTGACAATGGTATCCATGAGAAAATCACATAAGTCTTAAATTTGCATTAGGTATGTGCGCGACAAATAGACGAATAACTCAATGTCACGCAAACTGATTTTGATGATTCTTTTTTTATTTGAAAGGATACACTTCAAGGATAATTTGGTGAAACTTTGGCTAGGTTCCGATTATGGAATCCGGTGAAAATTGAGAAAGTTTGTTTTTTTTGGTCAAAAATTAATTATACTGTAATAGTTACAAGCAAAAACTTTTTAAATTGATGTCAGAAGTGAGATTCCTGATCGTTGCATTTCTTTTCAACCAATCTCAAAAAAGAGGATGTTCTCATTTTCAACCAACTTCAAAAAAGGGAGATTCCCAATTCGCCCGAATACTTTTTATGTATGTTCTTGTCAATATACCAAAATGTTACTTTGCGCAAAAATAATACCCAATTAAATGAAGTTTTACATAGGACAACCACATCCACTCGTTGAGAACCACTACCACCACCATCACCACTCGTTTAAGAAGCATCATTTTAAGATCTACCCATCACTTAAAATCGTAAAATAAATTAATTTTTAACAAAAAAAAACCGACTTCTAACAACGAACTAAAAAGTGAAAAATAATTTTACTAAGATTTTATAATTTTGAAGTCGGTGCTCAGTAGAACAAACAGGCTTAGTAATTAGATATTGTAGTAAAGGTGTTGTAGCCATTAGCTTGACACCGACTTCAAAATTAGAAAATCTTTGTAAAATTATTTTTCACTTTTTAGTTCGTTGTTAGAAGTCGGTTTTTGTTTTTGTTAAAAATTAATTTATTGTTTTTTCACTATTCATATTAAACATAAAATTTCAAACTTTACAAATAATATATAAAATCTTCTACTAAAGCTTTTGTTTTAGAGTAACCAACCTTTTCTCAATAGCGACCGATTCTATTGAAAATATTTGTCTATAAAGTTACCTTTGTTAAGTTAAAGACGTGGTTACTATGAGTGTCACAAACGGATGTTTCGTGCTTAATACACAATATCTATTTCTATTGAAACCAGCTTTCCATTGTTGAATAAACCAAAGATATATTATATATATACTTACTAGCTCGACTTAACCCGTTTTAACTATGGGTACATATAAGCTATATAAATTTATTAATATATATTTCTCAAATTATTTAGTTTTCAATAGGATAAGTAAGAAAATATAAGCTTTAATAATCATCAACAAAATTCCTTGTTGCATAGCGACGGCTGTAATTATCAGGTAGATAAAATTGCATGTCAAATTGAAAGATAATTTAGTACATTAGTATATATCGAGAATATTACAGATATAAGAAAAAAGTAGCCTATGTTATGATTATTTATGATTTTTTTTTTCACAATGGGATTAGTGGTTTGGCCGTGATTGCGTCATAGACAGACAGAGTTACTTTCAAATTTATAATATAAATGGCTATAGTGTATGTATTCATTTTTCAAAAGCAATTTCGATTAAATTGCACTCTATTATACCTTAAATAAATAACCAAATTACTTACATATACTCGTATTTATGTTTTCGAAATTTTCTTTTCATCGAATCTATATTTTATTTTTTATTGAGTAGGAGCTTGACAGATAAAAATAAGTAAAGCTAAAAATGGTAAAAAAGCATGTTTAAAAGGGGGCAATCCTTTAACAGTTATGAAGAAATCCTCAAACATTTCAAATAACGAAAAAACAGAACATAATGAAAATGAAAAAGTCTTTCTATATCCATGTAAAGGTAAATGTATAACAAAATATACTTTTGTTTTTTGTATTCCACACATGGTAGGATGGGCAGCGGGAAACCTGGGAACCTAGATTAAGATTCTCCGTTCCTATTAAAACACTTCCATTAACCACTTTCCGCAACCTGTGGAGTTTACTAGTTCTACTAAATTTATTTATTTAATTTTTTCATAAACATATTTCATGAACTTGAGGCAAAGTTTTTATTCCATTTAAAAATAAACCAGAAAATCGTAAATAGAACGGAAAATAGTTGAGTAGTAAAGATCCGTTCGATTTACGCCTAAATGACTTAAATAATATAAAATGGATTTAGGAACTAGATTTTAATAATAATTTTACACAAAAACTAGGAAACCAAAGTAGCAATGCAATAAACTTTTGCTTCTAAGCTTCGTTTTATAACTTAAGCAAAGCTTGTCATTTATATAATTAAAAAAATCTGATTATTATGCTCTGGTGATGGTAACGGTTTCTGAGTGAAGACGCTCAGTTCCATTTGCCAATCCTGTTTACTATGCGGAAATAAGCATGAAGCTGATAAAAAAAAATATATATATTATAAAGTTATTATAATATTTATAATGTAAAATAGAATACAAGTCGATAATGATATTTTTGTAAGCATCATTATAAAAAATCTTATTAAACTGCTATTATCCATCTAATTAAACTGCTTATAAATTAATTTCAATTCATAAATAGATGCACTGTAAACTGTAAATAATTGACTTCATCACATTCACATGCGTACGTATATCATACTTTACGAGTAAATAAATGACAAAACACTTTTTTCCTCATACGCCATATCAAATTTCAGTACCGTCATTCGTGCCTTTTTATTTTATTTACCTGATTTAGACTCTGATCGAATCTCAATATTTACGGAGACGTATCCAGAATGTTCCGTTGGAATCGGTATTTGTGCCGTTCCAAGCTGAAGTCACATGTGGAACAAATATTTATGAGCATACAGGCACCCAGTACGTGAGCTATTATTTTTTTAAGCTTCACTTCAGTTTCTAGGTCACACCCGCAACTAAGGCCAGGCATTATAAAGATTTCATAACAGTAGTTTGACTTCTACCTTTGTTTTCATACAAGATGTAGAGCGTAGTAAAAAGGAAATAGGACAATAGGAAACCTTGAAAAAAGAATGCCTCAGTTTTGTGTGATTCTATTTTTGCTTTTCCTACTACGTATTTATTATTTATTTAACTTTTGTGTTGTGTTTTATTTTACGTATATAATAAAATATATTTGAAATCTAAATAATATATTAAAAAGTAATCTCATAGCATATTCCATGTATAATTTCATCAACTTATACTATTAATATTACAAACGTAACATTATATTATTTCTGCTACATTCTGTTTCTATTTCATACCATTAACAATTGCACTTAGTTCACAACTTATCAACTGTAACTGTACTGACCCTTTTTACTCGTAATAGCCGAGTTTAGATCTTAATATAAAATTGAGATTCTACTTTTCAGCATAATATTTATTCAAATAAAAAAAATAAAAAAAAATACAAAAGTAAATAGATATCATAAAAGCAAACGACGCCACAAAGTAGGACATTAACGCCTAAATTGCTTATTCTGTCCGGCGACATTTAATTATGCATGTGGGGACGATATACGTTCATGTCGGGCGGACTACGGTGCCATTTTTAAAAATCAACGTTGTTATTTATAAATAAGAACTCTGAAAGTAGATTAAAAGTGCTTTGCTTACTAAAATTACTCAAAGAACTTTATTTTTCCCTTTATAGCTAAAATTTAAATTAAATGCTGCTTTCAAAGTTATTTATTAGTTTTCAACCCATTTCATGAAAAGTCACGTAAAGGGTTATTTTAAAAATAATTTATTAATTTTACATTTATATTTAAAAAATAAACATTCTTCTAAATCTGTGATTTCATATAGGTATCTTAGTAGCTACCTGTATGATAATAGTAGCAGTAACAGGTAATCGTAGCGCAGTGTTAAAGCTCCTGACTACAAATACGAGGTTGCAGGTTCAATCTCCGCTCCAAGGAATTAAGTTTTAAATTTCCTTGTTGAGGCAAGAACAAGCGTGGAGTTCAGTTTCGCCATTAAATTCTTCAATAAATATTTTCTGACATAGTTTTCCGATTACTTTTTAAATTTGTTTCAACTTACTTTTTTATATATTTATTTATTTCATTTATATTTAATAACTATTTGCAATTTAAGCGACTAATATATTAGCACAAAACCAATATTGTAATTACTTAATTCAGATAACAAGTTCCTTTGTACAAACATATTGTGGTCGCCGAATCAGAGCCATAGTCAAGTGAAGCAGATCGATAGTCTGCCAATCAACTCTCCATTATATTAGACTTTAATTAAGTTTGTACCAGTGGGATTCATCCATGTTTCCCATCCTTTTAAACTTATTTTCTATTCTAATCTGAACTAGAACTTAAAAAAACTGCAAAAATATAAGTTTTATGTTGTTATTAAAATATTTATGATGGATGCGATGTTTTTTCTGAATTATTTAGATAAGCGGAAAATTATAAGCAAACTTAATATAATTAGATAACTTCAGGCGCTAATTACATTTATTGAAGCTGCGTTTTAAGTAAAGATATATTAAACAAAATTGTTTCCGACTGCAGGAAAGCGTCACTTCTTCTCTACTTGTTTTTTTGTACTTTATATCCTGTCTTAGTATTGTAAATGTGAAAATGTTTGTTAGTGATGTGTATATCAAACTTAGATAAAACTTTATAGAAATAAGTTTAAACGTCAGAATAACACATACCTACTACAATCTTTGTATAGATTTTGTAACAATTTGTCAATAGTATAACAATAAATTAAAGCAAGCGAAGCCACGCGTGCTTCGCTAGTTTTTGATATGTTGTCCTGCTTAAAAGTGGCCGCTTCTTTTCCAGTTAAACTCAATAATAAAAGTATTAATGTAATAGTTTTAGTTTAATGTCAAATTTGTCGACTTGGAGAACACCGCGAATATTCCACATGTCTATGAGAAGTTTAATGCGTGTTTCTCATTCCTGTAAAGAAGATCGAACAGTACCAGTGCAAGTGGTACCGCATTGCCTTATACTCTGTGAGTCTTTTTAAAGTTATTTGGAGGGTAGAGCTGCGTTTGTTACTTACAGGTAGCACGAAAGCGGATTACTTTCGGGGATATTGATTGCATTTTCCTATCACTATATCCTGTTTCTATCCAATACGTACGAGTACTTCTATTGTATAAACAATTTTTTTTTAAATCTTACAGTTGTTGGAAAATATCATTTTTAAATTATTTATCAATTCTATTTAAACATAATTGAGTATTGGTGTTTTAAATAGTAGCTGATAAAGAAAACTTGAATTATGTGATACGCTGTTTTACATAATAATATTTAATATAAATAATTAAATATTATTATGTAAAACAACAACAATAATTATTATGTAAATATACGAACGAACGACTTATAAAGCTAAAATATACATAAACACTTAAATGCTGATGTCGAGTCCATGCATTTCTAACGCCAGCCAATCCATTTAAAGTGGTAGTTTATAACAACAAAGATTTAAATGACCAAATTCGGAATCTACAAACTTGTGGATGTAGTTCAGACGCTTCAGCATAGCGTTTATACGGCCATATAAATCCTTTCCTAACTTCTTAAAACCTATCTTTGTGTCATTGTTCTCTTGGAAAACCAATCTTAATATAGTGTTCTTGCCAAATGCTGTTTGCGCCTCGATTGTACCATTTTCTCGCTTCTAGTTTTACCGCAATTGTTTAGTGAGTTATAAAATTTTATGGGTGTAATATAAAAAGAACGCGTTACGTGCTGTATCCGGATATAAAACTATAATAGAAAATATATTTGGTAAGTTAATCTTGGTTTGTGACAGTGATATTAAACGTACATACTCGTATGTACTACCTACCTTTATTGAACGCGACGGTATTGGGTTCGATTTCTACTTGTGGAAGTGAATTGTTACTAATTAATATTTTCATTTCTTCGCTTAGCCACAAAGGAAAAACCGCGTAGTTGAGTTCCGCCATTCAGTTCAGTTCTAACCGCCAATATGTTGCTATATTCAGGCTAAAAAATAGGTTTCTGGGTGATTTTAAAATAAGTAATAGTGTACTTACTGTAATAGCTAGGTAAATTATAAGACTTTAAGGAGTATCAGTTTAGCGAAAGTTGTTAATGCCGATGGCTTCTACAATATATTTAGAAAAATAATGTACTTGTTATAGCCTTGCCTCTGTACAAAATTTGGAAGGTATTCTAATCTGCTTACGATAACGTTCCCCCCTCCCCTCTCCATGTATATCTAAGATACATGTATAAAAAGATAAATATATCTACAAAGATATGCTAAGGTAATTCGTGGATAATAACATTGTATACTAAGTGAAGTATTTACGCGTCCCCACCACTAGCTCGCAGCGTCACTGATATTTATGAAGGTCTACCAGCAGCCTCCCAAATTGAAATACATTAATATTTTACCATAAACGCGACACTTTCATGCGGGACATAACGTTATCGTAATTGGATTCGTCCCTGAGAGCGAAATATGCCTACAAAGGTAAATACATTTATAAGAGTACTACGTATACTGAAAGGTTAAGTGAAATTTAATTTAAAGATTGTACAAAATGTGAGTGTTTTACAGTAAATAAATGTGACGTCTACAAAAATTTTATATATAAAAGGCTTCAATTTATGAAACACTTTATCTATTCTATATAAATTATTGATAATTACTATGGTAAAGTAAAAAAACATAAATGTCGCCTGAGATGGTATGGCATGTTGTTCACCAGCCTAGGAACTGTGTCGGATGGAAGTGTCTTTGCTGCGTCTTGCTTGCTGTGTCGTATGGAAGTGTCTGTCCCTGGAGTGAGACCCCCAGGATGCCCAAGGAAGCTCTGGTTGGATGTCATGATGCACTAACCAGGAAGACAGGCCAGAGCCTGTCTTACAACATACGACGGGATTAATGCCAGGAAAAAGGAAAGTAGCGTGGCGACAATCGGTTCTTCCCGCGGCTATAGACGTTTCACATCAAAAATTGTCGAGTTAATTTTTTTGCTTCATTATATCATAAGCGAACACAGTACTTGGCACCCATATAGATCTTCCATTCGTTTTGTCCTGAAATCGAGAACGACGCATTATTCAATAATAAGCACATATATGTTTTTATGGAAAACCATTCAATGATATCTGAATGTGCACTTGATATATAACGTATAATATAATGATCTTTCCAATTAATAATTCATAGAATTCAATATGCAAGAGCTAATTATGTATTTATATTATACTTAACGCTATATAGATACGTGTTTATCTTTGTCATGTCAGCCGTTATACCCAATGTAGGAAGATGGGTATATACATAACCTATCTAAATGTTGTCTATAGGTATTTAAATTTTTACCAAAACAACAGAAACTCCTTAACACCCATTATATTTTTTGCTCAAGTGCTGTTTCCATTCATTTAATAGTTTAGCTAATCTACCAGAGCTTACGTCAAATATTCAGAAATAAATGGCAGAAGTAAATCTGAAAACCGATGACCAGCCCAACTAGAAACTAAATGCATTAAAAACTGTTCTTGAATTGGAGGGAACCTAGTGTTAAGACACTCCATTACCCATTTTCCTCCGAATTCTGGAGGCATTGTGTATTGGGAAACGAAACTCAACGGTGCACTATGACTCGATACCGGAGCGAAGATATAAAAATATAAAATATTTAATTTCCTCGAGTGAGGATCGAACCCACTACCAGTCGTGTTTACAATCACACACTTGTGCCCCTACGCTGCGACTAGAATCTTCTTCATCCCTTCCTCTTTTTATTTCACATAGATAAAAAACGATACTCTATCAAAAAATATAGCTAGACAAATTCTTCTCTCCTTAGTATAAGCCATAGCTGCACAAAATATGATATATCTTTTTGTCGATTCAACGCGAGCGCCATTAAATCACAATTAAAAGTAATGCAGGATGCGTGCGCGGCGACCTACAGCTTAGTGGGAGCCCGGCCAAAGGCTTATGGAGGACTTACGCGCTTGTCTCTCATTACTTATATTTTCCTCTTGGTGATATTAGACAGAATTTTTCAAAAGCTATTTAAAATTTACTTCATGTTTTTACAGATATTGAGGAAAATAAATATCGTATATGAGTAAATAAAGATATACAGATACGCAAAGACTTAACCGCGTTTACCATAGCTTTTCCATGTACCACCCGTTACCCTTAAATTTAGTTCAATTTTTCTTCAATATTCTTAACTAGTTTTCGTACATTTTTTGGCTCTATACTTAAAAGTAGCTGGTTTATTAAAATTACATTCCTTAAATTCCACCAGACATGACAAAAAAACAGCCTAAGATATCATTGTATACAATACAAAATTAATTATTTTCCTAACGAAAAATGTTTCATTAGAATCCGTGTAGTAAGTCGAGTCGGTGTTAAATTTGAATTACATATAAAGATAATTTGTATGTAAAAATATATTATTAAATTTGATAATTTCTATAGGTTTCTAAATACTTTTCTTCAAAGTTTTACGTCACTCAATTTTCCAGTTTTATGATGATTTAAAAATGTATGCCTAGATACAGTTTTATGTGTCTTGTAAAAAGCAATGGATTTCAAAAGGTATCTATTTTAGGCCACAATGTAAACTGCCAATCCACGAAGCAATTGTTCTCTTTACAAAAAACAAATACATCCTATACTGGGCAAGCGAAAATAAAAACAATCAATTTTAATTAGACTGGACGCGCTGGTGGCTTTAATTTCCTTGAGTACGTTTTTAGGGTTCCGCATCTCAGAGAAATAAAAACGGACTTGTTGTCTGATTATCTATTCGTCTGTCAAGACCATTTTTATCTAAAGAACGCATATCAAGACATATGATATTTCTATAATTTTACAAATTATTTTATATTTTCTAGAATTGCCACAATTATGAAATTTTTCAAGATGTAAATTTACAGTAATATCAGTTATAGAAAGGTAAAATTGTGAGAAATGGAAACTTATATTTATATTAAAGGGAAAAAAAAACCATTACAAGCTTAAATTTGTAATCGCAAACACCACTCAACTTTTGTACGTTGTACTTCCTGTTGACACACAATCCTGAAATTGATACAGAACCTTCGGTTGGCCAGTCCAATTCGTACTTGACCGATTCTTTTCTTGTATCAAATTAAAATATTTTCAAAACGCCTCTTGAATTGGTTTAATTAAGTGATTTGTACATTTAAAATGTCTTGTTGAATGAAGCTTCATTTCCACTTCATGATGAAATGGATGAGAGTAAAATGCAAATAATCTGTTCGCTTTCCGTTTGTAGCGTTCCAAAGTATCATTAAAGTTTTTCGTTACATAACCGTAATACAAAACGTTCTGAAAATGAGCTCGGGATAACAGTCATCCATTTTACCTTAAATTTCATAAATCCCGAGCACTTTAAAGCAAAGATGGGTCACAAAGTTAAAAGTCATGTTACTTGAAAGGGGTTTAGTGAGGTCGAGAAGCTTGAGAGTGAAAGAGGATTGAATCCGCACCTGTCGTTACCCCTATATACTTTGAACAATAACACGGGTGGCTTAAGTGGACCGTTAGTGATAAGAATGAAATTGTAGTTTTAATGAGAAAATTCTTGTTATAGAATGGATGTCGTTATTTTAGATTTTCAATTGAGTCGATATTGTTAATTTATGTATATTCTATGTTGATACAGTTGCGGCGTATGACTAGAGGATTGTGCGGTTTTTTATTGTCGAATGCAAATTTTTAATAGGAATTATCATTATAATTATGTTTTTCGCTGTTATACTATGAGTAAATAGAGCATTGAGATAAAATATTGCATCTAAAATATTGCAAAATGGATTAAATAATATCAATTGCGGCCTACTTAACATGGAAAATATGTAAAAAGGGACATTCCAAGACGCGAGATGATTCGAGTCCCGCTACTTTTTTTATATTTGTAAATAATTCATAAAAAGGCTTCATTATCGTAGGCTATATATTTGACAAACAAATATTTATATTTTTTCTTTTTTTTTCAGCTTTACGCTATATTTCGCATATAGCAGCGTAGACAGAGGGTGGAGGGTGGACCGGAACCTAGTGCTAAGACACTCTGTTTCCCACTTTACTTCCCATGTATTGAGAAACGGAACTCAATACCGAACTTTTTTTGCCTTAGTTTTGCTTTTTGCGTTAATTACCCTCAGTGAAAATCGAACCCACAGCCATTACGTAACAGGCACCTAAAAAAATATTATTTAACGCATTTATAACGCAACCATTTTAAAATAATTCATGTACTTATAGCCATCAACACAAATCAGTAACATCGCCATTTCACTGATTTATCATGTAAAGCGTATTATAATAAGCAATTACGAACGGCTCGAATTAAACATTTATGTCGATACATTACTGACATGACAGTGAAATACTACGTGTATTCCATTCAAATGATTTATTATAATCAATGTTCGTTTATTATTAAAATTTAAATGGACTGCTATAAAATTTTATTATTTAAATTTTAAAACAACAATAAGCTGAAATCCAAATATATATGTGTTGTAATACTTAATATTTATTTATTCTACATTAACTAACAGTATCGTTGATAAATATGTATTATTTTATCAGATGCATGAGAATGCATGCGAATGCACTATTTTACACATCATCATCATCATCATCAGCCTGTCCTCGTCCACTGCTGGCCTCTCCCATGGCACGCCACTGAGCTCGATCTTCAACTCTTTGCATCCAGTCGTTGCCCGCCACTTTGTAAATATCGTCACCCCATCTAGCTGGAGGACGTTTTACACATAAACAAACTAAACCTAATGTCTATAGTCTCTGTTCTCCACTTTCTGGTCATTGTTCGAGGCATTGCGTTCTAAACAGAGCAAAGAAATGGGAATAATTTATTTCATACAAAACAATCACGTTTTGTATGAACTTTACCATGCGCCACAGTTCTTCTAGCTATGATAAATATGAAAATATTTTCAAATATAAATATTTCCCCACCTGGTGCTAGTACAGATCATGTACGTTAGCGTCAGTGTATATAAGTCAGTTAGTCGACCTCAATTAGGATGATATCAATATAATTATATGGAAAAACAATATTGTTTTTTTTTGTTTATTTATATTTTAAATAAAAAGACAATAAATTAGGATATTTAATATAAGCTTAAGCTTTAGTATAAACCATTGAGTGTCCCTTTCCAACAGTGATCGTCCCTTTTGACAATTTATCGGTAGATACATCACATTTTCATACTCGCATAGGGGCATAGGAGGGCGACACGAGCTGTGCGACCGCGTCTCATACATATTCAAATTGCCGTGACTGTAGAGTGTAGGTACAAAGCAGAAACACGCTGCGTGCTCGACGTGTTGGAATTACAAAAAAGCACGAATATGGTCTACGATAAATATCTGAGGCTGATCTGGCTGATGTAGTAACGCGATATGTAGTTACGTGTCTTCTTTTATCGTAAGGATTGGTTATCTATACCATATACAAAACAAAAAGCGCCGTACAAAGAAAATGCTTTTAAAAGAATTATTTTGATGGACATTTTATGGTTTTATGTTTTAATATATAAATCGTTAATGTGTATTTAATATTATGGTGAATTATTACGTGTAAGATTTTTATTTACTAAATAATATGTAAAAAAATATTTCTTACATTTCATTTAGTAAATAAAGTAGTAGTAGTAGTTTATTTATCAATTTTAAGCTATTGAATATTAAATTAATTGTTTTGATTTTTTCTAGACGCTGTACGTAGGCAGAAGGAATGTGGGAACCTAGTGTTAAGTCTGTTCCGATTAAGACACTTTCGTTCCCGAATTTTCGCCGAATTCTGGAGATATTACGTATTGAGTGATGGAACTCAGCGCGGCACTTTGTTTCGTTACCAGAGCGAAGAAATGAAAATATTAAATATTTCTTCTCTTTGAATGAGAATCGAACGTGTGCCCCTACGCCACAACAGGCCTCAATTGTATTGATTTAAAAGAAATGATTTTAATCATATACAATAATTAGTAATAACTTTAATTATGAGCATAGATATTTAATTTTTAGTGTCTATATATAATATACTTTAATACTTTGGAAAATATCCATATTTTTTAAGCCCAACATACAAGCAATGTGAACTATTTCGCTTAAAAGCAAAAATCACCACAGGCGATTTCCAACAAAAAAGCTTTCAAGCGTTTTCAATACAACTGTTTTACATTACCAACGAAGTTATATATGGAACACTGGTTGTAATATAAGGCCACAATGGTCCGGGACCCCGCCCTACGTAAGTGCACAGTCATGTATCGGCTGCCAAATCCTCAGGGTACGCCAGGATATATAGTCCATGATTCACTTCATTTCATTTTTAATTTTTTTTAACGTCCCCATACAAAATGTATGGGCTCAATCGCACTTTTATTGTGCTCACGAATACTGATTGTGTCCGAAATGGTTTTACATTTAACAGGTGTTGGTTATCAATAAACAAAAAAATAAAAGCAACATTTTTGCTGTTCTTTTATTTAGATTTTTCGAACGAACTTTTCGAAGCTTTCAATGAAAATGTTAGTTATTTTTTGCAATTTTATACAACTAAAATAATATTTATTGGGTATTTTATTATGTAAATTATCCATTCACATTAAGTTAATATAAAATTTCCAATCAAAGATAAGGAATACTTAAAAAAGATAAAGAACACTTCTTGTGTTGGCACGTCCACATACGTACATATGTGCCGATCTTCCAATATCCTATAGTCTTAAACACGTTACACACCGACCTAAGTTTACGATTATTGCAGATATTATTAGAGAAGAACTTCTAGATAAAAATAGTTTCATTAAAAAAATTTTTTTTAATATTTATTTAAATTTATATTTTAATTCACTCTGGTGTGGAGGCAAAGCGCGCCGTTGAGTTCCACCATTCAACATGCAATACCTCCATAATTCAGTGGAAACTGGTTAACGAAACAATATTAGGTTCCCTCTGCCTACCGTGCTGTGTGCGAAATACAATTTAACATCATTAATTTTATAAAATACTGTCTCACAAAATTTGCACATTAAGTGCTTTCCATAAGGCTCATTTAATAGAACTGTAGATCTGTGACGTTGACATTGCATTTTGATTGACGTTGCATTTTATAAATACGGATACAAGAGCAAAACTGACAGATATTCTACATTGTACTAATTAGAGACGGACCGGCGGTTGACTCGACTTGATAATTGCAAAAACATATTTATCTCTTCTTTATTTACTATACAAAATACGAATCATACTGGATACATTTTTAGTTATTATATTAAATTTATATAATGGATAATTAACAACTTGCCGACCGACGACAAGATCTTAATTTTGGTAACCGTTGATGAGTTATCTCGTCATTGCACTTACATTATTTATATCAATTTATTACATCCAAGGTGAAATAGAACATTTGGTTCCGTAGACTTGATAATAAATAGCATGATACCGTTACGCAATCTTGAGATAAGTTATCTTGACAGACGGACAGACGGATAACAAAGACATAAAGAGTTCCGTTTTTCCTTTGAGTTACAGAACCCTAAAAATGGAGATATTTAGCACTAAGCAAGCTTTTCTTTTACTTGCTGTGATAGTGAATTCGTGTTGGGAAATTTTGAAAGCAAGTTTAAGGTTGTATGTAGATTGGAGTGAATGAGCTCTGAATATATTATTAGCCTTACTGTTTTAATATATATAGAAGATAAAGTATATTATATATATCATCATAATTATATATATCATCATAATCAAGTATATTATAAATACAAAAGAAAATTAGAGACAACGACTTTGGCTAAGATTTTTATAGAAAAAAATAAATATTTTGAAACCCTTTCATTTTGATTAATCTCAGCCCTAAACTCTTACATTGAAATGACAAATTCTTATCAAACATTTTCATTTCACTGCTCTTTTCTCAAAGGGCATAATAACCAGTAGATAATTCACTTACATTAAATATAATGACTATAAAAAATATAGGTGTTATTACTGGTGTATTATTTTATTTTTATTTTATTATTATTAATAATAAAAATTCTTTATTCTACACCCAAAAAATTTAAAGAACCTAGTATGAAAAGACTCTTTTAAAATATGTCGAAGTTAAATATAAAATAAACGGCACGCCTTTTCATTTATGAAAATGGCTTTCATGTTACAAGATATTCGATGAGAAATAAAGTAAATTCCGGATAGTATGATATACTTGGTGACTACGACTGATTGAATTTAGTACCACTCGAACTAAACCCTCATACACTTAGATCAAATATCCCATGTTACTATGGCTAAATTTTTATACATTTAAAACTATCTATCTTTATCATAGATGTTATGTTGTTCTTTGTAAAATATATATATATAAATAAAAATAATTCAGCTCCACGTACACATCATGGTAGGCAAATCGCCATAAGATTTACAGACATGCAATGTCTTTAAAATGAATAGAAAGTAAAGCATGACACTAATGTCTTACAATTGCCATTAGTGGAAATTGAACCCACCATCGAGTTTACACCCACACGCTGTGCAACTGCACCACGAAGGCCTCCAAAAATTAAAACACGCATTAGTAAATAAAATAATTAATATATATGTTTTACGCAGAATTCCGTACTTAAAATAATAATATTATTTTTTAAGTCCTTCATTCTAATTTACTAAATAACACACCTACATCCCACAAGAATTGTACTTCTTACGTCTCAGAATTATGATGTTACATACAACCCCGATGGTATCTAAGCTAATGTAGGCTCTTTACATAAAGTAGGCCGCTTCGATGCCTATTTTGCAAATGTATGGGTACTAATAGTAGTGAATACTTATTCTGGTCACGTGCCTCCGCCTAATACAAGAAAACATTGAATGTACAAGACAAAATGGGTTAAGAGAGATATTAGAGGTATGCTTAAATTACTCTTTAGCTGAATTGTTTTTATCCTCTAACTATTTTTTGTTATTCACAGCTAGGTAGACAGAGAGAACCAACTAAGTCACTTCCATTTCTCACTTTCTGCCAAATCTTTGTGACGGCCTCAAATGCCAATAAATGCTCATTCTAGATTTTCAGGCATTACGTGTGCGTTATCTCAAGCGTGATAACGTGATAGCTTTTAATTAAAAATGAATCTATCGGGAACAGACTGTCTTAGTATCTACCCTGCTATGCGGAAAAATGCACTGTCTTAAAATTATAAAAGTTATTCACAACTAAGCTAAGGCTTTTTATAAAAGTTCTTTAAATAGCTTAAGTTGCAATTTACCCATGTGGGAGCAGGCCATAAGCATTATCTTTTAATCTGCTAAGAACAAAACGGGCCGTAGCGGACATGGAGGAAAGCCTAATGTGGCGGTTCTATTTTCTTGTCACGTTTTTTGGCATTTGAGCGTCTCTCTAACAAATGGCTCGGAATGTAAGTACGCTGACAATATAGCAGAAAGTTTTAAGACGAAAAAAAAATAATATTATGATCTAAAATTATTTATGTGAATAATGCTTCCGTTTATTATAATTATAAATAACATCGTTGATCAAAAAATACATGTAACAAGGTAAATGGTATGGTATGGTAGAAATTTGTGTAAAAATATAAAAACAATGTTAAAAACTATCTATTGATATAAATAAAACAGACAATAAAAACCTCCATTTGGATAGTTTTTATGGATTTGAATATGTACCCAAACATTACTGGAAGTGCTTATAAATGTGAAATTCTTTGCTTTATAACTTACAAAAAGGGAAAATTGAGACTTGTACCATATCAATGAATTCGGAGAGGGATTTAACATTAATTTCTGTCTCATCCCAGATCCTTGTTCCTATTTTGCAAGGGACTGTAGTTTTAGACGAGTTTGGAAGAAACCTCGAAAATTGCAATCACGCAAATTGAAAATTAATGGAGCACGAAATCCAATTTCGTATTAAAGCTTTTTGGTACGCAATATGCTCCTTCGTGCTGATCATGTTTTCTATTGAAAAATATATTTGTATTTATATTCGTAAATAACAAGAATACTGACGAGAAAGAATTACAATATATTATTTTATAATTATTTTCAGTTTTATTGGCACTATCAGTTTTACATATTATATTCACAACAAATTAGTGCCTGAGCTAAATTAATCTATTTACTCCACCGTAACATTCAATCTGTGCGTTCGGCCAATCCTGTTCACGTTAGCAATATCTAGTCTTTAACAGTATCTGTTACAATATCGATTTTAATATCGAAGCACCTTTCGCAAATTTTGACAACAATAATTAGTTAGCAAGAATGTCAATTTTCGGGCCAAGTTAATGAAATAATAATTTTTAAAAAGTAAATATTTACAGTAATAAAATTATAATATACTTATTTATAAATAACGTTGCATATTCGTTAAATAAAGAATCACTCACATCGCATAATAACAATGGCCGACTAATAATTATATTTTTAGGTTATTATCATTTTCCTATATATAATAAATAATTATATCCCAATTTATTTAATTTTAAAATTTTACAACATTACCGAGTAACTGTATAAGCTTCACTCGGGTATAATTAGATATTAATTAATCCCCTACTGCGCTAATATAATCTGTACAATTTCTATATAGTACAAATATTTTCGAAACTTAATAGCATAGAATAAATAATACGAACCCACTCGGAGGAATAAAATATGTAATATTAATATATGTAATATCATTTTGTTTAGAGACAATTATGTGATTATAAATGACACATGCAGCAGCTTTAAGCTTTTCCCCCATATAAGGGTAGAGCCTGAAAATCTTAATAATTTTTTCCCCTGGATAAACATCGAAACCACAACCATCACAACATTTACACTCAAACGCTATCCCGGTAAGAAACACAAATAGTTTGTAAAAAAAATATGAAAAACCCACAAGCATCACAATCAACCAAAAACCTCTTTACAGCCCCATGAGTTATGGCCCCACAGCATGCATTAATTAATTTTAGTGATAAAATTATTTTGAGCCGTTGAGGTTTAATATAATCCTTTGATGCTTAATGAGCATGTAAAATAAAATTTTACAATTTATAAAATATTATAACGTAAAATAATATAATTATCAATTTTATGGTATTGTTTACCATGTTTGCAAAAGATATTTATTGGTTATTGAATTAAGCAGATAGGAGTACTAAAAGTAAAAAAATAATAAAATCAGCTTCTCGCTGTATCCCGCACAGCAGGGTATGCACAGAACCTGGTCCACAGAATTCTGGAGGCATTACGTACTGAACGGCGAAACTCAACGCCGCGCTTAGGACACCAGAGCAGAGAAATGAAAATATTAAATATTTAATTTCCTCGAGTGAGAATCGAACCCACAACATCTTGCGTCCGTGCGCCACGACTAAGCTCGAAATAAAAGAATTAAAATTCAAACTTGTAAGTGCCTTATCATAAAATATTAGTGATTAAGCTGAACAAGGCTGTAATTTTTTAAAGAATCATAGAAAATAATTTCTATATAACTTCTATTAAACGACCGAATGAAAAGATTTTCAATGGAAATACGTTAGACAATGTACAAGCAGACCAAGCTTTGTATTATATACAAAGAAGTTATGCCGAGATTCGTACCCAAGTGTTTTTATTATTAAAAACTCTTTGAATGTGCTTGCTATAATAATTTAAAAAATATTCATTTCCGCTTATATAGAGTCCTTTGAAATAAAATATGTTTCAACTTTCAAGCAAACCTCAAAAGCTTTTGTTTAATTTTAACTCAAAAGCTTTCACATAGTCTTTGCTTTTGATGCTTATCTCAATTTAATTATGAAATGTTTAACTTAGAAATACAAAATGAATAATCATATAAGTTTTTTTCAGCTTCACGATGTATCCCACACGCAGAAGAGTAAGAAGAGGGAACGTAGTTAGTTTTTTTTCTAGCTTTACTTTTATATATTACTCACACAAGTGCAAATTTCAGCTTCAGCCTCGCAAACTGTACGTATCAGCAGTATTATTATATCTGAATTAAGATAACTAAATCAAAGTAAATTACCTATACTATTATTATTAATAATATTCAGTAAAATTACAAAAAAAAATAAATACATTATGACAATTAACTAACATAATGAGTGCTAATGGGATTTAGCTAACTAATTATGTAATACAAATATGTATACCAGAATGCAAATTGCAAATATTATAGCTAATTACACAAAAACAACATCATATTAAATAATTAAATTTAAAGTAAGTTATTCAAATATTCATACAACATGGTTAGAATTCCCTTCGACCCCTGGTTGCCCCTCCCATCAGTCTGTGATCTGTGTAATAGTTAAATTAGTCATTGTACAGCTTTGCTTGCCTCACCTGTCGACCCAGCTTGTACTTAATAAGGCGACTATACAGTCTCTAGACATACATTATTAATTTCTAGTTACGAAGCAGGGACGCCAGCAGAACAGAATAGCTTTAGAGAAATGGAATTTAACAATTCACGCCGAGTTCCAACTAGAGACGTACAAACTATAACTCGAATAATAGAATCGAAATTAACAACGAACATAGATTTACAATAATTTATAGTAACTTATTTATCATACTCGTATTATGTATCGAAATAACCCAAAATAGGGCGGAGAGTAAAAAAAATATCGCGTAAAGTTTTTTTAATAACAATTATATTACCTAATACTTTATTTGAGACAAAATATAATTATTTATTATCTTTTTACTTTATAAATATTTATTATTATATATTATTACAAATAAATTGATTACCACAATATAATTCACATGTGCCTTTAGAGTTTATTATTAAAGATTAGTATTTTAGCACAAATACTGTGACATTTTCGTGAATTCGCATCATCATTTCGAGCCAAATGTCGAATACGATTCCCCTTGTAGGCATGAACAGGTCTATTTCCATTTTGAAATGTCGACCAAAGCTTGGGGCTCAAGTGTTCAGACAGAATATTTGAATATTTTACTATCAAAGACTGTCACACAAACAAATTACGAAACGGCAACTTTTTATGAACAAGATTATTATTCGTATTTTTCATACTTGTAACATATTTTTTTCGTTGTTACAATTTTTTGCTGTAGGTAACCATTCTAAATACAAACAATCGCTATGTTCTGAATGCTACGAACATTGTAATTGCACATGTTGCAAAATTGCAGGAACAAAGACATAATAATATAAAACTGAAAAAAAAACAATATTTTAATCAAATGTTGTATTTAATAATTAACAATAAAAAAAGTAACAAACGTACGTACTAACGTATAATCATAACCATAAAATCAAGTATATATATTTTTAGGTTAGGTTTATATTCAGAGAGGTACTTGAAGAGAATGAAGAGTCGATCATATATTTTATACAGAAACATAAAGATAAAAATATTATAGTTGAACTTCCTGAACTTATGTTATATTTGGAGTTTTTTACCACTTTCAGAGAACATAGTGCTTAGACACTCTGTTCTCTACTGTCTGCCGAATTTTCAGAGTTGAATAAGAGTTTTTATATTAGAAATAATTCATTTATATCTATATACATAATGTTTACAGTGCTAACCGTACCGTGTATCTAAGTCAGTTAAAAACAATTTGAACAACAACACCAGCGCGAGACCACTTTTATGTGGACCTCCGTATGTGGAACGTATCCAAACCGCAACGCATTACGGCTGCAATAGTGCCACTGCGTCAGACCGGCCGCCCGCCATTCCGAAACAGCCAAATTGAAACAATTCACCTCGTTTAAAACTATCCAAATTATAATAAAATAGCACCATTATAGATAAATATATATGAGATAATTCCCCACTAGATATATTTTAAGTATTTGTTAAAATAATCCTTATTTTTTTCGTAATTATATTTTTTTTTTCACGTAGGTACAATTCACACGAATTAATTATTTCAAATTTAATTTCTTCTTTTTTATATAGATCGCACGCCACGACCTACATTCGTACATTGAAAAAAAACACAAATAGACACAATTATGTACTAAATGATTAATAGCCCTAACTAAAAGCAACACTGCTTTCTAAAAAGACAATATCATTAAAAAATTAAATTCATAGAGTTTGAATAAGCAAACATTAACACAACATTATTACAGGTCAAAGATAGAAAAATACCAATACAGAATAAAATAAATAAATGAATATTTCTCGTTCTAGAATAACATTTCACATTTTCAATCTATATTTATTTTCAACTTTCAAATGACATAAACGCAGCAATTAAAACGGCTCGTTAGCGTCTGTCCGAAGAATAAGAAAGAATACCTCTCATTTCCTGTGCCAAGAAGGCGCTAATTCTCGCTACAAGTTACCTGTTTTATTTCATAAAGCTTCGCTATATTGAGGCCATCGGGGCGCCAAGGGTCTGGCTGTAACGCTTTGGTTGTGGGTTCGATTACCACTATAGCCAATGAATTATTATTTCCTAATATTTTCATTTTTCGCTTTAGCACTAAGGTAAAAAGTCTGGCGTTGAATTCCGTTACTAAACACCCAATGCCTCGAAAAATTCTGCGGAAAGTGGGGAACGGAGTGTTCCACTAGGTTCCCTCTGCCTACTCTATTATATGCGGGATACAGCGTGAAGCTGACACTTCACTATATAACGGCTTCCTACAAAAACTCATTAACTGTAGTCATTAAGGTCAGATATATAATGTACACTAACGAGTATAATGAATAAGCTAAGCTAAGAACCAGAGGCCTGTCGTGGAACAGGAGCACAAGCAGGCGACTGTAAACGCGACAGGTTGTAGGTTCGATTCCCACTCGGTATAAAATATTTATTAATCAACTTTATAAAATATAATAATATTTGATAATGAAGATTAATATTTAATAAAATATTGCAGTAAAGAATAAAAATTTATTAGTAATATAAAAAATCCATATAATGCAATGCATGCAGTAAATGTGTTTATATGAAAAAATAATGTTATGTAAAATATTAAATAATGTTATGTATAATATAATCTTCAAGAAGACATAAAATAAGCTACAAAATAAATAAAAGACCTATGTTGTCATATCCATGCTGCATTATTCTTCAGAAACACATTTTTTTAAATATAAGTAGGTATCTCCTACTTCTCCGTATAGTGCACCAACTACCACTAGGGTACTAGGGTTTTACCCTATAGAATAAAATTAATGAATTTCCTACAATTCCGTAATTGAAATATTAAATAAATTCTTTACAGTTACTTCGGTGTGGTATTTTTTTACAAATCAATAAATATAATTCTCAAGTGGGGCTCGTTCATATGAATTTTGATATGACTCGTTATGTTATTATAGCTTCTGAGTAAACATGATAGTAGTTAATTACGGAATAAATGAATTATTAAATTTTGAGATTTAATTTCAGAATTATTTTAATCATATAGTTCTAGTGTAAAAGTGCTTACAAAACTCATAGACGAGCAAATAGCGAGCCTATTAAAATCTATAAAAAATGCTTCATTAAAAAAATAATATAGAAAGAGCAAATATATTTATTTTACACGGCTTTATATTATATAGAATTTTAAATTAAAATGTTTTCAATAATTTATGATTGTTAAATGGCAAACAATTGCTTTGTTTTAACATTATTCGCCGTGTTATTAAATGTATTGTGAAATTAATTATTTATTTTGTTATACATACCTACAGCCTATATATTTAAAATTTACCTCTCTGTTTATTTAATAAAATAAAAGAATAAAAAAATGCAATGACATACATTTTTTTCTCCTCAATTGAAGCACGGATATAGTCTCATATATACGAGTAGGTTGAAAATTTTCATCATAAGCAAAATTTCGAATACTACAAAGTTAAATTTGGCTTGTAATAAATATTATATTTCGTAAATGATTTAACATTATAAAATGTAAAATGCGGAACTGATTCAAAAGGTAATTTCAAAGTTTAGTACACCAATACTGTTTCCATAAAAGACGGTCTGTATCTCGATACAAAATGGCATACGTGCCTTGTCAAATAAGAGACTTTTAAAATTATATTATAGTGAGATCTACTACTCGATTTCGACACGTTAGAACGAAACTTCCGCACGACGAGTCTTTACGAGTGTCGCCTCCAGACGAGGCTAGGGGCACCCAGTGGCTTCCGAAACGGCTGATAGTCAAAGGGAAATGGAGATTTCTCCGTTATAAATGCGAAACCAGTAGATAGAGTCCGTATATCATCACGAATTACTTTTCCGACAACGTAGTAGCAAAACGCGCGCGGGAATTTTTATTACAAACAAATCCCACAGGCGCACTTTCGCGACAGAGATACATGCCAGTCATTAATGATGTAGCAGTTGCGTTTATACTTTATTATAAACTAGTGGCCAGCGCCTGGCTTCGTACGCTTTAACTATACGACTATTTATGTAATATTATTTAAGTTTATTTAGAGGAAAATATATTGATTATTTTAGTATGGTTTTAGTGGCACTCGAGACCTTGCCTATCCATCTATTTGCTGTTACTACTAAATTTTAATATTTATAAAAACTATTATAGGGGCACGTCTTTGGTATGTACTATATACGGAACACAACACTGTAAGGGTTAAGGAATACAATATTTATATTCAGATTTAATTAAAAACAATCAAGTTTTTACAACATAAATCTACACGTAAACGTTATTAAAGAGGCCAGGAAACAGCAATTCTCTTCAAAGGCATTCTATGAGATTAGCTTTAGCATCAATTTTCATAACAAGTAGGTGCACAGCTTGATAGGTGGGCAGACGCCTCCCGCCACCACGTTTATTAAGCCTTGATGAAAACTTTACATCATCATATTTTCAGGACCGTTCACCTAAATTAAAGATAATTTATATCTTAATATAAACACGGTGTTCCTTGCTTGCTTTATTAAACAAATAAGGTACCGGCGAGCCTAATAAACGAGCGTGCGTATATTTGAAATTTTATTATTTACATACGGAAAGATCAATATTGATATACGAAGGCTGCACAGTATGAGTTCAAAAGCGCATTGGAATTTTTATTACCCTCTTAAACGGCTTTGTTATATATTTTTTATAAAAGAAATATGAAATCAGAATGAGCGCTCGTTTTGTATGAAATGAACTACTAAAAAGATATGTTTCTGTGTGAATATAAATATTAATTAGATATTTCAAATCTTTTTGTTTCAATAATGTTGATTACATATTATAATTGTGAATATAATTGTTGCTTAATTATTTTTATGCTATATCAAGAGCGCGATTTTGAAAAAAGGTATCTTGATAGACGGACAAAAATACAGACAGACAAACAAATGAACTAATCCTACGGAAACCCAAAACAAAATATAGAACTAATATAATAAAAGAACTGAAAATACACACTATTATATTTTCAGTTAAAATTATACGTAACATAAAGTATGTAGAGGGAAAACTAAAATTGCCTTTTATTCAGAGAAGCGTGAAATTAAAAATATGAATATCGTGAGACGCAGCAGCTGCGCCTCGCAGATTATAACAAAACATTTCACATACAGTAATCACACGCCCGTCCCGCGTCCCGTCCCGCGTCCCGTCCCGCGTCCCGCGTCCCGTCCTACGTCCCGTTCTCTCGAATAATGCAAACAAATCTCTGTTTCCTTCTAATTATATTTTTCCCCCCATTATTACTCAGAGGACTTTTATTATAGACAATTGACGTGGTCTTTTGTAGGGTATAAGTGTGTTGAATAAAAGAATATTGTTGGAGAATATTTTTGTATAGATAAATATTTGGATACTATCCCCCCTAGATACTATAGAAATAGAATATTCCAAATATACCTAGATATCAGGAATATTCTATTTAGAGTATTCCATTAACCTACTACCTAGATATGTCTAGTTAAGTTCAAATCGCGAATTGTGCCTCACCGGCGTATTGAAATATATATACAATTAAAACTTAAGCAGTTGCTTGAATATCGAAAATTAGTTTTAATCTTTCGTAAATCTTTCTACGTGCTTGACTTTTTGTAAATAATAGAAAATTTACTCTTCTATTATTTACTATAACTTTCAAAGTATAACTTCTTAAGAATTCTTTCTTTATTTTACTCTTCTTCGTTCTCCGTACCTAATAAAATTTTGCTCATATTTGCAATATTAATTTATATTAAAGGAACATAAGTAGCATATCAATAATATATTTATATATTAATACATACTTCACGAGGTTAAGCGTAGAGTTACATAGAAAACTATACCATTCTAAGCGAATGTGTAATGCACCTTCGAGCTCCAACGCTTTAATAAAGGAGTTAATTAAACCCTATTTACTCGTTACCGTTCCTTTTAATACACGCTATAGGGAAATGACTTGGCTCATTATAATCTACGTTGTTTATATAATATCTCGTAAATATGGTTTTTTTTTCAGATTCACATTGCATATCTAACAAGAGGGAGCTTAGTGTTAAGACACTCCGATCCATATTTCCCGCTGTAATCTGGAGGTATTGTGTGTTGAATGATGAAGCTCAACGCCGCGCTTTACCTCTACAAAAGAGCAAAGAAATTGAAAAATTATTAGTATTATAATCTGTAGTAATTAATATACATTCTGATTTTAAAATATATATTCTTGTGGTTTCTTTCCAAACTTTCACTACTAGCGCCATCTTTGAATAAAGTATATAATAGGCTTGTTTATTATATCGACGCATCGCCTGCTCTGAACGTATCAAGCAGAGATAACTTAATGCTAAGAACAGCGTGCGTAAGATCCCTTTCCGGGCGATAGAGTCAAGAGCTATTTTGCGTGTTGTACTATAACGGAACTCACCTCAGTGTTTTTTATTACATGATTTTCATATTACATAATATTCTCCTATATTATATATAATTTTAGTATATTATATGAGTTAGGCTTGCGGTGAAAGACCACGTGTCAGCGCCATAAGTTAACACTGGCAACACACCCTCCAACCAGGTGGACCGACGACCTCAAGAAGATAGCGGGAACCCGCTGGATTTAAAGGGCGCAGGACCGGACAGAGTGGCGAGCATTGGAGGAGGCTTATGTCCAGCAGTGGACTTTGAAAGGCTGATGGATGAATATGAGTTATAAAGTATACCCACCGATATCAAAACCATGTCTAATAGAAAGTTAATAGAATAAGATTAAATATATATAAAACAAAATTGTTTTATCACCATTCGGGTATTCGGAATCTCACTGGCAAATGTGGATGTTCATAAGCAGGGACTATAGAGACACAAATAAAATCGTTCGCAGGCTTTACACGTACGGTTTATCGCTAACATTATTATTAAAGGCAGCTAAACCCGAAACATCCGTTTACAAGAGCCGTATTATGTTACCTAGTAAATAATACGAAACAAAGACAATACCGCGTACAGTGTTAATAATAGCTTGCTTGTCTACTATGAAATAAAGGTTTTTAATATGGAAAGTGCTCGACGTTACGTAATATAATTAAATTAATGTGTATATATTTGGGAGAATAATAAAGTTGTATTGTCTTTTCAGCTTCACGCTTTATCCCGCATACAGCATGTAGGCAGAGATCCTAGTGTTAAAACTCTTCGTTCCCTTTTTTCTGCCGAGTATTTAGACACATAATGTATTGAGTGGCAGAACTCAACGTCGCGCTTTGCCTTGTTACCAGAGCGAAGAAATGACAATATTAATAAATAATAATTCATTAATATTGTCATTTCTTCAAAATATTTTTTTCTTTTGTTGTCAAATGACAATATAAACAATTAATGATTTATTAATATTGTCATTTCTTCGCTCTGGTAACAAGGCGCGACGTTGAGTTCCTCGCGTGGGAATCGAACACACAACTGTCATTGTGTTATACCGCTTTGCAACGACTGCCTCATAGTAATGTATTACATTCTTAGACTTAGCTTAAAATAAATTATAATAGATGTTTTACACAATTCTTATTGTTAGCTTAGCTTAGAATAAAGTAATATATAATACAATTCTTAGGCTTAGCCTGTAGTGGCTAAAAGTCAACCAACATCGAATCTGCAACCAAGTAACAGGTTTCGCCTAACAATTACGGCAACCATACTGACTAATATTAATAGCTTAAGCGAGCTTTATACAGGGTGTCAGCAGGAATAGCCATATGGTTATCACGAGGACCGTAACAAATGTTGCAATATATCATAACGTATTAACGCAACGTAACTGAGTGCAGGTGAGATTAAGTTTGTGTAATGTACGGTAGTCTTGATTTATACTGTCCACTTACACTGTAGGATGCTGTTCAAGTAGCTTTATTATGAACTAGGTAGGTTCTACGGACGGACGGACGGACGAGAAGGATGTGTTTGTGTTGTTTGTGTTATGGTATAGCGTTTGTGTTTACCGTGTTCAAAATATTGATATTTGTCAAATAAATTAGCTTTTGTATATTATAAGGAAAATTATTGTGATATTTTTTAAAATAAGAAAAATAAATACTTTTTTATTTTACCGGTACTTTCTTACAGTGTTTACTATTACTTATATTATACTCGTATACTTCAAAGGTAGTTTGATGTTTCTGATTATGGGAACCGGTGGAAGTCGGTTTTTTTTGTTAAAAGTTTTTTACATTTTTAAGTAATTTTTTTGATTACGTTGACTTGGAAGCTAAATTTTATTCTGAACTAAAATAGACTAACAAATACAAAAAACAAAAGACTATAAGTTAATAGCTTGATATCACATGAGCTCCAGATAAATGGTCTTGACAGACGGAGAACAAAATGATTCTTTTATTCCGTTTTTCCTTTTGAGGTAAGAAACTCTAATTATGTTGTTTATTGCATTCATACTCGTGAACCGTTAAATATTTATGTCGCAGTTAAGACATATGAAGTAAGATGGTTTCGGGCTCAAATACCATTTAAAAGAACGTTTTTACATACATATGTACATAGTGTAATGATACTTTGTAAACGCGATTATATTAAGATTATTCTTTCATTTAATTTCTCCACTCTCATAGACAAAGCACGGCAATGAGTTCCACCACTCAACAAGCAATGTCTCGAAAACTTTGCAAAAAGGAAAAGTGGGGAACGTAGTGTTTTAGAACTAGGTTCCCAGGCTTCTGATTGCAATGCTATGGGCGGTATAAAGTGTGTATATTGTAGTGTATTTATTTTTACATAATAGTTTTAACTAATACGTTTATTACATATTTCACTATATGTCCATCTCTATCTCAGTATAAATGGCTGTAAAATTATATTTATTTCGCAACAAAAGTATTCCGCCATTGAAAAAATCCGTTTATTCACGGAATAACATTTCTATTTAGATAAAGCTGCGATAAGCCGCTAACAGACGAAATAGTCTCCATTTAAATATAAATAAATGTTCTCATGGTTCTTTTTACTATATTTCGTAATAATATAAACAAACAGTTAAACCAATTATAATTATTATAAACATCTAATGAATAAATAGTATTTAATCATCTATCACTTTAATTAGAGCTTACTTTGCAACGAATTTATGTTAAAATAACAACGAAACGGTCGGAATGGCAAGACGAGAAACAAGAGAGAGCTGCGTCTGTAATTAACATAGTAATTATAGGCGTCTAATTGACTCACAGTTCATGCTTTGAGTATCAAAAGGGCGTGATGAAACTTGAGAGACGAGCGAACCTGACAGCATTTACTATGTAATTTAGATATTAATTAAGTATCTGTAATATTAATATTAATTAAATAATTAATCAGATATTGACATATTTTTACAAAGTTATGGGAATCTATTTGTAAATCATTTTTTAAGCGTGAAGCTTAAAAAATGATTTATGTATCTCATAGCAGAATAGGTAGACCGACCCTAGTGTTAAGACACTCTGCTTCCCATTTTCCGCCGAATTCTGGAAGCATTGCGTCACACGCTTGCGCCCCTGCACCACGACTAGACTCGTCTCGTTTGTAAATCATTATAATTGTTGTATTTATTTAGTTTTTTTATTTACTTTATTTAATACTAGCGGACCCGGACGCGGTTACGCCTGCTTGATATATAAGAATATAATTTCTATAGTCACTTTATATATAATATAATAGTCACTTTTAGCATTTCAATCTAGATGAAATGCTAAAAGTGACTATTATATTTATTTTCATAAGGATGAATATCAAAATGACGCGGTAGCGAACGCGGTCGCGTAGCGACGACGGTTGTTATTAACATGGCAGAATAAATTGCATGTCAAATTAGAAAGTATTTTAATTTATTAGTTTATATGTGTAATGTAATATTATATAGCCTATAGCACTTCTGAAGAATGCAGCTTTTATACAAAATAAAAACAATGAAAATCGGACCAGTAGATTCAGAGATCTTAGCGTTCAAACAAACAAACAAACAAACAAACAAACAAACTCTTCCGCTTTATTATATTACTAGTGGACCCGAACGCGGCTACGCCTGCTTCAACTATAAGAATATTTATTAAATATATTCATGAAATTATTTTCAATTCTCAATAGAATTAGTAAGAAAATATAAGCTCAAATAATCAAAAAGAATAATAAGTAGATATACATTATTAGAAAAAAAATATCTGAGTTATTGAAATTAACCAACAAAAGGATTAAAAGTAACTAAAGGATAGATATTCTTAATATTAGAAAAAGTACCTAAAGTTTTCCGTGCGTGCGTACATAGATATCGACTCTACGAAATAACTAAACATTTCTCTCTATTAAGTAGGATAATTTTAGCGGGCAATATCAAATAAAATAAGAAGAGAATCAAAGTGTATTTTAAATTAATTATAAACAACAAATAAAGTTCGAAAATGTATAAAAATTTATAAAACCGTCAACGTCATCTGCCCGTTCGCGTCGGTCATACTGTGCCGCCCGCTAGGTGGCTAGGTCATTTGGAATCAGTGACATCTCCTTAATTATTTATTAGTATGTTATACAGTAAACTATAATATCAATCTAGATAAAATGCTAAAAGTGACTATAATATTTATTTTCATAAGGATGAATATCAAAATGTCGCGGTAACGGTTGCGTAGCGACGCGACGGTTGTTATTAACATGGCAGAATAAATTGCATGTCAAATTAGAAAGTACTTTAAAATATATTAGTTTATATGTGTAATGTAATGTTATATAGCCTATAGCACTTCTGAAGAATGCAGCTTTCATACAAAACAAAAACAATGTAAATCGGACCAGTAGATCCAGAGATCTTAGCGTTCAAACAAACAAACAAACAAACAAACAAACAAACTCTTCCGCTTTATTATATTAGTATAGACTAGTATAGATTTCCAATAAACATATTTGTTACTATTAATATTACGAAACATATAAATATGATCAAATATTTTCATTTTAAAATTGGACAAACGTCCAAAGGTCCCGTTATGTAACTACATGCAACAATGCTACACTATAGAAGGTAAAAATATATTCAATTACAACAATATATGAAAAATATAAAGTATATTATATATATTCAATTCAATCTCCACCTGAATCTAAGAAGACAAGGAAAATATACGCGAAAGTCCTTCTCAAATAAGACTATTGATCATTCAGATTTAAATATTTGTCCATGGTGCCTACTGGTTATAGGAATACGAAGAACGGCTTTTCATATTCAATTGAATTTTGTGGTTCATTGATTTTCAATTTGTATGGGGCGTGCAGTGAGCGGGACGGGACAGCCGCGGTTCAAATAGACAAATAAATCTATGTTAGACCAAGAATTCTGTGAAACAAACCGCGCTGCCTAGCTATTAATGGTCATGCTGCTCTGCAATTTCGCAGCGTAATTAAATTCTAACAAGTTATTAATCAACCTTAATGTAGTATATGCTATTAATTATATATACATAAAAACCTAACCTGTTTACAATGGGTGGGCCACAATGTTTTACAACTGGAAAGGTTAGGTTTCAGATGAAAACATCAAAAATGAGGCATATTTAGATGATTTATATGAATATAAAATCGATTTCAATCGAGATCATTTTATTTAAAACATATACACACCAAATACTACGTAAAAAATATCAAAAACATGTTTTATTTTTATCTTACCCCATATATGGGCATTGTGCCAATTTGGAAACACCCCTGTAATTTCCTGAAAGTTATTATATAAAGATTTTTTTTCACATTTTCTGTTTCATTTGACATACTAACTTTAATTTCATCAATAAAATCTATATTGTCCATTTATGCTCTTAATAAGTTAAGTACTTATGTTAAAAAAAATACATAACTTGATCTAGCTGATTTTAATTTTAAAAATAATTAAATCTAATAATTAATTTTATATTTTTTCCTTTCATGTCATATAAATTTTGGTTTGACGTTATAAATATACAGTATAAGTATTAAGAAGAGGCTTATTTAATTCTGTTATGCGCGCTTAAATACAAACTTGTTTATACATTATTTTACTTTTAATTTATTTCATTGATATTGTCATTGTACGAAAAGAATTCCCGAAGTATACCATTCATATTTCCTAAATATATTAAATTTCATATGTTATGTAAATAAGAGCACGTACCCGAACGACTCATTGGCTAACCAGATGTATCGGAAAATCTAATGTTACGTCTCGCTAACAGTATGTAAATTGGAAGCCATATCGCAACCAAACTGAAAATGGAGACCTTATGGAGGAAAGATATTCAAATATATTCTATAATTTACCATATCCAACGTATACAAATAGTTGTGGTGTGCCTGTGTTGCATATAATGTTTATTTTACTAAGCAAGTATGCATTCGGAACGCGTGCACGTACGACGCCGAGTCTCTGTGCGCTACGCTGGTCCGCTGCAGGCCAGATGTATTGGAAACCTAACATAATGTCTCGCAAATAGTATGTGCGCTGCATACTGAGCTGGTTGCCAACTGAAAACAGTAGCTTCACGTAGTACGCTCACAGTCAGCTCGAAAAAACTGTTTTAACTGGTTTACTAAAATCATTTAGTTAATTTAGTTTATTATTACTACAAGTCGTGTGTTCGATTCCCACTCGAGGAAATGAAATATTTAATAATTAAAATTCTTCGCCCTGACGTTGACGCAAACAGACACCAGAATTCGGAAAGCGGGGAGTAGAGTATCTTAACACTTGACTCCCTTTACCTATCCTATGACATTAAGGATACAGCGTAGAGCTGAAAAAAATGGATATTATTATAATAATACCACGTGAATCAGTTGTTAAGAAATATTATAACGATACACAGTTAGTAAAAACATTTATCAATTTAATGTATCGTAAAAAAATGTTTTAACAAGACAAAAATAAAATAGTGTTGAAACCGTACCAGGCCGCCAGCAACACCTTCAACATACAGAATCCTAAAATACGAGCTATAAAAATAAAAGTAGGGAACCGCGATACTACGACCTCGTTTCGTCCCAGTACGGTCATTTCGTTCCAACATCCGAAAATTGTCACCTCGCTGCCGTCTTCATTTGCAACAAATATAGAGCCCTTGCCTCAGCAATAAATTGCTGAATTTACTTTCCCGCTTTCTCTTTAACCAGGCTATTTTTCAGGATCCTTTTTATATAAAAGGGCTTTAGGACCAATCACGTTGCCTAGAATGATTTTTGTGGGGTTAATTTTACAGACATCTAGCAAATGTCAGTAACAATAGATATTTAATTTACACAAATATTAATATGACAAAGAGGCCGGTCGTGGCACAAGAGCACAAAGTGCGACTGTAAAAATCAACTTACTCGAGCAAATGGAATATTTATTAATGTAGGTACATTTATATTTTCATTTCTTCACTCTGGTTTCGAGGTAAAGCGCGGCGTTGAGCTCTGCCACTCGGTAACATGCAATGCCTCCAGAATGCGGCAGTAAGTGAGGAACGGAGTGTCTCAGCACTAGGTTCCTTCTGCGTACCCTGTACGGGATACAGCGTGAAGCTGATTTATTTATTTATTTTTTTGTGTTCTAAGGGACTATAGACCTGAGTATTTGACAATAATTTCATCTTGATTCCTCCATGTGATCTCGAGATAGCCATATCTATCTTGACAGACGAACAATAAAGTGGTCCTATAGGGTTCCGTTTTTTCTATTTAAGGTACGGAACCTTAAAAATACTTTGGTATATATTACTCCGTGTTTCCCTTGCAGGATTGGCAAATAGAAAGTAATGACTACCCTTTTCACAATATCCATCGGAATTTAGGGCCCTGCGTGCTGGGTAGTAGTTTTGTGTTTCTTTTTCGTAATAGAACCCTGTAAGGAATATTTATTGAGACAATAGAATTCAAATTGAATTTATTAATTCTTAATTATGCTTTACGAATATTATATTTTTAAAATATATTATATTTTTACATACATTAAATAAATATTTTAGAAATAATTACTAATAACTTATTTTTCATGTTAATAATATGAGTAAGTGAGTGGACTTGTGTAACGACTTTTATGAAACCAAGGGTCGGTATTTAATCGAAGTGTCGTCTACAGTGCCCTTGTGTTTGACAATAAAGGGAAATACAATCTCTTTGTTTAATATCTTAAACCTCTATACAAGAAAAATCCACTATATATTTAATTATTGCTCGTGATTAATAATAAAACATAAGATACGTGATTTCTTCTAACAATTATTAATATAAAAATCTTTTGGGTTAGATAAGAATTTAAAATCTTGTGGAACAAATCGACCTTCTTAGTATCGATTTTATGTAATATGAAAATATATGTGTAATATATATGTATACATAATTTCAATAAACAGAAAATAATTATTATATCTAGTGGGGTAGGGCGATCTCACAATCCTGAGTCCTCCGGAGGAGAATTGTGATTTGTCTCCCTCCCTCTGGCTTAACTCATCAGCTATCAGGAAGACGTCCCTTAGTCTTCTTCAACCCAGCCCAGCCAAATCCATTCAAACTCCTTTCAATAATCCAAAATTAGTTTTGCATATTTTCCATAACTACTACGCATTATATGATCATATATGGGCAATTACCTGTGGTTACTCAGAGATGGATCCCGAATAATACTTTACAGTAAAAAAATTACTTTCAATATGGGACCTCTAAATGTTGGGTCTATGTCTCCACTGAAGCCTTCTTCAGCCTTTCTTCTTCTTCCGGGTTTTTTTGAACCCGAGAATTATGAAAGAGAAGCAATAATAATAACGATACAATAGGAATAATAAGAAAATGTTCTTCTTACATTAGAGAAAGGCGTAAAACTACAACGATCGTAGAAGTACAATCGAGCTGGCGCCGTTCCAATTGTTGAACTACCTATAATTATGTATGTTAATACGTGCGAGGTGATTCAGATAGCGTCTAACGACTTCCTTCGATAAAAACAAAGTTGCGTTGAAATTTTAGTTCCGTAGTTGCAAGTTTATTGCCGAATTGCGTGTACTGTTCGCAATCGGTAGCCCGCTATCGCTCTTTATATAGACATTGATTTAATTTACATAAATTTTTGATGGGCGCGATAAGTTTTACAGTTGTATTACAGAATTCTTTTGAGATTCACAAATATATATTTTTATTTAGTAATAAAATGTATATGAGAAATCAATTAAGATGTAGATCGTGCCAATATAAAGTGGAACAGTCTTATAAAGTGTCGATAAAGTTAAATTGACGCGGGCCAAGAAATTGCTATCACGTTAAATACTGCAATGAATTACGTGCTTTTGATGTAAGTTGCAGCAACACTTGCAGGGTTCTGAAAAATGATATGATTAGATCAAAACTCACAACACGTAGTTTGTAAAGCAAACAATTTTATGAAAAATTTGTACCTGAATTCAATATTATTTGAAATTGAAAACAATTTCATTGAACTTTTGAGGCCAGTCGTGGCCCAGGGGCACAAGCGTGTGGCTGTAAACGTGACAGGTTGTGGGTTTGATTCCACCTCGAGGGCTGAAATATTTAATATTTTCATTTCTTCGCTCTGGCAAATCGCAGCGTTGAGTTTAGCCACTCAACATGCTTTCACTAAACTTCTGCCTTAACACTGGACTCCCTCTGCATATTCTGCAACTTGCAGGATACAGTGTGAATGAGAAGTGAAGAAGAAATAATTATATTAATAACATTACTGATTTGAAATTTCTTTTAGTATCGTTACAAAAGCTCTATAAGATCGTCGTATCGTAGGGATGAGTTCGATATATCAAAACGTAACTTAAAACCGATATGTTAAGGAAAACATAACGTATCGATATATGTTTTTAGAAAACCGTTTTTACAGAAACTTAAAACTCAACATATCTGTGATCTGAACGAAAACGTAATAACGCAAAACTTCTGAAACCTCAAACGGTTTTATTGAAACTAACTTCCTCTCTTTCTAAGTAATGTATTCCGAGCGGGCGTAAATGAGATAAGGCGAATATCTAATAAACTGATATTCGTTACCTCTCTTTCTATCCGTATATTCTTCACGGGTGTAAAAGAAATGAAGCGAATATCCGATAGCTAACTAACTAGCAGATTCATGTTTTGGCGGTTTTCTTAGTTAGTTACTATTTCTTCGTTATGAAATCGAACTTCTAAATAAATGAATAAGGTAGAAATTTGGATTTAAAATATGATTTTGTATTTTAACATTATTTCAATTTAATTACTAAATATTGTTTTTTTAACTTATGTTTATAGTTTATAAAGCATTTTTTATGTAATACTAATTAAATATATTTATTATTATATTATAATTTTATACTTATGATTGCGCTTATTGACAAGTCGAAAAAAAAACGATATCTGAAAACCGTTATTGATATCGATACGAAAACCATATATCGGTTTCATAACCGTTAGCGGAAAAAAACGATAACGCCCATCTCTATCGTATACACATGAGGTATATAAAAAGATGGTTCACGCATTCATAAGCTGCTAAAGAGAAAGATACCGAAATCTGGGGATCATATTATCATATAACTTGGTATTTGCAAAAAAATAAGTGTAGTTGCCCTACGGCTTTATAAAAAAGCATACTCTTAAAAGTGAATGACAATAAGCAAAATATACTTTTAAGGTATTTTAATTAACATAATATAATAAAGAATATATTAATAAAGATAGCTATATTTGCTTTAAATTCCTAATTATTTAGACGGTTTAAAATATGGTGATCTATAAAAACATTACATTATATGAAATACCATAATAAAATAAGTGATATAAAATAAAATTTGAATTGTTTACGAATATCTTGGTTATGGCTGGGTGTGGACAGCAACCATTGACTCATTTTACAGCCCGTATCTAAACGACCTCAAAAGGGGAAGATATAAAATTTAATGTTTTAGATTTCATAGAATACAAGTGAAACAAATTATGAATTATTGTAGCATAGATAGACAGATATATATTTTTTTAATGTATTATTTTCATTTTCCTGATCTGGCAACACGAAGTGCGAAGTCGTGCACAATTGGTATTGTATCTAATGTGGGAGGAAAGCAGATAACGGAGTGGTATTAAGTTTTCTCTGCCTGACGTATACGCGGGGTTCAGCTTGTACCTACCAAAAAGTGATTATAGTATTTGTTTTTATATATTCCCTCATTCTAGTAAGGAGGCAAAGCGCGTCGTTGAGCTCCGCCACTCAACACGTAAAACCTCCAAAATTCGGCGGCAAGTGGGAAACTGAAGTCTTAATTAATAAATACCGAATAAAACTTATTTATTAAGAATGTACCATAATATTTAACTCATCTAGCCATACATAGCATAAATGAGCATATTACTTGAATTTCCTGCCCGCAGCTTCCAGTCGATAGGAAGGCCAAGTTGGAAGCAATTTTCCCCAACTTATTACTAAGTAAATTTCCATGCACTATGTTATTAAATTTCCCTTACAATGTTGCTTTTATTACTTACTATGTTATAAGATAAATGTTTGTGACAAATATTGTCTTATAGATACCAAAAAATCCTTAAAATTTTCAGGTAGGCAGAAGGAACCTAGTGTTAAGATACTCCGTTCTCCATTTTCTGCCGAATTCTGGAGCACACTGCCTCGACACGAGAGCGAAGAAATGAAAATATCAAATATTTCATTTCCTCGAGTGGGAATCGAACCCACAACCTATCGCGTGTCACACACTCTGGGCCCCTGCGCTACGACCTCGACCCCATGATATTATTTTTAATATTAAACTTAAATGTTGTTAAATTACGTAGCCTTTCCTTGACACTAACTTCCATTCACAAATAATAACTACAATTGGTTCAAGGCGACCGCTTAGCCCATAGTTGGTCGTAAATCATATTATATTCCTCTTGGGACACTAACTAACTTCCGCCTTCTCGAGTACGAGAGATCATTGTTTCTAAAGACCAAAGTAACACTTCTATACGAGGTTTAAAACTCAACGAGGTTAGACGAACGGTCAATAAAGGATCTTTTCCTTTTGGGATATAGATTTACAAAGTCCCAACTTGGACTCGGACCTTTGTAGGGTGGAAATAACTTCGCCGTAAAACAAATATCATGTTTGTTATATCCTTTATTTGATTTTAATGGGATATCTTGTAGGTCATCTGTTTATGTAGATTCAGAAAATGAAATAAAGTTGCGAGGATGGCTATAAAACTTTGATCTTATTCTACAGAGCAGTTGAGATTTTCAAATTCATAAAATAACTTCATAATTATACCCCAAAGTTACGATATTGTTTTAAAGAAATCCTTTTATACCTATTTTGTTGGTACATTTTTGCAAACAGAAAAATTGATTAGGAGTTTTTGTTTTGTGAAAGTGTTATATATTTCCTTGGTTTTAATTTTATTTTCTAAGTAATGGGAATTTGTTAAATTATATTATTTAGTCAATTATATTAGCAGTGGGAACCTAGTGTTAAGGCACTCCGTGTTAATTCTGAGCGTTGAGTGGCGGAATTCAATGTCCCGCTTTACTTTTACCTTGCGCTTAGAGGAACTAAAGAAAAGATGCAACTTTTTATTTACTGACGTGGGAATCGAATCCACAACCTGTCGCCTTTTCACACACTTGTGCCTCGAATATAATATAACATGATATCTCCAATGCCTAACGGCTAAGCTTGATGATATCAAATGTCACAAAGCTACTGCACGTAATGGATAAACTAATGAACCATTTGCTGATGTCTGAATTATTTCAATGTATGTGTTGATTTATTCCCATACTCATGTTTGTTCAATTATACGAGTACAAAAGCTGCCCAAGCAATTTTTGGTTATTAAATATATGATACAAAATGACAGTCATCTATACTGATGATGTGTCATTTATTCTTGGTGCGCTTGTTTTGTCGCCGGTTGAGCCTGACAGATGACAGCAGGATGCCGTTGTTGCGAACAGACAAATATGGTACTATCGTGCTCTCATAAACGGGCTCAAATATTAATCCCTTAATAAATTACTCACATTTTCTGCGTTCAAAGAGTGAATAACATGCATGAATCGTAATTATATTTTGTGAAAATTATTGTTTAATATTTGCTTATGTTGCTACGGTAATTTTCACGTCGTTTGTACGATCGTCTATTCTAATCACCTTCAGAATCTAAGTATGGGAGATTGTAATATAATATCTTGTTTTAGTATTTTAGCTGGCTGTATAAAGCATAATTATTATTTGGTAAGTTATTTTAGCAGGCTTAAATACTTATTGTATTTATTATATTTTTATTTTGTTATAGACGATAAATTTAACTAAAATATAAAATCCATTAAAGTATAAATATCCAATCTACATGGCTTTAAATAAAACTGTTTATTTTGGACCGTTTGTATCCAGCAGAGAATGCACCTGAATGTATAAACTCGCAGCAGCACTCTTTTTACTTTTTTTTTAAATTATTTACTAGTGTACTCAATTATTGTTTATTGTGTACTAATAATACTTTAAAGTACATAATTAGAGATTTTAAAAAATATAATAATACTTACTAACCTACTAATAACTGAAAATTTAGTACTACGTAAAACATTTATGTCATTAATTTATATCTTCTTAAGCAATAAAAAAAAAGTAAAAGAAATATAAGAGACAAACATCATCAAACTTAATTTATAACAATAAACGTTTATAAAAGTTGAATGTTGTTTAAGTCCTTTAATTTGTTTTCAAAAGGAAAAACATAAAGTAGATTAATCGTCGGACCTTTATTAGCAAAGCAATTGTTGCCGGAGCTTAATTTCGAAAACCAACAATGAAAATGAAAAATAAAAATAGAAAAGAGTGCGCTCGCCCTCCCCCACTAATGAATGAGGAGTAATTTGAGTTTAAATAAAGGAGAGCACAATATAATACCCATTTTTAAAAACAGTACGATGAGCAAATTACCGTGCCATCCAATTTAAATAAACAATAAGAGAAAATTGTTGACATCGTCATACCCATTATACCAGGAGATAACGAAACCGCACTGCCATTACAATACTGATTTGGCATCCTCGTTATCCATTCACTAACGTTGCTATTTATTTCTTATTAATAATAATTTATATAACAAGTATATATATATATATGTATTTTTAATTTTTAAATATATTATGTGTTAAGTTTTATTATGTGAGCTTGTCGTGGCGCAGGGGCACGAGGTGTGTATGTAAACGCGACTGGTTGTGGGTTCGATCCCCACTCGAGGAAATTAAATATTTATTTAAGTTTATATTTCCATTTCTTCGCTGTAGTGCCAAGGCAAAGCGCGACGTTGAGTTTATTCATTTATGATATAAATTTATACAAGGAACTAGTGGACCCGAACGCGGCTACGTCCGCTTGAACTATACGAATATTTATTAAATATATTTGTGATTTTTTTTCAGTGTTCAATAGAGAGATGCGTTAAGCAAGCTCATTTTGGGTGACGTTTTCTAACAATAAACTTTGCAAATCGTTGCTTAGCAACGGTCGCATAGCGACGGTTGTTAATTTTAATTAATATGGCGGAATAAATTGCATGTCAAATTAATAAGTATTTTAATATATTTCTATATATCCAAAATATTACAATTATGCGAAAAAAAAGTATCCTATGTTCATCCCGAGACCCTCAAGTATCTCTATATGAGTATTTTATCACAATTAATTTGGCCCTAATTGCGTAAAAGACAGACATACATAGTTACTTTCGAATTTATAATATAGGTATGGATTTATATTTTTTTATAGAGTATACATACATTACAAAAGTTTATATGTATATATTATTATATATTATAACACAATACAATATTATTTCAACTTCCAGGAAAGGAGATGATACCCTATTCACAACATTTCCACTTTTGCGTAAAAGGTATCCTTTAAGTCTTCTTAACAATCAATTTTCTTTTTACATAAAATACATAAATACAACATTAATTTATTTTTCTTCGACGAAATATTTATTAATGTTAGCAATATTTTTCTCAATTTACGATATGAATATCCAAACATAGTAATATGACGAGAGGAAAAGATAAAATTGGAAAATGATCCCATTATAATAGCAGTCCGGAGGCGGGACAGCATCTTTCATTGGTATGGCATGATTGGCCGCAGCCCAACTACGATGGGTGCCGACAAACCTCGAACAGCCTCACTATCAGATGTTCGCAGTACATGCTATTTTTCTCCGCAAGAATACAAATGTCTTGCCAAATTGTCTACCATCGAAGCAGTCCAATTTAGAAAGCAATTTCGAAACCAATTCTTTTTGCGAACAGATCAAGAGGGCAATGTTAAATATGGCTATTTAAACTTATCTGCTGAATCACATTATACAAATTCTTATGCAAATGTATGTTTTTAGTTTCTTTATATTGAATAGATGAGATTTTAAATGCTGAAACCCGATTAGATTAGATTTTAAATATGATTATATATTTATTAATTTACTAAGAATACATGCTTTTACTTGTCTTTGTTAATATAATGATTTATTGATCTAATAGATTAACATGTTTAATTACGGCATTATAGTGTAAATGGTCCCTTATATAACCTTAGAAAAAACGATAATAATATAATTGAAACCTAAGAAAATTTCACAGGTCCAACATTACATATCTATCTATACTAATATAATAAAGCGGAAGAGTTTGTTTGTTTGTTTGTTTGTTTGTTTGTTTGAACGCTAAGATCTCTGGATCTACTGGATCGATTTACTTTGTTTTTGTTTTGTATGAAAGCTGCATTCTTCAGAAGTGCTATAGGCTATATAATATTACATTACACATATATACTAATAAATTAAAATACTTTCTAATTTGACATGCAATTTATTCTGCCATGTTAATAACAACCGTCGTCGCTACGCGACCGCGTTCGTTACCGCGTCATTTTGATATTCATCCTTATGAAAATAAATATAATAGTCACTTTTAGCATATCATCTAGATTTAAATTATATTTCTATACAAATTATATTCTTATATTTCAAGCAGGCGTAGCCGCGTCCGGGTCCGCTAGTACTAATATAATAAAGCGGAAGAGTTTGTTTGTTTGTTTGTTTGAACGCTAAGATCTCTGGATCTACTGGATCGATCTACATTGTTTTTGTTTTGTATGAAAGCTGCATTCTTCAGAAGTGCTATAGGCTATATAACATTACATTACACATATATACTAATAAATGAAAATACTTTCTAATTTAATATGCAATTTATTCTGCCATGTTAATAACAACCGTCGCGTCGCTACGCAACCGTTACCGCGTCATTTTGATATTCATCCTTATGAAAATAAATATAATAGTCACTTTTAGCATTTCATCTAGATTGAAATTATATTTCTATAGAAATTATATTCTTATATTTCAAGCAGGCGTAGCCGCGTCCGGGTCCGCTAGTAAATTAATATAGTTCTAACGCTAGTTCTAAGAAATACCATTACCATTTCCATCAAGGGTAAAACAGGAAAATTAATATAATAATAAGGCCATCGTGGCGCAGCGGCACAAGGTTGTGGGTTCGATTCCCACTCGAGGAAGTGAAATATTTATTTAGGTTTATATTTCCATTTCTTCGCTCTGGTGTCGAGGCAAAGCGCGGCGTTGAGTTCTGCCACTTAATACGCAATGGCTCCAGAATTCGGCAGAAAGTGGGGAACGGAGTGTCTTAACACTAGGTTCCCACTGGCTACCCTCCTGTGTGCGGGATACAGCGTGAATTGATTTAAAATAATGATATATAGATCACGATCAAAGTCAATACTGACACTTTAAATAATCTATCAGTGAGCGCAAAAATCTGAATATGTTTATATAATAAGACTTACTTTTATCTATTACGTATACAGAAATAGTAACATGGTATTTGGACTCTATTGTCACTCGCAAATACAAAGTCTCTGCATATCCTTCCGGTCGATGATTTTGTTTATATCTTTTGTAATAAAGCTCGCTCAAGCGAACTTCAACGAGATGTCAATTTCTGTACTAGTTTTTTTCCTATAATGCAAATAAATAAACTTGAATTATTGTAAGCAAATATTCTTTCTTCCAATTATAGTCGTATCCATTACGATTATACCGCAGATAAAGTTTATTATCAATTATAATATAACGATCGTCGTTCTGGGGTATATAATAAACCTCCAAACTACAACTCCAGGGCCATCCTAAATCTTGCCCTAACATGAATTTTCTATTTAAAGTTCACGATAACGATATTTTAACATAATTTATAATTTCAAAGGAATAATACATATTCATACTTTTATAAAAAATTAAAATAAAATATTCCTGTATTTATATATATGTATATTTAAATTAAAACCACATTTTAATTCCATCTATTTCGATTATATCTTTTCAAATGTACATTCTGGAAAATTGTCATCTATGTAGTTGGCAAAGTCACAAAGCAGTTAGATGTTAGTCATCGATAAGCCGGTCTCGGCATATATCGTACGGTACGTGAAACAGCTATCTAAATGAAATGTTCGGGTCGTTGTGTAACGGCCCAAAATGATATGATTGAAACTTGGTCTCAGATAGTTATCACCCTTTCATTTGGGAATTGGTCCGCGCACGTATTCATTAATTCAGCTTTCTAGAGTCCCGATGATATAATCTATATTGAATAGGATATATTTATAATATAGGATAGTTTAAATTAATTTAAATTTGAACTCGATATGATAAAATCGAGTTCAAATTTATACTATGAATATATTTATATAAACAAAATGTTCCAAAGTGGACCACAATATCGATTAATACTATTTATTATAGATGTAAACAAATATAAGCAGCTATATTAAATTTAATCGGATTCCACACATTCTGTTTTCACACATAGTCATTTCTTTTAGATTTAAACTATGCGAAAGATAGATAGAAAGATATATCACACATGGTCATAGAGTAATTTCGGGTTAAGTTCACTTTAAAATATATAGTTACGTTCGAGTTGCTGTTTTAATTGAATCTATTTGCATTGTGACAATATTAACTGCTGCAAATAAAACTGTGAAAAATATATTATTTGAAAACTAGATTCTTTATCTATTATTTTCTTTTTGGGAAAATGTTTATACGTTTTGTTAAAAAAACCAAACTTCTTATATAATAGAGACACCTGTAACCGACAAGGCTATTAATCATGATGATTTTTTAATTTTATAAAATATGGATATAATAAAAATATTCTCTAATAAATGAACCAATTTAAAACTAACTTTGTTAACAAGGTTTCTTTTGGTTTACTAGAAGCGCGGGTGCAAATCCCGATAAGTTATTATGTTATACGTTTGTTTTTTAATTTTCTAAGTGTGTACACTTTAAAAATTCTTTATTTTTCACATCTAATAACTATAAGTACCTACGGGCACCTCGATCGGAGTTTAACTAGACAAACAGTGCAAGCGGTAAGTAACCTTCACACGTTGGCAAAGCAAACTCAAGGAACGTGAGTTACATACACTGAAACCGACAGTGCTAACTTGTGCCACGTACAGTAGACAGACTTTCTATAATTATATCAACATTAAATGCTCTTAACAAATTCTACAGAACTTTCCTAAGAGTTTTCTAACATATAAATACAATAAAACGGATGATTAGTAGACATATTTTGTAATAGGTAAATAAGAAAGATATAGGTCCCAATTTAGTTAGTCAAAAGGCAGTCTTATGTTCTATCTATATCTCTGCCTAGCTTTCCGGCATAATAATATACGAGTCCAATACATAGTAGATCGTCGTGGCGTAGCGGCACAAGCATGCGAGTTATGAGTTCAACACGACGGTTATGGGTTCAATTTGTACTCACAAGTCACATTTCATCGTTCTAGTAACAAGGCAAGGGTGAGTTCCAAAGAAAGTAAGGAACGGAAGTGACTTAGTAGGAACGCAGAGTCTAAAAGCAATTTTTCCTGGTCCCTGCTGCTTTGAAAAAGAAATATAAATTACATACATGTTTACACCTAGATCCCCATCTGCTGCACCCTGCAAAGTATAAACGAAATACATTAAATTTTTAATCGCTTAGAAACAATTACAATTGAAACAAATTACACAGATTTTTCCCTAAAAAAAACCCTAAAAACGTCTAAAAATGTTACAGTTAAAATCCGCTTAACCACTAATGCTTTGACAAGGATTAAATGTTAAATGTAGAGTGCTCGTCACAGACAGCGTCCAACTCCTTACTTTTTCCACTCCACTACATGCACATAATGGAATGAACAAACAATAGTAAAATGTCAAGAGTGCTATTGTTGAGAGCTATTGCTGAAGTACAGACACTTCATTTAGTTCCGCTGCTTTGATCGTTGCGAACGAATATATATGTGTATTTGTATATACTATATATGTAACGCATTCCGATTCACTTTTCTTATTTATTATTGTATCGTTTTCTAAAATTTTTTAGAAGGTATAAAATAGTCCATACCGCTGATTACTTTTTATATAGGTAGCTTATTTTTTAAATGTACATATATATTTAGAAAGTGGAAAATTAAACAATACGGTAAATTTCTCATTCAAAAATATACGTATTACAAAATAACATAAAAAAGAAGTCTAATAAGAATAACGTTGATTAACGAAAACCGTTAACAATGAAATGAAATTTAAAAATATTTTCTTTAGTTTCACACTGTTTCCCGCAAATAGCAACATAGGCAGTATGAACGTGAGAACCTAGTGTTAAGACACTCCGTCCTTATTAAAACACTGGAGGCATTGCGTGTAGTGCCTGAACTCAATGTCACGCTTTGCCTCGTTACCAAAGCTAGGAAATTAAAATATTAAGGAAGCTTTACGCTGTACGTTAATACAAATTAAATTAATTACCATTTTAAATTTATTATTTTTCATATAACACACATGTCTAACGTATAATTGAAATAATAAACACGTATATAATTCAATACAAGATAACATGAACCATTTTATTAATTTTTCCTTTTTAATTTTCTTCACATGTCAGAGGCAAATATGGTAAGGTTCACATTTTTTCTCTCGTATGTGATTTGTTTTAAAAATGGGGGCAGGCAAAAAATGTGCGGCGCGGTTTCAATTACTACTCGCTGGGGGAATTATCTCTTTCGCCCGAAGCGTACGCCTTGCTTCGATTATGTGACTTTTAAAACCGGTACAAATAGTCTGCTGGAGCTAGGTCACCAACTAAAATTATTTTTTTTTACTAAAAATTACTGTAAAGATATATTAGCACAATTTATATGTATCTAAATGACGATAAATATAAGTTTGTAACAGATGGACATATGGACAACAATATCATTCTACGCACTGCTAAACGAAGTGTCTTGACACTAGGATCTCTGCCTACCCTGCTTTATACGGAAAAACGTAAAATTGAAAAAAATGAGCATCGATTTAACTTTTTTGGACTTATACATTTTTATCATTTTAAAACATATTATTACAAAAATTAGAAAATATTTTTGTTTTAATGAAATTCAAAAATCATAATGAGTAAATAAAAGTAATGAAAATGAAAATGTTCACGATCACATCTCGTTAGCATGAAATTACAAAGTTTTGGTAAACATTTCTTACGACGGCAGTTGTTTAAAATTTTATTTCTTTAAGAACCCAGTCTGAGAATTTATTTTTATAAGCAATAGAATTTCTTATATAATTACTTACTAAAGAAGTAGGAATATCTTATATAAGAACTTCATAAAGAATTATCGAAAATATAATTTCTTTAATATAATTTTATTTAAACTTTATTATTCTTATAACTCTAAAAGCTTGATGTGACATAATTAGAAATTAATGTAAGTAATATTTTGCAAATATTTTATAATAAATTCTAAACAGGTTAATAATTAATTTGCAACTTTTTTATTAAACTTAAATAAATTTCTTTATGTATTATCTTGTCCATGCCTATACTTTAAATAAGATCTCTGTGAAGATATAATAAAATATAAAACATATTCTTCTCTCTCTCTCTCTCGACTCCTTACATAAGACTCGAATGGGCAATAACCAAGTAAGACGTCAACTAAAAAGACCTACGACTTACGAGAGAGTCGAACAACGTTTTTGACGACGACGAACAACGAAAATGTTTTTGGGTTATAAAACTGCCATAAAATAAATTTAATATAAATCCAAGGAGAGGCGACACATAAAATCGGAGTAAATCACCAAAAGTCAGGCGTTGGAGACGTTTACAGCCTTCGTGGCTGTTAGTTCCGGAAGGCTGTCGCGGGTACCACTCCTCGAGGAATAACGAGATGTATGATATGAGGGTTCTTATATATTTCCAACACTCGCGGTGAAAATATCTCTTGTGTACGCGTAAAAGTATTTTATAAATAACAAGTTTTTGGCTGTAATTACTATATTATGATAATTATTTTTACTAGCATTAGCCATATACGCGAACTATCTGTAGGTAGTACTGGGTAGTGCTGTAGCACTACAATAATATAACGAAAATTAATAATATTGTAAGCTTTAGTAAAATTATAAAAATGAAGGGTTCCGTATCAATTACAGAATTATAATGAGGGTCAACAGAAAGTACAATTTATAATAGTTGAACAATTTAAGTTTGCAATGTGTTTCTGCTTTTTTAATTAAGAGACGAATTTCATATAAAATGCAGTAAAATAATTGCATAAAGGCTCTGCTCATATCTTTTAATTCCATTGACTCAGAAAATTGTTTTTTACTGTTTTTATGCATAGACCTGAATATTTGAATGTATTTCAGCTTGATACCTCCACCCGATCTCAAAATAAATGGTCTTTACAGACAGACACCAAAGTGATCCTACGAGGGTCTCATTTTTTTTCTTTTGAGGTACGCAACCCTATGAGCAAAATGAAAATTATAAATATAAAACGTAGGCAACAAAAGATTTACTTATTTCATGTTGTTCACCATAAATTTTACTAAAGCAAACAAAGGGATATTTTATTAAGCAAAGTAATAAGCAAGACAAGAACGAATATTTTACATTTCAAAATCCCCAACAAACTTTGCGAATTTAAATTCATCTTGATTTATGCAAATATTTTGGCTATTATCGTCCGAGGTATCCTCGTAGTATAGGCGTCGGTTGCTATTTCGACAACGAAGCAATTGTCATATTATTATTATTGGTTTACACCAGTAAGCTGGATTAGGCGTATGGCCCATTTGCCGAATTGCGGTTAACGTTTCATGTTGCAAATTATGCACTTTAATGTCTTTGTGGACAATTCATTTGTGATGACTACCTTAAGATATGGCTTCAGCTTCACGATGTATCCCGCATACAGCAGGAGCAGGCAGAGGGAACCTAGTGTTAAGATACTCTGTTGTCCACCTTCCGTCGAAATTTTCGAGGCATTGCGTGTTGAGTGGCGTAACTCAACGCCGAGTTTTTGCCTTGCGGTGCCAGAGCAAAGAAATGAAAATATTAATATATTATCATTTTTTTGCTCTGGGACCGCCAAATAATAATTCATTCCCTCGAGTGGAGATCAAACCCACAACCGTCGCTTATAGATATACCCACAAGATATAGTTTAAGATCAAAAATGTTAAACTTATACTTATACACAATATTTGTGAGTCCAAATATTATGGGACACAATTATTAATGTTTTAAGTTAATGTAAAAATATTCAAGCCAATTGCCAGTTCGATTCCCGCTTAGAGCAATGAATTGTTTTCTTTTTCTTGCTCCGGTTGGTCAAAAGGCAGCGTTGAGTTGCGCTGCACAACATAGAATTTCGAGTTGAAAGCGGAGATTTTGTTTGCATACCCCGTTATATGCAGGATATATATAAAATTCAGAACAGATAAAACAAACACGAAACAATTTCAGTTAAATAACTACTTTATAATAATGTTATTGTATGACTGTACGATATGGATTTCATATTTCTTATTATAATATTTATTAAACTTATTAAATTTCTTCTTTCTTCATATAAATTGTAAAACGTGTACTCTAGTCTCTGGTAAGTAAAGCCCAATTTTTAATGTAATAAATAACATTCGATTTTTAAAATAAATATCTCTTTAATAAATGAAACAATTGAAATGTTCGACTCTTTACTTTAGCATATAGCTCAGTGTAAAAAATATATTTTATATTTTTCTTAATAACAACCATCGCTATGCGACCGTTGCTAAGCAACGATTTGCAAAGTTTGTTGTTAGAAAACGTCACCCAAAATGAGCTTGCTTAATGCATCTCTCTATTGAAAACTGAAAATAATTTCATAAATATATTTAATAAATATTCGTATAGTTCAAGCGGGCGTAGCCGCGTTCGGGTCCACTAGTCATTTATATATTACCTATATACCAATATATTATATTACCTGCTAAGCTACCTCTTAGTTATTTAAATCTTCACCACGTCTGCTTCGTTATAATTATATTTCTATATATAATTAATTTTAATAATTAGAATATAATTTATTTTAATTATTTCATCCTTATTTGTGGTTGCTAAATTCTAAAGCCCACTCAGTTGATAGCTTAATTGACAGTCATTTTACTAATCCAACTGGATCAATCGCCCACGCTAACGTAGGAGAATACGAACCGATTTCCTCTATTAATAATTCCTCGAAATGACGATCGATTACCAGTATCAGATGTCATTTCTAAATTTGCTTAAATATATTACTTATCTATATTTAATTAAAAAATAAGATAAGATAGAGCAGAAATATAAGATATAAGAGTCCAATCTTTTGTTTGTCTCAACAATAGGCAAATGTTGGTTGCAAAAGAAACAATGAGAATTCAAATTTATAATACAGCTCGGAAATGAATCACGTCACACCGTCTCCTGAGGGAGCTGCCCTGAATTAAAATGAACAACAAATGATTCAAGGTAGTGACGGATGAATATTTTGTATTTTTTTTTGTAATTAAAAATACTTACATTAAATTTTCAAATATTTACGTTTAGTGTTTCATTTAAACTAAAAGTAATCTTCGCAACGATGACGGTTTCATTATTAATATCTAAGCACTTTCTTCAGATGAAGTTAGTTATAAATATTTTTCATACTATAATATTTTAAAGATATAGATTAACAGTAACAAAAAATAATTCCAGCCACTGGAATTTTTACATTGTGTTTTATAAATTATCCGTAATAATAAAGATACGATCGCGTAATATTATTTTTTAGAAGAATAATATTTTGTGCCATTTCTGTTATTCTCCTTGTTCAAAGACCATGCCCGCCCGTACATTTTGCTCGTATCTCATGACTGCATATATACGACGAAGTGTGAAACTTCGTTACTCTACAGCCTTTTGTATTAACTGACAATTCTGTCAGTTGTACAATACTGAAGATCTTTATTTATGAGATCTTTATTTATTTCGTTGAAATATACATCAAATTTATAAAGATTCTGTGCATACTTTTTTATATTGTTTGATTTATTTATGAATCAATGAATTTTCATCTTCGTTGCATTTTATTATTGCCAAGGTAGTCGAAAAGAAAACAGTGATATTATTCTCATGCAAGAAGTACAGGTAAAAGGAATTATATAAATAAAATAAAAATAACATTGATACATAACTACTAAATACATGGAACAATAGCTAAAAAAATAGGCAATAACTTCAAAAATATCAGATTTTATATAATAATTTAATTTTATTAATAATTTCCCTTAATAATTTTTAATTATTCCTTATTTTGACATAATTAACATATTATTTTCTCCTTTATAGTCTTTGTAGGTATACGTCAAGGTAAGTTTATTTTAGATTTAATGTTGGTTTTTATTTTTTTTAATCTCTAAATATTTATAATATTTTTTAAATTATTGTCAATTAATTTTATAAATGTCTCATCATGTAATTACATTCAGTCATATTTCACATAACATTACATATCTAAAATTAGTCATTTAAATATATTTTAATAAGTACTTGAAAAGATTAGTAGCACAGATTTAAAATTACGGTACCTACTAAAAAATCCTTGCTGTGTAAAACCGATTGGAAAATCCTTATTGAAACTAAAAAAAATGCGGGTTGCATTAGGGTTTAATTAATTTTCACATTATCTTAAGTGCTTTGCAAACATACATTATATGAATAATCCAGTAGTAAAAGCGGGCGAAGCCGCAAGGGGGTCGCTAGTATTTGACTAAGTAACAACTTAGTGAAATAATAAATGAAAAAAATTTTAAATCCATATTTTAAATAGCTTTTGTATATAATTCAATTATTATGAACTATTTTATAATATATAAAGGGTTTTTAAAACTATATAATAGTTATAAAAAAAAATAACTCTACTAATCCTCGAAATTTACTTAGGTGTTCGTGTATTTATTTTTCTCAGCTAAATAGACAAGAAGGCATGAAACAAACCGTCACGTTCAATTTATTTTGTTAACCAGCAACTCCACCTACCCCTGTGGCCTTTATTCCCTCCATTACGTGTGAAGATAGACGTTATTAGATTACTATATAAAATAGACTTTTCTAGTTATATTATATTATGGTTACCTTGTTTTTTATTCTGTCATGTAATCCAAATAATTGACAGACTTGCTTATTCATCATCGTAATATTTCAAAGTTACTTTTGATTAAATCAGCTTCACGCTGTATCCCACATACAGCAGGTAGAGGACCTCGACCTCGAGGCCTCGTGTCACGACTCTGCGTTCCCCATTTTCCGCCGAATTCTGGAGGCATTGTGTGCTAACTGGTGGTACTTAACGCCGTGCTTTGCCTTGAAACTAGGACGAATAAATGGAAATATAAATTTAAATAAATATTTCATTTCCTCGAGTGGGAATCGAACCCACAACCAGTCGCATTTACAGTCACACTTTGTGCCCCTGCGCCACGACTGGCCTAAAGTAAAAAATACAGTATCTTATTCCTCTCACTTATCCACTCTCTGAAAGAAAGCTGTTTAATGATAAGACATTGCCTCCCTAGACGCATTAGTACTACGCTTAGTACTACTAGGTCTTTCATAATATAGAAATAAGTTATACGAAAAATACAAATGAAGTTAATTCACAAACTACTATTTCACTGAAAAACCCTTTCTCATAGTATATCTGCAACTTGCTGTTCAATGACATTCCCCATATATTCGATTCAGATCATTGACATCGTATAGAACTTGGCGTTAGGAATGTCGGCAACCGCATATCAACTGAGAGCTCGTACGCCTATATTAATATGTGATCTGATATTAAATTTACTGTGATGTCATTTAGACAATACTAGCAATATTAATTGTGATAATTGGAAAAATATATAGTTAGTGTTTTTTTAAGACAACCCTAGTGTTAAGATACTCCGTTCCCCGTCTATTTTTCGAGACATTACGTGTTAAGTGGCAAAACTCCTTATTACAAGAGCGTCAAAGTGACAAATCTCAACCCCCCAAAGGTAATCGAACTCGCAAGTACGACCTAACAAACTAAAACATCATAAAGCTTCATGCTATATCCCGCATATAGCAGAGTGGGCATAGGTAACCTGGAAGTTAAGTCAAGGGTTATTAGATTCTCTGTTCCCATTAAAACACTTCTTTACTTCAGGAAATTAACATTAATAAAATAGTTACAATTACAATACAAAAAAAAACTAATATTTTTAAGTTTCTGTGTGTTTTTGTTATTCTGTTCACAAAGAGACATAAAGATATTGAGGTTCTATAAAAAACAATAGAAATAATAAGTAAGTAAGTACTCTAACCACTTACGTTTACGTGAATACTTTTACGTTTTTTTTTCTTATATTTTATCCAAAATATATATTGTTAAATGAAAACCTAATTTATTATTATTTTTTATTTATTTCACATAATATGCCTATCTCAAATAAATTAAGCCTCGCCTCATTCAAACCATACATCGTGTGTGTGCCGACAAAACAGGAACCTCCATTGTTTCAGCCTCAGCTGAAATTTATCAGTGCCGCGGTACTGCCTTTAAATGTGCCGCACGACCGTTGTACGAGCTGTCACTGTTAAATCATTTCCAGGTACATTTGCGACCGCAAACGTTGATTATATAACTTTATCTTACTCCTTGTTTTGTTTGTATTTTAATTCAAGTGATAATTGAGGAAGCTTGCTATGTGCTTTTATCAGCTTCACGGTGTATCCCGCAGACAGGATAGGCAAAGGGAATCTAGTGTTAAGATACTTCGTTCCCTATTTTCCGCCAAATCCTGGAGGCATTGTGTTGAGTCGCTGAACTCAACTCACTCAACAGAGCGAAGAAATGGAAATAAATATTTCATTTACTCGAGTCGGAATCGAACCCATAACCAGTCTCGTTTACAGTCACAAATTTGTGCAATTGCGCCAAGACTGGCCTCATCAATTAGCTTGCTAATCTGTTAAGCAATTATAGGAGTTTTTTTTATGGAAGCATGTCACAGTGTCTTTTAATTTAATGTTTTCTTTTCTGCAACCACAACACTAATATACATAATTATATTAATTATAACTTTACACTCATTTAAATTACTCATTTTATAATAACTAAATTCGTTAGCAGTAAAGAACTGTTGTACAACACTATAAATTCATACTACATTTCATACACCTAATACTGGCTCTCCAGATTACAATCTCTAATTAAACCAAACGCACGTAAATATTATAACTATCTCCAACTAGAAACAGGTCTCCAGCACAATTTCAAACAAAACTCATTTTCCTAAACTGTGTTTACCGACGACGTGAGCTTGCAAAATTCGCGCGCCAATTGTTCTGAGTATAAGAAAGTAATCACATTATAACAAATGGAATGTCACCGCATCACCCAAATCCTCCCAAAAAACATAATATTCTAATCACAAATCCACTTACCTTAATGAAATCCACGGCCAATGCTAAACGCCCACAGGGAAACAATCAACAGAGAAAATCTAAAACAATTTCTTTTAAGTCGATTTTATTTAATCACAGAAAATTCGTCGCGAGGCTCAAGTAATTTTCTGTGGGGGCAGAGTGAAGTGTAGAGTGCAGGGGGTGGGACTGAGAGACGAGAATTACAGCACCCGCTAATTGCTGCAATCAGTTTAATGTAGTCGACGAGACCGAATTGAATGGAAACCGGCCAACGCCACCTTATTAACAAAACCTTTTTAACAAACAATATTCCTTTTGATCAACTACCTCTTCTCTCATCTCGTTGAGCTTTAGTTTAATTTTAACGTATATTCTGTCAAATAATTACACGTGCTTATTTCCATAATAGCCTTTTGCCTCTTATATTTTTTTCAGCTTCAAACTGTCCCGCATATAGCAGGAGAGGTAGGGGGAACCTAGTGGAAAGACATTCTGTTTCCCGTCTTCCACCGAATCTTTATGGGATAGCGTGTTGAATGGCGGAACTTAACGCCGTTTCAATATTAACAGTTAGATTTCGAAAACTTTTGAACGTTATTAGGTGATACAAACTAACCTAAAATGAGACGAATCTTAAGGAAAATCCAATTACTGTATCTATTGTTGTTAAATATCCCTGCCTACATTTTTAAATTTAAAATTTAGATTGTCTTAAGCTGCAAGACCATAAAAGCTTCTATCAGTACCATAATACAGTATGCAATTTAGTCGAGCCATAGACCTGGCAATAACTATGTCCCATTAGCTAGATTGCAACATATAACTATTACAATACGAATACGGCGGCTATATGCAGCATTAGTAAAGGGAGTATACACCTATATATGTTTGTATGTAGTATAGTCGATTTCAAATAGCTCCATTGGGTTTCTGTATTGAATTTCTGGTAATAGCATCGTATTCCTTCGTTGGTCGGGAAAATTCAAAGATGAATTTGTGTTATTTTGAAACTGTACGAACATTGGGGGTATCTAATACTTTCTTGTTTTGATGCAGGTGGTTATATATTCGCAAACACATGTCAATGGTAATAATAATTTCGAAATCAATGTCTGTCTACCTATAAATTAATAAGGAACTTGTTTTAATTTTATAGTATTTCTAAAAGTTTAGTACTATTTTCAATAATTTTTATTTTAACATTTTAGCGCATTACCTTTTAAAAAAACTCTTAAAATTAATATTTATCTAAAGCCCAGCCCTTAAGAAAAATTGTTCATATTAATTATAATAAAAATTAATAAACACGAGGCAGTTCTTAATATAACTGTATTTTTTCAAAATAGGTGCACCATATTTTATATCATCTAATAATGCTGAAAAGTTTTTGATATTTCAATAATGTTAATATTGATTTTTTTTTTATCTTCACCATTAATGATAATAAATATATAAATATGATATTGTATATATGTACACAAAACAAACCACCATAAAGTAATTTATCCTTTCAGACAATAACCATATTTCTATGAAGACAGGTCGATGTTTAGATTGGAAATGACAATCGGTACACATGAAGCTCAGCGGGAGCGGCACGCAACGCCCGGCGACGACTATTTATTTCACTTTATGTGTCAGCAAGGTGCGATTTCGCGAATTTATACCCTTCCTTTCAAACGGTTTAATTTTCACGTTCTCCTATACAGTGTTACTTATTGTTTTGGAAATGTTAGCTAGTATTTTAGATGTAACTTGTATAAATAAGTAAAAACTGTTTTTTTTTTCAACTTCACGTAGTCTGCCGCTATTTAACAGGGTAGGCAAAGGAAGCCTAGTGTTAAAACACTCCGCTCCTCTCATTTCTGCCAAGTTCTGGAGTCATCGTGTTGAGTAGCGGAACACTACTAGATTATTACATATTTCATTTCCTCGAGTGGGAAGCGAACCCACAACCTGTCGCGTTTACTCGTGTATAACTGTTATGTATATATTTATTTTGAATTGAATTCTTTTTGCAAAGAGGAGGAAGTTTTATATTCGACAATTTTTTGTGAATGTCCGTCAATTTCTATGAGAATCAATTTAAAAAATTTGAGCGGCGTTGAACTCTTCGATTCAATTACTCTATGTATAGAATATTGGGTGGAAGGTAGGTTTTCGTTCCTTTTTTGGAACGAAGTTCCTTACGGCAGGCTTGGAAGGGATAGGGAGGGAACTGAAAAAAATGTGATAGTAAAACCGTAAGAAAAATGCGTGGAATAAAACCGTTAAATGAGACGTGCGCAGGCGCGACAGTCGCATACACAGACGAGTAGTGTATAATACTTTTCTCTTTCTCCCTCTTTCTTTTTTTAGTTGATAATTTGAATTAACGATGTTTTTTATTTTAAGTATTTTTTTTTATTTTAAGTAATTTATTATTTCCTAAAATACTGAATTTCCTAAATATTTTCTTGTACTTAAATAAAAACTAATCAGCAAAATTTAAGAGAAAAATCAAGAAAACCTACATAAAATTGAGAACGACTTTTTTTGCAATTTGTGTCGATTCTACATTAGCCGAAGGAACTTCGTTCCTACCTGGTGTCCCACGACACCACACCATTATATTCTACTTTCAGCAAAACGGTAATACTTTTTTAGTATCACCTATTTTTGAAACCCTAGTTTTATAGTTACCATGTTTTTCTACAAGGATATAAATGTTTATCTCACTTCTTTCAACCTTCAGAAGTTGTACAGTAACTCTTCTTTTGGATGCATCATGACTTGGCGAAAACTCCGTAAATATTAGTAATACTTACGTACAGTTATATCGTTATCTCCAGCAGAAACGCATAAAGCTGAGGAAAAGGTACTGACCTTTAAAATCAAACTTAAAGATATGGCGACGCCACGGGGATTGCTTTGAAATTTATATTTCTAGTTTATATTCTTCTGGTTCGTAAAACGTTTTGATAAATGCTTTCTCCATTGATGCCTTCATTTTCATTTCAGTCTAAGGTTCGCGTTTACGACCCCGGCTTGATCTACTAATCCCTCGTAAACTACAACAAATTAAACCTGTATCCAAATCTTTCTCGCAATCGCTGTAATATAACTACGTCATCTGACGTATTTTTTTATGTAATTTAACATTTTAGCATTATTATTATTTCTATTTTACAATTAGCGCAAATACTCATATTAGACTGTACGATGGTTGTAAGCCTACAGGTATAAGGCAGGAAAAATTACATAAATATAGATGTTTACTTGATCGAGTTACGAATATAAATCATGAATTAATATAAATTAATAATTTTAATAGTAAAACATTAAAAGATACATCCAAAATTCTGAGAGATATCAATGTAAAATTTTATATTTATCTTTTCTTTAAACACAGTTCTTTGAATGATAGAGCTGAATGTGACCCTTGAAAGGGCATTTTTTTAGTCAAAATGAGAGGCGAAACAATAAAATGCGGATTTTTAAGGCTGTACGGTAACAAATTGCGACTCGTAAAGTCCGCGACTCGGCCAAGAGATGAGCTTTGGCCCGTACTATGAAATGTAGTTTTCCAAATGATGCGATTCTACCCGCTGAAACATTTACTTAACGTAATAAAACGAATTTCCTACGTACATATGTTTTTAAATAAGTTAGGATATTTTTTTTAAAACTCGTTTGAGTTTTTCTATTATTTTTGCTTTGTAATTAATTTAGTTTTTTGTATTTAATTAATTAAGTTAATTGTAAAATAATATAGGTACGAGTATATACCAATAAGAGAATATACTTCAACAACAAGAAGTTGTTACTTGTGTGTGTCAGGCAACATAAATATCATCCGTACATTTAAAGGAAGAACTCTCAAATTTGGCAGAAAATGGAAAACATAATGATGTGGCCTGCTCTTCATATACACTTCGCATCGTAAGGAATTTAATCATCTACGAACTTGGTCACCACGGGAACTGTTTATAACTATTGTGTAACAATTTATATCTTTTCATGAAAATATTTCAATTGTAATTGAAATAAATTGTTTCTAAAAAAATTAAATTAACTTTTTTAATATTTTAATTGGAAAACATAAGTAGGGGCAGTTCATTCTAGTGAAGATTTGTAGGAGAGATTTAATTTGAGATACGCTCATGACCACATTCTATACCATGAGTAACAAATACAAGCAAAGCTTCCTGGTTTCCACGATCGACTAAAATACATACCACTTTACCTTTAACCATTTATATTCCTGTAACTTTTAAATCTTGTAGTATAGCAAAGCAACTCGAGATAGAGTTGCTTTTAGAAATTATGCAATAACTACAGCAGTTCGATCGCGTCGTGCCAGAAAATGGTGAAGCGCACGCTGGCATGTATCATTCATAAGGAAATGTGGCTTCAGGCGTACACCGCGAATATTTCACAGTCGGTTTATCGAGAGCAGAGGCGTGTTTAAAGCCTCATAGAGTTCGGGCACAGGTGGCTCGAATATCCTCGCCAATAGTATGGAGACGTGATCGGAAAACCCAATAGCTATTGGCAACTCGCGACTTCCTCTTCAAATAATGAAATTTGAAATTTATTATAGCTATCGAACTATCTGTTTTACTACACCTACATATCTGTCTGTAACAAAATTACTCGTAAAGTAAATTTACTATGATTTCACAGCTTTCTTTTGGCTAGCAATTATGTTTGGTAGAGTAATAATTTACGTGAATAATAACAGTAATATAACGTACACGTTATATTAGGTTGCCCTTTGTATACGTCGTGTCGTTTGAGGTTTGCGTAGTGCTCTCTCGCGTGCGATATGAGCGCGCCAACAAGGTAATAATTATTTCTTGTTAGTACAAGTTCGTGAACACACTGTGCAAACAAAGATATTAGCGTAACATTCAAGTAAGCACAATGAGTAGCTAGGTAGCGCTCACGTGCTTAATAAACAACAATAAACCCAACACAAAACGATATTGTCCTGCCATATGTAGACTCTATATATGTACACGATTTTATTAGACGTCCAAAATAAAGAAGCCAATCGCGGTGTTGAGTCCCGCTACTCAACACGTAATGACGTCAGAATTTGGCGGGAAGTGAAGAGTGGAGTGTCTCGACACTAGGCTCCCTCTGCTTACTCTGCTTCATACGGCGAGAACTTAAAAAATATAATAAAATAAATAGTAAATATATAATATAAAAAACCTGGAGTACACTCAACTTAATATATGTATATAGGTCATATAAGTTTATATAAAAATATATATTTTCAAATTCTTTGTTCTATGGCTCTTCTCAGCAGAAATGCCTTCCGAACCGTAGCTAGCTAGGTAGCTTTTTGTTCATATTTTCATTCGACGATTCAAAAGTGCTTATAATAATTGCCTATTTGAATAAAGAATATTTTGAATTTGAATTTGAATTTGAATATGCAAATTTACTGTAGTAACAGTAAGTTTAACCAAAATTAAAACTTTAATAAATAACCAAAATATTCTTTAACAAATACAAAACAAACCTGCGCTCCAAGCAGGTCGGTTGACACTTAAGCACTATAATACTATATTCAGATTCCGTTTGGACCGCAGGAACTCTCCCGCCAGCAATAAACTCGCCGAGAAATATTTTCACATCGTTGTAGAAGTTAAAATGAAAGTAACTATACCCTGTAGAGCAATAGACGGCCTGCCGACGACGGGTAATGCGGAATATTTCTACGAGTTAAATAATTTTATTCATGAGACCCACGCTCTCGATAGCATATCAAACGATTTTATAACAATATTTAAAAGAAACCGCCACTCAACACACAATGCCTTCAGAATTCGGCGGAAAGTGGGGAACGGAGTGTCTCAATACTACGTTCCCTCTGCCTAGCTGCTGTGTATGAGATACAGTGTAAAGCTATTTTTTTTTATTTAAAAGAAACACGAACGAACCCAATATGAAATATAATCAGTGCTGGTACAATCATCATTCCAACAAAATTATATCTCCCACAAATTTCGTAGTACGACGGAGGCATAATATTTATGATAGAAGCAACGTTTTAATCTTCACAATCCACTCCAGCATGTTTATATAACATAAGCATAATTTAATTTAATATTTTTATAACAAACTATCGTTTCTTGAGGTCGTCTAGTAGCGGCACAGCGTCTGACCGTAATCGCGGCGATTGTAGGTTCGATTTCCACTCAAGAAAATTATTTTCTGTGGTAAGAACACAGTTCAGCGTTGAATTCCGGTACTCAACACATGTTTCAAAAATAAAATCTTGCAGTACAAATAAAGAAAAAAAATTTAAAAGTGAAAATTTATAGATATTTCGTTAAAAACAATCATACAAAATGATTGCAAACGGCCGCAAACTTTGTTATGTATTTAACTTTGTTATGTATTGTATTTCCCGTTGAAATATAATCCTGAAACTGGTACGGAACTCTCGGTATACTAATCCGACCTGCATTTGACTGGTTTTTTAAATTTTCTAATAAACTCTCGCATTATGAGGTAGACGGAGATAGTCTAACAAAAGGTCACAGGTGCTAACGACTTAAATTAGTTAAAAAGCGTATAAGAATTTCGACGTAGCTTGATGAGAAGGTATAGCTTAGCGGTCAGAACGCTTGGACGGTGTCCAAAAGAGGCTGGTTCAAATCCCAAATTTTATACGCTTTCCAGATAAGTAAATAAAAAATTATCTATTTCAAAAACAACACTGTATCTACAAAGGTACAAAACGTCAAGCCTATATAATGAGGGTTCCCTGGTACCTGTGATAAGTACGAAATCGTGCTACCAATTCTCCATATTCTTAAGTTTATTATTTTATATTCATGAAAGTAGACGTGTAAAAGGGTTAAAATAGAATTAAAAGCTTAATAATTGAACGGCACATAAAAACGATATCCATTTTGTATAAAAAATATATATTTTTAAAAAATCATATGAGTAGAGAGAAATGAACCATGAATGTTTCAATAATCATTTTTTAATCATAACAGGCTGAGTACCTATAATAATATAGAAGTTTAATATACCAGAACTGCTAGAATTGTAATCGAACTTTTATTAAAATAACTTCTCGTATCGTTTGGATCGAAGAGAAGAATAATAAATTTTGATTACTTTTTCGCGTTCCGAATCGTGAGTTGATTACGATAGTACCCTTGTGAAAGAAAAAATTGAAAAATTTAATCTAATTTTCGACTGTAATAAAACTTTTTATAAAATATAAATTGGCTATAATAATTTACACAGTTATAACAACTTTATAAAAGGACAAACATTATATTACACAATTTTAGAAAAGTCAGTTTTTTAAATATTTTCAATTATTTTTTTTTTATAATTAATCGATAGCTTAAAAACTTTTGTAATTACAAAGAGGTGTTAGATATGGTCTGCCTTTAAACAAATCTACTAACTGAAACTTCTCCGTTGTTATTGAATGTTTACCTGAGGCTGAAAAGTGAAAAGCAAAAAGTTCTAAAACAGAGAGAACTGCAATAAGTTGTTTGGAGCATTGCTTACGTGACCAAAGAAATAAGTATAAGTTCAGGGTTGGTATCATTAAGCAGACAAATGAAAAAAAATTAAAATGATAAGCAAGTCATTTACAAGAAAATAATAATATGAAATGTTTATTTAGTAAAGGATTTGTGAGTTAGTAACTCAATCTAGTTTAAAAAAATGTTTATATGCTGAAAATCTAGAAGTGAATGTTGGCGTCATACTAGTATTAACTGTGTCGCAGTCATTAGTGAGTAGAGTAGATATATTTTACGAACAAAATGCAATAAATATCCAAAATTACAATTTATTTAGTGCATAACAGTGTTAGTCCGAGACCGTCATGGCGCAGGGGTGCCTGTGACTATAACGCGACGGTTGTGGGTTCGATACTCACTCGAGCAAGGCATAAAGTGTTGAGTTCCGACACGCAAAATTCGGCAGAAAATGGGGAACAGATTGTCTTAACACTAGATTTCCTCTGCCTACTCTACTATATGTGGGCACAGCGTATAGAAAAAAAAACTGTATACTTACCTATCATCATCATCATCATCATCAGCCTGTCCTCGTCCACTGCTGGACATAGGCCTCTCCAATGGCACGCCACTGAGCTCGATCTTCAGCTCTTCGCATCCAGCCGCTGCCCGCTACTTTGCGAATATCGTCACCCCATCTAGCTGGAGGACGTCCTACATTACGCTTGCCGAGGCGTGGTCTCCACTGTAGAACGCGCTTACCCCAACGGTCATCGGTTCTGCGGCAAATGTGACCAGCCCATTGCCACTTCAGCCTGCTAATCCTTTGGGCTATGTCGATAGCATTGGTTCTCTGTCGGATAACTTCATTTTGAATTCGATCCTTCAGAGATATTCCAAGCATAGCCCTTTCCATAGCACGCTGAGCGACTTTAAGCTGGTGGACTTACCTATACCAAACAAAAATAATCATTTTTTCTTAAATACCTACTACTTAAATAAATATACGTATAGATTAAACGGGCAAAGCCGTGGGGCCGCTAGTAAGTAAATAAAATTATAATTCCAAGCTTATTTGTCTCAAATGTTACGTTCCCACATACATTTTGCAATGACAATATCAAACAGCCATCAATCAAATTAGTTGGATGTTTCATTATCAACTTGAGATATCATCGCTAATTTCCATCTGGTTAATAATAAATTTACTTTGATTGAGGCCTCTATATGGTATATAGTAAACAGATTAATTACCCAGTCGATAATTTATTTAATCATGGTTGCTTGATCTCTATACCATATTGTAATACATATCTAATTCGGATTTTGTGTTTTAAGCTAAACATATGTCAACTTTATCGTTAGCGCGCGTGTGAGAGTAAAATCGACAGGTTGTGGATTCGATTCCCACTCGAGGAAATGAAATATTTAATGTTTTCATTTCGCTCTGGTATCAAGGCGAAGAGCGTTGAGATCCGCCACTCAACATGTAATGCCACCAGAATTAGGCGAAAATGGGGAGAGGAGTGTGTTAACACTAGGCTCGGTGAGCCTACCCACCTACATGCCGTATACAGGCTGATACTGAAAAAAATTGCTAACACAATAATAGCTATGTTATGCATGTGTTCTTCTCGCGTTCTTCAGTCTCACGATTTTTTCCGCATAGCAGGTTAGACAAGTATAAACAAACTTCGTTATCCACTTTCTGGCCTATTTTTAGAGACGTTGCATATTGAATGGCGCAACTTAACGCCGCGCTTTGTCCACTAGAGGAGAATTCAAAATAAAATTAAAGTAACAAAATACTATCATCAAAACAATGTTTATTAAAGACAACAAACCATAAAAAGAACGGACGTACAACGTATAAATGGAACTAAGTATATATTATTTTCATACAAATGGCGATACAGGTGTATAATAACAAATGCACTAAAAATAATTTTTCACTATACAGGGTGTTGAAATATTCTACTATTCACAATGAATACGTGAATTTAGCACACCATTTCTGTTTTTAATTTCATCTTTTTATGGGCGAGTGAATCTGGCTTGCGTACAGTTTGAATATCCGGGGATGAACTATATTTCCCTCTGAGCACTAAAATCCATTCTGAACTTTCATATTACTATAGTCGGAACATAAAGCTTAACTCTACGATGAATATAAATGAAAAATGATGGTACAGCACTTTCTATAATCTAAATACTTTTAAATTAGTTAATGTTGTCTGCATTTTAATGAGCCTCCCATATAAATACACACTTGTCGCCCGACCGTCGTTGTTTTCTTAGACTTTTTCTTATTCTTATAATCTTCTTAATGTAATCTTTGATTATTAAGCTTTTTATATCAGTTATCCAGATCTGGGTTGGAGGGCAGATCAACGCAATCAAAAGTACTAACCGTTGGCCTACAATGCTGAAATTAGTACAGAACCCATAATGGGCGAGTCCGACTCGCACTTGACTAGTTTTATGTACATATGATACGAAAACATCGATCTCAAAAACTTTTATTCTTTATCTAACTATTTTAGGTAATACAGCTCTAACATGAGAGGTCAACTAGCAAATAAATACTGCAAACTCTGGGAAAATATAACAGCTTACTGAAAGCCAAAACTATTGAGATAAGAATGTGTTCATTGCACTTCTCCATCGTGAGCGCTCCTTAATAACAACCTGTCTGATAACGAGAGCTGCAACAAACATTCACTACTATACATTTTATTTCTTAAGAATGTTAAGTTGAAAATAGAGTTTCTATTTCAAATATAGATAGCAAATATAATTTATTTCATTAGAGTGAAGTTTAAAAAAAAATGAAAATAATAAAATCGAATGTCATTATGAAAAAAATGTATTGCAAAGTAGAACATCAAGAACGTATAGTGAGTACACTTGTCTAACTAACGTTAAAATCATCTCCGAGCGACGCCTTCGCGTTTCAGAAATCTTAAGTAATTCTGCAATATACATAAAAGCTACAATTCTTCTTTTTGCAAAAACGTCATTCGCGCTACCTTTGAGTTGTACTCTAATTCATCTCGACCGAATGACTTTTCAGTAGACAAAAGGGAATTGTCCTGAAATATATAGTGTCGCGCTCGGGACGCGAAAATTGAGACAAAATTTTTGTAGAAAATGCTCTTTTCGTTATCCACAAGATTAGATTCAAGAGGATAAATCTCTCCTCCCCCCTCGCGGCGCCCCCCTCCCATTCTGTGTGAAGGCTTTATTCAGGATTATTTATACGGAACATTTCGTTTGCTGGCGTGACATACTGAATAACGCCTTTAATCTCTCTCGCTCGGGATAGTTTCACATTCACCTATGCGATGGGTTCTATTTCAATTCAAGAATATAATATAAGTCTTTCTCGAGAATAAAAGCTACTTAGGCCCGCTTTGTGCTTCTAATTTATTATTTGTATAAGGCACTTCTTAGTTATACTAATGCATCATCAAGCTCTTCTGAGTACCCATAGAAACATCTCTTTGATAAATTTTGAAGCTTATCTTCTAAAAAGGGTTTATGTCGCTACTTAAAAATAATTACATATATTATGTAAAACAGAATTAAAGTTTTAGTAAATCTCATAAGAAGTTATAAGCCTAACAGTTACGCAGAAATTTCACATTAATTTGCTTAATAAAGTTAAACGACTGCTAAGATATGTTTTATACAATTATTCGGCTTAAAATTTATTAACAAGTAGGTATATCTAAACTTCTAAAAAGACATTAGTCGATGATGCTTGTTAGGCGTAAATCAAATCTTTAAGATTTGAGAAAAGAAGGAGGTAAGATATATGAGAAACCCGAAATAAACACGAAAATTATGTAATAATTTTCAAGCTTTATCCCACATGTAGCAGGGTAGGCAGCGGGATTATAGTGTTAAGACACTCACTTCCCACTTTCCGCCAAATTCTGGAGGCATAGAATAAAACTATATAAAAAATAAAATAAATAAAAACTAATAAAAAAATAACACTATATTAATGTAATATGTACTTATATATACACAGATTAATTAAAAATTGTTTTAATATAAATCAATCAGTATTAAACATTTAATTCTTAATAGCTACATAAACTTTCCCAATGTACCTCCGAGTATAAAAATGGTTCCAAGAAAATTATCCGTACCGTAGCTATTAGCAAATTGTGTAATTTTCCTTTTTCAAATTTCTGTAGGCCCCTGACAAAATTGCTTTGCCCTCGCAACCCGCCATTATAAGAGAAATGATGAAAATGGGCCGCAATAATAATTATGTGAATCAAGTTTGGTTTTCACAAGTTTTGTATACGTATTTGGACCTATAAAGTCCAGGCACGCTCAGAGTTTTTACTATTTACTTTGTAAACTTTTCATATGCTTAGTCTCTTTGCTTATTAGCTTTTAAAAAGTTTAAAATACCACCCAACATCTGAGTGGAATTGAAACTTTTACACGAAAACTAGAAGTGAAATTTTATAGGCGTATGACTAACAGCGCAGAAAATTTAATGAAGTTAAAACTTCTGCACTTAATATATTTGAATAACACTCAATTTGGCAAATTCGTATATTATATTAAGTTATAACGCTAAAGTCGTTAAAGCTATACACTTTTCAGTATTTTAGTAACGTGACAACGTTTGAAATTTAACATTTTGTACACTAAATAATCGTTAATTTTGTCAAATATGTATATAATATTATTATTTTAGCTACTTTATAGCGGAATAAATTTAATATATAAAAGTAGAAAAAAGCTATGAAATAATGAATTCTTATGCATACATTCATATTTATAAAAGTACACAAATGCATTCATAAGAAATAGAGAAAAAATAACAGAAAAAAATATTTTTTCTACACTACCAATTTAATACTAGTCGCAATCCGTAAATCACCGTAGCAATACCGAGTACGTAACGTTCGTAGCAATGAGGTTTCATATAGCACGCGTACGAGATGTGCCCTGGTAAAAAAGGAAATAAAAGGAAGTATGTTTTCCTTTTTCACGTTAGTATCGAGGCTCGAGCTGCGTAATCGTCGCGGACCGCCCACGCCACGCCACGCTGCAATATGAATTTGTACTCTTTTGTTCCCAACTTTTAATTTTTCCGGCAAAATGTATTGTTCACGAAACAAAAGTCTGCGGTGTCATTGTTGGTGGGCAAAGTTCATTTAAATTCCTTGCCCGTGAGATACAACTGTAGCAAATATGAATTCCTTTACTCTCATTGTCACAATGGCGCGCTCCGAATTGTATAATGCCTTTTAGTACGAGTACATTGTACGCTCCTGTATGCTCGCTCTGTTATGTTCTGGACCAAATTATTTGATAGAATAATAGTATAACAATATTATATATTGTATAATACAACTAGGATTCAAACACGGACGGACGAACGATCTCCTATTAGTTATTTCAGTCATGGCAGGCTGCTTTTTATATATTGAATCTAAGGTTATTAAACGTTTTCTTCACTTTCCACCCAATTATACATGTACAAACAGCTAAACTCAAGACCGCGTGTTAAGTGGTAGAGACATTAACAAAATTAAAAGAATTATTTATTGAATTTTTTTGATTGAAATCTCAACGCCCATCTCCTCTTATTATAAATATGGATAAATCTACATACACAAATATTCATATTTATAAAAGTACAATAATTAAATTTAACAAAATAACATTTCGCATCCAGTTCAGTGGTCACAAAGTTAAACATAAAGAGATCATTTTACTGTAATTTAACAGCTCGGTGGTTAAAACCTCGTTGCTTAATTCAACTCATTTTGTATTTTTGACGTAGGCATATATTTAAAAAAAAAACAAATAATATATTTATATCTGGAACTATGATTTATTGTCTAAAGTAGACAATGCCACCTATTATACTTTACACTACCAAAATTAAAGTTATCAAAGACCATTACATGAAAATAAAAAGCATAGGAAGTAAGGAAAGTATATTTTAAAAATGATATATTCTTTCTTAAGGTCTTAGGACAAACTATTCGATCCTTATTCAATTGTGACGATGTATTCCAATACACCACATAGCTAGATGAGATCCTGTAAAATATTATAAAGAAGAAGAGGTTCCTGCTCCATTTGTTTTAGATTAAAAAAAAATATATACATTAAAATATTTTCCATTTACAATAACTAGAATATGTCTTTATTCGAATAACTCAATGCTAAATTAAGCAAATGTTCAAGTTGATGTATAAAAATAAGTATACTCGCCCTACCTTCCGATCTCGATGAAACTTTTTAATTTAGTGCAATCCCATTTCAGAACTCACAGAGTTTTTTATTTTTTTATGTTTGTAAATGATGCTTGCAACGAAATGACTCCCGTAAAAAACAAATATCTGGCGCACATTTCTGCGAGATTAAATTCGAAACGTCCCGTCTCCGTACATTCTGTGCCATATTCATTGCGCTTTACATGTACATGGACAAAACACTGGTTGATATACCCAATATTCATAGCATTACATGTATATTATAAAAATTACTACAATTTTAATTATTTCTATTGGGAATTAATTCTGTATATTAAATAAATACATAGAAAAGCTTAAAGAAGCTTGTTTAAGTAGCATTATTAAAATAACTTATTACATACTAGGATAATCTTTAACTACGCAAACAAATTTAGAAGTGACAGTTGCCATTTAATAAAATATTTCATTTAATAATGAGATAAAAACTCGACATAGAAAATTGATATAAAATACACAAATAGAACTGTATTATTATTGTTATTTTTGTTTTACAATTCACTTTATTTCAAAAACAAGCAGAAACTTAACCTAAAACCACACTAAAGCCGTACCATGAAGTAAATGTAAAGAAAATTCTCTGTACGCTACCTCGGGGCTCGGTGTGTCGCTCGCAGCGTCGAGGACCTCTATTTGTCATTTTATTAGTCACGCGCGCAGCAATATTCTGCGAAATAAGTCGGTCGGTTGTGCGGCGAGATTGCTTCCGAGTTTACGGCCTCCATCCGAGACCGAACAGAGAAAAAGTTGTAAATTCTCCGCCAAATCGCACATTTATACGAACACAACTGACCCTCCTAAGCATTCTCTTAACCTCCCCCTGTAATTTCGACCAAGGTGAAATTGGTCTCACCTGGATGCTATTTATTCTAACTTCGTTTTAATATAAAGTTTTCATTTCAATCCCAGTTTCAAAACATGTTTCATTATATTTAACTTTTATTTTTGTATGTGTACCTACAACGTTTATGTTAATGAGAAATTTTGTGGTTGCCACCTTATTAATAGCGCGCGCGAGTACAGACGCGTATGAGCATTTTTAAAGGCAGATATTTGCGAGTACAGAGGCGGATGCTCATCTCAGTTAACATTCACCAAAAAATTCTGAAAGATGCATAGTGGATTCCTGTATGATGATTTTTGTATGTTTTACTGCTAGAAACCTACTAAGTACGTTTTGAAGTTGACTTTAAGTCCAGCAAACTTCTATATTCTATGCACATAAGTGAGAATTAATTAGTAAAAACATTTGAATATTAATCACTTTAAAATAAAATTAAACTGTATAGTTATTATTACAATTGTAAAAATGGTATTCTTATAATTAAATCATGAATTTCGTTACTATTGCACTCCAGAGAAATTGAAACTTTCACAAGAAAAGTTGGCCTAATTTACGATCTTACTTACTGCGCTTAAAAGAATTATAGGTCGAACATTTGTCTTATGATTTTTCTTCTACTTAATATCAATCTTAACACTTTTTTAATGCTATGAATCTGTACATATACTTATACAATATTTTTAGTTTTACGCTGTATCCCACGTATAGAAGGGTAGACAGAGAGAACCTGTATAGTGTTAAAACACTTCGTTCTCTGCTTTTCACCTAAATTCAAAATAGCGTGTTGGGTGGCATAGCCCATTACTTTATCTTACCAGAGAAATGAGTAAATTAAAATAATTCATTCTTCAGGTGGGGATCGAACCTACGATCATCTTGCTTACAAACATTCGCTATCCCACTACGACGTAGTATATTCAAATTACAATTGTTCGAATAATATTCTATAAAACATTTCGCAATAATCGCAACGAATATAATAATTTTATAACACTATTTGATAATAGAAATATTTTTTTATACGTGCGTATATAAAAATCAGCTTCACGCTGTATCCCACACACAGCAGGATAGGCAGAGGGAACCTAGTGTTAAGACACTCCGTTGCCCACTTTCTGCCGAATTCTAGGGGCATTGCGTGTTGTGTGGCAGAACTCAACGCCGCTCTTTGCTTCGACACCAGAGCGTAGAAATGGAAATATAAACATAAATAAATATTTCACTTCAACGAATGGAGATCGAACCCACAACCGTCGCGTTACATTCACACCCTTGTGCCGCTGCGCCACGATGACTATAAATGAAATGTCATCCACATACGCTTTGTGACATCACGGGTTAGTTAGCCAAGCTGCGGCTACCTATATGACGCTTAATGGCTTCTAAAACACTGAAACAATTTTCCTTTCTACATTCCTCCCTTTTCTAGCAGATTACTAAAAATAATTTCGTTCAATACCTCCCCGCGAAGCTAAATTCCGAACACAATTTAAACTTTACTGCAGGCTGGTATGGGCTTTACAATGTTGCTTCGAACGTAAACTAAAAAGTATAGCGAATCTGTGGTTCGTATTTACCTAAGCATTTTTCTTCTCTTACGTTGCAGAAAAAGAAGATTTTTTTAGTAACACACTTTCACTATAAAAGTATCTGCCCATGTGTTTGCGAAATTAAGAAGTATTAAATTAACTTAAGCTCCGTTCACTTGTAATTGAGAACTTTATACTTTTTTTAATATTTTCTACTATAAATATATGATTGAGGCCAGTTCTGGTGCAGGGGCACAAAGTATGACTATACACCGACTGGTTGTGAGTTCGATCCCCACTCGAGGAGAATAAATATTTATTTAAAATTTATATTTCCATTTCTTCGCTTTAGTATCGAGGCAAAGGGTGATGTTAAGATCCGCTACTCAACACGCAATCCTCAAAAATTAAAAAAAATATATAAATTCATCATTTTCTTTTAAAATAAATGTTTATATAGTAACTATATCTACATGAAAATATAAAACCTATATAAATAAAACTATACAAAGCGCTATTTATATTTCCGAACGAATTTGGAACGAGGTGATTACTAACTCTAGTACCCTACTAACACTTTAATACACATTATAATAGAAGGATGTTTGCAACTACAACCCTAGGGGTACAAAATTTAAATGAACTTTGTCAAACTACAATGTTTCCACAGACTTGTTATACGAACAATACATTATAGAGAAAAATTAAAAACTGTGAACATATTTCACTTTACAGGGCTAGATAGACTGGCTAACATTAGTTACACTGGTGTCGCTATATTAGTATTTCTTTTCATATTACAAATCATTAGTTCCGATTTTATAATAAAAATAGAAGACAACTAAATAAACATTTGTTTTACAAAGTTTCTTTTTTCTAGCTTCACACTGCTCTTAGTACATAGCAAGTTAGGCAGAGGGAACTTGGGAACCTAGTATTCAAGATTATTACCTCATTAAGGTACTTTTGTTCCCCACTTTTCGCCGACGGCCTTAGTTACAAATGAGTAATATATTTGCATGATTAAAAATGCTTTTTTAATTATGCATAAGCCACCTACTAATAATGAATAAACAATTGAATAAATATGCTGAAACTAGACTCACAAGCTAGTCACCATATACGAAGTAATACAAAAGTATAACAAGCAATTCTTTATGTAGTTGAAAGTTAAATTGGAAAACTTATGTTATATACGAGTATGTGTACAGTTGTTTTGTAGTTCATCTGCCGCTACATTCAGATTTAGCGAAGTTTATAACCAGAATTAAGAACATATACTAAATTGTTCTTCTTGTAAGTTAATTTGCAATAAAACGCACGGTAATATATGTACATCCTGCGAATATAATGAAATGTGAAAATTAAGCGAGCGAAGCCGCGTTTTAGTCGCTAGTATTTATAATATAACGCGTATTTATAATTACAAAAATCGAATGACTAAAAACTTATGTTTTGATGTATTTAATACATTTTACTATAAGTATTAACATACATATATACAATTTAATTAATATGCACTAAAATAGAATTACTTAGCTAATATATTTTACATACGAGTATGTTGCAAAAAACCTTCCTTTTTACCATAAATAGAAATATAACATACATAAAGAGCCATTATTTATCCATTTGAAAGTGCAGTTTGACAATAGGACTAAAGGACACTTGCCGCTGTTCACATTCGCGAGCGTGGAATTTAAATGAACTACCCTCACCAACAGAATAGAAGCTTTTGTTACACAGAAATATATTGCCACTAAATAATACCAAATAATAATAAAATACTATCAAAATTACAGTTATCTATATTATATTATATTATGTCAGATATAACTTTGTTAATATTGCATAAATTAATTTGGATTTATTATTTCACTATAGCAGCTCTGTTTGTTAGTGCACTGATGGCTATAGGTTCGATGTCTATTCGAGGAAATTATTTATATATACATTTTCCCGCTATTGTTAAAATGTCAGGAGGTAAGTATAAAAAAACACTGAATTACCTTAATTTCTTGTTCCTCTTTCACATATACACACTTCTAACACTTTACACAGCACACTTAACACTGTTTCTCTATAACACTTTACACTTATAGACGTTTTAAAACGCATAGTTACAACAATGACACTGATTTTAAATACTTGAACACCGTCACAATTCTACACCTTACGAGAGGCAGAATAACGACGTACTGACTCAATCCATCAAAAACGTCACTTTTTATAAATAATTATGTGGGTATTTTTTTATTTTATTTTTTGTAAAATACCCTCACACTGACAATTGTCTTACACTATGTATTAATAATGGGTGAATGACTCATAGGAGAACGACAGATTCAACACTAACGCCCGTATTGAGAACGGCTTATAAATACGGGCCTACGTTCTCTCTCTACTAGCTAGTTGCGGATTTTTAATGACGTATTTATTATATTACTTTAACAGAAAACGAACTGTTAACTGTTTATTAATGGTAGATAATAAACATAATATTATTAAGTTACCGATTATATTAATAGAATCTTTATGATTTTTCAAGTTGGGAACCTCTGGAGAAACTTCCAATTCTTGGTTAGTTCTGCGCTGTTTACCCATGAACCTATTAAAATTCTACGTAAAACCTACACACTGTTTAACATAGAATTTATAACCAGAACAAACTTTACGGACGGTACCTACCGTCAACCGTGCCTGAATATTTGAAAGCGTTTGATTCTGATGTAAAAGGAAAAGTTAGCTGTATTTTTTCCTAAATTTCTAATGTTGTTAATGCTAACACGCTTTTTTGAATTTCACATAATTTAAAAAATAAAAGATAGATTTAACGTCCACCTTCATCGGCCACAATATGAAAAGTATACACTATATCATTAAGACCTCCCTCTCCCTGTTAGTTAAATAAAGATATAAAAGATAAATAATATTTTCATATTTTTACCATAAAATTAAATGTTCAAGAATATTATTATTTCAGACAAACATATATACATATATTTGTAAGTAAGACCATACAAAGCGTATGGAACTGAGACTTATTTCAAAGAGTGACAGTCTACGTCTAAGACTCGTAGCAGATTTAATTTGAGATTTCGCTTTGAGTGGCTGTGAAAAGTTTTCATCGTATGTTTTCATTTTGAACAACGTTTGTTGATATTTGGATTTAACCATTCTTGAAGTTCTTTTCAATTATCATCATTATAATAAATAATTATTTGGCTTTTAATATTTAAAAAATAACACGAATTTAAACTACTTATATAGGTAGAATCCGTAATAGCGCTATTACAAACTTAATGTCATCATGATTATATTTTTCTATTACGAAATTTTACGACAAAAATAAACCTTACTAAAGCAGTTGCAAAAGGTATAAATAAATTCTTGTCTTATATGTTCGTGACTTCGTGCAAAAGCCTACACTAAAGGAATTTATACCAACCTGGATAGCTTGAGCATCTTACAATTTTGGCACCATCCCCAAAAGCTAGAATAATTATTATTAAAGTAAATTCCATCGCTACGTAGGTAATAAAGTAAGTAATTTTAAAGCTTTAATACATTCTTGTCACCTTGAACACATTTTTGTGATGAAAAATACCATCCACTCCAACCATCCATCCATCCAATTCATTTTATCGATAAGTATAAACTTATCAATCAATTTCAAGACATAACTTGTTGGGTGGTGGAATTCAATTCCATAGGTACAGTGAAATAAAAATAATTAAAATGATTCTCCCCAGTTCAGATCAGATCCACAAGCACCGTGTGCAAGCTGGCCATACAGTCTCATGCTAGGCTTCGCCATGCTAGGCTTTGCCACTATTCGCTACCTTATAAAAGAATAGGTTAAACCATGCTCCTGTATATCATCACACCAATAACACTCAGCCATTTGGCTCTTTCGACGATGCAAAAGTGCTTATAAAAAAATATATGAATGAAAAATATTTTCAATTTCATTTTGATAGTGCTCTAGTGCAGGCTCTCGCAAGTCTTGTACTGGGTCTTCGACACATTAAGAATACCGTTTTCAAGCGAGGCGAATGCCTCCTTACACTCCAGCATCCATTGATTCCCATCAATAAGTCCTATGATATTGGCAAACATCAACAGCCCTGACGGCTAGCTTTGAGTGCAAGTCGAGAAAGGATCTAGCGCTACTTTGGATAAGAACGGACTTAGAGCTGAGCCGTGATAAACTCCTACCGTAATCTAGAAGGGTTTGACGTCACCTCTTGGCGAATTTAAGATGATTTCATTTCAAGACTGCTCTTGCAGTCTTCGCAGCCAATCAACCCAGTCTCGAAATCATCTAAAATTATATTAAAATGTATTTTAAATTAATATTTTCTATGATTATGATAATTACATAATATTCATTTCATTTACATGCTGTATACTTAAACTTACTTAAACAATCTATTTAGAAAATAGCTTGCTATCAAATATAATTAGCAAGAAACTGGATATTTTATTTATTATAGCGAAGTGGTTCTAGGCAGTGGCCTATTTTAAAGAACGTATATTTTAACTCATATTAACTTTCACATCGCAAAACAAAAATACTAATTTTATTATTATAAGAGCACTCTAAGATAGTATACTAAAATATTTATACCAGGAAAAATAAATTTAAAATATAATTTTTAATACAGAATGCATGTAGGTAACTGTACATGTTTTTTTACTATAATAATAAAATATTCAAATTATTTTGTTTCTTTAGCAAACTTTAAAGATACCTACCTAAATATCGTACAAACCGGGCCACTGTTATTTTTACACTTAATTATCAAAATATTTAATTTTTTGTTAGTTGTTTTAGAAAATCAAAAGAGTTGCTATTTCAAATAACAAACAAATAAATTACTTAATAGTGTTGCCATAAATGATTAGTTAGTAATCATTAGAATTGCGTTTAGCTTACATAGTATATCTTTACTTATAAAATTATACTAAATTCTAACGTCAGAGAAAATTATGCAATTCGAAAAGGGTCTGCTATAAGCCTCTTTTTTCGCTATTTACTGCAGACGACCATTATTTGCAGTCGAATGGTTTCAATTGTGGGATTGTAGAATAAGTTACTTGGACCCTAATAAAAGTATCTTACTTACATTTTTATTTCTGCAAATTATTTTCATATTTTTCTTTTCTCAAGTTTTAATAACCATATATTATCATAACAAAACTAAATGCCATATTTTGTAGTTAATTCCGAAATTTAGGTATAAATAAGTACATAAATATATTTTTTTTCGACTAAATCTCAATAAATAATCGTTAAGCTTTTATCTACGGAATTTGGATTTCTAGTTAATCTAAAACATAAATTTATTTTTTATTTATGACATAACTATGTATTCATTCATATACATACTACATTTTTCTTAATAAATACAGATTTTTAAAAAATGCTGCAACTGTCCGGGTTTTATCCTATACACACTTTAGATGAACTAGAATTCTATTCAGTATCTCTTGTTTCGAAAATTCACGCATTCTGCTCGCTTTCAATGGCATAAACTTGTATAATTTGCAAGATGGTTGTCCTTATGAAGCCAAAACTTTATAACAACCTTAATATTAAATTCTACTGTAAGTTTCCGCACTCAGATTTTTCGACCAATTATTGAAAGGAGATACACTTGTTATTCATTATTAATGAAGGGTCGTAGCCCAGTTGATAAAAGGTTGTATGGGTTCAATTTGCATTTGGGGAAAAAATATTTAATTTATTTATTTTTCTTATTCCATGTATGTAGCACGGGAGAAGAAAAATAAATGATAACAGGGCCACCATTAGGAAAATAAGCAAATATCTTTGCTAAACGGCTGCACGTAAATACAAAACTCAGACCATCTACAAAACGATTTATTCTGCGAACAGACGAGTTGACGACGGCCTTATCGATGGAACCTTGTTATTTGTCTTGTGGAAAATACGCAAGTCAGCTGAGCGGCTGTCACTAAATTGCTTTTGGAAACTATTCGCGCATACAAATAAGTATGTACATCAGGTACGAGTACTATATCTGCCGAAGTATGCGGGCAGTGCTTAAAATTAATCTCATCTTAACTTTTGTTTATTAATCTTTATTTTTAACTTTACGCTCTTTCCCGCACATAACAGGGTAGGCAGAGGGAGCCTAGTATCTTACATTCCGTTCCCCATTAGCTAAGAAATGAAAATATTAAATATTTCATTTCCGCAAGTGGGAATCGAACCCACAATCGTCGCGTTTATAATCGCATCCTTGTGCCCCTGCGCCACAAAGATCTTAATTACCTTAAATAACATTAAAACATTAAAAAATAAAATATCTTCTTTATGTTTTTTTTATGGAATAAGCAGTCAGAACCTACCTTACCCCCTTGAAGGTGTCAAGGCAAGGCACTCCGTTCTCCACTTAGCGCCTGAATTCAAAACATCGTAATAAATGGCAGAATTTAATGCCGCCGATTCCCGCTTGGAAGAAAGAAAACAACTCAATTCCTTCAATGGGAACCAAACAATCTTTATACCATATCGAATTCTAAGGCAACTATATCAGTCGTTCAAACGAGGCTTAGAAATATATAACATACCTTTTCGTACTCGACATAGTCCTGAGATACGAGTATGTCATTTGGCTTCAATAGTTCGTCAGCAAGTAGCGAATGTGAACCATTTTATTACTAAGCAACGTGAAATGATTCCTCGTACCGTTATAGCTATCAAGATATTTGGTTGTTATAATTAAAGTAAATTATTGATATTTGATTAAATTTAATTAATTAATTAAAAAATCTCCTTATTAATGATTAAATAAAATGTCCTTATTATATTTCTTCGTTACTTTCATTCCTTTATGTTAATATACCTGCCCTCTAAAGTCTCTCTCTCTCTCTGCCTACCTATAAATCTACGTGAGTGGTGTTTACGTTGACTTTAATAACACAACCATTTTGTTTAAAGAAAAACTTATTAGCCCAAAATTATTTTGAGACTTACAGCAAATGCATACGAAACTTCACATTCTTGCCCAATTCTGCGCTGCTTACTCTCAAGCTTATTAAAATTCAACTTGAAACCTACACACTGTTCGATGTGACTTTTACAGCCTAAAAAAGTTATTTTCACTATTAGTTTGAACTTGACTTTTAAGCATATATTGCCTTACTTTAATTTGTTTTTTTCAGCTTATGCTGTATCTCGCATTTAATCGGGTAGGCGGTGGGAACCTAGTGTTAAAACACTTCGTTTCCTACCTTCTGCTGATTTTTTATGCATTACGTGTTGAGTGGCGGAACTTAACGCTACTCATTGCCTTGTTAACTGAGCGAAAAAATTAAAATTATTTATAAACCTACCTACCTAACCTGTTCAACCCGCAACTGTCGCGTTTATAGTCACAAGCTTGTGCTACTGCGCCATAACGGACTCCATATAATAATATTAATATAATAATTTCAGGAATAAGCTACATGTTGTCGTCAATACTAGTAGTCTAACAGACTCTCTTTGCCAGAGTTTGTTTATCGTCCAAATTCCATTTATGACTTCGTTATTTTCCTATTCTAGAGACATAAAATGTCATCCTACAAGAGAAGCCAAGCTTTTATCTCCATATGTTCTCTGATAAGGAAAAATAATGAGTGGACTTATACGGATCGATGGAGATTAACTTGTTATTGTAGCAAACTAATAGAAGCGTAATATTATATTAAAACGTATTTACGAAGCTACACATCACCCCGGGATAACTTCTTAAGACAGTTTTATATGGTCGACTTGTGATACCAATTTGTTCATTATTACTATTCTTTTGTTTTTGTTGCGTCTTTATTAATGAAAATAAAAGTAGTGGCGCGTTCGATGTTGTTTGTAACGTCTAACTGCTAGAGTTTATGTGGATGTTTATAGGTAGGTGCTGTTTAATACAATTCAGAGAAAATGTATATTTTAATGTATCTATAAATCACACAGTAATATCCACAAATGGCACAGGAGTGCGACTGTAACGCGATAATTGTGAGTTCGATCCTCATTTGGGGGAATGAATTATTAATTATTAATTTCTTCACACTGAACTTGGCAAAAGCCCGGTACGGAGTTCCATCACTCAATGCGTAATACCTTCAAAGATTCGACGGAAAGTAGGAAACGGAGTGACATAACACTAGGTTCCCAGGTTCCCTTTAACTACCCTACTATGTGCGGAATACAGCGAGAAACCGTATAAATAAATGTTATGAGTGCTGATGTATAATATAAATGAGAACAAAAATATATGGTTTAGTGTTGACCTGGTCTCATTATGCGAGTCTTATTATATTTTATGAAACCCTCGCGCATGCTTCAGGGGGCCGTAATGTGCCTGAAAATACACATAGCCTTATTAAATACGTACCACTACCCACATACCTCAGCTAATATTTGTTTAGGTACCTACCTACTTGTTTATTGTAGCTATTTGCTCGTATGAAACGTAATATTCTTTTGAGCTATTCCACATAGGTACTGTTTGGAAAGTATAACTTTTGTAATTTAATGTTATTTGTTTGTATTTTTAACCGACTTCCAAAGTGTGCGTGTAAAACGTGCGGGAAACAGCGTGAAGCTGATTTAATTTGATTTTAAGCAAATATTCACCATATTAAATTTAAAGTTTACCAGATCATTGAATCGACGAACGAGATTAGATCCAAATATGAGCAAACCAGTCTTTAAAGTGAATGCAAGCGTCGCGTCGTAAAAGTTTCCGTAGTCACTCGCCCAATCTCAAATTAAATCTGCACCGACTCTGAAACTCCGACTGGTTCCATGGACTTGTGGAGTACACCACTCCTTTACTCCGTATATTTCACAATAACTTCGTTTAAAATAGGCATCGACATTTATGCATTTAATTTTGATATTGTATTAAGAATAATTACAGAATATACTTTCATAAAATTAGTGAATCAATTTTACATTTTTAAATATAAATTATTATAAAAAAATTCATTTAAAAATATAAAAAAACCACTCTTCCGAGGGCGGGACAAGGGTCCAAGCCATCGGTGGCTAGGGCTCCAGAGAGAGGAAATAAATAAAATAATAATTAAATAGAATAATTTAAGAACATTTAGATAAGATTTTTGAGATTTTATAGAATAATTTATTATTATAGATGTAATAAATAAAATTGCCTTTCAAATGTATTATTTTAATTATTTAATTACAATTGTTTTATCGAAATTTAATATAACTTATGATACGTCATTACAATTACGTTAAAATATAAAGCTTTTTCCAGAATCTGCTTGTTTGAGTCAAATAAAAAACTGTGTACTCACACAATCGTATCTCGTGCAGTTTTAAAATTAATCTAAAAATAAACAAGCAAATTCATACAAAAAGCTTTTATACAACCATACAACGTCAAACCGCAATGACTAGTCACTGCTATAACAAAATAGATATATGAGTATTTATGTACAATGTAATAATCTATTCAGTAGCAATATATAAAAGTACATAATTATTTTGAAGGTATTTAATTAGAGAAACACCGCCTTATATGTGCTAAGCCTGATATGGATTAAATTCTTGAGGTATACAGTTACTACAGTAAACCCGTATTTGTAAACCGCTCTCAAGATCGATCTCAGACTTGAGAGCAGTTTATAAATACGGGCCAAGTGTGCTACTATAATGAATAGATTATTTTGTGGCTGACGACAGATTTGATACAATTTTTTATTAAAACAAATAGGTATATGTAGGTTTAGAAAAGAAAGAGTAAATCAAGGAATTTCACAATAGAAAAATTGTGACGAACTTGGGCAAGCTTTAAGGCTAGAGCGAAAAGTCTTAAAAATTTAAGTATCTGCCGTCAACTTGAACAGTAAGGAAGTAAGGAGAACCTACATATGTCTATTATTTTCTTTTCAGGTTATCTGGAATATAGTTATCTTTGCCGGGTATACCTGTTCCACCGGAGTCGCCCAACCATGGATATCTGGAAATAGCAATTATAACAGATATGTAAATATTTAGATGAAAGGGATCCCTGAGGCCTATATTGAGATTATCAGGGGCATGTACCACGATTCCGCTTCTATGGTTAGGACTGCTGTTGGCGACACTAGACCCTTCCCGATTACAGTGGGAGTTCACCAGGGCTCGGCTCTTAGTCCGTTCTTATTCAATGTAGTGCTCGATACTGTCTCGGCTCACATCCAGGACCAGCCTCCATGGCTGATGATGTATGCCGACGACATAGCACTCATTGCCGAGAACCGACTGACGCTGGAGCGTAAAGTGAACCTCTGGAAGGGTACGCTTGAGAACGGCGGTCTTAAACTAAATGTGTCGAAGACAGAGTACATGGCCTGCGGGAGCCGGGACTCGAGCACCATCCTTATAGGTCCTGAGCCAGCCGTTAAGTCGGAGAAGTTCAGGTACCTTGGATCCGTTATGCACGAGTCTGGAGGCATCGATCACGATGTCCATGGCCGGATAAGCGCTGCCTGGGCCAAATGGCGGGAGGTCACTGGTGTGGTCTGCGACCGCAGAATACCGCCCAAGCTCAAGGGGCTGATATACAAGAGCATCGTCCGACCGGTTCTTTTATACGGCAGCGAATGTTGGCCAGCACTATCTCGGCACACTCAGGAGCTTCACGTCACGGAAATGAAGATGCTGAGGTGGATGTGCGGCGTAACGCGGTCTGACCGCATACGCAACACATTCATTCGAGGTAGTCTTGGGGTCCGTGACGTAGCGGATAAGCTCCAAGAGCGTCGCTTGAGATGGTTTGGCCACGTTACGCGCCGGCCTAAGAACTATGTCGGACGCAAGTGCCTTGCTATACAAGTTCCTGGGGCGCGACCTCCCGGACGCCCAAGGAAGCGCTGGTTGGATGTCGTGATGCAGGACATGAGAGCCAATGGTCTAACCACCGAGGACGCAAAAGATCGTGCAAAGTGGAGTAGCTTAAGTAGGAAGGCAGACCCCGGTAATAGCCGGGATTAATGCCAGGAAGAAGAAGAAGAAGATGTAAATATTTAGATGAATCGTATTAAAATAAATCATTTTGATTTTTTATTAAATTTATTTTAATAATAATGACAGAGTATTGCAGTAAAGCAAAATAGAAACAAAATATTTATAATTTAAATTGTAAATATGAAGTAATTTGTATTTTAAGTTTATATATCTAATATTACTACTGAGGCTTCCCCACTTTCTGCTGAATTCGGCAGAAATTGGGGAACGGAGTGTCTTAACACTAGGTTCCCTCTGTCTACCCTGCTGTGTGTTGGATACAGCGTGAAGCTGATTTATTTTTTTACTAATAAATTATTTTTACTATTATAATTATTATTTACTTACTGGTTAGGACATTCATTGCAAGTCTCCATATAGCGAGTGTCAGTAAAGTTTGTATCTGGATGTTTGAAGGACAGAGCACATTTGTTAGAAAGGTTGCACGGTGCTGGTGGTAAATCTTTTTTATCACATCTCCATGCCTCGTAGTTGTTAAGTGCCTTGACAGGTTTTGGATCTGTCATCCAAGTCAGAGCCTGCGTTACCGTGACGAAGTGGACATCTTTCCTGAAAATAACATAAATGTTCTTTATTAATTATTTAGCAGAGAGTGCCAAATTATATCACAACATTTTTTGAAATTTAGTATCTCCAAACTTCGGATGAACCCATAAAAACAGATGTTTTTAATCATTTTATTAAGTATAACAGATATTTTATGAAAACGTTACATTTTAGCTCTGTTTTAATAGTAATAGCTCAAAGAAAACAATAATTTAACACAATTTATTAGCCTCATCAAAAATAAAATAGCACACAGTATCTTACATACGAGACATTACTGATAAGATCAAACAAATGGGAAGCAATCGACATCGAAGACGGAATACAAGATCGAAGTTTAATTCGATATCCACCAGTCGAGCCATGCCTGATGCCAGGAGTAAGGTAGCCATCGCACGTTGGCAAAGCAAACTCGCGGTACGTGAGTTACATACATTTCGACGTCAATTTGACGTCGCCGGCCCGCCTCAGGACATATTGGTCACGTAACTCAGCCAACTGCTTTCATTATCTCCCCAATGTTTAATTATCCGATAAAACTTATAATTTCTTTTTGTTCTTCTTAATGATACGTTATTCTAAATTAATATAGTTTAAAAATACTTGTATATTAGGTATACCTATTAGATTTGCCAGCCACACGCGGCCATCCAAGCCTGCTTAGATTTATTGTTATATTATAGTCAATTTATACAAAATATTTGTATAAGTCATTTGTTTATTGAATATAAACAAAACTTAGAATATACATACATAAAAATACTGTGTTTCTTTATTTAACCGTCGTATATCGTAACCTTTATATCCATTAAGTATCTAAACATAAAATTTCACCGTGTTGCTCATTTAATTACAGGCTTAAAACAAAAGAGATATATTTCAACTCGAACCACTTTACTGGAGCAAGTAGTGTAAAAAGAACCCTTCAGTATAATGTATCCCAGCTTTTTAGTTAAACTTTGAAATATCACACCTCACTAAATTCTTGGTAACCACATTTCAGGCACCTTTTGTTATTTAAAATAGTAATTGTAAAATCTTACGTTTTATAAACCTTATAGACTTAACTCGTTAGGAAACTGTCGTTAGCTGTTTCACTAACTCCAGCATATGAGATATTAGGTTTTTATTAATAGATACTTAATAAAAAAGTAAAAATTGTTGAAAAAAGTAATGGTTTACTAATGTATTCTCTAAGAGAAAATAAATATGTAAGTATGTATAAGAAATTTAGGCATAATTTGTATAAATATAAAATGATATTGTATAGTAGGTACTTATTACTCAACGTCAACTATCTAACCAAGCAGTTGACGGCAATAGTCTGACATAAAAGTTATAATTTAAACTCTATATATTCCATATCTGATTGATATAAAATACACATACATATGGAAGCATGACACGAAAAAAATGCTGAATTTTAACACGTTACACCGTATCTAGTTTTATTTTAAAAATGGGCCAGTCAGAAAATACGTGGTACAATTTCAATTGCCACTCGCCATAGAAATTGTCACTGTACGCTTTTATTCGTAGTGTCAGCTACGCTTTGATTATGTGACGTAGGAATGCTTCTGAATTGTTCATTGCTATTGGACACTGACCCCTGCACCCTGCATTGGTTCATAGTTCAAATTGCTCAAAATGTTCATCTATTCTATGAAACATTATGTCTGAACTTTCCTTTACTATAAACTAAGTATAAAAGTTTAAAATATTCCACAATTAAATAACCCTCGGGTGCAGACCACAACTAGCGGTCGGACTTTTCATTTAATTTTTAACGGCAATTAAAAGTAGTTTCACAAATCAATTTAACCATGAAAGATAAAGAACAATAACCATGCAATATTTCTTGAAAACAATGTGTTGATCCTAATTTTGAAAGAATAATTAATGTATTAATCAAAATTAAAAACTGCGTTCCCCATTATCCGCAGAATTCTGGAGGCATTGCGTATTGAGTGGCGGAACTCAACGCCGCGTTTTGCCTCGACACCAGAGCGAAAAAAATGAAAATATAAATTTAAATAAATACTTCATTTCCTCGAGTGGGGATGACACCCACAGCCACTCGCGCCACGACTGGCCTCATTAGTCTATCATGCATTAATTACGTATTTAATAAACGTTACGTATATAAATACAAACAACTACATAATAAATTTAATATTCTTTTATATTTATACACAACTTTACACGCTTGCAATATTTAATACAGTTAACAAACTTCGTTAAGGTAAAACTATAACGAACACATTATTATGAATTAAAATTATCCTTTAAATTAATAACAATAATTGTAGAGAGCATAAATCCATTGATATACAATTTTATTATACCTACAGATTAGGTAATATCACGCTCAAATAGTAAATCGACAGTCGTTAATACGATTTGGGTATTCGATTTCGAATTATTCCATCATCATTATCTTTTATTAATTGGCATAATTGTATATTAAATTATATGTTTTGTATATTATAATTATAGTAATTTAGCTTAATTATAGTAAAAATAAATAATAAAAAGAATTTGTTAACGCTTATTTAATTAGTAGCGACCTCCGTGGGGTTTCGCCCGCTTGAACTATACGAATATTTAGCTAATACTAGTGGCTTGCCTGGTTTCACCCACTTTTTTTTATTATTATTATTTAAGTGTATTTAGGGATAATTGGTTAGTTATTTTATTATGGTTATCTATATTGTTATTACACTTAATAAATCGTAATTGAAATCTTTTTGGTTTCTATTTGATTTTGTTCCCAAAAATTATTGTTAATGTTTAATAGAAAAATGTTAAGTTATTTCATATTTATCTGGGTACACACACACGGCAATCACGATTTTTCTCGCGTATCCCACGGAAATTCCGGGATAAAAAGGATCTTGTATGCTGCTCCATAACGTCCTCTATCGAAGAGTAAAAGCCCCATAAAAGACAGTTAATAAACAGCTTGATAGAATTATCTTGAATTATTTTCTCAGCCTATGAAAAACTATTTATGGGATGCAGATATTAAAATAATACACATAAACAAACATACAAAACTTATTATTAAATTTCCGCAAAACGTTTTTCGTGGAACTATAACTATGAGTTAAATTACTAGTGAAATTTTTTAATGATATGAACGCAACATACACATACATAGAGTACCAACCCACATAAAGAATATTCTTCATGAAAAGCTTTTTTAAAATTTAATGTCACTGAATATATACATTACTTTTGTTACATTGTATTAAAAGTAACGTAGGTATTGCAAAGTGTATCGCTCTAGTAATTTGCAGTAAAATAAAATGCCCCTTTAAAGTATTAACAATCTCGTAACTACACTTTTTCAATCCAGATTTGTATTTTAAAACGAGAAAACTTTTATCAGAAAATAATAAAAAGTTTCCCATTATACAGATAATGTTTTCATTACTTTTTTTACATTCTCATTATAGTTTTTTTTATATTTTCTTAAACAATGAATATCTATCTAAAAATAACTACTCTATCATTTTTACAATTTCTTCTTGCATATGATTTACAAAGCGAATTACCTGTAAAACAATAACAAATTTCTCTAGATTTAGTGTACTGATGTCCACCATTATGGATGTGAATTGGAGTTGTGAACATCTAGTGTCATACAAAACGTAGCATATAAGGAAAAAAGGAGGGAAGATTTAATTTTACAAACAATTAATCGTCATTTTTCGCCTATCAATAAGTCTAGTTCCATCTTCTTTCAAATACTTCAAAAATTACATATTTTACTATACGAATTTGAGAGCGGTAATAACCTAGAAGTTACAAGCCGCAAGCTAACTGCTGAAAACCGTTCACGTGGTGTTCACGATGTAAACCTAGTACAAGTTATACTGCAAAATTAAATTTTAGCTATTATGTTTAATGTCGACATATATAGACTAGTTAGACATAGTTTACTCTAATAACAATATATTAATGCAATTTTTTTAAAAAATATCAGAATATTGTAAAATTTAAAAGTTTTAAAAGTTTAGTTCTGAAGTAAAAAAATAATTTTATAATAGATCCCCGTAAAAAAATATGATATTTTTTTTATTGAATAATCACTTGCTCAAATCATCAGATACGTATTCAATAACATTCCTAACTTTTAGACGAATAAAGAAAATCAAACGACTAAGATAATATAATAGGTACTTACAAATCAGACGCCCATTGAAGGAACTTATGTAATCCACGCTCCAGCTCTTTAATCTGGAACCAGTTCGTGTGGAAAGGCATCATGTATGGCGCACGATTTTGTTCATAATATCTACTGAAATCTTCTTGGAGCCATTCCAATACCTAAAAAATATTATTAAATACATACTGATCATTTTCTTGGAATAATGAAGATAGAGAAAGAAAGAATATTTATTATACATTTATATGGGCTAACATATTTTAGAAAAATACAAGTATTCGTTACAATATTGTAATGTTCTCAATATTAAAATTAACTATTAATAACGAGTTTCACCATTTCACACACATATTTCGATAATATACCATAATTAACTTTCTAGGATCACAACAAACATGAAAATAATATTTTTTAAAGTGAAACAAACAATAAGATAACATCAGTTGTTAATATAAAGCGTAGAAATTATACGTCGGCACGTGCAATTCTAATTACATAACTTTTATTTCCTTTAATAAAAGGAAATCTACCCCGATGCGGGGAAATCAATTACACTCCACGCTGTTAACACACGCGTGCGTTTTATTTCTTCGCGCTCGCTCAATTCCTACTGTATTGGATCGAAAATTCAAAACGTGTTGTTTATTTGACAGTCGTGGCCCAGTGGTTGTTAATAGGAAGTGGGTTCGATTCCTCATTATTATTATTCATATTTTCATTTCTTCGCTCTGGTAAAGCGGCTTTAAGTTCCGCCACTCAACACGCAATGCCTCGAAAATTCGGTGGACAGTGGGGAACGGAGTGACCCTGAATCCTGACACTAGGTTCCCTCTAGATACAGCGTGAGGTTGAAAAAAAATATCAAAATAAGTTTTTAGCACTTGCAACCTTCATATAGATATGGCGAGTTTTCCAGTATGAGTACACCGAGTTTGTTATTATAAATGTTTGTATGACTCATTTCTTACGTAGATAAGTTAACCGACGAAAGTTACAACAAAGACTTTCGTCTCGTTATTGCAGAAAGTTTTGTAATAAAATGATATTCAGAACAAAAGACGGTTTCAATGAATTCGAAACACTGTTTTAGAAAGGAATACCCGAAACGAAATAGGTAGGGGAAAGGGGGTGTAACGGGGACGCGAGGCACTACGGGGTCACCCACATATACAAGTAAATATGTACTAGCTGTATTTTATTTTCGCTAATAGAGAACCATTTTGTATCAATTCTTTAGTCCACCAGTGGCCACCGACAATGCTTAGCGCGCTTAGGTATATTTTTTGTTATATATTTCCAACGATATTATGTACTTATATGATTTCCATAAAATCACTTTAGCTATTCATTTTATTTATTTTGTTCGTTATTTTATTTGAAGCGTATCCACGGCACACGCTAAGGTAGGGTTTTTACAACAACAGAGCTAGAATAGCAAGTTAACCGAACGAAGAAGTGTTCAAATCTAAATGAGTGGTTACATAAAAAAGGTGCAAACGTACACTAGATCACATTATGTAGGTAATAAAATTCAAACCACTACATTTTGATTAATTCTAAGCCAAATGATAATTTTATTTGTAACCAAAGGGTTGTTTAATTTTAATTATTAATTTACTTCGCACAATCCCCTTCTTCATACAAAATAATAAAATTAAATCATAAATATAATTTTTATGATTTAATTTTATTATTTTATACCGCCATGTTATGACGGCAGCTATCTTAAAGTTATCTTTCTAAATATTGCACGAGTCATGTAATTTCATATCATTTACAAAAATGTGTAATCTCCCATTTTATCGCACTGTCTTCTTCTGATGCTAGTGTTCTGAGGGTATTTAAATATTTTACTAAACCTGAAACTAACCTCATTGGAGTCATGATTATGCAGAACACATTGATCCAAGTATGGGCAGTGTCCTCCTTCGTAAGTTTCTACGAAATGAGCATTGAAAGGAACCTCCCATAGACCTGTCAAAATAAAATAAAATTAATTAGAAAAAAATCTACTTTAATGGCACAAGCCACGGAGTGTTTAAACACTAGGTTTTTAGAATACAGTGTGAAGTTATAAAAGTGTGCTGGATACTGTGTGTAAATCGAGTTATCTACTAGAATACATCAACTGCACCACTAAGCATAGATAAGCTTAAACCTACAAAACGCTTATTAAATAATCGAGTATATGACGTAATATGAAAATCTTAATACAAGAAAATGTACTTTGTAAACACTCTAGCATAAGCTACACTAAAATATTAGACTTCCTTTAATCTATATAATAATATAAATAAATTTCATAAAATAAATTGAAATCTCTTAATAAATATTTTTAATTACAAACAGCCATTTGGTTTGTGAAACAACAAACAGCATTGTGAACATTATTTAGTCCATATCGTAGCAATAGAAGTGTTAATACCGGCAAGTAATTTAGTGGGGCATGTATCAGACGTACTCGTGCACAATTTCCTAATCGAGCGTATAAGACATTTATATGAACGGAGATACTAGCTAGATACGTATAGCAAAATGTATGTAACTCAAACACTTATAAAATATATAAAAATTCTTTGTGTGGATATTTATATAAAAACTAACGGACGCGCGCAGCTTCGCTTGCGTATTTAAGGGTGAATTCTAATAACCCATGAAACATGTGTTCAATGAAATATTTTTAAGAGTCAAAATTTCTAATTTTATAAAAATCGGTGGCGATTTAAAGATTTTTCCATACAAACTTACAACCCCTTATTTTCACCCTTAGGGGGTGAATTCTAGAAAACCATGAAACATATGTTCAATCAAATATTTTTAAGAGTCTAATATCAAATTTTATAAAAATCGGTGGTGATTTAAGAATTTTCCCATACAAACTTTCAACCCCTTATTTGCACCCTTAGGGGGTGAATTCTAGAAAACCATGAAACACGTGTTTAATTATAAACGTTTAAGAGTCTGAATTTCAAATTTTATAAAAATTGGTGACGATTTAAAAAAAACCTATACAAACTTTCAACCCTTTATTTGCACCCTTAGGGGGAGAATTCTAGAAAACGATGAAATACGTGTTCAATTAAATACTTTTAAAAATCTAAATTTCAAATTTTATAAAAATCGGTGCCGATTTAAATTTTTTTCCATACAAACTTTGAACCCCTATTTCACCCCTTTAGGGTTAAAATTTTTCAAAATCCCTTCTTAGTGGATGTCCAGATTACGAAAGTAAACTTTTGTCCAAATTTAACGTTTCTACGCACAGCGGTTACGGCTGTGCGTGCGTCTTACCTCAGTCAGTGAGGACAAGTCCTTTTATATATATAGATTACGGTCAGAATATACAAACACATATATATATTTTAATAACATAAAAAAATCTATAATTATCAGTAAATCATATTTAACTATAATTTTTTTTTTCTATAAAATAAATCCTCATTTTATTGGCTTGATTTATTGATTTAGTAAGTTTAAGCATTACAGTAAGCAATGACTAATCTAAAGATACTGTTATTAAATTTGCTTTAATTGATGTCTTCACTTTGACAAACATTATATTTAATTTTGTGTCATACATTAACTTAAACGCACAAATATGCATTTTTTATCCTTACAATAAAGGAATTGGTTTTTTAGGCTTCACCATTATCCTGCCTAAAACAGAAAGAATTTAGTGTTAAGACACTCCGCTCTCCAGGTTCCATCCGATCCAGGATCCAATCAAATGAAATGGCCTCATCTTTGTTCATATATCATATATAGGTTATATATAATATGTTATATATATAGCGCTAAATCAACATGTATTTAATCACCTCAAGGGACAATTTCATATACAATATCTATTTTCAATATACGTCAAAAGGTCTAATGCATCAGAGACCGATAACGTTATTATAATTCCTTTACGCATATTACACTATCTATGATATTCTAGGAAGTCTCAATTATTGCCACAAGATAATTTAATTTTAAGATGGCGTGTGTGCTTAATATTTTAAATATGAAAATAAAAATAATTGTACAACTATATTATTATATATAATTATTATTTTATTTATTTATTTATATATATATGTATATAGAAAAGGATGAATTTGATTAAAGAATTTAATTCGCGTATAAGTCATGAAACTAAAGTTCAAGAGCGATGTTGAAACTGTTATTCTAATATTTGTGTTTAATTTGTAATAAAGATAAAAATACATAAATAACAAAAGCTATTAATGTGGAATAAATTATTTATTAATTATTATAATTTGACAGATTGCCTAGGAATTACTTTTATTATATACATATATGTATGTCCCTGAGTATGTTTGTTAAAAAGAAATCACGTACTAACGTCACTTGGCCTTGTGCTTAATTTTTTTAAAACTACCACAAATAAGCTCAAAAAAAATGAATATTTATTTAGAAGTGTGTCAACTATACATTGCCGTGGAAATTAGGTTAGTTAGCTGTTATTTAATTTGTCTTGCAAATATTTAACGTGCTCGCTACCAAGTTTCAAGTGTATTAGCCGAGAGGCGTGCACCACATTATGCATTAAAATTAAACTAATATACAATACTCGTACGAAAAAATTATATGAGAGAAAAGAAAAAAACATTTTTACTTTTGACGCAGAGCTCTATGCCGCTATACATATGCCAACTAAAGATTTTTAATTAAGACATGTTGGACAAATATATGCATACAACTTTTAAGCCTGGTTTCCACCGCGAGCGGAGCGGACTCATTAAGGACTACGTTGAACTCGCAAGAGTAATCTGCATACTTATATTTTCACCAATTTCCACCCGGAGAAGGATCGAGCGACCAGAAAGAGTTGAAACTAATTTGCTCAGTTAAGGAACGGAGCGAAGTAATTACAAAATACAAAACTCATTGTTGGTGAATATGTAAATCTATTTTATTTAAAAGGAGCAAAGGAGTTGTTTCGCGCTAGCATTACCCGCTCATTTCTGTTTAGCGGCGAAAACCGGACTTTATACATACAAAAATGTTTAGAAATACTGTGTGCCATGGAATGTTCTTCTTAAGTTGAAAGTAGTATCAATATAAAGCAAATAGTATCAAAGTTTGTTCGAGAAAATTACTACCAAACAATTGTTTTATAAAATGGGTGGAAAATGTTAATGTGGTTAATACGAAAGTAATTCAGATTACTAGACAAATAATTGTGTAATTCAAGCGGGAGAAGCCGCGAGCAAGTTGCTAGTAAGCTAATAAATTTCATAAAATCAACGTCAATAAAGTCGTGTGTCAAATGAGTTAAATACCTGGGAAAGTTTTAGTGGGGCAAGTTCCGGACTTGCACTCGTGCGGGATCTTGTAGTCCAGCGTGTACGGCCACACGGGGATCGGCAGCGGGGGCACGCCCACCGAACTATCGTAGATGTAACCGAAGTCTTCCAACACCTGAAACGTTACCAATTTTAGAAATATTTGCCAACGGGAAGTACATTAAATTTGACAAATTGAAATTTGCGGACGTATGCACTAATTTTATATGAAATGAACTACAAATATAAGTTTGTAATTATTTTTTCTATGAAATATCTACAAATTTTCACATTTTAGATTTTTTTCCTCTATTTATACTGCAAGTTCTCACTTCTTGCCAAATTTCATAATTGTAGGTCCCCGGGAAGTACCATTCATTTGGTACAAGTTAAAAAAAAAAACAAAAAATATTTTTTTTATAAAAGCAAACCTTAAACTGAGTATTTCTGCCGGGCTTAAGGAAGGGAGCGCGCGCGCCCACCACTTCTGACCGAGAAACGTTTGAAAATATCTTTAGTATCTCGCGCATGCCGATCATCTCGCCCGCCCACTCTTCGTAACCCTTGTCCTGGAGTCCTTGTTGCTGAGATATGGTACCAGTGGCAATCTAGAATAAAACAATCTGTTTATTATAATATTTCTTTATTTTTAACAAAGATTGTATATATTTATATTAAATTGAATACGAATTGAAATATATTATAAACAAAGAATGTTTAATTACCTCGTGACCGTCGTGTGCGAGAGACTGCACCATTGCGTAATTACTGTATAAATAAAAATAAAAAGTTCAGCATTTTCCTCAACAAAGAGCTTTAATTGTGCAAGTATAATAATATTTTATAGTATAATTGATTTTGAGCGTCGTTTTATAAAATATTATTAATACTGATGTTATAAAGATATTTTAAGCTTTAATAAAAAAAGTTAAAGATTTTTTTACGGCTACCGTTATTAGTACTCGTAAACAAAATTTATTATTGTTTACCTTATAAAAGTTTTAAGTTAAATAGGCGATAAAGGAGTTTTATTAGCCCTATATTACAGAAACATAATAACTAGATCGATTTCTTCTCTAAGTACGCACAAAATATAAGTATATGAAAGCATTGAAACAGTTATAGGTACATTATATTCTTTTTGGAAAATATTCAAATGAATTTTATGTTATAATTTACTTATAAACATTATAACGCAACTAATTATACCCAACCATCATCCAACTCTTTTGAATATATATTTAAAATTTTATAATATAAAATTTTTAGCATCTTTATTTCATGTCCTCTGTACAGCCTATAAATGTTTCAAAACTAAAACGAAGAGAAAGCTTCTATCGAAGTATCTATAAGAGTTTTATAGAATTAGACATAACATGAAAGAACATAAAGAGTCGAGAAAGGATACGTCAAGAAGGCTTAATCGCCTTCAGTTGCAGATAACCCAATTTTACGGCTCTTATGTGTCGCCTAACGAAACATCTCTCATTCGATTACTTTACACGCCTCGCACACAGAAAGCTTACAGCTTAAGTTCTGTACAACATATTCAAGAGAAAATGACACGTTTTACACGAGAGTTCTTAATAAAAATAACTGTGGAGTTTATATAAATACAGTATATAAATACAATGCAAAATGATATCTTAAATTTCAAGTATAAACTTGTTTATATTACTAGCGACTGACATGCGGCTTCGCTCGCTTCAATTGACTTTTATATTATAGCCAAAAGATAATATTTTTTATTTAAAAAGTATGCCATGTCCTTCCTAATACCTATAAGAATATGTGTATAAAGTAACATCATAATCGGTAGAGTAGTTCTGGCGTAAAAGCGTAACAAACAACCTTACATTTACATTAATAATATTAGAAAGATGATGATATTGTACCGTATAATTTTACGCTTTCAGCAACATTCATTAATTTAATAAACACCAAACAACCACTAGTAAATTGAAACGGAAACTTAATCCATTAGTTTATTCCCATCTTAGCTCCGATTGAAATATAATCTGATGACAGTTAGTCGAATATTACTTTCATTATTGTGAACGTACTGTAGACAAATGCGGCTAACCGCACCGTTCACAGACAATCTTGAGTCTTAACTATTAATAATTTAGTAAAATATCTTCCTACCTACTAAGAAGGCTTCCTAGTAGGAAGGCAGGGAGCCGGGTGGGCCGTGCTCCCTCAGAAACTTCACTAACAAAAATTATCCCGACAAAAAAAAACATTTATTAGAACTTATCTGTTCAAAGCTAACTTCCAAGCCCCCTTTAGAAAATATATCTAAAAATGCTAATGTTCCTACCTACGTTTAGTTCAGTTTAATACTAGTGAAATACCACTCACTAACCTGTACTCGTGAGATAAGAAGAAAGTGCCCCGAATTGGGCAGCCGTTTGGATTACGTATTTTCCCATTAAAAACTTTCTTGTACAAGTCGAAGTTGTTCAAATTAACGGCACCATCAAATGTGAGCATTATCATTTGCGGCGTCTGGAATTAAAGTGAGATATTAATGATGAGTGATGAGGCCAGGGCGATGATGGCTGAGGCCATGATGGCGCGAGGGTGCAAGTGCAACCACACACTTGTGAAGCTGAAAAAATACATATATATGAATATTTGCTCGTAGTGTTAAAATAAACCCGCGTCATAAAAGATATGGTTAAAAATTTCAAATAGGTGAACAGGCTTAATATTTTTAGGTAAAAATAATGAAAAGCTACGTTTGAAGGTAAAGTCTTTGGAGGAATTTCATTTGCTTTAAGTGGATTCTACCGCCCTATTATAAATAACATTCAATTTTGTTTCATTTTCATTAAGTATAACATAGTAGCTTTTTACTACTTTTCCGAGGTGAAATTTCAAGTTAAAATTTTTAAAATTTAATGAAATTTAATATCTATATTTTAAGAGTAATATAATTTGTGGTCGTCGTAGCGCAGGGGGACCAGCGTGGGACTGTAAACTCGACGATTGTGAATTCGATTCCCGGGAATCGGTAATTAAACATTTAATATTTATTTTTTCATTTCCTCGCTGGTAACAAGGCAAAACGTGACGTTGAAGCAGTGCCTCCAAAATTCGGTGTAAAGCGGGAAACGGAAGTGTCATAATGGGAACGCAGTGTCTTCTCTGTCTTCCCTGTTGAGCGAGATACAGTATGAAACTAAAAAATATAGGTACATACATATTATTTGAAACATTTCGATAAATATTAATAACTTCAATCGGTGCGCGATTTCCATTTGCAATGTTTAAATTTCCAATTCTTATGATAATTTAGAATAAAAACACTAGATTACCTGTCATCATTTTTAATTAAAAATTGTATCGTTTTTATTAAAAATTGTAGTGGTTCACGCATCCTCACAATATTAATCAGTAATATATTCGCATTTTATTTAATATGCAGATTAAAATATATTTATTTCCAATTTCACATTGTTATAGTTGTCTTTGTAAAAATACTTTTGAGCTGAACTCAATCTCATATTGATTACAAACTACTATTAAGTTATTATATGTCACAATGATTTCCTTGTGTCAAGTTAATAAAATCATAAGTAGTAAGTGTGTCAAAATGTCTAAGTCACAGTTTAAAAAACAAATCTTAAGTTATAATTATAGGATCATGGATTTATTAAAATTCTCAGTAATTATTATGCGGAACCGGTACTCTTAATATTAAAGATATACCTCCCTATTAATTGGTTAACGAGCTAGTTACGTAATATAATAAAGAACTCTAAAAACTGAAAGATCTTACGTAAGTATTAGAAGCGTTTTATAATCTCGCATATATGTATATTGTTACTATATTCAGTTTCACACTGTGTATCCCGCACACAGCAAGGCAGAGGACAGCTAGTGTTGAAACACTCCGTTCCCTATTTCCGCCGAATTCTGGAGACGTTGCATGTTCAGTGGGTGATCTCAACACCGCGCTTTCAGCAAGAAGCATAAGAACAAGAGCGAAGAAATGAAAATATTAAATATTTTAATTCCTCAAATGGAAATCGAACCCACAACCTATCACGTTTACAGTCACACAGCTGGCCTCAATATATTACTGGTTAATAAAGTAGAAATTGTATGAAATCCAGCACTCGAGCTCCAATGTTAACAAATCCAGCACTGGAAGTACTGCAATTCAATTAACGTGCCTCCGCAAGCACAATGATATTTGTTCAGAGTCTTGCGTCCTTCGGGTTCAGCTCGCTTATATGACAATATCACACTCGCAATACTCTACTACTACAACTATAAATGTACTCTCATGTCAGGGTTCAATTTGGATATATAAAACAAAGCTTCAACTTAACGCCAGGCACGTTTAAAAAATATTGAATAGAGAGAGAGAGAGAGAGACAGAAAATATTTACTGTGAATAATTGTTATAATTGCAGGAAATGAAAATATCAACAAAATGTTTACAATAGCATTTTTAATACAGTATTATTGTATTCCCTCATACTAAAATGGCATAATAAATTTATTTCATTAGAAATAATACGGGAACCCACAAATCCACGACTACTAGGAATCTAGTAGTAATTCAATTAGCGTACTCAGTGCAAGGACAATGACATTATTGTTCTAAGACTTACGTCCTCCGGGTCCAGACCGCCTGGTATGAGCGTGCCGTCCTTTGAACAAAAACAGTATGGCAACTGACATTCTGCCGTATCACACTTCGTCGCCAGGTCTTGGGGCGCCTCTGTTATAGGAGCTTCAGCTAAAATAATACAAAATGAATTGAGAAATCATACAATTTAATACAATAATCGGCGACATGAACGACATGCTAAGTAATTAATAGTATAAATGAAACATTTTTAAAATACACTTGAAGATAAAGATTTTGTGATTAGCCTAAATGTATAAAACATAAAATTATAAATAAAAAATAGTATTACATATTCTAATTATTTCTTATAGTTTGTTCTATAATGAAATAAATTTTATATTTCACGTAATTTTCAGTACGAAGGAAGACTTAAATCTGTTCCAGGCTTTAGACCAGCTAGCGTTTAGACCACTATAAGTTCAGGCATTAAAACTTTCTATTGTGAGAAATAACATTAAAGTTGCTGGATTAAGATTTTGCAGGACTATTTCAGATTTAATTTAAATACTAAATCTTTTTAATCTACAAAACTTATATTCGAAAAGTTTTTAAGTGCGCGTCAAACTCTCACCGGAGCCGTAGGTGGGAAACCATTGTCTATTTCAATATTTATTAAAGTCGTGATCACGAAGCTATTCAAACAATCGTTCCAAGATCGCAACGGGGGCTGTGTACATAGCTGGAGTGCATGTCCCGTCGGCAAACAGAGGTAGTGTGTGAGCAGGCATTCGCAGTTGTATGTTTGGCATCCGTGCCATCCCGCCGTCCCGCCGTCCCGCCTGTCTCGCCTCTTGTTCGTGTCACGGCGCTCTCTGTGTACGTACACCAGTGTGTACCGTGTACGGGAATAAAGCTATCATTGCGCCATGCGGGTATGCGGGCACACTACACACGGTGCACGCCCACTAATGTAGTTTTAACTTCCTAAATCGGTGTGAAGTTCCATGTTGATACAATTAAATTCAGTTTAAGTTTAACACAAGTGAATTTAATGAACATAATATAAGATGATGCTTTTTGTTTCATTTTGTTAGATAAAATTAGAATTTTACAGTTTTACACTTTAGAAAATTTAGTTGGATTGAATGTAAACTGATCAAGTGCGAGTCGAACTCGCCCTACTTTTTCTCCATTTATTCCGTAAAAATTTCAGGATTGTAGGTCAACATGAAGTACAACTTATAAACGTTGACAAAATAAATTTTCACTTTTCAGATTTTTTTTCCTTTATTTCTATTGTAATTTCTCACTTCGTGCCAAATTCCTATAGATTTTAATCAACCGCATGATTCACGCAACGAATATCATAGAAAATACAACAAAAACGATGCGTTTATTAAAGCTTGTGTCTTGTTATTGCTTTGACTTGAAAAAGAAGAAAACCTGCCCAGAGTATATTTAATAAATGCTTAGTTATTGTATATTAATAAATGAAAAATGTTAAACTTACTAGTCGCTATCGGACCACATCTTGCTTCCGCTTTAAAAGTGCAGTACTTGCTGATATCATCGAAGTACAAGCCGGAAGGACATCTGTTCAGGTATGGGTATCCGTCTACACACTAAAATAAAATTTTTGCAATGTATATTTTCAGATTTATATTAATTCAGCTTCACGGTGTATCCCGCATACAACAGGGTAAGCCGAGGGAACCTAATGTTAAGACACTCCGTTCCCCACTCTCCGCTTTGTTGAGTGGCGGAAATCAACGCCGGGCTTTTAAGTTGGTGGCCAGAGAGAAGAAATATAAATATTAATATTGTTACAGCCTCAGCCTTGTGCCTCTGCGCCATAACGGCCTCGATCAATAATTATTGATTATAATAATTATTATTTGAAAAATATTTGATAACTTTGACATTAACATCAATATTTAATAATATCAATATTTAAAATAATATATTTATTGCTTTTGATGAGCTGCATATACATAAAATTGTTGTATTTTATGTCATGGTATACTTATTATACAGCCATTAGACATGCATAGCATAGATTAAAAATTATAATACGATTACATAAATGTCAGAATTCAAGTCAATAAGAATCCTGTTACCTTGCCACTTAGAACCGGTAAATCTAGAATAATATTAAAATAAATATCTGAACATAAGTACTTCCTCTTTAAAAATAAGCTTGGGCATTTTTTTATAATAAACAGTTAATTTAAACATTTCAAAAATATATTTTTGAAGTAGCTCTTGGTAAACTAAACTTTTTAAATTTTAAAATTTTAATCATTATAAATTCTAATGAGCGGGAGTAGGTACTCACTTGGTAGAAGCGCCGGCAAGTGGCCGGATCAGCAAAATTGCCGTTGCCTTGAGTACCTTGGGGACAAACGAAATCCTCTCCTTCTTTTTCTTTCTGGCAATTAACTGAAAATAAAAGATGGTAATATAAATTTTCCCTAAAGTCTTATTTAAGTAATCATTCTGTATAAGGAAATCATAAAAAATGCATAAACTTGATCTTACAAATTATTTTTACAATAAAATCATTTGTTCGTCTTTTTCGTTTTATTGACACACAACATTACTGTATTTTTTTACTGACTAGAAAAAAGAAGAGGTTCTATATTCAACCTATATTTATTATGTTGGCATATCTCTCGAATTCTCAGTCATTTGTAAATCGATTTATTTATTTTTTTTTGTTTGAAAGAGCATGCTTCCAAGTGGTTCACATGTTAGTTAAGAAAGTAGATATATTTGATAAAAGCGATTTATAAAAAAAAGATCGAAACTAAAAATAACAATTTTGTGTCAGTCTGTATTATAATGATACAATTTGCATCCTGTAAAAAATATAATTCCATTTACTGGAAGTACATTTACGACTTAAGTTTTCCTAAAACTTCCCATGGTAATATAAAGGCAAGTGATTGTATTATACAGGAAAGTAAAGAGAAAAGGGACAATCCAGATTACGGTACACTAAATCGCAAACTACCAAAACATCTTGGGCTGTGTTTTGGAAATGCTTACTTTCCTGAACCTTACCTTACAACAATAATACGCTATCAGCACTTACGTGTGGGGGAGTGTTAACTGCTGACTTTTGTACTAAATTCAGAGGATAGTATACCTATGGTAAACATCTCAACTAAGCGGTTTGTTAATTACATGTACTTTGAAATGGAAATCTCCATGTTAACTATAATACTAAACAGTGAATTACTCAACAGTAATTTATTTATTTATTTTCAGTTTCACGCTGTATTCCTCATGTTAGACTCCTTCTGACTCCTAGTGTTGAGACACTCCGCTCCCCACGGTCCGCCGAATTGTGGAGAGATTGCATATTGATTAGTCTGCCAACTCTCAACGCCGCGCTTTGCCTCCGGTACCGTGAAAATATTTAATATATATTTCATTTTCTCGAGTAGAAATCGAACCCAAAACCTGTCCTGCCCCTTCCCTACGACTTGACTCTATTATTATTTATTGTACGAGAAATTCCAACATTTTATAATGGCCATACTAAAGTCCACGTTATCTTAATTGTTTCTCGTTCACATGACCGCAATTTAATATCTCATAGAGCTCTCTACTCGCTGTTACATTACTTGCCGTCGACTGGTTTCCAAACTTACGATGTATGAAATTGTGCGGAATTACAAATTCCGAGTGCGTATATTATTCTGTTCAAACCAGTTAGAACCTCGTCCCCAAGGAGAACTAGAATTAACGTATAACTTAACAGTTGCCTAACTTAAAGTGAAACATCGCACTCGTAATATATTAATTATCGACATTTCCAACCTTGCTAGATATAAGTATATATATATATATATACTTACCTATTAAAGTCACATATTATTAACATTTAACTAATATTTCAGAAAAGGGAGAACTGAATGTTTTGGCACTAGACTCTCTGTCTCACTAGTGAATTATTAGCTTATTACAACCGATATCAATATTAGAGTGCGTAACAGAGTAGTATCTACATCTACACTTAAAAAAATCGTAAAAAATCGATATCTGTACATGGAAGATATATAAGGAAAACTGTTATTGGCGGCATTTAATAATGTATTAAGATCAAAAATATTATTTTTTACTACTATATTTTGTTAAGCTTCTTCTTCTTAACATTAAGTAATTGTTTTATTTCAATTGGCTAAAGAACGAAAGTAATGCAGGTAGTAAATTAAGGATTTTTTTGTAGAATTTGGTAGCCACGAGCGGGAGGCTACCGCTATTTATTAACATTAACACACATAGGCAGATATGTTACGTACGTACTTATTTAAATAAACACTGACTGAGTTTTAATGATTTCCATAAATTATATGTAAAGCCTTGACATTTATAAAAAGACAATTATATTTTATATTATGAATCGTTTGCTACGTAGCATTTTATACAAAAAATAAAAAGGCTCACCTACTGAGTGTTCTGTACCAATTTCAAGATTAAAAGATATAACTATTGTTAGAACCCGGAAGAGGTTTACGTTTATAAAAAAAACACTTAAAACACATATCGTCTATGTTGTTTTTATTCGGATAGATGTTCTACGTAATTGCAATAAGTGATATTTATCACTCAATAACAATACTTCACACTAGATATTTTCTAATCAGGATCAGTCTGCAAGCAACTAAGTACCCACGATTGACCCATTTCCAATGATTTTATAGTCTTTTTCACCCACATTTACCCTCTTTTACACGAGTACGCTAACACTATATCATAAATGTTGATAAACTTAATTTAAACTTGATAAAGACCTTACAAACTTTAATATTATTGACCTATTTAAAATTTGAAATAATAATACTAGTTTTATAGCTTTATTAATATGATGTAAAAATAAATATGTTAATTATATGATATTTAGATCGCATACATAAATAAGTCATTGGATAATATTCCAATCAAAAATATAAATATGAAATGAGAGCCAAATTAAATGTTAAGGACTTCACCGACAAAAGAACAGAAGGTGTTGAGGGTGTCGAATTCTGTGTGATAAAATTTGACTTGAACAATTTTTTTACCACCAGGCACTAAACTAAATACCAACCTAATAGTCCAGTAAAAGCCGGAAGTACACTAACTAGCATATTTAATAAAGCCTACACGTAAAAAATCATCGACTGAAATGTAAAGCTTGATTTTATTCCAAGTGAACACAGATCTCGGCAGTCTCAAGGAGTGGAGTCAGTCACAAAAATATTAGATTTTTAACGTTAATATTTCAACAAAATGATGATATCATTTTGTTGTCCGTCTATCAAGACCATAAGAGTTCCATTTTTTCTTTTAGAGAACCTTAAAAGTACACGAATTTAAGGCTGTGGCCCCTTCGATAATATAGTAGGTACTGACTACTGTTTCAAACTAATACATGTATTACTAAATTATGTACGATTAAAATATCCGGTAAAATATAAATATGAAATTTTTAAATACATTTCAATTCAAGTATTAAGAAAAGTAAATATCATCAATCTCAACAAAGTCAAGAAAAAACAAGTTTTAAAAAAATATTTATTTTATTCATTGTTATTAATTCCTAATGTACCATAATTACTACCAAAAAGTGTATATTACGGTTCGAAATTGACCTTTTGCTAATACCTTCTCTATGTTTTGGCGATTTACGAAACCGAAAACAAAATTAGCATATTGAAAAAATGCAATCGAAAGAAAGAAGTGAACAAACCTATTATGTAAGATCAAGCACAGCGTATATGTCAAAGTTAGATAACAATTATAGCATACACAAGTTTCACTTCCTATAAACGTGAGACAATGGACTGACGTGTAAATTAGTTACTGTCTATATACAAGAAAATACTGAACTTTTGCTACAGGTCGCCAATACCCAGGGTCCCCGTTGTACCCCCCCGAAAGGTCTCTTAAAAGGTACAACGCGTTACAGATTGTTTTACTTTCCAATTGGACCCCGAATTCATGAGTACCAAAGGACCCCAAATTCACATGTGCCCAAATATCCAAGCCCCATGGGACCCGTAATGTCCTAAGACAGCACTTCTCGTATTGTAGGTACAAATGTAGGTTTTTTATTATTATTATTATTATTATTATATTATTACTACAGTACGTCCATAGCTATGAATATAGGTTAAAGTAGTAAATATTTACAGATTTTTAACTAGTAAGACATATGTTTATACGTGTTCGTAGTAATACTATTAAACAACCGAAAACAAGCCATTAGACATGTTAATAGAAAATTCAATACCTATTAGGTAAATATGTTTAATATGATTTAACCTACTCAGGAATAGACATATAATAAAAAATCTATATATTTTTGAGTTACGAAAAAAAAGTTCTTAGGTTACATCTGTATATCGGAAATTTTTAATAGTACGTCTACCTCATAAAATATATAAACACAATTTTATTTTCCGCATTCATATTTATTTAATTATTGTGCCGCGCGCGTCGTCGCTATTTTATATGCATCCAATGTTCACTCATGGAATGTCCGTTTTTTTATGAGAAGTTCAATTGATTTAAAAATAACTTTATGGTTATACTATTATATATATTTGAAAATATATTTTTAAAAAATATTCTCAAATAAAGCTAACTTTATTATATAGTTTAATCACTACATATTTTTAATAGTAACTAATAAAAGTAAATACTAAGATACTTACATCTGTTACATTTAGTAATAGCTACCTACACGCGGCTTCGCCCGCTCGACCCCTACGATTATTTATTTAGTATTATGTAAGTGTATTTAGTAAGAAAGTTGGTTATTTTAGTATAGTTGTCTATCTATACTATCATACATATTACATTAATTTAAAATTTTTAGATTTCTGCTCGCAAAAATTTTCGAATTCATATCTATCTAGGAGATACGTACGCGCGGGCCGTAAACGCAGTATTTCCCACATAAACCCCGATTGCGATCCCGCGGGGCTTCCATGATATAAAGTAGACTATATGTTGCTCCACAATTTCTCTATTTTTCAGTGAAAGTCCCATAAGAATCGGATTAGCTTTTTCGTAGATTATCCCGAAACAAACAGAAAAACACAAAAAAATTGTGTATATTTTAGTATCATGTAAATAAGTATGCACTTGAAAAACATTTATTTTGACACGGACAGACACTTTCAATTCAATTTCAAAAAAAAAATTGTAATATATTCAAGCAATTTTTTTTATTAAATACCAAAATCATAGAAAGCAAACGTATCTATCTACCTTTATTCCATATCTACCTACTTTAAAAATTCTAGTTCGCCTACCCTACACAAGATATTCAAGTTAATTTTATTTAAGTAGTTTTTTTTTATTATCTTTAGGTACGATTAAGACTCTCCGTTTTCCATATTCTACCCATTTAATAGACGTTAGCCCACGGAGTATCGCGCTTTCTCTGTTCAAAATATTGCACCCACAATACCAGTATTTACAGCCTGACAATGGCCATCTAAGCCACTGTGGCGTCAATGACTGATGAGGCATGAATTAAATGTTCAAAAGTGACGCAAGGATGCCAACAGCTTGTGAGTTGTAAAAAATGTCACGAATGCAACTGCATATACTCAATAAACCTGTCCGAACACCAGTTTACTATAACATTTACATCAAGGCAAAGACTTTTCGAACGTATATACTTAAGTTGTTTTTTTAGGAACCTTCATATATAATTTAGATAGATAAACATGGTTGTTATAAGTAAATTAACTCAAATATCACCTAATATGAGTAAACATTCTCTAAAAGCTATAATATTAAATTATAACGATTTAGTTTTATATATTGAAGTTATTGGTTAAAAATATTTATTGCGGGTAGTCTGCTGTTTTTGTAATAAAATAGTATATGGAAGTTTTAAGGTTTTTTCTACCAAAAATAACTCGTCTTTCTCAATTACCTTGCATAATAATCTCACAATCAATTTGACATTAATGTTACGTAACTAATTATTTCCAATTGTATTGAAATAACAATATCCTTTTTGGTAGAGGTGTAACCAGTCACGTTTCAATGTCAAGTGAAAGAAAGGACGTATCTGACGATCAGCAATTGAACATCTATAATTATAATACATACAAATTACCAGACACTTTCTATTTCTAACGTATTACATATCGAATATAAAAATTATGTAGGTACACTCATTTAAAAAAATATTTCGCAAACTGCCTGCTACTTTTGTTCTTGCTTTCTAATAATATTATAGGTTACGTGCAGTTCACATATAAGTAATATTTGAATAGCTTTCACTGTATTTATTTGTAACGGTTACGTTAATAGTTGCCCACTTAAAAAGAATCATTAAAATAATACCTGCACCGAATCCCTTGCATAATAATTACGTCCTAACTATATTGTAAATATCAACAACTGTACCTACCACTAAAGAATTATTAATTATAATTAAATATTAATATAACACAGAAAATTTCAACTAACCATTCACAAGTATAGCACAAAAAAGAAATATTCGCGTAAAGACAGTCATGGCGGTCCGTATTGGATTCACTCGAAACATTGATATAGCACCTTTCACCACCGCACGCGCACTGCCAAGGCGGCAATACTCGCACGTCTCAGGTTTCCACGGTACCACCACCAATCGTGAATCGACCTTACAGCTTTCTCCTTCTAAATCATCTGATCTATTGCCATTGCTATGGACATCATATTATTTTTAAATTATTAGATATGAATATGAATGAATGTACCTACCGATAACAATAACAAAGCAATCCAGAACTTCCTAATGAATGTTATAACTTTGTATTAAAAACCAATTGCGTGGAAATATACTTAATTTATTAATTATAAAGGATAAAGCATGTTGCACGTAACTTTACGTTGCGCAAAGCTTTCACATACAATTTTTTAAATATATTTTTAATTATATTATGAAAGTTAATTATGAAACTTAATACTTCAAACTTAACAAAGTTTTTTTTTGTATCTTATAAAAAGTGTATTTACCGTATCTATAAATAGCTGACATTCACATTTTTATTTTAACTTCACGCTGTATCCCACCCTGTAGCAGGATAGGGAGAAGGAGCCTAGTGTCCTAGACAATCCGCTTTACACTTTTCGCCGAATTCTAGAGACATTGCGTGTTGAGTGGTGAAACTCAACGCCGCGCTTTTCCTTGACACCAGAATCAGGAAACAAAAATATTAAATATTTCATTACCTCAAGTAGGAATCGAGCTCACAAACTGTCACATTTACAGTCACACGCTCCCTGCGCAACGACTGGCTTCAACATAATCACATTCACATGTTTTTACTTAAATAAATTATATTATAAACTAGCGACCCTCTTGCGGCTTCGCCCGCCTAAACTACTGAATTATTCATATAATGTATGTTTGCAAAGCACTTAAGATAATGTGAAAATTAATTAAACCCTAATGCAACCCGCATGTTCGTAATGCCAATAAGGATTTTCCAATTGTTTTAAAATAAACACAAATAAATAACACAAATAACAGAAAACTTAAACGAAAGAAATTATAAACAACAGACTACCTACTATTCTCTTACCCAAAAATACTTAAACGAAATATGTAACCAACTATGTCGCGTGGAAATACATTATAATTATTGGATAACTCCAAAATACGTGCAATCACTTCTAAATTTACTTTGCCAGGCGCAGAATTGAAGCATTCTCTCGGCCATCTCCGTAGTAGCTCAGAACGACATCAGAGCGTTGGTCCGACCGTGGTCCCAGGCGCAAACCTGCTTTAGAGCAGACACATGGAAGGGGAGGGGATTGGAATTGAATACTCTGTTTCTTGAGGAAGGCCTAGATTAAACGACCAAGATGACTGCTCATGAGTCGGATTTGGAGGAGGATAGAAAGTCCCTCGGAAGAAGACGTCTGACCTCGGGCGGCCGGGTATGCGGAGTGCTGCTCCTTAGGTGCAGGTGACCCGATACACCGGCGCAACGGAATACGTTGGACGCGAGGCGACCAATGTGTACCTCTAGGGTTTCTATTTTTAGGTTGCGGTGAGTGGCACGTGGTGTTCACGTAGTATGGTGCCTGCGTCACTCGCCGGAGGGTGAGGTTCCGTACGACCTACTGGATTCCTCGTTGAGTAATACTCGCTAGGGCATTGTGATGTCATCACTGTATAGTGCGTAGAGAGCAGGTGACAAAATTCTGACTGGGACAACGGCAGCGATCGGGTCGCTGCTAACACTCTCAACTCTCACGCAAAATGTCCTGTCACTTACAAAGCAGAGCGGCAAAGACATGCACGACGTGTTGGGGGGTGCCAGCTCTGAGCACTTTATGAAGTAAGCCCGGGTGCCAGACGCGGTTGAATACGCGTGCTACGTCAAGGAAGACTGCTATTGCACACTCACACTCTCTCTCGGTTGATCACTGTTGCGTAGTTTACCCAGAGTGGTATACCCGCTCGCCAAACTACTCGCTTTTTGGGTGGATGTGTGACTGAAGAAGTGAGAGGAGTAACTTCTCGAACAGCTTGGCGACCGTACTAAGAAGGATTAAAGATCGGTATCCCTCAGCAGCATAATGAGCAGGCCTTCCTTCCATGCCCGGGGGAAAGAAGCCAGGCGGGTGCGGCGGATCCATTATTATAAGCAAAATGTTGCGGGGCACGACGGACGCGTGGTGGGCGGCGAACCGTTAATCAGCAAGGATTTTTTAGTACTGTAATTTTAAATCTGTGCTACTAATCTTTTCAAGTACTTATTAAAATATATTTAAATGACTATTTTTAGATATTTAAATGACTATTTTTAAACGGAAGAAATTTTAAACAAAAACCTACCTACTAATAACTAATACAAAAAATATGAAACCAATATCACGCTGAAATAATACATTTAACTGAAATTATCCAATATGTGAAACGAATCTAAATCTTCTCTGCTATAGAGGCAGGCACTACGTGACTACCTGTGAGGAAAATTAAATAGAATGCATCGGCCGGGAATCGAACCCGGGCCGCCCGCGTGGCAGGCGGGCATTCTGCCACTGAACCACCGATGACTGCTCATGACGCGCTTGTATAAATAAGCAAAACGTCGCGAGGCGCGTTTCGCAGCAAGGATGTTTTAGTATTTTAACAACTTCTAAAGTACTTATTAAAATGAAAAAACAGTAAAAGACATCTACATTAAATGGCCAACGTAACTAACATACTTATTTGTATGCTGAGAGTAAGGGATAAGTAAAACTTGAGTCGGCACAGCTGATGAGTCAACGGCGTGATGTGTCAACAATTAAATGCGTTTTTCTCTAAAACTATTCGCAATTTCGAAATAGTGTAAAAAGCAAATTTTATCTTCGTTTAACGTAGAAAATTAATAAAGTATTTTAAAGCATAAGGATTAATACCATTATGGAAAAATATCCCTCACAATAAAAAATATATTGAAATTACTATTTTTAGACAGAAATATGATCACTACACGTTATCCTTAAAAGATAAAAATATGCTCTCGCGGACTTTTTTGTAGATCTTATTAAGAGGAACAATACTCCAGTACATTTTTTTCATGTAGTACTTACCATTAAAGCAGCGCATGCGCGAGAGTGTTTCAACGGGTAGGACTTTAGACACATTTATCGTATTTATGTTAATTTACATAAGAATGTACAAATAATAAACTATATATAAACCTTCCCTGAGAAATACTCGACCTAATGGTGAAAACCGCATAAAAATCCCTTGGGTGGTTTAGAAGAAGAAGAGTTAGAAAGTTCAGACAGACACGAAAAGCGACTTTGTTTTATAAGATATAGGATAAGTTATTTTACAATATTTAAGTATATCATCACAATTGAACTTGAGGATTCTCAATATTTTCAACATTAAACTTAGTATTTCATAACGATGTAAATTGCACTGGTTGATTGATAAATGGGGGAAAAGGCAATAACCTAAAGTCTTTCTTAATATAGAATTATCTTACTAATCTTACTAACCTAAATCTCCCAATGCCAAAAATATAATTGAAAAACTGAAATGAACCGCATATTTATTCTAGGGTCGGTCGGTTCTTTATTTATGGCGCTTCGAGCGTGCCAGTTGAGCACTATTCACTTCGCCAATATTTATTCTATACATTCTTAATAAAATATGACCTTCTGAATATTCAGGGGAATGTTCAAGGGATCCAGGTTTTCATGCTAGTAGCGATACTGTAGCAGCCTGCATTTTTATATGGGTCATTAGATGTGAACTTTTAAATTATTTTTTTCTTTTTAAATTATTTTACTAAATCAAAAAACCATAATATATAATAGTTTTAATAACATCATACGTATATCCGATTGTTTCTTCCGATGTCACAGAGCCGACGTGTCGACAGTCGAAATCTCAACTCAGTAATGTCAGTTTGACAGATATGAACTGATTAAATGTTTAATTTTTGTATTTATTAATGAAAATATATAAAAAATATAAAACGTAATTGTCATTACTCATAATCTAATATTTGATGGCAGTTTCTATAATTGACCATAATGACTACGTTACGGGAACGCCAACTCAGTAAGTATATACATTTTAAATTATTTTTGTAACAATGCTGTAATAAATGTACTATTTTCTTAATCATATATCACTTTTTAATAAAATATCACAATATAAAAGGGAACATGCATAATAGATTTATTCCATATACTATGTTGTGTACCAAAAAATCTAATAAGAGCAATTAAAACAAATCATATTTTGATTGTGTAAAACAATACATTTATATTTTTTTCTACATTTCAGACGCAATCAAGCAAATGCTTAACTTAAATCAGCCACTAACCAAGGCAGTAGCAAATGAGCCATCATGGAAAGTACTGGTATATGATAGAATTGGTCAAGACATAATATCACCCCTAATATCAGTTAAAGAATTAAGAGAATTGGGTGTCACTCTACATGTGTAAGTCTCGAATATTCTACTAATTTTAAATTGTGTTATAATTAATTCTCTTTTGATCTAGCTAATTTAAATAAAACTATTTTTACAGACAGTTACACTCAGATCGTGATTCTATACCCGAGGTACCAGCAGTATACTTCTGTGCTCCTTCTGAAGAAAACTTGGGTAGAATATGTCAAGACCTGGATAATGGCATTTATGACCAATATCACCTTAATTTTATATCACCAATAACTAGACAAAAGTTAGAAGATCTAGCAGCATCAGCAATTCAGTCAAATTCAGTTATGAGCATTCACAAAATATTTGACCAGTATTTGAATTTTATATGTTTAGAAGATGATTTATTTATTATGAAGCACCAGCAATCTGACTCATTGTCATACTATGGTATAAATTATTTTTAAATAAGCAATTGATTTCACATTGATTAAGTAAGAAATTGGCATGGCACAGTGACACAGTGGATGACTGCAAACAACAGTTGTGGGTTTCATTTGAACTTGGAGGATCAAATTATAAATAATTTCCTAGCACTAGTAACAAAAAATCTGTTATTGAGTTTCACCACAAAATTACCAATATCTCCAAAATTGGGCACAATATGGGAAACATAATTACTTAACATTATGTTGCTTCTACCTAACCATGTAAATAGTGTGACAGTGTCTGACTACAATACCAATGAAATTCCTTTTCTGGCTAGATAAAATGCAGTATTAAAATAACCACTCACTCAACACATATATTCTTGAATTTTGGTGTGAAGTGATAGTGTCTGGGAAATATTTTTTTACAATTTAACCTGCAAATGAACACTAACACCATGCTATGCCTGCTAAATTAAAATGTATAATAACTATAACTTTCAAACAAAATTATTTTCAGCAATAAATAAGGGTGATACTAAGGACACAGAAATGGAGGCTATAATGGATGAAATAGTTGAAAGTCTCTTTTCAGTTTTTGTTACCCTTGGTATGTAGTATAAAGCTTTAAAAATACTTAACTAAATAATATAATATTTAGAAACATACAAAAAGTTGATTATAGTGGGGCTCAAACCCAACTTGATACCGTCCATGATGCAATTAAGTTTATTAACTCCACATATTCTTATTGAGTCAAATAAAAAAGAGTAAAACTTTAAATTTTTTTATACATTCCTAAATATTCTCAGTACTCATGTGTTTTAAGTTTTAACACATAATAAATTAAATATAATTACTAGACATAATATTATAAGGACAATATTATGTACGAACTTACACATAAGAAGATGTCGTTGCTTAGGGACACAAGTGTATGATAGTTGTGGGTTCAATTCCCACTCAAGGAAATGAAATATTTATTTAAATTTACATTTTCATTTCTTCACTCTGGTGTCGAGGCAAACCTCGGAATTGACTTCTGCCACTCAACACGCAATGCCTCCAGAATTCGCCGGAAAGTCAAGAACTGAGTGTCTTAAGGCTAGGTCCCCTGTGCTTACCCTGCTCTATACAGAGTTAAGCTGAAAAAAATAAACAATTGCTAAGTAATAAATTAAACATTTAGGTAATGTCCCAATAATAAGATGCAGTAAAGGCAATGCAGCAGAAATGGTCGCAAAGAAACTTGATAAGAAGTTAAGGGAGAATCTATGGGATGCAAGAAATAATTTGTTTCATGGACAAGCTGGATCATTCAAATTTACTCGTCCAATGTTGATATTGCTTGACAGAAATGTAGACATGGCAACACCATTACACCACACTTGGACTTACCAGGCTTTGGCTCATGATGTTTTGGATTTGTCTTTGAATAGGTATGCCATTTATTTGAACACATTAAAAAAAATTGATAACATTTTCTACCCATGTATAAGTTTACTAGTTTTATAGTTTTATAGACTTAAATATTATATATGTCTTAACACTAGGTTCCTCCTGCATATCCTGCTATTTATAAGATCTAATCCAGAGGATGTCCTGACTAATATCTGTCCGATATTTGTTTGTGGGCATACGGGTACGCGACCCCGGATCCTCGAGCCGCCACTCTTACATCCTCATCCAGTCCGTAAGAATGGTGTCCTAACTCCCCCCCTTCTTCCCTTAGCTCCCTCCTTCTACCTATCCTACCCCTCTATTTTCCTCTCCCTTCCTCGGTTTTTCCCCATAAAGGGGTTTTGGAGGTCAGACGGCAGTCGCTCCATTTAAAAACCGCCAACCGCCACTTATATGGACCGACAAAACAACAGACTGGGTACGGCTAGGGCGTCGCCGCAAAACGACGCGCAGGCACATCGCCCTACACCTGCGACAAGTGGGCAAGGGCTACCGTGTCATGTACGGGCACGGCTAAAGACGCTAGTACCCAGAAGGAAACTCCGCTTTGCAACGTGGAATATTGGCTCTCTGACCGGACGATGCAGGGAACTCGCAGATGTACTCATGAGACGTCGGGTCCAGTGTGCCTTCCTCCAGGAAACACGCTGGAAGGGCAATAAGTCCCGTAACATCGGACAGGGTTACCGGCTTATATACACTGGGTCACCTTCGGGTAGAAACGGTGTAGCGGTAGTGCTTTCTGAAGAGCTTCAGAATGGGCTCCTTGAAGTTGACCGTCGCTGCGACCGCTTGATGCGAGTGAGGGTACTGATTGAGGGCGTCATCACAAACTTAATCAGTGCCTATGCTCCCCAGGCGGGATATAGCGCGGCCGAAAAGGAGACATTCTGGGAGCAGTATGAAGGGGTGCTACTTGCTGTGCCGTGTACCGAAGTGGTCTTAGTTGGGGGGGACTTGAACGGGCACGTCGGTAGGGCTGCTGAGCCGTATGAGCGTGTTCACGGGGGTTTTGGGCATGGTCTTCGCAATGCAGAGGGAGAAAACATTCTAAGAACCTGTATTGCGTCTGATCTGGCCGTCGTGAATACGTTCTTCCAAAAGAATTCTCAGCACCTTATCACGTATAAGTGCGGGTCCCACTCAACTCAAATAGAATAGACTTATTGACCAGACGGTGTCATATGGGCAGGGTAACTAACTGTAAGGTCATTCCAGGCGAAAGCCTAACAGCCCAACATCGTCTTCTTGTCATCGACTTTAACGTCACTCCGAAGAAGAAAGTAGCCGAGAAACGTAGGCCTCGGATCAAGTGGTGGTTGCTGAATGGACCGATGCAGACCGACTTCCTGGCAGAGGTGAAAAGTCATAATCTTTCGACTAACACCGAGACTGCTCAGGATGCTTGGGATCAGGCTGAGTCGGCAATCATTGCGGCAGGCAGGCGAGTTCTTGGTGTTTCTAGGGGAGGACGTGTCATCGACAAGGAGACATGGTGGTGGAATGACGAGGTCCAGGAGGTGACTCGTGAAAAGAAGGCTGCCTTTAAGAAGTGGCAGGAATCCAACTCTCCTGAAGACAGACTGGAGTACACAGTAGCTAAACGTGCCAGTAAAAGAGCTGTAGCCAGAGCCCGCAGTGAGAGTTTGTCACCATTGTATGATAAACTTGAAACTGTGGAGGGGCAGAAGCTCATTTACAAACTGGCACGTTCCCGGGATAAAGTGACGCAAGATATTGCAAAATGTCTTTGCGTCAGAGATTCCCAGGGCACGCTGCTCTGTAATCATGACTCTGTGAAGGAGAGATGGAGAAGCTACTTCCAGGAGTTGCTGAATACTCAGCACCCATGCAGTCTTCATTACGACCCACCGCCTAACCTCGGACTTATTGCCCCAATAACCCTTGACGAAACACGTAATTGCCTTCGACGCATGAAGAACGGAAAAGCGGTGGGACCTGACGACATCCCGATCGAAGCGTGGAAATCGTTGGGCTCTCTTGGTGTGCTCATGCTTACTGACCTTTTTAACCATATCTTGAACACTGGTAAGATGCCGCATCAGTGGCGGCTTAGCTTTATTACCCCTATTTACAAGGGAAGGGGCAGTGTTCAAGATTGTGGTAGTTATAGGGGCATTAAGCTTATGAGTCATACCATGAAGCTCTTCGAGCGCATGATCGACCTCAGGCTCCGCCGAGAGTGTACTGTCTCTGAGTCTCAATATGGATTTCAGCCAGGATCGGGCACCATGGACGCCATTTTCGCCCTCAGAACTTTGATGGAGGCATACAGGGAAAAAAGGAGAGCTCTGCACGTGGCCTTTTTAGATCTGCAGAAGGCCTTTGACTGTGTGCCTCGTCAGTGTATCTGGTGGGCATTGCGATCCAAAGGGATCCCTGAGGCCTATATTGAGATTATCAGAGGCATGTACCACGATTCCGCTTCTATGGTTAGGACTGCTGTTGGCGACACTAGACCCTTCCCGATTATAGTGGGGGTTCACCAGGGCTCGGCTCTTAGTCCGTTCTTGTTCAATGTAGTGCTTGATACTGTCTCGGCTCACACCCAGGACCAGCCTCCATGGCTGATGATGTATGCCGACGACATAGCACTCATTGCCGAGAACCGACTGACGCTGGAGCGTAAAGTGAACCTCTGGAAGGGTACGCTTGAGAACGGCGGTCTTAAACTAAATGTGTCGAAGACAGAGTACATGGCCTGCGGGAGCCGGGACTCGAGCACCATCCTTATAGGTCCTGAGCCAGCCGTTAAGTCGGAGAAGTTCAGGTACCTTGGATCCGTTATGCACGAGTCTGGAGGCATCGACCACGATGTCCATGGCCGGATAAGCGCTGCCTGGGCCAAATGGCGGGAGGTCACTGGTGTGGTCTGCGACCGCAGAATACCGCCCAAGCTCAAGGGGCTGATATACAAGAGCATCGTCCGACCGGTTCTTTTATACGGCAGCGAATGTTGGCCAGCACTATCTCGGCACACTCTGGAGCTTCACGTCACGGAAATGAAGATGCTAAGGTGGATGTGCGGCGTAACGCGGTCTGACCGCATACGCAACACATTCATTCGAGGCAGTCTTGGGGTCCGTGACGTAGCGGATAAGCTCCAAGAGCGTCGCGTGAGATGGTTTGGCCACGTTACGCGCCGGCCTAAGAACTATGTCGGACGCAAGTGCCTTGCTATACTAGTTCCTGGGGCGCGACCTCCCGGACGCCCAAGGAAGCGCTGGTTGGATGTCGTGATGCAGGACATGAGAGCCAATGGTCTAACCACCGAGGATGCAAAAGATCGTGCAAAGTGGAGTAGGGTAAGTAGGAAGGCAGACCCTGGTAATAGCCGGGATTAATGCCAGGAAGAAGAAGATCCTGCTATTTATAAGTAAATTTTATTACATATATATAAATTAAAGCATATAAAGTGCTATTTCTATTTTTTTTCATATTAGAGCAGTTGTACCAGAGAATCCTGGATCTGTAGTTCCAGAACAAAAAAACAAAACCAGAACATGTGATTTGGACTATAAAGATTCCTTGTGGGCCGAACATAAAGGCAGCCCTTTTCCCACTGTAGCAGAAGCAATACAAGAAGATTTAGACAAATACAGGTAACTAATCTAATAATAGGATAAACTCAAATCCTGTAAATATGTAGAAAATTTTCAAATAATTGTTTTGCAGTTTTATTAAAAACTATTTTAAAATTTTAACAGAAATTCAGAAACAGAAATGAAAAGACTAAAAACGTCAATGGGCATAGACGCTGAGAGTGATGTAGCACTCAGCTTAGTTAGTGACAACACTCAAAGATTAACGAGTGCGGTCAATTCCTTGCCACAAATGATGGAAAAGAAGCGACTCATTGATATGCACACTACTATAGCTACAGGTATAATTTATAACAAAAAACTAACTTTATCAAAAATATTTACTATTCCGTCGTGGTTTATCGAACTGTATGTATATCGAACCAAATGAGGGCATTTTTTATTTTTATTTCCTCGCTTTGGAGAAAAGATTCATTGATTTCAGCATTTCTCAAAAATTGGGCGAAAAGTTAGGAATAGCAGAAACCAGTAGTGACGTAGGGGCACAGGCGTGAGTTTTAATGGTAACTGAGTATCTTAACACTTGGTACCCTTTTCCTATCCTGCTATGTGCGGGATACAGCGTGTTAAAAAATGTTTAAGAAAATATTATTTCTGTATGTTTGTACTACTAAATGTAATCATATTCCCTAAATTCATTAAAACTAATAATAATATTTATATAGTTTTAACATAATTAATAAAAAAAACCTTTATTTGAATTTATTTCTGAATCATATAGATTATAGATAAGTCCCAACTGCGTAAAAATAATATTACTTTTTAATTACAGCAATCCTAAATGCAATCAAATCAAGACGACTTGATTCATTCTTCGAATTGGAAGAGAAAATAATGAGTAAAAGTACTGCTATTGAAAGCAAAGCTGTAATGGACCTAATAACGGATACAACTGCCGGCACTGAGGAGGACAAAATACGTCTTTTTATTATATATTATCTGTGCACTTCTCATATCTCCGACGATGAATATAAGAAGTTTGAAAGTGCATTGTTAGCTGCCAATTGTGATATTAAGCCTATGTCGTATATGAAACGTTGGAAGTAAGTGGTATCCTACCATTACAAAAGATTTAGATAATATAAAAACAAAGTTTTTTGTCTTAAGATTGCTATTTTCTTATGTGGTTTTCGTGGAACATACATATCAACACCTTGATTCCCAAACCAGCTAACTCTACCAGCTAACTATATCACGTGACTTTTATAAGATACGCCGAAAACGTTATTTTTTGTAGACTACTTATTAAGAAAAATCAGCTTGATAGATGACAATTTTACCTGTATATTTAAGTCAATCATCAATTTTTTTCAACAAGCAGTCTGTAAAACTAATGCCAGTTATATACACAGATTGTAATGGTAAATTCCTTTGTATATATTATTTGCTTAATGACAAGACTAATTTATATTATTTTAAATTTTCTTTTGTTACAGGGGATTCACAAAAATGTCAAGTCAAGGTCAATACGAGGGTGGAGGCACTAAAACAGTTTCCATGTTTTCAAAATTAGTTTCACAGGGCTCGTCTTTTGTGATGGAAGGCGTTAAAAATTTGGTTGTGAAGAAACATGTAAGAGCATTTTTAATTTTAAGTTTTATCCCTAGTGTAATAAACCCAACCGTTGCTTATATAGGTTTTATAAACCCCACATACTCTGTAGGGAACAGACAGAGAACAGAGTGTTAGGTTGGGAATCTGATAACAACTAATTCCTGTAGCTGAGGTCTGAGATAATTGATTCATCACATGCCCTTTTTCCATACAATTAATATGTTTATACAGAAACTGCCCGTGAGTCGCGCGCTGGAGGGCGCGCTGGCGTCCAGCGACGGCGAGCTGTCGTGGCTAGACCCACGCGCGGCGCGCACGGACGCAGCCGCAAGAGCGCGCGCGCCTCGTCACCCGCCGCCCACCGACGCCGTCGTCTTCGTGGTGGGGGGCGGCAGCTACATCGAGTACCACAACGTTGTGGACTTCGCTAAGGTTATTACTTTAATATTTTTATTCTAAGTTAAGATTAAAAATATAAAAACTTTATTTTTCTTTATCAAATTATATCAACACTACACAGACACACGTATTTTTTATAATATTAGTAGTAAGTAGTTACTCATCATCTGATAAAATCTAAAGGCACATCATTCTCCGCTTTTCGGCGTTAAGTGGCAAAACCCAACGTCGCCCTTACCAGATCAAGAAGAAAATAATAACCGATTTAGTTAGATGATAGGTCAAAAACACAGAAATTAACCTTAATCAAAACTTAACCTTTAGCGATTTGAAGGCCTAAAATTACAAGTTACAAACACAGTACATTAATTTATATCTTGTCACGTCGCTTCTACTCATAACATAATGTGTTATTAACGACATTTTAAATATATAAATAATTTAGAACATCTTGCATCATCAAGTCCAGAATAGGATGAGACTGACAACTTACTAATCAATGTTGCGTTAGTCATAAATCACTGCATTTGTCACCTATTATCGGAGCAGGAAAACAAAAATATTGTTAAAATATTTACATTACCCTGACATATCATTCATTGACATTTTTTAACCATTGTTTTAAACATTTTCATAGCGTCATATGTACCCCGCATACAAATAACACTGCAGGATAGATAGAAAGAATCTAGTGTCAAAGCACTCTGTTTCCCACTTTCCGACTGAATCAGAAACAGAGTTGAGGGGCAGAACTCAACGCTGTACTCTATAATACCAGAGCGACGAAATTTTTGATTTCGTCCTCATCTAATTTAATCCCCCGAATGGGTAGCAAATGAACCCACAACCGACGCGTTTACACATACATACTATGTGCTACTGAGCCACAATTTTTAATACAATAAAAATAATTAATTCACTTTCAGCAACAGGCAGCCAATGGGCAATCGAGAAAAATAATCTATGGTGCAACGACACTACCAAACGCGACGCAGTTTCTAAAACAACTTTCTCTATTGGGAGAAGAACTTCAATAAGCATTCCCACTTCTTAGAAATCGTTAATTTATATTATATTATGAATCTGTAAAGAAAACTAGTTTTAATTGACATCCTATTAAATAAAACACGAGTATCAACAAGTTTGCATTTTATTTACAATGACATTGAAAATAGAGCTAACATCTATTATCTACTAATAAATTTTATTGTTTAGAACAAGAAGTATAAAATCTAAATCACAAGATTACGAATCAATCAATAGCATCAGATATTTTTATAAATAATATTTCGTCACCATCTTTTTAATTATATTGATATAAAATAGGGGCAAACATAATTTCACAACCGAAACAGCTAAATACGGCAAAATACTATTTCATATTACACAAGAAAGAAACTTGTCGATATATTTTTTGTTTTATCCCAACCCTTAAAACTATTGTGCTAACAAAAAAAAATGTGTCGCGTAATAACGTTAATTATTAAGTAATAACCGTCGAAAAATAGTAAATGTGTTAGGTATTTACTTATAATTTTATATAATAAAGAGATACATAGTTTTATTCAAGGAACTTGAATGCGTTACATTAGCACTGCATAAACCATCGTCAAGTAAGAATTTTATAGTAAATATTCATATTATTTCTAATGGATATAAGAATACTTAATTTTAAAGTATAGCATGTTATCACTGATCACGATATGGTTTGGCACAGTGAAATATATTTTATGAGTCATATATCTAACAGAGAGCAAGAAAAAAGTCGTCTTATCTAGAGCAACCCGCATTTAATATGGCAAGGGTTATTATTTATATTTAAAACAACTAAGTACTTTTCCACTGTTGAAATATTGATCAATGGTTTTTAAAAGAGCTTACAGTGTACTCAGGAAAAAAAGAAGAAAAGAAATAAAAATATTAATTTGTCCAACTGTACAATGAAAAAAAATTGCAAAAATATGATTAAGATTTTATAATTGTGCGTTGATAAATTAAAATCAAATAACAAAGCGAACCTGATACATTTTTAAACAACAGACAATATTCACAATTACAATAAGCCTCCATATAGATTAATAAGACAATAAAATGCTAAAAATATATGTTATTTCGTAATTTTACCAATATATATAAAATAATAATCCAATTCAAACTCTAATATCATAAATAACAATTTTAATTCATTATTTTTGTAATAAAAGAGTAAAGCCTATTTTATTTTAAATTTATTTATCACTTTTTTTAAAGGCTCAAACAATTTTTAATGGCACGAAACAATGTTTAATAATAGATAGTCATACAGATTATTTTATATATTAATAACTTCTTACCTTATAAAAACAGTGACAAACGCTACAAGTACATACAGATCATATTAAGAAGGCGCTTTTACACAATATATTCATACAGTGTACATATTACAAAAGTAAACAATAAGTACAATACAATACATAGAAAGTACATTGCAATGTCAAACTAATCAAGTGACATTAAAAATAAGTAAAAATCAGAACACAATTCAGATCAACTCATCTATTATATATTTTTAATGTTGTAACTTTCAGTATAAACTATAAAAAGTCGTAGTAAACATAATATACTTAAAACAAGTAAGTTTTCATCCAATAGAGATTTCAGAAAGAACTAGTCTACTACATAATAGAATATATATATAATTTTACAAAATAAAAAACCAACAAATAAATGTTATCAAGGAATTTGATTTAACAAAACAATAATATATTTAATATTTGCAAAAACATATATATTAATTAATATAAAAACGTTAAAATAGTAGTCGACTGTACATATTTAAGAGGTGGTGATTCATAAAGGTACTCAGTCTGGAAGTCTAGATAATATATTACTTGTATTTTTTAATAACATAACTTCATATACTATATAACAAAACATTTGATTTTAATTGAAATGTCATATTCAATTTTAAACATTGATTTCTCCCGTCACAGCCACCGTGAACACAAAATATGTTCCAATATTCAACATCATAAAGATGTATGTAGAACTGTATAAAAAATATTTGTTATAATGCTAATGTGGAATTCAATAATTGAATTACACATTACCTTTCTTTCCACATGTTTATTTTAAGTTTATTAAAAAAATAATATAATTTATAAGTAAGCTATGATATAAAATTTGTGATAAGGTGGACGGAAGATAAAAATTTGAAAATAAAAACGATAGAGTAGAGTTCATAATTTTCAATATTTAATTGTTAGATGATATCATAGAATGTATAATTTTTGTAGATACGTATTTAAATATATATTTATTTATTAATGACAATGGTACCTTTATGGAATGCCTCACTAAATAACTGTGGATACTTGTGAAAGTAAATTTAAATATTTCTTGGGAATTAATTATAAAAGACATAATTTCATAAAGTAAAAAGACAAAATATTTTATATATGCAATAGCAAAAGTGAAATACTGAAAGTTGGAATGTATTTATTTTGAAAACGTCAGTTTTTATTATTCCCTATAGGAATGTTTTTGGTATACTTATGAAATTTTATTTTTTAACTTAAAACTTTACAATACATAAAAAATAATAAATAACAAAGCCTAAAAACAAAATTTCCATAATGATTATAAAGTCAAATGACCTTCTCATTAAACACAAAAAATAATACAAATAATGCAAGTTAACAAAATTTAAATTAATATTATTAGTTAGTATAAATCATTAAGATAGAATCTCGTATAATTATGTAAAGTACATCTAGAAAGGAATTTAAAAAAAATAACTAAATATTAGGCCTTGCTCCGGGACAAATTGATTAGTTCAAAAATGAAAGAGAAATACATCATATTATATTAAGAGAGGAAGGAGTCAAATTTGGAATATTAAATTACATCTTATAGTAAAATATATTTGAAGACAACTATGTGAATGGTTAAATAGGGAATATTATAATCACACATTTACACTTACATTTCAACATAGCAACATTCCAATTTTAAATGCAGGCAATAATTGTATTAAGCTATTGTCGGTCCACCGCTTCTGCAGCAATGACAGATCAATAATTTCTAATACAATTATTGTACATAACATGAAGACAGGACCTAATCACAATTCTAGCAATTTTATAACTACCATTTTTAACAAACCTTTCAATTCTAAGAATATTCATAGCAATATTTGCAAATATCATGAATACTCTTTGGACAATCTTCTCAAATAGTAACAAACAGTAGTCACTCAACAAAGACAGTACGCACAGTGTGCCACATCGTCAGACCAATATAAAGCGCTAAGACATTTGTCTCGTAGTTCATTTATAACAATTGCAACAAACCTTAGAATTAAGTGGTTATCACATTAACTATAAGTAATTACTAGCACAGAATGTTCAGAAGAGAGTATATCCTAACTACTAATTTTTATTGATAAAAAGTAAATGAAGATTCATTAAAGATATATTTTTAAGATATAAGTTATATTTATATTTTTATGCATTCAATGTCATGTACTAAGGTTAAATAGAGATTGTTTATGACATGGATTGTAGCATGAGATTCTGAGAAAAGTGAGTAGTAACTTGCATCAGATTTTAGTAAGAAATATAATTAGATTACACATGTTAAATGTGTATACCTATACTTCCTATCATATAATATAAGATGATTTCAAAAATTTAAAACTGCATAAATGCTGTGACTAGTCCAATATACTAAAACATTTCGTTGATCATCTTCAGAATCTTATTGAGTGAATATATTCACATTTTAACATTTTTGAAACAAGACTACTAAAGCAATTACAATTTAGCAACAACACAAATCCTATGGTATTATATAGCATTTAGCAGAGCAATAAATATCATCAGTAGTCAACATCTGGTTGTAAAAGCGAGTTTTATGTTGGATTTCAACTAAGTGAAATGAATTATTTTTGTTTCTTTGTTTTGCTCTGGCAATAACAGAAAGCATGGCATTAAGTTCTTAAGCCAGTCACCTCATAACATTTCAAAAATTGGGCAGTGCATGGGGAACAGTGTCTTAATATTAAGGTCCCCTCTGTCTAGCAAGATACAGCATAAAGCTACAAAATCATTAATGGCATATCAAATGGCTTGTTATTTTATATAACCGTGTAATGTATAACATATTTCTATTTATAAGTACCTTAATCAAATTTTAAGTAGCTGATTAAGTAAGTCCCCTATTGCTGTGGCTTTGGCTGGGTATTAGTGTTGCGACTTGAACTGGTACTACTGAGAATCATTTTTTGCATCTGACGAATGACTGTGGTAGCATGATACGCCTGTTTCCAACGAGATTTGGCAAAGTTCTTCTTAAGCTGCTCTGAAACTGTGCCATGAATATTCTTATTGCTTGCTGCATTACCAGAAATCCATGGATGAGCCAAAGCTTGTCTGAAAATTATAATTATTAAAAATTTATATACATGAATATAGAATAATAATACTTATACCAAGGTTGGCAGTAAAACTTAGTATCGAAACATTCCAATTTCCAATAATTCCAGACACCATATTTTCAAAACTCAATGAAATTGAATTGAAGTCACATTGTGTCTACCAGACTGGAAAAAATTAAATGATGAATTTTACTAAGTTGGGATTAAAGCCAGTACACCATGATAATAAATGTTTCCTCACATAAAAGAACATGTATAATAAATACAAGATATACATTTATAATAATAAAAAATCAAAGGTCATTCTGATAAGGTTGTGGTGTAAACAGTTTCTATTTATAACATAATAAAGTAACACTAATTAAAGAAATATAAAGCTTGCTAATAACATATATTTCATCCTAAAATCAACATTCATATTATATTATAAACATAGGCCTGGATGTACCACTACTTACTTGCAAGAATATCTCTTTTCAACATCTACACACATCAAGTGACGAATGAAGTCTTTAGCAGATTCACTTATGTCATCCCAATATGGAGAGTCAAATTCAAAATCTCCTTTAAGAATCTGGGCAAAAAGATTGGCATCATTTTCATCATAAAAAGGAGGATAACCACAGAGCAAAATATAAGATATTACTCCTATGCTCCATACATCAACAGCTTTGCCATACGGTTTCTGAGCAAGGACCTCAGGAGCTACATATCCAGGAGTTCCACAAGCTGTTGCCATTATGCCAGAATCTTCAATTTTAGACAGGCCGAAATCGCTAATCATAATTTTGCTGTCTTCGTCTGCACTGTAGTAAAGAAGATTTTCTGGTTTTAAGTCTCTGTGTACGACCCCTTGCGAATGCATATAATCCACAGCTTCCAATACTTGTCTTATAAGATTAGACGCATCTTTTTCAGTGTACGAGCCTTTCTCAACAATTCGATCAAATAATTCACCACCCGTAACTAATTCCATTACTAGGTAAACCTTGTTCTTGTCCTCATAAGTTTCGAGCAGCTGGACAATATTAGGGTGTGAAAACATTTTTTTCTCTCCACTCTCAACTTTTGCATTTTCACTAAATCTTTTCAAGACTCTAATTTCATTTTCCAGTGAATCTTCTTTGCCTTTAAGCGCTTTCTTATCGATGATTTTGCAGGCGAACAATTGTCCATTCTCCTTACTTTCAATTAGGCGAACTTCAGAAAATGCTCCTGTCCCAAGAAGATCCTTTACAACATATTTATCCTCGATTGATGGTTGTTTCTCGGGATCTTTACTCTCTTTTTTTGATTTTCTACCAAAATCTTTTTTGCCAAATAAAGGCATCTTGTAGGCCTGCACTTATTCCCTAGAGATTCAATTTGCTCTAACAGCTAACTCTAAAAAATATCTACGACTACGTAGCTAAAAGCTATAATCTATATCGATATACATATATTAAAATGTAATAGACATCACGAAAACTCCTACTCGGTATTTTTACTAAGATCAACACATGCTAGACAAATTTGAAAATTGCTTTACACGGTGCAACTTTATTTTTATTATTATGGTAATTGGTAGCCTAACTACTTAAAAGTTATGAAAATGTTTAAGTAATATATAGAATGTAATAAAGAAAATTGGACAAATGTAATTAAAATATTTAAAAAAATGACTAGCACTGCCAAACTTCTATAATTAATAAAAAAATATAATAACAACAATTTTAACTAGTAACAAAATAAATAATTTTATTATCGATAAATAGAGTTAATAGAAACATTTTCCGACTTTATATTAGATTCTTACAATATATCCGACATTAAAAATAAAAACAATTTAAATTGAAATATTCGCTTAAGACTGGTTTTACTTTTTACTACACAGTAAATAGTGTTTTATAGTCATTATATATTAAGAAAAATATGTAATTTCTATTTAGATTGGACATGGGGTCAATGGATACATCTTATGTGGTGAATAGTTAAAAAATATTTGCATAGCATGTATGGATAAATAAGAATAATATAGGATAGGATTCGGAAAAAAGGATATAAACATTTTTTAATTTGAAAGAATTAAACTAAATTGGAAACAAAAGAATATATGTCTTCAGCGTTGCCACATTTTGTCTAGGGGAAAAGCGAGATATTTATGTCTGGAATTGTTAGAAGTTAGTGTGAAATTTAATAAAAACGATTATTTAAGTAAGGTTGTTGTAACATTATTTTTATTAGCCCAAAATTTAAATGTCCCGGGACAGGCATATCCCGCTTTTCACGGATTATTTTATGTACTACGAGAAATCATTACTATAAGTTTTTAATTACTTTCTGCAGTTGCAGCAGTTTCATAGAAATACAGTTAAATTTCAAAAATTCAGTCATACCTTATTTGGTAAACCAAAATAATATCGTATAAGTATAGAGACGTTTTTCGATAAGCATTTTATATTGATATCCAATATCTTTGTAAATTTTATTTAAGACTCAAATAAAGGGATAAATATTTTTATTTTGTCCCGCTTTTGGCGAAAGAATGTCGCTTTTTTACTTAAAATGTTTAAAAATCCCGCGTTTCATCGAGATAAAATCTGGCAACGCAGATACTTCCTGATGAGCGAGACATATAGCTATAGCATATAGCAGTATAACTTTTCCCGCCATTTTATTTAAAGATGGCTAAATGTAACGCACATAGAGCGAAAATATTTGCACTAGTTAAGCTAATTGTTAAGAGGTTAATCATAAGGTACAGCTTGTTATATTTTTTACCATCGCAGCTATTTTTTTTATTTTAATTATATTTATCTAAAATATATAAGTACAATTTTGCTATTGCTTGTATATGAGAATTTTACTTAATTATTTTTGATCATAATTATTGTTTTTATATTTTTTTATATCTATGTGTAATGAAAAGATGCATTTTTTTTAAGGTGTACTTGATTGGTGTTATTAACCAATGTATGTTGTACATGTTCACAATAAATGGCTCTATTTGTTTCTTTTTATTTTGGAGCATGAAGAATTTTATTACTTTTTTTGGGGTTCTGTACCAATTTTTAAAAGGTAAAAAAGGAACCATTATAGGATCACTTTGTTGTTCGTCTGTCTGTTTGTCAAGACCATTTCGAAATCATGAAACCGGCTTTATTTTCCTTAATATTTTTCTTCTTTTAAGTGCTTGTTATATTTAAAATAATGCATTATCTGAGGGGGAATCGAACACGCAACAGCCGTATTTACAGTTTACATTCATCCAACACTGCGCACTACTTTTATCTATATATATAAAAGGACTTGTCCTCACTGACTGAGGTAAGACGCATGCACCGCCGTAACCGCTGTGATTAGAAATGTGAAATTTGGACAGATGTTTACTTTTGTAATCTGGACGTCCACTAAGAAGTGATTTTAAAAAATGTTAACCCTAAAGGGGTGAAATATGGGTTGAAAGTTTTTATGGAAAAATCTTTAATAGGCCACCGATTATTATAAAATTTGAAATTTGTTTCGTGGTTTATAAGAATTCACCCCTAAATAAGCAAGCGAAGCTGCGCGCGTCCGCTAGTTAATTATATGAATAAATTAAAGATATAGACACATTAAGCTGTCGCTTAACTTTTTGAGCGAAGCGCTCTACTAGAGACTTTTTACACTTTTTGTCACCAATAGGCTCCCAAATGGTTTGACCGGTTGATATGAAAATTTGGAAATGGTGATATGACCACTTAGATTGTTTTAGGCGAAAAAAAAGTCTAAAAATTCAATGGACGTGAGCAATAATCAAGTGACAAATTTCCCCATAGGGTTACATGTTAAAAATATTTTTCTACCTCCTCTGGGTAACGCTAAGCGCCTACTATAGATACCGATCAGGTGATTAATGTAACTATAATTGAGTTTAGAAAACAATTGATGTTCGCTTCGCTCGACCTGTGAACACTACCGAGATTTTGCGAGCGCAGCGGGTCAAAATTGAGGTCCGGTTCGCGCCCCTAGTATGTTTCTTTTTTAATTGGCTAAAAGGTGTGCAGATGTTTCTCGGGAAGGAATTACCTACAGATTTTTATACGTAATAACAAATACATTATGCGATCAAATTATTCACATTCTTAACAATGAGTTGACTATAACTACAATTACAATCTATGAGTACATACAAAGTAGAGTTAAATCTACTTTTCATATTATACTTAGAAGTTTCGCTATGTTTCCGGGCAAGAAGCCTTTTTTTATTTTCAGTTTGTAAAAACACTTTGTGAGATTTTCAATTTTCATTTCATCTTTTAAATTTTCTATTTATTTAAAGCCTTAATCTGTATTGAAAAACCTTTTCTAGGCATTACAGTACACATTTTAAGTTATAAAATTAGCTGACACTGAGATAAGAGTAGTACCAAATAAATTTAGATCAGAATTTTATAATTTTCTTTTTCGCGAGGATTAAACTTTAAAAATAAGCAATTCAACATTTAAGGATCTCGATATATTTTTATTGAAATTGTAATTGTATCAGCATTGTATAAATTTGTCTTATGGTCCATACATACGAGTATACATTTCATATAATACGGTCACTCCTTTGTTGATGTGTAATCAATGAGTAGATTTTTCTTAACGTTTGAAGATATTTTTAAATTTCCAATATTTTATTACTTTCATTGATATATAATAGTAACAAAATAATATAATGAATTAATTAGTGTTTTAATAGAGTTAGTCGTACAGCTCCGTTTAAGAACGAAAGCTGCTCCTGCTGATTACTACTTTCAATATGTTCCACTATATTTTCTCCCTCACCCTCCCTAATATATTGTCTATGCTTCCACCCTCTGACGTCACAGTGAAAATCGACCAATCCAAACCAACACAGTAGTCGACGGTCCGTATAAGCGGAATCACTACCGCATATCGTTTTATTATATTATCTTATAATTTTAATGTTTCTGTTGTGTGCTCCTATGCGCGATTCCAAAATGCATTTAAATGTGAATGATAATGTGCAATAATTTTTTTCCTTTCTCCATTTTCGTGAAACATTTGTTTTATTTCTTTAGTATTTTATTAGTGTGACTGAACCACGTTAGGGGGCGGTACCGTGATGCCAGTTCGTAAGCAAGGTGAATATTACAATAGTAACATTGTAAAATTGTGGTTTGAACTATGCCACTGCGTTGTTATTGACCAGATATTATGCAAGGGGAACTAACAGTGGGGCTTACAACAACCCTTGTTTTGTATCAACGCAACTACTAAAAGGGGTAGATTTTGCTTATATCTTAAAACTAGATATAAGTATTTAAAACTTAGAGGCCATACGCTTTATTAAATTATTATCAGCGAAGACAACAATTCTAAGAATAAAATTTCATCCACTTTTAATTTATATAACACGCATAACAGTATTTTAAAAGTATTTATAAACAACAAAAAACTTTTAACTTGTGCAAAATAAATATATATTTAAAAAAATAGTAAACGAAACTTAATAAGATCGACAAAATAAAATAGTAAATATATTCAATTTTAAATTCAACTTAAAATTGTTTTGTAGAACGAAAACATTTCAGTTTCCGATGTCTAAGTTATATAATTGATGACTGCACAGGGTGTGTAAATAACGAGATATACGTTTATATATTATACGTATGCAACTATTATACTACTTAGTCCCAAAGAATAGTATTTTAATTAAAAGCCTCGTCTTGCCTTTTCAAAAATGTTTCTAGTATAATAAAACCACGTGGGCTTCGATGAGAAATAATTAAATGGATCAAAATATTGTGTAGATAGGTACTTCAGTCATCGTCATCATGTATACATACAGAATTGTTCTGTTAATAGAATTTTGAGAAAAATAAAATAAAGTGTAGCTAGATATATACTTTATATATCTAGTAGCTGTCAAAAACAATTAATATTTAAAATATACCTAATATTGTTAATGTACCAAGTTTTTTGGGTTCCCTACCCTATGAGTAAAACGGGACCCTATTACTAGGACCCCGCTATCTGTCTATCGGACCAGGCAGTATCACACGAACCGTGATGATTAGACAGTTTCACAAATTTTCAAATATGTATTTTTGTTGCCGCTATAACAACACATACTAAAAACACCACATAATAAATATTTAAGGGCCTTCCATATAACAAACATGATTTTTTGTCGTTTTTATAGATGGTACGGAACCCTTCGTACGCGAGTCCGACTCGCACTTACAATATGTTCCACTATGGGCCGGTTTTTTATGAAATATAGTTTTATAATTTATATATAATTTCGCAAATAATTTACACAATAGAAAATCATGCTTCACCCACGTGGTCTACATGCAAATTTGTTAATATCCGTCTATAATGATCGTGGGTGACGGTCCTTCAATAGGTATAATTTTAAATAGTATATTTATCAATATTATAAACGTTTATTACTGTGCATATATTACTTTACTTAAAAATATAATAATAATTTGAGACACAACAAGAAAAAAATCCATTTTGAGTTGCGCCTCTCAACCCGCAATATCTCAAATCCGGAGGGAGAGTGGAGAACTGAGTATTTCTGTCACAAGAAATCTCCACCTAAATAACAATACCTATCCTATTTATTAATGCTAACTTCAAACCCGATCCACTAATTCTTTAAATGTGATGCTATATCGATTTATTTCTATTAATATCGACCTTGTACGAGTAACTGAACTATGCATGCGATGCTATTAGAATGTTATTAGACTGAGGACGGAACAATCTTCTTGTTAAACTAGTTCATCAATAAATTGAATTAAATATGCTCTAATATTTTCCTATTAAACTTGTGGGATTTGTTGGCTTTTTAGTAACTGGGCTTAGTAGAAATTGGCTTCATGGATTATTTCTACTTGGAGACATTAGACGGTTATAACAATTGATTTATAGAGATGAAGGCGTTAAACGCCAGAACCCAAAGTCTTATTTTTTTTAATTGTGCTGTTAGTTAAAAAATAAATTAATAAATGCTTAAAATATCATAATATTGTCTAACTATATTTATTTATTTGTCTATCATTCATATTATTCCTTAATTCTTAATTATTTCGGTATTCTTAAATTCGTAATAATTATTTTATTTATTATTTTGTTTATTAAGTGTATCTAATATAATGTAAATTCATTAATTAATTTTTCCTTCCAGAGGCCCACCGAGCTTTGGAATTGCTTGAAGACTACCACAGCAAGTTAATAAAACCACAGGACCGACAGCTTCGACTTGCTATTGAAAGAGTAATCAGAATTTTCAAGTCACGTCTTTTCCAAGCTCTTCTCGGTAAGTGAAATATTATTAAAATAATTATTTTAGTTTAATTTAAATCCTGCACGTTTTGAGTAGCGCAGGGGCACAAAGTGTGATTGTAAACGCGACTGGTTGTGGGTTCGATCCCCGCTCGAGGAAATGAATATAATATTTAGGCAAAAGCGCGGCGTTGAGTTCCGCCACTCAATACGCAATGCATCCAGATTTGTCGGAAAGTGAGGAAGTCTCTCAACACTAGTTTCCCTCTGTCTACCCTTCTAGGTACAGTTATTACACTTTTTTGAATATTTTTTACAATAAGATTATTTTGGTTAATTGGTTGCGTAACGCTTAAGTAGTTGTTTTGATTTTTCCACACTGCTCTTTTTAAAATTATCAGTTAAGAAATGACCAGTGCGTCTCTTTTCTTGGCTATAAGTCCTAAATCGTCTTTAAAAATATTATACATGGATCTACTTAAGTGCTATCTTCATCTCCCAAGATAAAATCTTTTGCTTTTGGGCAGGTTTTCTTCGAATTCTTTCCCTTACAGCTTTAATCGCGTTTTTCGTACAAATACTACGTGGACGGCTAGATCTTTTTCTATCACAAACAAAGAGGGTTTCATGTACCTTTCTATCTATAGGCCCATACACAAACATTTGACTAATATCAAACTAAAAAATTGTATTTGGCTCTATATCTGCTTTATGTAATGGAATCGCAGCGATTTGGTTCTCTTTATCACCCCATTCCATTTTAATATCGCAAAATATAAAAAACACACGTGTACAATCGTTTCCAAATTAAAAACTAATATTGTGTTTATTTTTAATTGTAACAGTATTTATGACCAAACTAAGTATATTTAAAGTATTAATGAAATTAGGACGATGGTGGTACTTAGTAAAATATAAATGAAATGAACGATTGATTTTTCCAATAGTGTTACAATTAATAAACATAAATAAATCGTTATCTTGAACTAAATTACTATTGTTGCTAACGTGCTATAAATATAAATGCGCGTGACCGCAACACGCGTCACTAGCGCTCTTGAGCTCGACCAAGACACTGCCGTGCCATTGTTTAGTATATTTAGCTGGTACTGTACACCATACATCTACAGACTGTCTAGTGTCTGCTGTTTAATATTAATCATATAAATTATAATAATAAGAATGGCATACAACGAGTCGAGTAACACCTATAATTAAATTAGCTTGAAATTGAGAACTAACAAAGCTTTTTTCGAAAAGTTTTATTAAAAGGAAGCCCGTTTTTTTTATTTATTTTGAGCAATAAATATGAACTATGTTTATGTTATAGTAAGTACATACCTAGCATTGTCTTACCTTTAGGAATCTACGTAACTTACAAAATATCCATAGTATATAAATTTATAAGAATATATGTAGGTACATATAATATTTATGAGAGAAATATCTCAGTAGCCTAGAAATAGTGTAAAAATACATAGGTTTACATAGGTTGTGTCCAAGAATACTTACTTTTACATAATAATTATAAGTAACTAACCTTTCTTCCCTCTTTATAATAAATTAACCTTGCTAAGTTACTTGGGCGTAACGACATACAATCCGCGAGGCGTAAGCTGAGCTTTGCATTCGTGTGTGTACACAAATAGTGTGAGAAAAGGAAGTATAGGTGTGAGGAATTGAATATGCAACAACCTCGCCATTAATAAAAAATATCTTGAAAATATTGAAACAAGAATAGAACGCACCAACCTATAAATGGTGGGTACTTACTTTGTTAAGATGTGACTTAACTACGGAGATGATAATGACTATGGAAATATGGCGTAGCGATGACGTACGAATATTTCCCGGGACGGCATCACAGTTAGAGATACACATAAGTACTGAAAAAGCTTTCAGTAAACCTATTGGGCGCCTAAAATAAAACAAAAAACTAAGGTTAGCCTAAGAAGAGTTTATGATTTCTATTACATGAGCAATTTTATTGCACTTTTGCGTTTCTGCTACTCCCAATATTAATACAAGGTATTCTTCTTTTTAAGTAAACAATCGTGAACTTCGGACGGACAGTGTATAGACAAACATAAAAAAAATAATATAATTGTCCAATTCAGAAACTTTTTAAAGTCGGTTAAAAAGTTTTTAATTAGCTGTTGATCAATCATTCGAATGAATGATGTTTTATTAGTATAATGTTGGCAAGCAAGATAATCGCTTAACGTGTTCTGTTTGACCTAAATATATTTATATGGGTCACAGCCTACCTTTAACGCTAGTCCTCTACGGGCTACCGGACGTGGCTGTAGTAGTTTTGTTGAAACAATTTTAATTGAAAATTTAAAATAACTCGGCCATTCGTTCAATAAATGGAACTTCAGCCTAGCAGCAAGTGCCTTATTGTAGCGATGCCAATCAATGTTACTAGAAGTTTAACTTACATACATTCTGTACAATTGCATTTGCCTCAAGTTTTCTAAGTTGTCTTACATCTAAAGGGTACCTTAAAAATTTAATTCGAATATAAAATATCTATTTACATCAAATTGTTGATGAAGCTTAATCACTATGCAAGACGAATACAAAGAAAATTAGGTCTCTGTTGATTATTGTAATATCTATATGCTATGAATACCTAACTAAGGGATATCTTTATTGTGTTACACCGTAGATAGGCAGATTACGAATATTCCTGTATCATCCATGGAGGATAATTTTTTCATAGGTAAATTATATACTATATATCGTATTATTATATTACCTATATGTTCATTTATTTTTCTTTCGTATTTTAAGAGTGGGTATAATATAAAATATAGAGGTAGATACTACAAATATAAGGTATTCTATTAGTTTGCTAGTATTTTATACTTTTCGGGTTCGATGCCCCTGGTATTATCGATCTTTTAAACAAAGCACGCGATACTTTCAAAGTAAAAATGTTTTAAGTTACGTGTTACTTATGTTTTAGTATAAAATATTAAAATCAGTCACACTAATGTAGTACCCATAAAAAAGTACTTACCCAGCTTTTGCATTAATCGTCATTTATGCCTAACATATTCTACTATACCTATATTATGCAACAGTATTCGTCGTTAGTGAATTTTTAAACTCATCTGAATTTATATTTATGAAAGTAATATTGATAACACATTAAAGTTCTTCATAACAATCTAATCTAAGTGTTAGAAATGTAGAAAAATAATAGTAAAAGAAAATATTTTAAAATACTTACCTACATTATTTTTCCAATCTTTTGTCTTAAGTCTTTTGTCATACTGTAAAACTGACTGGTTGTGGATCCGATACTCACTCGAGGAAATATTTATTTAAATTTATATTACTATTTCTTTGCTCTGGTGGCGAGGCATGGCGTTGACTCAACACCCAATGCCTCCAGCGAAAATGAAGCGATAGGTGGCTATAGAAGCTCGGTATTACAACGACACAACCCTATCGAGCTTAGACTCGTTTGATCCGCCCTGGCGAGTACTTTGTTTGCTAGATGGTATTTAGGATCTGATGATGCAGATATAAGATGTAATTCCTTTTTTTTTTAACTTGGAGTATGTAAGGTTTTTAAGATGGAATCGTGCAAATCAATTTTGAAACATATCTACACCCGTTCGATGATCGATTAAATGTGTATAATGTAACTTAAACGTAAAAATTAGCCAATTTAAACCCTAGCAACAATTTGTTAAGTTATAAACATAATATTACTTAATATTAAGCTTGCCTTCCAATATTACATATTTAATTTATTTACATTTTTTGGGAACAGACATACAAGAGTTTTACGAGCTAACCCTACTCGATGACAATAAAAGTATACAACAGAAAACTGCAGAGACAATTCGCATAGCAAATAAGTGGGAATCCGATGGAGTTCGTCGTGAAGTAAGCGATAACACTATTTTATATTTCTTAGTAATTTAAAACAAATAACCCCTCATTGTAGATCCTTCGAAGGGCATGCCACAGAGTTTTAACTTATGTAGGTATCATAATAATACGGGAGTATTCACTTTTCTTTTATGTTGTCGTATCCTGTATATTCCTGCGTACATACAATATAATATTGAGATAAGTCTGGTAGTTATAGGTACGTCAATGAAAAAAAAGCTTATATAGACTCAAAAGACAAAAAACACTTAACTTCTTCTTGAGTACTTGCAGAAAAATATATATATAAATCAAAATACAATAACCTAATAGTAAACTATTTCTAATTTTTAGCTTTGATTTGAACCGCTACCGTTTCTTCAACTGACTTACAGCAGAAGTACTTAACCGTCTTGTTAAACGTCAAAAGTGATGTTTCGTAATAATATTAAAAGTGCAAATTACTTATATGTCACTTTTTATTATTTTTTAAATACTAAGTATGTAACTTGTTAACATAATTCCCAAAAGAATAATGACATCTATATTTACAAATCTTGTTTATCAATTTTAATGAAAAACCAATATTTATAAACATTTCTGAGTAAGCTGTACTGTAATTAATTCAAGTCAACATTACAGTTGTATTATTGAAACGTTGCAATAGCCAATGAAAATATTTACTTAGTATCAAAACTATACAAAATTGCAGTTAAATACTTTTACCAGCGTTGCGTTGTTGTTATTTTGTGAAAAAGAAGCTTTCTAACTGTGTTGAGTAAAAAGCAGGATTATTTAGCCAAATGCGGGCCCAAAAAATATAAATACCTACTATTATTATAATATCACAATCATATACAATCTAAAGAATGAAACAAATATATTTTATATGTAAATTACTATATTACTATTAGAATATATTTATTTCCTTGCCTTTTCTGTTATTATAATTCTCAAATCACACAGGAATAATATCTCACCATTAGTAAGTATTAACTTACCGCCCATATCATATCACAGAGTAACTTTATAAGCCAAATTCTTTAATTTAATAAATAAATATTAAAACAATTTCCCAGAACTTGAACAATCCATATTCTTTCTCGTTAAGTCACAATTTAACACTATATTAAATGGAATTACCATTATAAAATATTTCTATTTAAATAAATCATCTACTAATCATTGCTTATTGATTTAGGCACAAGTTGGAGACAGTGATTATAGATCAGTTTCTAACGCTTTTCTACTAGATGGCAATAGAAAATCAGACAACCGCAATGTTGAAACTCCAGATTCGGGAAGGGTACGTGTAGACATAATTAAATTTCATCACAGTTATATATTTTAAGTGAATTAAATTAACATGAATAGCTTTTAACTTTTAATTTGACCTACATATTATAATGTAATTTAATTTAATTTGACAGATGGCGATACCATCCATTATATCCCCAAGTAGTGAGACAGAAGAAAAAAAGGTAAGTTAGGTACATAATCTGTTTTCTACATAAAATGTGGCTGCTGCTCTAATATAATTAGATGCAAAAAATACCAATATGAAAATAAAACAAACTTATATAAATAAAACTAAATAAAAATTACAGTCTAACGTACCTACATGATATTTTTAACTCTTAATAAACAAATCACTTAAATATTTTTTTTATATACATTTCAAAAAAAGGGAATTATTAACTTACTAAAATTATTGACATAGTAGACGAATAAAGTAAATTATACGTAAAAATGTTAAGCTGCATGTGCAAGTAAATTAATATAATATTATAATGTTCAAAAATGAAATTAGATACATATCGCATCTCATTTCTAATCGAATATTAATAACAAAACAAAAACCCGACTGCATGAACTAAATTAATGTATCCAGTAACACTTGCGAAATCAAAACAAAACCAACGACGACGTATCATTTATCAAAATTGGTTCACTGGTTTAACAGTTACAAGGGAACAAAGAAACGGACAAACATTCATTCAGCCATACGCACTAATAACGTAGCACTCCCTTTTGGTTTCGCCGCAGTCGGGTAAAACATATTCAGTTTAAATCATAAGACAACGTGGATAGTCGGTAACTCTGTATACTATTTGAGTATTTAATTAAAAATCAAGAAGGCATCAGCGCCATCTTTTGGAAAACTTCTGAAAGCTAAGGTGTTTACCGATACGTAGCTGTTGATTTTGTTTTTTTTTCTTCTTTTTGATGACGTGACGTCTCCAAAGGTACGTAGACGAAGTCCGAATCCGAACGCTATACAACAAGTGGTTAGTAATGGCGGATAGTTGGTGTTTCGCGTCTCATAGTACTATTTATAACCTAAAATATAGTACGAGTTTTCAGCGATATGTACGCTAACGTTTTATGGTTGTGTGAATTCGTGCTGGTAAATTTCTCAATTGTGCCAATGACTTGCGAACGATACACGGACTAAAGGAAATTACACGTAAATGATTATCAAGTGAAATGATATTGCACATAAAATTTTGACATTCACACTGCTGTTATTTCGTATTCGTCGCAAGTAAGGCCATTTAATATACACTAATCTATTTTTAAACGTTTAGTAATTTCTTTACAATTTGGGAACGTTTTCAAACCTTCGGTGAGACTAATGAAACTTCTAAAATAGTTTTGCTTGTAACAATTACTACGTTACTTGCCGAACGATTCACCTATCTTCTAAATAAAAGCAAATGTCTATATTGCACGTTAAATAACGTAACACGGACATTCTAATTAAAGTTCATCGCTTTGACATTCATACCTACCATCCTATCATTTAAACAAGTTGGTAACACCCAATTAACTACATACGCATACAATCTAATAAAAACCGCTATCAAGAAGGGCTCGGCTCTAAAATAATTTTAAAGATAAGGACTAGTTACATTTTTAAAGTAAGCTAACAAGACATATAGCTTTGCTGTGGGATTTTATGCAAACTTAAAATTAAATAAAAGTTGCGATGTTAAAAGTGGCAACATATAGGCAAAATATTTGTGGTGCAAGCTAGAAGTGGGTTCTAGGTAGAGAATGGTGCATGCCGGAGAGCAGCCAGTAAGGTGCTGACAGCGGCACAAGTGTGTAACTAACATGCATGCAGTGTACATAGTATAGAGCTGAATACAACTACTCAAAGGCTATGCACACTTGGTTTCCAAAATGACTGAGAGGCGGAAGAAAAAAACTCATAATGGATTCCTTCGGAAAGTCTCCTCTTTATTTAATCTTGATACGGTGAGTAGGTTATTGCTTGTTACTATAAAAGTGGCTAGATCACCCATTAGTTGAATTGTAAACATGAATATTATACAGCAGAAACCTGATTAACACAATAATTGTTGTTCTTAAGCATTCAAGATAATCAAGTCTTTACTGTATTTTGAATATTAAAGGATTTGTCAATTTAGAAATATACAATAAAGTTAAATTTATTTCATAAGTTTCTTATGATTTTATGTATGAAGTACCATAGTTAAAATTTTAATTATATTATACTTTGTCTCAGAACTATTAGAAGCAGCAGCCACATTATTTAAATAATATTTTTAATTACTTTACTGACGTTATAATTGGTGTTTATATATAAGATGATATTAATATCGTTAATTTGTAAAACTAATATAAACCACCACTGATTTCTAATATTTTATGATATTTTTTGCTAAGTAATCAATTTCTATATTCCAGGCTCACGTTTCAACACCTGAAATGAAGCAGGTAATTTAATTTTTCATGTAAAAGTTAGTTAAGTATAGTATATATTGTTTGGATAAAAGTTTTTAGTGGAATAGAACAGTAGGAATCTGAAAGAGAAATATAGAGGATTATTATACAAAATAATGATTGAATGTTTTTTGTTAATTTTAATTAATATTTTTTGCTTGCAGTGGCATAAGTGTGTAACTTTTAACATAATAGCAATAGGCTTTCCTCTGCCTACCCTGCTATATGTGGTATGCAGAGTGAATCTATTTCTAAATTTTTTATTAGCTCAATTTATTAATCATTTTAAAAACAGACTAACAATAATTGATTGCCTCTGAAAATATTACACACAATAATACAAAATGTGTTTATCTTGTAATGTACTAGTAGTTTTGACAGTTACATAATAGATATGAAACCCTATCTAACCTTGATCTCACATACATTGTATATTTGTATTATCCATGAACACATGGTTAACAATCTTATATGTGTCATTACTGCTAATAATATTATATTTTTTTTATTATATTATATTTTCTTTATAAAAATAAACAGTATTTTGAATTGAAAATAACATTTGCAAACTTTTTTTGGTTCCCATTATTAATACAAACTTAATAACTTAAAAAAATATCCCTAAAAAGGATAAAGTTGTTTAATGAAGCAAAACGTGGAGAGTATATGTAATTGAAAGTTGCAGATAAATGGGATAGAAGGTGGTTCGGAGCGTACAGTAGGCGACGACGGCTCGATATATTTAACAGTAGTGCTGTCCCGTGCTGGCGGTGCCGGACTTGGCTTTAGTATTGCAGGGGGCTCAGACAATCCACATGTCGCCGATGATCCCCTTATTTATGTCACAAAACTAATACCCGGTGGTGCCGCGGCGGCCAGTCAACTGCAAATCAATGACGCAATATTACAGGTATTCTGATTTCTAATCTAGTCTAGTCTAGACTTATTTCATGATTTTTATTCATTGTTCCAATTTAATATGCAGGTCAAGGTCCATTTTCTATTTATTTTGACATTCATCATTTTCAAACAATATCATAACTAACTATGTGACACATCCTACTTCAGGTAAATGACACATCAGTTGAGAATGTCACACACGCTGAGGCGGTTGATGCATTAAAAAAGGCTGGCAGTACTGTAAGACTGGTAAGTAAAATTTTACATACATTTTCTATTATAATAATAATAAAATAACAGCCTATTAAAAAAAATGCTAAGTATTTTTGATTTAAATACTTAGCATTTTTTTTAATGTGAACATTGCGTCTCGCACACGGTAGGCAGATGGAGTTTTCATTTCCAGTGTTCAAACACTCCGTTCCTAGCTTTTCGCCTAATTCTCGAGACATTCAATTGCTTAACTCAACGCCGCGCTTTGTCTTGTTATGAAAGCAAGGAAATGAAAATAATTCGTTCTCCCGAGAATGAATCGAACCTCAGCCGTGGCGCTTACAAACAGACTGCCGCTGTGCCAAGACCGCCTCAATATTTATTAAATTCTTATTTTATTAAATTCTTACAGAAAGTAAGACGACGGCCAACTGGCGAAGACACATTAAATGTTTCACAAATATCTAATAAGGAGGAAGCTGTAGAAATTGAGTTGGTAAAAGGAGGATCAGGTCTGGGTTTCAGCATAGCAGGTGGAGTCGGCAACCAGCACATACCTGGAGACAATGGGATATATGTCACAAAAATAATGGCAGGTGGCGCTGCTCACAGAGATGGGAGATTACGAGTCGGTGACAAGTTACTAATTGTTAAGAATACATCTGTAAGTATTTAACTTTTGATTTAATTCATTTCTAGAATATGAATTGAAATAAAAATGTCCCATTTTTAATAAATTATGATTTAAATTTTAAACCTAATTTAATATTAAGACCAATATAGTAGTAAATAGTTGTGAAATTTATTCAAATTATTTATTAAATATATATTAGCATAATATATGTTATTAACTTAGAAAGGTGACGTGGACTTGGATAATGTAACTCATGAAGATGCAGTCAGTGCTTTAAAAGCGTCTGGTGAGCGTGTCGTCCTTGTACTCATTCCCGGTCCACGCCATGGGCAGCCTTCACCCAGGACTTCTAGAGCAAATACACGTAAGTTTCCATTAATCTACTACGATAGTTTTACAGAATTATGTATCATGTATGAAGTAATTTTTGTCTTATTCCCTAACATTCAATGAATGAAATTATTGTGTTAAATTATCAGCCACTATTACTCTCCACACATATGGTCACAGTCTCAAGACTGATCACATGACAATAACCAAAACAAAACTGGTTGCCAACACTGCGGCGCCACAGAATATAAATTAATAATAGTGAAAAATAAATGTATTAGAGTATATAGAGAAATGTTACCTTAAAATGACACATTTCAGCTTCGAGCACGGCAAACTCTCTGCGGCGCGAGGAGGACGCGACGGGCGCACCGGGCGCGGTGGACGTGACGGACGGCGAGGAAGCGCGCGTGGTGGAGCTGGAGAAGGGCGCGCAAGGGCTGGGCTTCAACATAGTGGGCGGCGAGGATGGGCATGGCATCTACGTGTCGTTCCTGCTGGCCGGCGGGCCCGCCGAAAGGTCCGCGCGGCTGCGGCGCGGCGACCGCCTGCTCGCCGTCAACGACACCGACATCACGCACGCCACGCACGAGCAGGCCGCCAAGGCCCTCAAGGTGGGTAGGCATATAGTGCACTAGTAGTACGGTCAAATCCCACTAAAACATGAAGATAAATATATGTATATACCAACATTATATATAATCAGATTGGAATTTTTCTTAACTAAATGCTAGTTAGTTTTCAATACATAGTTGTTTCTTTCAGAATATTTATATACTCTTAAATTACACCCATAAGCAAATACTTAATATTATTCAAAGACTCAACGCACGCGCCTAGCTTATTAAACTATGACACACATTTTGTTTGAATAGAAATCTAAACAATGAGGAAGAGAAAATCAATAAGTTAGCTGTTAGCCTCATATCAATTATTAAATATGCCACTCACGAATATCACGTTAGTGTTAAATGTACGTGATTATCTTAACTATTGAGTAAATTAATTATTGGGGTCTTTTCCATCTCTTATTTAGGTGTAATAATTGTGTAAATTTTTAAAGTGTATTGATATTTTCTACTCTACATGAATACTACCTCAATGCCTTTTACAATATTATTTTATTTTTATTATTATTTTATGTTTTATATTATATTCAAATTACATGTGTTATTTAATAACAAGCTAAGTAAGTAAACAATAGTCCATAAAATACTACACATATAAAGTGTTGGTGCAATGTTTAATCTAACCATGAATGTGTTGTAATTGACAGAGGAAGCTAATTGTTTTGCAGAACAGGTTCACTTGTGAACCCGTGAGTTTATGTCTCTGTAATTAAATGAATTCTAATTACTGATTTCAATTTATTTATGGAGAGAGACTTAACATTAATACATAGCTGCAGAGATTAAAAAATACATAAATAGTGACTGACTTTATTCCAGTTGTTTATGTCTTTTTTTATTTTAAGCCTATATATTGGTGAATCTTATATATTTTTTAGCATCACACTGTATCATGCACATGGCATTCTGGGCATAGGAAACCTAAGAATTTAACGTTTAGACACTCTTTAATAATAAAATATTATTACTATATATTATTTTTAATATGTAACACTATCAAATATTTAATGAAGTTTCAAAACACTTACAGAGTACCGGACAAAATGTGAAGTTAACTGTGGTGTACAGGCCACAGGAGTACAACAAATTCGAAGCCAGAATTAATGAATTAAAACAACACCATACCCTCCTAAGAACATCACAGAAACGGTCTTTATATGTCAGGTAAATATTACTTGTGCAGTTAATAATTTCATAGTCACATACAATTCATGTATTTTATATGATTGTTTATGTATTTATCTGATATTGTTTATGTATTTAGGTTTTGATAGTATATATTTTTATTGGGCTTTTTTACTGTTTTGCATTGCATTTTGGTTGCTTAGGAAAAACCACTTTTAGTGATATGGTCCGCTTTGCTACTTTATGCTAGCTTTACTGATGACTTTGCTCGCTGGGTATAATCGAACAAAATATTTGGTTTTTTAGTAGCTTTTGAAATTAGCGCGGTCAATTAAACACCTTATAATATTAGTAACGGTCTATTAAATACATTTTTTTATGTGCAATAAAGATTTTATCTTATGTTATTAAATATTTTCCAGAGCGCTCTTCGACTACGACCCCATCCGAGACGACGGCCTGCCATCCCGAGGTCTGCCGTTCCGGTACGGTGACATCTTGCACGTCACCAACGCGTCCGACGACGAGTGGTGGCAGGCGAGGTTTGTGTTGAAATGATATTTTATGTATTAAATAAACATTCATTACAAATACTACAGTTATGTAGTATTCAACTAAAAATTCTTCTCTAATTCTGTCTTGTAATTGTAATCAGCAACTTCAGTTACTTTAACTAAAAACACAAACACACCCCTACACTCCCTATGGCACCTATGTGCTAATTTTCCGTTCTCTACGTACAGTAGTTTTGGCTGTATGTTATCTGTGACTCATTCACTCAATAAAGAGTGACATAACATATATCACCTGAAGATAGTATACATACTAAAGAAGCTTATGAATTGTTTCCAGACGCCTGGACACAACGGACCCGGAGGCGATCGGCATCATCCCGTCCAAGCGACGGTGGGAGAGAAAGCAGCGCGCGCGCGACCGACAGGTCAAGTTCCAGGGGCAGGGCACGCCTGTTAGCACCGTAAGGGATTTATATTTTTTTTAGCTTCACGCTCTATCTTGCACATACTAGAGGAAACCTGGGAACCTATGGTCAAGATACTTCCGTTCCTCAACTTCCGCCGAATTCTCGAGGCAATTCAACACACGAAACTCAACGGTGCTCCTTGTCCCGTTACCAGAGCTAGGAAATGAAAATATTAACTATTTCATATCCCCATGTGGGTATCAAATCTATAACCGTTGCATCTACAGTCGCACGCAGGTGCTCAATGCGCAGGCTTTTTATAGTTAGAATAATACTTAGCAATGATATCAAACAAACTTGTAAAAGGCATTATTGTCTCTAAGATGTTTATACGTAACTTTCATATTATTATGTTATATACATGGCGAAGTCATTACAGTGTCAAATGCCTAAACAAGTAATAAATAAATTTATCTAAAAGTGTATATACAATCATATGGATATGTTCCAGTGTACTACAAGTTGTTATATTGCTTGACATCTCTCATTTGAATAATATACCATATTATAAATATATGCAATTCTTTATACAGTTCTTAGAAATCTCATTGTCAAATTATAATATTTAAAAGAGATAATAAAATAAAGAAATAAAACAAGAATTAATAATAATTATAGAGTCAATCAACACTGGAAAGGAAAAAGAAAACTTTATCATTCAGTAGAAAGTTCCCATTCATGAAAAGCCGAGAGGATGGCAAATCAGAAGACGGCTCAGACCAAGAGCGTAAGTAATCATCAACTAACAAATTGTATAAAAGCTATTTATAAACACTTTTAAGCTATATTTTTTATAAAATAAGCGTCGATGTCTGATACATTCTTCAGGCTATGGTTTAGTGGTTAGGTTGTAAGATTTCCAAGAGGCGTGGGTTCGAGTCCCGCTTCTTTAATTTTTTTGTATGGTATAAACATTTTCTTATTTTCGTTTCATAGACAGTATAAATAATTCTATAAATAAGTTTTGAAAACAATGAGAATTACATGAAACACTCCATGTTTAATCTTTATAATTTTTCATATAAATTAATGAAGTCAATTTACCTTACACATTTTTGTAGCCATTATCTGGATAATGTTATACATTTAACGAATGTTTATCTTTGTAAATAACATTTTAAATTTGTGACAATTCTTTACTCTCGTGGAGATCTGAACGTTGCTCAAGATATTAAGCTAAAAAAATATTTTCTGGTTAGTCAAATATCTTATTTAGCTTAGCTTGCATTTTCACGGTGACACGGAAAAGGAAGTTGTAATATTTAATTTTGTTACAGCTTTCATGCTTTGTTACACGCAAGAGGATGCTAACGCGGACGGTGAGTGCACTTTATATCTGTATACATATATAAATATATATATTAATTTCGCTATCGCTGTACGTATTTAGGTCATTATAGCACGACGTTTTCTTATCGATCTTACCAAATTTTATGTAAACGACTTCATTTAGCTATATTGGAATATATTTTTTTTATAATTGTGTTGCTTCATTTAAGTAGATGTACAAGAGTTATATAATAAAACAAACGTTTAACCAAATGCCAAAGGACTGTAATTATTTTATTTTAACATTTGTGGGTGCGTTTTGTACGTTTAAATTTAAATTGTATTGTACGTTTTTTTTGTTTTAGTTTTATTTTATGTTTATAATAAGATATAATAATATTGGTCTATTTAAGCGGATCGATAAGATCTCGACGCTAGTACGCAACTTTTCATTCGGCTGCTAATATATTTTATCACTTTCCGAAATGTTTTAATCGGAGCTGTGTGCTTTTTCTATCCATTAAAATATGTTAACTCGTCTATACATCTGTCACTGACTTGAAACGACTGCACACGGTCTATTGGTTGTATTGGTAAGATTGTTTAAAAAATAATGTAGGCGATAGTTTTAATAGATTTCTCGTATAGATATTTAGGTCATGTATCAATTAGGTTTTCTTACAAATTGTGAAATGCGTGTAAAATGTATTTAGTCAATTGGTTCTTACTGTTTTTTTAAAATTGGATCAGTGTGGATAAATTAATGCTTTTAGTGTCTATGGAAAGCATGATAATGCTTTATATTATCATAATAATATTTACAAGTAAAAATATACGCATTAACTGTTGCTTAAAAATGGTAAATGCGCCCGAGGACTAATTACTGTCACCAATTATTTCATCCGTGTTATAGAACTGATGTAGCTAATCGCATAACCGTGATCAGATCATTTCAATACAAACACTTATTATTTTATACATTTGTGACGTGTATAGAAGTAGTAGATTTTAATATTTCTTATTTATAACAAAATATACGCATTGTAATTTTTTTAATGGCAACACTATTTTGTAATATGATTAAAGAGAAAAATACAAATACGTAATTAATTATATTTATATTAAATTTCGCATTTTGTATAAGATCAGAGTATAAGTATAGTACAGTGTAACTCCATATAACGGCACAGCGGATCGAGCAGGAGAGGAAGTACGTACTTAAATAGATCTATATTTACCAGTAGAGATCTTACAGTGATTTTTTCGTAAAAAGCGATACAAAATAAATCACTATTTAATTGACTATTTATGCATTAATTTATTTGAATTTCCAATGATGATAGATATTATATCTCACATTATGTGGAATTATCTATGAAAAACGGGACATTTCTGTTCGAATCGGGTCAATTAATTTTGGTCTAAAAATTTAGGATGTTCTGCTAAAATCAGGACGTCTGGCAACAGTGGTTATATCCATTTGACGGATGGATTAAAAAGTAATATAATATGTGTATGTAACGTTCCTGACCAATGTTGACCTCAAAATTTACAGGCTAGATAATAAAGAAACGGACGTACACATCTTCATTTAATTCTTATCATTTCTGTCATCTTAGAAACCATTGTTTCTTACATAATAATGACGAGTTGTCTTTATTAAATTTAAGAGTGAGCACTGCATAGTGTTATTATGTAGTATGGAAAACAAGCTAGAGAATGATTCCGACGCTTTAGGAAATTTATCGTTAAATCGACCGACGTTACATGGAGTTTACACAGTACTTAATTACGCCTATATTTATTAAAATAATAAATTCGTTACCAGTTTTTTAATATGCTCCTTATGGTACGGTTGTGTGATTAGACGATATAAGTGGTGGTCGGAAGCTTTCGAAGATGTGAAGCTGACTCATAATTTTGAAGCCTAACACAAGGAACTTATCAGTTAAAATAAATTAATGTTATTATCTTAATTTCGGAAAAATATAAATAAAGTAAAGTTTTAGGAAGTGAACATCAGAAAGTATCCGACCACTCGGCGTTAGGCTCCGCGTAGGTATAGAGGCACACGGTTTGGTTTGACTCACGTTCGGCCGTTCCTGTGCTTCTAGTCGCCTGGCAGGAGCTAACTTTGTGCCAACAATCTTACATCAGTTTCATTTGCCGTTTATGCTCGTGAGCTTGCCTCGTCTCTTACCCACCACACCTATCAGACACGCTAGCCTCCCACTTAGATCTTCTCCATGAAACGGACCATTTGCAAGATGCAATTTATTTGAATATATGTAACGTGAATTTTTCTACGTGTAGGGGAAATCTTGTACCGAGTGGAACTTCCCATGATGGAGGAGATAACGCTCATTTATCTCGAGGACGAGAGTAAGTTTTGGGAGTGAGGCGTAGCTTGCGAGTGCAGTAGCCGATACCTTATCTCCCGCATTCTGGTTATGATCATCAATTAGAAATGTAGTTTCCATTTCAATAACACTCGATTTTTCTATTATTTGTCATATGTTTATGTTTAGTTTTTATTTTCTAATTCATACAACGCGATGAATCTAATAGCTATAAGCACACGTTTATATCACATCGAGCCCAATTTGATTCACCCACAAACTAGTGACGTCGCGCTCTTTAGTCTTGACGACAAGCCGTCGGTGCTACACTATCGAACTGAACAATGTAAGTTCCGTAACAAATCTTGTGCCTGCCACCAACTTATGAGATTTAGTATGCCAAAATTAGCTATGACGAATTAAGGTACGCTATGTATACGCAACTTACATTGTGACATTTGAAGTTCCTTAAATGTAGGTTAACACTGAATACGCGAGAGAAAGTCATTATTAAGTTGTGAAGGGGGAGTGGGCCACTGGAAGCACACGAGGACACGAGGGCCGCCTCTATCACAGTAGCCGACGCTCGAGGCGCCGCATGTTCACAGCTCGCACTCGTATGCGCTTTGCCTATAGACATTACATTGTCACGAGCATGTACACCGTAAACAAACTTTGACAACCATCATACGGGCTTTTTAAATATTTAAAATATTTGCTGTGCTGAATTTATTTCGAATGTAGATTGTGTCGCTTTAGAAAACGCTGTATTTATAAGCTTATCTGATTAGTGATTCGATGTACTGATAGCTGTCAATTGTCAATTTGAAGCCAGATTTTAAAAGATTTTTTTTATAGACACTGGTGATGTGTTCATCAGTAAATTATTTTTTTGTTGGTCGACCTGTGAATTATGTTACTTTGTTTACATCCATGCAACAATGGTTTTGTGAAGCATGTTGACTCGATTCATTGAGAAAGGTTTTCATAGGTTTTTCGATTCATATTTTCTATTTGAAGGTAAGATATGAACCGAACATCAAGATTCGACACTTTGAGGGCATTGCATATTAGTTAAACATTTCTTACAATTTTATATTTCAGATTTTAGTAGATTAGATAGGTTATGAAATTAGCATCGTAGTTAATTAGATTTTTTTTTGTATTACAAATATAGTTATAAGTTGATCCAGGCAGCAATTATAATATTACCTTAGAAAAATCCGTTAGATCATCAATTAATTCAATATGAATTATTTTTTATTTGATTCAATTGAATTATTTATTATTAATAAAATATGAATAAAATGGACTAGCTGTATCCAATAAATAAGCTCTAATGTAAAAAGGTTAATATTACACTCACATTAATGGCACAACAAAAATATGTATATTGAAAAAAAAAATTTCATTCTTGGAGAAGACAAATAATATTAGTAAAATACGTTTCATAGCAATTAGTCGTAGAGCACGACGCACGAATGATCGAGAGCTTAAATTTGTTTAAAAAACAATAGGCACTTATATATTTTTTTAACAATAGAGTGTTGCTATATCCAGTAATTTCGAATAATAGTGTCTTATAGTGGAAATTGGTACGATTTTTAAATTTTATTACCTGATTCAACACACCACCTATAAATAGTAGAGTGCGTTATTGAGAGTTGTAGGATGAATAATATGGAGGATAACATTTTTATACATATCGTATTCTATGTTCTTAGGTCAAGACGAAGCAGTCCTATCATATGAAACTGTTCAACAGTTGACGATTAATTACACGAGACCAGTTATTATACTCGGCCCACTAAAGGATAGGATCAATGATGACCTAATCTCGGAGTTCCCTGACAAATTTGGAAGCTGCGTGCCACGTGAGTATTAGATATTTTGTATAAGAATTTATTATAATAATTTATTTTTAGCGTAGCTGAGGCCTGTTGAGTTGTGTTTTTTCAATGTTATTTTATAGAAAATGTAAACCTATTAAAAATGTAAATTATTTGTAACTAACGTTCTAAGTGATATTAACTATACAAGCTGTGTCCACGTCACATAGTATATCATAGTATATATAGTATATTTTGACATGCGTTCTCCTGTTGAACAATCTCCGTGTGTTTTCCATACAACGTGACATTGGCGAAGTGATTAGTGCTCAACTGGCACGCACGCTATAAATTAAGAACTGAACATATAGTATAATGTTTATGAACAGATACGACGCGACCCCGACGAGACTACGAGGTAGACGGACGCGACTACCACTTTGTAGGAAGCCGCGAGCAAATGGAGCGAGATATACAGAACCACTTATTCATAGAGGCCGGACAGTACAATGAAAATCTGTATGGAACTTCCGTCGCCTCCGTCAGAGAAGTCGCCGAAAAGGTATCATCTAATTAATACAAAATGGAACACCTTAGCACTTTAGAGTTAGTTGCAGTGAGAGAAACTAAGTGCCTGGGACTAGCTAGCCAAATGTAGACTGGCCTCCACTATCTACGCGCCTCTAATATAAAACTTTGAAAAATAATTGATTCGAATTTTCAGGGGAAACACTGCATTTTGGACGTAAGCGGTAACGCTATTAAGAGGTTACAAGTGGCGCAATTGTACCCCATTGCCATATTTATCAAACCAAAGAGTGTAGAATCTGTTATGTAAGTCTTATACATATTACATTTAATTTTACATGTATTTTACCTTTTTTTTGCACTTCACTAAATTGCTTATAATGGTTTCAGGGAAATGACGAAACGAATGACCGAGGATCAAGCTAAGAAAACATACGAACGTGCTCTTAAGATGGAGCAAGAATTCGCCGAATATTTTACAGGTACTTGTATTTGTACACAAATGTTAGAATATATAACAGTGTTGATAAAAAAATGCTATAAGACAGGTTCCCCAATTTTGAGATATAACGTTCTGTGTAGTGGCCGTTTTACATATAATCTAGAAATTAGGTATGGATTCGATTCACGAATTTCTTTCGGGGGAATATTTATATTTAAGTAATTTTTAAAATCAAAAATTTAGGCAGGAAATGGCTAATAAATGTTATAAATAACATGCTATCATATTTATTACCCATTTCCTGCCATATAATTTAGATTTTTTTTAATATAAATTTGTTTTTTTTAATAAAATTGAGTTATTTGCTTTTTTTACAGCGGTAGTGACTGGCGACACGCCGGAGGAGATATACGCAAAGGTGAAGGCGGTGATAACGGCAGAGAGCGGTCCCACAGTGTGGGTGCCTCGCCGGGACCCCCTGTGAGGACCCCCCTCTTCCCACACACCGCCACCGTGCCATACGCTCTGCCCCACTCCAGCCCCCTCCAGCAAAGATATGTAAACTCACGTGACTGATTAGTGTGTATCAGATAGGTACACCTTTGACTCGAGTCGAGGGGAATTGTTTTATAATAACTCAAAATTATTCCCCTTTCAGACGTCGTGAAGAACATTTGTTTTGCGTAATTTTTATTGGACCCCCCCTTTCCCTCAGGTGATATCGATGTCAGCATACACCTTAATTCTAGACAGTATTCTGTTTTTAATTCTGAACTTTGAAATCCGCAACGTGTTAGTTATAGTTGTAGTTCGTAGTATCGGGCAGCAGCAGAACGAAGCAATATAACATTGAGGGCGTCACGTAAGCAATACATCGCGACATGTCCGCGACGAGCGTAGCGGTAGATAGTCACATATTTTTAAAATCTTATTGATTTTTACCATATTTTATAAATACCGCTCGGTAGATACCCTTTGTAACGTTTCGTACGAGACGAACACGCGAGCTGAAACATAATCGATTTGTAAAACAGAGCTTTCACCGTAGTATATTGCATTGTGCTTGTTTTTGCTAATGTTTAATCTAGCGATTATATTTCGTGACGTTAGTATGTTTGCATTGTATAATTAAAAAAATATTTATTGAGAAAAACAGTTATATGCTTCGATTTAATGTAAATGAAATTGTATATTGTAGAAATTTAAAATGATATTGTTCATGTTGATTTGTTAACTCAGATTGCTAGAGTGAATTGTGAATTTTTCAGCATTAAAGTATAGTAATCTTTATCATGCTCCGATTTATAATATCTCGAAGATTTGTGCACTGGAAGATGCGATAATATGACAAATATAGTTATAAAGTTTATTACGTACTGTAGTCGAACCCACCTAAGTCCTGCATGGCTAGGCTAAGCGTGGCCGCGAGCCGCGGACGGGCCTCGGTGTGCTTGTTGATATTCCGCAATATCATGTAAACTCACTTTAGACAACAATTTTAGTAACTTGGACCACTTTAAAAATGTGTTGATTTTATTTTTTAAAATGATATTATAATTAACTAATACATACACTGAATTTCACCGACGACCGCCCGCGTCTCGCAGCCACAATTTTTTGCTCAAGCGGCAAACTATATTATACTTATAGCCATTGAATCTCATGACATTGTGCACACCGACATCCTCTTTGACACTCATTTAGACGAGGTGCAACGTTGTTGATCATTTTTATAGTAAGGAATTGTGTTATACGGTGTGAAATGTCTCACCCATAGTGTTTGACATTTATTTATTGAGAATTTTATTTTCTTACGGAGTAATAGAATGGCCATCTGCAAATATGGCACTGTACATGAGCAGTTGCTGCTTAAGAATATTTATGATCATTTTACATATTTATATGGTACATACGCAATCGGACTCCTTGTACTTAAACTATTTTAGAGTATGTTAACGTTGTGTAATGTTTTCCATTTTTTTAACATATTTTATTCACATGACAAATATTTTAAAAAATATAAAAATTTACTGTTTTATTTTATTTTACATCTCAATTATTACAACAATAAACCGTGTGCATATTTTCCTACCAAAGATGTTTTTAATCTCTGAATTTAAAAAATGGCAATGCTATACTTAAAAAGTGTATGAATCTTTCTACGTAATAGTTTCGGCCAAGAGCTATGTAAATATTGATACATTTTTACTAATTAATGCATGTAACATATATTTATTATAATATAAATTTTTGAAAATTATGAATGAACTAATATGGATCTACATGTGTATACTTTGTCGTGTTATTTTAAGTTTACTTACTGCTGTATTAACAAGTAATATAAATTGTTTTAATGTTTATTTATTTTATCGTACTAAGATAGGTATTCTATTAAATTAATGGAATGTGTTAAATTTGTGTACATTAATAAAATATAAGTATTAATAATGTTTTTAACCCCTAGTTAATTTTAACATTTTATCAACTCCATATTTGCAGATGTACAATGTTTATCAGTTAGTGATGTTCAATAGACTAGTTTGAATAAAATTATTTACGTTGAAAATTTTACCCTTGTTTCTTTAAACCTACTGTTTTAGGTAAAATAAATTAAAAATCTCTATTTATGAATTGCTCTCAAGTCTCATAGATATATAATTTATATTTAAATATGGCCCTAAATGTCGTATTGCAACCGCGTGCTTAAAGACTATATGAACAGCATGGACTATGCAATATGGACGGATTAATATACTAGTGGTCACCAAAAATAACGAACAATTTAATATTAATTGTTACTAACTCGTTTCATATTTGATCAGAAACAGGCTTAAACTAATGAAAACTTTTGTCTATTTGTAATATTTCATTTACACACTTTATGCTCCTGCGACATAAATTAAAAAAAATGGTTTTCGATATCGTATAAAAAATCGAGCGGCCCGCGTAGCTACGTTAGGACTCGGACCTTTATTTCCAAAAGGATTTTTGATATTTTTTTATAAGTTTCCCCACTTGTTTGAAGACTAATTAACGTATAGAAATATAATGGTGAGTAATAAAAAAATACAATAGTATTAAGATTTAATTTACATATTTACGGCATTGTTCGAAGTGATGTAACAGCACAAGACAACATAATAAATTACTTACTACATTTCTACTCAAATTAATTTAATCTAATACAAGTAATAGACACCTAGAATTTTTTTACAATTAAATTAAAAATATCTTTTCTTAAAAACTACCAATCACTACGCATAATCCTTGTTTTTATCACGTAACGAAACTTTGTTTTATAATATACTTATCGCGTCTTTATCAATCACTTGGGTGAAGCGCATCATATTTTTTTATTCATAATATTTATCTGGTCTAATATTAGATAAAAGCTAAAGATTTTATTTGTTCAAGAACTATTGAATTACTATTTAAGAATTGGAACAATCTTTTTGTGTTGGATAATTTTTTTTTTTTTCGAAAATTGATTTATTACGATAATCACGGTACGTGTACAACTCTTGGTTATTTTCAGTGGAACAATGGGTCGGCCAAGTCATTAATAAAGTCACAACACGAAGCCGCAGTATGCTTTCATATATCTTCAAAAAATATAAAACACACTTCACAGGATGTTGACTACTTACGCCAATTGGGATATTTAAATAATCAAAAATATGATTTATAAAAGAAATATCATAACGGACAAAATACAAAAAAAAAAAAACAAATTAGCAAAAACTGGGAAAAATTTTCCCAATACACCAATCGTCCTAAATCTAATCCCTAAACAGGCAAAAGGAAATAATTTACTAATATGAAAGATGTTTTTTTTTTTCATTTACACCAATATACTGCACTAATTACATCAGTAGTATAATCTAGTACATCAGTAGTAGAATCATAAAATAAATTGTGTTGTGTGCCCATTTAGGGGTTAGATGGGTTATATACAATGATACCTGTAAAATCAAATTCATGATATTTATTATTATTACAACATATAAGTACATTTATCAAAGTTCAATATTAACATTCTATTTTAATTTTCAGAGATCTACTTGTACTTTAATTTTTATATTATATTTACAATTAATTGATTTCACACTATTTATATTCGAATCATAAGTTTCAAGGAACATTTATATTGTGGGACAGTCAACGTTTTTTTTATATTCATTCTTTTTGATCACAAATAAATATAGGCAGAGGTGAATTATTATAAATTTGATAGTTCTTAGAAAAAATTAAATATTAGACATATTATGGATGATCTATGAATTTTTATTTTTGTTATACATTTAACAAATAAAGAATAGGTACATTAAATATAGTAGATTATAATTATTCACCTTTATAAGAACCATAGTTTACAATTTCTAAATCTAGAATAACAAATATCGTCCAAATTTTCTTTGAACAAAGAAAAGAACTACTGAAATTAATTAATATTATAAAAATTAACTGATCACATGTACACCATCTGAAGCGAACTAAAGCTCATTTTTAAATTTTTATTTTCACTTTTGTTACTATCAAACACACTATTATAAATACTTAAGCCTAAAGATCACATGCTAATGCCAATAGATAAACATAAACTTAAAATAAACATCTAGCTGCTTAGACATTAAATACTAGAGTAAACATAAATTATAACTATTCTTAAAACTACTTGTAGAATTTTAATAACGGTTTCCCAATTAATTGAATTGGTCGTTATAAATTTATTTATATTTACTTCTCATAATAATTATAATAAGATCTTTGAATTTCTTTATTTTCGTTCATTTTAAATAAACCTCCTTAAACGGAACAATCGTGTAACTAAATCACATCCTATTTGAAATTCTTTAAAAATCATCTTTAAAGTCCAATTACTATTGTTAATTTTTGGGTTAATTAAATCAGTAGTGTAGTAATAACATTACAAAAAGATTGAACTTATTCATCTTAGGCCATATTGCATTAGTTATAAGCAAATAATTTTATAATAATAGGATTTAAAATGTTTTAAACTTATTAATTTCATAGAAAATATTTAAATTTCAAAAAGAAATATTATTTTTTTATAATTTGGATCAATTTGAAGTGTAAAGTAAAGTACGAAGGTTGAGGCTTAAAGAGATGCATAAAAATATGAATTTGAAGAAAGATGAAAGTATAGATTTAAAAAAAATCCTGGCTGTGCTATATTATTTAATTTTTGTTGAATATTCATTATAATTGCAGTAGGTATCACATCAGTTTGTGCATAGGTTTTTAGGTTATTAAAAAAATGTTTATCATAATATGCAAATAAATAAATTATTTTTGATTTAAATCGTATTTGTTCATAACTTTAATATATCTATGGTAAGTAAGTCTAGAGGGTAATTTAAAATTTATGTTATAATTTAATTTTTGTTTTCTGTTTCTTAATAACAAACCAACATATGTGACACACAATATATTATTAAAATTCTTCTTAAAATTAATAAATTCATTTAATATTTATATTTATGGCAGGCTTACATCTCACAGCAGTCGCATATCTATTTTAGAATACTTTTAAAAATTGAATTACTAATTGTAGTGTTTGAGTATGGAAAGAAAATTTGGCTGATTTCTATTAAATAAACCTTTGATTAACTAATGTCGTCTTTAAAGTCATTAATATGATAAAATATAATATATATTTTTTAAAAAATATGTAGGTATTTTTTTGTATTGGCGGACCATTTTCTGAAACAACACCTTGGTATTAATACAATAAATAAACTTTGGGACGTAAACCCGCCAAATATCTAGAATTTTAAATTAAAATTAACATTTTAAATTGTAATCTAAGTGATTTAATAATGTACATTGGCACTTAGAATAAAGAAGTAGAATTATAAAATATTATTTTAAATAAAGCAAACACTATACAAGTGATGATGATGATGAAAAGTATAGTAGTTACACATTTTAAGTAAATTATGTATGTTTCGGCCATATCGTAGGAATGACCATTTTGTGAAATTCACTCGTTCCATGAACTCAACTGAATTTGACCACATGTTTGAATCTTCAACGATTAACAATTTTGTCATTGTTGTTTATCCATATCGGAAAATAAGGTATCCTAGAATTTTTTAATAAAAAAATATCGAATATGTCGTGGACTAAACATTATATAACAGTCATTGTAATTTTAAAGTCGAGAAATCAGTTATAATAAAAAGTATTACTTACAATAAGTACTAATAATTTAGTATTTCCTATTCCTTTGATCTGTTCCATATAAGCTGGCCAATAGATAATTAAGCATTTCACGAAACGCAAATATTTCATTAAGTGTAATTCTACGACATGACCTCGACATAAACACCCAATAACATTTATCTTACATTTAAAGCAGATCTGAAAGATCTAAAGCAGATCATAAAACAGTGACAATTTAATTATTTAATTCGTATTTGATTTAAAGAAAATATAGCTCCCACATAACGCATATTAGCTACATGATATTAAAGAATAAAGAAATAAATGATGACTAAATAAAGGACAGAAAAATATTTAAAAAAAAAATACGAAAGAACTTATGAAATAATTGCAAACATTGTTAATTTTGAAGCTTTATCACAATCAATCAAGTATCACAAATTTATGAATGGAGTAAAGAGTGATTAAATAAGTGAATTATTTAATCTTGTACATTCTCTCGCTCTCTGTTCTTTATAATTTGAACTAACCTGACTAGTTAAATTTCCCGCCGAATGTCACAGTTGGCAAATAGCAGCTGGGAGCTGATTTTCACAATTGACAATAGATCATAATATAAAAAAAACAGGATAAAAAAGGCACGGACGACCTAAGACCGGAGTGCGAACTAACTTTGATTAACTGTACTATCAAAACAAAACCGCTTTTAAACAAAAAAATAAGAAAAATAAAAACACAGTAACAAAAGAGGCACAGACTATCAAAGCGTCTTACTACTTTTTAAATTAAAAAAAAATGAGACTGGGGATACCGTTATTTCGGACCAAATAAACCATACCGATAACTATAAGCATATATCTTTGTAAAATATGACTTATGACTAACCCAATAAGTTTTGTATATATTGTAAATACTCGTATTTAGGTTAATTATAGGTGAAGACAGTATTTTAACTGTTTTTAACATCCACTCTCCTGTTGTGTAATTACCTCTTCATGTCGCACAAGCTCCTCGTGTATTCCCCATACAATTGGCGAAGTGATTAGTGCACAGCTGGCACGTTCAGAGCGCCATAACCAAATAACAGAACAGATATTTTAAATCCAACTGTATTTATTTACTTCGCTATGAGAATATAGTTCCGTTTTTGTGGGGTCGTGTGAATATGATCTCTTCGTCGTCCGCGTTGACGCTCTCGGCGGTGGTGAGAGCGACGGTGTCGCTGTGCACCACGTGCGGGGACTCGTTGAACTCGTCTAACTCTTCGAGTCCCGCTGAAACACATACAACCTTTGTAAAATATTTAAAAAATGATTTTTTTTTTATGTCATGGCGTAGTGGCATCGCGTCTGACACGACTACAAGATTTCTTTGATTTCTGGTTGTCTACAAGAGCGAGTATAAAATAATTTAAAATAATTATTCCCCCGAATGGGGATTGAAACCACAAACTGTAAATACAAATTAAAACAGAATTGAACTAACAGCCGTTGCACTTACAGTCACACGTTCAGGACTTACGCGAATAAAGCGGCGCGAATAAGCTGGTTTATAATATAGTTTATAAGAAAGAAATAAAAAAAATACCTGTGTAATCAGAGGGTGCTAGTAATAAGTACTGTTCAGAACGTGTTGGCCACAACAAATGGGCCATCACGATGAACGCCATGCAGTCTGCTGAATATGTTATACCTAAAAAAATATACAACTTATTAATTTATCACAAAAATTGCTTTTATTTTTGTATTGTCTATATGTTTTTAGCTGTATCCCGCGTTTTGCAGGATAGGAAGAGGGAACACGGGTTAGGACACTGCGCTCCCCACTTTCCGTCTAATTTTTGAGGCATTGTGTGGTGAGTGGCGGAACTCTACGCCGCACTTTGCCTCGACACCAAAGCGAAGAAATGAAAATACAAATATATATAAATATTTCATTTCCTCGAGTGGGGATCGAAACCACAACCAGTTGTGTTTACAGGCACACTTTGGGCACCTGCGCCACGACTGGCCACACATAAACTAAACTAAGCTTAAATATTACTTAATATGTAATACTTATATTTATTAGTACTAAAATAATAATTTAATAATTGGTGATTTGTTCCAATAACATAAAACGTTAATATAAAAACAACTACTGACCTAAAATAAACTTGAATTTCCACAGAGGGCTAATTCCCAGAGCTATTAGCGCAATTATCGGTAAGTACACGAACCAAACAAGGCTTGAGGCACCAAAATGTAGTAAAAAATTTAATTTTGGCATATTGTGCTCGTACATCATAGTGTTGCGTAGTTCTAGTACGAACCAAATCATAATGGCCACGCGCAGTGACAGTATTAACCAACCTGGCCAAGTTTGATATTCGTCGATTTCTTCAATTATATCAACTTCAGTCTGAAAATAATAAAAAAATACATTAATAAGTAATATAGGAAGCAGTGTCACGCTTTTTCCTGCTTAGGAGTTAGGCAGAGAGAATCTAGTGTTAAAACACTTCATTCAAATCATCGTGTTCATTGGAACCAAATGTCACGTTTTGTCTTAACAGAGAAAAACAAAGTAAATACTAAATGGTCCATTTTTTAATTGGATATCGAACCCACAACCAATCACCACTCATTTACAGGTTAGACATTGTTAGCTGCGGAATTATTATTTTTTATTTATTTTGTTATTATTGCGGAAAATTTTACAGGATACCATTGAATTTTAACAGGATAATTTTCACCTATAAGTAGGTACATGAAAAACAACTTACTGTATTCCATACATATAATAGTATATGTACTACTCCATAAACTATCCATACTCCAAACACAAGAGGTTTATAAGTCAGTTCAAGTCTTGTTACTGCCCAACCTTTTGCCAATAGTAAAAGAAGGAGCATGAATAATGTCTGTAACATATTTATAAATATTTAAATTTAAAGAAAAATTAATAAAATCAATTAATCAATAAAAGGTTTTTTTAGCATCACGCTCCAGCATACAGCTTGTTAAGTTGTGGATATAGCAAGTTAACACTAGAAGTGCCGAAGATTGATACCCCCCTTGAACCGCCGTCGTGACAAATTTGTCCCATTCTACTTATTATGTTGATTGTTGGTATAATACAAAAAAAAATATTAAAATAATTCGTAAAATATGTAGACCATATTTAATAATCAATTCTTATTCTTTAACAAACATAAAAGTATCAAAAAATAAAACACAAAGAAAGAATAACATTGCGTGGTAATGCCTCCAGAATTCGGCGGAAAATGCCAGCGGAGTGCATAGCACTAGGTTCCCAGGTTCCCTCTACCTACCCTACAATTGCCCACATTTGGTATCAAGTGTTTTTCTGAAATTCAAGCCTAGCTTAGTCATCCTTTCATCTGATACCTCACTTGGACTAGCGGCAAAATTTAGTATTGACACCCAATTTTACCCTACTTTTCAAGCTATTATTTTTTAAGATTTATACATAAATGTATAGTTTTCAGATTTTTTCCTGTACTAGTACTACATGTAGATGCTAGCTGCCAAATTTCATAATTCTAAGTTAACTGAAAGTACCTTATTAATTTGATTCCCTTTATAGTGTCGAAATACATGTTTTTTACTATAGTAAATTAATTTTACTATAGTAATTTATATATAAATAGTCATATCTTTTTTTAAGGGCGCTTTTCCAGGAAAGCAAGGGACTGTAGATCGTCATATAGTTCATATTCATATACTCATATGAATATCAACTCGATTTCTCCAAGCATTCCTGAGATAAAGGCACAGACAGACGGATGGACAAAAAAATGATCTTATAAGAGTTTTTTTTCCTTAAAAGCTACAGAACCCTAAAAACTTAGGCATTGACTGCTAAACCTACTATTCAATTTTTTTCCGCACCCGCATTGCTCTTTCCCCTCCACCTCGTCCCCGAGGCATGAAAATATGTCAAATTATACCCTCAAATAATAACATAATAATGGCGGGACAAAAATGACCCAGCGGCAGTTCTAGGTAAATCTCTTTTTTTTTCAAAAAGTATGACTGCTATAAAATTATTTATATTTTTAATTAAATAAAGGTGTAAAATTGGTAATAGTAAAAAAATTTCATCTACATAAATTAACAAATAAAAAAGTTATATACAATCAACCTTGCGTTTGGGTCAAATTGGGACAGCGGCGCTTCTAGTGTTAAGACACTGCGATAACTCTAATACAGCCCAATTTTCGATTCGTTGCGTGTTGAATGTTGGATCTCAGCTCAACAAAAAATTTTGTCTTTAACGCAATGCGAAGAAGAAAATTAAAATAATTAATTCCCTCGAGGGGGTATAGAAAACAAAACCATCGAGTTTGTATTCAAGCGCTATGGCACTCCGTTCTGGCAGCATCAATAAATATGTGATGTATAGGTATACAAAATATTAAATAAACTGAAAATTAAATCTCTTTATTTTAGAAAACATGATTATAAAATCTATATTAATTATGAATATAAAGTACAACTTACACTACAAAGTGTACATGTGTAGACTGGGGATGTAACCATTTAAGAGTTACGATTATTTTTAGATATAAATGGAATCTAAGAGAATTGTTATGATAGGTTTTCTTTTCGCCTGGCCAAGTTGACTACTACTAAGGATGATTGTGGTCTACAACCACAGGCAGGCCAGGGCCTTAGGGCCAGGCAAAGCTTTTCCAGGTTCTGACATCCCTGTGTATTATTCTCTATATGCCTCTATCAAAGTTCTGAAGGCAAAATGGGCATCCATAACGCTCAACCCTGACAGTAATTCAAAAAGCCTTGTAGTATGGCTCATATTCTTTATGCCTCCTTGTAAATAGGTGTAATAAAGCTAATTCATTAAACGTTACATCTGTTATACAAATATAAAGAAGTAGAAAGTTCATTAATAAATTGTGACTTACTCTGCTCATAATGTCAAGTATGTCACCAGCTACAGCTAAGCCAGCAAATCCCACGCCGTCAGCAGCATATTTCACAGCATGAACAACATTAAAACAAAGTGCCACAAACTCCAGTATAAGACTGAATGTGAATAATTTTGTAACTGGATGTCTTTGTGTCCTAAAATCAAAGAAGTTTTTATAGTCTCCATTATGGTATCCTTTTTTATTTTATGCAGTATGCACATAGATAACATTTTGGTTTCTTTAAGTTATATTTGGGACTGTTAAATCTAAATTTATTTTATTAAATAAAACCTTTACTAGATAGATTCTTTAGTAGATAGACACTGACATCAAAAATAATTAACAAAACGTAACAAAATAAATATACAACTAAACATAATAATGTTATTTTCTATTTTTTATTTTTTGTTTCATATTTTTTCAATACCCATATTATGTTACTTTTGATGTCTGTATTTGTTTGTAACTTTTATAAAATAATAGAGTAGGGTAATGGCTGATAATGTGTGGCTTTTTCGTAATGTTGAAAAACTAAGGATGGAATGGTTTCTCTATTATTAACCTAATGTTGTCTTCAATTTGTTTTTGTTTAATGTTTGTTTTGAAAGTAAATGAAAATGTGCAAGAAAAAGCAAAACATGGGCAAGTGCAAATATGAATATTTGTTACATCTCTAGTCCTTCACACAAGCATGGGGTTCTTTTAAGCCTGATCTTTAAGGATAGTTAATTTATTAAGTAATTACTTACCTCACTGCATAAATTTGTACAGGAAGCAGAATAATATAGCACAGCCAAAACATCAAATACAATTCTAATGTATTTTGTCTATCAAAAGAGAATTGATATAACATTGAATTATAAAAAGAAATGTTTGGACTTCCATTAACAAGCCAGAAATCATATTGTATAGCTTGTGAATTGCTTGTTAATGTTTTATTGTCTGTAGATGGAGCTCCAGTGTAGTGATGCCAAGTACAAGATTCTTCATCCAAATAGCATGACACTATTGATACATACCAAAATCTTAAAATAAAAAATACATATTATTTGTTTTTACAAATATTATCATACAGGAATGTTTATTATCACAAAATATATTATTATCAATTCAATTCACAAATGAATGAAACTTTCAAATATTGTAGGGTTTTAAATAAGGACAGAAGTATATGTTTTACCTTGGCTGACCACTGTTTTTTATAACATATGTAAATTGATTATTTTTAATTACATTCCAGGGAGAATCTTCATCTATGCAGAGCTCCCCTTGCTTACAAGGAATTCTTCTAAATAAATCCTGCCCATTGGCATTACATTTTGGATGGTATGCTGAACCATTCAACTGTTGAAACATTACTTGACAAGCTTTTTCTTTATCCACAATATCACGACTTTTATAGTAATGTAAAAAATGTTGTCTATCTAAAACTGCAAATGTCACAGGATATTTAAACATATCCTTCGAAGTTAGGTTACCAAAAATGTAACCATATGTTTCCTTCTGAAAATGAATATCTGTTTTTTGGAATCCAAATTTAACTAAAAACTTAAAAAAATCACTTGTCGAAAATTCTCCTTTTATTCGGGTCGCTGATGCACCAAATATAATACAGGATAATAATAAAATTATAAGTTTACACATTTCGACGTTAAGATGTAACGCAAAGCAATATTAATATTTATTATACATCGGTTGTTTTAATTTTTACTAAAAATTGGTAAGTAGTTTCCTTCATTCTTAAATGATCATATTATATTCGCTCTTTAACATTTTTGTATTAATAACAATACAATGCACCAATAATAAAACATCGACAAGCGAATGAGGTGTTGTCAATTGTCATCTTGTAACTGTCCACAGAGTACCAACTACAGACAACCAACCAGAATAAAATAGAAAATATAGAAAACAATATTTATGTACCGACTTATACCGATATATCAGATTTATAAGATACATATTTGGATAAAAAAACGAGGCTTATAGCAATTTATATCAAATGTAGTTAAAGTAGGGTATGGATATAATGCATATTTATAAAGTAATTTTAACAAAATTAATAATACTTTGATTAGATCTTTTCATTGTAACTTTATTTTCATTACAAATCTAAAAGTAGTAGCATTTAGTATTGTATTTTGCTGTTTCTAAGGTTTTTTAAATTCCATTTGCTATTTTTTCGACTCCTGAAGTTGGCAACTCTGGTCATCAGTGTCTATGTCCACAATTTCACAAAGTAACAACAGTTTCTCAATAGTCAATTCATCAATTCAATTGACAATTTGCACCTTCTAAAATAATGGCTTAGATTTGTATATGTTATAAAAAGAGATAAAAGTGTCGTTTGATTTTATATATTTTTTGTAGTTTATTATTAGTATAACTATTTAATAATGATGAAGTCGATATATTCATTGTGAAGATGTTCATTCAATTCAAGAATCATCTCTATTGCTTGCTTACCAGTATTAGCAATTGGCAGTACTTGCTTGTCAGCCATAGCAACCACTGATATGTCTAACAAGCCTTTTCCTTTGTGAGGACGGAGTTAAAACTCACAAAATAATAGTAAAAAAAAATAGTTTTTTTGTCTTAAACCATAATGGATCATTGATAACATTACAAAATACAATTCGTACGGTGTTCTTGCTCTGTAACCTCAATCAAGCGGAAGTGACAAGAACTTGCTGATTGTAGTGGATTTAAGTATTTTATCCAATTTATAATATTGCTACTGGTTTTAATAGTTTGTGTTTCATGTTGTTACCTAGTTACTATTCCAATATAATGGTGGAAAAAGGTGCACCACAACAACCCGCGGATGATAGTTTAGAAAATGCCGAATGGTACTGGGGCGATATTACTCGGTAAGATTGTATCTATCGTTATTATTTTATTTAATCAATATTAACATATAATTAAATAATTATCGTACATATTATTATTTAAATGATTATTCATACGAAGTACAAAGTTGCTAAGCAAGCACCTATGTAAAATTAAATAAAAATTCTAAATGTTTATTATTATACCTCTATAATATAAAAAGTTTGTATAATATTGTTAGACAATATGTATTTCTAGTTTTCATATTTCATTGCTTACATTTCATAACATGCTCAATACAATGATAAAATATAATATATAATATTTATTAATAACAAAGTTACACAAATTATGATATCACTTATTTCTTAAAATATCTCATACAAATAATCATTTTTTATAAAATTAATTCATGTACATAAAATGTATTTATGTTAAATAAAAAGTCAAGTCAAGTCAAGTCAAGTCAAGTGTCAAGTTTTTCAAAGCAATATTATTCAGAGAAAACATAGTGTTAAGACATTTTATTCTAACTCACCACCCAATTTTCAAACATTGTGTGTTAAGTGCCAGAAGTCTACACCACCCTATGTCTTAAAGAGCAGGGAAATGAAAATAATTTAAATATAATCATTCCCTGAGAGGAGATTGAGCCCACAACCATTACATTTACAGTGATGCTCTCCAACTACTTATTGTGTAGTTGGTTATATTTCCATTTATTGAAAAATGCTATCTTTATGTAAACCTACTGTGCTGTGCCTACCCTGCTGTATGCGGGATACAGCGTGGTATAGCTTTCAACATTTAATGACTTGAAAATTGAGTGGAAATTTGGGAACTGAATGCAACAACTACCACTAGATTCCCTTTATCTAAAATGCTATATGAGATACAGCATTAAGCATAAATAAATATAAATAAGACTTATAATTATTAACAAATTTTTAAAATATTTTACAGAGAGGAAGTCAATGAGAAATTACTGGATACATGTGATGGTACTTTCCTTGTACGTAATGCCTCAAATAAAGATACAGGATTCACATTAACTGTAAGAAAAGGTGGTACAAATAAATTAATAAAAATTTATCATCAAGATGGCCATTATGGTTTCTGTGAACCATATGAGTTTGACTCTATTGTAGCACTTATAAACTACTACACAGAATATTCACTTGCACAATGTAACAGCAGTTTGGATATTAAGCTCATGTATCCATTATCTCGAAATCAAGATAGTGATAGTGGGGAAAATATAAATGATGAAACGTTAGAAACACGGTATAAAGAAATCCATAAAGAATTTGTATTAAAAACTCGAGATTATGACGAACGCTCTGACAAATACATGAGGCTACGAGAGGAAGTTAAATTCAAAAGGCAAGCTTTAGATGCTTTTAAAGAAACTCTTAAAGCTTGTGAAGATCATTTGAAATTACAAGAGAAAATGCAATCTGAGGCCCAACCACACGAAAGAAATGATTTAATAGAGAATAATAGGCACCTTATAACAAGAGTCAACAGTTTAAGACAGGCCAGATTAAGATTAAACAATATTCTCAAGGACACAGTTGATTCAAATCTGCTTCTTGAGAGAGAAATAACAAAATTAAAATCTGATATTATTAATTTGTATAAGATAAAAGACCGATACAAAGTGTAAGTTCTATTTTTTAAAATAAATTATATAACTAATAAAATGATTCTATAATTAATGATCCAGCAGCACAATGTGTGACTGTAAATGCCATGGTTGTGAGTTTGAGTCCCACTGTGAGAAATGAATAATTTTCATACTTCCTCTTTAGGGCCAACACAAAGCGCGACGTTAAGTCCCATCCCATTCCAATATCTATCTTGCAAGATAGAAATAAACAAAAAAACAGATGGTTACAAAATTGTGATTGACTTTTCAAACTATCATACAAAATCTATATATAACAGAGCTGATGTCTCAATAATTTAATACTTGTGTACTTTTAATCATATGTTTTTATAGATGGTTACAAAAACGAGGTAAAGCCGAGGAGTATTTACACGCATTAGAAGACGACAACATACATAAACTTGAAGAACTATATGCACATCGTGAAATGATTACTTGGATGGTAGAAAATTGCACGCGTGAAATGGCTGAAAGGATGCTAGAAGGGAAACCCCAAGGCACATTCTTAATAAGACCCAATTCAACTGGTCAACTTGCATTGTCAATATGTTGTAATAATATGGTATATCACTGCATAATTTTTAAATCCGAAAGAGGTTATGGTTTTGCTGAACCTTATAATATTTACAAGTAAGTAATAGATATAATATATTACAACTGAATTTTAGCCATATTATTTTTTCCTCTATAGCATGGACAGTCAAGGAGAACCTAGTGTCAATACTTTTCGTTTACTGCTTTCCATCTAGATTTCAGACATTGTGTGTTGACTAAATAAATATTTCACTTCCTTGGGGATTGAACCCATAAACAGTTGGATTACAGTCACACTTTGTACCCCTGTGCCACGACTGGCCTCTAATTATCTGAAAAAAGTACATAATATATTTAAATGAGAGTAACAAGGATTTCCAAGTAGGATAATTTTGGTAAATTACATATCAATACTCCACTGCAAATATTTGTATAAAATGAAAATTTTAATGAATTTCTTTTTTTTTTTCAGAACATTGAATGAACTTGTGCTACATTATGCTACTAACTCTTTAGAGGAACACAATGAACAGCTAAGGACAGCCTTGAAGTATCCTGTAAATGCACACTTTGTGAAACCTGATAAAAAAGTACATGAAACACAAACAGATCTGAGCCAACATGAAACACAGCTTCATCACCAGCGGAGAAGACAACGTCACCCACTGCCATAGTGAACCAGTGAACACAGCATGGCCTAAATCTCTGCTAGTCATTTTGTGAGTAAAAAGACTAGTTATTGTCACTATGGATGGAAAATATGTTGTGTACTGATGAGAATTACTGATATTGTGAATACTTTTTGCTTAAAAGGGGTCCTTCCATAAATTTAACGTCACACGAAATATTGAAATGTATTTTATATGTCGATTTGGAAGGAATGAGAGTATAAACAACATGTAATGCATAAATATTACTTAATAGGCTTAACTGTGCCTCCCTCAGTGTAAGGAAAAAATGTGCCTGTCCCTATTTCAGATATTAAGCAATACAGTTATATTAAAAAACAATTAATTAGAAACCAGTGCAGCTTACCCATACTTACCCTGCTAAATCCTTTCGTAAAATAATAATTTCATATTATATTTTGATATGTGATGTAGAAGAATTCGTCCCCACCTCTTGTCACACAATGTCGCACTTCGTCGACCCGCTTCCTGCCTCGCTCCTAAATTAAGACGTAATTTATGGATGACCCCAAAGCAATGTATGAGTACGCAGATTTTGAATTCCATATAAGGTTATCAACCTTAATTATATGGATATAATATTAATAAGAGATAAGTTTGGGATGCTATGTTGATGCATCTTTTGTAATGTGATATTTTTTGATAATTACTTAATGTGATGAAATATTTGTACTGTACATTTCATCAGTGCGCATGTTCAAGGTGTGGATGTTACATTCATAGTTGTTTCATGTTATACAGTGAAAATTGTCATATAGTAACATTGCATTTTGATTATTGATTTTGTAAATTTAAAGTATGCAAGTATGGGTTGAATGTACAAAAGTATTAACTTTAACATTGTTGATTTCTCTTACATATTGTGTTATACACAATTTTTTATATTATTAATTTATATCTTAAATTAAGATCTTCAGTAAATATGTTTTGAGTGATAATTTATATAATGTATACTATATTTGTTTTAATTACTGTATGGGTAAAATTATGCCAAACATAATTTATAGTTAATATTAATTTACACAATAATTTTATTTGTATGCCAGACAAAGGTCAAATACAATTTGCACAATTCCACATGTCCAATATATATAAATACATAACCATATATAATTTACTAAATAATATTACGAAATGAAAAGTATAGGTTTACATATATCTTTATATTTTATATAAACATGAAGCAAAAATATTGTGTCTTTTTACGAAAATTGTGCGTATGTAAGAGTATGAAATTTGGCACAGTTGTAGTTTATACAGAAAAGGAATGTGCAGAATGTCATTCATTTTTTTAAATAATGCATAAAAAATACATTCAGTTAATGAAAAAATACATGTCACTACTATTTGTTTGACAATATACAAATTTATATAAAGTGCTATTTGCTATGGCATTGCAAAATTAAAAATACAACATGATAAAAATATATATATTTTTACAACATATATCTTAAAATCAAGATCAAGACAAACATTTAAATTATAACTAGGTGAACTAGCTATATTACAATGTCTGAATAAATTACCTTGGTATACTTAAAAGCAATAATATATATAAATTTATAAGTGTAATCTTGTATGTGAGGGGCCTAAATTCAAATTTATTACACGTTTTTTCGAAATGAATATTTCTTGACATGTGATTTTATGATGGTCATGGAAAATCTTCATTTATTTTTTATAAATTAATTATTAATAACATTAAAGATTTATTTTACACTGAATTTCACATAAAATTAAACTGAAATCTAGTTTCAATAAAGTGATAAAAGTATGTTGGTTAATAATTTTGAGCCATACAGCTATTTTTAAATGGATGCCATATTATATAGCCTCTTATCTTATCAGCACATGTATACATTTAAATATATACATAATAAATTGTAGTAGTCTAAAAGATGTTTGAGTTAATGCACAATAAGTGGTTATTTTATTACACACACTATTAATTTGTATTAAATATATATTTATACAAATGTAATATGTATTATATTACATTTGTATAAAACATTTCCAATAGCTGTAAACGTCATACATTGAATGTATAATTTTACTAAAAAAATAAATACTTTTTATTATTACATATAAAATCTCATCTACCATTTATTTATATTTATTAGAATATTTTATTTATCAATAAGTTTTGGTATGTAAATATAGAAATATATTATATGGTTAATATTAGGGTAATCAAAACAATTATTGTTTTATATAAAATTTAAAACATTGCTTTAATGTATATCATATAAGATATAAAAATGTGTAAGTTACAGATTATTTAAGCGAGATTATTAAATTGGAGTTATTTTTATATTTACATCTGTAAGTATTATTACATTTTGTATGTATATCTGTTAAAAAATATATTATTACTTTGATATGTGTATCAGAATGATTGTAATTTTGTAGACATAGATAATCTACTTGATCTCAATGGTAAATTAGTTAACAAAAATTATATAAATTCAAAGAAATGTTTTATTAATGCAGTAAACCCCAAAACTAGAATTATATATCTTTAAGAAGCTCACAAAAAAATTGAAGTAGCCATTTTTATATGTAATTTAAAATGTGTTGAATAAACAATTTATCAGTAGCTTCTAATATTTATTTACGCTCCTATTTTAGACTGGATTTTTTTCAGTCCAAAAAAGCTGAATTTTAAAAATAAAAGAACAATCGTAGCGTACACAGACGCGTGTGACTGCAAATGTAACATTTTGTAGGTTCTATTCCCATTTGAGGAAATGAAATATTTAATTTCTTTGCTCTGTAACGGTCTTCCAGGTTCCAGGAAAATTTACTTTTCAATATACGTTTACATTATTTTTTCTGATGATATTGTTATTAGGAAACGAAAGAATACAGAGTAATACAGATTAGAAAATAATAATTATGTAGTTCCAGCGGGCGAAGTTGCTAACGGGTCGCTCGTGTTCAAATAAAATTATGTTGCTGTTGACTCGACGCTCAAATAATTATGAAACATGACATACTCAACAATGATAATAGTTTGTTATAAAATATAATACTTTATTATAAAAAAATCTTCAATTCAAGTTTGATAAATCCGTTATTTTCTTGTATAATACTGTATATAATAGATACTTAATGCTAGCAACATTTTTTCCGACCGATCGATGCGCACCAAAATCCAAGTAGCTTGCTTGCTCTTGCCGCCATTTTGTTTCGCATCCGGCTTCGGTGTTTGGTGACGCTTGTGTTCAATAGTTATTGTTACTTGTTAATAAAAGTAATATATTAATTACTGTAGTAGTTACAGTTCCCTTATAAACTTACATATAGAATTAAGACAAATGGTGTAATATCTATTAAAAATTACCTAATTTATAATGTAAGTTTCGATATTTTTCTAACCAACGTGTGTTAACCTGTGTGTTTTTATAATTGCGAATATACTAAATTATCTTTCTTTTTATAGCTAACATGTCGCGTTACGGAGACTGTAAGATCTACGTGGGTGATCTCGGTAACAATGCTAGCAAGCCTGAATTAGAAGATGCATTTTCTTATTACGGGCCTCTGAGAAATGTTTGGGTAGCTAGAAATCCTCCTGGTTTTGCTTTCGTTGAATTCGAAGATCCTCGTGACGCTGAAGATGCCGTAAGTACCTATAAATAATTTCCATTTTCTACAAAATTTATGTATAGACATAATGTTAAATTTGTGTATTAGATACGGGGCTTAGATGGGCGAACAATATGCGGCCGTCGGGCTCGCGTTGAAATGTCCAACGGAGGCCGTGGTTATGGTGGACGTGGACCACCGCCCCGTTCTCGGCTCCCACCTCGGCCTTACGACGACCGTTGCTACGATTGTGGTGATCGTGGGCACTATGCGAGAGACTGTACACGTCGCCGTCGTCGAAGGTGAAAAAATAACACGTATTTACTCAATATATAAATATTTTGCTGGTATGGAATCTTTTAGAGAAAATTATTGATCTCTATAATTTTCACACAGTTTTACACTAAATAGGTAAAAAATATATAAGGTATGTTTTTTAAAAGAATGGTAACTCAAGATAAAGATTCCATTCCATGGTTTTCAATGAACGTAAACCAATGATAACTATGTTATAGGTTATCATTGGCCTGTGCGCCGAGAATGAACTCTTCAGTGTCTGCACTTCTTGTAGTCTGCGCTACGTAGATTTCACTTCGCGCCGTGTACTTCAATAATGTTGGCAGCATCTGTAACGTCTGAACAACGTAACAACCTACGTGCACACTTCGCTTAACGACAAGTACATTGAGTGTAACATTCGTTCTGCGCGTCGCGCCGCGTCACGTCACGTCACGTCACGTCTATTGTAATCACTGCGTGCACTCAGTGAGTTACACATTATTATCCCATATTTCTGTTCAAGACAAAGCAGACTGGATATTTTTAAGTTTTGAAATATAAGAGTGAAATAGATTCTTACATGTCACATAAAAACTTACTTTATACGGTCAGACACAGAAGAGACACTAAGTAAATTACAACCATATCTTTAAAAATTATATTTTAAATATGGCTTATATAAATCAATGACAGCGCATCATCACTTATCTGAATTTGATTCTTAAAAATTTGGTATGTTGGCTTACTATGTTACATAGGTGATTCCTAACAAAGGAAATTTACATCATTCACTAAAATAAGAAAGCCAAATAGAGGTTAAAACTTATGATTATTAATGTATGAATATCTTAAATATTTTGAAGTGTTATTCCACACTAAGAATAGAAAAATGTTTTTAGAAAACATACAAATTTTATTGTAACCAATCTTGAACCCATACCTTTTGGAAATAGCTTGATTCCCTTTATGTTCAAATTTTTATAGGTTTACTAAAAATAATTTAGAAGATAGAAACATGTGATTTAAAATTCAATTAAACCCTTGTGTATTGTCGTGTATAAAATAGGTAATTTACTGAGATTAGAAAATATCTCTTAGAAAAACCAAAAGCCACCCAGGGAATGTCATGAGTGGATAGCTAGTGCTACTTATTTATTGCTTAAGAATAGTTAGATGTTATTTTTTTTGCTTAAATTATTTTTTCAGATACTGACAAAATATTCTATATAAAACAGAAACATTGTTTCGTTTTATATATAAAAGTTTTTAAATTAATATTGTTATTCAATTAAAATGTATATATGTTTTCAGCCGATCGAGGTCCCGTCGTCGCACACGTTCTCGCTCTCCGAGATCCGGATCCCGCTCAAGAAGCCGCTCCCGCTCTAGATCTCGCTCCAAGGGAAGATCTATGTCCCGTTCAAGATCACGTTCTCCTTCTAAAGAATCCAAGAAGTCCAATTAAAAAGTCCACATAGTTCACTAGAATATAAATTCCATGTTTTATTATTATTATAATATTAAAATAGTTATGACAGAAGTCTCATAATATCCATCAAGAGAGGCCATATATCATTCCTATGCTATGACTGTAAGATACAAAAAAAGTATTTGTTCTATCATCAATATACTGACAATGAAAATAAAAATGTTTCATGTGAAATTTTTATAGTATTTTATTTATAGAATATTGCAAGGAAACCCTATTGTATCATCAACACCATTCCCAAAATATGTAAACCTGAAAAATAATACTGATTATATAATTTAGTAACCGTAATTTAATTGAGTTTATGGCGTTTCGAGCAAGCCCGTTGAGCATTAAAAACAACAACAACAGTAGGTTCTCTGCTTGCCCTGCTCTGTGCGGGATGCAGCGTAAAGCTAAAAAAAATTTTTTTATTGGAATGAAACAATTTTCATTCCAAATGATGAGTTATGCACAAAATTTATATAATAAAAACTAAAAAAAAATAAGAGAAAGTTAGTGCTAACGTATGTAACCGAATTCAAGCATCTACAGACCAAATTATATAAAGAAAATGTGTATTCTCTTTTTAATTAAATATATTGTCAACATTTCTGAGAATTGTTTTATCACAATAATATAATATATAAATAACTTTAAGAATATAATATGTTACTAATTTGTCCTTAACATTTTATTTTCGTAATAAAACAATTTTAAGACATATTATGTATGTCGATAATAGTGGTAGACGGGCAACATTTATCCAATAAAAAAATTAAAAAGCAATGTTCAGCGGACGGACGTCGTTTCGACTTTTGTATCCCGTCATGCAATAATTTTTCATTCATGATTACCTTGGTAAAAAGTTTTAGATGGTGTCGCCGTCGTGAACACTAGTTAGATTTTAGTTAAAAATGATATATTAGTGTATGATTTCGTATAGTTCAAGTTATAGTTCTTAATAGGTCTGTGACAAGTACGGTAATGGTGGCCATGTCATGAAAATCCCCACAGCCATGGATGATAGCTCCGTATCTCATCATAACGGAGGGCAAGTGGGATCTCAGATAGGAGTTAGTGTAAATAACAAACAAAATGAAGAATCTAGTCAAAGTGTCCAGTATTCAATACCGGGCGTTTTGCATTTTATCCAACACGAATGGGCGAGATTCGAACTCGAGAGATCACAATGGGAGGTGGACAGAGCAGAATTTGAGGTAAGATTTTATCGTAATTGACAATTTTTTAAAATATTGTTAATACATTTCGTGATGTCTCATAGATTTTTCATAAATCTAGCCTAATTCTTTGAAATACTTGATAATTTTGTTTTATGGTAATCTGTCTTAATAGTCTACTAAAGTACAAAAACTATTCATGATTTATTTATGAATAAATATGAGCACATTATAAAATGTTCTTAAGTTATTTCTGGATGCTGTTGTTTTCCTATTTCTGATGTACATTAGAATTGGTGTGTTAACATCCTTTTTCCCTTTATTATGTTACTGATAATTTAATTTGTATGTAAAGTATTAAGTTGAATATTTGGTATTTTTACATTTTATATAAAATTTTCACATGGTTAATGTGTCTCTTCATCAAAGTTAGTGCTTAATGATAGATTTGAGTACTATGATTTATCAATATATAAACAAAACTAAAATATGTAAATCAATGGAGTACAAGAATTTAAAGTAAAATCTACCAATAAGAATCAATGCAGGGCTTATTTAAAAAAATAATTTTAGATCTGTGATTATGATAGATTTGTTAAAACCAATCTTTCATCTTAAAATAGGCATTTATATCATAAATAAACTAGATAGTGATGTATGTGTATGCAAAAATGTTTTTACAGTTGTTTAGTCTAGGGAAGGTGTTTTTAATGTTTTGCTAGAATTTTTTTTCTAATTATTAAACTATTAATTAATAGGCAAAAATAGCTTTCCTCCAAGGGGAGAGAAAGGGTCAAGAAAATCTAAAAAATGATCTGGTGAGGCGGATTAAAATGCTGGAATATGCATTGAAACAAGAAAGAGCAAAATTTCATAAGCTTAAGTATGGTGTAGAACTACAGCAGGGTGATATGCGTCCCCCTCCTGATGAACCACCACAAGAACCAGAGCCGGCTGAACGAGCTCAATGGAAGCAGGGCCGCCAACTTATAAAGCAATATTTGCAGGTACAGATAAAATTTTCTTTGCATGTCATAGATAGGGGAGGTGTAACTAGAATTGTGGTACATCAAAGAGACAAATTGAGCCAGTTGACAAACAATATTTCCAAATTGAGAAGGAAGTGAAGAATGGAGTGTGAAGATCATCTGAGCACTTTTTTGTTAAAATTTAATTTAGTATGATAGTGAGATTGAATATAAGAAGAAATAACATAGTTTTTTGCTTTTAACAGGAAATAGGCTACACAGATACTATACTTGATGTGCGTTCAAATAAAGTAAGAACTCTACTGGGACTAAATAATGAAGAACAAGGTGACGACTCTAATTATAGGAATTGTGAAAAACAACAGCACTATTCTATGAATACTGCTTTAAGTCGCAAGATGTATGATTATGGTATGTTAATTTATTTCAATTACACAACAACATTTTTATTTATGCCATATCCCGCATATAGCAGGGTAGATAGAGGGAACCTTTTGTTAAGACACTTTTGCCCACCTTCTGTACAGTTTTCAAGACATTGCACGTTGTTTTTTCATTGTTGTCTTGTTATCAGAATTTGGAAATGAAATTAATTAATTCTCCTAAGTGGGCATTGAACTCACAACCATTACGTTTACAGTCAGAAGCAGTGCTGCTGTACAACAACCACCTCCATTCTTAATTTTTTTGCTAATAATTGAGAATTATATAGGTTATTAATATATTAATGTAGAATATATATTTATGTATAAGTAGTATGTAAAAATCTATGCAACTTGACAATGAAAAACATTTATTTCTTCTTCAATGTGATAAAAACATTTAGTTGAACAAGTATGTAAAATAACTACCATTTATTTATTTATTTTTTATTATATTAATTACATAATATTTTAATGTCATATATTATATGGAAATATGCAATTTATTTATATACTTCGTTTCTTTTTTCATTCATTTATGTACCATATAAGAAGAAAGTATATAAATTTATAATACCAGAAAAATAATTGTACAATTGATAACTTATCTCTAATAGAGATCTTTACTAGAAACTCTTGAATATAGGAGAAGTTGAGAGAGACTAACAATATAACAATACCTACATTGGTGTACAATGTAAGGAACTCAAGCTGTTTTTAGAGTGACACAGGAGTGTATATGTCTTTCCTTTGAAAGTGCCAATTGAAATTAGTAGTAATCAATAATACAAAAACAACCAAGAATTTGAAAAATATCACACAGGAGCTGATTGAAATATACATATTTGAATTAGAGTGCATAAATGTGTAATACAATATTCTAATATGTTATTTAGTCTTATTTATATTTATGAAAGTAATTATGTAAATTTTCAATTAAATATCAGTAGTAAAAAATATCTTAAGATCTGTATAACATGGTTGATAGAACATTAGTAATGTGAGCTGTAAACAGCCCCTTCTACAGTGTCAATACAGTGTTTGATTGGTACAATCAACAATATATTTTTATGCTGAAATATTAAAAAGAAACTACTTTGTGTTTATTATTTTATACTTTATGAAATTTATTTAAACACTATTAACAATTGTACCCTTTTTCTCAATATTATAATTATGTTGCTGTTTTCTTAAAAACTTCAGGTACGAAATAACTCGATCTTTTTGCTGGAATGGTTGCGGCCTAATGTCTCGGTCGGGTCTATCGTGCCCGGGCGCTGCTCATAAAGGGGCGCCAAATAGTCCGCAAAACTATTTAAACATAGATATGAAATTATATTGTGTTCGACTGGGGGGCGTTGTAAAAGTATTTTGCCCCGGGCGCGAGTTAAGCTCGCTATGCCACTGGCCGCAACACCAGTGTTGTCAACTAAGGCTATTAAGAGGGGTACACCGGTTTCGCCGCTATGGTGAAGGAGCCAACAGTTTAGATGTAGTATTTTTTTTAATTTCACGATTTTTTCGTTTTATTCATACTCTATTCGTGTTACGCAGTGACGAATAGATACCAATAACGTAAACACCTACAAAAATATTATTAAAAATTTGCCGATCCGCCACTTTTCATTCACAAAGAACATACCAGAGGGATATCTCTAGTTCTATTTTACACATATACCTATTTTCTATAATAAATTTAAACATCGTTCAACTTCATTGCCGATACCTAGGACTCGATTTCGTGAATGAAGCGTGTGCGACGTCCCTTTGATAGGTTTGTGTCTGTTTGCGTCATTCTTCACAAATGGCGTTTTATTTTACAACGATAATTTTATTATTTTGCTTAAAAAAAATCATTTTAATTTTTGGCATAATCTCTTTTGTTTTTATTATAATAGGCTTTTATTAAGTAGTTAAGACGGTGGTTTTATTTAAAGTGGTGATGACAAAAACACTATAATTACTTTACATGGCATTTATACATAAATATATTTTTTATTTTATTATTATGATAATATATATTTTGTAATTATGATAAAAAGTAAAAAATCAAAACTTCTTAAATGAGATTAATAGTGATTTGTTTTATTTCAGGTAAAGACCAACGCAAAGCGGGTGTTTCCCAAGGAAGCGGTTATAGCGACGAGGGCCTGTCGGTTCAAGAGACGGCCGCTGTGTTTGCTAATTTCGAGTTTCTCGCCAATCAAGAAATGGACATGGACGAAATAGATGATTTAGAAGCGAAACAAATGCATCACACTGCGGGCAAACAAGGTGTGTATGTCACCGTAAGATTTTAAATACCGTTAGTTCATGATTTTTATTCGCGATATTGTAATCTATCGATACATTGTAAACTTTTTAATCGCCGGCTTCGGGCGTCCTGATTGGTCACTTTTACAGCAAAACCGACCAATATGTGTCGTTACCACAGAACTAAGAATCTAAAAAGGTGTCAATAAAATGAAACTTTATTCATTATGTGATATAAAGTATGTTGTATTAAGAATTTTCTTTTAGGTATTCGAAAATTAGAATATAAACAATTAAGAATCAAGACTGAATTTGGTATTTCCTAACCTAACGCCACCGCAGCTACCGATATTTAAGTGTAGATTCGGTTAGGTTAGTTATTTTTAAATTTAAAAGTTAAGTTTCTAACCTAACTTGCACTTAAAAATCGCCTTATCTGTACCTGAGGTTTCGTCAGTACATAAATGACATTTTTTGCTATTTATATTGAGCCTACTGTAGTACTTTTCGAACTACTACTGTCGGTTCGCAATGTGTCGCTAAATTACAATATTATTGGTGCCATTTACATTGTGAGAAGGAAAATGGCTTTTATGGACCATTTTCTCAGCATCGCATTTTATCCTTTGTATAGCAGAACTTGTATAGAGTCAAAACTCTTTGTTTTTAGCTATCCTTTCGATTTTGAGACATTTTATGTCACAATTTTTTTTTATGTACTAATCTTAAATCTCTATGGGTTATTAATTATTTTAATATCAATACAAATGTTTTTTCTAATAGGACTCTAAAATTGCTGCCTTTTGATTTAGGCAAGTTTATAATAATAATACATTTGTTTAAGGCGAGGAAGTCGACCATGAAGCGGAAGAGGTACTAAATGAGTTAAACTTGCTAACAGCCAGCGAAGCTGACGGAGGTGGTCAGGGAGACGAATATCCAGTCGGCGGTATTATAGCGTTATTTTGTTATTATTAGTTTTTTTAAGCTTCATGGTGTATCCCGCATACAGCAGGGGTAGACAGAGGTAGGGCTTCCAATCCCGCATACGGGGCTAAGCCCGTTTGAACTAGAAATATTAATGAAGAAATTGAAAACTTAAGATTCAGTCAATTCGGTAAAACAGTTGTATAAAATAACTGTTACGGCAATTAGCAAATTTGTCGAACTAAATACTTTAAATTGACATAACTTTTTATTTATGAACCGATTGTAATAAAATAAACCCTATATGTTTTCGGAAGCTTGCCAGAATCCAATAGTGAAAACCGCATCTAAATCGGTTAAGTCGATTCTGAGATTAGCGATAATAAAGACATACATACATACGGACAAACAATTTTAAAAAAAAATTAAAAATCATTGTTTTGGGTTTTATTACGTTAATAAAGGTTCCCAATTACATTTTTTAAAAATATTTTCCAAGTATAGACACCGACCCTCTTACGATTTTATTATAAGTATAGATAGGGATTCTTCGAATGGGAATTAAACCCACAATCTGTCGCGTTTACACTCGCACTCTTAGTCTACTTTTGCCTCTTCCTATTACTATTACGTTTTAGCTTTCAGATTTCGATCTAACTTTACAAACGTGTTAATGTTAACTATATTGTCACCATATTGACACACTCAACACGCATTGCTTGAACACCGCGCTTTGTCTTGTTATTATAGTGAGTAGAAATAAAAACAATTCATTCCTCGCCCCCTGATATCCATATAAATTAATTTACAGTAAAGTATCCTGGAGGAGGTGCGGGCGCAGGCGCGGGTGCGGGCGGCGGCGAGGCGGACGACAAGCCACTCGCGCTGGGTGAGCTCGCGCAGCTCACCGTCAGCAACGAGTCCGAGGGCTACGATGTGGCCAGCGCCAGCAAGGAGTCCTTCAGGAAGACATGGAACGCGAAGTACACTCTCCGCTCGCACTTTGATGGAGTATGTTACCATTTTTATTTTAATTATATTTGAGAGTGACAACCTAATTTGAATTAAAAAAATATGTACAAAATTACTATTCATGGTAAATATTTATTTTTTTGTAGTAAAGAAAATTAGAAAAATTAAAATGTATATACAGTTATGTTAAAATACTGCATTGCACAGGTACGAGCTTTGGCGTTCCATCCGACCGAGGCGGCGCTGGTGACCGCCTCCGAGGATCACACGCTGAAGCTGTGGAACCTCCAGCGCACCGTGCCCGCCAAGAAGTCGGCCGGCCTCGACGTGGAGCCGCTGTACACGTTCCGCGCGCACACCGCGCCCGTGCTGTGCCTGGCCATGGGCGTACCGCGCTCCGAGGAATGCTTCTCGGGCGGCCTGGACGGCACTATCCGCGTATGGAACCTGCCGCCGCCCGCTGCCGACCCCTACGACCCTTACGACCCAGCCGCGCAGGGGCCCGTGCTGCGTGACCACACAGACGCCGTGTGGTCGCTGGCCAGCGCGCACGGCCGCCTGCTGTCCGCCTCGGCCGACGGCACGGCGCGTCTATGGGCGCCGCGCGCGCCCCGCCCTCTGCTGGCCACGCTACGTGACGACGCGGGCGCGGGCGCGGCGCCGGCCGCCGCTGACTTCGCGGACGCGGCCGCGCGAGCCGCCGTGGCCTACCGCGACGGCACGCTGCTGCTCTTCGACCTGGAGACGGGCGCGGCCGCGCTGCGCGTGGCCTGCGACAGCGCCGCCACGCGCGTTCGCGCGCACCCCACGCTGCCGCTGCTGGTCACGGCGCACGAGGACCGCCACATCCGCTTCTGGGATGCCGTGTCGGGCCGCTGTGCGCACGCCATGGTGGCGCACCTGGACGCCGTCACGGGCCTGGCGCTGGACCCCAACGGCCTGTTCCTGCTGTCGGGCTCGCACGACTGCTCCGTGCGTCTGTGGAACCTCGACACCAAGACCTGCGTGCAGGAGATCACGGCGCACCGCAAGAAGTTCGACGAGAGCATCCTGGACGTGGCCTTCCACCCGCTGCGGCCATACATCGCGAGCGCCGGGGCCGACGGCCTGGCCAAGGTCTTCGTTTGATTCCCGCGCGGACCTCTCGTTTTAACGTATTTAATATTGTATTAAGGCGCGCCCGACGCTCGTTATAAGCGCGTAGTGAACTCATCTATGTATAGACATTCGAAATCTATTATAATATATTTTTAGATTTTCAGTATGTGGATTTTAGGTTTTTATCGCAACTTTTTCACCGATTTTACGATACGCAGTGTATATTCTTATTTCCGCGCATCCGTAAGGGCCCGCGAGGGGACGCGCGCCCCGCGTCTGTACGGTCGGTGGGCATTGCGGAGCGAGAGGACCGTAGCTGGTATGATTTATTTAATTCGATTGGATCTATATAGATAGTCTTGTTTCGTCACTTGTATTGAATAAACATGCTCTCACGATATCTTATGCGAATGAGCGAGCGAAAAAAAATATGAATGAGTAGTAATATAACGGAAGTAAAATAAGTAATGTTTGTTCGTAACGAATACTGCGATGTAGAATATATATTATAAAACATTACATATTCCTTTGTTTTCCTCGAATTCATACTTGTACACATACATCCAAAATTGATAGTAAAAAGCAACATAACCGAAATTCACGTCTTTTTTATTTTTTACTCATAATCCTGTAATACTTCCCCCGTTTTAAATAAATAACTTGTTTAATGTTTTCAATAATGATATATTGTTTTCTTTTCTTCTGACCGTACTTTAAATAAAGCCGTATATTCACGTAATTAATACTAAAACAATCATTATAAATTTATAACACAAATAAAATATATTTATAAAAAGATATAAAAGCTATTATTATGTATGTACAGAAACTTAATAAAAATAACATACATCAACAATTGAAAAAAAATAGTATTTTTATGTCATGGAATGACTTAAAAAAAATACATATTTTGTTCAACTAGTCATTTCCTTTTTACTTACTATAAAGCGCATTTGGGTTATTAAATAGTATCACAGTTATGTTCTTAATTTGTAGCAAGCTTAGGTTGTTTCATTACAAAACAAAAACTTGTGTACTCTTATAATTTCAATATATAATATATATTTTTTTTAATTCCTTAAAATATATCACTTACAGTTTACGGTTATGTAAACTGTTACTTTATAATATATTTTTTTATAAATATACTCTAAAACTAAGGCTAAATGATGCCTAAATATTAGAAGAGATTTTATTTACATATCTCATTCATATATGTACATAATTTAATTATCAGAGCTACTTTTACACACACACACACACACATATATACAGGTGTCCCAGAAATCAACGATAAGCCGAAAACATGTGGTAGACCAAGTCGTGACAGTAACAAAAGTATGAAAAAAAAATGTCATGTATTTTTCATATTATATTCATTTTAAAAAATATCGGAAAAACTGACACTTGTGATGATCTTTCAAGCCCTAAGTAATGCTACAAATATTACTCTCTTCATTTTTTTTTCTGTAGTGTAATCATGACTAACCCTTCTGTAAATTATAGTTTAAGATTGAAACATACCTGCATCATTTTTCAATAAAATGTTGTGTTTTTGTCACACATTAAATTCTAAATAATTACTACACCCAACTATAACCGACTGTACTGTAAAAAAAAGTACTACATTATTTTTGCAACTTTAAAAGACTGCTCATTTCCTTATAAGGGCTGCCTGGGACAAATGGCGGGAGGTGGTCTGCGATCGTAGGATACCGTCCAAACCCAAGGTTCATCATCCGACCCGTTCTTTTAACCGGCAGCGAATGCTAGCCAACACTATCTCTGCACACTCAGGAACTTCACGTCACGGAAATGAAGATGCTGAGGTGGATGTGAGGATTTCTCTATAAATTGGGCAGAAAGTGGGTTATGGAGTGTATAACATTAGGCTCCTCTGCCTATCTTCTTCCTTATTTCTTATTTATATTACAAAATGAAATCGTAAAGTAATGTCTCACATAATGCATTGTTCATTAATTATGTTTGTGTTGTTGTATTGTATCTCATTCAATAAACAATTGATTCAGCGATTGAATTTCTGTTATTATAGCTGGTACAACTGAAACAACTACTCGCTTCAATAATAATACGATGCTGGGCATGTAAGTTATATTTCATTAATACAATCCAAATTAATAAATTGAGTTTTTCTGGCATTACTTAGGTACTACAGACAGACCTAAAGTTGATTTCTATTAAGTATAATAATATCGTATAAGTTTTTGGTACGTTAGGATTAGGCAGTGGTTCGAGCATAGTTATCTTATTTATTACTACGATGGTAAGACATTTTTTTAACGTATAAAGAACAATACTAACATTCCTACGCAACATAACGCCGTGCATATTTTTTGCTTCATACACTTGTTAGCCAATTTTGAGTCCATGCGTGTACGGTGCGCGGTAGGTTGAGTAGGAAGGCAGACCCTGGCAATAGCCGGGATTAATGCCAGGAAGAAGAAGAAGAAGAAGAAGCGTGTACGGTGCGCGGTCTCCAACGCTGTGCTTTTCTGTGCTCTGATAGGTCAGAGCAAAGAAATGAAATACCTGTATTACTGTATTACTTGTATTATTATTTTTATTAATATGAAATAATGTTACGAAGTAGATATACACAAATTGCTTATAAATAAAAAGGTATTGACTTTAACAGGTTATCAAGTATGGGGATATTGGTTTACATATTGATATGGCTGACCAAGAGACTTGCGGAGTTACCGAGTCCACCACCTATGGATGTAGAGCCGACACCGCCACACGACCGACATATGCCACCCAATCGGTTTGTGCATGCCTAAACTATTTATGTAAACCTTCAAGAAGGTAAATGAATAAAGAAAACTTATATTATTATTAAATATATTTATTATTTATAATAATAGACTTCACCTTTCCATGTATGTAGTTACATATAACATATTTTACGGTTAATCTGGCTATTCATTAAATATATATTATTGTTTCTTCAGTTTTTACGTTTCTGCTCACATACTTAATATATGCCATTGAATTTGTGAAAAAAACGCCACGTCCCTGAAATGTTCGAAAAATGTGAAAGCATAAATTTCCTTACTCTAGGTCTAGATTCTATTAGCTTGCCCTGATAGGCGATTAATATGGAAAATGTGTACCTAAAGTTAAGATAATATGTATATAAAATCATAGGTGTGCTGTTTAATATTAAACCTTAAAACGTAATATTTGTTTATATAGAAAATTACGCCCACTTAAGTATGTGGTTAAAGAAGGAAAGGTCCTTTCTGTTTTGCCTTTCCTAATATAAAATGTCTTACATGAAATTGCTTCTTTTAAAATTTAAATTTAAATAGTTAACACTTACAAATTTGAATTAAACTTTGTTTTAATATACATTGCTCTGATTAAAAATTTGATCCCAAAATAAGAACCGCTCTCTATTTGGTAGAGGAATCATCTTAATTTCATTATCAAGCTGCAAAAAATTCAAAGTATCTTTGCTACTTTTTATCCATTTAATAGTCCGATCACCTGATGAAGGGTATCTGAAAATTATAAAAAATAACGAAGTAAAGTCAGTCAGCTTCACGCTGTATCCCGCATACAGCAGGGTAGACAGAGGGAACTAAGTGTCAAGACACTCCGTTCCCCACTTTCTGCCGAATTCTGGAGGCATTGCGTGTTGAGTGGCGGAACTAAACACTGCGCTTTGCCTCGATACCAGAGCGAAGAAATGGAAATATACTATAACTAAATATTAACGAAGTATAAGTAAAGTAATATGACTAAGTAGATCTACTTTTATTTCCACTGTTTGGTATAATATATAAATGATAGTTACCCTTGTTTGGCGAAGCTAGTCCATAAAGATGTAAGTGTATCGATCATTTTAAGATCACTAGGTGTGGACGGTAGTATTTTGTATGGTGCTGGTTCAAATAAATAGAATAATTCGTCGGCGTGGCTAGCACCTTCTTCGAGTGGAAAACCAGAGGAAAATTTATTTAAATTTCTCGTTGAACTATATTTAAAATAATAATTATAGAGAGTAACGTTGTTTAAGATAAAATTGTAAGCAGATTTTGCTGATGAATATATTATTAAAGAATCTGAAAAGTAGTCTATTAATTTGCTGTAATTTATATTTATATTTCCATTGTTTTGAAAATAAGATTTTTTTATATAATCTGCTAGACTGTTACGTTCCTTAATATTTTTAAATTTTATATTTCGTGGGAGAACTTCAATAAATGTGTCATTAAGTTTTGATAGACCTTCTTTGTCGTATTTACCAGCATACATCATTCCTTCTTTATTATTATACCCCAAAATTAGGGTTAAATCTTCTTTATAAGTTGGTGTTTTTAATAAATCAAGAGGATTTTCTGTGATCAACGAATTGTTAAAATCTTTATTTTCTACACACGGTCCAAATAGGTATGGACTTAATGCATTATTTTTGGTATCCATGTGTGAGGCTTTAACTATATCGTTAGCTGAAGCGTTTTCAAATACACCTACAACATCCTCGATACTGTTGCCTTGAAATCCCAGTCTAGATGCCACAAAGTACGCTGAGGCGGTGGGATCACCATTAAACAAGATAGGGCTCAAGACGGAGCCACTTTCTAAGATAGCTTTATTAAATAATCCTTTGTAGGCTCCGGAAACTATTAAGTAGTGAACAGATGCCGATCCAGCACTTTCACCAAATATTGTTAAATCGTTTGGATTTCCACCAAAAGCTTCAATGTTGCTTTTCACCCATTTTATGGCCATAATTTGGTCTTTTAAGCCAACGTTTCCTGGCGCCGAAGTTGTGTTTAAACAAAGGAAACCGAAAGCACCAAGCCGATAGTTAATAGTGACAACAATAACGCCCTTCTGAACTAGATGTTTAGGATTGTATATCAGGTTATTATTACTGCCCCAGTAGTAACCACCACCGTGTATGAATATCATGACGGGCAAGGATTGCTTTTTTATATTAATATCAAATGGAGTAAATACATTAAGGACGAGACAGTTCTCTTGCCCAATTGGCATATCTAGCGGCTTGAAATATTGGTTGCACTTAATGGATCCTTCAGTAGCGAAGAATGTTCCTCTCCATGGTGGTGCGTGTTGAGATTCCTTAAAATATATTATACAATATGTGTTATTTACAATTATTAAGATAATTTGCCAATGGTCTCGTAAACTTACTTGAAACCGTTTCGTCACCACAGCGTACGGTATTCCTAAATATGCGTTATAATTGTCCCAAAAGTTCACTATGCCTTTTAAGTTTCCTTGTTTAATAGTTATTTTATTTGTAAGAGAGTAACACCATATCATGGAACCAGAGAATAAAAGTGATGCAAAATATATTAATTGACGTGCGTTATTCATTGCTGGTAGTTGCAGAGTGTACAGCCTACATGTGAAATCGATATAAAGTTTAAGCCCCCAGGAAACATTAGAATTCTTAATGTCGCAATAAAATGAGTTAAAGTCTTTTAGATATTTAGTATTTGTTTAAAGCATTCTGTTTACCTATTTTCTACAATTTTATATCTTTAAGAGAAGTTGTCATTGAAGTGTAGAGACAAGAAAGGCGTTATTGCTACGCAAGTAGTAAAATAACCATCACGCTAGACAATACTGCTGATTATTTAGTATCACTTCAAGTATCACAAATATGCAAAAAGAACTGGGTGACAGTCAGTGTGTGTTGAGTGGTGGCATTTTATGAGGCACTTTGTCCGATCAAGGGAAATAAAAAAAAAAAGTAGAATAAAGATGGTCAATTTTATTGTTTAGTTGCGGATGACCAGCATACCCATTAAGTACTATATCGAGATTGTTAATCGGAAGCTAAGAGCATAAGCATATGCGTATAGAATACTCTATAATGTTCTATCAATAGAAGATAAATATACATGTACAAGGAAGACTTTGAGAAGAGTTTACTGTTAGCTCTACACCATCTCAACCCATGATCTATAAGCGGTACCTACGTAGATGATACTTTTACAATTTTACAAACGGGGAATATTAATATATTCCCAAATCTATATTTTTTTTAGATTCCCGCGAATATCAGAGTAGGCAGAGAGAACCTGGATATCTAGTGTTAAGACACTTCGATTCCCCATTTTCTGCGAACACAACCTGTCGCGTTTTCAGTCACACGCTAGTTACCCTGCGCCATGACTGGCCTCATCTAACATCCATGTCAAAACTCATCAATTTTGTTAATGATAATATTCAATTTTAGTACAATTACAAGCATAATTTCATATGTTTTGGTCATAAGAAATCTTAATGGCACAATAGGCCAAACAGCGTATAAAAAAGGTTCTTTCTTTATTCTAAGTTCGCATCGAACCTAAAACCAGTCGCACTTACAACGACACACTTTTGCCCCTGACCATGACTGGCCTCGAATTAAATATTAAGTATCGGATTAAATATTGTTTAAAGGGAAAAAAACGTATTTTTATTAGTGCTAAGTAACATAATTATATATTTTTTACAAAATGAGATAGAAAGAATATTACAAAAATAAATTTTCACACATTTTGCAATAGCATTCTCGTATTGTTTTCCCAAGGAAATATGGTGAGCCTTTTTTTCTTAGGCTATGTCTTGAGCGTTCTTCGAGCGACTTGCTGTAATCACACTGCAAAATATTACTTGACATAAATATTACGTTAATCTCACAAATAAAAATTATGACGCCATTCCGAATTAGTGATGACGTGTCCGATGTCCAATTGAACACAACGGGTCTGGGTTCAAATTTAATTTAGCAAAATATTTTTTTATAAAATATAATTTATTTATAAATAAATATAAGTTCCTACTTTATGTCTTGTGTGGAACGTTATTTGATGTATTTCAATTTTTCTGCATACTTATTATTGATTTATGTGATAATTAATAAGGCTTTAACTAATTTCTAATAATATGTAAATTATTTTCATTACAATTTTTTACAGTACCGTACCATAGACGCCATAGTTTTGCAGTATTGCCTCCTTTCGTCAGGCTTAACTAAAGTGGCTAATAAGGCCCAAGCGCGGCCAATGTGACGATCACACCTAAGAGCTTTAAATAAACATGATTTAGCATTAGCTCGTGCAGTTTTTTGTTCTTCTATACATTGTACACTTCTTGCTTCTTCTGTTGAGTTCTGCTATATATAAAATATTTTAGAAAAATAAATTTGTGACGATAGGACTAAGAAAGCTCGTAATTGTTTGTGTACTGTAATTTATTAAGATTGAAAGAAAGAAATTGAGATTTATTAGCTTATCTATTTTTATTGCATCGTATCTTATAGATACTTTACACCGAAACAGTTGCAACACCTACCTATATTAATACAGTAAAAATATACAGTAGAATTAATCCAATACGCCATATACGAAAAATCTGCTTGATTTCGTATACCTATGGCATAAAACAGAGGCACCTTAGTATTAAGGCACTCTGTTCTTCTTTCCGACTTAATGTCTCATGATATTGCATAAAAAATTAATTCAGTTCAATGCCATGCTTTCTTTTATCACAGTGGGAATACGATAATAATTCTTTCCTCCGAATAAAGAACGAACCTAAACTCGTAGCGTGTACAGCCAGATCCTGGCCCACAAGATGTCGTTCGATATATTGATAGAATAATTAAAGTACTTGTCATTTACCATCAACCAATAATCTGCATAAGTCATCCATGCGTAAGCGCAGGGATAGCGTCGCGTAACATCTGATATTACCAATGAAGTTCGTTGTTCTTGTTCTTTACAAGGAAAAGATAACAGCGCTCTAAGAAATAAAATATATATATATGTTGAAATTTAAAGTAAGTATTAAACGTTAACCTGAAAATAATGGAACGGAAACGGATAATGCTATAAAATGCATATAAAAGACAACTCAGTAATAATGGATTAGATAGCTTCTTTTGGCTTCAAAACATCGTCTCTATTGAATATATTTTATTTTTGCTAGAAATATTTGTTTAATAACTTTTGATTATGTTTATGATTTAGTTATGTACTTACATATAAGCACCACAATTCCCAACTTTATTAAAAGCCGCAGTCGCCTCAGACAAGTTCTTTTGTTTGTGATAACATTCACCTTGCAAACTTCTTAAATAACTGATCTAAATATAAAATAATAAAATTAAATCTGATAACTTATTTATAAAATAAATATATTAGTGAAATAACAAAAAAAAACAGTTAATATTAAAAATACATACTTCACCAAATTTTTCAATTCCCTGCTCGAGATGGCATAAGGCATTATCAATGTGTCCTTTGAGACGACAGCAAAGAGCGACCAAATGATAGTATACAGGAGACTCCCCGGTCTCAGTCAACGCTCTTGCTGTACATACTTCTGCTAACTAAAAATTAAAAATCTGCTAATTAAAAACTAAGAATGTGAATGCTTTATTCTTGAACAATAACTAGATCTGCAATTTCCCTTCCATAGACTAGGACTCGAAAATCGGGATATCGGAATTCTAAAATATCAGGACACCGGACCAAAAGATACCGGTTTTGATTTTACAGTAATCGAATTTTTCGGTATTTTTGACTTTTAACAAAATTATCTATTAATAAAACTAAAATACTTCTTTTACTCAAGAGGGAAGAGGTTTAGGCCAAGTTTTTCACCAGCAATAAGTGCCGATCTTTTCTCGGGCAACTTACGTTTCGCTATCAGTAAGACATAAAATAGGATCTATATGAAATCTACGAATACTTGCGAAGAAGTTCCAAAAATAAATAAATATTTTTTTAAATTGTATATTTTTTTTCTTTCAAAGTAAATTGACTGTATAAATGTTCAACAGAGTGAAAACACGAAGGGTGGCACAGGTCATAGCGTATTTATAGAAGCATACTTACAACTTAATATTACATTTTAGAACAATCACTCATTATTAGAAATAAGTTTCGGAGAGGAATGAATGATAGTTTACTTATCTTAAGAAAATAAGCACAAATATAAGAAAAATATTAGAATTAGCAGATTTATGTAGGTATCGTTTAAATTAATTGATATAGTTAGTACAATGCTGTCCTTAGCCATATCGTAATAATATTCTTCTTACTGAAATAGCTCGTATTCTAAGTAACAAGTCTGCTGCATCATAGTATATGTTGGTGCCAGGCAGCAGCGGCGTGTTGTCCCACCAGTCACCGAGCTCTCTCTCCCACGCTCGAGGATAACGCCAATCATCAAATAAGCCTTCTTCCTTGGTTCTGGATGTTTTGGAGTAGATTAATTATTAAAATACTCTGTTCTTACTGTTTTTGTAATTTACTTAATCATTATTATTATATTAATAACGGAATGCAGGTGGTAAAATATTTTTTTACTTATTTTACTTACTTTTTAACTTGTTCTATAATTTGCTGAGCCATGTGAAACTGCTCCATTTGGAGATAGTATGCACTGACACAAACACACAAGGTTACGGAAAATGGATATAGCAATAGTAGAGCCATGAAAAGTGGTTCCGCCGAATCTGGATCATCTTCAAACACCATACAACTTTTTGATAGAAGACTGAAAATACCATTTTTAGTTGCATATAGCGACATTTAAAAAAAAAAAAATTTTAACGCGTTAGCTACCACTACAACTACCACGGAATTAGTAAACTACGTATCTTTCTATATTAAAAGCATTTAATAATAAAAATGAAGATATATAAATCATATTAATAATATCCATAAATACCTTAAAGGGTGCCTTGGGTTTATATTTATACATTTATTAATACAAGCATTCGCCCATTGTTGGTCCACATCTCTTAAACACGTCGCTAGTTCCCTCCAGCTATTTGCTTCTCTGGGTCCTTCGACTATTAGCTATATTTGGATGCAAAAAGATTTTCGTACTAATACAAAAAACCAGTCAAGTTGAACCGAGTCAGACTCGGCCACAGAGGGTTTCGTACCAATTTCAGGATTCTAAATCAACGGGAAGTGCAATTTATTAAAGTTGAAAAATTTAAACTTGCTGGCGTAGTTATTTTATATGACAGGAACTACAATTATAATTTTGTAATAGGTTTTATTTAGAATGTAATATTCCATTTAGATTTTTCCCTTTAATGAGTCCAAAAAAAATTTGTAGGCATATGCACTCAATTTGGATGAAATGAACTACAAATATAAGTTTTAAATTATATTTTTTCTATGAATTTTTTCACCTTCGCACTTCGCACGCTTTTGTGTACCTACGCCAAGATTTATATTATACATAATATTATAATAATTGTATATTATAATAACACAAAGCAAAATGCTATATATAACCTGTAAATAAAGCTGAACAGCGTGAGGCAAGTCCTGGCACTGTCGAGCATGGCGTGCGGCCCTCAGAGTAGAATTCTCCTGTTCTACATCAGTACCCGTCAGCGTATCGCTCGTGATCCGCATCAGACGAGCGTGCGCTATCATTGTCATCTCCTTTTGAGAAAATCTTATTTAGTTCTATTAGTTTTTTTAAGTATAAGATAACTTTAAGTATTTAATTATTCTAATTTCTAAGCTAGTAATGAACTAGTAGTGTTAAGGAAATACGTTAGTTACGTAAGTTAAGGATTTTGTATGTTGTTAAATACATAATAAATGTTAGGATCTTGTTCTTATAGTATTTTGATGATTTTTTTATAGTATGGAAATTATCCTATTCCATCTTGTATCTTAGCGAAAATGTGCAAGAAGTGCAATGATTGTAATATTTATTTTAAATACACTTTCTCTACCCTGTATAAATACCATTACTCATATATTAATATTCCACTAAGTAGATGAACAAACAAACAAAATGTAGAAAGGGTAGAGGCATTCTAAAATACTAACTTCAAAAGTGTGGTCAGATTGTAGAAAGTCGTTTACAACAAATTTGTTGTTAACGTAAACAGCTGATTCTTGCCAAAAAGAATTAAACACCTCTACACGGACTCTCGTCGAGCTCAGTTGTCGGCTTACAGTGCAAAGATCTGGCTGACCTTGAATTAATTAGATAATAATAGACTTATTAATAGAATATATAATTAATGAAATACTTATTTTTATGTCAATTATATAATAATCTTAATAAAGGTTACCTAAAAACTTCCTAGAGGATAAATTCTTAGACACAAAATTTGTAGAAATTAACATACCGTAGTAAGGTACTCGTCGTAGAGAGTAAGTTGCGTTATGTACAGTCGCTTCCCAATCGTGATTTAGTTGACCACGTGCTGTACATTTTCTTTTATATGTTTTTTCTTGCATTTCGTGAAGCATTTTGTTCAGATCAGACCTATTAAAGGAGAATACATACGAACAAAGAATTATTAAGGTAAACAGCGTAGTAGCGCAGTGTGTGTAAACGTCACTTGCATATACCGTGTCGTATTGTAGGTTTTTTTTTTTTTTTTATGTGGAATAGGCTTGCGTTTGACCGCATCAAGTCTGGTGAGCGTTGATGCGGTCTACGGTGGTGCACGCTTGCCTAGAAGATACCTATTCACCCTTTCTTTGAAAACCCTCACATTGTATGTCACAGGAAATACAGATGCCGGCAGTGAGTTCCAATCTCTCGCAGTGCGGATAAAGAATGTAGCCTCAAAGCGTGTCGTTCGTACGGTAGGAATTTCTACCGTGTATGGATGGCGTAAAGCTGTATTTCTGGAAGTTCTGAGGTAAAAAGGGGCTGGGGGAACCAAGCTATGTAAATCATGGGCACACTCTCCGAAGTGTATCCGGTAAAACACAGACAGAGATGCAACCCTACGCCGGTGGCTAAGGCTCTGCAGTTGAGGTTCTATTCCCACTCGGGGAAATGATTATTTAATATCCACTCAACACACAATACCGCCAGAATTCGGCGGAAAGTGGGTATCGGAGTGTCTTAACACTAGGTTTCCTCTGCCTATCCTGCTGTGAAGCTGATCAATGTTGAACAAGCAACTCACTGAGTTATATGCGCAGGCACAACTGCTTGCAATAAAGGCTTCGCCAAAGTGACTTCTACGATGACAAATGCACGCTTGCCGTCGCCACCCGTTGGACGCAAGGTGTCTACCGTATCAATCGTTGCATTAGCTGAATCTGTTGTTGCCCTAAAATTATAATTTTATATTAAAATATTAATCGATAATGTTAATTTCATAGTCACCTCTCGTACATATACTTACTCCTGGATAATATTTTTTATCAAGAAACAGATAGATTAAGATTTATGTAAATATTGAGTTTAAATATAATATAAAAAATCATAAATGATTCTAACATTTGTTTTCTTTTGTACCATCTCAATCGTACGAAAAATAGATAGAAAACCCAGGATAATAACAATTGTCCAATCCATTTTAAATTCTTTTCTTTTCTATATTAAAGTTTTTTGTGCTAGTTTTGTCGCACATATGCAATAAGTTAAATATAAATAATAAAAAGAATATACTTATTGAATATGATTTTATCTTACTTGCTAGCCTTAACCGTTGTAGAAGAAGCTTTGTCGTTGTTTGCTACAAGAATTTCGCAACCACAGTTACTGAGCATCGTGTTTCTATCGAACCAGTGTAAAGGAGCAACTATTTGAACTTTAGTCTCTAAGAAAATAAAAAAGTTAAATATTGTAAGGTTATTATTTACAATCTTTCTTATTTTGCAGGAAAAACAAAGAAATGAAGAAAAAACATTGCTATATACACTAAAATGAACTTGCTTCGAAGTGCAGTCATTAAATCGTTTGACTTTAGCCGTAAATCGGTTAAGTGTCTAAGAACTTTTATACAAATTGTTATATAATATAACTATTGAATATTATATCACACCTAAAATATGCAACATCATACATAAATATATATGCATTAATGTATTATTGCTTACTCACACTTTTAATAAATGTTTTTTCAGCTTCACGTTGTATCCCTCACAAAGGAGGGTAACTAGAGAAAACCTAAGGCACTCCGTTCCCATTAAACACTCCTGGTTCCCATTTTCCGTGGAATTCTCAAGGCATTGCGTGTTGAGTGGTGCACAAACTTAACATCGCGTTTCGCCTGGTTACCAAAACGAGGAAATGAAAATATTTAAGATTTTATTCCCCCGAGTGGGAATTGAACCCAAAACCGTCTCTATTACAGTATGCGCTGCGGTACGACGGGCTTACATAACAATTGAGTATAAACATAGATTCAGATTTGTGTATTATTTTGATCCTTAAAACTTAAAAAGACGAACTAAAGTCTAATGATATAATTAATTACCTCCAGGATAAAGCAGCTTAAGTAGATCGAGAAAGCCCATAAAGATGTAGCCGTGACTTTCTCCGTAGATATTTATTTCTATGGGCCACTGATATCTACGCAGATGCGTACAGAGCCAACTTTCCGTATCTTGTAATATTATAGTACGATGAAAAGAATTCCATATGACAGTATCTTAAAATTTTGTAAAACACATTTAAATTAAAATTTTATGACATTAATATTTTTTAATATGAAATAATAATTTAAAGATTAATAATATTGAGTATTATTATAAAAGTAAAGGGAGATATCATTATTATGTCATAAAATAGTTTTAGTACTCACGGTTAAAACTATTATTTAAATAGGACTTGCAGTCAATATCGTCTTTATTTTGCAATTCTTCAACATTTATTTGTATTTTATTGTTTCCATTGGGAAACAGGTCGTCATTAGCTCTTACACTCTCCCATTGAGGGTAAAAAGACGAATTATTAAACTGTATCTGTTGCTTATGTCCTCGCATAAAAGTGAAAATTCCTGTATGCTAAAAAAATACTTAGTCATTTAAACTAACTCCTATCGCATGTAAAATATTGTAGGTCTGTGAAAAACACCCTAAAGTTGATTTTTTGTGGTCGAAGTGCCCGTAGGCTTAAATATTTAATATTTATTTCACCTTAATACCTCCACGCGATCTTCATATAAATAGTAATGACAGACGAACTGATGGAGAGATGGACAAAGTGATAAGGGTGCCAGTTTTTTCTTTTGTGATACGGAACCCTAAGTAGAATACTTTTACTCTAGTTTAAATAATGTCATAAGGCAAACTATATTTATGATACCATTTCATTCTCTAAAGGCAACTTTGAAACTGCTGTATAATCGAATGTATCATCAACCGGAGCTATTGTATTATAACATCCCACAAATGTTACAGTCATAATATTGGCATGTTTAAATTTTTTTTTGTGTTCTATGTTCTCCTCATTGTTAATTGATTTTATACACAACTTTATTTCTGGTAGATTATCCCAGCTCTTGCTATGTAAAGCGGAAGTTGGTACTGTCATTTCCATGCGTTGTTTTATTATTATTTTATTTTTATCTAAAATTTAAAATATTTTAGCAGATATTATAATTTTGTTATAATAAAAAAAGTTATTATATTAAACGTTACAATTATTTTAAGTTACCGGTAAATATTGGTAAAATATCGATATTGCAACTATACATGTCGGAATCTATCCTACTTTGGATACCACCAGATTTTGAGATTTGGCTTTGAGAAGTTGACGTATTTTCGGAAGTCGTAAACGGTTTTATTGTTACTAAAATAAAAATAACAGTTTTTAGTATAAAGCTATAGTAAAAGAACCATAAAAAGCAGATGAATTAGTTGTTAGTCAGCTATAATAGAAGAGTGCTTAGTTAGAAAAGATTTCTTTTCCTCATTTTCTACTATAAAAGTTTCACTTAATTACAATAAATATATCTTTTAAATTGCATACCTATAAGGGGACTGTCAGCGAATAAGCTCATTTTTTCATAATCCGATGGATCGTATTTCATGTGGCCCTTAGCAATTGTCTTTTCATTAATATTTGCTTTGTATTTGGACGACGTTATGACATTTGACAATAGTAATTGATTGAAAAAAGTAATTTTCAAGCAATAAAGTCTACATTCCTCATCAGGCACTCGTAAACTTCGAACTTTAACAACGAGCTCATCTAGAGGAGGATTGTATATCTCCTCTTTGTAGTGAGTTTCAGATTTTATTAGGGATAGAGAAACCTCGGACTTGTTCTGGACATATAACAAAACATATTATGGAATGGACTTAAAATGGTTTTATATAATCTAAAATATGTATGTAATTAATTACCTTAGTTTTCTTCATTTTAAGATATTCGAATTATACTTAACAACTTCAAACGACAGTTAGTGACAACATAAAATTAAATAATTTTTAATCTGCCAACAACCTTCAAGTCGCAAAAAGGTTTAAACTTTTGCAAATGTAATAATTACTTATGTTTGTTGTTATGTCTTGGGCGTAGGAAGATAAGGAAGACCCCAGATTTTTTGAACGGAGTGATATGAAGTTTTGCATATTTATGGGAGCAAAAATGGTAAAGTTCTACAACAATAAAATCTTACAAACTATTGTAAGACAAACAATTCTACCTACTTTAGAAGTGTGGTTTCAAATACACGAGAGTTCCCGAATGTACTGTTACTTGCAGTGTAACAATTAACAACTAATTGTTAATTGTAATATCCGCACTTACAATTGATCAATTATATTAATATTTAATAGTTGATCACAATTAAAATTTACCCTACAATTTACCATTTGCAGAAATGGAATAAAATCATAATTATTTTTGTATTAGGAAATGGTATATAATTTCCATGTGTCAATATTATTAGGTTCCATTAAGGATGTCGTTTAGTGTGCGATTAATGGTGTCGTCTGTTCATGGTAGTATTATTTAGGGCTGTCAAAATAGAGTACGTTAAGTCTCCCAAAATTTTTTAACAAAATTAGCTTATAGCAGCGAGTTTCTTAATATTATCCGACTAAATGATCTTGGTTTTGAATTGAATCCATTCCAATCATTTGGAAGAATTTGGATTTGGTAGTTCACACTCACCTCATGACATCCCTGAAATGGCCGAAAGTACAATTTTGTCCTTCCGTCTATAATAACCCCGGGTTCTCGTTATTCATTCAATATATACGGGAGATATATTTGTCTCTATATCTAATAGATTTTAGACAAAATACGTGTAAAATAATATTCAAAAAATAACAAAGGTATATAATGCAATGTCTGCTGCAAGCCCTAATAACAAGATACTGTTATTAAATATAAATTTATCGAAAACATATTTTACTCTTAATGACATATATGAGTACAGTAGATATCAATAGATACAGTCCTTTGCATATTGAAATATGCATAATTATTTATGTTTTGATTTATTAATAATAGCTTCATTAATAAGAATAAGCTGTACGAAGACTATGAATAATTTTGTGAGTACTCAATGAGGTAGAAAAAATTATTATAATGCTTGTTTACTTATATTTACTTACATTTACTTGACGGCAGTCGTGGCGCTTAGGCGAAAGCGTACAACTGTAAATGCGATAGATTATGGGTTTGATTCCTACTCGAGTAAACTAAATATTTAACGTTTACATTTCAGGGCGAAGAACACGCTCGACAGATGTTGATCGTGCCATTGTTCATAAAAAATATATCTCTTATAATTCCTTCTTGTAGTCTTGATAATATCACCCAGAATTGCAAAGACATAAACTTCATTTTCCCCAAAAAGCTCCTCGAGGTGTCCGTGTCTGGGCCCATGGAATCTACTATGCTGTTTCTTGGTCTTCCATATAACTGATTTTGATTTTGTTCACTGTGTGGAACTTAGATTTTTATATTAGTACCTCACTAGGTACACTTACCTAGTATAAAGAATATGAGAGCATTGTCTTCGTATTAAAAATGTTGTTTGAATTAATGGATTCGATTTACACTCTATAATGAAATTAAATTAATGAAAAAACATGAAGTTATTTACTAAAAGTTATATTCATTATATCATTGCAGGGCCCTTATAATGTTGTTGTAAAAGAATACGAAGTTTGCAATGGACCAAGAGGAAAGAATTTGACCGATGTTGTCTTAAATATGTCAGTCGATAGAAGTTCAGGAGTATTTAAAATAAACTATCTCTCCAATACTCGTATTGATCAGGTCAAATATAATTTTATTATTGTATATAGATACTAGTCAATGATGTAATGGCTAAGAGGGAACCTGGAAATGTACTGTTAAGACATTCCGATCTTATTAAGACACTTCCGTTTCCCATCTTCCGCCGAAATCTGGAGGCATTGCATGTTAAGGGATGGAACAGAGCGTTCAGAGCGAGGAAATTAAAGAATCTTTACACTCAGGAAAAAGGCATGAAGCTGAAAATAAGGCATTAAATTAAAATAAAATATCTTATTATATATTTTTTATTATCATACTGGGAAAGATTTATATCTATAAAAACAAATTTTCTCATAGAATTCTAATACTTTTCCATATATGGCAAGGTCAAATTGGTGTAGCAAGCTTTTCTTATAATATTTGATAGATACAGAATTAAATAATATTGTAAAATTTTCAGATAAAAATAGTGGTATCTTTAATGTCAGGTAATACTAAAAAGTTATTATGGACCTATAAGTTGAACGATCCCTGTAAACACTTCGCCGCGGCTGCCTTGATAGATGCATATTACAAAGCGCCTAACTGTGTTGTTAAAAAGGTTTGGTATTATATTATTAAATTAATTATTTTATTTATTTTTTTTTGAAACATTATAATAAATATATTTTTTTTATATTGAATATCTTTTTGAAAATTATTGTTAAGTGTATTTTTTCTTATAACTTAAATTCGAAAGTAGTAAGTTGTGAAATTGAATTGAATTGTAATGAAAAAGAATGCGGCGGAAAATGGGGAAATTAGTGTCTTAACACTAGATCCCCTCTGCCTACCCTGCTTTCTTTTTCTCCGCATGTAGATAATAACCTAGAGTCAAGACACACCGCTCTTTGCTCTTCGCCCGAATTTGAGACATTGCATGTATTTATTAAATTTCTCTAAATATTCCTTATTTAATATTTGATATTTCATTTTCAGGGTACATACAAAAGCTTCGTGAATTTTGACGCAGATGCAAAAAAATTTTTGGGAAACAAGTTCTTTTATGGGAAATATATATTGAAAGCCTATGTGTTGTCTAAGGAAGGAAATATATTGTGTTTGAAATTTATGAATGAATTTGAAAAAACCAAAGAATGATTTCCAAATAAAAGTTGATGAGAAATAAATGCATTTTTTTAGCTACACGCTGTATCCCTCATATACCAGAGTGCGCAAAGGGAACCCGGGAACCTAATGATAAGATACTCCGTTACAATTAAGATTCTTCTGTTCCCCACTTTCCCTCAAATTGGTAGAAGTGGCGAAACTCAACGCCGTTTTGCCTCGACACCAGAGCGAATAAATCAAAATATAAATTTAAATAAATATTTCATTTTCTCTAGTGGAGATCGAACCCATAACCAGTCGATTTTCCAGTGACACTTGTGCCCCTGCGTCACGACTGGCCTCTGACTGGCGTTTGAATTATTCGATAATTTATAAAAAAATTGAACTGCTTTCGTATTCTAATATATGTTTGCGTGTACGTATAGTAATGAATATCTAATATGAAAATCTTTATTATATCTTAAATCTCTTTAAGATACTATTTTAAATAAATATGATGTAAAGGGCAACTTTAATCTACAATACCATTTACTGTAGATTAAAGTTGCGGCTTGTCGGTTAATGTATTTTATTTCAAAACAAATGAAACTTTATGTTTTAAAAGTGTTTTATAGTAACTCTCTATTTATTTGTAATATGTAAAAGTCTTTTTTGTAGATCTTTTTAGGATTTATTATTCCGAGGTCAATTTTATTTCTGTTGTAAGTTCTAACTTTAGTAGTAGCTTAGGCGTGAAAACGTAACAGACAGACATATCGAGCTATTTTTTTACTTATAGCGTTACCTTAATAACGTGTAGCGTTAGACGCTGACAATGACTGTTCATGATTATTTTATAGATTTCCATCTGTCAATATTGAGCCCCATTAATGATGTCGTGGTTTGTGATCAAATTATTTAGGGTTGTCAAAATAATAAAGTTGTTAGGTTTTTTCAAGTGAATATTAATCATTAATGTCATGTTAGCGCATTAGAATAGAATAAAATAGTGTCTGGCTCTAAGCTTTACACGTCACCGTTGTGGGTGCAATCCTTAGTTCTAAAAAATAATAATATGTAAATGCTATGGTTTGCCATATCATTTTGATTGACATAAAGTATCAGATCATAGGCATAAAATGCAAGCGAACACGCTAACCGGCAGAATTGTTCGGGATTATTGAGTGTTCAAATAAAAAAGTATAATTAAAACTAGTGGACCCGTACGCGGTTACGCCCGCTTGAACTATACGAATATTTATTAAATATATTTATGAAATTATTTTCAGTTTTCAATAGAGAGATGCGGTAAGCAAGCTCATTTTGGGTGACGTTTTCTAACAACAAACTTTGCAAAGCGTTGCTTAGCAACGACAGTTGTTATTAACATGGCTTAATAAATTGCACGTCAAATTAATAAGTATAATATAATTAATATATGCCATATATCGAAAATATTACAAATATGAGAAAAAAAGATATCCTATGTTCATCCCGAGACCCTCAAGTATCTCTATATGTGTATTTTATCATAATTGAATTAGCGGTTTGGGCCTGATTGCGTAAAAGACAGACAGACAGACAGACAGAGTTACTTTCGAATTTATAATATAAGTATGGATTAGGTTATCGTTTCAATTTTGTAAGACGTAGTAAATATGTTAAAGTAAGAAACAATATTATTATAAACGTCCTCTGCAAGCCCTGGTAACAAGGGAGCTATTATTAAATATAAATTTATGCAAAATATATTTTACTTCTAATGATACATTTACAGTAGCTGTCGAATACTGTACAGTATCCTACATATTACAATATGCGTTTCTTAATATGTTTTAATTTGTTAATAATAGTCTCATTAATAAGAATCAGCATTACGACGACTTTGAATAATTTTGTAAGTACTCAATAAGGCAAAAATATATTTACAAGTCACTTGCAAATATATTAATATCAACATCAAGAATTGTTAATTCATTTGGTTAATTGCCTTGGATATTTGGCTAATTAGGTGAAGGAGTGTCTTAACACTAGGTTCCCTCTGCCTACCCCGCGGTGTGCGGTATAGGGTGTGAAGCTGATTTTAATAAGATAAATTCATATTGTAAAAATGTTTTAGGTAACAATCTCATCTTTGATGAATTGCTATTTTTAAATAATAACACCAAAGTGTTAACAATGTGCTTATAACTTTTAAAATATTTTTTCATTTTATATACTAATTAATTAATATTTTAAAAAATATTCCGCCTACAATGTTACCTATATGGCTAAATTAGTTTAAAAATACAAAATTTTTCATCCCCTTTATGGAAATTGAAAAGCTTTTAAGAAGGCATACAAGAATATATACACAATGCAACGAAATGCAATTACAAAGCAAATAGATAAAGAAATACTGAAAATTTGTTACATATGAAAAATTTAATTGAATATTCTCAATTTCAATCATCAATTTTAATAAATAATCATTTTTTTGATCAGATAATCCATTAGGAAATGGATGGTAAATTACTATCGGTATTGTTTACTTAGTGTAAAATGTACAAACTATTATAATTCTAAAATTATTTTATTAATAATTATTTCTATATAATAATTATTAATTATTTCTTGTATCATTGCAGGGCCCTTACATTGTTACTGTTAAAAAATATGAATTCTGTAATGGACCGAAACGACAGAATTTGACAGATGTTACCTTAGATATGGATGCCGATAGAAGATCTGGAGTATTTAACATAAACTATCTTACTAACACTCGTATAGATGAGGTGAGTTTTACTAACAATAATATTAATATTGAAGCCCAGTGGCGATCGAACCCACCACCAGACACAGACGGCACCATCTATGCATTCTTAATTATAGTATATTATCATATATATATAAAATAATTTAACATTTTAGATCAAAATAGTTATGTCCACAATGTCGGGAGACACTCAAAAAGTTTTATGGACTTACAAGTTAAATGATCCCTGTAAACACTTTGCAACGGCCGCCATGATAAGTTATTATTACAAGTCGGCTAATTGCGTCGTGAAAAAGGTTGAAAATAGTCTCTATAATTATATTATAATTTAAATCAAATAAATTAATATGAAATCAGCTTTATGCTGTATCCCGCACACAGCAGGGTAGGTAGAGGGAACATAGTGTTAAGATACTCCGTTCCCAACTTTCCGCCGTATTCTGAAGGTATTGCGTGTTTGGCGGAACTCAACGCTGCGCGTTGCTTGGACACCAGAGCGGAGAAAGTAAAATATGCATTTAAATAAATATTTCTTTCCCTAGAGTGGGGATTGAACCCACAAACCACAACCGCGTTTATAGTCACACTTTGTGCCCTTTGCTCTAAGACTGGCCTCAAGTATAAAATAAACTATTCAGCTTTATTATATTTTATAAATAAAATTGAAAATAACTTTTGCTATTAAATTTCAGGGGCTTTACAAAAGCGTTGTCAGTTTTGATGCAACTAGCAAATCACTTATGGGAAATAATTTTTTTTACGATACTTATTTATTGAAAGTGTACATTTTGTCAAAGGAAGGCAATATTGTGTGCATGAAATTATTTAATGAATTTAGCGAAAAAAAAAATTAAAATTTTATATTATAGTTGGACTTGAAATTAAAAATAATGATTTTATTTTCTTACTTTTGTCTATGATTTACATTTAACAGGAATCGATAAAAATATTCTAAAGAGAAAAGAAGGATTACTAATATTAGCATGGGCGTAGCGAGAAGGGGCGGGCGGGCATTGCCTTTTTAATAATAAAAACAAAATAAAATAATAAATTTATTTATTTTTCAAATTATTTATTTATATTAATTATTTATGATTTGAATAAAAAAATCTTAATACAAATATGTAGTAGCTTATTACAATCACCATTACACCTTATAATAAATTAATAATAATTATTTCTAATTTGTATCAGTTGAACATATATATGATAATTGATATTCAATTCGAATAAAATATATTTTTAATCTGTAAAAAAAGTAACAAAACAATTTCATACTTAAAAACTAAAAAAAAATCATCTCCATCTATTGAAATCTTCTCAAAGAGTCCTCTAAAAATATCAATAGGACTGGCTGTTAATTATTCTATTTTGAAAAGAAAATTTATTTTCTTTATGTGGGTTTCAATTATAAATTTATTTCAATGGTGTAATTTTCCAGTGTAACTCTTGTCAAAAGTTAAAACTACTGGTTTTGTTTTTTCTTTTTTATATTTTTTGGGCAGTCAAGTTTTTTGTGTTTCCTTATAATATTTTTTATTTACTAATTTAAACTAGTTAATCGTAAAACGAAGAAAAAAATATACAACTTTTTTTAGGATTTGAATGTTTTCTTGAATTATTATTATATCAGTCATTTTAATACCCATATTAGAGGATTGTATTATAATTAGTAATCGAAACTAAATATGCCTCTATTCCTAATTCTAGTTAAGTTTGAGACTACGAAGCAATTTAAGTTTAACTTGAACTTAAAATTAAAAGCTTGACGACAGGCGAGCACACATACTTATTACACGATATTTTTGAAGTATTGCATTAAAAATATTAAATATTTAATGCCCCCCAAATAGGAATCGAACCCATTCGCTCGCATGTGCCTTTGTGCCACGACAGCCTTCATTAGTCTTATTTGTCTCAAATATAATTTATATTGTAAGTGTAGTGTATATTCAATGCAAATGAATAATGAACTTTTCAAACTTATTTATTAAACTTTTAAACGTACGTTATTTAAAATTATAATTATTAGAATTTAAATTATATTAATTCCCAGAAATAACCAATTAAGGCTAAAACATCTGTAAAACGAAAAAATTATATAAAATTTCTGAAGTAAAACAACTATTATAAATACAATTCTTACCTTGTACTATCAGGCATTTGTATTGATAAATAATAAAATATTTTATAATAATATAAATTATACTGTAAGAATTTCTACTAATTATTTTTTGCCAAATACCGTGATAAGATGATAGCTAGTTCTCATCCTGACTGTACCTTCTCCATTATAGCATACATAGTCTATGAGCTGTAAATCGACAACAGTTTTTGAATAGTCTTCTAAGAAATCTTGTACTAGTTCTTTTGGTATTTTAAAAGGATTTATTGCTGCTACTGCATCTAATAACCAAGAAAAAACATATTTAAATATTGCTTGTTGTGCTTAAGAAAGCTCTATTATTTGTTCAACTGATGATGGCATCATGGTGTGGTTGCCATATGACAAGTTTAAATGATACAGCTTCACGCTGTATCCCGCCCATAGTGGGGTAGGCAGAGGTAACCTAGTGTTAAGACACTCCGTTCCTCACTTCCCGCCGAATTCTGGAGGCATTGCCATACCTACGCCATTAGCCCGGTTTAAGAGTTTCATTTAAAATATGTACAAATGTCGTAAATCAAAGATCTTATTATAATTCCTTTTCTCTAGTGGGAAGCGAACCCACCACTGCCCCGTTTACAGTCATGAGCTGTGTCTCAAGCCTGCTTGGGTAGGTTAGTGTTTGCCTAGAACTCCAGGTATCGAAAACGACCATACAAAACGCGGAATATTTCAAGAGTGATGAAAATCTTTTATTTATGAGTTAACTCATTTACTTACTTTTAATAGCTTCCAAGCTGCTGTATATATAGGATTTTTCAGTACAACGCACATCAACATTGTTAAATCCGATAGATGTCATCATTCGCTTAATTTCTTTTTCAGGGTCCTTGAAAAGAAATACAAAACATATGTAAGGGATAGAGAGCCAGATGCCAGATGGGGCACAAAGTTCACACTTTACAGTGACTGTAAACGCGACTGGTTGTGGGTTCGATCCCCACTCGAGGAAATAAAATTTCCATTTCTTTGCTCTGGTGTCGAGGCAAAGCGCGGCGTTGACTCCCGCGTTGACTCCACACGTACTACCTCCAGAATTGAGGCGAAAAGTGAGGAATGGAGTGTCTTAACACTAGGTTCCACCTGCCTATCCTGCTGTGTGCGGGATACACCGTGAAGCTTTTTTTGGTAGGTATAGAAGTTAGTTAGAAATTATATTTATAAATGATGTTTAACTTTTCTTAATCACCTGGCAATCGTGGTACGGTGACACGAAACGTTCCACATCTCTCAGCCAATAATTCCATTTTGCATTGCGAGCTAAGGTTCTATAAACATCGTACACAGGCATGTGTCCCAAGAACGTAAGCAGACAAGCACCACCCCTCGTCAACAGATTGTATATGTTTGTGAATGCTGTCCTGAAATATATATATAAAAAAATAAGCAAAATACAAATGATTACATATGTATGTAAAATTATTTTACTTTTTACACATAGAGTACTTGATAGGTGTAGAATAAGTACTAGACTGAACTTCAGCCTAACATGAACACGAAATTTAAGCTTACGGACTCGATCAAAAATTTGTAAATATCATCTTTACAGACTTTTTTACGCCCATTGTTGGACATAGGCTTCTCCCAAGTTTCGACTTGGTTTCCAAGTTTGACTAGATCGTCGGTCCACCTGGCGGGCCTGCCTGCGATAAATTATATAGTACTCCATTCATTGGAAAAGAAATTGTAAAAAAATTGACTTTGACTACATTTACATTTTTTTAAGAGTCGCTTAAAATGTTAACATTTTAAAATATTTAAAAATATACTTTTGCTGCGGCTTGCAATTATTATCATTGTCCAAAGAAAACGATCAATGGTAGAATTTTACTATATATAATTTAAAAAAAACACAAAATCAGAGAATATCATTTACAAACTGTAATTTAAAAAAATATATTTGAAAATAAATATATATGACAATTAATGTTTTTTGTAATTTTGTAAGAATTTTGTAGTTTTTCTTTAAAAACTATTAAAAATATATAATAATCCCAAGGTCTGTCAAAGTATCGAAGGACGCTTTGTCCACGTGTTCGTAATACGTTGTTACTTATATTATTCATTTACGAACGTAATACGTGAGGCATATAAAAATATTATTTATATAATTATTTTATTTATGGCTATCATCAATTTATTTAGGAGTGCATCTCATTTCAGTTTTATTTTTTGATTCTATGAGTGTTGATTTAAAAATGTTTTTTATAATAGACCATAAAAATTATTAAAGTACTCACTCTTGATGTTTTATCCAATGTAGGGTGTAAAATGAAAATGCATGATCGAAATTTCCTTGCAACTCTTCAGGTAAGTCTCCTTCTATATCGAGGACAGTAAAGCTGATGTAATTGGTCGCATGGTGTTTGTTTGCGAATTGTACCATTCTATCACTCTTATCACATCCCACCAGTCTAGTGCAATTTCTGGGTAAAAATTTGGTTAGTATATTTGTTGTAACACTTCCATCTCCGCTACCAATATCTATAACTGTGTTCCCATCGTTTTTCCATTTAATTTTTTTCGCATATTCTTCTAAACACTGCAAAGCATCCCTTTTCTGTAAAGTATTACTTTTATGATATAGTTCAGCATTGTCCATGTTGGGATTTTTTTTTGATTTACATATATTTTTAAAGAAGAAAAGGTGCGCGTGCGCTAGGTCGTTGCGTTCGACGCGGTTTCGGCGGGCAGTCTCGTCAGGAGCGTAGTTCGTATGTATTTATACGTGTCGGTGCACGGCATCGTTGACTCCGGCAAAGATGGTCGAGAAAAGCAAGATTCAGGTCCAGGCAAGGCCTCGCTCTTGAAACCTGAAATTTATTATAAGCAATGATAACGTGAGAAAACATTTTAATATCATACTTATTTAGAAAAACTTATAAAATTATTTCTTTCCTAAGTACGAAATAACAGTTTAAAAATGTTAAAAATATTTTAATATTATTATTCATCCTTATGTATACTCCTCTGCGCCTTTCCTTTCTATTTAATTATGTTCCATAACATTTTGTTTCGTATAGATTAAATATTCACAAATACAAATATAAGCTTTAATAATGTGACAAATTATCTTAAAACATTTTATTCTGCCATATTCCTTACATTAATACAAATGTTTTTAGCATCTCTAACGTATCTTGCTAACAAAATAAATTTCGAATAAATATTCAGGTGACGTCACTCTAAGTAAAACGCAAAACGATTTACATTATAAATGTAGTAAGGAGAAGGTAAAATTGATGTTTATTTTTATTTATTAAGCATAAGTATTAAAATATGCTCGTTAAATGAAAATTGTTTACCGATCTGGATATGACCGTATAATTTGATGAACTTATTAATAGTTTAGGTTAAAGAATATCCTTGTAGTTAAAAAAAATACGTTTAGAGACAGAGTTAATTGATGTCGTAGTATCGAAAGATTCTCAATATATCTTATGCTCGATTCATCTCTCCGAGATAATTGAATATTTTTTTAAACCTAAAAAGGGCATTAGTAATACAGTACTTACTCCAACGACCAAATTTACTTACCATTTATATATAAGTGAGTAATATACGTAGGTAATTGAATATTTCTCTAACTGCCATTTTATAAAGGGTATAAGTCGAAAAGACTAATTCATATAAACCAAAAATAGAGTTACTTATCTATATTTGATCAATAAGTTGTTCTTACGTATGAATAGGTACTATTGTATAGTAATATAAATCACTGTCCTTGATCTGTACTATTTTTACTTGTCTTTTTAGCTAAGCAATGTTGTTTTTAAAGGAGAAAAGTTTATCCAAAGAGCTCACTAGCTTACCATATAAGGATTGATATGGTTTTAGAAAAGAAGATATACTTATTTCAAATAGTTTAACTCAATTTGTTGGATAGAATGTGCTGTTTATTACTTTCTAATTCATTTAAAAATATTATTATTATTACCATTAATTAACTTTTTATCATTTTATGGTAAAAGGTACTCACGGTTTAAAATTATACTATGTATTAAATATATGGTTATTAACAAGACGGTGTTGCTAGTTTTCATTTAATATATATGTAGAAATGTCTTGCCATGTCAAAATAAAAGTATATACTCGTATATACGCGATTCTTTTAGATTCGTAGATAAAATCACGCAAACGACGTAGAATATATTATTATTGTTGAATACCAGTGTATATTGTTATTCTTGAATGAACGAGGCTGTATATAGAGTCAGAAAATTACAATGGGAAAATAAGATAAGTTCATATAAGTGTTGTAATGTCGTTTATATTCTATGAAGTAATAAAGGAATAAGATGTACTTGTTGTACAGATGTTTTAGATTTTTTTTTATTATTATTTTATTGATTTTTTAGATATATATTATTATATTATAGTACAGTAAAATTATTTATTCCCTAGAAGTATACTAATACTTTAAATGATTGAAGTGCACAAATATCATGACCTTAGCTAAACTGATTCGCATATACCCACCTCACGTTTGCATTCCGTTGCGTATGCATTACGTTTAGATAACACTTTTAAAAATAATTCACCTTACAACCTTCGAGTTAGATGTTATATTTGAGTGTTGACGGACTTGCAGATGGCGCGGATGTAGTTGCCAATTTTGGGTCATATCATTTAAAATTAATATCAATTGCATCCATTACAAGGTGCTTTTTCCATCATAATGCTGAGCAGTTTCTGGTTGAGACGAGTAACTTGCCCAAATATACTAAGTGGGGGTTTCGAAGGATGAAAAATATATCGAATATGTGAAGGCGTAAGACGTATATTAGTTCGAGCGTAAACGATTAAATTGTCATGCTACTTACAAACGTTGGGTAGGACCAGGCTCAGTCGATCTTCTTTGACCGTTCACGAAAAAGTGCATTGCCCTGGGTCCGCGTCGTAGCTCGCCTTCTTATTGCCTTTATTCGTAATATATCTACTCAGCTGGGTTAGGAATCTTGACCTAGCCTAATGTGATCTGTATTGCACACGCTCAGTTTCAATCAATGACAAGATGCTCACACTAATCGTTGTAATCATTTACGTATTGTTTTTAATGTTAATTATTTTAATTTTAAAATTTAGTATAGGTTTTTAAAATCTTAAATAAATTAATTACAGTACTAATATAAATACCTGCCATAAAATGTTGCCATCAATTACCATTGTTGCCACACGAAAAAGGTTTCTATTTAGTAATACTTATGATTCACCCGCATTATTTTATATAACAAGTGGGTAGATATACTCGTAATATGTAACTGAAGTACTGCACCTCATGCACCTGTGTGCGGCCATCGCGTACGCTGTAATCTAAACTCGAAATTCAAGGACGAAGTTAAAAACTGGCAAAAAAATTCAAGACGGTGCATCCATAAGCTATAATGCAAGTGCACAGTACGTTTAAAGTGAGAGGCCGAAAACGATTTTGATACATAGGTTCTCTCTCGCAAACGTAATAAGCGGACATTTGGAATATTTGCTTATTTTTTTTAATCATTAAAGGATGAAACAAATTTTAATTGACATGGATGGATCCATTGGATCTATTGGATGACAAATTTTAATTAAACAAAAAATGTTTAAAAATTTTTTTTGCACCTTTGAAGCAACGGGATAAATTGCGATGCAATCTCTACTATCTAAGAACGTAGTACCATTAAGGAAAATCTTGAGGAAAATTGTAATTGATAATAGGAAGATATTATAAAAGTTATTGGTAAATAACCTAATAGATAAGATCGGCTATGAGATTTTGTATGTTCACATAATTTTGAAATACTAGGTACTTATTATAAAAATACTAATGGATCGAACTATAATGTATGGTGATATTTCCTAAGCACTTAGTAAGTAATGCTTTTGCCGTGTAAGCTTCATGAAGTAAATATAATAAATGAATCGAAATATTTTTTAATGAAATAAGCAAATGATAGATATTCAACGTTCTTATAGGATGAGTATTCTTTTTTAAATGAATATAGAAAAAGTAAGAAAAGAAACATTTTTGTATATTAGTTATATTAAGATTTTATACATCAAGCTAGCTTGATGAAGTCCGAGGACTGAAATCTTAATTTTACATAAAAAGAAATTTTACTTAGTGTTATAAGTAACCTAATACAAGTTCAAGTATCAAAATTCGTAGGCGGATGTGTACTGCAGTCGTCCGCAATGTCACCCCGACGGAGTTCAATGCTCAAGACCAGGAGAAAGGGCTCGTATTTGGGGAATTTTATTCTATTATAATATGTCTTTTGAATATTTACACTTTGCCTAAAAAATAATTACATACCACGATAGACAACAATTCTTGTTGTTGTTTAATTTAAATTCTCAAGGAAAAGAAAGTCTCTTTTTTTAGCGTCACGCTATATCCCACACACAGCAGGGCAGAGGGAACCTAGTATTAAAACAGTCGGTCCCCCATTTTCTGTCGAATTCTGGTGGCGTTGCGCAACTCAACTGCGCGCTTTGCCTGGACCAGAGCAAAGAAAATGGAATTAAATATTTCATTTCCTCGCATGGGAATCGAACTCATAACCAGTCGCGTTTACAATCATGCTTACTGCCACTGGGGCTTGACTGGCCTCAAGAAAGTTTCGTTTCAACATATCCCTCTATCTGTCGTATTTACATAGATTACAAGTATAATGTCTCCAAATATGTGATTACAAAATAGAAGGTGCTTTCTCCAGGTAAGCTCGTCGCCCGAGTGTTTCGAAATATTTGTTATCAACTTCTTATAACAATAAATGTAATTGCTTCACGTGACGCATCAAACTTGTACTGGTTTTGGATCTTGGATATATCATTTATTTTAGGGATCCACATTGTTTTGATATATTTACGACAAGTAAGTTATTTATTTTATTTAATTAAAATATTATAATTTTATTAATTATGTAACTTAAGTACATTTTCATGTACCTAATGTAAACTTTTGAATTATTGTTGCTTGTATTGAAACACTTTCCAAGCTATCTACTTAAAATAATAAAACTCTTGAAGTACGAAATACTTACGAATAGCTTACTATTATACAAGTATTGTTTTAAATGGGCTTGATAATAGGACATTAATTATATGTTATAGTTGTGTTGTCATGTTTTTTAAAAAAAAACATAGTAAAAAAAACTCAACATAGTTGTGAACATGTATAATAAGTGAAGATTATTTCTAAATTTGAAGCTAAATAAAATTTGTGAAAACGGAAAAGTAATTTTATTTTCTTACGTTTCACTTATGTAGGTAGTTTTGATTGATTTTTTTTAATTATAAGGAACCTCTTAAAAATTTAGCATCTCTATCATTATTAGAACCTCCTGAGGTACTTGATAATGGAACAGGGAAGTGAAAGTTAGAAAAAGTTAACATCTTGTATTGAACTGAGTACTCAGTATCATAGAAAGTAACTAAGTAATATATAAAAATGGAGATGTATTATAAACTAGTGGACCCGAACGCGGCTACGCCCGCTTGAACTATATGAATATTTATTAAATATATTTATGAAATTATTTTCAGTTTTCAATAGAGAGATGCGTTAAGCAAGCTCATTTTGGGTGACGTTTTCTAACAACAAACTTTGCCAATCGTTGCTTAGCAACGGCAGTTGTTATGAACATGGCGGAATAAATTGCATGTCAAATTAATAAGTATTTTAATATATTGATATATATCGAAAATATTACAAATATGAGAAAAAAAAGTATCCTATGTTCATCCCGAGACCCTCAAGTATCTCTAAATGAGTATTTTATCACAATTAAATTAGCGGTTTGGCCCTGATTGCGTAAAAGACAGACAGACAGAGTTACTTTCGAATTTATAATATAGGTATGGATAAGTACATATATATGTATATTTTTTACATATTCATACATATTATAGCGCATATAGTGGGTGTAGAGTAGGTAGCGGGAACCTAGAGTTAAGACACTCTGTTCCTCATTTACCACATAATGTTTGTGACATTGAGTGTACTCAACGAGTCATATCGAATGATGGAATTTAAAATTGTCATATGTTTTGTTACCAGAGAATGAAAATAAATTATTCCCCCGACTGGGAATCGAATTCACTACCGTTACAATTACGCCCAGCCCTTGCTCTACATCGGCCTCAATATTACTATTGTAAATATGGTAAATAATTAGATTATCTTTTACCATGTATGAAGACTTCAATCTAACATTTCGTAAAGGTACATGCTCTTATAATGAAATGGGGAAAGTAGTTGACCTTGCTTGTATCCAAACTAATCTTTGTGGATAAAATGATGTTTTGGTGGGAGTGAGAGTACCAACTCTTACTCTTTACGACTAAATGTAACTTATGGGATTCTTAAGTGACTTGGTGAACTCTTTTAACGATATACTTATGCAATATTAAATTTATAAATAATTTTAATATTTAACTGTAAGCCGATTATTATAATACTAGCGATCCGCTCGCGGCTTCGTCCGCTTGAACTATACAATTATTTATTTGCTATTCTAAATTACTGTTGTGTTCTAATAACACTATAATTGTAAAGATATTTATTATATAGTTATATTTGCAGCGTTGAGTTCTGCCATTCAACACGCAATACTCCAGAATTCGGCGGAAAGTGGGGAACTGAGTGTTTTAACACTAGGTTCCCTCTGTCTCCCTGATGTGTGCGGGATACAGTGTGAAATTGATGATGGTGATGATGAATCCATATTATATCGATGAAAACTGAAGTTTCAGTCAACTAAATAAATCAGTTATTTTATAGCAATATTGTTATAATATTTTATTTTATTTTTTTTAAATTTATAAACCGATTTAAATAAAACAAATACTTAATACTAAAACTAAAATAAAGTTTGGAAAACTACACTGGGGTCACTCGAGGAAATAAAATATTAATATTAATATTTCTGCCCCCTGTTAAGGCAAAACGCGGCGTTCAGCTCCGCCACCCAACTCATAATGCCACCAGAATTTGGCGCTGAGCGGAGTGTCTTAACACTAGACTCTCTGCCTACCCTGCTATATAGCGTGAAGTAAAAAAAAATATAAAACTACAAGTATTAAGAGCAAGCAATATAATTATATTATTGCAAAAATTGTACTTTTGTCCTTACCAAAGAACTAAGCGGGTGCATTGAACCAAGGATATTACTACCAAAATTTTAAATTGGTATGCTTTCTTTGTCACTCTTACGTCATTTCCGTTTGTATAAAAAGGTAGGGGCCGATATAAATTGTTTAGGCGCCGTAAGCCGTTTAAACTTGGTCTCTCATTGAAGTCCCAATGGTTCCAACATTAAGGCAGGTTCGGTTTAAGGTCATAAAAGTTGTCGTAGTCTTAGAAAAAATATGAAATTAGTTTTATGCAAATATTGATAATAATTAAGCAAGTTAAATCAAGATAATTGTTTTAGAATCTTGAAGTACTTGAAGGCAGGTGTCTACTAGGCACAGGTTCTCATTATAAACGCGACGGTTGTGGGTTCGATTTCCTCTGGGAAGACATTGAGTTATTCTCATTTCTATCCTTTGGTGTCAAGTTAAAGCGCGTGCTAGTTCCGCCATTCAACAAGCAAATGCTTCTAGAATTCGGCGGAAAATGAAGAATGGAGTGTGACTTAACATTAGGTTCCTTCTGCCTACCCTGATGTGTGTGGGGCACAGCGTGAGGCTGAACTATCTTTGCCTGGCTACAGTTATTGGAACATTTTTAGAAAGTACTTAGTTATATGTATATTTATATATATGCTAATTAGACATAAAAGCGTTAATTGCTTATTAATTACGTAATAAACCTCCAAGTAGAAATCGAACCTACAAGCTTCGCGTTTGTCCAACCATTTCTCTCTTCCGCCACAATAGGCTAAAAATATCTAAAAACATCTTTAATTCACTTAAAAGTGCCATCTACTGTGACTCAGTTTTATTATGAAGACCAGTCAACTCCGACAAGACATTCAGGGTGTAGTGTTACTGTGATTCGGTAGAGGGCGTTGAATATAATTTTGTTTAATAGTATAGTGAATTTTATTTTTAGTAAATAAAAATCAGCATCAAGCTGTATGCCGCACACAGCAGGGTAAGTAGAGGGAACCAAGTGTGAAGACACTCTGATCCCTATTTTCTGCCGAATTCTGGAGGCATTGCGTGTTGAGTGGCAGAACTCAACGCCTCGCTTGGCCTTAATTTATTTTTAGTATGTATGGCTTATTCGTCTACGTACGGTTCATGAACCGTAAAAGGTAAAATCCCGTTATTTTTTTATTTCTCCTGTCTGATTATTATTCTGCTATTGATGATATACTGTTAAAGGAGCAAACCCATTTTATTAAATTAAAAAAAAATGGTACCAACTCGTGGAGTGCTCTAGGTATGTTTACGATACATTTTTTTGTACGCATTTAATTACATAATCAAAATATTTCCTTATTTTATTCAGGCACGAAAAATGAACAAATGTTAAGGTAAGTTTACTAGAGTACAATAGTGAAAACCGCTACTCGATCGGTTAAGTCGTTTTTCAGATTAACGTCTAAAAACATCAAAAAAACGTTTATAAATACGGGGGTATTAATTGTATTACTCTTTATGTTGTTTTCTCTTATATCTTCCACGTACAGACAGCGGTCTGTTATATTTTTATTATAATTAAGCATAGACATAATTATGTAGATAATTTAATTTCACATCTTGTATTGAATGTATAATATAAAGTAAATAAGACAGTATCTCTGAAAAGTTAGGTTTCCTTGCAAAGAAATTTGAATAGACTTGACAACTTGAATCCAAAAAAAAAGCATCTCATATAAAAATTGAGTGGTTCAAAATTATTTTGTGCCGTCATCTTTATTCCTACATACAAAATATTATTTACCAACGCTCACAGGCGCCGGACCTGCACACAGGAAGAAAAAGTATACAAAATATACAAAAAGCTTTACTAAGAATAAGCAGGACAGAGTGCGGATCTTATTTTTCTCGCGGACTTTTCAGTCGCTCTCGGGTGGTGGGAAATGGGGGGGGTCTCCACCCACTGCAATAATACTGCGTCACTATTTTGCGCCATTACCTACACTCGCTTCCTATTCTGTGAGTAGCGTGGTTGGTAGAACGTGTAATTTTGTAAAGAGTTGGTAGGTATATATATAAATGTTACTTTATAACGTTTAAGAACAACGGGAAAGCTGACATTTTGGTTGAGTACCAAAAAGAATAACAAATCTATCAGTTCCTCCGCAAAGGCTAATCATATAATAAAAGCTTTTAAAAATAAAATAATTTATTTTTGTATAGATAAAATAATTTACACTCCAATACAGTCACTTTGTTCGTGATACCACACCCATAGGGGTATTTCATTTTACCTCAAATATTTTATCACTATTTCAGGAATTACTGACAATAATACTCTCATTAAAAATGAAAGTTAATTTCAGGTATTAATTCAAATTTAAATAACTATTTAACTCATTGTAATTTTGTTGATATTTAATTAAAATTTCTTTGCCATACAAAAATATAGGTGCTAATATTATATTTCCCAAAACTTTTAGGAACATGAAAAAATCAAACTTTAATTTTCAGATCTATAAATGTTAGTGAAGTGGTTGAAGTGGTGAAGTTAGAAACAGAAAATTGTTCTTTTAGCTTTAAGAAATATTTTTTGGGGCTTAAACAAAGAAAGAGAGAGAGTGAGAGGAGAGAGTTACAGAGGCATTGCGTGTTGAGTTCCGCCACTCAACACGCAATGCCTCTATACCAGGGCGAAGAAATGAAAATAGTAAATATTTCATATCCTCGAGTGGGAATCAAACCCACAATCTGTTACGTTTACAGTCACACGCTTATGCTCCTGCGCCACGGCTGGCTTCTTTAAAAGATAATAAGAATAATATCTAAATTTAATATCTAAAAGGAACACTACGCAATAATGCAGCGAAACTATTCATAGCAATGTGCGAATGGAAAACGGAAATTATTGAAAATCGATACATATGCTTGCTATTTAAGTTCTGGGGGGAACCTAATCCTTAGCCATTGCGTTTCCCAGTTCCCAAATTTTCGAGCCATTGCGTGTTGAGTGGCGGAATCCAACACCACGCTTTGTCTTGGTATCAGAGCGAGGAAAGGAAAATATTAATAAATAACAACACATTTCCCAGACTTGAAAATGATATTAAGCTTTTGCTGTAAAATTTTCATTTACATTTCATTCACATATATTAATGAAGATTTTTATACCCGTATGTAATTGTTTAAACAATAACTAAGACCCATTTACAACCTCAATCAAAACGGTTTAATTACATCGCAGTGTGGGTACACCGTAACGTTGACGATAACATAATATATATGAGCATTTAAAATATTTACGATACATTATGCCCGCAGATTATTATTAGAACATTGTCACACAGCTATCTAATACATATTATATTATAAATAACTGATGCAGGAATTCAATTAGCAGCGAGGTAATATTTACAAAACAATATGGAAACAACTGGCGGCAGTATAAAAGCTTAAACAACAGGCAAACAATGTTAAGCTTTAATAAAACTCCGGGAATAGTTATACATAGAGTGGAAATGCAACTATCTGCTCTGAGGACACCTAAGCATACCGATGCAGATATAGCTTTGGAGACACAAAGTATTTACTACTTAACGACTTCCAAAACAATTAAAACTCAAATCGCCACATCCATTGCTGGTTTTCATATCATTTAGTTTAAAACAATCATTTTGGAAGAAGCAATGTATAGGGTGCAGCTAGTCGGATTCGTGGGTAGCGGTTGATACGTGAATCTCGTTTGGGGTGGGTGTGAGGCGACGGTCCTTTGATTCCGGCGAGATTAAACGTGCGGCAGACGGTGGCGCCTCTATCGATTGTTGTTATAATTACAACGCTATCCTCGCCCAGTCGCAAATGAAATTGTTCCGACACAGCCTGCTATGGATGCCTCTCTGTTATTGCAGTTGTCGAGCGAGCCCATCGCGTATTTACGCTGTGCCCTACTGTAGCTAAACGTACGTCTGTATGTTTAGACGTACATTAGTGGTTTATAATACTATTAATAGGTTGAGTTATCTATTTCGTACCGCAGCTTACAATATCGTGTGCACTTAACTGCATTAGTATGCTGCAATTACACAAACTGGTGTTGGATATTAAAGGATATTTTATAGAACTTGCAGTTTAAGAAAAAATATAACAGAAATATAAATAGCAATATAATTAAGAATCAAGATTGTTGATAGACCACTATATCAAGAGATTGTTTGACTTATTTTAGATTATTGTCAAACTCTACATATATTTACATTTACAATAGTTTATATATACAGTATGATAGCAAAAAGGCAGTAACGTCTGCGCAGTACGGCCAATGCAGCGACAAATCCACATTCGAATACGAAATACGAATAGAAACCGAGAGGGCAATCCAATAAAACATTCGTAGCGCCAAACGTAGATACGTCTACGTGCCGTAGCCGCCTCCCGCGCGCGCATGCGCACCGCACTCGTACAGAACAAACGGACAGTGCCAATTTCAATCGTAGAAAAAAAATAACCAATTCCAAATGGAGAAGGCTTCGCGGCGGCCAATGGGAGCGCTTACATTCGTCATGCCGACTGTGTGGGCGGGGCGAATGATATCTAGCATTGGAATGTGCCTTGTATTTGTTTTGCTGGATGCGAAGGCTCTATTGCTCGGTGTTTGAGCCTCTTTCCCTTTGTGGGGGACGGCGGCGGAAACTTCGGTACGGTTTTGAGGAGAGATTTTCACATTATGTACTCATTTAACTCCTTCAAAGCCTCCTTTCTATATCCAAATCCTAGTGTTATTTGGTAGCAAGTTTGTATATCCACTCTATAATAAAAGTACATAAAAATGACTAACAAAAGCGATTTTGTTCGATCTTGAGGGAGATTGAGCAAAAGTTAGCTCTTAAGAACATTAAGAGGTGTCTTTTCATTTATATATAACAGTAAGTATTGATTTTTCGATAGGGAAAAAACGAAGGCAACGATCTATGCAGATCTGGAGTGCTCTCGGCACATCAGATGGCACCGGCGGGGCAGCCTCCGCAGACAATCGAACGGTGGGGGGTGCCCCCCACTGGAGGTAGAGGCTGACATAGAGTAAAGGAAGCTCTACAGACATTTAAGTACAATTACGTCGATATTTTGTAGCTATATATAGATTTTCTTTCCTTTTACATAATTATAAAGTATTTTGGTACTTGTATTTCTAAGTGACCTTCGTTAACTGTTTTTGTTGTTTTTAACTTTTCACTAATGGCTTATTATATAAAGTAACCACCATGTTTTTATTATATTTTTTCTAAATTATTTGCCCAGTGGAGTACATTTTTTTTATTTATTTAATATATTATTCACATCCATATTATATATAAAGGCAAAATAATAAACCTTTTGTTTAATACTAATGATAAAACGGCCATTACTTTACTTAATACCTTTTATGTTATAAAAACATCTTTCTCACTAGCCATAATCGACCACAGAATCTCTACATAAGTTAAAAAATCATATCTGTAGCATTATCTTTGGCGATATCGACCCGTCGGCGGCGACTTCCCATTCTCGAAGTAAAACACGGCGGGAAGGAAACCGCGGGATAACCCCACCACCCCCACCCGATCTTTACGTTTCAGGAATAAATATTTCAGAGCGTGTGCTTCGGAAGTTACAGCTATGTATTGCGGTAACAATCCGAGAATGGGAAACGTCGTACTTTTATGTATCTTGGAGCTGACGGGTTTTGCAATTTAATGTATTATATGGAACTTATTTTCTTGTTTAAATTAGAGTGTATTGCTTTATTGAATTTATTATAAGGATTTTTTTTCATTGAGTCTATAAAAATGCGTCAAATAAGTAAAAGGAAAATATCTATAGTATAGTATATATCTTATCTATACTAATATAATAAAGCGGAAGAGTTTGTTTGTTTGTTTGTTTAAACGCTAAGATCTTTGGATCTAGTATAGTATATGTCTTATAGTTTAATTTAAAATTTCATGACATTCGACGTCATGTCGGTCATGTCGGTGTTGATGTTTGTTGAAAGTGAGATCTGACAACTGTTTTTCATTTCATACAAGGATTTCAAGAGAACACAAGTAATTATTAATTACTTCTACCCGCAGACAATGAAGAATTTATTTTTTACTAGCGGCCCCCGCGCGGCTTAAACTATAAGAATATTTTATTAAGTGTTATTAAATAAAGTGTATTAATTGTTGTAGTTGTTTATCTATGGTGTTGCCACAATACCTCTAGAATTCAGTGGAAAATGGGTATGGTGCTAAAGAAATAATATACTGGTATGCAGAAACAGAAAGACTTATATTTTGTATTTAATGGAAAATCTACCTACATGTTCAGGTAAATGCATGAATGAACGCAGGACAAACGCAGTTTTTCCCGTAGTGATACCGATCCTAAAAGAATTTCGAGATAAAAAGGCCCATACCATATGTTATACCATATGTTGGTACACAACCCTCTCTATTTTTCAGTGTTATAAAAATTCGTTCAGCTGCTTTTGTGATTAGCTCGGATAAACAGAAAAACAGAAGAAAGACAGACAACATTTTTAGCAAGCAATTGTTAGTGTGTTTTTGTTACCCTGTAAATAACTAAATGCACTTGAAAAATACTGTCATTTCAAAATCACAGACAGACACATCAATTCAATTTATATATAGAGATGGTATAAGTTTTTCATTGTTTTTAAATACAGGTTACAATTTTTTATATGTTAACTGTAATTCATAATTCAAAATGTTATACGTCTAAAACACAAAGCTCGGAGAATAAAGATTATAAAAAAAGACAGGTATGTCAAATAATATATAGTAACTAGCGGCCCGCCTGCGGCTTCGCCTGCGTGAACTACTTTATTATTAATTTCTGTCTCTATGAGTGCCTACGTCCTATAAGTGACGTCAATGCAAAATTTGAGACTCCTAGCATTTGTAGTAACGAAGTTGCATACAAACTTTCAACCCCAAAAACAACCCCTTAGAAATCGAATATTGTAAATTCCCGTCTTAGCGAGCACCTACGTCCTATAAATAACTCCTATGCAAAATTTCAGATTCCTAGCACATGTAGTTTCTGAGATTTCGTGATGAGTGAGTGACCTTTCGATTTTATATATATATAGAAGACTAGCGGCCCGCTCGCGGTTACACCCGCGTGAACTATATTATTATTAATTTCTGTCTCCATGACTACGTCCTAGTGACGTCTATGCAAAATTTGACACTCCTAGCATTTGTAGTAACGAAGTTTCATACAAACTTTCAACCCCAAAAACAACCCCTTAGAAGTCGAACATTGCAAATTCCCGTCTTAGTGAGCACCTACGTCCTATAAGTAACTCCTATACAAAATTTGAGATTCCTAGCACTTGTAGTTTCTGAGATTTCGTGATGAGTGAGTGACCTTTCGATTTTATATATATAGATATAGAGAAGAGAAAATTACAAAAAGAAACTGTGAAATTGTGTGAATGTTAAAAAAATAGTAAAAGAATTTTAACACACGATAATATCTGTACGAAATATTTATTTATAATAGAAAGTATATTAAGAAATAATTTGTTAGGAAATTACATATTCTGTGTAAACCACAAGCTAAAATCAGTAATTAGTACCAAATTACTCACATGTCACAAAAACGAACAAACTCCACAATTCACTGGTTATAATTACATATGAATAATATAAATTTATATTTATTTCTTTTCTTAACTATATTTTTCCTTGAGTGCGTCTGCTTGTTACTATGAGTTTGTTTGAAATATATCACAAACGTACTGTAGTAACACCATAGCACTCGTATGTACGCAATAATTGATTACAGATTACGTCGTGTTCAGAATTAGCTGAATTAGTTATAGTCAAGCCTTATACACTGCAGAATGGTCATACCTTACGTAGTTTCTTACGTATAGCTGATAAGCATGTTTTATATTGCGAAAAAATATTTCAAAATATTAGTCTTTCCTCATTTATATAGGTTGGTTTTTTTAGCGTCATGCTGCAGCAGGGTAGGTAGAGTTAACATAGTGTTAGAACACTCCGTTCTCCATTTTCCGCTGAATTTTGAAGACATTGTGTGTTGAGTGATGGACCTCAATGTTGCACTTGGCTTCGACATCAGAGCGAAGAAATGAACATGTTTTTTGTACTGTAATACTTTAAGAACTGATACTGACGATCCAAATTTTTTTTCATTTTGCAATTGTTTTATCTCACAAGTTGTGCCTACCTCGCAACTTTTGAATTATTAGTTTTCAATTTTTAGTGTGAATTATTAGTTTCAAAAACTAATAATACAATTTGTTAAGACGAATCAAACAAGCCTATTAGTAAGCGCCTTTCAGTTTTTTCTTCTACTCTAACGCCAATTTCAAACGTACATTTCCTGTTCTATTACTGTAAACAATTGTTGATGAACTAATTAAATAAAATAAAATAAAAAATAAAAATAAAATCTGACATCATCAGTTACTACGAAGTCAAACAGGTACTTGACGTGGTCCTAACTCCTCGGGCACACGCCAACGTCACCCAATTTATATTCGAGTCAATAACGATATGCAAATATGGTATCACCATTAATTAGGTTTTCCTCTTACAAGTTTTGCTGAGTTGTATTTAACACGCATCTAGTGACTATGAATAATGCAACCGCTCCACCGGCACGACCATTGAGTGTATGAGGCCAATGCGCAATGCCTCTTTGGCTATATTAGCCTTTCGTCACTAGGGCCCTTCATCAACTACCCGACGTGCTTCTATTTTATAATCGGTGCAGAAAATATTTATAAGTGAAATTTTAAGAGCCAAGATAGGCTAGTCTTGTATCGAATTTGAATAATTGAGGCCGTATAAGTTTAAAAACCGTATAGTAAAATATTTCGTTTATGTTTATTCCATATAGCTTAGTATAAGAATATTTGAAACATTATTTTTTTTAATCTCCATTAGGAAAAAATTAAGAAATATATTATTGTTTACAAAATCCTCAATTATTTCAAAGTTCAAATTTTTTTGGGTTCCGCATCTCAAAAGGACAAAAACTTGCTTTTCTGCTTGGATGCTTTTCTGTTCAAATTTAGTTTTTCAAATTTAGAATGTGTAAAACAAAATTTGAGATATAAGTAATTATAATTGTAAAACATATATATCGTATCGCTCTGGAACAATAACAAGGTTTAATAAAAAAAGTTTAATCAGAAAATGTTAAATATTTACATTAATCGATTATTTCTTGTTATGATTTTTTTAAAACAATGAATGAAAGTTTATGATTCATTTATGTTAAGCTTTACAATTCAATAACGTAACTCGGTACAAATGTATTAGTTGGCGTTAGAAAATTCTTTATAAAACATCTGGTGGAGCACACTCACGCTGGTCTCCCTCCAGGAACACACATGCAGAAAATAGATAGACAAAGCCGTAAAGAATGATCGTCACATGATGCAGCACTTACAAGAAAAATAGCATTTATTCCTTATTTCTTTTTGGAAAGGAAATTTTAGGACAATTTAGGGTTAAACAGGTTTGGTTTTGGTTTTTCTATCATATTTTTGTATGAAATTTCTACCATATTTTCTTTTTTAATTAAATCTGGATAAAAAAAGAATTATAATTTCCCAACTGCATTGGAAAAGTTTCATGTAAAATATAAAGGTAAAAAAAAGAAGGTATATATATTTTTTGATATTTTGATATTTTTCAATAGGTATAAGAGGAGCAGGGGAACAAACAAGTGAGTGAGTGAGGACATGAAATATTTTAGGTCAGAGCGCGGCGTTGACTTCCGTTGACACTCAACATGCAATGGCTCTAGAATTTGGTGAAGCTGGGGAGCGCCCCACTGCTGAGCTGAGTATCTTCACACTAGGCTTCCTCTGCTTATCCTGGTACATGAGAGATAAACGTAAAGCTGAAAAAAAAAGTTAATATGCTTATGTTTTTTGCATATCTTTGTTTGTTTTTATTTCCTTGTATAATAGGTATTGCAGCTAACACAAGAATTAAATCACGAAAGTGTAATCATGATACGTGAAGAAAGGGTCGTTCGTGGTAGTCGCATTGGCTCACAAAAATCAGTAGGCATGACTCGAGGATTTCTTACTCTTATACTAAACTAAGGTTAACTTGGTTTAATCAAAAAGTCTTTTACTGTCCTTTTCATAAAACCTACTTTAGAAAATGAAAGGGTAGTAGTGAAAAAATATTCGGTTGAACTACCCTTACGTGGAGAAACTCAAACCCTTCCGTGCAATGTGATTTGCGTCAGTGGAGATGCGTTTAGAACTGATCACCGGACGGTAACCGAGTGGAAAAAACGATACTCATCCTGCTGTTTTGGAAAACAGTTTGAATGAGTGCTTCGAAATTTTCTTCGTTATTTGCTGAGATTTTCAATATAAATGGGTCTAACTTTAAACAGCCATTGTAGCTGTTAACTTAACTGTGTTGAACACTTATATATAACCAATTTATTTTAAGTTTAATTAAATAATTAATTTGTAGTTTATAAAGTATAAAATGCAATATTTGTTTATCTAATATAAGTAATAAAATTTTTGATAGCTTATTTCATACAGTGTTCTCTTTAATACAATATATTTGAATTAAAAATCGATAATAATTTTTATATCTTCATGATTTTGAAATTTTTGCTACCTTTCAGGCTATTGTATTTCCAAAGGCGTCAACCGCGAGGTGGGTAATGTTATCATTCCATTAATTACAACAACAGCCCCCTGCTTTTTAAAAGTAAATTAATCCGATTAAGGGGGAATCGAAGAACCCGCTCCGTCCGAGTTTATTCAGGTAACTTTCTTACGAATAATTATTTTTTGTAATTAAATCCATCAACACGATTTTTTCCTAATGATTCTCCCGTGGGATGGGGGGGTGGTGGAGCGGTGGGGACGCCTTTGTATTTTGTTGTGTTCCCCAGTTCATATAAATGCTACGTACGACTCGATGTTAATAAATAAGGATATTTTTTAATATAGTGTAAGCATAAATATTTTTTGTCGTCTTGTTTTTTATCTATAACTACATTTTTTTGTGGTTTCACCCATTTTGTCCATATTGCACAGTAGGCAAGATCTCATTTCTATGTACTTCTTCTACGTGTTAGGTAAATATCGGACGGCGGTACTTAACGCCGCGCTTTATAAGCCAAAACAGGGGAATAAGACTAATTTAAATAAGTATAGCCATTGCCTTACGATACTAACACGATGGGTTCATTTAACAAAAATATAATAATAATAAAAAAATTGAAGTTAAGGTTAAAATTGTTTTTTATTCCTTACATTTTCTGTATTTTGTATTATAAACAACATCCCATGCTCTCCCCAGCCGGAGTGTTAATGATATCTCGCTTTTAAAAGGCACATCATTTACTTACTTTTAAGAAAATTAATTGAAATGAGTTCTTGCGATGAAAAGATGGCGATACAAAAGCGGATGGTAGCCGCTAGGTGTCGCTCGGAGATAACTTGTTCGAGTTTAATTAATTATTTTGTGGCAAAGAATCCTGTTCGCTTTGAAATTTTGGCCCCATTCACTCATTTGCGCAATTATGATTTCGATTACGAAGCAATATAAATAAGGCACTAAATATTAAGGCTGTTTTAATTAAGAATATTACTATGTTTTTTATCGTTTAATGGTTTCATTTAATGAAATTTCATAAAAAACGTCTTCTATATTTACAAAAAATAATGTAACTAAAATCTATATTTATTATTACTAGAAAATAGTTATATAAATAGAAGCATTTTTTGTTTAACCAGTACAATTAGTAACTAGTTACACTGGATAGGCCACATCTGCGTATAGAGTATGTGGACCGCTTAATGTATCGGGAGGATCGCAGATTGATGGCCTCCCCCTGGGAATGTATTGCAGTAGATTGACTCACTTCTGTTTCCGTCTCTGGTTTATCGGGAAATTTCATTGGGAGATTTTCTCACACGAGATTTTGTAATATAACAATAAGTTTGTCAATTTAATTTATTTTGACATATGAGTACATATGAGTATTTGACATGGTTTTTTTCTGAACAAGTATACTGTATTCACAAATCACCGAAATTAGCAAAAACAATACATACATAAATTGTATGTAAGTACAGATAAAACCTTTGATGAAGTGGTAGACTATTCTGCTTTTAATTCTCTGTTGTTTTCTTACCTTTGCAGGCATTTGTTTTTTCCGTATTACTTCTTTTGTTTGCATCTTGTACGTATATACAATAAGTGTCACTATTTTATTTCTCAAATTTTCTTTCAGCTATACTCCGAATCCTACGTTTCCCACTTCCCGTCGTTCCACGATACGTTGTCTTGTTACCTACCAGAGCATAAACGAAAAAACTCCTTCTCCCAATCGAATTTGCGAATCGAACCCACAAAGTTCTCGCATTTACAATCAGACGTAAGCAGGCCTCACTTCTCGAGATGGAATAAAAAATGAATATAAATACTCAATTTAAAACAACATTTTACATACTTTATACTTATATAAAAAATATGAGTCTGACCATCTAACATTATCTATCTATATATATAAAAGGACTTGTCCTCACTGACTGAGGTAAGACGCGCGCACAGCCGTAACCGCTGATTGTAGAAACGTAAAGTTTGGACAGATGTTTACTTTTGTATTCTGGACATCCACTAAGAAGGGATTTTGAAAAAATTTAACCCTAAAGGGGCGAAATAGGGGTTGAAAGTTTGTATGGAAAAAAAATAAATAGGCACCGATTATTATAATATTTGAAATTTACTCTTAAAAATATTTAATTGAACATGTGTTTCATGGTTTTTTAGAAATCAGCCCCTAAATACGCAAACGAAGCTGCGCGCATCCGCTAGTGTATAATATACATGCTACAAATCGTACGTAAAACTCTATACGTTATTTAGAAGCATAAATCATATATCGCGAATGTACGAGTACGTATAACGTCTCTCTTATTTTATTGGCTTCCCTACGGGCAGAGCGGAGTAATATTTTCGACTTCTTATTTTTAAGAATGGCTCCCTATGAGCAAAGTGTGAAATGATGTTTTGGTTTTTATTTTATCGTCCCGCAGGGTGAACTTCCGTTCTCGCAATCTTTTGTTTTGAAATGTTTTTTCACAGTGAATGTTGGAATGTGAACCAAAATAAGCGTGTAATTGTGGTTTGGTTATATTGATGTCATATTTTATGAATTATTAATATTATGAATATATCGATACTTATTTTTTACAATTGCTGTTATAATATATTTCTATTAGCTAGCGATATTTAATGGGAAGAAAGAAAAGTCATCTTTTCAGACATATTTTGTGATGGTCACATTATTGTTTGTCTGTTCGTCATATCAAACGTAATTAACTTACTTTCTGTTTATATTATACTAATATTTTTAGTTATTCATTTCATAGCTAAGAATACATGTTATCAGCCGGCAAAACGTTATATGAAAAATAAAACCTACACTGGCGTAGCGTGTTATTAATGTCCTTTCGCTTCGTATTAGTCGCCGCACCCTAATTAGGAACATTGTTGGGGTCTTAGCAAAAGAAAATTACTCGAGTTTCTAGTGGTTAAATAACTTTAACAACCTTATAGTAATTTGCCCTCTTTTATTTCAGTAAGGCAATTTATATTATTTTATCATTAATAAGCCATATTTTACAATATATGAGAAACGGTTCAATTTAATTTTTCTTGTTCTTTGAATTCACTATGTATTTGTTAACTATTATTGTAAGCTAGTATTGTCTTAGTCTCTTAACAATAACAATTTGTAATAGTTATATAAGAGGCCTTAACGGATAAAGAATTTAAAAAATTGCTTAAATAAAAAAATACTTAAAAATATTATTAATTTAGAAAGAATCATAGATATATATATATATATATATTAAAGTTGTACAAAGCTGTTATTTATTGTACATTTAAAATATAAATATGTGAATACAGAAAAAAACATAATTCAATGTCAAAAAAGTTTCCCAGTGTTATAGAAAGATAGGATCGTATGAGAAAGCGGCGCGCGGTCGGGGGTCACCACGGCCTCGATACGTTTCCTCTAGCGATAGTTCAAAACATTTATATTATAGTTTTGTATTTACAATTAAACTTTTATATTTATTGATTAAGTCAGATAATATCTTTGTACTAAAAATATATGATATATTTATCTTTCTAAGTATTTTTATTATCTACACATAATTAAAAATAGGAAAAGGTAATTTTATTATTAGAAATAACTATAATAAATGAAAATAAACTAGTATTTATAAGCACATAGTATCAATGGTGTAGGTAATTAATAATTATATACGAGTAAGACCTACAGATGAAATCTTATTTTTTCCAGTTTCATGTCCAAATTACAGACAGCGTGTAGAGTGGCGGAATTAAACGCCGTGTTCTGCTATGCAAGGAGGAAAATGGAAATAAATGTGTCCTTTGAGTGGGTAACGGATCGCGTTTCCCGTCCGTTATCCCCATCTTAGCCCCAATAATTAATAATTCGTACCATTTCACCTATTTATGTTTGTAGTAAAGTTATAGATAACATAAGGACTATTGATTGATCTTCCCAAGTAAGCGAGGTCTATTTTAATCTGACATGGTGATCTATTCCATTACGTGTAAACGTGTACAAAGGTTCCCGTCTGTGTGTGTGCGCTCGTTAATCATAATTTCTGACGTTTGTGCGTGTGCGTGTGTATGTATGTATGCTTCACAATATTATGTTTTGGGGATAAGAAATTAGTTAGTGGACATTAAACTTGCGTAAACTTCGACCAGACTATTCGTGTAACTTAGAATTAAAAGGTATAATAATAGAATATTTTATATAAAAATATTTCAGGAGTGTATATATTATTTTAATTTTAATTTCTATATGGAACGAATGTTAAAAATATATATGATATTTTTCATAAATTTAGGTACATATTGATATTATATGTAATTATGGAAATTGTACACATTTTAAAAGAACGCGACCACCATCTATCGACCACCATATATAATTTATCTTGTCATTGTTAGGTAAATACTCTATTATTATACTCTTTCCTTAAATTCCCAAAACGATCCGAGCGCAGTACGTGAAACTTGGCAAGAAGCATTAAGGCCTCACACATGGCAGGGACTGACCCATCCTGAAATTTAAATCTAGATCAATAACCACGCTTATATCATTGTCTTCATTAGAGATAATTGGGTTCACTCCCCGTCGGCCGCAACTTGTTTGTTTGCCTATAACTTGAGACGAATTACTTGGACGTTAATGCTGACGTCATATCTTGAGGTGGAGGTGGAGGTAGAGGTAGAGGCATTCATTATCCTGTCCTCATGTCCTGTCTTTATCTTATAGCCACATTTGTTAGTTTTGATTGAACTTTAGAATATATAGTGATCGTGACTTTACATTTAAATTAATTTCATCAGTTTATCATTTTTAAATAAAAAATCCAGTACCATAAATATTAAGTGAGACGCACAGTTTTGGGTGAAAAATATCGAAGTGTGGAAATACCATGTGGAAATCTAAGAAACTAAAAAAGCAATTTATAAAAAAACTTGACAGCGTAAAACTAAACAGAAAAAAACAAGTGCAATAGTTCATGAGGATAGATTGACAATCGAGGGTATTGTCATCGTCATAAAATGAACCTAACAATCATCGTTCGACGATATTTAAATATTTAATATTTGCATTTCTTCGCAAGTTCAGTGGAAAGTGGAGAGCAGAGTGTCTTAACACTGGGAGACTTCACTTTGGCTACCTTGCTCCATGAAATCCATTAATTCAAACAACCATTAGAGTATTCTGATCGATATGAGAAATAAAGGTAGCAATATTTAAACCTCCTGAAAAGCGCTATACATTTTTTTTCTCTGTAATATAAATACCAAGATTTGGTTGCTCTGGTAACGCATAAGTACATCGAGCTTATTGTCATCTAAAATTTATTAAAAAAAATTATATATCCCAAATTTAACAGGTAGGTCGTAAAGTACCACATGTGTTCTGAAGTACGTTCAGAGGAATACTCATTTACAACGTAATATGTTTACATGAGGCGAGTAAACACGATTACCTGGAATAAGGGTAGTGCTTTATGTTATGTTATTTAAACACTCGCTTCAATGGTGATTGCCTAAAATTATTTATATAAAAATGTTATTATAACCATAATTTGTTGACTTGAATCGTTAATATTAACATTGTATGTACATAAATATTGCATAGGATTTTTTTAGTTTTCCAGAAAAATTTAATTGTATTGCTAAAAATATTTACGTAGTTTGTTGTTATAAATTATTATAGGATACTAGCTTAACTTGGCGTTGTTTTTAACTTCACTGTTTTCTTAAAATTAAGTAGAACAGTACCAACACAAGTGTACGTCGCTGTCATGGTAATTATTATGATTAATTTGAAAATATAAGTTTAATTTTTATTGTGTTAAATTCTAAAATCGATATCATAAAATATGTCACGGCCTGATTAAAGTTTATAAATATTTAAATAAAAATAGAAAAAATAGTTAGGAGCCAAAAGGTTTCTTGTTAATGTCTACCTTAAAATCATTGGTGTTTTACTCTAAATGTATGAGGTTATAATTACTTTTACTTTAATTAATATGCTTAAACTATATAAAAACTTTATTTCAGAAAACAAGTTTACGATAATAAGATTAAAGTAAGTTAATAATATGCATAAAATTATCCAATATTAGGTACATTTATTATACATAAGTTACTTAAAGTTAATTATTGTAGTCAGTATTGTTTGTTGATGTACGTAGAAGTAAGAAATGTTTTCTCAAAGCAAAGCAAAAGTTTATTAATTTATCACGTTTCCTGCGCTAAAGGAAACTTTGCAATGCTGTACCTACTTGGGAAGCAATTCCGTGACATGAACGTGTGGGTGACCTGGTATCCATATGGATTCATATTATTAAATCAGAAGCAAGAAATCTTAAAATTGGACATAATGTGTTTAAAAAAGTACCTGCAAACCTACTAATTGAATAATTACTAAAATAATGGAATATATATCCTAATGCCCCGTGCGTTGTCTTCCACTGAAATATCAATGATGATAGGCTATTTAAGTTCTGTAATCTTAACATACCACACATAGGCCGTTGCTCATACTTTTAAAATTATATCCTAAGATATTATTTATTTAGTACTTTCCTTTTATTCACTTTTGTTTTTATTACTAAATATTTAACCACTCTAGTACAATCAACTTAAAATTTTTTTACCAAATTACGCCAGCTGTTTATCGGCACGTTTCGTCCCACTTAGCCATGTATCTCGTAAGCTCGGATTGATTTCCACTCGATCGTTTCCAAATCCCCATTTTCGCGATGCCATTACGATTTCGTGCACCTTCTTCATATTTCTGCGCGTATCTCAACGATTCGAAGATCCATTATTTTTTATACCGCCAATATACGATGCTTAGTGCCGTCACCCCCTGCCTTACCTTTTACTGGGTGTTTGTTCAACGGTAGACACTGCATAATAATAATGCTTGTATACATCGTCCATAAGTCACAAACGTATTATTTCGAAATATATTTAATTTTATTTATTATAAATTTTAACGATATTAGATAATTACCAAGTAATAAAGAATTTTTTTTAGTAGCATTCTTAGATTATATTAATTACTCAATTATAGTTCTTTAAATTTGACAAAATCAATAGTTTTGATTATTATGTATAATTTTATTCAAGTACAATTTTTACTTTGATATGTTCTCACCCCAGCCGAGCTACGTTCGAGTCAGCTCCAACTTCCACTCAATACATTTATCGACAAACGTCACAGCCGCTGCGTGACACTTATGTAAATATTTAAATACGATCCAGTACAAGCTATGAATATTTTAAACTCTAAGTAAACCACTCGGGTTTGTACGCAGCCAAGATTGCTACGCACCAATAAAATTGTTTATCTCGTTATTACGAGCGCCGTAAAGCTCAAAATCGATTAGATTAACCGTCTCGATTATCTTTGCTTTTCTTTATATCTATGCATAAAATGATTTGGTAAGTGTTGGCAAATTGGGGATCGATATTAAAGTGACGAGTTATGCTGATTGGATTTTTTCAAGTGGCTTCGAGGGGACGGTGAATAATTGAGTGCGATTTGCTTTTATGAGTTTTCAACAATTTCTTTCTTCAATTTTATTTGTGCAAAATGATTTTTTAATTTAACTTTTAATATTAAATTTAAATTATTTTATATATTTTAGACTCAGATTATTTTGCATATTTTTTACTTAGCTTCTATAGCATGTGAATGAATAATAATAACAATAATACTATTTCACATTTTATATGTTGCAATTATATATTTAATCGAAATTGCTATTAAATTCGATAAGGCGTTTTAAACATAAAGTACGTTTGATAATGAAAACGAAACCAAGTGTTACAAGAGCCCGTCCGTGCCGATATCAATTGATCACGCAGCCTCCCGAGATTGCTCTCGGAGTCCGTTCAATCCACTCGGTATCGAGTAGCTCTCACCTATCTTTCCGGTTCCAATCTTTTGTGAGGCGCACTTTGAGTTGTGCCACTCGACGCCGGGGAACGTCTTTGTTACATCGTGATAAGTGATGGGATAGCATTTTGTAGATAAATGTAATCTTCTATTCTATATTCATTTTAGTGTTTCAGTAAATGAATATATTCGTAGGTATTAGTTATATTTGAATTTAAAAATGCATTATATACTTTAGAGGCAGGTTTTTATTATAGGTTTGCACATGTTAAATTGATACTTATTAATATAATTAAAATTATGTAAAATATGTTTTATTTATTATGTTCTCAATTATTATTACTGTAAAGTAGGAACCTACTGTAAATATAGAAGTAGATATAATTTTCTTCTCAAATCTAGACAAAGGAATGTAACAGAGTTTGCTAAATGTAACAAAAACATGTTAACATTTATTTATTATTAGATACAGTATAATATAAAAAAATGTTGAATCTAAAGTCCATAAAATAATGTTTTTATTGGCAAAGGTAATTAAAAAGGTAAATTGGTAAGGTTAAGGTAAAGGTAATTTCTTTGAAAAAATATCACAGAATCGTCTATAAAATTGTGCTATTTCAGCCAAAGTGAAACGTAGATAATGATTCTTTAAAAAGCCACTATCCCAGGTGGTGACTATGACAATATAAAGTATGCAATGTGGGTGATCGTGTGGGCTCTATTACGTATGCAACCAAATAATATATTTTTTTAATAATAATAAATATATCGAATAAAATTCGTAGTAAATAACTGTGTTTTAAAGTCACAGAGAGTCGTCGTAGGTAGAAAAATATTGGATTATACATAATTGTGTAGATGTTGTGGAAAAATTGAGATATTCTAAAATGATATTTTTAAAAAACTGATGGAAATGAGTACCATTTATAATTCTAAAACACAAGGGAAATTAAAAATAATAATAAGGTTCTCAGCTTAAACCTAAAAATATAGCAGATACATTTTACAAACAACTTCTGATTTGAGAAATTATTTGAAAAATAACAATAATAATAACACGATTTTATTACATTCATTGTATCCAAAATAACTGGGATTATGCTGCTGGTATATAATGTTATAAATATTTTTATCGGAGACAGTTTATATAGCCTTGTTTTTTCTTGTAGGTTGGCTGAACGTTTTTGTATCATTTATTATTATTAGAAAAAAATATATAGACCTGAGATTAGTGAAGTTCAGTTTCCGTAACACTAGCCAAGTACTGGGTATCTATTACAATCCAAAAAAAATGTTCCCCAATAAGAATAAAAATTTGCAATTGGGATCACAATTCGAGGTAACTTTGTATGATAATTACTTATTTTTTGCGACTGCTTTAAAATATAAATCAGCTTCACGCTGTATCCCGCACACATCAAGCTGCAACAGAGAGAACCTAATGTTAAAACACTTTCCTACTTTCCATCGAATTCTGGAGGCATTGTGTGTTGGGTGCGGAATGCAACACCGCGCTCTGTCTTGTTATAAAATATCTTAAAACTACGTATAGCAATACCTTGGCTAAAACATTATTATTCCTATAACACGAGATAGGCGACTGGGCGGGCGAACGGCATTGATCATAATATCGGCGGAGGCTTACGGAGTGATAAATGAACGGCCGCAGCATCACTGACATGACGCCGCCGCCATATTTAAATCGCTGTCACATTCGCGCAACGCGGGGAAAGAGTTATACAATGTGATATTTGGTAGCTTTCGATTAAATGTCTAATTTATTTCGTTTTTAAACATAAGATTGTTATTGATACAAAAAAAACATTAGCAATATGTTAATTGAAGGCACAAAATTAAATTTAGTTGTTATTTTTCAGTGTGCAAAGTAGTGTTTACATTTTGTGAATATTAAATTGAATAAAGAAATTAAAAGGTAGGTATACGTTAATATCGCCTGTTTCGCCGAAATCAATGGAGCTGATAGAAAATTAAAATCATCAATCAAACTAAAAAATACAAAAGCCCCGTTTCCCATTGTCGCCGATATGTTTGCGCAAAAACGACTTTGTCGCATCACAGTCGAAGTAATAAAAAATCTGCACACCAATATACTATTGAACTGGATGAGCTTGCTTAAAAAGTAAATGACATTTGATATTATTTACATTTGAAATGTTGCATACATATTCTAAGTGCAGTGAGAGGAGAGCAGAATTTATGGGATTATCATTTATTAAGTAAGTAAGACATATGAAGAAATGAAGAAGAGAGAAAAATATGTACATTTACTGCCTTAAATACAAACGTTTATAATTTTAGGATAATCGTAAGAAATAGCACATATGGACCGTTTATTTTGAGAGTGGTGTAAGTCCATTTTCTTTTGTTTCGAGAAAATTAAAGGTTAGTATGTCGATGATTATGCAATTTCATTTACCGACCGATTTTAAGTTGTTCAAAACATGGGTTTTTTTTGAGAAATTAAACACGGACTAACTAGTCCGTGTTTAATACACGATACAATTTATATAGAAACATTACATTAAATTAAGCATGAATTACGTGATATCTCATTTTTCTCAAAAATGGACTTACACCACTTTCAAAATAAACGGTCCATATAATGTACAATATGAATATTGTGTTATAGTGAAGAAACTACCACCAGACATGGAATGTTAAGTAACTTAACGACAGTTTTGGAACTATTTTATATGACCTACTAGTGGACCCGACTATACGAATATTTATTAAATATATTTATGAAATTATTTTCAGTTTTCAATAGAGAGATGCGTTAAGCAAGCTACGTTTTCTAACAACAAACTATGCAAAGCGTTGCTTAGCAACGGTCACAGTGACGGTTGTTATTAATATGGCGGAAAAAATTGCATGACAAATTAATAAGTATTTTAATATATTTGTATATATCGAAAATATTACAAATATGAGAAAAAAAAGTATTCTATGTTCATCCCGAGACCCTCAAGTATCTCTAAATGAGTATTTTATCACAATTAAATTAGCGATTGGCCCTGATTGCGTAAAAGACAGTTAGTATATATATTATTATGTACACATTTTGCAGGTTTATGCGAAATATATTTAAATAAAAACACCTGTCGATAAGTATAATTTTTGTCTCTTCCAGCTTACGTAAGAGACAGTGCTACGAGGCCGAGGCTTTGTGATAGGACGCGTAATACGCTCACAATTGGTTATTGCGTTGCAATGACTGTGCGGTTTACGCGGCTTCTATCACTTTTTCAGCCTAAGTAGAGACTCTCTAGGATATTGAGAAAAAATATAAAATAGGCTTCTATAGTAGGTAAGTCATATATATTATACTATTATTAGTATTTAGTTTATGGTCAGGTTCGGGTTCATGAACATTTAATTTCATTGTTTTTTTCTAGCTTCATGCTGTACCCCACACAATGCAGGGTAGGAAGAGGGAACCTGGGGACCTAATGTCAAAATACTCCTTTCTGCATTGAGACACTTCCGTTCTCCACTTTCCGCCGAATTCGAAAGATAATTGATAATTTCGAAGATAGTAAATATATCATTCTCCTGAGCGGGTATCGAACCCACAATCGTCGCACGCTTGAGCCTGTACGGCTCCACGGCATGGCAGCCACGACGGCTATATTACAAATTTAATTTTTATAATTTAAAGTTGAATTCCATTACGAAATTGGCCGAAAATCTATTATATGTGAAAGATAGCAGAATTGATTGGAGGCTTTGTTAATATTTGTACGGTAGTCTTATATATTTCTGTATTACGTTATTTATGTATGATACAGGCATGTGTTATTATTTCTAATTTACAAAATATATATCATATATTTATTTACTATGGCCTCTATTCTCTTATAAGTATATCCCATTTAAGTATTGGGTCACTTAATATTTTTGTTATGTTTATAAATAAAATGAATTTACATCACAATAAATTTAAATGTAATATTTCTAGCATACATTTTTGTTATACTTAAAAATACATCGTAAGATAGGTATTTAATCTAAGCAATAAGTGTAGGTATCTCCAATGCCCGCCAGGCGTCATCAGCGCGAGTTGCCACAACGAGAAGGGTTCGCGATCCTCAATGATTCAACACTTTCCATAGAAAACTTTATTCCAAGATTATTCCGTTGTATAAATGTAATAAGCTTTGCAGACGAGATTAGACCCCAAATTTCACTCAGGCATTAATGACATTTTCAGTTGGAGCGCGGGACTTTGTCACTTGTCGGCGTGCTCAGACAATGATTTTGAAAGTCATTTCGAGTTAAACTGCCTACATTTTGACGTAAACGTTTGAATAAATCAAAATTAATTTCTAAATTAATAATTTATTAAAGAATATAGTGTTTACAGCAATAATTTGCTTAAAGGAACGTAACGTTAATAAAAAAAAAATATAGCAGAATCTTTTAGCACCCAATAAGGTACTCATAATAGGTATTTCGTATATTATTATTAAATTGAAAGGCACAATTATTGTTATTAATAAATATTAATTTGATTTTGCACGGTAAACAAAAAATACTTGGGAAATATCACTTAAAAAGCTTGTGTCTTGTCGGTCTAATGGAGAGTTGTATATGACTCATGACACATCTTAGGAGCCAGGTAGCTCGACCGCAGAGGTACCTCCATTGGATTACATTGAAACTATTAGTGTGAAGTAATATATTAGTACAGTATTGATAATAAGTATAAAGGGTACGCGCCAGCATCGCTAACGCTACCCGCGCCTGCTGATACCTCCCCATAGACCACTCTTCTCCCGTATTTTAAAACTATGATCTTCTAAAATATCCAATTCTTTGATAAGGAAAAAGACAATTGAAAAATATTCCTTTATATTTTTGTAATTTATGAAAGATAAAAGTGGTTACTATGGGTTATCCTTAAGAAATAGTAATATGGCTGTCGCAGACTTTTTTTTTCTTTTAAAGGAAAATAATTTCGTCATACATGGTTTTTGCGTAGCTTAATCGTTTACGCAGAGCACGCATGGAAGCTCTCGAGTTCTCCAATTTTTTTATTTTTTTTTATTTTTATACCACTTTACCTTTAGGTCTTCGCGTGTAATATATATAGCGTATTGCCTTCAACGATAAATGGGCTATCCAAAACAATTTTTTTAATCGAACCAGTAGTTTCTGGGATTAGTGCGTTCAATCAAACAAACTCTTCAATTTTATTATATTAAGTATATCTATAATTTTATTTCATTTGACTTTTTTCAGTAGTTGACTATCGGTGTGGAGGAGGCACTCAATATAAAAATAATGAAAACAACATAACTAGATAATAATTTGCTATCTCAAATGTATACTTCGTTATTTTATATTTAGATTTCTATGCTCTGGTGTCTAGGCAGAGCGTGACATTGAGTTCCGACACTCATTACGAAATGCCTCTAAAATTTGGCGGAAAGTGGGAAGCGGAGTGTCATAACACTAGGCCTTGCCTGCCTGCTACATGCGGGATACAGCGTGAAGCCGATAAAAAGGATTAAAAATAATAGGGCGTATTATATTTTCGAGTGCAGCAAAAAATATTTCTTAGATACATCGAAATATATTCGCATCATTCATCGGTCGTGCATGAAATTTACATGGAATTTTGTACTTGTAATAAAGAATGATGAATTGGACCCGCATTGGTACGTAATTACAGACAGAGCAAGCGCGCCGATATTAAATTGCAAAATTCAATAATTTTATTATATTACTTTTTGTTTTAATACGTGGAACTAATATAATGTATCGTGAGGACTGTTGGAACTTATCATTGTGATTTTGGTTCAATAGATCTTTTCTTAAGTGCTATTTGTTACAAATAAATGAAGTTTTAGAATTGAGTTAAGGTTTAATAATAATAAATAAATATATTTTGTTTATTTATTCTGGTCTTCGATATATTTTTAGAATTCTAATTTTAATAGAGAAGACGATTGAAATCTTTCTACCACCTACTTATACAAGCTTTGAAATCTCAAACCCACTATCCCAGAGGGCAAGATACAGTGAGCTCTTACTGCAAGAATCCAAGGCAGCGAGACAAGTAAGAAATCGTTGGCGATTTTGACGTTTGACCTCTAATCAGGGGAATTAATTATTTAATTTCCTCGCACTGTTAAGAAAGAAAGAGCGAAGAACAACAGCGAGATTGACACTATATGATCTTCTTTATGGGGAATAAATGAATCGCACCTGGGTTAATGATTTGAATTAACGTAGCGTGAAAAATGAAATCCCTCAAATTTGTAAAATAATAATTGGAAGACAAAATAATTTAACGTATTTATTACATTTTTCCTATTTACATATATAATATAATAGTTTCATCGGTTCCACGTATGTGGACGGGTAATCGTTTTGTGAACGTAATTGGTTTTCATTCGCGTTGATTTACCGCGCCCAGTTGAGGCATGGATGTTTGTCACGACACCATTTCGCTTACACGATTCGCTATCTGAAGGCTTTTCATTCTTTCATCATGGGTTTTCTCCTTTTCATAACATTCATAATTCATAGCCATTGATTATTTTGTTTTTTAAATAATAATTATTAATTTAAAATGATCAAACTATTCCGAAAAAAGAAATTGTATGTCAGTTAAGTTTTATATTGATAAAATAATTATTTTATAAAAAACTCGTTCAAGGCTATTTAATTATTATAAAAATAAAAAAATGTAATTAAAGTACGAATACGAGATGTTATCTTTAATGATTGTATATATGATAGAAGTTGTTGACGTTTAAAATAGGTTCATTGAAGTTATTAGCTATAGGTAATAACTAATATAGTGTGGTATTATTTTATAATCCATTTTTTAGAAAAAAAAGTAATTAATAAGCATTTTAATTATGCATGAAAAACCTTTAACGCATGAATTCAACGTTAAGCTTTGCCTCGACGCCAGAGCGAAGAAAAAAATTTCATTTCCTATGCGTGCGAGTGTGTCGGAATAGAACCCATAACCTGCCGCTATTACAGTCAGACTTTGTGTCCCAGTGCAAAAACTGGCAACATCATTTTAAATATTAACCTCAATAATTAAGTTACCTATAACTGTGTTAGTGGATAAGTAACTATGCCATCTTAATATGTAGCTCATGAGAGCTACCTACCGTCAATCTCGTTAGAAAGGGTATGGCACGTTTTAAAATAATCAGTTGCTTGTTAATTCTTAATTTACTGCCTCGGTGGTGGCAACTCCAAATTGATCGAGGCAGCCGCCGGCTGTACCTTACTGGACCATATATAATTGCTAGGAGGACATTTTCTCAATTTGGCTGCGAGCGTATACTTTACATAGTAGCGGTCATTTGTTTTAAAAATTATATACCTATAGTATATGGACCAGGATCCTATTTTGTTCTTCGTTATTATTTCGAATTGATCAGTACATAAATTCTTATTGTTTTTACTCGATATTTCTTATAAATATTTGAAAGAAATATAGAATTGTCTTCAATAACGGGCAGGCTGATGTAATTGACAGACGAATGAGAGATGGAAAATTGAAATATCAAAGAATATTTGGTACCTACATGCATACTTTTTTTAATGCCTTATAGTTGGTGATCTACTTGTGTGTATTCAGTATAAATTACATATAAAAGAAATCTTTTTCATTGTTGACTTCTTTTGACGAGAAAAATTTTAGCATTGTGTCAGAAAGTAAGAAAATCATCCAGACAGACACCTATAAAAATTGTTTTTATTATTGTAAATTGTATGATTTGTTTTCTTTTTCGTAAATTCAAGATTCCAGATTAGAATTCTTACATATTAAATTAATATAGATAGGTATTCCTATTAACAGTAAAGTAAATATATATCGCCTTCCTAAAAGATAACAATCTTTAATATCGTATGAGTGGATGAGTTAAAACTAACGGACGGAAGGCGCACCCAAAGGGTTAACTTAGTAAATACCCGATTGGATACCATTATCTACTCCATATATAAATATCAAACTAGTATTTAGAGATTAAAATTACTTTTGTTAAATGAAGTAGGTGTACGTTTTATGTTTGGATAGTCAAGTAGGTACATTAAAGACTGAAAAGCTCTTTCGTATATAAAATTAGTTTTGTTATATTATTTATTATATTGTAATAGAATTTTTTTTTTTTAATATTTTACTCTACTTGAAAATATTTTAAATAAATTTTATATCTACATATATGTACATCCTTAAGACCCTAATCTAACAAATTATGGGTTTATCTAATATACGTTATAAAAAGACAATAAAATATACTAATATTGTAATCTTCAATCAGTACAGATATAATTATAAGTTTTAATAGAGTAACACAAAGCAACAATAACAACCCCCCAAGGTACGGACCGGAACTGTCCCTCATCCCTCAGTTGAGCTACAAATTTATAACCGACATCAAATCTTAGTTAATAATTCTATAAACATCATTAAACAGGATGTGGTGAATCTTCCTGGCTCGGGGTGCTTTAATAGGAAAATCTAATATTACATAACTATTGCAAGTATCCGATATCAGAAGCGTAAATAAGTTATTTGTTTGTTTGTTTGTATGCACTATTCTATAACTCAACAACTGCGCTTACATTAGTAGAAATATAAGACTCAAGTATTAATTAAAATATCAATATGTTTGCTTCACATTTTCTTAAATAATATTTATTTAGTACCTACTAAATTTGAATAATATTTTGAAATAGATAGGATAATTATATGTATATGAAACATAATTCTAAGCTTTAGTTATTTTTCAGAATGTTTCAAAATTTTCATTCTATTTTGTATAACATATATAGTAAACTATTGATAACTATTATGATATTTTAATCGATTACCATAAGAAAAACCACCTCGCAGTACACTTTCCTAATATAATTTACGAATGTGCTTGCCGCAGTAGAAGTTGTGATTGCATCCTCTAATACTTTGGCCTTTGCACCGCTCTCGATACCTTTTGTGTTTGCGGGCTGCCTTTGTTAGCCACCGACTAGTGCGTTTACTGTGCACTCTATAGGTATCCGGCCTTACTATGTGCTTCTTTTTAGAAGCTTAATTTATTTACTAAATAGTCCATTTTATTTTTGAGGCCAGGGACTCAAGCGTGTGACTATAAAAGCAACAGATTGTGGATTCGTTCCCCACTCGAGGAAATGAAATATTTAATATTAATGTATTCGTTCTGGTGTTGAGGCAAAGGATACAAGGAAATAAAAAAAAATAAGAATGTATACTATTTATAAGAAGGAAAAAAAAAAAAAATTATTTAACATTAAATTTGAATATACCTAGTAACAATTTACCAGCTTATCCTATCCCAACAATTGGTGCTCGTAAATTGATGTCACATAAAGCATTATCGCATCACACGTTGTAGTACGACGACAAAATGCGGCGCTGAAGGCAAAAGCGATAATCTCTCGTCTCAGACCTGAGTTAGACACCTTCGAGAGACTAACGAAGTTCTTATAATCCCACCTCCGGCGCCTTCGACCCCGGTTGCCCCCCTATAATCGTGTTATTGCCTCGCATCTAGCTAGTGTCTTACGCGTCCTTGCTTAGTGATGCTTCAAGTGTATTGTAATTTTATGTGTTTTTGTTTGTATTGTTAATAAAAATGCCTTGAAAATTTGATGGAAAGTGGAAAACGGAGTATCATAACACTAGGTTCCATCTACCTACCTTGCTATATGGAGGATACAGCGAAAAGCTGAAAAAAAATCTTTTTTTCTATTAATAAGGCTTATATTTTTAAGGTTTATATTTAATATTAATAAAGTTTATATTTTGGATTATATGTGAATTACTCTTTTACTATTATTCTCATTGTACACCTAAACCTTAAATGATAATTACAAATATCTATATTTATATGCATAAATATATAAGTTTTATTTGTTGATTTTAATTTTAGAAACTCGGTAATAGCCCACATTTCCTTAGAGAGTAATTCTGTATTTATATAAAATAACTATCGTAATTATTTTTTTAAATTAATTATTAATGGTCGCTTGAGTATTGCATTTTAATTATATAATTTGCTGTGTTAATTAAAATTGCAATATTAAAAAAGGCAGAATACTGTAGGTAATGGCTACAGGCATTTTACACGTTGAATTGTTCTTTGAAGGTCTTTTAATAATTATTTTGCCATTTACCTATTATATTTTATTACTATGTAACAAAATAATTAAAAAGATAAATAACAATATACCTACACTAATCTTTTTTATAATATTACTTACTTAATTGATAAATATTTTAATAGGCCACTCGTGGCGCAGCGGTACAAGCGTGCGACTATAAACACGACAGGTTGTGAGTTCGATTTTCACTCGAGGAAAATGAAATATTTAATATTTCCATTTCTCGGTTCTGGTTACAAGGCAACCGCGACGTTGAGTTTTGACACTCAACATACGAGTGGAAAGTGGGGTCCGGAAGTGGTTTATGACATTAGGTTCCCAGGCTACTTCTGTCTCTCCTGCTATGTTCCGGATATAACGTGAAGCTACGAAAATAACTTTTAAAATAATATGAATTAAATTGCAGTTGCTACGGTTACCTAATTGAAAGTAGGTAGGTAGGTTTGTATTGGAAATTGAAGACCAATTTCACAAGTATACGGGGAAAGATCAACAAACAAAAAGCACATTCAACTACTAGAGGCTTTGAATGTAGCTTGAAAATTTAGTTATAATTTCTGAATTGCGCCTGTCGCCCTGTGGTGCACAAACAGCGGCGACAAACAAACCCGCATTGTGCACCGCTCGAAGAGTGCTCTCGTTGCTGCCTCTGCTCCAGCGCAAGTCATAGACGCATATCGTACCTTAAATTATTAGTAAATTAAAAAAATAAGGCTATTTTCTTTTGGTTAACTTGTAAGCCACACACCGTCGTATCATAGTTAGATTTTCTATAATATATTGAATCTGATGACAAATAGACAAACAAATGGACATATGTGAAAAATATGTATTTATTGAAAAACAGAATTCGTTTCATATAAGTTTCCGCTTTTTTTATATTAATATACCATTCGCAATGAATACAATATTGTTGTATTTTGTACTGGCACGGTCTTTTGACGGACTGCTCCAAGTGATGAACGAGTAAACACAGTTTTGGGTATCAAAATTTAAATATTAATGCCTACGCCACTATCGGGCCAAAATTCAGGGGCGTTGGTCAATTTCCATCAATCATTTGGATCGGGATCGAAATATTATTATGAAAGAGTTCTTGCATTTTACTCATTTAATTTATAAGGCAATTTTGCTTATTAAAATTCGATTCGAATTATTATTAATATATTCATTGTTTTTCTTCAAAATTGAAGGTAATACTATAATAATAATAATAATAACCTGTTACAAAGTTCTCAATTTCAAAAGTAAGATATGCTATATGCGTATTATTTAGATATTTGTGAGACGTAAGTTTAATTTTTTTTTCGAAAAACCTATACGTTTATATTTTGAATAAATTCCCTGTATTTAAGGTGAAATAATGTCCAAAATTAGGTGAAAAGCGCTCTAATGATTAGGTCCATTGAATAATATAATGGTTGGGGGCAAATCGTTCTCAGGTATAATAATCATTAAATGTATTCCCATTTTATTGGAGCTCCGAGTCCGACCTCTTCGATTATGATCTCTATTCTTATTAGGGTACCGTTAAAGAGTTTCTTATAGGTTTCTTATGTTTTTGTTGCAGTTTTTTTCATATTTACAATATTTTTTAAATAAATAAATAATTAGCGTTATATGAATAATACTCTAAATTTTTAATTCAGTACTGAAAATTATATTAAGAAAATATGAAAATGATTTATTTTTGCTATTATTTATAAAAGTACATTTATTTATAAATAGCCAAGCGATTTTTAATAATAATTCATAATTTACTACTTTACAGAATACAAATACTACTTTTTAGCAATAATTATTAATTCTTAAATATATAAGTTTCAAAGACGTTATGATAGCCTTAACGTCCATTTAAATTATACAGGACCCTTAGTTGTAAAAAAGGATTCAACTTCATTTGGTTTTTATTATAAAAATCATATTCGAATATATGGGAAGGAAAAATAAAACAAGCAATTTCGTAACATGTAATTTTGGTAAATAGCTCTTCGATACAAATCAAATCGTTTTGGGAACAAAAAGCCGTATCAGTACAAATGAACATAAGTTGTACATATGTATGTGTTTCATTCAATATGCGCATAATATTAGGTTTTAAATTTTATTAATTTTGAAAATTATATGTTTTCAATTCTTATGTTTATGCTGTTTCTTTTTAAATTCTTAAAGATTAATTACTTTGTACTTATTTGTTTTACTATAAAAATGTGAATACAACTTGTATAAATACTTTTACAATTTTTTATCATTTTTATTTATATTTATACTTGGTCAAGTATAATGAATGTAAATGAACTAATATAGAGTCCAGGAGCGATGTCTATGCATGTCCTACAGTCCTATACGATCAGAGACGATTATCTCCCACGGGTCGCTTCGTATCTGTTTAAGAAATGGTCATTACGATTCGATTTATTACTGTCTCATTGGATATCTTTGCATTCTGAAGTCGACGCACACACGAATGTTAATTACTTGCATGCATGTAAAAGTGCACATGTGTGCAAGGTGGCGTGCCGTGTGGGGGCTGGAGGCCACTCCCTCGTCGACGCCTGCTCATTTTAAATTGTAATTACAATTTATTATTGTGTCTCTGTGCCGCCTTCGTCGCTGCCGCCATTTTATCGACTCTGCTGGTAGGTCTGGTGTTTCCAATATCAATTGCAGCTAAACTTGAAGATTACCACAGATACTAAAGACCTGGCAAACCTTCCTTGGAGAGGGATGCACAAAAAGTAGAGGGAGGTTTTTCTTGCTACATATTTTTTTTAAATAAAAATAATTTCTTTATCAAGGATACCTACGAGTATACCATTTTACATCAATTTCGTAATTCGTTACTGCGATTTGTGCTTAACAGCTTAATACATTAGTTTAAAATATTTCTTTACAATTTTAACGAAGTACTCGTATATCTAGTCATGAATCGGTAGAAACAAAAAATATAAAAAAATTGGGAATTACCCTGTTCCTGCTTGAATCATAAAGTCATACGGCAATTAGGTACAAAGAGCTCTCGTTATTCATAAAATTTCACTATTTTCGTATAGACTGGTAGAATTAATTGCCAAATACATTTTGGCTATTAACCTAGCAAAGAGCTTATTTTTACTTTTTCAATAAAAAATATGACAGTATAATTCGACACAAAATTTTCAAAATTAAAATTTCTGTAACTATTTGGAAAATAATTTAATAATCATTCAATAGATATACGAGTATACTATACCTTTAACTAAACTAACTACAGATATTACCTATAAACTTAAAAGACGAATGGCTATAAACAAAAAGAGAGAGATATGGAAAAAATATATAGAAAAAATGTCAAAGTAACGTTTTTATAATATTTATTTCTAAATAATCACTTTATTAAATTCCAGGTTGTTATATTTAAAAATTTTGCATAAAAACACTGTGTTCAGAGTTCGAAAGCTAAAGTTTACTAAATCATATTAGACAGTGAACTTTACGCCAAAGCTTTTGAAGATGAATGTTAAATGTAAATATTGAAATCCCGGGCGTCCTGGATTAAATCCAATTGTAGTAAAAGCGGGGCCTTAAGACTATCAAATGTCTTAGTTAATGTGAATCTGCGAAGAGACGGTCCGCCGCCGTCATTTCTAGTTAAGGCTTTAATAACTGTTTTACACAACTCAATTGTAGGTGAGGTGTAGTGGGTTTGAAGTTTAAAGTAATTTAATTTTAAATTAATTTATATTACTACTAGCGGACGCGCGCAGCTTCGCTTGCGTATGTAAGGGTGAATTCTAATAACCCATGATACATATGTTCAATTAAAAATTTTTAAGAGTCTAAATATCAAATTTTATAAAAATCGGTGGCGATTTAAGAATTTTCGTATACAAACTTTCAACCCCTTATTTGCACCCTTAGGGGGTGAATTCTAGAAAACCATGAAACATGTGTTTAATTATATACGTTTAAGAGTCTGAATTTTAAATTTTATACAAATTGGTGACGATTTAAAAAAAACCTATACAAACTTTCAACCCCTTATTATCGTATTGTGCCTAATATATACGAGTATAATCTGTACATATAATATGTTATAATGGTTATACGTTTTCTGTACATGGAAGATATATGAAAATATATATTAAGTATTATTTAGTCTATTATCTTTTTATTAATACAATAAAACAATATATTTTTTAATTTTACGCTGTATCCCCTACACAGCAGAGTAGGCAGAGAGGTGACCTGGGAACCTAGTGTTAGCGGAAAATTCTGGAAGCATTGTGTACTGAGTGGAGGAACTCAACGCCGGACGTTTCCTTATTGCCAGAGCGAGGAAATGAAAATATTAAATATTTCATTTCCTCAAGTGGGAATCGAACTCATAAACTGTCGCGTTTAGAGTCACAGGCTTGTGCCCCATTATTGGCGCTCTGTCTTTAATAAAATTATCTGCAAATATATATCAAATATATTACATTTAAGCTTTGAGCTATTCTTATTGAATTTGTAAGTGTGATAATTTCAATTCAGATGATATGCAAATTTAAATAACAGCTCTTTTCTGAGAGGGTTAGGATGTTTTTGTAGTGAAGTGTTTCTACGATTTGTCTTAGACAATCGCCTTTTCTGCTTCGTTAAATTAAAATGAATAAAGATTACTTCTAAAAAGTGTCGTATCTACACTAGGAACTATTATTACTTCATAATCAATCATTTGATTTAATTAAATTATGAATCCAAATTGCTCATCTTCTTCTTCATTCTTCATTTTAAATGAAGCTTACATTTAAAATTAAAATAGAAATCTACATTAAACTCTAAATATACCTGACATTTTAACTAATGCATCAATCAAAGAACAGCTTATAACTAGATATTAGAATATTATTGATGACTATAAAATGTGGACATTTGATTGTATTTTTCTACTATACTCGTATATGGATATCTTTTGCCAGTGATTTATGTATCTAGTGTGAAATTAAGAATAGTTTCAGTGACACTGCCGTGTGTGTTTTAATACAAAAACAGAGAGTTCCGTACCAATATTTTGATTATAAGTCAAGTCCAGCTTATAAAAGTTGGCAATCTTTAATTTTTTTTGCATATGCACTCATTTTCATTAGCAATGACTATTTTTTGCCTTTATTTATACTGTAAGTTTTCATATCTTGCTCAATTATATAATTCCGGGTCTGGAGATCGTCGAACAAACAGACATAGACCATGCCATGCCTACAAAATAACTTGTCCTTCAAATATTTTTGGCAATTGAAGCAAGTTCATAACGAAGGCTTCTAGTCATATAAAATTAATATTGTAAGAAAATATAGGTAAAGTCTTTAACATTAAATATTTCTTTACATGTCAAGTTAACAACAATAATATAAAGCCTTCACCGCCCCAACGCACAATGAACAGCGTAACAAGACAATAAACAAGGCCATACATCACGCAGAAACATAGCTCAAAGTTATTTAATTATCCTAAGGAAAAACTAATCCGTTGTAGAGAACGAAAATTACGCGCCCCGTCGACAGGTGCCGGCTCGTGTGTGTACGCGTGCTTATACAGGCTGCTCTACTGTGTTAGGTAAGATGTGAGTTTTTGGACATAAACTAAGATAGTAATATAATATAATTTAGAGGATGAAAAGAGAACAATTAAATTTGTGTTAATAGATTTTTATAAAGCAATGCAAAATTCTGAAATGGGACTGGGCCGGACACGTCTGCCGCATGCCTGAAGAGTCTTGGGCGAAATCTTCTACCAGATGGATTCCAAGCTCTAAAAGGAGAATTGGCAGACCAAAACGGAGATGGCGAGACGAGCTGGACCATTATAGGCCTGACTAGTGCTCAATAGCACGAAATAGACCAGAATGGAAGAAGTGGAGAGAGGCCTATGCCCAATAATGGGATGGTGCAGGCTAGGGGAAAAAAAAATGTAAAATGCATATCCAAAATAAATATTTAATAGTGACGTTATATTGTTATAAAAATATTTGAAAAGTTCTGTAATTTTTTATGTTCATTTCTACACTATAAATATATTATATTATTATTATATTTTCTTTAAAAGTAATGTAGAAAATAATAGGTAAAATAATGATATAATAACACCCTGTATCCTAAAGTCATTCTTCAATAGAGACTAAAGGCGGCAAGTAGCTGTCTTGTGTGACAATATTTATGCCCGCAATATTAACTCGTATGCGACTATATATAATAGAATTTCCAAATATACCATTATTAAGTACCTATATTTTTACCTTACCGTACCTTAAATCTTCAATATTTATTTTAATTAGATTTTGATTTTTTTAAATATTTAATTTAAGGAATTCATGAATAAAAAAAAAATTGTGTTTGTTGAGTGTTTCTTACCCTCCGCCTAGCTTGCTGTGCAAAAAAAAGTGAAGCTGCTTATTTCATCTTATTTAATAAAATACAATAGAATAAACTTTGATTTTATTTTGATTGAAGCAAAAAAATAATTTAAAAAAATATGTCAAATAGCAAAAGCAATGAAGTGTCCGAAATAAAAATGAGAGGGCGTCGCTCCGTCCACTCGCCCCAGGCAAATATAAAAATCATTCATATGGACAAAATAAAATTGCATCCCAAATAACCCGGTGCTCATCGGCCAAAATCTATTAGCAATAAATATGAAGTTTTCCGATTTAACTAGATTTAAAATGGCGGAGAGACGGTAATAATGGCGGAGTTCTTGTTTCTGGTTTACGACATTGTAGTTTGGTTCTGAGTTCGTATACACTTTACTGAGCCGAAGATATTTTACTAAGAACCTTTAATTAAAAGAATCAGCTTCACGCTGTATCCCGCACACAACAGGGTAGGTAGAGGGAACCTCGTGTTAAGTTTCCCACTTTCCGCCGAATTCTGAAGGCATTGCGTGTTGAGTGGCGGACCTCAACGCCGCGTTTTGCCTCGACACCAGAGCGAAGAAATGAAAATATAAATTTTAATAAATATTTCCTTTCTTCGGGTGGGGATTGAACAAATTCATTGTATTTCGCATTGCTTTTATTAGGGCGACTTGTAACTATGTAACAAAATCTAAGGAGTTACATTTGAGGCACTTGTAATATTTGCATCATCATCAACGTACGTTTCTAAAGTAATATGGTGGAGCCAGGACATGAAAATGGAACTCTTCATAGGTTTCCAATAAACGACTCAAGTTAAAATTCATCTAATTTATAGTTCCACATATATTCTGTTTCTTAGTGCACGATAATAGGGTGTTTTCTAGTTTATTAACTATGTCATTTAACTATCTCTAAACAATTAGGGTAAAACCCGGATAGTTGCCTCGGACGGATACATGCCTCACTTTCAAATGCTCTATGTTAGAAGTGTTGACAGTGTTTCTTATTGATCATAATAAGAAGCGTCCCCCGCGTAGGACTCGGTGCCGCATCAGCTGTCGAAGTAGGTGCACGAGTTTTGTCCGTGTGAGTAAAAATCTTCCGCGACGATACTTTGACGAGCGTCAGAATTATATTGGCAAGTAATCTCCGTTAAATATAATTATAACTAATTGCGGTTTCAGTAAAATAATTATTTCTTTGATTGCATTAGAGTTTAAATTGCACTGTAATAAACGTTTTGTTGTTAAATATGTTTTATTTATTTTGTAAATAAAAAGGGCAAGTATCCGTATCAAAAAGGATAGTTGCCTTACTGTCTTTGGCGGATTGTTGCCCTGGGGCAACTATCCGTAACTACACATTGTAACGAGCAAACAGGTTTTTTTTCTTAGTTATTTTTTTCATTTGGTTTTACCTTTTTTTCTTGGTAATATTTTTATTGGGTTTTATTATAGTTTATCTTAAATAAAATAAATTCTCAACAGCAAAATGCCTCGCAAGTATAAACAAAAGCCAGGTGTGGTGCCGCGCCACATCGACTTAGCTTAGCACTTGCGCTCAAAGATCTAAATAAAAAACAAAAAAAGTATCAACGAAATATCCCGGATTTATGGCATAACCTCTCGAACATTAAGAAATTCAAAATAGCAAATTCAATAAAAGAAAATACCAACAAAGAAGTTAAAGTTGATAATTTTTGTGCAGAATGTTTTGAAAATTAAAATTTAACTAAATCAAAATCAGATTGGATACAATGTGAGATGTGTCGAATGTGGTTGCATGAAACTTGTACAACATTCAAAAAAAATTCATTTATTCAATTGCATGAGATGTGGCAAGTTGAAAACCTTGCCTTCTGGTGATAATCAATATTAATGCGAAAGTTATTCCCATAATTATTTTTAATATTTAAGGTAAATACTAATATTTAATTCTTTTTTTTAATTAAAAAATTACATGTTCAAATTTAAAATTTTAAAACCTTAGTACTTTTAAGTGTTGTTTGGGTAATAATTTAACTTCTCTTAGAACTTAGTACTCAATAAAGGATCTCAGCAAGTAATTAGGACTGAATACTTATTTAATAGATGCTATGCCAAAGTTAATTCTTTATTTTTTTTTGTTGTTCTATCTTTAAAATAAATAGTAATATTTAATTATTATTTTGGATATTTAATTACCATTTTGGAGTCTATTTTGTTGTAATTTTATAATTATATTGACTTTTATTAATACTTAATGAAAGATTGTGTTCAATAACAAAAAGTGATTACTTAAATCAATATAAGTTCGTTTTTATTTGAACCATTTTTAACGTTAGGCTAGTATCCGCCATAGTAGGCAACTATCCTCTTTTTTAGAGGCCACTTAAAACAGGCTGTACTCAAAATTAATAATATTTATATTTGAAAAAATTGGCTAAGTTAGAAGATTAATATACTATGTTTAAGAATACACTTTGAATAGGTAATGTAGTGGTATACATTTCTAATAAATGAGCTTTTTCAAAAAGTGTGGCAACTATCCGGGTTTTACCCTATATGCACAATACGGGATATAGAGAAGTTGTGGAATCTGTTTATATTTAAGTCAACATTGTTCTATATTTTTCGCTCTTATTAAAGTGAATGCCTGAGACAATTAATTAATTGATTTAAGATAATAATAATAAATATTTGTAATTTTTTCTAAATACATTTAGATTAGAAAAAAATAGACAATTATTAAGACGTAAGTAAAGTATATGTCGCTCTTTATAATATTTATTTCCTCCGTGTTGTAAAGTGAAGCTCAGCCTTAAGTTTAAATTGTCCAAATTGTCAGTAGTTAGTTTTCCAGGGATTGATAAATGAATTAAGTTATATTTTTTTAAAATTTTAATGGAATGGAATGGAATTAAATTAAAACAAAATTAGCTATAGGTTGTGGCGTCAATTTCCCCTCGAAGAAATGAAATATTTAGTACTTTCAGTTTTGCTCTGGTAACGAAGCGAGAACGAGGTGTGAACTCCAGAATTCAGCGGAAAATGGAAAACGGAAGTTTCATAATAAATCTTCACATTAGGGCCCCAGGTTCCCTCTGCCTGCCTTATTATATGCGGGATACAGCGTGAAGCTAAAAAATAACAATGTGGATATTATTTTAATAAAGTTTTTATAATAATTTACAAGACAGGTAAGAGAATACAAGAGGATATTTCTTTGAATAATTTCATAGATAATTATAGCAATTACATGTAATAATAATTATTTGTTACAAGAAAAGGAAAAATACTGTAATATAGAATCTTTATTCTTATTATATCAAAAGATAGCGGCTCTAATTCTGTTTTTACTAAGTAATTATTAATAATTGAGGCTATAGTGCGATTTTTTTTCCTTTCTCTTGGTACGATAAAGCGCGAGGTTGTGTTCACTCATTCAACACAGTATGTTTCGATTAGGTGGAAAGCAGAAAAAGGAGTGCATCGGCACTACTACTATCTACTATGTTTTAATGACAATGTGGTAGATCAAAATAAGTCATCGCGGTGTCGAGGGTCATACAGTCCACGAAAATGAATTTGCAGGCGGCAATAAGTAAATAAAAATAAACGCAACTTTTGATCATGTCATTATTTTCTTTCTTTAGTCAATGCTTAAAAAGATAATAAAAAGGTTATTTAACCCCACATCACCATTCTTCTGTTAGATTCTTGGGAGTTCTTTGCAGTGTTTTAAAATAGTTCTTTGTGATCCCAGCGCTGTTTTCCGTTATCAAATGATTTTTTTTCAATTTCACGTTTATCTCCCTCGGATGTTGAGATGGTAGGTGCAGATATATATTCATACTGTGAGGCTTTATCTTTATTATTTAATTCGTAATTTTTATCCGCTTTCAAGATTAATTAATTATTAATTGTGATTTCTCTATCAACTATTAATATTTAAGTGTCAATTGTAATTCAAATTTGCCCAACTGTGACTCAGGGTAGCAAAACCAAAGCCACTCTCTAAAATTAGAATATGTTAATAAATTTAAATAGCGATTAGTATCAAATACTCATATATACCTGATACCAGTTTCCTCTTTGTACTGATTTAGACTTGTGTTATAATATAAGTACCTATGTACATATATTTTTAGGTTTATTCTTTTAACTGTAAATTCATACCTTTATAATTTAATGACATATTATTTTATTGTTATAGTAATGTGAGAGCCTCTTTAATTAATTAAATAATATTTTTGTAATAATTTTTCAGGAAATTACCACAAGATGCCTGCTCGAATGACTCGTGAAGACGATTGTTCTAGATGTTGTCTTTTGTCTAAACTCGGAACAAGTAACACTCCGGAGTAAATACACTCCTTAGTTTTATAATAGGTAAATATATTTTAGAAGCCTTATTTTATGTATAAATTGTTTTGAGAAAAGAAATAAAAGTTTCTAAAAAAATATATATTAGCCCTGAGCCTGAGGGTTGTTGGTGTTTCATTGCAATATATTTGGGTTATTACGTGGTCACACAGCAAGCCAGCAACGCTCGGCAGCGGCAGCTTGTAGCTCCTCTGGTGTTTCACGGAGTCGTGGTCGGCGGTGACCACTTACCATCTGGTGACCCGTACGCATGTTTGCCTTGTCTTTTCCATAAATAATAATAATAATAATAATAATTGTCTTAAATTAGGTATGTGGTATTTTATAAAAAAAAAGAACAGTTTCTTCTTTTTTCACATAGCAGGATTGAGAGAGAGAGAGCCTAATCTCAAGGCAATTGTTTCTCCGCTCTCCGGAGACGACGACGACGAGAGACCGGTACTCAACGTTCTTTGTCTGCTGTCGTCTTGCCACAGCAGGGTCAGTCAGTCAGCCACAATGGCCTCATGTTATTTTGTTATCTTTAATATTTCCTATATAGAATAGCTGATTGGAATACTTCCAATATAGAATTGCAAATTATAATTTTGAACTTATTTATTTGTAATGCTTTATATAAAATAAATATTTTTGGGGTGAATAAAATACAAAACACAAAATGATAATTTTCTTTTTAATCTTGATATTTTCCTCTACGATACAAGGCACACACACAATTTTAAGTAAATTAATAATAATTATAATAGAAATAATAAATAATAAGTCGCCTTACTGCAATAACCAAATTATAAACGTGTACTGATAAGCCTCGATATCTAATTGACAAAGGAAAACCTACGCTAACAGTTACTAGTTTTACCTGAATTTTACAATTAAACTTTGAACAGTGGAACTCTCATACATTTTATTATAAAAATGAAAGAACTGATACTAAATCCCCATTCACTCTCTGTATACACTCACGCATGCGCATTCATCTAAACATTTATTGTAACAACTAATTTTTAATTATTACGTCGCGTCATCCATTACAGATAGTATGTATGAAATTAAACGTCTCAAGCTAATATTTTGTATCGGCGCTTGACTATTTTTACACTTATTTATATTTCACTTATATAATTAATAATAACTCGTGAACGTTCATGTCTCTAGTCGAGCGCCGAACGATGTCTCGATACAATGTCTAAATCTTAATAAACTAGGTATTTTAGACATTTAAAGTCATTTCGTAAACTAAGCATCGATATAAATAACGCTATTATTTATACTTTATCTTTAGTTTTAAAACTATTCCACTTAAAAGAATAACTAACCACGTACACCAGATCATGGATATGAAATGTTTTTTTAGCCGTAACCGTTTTTTAATAATATAAAGGCTATTGCTATCGGAGTCAATCAATACTTAAGTAATTAAAATAAGTTTGCTGTAAACAGTAAATCACTATTTAAGCCATTTGGTGTAGGTGTGATGAATTCAATAGTTTCTCCAAAATATAAAAAAAAAAATTGTTTGTGATATACCGTCTACTTAAAAAATAAAAATACAAAATGACCCCACGAACAATTTTATACAATATTTATTGTAGATATATATAGTATGAAATTTTAAATAAAATGCTTACATTATATTGTACGCCAGATATTTTTTTTTCTTACTCAGTCAGTAATATTTGTGTTTGTAAAGTGAACCAATAGAATCGCTAACTTAACATAGCACAGCTATCGTACACTATTATATTCATATATTCTAGTATCAGTTACATCTAATCATTGCACTAAATTGAATAAGTTACTTGATATTGAAGATCACATTTGTATTGAAAATCTTACAAGTGCTGTTAAAATTAGTACAATAAACTTCAAAGAATTGTTGCGTGGCTTTGATGGATAAATTAAATTAATATAGCAGGGAGGCAGAGGGAACCTAGTGTTAAGATACTCCGTTCCTCATTTTCCGAAGATTTTTTCGAGGCATTGCGTGTTAAGTGGCAGAATTCGGCGCCGAGCTTTTGCTTAGGTGGCAAAGCGAAGAAATAAAAATATTAATGAATAATTCATTCTCACGAGTGGGGATCGAACCCACAACCTTCGCGTTACAGACACACCGGCCTCATTCAAATTAATAATTAATTATAAAAGAAAATGTAAATTATTCGACTAGTATGTAAAAAGTAAATCGTTTACAAACGATTAGAAAATTTGAAAAGCAGTCTTAGATCAATTCCAATAGTTTTTTGATCAATAACGGAATTACATAATTTTAAACGATATGAATGTTGGTACAAATATTATGTAAGCTAAGGCTGTTCCTTATTTAAATACACAAACTCATGAGACTTAATGTATAAATATGGCATTTAACAATAAGTTTAAAGGTACATTTCGTAAAAGACTAATAATGACGAACTAACTACGTGTATCGTCGATCAAATAATTGAAGCTTAAATTTAAAAATATTACGAGATATTTACAAATTTCACTATGGAAGAAGAGTTTCTGCGACTTCGCCTTACACCACGAAACCTACGTTACTTCACAAATAACAGTATTTACAGTTAATCTCAAAGTAGAAATACTTTATCGAGATCGGACACACCAAAATGAACACTTAATTAGTTCAATGCTTTAATGTACACAAACCAATCGGTTCAAAATAACGAAAGAGTCCTTGTCGTGTCAATGGCTCTATTATTTTTCTCTGAATTCCGGCTTGACGCTTATGATGGGTTTCCTTCCTTCGTCGTTGCCCTCGTACTGGTCGGGGAACTCCCCGGGGCTCGCCAGCTAAGTAGCGGAGCTGAACAGCACCGAGTTCTTGTAGTACCCAGCGCGATCTGACAGCGGGCTCTTGACGTCACGCTCCATAGCTTGTTGGCGGGACTTGCGCTCCATTTCCAACTCTTGTGCCAAAGATTCTGTACAGAATAAAATAAAAATTAATACATTAAATTTATATTTTCTTTATTAAGGACTGTCATGGAGCAGGGTTACCAGGAGGGCGACTGTAGACGCCTTGCCATATGTTGGCTATAGCTTGAAGCTAAAAAAACAATCTTATACTAACATATAATTAATAAGAATTTGCAAGCATTTAAATTGTTATATATTTTAATATAACGAATGCCATATTAATATAATATCCGTGTTTATATGTTTCAAAATACGAGTGTGTCACCCCGGAAAATGTCATTAGTATCGTGGAGGCAGACATCAAACGAACTCCGCATCCGTATGGCACTTTCTAATTTAATATTCGATATCGCTCTGGTAAAAACGTGCCAGTCTCTGTAATGTGGACGTGGAATTAATTGCTTTTATGCTTTGTCTATGTTACATGACTCTAATTGTTCCTTTACAATTATAATTTAATTGAAATCTTATTGTATATATAGACTATATAAAAATGTTTGACGTACTATTACACACGAGGGTAGAATAAAATTTAAATACTCATCACAAACGATACAAACGAGTAAAAAGTAAAATGATACACCAAAAGAGAGCAATATTTTCTAATAAGATTTTGGGTAAATTGACAAAGTTCGTGAAGAGGCAAGAGTAGGTGAGGTAAGGCAATTGTCTCCGAAAACGTCTACGTTTTACGAAATATGCTTATTCAATTTCATGCAACGCTTGCCGCCTCCTGCAATTTACGAGATATAAAAGATATAAACGGAATCAGGTTTTTTGCTTACTCTGAAGGAACATTTTCTCAACGGGAATTCAATTTCTGAGCGAGACATTCGTTTACGAATTATAGTATTTTAAAATTTATTTCAAATTTATAAATATGAAAGAAAAGCCAGTTATTATAAGAAATATTTAAGTAGGTTCTATTGGTACTGTACATTTTTAAGTTCTTAGCTTCTGTAATGTTTATTTGACATAAATATACTATTTGCGTTTCATTTGTCATTTAAAAATACAATTATAATCGGATTTGTCTCAGCGGATACAGCTCCAGGGCATCACACTCGCAAGTGTCGCTCATCGAGGGTTGTCCCGAAACAGAAACCTATTATCCCGGGCGAGATTATACGCCTAGGGCGTCACAATTAAATATTATACACTTAAAAGCTTCGGCCTTTGCCGTTTCACTTCGCTGCCACCCCTAAATGTCCCATTAGGTCTGTTTGAATACGTAATATTTTTACATTTGCCGCTTCTAAAACAGAATTGCCGGTTCCTTTGAGAGCCATAATCTATTTGTTCTTTGAAATAACTGTCGCGCTTGAGCGCTTCACTTAAATAAAAAGTTAGCCTTTCATATCAGAGTTCGCTTCTTGAGACGTCCTCTTAAACGATTGTAAGTATTATCTAGTTTTTGTATTCGTTATTATTGTAAATTATGAGTGCACTTTTTATTTGTCACTTTTCTTATTTTAAAAACTGAATCGATTTTGATTTTTTACAATGACATTCCATAGGTTACATTGGCTTTAACAGCAAATTTGAAAAACTATTCACAATCTATCGAATCACAGATTGATTTATAGAGTAACGAATTGATTTTGTAATTAAATAGAATATCGAGCAGGAAATTAGGCTTTCGATATTCACTCGTTTCAAACATAAATTGTTTCTTTTACTTTATTCATGTAAAAACTGTTAGACACTGGTCAGATCGATTTATCTTTTATTTTCCACAATAACATTTAACAATGTCATTGATCTGAAGTATAATTTTTTGTTTAAAATTTTATTATAACTTTTTTTTTAATTTGATACTTCGGAAAAACAATATCAAAGGTGTTATTTTATACAGCATAATTTAGAAAAGAACAACCAGGGCCTCTGTTCGATGAGGTCGTTAAATTAAAATAATTAAGGTTTCGTAAAAAAAATATCAATATTCGCAAAATTTGATAAGGTTGTGAAACAAAACACGAGTATTATAGCAGCCATTACTTGTTGATATTGTTGTAATATATAGTAAAGAATTAATAATCAATTGATTTACGACAGCATTGGTATTGGTTCTACCTACACTACTAACAATTTGAAGCGTAACTAATTCTACTGATTGAATTGAGTTCCTTTTAAAATACTCTCTTTATTTTTACCAAGAAATCAATCTCAACGTGATACTATTAAAATTATTTTAAATGCAACCTAACTAACAGTGAAGTCAGATGTGAATTAGGCACTGATTTAGAAAAGTTTTTAAAATAAACTATTATTTCGTAACATATGTATGTATATCTACTATGTAAAGGCTATAAGATAGTAGTACTTGTAAATATGGTAATATAATTTTTATACACAGCAATATTTTGCAGAACGCGTACAAAAAATTAATATCGTCAAAGGTCTCGGGCGCACCTGTGCTGTACAATTTTATTTCCATTCATTTCATAAGCGCACCTAAAAAGTAGCCGAAGAAGTTTCCTCTTTATTAATTTTTCAACTTTATATTACTTAACATCAGTTGGTTCATTCATTTCAACCGCTTTTTATGAAAAGTAAGACTTACTGTCATTTATTTGCATGAAGAAAATATTTTATATGTAATATATTAATGAAAAAATATGAAAATACCAACATTTCACGGAAAAGATATTGTTTGTTGTTTGTCTTTTATGATTTTGCTGTTTTTTTTATTTCAAACTTTTGATTTATCCCGTTTTGTTGAAGAAAAATGTACAAAAAGTTTTCTAATTTAAGAATAATAAAATAGGGTTTTTCCTTTACCGACAGTTTAAAAGAAATTGATAAAAGAGCCAAGTTTTAATTTTTATTTATATTTTCTATTATGTTTTTATTAAAACATGATTTGTTGAAATATTATTTTGCAATATAACGTATCTACGCACATATGTAGTGTTTTGACACTAGGTTCTCTCTACCAATGCTCGAAAGTACATTCTTCTATATATTTATATTTGTATAGTCAATTACGTTAGAACGCTAGTTATATTAATGTACAATATGCATATTCAAGTAACAGAATTAGACCCATATCTTAATTCGATTTAAAGGTTGGTACTCGCGTGTTCGCGTGCGTGAGATACTTGGAGGGTAGCAGTTAAATTAGTTGCAATTTCCACTTGAAAGCAAAACCTTGATACGTGGCTGTAGGACCGGAAATGTACTTTCTATCAATGTTGCCATTTATAGTACTCGCCAACAAAAATATATTTTGAAATACATTCATTTAAGACGCTTTAGATATATAGAGCATTATAAGTTTTTAACAGGTGTGAATTAAATTTTTACTGCCTAGTGCTGTTCACACAAATACATAATTATATCGTGAAAAATATACGTGTATAAGAAATAAGACGTAAATATTTTTGATTAAAATATTTAACAATAACATATATACGAGTGCGGTAAGCCCCAAACGTGTCAATATGTAAAAGTGCAAAGCAGTTTTCATATCCATCAAAGTCGCCGTAAGGGTGTGTCTGTACACAATAGTATTTGAAAGTCCACAGCGGCCTGTACATTTTTAATGAAATTTTTGGGCTTTCCACAAAGAGGATGAGTGAAAAAAACTACGGCTTGATTCTAAAAACGCGTTCGCCAAACACGCTTGTTCTAGTGTATATTGCTAACGCTATGTTTTTTTATCTAGTATTAAATTTAGCTAAAAGTAATATAAACGTTTTGCTCATACATATTTATTACTTTTCCATATCTCCTGTATATTACATAGGTAGAGACAATTATATATCATCAGGAATCATCTCATCGGTTTGACGATTTTCACCATTGATTTGTCACCTTGCTCAGCTTTTGTGGACTATGATAAAGCCTTCGATCGAGAGCTGGGCTGTGCTGCAGTCTCTCCAAAGATGTCAAGCCACAATTACTATTGGGAATATTACTCTCAAAGTTGTTAAGCATTATTTATAAATAATGTCCCAGGTATACCTAGGACATTTTAACTAGGTAAGTCCAACTTCGAGAAAGAAAGAGAGAAGAAAAGTATTAAAGTGGATAGAAATATAAAAAAATAACTATTATGACATTGAATAATTTAATATCAATAAAAAACTTGATGGGTACTTTCCCCGCTACTATTTGAACCAAAATTGGAATGTTTGTATCGTTCATTTTGTGCTTTTAAATACTTAGCATTCTCCACCCGCAATGGTATGTAATATGATGAGTATAAATTTCACATGTCGATTTTTCTTCTTTACAAAAGACCCTCCGCTACTCCCATATGAAAGTACATGATTTAAATAATTTCGAGAGTCTTTTTGGGGATAAATTATTTGAATTGATTTTATTAAAAACTTATGTTTTTTATGTTAATAAGGCCATTCATTTAAAAACGAGAACATTTCCATTTTATCCTCTCTCTTTTTTGCTTTTATTTTTGTATTATATTGATTATTTTTCATTTATATACCTGAATAATTCTGCCAAAACGCTGCGCCTCCGCTCATGATGTCAACAGGCGGTGGCGGGTAGTTCCACTGGGGCTTGTCGGGAGTCCGTGGCGGGTCCCGTTGGAATGGCGGCGAGGAGGTCGGAGGTTCTGTGCTGGGCGGTTTACTCTCTGTGCCATTTTCACGTTCGCGGTTCTCTTGCGGTACCGGTGTTAAGTTTTCTAGAAAAAAAGAATATATTAAATGGCGTCTTTTTTAATTCAATTTAACAACAATAAAAAAATTGTTTTAAATAGTGATTATTTTAGAAAGCAACCCTAGTTTGTTTACCGGCAAGCATATTTACACTTCTCGAATAAATTGTTAATAAATGTAAGTGGCGAACAGTGATTATACAAGATATCGAACTCGAATGCGTGTTACTTCAGAAGGTACCGAACCCTCATTTCAAATGGCCTGCGAAACGATTTCCTGACACGGAGATTAGTACAAGCCTTCACTAGCGTTTACCACCCTCCTTACGTCACGCACTCCATACACATTTGCGAACAATTGTGAGACATGACATGTAACTCTGTTATCACAAATTGTATCTTATCGGCTTCGAGATATAGCTCGTATTGGTGTGATGGAACGGGAGATCTTAAGACGTTTCAGTAGTACTGGCATCTCAAGTTTTAACTGATATACAGATAGTTTGACAGACGGTAAGTTAACATGTCAGAGGCATTCGGTAATATTGGTAGTTGTCTGATTTTCTAGTTGTTATACACGAATGAGCTATTTTGCATCGAACGTTAGAAGAAATTGCATTAAATTGTTTTACATATACGTTACACGTTACGTACAAATGTGTGATTTAATTAGGCTTTAAAATTATAAAATATATTACTTAGATATATTTGTACAATAAAGTTCTTTCTTACCAGTTACTATTCTTAGTATTTCAGCAGGCGCTCCAGATTGTTTTAAGGCTTCCTCAATCTTCTGTCGTCTTTTCAATTCTGCCTCCAATTGATCTTGAATGTGTTGTCTTTGTTTTCTCTCCTTTTTTAGCCTCTTTTGATACATAACTAGAACAAAATGAATACTTGATATAGTTCAAAAAATTAAAATTCAGTGAAATTAATGGACAAATGCGAGTATTTATCAACATTAAATAAACCTCATATCATTTTCAATTACCTATATAGTGTAATACCCCAATTTTCTTGAACCATAATAACATAGAATATTTTATATTTTTTATGTATTTTTATTTTTTGTAGTTTAATGATTGTTGATATTCTTACATTTGTATAACATCTATGTATTGACTATTAATATTTAATTATTAACATTGTAATATTAAGTTGTCGATAATCTTTGTCTGTCTACAGTATCAGGTAAAAGCCTTCTCTTTCAAGTAACAAAGAAATGAATACTAGTATCTTTTTCTTTAAGACACACGATTGACGAATGATTGAGTCAACGTACATATTGATAGAGCCTTGCTTTCGATGTATGGTGGGATCTTGGGTGGGACAAGTCAAGAGAGACTGTAAAATAACTCTTTTTACCCATATTAGTCTTTTCATTATTTTCTGTTAAATTAATTTTGCAAAAGATTTACTCTTCAATTTCCTTTTAATATTTTCAAAAAAATAACTTCATATTTTTTATATTTGTCATATTTCGCTTTTACAAAGAACTTTTTTTTTGGGTAAGGAATACGAATTCTAATTAAGTGAGAATTGGTGAAGGATTGTAATTCTTGGATGAATTAATTTAAAGAATAATCAAAAATAGAAAATAAGTAACATAATAATAATCTTTATCACTTAGTAACAATTAAGTTATTTTAAAAGAGTACAGAATAAATAATTATAACTATTAAAATATTAAATTTTTAAGCGTTACTTATTTCACATTACAAATTCAGCTAGCAAAACAGGATATGTAAAAATAAAAGGCGAGGTCATTTTCTCATTAAAGATTCGCTAGTAATTAATGTTGTTGCTAATGAGTTCGAGGTTCACCAGCGAGTGACTCCTACGCATCATTTGTCATACAACCTCCGACACGGTCCGTAATAACATTTCGTTTTTGTGCGCCTTCAATTCTTAATATGAATTGAAAATTGCTTTTATGGTTATTGTAAAATTAAATAAACATATAACAAGCTTATGCAATATATGAATATGAATGGACGATAAAATAATTACTACGTAATTAATTTATTATATAGATTACCATACAGAGAGAGGCAGTGAGAGGCTAGTGTTAAGACACTCTGTACTCCACTTTCAATGCGATACGATTGCCTCAACATCACTTAAAATAAAAGCCAACAATACACTACAATATTTAATTTTTTGTATATAAGAATACCGAACGTGTTCCAGACAGTATAAATCGTTATATTTAGGATGAAAGGTGAAGCTAATACAAAGGTGCGATTGTGCATATAGGTCCAATGAGTGGAAAATTCAACGGGTCGGCGAGTCCGAACGTCGTCGGTACAGACCAACACCTCTGAAAAACATTCTCTCACTCCATTGACTCCCATTTTTGGATCTTTTCATCTCGCCTCATTTCCAAATTACGCGAAAATTAGTGATTAGCCTAAGTTGTTTCTTTTTTGCCATTCTTTATAACAATACGGCCTTTAGACTAACTAAAGGAATCTATATATATAAAATCGAAAGGTCACTCACTCATCAAAAATCTCAGAAACTACAAGTGTTAGGAATCTGAAATTTTGCATAGGAGTTATTTATAGGACGTAGGTGCTCGCTAAGACGGGAATTTGCAATATTCGACTTCTAAGGGGTTGTTTTTGGGGTTGAAAGTTTGTATGAAACTGCGTTACTACAAATGCTAGGAGTCTCAAATTTTGCATGGACGTCACTTATAGGACGTAAGTACTGATGGAGACAGAAATTAATAATAACGTAGTTCACGCAGGCGAAGCCGCGGCGGGCCGCTAGTATTTAAATATCAGATAGCAATCAAATGTCTTATTGAACTGAATAAAGCGGGAGCGACGTCGCTCTATTGTTTTTATAAGTCAATATTTGTTAATACGTAGATCGGCGGTACTCTTTGAAAATAATCCAGCTTCTCCACCTCGATAAGTTCATAAGTAAAGATGAATTGTAATAATTTTCAATAGATTCGGCTCGATGAAAGGCTTCAATGGAGTTATATTCTTTTATTGTTGTCTCAAAAATATCCAATATTCAAATCTGTTTGCTTATTACAAACATTGTTGAGATGTTAATATTAACGAAATAATAATTTTAATGTTAGTAATAATAATCTATCTTATTAATGTATCTAATTTGTACTATTTAATTCATATTTACGTAAAACTTAAATATATGAATTGCATATGCGATAACATCAATCACAACACATGCAAGTTATGTGTGCTATTATCAGCAAAACAATGCCACGAGCGGGCGTATGAATAAAAACCAACCACCGAAATATTGAAGGAATTCGTTCAAAGGGGAAAAAATGCAATAAAAAGTCCACCTCGACTCGATACAGAACGAGAGTGTGGTTAAAAAGCAACGAATGAATATGGTTGCGAACATCCGTTGCAGACAAAAGTTGGGCTACTTGACTATGCAAATTATATTTGCGGACCGCGCCGCGCCTGAGACCCGATCTCCGACGTTTCATTTCACTTTTGCGTATATAACGTGTATTCTTTTCATATTTTCATCCGATTTCCTTCCCCCTCGTTCATTTTGTTCCGTTTTTAAAAGTCGCAGAACAATACCGCTTTCTGCGGGGTTTATTCGCCGCGAGCAGTTTTCTTGTACGCTTCTTTTTCTTATTATTATTATATCTATCTTTTTATTCATATCCGTTTCTCTTTTCTTTAATACTTCTAACTCATAAATGGTTGATAAAGGGCCCTTGGGTTTTTTATCCAAATAACATGTAAATGAATCAGTTTGTTTGTATACCTACTTAATTTTTTTTCCCCAATATGACAGTTAAGGGAAACAGAAACATTAAATATAGGTACTTTATATGTAAACTTATTATACTACAATTTTTTTTAAGTTCACAATATTTATATGTAATTAATTTTAGTTTTGATTCTAATTTTATTAAATAGAATATAATTGTATGTATTGAGTAGGTGAAAAGTGAACAATTAAATATATAATTATTCTTGAGACATATCCTTATAGGTGCTTTCAGTACAGCCTGCAATGTCAGTACTTTTGTCCGCGACAATTTTAGAAATAAGCATCTGGCTAGTATTATAACTTCTAATAATGGTTTATCTATAGCACCGTAATACTATCACAATTCACAACCCTCATGGATACGGATGTGTCTATAGTCCGCTTAACATTATAATAAGTTTCTACAAAATGTATGTTAAAAGAAGCAGCTGTCGCAACTATTTAATGATAGTTTGAAATTTTATTCGCACTTAGAGCACGACTTAAAGAAACGCAACTCTTTCAACAACTAAGTATAGGCAGTTAGTTGATGTGTTCATTATAAAATCTACAAATTTGTGTGGATTAGTGTTTTTGTACAAAGATTTTTACTAAGCTTAAGTTAACAGTATTGAAAAATAGTGATCATTTGACCACTCAGAATCCTTAATTTCCTCAGGTTCCAATTATTATGTTAATTTATTTTTTTTTACTTCACATAGATAATAGTTTTCCCACTTGCGCCATAACGTAAATAAAAATCGACATTTATGACAGCCACTCCCCCTCAGTCGCGCCCGTACCATTTAGATAAGTCTTTTTTATAGTTCTTTATTGAAAATAAATTGCCTAGAATAAAATCAGACACAGTCGGAATGGCTTTCCGATAGATGCGTATGAAATAATATTTGACAGATAAGATGCGTCAGTTATCGGAGCGTATGCTCGGTTCATGGGACATAATCGACTTCAATGACGAAGTGTTTTTTCTTTTGCGTTATAATTATATTTAAAACTAGAGGCACGCCCGCGGCTTCGCCTGCGTGAACTATGTTATTATTAATTTCTGTCTCCATGAGTACCTACGTCCTATGAGTGACGTCCATGCAAAATTTGAGACCTAGCATTTGTAGTAACAAAGTTTCATACAAACTTTCAACCCCAAAAACAACCCCTTAGAAGTCGAATATTGCAAATTCCCGTCTTAGCGGGCACCTACGCCCTATAAATAACTCCTATGCAAAATTTGAGATTCCTAGCACATGTAGTTTCTGAGATTTCGTGATGAGTGAGTGACCTTTCGATTTTATATAGATATAGATGTGATGATTTATGGTTGCTATTGCTTATGGTTATTGGTACTTTTGTCTTTTCTAATATGTCTATCGTCGCTTTGGTGGTAAATAGCTACAGCCAAAGAAAATTAAAAATATAGAGACTGTACTCACTTTCATTAAAATTAAAGATTATTTTCGCTTATCTAACAATTTTTATAATCTAGGTAATAATTTTTTACAGGTCCGGACTCAAATAGTTAATTTTGTCACCTTCTTCCTGCTGACAGACAATTTAGTGTTTTATCTTTTTCCTCTGTTTTATTTGGGTACAATTTATGAGGCGAGTGGCTCCTGCGATAAACATTTTCCTCAGCACTGTACGGATTATTGTTCTTGTCGGATGAGTGGGGACTTTGAGTTACGAGCTGAAGTGACCTTCACACCCAAAACACTATATATTATTTTATAGACATAAATTTAGGAAAACTATAGTAGCTGTTATAACAATATTTTTTAACAACAAATCGTGACAGTTTTATTTCAATATAAAGTTTTATTTCTCAAAAAATATAAATTATTTTTAATTTGATCATATGGTTTATTTTTAAAAGTACTTTTATTTACTTTGAAATTTTATTGCATTAGATTTTTTACGCATTGATCGCTGATGTGAGTGGGTAAACTCGAGTATTGGGAACATACGCTTCTAACTGATCTGTAAACGTTACATTCCATACTTTATTTCATACTTACAAACAATAAAGGCAAAGAAAAATTTTTCTCGAAAAAATAAAGAAAATTGCAAGCACTTTTATCAAACCGATCAAAGGGCCGGTCGGACATTCCGACTTCTTACGACGTTAGTAAAAAATACAATCTCACTTTATAGTTACCATTCCACTGGTTATTATATCCGTATCGATACGGTTAAACTTACGGAGCGTGAAATGTTGGATTCCAGATATTGCAGCCTTCGGGCCCGGTGCCGGTGCCGGTGGCGAGGCCAATTTTGGAAATTCTACATTTTAAAAACATTAAGTTATCCTAGGTACATGAAATTAGGGCTTGATTATCTTTTGCTTCTTAGGGCTTAATTGCCCTCGTCGAATTCTGAATTAATAATTAATAGATACCAATGGTACTTAATAAAGTACATATTTGACAAGCTTTTCAGCAAAAAATATACTTTAATACAGAACTAGAATTTTCTGACATTACTAAAATATGAACTACAATGTAATAATTTAATTTCCTTACTTACTTCCATATAATGCTTTCGCATTATGTTATTAAGAAACACCGGCCAAAAATATGCAAATTATATGGAAAGTTATATATAACCTTTTTTACGGATTAGGTGGAGTTAAAAAAATATGAATTCGGGATATTATTTTCGTTTGAATGGCGCACCGGGCCATGCTTCCTGCGACACGAGTGTGGTCGTAACTCGACACCTTTATTAATATGCCTGAATTATTAACGTAGATATAAGTCGGTAGGGGCCATGTCGCGTGCAAATGATGATATCGTGAGGCTTCGGTGCATCGATTTGAGAAAAATATCGATTTACATACAATTCGTGTGAGGAATCGTTAAGGTTCTGCACATGGTCTTTGTACCTGTTTAAACTAAATACAACCTTGTTACTATAGAATAATAGAATTATAGAAAATATTTAATTAATTAATATTTTAATTTCTTATTTCTCAAATACAATTTATATGTTTGGCATATTTAATATTAGCAATGACTCCAAATTCTATTTGGCTGATTTCATACTAGCGAGTCATCAATAAAGTATAAGTAAAGTATTATGGTTCATTATTACCAAATGTTTATGTCGCGTTTTTATTATAGTGTCGTCGCGATACTGAAATTGGACGTCCAGTCGTTAATCGTTATGGCCAACAAAAAACATTTAATCATTATTTATGACATATTGGACATTTAATTTAGGGGAAATGCTTGATACTAACATAATTGTGACATAACATAACATAAATGTGACATAGGTTTTTTTTCTTCTTATAGGTATGTTCCTACATAGTAAATTTACATTAAAACTATTTCGTTCAATATTTACTTTTGATAATAAAAAATAATAATAAGTTCATTTATGGACCTAAATATATATTTTCGTAAGTGAGTGTGAGGAGGCACGTAGGTGAAGGTAAATAATTAGCATTAAATTTTTAGATCTAAAAAAGAATATTTGGATTAAGAACAGATCTAAATATTCAATTTAAATTGTGGAATGAGCTATAACATTCACGTTACCATAGCTCATTCCTTAATATAAATTTGAAGATAACCAAGAGAAACATGAATAAATGGAGGCTTTCATTACAATATCGTAAAACATAGGTGCAGGTAAGATTCAACAAATATTGACAATGGATGATTGCAGGCGGCCAACGATCCCCTTGGCAAACTGCGAATTTAAATGGGGACGAGAAAAATTAATCCTAATGCGATTTTAATGAACTCGAAACGAAACGAATGTAATAATGAATTATTAAGCTGGTAGATTCTCCTTATACTTTGTATGGAGAAACACGCCACTGAACGATACTCGCATAACGAAAATGTCAGATAGACGTATTTGGTCGCAGTTAATTGATCCTTTATTTAGAAGTTTTTCCTAAAATTGGAAACTATTTTGATCCCTTTCTGTTATTGTCTAATAGTTATTTACAATACCATAGATTTTCTAATATGATTTGTCTAAAACTGTCTTTTTAAAATTTTGAAATTTTAATTAAGAATTTTATAAGTTTGTAAATAAATATTTTAACTAAAAATAATGTTAATATAATTAATATACAGGAGCGTTTTCATTGAAAAAGCTTATTGCTCACTAAGCATAAAAACAGACATGTTTTAAAATAGCTCTGCAAATAATAAAATATTATATCCTTTTTATAAATGATCCTTGTTTAACATATTCCTACAGTAACGTTAATACATAAAGACTGTAAGGCGTATACGAGATAAAATGTAATAATAATTAAGGCTCAACATTTCACAAAGACGCGCGCCTTAACATCAAGTATAAAGCACACAAGCGCTGAAAATGTACACCTGAAGTCTGTACTCGCCTTTGCATTAACGAATGCGGAAGCGGCGCTGTGCATACAGGACGCGTTGCATCCCTCCCCCCCTTCCCCCCGCCACCCTCCCACTGCACGGCCTCCCTGGCCTCCCCGTCCCCCGACGTGCCTCTCGCTCGAACCAGACGCCTCTAGCAGCACACCATGTCCCACCCGTGCGTTCATTACCTCCACGCGACCAACAATCCAAGTTTGCTTTTCGCCGCACAATCTACGCTAGCAGACTCACTACACTCACTCATACCACAGTCTACTCATACACTGGCCACTCGAATAATAAAGATGCAGAAATTAACCCGTCCTCACTGAAAAAGAGGAAACTAAGTGAAGCTATCTCGACCTGAATAGAGGTAATGCAACGCGAGCACTCGTACGGCGAATGAAAGAAACTCGTTGGGAGCTCCACGAGTATGTTGGGACAGAGGGTAAATGTCAACTGAAATAAAAACAGTCAACAGATAAATGCATATGATAAACAAATGCGAGAAATGAAAAGGCGAAGTACAAACATCAATGTTAGCTTTACACAACGAGTACTGTACATATTTTCAAATGGTGTTTTTTTTTTGAAAGAAAATAAAAAGAGGAATGAATTGTGAAACCAGAAATCGATATAGTTTGCGCACTAAATTTGCTTGAGCCCATAAAATATTCAATTACGCATAAGCACACATTTGCTAAGGCCAACAACGACCACGCGGCCACGCGGCACCCCCATTAAAGATGCCTAAGGGCCATTTAATCGGTCAGTGGATGTAAATTCGGCGGCCCCAAAACAAATATCCCGAAACTAATAAGGAAACGAAATATGTAAATCGTCTGCCATATTGTTTCACAAGTGAAATCTTCGTTTAATCTTATAACAAATCCGTGTTCAAATGGCCGCTCGGAGTTAATTTTAGCATAGCAGGGGTACGTTTTAGGGTCAGATCGAGGTAAAATGTGGTGAACGACTTAAACGTATGCAAGACACGCACTGGGTAGATAGCGCCCGTAACGTTGTCCTATGCACATATTGCAACAAATTAGTTGTCGACTTGTAAACATAGATGAGGAAAATAAGCCCGCTAAGACGTAGCCGGTGGGTAGTTTGCATGGATATGAGGACGGCAATATAGGGGGTTCACAGCTGCTGGCAGCACTCATTAAGATGTTTTATGGTCGGCCCGCCGGACTGTGTTCCCAATTTAAGATATTTCTATGCAGGACGGTGTCACGCTAGTTTAGCTTACGATTAGGGGTTTAAGGACCATATTCCTTTTAAGGTATCACGAGCAATAATTGCGGGTAACATTATGGTTAGTATTTTGTTGTTCCCTTAGCAGCAATTATTAGAAATCTCTTAAAGGTACAGATTTAAATCACATTAAGGCTTTTGCGAATAGATGAATATGTACAGCCACTATAAATATTGTAACAGGGACCGATGTTGTAAGAGCCAAACGTAAGTTTTAGCCGAATCCACCGAATACCTATTCCCCGCACGGCAAGTAAATCAAAGGGTGTTGAAACTTTACACCCACTTAAAGCCGGACACGGTAATAAAGCGTTCGAACTTCATCGACCCTGGACATCAAATGGGCCACCCCTTGCCGCATTTTGTAAGAGAGAAAATTAAAAGTTTAGATGACCTCACGAAAATGGAATAAAATACCTACGTTTATGTCCAAGTCTGCTACATTAATAAAAGGCTTCATAAATAACAAGGACATCTTTTATTTATTATCAGTTATTATTTTACAGGTAGATAGATATATACGAGTATTTTAATTTTGGTTATGGAGATTGTCAATTATTTACGTATTTCAAGAAAGTATATACTTTTATTTACTTTAATGCTAAAATCATAGCTTATAGGCTGTTTCATTTCAGATTTGCATTAAAATCCATGCCAGAATAAATATAGACATTAAATTATTTAATTTTCCTAAGCTCACATCCATTAAGCATCACAAAGACAAGACTTAAGTGCAATGGCCTTAATCAAGACAGAATTAATTGTTTCTAAAGAGGTGATTCCGCCGAATATGTTCCCTGATTAAGTGAACAGGTTGGGACCAGGGCCGAGGGTTATTAAATAATTTATTGTCTAACAACTATTCGTGAGGGGCAGTGCTCGAATGCTTCGCTAAGATTCTGTAAAGTTTTGTTATGGTATCGTTGCCGTAAACTTTGTCCGTGATACTTGCATGAAATACATAATTACCAGTTCGGACTGTTACAATAATTAATTTAACATTTTGATTGTTTCGTATTTAATAATAATAATAATATACAAAAATATTCAAAATCAGTTTCATTTGACACAAACAAAAACAACACTGATTGAGTTTGGTCCAGTCCTTTATAGCTTTCAATGTACATTTCGTCCTGTCAGTGGCAAATTACACTGGAGCCCATTCACGCTCAAAAATCACTCTCAATCGAGTCAAGTGGGACAAAATAAAAGGTGAATTCATCATAGGGGTGCGAATCGACGCCCCTGTCGGGAAACCAGGGCGGGAAACGTATGTCCGGACCATTTGTAAACACTAACAGGTGCCGACAGTTTATTTATTCAAATGGTACCTATAATACGGAATGACTAGCTCGTAAAACAGATAAAAAATATTTTAAATAACGTAAATATCACGATTGAAAACGGTTGAAATTAAAGCATTAAATATTTCATCGTTCAGTTTCATGTTAGGTTGCAGGATATCGTATACATTTTCCATAAGTAATTAAACAAAAACCGCTCTGTTGTGCGTAAGTATTTAATATTTTATCGCCAAAATGGAAGGCGAAGCACATGGGAAGTGTTCTTGTCGTGAACTCATTTCATTTAACATTTTAAAATGCAATTTAACTAAATGAACAATCATGACATAGCTTGTGCATCAACTTAATAATGAAAATTCAACTCAAACGACCCGTTAAATATATTTTTTTCATAGATCTACTATAGGTACCTGTGAGAACTCTCTGTCTCCATCACAATATTACTATTGAATATCCAATTTAATATATTTTAAAATATGATAAGAAATCCAATATAGTAAATGTATGGCTACTATAATTTAAGTACTGTCTGATACAATGAAAGTAACTTATGAGAAATATTATATGCTCATTCTAATGTCTCTATGCTACACAAATTCGTATAACGATGATAATATGTTATACTTAATAAGGAGTAGGAAGTACATTTTAAATTATAAACAAACACGAGGATATTCTAATTGTACGAATTTAAATAGTCTATAAGCAATTGAAGTAATAAAAAGTCGATAAAAACGTTTTTAGCTTATATAAACAAATGTATTCTCGATAAAATAAATACATCAATAGATTACAGAAGAAAAAGATGGTTTGTATAAACATATAAAATATAATAAATAAAGTAGACATTAGACTATTACCACGTTGTTTAAGAGACTAATCGTGACGCAGGGGCACAAGCGTCCGGATGTAAACATAGTACTTATTATTTTCATTTCCTCGCTCCGGTCAACACGCAGTTCATCTATAAGTGGGCGGAAAGTGAGGAATATTTGGAACGAAGTGTCTTAACTCTAGGTTCCCAGGTACTCTCACACCGGTAAAAACGTAAATTCGTTAGCAAATTCGGGTAAAATGAAACTTAACATCAAGAAACCAAAACTGATTCAAAATTAGTCGTCTAAATATGATATTAACAACATAAATACGATATCCTGCAATCAAATCAGTACGGCTTCAATGGCTTCGACGTCTGGCCGTGTGTGGTCGGTAAACAAAGATCTTAATGGCCGTAATCTAACGTCAACAGTTTATTACTACAATCGACATTGCAGTAACTGCAGATTTGCTCTATCTATTTGCTTATACAAGTGAACTTGTGTTTTCATTATTATTATAGGTACCTATTATAATAGTATTCATAGTTTGTAATCAAGGTATTTATGTTCTTTTTTTTATTAAAAGGAAAAAGTGGTACGTTAAGTTTGTGCAAAGTGGTACGTTAAGTTAGGCCACTCAATATGAAATGTTTAGAATTTAGGCGAAAAGTGAAGAACGGAGTGTCTTGACACTAAATATTCTCTATCGATCAAATATTTCAGAATCTCCATCTGCTAGAAAAGGAAACATATTTTGTGTATATTCAATATTATAAATATTAATACATACTAATAAGCCTATACAAAGTACCCACTGCACTAAGATAGTAATAAAATCATAATTATAAATGGTGCTAGATCAATAGGCAATTTCCCAAGACACCGGATGCGGTCTGCCGGGCACAAGTTCAATTATTGAATTTCCTACGCTCGCTCAACAAAAAGCTTTGCTAGCTGTGATTCCTTTGAAATTATCACATTATATTGTGAGTATGCGCTTGTTTCTACTTCAATTAGAAAGAAAATTAATTTAAAAGACAAGACAAGAAAAATTACATATTTCAATAGTTTTTAAAAGACTCTTTAAACATCGTAATAGAATATTTAAAACAAGTTTTTCTTTATTGACTAATATGATTTACTTAATAGATTTTTAAATGGCTGCTTCCTTCCATGTGATTCGAGTAATTTGAAAAATTTTTCTTTATAATTAAAATTATTAGAATTATCGATTGCCCCCCAGAAAGTTAAAAAATAGGTTATTTATTATATGCATTTCTTTTTCATGAAATTACAATATAACTGTATTTAATAAAATATGCCCGATTTCATTATTTGTATAATTAATCCATGAACTTTTGTTATAATTAAGATGCCACTCAGTGTTGTTGTTACATCTAATAGGCTTTGCAGGGGTTATTCCTTCTTCTAATTTAGTCTGCTTTTGCTTGTTTACGTTTATTATGATTGCTTTATTTCATTTTAATCATGTTTGAGTAACTAATTTCTCGATAAATATAAATTAATTATTTGTATTGTTGTTTATTAAATCAAGTGACTTTAATCTTTTTTATGATACAATGGATTTTTATAATACATTCCTAAATAATTAAAAACTTAAATGTCCAGTCCTAGGGAATCGTCAAGATAACAAGATGTCCTCGTGGATTTCAACATAGAGTCTGCATGGTTGATCACATTAGCTCCAGAGGCCGATGAGTCACTGTATGAACGAGTTGGTAAGTCATTGTAGTTTTGAAGCCCAACTCCCAGCGGCGCACGCAACGCTGCCTCGCCAGTTCACGCGCTCCACTGGGCAATTTGGAAAATGTAACCAACTTTGAACACCACATTCAATTTAGTTTTGCTTGTAAAATGAGTGGGTTGGTATTGTTTTGCACCTTGCACAATGCTAACCTTAACAATATATATATCCATTTTTCCATATATTAAACTTTTATAAGAATTAGTATTTTCTTATTATTTTTCCAGAGCATAAATTAAATAGATACAAGATATTCGAAGGATTGTCATACAGGCAACAAATGCGTATCAGATTACAAATGCGATACAGTAGACACATGGCGCGTGCACTGGATTGGAGCGAAATCGACAATTCGATCATGGCAAAATCGACCCGACCACGGAGAACGTAATGCTATTTATTAATAAAGACAACACAGACACGGGTTCTTTAATTTTTTTTAGCTTCACGCTGTAGCAGGGTAGGCAGAGAAAACCTAGTGTTAAGACACTCCACACAGACACCCGTTTGTGCCCTATTGCCACGACATTTTTTTGAATATCTAGTTAAGAGTCACAGAAGAGATACCCTTTATCATTTTTTTAAGAATTGATTCTAAACTTGTTAAGGCAAAGACTTAGAGCTTTTGATCCATACATCCATATGGAAAAAAATGTAAATATAACCTGAGAAAAAACTCGTTATTATTATTTCTCTCAGGCACAAGACGAGCAAAGAGATTGAATTTAAGAAGTATACATTAGGTATGTATGCTATATTGAAACCTCTTCTAACAATTTCACATACAATCATAAATTCTAATTTAGATGTGCCGGATCGCGTTACCACCACCAGCTTCGCGGACTCATTGTATGTTACTCCCAAGGCGAAGCACCCCGTAACGTATACAAAATTAATTAGACAAAATCTTGGGGCCTTGTAATATTTTATTATTATTTCCGCTACTGAGATTTTATTAGCGTTGGTATTTATTGCTCAGAATGGAGGTCTGATTAACGTCGTTCCTGTATGGATATGTTCTATTTAGCTACATACAAGTTCGTAATTACAGAAGTTGTAATTACAAGGTTGCTTACATTGGAACCTTCGCGGGCTCGCGTTGCTTTATCGCGCTGTGAATGTTGATGCTTCGCTAAATTAAACGTCGCCTTTTTAGATATTTTCTTTATTAAAATGCCTATCAACAATAATATGATGAGAGTAATTTATAAATGCTTGAGTTTTTTATACAGAACTACTGTGCATAGACAAATGCGTTTGAATATTGTGGACGAATAATAATTATGATTATTTTTTTAAAATTTATAACTGACTAAATAAAATTATTATAAAAGCAATATAAGTTTACGCACCATTGATATTCAATTCGATATAACAATGAATTCAACATATCTAGAAGATCAAATTGTGAAAGTCAAATTAAAAGTAAATTATATGAATACATTACAACATACGTTTATTATCTACCATGTTGGATGTATAACTTTTAAGCTCTTAAGTCCTGATACCAAATCTGAATATCTAAAAGTCCAATTTAAATGGCACAGACATTGCCTTTCCTATAAGGTAGTCCATTTACGTAGCAGACAGGACTCAGGGTACAGCGTCTTCTACTTAGCGGTGAGATGTGTAATGCCCTCTCAATTGAATCTTTCTTGACCGCTCCTTACTACTCTTTTACATGCCTTAACTTTTAGACGAACTAAGATACCATATAAAGAAATTGATCATTGAACTTTAAAATACTAGGTTATATCAATTATTTAAATTTTTAATACATACGTTTGTTTCTTTGTGGTTTCATATTATATGTAGAAAAGTAAGAAAATTAGGAACAACGACAAAATGATTCGACATTTAGATGTCATGAACTTAATAAAATATCTATCAAAATTTTTCTGCATAGGCTTATAATTTAGAAAATGTTAAAATTTTAGATTTTATTTTATCTGTTGTGGTTTATATCCGCGCGTACATTAGGGTGAGATGAGTCGACCAGTCGGCCAAATCTAATCATCTGCATTAGTGATGCGCGGCCGAAGCCCATACTGCGCTTCATTTCACCAGAACATCCTCCCCTGATCCGATTTGTACGTTTGTGGCCTCTCAAATTGAAAATTTTCCTCAAAATGAATAATCGAAACCCATTAGATGGCCAAAGAAAAAGAAAACTTTTGTTTACGTCGTCGTGATTTATTTGGTAAAACCTTAATCGAGTGGAGATAATGAACCAGTCTATATCGTAGCTGCTGTACTAAATTCAATTTTCTATTATTTTGTACCATGAAATATAACTATTTTGTATTTAGGTATATGAATGTAATTTATTTAACAATTTTATTACAGTTTACTGCTCTTTACTTGTAACTGCTCGTTAAGTTCACTAAAGTCATTATAAATAGGTATATATGAAGGAGACATTTCCCCCAGGTGACGTGCCCAGCATTATAGGTCATCGGTAAAGAGATCACGTAGCCAATACCACCCAGATACGCCAAGATGTAAGCTATTAGAAAAATGGTGTAAAATTGTAAGTAGGTAATATGATTATCACTTTTATTATTTCATTTTTATATATTTCCTTACTCGGAGTGGGAATCGAACCTACAACTGTCGCGTTGGCCAGACGCCGCCAGGACGCCCTCATATCTACCTATTTTGTATAACGATAGCAATGTTTTAATTAAAAACTTAAAAAAAAAAACCTTATATATAGGTAACTTTTACAAAATCAATAGGTAAATACATTCAGTTTTATATCGGTAAAATTTTTAAATTACGATTTTAATTAACATTTTTATAAGTAAGTATTAAATAATATTTAATAGACTGTAATAAAATAAATAAAGAAGGTAGAAGGCAATATTAAATTGCAAATATTTACACGTGGTCAAAACGATATACTGCTGGTACTCCGGTAGCACCGGTGTTGCCGCAATAACTTTAAGTGAATAATACGATGTCGCGTTGAAATTTTATTAAATATTAAAAGTTACACAGAGTTTTTCCCATATCGATGCAGACAAATTGTAATAAAGAAAACTATACTAATATAATAAAGTTGAAGTGTTTACTTAATAAAAATCTCGGGAACTACGAATTTGAATTGGAAAAATATTTTTTGTCGGATAGTCAGTTGAGCTTCACGCCTAACGCATCTTGATTTTTTTTTATATTTCAGCATGAAGCAAAATAAGTAGGTAAATCAATCAATAACATCAGTGGAGAACGGAGTGTTTTAACACTAGGTTCCTATCCTGCCTACCCTGCTATATGCGGGATACTGCGTGAAGCTGACAAAAAAAATAACTTATCGAATTGTCCCACGTGATAAAATAAGTTTTCAGTAATTGAATGCCATGTATGGCTGGAATCAATTTTAATTTTGGTATTCACCTCACGGACTCTGACGCGGTTACACGTCCCTCTGCGGTCAGGATTTACAGGGTATTGGAAATATGTTTTATTCTTTTCTGCTAAGATGTTTGTTCGTGACTTTATTGTTGGTATTTCTGTCCAATTACGTTGAATTCCACCGATAACTTACATAGGTTTCATGAATAAATATAAAATATATATAGCTAAAATATATATACCTTTATTAATAAAATCAATAAATTATTTTATTAAATGATTTCTCCCTTTTACCTTTAATTTGCCAAAGACTATTCTAAATTACTAAACATGTTTGAAATATAGGAAATGTTTGCGAAGAGGACGTGTCTAGTAATGGGAGGTTTCCGTCTAATACCGTTGAACAATACACCGATTCGATGTTCAGTCGACAGTGCAGATTGCTATTAGGAGCACTGCAATAGCTATAACAATGTTATTCATATGAGGTGAACTAGAAATTGTTTTCTTAGTGTTTATAATTGAATAAATAATTAAATGAGGACAATGCAGACTGATTGATTCGGTGACGTAAAGGAAAAAGTAAAGAAGATAAAAAAGAACATAATATTATGAACACCGCCCAGCAACTATCGTCTTTAATTAACTGTCTCAAATTTGCAAATATGGTTTTAGAAGCTATAGAACAATATTAAATAGGTGATATAAAGAAAAATAATAAACTGGAGAGTACGGAAAATCTATTCAAAATCATTAAATTTCAAACCAACATTTACATAAACTTCTATTCTATTACATTTGACTGACATATAGGTTAGGCATATGCAGTTATATAATGCAAGTGCAACAATCATTGGGGTGCATTAGGTAGCCTAACAATAGCCTAGACTGACTACTGATATACGTTGATACGATTGTTTCACAAAACAATCCATTCGAATTTGACCACTCGCCTGTCCGACTCGTGATAGTGTTTGAAATAGAAGGGGATTGAACATCATTAGGTTTATGAATTGTGATACAGAATATCATATTTATATTTGTATCTTCAAAAATCTAATTAAATCAATTTCACGCTGTATCCCGCACGCAGCAGGATAGGCAGAAGGAATGTAGTGTTATGACAGTTGTAGGGCTAGCTAGTGTTAAGACGGCGTTGATTTCTACAACTCAACACACAATGACTCCAGAATTGGGCAAAAAATGGGGAGTGTCTAAACACTAGATTCCTTCTGCCTAATCTACTGAGCAAAAATAGATATATTTCTCATTTAAAATTTACTTAATATCGAAATATTTAATAAGGAAATTTTAATAAATTAATAAAATGTAACTGATATCCGTACAAGGAGCACGAAGCATAGGGTATATTGATAACCCTCCATTCCGAATATAATGTTCACATAATTGGCGAAACATTTCCATTCTAACCCTTTCAAGACAGCCGTAATGTTAAGGTCTACATGTTATTTAATTACGAAATCTCGACGATGGGAATTGTACTAACTTCTAACGTCTCCTGGAGAGATCTGATATAGCGTCAAATATTTAATAACGTTATATTAAAAATAATTTGCTTCAACTTTTTACTTCAAAAGTTCTTAGGTATAATGTATTTATATATATGCTATATCACTTGTTTTTCTTTACTCATCTTATATGAATTTAGTATTAGAGAAATAGACATATTGGTTTGTTAAGAAAAAAGTAATTATATTAAAATATTTTATTGATTTATAACATCTTTAAGTTCTGTTCGTATGATTTTAATAATATATTATATTCATTTTAATAATAATAATACGCAATACATATATGATGCTCATTCTAAGCAAATCCTTAGAAACAGTAAGTCTCTAACTAATCAGTTTAAATTTACAGTCGGAGTAATATCTATGGATTCATATAGTCTCCAACTCTCTAAAGTTCTTGGGGTAGAGTAGGAACCCTTCTAAGCTATAACTTTCACAGAACTATCTGTCTTAAACATTTTGATATAATAATACTACTTTTTTTTAAATATGAATATTAATAAAACAGTTTTCTTGAAAAGTAAGTTTGTTACTTTATTAGAGGCCGTAGTGGCGCAGTGGAATATGCGTGTGACTGTAAACACTACGGTTGTGGGTTCAATTCATTTTTCGATTCGATTTTCATTTCTTCGCTCTGGTAACAAAGAAAAGCGCGGGGTTGAGTTCCGCCACTCAATAGTCAATGTCTCGAAAATTCATGTGAAAGTGCGGAACGTTGTGTCTCATAGCTAGGTTTTCTCTGCCTACACTATTAAATTATTTTCGATGTGACTTTGAGACAGACTTTTATTTTCTATGAGTTGTATTTTATTTATCTAAGTTGAACAATAAACGAAAACAATGTTTAAATCAATTAACCCAAATTATATAAGTAGAAACTATCTAGATTCGTATATAAAAACTTTCAAATAGAATATCTATTATGAAGGAACGTTGCCTGTTGATTAGGCCCGGGCTGTTGTCCAATTTATACAGTGCAAAACGGTACTCCCAATTTCATTGTTATAAGTCAATTTATTTAACATTTTTTTATTAATTTGATTGAAACATAAAAACAAATTATACCTATATTTTTTTGAACTGTACTATTTTTGAAGTAGCTATTTGCGGTGTTGAATTTATAGTTTGTATAAAAACTAATCTATTTATACGACAGTAAATCCATTTGTGAAATGAAATATAAAATGGGGAACGGCAGTGTCTTAATAGGAACGGAGTGTCTTAACACCGGACACTCAGGTTCCCTCTGCCTTCCCTGGTAAAAAAGATGAGTTTCAGAAAAATAGATCTGTATGCATTACGACTGACCATAGTTAACAGGCGCATATTGCATCGCTTTTGTACCCGAAGGCGTATTTCATACTGTCGACACATAGAACGCTATCTGATGATTGGTTTTTGGCAATTACCAGTATTGCTCACGTCGCAATCCGGTTCATTCAGCGTGTGAAATATGTATAGGATCGCGGATTCTCTTTGTTGATTGCAGCCAGTGCGGTGTGGCGGTGGTCTGCCGTTCAAATTATTTGTTAGTACATTATTGTTGAGTAACGGAACGTTTCTAAACATTATTAATAAATAAAACAAAGATTAATAAATTTATATAGTTACTAAAGTATTATTTGTTAATTTAATTTAACATTTTTAATTACTTATCTTGATTTTTTATGTTTGACGTCAATATACATTTGTAATGGATAACGTTATATAATTTAATCTTCCTTTTCTTAAATTGTTTACAACATCCATAATTGTATGTGCTTAAATTTATTTATAGTCCCTTCAATTCAAGAAAACCAAAATGAATCAAATAGAAAAAAAGAAAAAAAAACAACAATTTCCGGTGTAGTTAAAGATTTAAAGTATCCAAAAATATGGAAAATATGGAAGCCCATCAACAAACAAAACTGTTGTGGTTTTATTGTTTCATCAATAGGTTTTTATTAATTGTCAAAAAGCTTTTAGTACATTGGACGCAAGATTGTCAAATATCGGTGGAAATCCATTAACAACAGCTCGTACTAGCGAAATTTTGTCCTAGTAATGTTTTTACTTGGAAGTTTAACAATTACTAACCCTTTTTTTATGAGATCAGTAGTCGCAGAGGCTGAAGTGTGTACCTTTAAACGCACAAGGTTCCCTCTGCCTACCCTGCTGCTTTTTTTATAAAAAGCAATAACAAAACATTTAAAACATCCTAATTAGTCACATATATTAACTAAACATAGCTAATATTTAAACTATTTTGCACAAAAGGCATAATAACTATTTGTCTTAAGGTGGCAGGTCATTGCTACCGTGTCGTCTGACATTTGCATAAAGGTCACCTATCAGTACATTTTCTTAGCTGACAATCCACTGTATTGAAGAAAGGGTGTTATTCTATTGCGTGCAGCTTAACCTTTGTGTTCTAAAAGGGGGGGAAATTAAGTTATTGTTAATATATTCAACTACATTATAGCGTTTTATAGCAAACTTAAGTGTTTTACATAGTACGTCTAAGTATACAAAGAAAATACGGAAGTTATTCAGTAAGTAAGTTTTTTTTAAGTTTTAAGCTAATTAAAGCAAATTTAAATGAGCAATCTTCATTCAATTAAATTGTATAATCAGATAGTTCCTCGCGTTATCTACACAGCAATCGATAAACACATAAATTATTGAAGGAAAATAAAATCAAAAGCTACAATCGAGTCTTGGGAAAGTAAAACAAATGTGATGAGTGTCAGTAACAATGAGATCTAAATGAGAGTAACTTATAATACGTGTGAATAGGAAAATAAAAATCTATTTTAATTGAATATCCGTAGTCTATTGTAGCTTACACAATTATACAGGAAAGAGCGATGTGTTCGTTGCACGGAAAGAAAATTGGCCACGGATGGTATACCGTTTACTCGAAGATAATAGTTTTAATGTAGGAAGTAAATAACGTGTCTTAGAAGACAATGGTGTCGTAATAGAATATCCTATTAATTTTGGCGAATGCGGAGCGACGGTCATGACCGGTGATTTATGTAGATATTGAGGCTTTTGTTTATTTTCGACGTCTTTTCTGTACTAATAATACTTTTTACTTACTACTAGTAAATTTCCTATTACTTATTTTAGTTATAAATATTTTAGTGACTTACCTCTCATTTTTTGTTCGTCCAATAGTTGTCTTTCTAAATTGTCTTTCACCTCTCGTTCTCTAAGTACGTCCATTTTCAGTTCAGCTGTAACAATAAGTAGAATAATAACAATATTATATCATAAATGAATATAAATGGTTATAAATGATTCGTTATACAAAAGGCATTGTGCTCTAACAGTGATCCACACCGTAACAAGGCCGTGAGCAAGGGGCCGATTAGAACATAAACACGGATTAACTCATTCGGAATCCTCACAATTGAAGGAGTTGATCTGGGAGATTTGCATAACTTTCAATTAAAGCTAACCTGACGGAAATTATTAGGGAGCTATTTCCGATTTGAATACGAGTTCAGCTTCAGAGTATTATTTGTGGAATTAGTTTTGCTAACAATGATTAAATTTAAATTATTATTCAAATAAACGTTGATTTGAGATAACAATTTTTTTTTAAAGATTGGAAATTTCTTATATGACGTTCTGCTATCAAAAAAATTTAATTACCTAACCTTTATTTCGAAATTGCTAAAGATAAACAATTTTTAGATAGAAAATAATAAATATTTAAAAAATCAATGTCTATTTTCCACCTATTATTATATGGCGACTACTGACAGACTCCAACGCCACACCTCGTCTGTCGAATATATTCAATCCCCTGAGTTTGATCGAATCTACAACATTCCTTTGTACATGCAGACATTTTTAGCAATAACCATATCAAATATTATAAGAATATTTATTTTATTTATCGATTTTTTAATCGAATTATCGACATTTTAGTAAAGAAGCATTACTGGTACCAGCTTCTATATCGACAAACAATAATCTTTAAGATAACAGAGACAAGTTAACTTGCTCGTATGCTCGTAATAAGGCCAGGAATAAAGGCGAGTTACTTATACTATCTGTAACTAAGATCTTGTAAAGTGAAACGATGTCTTGTTCATTGTTTGTTAAATTTTCTCTTACTGTTTATATTTTGAACGTTGTATCTGATAATCTTGATATTTAAAAGGTAAAGGAATGGCGTTCATTTTAGTAAGGAAAACTGATGCGTGGTTTCTATCCTTAGCAGAAGTAAAGTGTAGAGTAGGACAAGGTGATTTTTCCATTAGATCCTGGGGCTGCGTGATGGGAGTACAAAATGTCTTAAACATTTGAAAACAATTATTCCATTATCCATAAAAGTATATCATAAATAAAATGAAGGTATAATTTAAAACGTTAACTAAATTTTGAAAAACGATTACACTGTGCACGGATTGGCTTGTAATTTAAAATTATTTTTAATCTTGAAGATGGAGAGGACTCTGTTCGAGATTAATTTCAAATCAATCCAGTTGTATGGTGCAATTTAGAGGGCTTTTAGTTAAGAGTGGTTTCGCACATGAGACGTAAATTACCTTCGGCGAGGCGGCCATTAAGGCTCGCGTCGGTATGCGCGCGCGCCGTATCTTCGCATCTCGCGATTTGTGAGCCGAGACGTTTCAACAAAAGATGCTCCTGGTGGTCTTTGAGACCAGGCCGGTCTATCTTTGTATTGTTTGATGTTCGTGTTATAGATACGGATAATGAGTTCACTAATAATTACTTATTGGATGCAGCCATATTTAAATTTACACTCACTAAGGAGGGGTACACGTATTTTAAGCTCTTTTTTTACATGGAAAATGTCGCTACAGACAATATATAATACCTACCTATGCCCATGAAAATATAAAAACGTAAACATTACAGCGGAACACTCAATTATAACAGAATCGATCTTTATATCGAATCAATCAAATTTAAGAACATGATATAGTGGGGCCGAGTAAAAAATTACCACTTTATAAATAAAATAACAATAAAAATGATGCGCCGTTCAACAGAATATATAATTATGGACAATTATTATTATACCGAAGCTCAATGGCTGATAGATGATTGAAAGGATCGAAACCCATAAACAAAAGGATCGATTCCGGTTACGCAATTTAATAACAGCCTCAAGTAAATAACTTATGTAGTAATCGATTCGAAAATACTTTGTTTCGAGTTTAGACATTTATTATAAAATGTTGTTCAAATGTAATGTCTTACTGTCGTGTTTTTCCAGGCCAAGTCCCAAAGGGATGAAGGGGCTGTATAAATTTGGTATGTCTTAATTTTGTTCAATGTACAAGTGGTGTAGATGGTTTTCGAGAAATGTTAGACACATTCAGATACACATTAAATATTATTTTAAAAATTAAATCAAAAACAAGATTTAACACTTCTTTGATTACTAAAAGAACATCAGAAACTAAAAGTTTACATAATTTTCATTAAATGACAGTAAAATTACAAGCTTGTTACAATTCGAAGTGAACAAACAATACGAAAGAACAATAGCAATGGAGCGCAACACATAAGTCATAGGGCGAGCGAATTAAGACATATTTTCACAGCCCCCTCCGCGAAGACTAAGTTGGCTTGCAGTTAAAATAACAATTAAAGTCCGCTTAAAATTTACGACTCGAAACTGGCAAAATAATTTAAACGAGGCGAATGCGAATAAAATGACTCTTAGAAAGGAGAAACAAAAGAACGCATTTAGGTCTCCCTCGCGCTCGCTTTCGGTCCTTTTACAAGGGAATGAATAGAAGGTAGTCTTCAGCGGTTCGGAGGTGAAATTTTAATAGTAATAGCATAAGGAAATATTACTGAGGAATATTGCTGATTAAAATGCTTAAGAAAACGGAGAAGTGCGAATAAAGCCGGATTAACATTTACAATGGTTTGGGATTTTAATTTAAATCGTTGTCTGTTGGCATTTTCCTAATATTTTTGCATTATATTTTTTAACCTACGTATGTATGAGTTTTTTCAATAATAAAATAGGAAATAGGAATATAATAAAATAGGATATTAAAATAAAATAAAGGAAAAACTTTTAATGAAATAAGCAATAATTGATTTCAGTCTACTTATACATTAACTAAATTCACGATGTTTCTTAAAGGCAAATTCAAAGTAACGATAATGGCTGTCACGGCGTGAAAAACGAATTTTCTTCCCTATGCTTTTTAAATTTACAAACCGACGGCAATTTTATTTTAGTGTTATTAGATTTTCCGGATTATGTCACACAGAGATGTTACTGTGGAGGATTATTCCCGAAGTCCCCGCGCTGATAATAACACGAATTGCTTTTCTTTATTACGTGTGAAATAAGATCATAAAAATTTGCATCTATTACTATTTCTTATTTTCTTTTGTGCAAAGCACATTTTATATTGACAATATTTTGAAATCATTTCTTACCTTGCATTAAAAAGGATTTTTTAGTTCATTGTTGTTATTTTCATTAATAATTATTGTAGTGCGTTATTATTTTGTTTTATTCAATTTATTAATAATTTCCATATTTTAATTTGATAGTCCAACATAAATATAGACTTAATAATGAAGATGTCCTCACAAAATGAGTTAAAAAATATTAGTGGTCGAAACGAGCACCACAGGAATAACTCGGCGTTATCGGCGTTATCGGCGCACGCGCAACCTATCGCCGATCGAACCACGCCGGATAAGATTATCCGGTAGCCCTGTATTATTTTAATGAGACTACACGACTCCGCGAGATTCGATACGATACGAAAAAAGCTTAGGTAACGAAGCAAATAAAAATATACAGGTCAAGAGAGATATCACCCTGCCGCTTTGCGATGACGGCGCTCGCAATGCGAACAATCCGCAGCGAGGGGATTTTTAAATTAGCCACCGAACACGATAAACTCCTGTACATCTACATACCAGCTGACGGCAGATCGGCCGATACCATTATGTCCCCGGTAAGGTACCGATTAAAAAATATCTACGTTTATAAGAGGACAACATCTGGTATTTAAATAAGATATAAATGCGCGAGCCCGCGAGTGTTTTGTTTTTCTGGTTCATTTTTTCCTCTCGGCGGAAGCTCCCCTCCGCGGATATATTGGTATTAAAAATGTAAGGGAGATTTATGCGAATGGCTCTAAGCTTTCATTAGTTGTTCCTTATGAGATGTTTTTGCGGTCTTCCGTGACCGGTAATTTTTCATTTTTGTGCAAACTTTTTGATGTTACGGGCGCGCTGTTAAAAATTTAACTGCATATAAAGAATATTTATATTCCCGTAAGTTCCAGCTGCACGCTATGAGTTATTTTATTGCTATTCTCTGTTTCCATCGAAAGGGCATTTGAATAATGGTAAAAAGTTGCCGTCGAGGAATTGTTAATGAAAAGTAATGGTGGAATTATGCTGTAATTGATTTATCTTATGAGATATTTTTTTACAAGACATGTTCCAAATCAAGATGTTAGAATAAAAGACTGTTACTGGAGAAATATAATATTAATATATTTAAAATGCATGCTTGCCATAAGTACTTGAGTATAAAAATGTCTCGCTTCATAAACTTGCTCCCAAATCATAAACATATGCATCAACGACATTATTCCGGCTTGTAATTCCGTATGTAAATTACATCTAGAACAAGGGTTGTGTTTCACCCCATAGAGACAGCACGCTGCTAGTATAACATGATCCTCTGTTATCAAGGGTGTACGCGTTAACCCAGTCCACACTAAAATTTCTGAGAAATAACAGCTTATAAACCACGGTTTACGTTAGTTTTAAATATTAAGAATAACGAAATGTGCCTCGAGTTTTGACTGCGAAAATTTTAAAATAATAATCTCGCACAAAAATAGAAGTAAAATTTAGTTTCTAAGTTAATTTTATTATTACATAATTATTATTTGATTCAAATAAGCTTTATTCAATTAATTTGACTAATAGGTAGGTACTATTGAAGAAATTATTTTAAATTTAGAACAATTTCCAATATTTACAAAATATAATCGTTTGAGAAATAACTTTCTAAAACTACTTAACTGATATGAGAAAACGTAAAGAGAAACACATTTGTGTGTTTCTACATTAGTTAAATTAGTAAAACTGTACTGTCTTTATCACCACTACATATTATTAATTCCCCAATTCTCATATTAGAAATAAAACGAATAACAAACAATATAAAGCTAAAACAAAAAGTAATAAGAACAAGGATTTCATTTTGCCATTCAATAAAGACATCTCACACGTCATTAATAATTGGGCGTACGTCACATGAAATTATTTCGGCTAAGTAATTTCGAGCGGTTAATTATTGCGCACAGGCGGGAGGAGAGTTGAGAATGTAATTATTATTAAACTTTACGATTGTCTCACTTTACCCCTTTATGTAAGTAACGAATACGTTCCGTTACAACGGTGGTAGGTGCAGAAATAAGATTTGAAATTAAGGGGGTAAGCATAAGATCCAAATTTCAATGTGAGAGTTGAACCACTATAATCTTTCGATATAGAGAAATGTATTGCAAGATCCTGAGGGAGTATCTTAGCTTGTTGCGGTACAGGATTCATATTTGAGCTACTAACGGCTGAGAATTTATAGATGTATTACAGTGAAACTGAATTGGGTATGAATATAAATTTGACCTAAAATCTTATAACGACTAATGTTTTATGTATTCATTTTGTTTATTTCATTAGGCATATCGCATAAATGAGTAAAAACATTATTGTTTTGTTATGTCTTTGTAAAAGTTTAATTTTTCAAAATGTCTGTTATTTATTTTGACATTATATGATGTACCTAATTAAATTAGTAAGTCTAATATATACTCGTATATATAAATACAAATTAATCTTCTTAAATATTAATTATTTTAATGTTATATTTGTAACCTATGACGCCGCGAGGGAATCATGCCACTAGTCCTCCCCTAACAAATCCGAGATCATTATATTTTTCTATAATATTAAATTTTATTATAGATTTAATAATTACTCGTCCGTCGTAGCGCATCAGCACAGCTACTGTGTGAACGAGATAGCTGTGGGTTCGATTTCTACTGCAGATAATGAATAATTTTAATTTTCTCATTCTGGGAAATGAACAAATAGCAGCAGCAGTTGAGTTCCGCCAATGAACACATTTAGGAGTAGGGCATTTATGAAGAGGTTGATGACAGTGGACGAGGCGAAAGAAGTAGATATGTAGAGACAGTAACGTTTGGTGGCCCGTTCTCTTTTTTTCCGACTACCCCTCGAGGGATACAGTGTGTAGTTAAGTTAATTTAAGAATATATAAAAAACGTTCAAATATATAAGTATATAGTAAATAAATGTAAATAGTAAGTGGGCTATTGTGGTAAACCGACGTTTACACAATGTTAAACATTGTATAGCTACGCACATTCCCCGCTAGATGGAGTGCGTGTGGTCGAGTCGCGTGCGCAAGTAACCGGAGCGACACGCGCAAGTAATCCAATATGGCCGTCCGATGTCCCTCACATGTCGGTACGTTGCAGGAATGCCATTTTATTATACCTTTAATGTCACTTATTGTTTACTTAGCTTTATGGGCGAGTGGTAAGGAAATCTTGTATCGATTACAACTGTCCTCATTATTTAATGGTTTTAATAGAATAGAGAAATATAACGTTAAAATACATTTGCAGTTGTAATTGATAAACGTTAAAATTTGTAGAGAACGTAGTGTTGGGTGCTCTTTTCTTTCTGAGCCCAGCTAGGGAAACAGAGTGAAGCTAAGTTATGTTAAATTATTTAGAAATAATTCATATAAAATATGGTAAATTGAAAACTCTATTCGAACTAAATAACAAAGGTAGAATGTATTTAAAAGAGTATGTTGTTATTCTTTTTCAACTTGTTACTGATGGAAAAAAGTTTATATATGGCAATACAATCACTTAGAAAAAAAGATATTAGTAATCGTTATTTCTATTATTTTTTAATATTATAAGCGAAGCAAGAAATATTGGTAACTCATAAGTCACATCAGCGCGATAGAGTAAACAAACAAAGATCGTTCCGCGAGATCCTCGCGCACCTCCAGCACAATGGTGCGAAAGCTGGCACGGCACAATGCCTCGCTATATCAGCACCATCTCGGTGGCTTGTTAGCTGGAGGCGGTTTGAACTAGCAAGTTATGACCATGATCGACAGCCCAACTTTAGAAGAAGTTGTAAGTAGTAAATAGGTATATAAATATGTCGATCTGCAAGTCATACTGTGTAACTAAAGGTAAATATACCTCTATATTTTATAAGCAGAAGACATTGTTTAAAAGCAGAAGACAATGTTTCTAAAATGCAATATCGTTATATGAAAATTCCTGGAGGATAGCTTAAGGTTGCGGGGTATACTTAGCTACGTAGAAGTAAGCTCGTGAAAGTATATAAGGTTTTTTTTAGGGTCACGCTGTATCACGCATATAACAGAGTGGGCGGAGGGAACCTAGTGTTAAGACACTCCGTCTCCTATTTTTCGACGAATTCTAGAGACAATGCGTGAGTGGCGAAACTCAACGCCGCGCTTCGCCTCGATTCAAATGGAATTATCAAATATTTCATTTGTCCATCACGATTATATGACGATAGAATTGTAAGGTATTTATTATTATATTTCTGTTTATAAAAGAAATGTTATAACTGTATACGTTATGTATTTTATTTACATATTTTCGCTTTTTACACCAACACAATGGTGTACTGTCGAGAAATTATAGCATCGTTGTAGCTCGTTAGGCACGCGTTATGCAATCTTGAAAATCCTAGGTCATGATTGTCTTTGCCATGATTATGATGAATTTGAACGATAACTGTCTTGAAATCACTGTTTAATAATACCTCATAGAACTTTTTTTGTCATTTTTAAAACTCCCTGCTTTATATATTTTTTGCCATCATTTTTAGTTTGATTATATACTGCTCATAGCAAGGCTAGGCAGAGAGAATGTGCAAGCGAAGAAATGAAAATACTATATATTTCATTATCTCGAGTGGGAATCGAACCCCCGAACGTCGCGGTTACAGTCGCACGCTTGTGCCCCTGCCCCCAACCTAGCCTTGCTCATCTATTGTAGAGATTTGAAATAAACATAGTACCTTTAAATATTTCATGTTTTTTAAATAAAATACTGGATTTGAATTTTGACTTATTTAGGAAGTGCTATGCAATACCATATATTAATAATAATTTAATATTTAATGTTGAAATATTTGAAAAGCACAACGCAATTTCGCTAATTTGGTTACATTGCGATATAATAGGACTGTCCGAGGCAGTATTGTAAAAGCTTTCATATCAATTGAATCCATTAGCTGAGTACACAAGTGCTGTCTGTCTATTTGCTCATCAGTTTTTATCATTGGCCAGTTCTTGTTTGTTCGATCGGTCACTTCCACATTATTGATGGGCCGTTTCCCTCCAACGCGGTGATCTCATAGCAAATTATGTCATAAACACAGGGAAATAAGAAACGTTTTATTTTAATTATTATACTTATTTACTTATTGACTTTGTCAGACGTTTAAGCTTTAAATGCTTGTTTATACAATTTAGTTAATGTATCAGTGCATTTTAACTCTATTTCGCATTCAGCTGGTACGAATAAGTATGATATTATTATACAGGTTAATATGAAAACTGAAGAGTAACAGAAAGACAGTAATAAATGTACAAGAATGTAATAAATTTGCAAAAATAACAATAACACTAAATTTAAAATCAACTAATATTCGATATCGGGGCAATGACTACCACGGCCCTCGACACCATCTATCTCTTGATATGGAAGTGGAATTCCCGTTCTAACAGAACACCATAAAATACCCTCGTCGTATCTACTTGTGCATGTGCCATTTGTCCGTTGAACAGCACTTAGCTTAACAAAAACTGATAGTTGTAAAACAAAAGAGGTGAACAAAATCGCGAACAAGACCGGACCATTTCAGAAATAAACTAAGCGGTAAGAATTAACAGGGATAAAGGATTAAAGGGTAGCCGATGCGGATTTATGTTGTGACGATTGCGATCGGAACGATTCTGCGTGTTATACTGTCGTCTTTTTTTTGTCAGGATGTCGACATTTAAAGGAACTTTAGATTTGTATTATCATTGTCTTTTTTAATAAATGACCATTAATTATTTGTAGCAGAATTTAATGATGCTTAAATATTTAGTATATAACAAGCACCTGAAAAATTCTAAGAATAGACAGGTACATATCTTCATAGAGCATTCATTGCTTGTCTATTTACAGTAACAAATCGAAAGAGTTTTATCACAGAGCAGTCTTTTCATAGGACCCTCCCGTGTTATCTGATAACGCGATGAATACAGTACATTTGTCTGTATGACACCCACTCTGAAAGTGTAGTGTAAAAATTGTCAACGAATACATCTGATAGCAATCTGCCATTTGGAAGCGACATGGAGGGTGGTGGAAACTTACGAGTATGTTTACTTATCCTATGACAAACTTCAACTTTCACCTGCATGAATAGAATACAAGGAATCGTACTCACATATGTATTATTTCTAAGAAATTATTTAAATGATATACCTAACGTATGTATAAAAAACTTGAAATTTCATTCGCTCAATATTCACCTATCGAGCCAGAGGAGGCGAGCCAGGCGGGTGATTGCTGTAATTTCTATTAAAATCATCGGTAAGGTTCGCCAGACACATCGATTCGAAAAAAGTTTCATCAACAATAATTTTATTATCGTAATAACAAAATTACTGGTTTAGTAAATAGATTTACAATTTCCGATCTTATTGCCGCGAACTTAGAGGATTATTCCTTTGGCGTTAACTACACATCAGGGGGAGAAATGGAACCTTTTGTTGGCCTGTAGCATTATTATTTCTCATTTTGTTTTGTTTATTAATACAATTGGCTCGAGGCGCAATATTGATATTCAAGTTTGATGATGACTCGCACCGCGAGTTTTCTCATCCTGTGTATTTTTATGGCTTTTATAACAATTGGGTTTTGCTTTTGTTTAGGTATCGGGGAAAAGTATAATAGTGAATATATTTTAATATTTTTCCACCGTTAAGTAGGTATCTTCAAAAAACATTATGGGGAAATAATTTCCGTTAGCAAGATTTCGAATATTTATCTATCTATATTTCTATTCTATATTTTTGTAACTAGTAAAATAAAAATTACCTATAAAAGTTTAATAAAATTAGTGTCCAAAGTTCAATTTTTAATAAAATTCGATACCATATCTCACGACCATATTTCTTCATTTTCTCATGGTGAAAACGACTGGATGTGAATAAATAACTTACAGAAATATCAATTAAACAATTATGCTGTCTGAATGGAATCGTGGGTAATGATAGTGGGTTGTGCTATAACTCAGGCGCATCTGTTCTATGGCTATTTGCAAAGGCACGACATGCGCCTGCGCAGTTTCTTGCATGGAAAACAGATATTCATAATGTCATTACCTCCTGCAAATCATGATTGTTGTATATTAATGATTCACAGTACGTTATTTCGATACGGAAATTGCTATCTAATATAAATGTATAATAAATAACTCTAGTAGAAGTATCTATTATTTTGCATATTTATGATAATTTTTAATATCCAATAGTTATTAAATAGTTATCGTATACAATGAGTTTAAAATAAATGAACGGTCATTTATAAACGATCACGATTTTACTGTTTGTCTAATTTTGCAAATATAATTCGTATCAAATTAGGTAGGGCACGTCTTAGTATAAATACTTTATTATAATACTATTAAAAAAACAGATTTTACCTTTTTCATAACTGATTTGCCGTTCCTGCTGCCGGGCATTATCGGCTGCAACTTTAAGGAGACCCTGGATATTTCTAAGAAGGGTTTCCGTAGAGGACACCAGGGTGTCGGCGGTAGGGTCGACAGGTACATTGTTCGGGGAACCCTGAGTTGGGTAGCTGACAGTCGCTGGTGACGTGTTCGTCGGCAGGTCGCGTTCACCATCGCTGAGCTCTGCTCCTGGTCAAAATGTATATTCATATAGTTTTATAAACATTTTTAATAACAAAGTAAATTACAAATATAAAATTGGTGAGTGATGACGATGTAGAAATCTCAATTAATTTATCGATAGCTATATATGGAGAGGTCTTACAGATATTCAATATAAAACAATTAATAATAAATACGACATCGCGGGTCGCGTGCGTGTATCATTCACATAACAATTATTATTGCAAGGTACACGGAATTCGCGTGGTAATCCATGCAGTGCGTTGATGGGAACAGGTAAGGCATATTCAGTAGATATAAATTATTAAAAATAATTATTATTATGTAGAATGAGATATTTAAATATTTGAAATGTTTCTAATGTATATTAATATAAACCATGAAAATATTAAAATTAAAGTAGGTTTATTTTTAAAAAATCTTTAGTAAAAACGTTCAGCAACTTAGACAAAACATATTTTATGCCATAATACATTCTATATTTATACTTTTTTTTTTGGAAACCAAAATAATTTTCATTATATAAGGTGCTTCGTTAAAATTTCGAAATAATAAATTTAGAAGAATAAAAGGAAATGCATAGAATCACTTACAAACACAAAGTAGTAGGTACAATTTTTTACAACAAAAAAAAATATCTAAAATGGAATCGTATAATAAGTTACTCTTAAATAAATAATCAAATAATGAGCAGGTTAGTATTTTAAGTAAACTATGAAGTCAATGAATGACTTACAATCAGAATAAGGACACTGTAAAGCATTCGACACCGAATGGGCTGACTCTATGCCTGCCTCGCTACATAATATTGATACTTATTCCTTTTGCGGCTTTAGATTGAACACTCGAATGGTAATAAAATACATGTTAAAGTACATAAATTAGAATTCATAAATGGCATTATTACTTTATTTCTAAATTATATAGGGGATTACTTTTTATTTATATTTTTTAGAGAACGAAGAAAAGCTAGTGTTAAAACACACCGTTCTCCGGTTTCCGAATCTCTCTCTCTCTCGAATTCCAGACCACCGTTTTGAGTGGGGAAACTTAATATCACAATTTACTTAGATAGTGGGGAATAATTAATTTCCCCGAATGATTATCGAACCTACAACCATCGTAAATATCTATTTCTAAATTGAAAATTTAAAAAGTTAAATGTAAAACGTTTATATGGCGTCTCTCCCAGTCAAATGTAACCTATCGATACATTTAATTTAACTGACAAGATAGTGAACGCTCGTCATATAATGAAGACAACATCGTTTCGTCATTGTCGATGCGCACGATAGCACTCTCGAGTTGTCACAACACCATCTTCCTAATAAGCTTAATTAACAAAAGTCCCGACGTATCCAACAAACGAAAATGAGCTTTCTGACATTGGATCACAAAAAATACTATTATTTATAATTGCTCGTGACTGACACAATTTAATGTATAAAAAACGAATCAGGGTCGTAAGTGCGATGATTGAGAGAAAGAAGTGAGATTGGATCGACAAAGATCAAAGTTGAATGACATAGTTTATAAAAAAATATTATAATATACTTTCGTCGTTTGATAATATTTGATGGTTGTGATATAGATTGCGTTAAGATAAAAATAACAATATAATTAAAAAAATCATATGTCATTAATTATTTTTTGGTGGGTTTTATTATTTATTTTACTGTTTTGTTCATTTTCCTATGTATCCTATGTAAGGAAAATAAAAGTACATTTTTTTTTCGTTTTAGCATGTATATGTATGTATAGGCATCCTATTTTCCTAGATCCGACAAGAAACTCAAGAGTTGCTTTACAATTTAATTCAACCCACTATTCTGATTATAGTAGTCTTGGATTGAATATTACGTTTTGCTTAATAATATATGGCAAGTCTAAAATCACTTGTAGAATTTTATTAAAAAATTTAGTTATTTTTTGAAGACGTGATCAGTTTTTTAATATTTCTAGTATTTTTACACCGTCTTATCATTGTTCTTTAAATATTTTTGCCAACAAGCAAAGTATTACTGTAATAATACTGTGCTGCAATGATAAGAATATCTGTTTTATTAAAAAAATCTCTCAAAGATTCCCGAAATCCCACACTGTTAACATAGGTATATTTAAAACTATACCTTCGTACAACCTGACACAACCAAACAAAATGGTATACTAAATAGCATAACATCACTTCCCACGGTATGGGAGCTCTATTTGTAACCTTTACTTACTATTATACACACAATCCATATTGTTTCAGCGATTTGCTATTGTGTTAAGCGAGTATTTACATTTTTGGACTTTGTTATGATTAACGCTTCTGTTAATAATGGTTGCCTGTTTCTACATGAAAAATATATTATCTGTAGCATTGTTATGTCATATTTCAGCTGTCAGAATGTGTACATTGAATATACTTGCCATAATTAAAAATATGACTTTGATTAATTATTTTGCAATATACTGATTATATTAAATGTATATAGAGACATAAAAAAGAAAAACTAATAATGTTAATATTATGTTTTATAACATTTGCAATAGCAAAAACTGAAATTATATTAATTTTCCAATTTTATTAGTACCTACTTAATTATTATGATTTATACTAATAGGGACGCAATTATAAGGTTTCTAGTAGCAAGTTTCCATTGATTAATGTTCTATTCTGAGATTGAATATATTAAAATGATTAAAAATATTTTGCTTGCTTATAGTTTCTTTACCTAAACAAAGAGCTTCGGATTATTTCGGATTATATATTATTATATATATCTCAAGGCATCGCCTGTTGAGTGGCAGAACGTCGCGATTTGCCTCGCTTTGGTAAAAACCAGAGCGTGAAAACGAAAATATTAAATAGTTAAATCCCCCTCTGTGTTATCGAACTCAGAACCATCGCGTTTACGCACACATGTGCCACTGTGCCACGCCGGTCTCATGCCATCAATCATTGATGATTAATAATCTTAATGTTCCAAGATTATCTCTAATAGCGAAAGCTTTGAAGAAGTCTTAATAGAATGAACTTATATTCGTATTAAATATTGCTGGTGCTGTCTACATACACAGTTCTCAGGAGACCGATATATTTATAATATCATTAATGTTTCTGTATGTTTATATATTTTCTAATATAAGTCTGTAAAAATATAAATAAATTAAATAATCTACAAATAAAAGAAATATTTGTTGTTCATGTTTAAAATATTTAATTGTGGTGATCCCTGGGAATATAAATAAACGTTTATCTAATAATCAAGTTTAATTTCCTTACTATGTGTCTAATAGATAGGTAAGTACTTACTTATATTTTCTTCGTATCAGAAATAGTACTGAGTTAATATTATATAGGAATCTTATATTTTGTTGGTCTTTTTTCAGATGCCCGCATTTATTGCAGTCGAGCTTTAATTACAGAGCTATAAACTTAGTTTAGTAATCAACTACAATGTATGAACAGTATTAATGTTTTTGATTCTAAAAAATAAAAACATGCAATTTTATGACTGATAATTTCCGAACTATGAAATAGTGAACGTTATGTTATTACTGGGTAATTTAGTCGGGTACATGCGCCGTATTGAGGGTGATATAGCCAGCTTGTGCTGATGGAACATGGATACCTACATGGACTCTTATCGTGACCGTCTCGATCAATTGAGCTTTTAAAAAGATTAAGTTCTAATTTGACTATAAAGATATATATATTTGAAAGTATATCAGATATTGTTTTAAAATTGGTTATTACGAGACAGAAAATATTTATAAACAACGAAAAATAATTAACAAACATTATGATCGATCCACAATCAACTTAAAGTAATTTATAAATGGCTGTTCTATAATAACATTAACATAATGTAATCTGTAAGTACCAAATACAATTAAACTAAAGTGATTTAAGCAATCTATAAGATTTTTTTATAAAATTGTGATTTGTCATCGTCATTGCAAATAGGTTTAAGCTGAGCTTTGCATTTACATTGATGTTTAATAATAAACTTTTTTTTTTGGATCTACTTTTATAGTCACTCACACAAATGCAAAGCTCGCCTTATGACTCCCGAACTGTTTCATGTTAGTCAGTTTAAGTGTAAACAATTGACTCACCGTCGTCTTCATCTTTGACATTGTGATCTTCCTGATCCGAGAGGGCCGCGTCACTCTCGTCTGTATGGGAGTGGGGGGAAGGCGCCGCCGTCGTCGAGGGTATGCGTGGAGGCTGCGGCGTGCGCCGGGAGGCGGCCGAGCTTCGCCCGCTCGCGGACCCGTCGCCTCGTTCGCCGCGGTCGCGGTCGCGTTCTCGTTCTGATCTTTCACGTTCACCCGATCCGGACTTGGAGAGATTTAGCACAGGACTGTGGCCTGGAGAGGAACCTAGAACAGATAAAAGTTTTTACAGGCAAACAATTACTTTTACTTGATTTGTCACAAAATACATTTTAAGTGGACTGGCTGAAAATATAGAGCATAGCCTTTCTCGATAAACTGCGTTTTCATCTTAGTAAATATAAAATTCAATTAGATAAAAAATAGTTAATATTATTAATTTTAGAAAAATCACTGTTATGTAATATTATTAAGATGTTTTTACCATTATGTGAACCTTCACGGGCTTTGTCCATAGCGATAACGCGTTCGATATCACCTCTTTCATCGCGTAACCTGAAACAACAGATAAGTGACTTTAAAAATCGATTAATTAACTGGTTTCTATATATGTTTCCCACTACCATCTTAACATAATTGGGAAATAACAGACATAGAAATGTCAATTGTAGAATGACCATTTACGGAAATATTTATAATTAAAAATATTTTTCATATAAAACGTAAAATACAACTAAAAGTTCTGTCTAAATCGTTTGAATTGTAAAACATAAGAAATGTGAAACATGATATAAAAATAAAAATTTAAACATGCGAGTATATGTAATGTATAGCAAAATATTGTACTGGATTTTGTGTTTTATGATTTATGTATTTAATTTTATTTAACTATCATAATTAGTGGTTGAGAATCCTAGCATCTTAGAGACAAGCACTAAGGCGGAAAGTTAAGTAAAAAATTATGTTTAAGATAAGTCTGTCTAGCATAAGCAATGGATTTCCAATACGTCATCACCTCGTTACAGACACGGCCAGGAGTCATAAATATCACCAATCTGACACACCACCACGCGAAACGAATGCTAACAAAGTCACTGACAAACAGTTTTATCATTGGAAACCATAAAGCATGCTCCTACTGTGTTTCGGAGTTACTCCACAAAGGGAAAAGTATAATATTATAAGACCCCGCTGTGCTCCTTTGTGAGCGGATGAAGACGGTGTGTAATCATTTTGTACGGATCGGTACCGCTACCCTAATTCCGTAGGTTCTTTTTGATTGTGAGTTATTGGTCTTTTGATGCTTCCGTTTCATTTCGCTTTTTTAAATATGGCTGATCCGTCTAATTATATTTACTATTGCTTTTATGTATCTATCTATACAGGTAATTATAAACATTAATAAATGTTTAATTTGTTGTTGTGTGATTATTCCTTAAGTCTATGTTAAATGCTTAAGAAGAATTTGATAATGTTGAAATACACAGGCAGAGGGAGCCTAGTGTTAAGATATCTCGTTTCCCACTTTCCGTCGAATTTTTCAAGGCTTTGCGTGTTGACTGGCGAGACTCAACGCCGGGCTTTTCCCTTGGTGTCATAGCGAAGAAATGAAAATATAATAGATAATAATTCGTTATCCCTGAATCGGGATCGAACCCACAACTATCAAGTCACACTCTTATGTCCGTGCCACGACGGCAAATATAATACTTTAAAAAACTTTGATTATAGCAGTTGTTATAGAGTATCAGGCCATTCCACGGTATTGATTTAAGTGACTCGGTTACTACAATATATTCATAAAAACAGATCTTGAAAAATGATTTCCCTTGTCGGAACCAATTTCGCTCATTTCAAAGGGGTTAATGCTACAATTTTTGCCCAGTAATGCCTTTTGAGCATTTGAATATAAATGACGTCTGAAAGTGAAATGTAACATACATAATAAGTGGCTGTTTTAAGCCTTCGCGGAACCCTTTTGTGGATTACAGAGTAATTTCGTGGCTTAGGGGTAGGCGAGTGAGTCAAATAAATGTATAGTATAGTTTTTTCAAATATATTTATAATTTTTATAGTGTGTTTCTTGGGTATTGTGTTATTTCTAAAATAATAAGTGTTTTGCAAATGTGTGTCTGTATAATTAAATATTTTTAATATCGAATAATTTATTATTTAATATACAAAAAATATATTATTCGCATTATAATGATTGAAATGTGTAAATATTCCTACTACCTATATATGGTTCTATAACTATTATTATTTTTACAACAGGTCAATTTAAAAAATATTATAAAATACAAAAATAAGAATTTCTTTTAATAGTCATTTTAATTATAATTTAATACAACATTGCGAATTCATGTTAATGTTTAATACAAAAGTGCTCTGTACTCGAGCCCTCGGAATGGAGTCGTTTCGTACTTTACTGACGAGTCACGGAACTCTGTTTGAATTTAATATATTTTTCATATCCGCGTCTATTAATATGCTAATAATTCCTTACATCTTTAAACGCTTTCAACCAGGATAATTGACAAATTTAAAAAGTTTTTTCTTATTTATGACCAAGAAAATATTAAAGATAAAAATAAAAAGAACATTTTATCAATTAGTTATCAAACGACAAGGCATTTGACAATTCGATTTAATTTTAATGAATTTAAAATAAATGAGCGCTCGTATCCTGAACGAATCCAAAAGAAATGACCAAATCATCACAGAGCGATCGGACAAAAGATAACGCCTGTATCAATAAAGTAATAAATTATTTCCACTTCCTTCTTTTTATTTTCATCATTAAAAAACTGTTAATGTGATCGATGATATAGAGAATTTGTTGGGTCGCTTAAAACCAATATAAATACAGATAATTAATCTACAATTCAATTTATCAATATTTCAGATTAGTAGAATATAATTTTTGAAATGTATTTTAACTATATTTATATGTGTATTAAATAGAGTTAAAAAACTATAACATTGTGTTTTTACTAACATTTTAGGAATAAAATATAATTTAGAATGAACTAATAGCTACTTAATACATTGTCAAAAACAGCCGTCATCGTCGAAATAAAATATTATTCATTCCCTTCTTGTCACTTCGTAAATTGGTGACGAGAATGCGATGCAGTGCGAAGTAAAAAAAAAACAAAATTAGTCCTGACAGATTGAGGGAGGAATATAAAATACTAATTTTGTTGGGTTCCGCCATTTTACAGATATTATTTCATATTATCTAAATTGCTATAATAATACAAATCACTATAAACTTTAACAACTTATATTTACGAACATTACCTATGTAAGTAGGTATAATGTTTCTATCGCAAATATGAAATAGATATGCAAATGTTTCGCTAACAAAATTACGAAGGTTAACTGAGTTAGTTAACGCTAACCATTGCCATTACAGAGCGAGCAGTGGCCTAAACAGATATTCCGGGGCCACGGGCTCGGACAATGCGATGCAATCACCAGCGGAGCCAATGTACGCTGATTAGTTAATTCTGAAACGTCCATACTACCTAATACTGCAGCGTTTAACGTTCCGAACCGTTCTTGTATGCATAACCTGATTAGGGTAAGTATTATGTGGAGCTTTTGGTATCACATACTCATATATACCTACCTAGGTGGAAATACAGGCGTGACAATAATTAAAACCCAAGCATCGCTTCGAGGCATCGATTAAGAAAATGAAATCCTCCGAGAGCGTCACTGCGTAAAACATTTGCTTGACACCCAAATCAAAAATCGTTTTAGTCCACCCTCCCGAGGGGAGTGTAGGGGACCGTCGACGCCTGAACATTTATTATTTCAGACATATCACTCACATGCAAAACAAACTCCGTCCGATCCATCAAAAAGTTTCGTTTCCCCGTCTCCTTTTCGACACAAATCGAGTGTGTAAGTACTGCGGTTTGAGGAACTAGGGTCAAACATACCACCGGCTTTGACTTCACAAAGAATTTCAGTTTACCAAATATGTTAATATTGTGGTAGCAAACTAATTAAAAAATTAACTAACTAAATACTAATCTATATAAATAGAGACTTACCTAAAAAATAAGGCTAAATTAAATATTAAAAACGTAAATAATTGTAACTAAAAGTTCGCCACTTAATATTTTTATAATTTTTTCAATGAATAACAATAAATTTGCATCATTTCATAAAAGCTAGTATATTTAAGGAGCAAAATAAATAAGGTTGTTCATCCACAAGAAATGAGCATTGTAACCCTCTGTAGCAGTCAACAAAGCTTCGAAGAAAATCGAGCGAAAAAAGGCTAAAAACACCTTAGGGGTTTACTAATCGAATAAAAAATATCAGCGGCCGATGCCAATGTATGGGGGAGAAATGGAATAAATTATAAAGAAAATACAAGTAGCAAAGGGGATGTAAGCAAGCAAAAACTTTTGTGTTTATGCAGATAACAAAACATTATGTTTTGTCTAAGTGGCAATTTAGACTGAAATTCTTAGTAAGAAGATATTAATAAAACTACATATATTATACTGATATCTATGTAAGAAAAATGATTTTCAAATGCACTTTGATAGCATGTCATCTTTTTTGCCAGTTTTTTAATTCGGGATAGGTAGAATGTAGAATAGTTTTTCAATGTATTTAAAAATATCAAGTAAACTAAATTATTAACAAGTTAGGAGAAAGAAAAAAACACTTAAGAGCTAAGGAGCGCGGCGAAATGCAAAAATAATAGGAAAGAAGTAACATGATGAGTTGTCGGTCGCACCCTCCGCATAAACGTCACGATGTCATTTGTAAAAATTGCGGCCTTCTAACTTCTTCGATTTTGGAACACCAGTTGCGTGGAGATGCATTGGAATAATAATAAATGTAATATTTTCTATTTTGTCAAATAATATTATTTTAAGATTAATATTATTTGCTTAAAAATATTTCTGATTCTGATTTGTTTTTTTTTATAATGGCGTTCTGTATTGCGACCATTGATCTCTCAATGTAAACTATAGTTGTACAACATTAACAAATTTTGATGACAATTCAAGACGACTCCACTGTTTTTGTGTTTCACGTATACCGTCTTAACAAATATAACCAGATTTAGAGGGCGAAAACAGGAATCACTAGTAGGACTTTTGCGGGGGAAACTGGAGACAGTTATTTAAATTTGAATAATATAATATGAAAAAAATTACGTCACTTAATACCCTAATAAAAGTGCACTAAGCGACGAGGGCATTACGCTCACCAAAAGCAAAGAGGGCAAGCAAATTTCGCTTATGAAACGTGAAATGAAAAATAAAATGCGTCGGGAAGAAAATAAAATATGTTTCAGAGGCCGTAAGCCTCATTACGATATTAGAAAAACGTGAGAGGTTTAAAGTTGTCGTTGTTAAGTATAATAGATGAACTGCTGCAAACGGCGGTCGAGGATTTGAAGGTTTTAATGACGATATAATAATATGCATTGGTAGGTTTCAAAATGTTGTTATACATATATTTATGCACCAAGATTTCAATAACTTTGAAATTTTGTTAGAGTATATATAAAGTCTTGAATGATTTGAAGAAGTTGAAAGCAAAATAATAAGCTATTCGTTTGCACCAGATTACAGTAGCGTAACGAGATTCCGATCGGCTCCGTGCGATGTTATTAGGATTTAAGCGCCGACGCGTCGCCTGTATCCCGTACAATGTTGGATAATTATGCAAAATTGCTTCTACGATTCGTAGTCCCCGACTTTTAGGGGCATTACCATTATCTGTAATGGGAATGTTTTTTGATAATGTCGAATTCTATTGTAATATCTTTAGGGAGATGCAAGTTGTATTGCCAATTACGACGGTAATATGACATTTTTTTCCTTTGTAACACTAGACTCACAATTTGCCGACCACAGATTGCATAAGTACGGCTTCGAGGCATGCAGCATATGGTAAAACCGCAGAGTTCACTTCCATCGACACACTTCCAAGCCAGTTCCTTGGATAATGCGACGCGACAAATCTTCCTTTGACTCCCGGCGGCCTCAGCGCAGCTCGTCGAGTAGCATAAATTTCTCCTGTATGGTCGGGTGGATGGTCGGGTGGATGGTCGGGTGGATGGTCGGGCTCGTTCATCGCTCGTGACCGCTGGCTGCACACGGGGCAGTCGCATGATTGCAATCGAAGTGATCGTTTGCGTTCACCGCAACATCTTGCCGACCAGACGGTGTCGCTTTATATGTAGATATATTGAAAATTACTATCCATATGTTCCTATTAAATGTATGTAACGTAGTATCTATTTTAATAAAAAAAATTGAAAGTTTTTACAGATTATAATAAAAGGAAAAAATATCAAGTCGTATTAAATTTAACGACACAAATGTCGACGAAATTCTAATGAGAGGACATCTGAGGCCTATTATCTCAAAACGAGTCGGCCCAGGACACATCGATCATAGTATTGTTCAATCCGTTGATAAAGCTAACATTATCCTATAGATAAGCAATAAACAATTTTTAATGAACTAAATTATAAGTTTCAAATTTCCTATTTAATATAGATAAATAAAGAAATGTTAACTAAGCAAATTAATATGTATTTGGAATTACTCTAGATTTATATAAATGTTATAAATAATACAAAATCAGAAGTTTAATTTTAACAACATAACGAAAAGTAGAGGACACAATTATTATTTAATTAGATTATGTAGCCCAAATTCCGTTTGAAGTAAGCGTAGACGAGCATAAACACTAAAATTTATGCTAATCGGCGTTACCTCAATCTATTTTTTTTAAATCAGAAATTAAATCACAATCTCAGAAATTTGTCCTACCTATATTTTTTATATAATTTAGCAACTGTTTACGATAAGACAAGATTCACTTTTTTAGCAGACATCACATGGGATCGAATGTAACTTTCGATATTTTATTTCTAACAATCTATCCAAGGTATCTACCAAAATTTAGGCTTATGCGATTATTTTGTTAAGTGAAATGTTCAAATTAACTGGACTAAATATTTATAGTAGTTCTTTTCTCACGTAAGTATTTTATTTAGATAGGTCTTCATGTAAATATTTATGAGCATATAAAAGATACATATTTTTTTGAAATTAAAATAAAAGACACGTGTAAGCACACAATCAATATCGTTTACTGAATTTATTAAAACGCCATGTTTACTCTCGCCCGATAATCGACGCAATAGAAACAAAGCCATCTGTTCCGTTGTAGAACGATACATAGGGAGTTCGGTAAGTAAACAGAAAATATAATTTAGAAGCAATTTAGCGCGATATGTCCGCAATCAAATTGTCTCGTTAATACCACGCTATCAAAACATTTGATTTGTGGTGTAGGGTTGAGTGCGGTTATTTAGCCATTCGATGCTACGTTGGTACGAGTACGTCGCTCGTCAGATGGCCCTTAGTTATGTTCAATCAATTATTTATTTATGCATTTCATCGGGATCGCGTTACACGAGTACCTACAATGTTTATGCGCTGAGTAAAGACTACCTGTCCATTTTATTATAATGTAATTTAAGATTGAAATATAAGTATACTTATTCATTTTTTTTAATGTTCCGTAGATTAGAAATCAAATTCAAATTCAAAATATTCTTTATTCAAATAAACTTATTGTAAGCACTTTTGAATCGTCGAATAAACATATAAACAAAAAGCTACCACCGGTTCGGAAGGCAGTTCTGCTGAGAAGAGCCGGCAAGAAACTCAACAGTTGCTCTTTTCAAAATCAATGGTACAATCTATTATATTTGCTGGCAGCTATCCTGCATTACATTCAATATACATTAATTCCAATCGGAAAGTAAAGACGGAACCCTTATAGGACCACCTTGTTGTCCGTCTGTCAAGACCACGGGCAAGTCCAAATCGCACTTCACCAGTTTGTTTTAGTTAAATTTAATTATCAGTATTAATACAGCCATTTTTTTATTCCAAATAATGAAAGATATTAAATAAACATATGGAAACTAAGCATCAAAACAATGCATTTGGTAAAAATAAAACACTTTTAGTTGATTAATGCGCGCTCACACTCGATACGGAGTCGGCGCACAGTCAGCGTGTAAACAGTGGAATACTTTTATTCGCGTTGTAATTTCCCTGCCTCAGATTTGCATAACAAAACGGGAAGCGGGAAAAGGTCAGGAAGCGAACGGAATGGCAAGTGTCCGGTTTGATGCCCAGTCAGCAATGTTGACGTGCTCGCGGAGCTGTTCTAACGTTCTACTCTACTTGCATGGGTTATTTTTATCCAATCTTTTATAAATCTAGATTTTGTATTAGACTTTGAAATAAATATATCTATTTTGTTACGTTTCGATTTTGTTAATCTTATCAATTTCGATAATATGTAACTATGTTAAAGACTGTCCACTATTACCACCGTGAAACTCATTTACATCATTACAAGTTCTATTATGTTTAAAAAATTTTAGAAAGATTCTGATATCGTAACTTCGACATACGAGAATCCATCAGCTTGCGCGCAAAACTATTAAAACTACGAAACCTATAAAAGAAGCTTTTTTCTATCCACCCCAAAAAGTAAACGTCAAAACGAAATTAAAAAAAAAAACATATATTGTCAACAAAATGTTACTGGCCAGAGATCTGAACGGGGCACCGAATGCTCAGACTCAGGCGTTTCGGATGCATATTCATGATTGCTTTGCGCCACATGCAAATCGTGATTTACACACTGTAATGAATTCTTTTGATCTGTGGATTCACATATTCGATTTACCCCATCGATGTCGGTATTAACATGACGTTTTAATGCGTATTCATAGTTTTTTTCCGCAAATAATTAAGTATTTATATTGGACGTGAGTGACATCCAATTGCAATTAACTTATACAAATAAATATGTTATAGCTTATGTTTATTCATGAGACGCCATTTTAAAAATATGTTAATTATTGATTATAGCTTTTGTTGTAGTTGCTACTAAATCGTACCTTATAATAGTATTACATACAATCATGTTCAATTATTTTTGTAATTTATTATAGATCATAAAAAATATATATATATAGTTATATAGTTATATAGGTAGGTATGTAATAATAATGTCATTTTATATCACTAAAACATTTTTCGTCATAAGGCAACCGTAATAAATAAATTAACAAAATCATATTACGTTGGTATGAATAATTTTATTATTAGGTAAAGAAATTAAATATATAGGTACCAACTGACGTTGATTGTAATTTATTTATCATTAGAACTGATCGTTTTCTTATTATTGGCTTAATATTCTTTGCCATCAATAAATCGTGTTATAAAGAGTTTTTGCGCATAAACCAGAATTTCATTAATTAGGATGAAGTAAACATCATTAACTTACAACAATACAATGTTGTGGACGATACAAAGACCATTCGCACAATCGAAAAAGTCTACTAAAAATTATATAATTACTTTGGCGATGCAACGACTCAAAAGAAACGCAGAAATGACAAGACGATGACAAATGAGCATTGTCCGCATCCAACGCGGTCGGGTGGCGGACCTCATCAAATTATTCCCCACTTGAAAAATCTTCGTAAACAAAAACGCTGCAAGGGAAAAACATCTGAGATACAGGGTAAAAAATAGGTATTGGCAACATTGATTGATGCGTACTAATAGGGCGCGAAGGAATGAGGCCGCCGCGTAATTAAAAGAAAAGTGACATCTTCTGTCATTGGCAGTTCGGCCAACTTCTAGAAATAGGACGGTCACGCCTTCTGGGGAGGAAGTAATTAGTGTTACAAACTTATTAAAATTATTGAGTGAAGGCGGCTAATTGATAGATAGATAATACACATCGTTAAGTATGTTTTATTTTCTATTTATGTATAACTCAAAATAGAATTTTATCAGTAACAAAATGGGTTTAATATTATAAACAAAAAATAAGATAATTAAAAAGCTAGCGAAAATCGCGGTTTATTTGCAAATTCATTTTCAGAATGACATCCGAATAACGAAGGGAATAATAAATCTTTTTCACTCCGTACGCGCTACCGCATAAAATTAAGCCTAATAACGAATTAGCATTCCGACGCGATGTATTCCTCTACTTTCACAAGAAAGATGGCAGCACGATATATATTTAAATTACCACAATAAAAACATTTGAAGTCATCACAAAATAATGAAACATTAGCGAGCTTACACAAAATCGATAAAGTAAGTTGATACCTCGCAGGTTTTTATAAAGCATCCCTTATCGCTGTGTACATATCATTAGTAATGCAAAATAATGGGATACGGACACCTCGTGCTGTTTGCGAGCTAATGATTAATGCTGTTCGTCATTAATTCTTATTTTTGATGAGAAATTTGACTTGTGCTGTCAGGCGCCGGATCCAGATTAATATAGGCTGACGGTGCAACTTACGCTGTAACAATGTTAGACGCTCCCCGATTGTAAAATATTTATGCTATCTTCATGTTTTGTTCAAGATTTGCATAATAATACTATTATACATAGTCATTTAACCTAATTTTTTTTATACGTACCGTTAAATTAGGCTTGGTTCGTACCTACTATTAAAATAATACCTAAATCAAAAATTAACATCAAAGTCGTTAATTTCAACACAAACCAGATTTCTGCGTTGACAAATTATTTCTAATTTACAATATTATATACCGACATTAAAGTGACGGTCAGTAAGTAAGCACAAATATCAAAGTAAACGCAACGAATAGTTTGGTTCACCAACGAAACTATCCAAATAGTTTAGACTATAAAAGGGCAAAGTACAAAGAGCTCCATAAAATGCCAGTACGACCGCATTGGTGACAAACTCGGGAGGTATTCAGAGGGCCGACTACCGTGACTCGGCACCCTTTTCATATCGCTCTACGTATATTAGCCAACTCAAAATCAAAACTACATTTTATTAATGACTTTTAGGCATGACAATCTAAATAATTATACTAAAAGTTGGTCGCAACTGCGTGAAAACTGTCTAAAGAAATATCTTGACACAAAATGAACAGTCATCAGATGTGATGTTCAGATCATCCTTCAAACAGAAGTGGAGAGAATGGTAAGCGATCATAAGCATTCAGCATCTTTATCTCGCGGAGACAAGAGTTCATTTTATGACCATTAATTTTGCCAGTTCCTCGGGTGTTTTATCAGCGACGAAGCTCTGTCGCGCGTCTCATTAATCAAAAGCATTTGTTTACAACGAAGGGAATTTGATTTGATTAAAATAATTCGCAATATCCTTGATAAATATCACCCTCGGTCTTCGTTTGATCTTCCTTCAAATTAATGGTGGAGGATTCAATCACGCAAACGTTACCGCCGCGATATTTGACGTTTTCTAATGTTTGCCAATAAAATTAATTCATAAAAATAAATCGACACGCCTACATACTCTTCGCCATTTAATATAAAATCAGACATATATTTATGAATTATATATGTTACACAGGTATGTTCGACTTCCTTTTAGGGTAACATATCTCTAAAAGCAAAACGGAAACATTATAAGATCACTTTGTTGCCCATCTGTCCGTCTGTCAAGACCATTTATCTCGAGATCGAAGTCAGTTAAAGCACAGAAAAATCAAGCTTCTAATTCAATAAGATCAAAGAATATGAGGATTTATGCATCGTTTTTGCTGCATTTGTAGGTCTACACATGTGAAATTTGGCACCAAGTGAGAACTTAGGTATAATATAAATTAAAAGAACAAATTGGAAAAGTAAAAATGTATAACTATTTCGTAGAAAAAAAAAATCATTACAAACTTATATTTGTAGTACATTTAATACAAAATAAGTGCATATGCACGAAAAAATTAAGTTTGTCAACTTTTATGAGCTGTAATTCGCGTTGACCCACAATCCTGAAATTGTTACGCAAACCTCAGTGGGCGCGTCCGACTCGCACTTAACCGGTTTTTTTAAAGAACATGTAAGAATAGAATTAAAACGTGCAAAATATTATTAAAAAAAACACTTTACAGGCAGCGTTTACAATTTTATGTAAAAAAAAATAAAGAATCTGAGAAAGAGTGCTGAGATTACGCGACATTTACTTTTTTCAGTCAAGTGGTTTCTTTATATGAGTTGATTGTTTAAAATCTAGAATTAAGGGTGAACAAACACCGGTATCTTTCCGTAGCAAGGGGCACGATGAATAACGATCGACGTCAGAGCGATGTGTGCAGCGTATGCCCCCGGCTCACCCGGCTCACCCGGCTCTCCCGGCTCTCCCGGCTCTCCCGGCTTAACCCGCCGTACGCCGATTAATCGCAGCTAATTCGATCCGAAACGGAATTAAACCGGACGAATGCATAGATCCCAACGATTTGTTGACTGTTAATTGAGTCGTTTGATTTACAGCGATTGAGTCAGACACGTTTTTTTGCATTTCCATCAAAATTTTATTAAATGCTATTTTTACTATAGGTTTAAATGAAAATTGCTACTACTACTATTGTTACTATTATAATATAAGAGAAAGAGCTGTTGTAATATTTTCGTGATTCTTGTCTTATACAATTATGTTTGCCCCTCCTGTCCAAAATTATTATAATTAAGTAATTATTATTTAATATAGAAATTAGTAATTATAAAATCGTCTAATAATTACGAATGATTGCACTCGAAGGATGCAAAACAAACAGTACCTACAAATTATATTAAATCAGAGATAATCCTGTCAATTAATTGGACTTAGGATGGAGAACCGGTCGGCGCCTGCGCGGACTAAGCGAGCCGAGCGAAGAAACCAAGGACCTCGATATTAATAAACACCGCTGCTTGTTATAAATGTCAATATCGGAATTATAGCATGTACATCACGTTCGTGTTTTATTTATATGCCAATCGTATACCATCGCTAATATTTTTATATAACTTTATTGTTCATATTTATCATTGAAATCTAAATTTATTGTGGTATTTTTTCATGTAGCAAAGAGCCTAGTGTTAAGACACTCCGCTGCCTACTTTCCGCGAAATTCTGGGGGCATTGCATGTTGAGTTTAATATTTTATTACCTTACCTACATTTTATTACCTTTTGCTACCTACCTTACTTTTATTTAAAGTAAACAATGAGAACTCTCAAAAATACATATTATCATAAACATGTAATATTAATAATAATTTAATATTCTAAGCTAAGTAACAATAATAGAGTTCGTAAACTAGATAGAGCCCTAAACCTATATTATGGTGACTGACGAAACCTTATCGAGTAGGTATTCGTAAGTGGCCTTCGTTTGGATCGTCGAAATATTTCTCATTTCCTATTTTATATTTGGCAAGTAAATCTACAAAAAAGTATATAAAAATGTATTTATTATATATGTCTATATTTAAATTAATAAAACGTATGCATAAGTAAATAAATATCCAAAAATTACAGAGTAATTTCTTTAAAAACAGCCTTAATCCAACCCGTGGCGGGCGATAGGCTGACAGTGACACATCGGTACAAGGCGCGCTGTCCGACTGTAATTCTACCCAGCACGGGCAGCGCGGGCCGTGGATACGTTTTATTTTCAAATCTAGAGGATTAATTAGTAGAATGTAGGAGTACCCTAAAATTGTACATCTACATGGGTGAGAGTATAAATTAAATATAAAAGAGACAATTAACAATTATTTATTTTTATAATTAAACTAGTGCTCCGCTCTTGGATTATGATTATTTTGTTATTTCCGGTTAATATAAAGTATCTTTATGAAGATGTCATACATAGAAACTTTACTATTGAATAACTCTGGTAGTTTTAGAGATTTAAGCGCAGGTTTACGATGGTGGAAAGAAATTACACTCTAAAGATTTTATACACAACATTTTAGAGACAAGCTGTGTTTTTTTTATTTACCATTCAAATAATTAAGTAATAAATTAGTGAAAAATAATATATAAATTGAAACTATTCATGTTTCAATACAATAATAAAGGAATAATGATTTATACGGTAAAATCCATTAGATTGTTGACTTGAATTCGATACGCTTAACAGCACTTGAAAATGAAGTCAAAACCGCGAATATCGTTCGATCCCCGATCAATCACCATCCATTAAACATGAAAAGAAAAGCATTTCCCCTAACCGTTGGCCCTCAAATCGGCCCAATTTACATGAGAGGCGCATTTTCCTCGCATCGAGATTAGCCCAGGATGAGTTTGATGAATTGTTCGCGGCCCGCACACCGACGCGGACCTACGCTCGCCGGACCACTGGTCATTTGTTAAAAATACACACGTACAGACGATATAGAAACCTAATTGTCTCCTCTTATTTCACACTCGTCCATTTCGCCTAATGTGATCCAGTTGTATTTTTTATTATTTCGATGAATTACTACGTTAAAAAATGACTCATAATCAAAAAGAACGTAAAAGAAACAAATTAAATAAGTTAATTAATGAAAAACGAGATTAAATTAAATAAGATAATTAATGATTTCTATTATTCCATCAAAACTGATTCCTGCCTTACCTCTCGAGATGTTTTACGATGTCCTCGTAAGCTGCTCTACAATTCTCCCAAATACCAGATCTGTAGACAAAGAAAAAATAAAATAAGAAAACTGAAGAAATAATAAAGAAGACGAAATATGAAAGAAATAAAATGAAAACATTCATGATTAAAAAATAATTACGGGAATGGCAGCGTGATAACAAAAATTTTAATTTTTTTTTTCATAAAGAAGTTCGTTTCAATCTCAATTTAACAAGACCTCTACAGACAAAACTTGCAACAAATTGTTTTTAAGTGTTTAAAATAAAAGTTATTGAATGAAAAAAGGGTTTAAATGTAAAAGGAATAATTACGAACATTCAATATTAAATGTTCCGTTAGGCTGGAGGGGTCGAACAAATTAATTATGTTTTTAAAACAATCGCTTATATTTGTGTCGTAGCAACTCATGCGTGATCGTCGAAATTGTTTCTCAATTACTTTAGCACTTTGTTTTCATTAAACTTTTCTTGGGAGGGAATACTTCTTACAATAGTTAAAGGGTTTTGTTGAAGCTTAATTGGTTTCCATCTAAGACTGAAGCGCACTTCGTCCTTGCAATTTAATATTTTAGTATATTAACCTTTAACTATGGACGTGACTTTTTTATAACATACATATGGACGTCGGGTCTGTCAGACCAGTGTATTTATTGGTCATATTCCGACTGTTTTTTAAAGGAAGAAAACAATTTTATGTTTTAGTTTATATGAATAGCCTCAAATCAAACAAAATCAATATAAATAAAATCGCTTTTTATTAAAATTTACGCATCACAACGATTTAAGTAACTTAAAGTCACAATTTCAGTCTTTGGCCACATGGGATGACTCTTAAGAAAATAATACTATAAAAAAAAGACAGATAATAAAATAAATATTTTTTTAACAAAATATAAAGTCTAACAAATAAAAAAAATAAAGAAATGACATCTTATGTTATAAAATAAAAATTTTGACAACACCTCAAGATAGGGTATTATTGAACATCGATACACAATGGCTTTCAACATTGTAGGCAAACAGGACGATTGCAGTCAACATAAGTATGTGTTGTGTTTCTATATATCTTTTGGGGGCAAAGTGTACATGTTTTTCAAGATCCCAAAACTATTTTTTTAGCTTCATGTTCAAAAAATGATAGATCAGATCGCGAAACGCGAGTCAAAGTCATTCTCAATTCTTAGAGTAGTTTAGTATACAAAACGCGTCTTTTTATTTGATAAAGTGCTATTTTCTTTATAAAATGTCGTCGTCCAATTCTTTTGTTTTATGTTGATTATAAAGTACCGATATTTTTGTCCCTGACGTGCTAGGTCGATCATTTTTTTCCATTTTATCATAAAAACTAAAAAAATTGAATCTTTTTTAGGTAAATAATATTTATATTACTAAAATATATAACAAACAATGCCAAATAATATATGATATAAAACAATAAAAACATTTGAATACAAATAATACAATTAAAATATTAAAGTATATTTTGTAATATTATAAAAATATATGGCGTTTTGAAATCATTCATGTATGGGAAACATGGACGTCGGGTCTGACAGACCCAGGCCCCGTTTAGAAAGTTAAATACTCACGTGTTTTGAACCCAGAGACACAACCACTGCTATCTACATTCATTTTGTCATTAATACGAAAGGTACTGAGAGACTCAGTGGCGGAGGTCACCGAGAAGTGGCCGATTTGTAGAATTCGCAGAACTGTCTGGTCTGTCAGACCCGACGTCCATACTTAAAGGTTAAGTATGCTTCAAATGTTTTCCTACTATTTTAAGACATGCCTTGAAGGGGTCTAACTACCTCTTGAACAATAATAAGTATTCGTGTATAAAAAATGTAACGCAATCACAGTATGGATTACTTGTCGTATATAAGGCACCGTAATACGTTTGTAGGTTATCGTACTGTCGTCGTATCATATGGGTGGCAGTAAGACAGTGGGGTAAGCCCGGGTAAGTGCGGGTGAGTGCGGGTGAGCGCGGGTAAGACAAGTCAAGTGAGCACTGCGGGTCTTCGGGCGGAAGTGAGGGCACTCAGTGTTTGTACTTTTCTTATTGGATTAACTGAGTCATTTAACCTGTATCACTTTTGACCCGCTTACAGGCTTCTTTCTCATTTACTTATGTATATAAGCTCATTATCAACTAATTAGTAAATATTGTTTTAACACGTCCATTTGGGAAGTGATTTTTAGTTGTGTTTATTCTTATTAAGTATTTCGGTATTTATTTTATATCTTAGCAGTAGGTCTGTATCTAGGTGTCTGATCATAAACGTGATGATTATGAGTCGAAACTTAGAGAATGATTGTTTCAATTGTTTCCATTTTTCCAATCTGGTCTTTAAATTAGAGAGTAACTTAACATAATAATACTTTACACCAATTTACCAATTTATTCTTAAAGAAGAACATTTTGCGTTAAAGCGTTAAATTAATTTAACTGTATTTCAATATTCAGAGAAAAAACCAATATGTCACTTATGTATAGACATTGATATAAAAAGAGATAAATAGAATGTTTTCCTTATATTGTTATGATTATTAATAGGATAAAATAACGTGAGCAATGTGAATTTTATTTACTCCATTGTAAAGTACAAATTTAGATGATACGCCTGTCTTTTGCTTTTCAATCATGAAACTGAAATAGACCAAATGACTGCAATATACAAAAGCTTCCTATGAGATTCGTGTAGATAAAATGGTGAACTGAATTAATACCAGCTCACGCCGTGTTTGGGAAGCCACAGTTTTACGCAACCGATATCCGCTGTAAGCTTGCATTATAATAATTTATTTGTTTATTAATATTTCATTTTACTAGTGTCTATAATAAATTACGTTTTTATATTTTTTGACACTATCATGTTTGCATTGTAATGATAATAATAATTACTTTCATATATTTTTTGTAACAATTATTATCAACATTATAATTATGAAATAATAAGAAATAAGCGAAAATTTAAATACAAATTACGTACATATACAATAAATATTGTGCTTACCTCGCCAGTGCCTCCATATTGTGCATCGGTTGACCTTTGATGATGGAGCCATCAGGTCTGGGTACGCCGTGGTGAGGCATGCCGGGTGACATCAGCGCGTGCTGGTGCATGAAGCCCATGGGGCCTAGGTGTGTTGGTGGTGCGTTATATCCATTCGCCAATAACGGTGACTTGTCCATGCGAGCCATTTCTGTGAACAGAATATCTAATTAGAATTAGTGTTGGAGTCAAGTCAGTGAAATATCTTATGGGAAATAATAGGTGTTCATCAATAAATACATTTAACGATTTTGCAACAAAGTTCATCGTATTACAATATTGTAATATTAATTAAAATTCACAGAAAAGTAAACTGTATAAAGTATAATAAAAGTTTAAGTACTTTCGTACAGGTTAGCTAAAGCTATTCCATTCTATTTTTATGACAAAAACTGACAATAAAATATAATAGAGCATAATATTATCGAAAACAGTGCCCTCGGTTAAGTAATCAGTAAACGTTTTAATTTTAAGTCTTGTTAATAAACATTTAATTTAATATTTTATCTATGATAATGAAATTTAATTGTTAATGGTTTTTTTCTATCTGTGGTACCTATAATATAAAGCATCGCACTTAAGTGTAATCACGGACATGCCCAGGTAAAATTCAATTAATACCCGGTATTATCATTTAATTACTGGTCCCAATAATCGAATCGCCCGTAAAACGGTGTATCAACAATAATAAAATGAGCAATGAATTTCGAGACTATTGTTTTCTGGGTACCACAAACAACCCGTGCAAACATAGGGGGTGTAAGGCAAATATTCTTAAAACAACCCCCTATGGGGGTGTTTTAGGTGCCGGGTGGTCTTTGGATGTCCACGTCCCCCCGGAGGTCACCAAACGGTCTAGGGTGTCGGAAACAATTAACAAGGTGTCGAATTAAACACGAATTAACGTTTGGACCGTTAAGGAAAACACCCTTTTATATTGTACGCTCTACAAAGCATTTTAGGATTGCTGAGTATTTAATATGTTTCCCTTTGTTATACGATTAGGGAACAGGTACATCTAAAAGATGAGCATTGTTCTACAAATCACGGTATTTTCATTATATTAAATCAACATTGGATTTCGCTATAGCAAATTTGTTTCTGGTTACACACATATCCTACTACGTAAGTTCTAATTGTATTTGAAAGGATATTTTAATAACAAAGATTATTTTATAGATATCGCAAGATGTAATTGATAATCTCACCATACCATAATGTCGTAAAGGGGAAGAAAATTTTAATTAATGAATAAATTCTAATAAATACATAATCAATCTTAGTTTGTAATTTCAATCAAGTCATCCTTTCAATATTGATTCCTATAATATTTTACTCAGCTTCTTTAATTTGTATTGCGCACTATCGGGGGAGCGTTATTAATATTTAAATTAAATAAGAAACTGTTGATCATAAGTAAGTTATCATAAGAAAATGTTAAATCTTATTATTTCTGACCGATTAGTAAAAGATAAAATTTTCTAAAGCTTAGAAGAATTTATTACTAGTGTGACCAGTATTTTGTTGATTCTTCTATTTTCTATCAATAAAAGCAAAGAGGCCGTCGTGGCGCAGCGGCACAAGGGTGTGACTATAACGCGAAGGTTGTGGGTTCTATTCCCACTCGAGGAAGTGAAATATTTATTTGCGTTTATATTTTCATTTCTTCGCTCTGGTGTCGAGGCAAAGCGCGGCGTTGAGTTCTGCAACTCAACACCTTATGCCTCCAGAATTTGGTAGAAAATGGGGAACGGAGTTTCTTAACACTGGGTTCTCTATGTCTACCCTGCCGTGTGCATGAAGCTGATGTATTTTTTTAGAAGCAAAGAGAAAATTGTGATTATCTATTTTCCGATTTAAATCCACTACTATAACTTACTGTTGGGCAACTCCCAATTGACCATAGCAAGTTCAAATACGTATATAAAATAATTCTTCAATATTATTGGTACCTACCGACTCAAAACTGTCTAGATATTTTAAACTCCAATTCAAGGATTATACAAAGTTACAAACAAACAAACATTATGACCAATGGACCCTGAATTAATTGGGCGGGTGTATTTACTTAGTTAACCGTTGTTATCTTGTCGGCCATACACGGCGTTTAATGTATTTGTTGCTTTGTACTTAAAGTTAGCTGTTTTGTTTATATTGAAAAAACAATGTAATATCAGTTGGCTTATAACTACTTCATTTATATTTTTTGTATAATTATATTAATTAGGTATAATTAAATTATTTGTTAGGCGGTTCAAATATACGAAGTAAAAAAAAAAATATTCTATGCGTGTAGAAGTAACAAGTGTCTCTCTAAGAAATGCGAGCTTTACTTTGTCCTCTATACATCGAGGGACTCGAAATTGGACTCAAATCGAGGAGTGAGAACGTAATATAACTTTCTGGTCGAATTCGATACATTACGTGTAGAACGGCGGAACCAAACGCCACGCACAATAATTGTTTACCCTAAAAAATAATCTTTTTTGTATATTAATGAAAAGTTCGATCTCAGTCACAAATAACACCAACTGAGTACCAAAAATTATATTCATAAATCCCTAAAGTATAAGAGCTTGACCAGTGTAACCACGCCGGTCAACCGCACTTACTAATTAACTAAATACGTGTTAAATCTGTAATAACCTGCGGTTACCACAACCCTTCTACATTCTCTCTTTCCTTCTCATGTACGATTATATGATTGTCTCTTTTTAATTAGAACTGTTAAGTAACCACTAAGTAGATGCGGCCTCGCTGTGTTTAATATATTGCAATTAATAATTTGTATATTATTTATTTATATTTTTCTTTATAAATTGTTAAAAGTAGTATTTAACATTATTTTCATGCCTTAATTGTGTAGCAAACATAATTTAGATATAAAAATAATATACCGATATTACCTATATTGTTTTTAATCAGCATTCTAAGATTTAATTTTACTTTCTTTTATCATAATATATAACTAGCCGACGCGCGCAGCTTCGCTTGCGTATTTAGGGGGAATTCTAATAACCCATGAAACATGTGTTCAATGAAATACTTTTAAAAATCTAAATTTCAAATTTTATAAAAATCGGTGGCGATTTAAGAATTTTTCCATACAAACTTTCAACCCCTTATTTGCACCCTTAGGAGGAGAATTCTAGAAAACAATGAAACACGTATTCAATTAAATACTTTTAAAAATCTAAATTTCAAATTTTATAGAAATCGGTGCCGATTTAATTTTTTTTCCATACAAACTTTCAACCACTATTTCGCCCCTTTAGGGTTGAAATTTTTCAAAATCCCTTCTTAGTGAATGTCCAGATTACGAAAGTAAACAGCTGTCCAAATTTCATGTTTCTACCATTAGCGGTTACGGCTGTGCGTGCGTCTTACCTCAGTCAGTGAGGACAAGTCCTTTTATATATATAGATTATTATATATATAGATTATTAAATCAAAAGACATTATGTTCTTATCAGCTTCACGCTGTACTCCACAAATGGCAATGTAGGCAGAAGGAACATAGTGCTAAGACACTTTGTTTCACATTTTCCGCCGAATTTTTACGAGACATTGTTGTTTTGAATGTCGAAACTCAACGCCGGGCTTTGCCTTGGTGACAGAGTGAAGCAATGGAAATATTGATAATTGATCGAACCCATAACTGTCGCGTTAGAGTCACACCATTGTGCCCCTCCGCCACGACGACCTTATTATTTTCTTATAATAGACTTTATTTACCAATATAATTTTGAAAATGAAAACAAAAGTTGATTTATCGATATTGATTTACAAATTGAACTATGAAATTAGGGATAACCTACATAATTGTATAGGATATCTAATCATAAAAATCTAAGTTAGAATTTAAAAGTGTCTCTATAAAAAAATAACCCTAAAGCTCTAACAGACATCACGTCCTAACCAGCAAACTGCCCATCGATTATCATTATAACTATTATTAAGCGAATCCACTGAACAGCCATTTAAAGAAATGAAACGTCGATTGTAAACCGCTATTAGGAATATCGATTTTCATCGATTTATTGATCGCAGACCGACTGTCCTCGGCGAATGGTCGTATCAAATTACCTGCCATTATTTAGAATTAGAAACGATAGAGTCGAAACCCCAATTATATCACTTATGTGTTTAAAGGAGGTTGGGAAAAGATTATCATGACTAAAAACTTTTAAGACTTTTTATACAAAGAATGATCGTCTATTGAATGCGACAGTCTGACATGTTTATTTTAATATATATATACATATACGGATAGAAGTATGAAATATAGAGTTAATTATTAATTCAACAAATTATTTGAGCTATGAAAAGTGGTCAATTATTTGATCCAGTAACAAGCAAGGAATTTTAACATTCGCAAGTCCGAGGATAAAGGCTCAGGCATAATAACCATTGAGGTTTATTGCAGACGGATTACAAAATGACTAAACGAGTAACGCAAATGATTGGCCATAAAGCGGAAAGATTGAGCGGACTAACTGACAATGTATGGGGAGAACTATTCTATTAACTGATATACAGGCCTATAGATTTTAAAATTTTGATATCGACTTAATAATTAATATCGTTTAAGTACTTACACTTATGTTTGAGTAAATAAAAATTGTTTAAAAAGTTCCTTTTATTTCAAATATCAAAATACATTATCACAAGAATTCCACATTTTATAGGATAATAATTTAAATTGGAATCGTTAACATTACAGAAATGGCGTATAAATCATAAGAAAGGAATAAATTAAAAATCGCATTAACCTCCACATAATAAACACAAAGGTTGTAAATGCATTACAATGTATGCAAGTACTCCGAGTTTATAATCGCCTGCTACTAACTATGTAGGGAACTAGTCTAAGAATAATGATGTAAAGAAACGAAATAAATGTTCTTCACTATTTTTAGGAGTACCTAGTAAGTAATAAAAAAAAAACTAATATAGCTCCATAATTTCCATTAATAAATTTAAGGTGCAAAAACCACTTGTTCAAAACTTCTCTGAGGCGATATAACGGAATCCAACAAATCTTGGTGGAACGACAGAATAAAGAAAGCCCAAAATGATACAAAACAAGGCGAATTAAAAGTAAATTACAGGCGGCCGGCAATCGTGGCGTTTACAATAAACACATAATTGTACGGTCAGTGCACCAATGGCATATACGATTGGGCAAAATAATTGTCTTCAATTTGAAGGATAAATCGCAGCTTGTCGCTTTGGAAACAGTGATTTTAATATGCATTATTTTAAAATAATTGCTATTATTATGTCTGTAATATATCATTATATGGTAGGTATGTATACGAGTACAAAGATCATAATTTATATATTAAATGCTACCTCTGAGCTATATTTTTATTAAGCTATAATCAAAATATATATTATATTTAGAAAATCAATTCTAAGAGGTAAAAACGCTGCTCAGATGTAAGTATATGTATAACACTAAACGTATAAAGCCGTGTCCATAATAGAGACAAGCTATAATCGTCAACACAAGTCACGTGCGAAGTACAATCAATAACAGCAATACACAATCGCCGGCAAAATGTCAGTCAATAACTTGAGTCAACAAGACGGATCAGACGATGCTGCCACACTTAAATTATCACACGCCCACGAATTTTCTAATAAATCTATTAATTTCAATAGCATAATCCAATCTTTATTTCCTAAAATGAAATTTACATTATTGTTTGACTATTAATATAATCGAATCTGTCCAAAAAATATTTTTAAAATATTACCTAAGGATCAATTTTGTATAAAATCTGGGAATTTTCTTGTTACTAGCAACACTGGCAGACTTATGTGTTCGCCATAAACTCTTTCATTTGGCTCGGACGAGCCTTATGAACAATAAAACGTTGAGGGCTGGAGATTTGGACTGTAATAAAATATTTGCCCTAGCACACGCTAATCCACGTCCCTTACTTACAAAGGCAATCTAAGAAGTTATAGGCACAAATAAAGCGATGTCTTGTTTTTATATAAAAGAAGGAAATATTACACTAGAGATGAAATTTCAATTATAGGGTAAGTAAAAAAAGTAATAACTAACAAGAATTTCTAGTCTAAATAAATATAAAGAAAACAAGTAACTATGATTTGTAAATACATGCGTAAAAAACTTGATTAACATCTTTAACGTTGTAAAAAGTTTTTACTTAAGCTTACGATTGTTGAATTGTCAGAATGTGTTTAAGTGATGTATACACTATGTTATATTATTTCTTCTTTTTTAAATAGATACTACCTTATTACTTGTAAAAGTCGATCATTTTAGTTAACCCCTATGATTACTTAATAATTCCTACGATATACGAATAATATAACCTAAATAGCATTTTAACGAAATTCAGAACGACTTATATGAGGCAAATAAAACTTCTCCCTCCGATGTGCGAAAGAGGGTCAGAGTTAATTACTCGTAAATTGACCGGGATACAGTTTTATCCGGTGTAAATAAATAGGCTGGGATTAGTATGTGTCATACTTGTTATTTATGTACGTCAAATTTTGACATTCGATCTTTAAATACTTCCATAAGAAAATAGGTACATGTTTTAATTATAATTTTAATCATTTCAACATTGTAAAACAAATATTTAATAGTTATTTTTGCAGCGTCACGCTGTATCCTGCATGGAGCAGGGTAGGCAGAGGGAGCCTAGTGTTAAGACACTCCGTTCCCCATTTTCCGCCAAATTCCGGAGGCATTGCGTATTAAGTGGCGGAACATAACGCCGCGCTTTGCTTCGACACCAAAGCGAAGAAATAAAAATATAAAATATTTCATTTACTCCAATGGGAATCAAACCCACAACCTATCGCGTTCACAATCAAACATTTATGTCAATAAAAACACAGTATCAGCATTGTTGCGAATGTATCTTAATATAATAGTTGTAACAATTAGGTAATCATTACAAAAAAATGATTTAGAAAACTGTTACTCGAGTTTGAATCACACCGACCTAGAACTTGTTGGGAGCTACTCATCCGTAAACCTTTAGAAAAGAAGCTACGCCATTGTTACATAAGTATAGAAGATACCAAATCGACGAATATTTTATTAATATTAAAGCACAAAGGAGGGATTATCTTTTTGGTTAATAACAGCTGTTGCTACTGAAATATAAAATGATACATGTTTTTTACGTTTCATTTTGATTTTATGTAATTTGCTCGCACAATACAATGTTGTAATTGGCTCATGTGGAGTTTTGTGAAGGGCAAAATAGATTTAATAATAACAAATATTTTATAGTGTGTTATTGTGGAGTACATATGTTTTTTATCTTGGCACAGATGGCTGAACACCTCTTAAGCTTTTTCCTCTGTCATCTAAGCTTTCATATAGGAAGCCCCTCCAGAAAGAGTTCACACCATAGTGCCAGTCACGGTTCGTTCTCGATCCAATCTCAGTCTGTTTAAAATATTCTTCTATGAGAAGTTAGAACATTCTTACTATCATTCCGTTCAGTTTCGGTCCATTCACGCATTTAAGAATGTTTCTCATACAAACACATCAGATCGGACAGAAAACGAACCGTCACCAGCCTAGTGTGAATTCTTCCTTCATTTGTAAGTGACAAACCAGTATAACCAATGCTGCTAAAAAGTTTTTGAAAGTTGGTAAAATTATTTCCTACTATTAAAATAGAAGTAGTACCAACTTAATATATTATATTAATCATTTTTGATTATCAAATTTATTGTTGATATCTCTAGACAGCCGGTTAGCCAGTTACTGTTTTGAATGAAATCGGCGCTGCCATTACTGTCGACGAACGCTTACAAACGACGGAACATAACCTATAATTTTAAGTCAATCGCTGTCGATATACCTATATAAGTATTAATTATATGGTCAATAATTCGTTTTGTTAAAGACATCATGCATTTGGATATTTATATATTCTGACAGAAGACATGTTAAAATTATTTTTCACCGTATTTTTTTTTAATTAGAGCAAGCTAACATCCTCAGCTTAGCTTAGCCCTCGTTGTCAAATGAAAGTAATTGTTCCTAACATTAGGTTCCCAGGTTCCCGCGACATGTTAGATACAGCGTGTTAATACAAGATACAACAAAAAGTTGCTGAGATTATCACGTATAACCAAATTGCATTTTAGTTCAACATAAATATATGAATAATTTATATTTCGATATCAATATTGTTGTGTATTTAATAAGAACATAATTGAAATATTAAAATACCGCCGGCGCCGACATTCAGAGTACGCCGGTACAGTTAATTAAAAGAAATTCCGTCGTTATGCTTTTTCTTTGCAAAAAACGAAACGAATGTGCCATGATGAGTGCGAGGTGCGAGGTGTGAGTAATGTCGTAAGTGGAAAACAGCATTTTAATTGTAAACCTCGTTCCACACCGCAAACAAAGCGATGGGAATTCAACAGTTTATTGCTAATGTTCGTATGGAAATAGCTTGCAAGATGCTTAATAGCGAATAAAAATACTTATCGCGAGGTTGAAATTGCAAAAAATTAACTTTATTTCTCAGGAAACGTTACGTTATGTTGAAATATTGCTCAGTATTGTTATGGCTCATTCGTAGTAAGTATGGCATTAATAGATGTTTTTACTTTTCTGTAACTAAGGTAGAAAGTAAGGCCATTTAGATTGCTAAAGAAATATCTCTTTCTATCTAGATAATGTATTAATCCCTAATCTATTATTACAAAATCTTTTTTTATTTATTAGATAATACTAATGTTTCTAAAAAGATTAAGTTAGTAAAAAATATTTTTAAAACATATTTATTCTATTAATATTTTTATATTCCCTTAGGTACCTACATATTTTTTTTCTCAAATACATTCAATGTAAAAAACACATCTTATTATAGTAGACACGGAAGACAGATATAAAATAATAAAAAAATATATACTTAATTTATTTTAGATTTCTTAATATGTTACAAACCGACTTGAATGTTTAGAATAGGGAACACAACACGGGCACGGTAATGGCATGAATTGAATGTTTCAAACAATTGCTTAGAATGTGAAGTATGGAATGATACTTGCAGGTAAATATTGGGTCGCATACCAGTATAATATTTGATTTTCATACGTACGAGCTTCCTATCATATTTATCATTATATGACATTTGTAAATATTCAACCCTAAAGTGAATTTGTGAGGCCAGTCGTGGCGCGGATGTAGAAGCGTGCGATTGTAGACGCGAGAGGATGTGGGTTCGATTCCTACTCGTGGAAATAATTTCCTCGCTCTGGTAACGTACTTCGTTACCAGAGCGAAGAACAGCGTTGAGTGCCGCGGAAAGTATGGAAGTGTCTTATCTAATGAGAATCGGAATGTAAAATATTAAATAATTCAATTTATTATTAAATTAAAATCATATAAGTAAATTTGTTTTAAAAAAATGCTCACCTTCTATATAATTAATAGAGAAATTATAACGATGAGATCGTAACACTTCGTCTGTTCCACTTCACTTCGGCGTTTAATTGTCACCGCAACGGTAATCATTACGTATATTGTTAGTGTTTCCTTATACATTTGTTATTTGTACGACCGTAGTAATTACTACTTAAAGCTTTTCTCATTAACGAAGAATTTCTATCATTGTACGTCAGCGCTAGCTCACGTGCATACGAGTACAGCACGGCGGCCGTTCACAAAAAAACAACACACATTAATTTCCAATCGTATATGGTAGAATCATTTGTTGTTTTTTGTAATGCTATAAACATTCTGTTGTGTGCTTTTTAAAAAAGGTAAAAAACAGTAATATAACTAACAGTTTAAAAGATATGTGACCTTATTTCATTGAAATTGAAATTTTGTTTTTTACCCGACATCGTGACACAAATTGGTAATGTGTTTATTAACTCAGGTATGTAGGTATGTATGCTTGTTCTGTGGTCTTGTAGTGATAAAACTAGATGACCGGTTTTGATCATTCTTACGTCAATCGATTCACCTTAACCTTGCCCTACTGACAATCGTACGTCATATTGGCAAAAAAAACCAGACAAGTACGAGTCAGACTCATCCATCGAGGGTTCCGTATAAATTTCAGTTTTGTAAACAGGAAGTACAACTTATAAAAAATTACAAGCTTAAGTTTGCGAACGAAAGCATTCATTTGACAATCGAATGATTACAATCATTCGTTGAACGTGAACTACAGTTCATTTTATAAAAAAATATATTATTAGTACGGGACTCTCGATGTACAATTCCGGCTCACACTTGGTCGGTTTTTTATAAGTCAATACACTATGGGACCTATTAGATTGCGGAACCCTTCCAACCTTGTTTCTTATTAACAGAAATACAAAACCAAATAATGGTAATATATAGGTTAATTATTAGTATAATATCAATTTTCTCTCACAATACCCAGCAAGCAACAAAGACACGGAGGAAAGGCTCACAAATTGACTGATCCGTCACATCCCTCTCCCTTAACATAAACAGGCAAATCCTTACTTAATTTCAGTCGCAGAATTCAATCAGAATGTAAAGCTTTATACCCTTGCGTAATGTTATAATGCCTTACATTATCCCCTCGTTCATAACATCCGAATCGCGACGACAACCTACGAAACCTTTAATTATTATCAACACATCATTTTCATACCAGTTTCCCAAATTATAGGGCTGGCACAGAAAAATATACAAATTCAAATTATATCTAATATCTCTAAATGATCGAGCTATTGATGTTTGTATAACAACTGAACGATTAATTATAGATGGAACTTGTTAAGCGTTTTCAATTTATTTTTTCCAATGAAATTATTTAATTGACATTTTTTGAATAGTTTATTCTTAAAAAAGCAATATAATGTAATTTCTTGTTACACTATAGAAAAGAGAAACGATGAGACAACAGAGTAGATGTTAATTTCAAAGATATTTATAAGATAAGCATCAACCCTTCCGGAGCACGTGGACTGACGTCCCTTACACGCATTTCATATTCCTATTTCCATTCCGTTCCTAGTAGGATTATATTCTGCCTCCGATGTTTTCGTATCCTATTATTTCACGGGGTGAAAATAGGCCACCCGCCACCTCACTCACTCATCCAAACGTTGACATTTATGTGTGATTTTACTGTAAATATATACATATTCATGCTTGTGTGCTAACGTCTTAAGGAACGTTGTCGATGTGTGTGTTCCAGTGGGCCTGAACCATTGTCATCGACGCGTCAAAATTATGGGTTTATATCACGGTGAAATATTGAAATGTCATTCGCACATGTGATTAATGTAATCAGAGATCCATCAAATATTGAAAATTGGTATAGGTAATAAATGAATATGACAATAACAATGCCTATTTGTTAATTACAAAAGATAATAATTGTTATAGGAAACTTAGAAATGTTTAAACATAATAAACTCAATCAGTTCATATACAAAAATAAGTCAAAGATGATTTTTTTGAGACAGTAATTCCAAATTAAAAATTTAATTAGCAGTTTGCAAAAAAAAACAGGCAAACTGCACTCAAAGTCGAACGCGGCAGTGCGCGATAAACAAGTGTCGCTTATGCAAGATCACGAATGTAATTGCTCCCTTGTCTGGCGCAACACTTGAAGCCGGAGCAGGACGGGGCTCTCTGGATGCATATGAGCAAACAGGACAAAAGACAGAATCATCAACAAAGGCCTAAGCGACTATAATGATTGATGGCCGGCCGTCTTGCGCTGAGCTCTATTTAATCACTTTATTTCTCCGTTTGTTTTGGGATAATTTGGTATTTGTGTAATTTGTTTGTGAAATGAGAACACCCGAGATGCGAAGCTTCATATCCGGAGTCTATCCGCCTCCCGGGGGGTACCGAAACGGATTCGATGCTATCATATGGCACGCTATCGTTAGCTTACATTTGTATTAATCGGTCAAAGATGTAAAATTAAACTTCTATTACGATATTTTCTTTAATATTATATTATAAAAAACTTACCACTCATATGTCCGTTTTCGTATGGCGAATAATCACCATTTTCTAGTCGATGTTTCTTGAAGGGGTGTCCGGGGAACTGTGTAGCGGCAAGTGAAAGACCCACGCCTGACGCTCGCTTCGGTGGTCGGCCCGGTCTGGAGCTGCGGACATAGTAGCACGTTACTGCCGTTTATGACGGTACACTTACATTTTAGTTGAGAATAATAATTATTTAATAACAACAAATGTTTTATTAATAATTGTGTATTGTTATTATTATTAAACTCATTATTATTTATTATCTAAAGTAAGAACCAAACGCCAATCTGACGTTGTGTGTGTGTTATTATTAATTGTAGATTCGTTTTCCACTTATAAAAATGTTTATATTATATTTTTGTAGATATTATTTTTAGTATTTTTACCACCAAAGCATAAAGGTCCTTCAATTAAATAGACAATATCTATCGAAAGAAAAGTTAAAAACACAAGTCTCTTTTCGTCCTAAAAAAAAATTATACCATCATATAACGAAGAAATTGTAAGAGGCTACCTTACGTGACAAATATACAGGTATAAACTATATTGTAATAACTATTTTTCGGTTATTGTTAAAATAACAATTCGATCTATTGGTGAAAATGAAATAAAAGTAAATAGTCACTTTTATTGCATCAAACACTGCATTCAATTACTACTATAATATAACTACGTATTACTTTGTATACCAATTCCAAGGATATAAAATAATATTTGATAAAAAAACTAAACATTATTTTGTCTACGGTTACCTGAAATACTGCTCGTTAAGTCGCAGACCACAACGACGCCATTAAGTAGGTACATGTTATTTAAAAAAAACAGTATAACAGATAACTAATTAAATATAATTAAAATAAAATGGGGCACCATCTAAATCGCCTTACGCAAGTTGTTTGTAGGATTTATCTAATAAATCATGTTCTCGCGTGAGGGTAGATTCCAGATTTATTTTTATTTATTTCACTCCCCCAAGATTTAATGCCAAGACATCGTCCACAGTTTCCACAATTTCACGCTTATTGTTTTCCCATCCGTGATTTATAGTCAAGTAATAGAGGACGGTATATTCTTAGCCGTAATAAACTTTGTCACCTAAATCTTTGCCCTTAAGCCTATTGCTCGCCTACCCTTGACCACAACAAAATATACCTGCTTCTACAAATTAAGATTTTCTTTTAGGTAATTTATCAGTTAGTATAAAAGATATATACTAATAATTCAATTTTTAAATATGTTAAGAAACATGTGTTATAAAATATCTGCCTCAAATTCTATATACTTGTCTATGCCTTAGTGTTATTACTTTAATTCAACCATTGCATCGATATTAAAACCTTCTCTACCTATTTCTATGAATAACAGTAGTCTTTTCATTTATTATTAGAATTCAACTAGCATTTAATGATCACTATTTATAATTAAAAACAGTATTAAAATGAGATCGCAACTTTACTAACTCCACACCGATTGGCAATCAAATAAAGAAAGTGCACTTGCCTAGCCACTAGCCACTCGTAATACCACATAACTAGCATTACGTATCGTCGGACAAGTTCGGCAATTATCGGGGGGCGATGCTGTTATCATAGTATCAGCTTACGCAGAAACTGACTCTCGCCTATTTATTTTTATGTCAGCAACCGTCATTATGAGACACTCCATTAGCTTGGATTGTGGTATCTCGTTTTCGGTAGGTGGGGCGAATCGGTAATATGACGATTTTGTTTCACTACTTTATGAATAAGGTTTATATTAAATCATTAGATACACAAACGCGGCTTCGCCCGCTGATATTCATAGCCAAGTTATTATATATGTCTTATTCTGATATTTAAGCAATATTATCGTAAAGTTTTATCCAAATACGTTTTGTTTTTGCTTGAAAGTACTTAAGTGTAATCGAAGGGCCATGCTATGTGACACTAAAAAACTCTTATCACAAATAACTTGATTATTTAATAAATTCCTTAAATCTTTAAATCACGCGTGCTATAATTAATAATGTATAAAAAGTCTTTATAATTTGATAAAACGTATAAAAGAAACCAGATACAATATTTGGAACAATAAAGTTGGTACATTAATAAAAAAGTCTTTCCGGTGGTCGCACATCGACAGATGTATACAGAAATAGCGACAATAAATTGGAAAATGACGCGCACAAAAATTTTAACTAGTTTATTTTTAACACCTTACTGTAGTAACGATAGAAGCGTAAAAATCAAATAAAACTACAATGTGTGCCTAATTGAATATTAGATTTTAAAGTAGTAGGCAGCGCTTGAATTGGGCATAGTATTTTCCTATACAACTTTAAAACAGATTTTTATGTTATTAAAAGATTTTAATATAATATATAATCGATAATATCTGACGACAAATATGATAGTTGTAGGTTTGATTCCTATTTGGCATACATTCATCATGATAATAATAAAAACTATTTATACATATTATTTATAAAGGGTAGGTTAAGTATGAAAAAGCGTTGGCTTACGCTATTCGATTAAAGTACAGAGGACAGATATATTTTTAATTTAAATTTTAACAAACACACAAACCAAATCAATGATTTTCAATTGCGTACGCATTCTTAACTCTTAAAGTAAGCTAGTACGTACACCATATAGGTACACGCAGGTCCTAGAAAAACTCTATAAGACCAATTTTAGATACCAGGCTTCAACTCCTTGATCTCTAGCCATAAAACTCCTCACCAATTCGTATGAACAACTCCTACAATAATACAGAAGCGAAAAATGAAACAAAACGTAAGGCGCGACGAGACCGAATATTGAAAGTGTCGAGGGACGGAGATAAGGAACGCGTGCCCCTCGCCGCCACTTAGACCGTAATCTGAACACCAAAGCTCACTCCGATAAACTGCCATTAAAAAGCGTTCGATTTATTATACGACGATTTCCTAACGATTTATATGCGTTCGCAAAGTGCAGAGCACTATCGACTGGTGTCAATGTATACTCGATACAGCTAAGCATCGTTTACTTAAGAGTATTGCAGGTCCTTCCAATATGGAATCTACCTACCTACCTACCTGCACTTTTAAGATGATACTTAAGTTACTTTTAAGGATTTTTTTATTAATCTAAGTAGTATTTCTATTAAATAGTGAATTATAATTATCTCAAAATTATATTCAATAAAATAAATATGTAAAGATTTTTTTTTTGATTGTAGTAATATTTTTTCCTTTACTCACAGAACACCATTTGTAAACATTTTCTCCGTAACCCTTCCCCATACCCCAGTGAAACTTACACCGCGGCTAGTTTTGCTTTTTGTTATATTTGCCTGGCAATATTCATCGCTCAACGCCCATGTCACTGAATAAATACCATCCACAAAGGACTCCCCAGATATTGCTGACAGATCTACCCCTGATAGATAGACCTACTTTGGTAAACACACAAATCTATATGATAAATATAGAATATCGAAAAACCTTTATAAATGTTTAGTTAAAAATTATATTTAAAGTATTAAAACAATTTTAACACCCTTTTAGAGTTATTAAGGGCAAAAACGGTCGCCGGTACTGGCACTATGAATAGACGAGTCTCTGTTATTATATTTGTGTTACTATTCTCGACTCTTAGAGTACGTGTTCACACTCACTACCAATTACTAACATTAAATCATAAAATTCACGTGGCCCAAACATCCTTCCCTCACGTATATAAAAACTCAGAAGACTAAATAAGAGACGCTGACAGCCGATGGCTAGCTAATGGTCATAATCTGTGTACGTACATATATTTTTTGTTCCCTTTTATTTACTCGATACACTAACTCGTATGGGAATGTTTACATAGTATATTCTTAACTTATGTTGTACGTTTAGACTGTTAAATCTGAAATACTAAAACAATATTTGTATAATGACGTCACAAGTTAGATCCAATTGAATATAAAGCAATGATGTCACAGTGTATTATCAAAAATTATAATTTAACATATCTCGGGCTCTACTAGACGACGTTTCCTTTTCAAAACAATATGGTGTACCACGGAAATATGATGTACGTATTACAAGAAACAACGAGGCTCTGTTTTTAAAAATGGCTCAGCAATCGGTATACAAAGTAAAACAAACGCGCGTAATCTTATCTACGGTAAACTCAAACGCAGTAGCAGTTTGTCTTGGGTTCAGTACAAACATGATAAATGATTTCGGTCTAAAAAACGTGTTGTTGTATTTTGTAAACGAGTTCCGGTGGGAGGAGATGGGGTCTTTCCTTGATTAAATTATAATACCTATTCACCTTGAGAAGTACCTGGAGAAGAAGAGAAACGAACATTATTGATTTTCCAGAAAAATCTAATCTATTTGCTACATTATCTAATATTTAACTAAGGTTAATTAATATTTAACAAAAACAAAAAGACCACACTTTACGTCAATAAGGAAATTATTTTAAAAAATGCAAAGAAAATTAATTGTAGTCAAAAATTAGAGGGTACATCGACAGTAACAATAAAAAAAATGAAAGCAAAGCCGCGTTTAAGCGTGTCGTAAAAATAAAAATTAAATAAAAAATGCTTAGGGTGGAAAAGTTTCAGGGTGTAATTTGGCTTTACAATTATTTCCAGTTCGGGTGTAACGGCGCTCTCTTAATGCTACCTGTCCCTAGGCTATAAATCTAAGCCAAGAACCAATTAAATATAACATTTGTATCTAAAATTTAAACTTTTAAATTTCTATTCAACCTGTTACATAAAAGCGGACAATCAAAATTAGACTCTATTTTTTAAGAAAATATATAAATCTATTTAATTTTTTTATTCTAAATTGTATTATTTTAATTATAACACCTATATCATTAAAATAAATAGTTTACAAGATTGAATTTACGAGACCTTTTAAAAACATTTGGAAACAATTTAAATTTGATCGTGATAATCACGTTTTTTGCACCAGTTTTTGTTATCTGATAACATAATTATTACAGAGTGCATATTTCTGTACCTACTTCAAATCTTTTCTGTTCTTTTTTAGCATTCGCTAAGACTATTAAATTGTGTTTCTTATACTGTGGCCGCAAAGAAATCTTAAATTAATAAGGCAAGTCACGGCTTACTCAGGTAGCTAGTACGTTTCAATATCTTGAGGCATTTTATTTACAAAACTAATTACGTTGGTCCGATAGCATATTAAACAGCTCCGGGTGCTCTTGATTCGATGACAGTTAATAAAGACATTACAAACGAATTTAATATCAGAGCATTCCATCTTTATATTTCCTATTAGAGATGTTACAATGAAATACCGCTTGAATCATAATAACATCTATATTTTAATCAGATATAGGTATTTCTTATATAAGCGAGTAGATGTAATTTAAAGAAATAATAATTTTATCTTTAAATTTTGTCATAGATTTTTTGAATGAAGAAAATCTTCTTTTTTGTAAAAAAAACTGGTTAAGTCCGAGTCAGACTCGCCCACCGAGGGTTTCAAACTAATTTCAAGTTTGAAGGTCAACGGGAAGTACTTACTGTGATTACGCAACGAATTTAATCAAAAAGTAACAAAAACTATTATATATATTATAACTATTATATACTATATTGTTCGTATATGTTGATTGCGTTGACTTAGAAGCTTAATTTTTTCTATACTTCCAGGGACCGTGGACGCGAATATTTGATATCAATTTCAGTGAGATACTTTCATGCGATCTTGAGATAAATAGTCTGGACAGACGGGCTGACTGACGAGCAAACAAGTGATCTTATAATGGTTCCGTTTTTCCTTTTGATGTACGGAACTCTAAAAAATACGTTCTAATTAAAACAATAACACATCTACTGATATAATTTGTGAGAGAATATCCTCTTTAGCTACGATAAATTTTAAGAAAAAATGGTTTTGCTTTTTTTGTAATTTTTATTACTTTTGGCACGAACTTTCGTCGTTTCAACGGCACGTCACGTGATCCGGATAATTGAAATGTCCAAACACTAAATTTATGTTGGTACTATGATGACTCTATATCATTTTTTATATCATCCAATATGCTACCAGAATGAAGACTAATTAAGAATTTAACGTCACTTTTGAGTTGTATCGAAGTGAACACTCACTTTTACTCGTATGCCGACATATTGTATTCAGAACTATTTAATATTATAACAAACATAACAATGTAAACCGTGCATCCCTTCGACGACTGCTAGGGCAACACAATCAACCCTCAAGGGACAAGCTCCCGTAATTAGCGGCTGTTCATTTCTTAATTTCAATATTTAATTACAAAGGAAACTCGATGACTGCGAGAAGAAAGAGACGTCATCTTCAGAAAGTTACAAATCCGTTTCGTTTTATTCGTTCAGAATTAAGTACCTACCAACGCTGGCTTCTGTATTAATTCTTCGCCTACAATATCAAAGGGTTTAGAATAAATAAGGTATATTTAGAAAATTAAATCATTATAAGTGAAATTGTATTTATAACTCAATCCATATGTATAATAAGTAACATCTGCGCTTACTAAAAAGAAAGGAAAAGAAAAAAATCGCTTTTGTCATTTACATTCCGTATTTAGGTTTTCATTCATTATAAATTATATACTTTATGCGAAATATATGAACACATTAATCTTTTTGGGTAAATATTAAATATGCATGATATTATTATCCTTGTAACTTTATCTGTTCCACTGATCAGCCTTCTAACAATTCCCTTTGTCACAACGCTATTGTCAATCCTGTAATAGCCCCCGACATATTGTCATTTTATTCTATTTCCTCCGAGCTTTATGAAATTTTCTTTTAAGTGAATTTAGTTTCGAGAGTGAAAGTAAATAAGAATATTTAATCACAAAGTAGAAATGGTTCACTTAAATCGGCAAAATGAATAGAGTTCATATTTCTAAAAACTCAAACAATCAAATGAAATTAATTTCTCTTTGTAGGTGTTTTTCATTTGGGACATTTCATAGTGACGTGGTGCGTTTGGCATGTTTTGTTCCGTCTCTTTGACGGCCGCTGGTCGGGACGGAGCCATTCACGCACGCATTGGCCGAGTGTTTTGTGTTAAATTATACAATTTCTGGACGAATGACCACATACGCCCCTGCCACTGCTGGTCCCGCCCTCACTTATAACATTATACTGTGACTGTTCCAATTAAACATTAAACATATTAGAAATTCTTATTATCTGTAAATTTAAGGAAAATATACTTTTATGGAAAGTACTTACATAAGTTTTATTTTGTGTCTAAAGTAATTAATTTACGAGAAAGTCATGTAATTAACTCTCTAAATTACCATTAAATTGCAACATACAAATCTACCGATTAAAAGAAACGGGCACCAAAAAAATAAATAAGAGTAAAACAAATCAACAATACATCAGTCATTCTGCAAATTAATATTAGAACCGAGTCTCGGATCCTGACCGCTGGCGCTGGCGCCAAGTCTTTTTTTTATACCAAACAAATTCTTAAAAAAATTAAACAGTTCGACACGAAATTCAAACGGATAGGACTATCGACTTCAACTTCCAAATGAATTTACTTTGTCGCTTTTAAAGGTTAAATAGTTTTCATTTACAGTGATATGCTTCATCAGGAACAAAATGATAATGTCTGCTACCGTTCCCGGCGTTTGTTGTTTTTTATCTGTAAACGGTCTATTGTGTTTTAAAAAAGAAATTGCTACCTGGCTAACACATTCGGTTGGTCCCTAAATTAATTTCATCTAATCCTGGCGGTTAATGTTGTCGAGTCATACAAGTCGTATGTTAACATCGGCTTTTAACTAGTGTTAGAAAAAAAAGCGAGATACCCATTTTTCATCAACGCATAATATATAGACACTTGAAAGATAAATGCAGGTTCGTTTCATTAGACGTAAACTTTATTCAAGAATAATATAAGTCCTTGAAAATATATTGTAAAATCTATAAAATAAAATTTTCAGGCGTTCAGTTCAGCCACTCAGTAAGTAACGTATACATATTTTCGTGAAAAGTGGGGAACGGAGTGTCGCTACACTAGAGTGCCTAACCTGCTTTGTACTAGATACAACGTCAAGGTAACATCTAATAATAAAATAAAATTGAATGAACTCTTATGAATATATTTGAACTAATTTGAAATAAGTGAAAAAGATGGTAATTGTTATTAATAACTTAGTACCAGTATCTTTACAAAAACACTACACATATAATGTTCAAAATTATTTTATAATTAATGAAAACAAACAATAAAGAGATTCGAAACAGAATAGAGTCCCGGACGTGTATGTGATCGTTTAGCGCTGAACAAAAATAAACGTTATGATTTACTTAACGGTTTATTAGAAAAACATCAGCTGCCAAGAAGTATAGAAATAATTTATATGCTTTAAATATATGTAGGTAATCATCAGCTATACAGAAATTTCATTTTATTATAATAAACTTAATGAAATAAAGATACAAAATAAGTTTACATAAATTGTAGCTTACGTGTCATTCTGATACTTATAAAAGTTATGCTACTGCAAAGTTTATCTGTATTCGTTTAGTAATTTTCATGAAAGTGGAACAAACATTCATCCTCACAAAGTTTCACATTTATAATATTAGTAGAATTTACCTTTACAACTAATTTACCATGGTAAAAACATTCACAATTACAACAAATACCCACTACCTACCTACTACATTTCAATGCTTAGGAATTTTAAAATAAACACAAGTTATTCATAAATCACTAGCGTAATAGTTACATTCTGACGTTACGTAAGTACCTACATCTGAAAAATCTTTTGTTTGATCAGACTCAAACATCTGGATGTTGAACAGAAGTTCATAATAAAATATGAAGAAAAAACACGTTAAGTCCTTTTGTATCGGCCGCTTATACTCGTATTGAACTATGAATCAATGATTTTGATACTTTTAACGTTGAAATATATTATCATAGAAAATATCTTAATAATTTATAGAATATATATAAAGATAAAGTAACTGTTGTAAGCTGTTGATGTATAAACCTTATCACATAATCTTCGCCAATTAATAGACAATGTGAATGCAACCACAAAAAATATAAATAGTGGGCCGTAGGGCAGTGCATTAATACGTTAATTGCGTTTATTATATACGGTACAAAAAAACCGGTAACCATGAATAATATCCATTCATTTAATTAAATGCCAGCTCTACCGGTTTTATTATAGTGTATTTATTATCTGTGCTACTATTAATATGAATCCTACTACATAAATATGCACTTGTCTATGTTTAGTTGCTAAATTGATTGAAGGGATTGAAACTAAAATTCTGACTCTATTTCTAAAAATATTGAAAGACAGAATAGTTTAATATCTTTTTTGTGTAACTATAGCACAATCAATTTAATGAATAATATTAAAATATTCTAGTATCAAAACAGTTATTTTATATATCTACTGCAACCGAAACGTACTCGTAGTGTCTTACAGTAACTATCTAAGATTTGTTTTGATAATACATCATAAAACTATTAAATATTGGATCGTTGAGTGAGAATACCCAAACTGTTGTTACGTTTCAGTGCAAGTGATAACCGACGAGCGAGTGGATTAATACAAACAAGAAGTCTGTTTTTACCACTAGAATGAACTTAAGATATAAATTTAAAATAATAATCACTTATGATATGTGCTTTACACTCATTACTTAAGCCCAGATTTAGCCACGATCGCGTAACCGATTTGTTATTTCAGCTTTTAGATGATGTTCAAACCTTGTCTTGTTTTGTTGGAGGCATGTGGGAATCATTCTATTGTTCTACATCCGGGTTACATATTTAATTATAGGTCAATTGATTGCAAATGTATAAAATTAATGAGAACGTCTGAATCAATGGAGAGGAATGAGAGCTAGATCTGAATTTTATAGTGATATCTTATAAACGCAGGAGACTACATTTTTCATTCAACGAGGTATATTATCAACGCCGCGTGACATGCGTCAGCGTGGTACTTCCGTTCCCAGCCTTTGGTTATCTCTGGCAAATATAAAACGAAAGTAATGTAAAACTAAGATGAAAAAATTATCTGTATTTTTATGTTACGCAATTAAGTAAATACTCTAGATTTCTTGTTTGTTTTATGCATGGAAAAATAAGAATAATTATGGAAAATCTAAACTGTTTAGATGTTTGTTTAATTTCAAAAATATTAATAGTGTAAAATTTATTTAACTATGATTGCTTTAACTTTTTTAATCGCATTTGTTTTTCTAATCTTATAATTTGTATAAGAAATATGAAGGATGTTAATGAATTCAACAGAAAAAATAATTTTAATTATCATATTAATCGTGCCTCGTTATCATTTCGTAAATTCTTAAATATTTTTATCGAGTCGTCGTTCTAAGTTAAATAAAGCGAAGTTATCACACCAAATAAATACTAGCCTGTCACTCATACAAAACGAGTTAATAGACACAATCAATTTACCCAAAATTGTATGTACCTACGAGAAAAAAACATATTAACTTGGCGAGTCACGCAAGCGTGCTGTCAAAACTGTGGCTCTCACCGGTGTTCTCTAACGGTCTTGTAAATGCACCCACCTATATTAGAATTCAATAAGGCTAATTGTCTATCGCCGCTTTTGTTTTGAAACCTTATAATTATAGTGACACTAATGTGATATTTAACCTTTCAATTAAGTTAGGTTAGTTGTTTTTTTATAGATTTATTTACATTTGTTGAAATATCATCTATAAAATCATTTAAAGATTAAATTTTATTAAAAGTAATATTAAACAAATATAAAGGCCAGGCGCAGGGGTACAAGCGTGTCCCGAGTTAAGTTGAAGATTCGATTCTTACTCGAGGAAATTAAATATTTAATACGTTACCTACTTTTATTTTATTTAAAACAACTTAAAACGTTTTCTTAAAAATAAATAAGAACATTGATATTGGTTAAACGAGGTCAAGATGCACTCAGTGGCGTCGCGTGCCGCGGTTGCGGTTAACCCGTATATTGCTTGCTTCAAATCGCTCCATTAGGGGGATATTAGCTTACGAGATTTGTGTTTTACTTAAATTATGGGAATATAAAATAATAGTTATAACAAATTACTGGACGATGCATTTATTAGTATATACTAATGTTTGTTTTAATTGTAAAGAGCTTACAAGAGCTAGAAGATAAGGTTATTATCAACAAAATCGAGAATTTATTTAGAAATAGACTGAGATTTGAACTCACAGCTATTGCGTTCAGTCAGTCACGTCCTAGTCATGCTGTATTACCATTCATTCATTCGTTCATACGAAATATATACAAAGAATCAACATTACGCATTCGAATATGACTATAACTATGGAATCCTTTTCTATACATTTGTAACTACAAATCAACACACCCTTTAATTAAACTGGCGGCACTGTGTCAACTTTAAGTGTAACTATAGGTAAAACTAGTTAGAAGCGAAATAAAGTCCCATATAATTCAGTAGTATAATTGTCCTGTTGTTTGTTTTGTGGGGTTCGACTTGCATCGCGTCGAGTAAACATGAAAGTTTAGCCACGTGACTGTTGGGCTTCATCAACTAATAAATACCTAATTAGTGTTGTTACATAATAGTTTACAAAATACTGCAATTATTTTATATGTTTAGTTAGATGTATGTAACGAGACCGTCATGGCGTAGGAGCGCGATGGTTTTGAGTTCGATTCCCAGTGGAGGGATGAAATATTTAATATTTTCATTTTCTCGCTCAAAAATATTGTTATAGACTCTACTCGATAAATGGAGGAGTGTAAAGTCTTTTAACAATTAGCTTAAAAAAAAATATTTTCATTACAGCATTCGCTCTATGTAGGTCTTAGTAATTCGCCATGTTTAAAAGATGGTGGGAAAATAATATACATTTATAGCATTATTTTCGGAAATTAAAAAAAAGTTGATCATTACTGCTTATCGCTTACTTTTATAGGAATAAAAAAATAACTTTGAGTCATTCAACATAATTTAATTTTTCGTCTTAACTTGTTAACAGAGTTAATTTAGATAATTACGTAATACGTAACCTACTGTATTCTATTTAGTAGACTAGGTATACCTACACGTATATAGAAGATTGAACACCTAGCTTGCCTAGGTATCACACGAAACAATCGAGGCAAACCGAGGCCCATTCAATTATCCCTGAAAATTGAGTCTCATTAAAATAATAAAGCACCCGGCGGCGAAATCAAATTGAACGATAACAAAAGCTTGTGTTAATTCGAAGCGACAGCGCGTTTTGCTCATGTCCGATAAGAGGCATTCAATTGTACGAGCAAGGCAGATCCAGGAACTCCACTATCACGGCACCAGAATCGCTGTCCCTTATCACTGTTGGGATAATCTTATCCTGTTTTGTAGTATCCCGACAGTTGTAAGTAATTTACTTAAGCATTGAAAATATTTAATTTTAAGTAATTATATTTATTCTTAGTTTTTATTTTTTATAATTAAACTATATTAAGGGATGACGTAAGCCTCATAGTACTATAACTCACAAAACGTAATAGTACCTATATGTAATTCAAGCACTAAATTTAGTTAATGCGTAGTGGCGAACATGAAGCATAGATCATAGGAGCAGCCGACGACGACCCCGTTTGCGCAATAATAGCGATGCTCCATTGCAACCCCAAATGCAATTGTGTACATTCGTGCGGGTATTGAGTTACTATAATGCGATGGAAACATTTGCATTGCATCCATTTGCATTGCATCGTGACTGCCGATAGTTGGCTTGAGGTGTGGAGTGTAGAGAGTGGGACGTGGGTGCTACGTCATACACCCATTAGGTGTATTGCTCAAATTGCTCACTTTATTAGTCAACCCTCCCGTATTCGAAGCACAATTGTGAAATTAATTTAGCTTACATTACTACGTTCAACGTTTACCTAATATAAAATAAGCAGTATGTTTTATCGATACACTTTGAATACACATAAATTAACTAGTATGTGCATATTGGTAATATTTTTAAATATTACAAAGAAACTATCAATTAAATATAATTTTTATAGATCAATATTCACATCTACGTACCCAAAGCTCATTCCCCCCTATTTGGTGACCACTTGGTGGCCATCCCGCAAATTGCTCTTTCCAAACAAAATTGTCAATAAAACTCATCTGATTCGCAGTTAAACAAGCGAACGACATTATTAATTTATGCGATGTAATATGGCGCAAGCGTTGCCGGGATACAGTGTAAATTATTAATAGTGCTGGGGTAAAAATTAAGCTTAAATCGAATGGGTAGTTTGGACAGTAACGTTCGTTTTATGTTTCTATGGACAGATTAATTTGTAGGGTGATAACAGTCCCCGAAATCTCTGTAATAATAATCAGGAGAATTGCAGCACGTTCATTTCGATGCAAAAGTTAAAGCTCAATTAATTATTAATTAAGGGAAGTGCAATAATCTAATGATATATCTTTCAAAGTAATCTAATGATGTAATGATGTATCCTTGTTGAATGTTTAAGGAATAGATGAAGGTGAAAATGAAACAATCACATTTTGTGCCGGTACCTACTGAACGTAGACAGGTACTGAAGGCAAATAGCTCCCTCGCGTCTTGATGTTATCTTAAGAGAAAGCGATTACACAAATCTGAAGAAGCTATTAATCCGGCTCGCTGCCCTCGAATGGCATCATGGTTTGTTTAATAAAATCGTGAATTTACATATCAAAACCTACAAAGGGGCATAATTGGACCCGATGACTTAGAAAACGTAGTGGGTGAGGGGGAGGGGGAGGAGGTACCCCCCGACAACAAACAAAGGAATTATACCCGCCTCAAGAAACTTTTAGCAATGGAAAACGCCTTAACAAACAAACGCGTGTGTATCTAATGAAATTCCTATGGTTGCATAACATACCTACCCGCGTGAGCGTCGGGCGTTATTAGCGGAATTATTTCTTAGGGTAGAATCTTTGAAGGCGGCTGCTCTTTTGGAAAAGTTGATAAGAAAACGGGTTGCGTACTTTTCGAGATTTCATTAGTTCATAACTATGTGATGTGTTACGCTAGGCATCTAATTTATAGAGAGGGCGTAGCCGAAGGAACGAATGGGCAGCGAGCATTCGAAAATGGAATAAAGTTGCCGAATCACCCGCTTTGAGGTGAAGCCGACGACACGATTCGTTAGGAGACAAATGTTTGGATTCAATTCCAACATATTTTTTCGTCGTAAGTAATTAGCAACGGTTTATTTGAACCGAGTAACGCCGACAGCAACTGGCGTAATTAATTTTATCTTAGTTTAGGAGATTATTTACTTACAAACAAAATTACAAATTATGCAAATTAACACTTTGAAAAGATCGATTAATATCGTCAATAATTAAAAAAACTAAATTTTATAATCTCTATTGCAGTAAAAACTTGTATCGAGGCAATATTTTGATCGTCCAATAAAATAATCTCCCATTAGCATTTTGAGGAACATAAAAGCGAACCGAATCGCCTACTGAATCGTTTCAAGTAACTTAAAATACTTCGCTGTGGGAAAGCGAATCCTAACAAAGAAGTGAGCGTTGTTTTTAACAGTTACAATTTAAATATTTTTTAGTTTAATTCTAGTTTAAGATAAACATAATTCAAATATAAAATAAAAGAAAGTAACCATTATTAAATACTTCCAATATTGACGAGATGTCGAAGTAGAAATTGCTTTTATCTGTCTCTATACATGCGCCATCCATCTCCAGATCGAATGTGAGGCGTGACGATGAATTATAGTATCTATTAAGTCGCACGACTACGAGATTCCATTGTGTTCAATAGATATTTATACAAATAGATACGTCAAATGATTTGAATCTTATAAGAAAATGTAATAAGCTGAATATATTTTTTTTATTGATTTCTTTGAAATATCGTAATTAGAGTTTTAATTATTAATTCTTAGTCTATTTCGTATTTTATGCATTATCCATTTTTCTAATGTGCAATAACTTTCTGGCGTCAAGACATTCCGTTCTCTACTTTCCTCCTAATTTATAGGCACTGACCGTTGAGTTTGATGAAAATAATTTCAGATTTTGTTTAAATAAAAATAAAATAAATAAAATAAAAACTAATAATAATTTATACATTTATTTAACTTTTATGTTAAAAATAAAAAAAATAACCAATATTTTTCTGTCCTCTCTGTAATTCAAAAGTTCTATAGTCAAAGACGATTTGTACTAATTATAACGCGCGAACGGCGAAGCGATTATCTTAGTCTCAAGATATTCAAATTAGTTTATTCGCTAAATGAGAAATATCTCTTATAAATAAAATTATCTATGTTTTTGCATTTTTTATATAAAGAATAAGAAAGCGATTATAACTTAAAGAATTTCTTATTTATAACTTAGTATTGATCAGAAAAGCAGTAATTTTAAAATAAAACAAACAATCTACGTCCAAAATTTTTTTTAAATATATTAATGTCTTATCCGCAGCAGGAAGATTGTTCGTAAATCGTTTATTATTTTTCCGGTTTATCCCTCTTCATTTAACAACCTTATTAAAATCAGTAAGCTCTATGCATTATACTCTCACACTACCCCATATAGACAAAGGGAACTTGGGAACCTAATTTTAAGACACTCCGTTCCCCACTTTCCACCGAAGAAACGAAAATATTAAATATTTCATTACCTCGAGTGAGAATCGAACTCACAACCACTTCACGTTTACAGGTACACGCTTCTGCCTCATTATACTACTTTTGTTATTTTATAAAATTAAGTAAAAATTGACCTGTTTACGTTATAGTGACAATTATAAATACAAAGGCATCCGGATGGCAGTAAAGAAGAAAGGATTTTGATGGCACACGTGTACGATTGTGGCGGGTGTAACTTAACACTTGCTAGGACAAAGAGTGGCAGACAGAAGTGTCAATATCCTGATGGAGACTCATAAGATGCCCCTATGATGACGGCTGCACTCATTCATCACGCATAATAGTACTTTACTTGCTCTGTGGGAATATTAGAACCACAAATTAAGCAATTATTTTTTAGCGTAATAGATTTCATATAACATACATAATATGAGAAACCAGTCAAGGCACAGGGGCTAGGTGTAAGGGGTGTAAGTGTCAACGCGACAGGCAGTGGGTTCAATTCCACTTAACACACAATGCCTCCAGAATTTAGCGGGAAATGGGGAACGGAGTGTCTTAACACTAGGTTCATATATATTTTTTGACCATAATTAAAAATCTATCGTTGCAGATAAATTAAACAGTAAATGAGGAAACATTTCAGAACCATAAATGGAAGGCATTGGTAATTTACGTTGTAAGAAAGCTTTTAGATTCTATTAATGTCGATACTCAACCCCCTAAAGAGTTAGAAACACGGAATGGAATTATGCTTCCCCTAAAAGTCGCCAATGAAATTGGAGGCACAATTTATTCTGCATCAGGTTTGTCTTCAGTTACCCTTCACTTATCAGTTTTCAAATTATTGTACAAACTTTATTTTAATTAATATAATTTATTGGTTTGATTTTTAAATAACAGAAAAAATCATTCGTCTCTGAGGCCAGTCGTGGCGTAGGGCCAAAAGCGTGTGCCTGTATACGTGACTGGTTGTAGGTGCGATCCTCATCCGAGGAAATGAAATATTTATTGAAATTTATATTTTCATTTTAGGCACTAGCTGAGTGTTTTAGCACTAAGTTCCCTCAACCTACCCAACTGTGTGCGAGATAGAACGTGCAACTGAATCGTCTTTTATTTTTCGAAGATAATTATGTTGCAAACTTATGTAAGTATTTAAATGAATACACAAACAAGTTTAAACAATTGTTGCTCTTAACGAAACCAAAGGGCGCGCGGAACGTTATAAAATCTTAAGCGAGGACATGCAAACACATTAATTAATAGAAGCAAAACAAACTTCAGAAGTCTATAACCGTGTTGGCCCCAACTTCTACATTAACACCGGCGAAGGGGAGCGGTTACGATTGCACCTATTACAGTGCCGTTTCAGCTTTCGTACTGTCATCGACAAACGTCGTTTACTTCCTAATGATATCCGAACTTTTCAAATTAAGACATTGTAAGCCTAAAGCAATATGGGCCAATTTTAACTTGCTATAAGTGAAATGTTATTTATGAAAATGGCGTTTTGAACGTCGATTTTGTTTTAACTTCATTAAAATTGTACCATTACAGTACAAAATTTTAAATATATACCTATACGATGTATAGGTTTTACTGCTCAATTTTAGCAACATTGTAATGGTATCCAATAATAAATTCAGCAAAACAAGTCCGTCAAATAAATCCAACAAATATTTTAATAGGCACATGCATCCAACCTCTTTATTGGTAGTATAAAAGCGTTCGTAAAAGAACTAACTCTTGGACAAAGTCTAGTCAGCTATAAAATAAATCTAACCAAGTTATCGTCCACAATAAACAGTCAGCGCTAGGCTATCGTCATTTCCCACGCAAACTTGCCGTTCATAAAAGCAACAAAATTATATATTCAAGAGTTAGAAAGTGGTGGTATAGCAGTTAAGGCCTTCTACGTGGTCCAAGTTACAATGCAAATTGCCGCGGAGGGGTGCGTCCGTGCCCTCTAACTGTGCGACTCGGAAAGATGGCCGCCGTAATGGTAAAATGAAATTATTAACCATTGTCTTGTGAAATCGGCCGCAGTCGACACCTGAGACTCGCCCCCCGATGACTTAATGTGGACATCCCCCAAGGACCAGCAAGGTAATGGATATCCAGATGATACAATAAACAATAGGAAATACCTTCATAAATAATTATAATAGTACCAAGTCTAATAATATAATTAAAAGTATGTTAAAATTTTACTCCAAAAATACATAACACAATGAAATTTAAAATAAAAGTCTATCCACATATCATATCTACAACATATTAAAAAAAATATAACGTAGCTTCAAAAGTTTTTTTCATAAGTGAAATTAGGAACACTTAAAAATTCTTGTAAGTAAGCACTTCCACCCATTTCTTACGCCAAGACATTACTTACTACCCTCGACTGAAAGCTTTGTATTAAAATTTAAATCTACTTTGCAAAGTGTATTTTATACACGTGCTCGTACAATTTTGATCGTACATAAAGTCCCAAACAGCTACTATTATTACGTTTACCTTTGCGGTATTGGGTGTTATATCTCTCCCTCACCATTCCGTCTCGTTATTATTATGGCTAAGTCTCCCATGAATTTAGTATGCACATTGTTAATGTATTATAGAAGATTTAATTACTCGTTTGTGGCTTGCTATACGGCGTCGCTGTTAGTTTTGGTTAGACAGAAAGATTTTCTAAGGGTTCATGTGTATTGGAAAATATTTATGATATCAATGAAGGGTCCATAAAATGTCTATTATTTGGTTATGCAAAATCGATATCCAAATTCTCGACTTATAAAAATAAATTAATTTAAAAAATTGTTTTCGCCAACAAAGGCCCGGATCCCTACTTATTAGCCGTCTGAAATTCCTCTTTAATCCAATGCATGCCCACTCCGTGTTTTTAATTTCACACAAAAAACGGCTTCGAAGTGGTGATCAATCAAAACTCGCGATCGCTTTTTTATACCCCCATTGCAGTACACTTTCGCCTTTCTGTAACCGCTACAAATGTGTCTTTATTATTTTGTTTGCAAAAAGGAAATGGATATACTTTGAATTAAATTAGTTTGATGGATTTATGTTGGAATGATTTATCTTTGTATTGCGGTTGTAATTTTTCAATTTTTTAATTTGAAATTTTTTTTAAATATATGATTATCAATTTACTAATTTATTTTAGTATTTAGATTATCAATTTAGTCTTTATAATAATATCTAATTATATTGTAATTGATATTAAAATTATGTTTTTTATTCCAGAATCACCTTTAAATGATTAATATAAGTCAACCTTTAATATAAGTAAAAAAACTGATCAACCCTATTTCTTTATTTATTTCTTTGATATTGATAACAGTCTGTAAAATAATTTAGGCAATCCGAAAACTTTAGTTAGACTTTTTAAATTTAACTAAACCTAACATTAATAAGTAGTCACGTTTACTAACAAGCTTGTGCCTCTACGCCACGACTGGCTTCAATTTAATTAATTTAATTTAATTTGACTAATTAAGTGTTTATTATATTACTTTGACTAAGTCAAGTAAATATCTATTATAGTACATACTTTGTAACATTTTCTATATTACATTATATTTTCTCTTAGCAATTATTCCTCATGAACGAAACTATAATGTAATTGGTTACATAAAGCTTCATCCCCACATCACGCAGAAACCATAAAACATGTGTCTCCTTAATAGTATTTGAAAGACGTCGATGACAAACAGACCAGACACATTTTAAATAATAATCTTTACGGATCTTCGCAATCTCCACGAAATCCTATTTAAAGAATACGCAACAGTGGTTTTTAAAGGACAAGCTTTTAAGCTTTAGAACACTCCCACACTTGTATAAAAGTTTTTACTAATGATATCGTACTTCTACTCTTTTATGCAATAGCGCCCTTGCATATAACAACAGAGACTTTTGTATTTTAATCTGGATTAATATTGAAAAGCCATTCCCAAGATTGCAACTTTGGTAAAGGTTTTACTTTTTTTTTTAATTTTGAAAGAATATCATTTCTATTATCTATATCTATCTATATTTGTTATAGCACATGTTCTAGATCGTTAATATCTATTATTTAAATTTGGGTCATCCATTTAATTAAAAATATTTTTTTCATCAAATTCAACCTAGATTCCCAAAGTTTTGGAAGCTACTGCAACGTGTATTGAACAAACAAAGAAACACATTACAAAGCCATAAAGCATGCAACAAAGGGACCGACGTGTACGTGTTGAAACTGATCCATCATGTCTCCTTTTAAAATAACAAAAACTCATATGATGCACACAACAGATGTTTACGTAAAAAACAACCTAGTACAATCTACATAGTCTACTTTTTTTATATTGTTAAAAAAATCAACCTTTCTAATACGATACATTTTTTAAAAATAATCATCCTTATGTGAATATTTTGATACCTCGATAGACTTTATGTTCATTTCAGTTTTATAAATTTAAACGTCTCATTAGTCTTATAATTATATTTTAAATAGGCAGTCTATTAAAATGTTGTTTTAAGGCAGGTGTGGGCATCATTTTTAACTTGGAACACGTTACAAAAGTCCATCAATAACCGGTAAATTTATCACTATTTGGCTTGTTGGTGGATGGCTCAATTCGAATTACAAACATCAATATCAGAAAGTAAACATAATATCGACCAATAAAGAGTCCACATATCAACATGCAAAATTCCAATTAGATTCCAAACGTATGAACGTGATAAAAGGACCGTTATTGAAGTTGCTTATCTGTGTAATTAGAAAGGAACTAAGCTGGAACCATTTGCGTTTATAATGGGAACTTTTGAGTGTAATGCAGTTGTTGCTGATAATATATGTGGATATTTGTGTTAACACACATATGTGCTTATATAACATTAAAATGAAAAACATTATATTATATTTATTATTATATTTCTATCACTACAGGAGAGGCGGTCCTCATCTTATTTGGTATAATGGACTCCACCATTAAAAAGATCGTTCAAAAAATAGACTTACCTAAAATTGGCTCTTTCCACTCACTGTGGATTCATCATAAGGGAACGCGCCATCAAATATTCAATTTTAAAACAGCCGCTAAAAGCGAAATGTCATCGCCTGTACAGACGCAGCTGGAACATAACGATTTAGAAATTTTGATACAGATGGGACACGCACTTCACAAGAGGTATGAAATAAGAAATTGCATTAGCAAAAGTGGAAATTTAAATGAAGAAGACATAATCACTATGCTGCTATAAGTAAAATTACTTTTTAGAGCTCTTTTCGGCTCGCTGTTATATTGTACTAGTAATTCTTAAATTATACTGTCAACAACACGAAAATGATATAGAGTAAGAAAAATTTCATTAGCGCCAATCAAAATGACGAGGTCCAAAATGAAGCTCGTAAAGAGAGTCGTAATCACGGAGTTCAGCAGCACCCCTCAACGTGAGGTCTTATTAAAGGAATAATATTTACAAAACGAGACGCCTCAGAAATCCCCAAATTAAGATTTCGTTGAAACCCGCCCAACTTCCACAAAGTGGAATCATTAAATTAAAAATGTAAACTTTTCTCTTAGCAAGGTAATGGGCATCCCAATGTAGATAAATAGATGGAATAGCTGCAAAGGAGCATTTTCCTGTTCATTAAATTTTTCCTTCGCTTTTTTATTTCGACCCCTGGTGCTAATTTTGTTGGAATTCACGCCCCTCAACTCCACCCGCTGGGGCTCAATCACAGAAATTTTATATCCGGAATTAAATAAGTAGCCGACTGAATTACGGACAAAATTTAATATGAGCTTATTTTTGGCAAAGAATTTCACTTAATTAATCAGACATAGGGCTCTACTTATTACAATTACTTAAAATGTTCTTAAGCTGATTCTTAATAAATATTTCTTATCCGTTTATTATTGCCGTCCATAGCCTTGGAGCCTCCCCGGAATATTCTCATCAACGACATCTTATTCCGGAAGTGGTTTATATTGGTAACTCAATTGCCTATGAGATCGAGCTGCAGACACTCAACAGGAAACATCAGTGAAGTCGGTGGCAAATGCAATTATATTTACTAATATGCTGTCTGCAATCGACGCCTACTGCCACCCTGCTGCCCCAAGCGATATTACCCTTTAATTGTTTCGACAAAACTAGTTAAAAATGGTTATGAATTTAATCCGAGTTTGTAGAACAGACTTTTATAAATGATTATTTATCTGTATAAGAAGATTTTGTGAAATTAATTGAAGTGCCATGGTTTTAGACTCATTTCTAGAAATTAAATGTTTTTATATATAAAATCAAGTTAGATGAATTAAAGAATTAATGAAGAAATAAAATAAATATAAGTAGGTACCTTTAAATGCTTAGAAATATTTTTTTATTTCTATTTCTATTTTGTTAGTAACGTTGAATTTGATTAATTTATCAAATAAATATATCACTTATATCAATCTCGAAAACACATTTTAACTTTCGATTGCCTTACTTTATGATATCGAATTCCCTTATAAGATATTGATTGGTGCAAATAAGGAAATCGAATTATTCAATGTCCGCCCTTCATTTGTTTCCGCTCCCCCACAGCAAGAGATGAAGAAATTCTTTCTCAGTTTTCGATTACTTGTCCAATTAATTTCATTAATTCATTTATCTTAACTTAATATTGTATTCATCGACCAATTGTTTCATTTTAGAAAATTTAAATTAGCATTATGTTGAAAAATGTAAATATTATATTTTTTTTTATGAAAATATAGATATCATATATGTTTTAGCCGATTTTAACCGATTTTTTTTAAATTAAATTTATTGTTTAGTCCTCTGTACCTAATATTATAAGACTTTCTTTCTGTTATTTTTATATTTGTGTATGTATATATATACGACTCTTCCGTTACCGTTTGTCTGATTTTTATTCTTTATTATATATTCTTATGAAGCATTCATTGCAATGTGCAGATTATGACTACTAGAATAGTTTCGACCCTCTTAATGTTAACTTGGCGCGAAACACGAATGGGTCAGGGATGGCTTATGCAAGTCGGGTTGTGATGAGAGGGAAAGTCCTCACGCCTCCGCGCGCAACTGGGTGAGTGCGGTTACCGGCAACCAACGCACCGGCCATTCATGACATAATTCACAAGAGGCTTCATTAAACACGGGAGTGATGAGTACGTGGAAATTATGATTATGATTGATTGATTCCATTATTGTATTCTTCATTATGTGGCGTCAGCAGTGAATCACGTTAAAATTACTAAGACTTGTCAACAAAAAACATGTTATCTAATCATATATTTCTATAGATATATCTATAAAATACTATGTACTTTTCCGGCCAGTCTTTTAACAAAATCCGACATTATATATTTGATATATATATTTAGAATACCATTAAATTAATGGACTAATACCTAACGTAATGATCCATTTTACTTAATTATAATTCTGATAGGGAAATCTAAATTATAATCTTATTATAGTCACAACCGACAATTCAGGTTGAATTAATTAATTGTCAGGAAAATTGTATTCTTTTATTTAATTGCTATAGACTGTAATATTTATTCGTCAACAAACAATATCTTGCCTCATCAGACCCATCATCAGAATTTGTTTTAAGCCCTCAGCCATAAGAGCCCAACCAGTCAAACATGTCCAATTTATAGTTATATCATATTTTGTCTATTGCATTTTATTTATGTAATTTATAACATTAAATATGTTTATTTACTTTTTGTTAATATTTTTATATTCTTATATATTTTATCAATTTTTTATCATGTAATATTAATGTCTTGAAATATTTTTTCATTCTATTACAAAAACTAAAAAAAAAGTATTATATCAAAAAGAAAATTAAACGTTCCAAAACAATTTGCGTAGCCAAAAGGTAAAAGTACAAGTCCATTCACAAAATGATTTCCATTTCGTATTCCAAAGTGAAAATTACCCGCTAACGGTCAAAGGGTTAACGATTTAGTGTTTATTTGAAATCGTCCTTTGTTAGTATAAAAGGCGTCAGAATGTAAACGGATCCTTTGTTGTGATTTCTGTTTGTTGCGTTAAAAACCCTTGCAGACCCTTTGTAGGTGGGTCCATTTAAATATATTCGTTTAAGTCGCAACGTAATTGATTTTTGTTCATTGGGCAATCTTTTCTCGTCTTTTTATAATTCAAACAATTAAAAAAATTTGGTTATTACGATATGACGATATGACATCATATCTAGTTTTTACAAAAACTTGATAGATTTAATTTAATTCATTTGCAATTTTACTTTAATTAAATTGGACATTTTCATATTAATATAGTAAAGTAAATTCCATCATCTTTATCTTGTCACTTACTAGGAATCTTAGTAGGATATTCATAAAATAAATGACTTATTTCAATTTCAAATCCATTAGTAATATAATCAATATAATATGTATTATCTTTAGTGGACTCTGCATGGGCGGCAACCAACAGGGATTAACAACCATCTGTCAGAAGTTTTGAAATATTTTATGTCAGTAGGAACTATTTACAAAAGATAATATTATAAGTTAGCGGTATGGGCAATATAATGTATGCTTATAGATAAAACGTCTGAGAATTTAAAGTATAACTGATCTCTAGTCAATAAATAATATAATATTTTCGAACTGGCACATATTTTATCAATCAATCATCCGTAAAAAAAATTAATCTTAGCAAAATTTGCCAGATGTGCTCGTGAGTTATACAATATAAACTACAATAACAAATACAAGGTCCGTGATCGGAATACAGTATAGATTCAACATTGCAACTCCGATGCAAACATGAGAGAGAACGGAATTCGTCTGTGTTCCTTTATAAGCACCACAGCGTGGCATCATTCCTCAATGAGATGTCTCAGTGGGGAGCCTACAGTAGCTCCGCGGTCTCTTTTTGTGCGGCCAACGTTTTATCAAACATGTTAATGGCCGGCTTTATGATCCCAACAAAAGAAGCGTGCCAACAGAGGCGTTAAATCCTTTACGATTTGATGATGATGATCACTAATATGTCACGGGATCAATTTGGACTCTCGTTACTATTCGAGCGCATACTAAAATCTCTTATATGTCAAATTAATATATTTTTTAAAGAGGATGCAGCTCAGTCTTTTTTAAATATAATATCAGAACTGTATCATAAAACATGTTTATTTACATTAATGTTCTTGGAAATTATTTATTGAGAATAAGTAATTTGTGTTAACAAAATTATCCAAAGCTATGTATTACATTATATTTTTTTCATACAAAACTACCAACAAGAAATAATAATAATAACACACACATGCTTACTAAAAAAACTAAATATCCATTCAAATCTAAACAACATAAATATACATAGAATACTACTGATAACGACAGTGTAAATTTATCTGTGATAATTTTAATATTCATTTATCAGACTTAAAATTACAGAAAGGGTGTAACCTGGAAGCAAACAACGACAACTAACAACCACCCACACTTCTTTAAGTACATAAAACATACCACCGAACATGTGCAATCGATCGTACAAGGAGAAATTGGCCAATCAAGCAATTATAAGGTAATCGAATTAATTCAAACGTCAATGACATGAAATGGTCAAACCTTAACTAAGGATGGAAACGGCAGAAATAAAATAAAAAAATAAATAAAATAACACACATTGACAAGCAATTTTGGTGGAAAAAAATACTGCTTTAAAAAATCCTGCGACGCGGGTGTGTAGGTTCATCGTGTGGTCTTCCAAGCTAACCCTTTGCCCTGCGGCCGACCGGTCTAGTGGTCGAGCCCCGTACGTTTCCGAACGTAACCGAATCCGGCCGAACGAAACCGAACGCGTGACCAACATAGCGACATACCTGTCTGGCGCTTTCATTGACAGGCACCTGAAATGAAGAAAAAAATCCATCCAATTCGTTGAATACTTCAAATTATCAAAAATTTTGATTTCATTCTGTAGTGACACAGATAAATTTACATGCATCATTATTATTATTAGAAACTAAAATACATTAATAAAAATAATACCAGCTGTCTAATCATATTACTTTTACGGATGAGACAAAGTAGTGTAACCTTATCTTCTAAAATTGTGATCAATGAACCGTAAAAGAGTACATATAAAAAGAGCTAACAAAATGAGATACAAAAATTAAAAGTAAACATTAAAAAAAAGAACAAACAATAATGTGGCAAAAACAGTTAAAAACAACATTGCAAGATGTATTAGGACAGTTGTTAAAATATGGGGTAGCGTGGACCGGCTTGACTCCGGTGATATTGTGCGCTCGCACGCGATCTCATCGTGTTTGCAGTTTGCAGTCGGTCGAGATATGTTCAATCTACTATTCCATACTTTTAATTTGTATTTGATTATTATTGATTTTAATTTACGTATACAATGGTACCAACAAAATCATATTGTAAGTTTAAATAGAGACAATTAAACTTTATTTTAGGGTTAACTGTCATTTGTTAAAATTATATATTTTTTAATTATAGTAGACACAAATTTAAGAATATTTATAAAAAAAATATTGTTTTTTTTTTCGTTCGTATCAAACAACATAATCAAAATTCATAAGTTAAGTGATGCTTAATTTCCAATAAAAGGGAAACAAAAGTATATGAATAAATTGACCGATTAATATTGAGTCATTACTTATTGTGCTGCCCTATCCCAATGGACGAATTCATTAGATTATTACCGGACGAGATCACGCAAACGAAAACGAAATATTAAAGGAAGTCAATTTAGTTAAATTGAATCTAATTCCAGAAATTTCGATAACCAAGAATCGATCTTTTAATATTTTTGAATGTTAAATCGAGCTTTTATTTCCTGACCATTGCCCATAAGTGTATATTTTGGCAAGCAACCATAGTTAGTACTAAGTTCATTAGTCTTGGTGAAATTTGAACTTAATTTACATTGGCGTAACAAAAATATACATATGAACACGTCTTGCGCCGTTAAAAGTACTCTTAGCGTGTTTGGCTGAACTAATGTACAGTCGGGATGACTATCATTTTAAGTTAATTCGTTAGGTATATTTTTTCTCATCGATAATATAATAACAAACAACACTTATAACGCATATAGCAGAGCATACACGTAATAAATTCAAAAGGAACGTACTCAAAAAACCGATCTATCAATATTAGAACACAAAAAATAATGCAAGTCAGTTAATAATCCCGAATCGGCAATCGACAATGGAAATAAAGTCACAGTCACTTTTTTAATAATGGCAACTCAGTTTTCTTTTTTATCGCCACCCTAGGTGTAGGTACGCTTGACATTTGAACCGGCTGATGACTTGGCCACCATGATTGATCGCCGCGACCCACTAAATAATTGCAATTTAGCTTTATTTTCCTTTCTATTCATATTTCTTATTATTAACCATAACTGCATTAATTATTATTGTTGCTTCAGATTACATTTTCATTAAATGTCGATTTCAAAAGGTTCATTTGTTTGTCCTAAAATTGTTAAAAAAATATTTTTATGTTTGTATTGCATTACATTATATCATTATAATGGTACTTTTTTAATAAAGAATACTCATATATATATATATATATATATATATATATATATATATATATATATATATATATGTATGTTTATTTCACATTCACCTTTATATGTTTAGTAATTTTTTGTTCAATTTAAGTCAAATTTGTGTTGCCACATTTCAAAATAATTTTTATATAGGTATAATATCAATACATTCGAAAATTACGCGTATTAGTTGTGGATCTCATCGTAACAAATAAATTACATTTGACAGGTCGTAGAATTAGATTGATATGTTCTAGGCTACACGATCAATTGAAAGTGATATGCCGGGATGTAGGGGTCTAGTGTCCTATTTATGCTTATTTAATTATTTTACATAATATATCACTTTGATCATCAGAAACAGATACCTATTGTTTGTTTTAAAAAAATCTGTGATGATTATTTAAGAGTGATAAAGCTATTGCCGTTAGAGCATAGTCCCCTACTTTTCTGGTGAAGATATAAGGCACACTGCACACGCAGAGAGGTTTCATACTTTAAAATATATTTTAGAGGTACACGTTAACGCTATCTTAAAAAAAATGATATAGATAAATAATAAATATATGTCCATATGTGGAGTCATATAAGATTTACTATTCTACAAAGTATTTTATATGATAATTATTGTTTATTAAACATTACAAATATAGACTGAGGCCGTCGTGAAGAATGGAATGTCTTAACACTAGGTTCCTTCTTACTGCTCTGCTATGCCGGGAAAAGAGTAAAACTACGTATTTTTTATCACACATATAATTACTAAAAAATTAAGTCACTATAAAAATATGTACCTACCTAGTTGAATATCAAAATTCAGTGCCTATAATTATTTTTATATATTATATCGACTTAGGGGGGTCATTGAAAACAACGTGTCTTATTTGAAATATTACAACTGGCAATGATCTCGAGGGTCTTGAAATTACAGAGCTCTCAATTAAAATGAAAAATAATTACTTTCCACCCCTTCGTAAATCAGATTAACAAAATTATTAATAAACAATACGAGTGCCTAATCTCAGGTAGATCATTTAAAATTATACAAAGATCCTTTTTGATATATATTTAACTAGCTTTTGTCTGCGGCTTCGCCCGCGTGGTTGAATGAATATAACTAAGAATTGCGTATGACATATTACGAATAAGGAAGTTTACTGTATTTTTCGGGTTATTAAACATAAAATAATTTTTAAAATGAAATAATACTGTCAAAAAAATTGTCAATTCTCATAATGATAATATTAATTATCTACCGTTTCGTGATTCAAGTACGTTTTGAGACATGTCGCTATGTAGCTAACTTTATAAAACTTTCATAGATTATTTACGTGATAATCGAGCTGTACTTACTAATTTTCTTCAAAAATTCGTAAATTCCCTAATATCTGCTAAACCACTGAAAATCGAGGAACATACATAGGAGTGAAATGGATAGGTACCGACGTCCCCTACACGTAGATCACGGGTGTTCCGTTGATCGAGTTACACTCTGTGTAAGAATTATCTATGCTGAATTATGTCGACATATTCTTTCCCGCCTATAGTAGGGTAGGCAGATGGAGTTTACTTTTAAATTAAACGGAGTGTCCCTACTTTCCGGAGTTTTCGAGACATTTCGCCTAAATGAATAGGCCTCGATAGAGATTAATTTTTAGCATTTATCTACATAATTAAGATTTCAAATGTAATTCACATATTTCAAATGTTGCAGAGCCAAACAAATAAGAAGAGTAAACAATAAAGTCTCGCTCCAACTCTTTACCACACCTGCCCCTAAAACAAACTTTTGACACGATTACAAACATTTTTGGAGAAAAATAATTACCGTTTTATCCTCCCGGGGCATTAATTTCCCGACGCTACAGCCCTGGGAACAACCCAATTATAATATTACTACTTACTTAACTTACTTTATTACATAGATATTTTTTTTAATTGTCACATAAGCTGTCATGTATTTTTTTTATCAATTTTCAAAGTAAATGTTGCCATTAGAATTAAAAAAGCAAGATAAACCTTTTTTGACTTTAACGAACCTATATGTATTATTGTATATGAATATTACTGTTTAATTATTATAGCTCATTCAACAAAATTATATCACGCCTACATTACATTGTATGTGTGATTCATACTATAGACTATAAGCTTATTCTGTTTACGGAGCCTGTAACTCTAAGATGGCGGTAATAAATGTCAAAAAACATAGATACAGATAAAATATCTTACTTTTTCAACGTATAAAAATATGATTAACATTTTTTTTATTTGCTTGCTGTAGCCCGCACATAGCGGGGGACGTTTGGAGACCTAGACATTAAGACACTTCTATTCCCCCTCTTACCGCTGAATTCTGGAGACAATGTGTGTTGAGCGTGTTGAATATTTCTTGTCCTAGAGCGAGAATCAAACCCAAAACCTGTCGCATTTGTAATCGCACATGGGCCTCAATTTAATTAAAATATTTTTATCTTTTTATGTTCAATAAACAAAAAACATAGTAATGTGTTTTAAGATGTAATAGAGTGTGATATAGTACCTCCTGAGCCTCTCCCCCACCGCTACAGTGTAAGTGGAAAATCTTCTACTTTCCTTATTTATGACAGTCTAAAGAAATATTACATCTGAATCGTTTAAGTCCTTGTTCCGTATATTTAATCCTTAAATGTAAAGGGGTAACTTTTTTAAGCAATTAATTAGTTGGGCTTCTTCTTGTACATTTTGATTAAGTTTAATGTTATTTGTATTTTGTTAAAAAATTTTTTTTTATTAACACAACATAAAAGTCCACCACCAGAAGGCCTCAGAACACAAGCACGCGACTGTAAACACGACAAGTAGTGGGTTCTATTCCCACTCGCGGCAATAAAATATATAATATTTTAATTTCTCTCCCCTGCTAACGAGGCAAAGCGCGGCGTAGGCTTAGGTTAATAGATTAGGAAAGTTGGGAACATGTCTCAATGATAACGTAATGTCTTAACACTAGGCTGTCAGGTTCCCTCCACCTACTCCGCTATGTGCGGGATACAGCATAACGCTAGAAAAAGAAAATAATAGAAATCACCTAGTTCACATATTCCTGCAATAAATGTAAGCTATCACGACAAAGTAGCTTATATGTTCTCATCCGTAGGTACATGCATAATGCTTATTTACCCGTAGGAGACTAGAAATAAGAGAGGTGGGTATGGAATACAACAGAAGCGATTAGCTGCAGGCATCGACCGAGCGCATACTCACGATTTATTTCACATAGACAATATTAAATTTGCATCTATAGATTACACTATTAAACAAAATAACACTTTATAATCATGTACTGAAGATATGTATTCCCGTAACCAGTTAGTTAGTTAGTTTAGTGCACCAGGATATCAAAGTAGTAGTCTGAACAGTTTAAGGAAGATCTTGTCTTAGCTTAGAACCAGTTCGTATTGAATATGATTGCAAGCTAGCCTAGTTCTGGAGTTGAAGTAGGCTGTGTTTAAAGGTAGCAAATTCACGTCAGTTATCATTATTTTATTAAAATTATGCGAATTTTAAATAAGGTAATAATTATTATCTAAATATTTTTATATTTATCTGTTTTTTTTTTCAAATAATAATATCAGGTTTATTACGCTATAATAAATAATAAAAAAATTGAAGAGATAATAAATATTTATTCATCATTTAAAAAAAAAGAAATTATGAAGTAAATAGTATTAAAATGACATACCTACACCATTATTGAAATATAAATGAAGATGACAGTGTATTCATGTAGGTATTCATATGGGTACCTCTACCTACTGTTTGATAAATTGAACGAATATTTCATTCGTGTTCAAAAAAATGTTCTGTTTATCGTTTTGATATATGATATTGGTGGGCCAGTTCCTGCTTCCGGTAGACATGCATCATTCGCATACTATTAAGACGTCCTACACGTTCGAGGGAAGCTACTTCCTTTGAATAATTTAGGTAAGTAACCTGCTGAGTTACCATTATAAATTTTAAAAGCAAATTAACTTTTAATAATTATGTCTCTATGAAAGTAAATATAAATGTCATAAATGGAAAATTATATAGTTTTTATAAGTATTATTAGATTGTGTAAATAGCTAATATGGGTGATATAATGAATACCTGTATACAACATTACAAACAACAATTCAATCAGTGAAAATCATTAATTAGCGAGCACGACCGAAACATCCAAGCAATCCATCTGAAACGAGGCGAGTGAACTACTATCTAGCCGATAAAAAATATAGCAGCAACGTAACAACGGACTCAGCGGCGAAAAGACGCACCAACATGCTGCGCGTGCGCACTGATGGCTTCTACGGCGGTCTGGGTCCAATAGTATCTAATCCAGGAGTATATTATACTCCACCGGGGTTATGGAAGGATCCCTTGGCTCCCGTAGTCCCGGCCTGTGGCGGTCGAGGAGGAGCACCGTGAGGTTTTAGTGGGTAACCCGCTCGAATCCTCATTCGGGCGACGTACCCTTAAAATGGTTTCCTCCAGATAAAAAAAGGATTGTATTATACCAGTAGACCTATATATTTATAATTTTCTTTTATTTTTTTAATAGCAAGATAAATCTTTACTCAGTTCTCTCGTAGCCCATATATTTTGACATGTAAATTTATACGTAGGAACGGCACGTATACGGTGTCATACCAGAGGCTCAGACTCTCGCCAGCCAACTCCTCCACATTGGACGAACTACCCGTCCGTGTGTATCGGCTCGTTTGATGTTCGATTGACACGAAACTGCTTACGAAACTGTACAATAATTAGAACTGTTAACGAATGAAAAAATACCTGAGAATTCTGATTGTCAGATAAAGCGGCACGATTGTATGGGATTGCATATTGAAAAAGCATGCAACAGAGATAAGCGTTACATGCTCGAGCGACGAGGCATCGGCGAGGCGCTGGCTAATTGTGTTCCTACTGTGTTACTACATACCTATGCAGTGCATACCGTGATTCGTGGCTATTTAGATATGCATGCAGTTTTGTCAGACATTTTTATAACTTTGTATGGACTATTCGTTTACTTACTATAGTTTCCTGTTATCTCTATCATCTATTAGCAATAGCGTAATTGCAGGACATGAGTAGGTACGCCGGTTACTCAATCTACGATGAGATTAAACTAATTACATTTATATTGCAGAAAAATTTATAGTGTAGTTATATTATTTATGATTTTTATTTGATTTCATGTCTAAATGTAAATATTTTAGAAATTATTAAACATTTTTTTCTGTATACAAAGATATTTTTAATAGGTCATATCTATATATCTCGATATAAGTTACCAACTAATTATTTAATGCACTGCACTAACTACGGAAGTAGAGTTAACAAAAATGGTTCTTTAAATGAAAATATAGGTAATTTTTTTTATTGTTATTATTTTTTATTTGTTCTAATAGAAATAATATTTATTTACATAATGAGTTCTTCAAAATAATCTTTCTTTGTTAGCTTGGCAAAAAAGTTTAGATGCAATTGGTCATTTTTAACTAAATAATATCGTTTTTTATGACCATCTCTTATTATGAATGGTTTTTTCATGTAGTATTACTAGATTCATGTATCGAGAAAACCATTTTTTTTAAGCCATCAAGATATATACAATTAGGACCATCGAATGGGAATTTTACAATTAAGCTACTTTTTTTCATAATTAAATCAAATGTTGTTCTATAAGTGCTTACAAGTACTTGTAAAGTTAGTATTAAAATGCTGAGACCACAACAACCTTTTAACCACGTGTAACTCGAGTCGTATTCGGACCTTGATTGATGTTTCGAGAGTATTTTATTACCTACTCATAAAGGACATTAAATAAAATATTTATATTTTATTATTAAATGATTTATATTTAAGACAGCAATGGCTTTTCAAAATCTCTCCTTAAGTTGTTAGACTCTAGTGTTTTATAATAATTGATAATATGGCCCACCAAAATTGTTAAAAATTAAAATTCCCTTAATTATTATGCGGTGTCTTTCTATCTAATAAATAATAAAACTATTCATATTTCTTCCGGCAATGATAAGAGATTAGGCCACCGGGATCGCAGGATGTTGGGCTAATCTTGTTTGTTTTATATTGAGCAACTGTCTGTGTACTTCCTTACAACCTTTTATAATTTATTTTTAAGATAAAAGCGAAAAGCTCGAAAAGTAATATACCTACCAGTACTTTAAGATAACGTTACCTTTCATATAATAATATGATAAAATTATTATATTACGAAAAGTACAAATAATATAAAAGTAACATTTTATTTCTTTTGTAAATTATATAGCTAGACTTTTTTCAAATAAGGCCAAATACAAGGAAAACATGTAATCAAAACGTAATTAGAATTCCCATATAGCTGTCTCAAATGAAACAAACGATAACAATGGAAAAAGCAATGCGAAGTAGGAATACTATAAATCAAGTTTTTTCAATGAGCTTCGCGCACTGAACATCAGATATAAATAAATTAAATCAGCTTCACGCTGTATCCCACGAACAGCAGAGTAGGGAGAGGGAACCTAGTGTTAAGACACTCCGTTTTTCACTTTCCGTAGAATTTTTCGAGGTATTGCGTGTTGAGTGGTGGAAGCCAACACCGGGGTTCTGCCTTGGTGTAAAAATATTAAGAAATAATCAATCATTCCCTCGAGTGGAGATCGAATCCACAACCGTTAGAGTCACACCCTTGTGCGCCTGCGCCAAGAAGGCCTCAAACATCAGATATAGGCCTATTAGCATGTTTACACGCAACTAGCCGATGACTAGAACTCCACAATACCTATACAATATAGAACATGTAAGAAACAGTGGACAATAGAGACATACGATTCGTAACAATGCATATGCATATGGATAAGAATGTTAATTGGAAATACGAGCGAGTTGCGTCGTTTTGATTTAGTACCTTTTCTAGCCAGTCTTCGAGAGATTCTTGTTGATACAAATGGCCCGTTTGTAATTATTTGTTAAATGAAAATTATAAGTTTTTTTTTTTTTTTTAAGGCGGTCCTGGCGCAAAAGCACGACGTGCGACTGTTATCCCATTCGGGGGAATGAAATATTTAATATTTTATTTTTTCTGGTTCGAGGCAAAGCGCCCACTCAACAGGCAATGCCTCGAGAATTCGAAGGAAGGTGAAAGTTCCCAGGTTCCCTCTGCTTTCACTTTTCACTTTGTTATTTTAAATAATCTAAGAAAAAACGTATTAGGTACTAACAATATTTTCAAAGATGGTAATATATTTTCTTGACAGTAGACAATTTCAAAAGAAAATTAACAACGAGTCAATTACACCCCAAAACAAAATGGCGCGGAATGTCCGCCATAAAAAATCCAGCTAAGGGTTGGCAAATTTCTTTCCCGGTCTATACATTTATTTAATTAATCACATTCTTACGATTAGGGTCCGCCGTCCGAATGTCCGAATTATTTGAGTTGTTTTTGATAAAGCAATAACATGATGCAAAGAGATGTATGTATGTAGGGCACGAATTAATTAGTGAATTACTCATAGGTAAATAAATAAATAAATAAAAAATTGTCTTTTATTACCAATAAGGACCGTATGTTTATTTTTTATAAAATAAAAATACTTTAAATTTAACATATTGTAACAAATCTTTGTATAATAAATTAAAATATTTTGATATATGATGTTTGGAAGGGTTCATATTACGAGTCACTTTGCAACAATCTCGCTTGTAATTATGTTAGTCTGACAAAAATGGGGACGCTACTGTGACTTACGAAGCAATAGATACGGCAGTCATAAAAAAATCCATAAAGAAAAAAATTATATTACAAAGTTAAAAATAGTATATATAAGCAATATAATGTGAAATAAATAATTTAATTTATATTAATGACGAATTATTTATTAAGGGAAAAAAAATCTGAAATTATAAAGAAAATATATATACAGAATGTTTATGTTATACTTTACAAATGGTGTTTTATTTTAAAACGATAATTTTATTATTTATTTTGTTTGAAATAATAACTTTTCATTTTTGGGAATTAATTTTTTTCTGAATTATATTAGCCTTTTATAGAGTAATTGACCAATTCCACCCGTACATCGTCACGAGCGTTCTGTACGTTTCGTGGCTCTACCACACTCACAGCCAAAAACACACGAAAAATGGGGAATATAAAATAAAATAAAAAACTGCCAAATCATATCGCTGTTACATCTCAAATGGTCGTTTTTTTATTTCAATTTCCGAGGGTGCGCTAAACGTTCGAGCGAACTCTATTATTCGGTGCACAGGCTCTGACGTAAGCACATTCAGTTCTACAGCCGCTTGTTATTAAATGTTATAATGTATATCATAACGCATTCATATCTACGATCTCAATGGATATGCCAATTTCATTATTCTCCTCCCCGTATTAGGTATGTGCTTTTTGCCACATGTTCTCTACTTTTTAAGATTTTTTTTTGTTGAAATAATTAATGATACATTACAGCAAAAATAATTTTAAAAATCAGCTTCACGCACAAAGCAGGGTAAGCAAAGCGAAAGTGTGAAGTAGTGTTACGACACTCCGCACCCCATTTTTCGACGAATTCTGGAGACATTGCGTGCTATAAAATATTATTAATAACGAAATATAAATTGAAATAAATATTTCGTCGAGTCGGTATCGAACCTACAACCAGTCGCATTTACAGTCACACTTTGCGCCTCTACGCCACGACTGAGCTCCTATAGTAAAAACTTAAAATACTTACATTGTATCTATGTTCTGGTTTAAATTCAAATAACCTAGTACAAGCAAAAGTGCCATAGAATGAGTTCAACAGCAAAAACCATTTATTATTCCTTTCTTACGCATTACGTCATTTCGTATTTACCACAAAATGTTTCATTTGCATAATAGCTTTTTTTCCTGCCATTACTATTTACGTTAATATTCTGATTTGTTTGAGCGGGGTCGCACGCACAACAAACATAAAGACAATCTGTACGTAGCGACCATTTATGTAAATATAAATCTACGATACTCTGCTATTATGAAAATTGTAGATACAGCGCGGGAGTGGCGTCGTACTTATTTATGTAGTTGGGTGTGGTCGGTTCGAAAAATTATTTAATTTTACCATTTATAATTTGCCTTTCATTCTTAAAATCAAAACAGGATTAATTCTAAGTAGATATATGTAATTAAAATTGCATGCCTACGAATGCAAGGGGTGTTGGTAGTGTGTTATTATTAAGTTGGACTTTAATCAACACAACATCAAGAGGCAATGCACTAACTATTACGAATGAGATAGAATTTCTCATTTCATTCGTCTTAAGTCGTCAAAAACAAAGTGGTGTTATTAGCGCGTCTAAATAATTACAGGGCACATCAATCAAGGGCCGCATGCAGATAGAGCGTTTTGTGCGAGTCAGCGCACTCGGCCCGACGCAACCCTTCTTTCATATCTGTACTCTGTACTCATATTCCGATATAAAAACTCGATTCTACATATCAAGTTGAATTTGAGAATTTAATTAATTGTTCTTGCATTGTAATAAATCAAATAAATCAGCTTCACGCTTTATCCCGCACACATCAGGATAGGCAAAGGGAACTTAGTTAAAGGTACTCCGTTCTCCGGTTTCACCGAACTCTGGATTCATTGCCTCTACACCAGAGAGAAGAAATGGGAGATGAAAAATTTAAATAAATATTTCATCTCCTCGAGTGGATTGAACCCAGAACCAGTCGCCACGACTGGCTGATATAACAATATTACCTACTAATTCACTAAACTAGTATTTCTCCAACGATTGTTTTCTAATAGCCACAAATAAAACATTAAAACATATGTATTGGACTAAATAGTTCAATTAAGACACACAATGATCAGCACAATTCATCCAGAACGCCACAAACGGCTGCAATTAAAAGAACAATGAGTGGATTCAATTCCCCAAATCCAATTTCCTCGGTGCGAGACGTGCCAGTAACTGAATGTGACGCTATAACATTTTAATAAATTAACTTATGCATAGGTATAATAAACAAATGAGCTATACAGGCCAGTCGAGACTCATAGGCACACAAAGTGACTGCAATCGAGTAAGGTTGTGGATTCGATTCTCATTAGAGAAATGACAAATGAAATATTTAATATGTTCATTTCTTCGTTCTGGTGTCGAGGCAAGGCGCGGCGTTGATGTCCGCAACTCAACACACAATGCGGCAGAATCCAGAATTCGGCGGAAAATCGAGAAACACTTAAATTCCCTCTGTCTATCCTGCTCTGTGCGGGGTACATTGTGATACTAAAAAAAGCTATGAGTACAGTCAAAATAAGTTTATGAAAAGTCGATAAAAATAGTCATTTATACATATTTTCATTGTATAAGAATTAACTTTACAATAAAACTTAGAAGATTTTGCGTTAACAAATTCAACGTAGAGATATTTATGCAAAGTATAACAACACCACGTTTATCAACTATCAATACGAGTATAAAACACATGCGATGGTACAAAAATACTTTATAGTAGTACTAAATAAACTAAAATTTTATAATTTCACATATCAGCTGTTTCATAAGCATGAAAATAATAATTACTTTTTCGGCCGTGACAGTATTGTGACCTCACGCGTCACGGCGACGGCGCACGTGTCAATATCTGACGGACATCTCGTGATAGTACAATCATCACCACATTAAATTGTCAAGACTAAAATCATTTTTCTATCGATATCCAACATATCGATGGTCAGCGTAAACAAAATTAAAACCTAAATATATTAAGTGATAGAGTTGGTATTGCTCCGAATCACGTTAGAATATCATATCTGAGAGTATATCCGACATCGTATTACTCTGTCTTTGAAAGCATCCTAATTAAGTTTTCAAGACGATTGAAATTCAATATTGATTGGCAGATGGCGCTAGCGGCATTTTTAAATGAATCATTCGTTTCCAATATAAATGTACGTCAATACTTTTTTTTATCAACGAAATGAGTAATTACATACAATAAACAAATATAATATAATATTATTTTTAACAGACAAATACCGTCTGAGTGCCATTATGAGGGCTGGGCGGTGAAGATGTTGTGCATTGTCACGAACGAAAATTTTGTATGCAGCGCCACGTGTAATATGAACTCATTTGAGTTGCAACCCTGTTTTTATAATTACATGTTACTCTTAGTTACAAAGCAGCTTCTACTCGTATTTATCGACCTATACAAGTTCACTAAGAACCAAACTCAAGTGGTAGACACGATTCTCACGTAGCGAGCAGCAAAAGCGAGGAATTATAAAGAATCCATCAACATCAGCGCAATACCGATTGCAAAATCCGCCATCAATCATAAAACATCAGAAAGGATTAAAATCTACGTTGCACCTTCCAAAGCTCGAGTACCCTTGTTTTTCTCTAACCCGTAAATACAGAGGGGCGTAAGTATGGCCCGGGGGCGGTAAATATTATAGAGGGGTGGCGGGGGGTTGAGAGGGGTGTACCCCCGCCCCTTGAGGGGGCACTATCCCTTATCGCGAACGTTACCCTCGTGCGCGACCGCTAGACCGCCAAAATGTGGGGCAAATCGATGCCTTTGCCCTATTTTTGTGCATCTGGACCGTTATCGATTTTATACTCGTAACTAAATATCGATTGTTTTATCTAATAGTTTTTTTAACAATTAGTCTTTGTGGGTCTCAAGTTTAAATATAGATAATTAATAATATAGATAATACATACGTGTATATAACGTATAACTATATATTATAATATATTAGGTATATTGCAATAAGTGCGTACGAATATATAAAATGTAATATTATAAAATCACAAACAAAGTAATCTTAAGCGTGACAACAACAATTATTTTAAGCATCTCTGCCGTCGAAATAAAATAATTTTATATTGACCATAAATTAATTTAATCGAGGAGGTGCCTGGCCGGGGCCTGGCCGGTGCCTGTGCTCGACGGTATTGTTGCCATTTATACGACTTTAAAGCAACTTTGTTGTCCGATCCAAGGCTATATTCAAGGATTAGTTATCTTATAAAAGTTGATTATAAATCATTACTTTATTTCTCTTCGCTATTTATAAATTCTATTCTTTTTTTAAATTAAATTTTGATTTTTTTACTTCTTCCATTATTTGTCTATTACTCCGTCATTCGTAATTATATATAACTTAATGAAGATAATAAACGCAATAGTAGATACGTATATAACGAATATCGATATATTTTAATGTTAAAAATTAACTTTAGCAAAAAAAAAATGTTTCTACATAACGCTATTTAGTATACTATTTTAAATAATGATACCTCTAATATAAAGGAAACTAAAAACAATATACAAAATGATTTAAGGTCTATTACAATTTACTTGCGTCTTAAAACAAGAGAAATAACATTTGGGCTATAAAATGCAATTTACTATCTTTTAACTTACAACCTCCACCGTCCACTTGATATTCTACAAAGTTTTTATCGATTCGTTTTTTAAATTGTTGCGAATGTTTTATTAGTTTTTATTATGAACCGTATATCAGAGTTTAACGAGGGCCCTTAAGTAGCCCTTATCTCATTTCGTTCTTTGTTGGATCTGTGCAGATGTTTGTGAGTCAACTAAGTTGTATTTTCTAAAGACATATAATGAGGAAATTAGAAAAAGGTAAAACGCGGCGTTAAGCTCCGCCACTTAACACGCAATGCCTCCGGAATACGGTGGGTTCCCGCTAGGTTCTCTCTGCTTACCTTGTTGTGTGCGGGATACAGTAATAGAATAAATGATTTAAGCTTGTTAATACGTCACACACTTCTAGGTTATTATTTGATGAGATGATATGCCTTACATTTATAATAGTACCCAATCATGTGAAACTTTTCTTAGCATAAAGGCTCTTAATATCACAGGCGTATTCAATACTTATTTTGTCTAAGCTTATATGGTTTCATTTAATTCGATTATTTAAAACTCATAATATTATTAACATTCAGCTTTATATTATTGAAGTATCATTATAAAAAGTTCTTTTTCTTTCTTTTATAGTGTTTTTACATAATTATGTTTTTTAAGAAAGATACTGTCAAAACTCTCAAAAACTTATATCATATTTTAGCTTACGTTAACTATAATATATAATCGATATATCTGTAGTACTTATATGTTTTACAATATTACAAATCAACCGGTGTTCATTGAATGTAAAACATTCGCAGTATAATTAGAAGTTTTTACTTACGCTTCACTACTTCTGTCCATCTTATTTTTTTCTCATAAAAATTACAAGTGTAAGATATAATTTGACGTGCAATTGTAGATAAGAGCGATCTCGTTCTCAGACGAGTGAAGCGAGGCGCGCAAAAACACCGATTCCCTCTGTTTCCGCCACCCATTGTCTTCATTCTGTCTACGTTGGATTAATAACTGTTGCTATAGTAAGTACAGACAGGAATAGAAAAATAGAATCGATTTCTTATTTTATTTACCTTTTAGTTTGTTAAATTAATTCATTTGGAAGGTAAACTTTGATTATTTAAAAAAAAAAAAACAATTTATTAAAATCGCACAATTTATATAACGGTCTCATAAGGTTGGGTCACACAATTAGTGTTAGGGTTGTAAAAAAATAACAACTATATTACTGACTCTACTTTCTAATTGGCACATATAATTAATTAATTATGATTTTCTTACACTGTTTAAACGTCTGTAACAGTTCATCTCATGATAAACTGCAATGACTTCTTCTAGCTATAATTAAATATGATTAGGCCACAACACATGGTGAGCGGCAATTATAAGACGTTACAACGGCTACCGCACTAAGTTACACGCTATGCGATCATTTCTATGTGCTTTTGAATAACTGGCACGGAAGCGAATTTTAATAAAACTTGCCAATTTCTAACTAAGTAATATTTTAGTTTTTTTTTCAGCTTCACAATATATTTCACATATAGCAGGGTAGACAGAAGGAGTATTGTGTTAAAACACTCCGCCTCCCATTTTCAATCGAATTTAGGAGGAATAGTGGCGAAAAACTAAACGGGCGCTTCGCCTCGTTACTCTTTTTGTCTCGTAGAGCGAAGAAATAAAAATGTAAAATATTACATTAATCCGAATGGGAATCGAACCCAAAACCTGTCGCGTTTATAGTCGCAAGCTTGGCGTCAATAAGAAATAATAATATTTATTATTAATCATACGAATACTATATTGAAAGAATAGACAACGCTTAAAATCCCAACAACGCGACGCGTCAAAGCTTCACCCACTCCCATCTGTGAACACACTTGTGGAATTACTGAAACGTCTTATCCATTGAAATTCGCAATCATGAATGAAACCAAATGGGAAAGAGACGGCAACACGGAAACGAAGGAGAGCGAGCGAGACACAATCCGAATAGTACACGAAACGGAAATAGAGAGACCGAGATAATTCCGTCTAGCCGGAGGGATTCCCTCGTGTCACTTGTGTGCGTTTTTCAAATGGTACGGGAGGATTACGAATGTCGGTGTACGTTTCGACTGTGCGCGGAGGGACGGAGGGACAGAGGGACGGAGGGCCGGAGGGACGGGGCTGCCGGCGTCGGGGTTGCCATTCTTTCCGTTCGTCGGAGGCCCGCGCGGGTTCCCCAGCTACTTGTTGATCAATCGTAATAAATTGCCTCCATGATATTCCCATTGTAGAGCTGTTTGTCGCTTTACTGCTTTGGAAGGAATTGCGTTTCCTTAAGCTACTCGAGTTTATTTGCCGCTTCAATGTGTTTTGAATGGCAATTGGAATGCTTGTCGAGTTGTGACTGACTTGTTGTGTGTGTTTCTTTATTTGTAGTATGCTATTTGTTGAACTCTTATTATTTCTAATTGCAATTGTTAAGTAAGCATTTATATGCAATAAATATTTTATTTATTATTTTTAGCTTCACGTTATATCCCGCATATAACAGGGTAGGCAGAGGGATCCCAGTGATAAGACACTCCGTTCCCCACTTTCGTCTAATTTTCGAGGCATTACGTTGACTAGCGGATCTTAACGCCGCGCTTTACCTTGTTACCAGAACGAAAAAATTAAAATATGAATAAATAAAAATTCATTCCCCTGAGTTTGAAAGCAGAAAATGCAGTCTTGACACTAGGATCTTTATGCTGCAAGTTTCAATGAATACCTGATTAGAAATAGCAATTGGTCTACTACAAATAGATAATTATGACTTCAACTCTTGAAACATAAATAATAGAAATTAATTTAGACCCCCGTTTCTAAGTAAATAACCATAATCATTTAATTTATTATCAACTATCACTATAAGTAATACCTATAGGTATTAGATAATAGATTTTTTAAGTTGGTTTTTTTGAGTTCCTGCTCTTAACATGGATTCTCAAATGGAATGCTTCCCAGGTTCCCTCTGCCTACCCTGCTATGTGTGGGAAACAGCGTGAAGCTAATAAAACAAAGAACTAAAGGTAGTCAGTTCAGAGAAAACATAATTTTACAATTAAATTTGAATATATGTACAACGCCGATTACATGCCGCGCTTAGAGAAGTGTACCGACATCCGATGATGGTAGTGTGTCAATACACTCCGTCAAACAATGGCGAGATTAATCCAAGCACGTCTTAGACCCAATTTTAGCCGCCCACGTAGAGCGCCGGCACTGAGTAAACACAAAACTCACGATTTCTAACATTCTAAGATTAATAATTTAGTAGAAAAATTTAAAATTAGTTAAATAATTTAATTACATTGAAATGGAGTTGAAAATATTTATTTTTATTATTATTCGCGTCAATGTTTTATCAGATACTAGTGGACCCGTGCGGGGCTACGCCCGTTTGAAATAGAAATACTTATTTACTTATTTTTTTTAATAATTTTTAAGTTTTACGTACCTACTTCCCTTTGGCCTATAATTCTGAAATTGGTAACCCATGGTAAGCGAGCCCTACTCGCACTTGACCGGTTTTATATATATACTATAGTTTATATTTAGAAAAAATATACACAAACAATTAAAATATATTTAGTTCAAATATATAGGCATAGACACGCGCAACAGCTAGATTCTTAATATGGCAGCACGTGTCTCAGACTGCAACGTCTTGGTTTAATATTTCAATAACTACCACTATTTGGATCACCGCCAGTAAGTTCCTCGGCCATCGTTCATTACAGTTCATATAATATATACCTACCTACCTAGCTAGCTATCGTCCTCAAATTTATCATTTTATTATGAGAAAACACAAAAAAGTTACTTAAATAGAGTTTATTAAAATAACTAATTGTTTTCAAATAACAAATTATTAATAATTTACGATTTGGCTAAAATCGCGTTCGTAGAGGTACCTATTGCACAATAATAAATATTATTTGAAACAATCATATGTAAACATGCAACGTAAGTGCACTAAATAAATTCGCTTCGACCGCAGTTATGAAATCGTTTTCGCTTATTGTATAAATATCTAAATTTTGTATGACAATAAATGAGTTGAATATAAAGTGTTGTCACATACTGATTTGTCACTATAATATTAAATATTTATTACAACATCCACATTTTTACATGGCAGCATTTTAAAAATTACTCTCAAAATTAGTTTGACAAACCGTGAGAACTACCAACAACTTCAAACGGTGCCGCCGTTAAAAATCCTTTTTGTATATAGGTAGGTACCAACGTAATCCTTCCGACAAATTTCAAAGTTTAAACTACTGAAAATGTTCCCAAAGTTCCGTCGCACCTACCGGCGCTACAAAGGTAATGAGGTAGTTATTTCAGTGTCTTGTTTATTTACAAAATATCACTCCGTTTGAAGGCGGACCATCAAAATGCGTCGTAAAACTGAAAATTCCATAAAAAGTCGTGTTGATGACCTCCGTAATTGAACCTCGCTTTGTGATGCAGAGACAATGGACGGAATCAACGCTTCTGAGTGTATTCGTCAAGAAATAGCTACAATTCAATAATTACGAACAAAACGTCATTATCTGTTACTAATTTAAACTCATTTTTTAATGTCATCTAGGTATTTTATAAATATATCTTAGAACAAAATATAAATATAACAAATATAAAAATAGAGTATACAATATGTATTTATTTATAGCTGAAACATAGTTCAGAGCCGGTTTAAAATTTTAAACTGGAAACTTGGTTTTAAAACAACTTCAAAAAGATCTCTTATATGACAATTTTCAACTAATTGAATTATGAGCTCAAAAGCATTCGTGCTAAGTACTCAATCTCATACTTGAGCCAAAAGAGTTGTAAGTGAATCGCAATCCCAAGTAACACCCGTGGGGTTCCTCGGATAGGTAACCTGAGCCTCGTTTATCTGCTGTCGAGCAATTACTGAAGCGTGAAAAGGAACGTCCACCTATTATTATATACGTTTTGTAATGCGGGCGATGCTATAAAATATCGCATTTCCTAGCACCAGCTTATAACCCCGATAAATGCTGATATGCTGCATTCATATTTAATTAATGCATTTCTTTTTCTATTTGGACGGTTCTATGAATGGAATTCATTATAATTTATTTCTATTTTTATTAATATTTAATAGATTGAATAAAATATTAATTACTCGTATAAATATATGTATGTACCTATATCACTTAATTATATAAAAAAAAATTGAGTCTAATATGTAGTGATGTATTGACGCCGATTTTTTAAAAATGATATCTATGTACAGATAATAATTAAAAATATATATATATATATATATAAATAATTAGTCAAAAAATCAAATTAAACTAAACAACGTCACTACGAAGATGGATAATATAAAAAACATGCTATTTCTTATTTGTAATCTGTATCTTATGGATACACTGGAATCGAAATGGCGGAAACATGTCAATATAGATTAGTTTGATTCGGCCGCACCGGGATCGGCGTTCATTTTTTAATCTTATCTTTTAAATAAGCATTTTTGTTACGTTACAAATAATGTCGAAATTATTTATATAAATTATAGTTATATTAATGCCGTTTATAATTTTATTATGTTGGTAGGTACTTATTAATATTTTGGACGGCTTGGTAGCGCAGTTGGGAAATGTACTGACTATACACACAAAGGCTATTAGTTCGTTTCTCATTTGGAAGGATATTTATAATATTTTTTTCTAAGCTTACCCTAAAAGTGTTTTGATGATAGAGTAAAAAAGGCAACGTTGAATTTACACGCAAAAAACGCAATGATTAAAACGAGAGTGGAGAGCGGAGGGAATTAACGCTAGATTCTCTTTTCTAACTTCCCTTCAATATAGCAAATGCGTTAAAATAAAATAATATAATATGGAACATTTGTATCTGTATCTAAGTATATTTTTACTTCTTACATAATTGAAGTCGGTGAAAAGTATATCTACTTTGTATTTAGCTATGTTTTAATTATTTAGAGTTGACAAGAATGCGACGATGTGTTAAAAATATAGCAAGATAATTTGTTGATAAAGAAACTAATAAATCCTCTGATGCTAATTATCTAATTAAGAAGACACGGACGACCAGAGACCAGAGAGCGGCGGCCAGCGGCGCGGAAACCTGCATTCTTTTTAACAAAACATAGTACACTCCACAGTGCTTGCTATATTTTTAATATATGATAATAAATACTACACAAGGCACCTATATTGTAGTTAATCAAATTACCTATAACATACTTTACAAAATTTTTAAAGAGCTTTGGTAGGTATTTAATGTGCCCTTTTAAAGTTTTTTTTTTGTATTACTAAGAGTTAAGAAGCATTAAAGAGAATATAAAATAACTTGAAAATCAACAAATTGCCTATTGAATAATATAAATAATAGAATACCACAAACTGATTGTATCTATAAATAAAAATAACCTAGTTTTAATAATAAATATAAAACAATCAAGTCAACTTAATTTCATTCAATAATAGAGTCTAAGTTATAATATAGTTACAATAAAAATCTATAAAATAATCGGATCAAGTTAATTAATAGAAATACCTGCAGATATTAACTGATAATTATATATTAAAATATCTTTGTTCCGATTATAAATAACAGTAAAATATGTCCGGCCTAAATAAAAGATCCTCTTTGTGTAGATACATCATCAGTCAAATGAACATAAAATTGTGACTTCATAAAAATGAAACATAAATATGAGTCACGCTGGCGAGGCTCAGGCCGGCGCGTCCCGTCGAATATTTCCGTTCATCAATAAACAAACATTAAATATTACGAACACAAAGCGTCGATACGAGAGAAAAATTAAAATTTACATCTCCCCATCGCACTGTTAACGTGGACATTACATTTTTAAAATCGCATTCGGGAAAGCTGATATAGGCCTACCGGGCACAGCGCGCACAAAACTGACTTTTTTTTAATCTAACTTTAGCGTTTGTAAAAATTACTATTTAAAAATTTAAGCCTCGGCCCGCTAATTAACCGAGAATTAACCCTTCCGTCGCCGAAGTACACTTTAATATTTAATTCTGTGGAAATATTTGGCGCGTATTAAAATATGAAAAATTAATGGGATTCGTACAACCCTCCTGCCGCGTGCGTTTAAGTAGGTTGGAACTATGACAAGTATAATTTTTATTTTATATCTGTTTTGTTTTTATTTACAAGGCGTTGATTAAATTAAAATAAATAATTATAAAGATAAATAATCATGTTATAAAAGACTTTTTATTTTCTGAAGTATATAACAAAAGCTTTACGCAAAAAATTTTAAGTAGGCTTTAAAAAAACAGTGCGGGCATAAAGAGGAATAAATAATAAGAAAGATCTAGTAAACTAAAAACCTAATAAAAACTATACGTATTGATTCTTTAGATGAAACGTACCTTGCCGTTGTGCAGTCGCGGTAGAGCACGTCGAAGTCCTTGCACGACAGCAGCTTGCAGCGGTTGACGCCGGGCTGGATGGCGCCGAGCCCGCGGAGGATGCGCACCTGTTCCACATTGCACACCAGCGGCACTATGTCCAGTCTTTTAAGTTTCGTGTACACTGTGTGCAGCCCGCCCACCAAGTGCTTCAGAAACAGCTCGAAGGCCTGCGGCAGGCACAACATGGTGTCTCCCTGGATGATGAAAGCGGCTACTTTCTGCCCGCGGTAGTCTACTAGCTTGCACTCGTTTGCGGACGGATCTGACGTCGAGATGGGTGGCGGGCTTCCGTACCGCGGCGGGCCATGGTGGTGCGCCGCCGCCATCAGCTCGAGGGGCGAATGGTGCATCATCTGCAGGGAGCCCAGCAGGCCGAGGCCCGGGGGCGGCAGGGGCAGCCGCGGAGCCAGGAGCTGCGGAGGGCTAACGCCGCGGGCCGGCGACGCCACCTTCACTCTCGGCGACCCCCCGGAGGAGCCGCTCACCTCGCTCGCGGTCGACGCTGAGTCCACGGCGGACTCCATCTTCATCGGGTCTGTCTACGCGCGCATCACACACCCGTCGCGCGCGGTGTTTCGCGCAACAATAAATAAAAAGCCGGAGCGAAACGAGGGCGCGGCCGCGCGCGCGCGCCCGCCCCGGCGCTCGTGCGCCATTGGCCCGCCGGCGGGCCGGGCGCGCCGCGATTGGGTGACGACGCCGCCGCGATGTCTCCGCCCTTTTTTCCGTTGCGTTACGAACGCGCGAAGAAACGTTTCTGTTTCTTTTGGGTGGCTCGCGGTGCGGCGTGCGGCGCGGCGCGGTCGCCGGGGGTGGATTGATAAGAGTGTCACCAGCAATCAATATGAGCCGAGATGCCGTCGCTGCCGTCGCTGCCCGGTCCGACCGCGGCCTCTTACTATTGTATGCGTTTTCTATGCTTTGAAGTTTTTTTTGACACCTGTCTCTACATTTTGATTACATTCAGAATACCTACTCTATATTGTTAATTATCGATTATGAACAAAGGTTAGTAGAGTAGTTAAAAATCAAATATTAAAAAAAAATAAAAATGTGACCTATTTTTCTTATAAATTTAATTCGAAGTAGGGACTTTAATTAAATTATTTGATCTTTTTAAAAAAATGTACACTTTTTAGCAAACTTGGTATTGTGAACGTTTAGTACGCTTGGCTTGTAAATCAGTGTAGGTCGTTATTTGATATCGAGGTCAGGGTCACAGAAGGTTATTAACTTACTACGAGTTTTAGTAAGTCTGTTTCTACGTAACGTAAATACAGTATAGAAGAGAAAAGTACCTGTAATTATTAAAATATGTATTATCTTCTTATTTTAGAGATAATTTTATAACATACTTTCATAGGTGTTATACCTAGCTAGACAGACAGATATAGGCTACCTATGTTAAAATATAATTAGCACAGAGCAATGCAAACCTGATTATATATAAATGGTCGTGGATTCGATCTCTATTAAAATTAAAAAGATAATATAATATAAGTATTTTATTCATTCTCCTGTTAATTAAATATTAGGTATATAGATACGAATATAATGGAGTTAGAAATAAAATATTTTCATATTCACGATCTATTAAGGCAAAGTGCAACATTGCAAGGAATTTAAATATTATAGTTATTTACTTCAAAACGTATCCCCTAACTCTACATTTGTTACTTGTAACATACCAACTGCTCTAGCAGTTGCCTACTGGCTAGAGTCATCGGCCTCTTTTGTCATATCATCATCCACACTCTCTTTTGCGAGATAAACTGAGATCCTTTCTCTTCTTCTTTTCATTCTACTTTCATTAAGTTAGATAGGTATCGAACTTCATGAATGAGAATATAGTAGGTACTCTATTTTTACTCTATTTTTATTTATATAAATACACATTTATGTCATTTGAATAGGTACATCTTTTATTTTCTATTTAAGCTTTTATTCCTAGATATTTATTATTTATTTAATTTTACCCAATTATTTGATATACCCTACATACCTACCCGCCTCTCTATTTGCAATAAAAGATATGAAAATGGAAACATACTTCTCTAGTAAGTACTTACATATGCAGGGATTTAAATTAAGTTTGCACCCTAAAATACCTACTAGTTCTACATTCAAATATATCCTCATGTTTTTCACCCAAGACATCTCCAAATTGTCCTATGTTGGTGTCGTATATACTTATTAATATCATTTATTACAGCCTAACTGTATAACTATGATGTATATTTTTATTTATTTCTTTATTTTCACACCACTTAAATAAAAATACACAAAACAGAAAAGAAAAGAATGCACCTACAGACAACCTTTCGTTCGTTTATTTTTAATATTGGTTCTCCTCATATAAAGAGGTAGGTACCTACGAAACATTCATGTAGGTACCCATATAGGTACCTACAAGTAAACAAAACATGAGGAGAGAATAATAAGTGTTATTAAAACAAAAAAACAACGGGAAGTAAGTACGAGCATCTGCTTTTACTTACGTATCCGAACACTCACCACTCATTATAATACAAAGGGGGTTAGAAGTGAAAACAATGGCAATCCATGGCCTTCGACAACGAAACCAAAGCCACTCGTGGCCCAGTCTTACCACACCGAGTTCAGGGATGCCAATTTTTTTGAAACGTGTACGGGATTTTATGCAATGTTTCTTTAAGAACACATTTATTAATCGACAAACGCGTCGACGGTTATACCTATAGTTATAGTTAATTATATATAGTACGGTAGACGAGACGAGACTGAAGTTAACTGTTGATGGCTGCCCAGATTTTATATGATGGATTTTCTTTTCTTTTCTTTTTATTTTTTATTATTTTTCTTCTTAAATTAATAACACAAAATCTGAAGTACAATAAGCCAAACAGCAGAGGGCAACGAGTCATCAACCTATAGGTATTTAAACTACAGGTATCTACCTATTTATATTAGACAAATGACTTATAATATTGTGTTCATTAAATAATAAATGAATGATAAATTTATTTTATCTATAATTTTTGTCGAAATAAATTCCTTGAATGAAAGCACTTACCTATTCTCTGGCAACCCTATTCCGCTGCCAATGTGTGTCAATATCAGTTCAAATAACAACTTTAACACCTAGACATTAAATTTTTACCAAAATGAGACCTAAAAGACTTAGCTCCTTCTAGTTACATATGCTTCAGTATAAAGTTCGTTGATGCAAGGGCCCTTATAAAATGTAGAGACTGACTATAAAATATAAGATTCAAATTCAAATAGCATTTGGTTAGAGTCATCCTACGTATAATTATTAAATTCTTAGTAAGCAGTAACTCGATATTTAAATAATATTTAGATATCTAATATATCTTAATCTTAATAATAATCTTTTCTATTTACATTTCATTTGATGTTGTGCAACAAGCTACGTTACAATTATAAATACCTAGGTAGCTAAGCAAAAAAGAAACTCATATAATACCTACCTACCTACCTAAAAAAAATCCTTAATTATAGGTATAAAAATACTTTTAATACCCAGTCGTAAAACAAGAAACATCAAGTAGGTACATAAGTGTCACGCATAAAATTATCATCAATGATAAATCTTCGCGATAATGACATGTCACGGCGTGGTGTTTGAGAAACTAAAAACAAAGGAGGCCTTATCTTTATTTACTGAAACACTAATTCATAATGACTTCAAATCTTTGTAGTTTGTTTAAAAACTGAAACTATTAAGGCCTAGACAGAGTAAGCTGCCCATATATAATGTTTAATTTTTTAATGATATAGAGGCCAGTCATGGCGCAGGGGCACAAGCGTGACTGGAATCACGACAGGTCGTGGGTTCGATTCACACTCGAGAAGATAAAATACTACTATACTAATATTTTCTATTTTCTTTGTTCTGGTGTCAAGGCAAGGCGCTATATTGAGGTCCATCACTCACCACACAATGCGTCCAGAATCTGGCGGAATTTGGGGAGCAGAGTGTCCTAACACTATGCTCCCATTGTCTACCCTGTTATATACTCCCGCATTATAGCGTTAAAAAATATAGGAATAATACAAATACACATAGTTTCTAAATGACAATGTTAGCTTATTATAACTAGGGAAAATTCTTACTTAACATTTGTAAGGATTCCAATAACGTGGTATACGAGTAACTGTCACATTTCCACAAGTTCCCCAACGAGATTATTAGGTTCAACAGGTTGTTGAAATAGCCCGTTAATAGGCTAAATAAAAAGTTGGTACAAATAGAGGAGAAAATATGTATTAAATAACCTTTATAAAATTACAAAGGTCTAAAGGTAAGATATATTTATTACCTGAGTTTGATACTTTATAAGACACACATTTAATGTTTTATCCAAAAGTCTATCTATTTCACGTTGTATCCAGCACACAGCAGGGTAGGCAGAGGGAACCTAGTGTTAAGACACTCCGTTCCCCACTCTGCCACTCTACACGCAATGCCTCCAGAAAGTTGGGAACGGAGTGTTTTAGCTAATTTGTAATTTTTAATTTTCATACTTACTTATCTAGAGGCCAGTCTTGGCGCAGGGGCGAAACGCTAAACTCGACAGGTGGTAGGTTCGATTTCCACTCGAGGGAATAAAATATTTAAAATTTTCATTTCTTCGCTCTGGTGTTGAGGCAAAGCGCGGCATTGACTTCCACAACTCCTCCAAAATTCGGCGGAAAATGGGGAACGAAGTGTTAATACTAGGTTCCCACTGCCTAGCCTGCTTTTTGCGGGAAACAGCGTGAAGCTGTTTTATACTTAGCTATTGAAAATACTAAAACTAAACGTTAATGTGATGATAGACGACCTTAAATTTGATTCTAATCTGTGTCGTATTTAAAGCGCGGAATATTTTACCTGCCGGATTATCTAGTTCTCGTTATCAACATACAAACAAATTAACCGTACCTACTCTAATCTCCTGATTTGAGATTTCTCAACGATGTTAAATATTTTCTGATAGCTGGTATATCCATTTCTATTCTTTTTTTATGTAATTGAGGATATAAGTATTTAAATTTTAGATAGAAAAAAAAAAAAAATAATGATTTATTAATTAGGTGTAATTAATTGGTAAATGATAGGTAGTCGGTGATTGTTTACATAGTATTTTTAAACGTAATATCTACATATTAATAGGTGAAGAAAATACTTTGGACTCCTTTTAACAAACATTATATGAACAAAGTAGCACCTATCTACCTACATATGAAGTAGTAGTAGTACTAGTAGTATGATAGTAGTAGTATCTACCTACATATGAAATTTGACATATCTACCTATTTTTAAATAATATGATAGAAATATTTTAAATTTATAAAATGTATAGGCATAACACACACCATCACATGTTAGACAATATACCTACATTTTGTATAAAGTGACTTACGTTGCTATGGCAACGCGTACTTCACGCGTCAACGGCTCATTTAGTTTTCTTAATTACCGTACTACCTGTACGATATTTATTTTCATGCATAGATATCAACGTTGCCAGATTTTAATTTGGGGAAAAAATGGATTTTCATACATTTTGAGTAAAAAAGCGGGATTCTTTGGAGAAAAAATATTATATACCTACATAAAGAAATAAACATTTTAAGCATTCAGCGGCTTTAATGCTGATAAACGAAAGACAAGAGACAGCAAGAGGGGAATTCTTTTAATGAAAGATGTGAATTAGTCACTTCATCTAGGTTATAGAACTGACCCCATCCTAAACATCAACCAGAACCTATTACGTACGTGCGATTTGAAATAAATATTGTAAATGTTTTGAATGACTTTTACACATTTGAGTTTTTATAAGCCTATTTTTTTGAGTTTTTATGTAGTATCCCGCACATAGCAGGATAGGCCAAGGAACCCTGATTTTTAACTTATTATAATTTCAATCAAAGTTTTCATAAGATTGACAAATTTATAGTAGGAAAAGTATTGGAAATAAATAGTCTTTAGCGAGCAATAAATCGGGCTCAACATTGGGAGCTGCAACAGACTGCGCGTCCTCGTTAAACTTTATTTTTGTATTAAAGCCGTAACTCCAGGACGCTACGGCCACGAACGTTATCCCCACAATGAAATTTCGTATACCTACCTAGCAAACACGGATTAATTACGATTTTTTTAAAGAAACTATAGCTATCTTCTTGTAAGTTGTTTATATGTATGTAGGGGGGGAAGTCCCCTTACGCCGGACGGCTTTTAGTGCCGGTACTCTCGCACTTTTTAGAAGGCAAGTGATTTAAGCAGAATATCACATACAATACAAGTTTTCATTTCGAACCCCAAACTAATACAATACTATTACATTTAACAAGTAGGTAAATGATCATGTATCGAAATCACTGACACAAAGTATCTATAAATATTAATTGCTTTATTTGACATTCATTCTTATACGTAATGTAGGAAGACATAATAGAAGCGAGGTGAAGGCATTGACCTTAATTAATTAACATATTACAATAATATATTTGAATGACATAAGAAAACTTCCTAATATTTTATATTTATAGGTGTCGCTACACTGTACTAAAATAATAAAATTGTCTCAAAACTCTATCTCTGGATCCTGCATATAGCAGGGTAGGCCTCCCGTCGAATTTTCGAGGCATTGCGTGGCGGAATTCAACGCTGTGTTTTTACTTTAGTCGCAAAGAGACGAAATGAAAATATCAATAAGCAATAATTTATGCCCCGAGTGAGAGCCGAACTCAAACTCTATTTCCATACAAAATCTATTGGTACGAGTAACATCTGTTAAATAAGAGTATAAAGTTTATTAACATGATTTTTTAACATGATTTTATAATTATTTTTTGTATTTGTATTTATTGTTTAATAAACAACTCTACATCTTCGGGCTTGCTTAGCCAATTGTAACAATTTCTAAGTAAGTATATTTTTCATTTATTACCTCTTATAGTGACGATATCAAGAGAATGAATACTTTTTAAATTTAATTAACTTAATTAATTAACTTTTGGTTACTGTCTCTAGCAATTATGAAAATATTTTCAATAAGTGCCCCCTTTATTTTTCTTCAAAATATAATTATACACAGTTAAATATCTTTATAAATATTTTAGTTATCTGATGCAAGGCGATTGCTAGATACAATACCTACCTATGTTTTATATCCTCGCACGCACAATACCATAACACACATCTATAGGTAAATTTAAAGTTTCGTGTAAGATGGGGTGCTTATATTCAATTTAAGCAAAATAATAACGATTAATAACCATAGAATAACGTCGCAAAAACAACAAAAGGAATAATATAAAGCACTCAGAGGTGGTCATAACCAATAATTAAATGATAGCTTTTCGTAGCCAGGCTGTAGTGTTCGCGCGGACAGTAAATAACGTAGCAGCCAGCCAGCACGGCGCTGCTGCCGCATTTCATACATTTACCGAACTATGAAATTAAATTTGGCGACGAGGTAGTGCTTTGTTTTCGATAATTTATAATAAACTAATTAATTTATGTTCCTGATTGCAGGTGTGCTTCACATATTGTCATTTAATAGCATTACAAATGTTGGGCTCTTGTAAAACAACAACAACTATTGTTGTCAAAATAATGAATACAGTTTGAACGCATGTAACTATTTGTAATAGCTGGGTAAATGTTTATTTATATTGTTTTTTTTAGCTTCACGCACATCCCGTGCGTGTAGCTAAAAAATGTATCCCGCTCACAGCAGGATAGGCAGAAAGAATCTAGTGTTAACATTCCGTTCTCTATTTCCCGCCGAATTCCAAAGACATTGCGTATTGAGCAACGGTTTATATTTTATTTTTTATTTTAAAAACAATATAAATATTTAAAAACCTCTATTTGGTTTGGCCTAAAGCAAAATCTAGTCGTATATGTATGTATGTGAAGGAGGCACTTGTGGCGAATTACATCGCCATGTTAGCTCTGTGCCGTAGTTTTAAATGGGTATCCATTTAAGCCGTGTTTACGAGGTGCGATGCAGGTCGGCGTAGCTTTGATGTAAAAATCATCTGTCTCTCCCTTCGCGGGCAACACTACATATTGACACAAGCCTGCGAAGTGCTTTGTCAGAATTATCAGAGGTGCTTATTCTGGAACTGTCTATCTATATTGATATTTTGTTAAATTTAATTGTTTTAGTAATAAATTAACGAAAATATATTTATTATGGATATTAAAATATTTGATGGCCGTGCTATTTGAAGGCTGCCTAATTTTTTTTTTTTTTTTATCTTAAAAAGTTATGGACTTAGACGTAGGTATATATATAGATAAGTCTATATGATGTTATTTCCATAAGTCATAAAAGGTAACGTAACCAGACGAGCGTAAATAAGTAGGTACCTAACACTGTATAATGTATTTAAAATTCCTTTTTTAATTTACGTTATTATATAACAGAGGGTATGTTTTTAAAATAATATATTTAAAGGTAGCTTTCCACGATAAATAAAGAGTAAAATAAAAAAAACAATTTCACAATTACGAACGTAAACGTCAGTGCCGTTCAACAGCGCGGCCGCCAATATATAATAGTTTATTAATAAATAACATACAAGAAAATGTATATGTGTATAAATAACATTAAGCTGTGCCGCGTGGAACATGGTTTCTTGCACAGGTCAGTTGCTCAGGGCGCGGCCCAAGATCCCAGAATAGGACTCGCAACAGTTAACAAGAGGGCACCTTTATTATTTTTTCCAGTTTTCATCACTTCACGCTCAGTCTGTCTTTTGATTCAGTGGCTGTGTAATGTGGTGTTGCCGCATTTATTTTGCACTCTTCCTTTAGTGTTGCTAGTTTATTTTGCATTCTCTTGGTGTTGCTATACGCTTTGAAGTCAAAGCTCTTTTGACTCCGCTGAGCGGTTTAGTCGGCGCTGACCGCAGTGCAGAATGAATGATACTTTCACAGTGAATAGCTGGTGCATATGTGCTTTTAGTTCTCTTTATATGTGGAATAGTTAGCACATTATATTTGAGTCTGTTTACTTTGTTGTTATATACAATTTATTTTGACTCTAAGTACATATGTTAATTAATTGTTTTGCTAAGTTAAATATGGATTCTGATGGGTGTCACTTTTAAACACAAGTATTTACATGGGGTGCTTATAAATATATACGAATATCAAGTTCTATACTTAGATATTGGAATTTGGAAATAGAGAAATGTATGTTTAATTTATATCGATACCCCACCGAATCATAATATAAAAAGATGTAGCGTATTTATTATTTATTTGGGCACATGGACGTCCCCACAAATTTGCCCCGAAAAATTAAAAAAATAACATTTATACGAACATATCTGTTCAAAGCTCAAGTCCAGGGCTCCTCAAGAAAATATCTAGGTATGCGGCTTGTTTAGGCAAATTTAAGCAATCAAATATTTAGATAAATCTTATATGGCGGTAATATCACCAATTCCTGCATGGCGTCTGATAATAAGTTACCCAAATTCACAATAATGATAAGAAATGAATGAAAAATGATTCACATTCGCGATTATTGACTTTACACATATTGACTTAGGGTTTGGGTCTACGAAATCGAAATAGGGTTATAAGCGCTTCCTAATAAAATTACTTTTTATTTGACTAGAAAATTGAATTGAAAGTATTATTTAATATTTCCAATATGTCTGTCCAATACTCTTAGCTAGTGTAAATTTCTGTCGCTCATCCTCGTTTTTTCTTTAGGTATTTTTTTTTAGTTTCATGCTATATCCCCTGGGAACATTAGGCTTAAAAATTCGGTTCCCAACTCGAGGTATTAATTGTTGAATGGCAGTACACAACGCCGCGTTTTGCCACTTTACCAGAGCGAGGAAATGAAAATATTAAATATTTCAAAATTTCGAATGGAAAATTGAAAGCACAACCATCGCTTTCTTAGGCCTCAGACCTTTAGTTCAATATATTTCCAATAATCTATTAAAAACAAACAATTTGAGATCACACCCCTACGAAAAAATTGCGTAGAGACGCCGAAGTCGACTGTCAACGCATGACGCGTTTTGAATGTGCCTCCTTGACAGTGTATAATAAATAGAATACTTTTATCGGGAACCCACACTCTCCGCACGCAAATATTGTAACATAATCTGACTGCGAACGCCTTTGTCAAATGTAGGTACCCACCTACAGTGTGCATAAGTCGACGATCGATGGCTCTACATATTTATGAAACAGATGGTAGCAGTGCTTACCTATTATAAAATGTATTTATACGTAATTTCTTTATTACTGTTATTTTAGATATTTATTTAATTAATTTGTAATTTATAATTTTTTCTACTAAAATATATATAATGTTAATAAATAACAGAGATACTTGAATAGCTAATGTTCCACACATTACATATAAAGTATCACGAATAAAATATATAAATGTCAGCCGTCAAGTACTTACCTATCTATGCAAAGACAATTCAAAATTGAATACGGAAGGAATAAAAATAAAATATATCACCTATTAAAATATACGGTTGTAATAACACTTTATGTATTTTCTTACCTATATGGAAACCAATATATTATTTATTGGTTATCTATATATAGCCACGTACCTCTTATTATCAGCTTTACACTGTGTACCGCATGCATCATGGTAGGCATTAGGGAACCTAGTGCTAAGTAAACTCCGCTCCCCATTTTCCACCCATTCCTAAGGCATTGGATATTGAGAAGCGGAATTCAGCGCCGGACACCAGACCGAAGAAATGAAAATATTAAATATTTCTTTTCCTCGTGTGTTTAGCTACCCTACCTAATATTGTTATACTTTTAGTTTGAGCTATAGAAAATTATATGCATGTATATTTTCATGAATTAAGTAATACAATTTCCTATTTATCACTTCAATAATATTTTCTATTTAAGAATTATTAATCTAAAACCTTGATATTTTACTAGTTATCATTACACGCCGTTAAATCTACTTCATTTAAACAACAAAGGGCAGCTGTATTCTTAACGTATGATCGATTGCTTTAACGAATGACACATAATAGAAGAGCGCTACAACTTGTTTATAGACCAATAAATAAGTATAAAAATATTAATATGTTTAATATTCTAAAGCAAGTTATAATTAAAGCATAAATGCAGATAAATACAGTGGTTTTTTTCGCTTCTATAAAAGAGTTACTTTAAAGATCGATATCGTTCATATCTAAATTCTGAAATTGATTATATACCTACTTCTTGTAAACTATTTTGCTTATTGTTTTACTAATATTTTTGTATCTTTTTGCTTATTGTTTTACTAATAATTACATTATTTAATAAGGTTCGAAAAATAATAACTTCACTTGCGATCAATGGACGTAATTTATCTGTGTCTGTTTTTTCTTTTTCCTGCGGGAATCGTATTAAAAGACAACATAAAAACATGAAAACAATTATTGACTGCTATCCAACTAGTAATTAAAATAATTTAACTTTTTAAAGATTATAATAATTTAAATAATATTATAATATTTTTCAAAGACTTAAACAAAATTTCACAATTAATTAGTAATTATTATGCGACGCTATGTACCTCGTTTCAGTGGCGCTCTTTAATCTAACGTTATTAATAGCAGACTAAGCTTTGATGCATTTTAGTGAAATTCAGAACAACGTGAATACATTTTGCTTTACACGTGAGCACATAATCGTGTCTTATTAGGAAAATGGTATCGTACTTAATTTGATGAGGGTAGGTAGGTACATTTTTATAAATATTTTGAATATAAATCCTACTAATATTATAAATGTGAAAGTTTATGACGATGGATGTTTGTTCCATTTTCACGCAAAACTACTAAACGGATTTAGATGAAACTTTTCAGTAACATAGTTTATTCAGAACAATTCATTGGCAACAATTTATACAGAAAAATATATAATTTTGCTATAATATAGGTAGATTCTAAAATTCCCTACATCTTCACATGTGCCCAAAATTATCAATAAGAGAACATTTTAAAATGCCCCAAGGATACGGCCGTCAAAATTCAGCATCGCGAACCCCGGTCACCGCCTAAAATGTAAAAATGGTACCCTTGCATATTTTCCTAAGTGCCATAAAATATGACATTTATTACGGTCAGATCTGCTCGAACCACTATTGATAGGCAAATGAGAGAGTTTTTTAAAAGAAAAACGATGTCTGCTTTTTATGTGTTCTTTGGATAAGATATTTTCAAGAAGTTACTTTTTGAACTAGCGCTTAATAGGCCAATCTGTTACTCGCATAGCTATTGTATTAGCAATTGAGAACTGTGAAAGAATACATTGTTTAATAAAATTAAATACAACTTTGCAATTATATAAAAAGCCTGTTTATAAAGTAAATTACATATTTAACTACCTATTCTTCAAAACTATATATACTATAAAAAATATTAATTAAATTACTTTAAGATTACATTTTGATTTGACTTTAAGAAATGATAGCTATTGAAGACTATTCATTGCAAATCAAAAAAATCTTATAATTATATATAAGAATTTTTACCTATATAATATATGAAATAGATATTTAGGTAGGCCTGGCAGCATAATAGGTATCTTCTTTAATATTGATATTACGCACGGTGTAGTTTGAGTTATAGCATATTTAATGTAGGCATATATTATTAAAAAATCATATAGCACCATATAGAAGGCGATAGCGGCCATAACTCTACGAGTAGGTCAAGCACAATAGTAAGCGTCACCTATAATCGTATATTAAGGCCCTTATCCCTAAGCACCTCAACGACAATAGAAAAGAATAAATCGCCGAAAAGTGGCCACATAAAAATGACATACGGTTTCAATAGAGAAATAAAGCTTGTAACAGATAAAAACACACCACAGTCAACACAGTGTACAGCCCTCACTAAAAAATGTACTTTCGTTTTTAAATTCTTTTTTTTCTATTTGTTCATATTTATATTTTCCTGAAATTAAAAATTTTAAAAAGTTATAAGTAGATAACTGAAATTTTATTTTAAAAATGAAAATTAAGTTTTCCTATTATCTGTATTGCATAGTTGAATAATAAATTATTATTTTAGTTTTAAAGTCTAATACATTTTGATCATTATTATTTAAAAATAAAAATATCTAGCAATATTAAATTATAAGCGTCATAGAATGAATCTCAAACAGGTCAAACACCTACCACCCCTATATTTTCGCAAGGGGTTAAAACTCAGTTCACGCACCAGGCGGCAAATGCGAAATCGTAATAAAACTATCCATATCACATGTAAAGTAGGCAGTCATAATATTGAAAATTTCTAAAGTCCGTCAATAAATGTGACGCGGAGTGGGGAGTTTTAGTGCCTTTGGGACTTCTCACATCCTATTGTACAAAATCGACATCGACGAGATCGACGTTTCTTAAAAATTGAACAGAAAAAAATATTTATAAATATATTTTTTAGAAAATATATCTATAGATTTATGTTATATGTAGAAAGAGAAATACTTGTTCAGTTTAACTAAAGGTATGCACATTTTTAAACGAATAAATGTAGAGAGACCCACAAGCAAATTGTAGAGCTTACCGTACAATATCGATATTCCATAACGATATATACAGTATTTATTAACTGTCCTTTAATATGTTATTATGCGTTATGCAAGTACCTATAGCCGTTGTGAGATAATCGCTGTCCGCTTTAGCTCTCATCTCATTTTCTGTCATTTGGGTGAAAATCAGATAATCTGCTCGTTATAATAAAGGCACGATTATTAACTATTAAAAAGCAGCTATTATCTAAATAATATACTAGTCCAAAGAATAATAAAATATTTACTAAAAAAAAGTACGTGTACTCACTAACTCTATACAAGTAGGCACTAGGGAAAAAAAGTACGGATGTAATAATAAGTAAATTATATTGAAATTATAGCGTATTTCTTAAGCCTAAAAATTTAATATCGATAGTTTTTAACGCCGTATACCTACACTATAGCAAACAGTGAGGGCGTCAAATCGAGGCGACCGCAACTATCAAAGAGAAATCTTTTCCTTGTATCAATAACCGAGCGAAGCGTCGACCAGACTCATTGCGCTTTATGTGCTTTGACATTATAGCTTATACTATAATACAAAGAAAAAATATACGACAATATATAAATTAAACTCATAGAGTTTATACACTATACGACTATAAAGTTCATACAATAGGGTCAGTTCAGTATAAACGTCAGTTGACCTTACTGTTTATTTCATATGAAATTTAAAATTTGGAAGCCTATTTTGTAACTGTATCTTTTCTTAATATTCTATAGACACATTAGGTTAGCATATTTGACAATAATCAATATTATTTAACAATAACAATGGTCATATTTGATTCGTTTCAAAAGATGCTTCTACGTCAAATATAATATATATATTTATTTATATAAATATTTATTCGTAGTATATATATATGTATTTTATTTTTATTTCTATTATTAAATAATCTCCTGCAATTTAATGAACTACCCACCATCTTTTTTATACAACTCCAACGACCAAAGGTTTAAGCGATAAGGCCGCCTTATTGTACATGTTGTTTCTACGTATTTTGTATATAATTTTATGTGCAATAAAGTATATATTGTATTGTATAATCTAAGACATATAACCTAAACAGAAAAAACTGTTTCATTCAATTCCGTCAAGAAGTTCAGAAGATTAGAGTGAAAAAAAACAGAAATAAACAAACGAACAGACAGACAAGCAAAAATTTTAAAAAATCATAAATTCATGTTCTATTAGATAGGTACTATTTTTCATTTTAAGTATTTTTTTCATTAAAATATTTAATATAATAAGCAGTTTTTTAATATATTTTTTATTGGATTTATTGGGTAGAATAAAAGTGCCTACCTCCTACTTTTACATAATCGTGTTCGAATTATGATAATCATAACAATATAGGTAAATACCTAGATTTATTTTGTGAAATGTAATTATAGATTGATTCGACTTCGAGCAAAATTAATGCATATATCTAAGTATATTAAGAACCAATATTATACCAGATTATACGTATATATTATACGTAGTTTTTATTTTAATTCAAATCTCCCTAAGTTAGTCCTCATTACCCGCACCAACTGATATTAAGTTACTCACTCATACAGATATAAAACTCATTCTTTCAAATGTTTGAATATAAAAGCAAATATGGAGAATCGAATAAGTTTATTGCTTATATTAAAGTACACTCACATCATCTCGATGCGGCGAGAGCGTGAAATTATTTTCCTTACAGTATGCAGATTAGGGGAGCGCCGGGAGCGAGCGGAGGGTGCGGGATTAGTTCCGGTTTACTTTTTATGGGATTCCGATGATAAATGTAACCGTTTGATAGGCTGACGGATGGCGCGTGAAACATATCCAAATAACCACTTTTCCACTACTCCTTGAAATTTGAATATTTTGATAGTTAGGTTCGCTAAACTGAGTAAGATGTGGTCGTAGATTTCTTTGATATTCAATGTGTCTGTCTATTATTTTAATATTAATAATAATAAAATTAAATAATACTAAAAACAAATGTTTAATCTTTTTAAATTTCGGATATCTATCTATACTTAAAAACTGCGTTTTACTTGTATGAATGAGATTACGATTTGTAATTGAAACTGATGTAGATTCAGTTTTTCAAATGAAGCTACATAAACAAACTCTCCTAATTCCTATATAATGTAGATAAATGAATATATTGTACAACGAATCTCCCATCACAGATGCTCGGTTTAGAAGTCAGACAAAAAACGAGAAAAATCACGAGGCAGACGGGAGGACGAACGATTGCCAGTCCCAAATATGATTTATAGATCGGCCGTCATCGGCAATACGCTTTCTATACGTCAGGCCATGTCACCGCCTCAGTCCGGGGGGAAGAAAAATAATAAATACATTCTGTTATACAGCCTCTCATTATCAACTTGGAAGTTATGAATTTACTGTCATAAACTACTTACTTATTGACTAGGTTTCACGTCCTATAACCCATTTAGATGTAGACGTATTTATTCGAGAGCATTGGGTAGATGCATATCTGAAAAGAATATTTCATTTCCTCGAGTGGGAATCGAATCCCCAACCTGTAGCATTTACAGTGGCACGCTTGTGCTCATCTTTTATATGGAATGAACTACAATTATACGTTTGTAATAGTTTTATCTGTATAAATATAAATTTTCAATTGTTTCCTTTATTTATATTGTACCTACATTCTTACTTCATTTCATTCATGCCTAATTTCATGAATGTAGGTCCACGGGAAGTGTCCGGAATGTGTCCTTTTGATTGCGTTGACTTGGAAACTTGGTTTTTTCTTGGTTGTGCTGCAAGGGACCATAGACCTGAACATTTCATATTAATTTCAGCGTGATACCTCTTCACGACCGTGAGATGAATGGTGTTCACAGACGGACAAATGGACATCAAACTGATCCTATACTTAAGGATTCCGTTTTTTCGTTTTAAGGTACAGAACTATAAACATACGATTAAAAAGAGTTTTTATTAAAGATTTTTAATTTTATTTATAAGATATTATTTATTTGTTAAGTAGGTATAAAATTTATGAGTTGAGGAAATTTATCGTCGAAAAAATCTGGGATCGGCCGAACATTTGTATCAAATCGAACAATAATCGCTCATATTGTCAGTTACAATACAATTTGTTTGAAAACTCGGCGCGTGATAGAAATAATAACAAATGATTCTCGCCCTAACACCGCCTGGCGTTGAAAGATCACGCCTATTGCTCTTTTACTGATGAAAAAACAGGCATCCAGGCCTACTTATTGCAAAAGATTTTTAGATAGTAACACAATTTTCAAAATTAATATAAAAATGAACGATCTAATTCCTACTAGTCATCACACATCATATATCGTAAAATTTAAAAAATCCGACATCTAAACTGTTAACGTATCTTAATAATTTGTTTATGGGCTTACTCGACTATAAATTACATAGTTAATTAAAATTAATGTTCTAGAAAGTAATAGAGAATGCAAGAATAATTTAATGTTTATTCTGTTCAATGTCAATCGTTCGTCAATAATTGTCATCGATAGGAACAACAATAATAATATATACACTTTTTTTCGATCACTTACCTGACTAAAGAGAATGTAACGAATTATCTTAATATTTCACTAAGATCTTTTAGTCTTACAGCCTGTCTAGAACTAGCAGCAATTTATTACTAAAATGTACTTCGAAGGCATTATTAAAAAGAGGAGTTCGGACAGTGGAGATGAGCTTTATGCACAAGGGGCCCTTTAAATGTGCATTAACGCTTGATTGAGGCCAGTCGTGTCGCAGAGGCACAAGCGTTCGACCGTAAATGCGACAGGTTGTGAGTTCGATTTCCACTCTATATTCATTTCCTTGCTCTGGTATCGAGGCAAAGCGGAGCGCTGAGTTCTGCCTCTCCACACGCAACGCCTCCAGCCTACTTATATCTACTTGGTCAGGCACTTGCACGGTAGATCCATGTAATGCTAAGTAATTTAGTCATTCAACCGACTACCGTTGTGTACCACCAAAATCAATATATTTTTTTTTTCACACGCTTATGTAACTGCGCCACAACGGCCTCAATTTTTTTTTTAAGTTAAGTAGTTGTCAGGCTAATCCACTGATTAGCCTTCACTTCACCTTTTTTAATTATTATGAATTAGTAATCGCTTATATTATGCACGACATTGACATTAGATAACAATTTTAAAGTTTCTATTTCCCGGTTTACTTGATTTGCATTGTCCGTGAATCAAAAAAGTATTGACTTTTAAATATTATATATTACGTTTGTTTTGACGGTAACTTCAATTAAATTAAGTGTAATTAATTTTAAAATATTTATTTTGACTATTCACGCTATGTACGTCTCTATAACTCAAACCTTAATTAATCTTAATTTTTAAGTACTGCTAAATATTATAATAAGTCCAAATCGTTATTCTCTTTAATAGTTTTAATTAAAAAGATTACAGTACCTATCCCATGATATCATTATGGAACGCAACTGTTGTCAAATTGTGAAACAAACGTCAATATTTTTCGTTGTCAGTTTGCAGTTGGCACTTAATAAGTTGACAACTCAATAAATTTATAATCGACCCTCAGTTGTTATAGTTGTTTTAAATTCAGTTTTGCTATTCTAACATGTCTTTTCCGTACAATAAAATATTAATGAAACTCTTCGCGTTCTAACAAGTGTTTATTGTACATTTTCCCCTGTTTGTTTGACTTGTGACAGAAACTACTTACTACTGCAAAGCTAAACAAGACAAGGATTGATATAATATAAATTAAGTGCATAATTCTTTAGAATGAGGTGGACAGTACACATAGAAGGAGGGCCAAGACGAGTTAACCATGCAGCTGTTAGCATTGGAGATAAAATATATTCTTTTGGTGGATATTGTTCAACTGAAGAATACAAAGATTGGGAGCCCCTTCCAGTACATGTATTAGACACTGTATCACTTAGGTGGGCACCCGTAGATTACAAGAAAAATGATGCTGTCCCATTTCAGAGATATGGCCATACAGCAATTGCATATAAACATAAGGTATATGTCATACAATAATAGCAATAATTTAAAAATTTTAACTTTAATTCCTAAATATGAAGTGTTGTCAAATACCTATTATGTCAATATTACAGGTTTATATGTGGGGAGGCAGAAATAATGCCGTTGCTTGTGATACCCTGTCCTGTTTTGATACCAAAAAGTTAGAATGGAGTGTACCTGGAGTAACTGGCATGGTGCCATATGCAAAAGATGGTCATTCAGCTTGTATTATTAAAAACAAAATGTATATTTTTGGTGGTTTTGAATACCTTACTGATCAATATTCGCATGATGTCCACTGTCTCAATCTGGACACAATGCAGTGGAAATTTATACTTACTCATGGTACGCCACCATGCTACAGAGATTTTCACACAGCTGTTTCTTACGGTTATAGAATGTATATTTTTGGTGGTAGAGGTGATTTGAATGGTCCCTATAACTCTGAGGAAGAAATATACTGTCCTCAAGTTTATTATTTAGATACAAATACAGAAACATGGGTAAATGTCAATGCAAATGGAACTTGGCCTGAAGCAAGAAGAAGTCATTCTGCTTGTAAGTATCTCAATAAACAATATTGAAATATGTGAGGCCTTTGTGCAATTCAGCTTCAGACTGTGAACATGATATTTGTGGGTAAAATTACCATTGGATTAGATGTTTGTGGGATTGTGGATAAAATTACCATTGGATTGGATGTTTGTGGATGCAATTACCATTGGGGTTTGATTATTGTCACTACCCTATCCTACCTAGTTTTAATTTTCGGCCATTCATTTTAGAATAGTGGTTTCTTGACACTAGGTCTTGACCTAGTGTCAAGAAACCCTCTTTCTGCTTTGCTATACTTAGTCTGGTCATTAATACTGTTATAATTAAAAATAAACAAAATAGTACTTTTGAATTTGACTCAATCAAGAATTACTTAGGGTCATTTCTTAACTTATAATTTTAAAAAATAGGGTGGTAAAATCAAAGAAATACATAAGCAATATGCAAAAAAGCACACAGAAAAATGTTGTTTATGGATGACAAAACTTTTACAATTAACCAATATTTTAAAAAACAAAAAGACCATATTTATGCTCAAATCTCTTAACACCATGATAATTTGGAGTCTCTCAAAAACAACCCATACAATTGGCAGTGAAGATTTTTGTCATAGAAAGAGTGCTGCTAATGATAACTGGCCTCAACAACTTACTTCCTCAATGACCTAACTTTGAATAAGGCTTTATATATTTTTAATGGTTTTATATTAATGTATTCAACTAACAAAAAATAATAAAAAAACTATATTAAATAAAAAAATATATTTTTCTTTGTAACAATATTTATTGGCAAGAATACAGGATAAAATTTGAACCTCACAAAGAGATAAATAAAATAAGCTTGATTGTTCGTAAATATATTTTTTTATATTCCAGGGATTTACAAGGACAGCATGTACATTTTTGGTGGATTAAATGCAAAAACCAAGACTCATTTCAATGATTTATACAGATATTCAATTAAAGGAAATTATTGGGAACACATTACTGTACACGGAGTAGGGCCTTGTAAAAGGAGGAGACAAGCATGTTTAATTTATAAAAATAAAGTTTACTTATTTGGTGGAACTAGGTTTGTAATATAATGTTAGCTTATTTAATATTTTTTTATTTATAGTTCTTTGACTAGGGCATTCCGAACATGCCAGTCAAACCCATGTCACTTTGCCAAACATCTTTTTTTCTACGTGTGGAATACAGTATGAATCTTAACATTATTTTTAAATTTATTACATTGTTTAATCTTATGATTATTTACTTAACATGGTTATTTATTTATATATTTGTTATATACAGTAGAAATTTAATTAACTGGACTAACTGTTGTCATTAGGCATTCTGACAATCAAATGTATGAAGCTAGAAGAAAGAATAATAAATGTAAGAAGCAAGATATAAAAGCAGATCTTGTGCATATAGCATAATGTTATATTTCTGGTTAATCTGTATAACTGAGGGTCATATAATCGAGTTTCTATGTAACACTTTTTATTATAATATGTTAAGGACTAGTATACTAATTGCTTAAATAAAATGTATTTAATTATATAAAATACGTTACAGCCCTTGCACAAATAATAATAACAGACAAGCAGATGATTCAGATGATCCAGAAAGACTCATAGACAACAGTGATCTACATGTACTGGATTATACACCGACATTAAAGACACTGAGTATTCTCTGTGTTTTGGAACACAATTTGGATCAATCATCCCTTCCTAGGGATATCATGTAAGAATTTTTCATATATAGACGTTTCTCTGCAAATCCATCGAAGACAACAAAGAGCCATCTTTATACAAAAATAGTCTTACCAACGCTCTGTCATCTTTAGCTCAATCCCTATGCTAGTGATAAAACATGAAGCTAAAAAAATCAATTTATTGATTTGCCCTGTTTACAGAGAAACACCCATATATGTTACATATATAAAAGAATTTATCATTTAAATGGTATGTCTGAGAAGTATATTTGGGAAATATGTTCAGTAGGGATGTAAGGTATGATGTGGATCAAAAAAGGTAACAGGATCGGTTCGGTTCGGTTCTTTATTTATGGCGCTTCGAGCGTGCCAGTTGAGCACTATTCACTTCGCCAATAACAGGATCAACATAACAGTGCTGATACCAAAGCTGTTATTTGACACTGAATGTGGGTATTCCATAAGAAAAATTAAAGAAAGGTGAAGTGTATAAGTGCAATTTCTGTGTAGGATCTGAAAAGTCCATTTACTTTAACGATGGAAAGATACACAAGTACGAATGAGGATTTGCATACAAATTTTTAAACACATTATCTTCCCTTGCATTGTGCAATCGGGTGAAAAGAACATTCTCAATTGATAATTTGCTTAATTGCTTTGTTTTCAGAATTGACATCAGGACAATGACACTACCTAATCGTATAAGCAGACCTGTAAATCAAGCTGGCTAAATTAAATGAAAATTTAAATTATGATTATAAAATCATGTTTAACATATACCTACATCATTGAAGTTAAATGAATTACGACCTGTTTATTGTAACTAGAGATGTTGTGGATTTTCGTAGCCGTAACTAAGACGATCAGATACCCGAAATAAAAAACTATCCGTAACTGTAACAAATTTGAAAGATGGAAGCGCCGTCTAAAAGCGCTTACTATGGAGAAGCAATAAGTAGGAAGAACTTTTGTTACTGGGAAAATATCTAAAACAACGCAACAGCTGACACCGTTACAAGAATGTAAAAGACAGAGGATAATGCAGTTCAATTGAACAATGCAATTTTTCCCAAATTTAAGTGTTCTTGTTATATGGATACGGATATAAGAAGGTTGTAGCGTAGGTGCACAAGCTCGCCCTTTAATAGAAAAAGTAAAAAAACAACATTTACTAAAACATATAAACAGCATTTACATGGGCAATGCTTAATGTCAGGCCCTCCCCCAGAAAATATTGCTAGATATGCCCAGTCTTAATGGGAAACCGAGTGTTTTAATACTGGTGTCCCAGGTTCACTCTGGCTGTCTTATATAATTTTCGGTTGCGGTGACGGATATAAGATTATTTCGGATTATCCATTGGTGTCGGATAATTTCGGTTAACGACATAACAAGGAAAAAAAAACAAATTATCCAGACCCGAAATGGTAAATCATAACATCCTGGATTGTAACAGTTGGGATTTCACACACAACTGTCGATAATATATTACAATTATTTTGTGTGATATAAAAAGTTAAGTAAAATAAATATTATTATTAGTGTAAAAAAACTTTATTTTATTAACCAGTTGCATTAAATGTTTTCTGTTAACAAGATATCAACAAGAAGAATCTCAACATATTTATGTTAATATATGTTTATGTTTTATGTCTTTTAACTTAATCAATTATTATTTGATAGTATTTTAAATGTTTATAGTATGTCGATGCATGTTTCGTTCCTAGCCCTAGGTACTTTACTTCATATAGTAAAATATTCAAATTGAAATGAATGATTAATTAATGTAAATACGATTAAATGTATATATAACAACTGTTAGAGTACACCAATACTGCGTAAACTAATGCCATATACTCTTTATATTTACTACCATAGAACTCCAGATACAGAGTACTTGATATACATTTTTATTGTATTTCTACCTTCATATTATTTTTTAATATTTCCAACTAATGATTTCCATTAAAGTCATCATAAAAGTAGTTAAAATAAAAGACAACTATAAAATTACTAAATATACTATCCTAACTGTGAATATGATTATGTAAAAAAGTTAATAATTCTGCAAAACTTATATTGAGACATAGAATTTAAAAATATTTGGAATTAAAAAATCGTACTTTTTAAAATCATACATTGGTGTTTATTACCCTTTGCACTCTAAATGCCAGGTTGTTGGCATGCAAAAATAAACAAATTAATGGAATGTTATTTACATTATATTTCAAATAATTAGAGAGAATGTCAATAAAACAAAGCTTAAGAAAGTGTTTTTTTTATTTAAATTCATCAAATCACAATATTATTTTACATTACAGGAAAACAACCTATTATTCATCTTCTTTAACAACATGTCTTTTCCTTTCAGGAACAAATGGCACAGTTTGAGGTTTACTGTGTTTTCTCCTGTTGGCTTCCTTACGTTTGTTCTTTTCTTTAATTGTTTTAATTTCTTTTTGAGCATTAATAATATGTTTTGGCACATGTCTATGACGGGCTATCCTCTTGATTTGAGGGTGTCCACTAAACTTTTCTTTCAATGCCTCTGCATAGTTAAGTGCAGTACGTTCTCTTGGTTTGAGCTAAAAAAAAACATTTAAAGTTAAATGTTCCACATATTTTAAATTCCATATATTTAAAACTAGCGGACGCGCGCAGCTTCGCTTGCGTAATTAGGGGTGAATTCTAATAAACCACGAAAAGTGTTCGATGAAATATTTTTAAGAGTCTAAATTTCAAATTTTATAAAAATCGGTGGCGATTTAAAAAAATTTCCATACAAATTTTCAACCCCTTATTTGCACCCTTAGGGGGTAATTCTAGAAAACCATGAAACACATGTTCAATTAAATATTTTTAAGAGTCTAAAATAAAAATTTTATAATAATCGGTGGCGTTTTAAAAATTTTTCCATACAAACTTTCAACCCCTTATTTGCACCCTTAGGGGAAGAATTTTAGAAAACCATGAAACATGTGTTCAATTAAATACTTTTAAGAGTCTGGATTTCAAATTTTATAAAAATTGGTGCCGATTTAAAAAAAAATCTATACAAACTTTCAACCCCTTATTTGCACCCTTAGGGGGAGAATTCTAGAAAACGATGAAACACGTGTTCAATTAAACACTTTTGAAAATCTAAATTTCAAATTTTATAAGAATCGGTGCCGATTTAAATTTTTTTCCATACAAACTTTCAACCCCTATATCACCCCTTTAGGGTTAAAATTTTTCAAAATCCCTTAGTGGATGTCCAGATTACAAAAGTAAACATCTGTCCAAATTCCACGTTTCTACGCACAGCGGTTACGGCTGTGCGTGCGTCTTACCTCAGTCAGTGAGGACAAGTCCTTTTATATATATAGATAAAAAAGGCGACACAATAGTTCACTAATGTCATACTTACAACACCAAGTTTTTCTGAAGCTTTAGCTTTCCAAATTCTTATGTTCATTTCATCTGATCCAGTTAATATGTATTTATTATCTAAGGACCATTTCACACTGGTTAGCCTTTGCATTCTTTTGGTATGGTATACATCTCGTGAATGACCTTTTAAACTTTCAAAGATTCTTACAGTCTTATCATAACTTCCAGCTACAAATTCTCTTCCAGTTGGTGAGTAGTCAACATCTACCACAGCCGACGTATGGTCCATATGAATATTAATTGGTTGTTTTAATTTACGTACATCAAATGTATAAAGGCTAAAAAATTAGAATATAGTTTCTGTTTTAGACATGCTCTCCGGGTACTTATTTTTATGTAATAACCTCTAGTATTGTCAACATGTTTATAAAATGTAAGTTAAGGCCTCCCTCTATCTCTCAATATATATAATACTAGCGGACCCGGACGCGGCTACGCCTGCTTGAAATATAAGAATATAATTTCTATAGAAATATAATTACAATCTAGATGAAATGCTAAAAGTGACTTATATTTATTTTCATAAGGATGAATATCAAAATGACGCGGTAACGACGGTACGCGGTTGCGTAGCGACGACGTTTGTTATTAACATGGCAGAATAAATTGCATGTCAAATTAGAAAGTATTTTAATTTATTAGTATGTATGTGTAATGTAATATTATATAGCCTATAGCACTTCTGAAGAATGCAGCTTTCATACAAAACAAAAACAAAGTAAATCAATCCAGTAGATCCAGAGATCTTAGCGTTCAAACAAACAAACAAACAAACTCTTCCGTTTTATTATATTAGTATAGATTAAATGATTTTTTTCATTTCCTTACTCTGGTAACCAAGTAATGCATTCAGTTTTGTCAACATTCGATGTTTCAATTCGATGATCAAACAACATTTGATATTTAAAAAATTGTACAGTGAGCCAGTATCTTAAAACCAAGACCTCACTGCCTCTTAAAAAAAAAATATAATGCTTATACAAACTTGTAGTCTTCATTCGCAACTGTGAATACAAATGCTTCCATTGGATTCCAAGACAAAGCATTTGATCTTAGTTCCATAACTACTTTTCTTAATGGTCCAGATTCACGGAAATCATATAAAATAATACTTCTATCACTGGCACAAGATGCAAGTAAATTGGTCTCTACCTATGATAAGATTCATACATATTATTGTCATGGTAATTGACTCTAAATTGTTTTATTTAATATAAATTATACAATATAATTTCAAAAAAATATATTAATATTCTTACTTGGTTAAAAGCAACATGATGAATACTATCAACACCCCATTTAAATACTTTAATAGGCTCATTCCTTGTATTTTCCCACAGTTGGCAATGTTCTCCACAAGTTGCAAATATTGGTTTAGATCTATGATGAGTAATACCGGAGACAACTGACATACTTAAAAGTGTATTTACAGGATCTTCATCATCTGGGTTTTGTACTTCAGTATTCCATGTTTTAATAGTTTTATCATCACCAACACTAGTAAACTGCTGGCCATTTGGTGTAAAGCAAATAGAGCGGACCCAACCCTCGTGAGCAACAAAATTTCTAGTACAATTTCGACTTGCTAAATCCCATAACCTAATCTCACCATCAAATGCTCCACTTGCTAAACAAGATAATTTGTTTGGATGTTTAGCAAGACTTGATACTCCATCTGTATGTCCATCTAAATTACCTACAAATGGCTTTGCAAAAACCCTTTCAAGTTTAACTGCATTTAAAGCTCTTACATATTCTCGAGGCCCTTCCATTGGATGCAATGAAGGATCATAATTTCTAGGTACTAAAATCATAAAAAATAAGTTATGCTAAAGGTTATGTGATTAACATAACGTACAAACATGAAAAATACATCTTATTTATATAACAATGAATATATAAATATGTGCTACAACTTTAATATTTACGTATCTACTTTAAAATATTAAACTCGACCTTTTTTTAAGTGACTTACTTTTATGTATATCCCTCTTGGTCGCGCGTAAATAATCTTCTGGGTTTCGACTTATAACTTTGATTTTTAAATTGGACATTTTACCAGTTTTTAAGTATTCTTCTTAAGCGTCTAATTCTTTTATTATCCTTTAAACAATATGTAAAAATATAGTTCGACTTGCAACATAACATAAGAAAACGTGTTTTTGTTTACAAAGTAGGGATGCCCGATGATCATCGATGTTAGCAGACAAAATATCGATGTTTAATGTAACATCGATGTTGCATTAAATAAAACATTGTAACATCAATGTCAGTAGGAAGTCGCGTACACGTCATAATCACAGAACACATTTACTCATCGACCATAATCGACCAAATCGGTCATAATCGACCAAAATTTACGAATGCTTCCACACACAGTATTTATTAAATTCTGAACACCACCACACATCACAGACTAGTTTTCTACTTAGAGTAGTCTGTGGTCTATGCCGGTGAAGCCAACCCGGTATCGTTTTACATGGACTACTACATATTTTAAGCATTTCCAGCAAACCAAATAAGAAATAAATAATATTTTTTTACCAAAACTGTTTAAATTTGCAAAATGATATATGTCATTAGGTTAAACTTGGGTTAAAAAGTGTTCAGATTCTTATTAACACACACTCGCCTCGCTACTCAACCCGTTGCGCCATTAATTTTAAAAACGAATCGTCCATGCCAATTTCCATAGAATTCTGAATCATGTGATTGTCTGAAACGGAACTCTTAAGATTAAGATGATTTTGTCATAACAATACATCCCGTTATAGGTTGTCTCTTAAGTTCTTCAACTTGAAGAAAGAGTGTTACTCCCACTTAAAAAAACTGCATCATGAACAAAAAATATTCACATGTTTATTTTATTTTATTTAAAAAGACATATCGTAAGCAAAAAAAACGTACTTTTAGTATCTTATAAATTGTCGTTTTATTAACTGCTCAAAGTGTCCTGCGCAATCGACTGGTAGTGGATTCGATCCCCATTCGAGGAAATGAAATATTTATTAAATATATAGCTGAAGCGGGACGGATACAGCGTGAAACTGTGGGGAAAAGAAAAAAAAGATAAGAAAAAATAAAACATCGATGTTAGCCAACATCGATCGCCAATCCAGATCCTGAGTAAATGTGTTCTGTGCACAGATCACTGTGGTTTGACACTTTGAAGTTGAACTAATATTTTTACCGTGTAATGTATTGTAATTTTTAAAATTGTAAATAAACAACTAAAGATATTTATACCACATTGAAATGAGTTGGTATTCATTTTAAGTCTGTAAGTATGTCCTTTTCATTTATTTATATATTATTTAAATCATTCTTCTCTAGAAGTCATACAGACATTTAAAACTTATATTATAAGCATATTATATTATTCTTATAGTTTATTTTGTGTTTAAATTAATGTCCATGCTTTTATATGTAACTGATATAATTCTACAGACATTTGGTCTGTACCCTTTTTTTCCATATTATTTTTTATTTAACTAAACTTTAGTCTATTAAACTAAGGCTTAGTGGAAAATAATTAGATTTGTTAGCTTATCTTTTTAAGCATACACGTTATATACATTTTGATTATAATAAATACATGTATGTGTGTATAATATTTTAGGGGCATAATATGTCATAAGATGTTCTTAAATCTAGTTTATAGTGTCATGGGAAACAAATATCAGTTAAATTTTTATGTGATGGCAAGAGGTGCAAAAGAGAAATCTCTCTAAAATTTATTAAAGGATCTTTCTAGAACTGTTATTGATAAATTTTAAGTACTTACTTTGAAGGGGTCAATAGTAGAATTATTTGAATTTTGTTAGGTAGAGCCTGGGAGTGAGGAGGTTTTAAGGAACTTCTTAAACTTATACTCCACTTGCAAATCCCAGGTACTGCTCTAAGCTTCTTACAATGTGACAGATCCACCAAAAATGATGTAAAGGTTATTCATATCCTATCTGTGAGTAATCAGATGGATCTGATTGATGGTCAATCTGCAGTACAACATCTTGAAAACATTCTTTCAATCTGTGTAGGTGGTTCAGATATACCATTAAAAGTTTCTTTGCTTCAGAAATGCAGCTTCTGTGGTTCCAAATTTAAAATTAATCAGGACCTTGTCTGTGGTCACATGGTTACACATATTTGATTATCTTCTTACCCCGTTTACTTCCATTACAAATGGTGAGTTAGTTGAAACAAAAAAATCATGGAAAGCTATAATTTTATGTCTTTAGAAAAACATTTACGAAAGGTTGTCTCTATATTCTTAACAGAATGGAAAAAAACATATTATATTACTATAGATCCTTTTTATATCTTGTGCTTTTATTGACCGAGGCCGTCGTTTCGCATGGTCATAAGGGTGTGACTGTAACACGACGGTTGTCGTTCGATCTCCTATCGAGGGAAGGAATTATTATTTATTATAAAATTATTAAATTAGCTTCACGCTGTATATCGCACACAGCAGGGTAGGTAGGTGTTAAGGCACTCCTTTCTCCACTTTCGTATTGAGTTCCGCCACTCAACATGTAATGCCTCCAGAACTCTGCGGAATTTGGGCCACGGAGTGTCTTAATACTTCCTGCTGTATGCTGATGCTGATTCAGCTTGAAGCTGATATGGTTTTGAAGTCGTCGTCGCGTAGTGAGACAGCGTCTGACTGTATACGCTAGAGGAATGAATTAGTTTTATTTCCCTCTGGATAACACAAAGTACGACATTGCAAGATTAAATTCGTTTACTCAACACGCATCCTCAAATTAGGGCAGAAAGTGGAGGATGTCTTCTATTTACCTACCCTGTCATATGGCTGGATAATAAGTTACGCCGAAATTTTTTTTTATAACATTCAGTTATAAAAAAATCTATAAGTAGTCATTGGTTAAGCTTACGTGTATTATTGAAACAATATCTAAAATAGAAAATTTTAAAATAATCAATTTGTATGATATTAGTTGTTTAAAATAAAAAAAAATATCATCATCGCAACGTCTGATAAGGTCAGTGGTTTGTCGCTAGCTTCTGACCAAAGTTTTTATTTGTCCGTTGACCCGATCTCTGCGCCGCCGCGTATTGCTCATTATTCGTATGCCGCCCGCGCCGGATGGAATGGAGGAAGTCAGAACAGAAGTCGTCGTACATTTTGATATTTTATACTCTGTCATATGATTGTAACTATTATTTTACCATTGAGTGATATTTTAGTAGTGTTTATAAAAATTTGGTTATGAGTTATTGTTAGGTACGTATAGCAAATTGTTATTTTTACTTAGAAACTTATCCGGACGTATCCGGGTAGATATATATTTGTTTATCTATTAGGTATAATATTAAATAATTTTCAACATCAATCTAGGTATTTTATAATCTAAGAATAAATTATAATTCTATTTTTTATAAAAAAAAATAAACAAATTATGAATAGAATATTAAGTATATATAACCTTAATTATTAAACCTCTCTCTATTTATCTATCTCTATAGTAGCTCTATATCTCATAAAAATAAGTGATTTAATTCTTTATATAATTTATTTTCCGCTATCGTATTGCATAATAGATTACGTTAGTGTATCAACTCGTGTAATTTTCTGAATACTTACAAAAGTTTAATAATTTTAACTAATCTACAATAAGGTATACGTGACAAAGCTTGCATTAGGAAATTGTTTACGCACACTAGGAATAATTATCTATACTCTCACTCTGTTACCAACGACTCCGTAAGCTCACAAGAAAGATTTATTTACTTCAATCAATACGCAAGAGTAGCCAATTAAAAAATCAGTTTAGTTAAGGAATGTGCCCTAGATGTCCACGGAAATAAATGGATCATAGCTAGCTACACATACATTTATTGTTATCTATCTTTCACATATACTTAATTAAATCGTTCCAGTTTGTAGGTACTATCGTTTGTATATGTATGATATATGTAAATTTTGCAGTTTATTTCATATATTTCTGTGCATATAAGTATAGTTAAATATGATAAGTAAAAAATATTACTTCATTGTATTGCCCATATTATCGATTAGTGAAATTATAACATAAATATTTTTTGTTTTTAGCTAACGACAGAAATATGTTTCGCACGATGAAAACTTCTTATGTTATTTTCTGTTTTATCATATTAAATCTATGGACATGTTCAAGAGGGGAGCTGTTCACAGCAATATCAGATGTCGAACCTTTACTAGAAACACACAAAAAGATTATAGACGACTTAGAAGATTATATTAATAAAGAAGAAAATAGACTGGCAATATTAAAAAGGTATTATTTTTAATTTATGTAATGCACTCATTTACTTTAATTAAAGAGGTCCTATTTTTAAACAGCTCTTGCTTTTATGTTATATGTGTGCTAGATGATGTCACTGATGTAGACATCAGTAAAGACGAATTTACATTTGACGTATAAATTTTATTTATTTATTTATTTACATTTTATTATGCACAGTCTAACATTGTTAATTTACTGGGCATATTGAATGTAACTAAGCATGGATTTTGAGATGCCGTTTTCATTCATAGCAAATTAAAACACCCCTACTTTAATGATTTAGAGTTTCCCTAAAAATGCGTTTTGTATATAATACGAATACTGAGTATGTTATAATTTACTAGGTATAAGCTTTTAAAAAATCACAAATAATATTAAATACTTAAAACATTGACAATGTTTTCACTTCGTGTAGAGCACTAGGTGTAGAGTGCAACCATAAATACGAAAGGCAGTAAGGTCAAAGGTGTAATCATCGCAGTAAATTATGGGGATCCACATGTCATTTGTTATTCTCCTTTCTAATTCCAACGTCTATGTCAGCCTTTACTCTACTTTTAATAATTTTCTACAATAATATGACACATTCTTAAGCTACGTGACTACGTATTAATTAATTTTCATATTACTATGTTAATTAAAATCGTTGCTATGTTTGAAACGTATTCTGGATGTCAGGCATAAGAAATGAGATTTTATTTAATAGTTATGTAGGCAGATAGTGGTGTAAGGTATATGCAGTAAGTAATATTATAATAATGTCAATATAACATTTTCAGACACTTGGTCACGTACAAAAATGAACACGAAAAAGCTATGGAAGACATTCCCAATTACTTAGGAAATCCTATAAATGCCTTTACTTTAATAAAGAGGCTAACAACGGACTTGGATTATATTGAACGAAGTATAGAAGTTGGGACAGGTATGGATATGGTTTTTATTTTAATTCGTTTCGTTTTATTCATTTTCAGCTTCAAGTTGTATCTTGCATGTAGCAGGGTAGGTAGAGGGAGCCTAGTGTTAATACACTCCTCTCCCCACTTTCCGCATCATTCTGGAGGCATTGCGTGTTGATTGGCGGACACCAGAGTGAAAAACTGAAAATATAAAATATTTAATTTCCTCGAGTGGGAATCGAACCCACAGTCTATCACGTTTACAGTTACATGCAATGCCTCCAGAATTCGGCGAGAAGTGCGGAACGGAGTGTCCTCTCTGAGAAGCTCCCTGCGCCTATCCATGCAGGATACAGCTAAAAAAAAAGTATGAAAATTTCAAATGTTGACATGTACGCAAGGCAGCTTAACTACGTATCTATAATAGAATAGTCATTATTGTTATATGCCAAGGTATAACGAAACATGTCATTGAAGCTTGCTTAATCGTGAATCTATCGTATCTTGAGACGTTTTAAACAGTTTTATAGGATTATTTATTTTTTAACATTATGTTCTTATTAATGTTATTTAAATGAAATATATATAAAATATATACTTATAGCTTCTCGGAAACTAAACATTTAATTTCTCCTTTAAATTTCGATTGAACATTTAATTTTGTAATTCTGTCACGAAAATATTGACTTTCAAAAACGATAATATTATGTGTCTGCGCAAATAAAAAAGATAAACATTACGTTATTGGTTAGGTACATTTAAGTATTAGCACTTCAATCATTAGGTGCTTATTTCTTAGTATCTTGTATTCTTGCTTCAGAAACTCTTGGTTACATAATACGAGTACCTACCTAACAGTCGATTGTAAACAAACGTGTATCACGAACTTTATTATGGCACAATCGTGTTATTTTATGAATTTATATTCAATTTAGTGTTAATTTTATATTTATTTTAGTTTTTGTAATTAAAAATTATATCAACATAAAATTTTCATTTCGAGGCCAATCGTGGCCCAGGTGTACAAGCGTGTGACTAAACGCAACAGGTTGTTGGTTCGATTCCCACTCAATGAAATAAAATATTTAATATTTTCATTTGCTCTAGTACCGAGGCAAAGCGGGAAAGTAAAGAAAGATGAGAAGAAGAAATATATAAATATATTTGATGTTTATTACTGGCATGAAAACGTAACATTTAATATGTATTGTTATTATTATTGACTACAACATTGCACTTCGTTTTTATTGCGCCCCTAATATAATTTTATATCTTACGCTAACATTTATTATGGCCGTCGTGCTGAAGTGACGTATTATGTAATTGTAAGTAAATAGGTTGCATGTTCGATCCCCAGTGCCTTAATAAATTCTTTGTAAGAGCAAAATAAAAAGAAAACTATAACGTTTCATAAAATATTGATTTAAAAATTTACTTCGTTTTAATTACTTAGTATAACATAAGCTTACATCTAAATCTGTACTCAGTTTACGACATTTTTTATTTTTACTAACAATATGCGATTATATTATATCACAGAGTAATTTTGCACATGATAATTGTTTACTGTTGAAGTTATATGGTTTAAATGAAAGGTTACTTTCCGCCATTTTTAATGGTTGCGGTACGGTTTTCCCGTTTCCGGGTTATCACTACTAGAAAGAGTGTTTCAAGAGAAAGATGTACGTGTGTATGAAAGATGTGTGTGTGTGTATGTAAAAAATTGCACCTTATATTAGTGTAGTCCAAGCGGTAGAAGCCGCTTTATTAGCTTCACGCTTTATCTCGTAAATAGCAGGGCAAACATGGGGACTAGTGTTAAGACACTCTTTTCCCTAAGCTTCGCCCAATTGCTGAGTGACGAAACTCTACGCCGCGTTTTGTCTTTACCTATACAAAAGCCAGGAAATGAAAACAATTCATCATCCTGAGTGAGAATCGAACACGCAACCGACGCGTTTACAGTCATACGTTATGCCGCTAAACCACGACGTTGCATGCATATTCGCCTACATAGTAAATACAAACTTATATATATTCCTATATTGTTTCCTAGATTGTTTTTATGTACTTTTTAATACTTTTTTCAGAGTATATAAAGAACATAACGATACTAAACAATCACACGGACGTCAAATACCCTACTCTGGAAGACCTCTCGGGCGCCGCTCAAGCTCTAACGCGCTTGCAAGAAACGTATCACTTAGATGTCGGTGATTTGGCAGAGGGAAGACTCAATGGGGTTATTTACAGGTAGTTTGACGTTCAAATACAAATATAAATTTTTCCAACATAAAATATATTTATAATACAAATAGTTTATATTTCATTAGGTATTCGAGCTTTATGATGTGTTTTGCCATAATGAAATTTTGAATTATATTATTTAACATATCTGTAAAGATATAGTTGTAAAAATTAAATATGTGTGTATTTAACTTTTTTAACAAAAATTATATTGTCCAAAAAACGTTATCTCATTTAGTATAAATCTATTGTTCACATTCACACAAAAAGTTTACTGTACGTAGGTTCACCAGATAATAGATGTTAATCGTCGTTTGTTTTTGAATTTATTATTTATAAGCTCTTTTATACATTTTAGTATTTTACATTACGTACATCCATATCTATTTTAAACATACACCATTGTAATATTAAAATATAATTTTACAGAGACGATATACCATCTCCTCCGTAAGTAATCTAAAAACGTTTTTCAATAAAGAATAATAAGTGCCTATGTTTTTTCAATATCGATTTTTTGTAATAACAATCTAATGAAGCAAGGTTTATTATGAAGATTTAGTTCGTTTACGAAACTACCCATTGTTATATTATAATTTATTTTCACAGTGAAGATCAATTAACAGCTGTTTCGTAAGTTTTTAGTCTATATTACATGGGGTAGGGTGATCAATTTTAAAGCACTTTTTTTGTTTGGTGATGGGACATCCATTGCAGCAAGTACATACATTAAACTCATGAGGCACTATTAAAACAAATCATTATTCATGTTATTGTACAAATGAGATCAAACAATACCGACAATATATTTAGAACGATATTAAATGGTAGTTTCAACAATATAAAGCATTAGTTATAAGTAAACGACATTATTAGAGAGTAAATAAATAAGCAAAAAGAAATATTATATCAAATTCAAGATTTCTAGATGTATTTACATATATTTATTATGATATTTATATTTAAATTTGTAATTCATTGTATTATTCAGTTTGTTTATATACACAGTAGAACAGTAAGATGTGATCTTATAGTTTGTTTGTTGGAACGTGACTGAAAAGCTACATATTGTTAATCATTGATATTTTTGAATTAATGATTGAATGAAGTTATACGATTAGATATATGTATTTGTAAATTATAATTTGCTTCAAAGTGTGCAATGGACTTTTTGACTAACGAGTGTTATTATTTCTATATTAATTTATATCGATCTCACATTTTATAGCACGGCAATGAGTGCGGGCGACTGCTATGAATTGGGAAAAACTTTATACAATGAGAAAGACTACAAAAATGCACAATCCTGGATGATTGTAGCATTGCAGAAATATCGTGATGAGGAACAAGAGTATTCATTTACAGAAGTCGATATTTTGGAGTACATCAGCTTTGCATATTACTTGTTAGGTAAGATATTGAAATCTTTATGTTGATTGTCATTAGTTAATTTATATTTATGATATTAGAAAAAAAATATTTTCATATTCTCATACTGATGAGACTGTAAATAATCAATTACTTTATTAAAAATATATATTGCAATTTGCAAATGAAAAAAACGTAATTTGCATTAAAATAATAACTACAAGGCTTTTATAATACATAAAAAAGTACAAAAAAAGACGCATAGCGGTCATATATATTTTTTTTATTATTATTTTATACATCATATTTTTTTAGATGATGTTAAGAATGCTTTGGAGTGGACAAGAGAGTTATTGAAAATAGACCCTGAACACGTCCGAGCCCTTGGTAATATACCGCACTACGAGAAAGCAGTCGCTCAAAGACAAGAAAAACTATGGAAAAAACGACGTGGCGTATGTACATACATATATGATTTTTTCAAAGATTTATTTCAAACGTTTGTATAAAAAATATGAAACACATGTTTTGTGTAATGCAATTAATCTTACAAGTTCAAGGGAATAGAAAATTAATTTATCCCCGAGTGGGGATTGAACCTGTAATTATGTTGGGTACGGTGATTTATATTAAGTTACAGCGACATTGTTATCGTTTTCTTTTAGCTTTACGTTTTGTCTCGTACCACGGAGGTAGAATAGCTCCTTCCGCCTAAATTCAAGATATCACGTTTCGAGTTGTGAAACTTAACTACGGACTTATGTCGTCAAACAGATAATAATCTAATCCCCTAGTGGGAATCAAACCCACAACTTCACACATTTATAATGTTAGTAGGACTTAAAAGGCTGTAAGTTCTTATAAAGTAAAATATTCTTAATTGAGCTCTAATGTTATTTAATAATTATTATTGTTCTCCTTAATAATTAATATTCTTGCTCTGTATAAACGCCAAAAAAACCTTAATTCATTAGGACACAGGTGAAGATGACTTAGAGTTTGAAGAACAAGAAGAAGATGAAGAATTGACAGGATATGCAAAAGAAAGAAAAGTATACGAATCCCTCTGCCGCGGTGAAATGGAAATTCCCAGTGAAATATCTAAAAAGTGAGTACAGTTGATACATTTATCATCTAGTTTTCTATATGTATTGAGATTATTTTGATTGTACATGTATGTTTAATATAAAAATCGTATTAATAAAATTATTGTTTGATATATGTAAATTAAATATTATCTGTCATGAATCCTTTGAGATTTGAATCCGTTACTAACGCTGGCAAACTTAGCGTTTCAGAACGTCATTAGTATTATTAAAGGATCTATTAAATAAATTTATTTTATATGTATTTTCAGATTAATATGTCGATACTTAACTGAGAACCACCCGTTCCTCAAGCTGGCCCCAATCAAAATGGAGTATATGTACATGAAACCTGATATTATTGTATTTCATGAAGTTATAAGTGATTACGAAATAGAATATATAAAAAAACTAGCAAAACCTAGGGTAAGCACTTAATTTAACCTACTATACATTATAAATAAATTTTAGTGACTTCTTTTAGGTACAATCCAAAAGCCGGCAAAATAATTTTCGAAGAACTATTTCTGTACCTCAAATATTTATACAATCTTTATCTCGTCAGAGAAAGAGAACCTCTAGTCTTTAGGCCCTTTTTTCATATAATTTAAAACAATACTTTAATGACAACTAAATAATATATATTTGTAAAGTTTTATATTTATAATAAAGCTCGTTTAATTTACATGTATAGTTTACAATTAAAAATAGCTCTATTATGCAAACAATGTGAAATAGATTTGAGAAAACTTCTTATGTCTCCTTACAGTAAACTATTGTTAAATTTAAATTTTGCACTTGAATTCCGAAGTATTTGTTTCTAGTGTCACTTTTATGGTGTTTCTTTATGTTGTAATAAAATAAAGAAGTGCCTCGAGTCACGACTACGTTACTTATGTATAGGCAAATTATATCGATATCGTAAATCCGATATAGTGTAAAAAATGCGTATCGGATGTTTTATAGCAAAATTGCAATAGTTACCAGAACAATTAGTGTTTATGAAAATTGTTTTGAATATCGATATCGACCGGCTATGCATTTCATTTATTGTTAAAAGTTGAGGAAAGACATCACCCGCACATCACGTAACTGCCCTGCCCCCGCCTCATCACAAACACAAAAATACTGTTAAGCTCTATGGCCTCAGAAAATACAGCTGTCTGCTATATGCGCAGCTCGAAGCTGTAAAAAATATAAATAATATTAACTACAACCATAATTTATTCAGTTCAAAAGAGCAACAGTCCACGACCCGAAAACCGGCGAACTGGTGCCTGCGCACTACCGCATCAGCAAGTCGGCGTGGCTGAAGGACGAGGAGTCGTCAGTGGTGGCGCGCGTGTCCGCCCGCGTCGCGCACTTCACTGGACTCAGCATGGCTTCCGCTGAGGAGTTGCAGGTCGTCAATTACGGCATCGGTGGACATTATGAACCTCATTTTGATTTTGCCAGGGTATGTTATTTGTTGACAATTTATGTGTGAATTTCATATATTTATTATTAAAGCGAATGTCCATTAAAATATAAAGTATAAAAATGTACATTTTTCTTTTAATAATATTACAGAAGCAAGAAAACGCGTTTGAAAAGTTCAATGGCAACAGAATAGCTACCGTTTTGTTCTATGTAAGTATTAAACTAATTATAAGGAAACATAATTATTAAGAACACTTATTAAATCATAGGAAAGTCAAAATGTATAAAATCTCTAATTTTTTATAAACATATATGTAATTGTCTCCTTTTTATTTCTTATAGTCATATATCGAAAAGTAAACATAAAAAAGTACGAGGGTTTTGTATTCATTTCCTGATTATAGTATAAAGTCAAAGTCAAAATATCTTTATTCCATAAAAATGCTTAACATTTACTTGGACATGTCATAAAGTAGAAAAAAAATGCAAAATAAAATAACCAAAAAAAAAAAAATGTGCAATTTTGACTTGAAAAAAGCCCGTTCAAATGGTTGAGCTCATGAGAAGATACAGGCAAAGAAACTCATGGCCACTCTTTTAAATGCCAACATTTGTTACAAATTACAATTTACAATTTTAACTTAGAAATAGAGCAACTCATTTCCAAACATCTTTATCGCGAACATAATCTTTAACAGAGTAATATGTTTTTTGGCAGAGCCTGTGCTTTACCACTTTTTTAAATTTGTTCAGTGATAAATTAACCATGTCGTTTGGAAGTTTGTTATAAAAGTGTATACTTTGACCTACGAATGAGTGAGACACTTTATGGAGCCTAGAGAAGGGCACAGCAAGCTTATTTTTATTTCTTACATTATGTTGATGGAGGTCACTGTTTTTATTAAATTTATTAATATTTTTATGCACATATACTAAGTTGTCATAAATATATTGGGAGTGTAGTGTGAGGATGTTAAAGTCTTTGAATTTATTCCTTAGTGACTCCCGTGGACCCATTTTATAGACTGCTCGGACAGCCCGTTTTTGGAGCGCAAAAATGGTATCTATGTCAGCGGCACTGCCCCAAAGTAATAGGCCGTAAGACATAATGCTATGAAAATAGCTGAAGTATACTAAACGCGCGGTGTCAACATCGGTCAGTTGACGAATCTTACGGACAGCATACACTGCCGAACTAAGTCTACCAGATAAAGTTTCTATATGCGGACCCCATTGTAACTTAGCATCTAATTTTATACCTAAGAAAACAGTTTCATTAACTACTTTAAGTTCCTCATTGTTCATCAAGACCCTGGTTTCTACTTGTTGCACATTCTTAGTAAAGAACCTGATACATTTAGTTTTACTACTATTTAAAACCAAGTTATTGGCACTAAACCAGTGTAATATCCTAGAAAGAGCATTGTTTACATCGTCAATTTCCAATTGCCGTCTATTAACCTTAAAAACTAAAGATGTATCATCTGCAAACAACATTATTTCACAGATATCTCTCATAAGATGAGGTAAGTCATTAATGTACAAAAGGAACAAAAACGGACCCAGAATAGAGCCTTGTGGCTTATAGGTTTTTGAGCTATGGAACCCTAAACCACAATAACACATTTTAGAGCAAAAGGCTTGAAGTGAATCATAATAGTGACAAATTTTAATATAAAAACAGGTAAAATAGTGTTAAGACATTTATGAAAAGTATTTAATATTCATATAACAATCGGTCTTATGACAGTAAACTATATGTAAAAAAAATATCATCTCGTGTTGCTCGGCTGTGACGTCATGATCTTGTCAACTGATATTGGTTATTACCTACGAACAAAGGTTCAATCGTTCAGATGATTCTGTATCGACAAGACTGTATGACGAATGACGTCATAACAAATAATGGTAGCTGCTGTTTCCATACAACAAACACATTTATATAAAATTTAGATTTATTTTATTATTATGTGTAGTAAAACGATTTTGTTTAAGCAATAAGCATAGACTAACATACTGTCCCGTGTCCGCCAGATGTCGGAGGTGGCGCAGGGCGGCGCCACGGTGTTCACGGAGCTGGGCCTGAGCGTGTTCCCGGTGCGGCGCGCGGCCGCCTTCTGGCTCAACCTGCACGCGTCGGGCGAGGGCGACCTCGCCACGCGCCACGCCGCTTGCCCCGTGCTGCGCGGCTCCAAGTGGGGTACGTAGGGTGGTACTAGTTCATATCCGGCTGTCCAAATTAGAGCGTCTAGACGGTTTCCAAGAGACTCGGGTTCGAATTCTGCTACGTTTATTTTTTTATAGCGTGGAATAACACTTTAAAACATGTTAAAATACAAACACGATTATTTTTCTACTTCAACTAATTAATTTTCGCACTTTCCGAAATTCGTGATACTGCCCAATTTCGAAACATTGTGCGTCGAGTGGCGGAATTCAACTTTGCTATTTGTGAGACTGTACCGCTACGACATGACAGTATCAATATTTTTTGTTTTAATATTTCAGTAAGCAACAAGTGGATCCACCAGGGTGGTCAAGAGTTGATAAAACCCTGTGACCTAGAATACCAGGCAGAGAGCATGATTCGGCCACTACCCAAGCCGGTGTCGAAGATATTCCGATAGATTTTGGGAAAAAAGAACTGATTTAGACTGTACAAAATTTGCTTATATTATATATTTTACTTATTATAAAAGCGGAGTTGTTGCCATATATGCCATATACCGCCATACAAATCCATTTGCACAAATCTCATGCTTTATAAAACTTTAACTATATGTTTACATTTCGTTTTTATTTAACTACAAGATAAATGAACTAGATTGAATACAAAAAGAATAAAGATAGTGTATCAAACACAAATGTGTATAACATTTTGTCAATAACTTAGAGAAATATTGGTTAATAATAGTTTTAAGTTCCTAAAGCAAATTAGTCAATTATAAAAATATTGCAAGTAATATATAATTTCTAGTACTAGTAATTATTATTATAATATGCAAGAACGAATGCTTGCCTTACAGTTGCCAGTCACAAAAAAATATTATTTCTTGGTTTTTACATTTTGCAGGATTGATATATTTTTTAAAAAAAATTGTAATATTAAATAATAATATGTTCATTTACGCAATATTTTTTATTAGAAAAAAAACTGCGGCTGTTATAGAGTATTTCCTTATTTTGAAGCAGCCATGGTTTATTATTTTTATTGTATTAATTAAATATACTTTATTAATTTGTTAATGGCCATCATTGCATTTTTTATATTTTGATAAGTATATATTTTTTATGCCATAAATTTATTTCCATGACATAACATAGTAAATTTATATAAAATCTTAAAATAACTTACGTTGAAATGATTTTACTTTCTCTATATTGCGAATAATTCCATATATTAATAAACATAATATTATAAGTATTGATTTTTTTTTATTCTTGACATATAGCTATACCATACATAATCTCTAAAATTAATAAAATTTCTTTTACGATGGTTGCAGAGCAATTTAAGACAACAAAAACGTTACATATAGAATTTTATAATATACTGTACATAACATTCCTGTTGTTCATACATTGCCCTAAATCCTTCTTGCAGTTAAATTCTTAGGCATTCTCCAAGTTGTAGCTTAAAGAAGATTCCAGAACAAACAAAGTAAGTACATGCGTATGTCAACTTAGCATTGTACACTACTGTGTTTGCTATGAAACATTCTTATAATCTTGTCCAATTTCGCTGCTATGTCTTCTTAGTTTTGGACCTAAAAAGTATTTCTCTTATCAAAACTATTAATGATATACGAAAGAACGCATAAACTATTTATTTTTCAGTTGATATAATTTAATTATTTTATATAATTTAATCACCTTTAATATTATAAAAATAACAAAAAAAAAACGTTATATCATAAAGATATATATATAAATTTATATATAAATAAATTATATATATAAATCTTTGGTGACTAATTTGTATTTAGTATATTTTTTTATCTTTAACCTAACTCATGTACAGTAAGAAAATTTAACAATTTTGCCAAAGTTATTTTTTAGAACCGTAAGTTGTGTTTTTTTTATATATATTCTTACATAACAGTCTGTTCCAAGCTTCACTCCTAAAGAATAATGACTCTTTGTTTGTAAGGTCAGTTGAAGTTTGGCTCTCGTATTGCAAAAATATATACATGTTTATGGAAAGTCTGTTCTTACAATCAGTGACTGGAACTTTTTGAACTATGTATTTCATGAAAAAAAAACTAATTAACTCATTTTCTGGACTTTTTTAAGCATATCAGTTTGATTTTTTAAAGTTCATACGTACTTTATAAATTAATTGATGGATCTAAACGACAGCAACAACATAATATAAATATTCAACAAATTTTATTTATTACTAAACAGAATGATGAGAAATAAAAAAGAAATGCATGATGAAGAGGACAGAGGACAGTTTATAATTTTAAACTATTATTTTAAAAACATCTAATATCAACAATAACTGGAAAACACGTGTAATATATTTACGTAACATTTTCGTTGTAAAAAATAATTATGTATTTTTTTACTCATATGTCCATTTTAAATGTAACTAAGCTTGATTAATAAATGTACAAGTAGGTACAACACAACTATGGTACACTAAAAACTACCATATTACATATTGTACAGAAAAAAAGCTTACCTATTATAATCAAAACTTAAAATCCGTCTTTAGAACAACAAAATATACGGTTCGGTACACTTTTTCCAACATTTCATAAAGAAAATGGTTGTTGTAGTGACTATAAAATGCTTAACTTTAATAATTTAATTTATACTTTAAAAAATCTAATATAATATTGTATTTCATTAATTTAAAATATTTTTATCTTTTTAAATTTTCAATATAAGACATTTAATAATCACTTCAATAGCTGACAAGAGGTGGCAACTAACTGGTGGTACTGGCCGTCGCCGGCTAACGACGCAACCGGAGCTCCAGTGTAAACATCCAGTGATAGGAATTCTCAGTTGTCGCCTGCACCCCATAATAATGAAATGATATATTCATACAACTTATATACTACTTGTTGTTAAGATAATTTGTTGTTACTATAAAAATATATAAATATTATCATTTTAAATTTGTGACCCACGATTTATATGTTGTCAGCGAATTTGTTAAGTTTGGAGATTGTACTTATGATATAATTGTACTTACATTCGTTCTGTATTTTTTAAATGAGTCCAGCTTTCATTGCTTTACGCTCAGTGCAATACTTAGGTAGCTTTGTTTGATCCATCCCAGATCCCATATACCTTGGTATATGTACAATATATAAATAAATATTAAGAATTTTGTAGATAAAATAATTTTCATACTTACATTTTAATGTCTTTATTAGTATCATATATGTTTTTATTTATGATAAGTAAGATGTAATAAATAATTTAAGACTAAATAGTACTCATGTAAATGCACCTTGTGCAGTATTTTAATTGGCTTCACGCTGCATCTCGTCACAGGGAAATTGGGACCAATGTTAAAACACTCCGTTTCCCATGAAGACATTACATATTGAATAACGGAACTTTGACATACCCCAGCGAGGAAATGAAAATATTAAATATTTCATTCCCCGAGTGGGAATCGAACCCTGTCAATGAATTAACGCTTTTACAGTCGCATGCTTGAGCCACTGTGCTGCAACGGCATTAAATGTTATATAATATTTTTTTTTATGTTTGGTCAATACCATTGCCGACTAAGTAAAATAATGTGTCGTCTAATTAAAAAATGAAAGTCATAACAGAATTGCTGGTTATGATTTTTTTTTATATGATAAATTAAATTTCTATCTGTACCTACATGATGAGTATTCCATGTGGTTATTAGTAATAGGTAGACAAAATACTTATAAATAAAAATAAAATAAATCAGCTTTACGCTGTGTCCCGCACACAACAGGGTAGGCATAGGAAACTTAGTGTTGAGACACTTCTTTCCAACTTTCCATACGGAGACATTGTTTGTTGAATGTCAGACCTCAACGCCGCGCGTTGCCTCGACACTAGAGCGAAGAAATGGCAATATAAACGTAAATAAATATTTCACTTCCTCTAGAAGGGATCCAACCCCACACCCGACGTTACAGTCACATCCTTGTGCCCCTGTGCCACGACGGTGATACTAATAACTAATCTAAATTACCTATATACTTTTAAATGAAATGATAGCCTGCGTAAGTAGTTCATACGAAGTATGTGGCAATAGTTCTGGCTAAAGCTTACATATTTCATTGTCCGAGGAAAAATCTATGGAATTTTTAAACAATTGAACGGCAAATTGTTACATCTTTATTGTTTTTCATTGTTTTGACTTGACGCCGTATATTTACAAAACAACTGAGGATACATATATATGAAAATAGAACAATAATTTAGATAATAAGAAAGTCATTCCGCTTCATACGTATAAAAGTAACTGCGGTTGAATCTTTTGTTATATTTTCTATAAAATCGTTCATAGGTAAATCTATCAGTGGCGTGTCAACCCAAGTTCAATCAAAAGAAACGAAACAGTTACGCTTATGTGTACGCGAAGTATTAACATATTTAGTCAATGTGGATTATATTATATAGACATCATATAAATAATATAAAAAAATATTGAGATAATTTGAGTAATCTCTGACAAGCGGATTTTTTACCATGGTTTTACTTCCTGATCCCAAGCTTCAATTTGACTAATCACTTTTATAGATGGCAGAAAAGAAAATTAGGCATGAATGCCCACTGCCCATCGTGCTCATTGGAGATGCAGCGTGAAGCTAATAAAATGTAGGTATATCCAAGTGATGCGAATAAGAAAGTAGATAAGTATGTTAAAAAGGAATTTTATATAATTAAAGTTAATTTTGGGTATTAATTACAATATAACATATTACACTATTAAGTACTTTTGGTATTTTTGAGTTTATTTGCAATCGTTGTAGTATTTATATTATATATTTTAAATTAAAAATCGTTATGTAGCAAATTGCATTAACAAGCAATTATGATAATTTGAAATGAAAGATTATTGCGTTTTCATAAACTTTATTGTTCCATTTATAGTTACATCAAAAATAATATATTGTTTAAATCATCCAAAGATTCTATATAGACATTTAATATTTGATTTCGAAATCTACGACATCTATCAATATAACATTTATAATGTAATAATTTTAGAAACATTCAATAAAGAGAAAAATACTGATAAAACATTTAACACATTAATCTATACTTATTTCTAACAACCTGGGGAACAACACTATAATTACGCTGAAGATAAAAATATAAAAACAAATAATATAATATCAATAGTAATTTTGTTAAGGTTATCTGTGACTATAAATGGCTGACAGAAGATATTATTCAAAGTGGACCATTCATAGTCACCATCATCTAAAACTAAAATTAGAATTCTGCCCATCTCCCAATACCCTGTAGCAAGTCACAACTTGTTCAATACATTCTCATTCTTCCAAACAGTGGGTAGTGTAATACTTAGAGTAAGATAAAATAGTCCTAAACAGGATCAAAAATATAACTCTTCAAAATATAATAGAGATTCTCATAAAACTTACATATTGTACTACAGCAGAAATGTAATAATCAGACTCATTATGTTTTAGGAATGTGCGTAGCTTACAGCTAAGAGCTAGACTAAAGATGTGTTTGACACTAAAATCTAATTAGGGGTCTCTAACATCAAAGTACAGCAAAACATCAATAAATTTGAAACATTTAAACATTGAACATTTAGAAAACGAGTGACATTCGAGAGCTGACTTGATGAATATTGTGCCCATTTGAGGCTTCATAGTACTTAATACTAATTGTAAATAAAATGGTAAGAAATTACAACAGCCCAGTTTACAAATAAAATCTAAACATTGCAAAATAAATTAAGAGATTGGGGCACATCAATCTCTTTTTCATTTTAAAATAGAAAAATTATGATATGAAATTATATTTCATAGTTTCGGAATTTTGAGATGACTTCAGATGGGGGCTCCTGGTTGCCACCGCCCCAGCGACCCCACAGGGCCGCTCCACCCTCTGAAGCTCGCCGAGCTGCGGCATTAGTCGGGCCCAAGCTAGATGGACCAGAGGAACGACCAGACTCTTCCAACATACGGTCCTTAGTGTTTGGTTTGGACCAATGCATGGACTGCTGAATGTGTTCCTTCATGCCCAGCCACTGTTTGTATCCCATTGAAATTCCACTCTGTCTCCACTTGTCATATAGTGCCCTTTTAGATGGATCACACAGAGTTTCCTTTGCCTCCTGAAAAAATTATAGATTTAGTAGAAGCAATATCTTTTAATAAATGACGTCACTAAAACGGGTTTTCCTAATAAATACTTAATACGTTTTTAGCTAGAGATATTTCCTATGGTGTAAATTCTAAAACCTGGTGGCTCCCTCCTAATAAAATGTTTCTTCTTATATATATATGTATATATATATATATATATATATATAAAAAAAATATATAAAACCACCCTTTTACCTTTAGCTTTTGAAACTTTGCTTCAGCATCTTTGTCTCCATCGTTCTTATCAGGATGGTATTGCAAAGCTAATATTTTATATTCGGCATTTATTTGCTCCACCTAAAAAAACAAAAAAATATTTCATATTTTTTACTCCATTTAAAAGAAACTCAGCTTCACACTATCCCGCATCTAACAGGGTAGGTTGAGAGAGCCGCGACACTCCGCTCACCATTTCCCGCTGACTTCTGGAAGTAATGCGTGTTGAGAGGTGGAACTAAACGCCTAGGTTTTCCGTTTAAATCAGAAAGAAATGAAAATATTAAATATTTCTTTTCGTCGACTGGGAATCGAACCAACAACCTGACGCGTTTACAATCAGGCTATTGTGATTGTAAACGCGTCACGCCTGACCTCACTTAATTAAAACTTAAAATGTAAGTATGCCACAGCTAATCATTAAGATCATTCAAATCGCGCAGGATTTTTTGCCAATAACATTCAGGATGTAGGTCAATTCGGGGCCTCGAATTAAGGTCAAACGTAATATTCGAATCAATATTTTTTTCTATTGTTATTAATTTCAAAAGTAATTAACACTCACAGTTGAATTTCCATCACATCCCAGCAACCCATAGAAGTCGTCTTCAGGGTCCCTCTGATAGTTCAGTATTTCATCCACCCCGGTCATTTTCACGACCCTCCCTAACAAAACCCCAATATGTACTGGTGATCGGGAAAACCTTAAATCTGTCAATGTATACGTGTACGACTACGGTCATACATATGTATAGGTAACTTGTAACTGTAGTGGTAATTGCGTAAATTAGCTTGTGTGAAAATACAGCTCAACCTTTGAATGTATAATAGTAGGAAATCGTTTAAGCTGTTATATACGTTATTGAAATATCATAAGAACTATATTCCTGTGCAAAGATTTTTATTGTACCATAGACTACTTCTGTTCTTGTCTCACTCTAGCACATTGTATATGAAACGCACTGACACTTTCACTCGTGTTTACAATGACCTCACACTGGGAAAGAACCAATGTCAAGTGACATTGACGCTAGAGTATATTACATTGCGGGCTGAATTTAATAATTATATTGAAATATTAGTGTTAAGAAAGCAATGTATTACTCATTAGTATTGTTGCCAGCCTTAGGTAAAGAACATCCTTTTTTATATATAGAAATGTTGATGAATGAAGCTTTTACTGCGCAGCTTCGTGTTTTGAGATCAATACTACCATTTTATCCAAGCAATTTTCAATAAAGATAGGTATATTTGAAATATATATCAAATATTAAGTAAATTAATAAAAAATACACTAATATATCTGCTTAATTTATTCATAATTACAAATAATTTGGAACTGAATCATTCGGAACAATTTTTAGTACTACCTGTAGATGCCAGCTACCAAATTTCATAATTCTAGAATTTTGAACCCTATTCATTTTGATACACATTTTTGTTTCGAAATACACGTTTTTTGAGAAATAACGACCTTATCTTTTTTTTTTAAGTAAATGTAGAAATAATTCTTTTTTAGGAAATCAAGGGACAGTAGATCTGAGTATATATATACTTAGTTTGAATTTCAACTCGATATGTTCCTTCTGCCTGCCATGCTGTATGCGGGATAGAGCATGAAGCTCTGTCTTTTTTTAAATCCCGGGATGTCCATTCGCGACCCCTATTATCAACACCCGCACACAATGATAACAAGTCGCCCAACACTCTAAAGACTTGAAATAAATATTATTGAACTACAAAAATTATGAATAGCTAGTGTTTTTTTTTTCAAAAGTTTAAATACATGGCTTTTAATACAGTGACAGATGATGAAACAGTTATTTCCTATTTACACATATTTTCGTAATCACACAAACTAAATGAAAATTTGGCGAGAAAAGTTTTCTTTTGTAAAAAAAAAATCGCGTGTGGTATATTCGTTGTTTCTGGCGGAATAAAGACTAATGCTAAATATACCCCTACTAGCGATAACAAAACATGACTGTTACACATGGGTGGCCCCTTAATGCCTCGCGTCCCCTTTAGGCCCCCCTTTATTTTAAAATCAAATATAGATATAGGTTCAAAATTCAAAATACTTATGTAAGAAAATGGAAACAAATCAATACCGTATGTACTTAAATATAATATTTCCTTAGTTCATGAGCATGTAAATTAATTTTATATTATAGCTATTGTATCATTTATTTTTGCTTGTCTAAGGCAAGCTATAATTGTATAATGTGTATGATATTTCCAAATAATCTTGAAACTTACCTATTATATTAAATATTATAGATTTTAAATATTGAGAAATTGCACCACAAAGTACTTTCCTTTTTTTTACTTTTATAAAACTAGATATATATATATATAGATTAAATGTTTAATATTTAAACTGCTTCAATTAGGTATTTAATATTCCGTAGTACTTTCTTCAATGATATGTGTAATAGCATTACTATTTTTATTTACATATACTAAGACAATAAAGATGTGTAGGTAAAAATATAAACATATAAATAAGATACCTTATAAAATTTTATGTACGCATAAATTGAAGTAGTTACTTACTTATCATTCTTATTTAAAAAATAATTCATAAATATATTGCTAAGTTTCATATTTTTTAAATAACAACGGATTTAGACTAAGATAGAGTCTCACCATAGTGTCATAACATGAAGATGACAGTGATAAAAGTGTTGATATTTATAAATAAAACAAAGAATCATTGCATTAAAATTTCATATAAAAAGACAATGCAGGGAAACCTATCACATATAAACACCAAGGCTGACGTTATTGCATATTCCGTGCATGCTCTAGACATTGGCGTTTCAAAACAGCTCCCAACGCGTTTTTGCATCAAAAATAGCCACTGAAGACATTCTCAGAGTAAGTTTACCGAGCTCATCGGCCACACCGGGTGTGCGCTCCGCTTGGAGAAATAATAGTGTTTCTAATCCTTAATAAACTTTCTTCAATATGATAGTGACTATTATATATGATATGTTCAAAATAACTGCGTTTTTGTTATGATAGTATATCGGGGACATAACAAGCCTGTCAACGAACCAGTCGCTTGAAGATCCACCATCTTTGGCAGCGGAAGTAGCGGCGGATGTCCCAGCAATGGGTGAGTGGAGTGGCATATGAATGCTTAACAACAATGCTCGGGCCTCGTTCCCATATTTTCTATTCGCCCCGTGTCTCCGCCAAAAGTTTGTTCAACCTTTAATTTTTTGTCGAGATAGATTTAATATGTATGAACACACCAGTGTTTATTTTAGTAGTATGCGTCGCAGATATTTATTATACTGCTCATAAAATATTCCGTCATAATAAATTGTGCATATAAGGAATATTGAAAATACTTGTATTTATTGATATTATTTTATTTCTAAATAGAATAAAAATATTATGATAGACGTTGAGACATTTAAATATAAATATGAATCGTGATAAATATCAGAAGAAGTCGTGGATTGCACCTTTACCAATACCAGATTACCATTGCACCTTTACCAATATTTACCGCACCAACAAAATAAGACGAAGATATATCTACACTATTGTAATATTGTAAAAAATAGCTTTGTTTTCGTTGTTCCACATATAGATATAAACAACATCCCTATGTTATCTTGTTTTTTATATTTTTTATTTGCAATGAATAAAATAAAAAATATAAATATAATAATAAGTTACTTATATGAAAAAAAACTTTTATTTGTTATTTTTATTTTTCTCAGGTAGGTATATATAGAAGATTTCAGATAGGGTTTGAATCAGAAATAAATTTTCATCCACCATAGCGTTACCGTGTATATTTGTGTACTTTCCTAATATACTTTCTTTTTTTATACAATTCACGTTGGTGTTGATTTATAAATCACTTCACGTTGTGTCCCGCACACAGCAGTCAAAGGGAACCTAGTGTTAAGACAGACCGTTCCTCATTTTCCGCCGAATTCTGAAGGCACTGCGTGTTGAGTGGCGGAACCCCGCGCTTTGTCTCAACACCAGAGCGAAGAAATTAAAATATAATGTTAAACAAATATTTAATTTCACCGTACGTCATTAATTTTACTATAACTAAGCTTATTTTGTATGTAGTAGCAATTAATATTTTGTATCTTGTTAGTCCACTAAATATGGATGACATTGAAATGGAGGTACTGTTAGTTGTACCTACATAGAGCCAAACGAGTACGCGCACCCGATTTGTTTAAACAATGCTTCAATTAACACTACATTGTTACTATATGTGGAATACGTGCTTGCTCATATATAGGAGTATATATAAAAGTAATTTTACTGAAAAATAAGTTATTTCTATTATTAGAGTTCAACGGAAAGTAGAGACCGGAATGTTTTCGTTTAGTATACACTAGGTACCTAGGCGCCCTGTGCCTAACCTGTACTTTTACTTACGAGATAAACGAGAGTAAAGCTGAAAAGAAAATAAAAAATATATCGGTTGTCCTTCAATTTAATGGTTACTTAGTTAGATCTATTTGAGATGCCTACAAATAACTAAATAATATTCGATTTATACAATTTCGAAAGGTAGATACGTAGGTACTATATGTCTATAGTATCATAATTTAAAAAGCACATAAAAAATATTGCAATTAAAATTTAAAATTAAAAGAAAATAGCGTTGTTTATTCGACATCGCGCTTATTCATCCGTGGCGGTCGTCAGTGAATGGAGTTAGTATATAGGACAGTTGGACACCTGTTGCAGCTTGACCTTATTTTCCGTTGTTCTTTATAAACAGTTATATTGAATTTTGAGAATAAATAGACTAAATATTAAACATCCTACTATAGTTCTATAGTACTACTACTTTTATAGTTATCTATCTACGAATATCTATGTTACTATAGCCCAAGATACCAGAGCCGCCAGACCTACGTCATTTTAGCAAAGCTAAAATTTTGAGGACTATCTCTGACAGATCACTTTCAAGTTACAGAGTATAAATACAACCATATAGTCTTAATTACATATTAGACTGTTCCTCAAAATTTCAGCTTTGCTAAAATGACGTAGGTCTGGGGGCCCTGGGATCTCAGACTACTACGTTTCTTGTTGGTCACTAAAAACAGTAAGATAGTATAATTATTTTCTAAGCAAAATTACTGTTAAAAGTATGAAAGAGTTAGTAATATATTTTTATTTTTGTAAGAATGTTACTTGCTACTAATGTATCCGCGGTGGGCACCGACTGCCCTGCCCCCCTATTTCTACGCCCTTATATAAATACACAAATTTATGCCTAATAATATATTGGCCTTTGCCAATGTATTATCTTTAGTTTTTTCCTTATTTCATGTGACCTAAGGCTTTTTACTCGCAGCATCATTAGGATTCAGTACAAATATTATACATCCTATGCATATGTAATCGATACGCCGGATCGGTTATGTAAGTGTAAGATGATGATGCGCCTGGAGCAGTTCAAATAAGTCAGTGAACTTTGTACTAGATGAAGGGTTTTAAAATGCGATACCTACATGCTTAAAACATGTTTACTAAGTATTAATACAGAAAATTTTAAGTAACGTAACAAACAGCTTGTATTATCAAAATTTAAATCAGATCATGAAAAGACAATAAAAATCTTAATTGCTTAACACAACGTGAGCACGTGCTGAAAATAAAATTATGTTAAAAAAACATCTTTGCCATACATTACATACGTACCTATATAAATATTAAACGACGTGCGAAACATATACAATACACCTAGTAGTCTAACTTCAGTACGACGTCGTACATAATATATGTGTATGAATTAATTTAAGACAAGCGGAAGCATCCAATTGTATCTAAGCCGTGGCTCGCCGTCGCCGTCGCCATACGATAAAGCCCATCTTTGTCTATTGACCCTTATTCGTTATTCCAAGTCGGTTTTTATATGTCATAATATCCATACGTACATATATATCGCTAAGTATATTATCTGTAATTTATTTGATGAATTTTAATACATACTACGTAGTTCGAAGTATACAGATATATATAAAAACTTATAAAACCATCGTCGTATATTTATTATTATTGAGGCCAATCGTGGCGCTGATCACAAGCGTGTGTCGGAAAGTGGGAGGCGGAGTGATTTAATACTACTCTCCCTCTGCCTACCCTGCTACATGCGGGATACAGCGTGAAGCTGAAAAAAAATATACCTTTCTACGTCTCTACAATATGTTTTAAATGTTTTATAATAAAGGATAGTTTTCTCTTGGTGTTTCTGTTAATATAGATTTTTAAACAATTTTAAAGTAATGTAGCTGTGTAAACGGCTCTACTGCGCTGTTCTGGCATATATAAACACGCGCTATTCCGCAAATACTTTGCAGATTTTCAACTCCAAGCGTTATGACTTAGCTCTCTTTGTGTTTATTTTCACAATTTCACTACCATATAATATAACATGAAGTATTTTCTTTAATTGTAAAAGTAACTTGTCATCTTCACTGAAAAAAATCCTAAATAATTATGTGGACGCCTAAATAATTCATAATGAATCACATATAAAAATGACTAACATGTATAAGCATAAATTCAAACACATGTATACTTATGTGCAAACTCATTGTGTTCCATCTTCTCGAATCAATAATGAACTACTTTGAAAAACTAACTTCCCTACAGTTTTGGTAACTTTTAGTACAAGAGAAACCTTTGTTTTACACTCTACCTACAGCAGATGCAAGTGAGCACTGTCAGGCCGACATCTGGTATGTTTTTTTACTTCCATCAACAAAGTGACTTATTTTAAAAGCGTCTTTTATATTTTAAATTTACGAGTATAATAATAATAAATGAAATACAATTTATAAGAGAATAACATATTATTTTTACTTAAAATATAATAGTATTTCATATTTTTTATAGTTATAAGATACTCTGTAAACGCACTGTGCAAATGCTACAAAAATATATGAATTTATATGTGCCTACTAGAGGATCTGTGAAGCGTATAATAGCAACGTCTATGTCGCTTTGTAAATATACAAAAGTATATATATATATGGACCATGCGAAAGTATCAAGCTGAAATTAATAATAAATATTAAGTTCTAAGGTCCCTTGGAGCACACATATAATCTAGCTTCTGAGTCAACGCGGAGGAGCATACAAAAGAGTTTACTAATTGTAGTTCATTTCATACAAAATGAGTGCATACTCCGCAAACCTATGTTTGTCAACTTTCATTAGTTGTACTTCCCGTTGACCTACAATTATGAAATTGTTTCGGAATCCTCGGTTAGCGACTTGCACTGGCATTTGCTCGATTTTTTTGGATTTTAAATGACCAGACCAGAGAAAATAGATTAATAAAAACTTCCCTACTTGCCTTTACTTTAATATTCCTCTATAAATTCTAAAATATTAAAGTATCGAGTAAGTATTATATTAAAATAACTGAGTTATTAATATAATATGTAGTTAGGAATGCATGATATTTATATTTCGCACGCGATACAGAACAGATGCGTGTGGTTATAAGATATCACTCTCGGACTCAGTTCTTAGTTCAGGAAGAACACTTAGAATTTGAGATTCAGTTTGTTTGATTTTTGACATATAATATTAAAGTATGAAGAAAAGAAAGTGTTTAAATCATATCATTTATTTTTGCTTAGGCGCGTTTCTAACATACGAGTGTATTTCTATTTCTTTTTTAATTCTCGTAAACTTATTTATTACATATATGAAACGTATTGACTGCAACACGTTTTCTAATAATAGGCAACGGAACCAACTCCAAATATGAATGGCCGTCAATATCAACAATGTACTGGGTTTATTTACAAACAGACGCTGGCGTGTGCTACCAAAACGGACACATATGAGTACTCAAATTAAACCTGGTCGCAGGCTCCCCTTCATAAGCGTACGTGATTTCTGTTCTGGTAGAGACGTTTCCTGTTCGCGCGTGCTAAGAAAGCTTCCCTTCCTTGTGAAAGCTCGCACGTGTGGCGCGGCACCTGCGGGGCTGCGGGCGCCGGTCCCGGCCCGGCGCGGGCGCAGAGCCCGGCGTGCCGTCGACGGGATGTGTCGTGTTTAGTTGCGTGTTACGTTTGCTGATTCTGAGATCATGGGACCCCAATTCGACTATTGCTTACGAGCCACCAGTAAGTGCTTAAGCGTAGTTTGTTCAAAATTAACCTTACAATTAATAAGCCAATGTAAATCTTATATTGTAATCCTTTTTAATAGATTAGACATCAGCAGATTAACTTTATCTAAAAGATTTATTACGATTAATTTACAATAATTTTCAGTTAAAAGTTTTACATTAGAATGATAGAATGTATTCGTAGAGCATTATATATGTACCTTCGTAAAGTAAAATTTGAATATTTTATTATTTATTTCATTAATAATTTCGTTATTAAATTTAATTGATAATTCAACGGAGATAATTATGCCGTAAAACCGTGTTCCATGTTGTACAAATATGGCATAATATTATCTCTTGTTGTATGTGAAATAGTACCTACTTGTATACAATACAATACAAGTAGGTACTGTATTAGAAATAAATGAAAACAATATTAAAATTCTTTTCAGATATTTCTAATATTAAATATCTATTTGATATGAGAGAAATTGTTAGAGCAAATATCCTATACCTATTTTTATTAGGAAACACTGTTTTAGCGAAGATTCATTCGGTTACCAAGAATTTAGATTGATTCATCAGTTAACAGATGTGATCATTGTAGTTTATCGATGTTGATATTTAAAATTTTAATATATACCAAATTAATAACTTACTCTATGATTATAAGAAATTATTTTGATTTATAGTTCATATCTTAAACGAACTTAGTTACAATAAACTGTTAGTTAGCATTTAACAACTTGCGTATAAACCGTAGTACCCATATGCAGTATATAATCAATGAAAACACAGATTCTCTCACGGTTATTACAATATATAAATAACAACTCTTAAATATATTAAAATTAGGCACAATAATGGTTCATGAGTTAGCCTACCATTGTATGGCACTCGTAGGACACATGTAGGTACGTCTCGAGGGACAATTCAAAACGACCCGTGAAATGCATTAACAAAATCAAAATGTCACAGATGCGGGCATCGGCGGGTAGCTTTGTGTTATGGTATTGTGACCTCTCAGTCTTACTTACACGTTTAGATTACATATTTATCAAATACAGATTTATCAAAAAATTAGTATTTTCTATCTTAAATGATAAATATAATTGTATAATTTTTAATTCCTATGTACTACTAATTATATTATTATTAGGTACATATATCCAAAATCGGTAAAAAACAGCATTTATCTAGTATTTGTATAGGATATGTTACTTGTCATAAAAATCTAGGTTTATGTAGTCTCCTAATCTGAACACAAGATTGTCTTCAATTCATATTTTCCGGCTTGAAAAGTAGGTTGTTCTACGGCCCGGTCCCGCACTGGGCGTAATGGAGAGCCGTTAGTCCATTGTCGTTATTGAATAATTCCCGCGCGACAGTCGCTCGGCGGTGCCGGTGGCCAGCAGGCGACGCCGCTCCACGCACATGAGACACTGATGATGTATATTGGTACGCAGGAATCTTTGAATAACCATCTTAGGTCGTTTTATTGAATCTATATTTAAATATCCTGTTTGTGTTACATTACGCAATGCTTAGCGACTCGGTGGTTTATTAATTGACACATCGTTTTGTACTTTGTTATAGACAATCCGTCGTACTTCGCGTTTACGGACAAGGATGTTGCGGACAACGCAAGTCCTGCATCACCACCATCAGAACAGTACTCTCGATCTGCACCAGCCAGGGCATGGGCTGATGGAGCTCGACCGCTCAGCTCTCCCCGAAGGAGGGAACCAGAGAGTCCCAGAAGAAAAGAATTCCGAGCTCTACTGAGATCACTTTCTGCCAAAGAACCGGAACAAGCTGAAGCCTTCCTCAAAGGCCAGCCCAGACCGGGTGATTGCGCACCGGGTGACATGAGAAACACATTTACTGCTCCAAGAATTAAGTAAGAAACACTATAATGTATCCTAACCTAGTAAACGATTTATCTTGTTACTAAAATCTTGATTGCTTTAAAAGTATACTTGTAAAGTTATAAGAAGTTAGTTTAATTATAAAGAACATAAATATAAATATTATAATATAATTAAAAAGGAAGTGGGTAATACCTACTTTATACTTTGTCGAAGTGTTCACTTGACCTAGTTTTATTATCAGCGAAGAAAACAATGCATGTATCACGTATTGTTATTTAGTGAGTAAATATTTTCTACACAGAAAAGACAAAATTAGTTCAAAAGTAGTAAAATCAGATGGTACCAAAGAACATGAAGAAGTATTCTACACGATTCCATTACAAGGGCGTAGACGGCATTCAGTTGGAGGATATTTAGCTACTGGATCTGCAGGCACCGGAGAGGTTACCACAGTGCCTAGTGAAGTACCCAAGATGCCGCCACCTAGGTTTAATCAAACTGATGAAGAAACTGTTAGAAGACGACGACCTAAAAACTTTCAATTTAAAGGTAAGTAGAAAGTGAAAATTAACATACAATAGACAAAGTCCTTATAGCTCCAATATTTATAACGTTTTGAAATTTGTTCTTACCAAAATATTTATCTTAAGAAGCTTTTGTTGTCAATTTGGTCTATTAATAGCTAATAATTAACGTAGAAATGGACAGCAGTCAGCGTGATAAATGGTCGTAAACAATACGTTAGAGACGTAAGTTATTATCAGTAAAGACCGTTGCACCCGAGCTCTTCGACCTCCAATGATAACGAAATGCATTGTCTTAACCTACCTATCGCTAGAAAAATATGACGGCGCTCCGTGCCGATGCATATTTAATAATATAGTCCTAACACCGCGTAAGTAGAGAAGACGATATGCTTAAATTATGCAATAATAATCATTATTATTTATTTATCAGTTAAAACAAAATTAAAGTTTTAAATTCACAAGAAATATAACAATGTAAGCTCTCTTATCAATCAAGAATCAACAAGAGGCGGTCTCTATATAACGCGATTAAGCTTATCGATAGATGCGTTTAGAATACAATCAGAGCGTGCCAGTGTTTGCACCAACGTATTTGGTGATCGATAACGTTTGGGGAATATTTACTTAAGACCCAATGTGGGTCCATATTTGTTTGACAAGATAGTCGTCATCGTCAGAGATGGTGTCGCGATTATTGACGCGGTGGACTTGGGTTTCAACGTGGTTAGTATGCGAGGTGCGTGCGCGCGCGCCGCCTGACGCCACGCAGCACTCCCGCCGCGCCGGCGCGCTGGTCCCCGCCAGGAGTCGCGGCTCGCGAATCGCCACTTCGCGAGTCTCTGTTCTCAGGGCTACGGTTTGCCCACTCCTTGTGCATTCTGTCGTTCAGTGCGATGTCATACATTTAAATTAACAACATAGAAACTATTTGGTTAGCCATGGATAAAATTGAGGACTCTGTAGCTGATGGAAACACAAGTGAGTGTTATTTATTATTTATTATATATAGCATATTACATTTTTTCATAACAATGAAAATTTTAATGTTACTAAAAATATATCACGTTATTCCCATTGATTATTAACTTTAAAATAATATTTATAATTGTTTTATATAGATACTCAATAATTTTAATAAATTTCTTTCTTTATTTTAGTGTGAATTAAAATATATACGTATGTTATCAAAATATTTTCGATAATAATTATTTGAAAAATCTATTTAACTATGCATAAAATGAATATTAGTTTTTGTATAATGCAATACATTTATCCTACAAAGTTTTTTTTTAAATTAATGTCAAAAGGACACCGTAAAATGTTATTTTGCCGGTAACGTTTTTTATTATAAAAAAAAAAACTAGTGCCGTCCCTATAGTACTCGCTTTAAAGATGAAAATCGCCTACTGTGCGTCCTCACGCCTCGTCCATATTACGGATGCAGGATGGCAGGACTGGCAGAATAAACATGGTAGGTATACTTTACATGCATCGAAGCTACTCCCGTAATGTGGCCGCTGTAAGAATATAAATGTAGACGCCTGTTTTGTTCTCCAACATAAAGTAAAGATCACCTACGTAAAGATTTGTTTCCTTTTTTTTTTGTTGTATAAAGTTTATGATTTTTTCTAAAAATAGTCCCATGCTATAAAAATATATATTATTTGACGGTAAAACATTATTTCTATAGAAAAATGTTTTTACTCTGTTATTATAGACGTTTTTAGGTAATTATCCTTAAGTTTTAGAAGAATCTGCATTTTCAAAGCTCAGTAATGAAAACTTCTTGCGCAATTTTGTTAATATTACTTGGTCTGTTTCGTTTAAAACATAATATTATGATTGTTTAAAGTTCTGGATTTATTCACCTGCTACAATTAGGTCGAATACGTGGAATATACAATAGGATGTAAGTGTACCAAGTCTATGTATTTAGCGCATTGTTGCTATAAAAATAAATTTACAGGTAGGCACTTAGTTAAATGTTTATTTAATTAAAACTTATTTTATTACATATTATTTATAAAGTATATACCTACAATAAATATTATCCTATACATATATTGGTATATAAATATTATTTTTATATGTAGTTAGGTCCATATGTTGTTTTAATGATTAATTATTATGTTTATTGCATTTGAAAATGTTTATTTTGTAAAAATATATGAGTCTCTATTTTACGTTCTTATGAGGAATCCATTAACTCAAAACAATATGTATTCTGTAAGAGCTTCGTTCCAACAAATGTCCACATGCTATTTCAAGGTTAAAATATCAGATTTCGGGTCACATATGTAATATAGGTATCTACTCTACGTACCTTGCTTTTAATGACTAATACTAAAGCTACAATTTTTCATGCTATTTATACATAGGGACTAATGTATAGCGGGGTCGGATGAATAAGTCTCGTATTTTCAAACTGCCCTAATTACTGTAATGTCAGAAAGTATAAAATTGCAATGATTAAGAACAGTGAACATACAGAAAAAGAAGGAAAAATTTATTTTAATATAGTGAATCATTCGCGGCGACGCCGCCAGCTCACAGTTCATGTTCATGTTGAATGAATCCATAACAGATTCTTTGTTTCTATGTAATTTTTCTTGTGAAGTTAAGTTATTATTATTTTTTTAAAAAAACAAAAAGAAATGCTGTTGTTCTTATTTTATGATTTATTACAACTAAGTATTTCTTAAATTTTCATCATAATTTTGCAATATTTACCTACTGATTAAAATGGGTCAAAAATACACCAGATGTTTTCCATAATAGAGGTAAACTCTGATGCTCCAGTTCGTAGACAAAGCCCAGAACATTTTATGGTAAACAGACTCCGACCAAAATTATTTATGCGAGAAAACAGTAGATCAAAAAGGCACCTGACGGACTGTACCGTTGTAGGAAACTGCAATATTTCAGCCGGCATCGGCAGTCGGCACATCAAAGACATCGGCCATTGAACTGAAAACAGACGGTGTTCGGCCATCGGTTCAGCCATAACCATCCTCTGAACAAAAAACAAACATGATAAATATCACTTATTTTCTTGTATATCTACTGCTTTGGAAACTTAACGGATAAGGCATGAAATTATAGTGAGAAATTTCGTGTTTATTCAATTTGCAACAGTTGCTATATTATTTTTATATAATGGATACGCCATCCTGTTATACTCTCCACATACCCTAGAGATATTTAATAAAGTCCAAATGTAACCGCTGAGTCTAATCGGCTATAGTTATTCCGGGCCACGCTGATAGACGTTTGTCTATTTAGGAAACGGATATTACATTTAGTTGGGTCTTCATTTGGCGGCAGAGGTGGGTGAGTATAAATCCGTATGAATTTCCGGTGCGCGCGCCCGGTGCATAACATATTTTGTAAGCAACCGATGCGTATGCGCAGCGCTAGATGCAATAAAAACTTTTAACAGCCGACGCGACGCATGTTTCAAATCTTACTTGCGTTTGAGAGAAATATGTTTTCTAGATGATGATTTTCGTGTATAACATATAATAAAATTCCGCAGTGTATTCTAGGTTTGCCACTTCCAAAATTTAAAATATCTGTAAAAAAAATTCTAACAAGTAAAGCTTATTACACTGTTCAAGAATATTTAGAAGATAAACATGTATGGCATTAATGTCTATTGAATGTAATGCAGGATAGCTGCCAGCAAATGTAATAGATTGTACCATTGATTTTGAAAAGAGCAACTGTTGAGTTTCTTGCCGGCTCTTCTCAGCAGAACTGCCTTTCGAACCGGTGGTAGCTTTTTGTTCATATGTTCATTCGACGATTCAAAAGTGCTTATAATAAGTTTATTTGAATAAAGAATATTTTTAATTTGATGATTTTGACTCAGCGACCGCAACTGTCCTTAAATAAAGTTTAATGCTTAATTGACCATCAATAATTGCAGTTTATTTTTGAATATGTTCATCTTAAGTCGTTTTAATTAATTTCAAGTGGCATCCAGAATAAGCTGTAAAGGCAACACAAGGGTTCAGTACGAGCGGTCAGGTTACGGGCGGGGCGGGCAGCTGTAATAACGCACAGATGTCGTCGCAATTTATCATCTAAACTGCGCTTTGCAGAGTTAATCTAAATTACGAGATATTTTTAAATGCAATCTGTGCATGTAGAATATTTTACACTTAGCTTTAACGCGAAATGCCTCCAGAATTCGGCAGAAAGTGGGAAACGGAGTGTCGTAACACTAGGTTCCCTCTGCCTACCTTGCTGCGTGCGGAATACAGATGGGATTTAAATATGTTTATATGGAAACCACTTTATTAAAAACTAATATTGTAGTCATAAATAAAACTACAAAATGTCTTATTAATTGTTCCCTTGAGCTTTACGATGACCTTTGAACTTTGATTCAGACATCGAACCCAACAAGATATGAAATGAACGACATCGCTTACACCAATTGATTATCCTTAACGTCACTTCCTTTAAACATTACCCATTTTACATAAACTTAGTATCTCGACAGTGTATCAATCTTAGTTGATGCTGGGCTAACGTTTAGGGTGTAGGGCACTTCCTTGTTAGATAAAGCGTCAACTGAATAATAAAACATCTGGGTAATGACCAGACACCACTATATTGTTCTGGCTTTCTGAGAATCAATCAGCTTTGCTTCTTGTGTGTTCTATATTATCTTAATATGTTTAGTTTGTGCGAGTGCCGCAGGGGTACAAGGGTAAATGCGATAGGTTGTGGTTTCGATTCCTATTCAGGGAAATCAAACATTTAATATTTATATTTCTTCGTTTTGGTAACGAAACAAAGCACGGCGTTGAGTTACGCCACGCTATTCTAAGCGCAATGTCTCCAGATTTCGGTGAAAAGTGGGAATGGAAGTGTCTTAAGGGTAAAAAAAATGTTCAGTTTAGTTGCTAACCACGTACAACTGTGTCTGTTTTAATTTTTAACTTAAGTGTTGCTCATCTATTTTCATCGTAGATAGAGACAGTCTCATGATAAGACGATTCCTTCTCCAAAGTTCATTTATTTTATATACGGGTTGAATTGCAGAACTTAACGCCGCGCTTTTGTTGTCTCATTTTTATTACAATAATTTTAATTGCAAGGTTTGACAACAATATAATATATATATTTTTATTATAGAAATGGAAGACATCGCAATATTATGGAGCTCGGGATCTCCGGAAAGTGGTCTCTGGTCTGACTATCTTGTGGCCAGCTTTGACAAGATCATGTCGCAGCGAGCGAGACATCATTACAGGTGTGTTTAGTTTTTCATTATTTATAGATAATGTATTGGTGGTTTTTCTATTTATTAGTAAGATACCACCATTACCAACTTAATATACATACGATATGTCAAAACTATAGAAGTTACTCATTATATTGTTGTAAATTAAGGTATTATTAATTGTTATTGCACCCGTGATAAATTTGTGTAAATTTAAACAAAAAATATGTAAAGGGCATATAAGTACTCGTACAAACCTTAGCTAAAACATGCAATTACTTCCTACTTAGGGCGGCCATTGCGTAACTTCTAAATAAGAGACTTCCGTTTTTAATTTAATAATTATTGCCAGTACACAGAATTAATAAAGTAGGTAAATATTACAATTTAGACCTGTATGAATTTAAATTTTTACTTTTTTTTAATATGTCTTTCTGTAAAACTTAAACACAAATAAGTATATCCATAATTACAAAATGTTTGATTTTTTTATAGAGTTACACCAATTAAAGCGGAGGAACTAATGTCTTCAGATTCACAAGAAAAACTGGATAAGTTGGCAAAAGCTCAACTGCAAATTGTTATACTCTGCCCGAATCTCGCGTCTAAAATGTCCGAATTAAAACGAGATTTGAATTGCGAGAATTTGTTTAAAGTTGATAAAGTCTTAGTTATGCTTCTGGGTGTGGAAAAGAATCATGTTATTTCTAATAATTGCGAAGGTAAGTACTTATTTATTTCTTAAATTTTATTCGTATATATGAATTTTCAAGATAAGGGCTTTATTAAGAACATGTATTTACTTTACAGATTATCCTACAATTGACCAGTGGCAAATGATGTGTGTTCGTGAAAAAGATACGTCGTTCGTAGATACATTTCTCACAGCAGCAGTTGGAATATTGAGAACAAAAGACTGTAAAGACACTGCAACGGACAGAACAAGTTTCTCCATTGTACCAAAAAAAGTTAAAATTGTATGTAATTACATATTTTTTTTAAGTTACGCTCATTATAAATGCTCTATAATAATTCTAATGACATAGTAATGTGATTCCTGCTAATTTACACTGTAGAATATTTTATTTACTAAAACCTAACAATAAAAAAATGTAAACAATTGATGTTTAGAATGCTATCATTATTGTTCACAATATTGTCATTATTATCAGTCATCATCGTTAACTTTTCACGTTATCACAGGGTCAAAGTCGGGTGATAGCACTTCTTAACGATCCCATCAGAGAAGAAGACAGTATAAAGATTATGGTTGACAAAAAAGGCGAGGTTATTCACATACCAACTTTTAAAAAAAGGAACCCTTATACGTTACAATTTGATATACCGGGTAAGTATCTTTATAGTTACGTTATAAATTATAATATAAAACATTAAAAAATAGATTTATTTAATCGATTAAACAAATAAATTTTATAATTTAATTTTAAGAACATATTTTATAATGTGAATATATAAATGTATTGGATTATACTTTATTGTATATTTATTTTAGAATCATGCTTGGAAGTGTCCATGTTAGTGTGGGTGCGCGTTAGTAAGAATGGACAATCTTTGGGAAGAAGACAAATTAAGTGTGAAAGTCGGTTGAGGGAGTTGGATCAGTTGCTGAGAGCGTCCGACCATCCTTTAGAATTTATGTGCCAGGTAATATAACATGAAGACATTTCCTTATATTAAAAAAAATCAGCTTCACGCTGTATCACAGTGGGTAGATGGAACCTAGTGTTAAAACACTCTGTTCCTCAATTTCGACACCACATCGAAGATGTTAAAACATTAAATATTTCATTTCCCCGTTTACAGCCACATTTTGTGCTTCTTTTTGATTGGCCTCTAACGTTATATTATTAGCTGCTTTTACCATATTTTTAACTGTTTCTACTTTTACAGACATTAGGTTTTAAAACTACGAATAAGGAACAGTTAGATAGTTGGATGCTTAACGCATTCCAGAAGAATATCCCACCGCATTTTAATCTTCTGTCGTCTACAGAGCAGTACAACCCTAAATCTGATATGACGAGTAAGTATACTATGAACATTTTTTTCCATTTCATTACAAGTTCCATTTCTTAGATATTTTCCAAGATAGATTTTAAAAAGGTATAGTTCAAAAATTTTATGGTAATATACTTCAATTTTTTATGGTGGTGACATTAATCCGATCGTCTTACTACAAATGGGGAACTCCACTCGAGAGAGTAATTTTATTTTAATTTTCTTTCCATTTAGGTTTACATAAAAGGTACGCGAAAATTGGGCGTTGCGTGAGGGACAGAGTATGACGATACTAGGTTCCCTCTGTGTACCCTTCCGAACGTGTGATTACCTACATATATGTCATTCTCTACAGGTGGGGAGGAGTACCCGACGCTGCTGCACTGGGCGGCGCGCTTCGGGCTGGAGCGCGTGTGCTGGCAGCTACTGGAGTGCCCCGGTGGGGGCGCGGCACTGGCACTCCGCAACGTGCGCCGCCGAGCGCCCGCCGACCTCGCGCGCGACCACCAGCACCGCCGTCTCGCTGACATGCTAGCCGACCATCTGGTAATCACCGTTACCTACCTTATTTGTTAATATTACACTGTTAGCAATTTAACTTACCTGCTTGATTATTTTACAGAAAATAAACGAGTTCTCGAACATGTACTACTATTTGAAGAATATGTCAGATAATGATAAAGACGATAATGAGAATGAAGAGAACGACAAGTCACAAGAGGAGCTCTGCATTATTGAAAGTACCGACGTAGTTGATTCACCTGATCGTGAAAACGTCGCGGAATCGGAAAAGAACACCTTGACGGACCCGTTCAGCGAAGCGTGTACTCTGAATTTGGAAGTAACTCCAGAAAAGAAAGAAGAAAAGAAACAAAAGCCAAACTTAAAGTTGCCGAGAGTAAAAGAGCAATTTTACCAAAACGACTTTCAAATACATGACGATACCGCAGATCGAATTCAACAAGCAATAGAGCACGACTACCTCGTGCAACCTTCGAACATAAAAGTAGAGAGTCCAAAATTTAGACCTAACAATTTGTACGCCAACAGTTCCAGACTGATGCCACAACCTTCAGATATATTCCTTTACTCTCCCACCGAAGAATCTAAGACTTTTAGTATTGACACTCCAACTAGTGACATTAGTCAACTTAATTTGTGTATGAAAGATGTACGCAATAGTGGCAGCGTTAAATCCGGCAAAGATGCTACCGGCCAAGAAGAGCTAGCGGAGATTATAACAGATTTTAAAAATAACGTATTTACCATCTCTGAAGTAGAGAAACTGGTCATGGAATGGAAAAACAGAAACGAAACTCAACAATCTTTAAAAGAGAAACAGGAACAGTTAAATAAAATGAGAGATGAATATGATAAAATCCAACAGAAAATAAAAGACAACATGAAGCGCCCCACGCCTTTCGAGAGGGTTAAGAAAATGTTTTCGAAAAATAAATCTAAACGTAAGTTAGAGATCTACATGAAGAATAAAAAATTGTACAATTAATAATTGTATCATAAATTTGAAGGGAAATCTTTTTGTTTCAGATAACGATACAAATAATACTGGTACAATTGAAAAAAGAAGTGGTAACACAAGACCTAACAGCAGCTTAAGTGACAGTAAGTTATTTATGTTAGGTTATTTGTGTATTGTATTCATTTACATGATTATATACATATATTTTATCTTTCAATATTTATTGAAGGTTCGTCGTCGTCGGGTCGCCTCAGTACCGTGAGCGGCGGAAGTGTGGGTGAAACTAATAGCGTCCAGTCCGAATTAGATGATAAAGCTAGATCCATGGTAACTATACAAGTACACGTATATTTAAAAAAATATTATTATAAAATAAAAATGGTTTATTGTTGAAAAATTATAGATAGGCATGTTCAGGATATAAAATTCGATTCTCTATTTTTAGATATCGGCGAGTACTTTGACGATGAATTCATGCGACAGCGACAATCGTCTTGATGACTACTTGATACCTCCGCCGCCGCGACCCCTCAACGGATGTCCTCAATTTACCACATTTGGACATCCTAAGCACGAAAATAGGTAAATATACTTTTGTTGACGCTTATTTACTAGATATTTTTAAATATTACTTCATATATCCTTGTAAAAATCTTAAAATTTAATTTATAATAATTTATAAATTAGTGTTTTTTTTAACATAATATCATAACGATGATTGTTTGTATAAAATATACTATAAGTACGTGTATCGAACGTATATGGGTAATTTTATCAATTTGAAGCTGTCGTTGTATACCATTATCCATCGTTTTCAATTCGACCATTAAGTATGCATACACATATTTAGATGTTGTTAGCATTTTATTAATAATGTTAATTGTTAATTGAAATAATTATTTATTCTTAAAATAAAGATTTTAAATTTATTTATTTAAGATATCAAATTGGGCAAAATCTCAAATTTATAGAATTAAATTCGTTAATTACATGTTACATCTTTTATTAACAGGGGCCTACACATGGCCACGATTGTAGAAAGAGAAGCATCAGCATCTAGAGAGAGGTTAGACTGCGAAACCGACACGAGCACGACACACTTGCGACTAAATTTCACCCCGCGCGACAGAACTGTCGCAAGTCGCTGCGACGACCGTGACGGAGCACATTTGTATATGAACATATCTGCTACACATACGTGAAACAAAAAATATTATGTTATAACAAAAAAGTAATTAGCGGTCTTCATAAGTATATAAATGCAGTTATATGACGGCAATCAGCCTTATTTGTTTTGAATACAAAGTTATACATTAAAATAATAAAGGCGTTGTATAAATAATAACACTGCGTTAGAAGAATGTATTAAACCATTTGCGTCACCAATACTTAATGTATTACAATGTTTGTGCTAGTCTAACAATAATCTTTTAGTTAAGTTCCAGTAATTAATTACGTGACTTGGTTTAAGCTTTAATCAGTTAATATCAAGTAAGTTTACCGAAAAACCATAGACGACATAATAATATTATAAGTTCATAATAAATGTATAATTAAAATTACCTAACTACATATAAGAGAGAAATAAAAGTAAGTACCTAAATATGAGAAATCATTGATGACAAATAATAGAACACATTTTAACTGTGTATTTAATATTATATTTGAAATTGAATCTGTACAATTCAAAAAGACCGGATTTTTTTTTGATTAGACCACATTCTGTCTGCGACCATGAACTGTTTTTTTATTATGTAAAGACTGAAAATCATTTTTAATTTCCATGACATTGTAAATATTTGTACATAGATCTAATATATAAGTAATTTTGAGCATTTCTATTTATTTTTAAACAAAATTTAACTTTTATTATTAATGGTACAAAAATAAGAAGAATAATTTTAGTATGCCTTTCGTAGTATATAAAAATATTTTGTAATATTAAGCACACTTGATTATAAAATGTCCAGGGAAAAGGATATTAATAAAACCACAATTTTTATTAAATTATTGTAATTGTCTTTCCGAAATGCATTTATAATTCAATTGCAATTTATAAATATAAATGAAAATAAATTTATATAAATAAACATTTATTTTTATATTTTATTTACCCTTAGTTTCTTATTAAATCTTTACCGGCATAAAGTTAAATAACCTGCAATTCTTTTTATATATATATATTTCAATATTTACGTTTATTACGTATCAATATGTAAGGGTGGCCTCTTATTTTAATGGCTCGTTATTTATTTTAAGAATACCAATAGGCCAAATAATAAATTTATATGTTTATGAAATAATTGTAAAAAAGTAAAATATGAAACCATTCAATGATTCTTGAAAATTAGAAACGCTTCTACACTCACAATTTATTTTTCAATTTTAGAATTTCTGTTCTATTTTTTTTATTCGTGTATAATAATTTACAAAAAACTATCCAAATAAGTTAATTTTAAATTTATAAACTAAATTGTGCTGTTTCATATAAGTAATAAATTTTAAATAACGTGACGGCATGATAAACAAGTGCTAAATTATATATTATTGCAATTCAATACATATATTTTTAGTAATATATAATTATTTGGTATTAGCAAAAAATATAACATCTCAATTAAAAATAAAATTAAAAACACGTTACTTTATTATGTCTTGTATATTTACTTTATTATTATAGTACAGGAGGTACCATTGCACTTTCCCTATAAATTAAAATATGAACTAGAACTTTGTTTGCGTACATTTTAAGACGTAAAGTAGAAAATAGCAATTTTTCTCATTCTCGTAGAACTTTCCAAAAAAATATTTTTAGTGCTCCCCTGCACTCCCTAACCTACCCTGCTTTTATGCCAAGTTTCAAATTTCCAAGTCAAGTAGTTTTGTGTTTTTTCCGTCGGTAACTCAGTTATGAAAAAGCTTTAGAGCTCTAAAGAAAAATTACATTAGCCTAACGGCTATACATACGTACGTATACGGCTATACACTATAGTAATATAATTTTCAATGTGTGCCTGTTGCCTGTCCATAACATTTTTTATAATGCCACTTATAGCTTTTCAGTATGTGAAGTCTTTTTAAAATGAAACGCTACCTCCTGTTCTAACCTATTTAAATAAAATTAAACATTCCTACCCCTTCTCCTTTCCTTTCTCTTGGTGAAAAGAAAAAAATTGGTGCTAATATTATCCGTAAAAGATATTTTCCTAAAAAAAATACATGATTACTGCAAAATCACGTTGTCAAGTTCGTCTAGGACGATTAGACTGGACTTAATGTTAAATGTATTTAAGCGTCTTTATAAGGCAATTTCACTTTAGATTTTAAATAATGGTAACATATTGAAATTCTGTTTAAGAATCAAAACGTATCAGGAATCGTATACGTCCCTTTTGAATAGCATATCTTAGCTCTTTAATATGTTTTTTTAATATATACCATAAAATTTTACTGTGGCGATTTTTTACAATTACAGTTTTAGTTGTAAATATGAATCCAATGATTCAAACTAAATATAATAATAATATTTAGTTTGAATAATAATACTAATAATTTACCAGACGGATGAATAGCTCCTGGTAACATTATTCAGCACCGTTAGCAGCCGTTTAAAGAAGATTGGTTTCCGTTTAAAACTATAATAAGATATAACAAAAAAATAAAAATCCAATTTATAAACAATTGGCACGAAGGATTTTGGTGAATTTTTTTGGTCTTCGCTTCCCGCATATATGAGAGTAGGCGGAGTCAACTAAGTGTTAAGACACTTTTGTTGTTTCCCATTTTCCGCCTAATTTTCGAGACATCGTGTGTCGAATGGCGGATTTCAAGTCACGTTTTGTTTCTAGACCTGAGCGCGGAAGCGGAAATAATTCATTCCACCGAATGGGTATCGATCATTGAAGCCACTGCCAATAATTAGTTAATGCGTTCACTATAAAGAGCTCTTGACGTGGTGTGGTTGACCATTGCTGGTGTGCGGCAGAGGCGGGCCAGGCTTGGCGAGGATGGCCTGGTACATGGCCCACACGGCCAGCGGCCGCATGTAGGCCACGGAGCGGTGGTTGCCGTTTTCGTACAGAGCCTCGGGCGTCTCGAACGAGAGACCCATTTGAGTCAATGTGGCGTACATCCCGCCCGCTGTCGCGAACGCTTGCTCGTGCATACCTGTAATATATTAAAATTGTTTTAAAAAAAATCAAAGTTTGATGGTAGCGGGACTCGAACTCGCGACTCTCGGAAATCGTTTAAGTATCGTCTGCTAAAATATTCTTACTAGACTAAAGGCCAAAAGATAAGGCTAAAATATTCTTACTAAGCTTTTTCTCGGTTGTGGTGCACTCACTCACCCTCGTGTATCATGAGCGCGGCAAGGCCGTATACGACGCCGGTCCACACCTCCTCGCTCTGCAGTGCAGTGGTATCGACGCCGCGCGCCCGCACGTACCCGTTGACAGCGCCTCGACCGCCATCCATGAAGCGCAACACGTTGTTCTCGTATATAGTGTGCAAAGCTTTTTTGACGTTCGCGTCGGGGAACACTTGCTCCGTCCACCCCGAAGCACGGAGGAACCTATACATTTTTTGTAAATTATTTTTTTGCAAATTATGTTTCGCTCATGCTGTATCCCACATATAGCAGGATAGACTGAGAATGCGTTGTAATTAAGCACCACATTCTCAGCTTTTTGCGTAAATACTGTTATGAATTGCGTTTAAAAATGTCTTTACAGCTTTGCCCGTTCTGCTTTATGTGACATGTATCACAAAGCTAAAATACGCTATTAACAAATGTGTCAAATTGAAAATTTTGAAATATTTACCAATGGCCAGCCAGTTGGTCTGCCATGATGACGTCGCAGTTGGAGGGTTTCGTGTCGAAGCGATAATATGAGCCGTTCCATAGCTTTTTCTCGTAGGAGGTTCGAGCTTGTTCTAGAAGCTTCGAGAATTCCTTTTCGTCGTCCTCATGTCCTAGTATGCGCGCCATCGTCTTCATTGCACTGATGGAGGCCACCCATAAGCCACCGCAGTATGCGCTTAAATATTATTGTTAAATGTTAAAATAATATAACGTATAGGTATAAAATATATTATATTATTAGTAATTTTGATTTATTTTGCAGTAACGGTAGATAGATAAAATATAACAAATCAATAATTATTTTTTCACTTTTCATGATTCGGACAACTGAAAAAATGAATATTTCTAGAAAAGTTCAAGTCGTCTCTTGTTGTAGACTGTCTATAAAAAATATTTAAAAATATTAAATCTTAGGAAATTTAATAAATCTAATTGATGAATCAAAACTATCGACACAAAAGGCTCAAAATAAATAAAGTCTTATTAAGACTGAATATATTTTCTTGTAACATGGTTAATTAATCCGTTTGGTTTGGTGCCCACCTCGGGCCGGTCATGACCCACGCGTCGTAGGTCTGGTCGGGGAAGCCCCCGTTTTCGATGAGGCCGTCGGCGTCGCGGTCCCAGGCGCGCGCGCGGCGCAACAGGGCGGCGCAGGGCGCGTACAGGTCGGCCAAGTAGCGCTCGGCGCCCCACACGGCGGCGGGAGGCGCGGGCGGCGGCGCGCGCTCGCCCTCCGCCTCCTCGCCCGCGCCGCCGTACAGCAGCTCCAGGATGCTGTGCGCGGCCACAGGCGGCGACACGGGGGCGGCGGGCGGCGGGGGCGCGGTCACCGGCGCCTCCTCGATCTGCTCGCCGTCTGTTCAAAACATATCGATGTTACGGAAATATTATCGGAATTCATTAATTGAGTATGTTGAGCCGGTTTGATTCTTCGGCGTCGTGAAGGTCACGTCATCTTTAAATAACAGCAGATATATAAGCAAAACTGTAACTAGAAAATGAAGTTTCTTGTTTCTAGTCACTTATCGGTCAAATACAAATTACAATAGTCTTAGGTATAGCGCGCACTAGTGATTTTTGTCACCGTGACTGTTGCGTCACTGTCACCGTGTACATTACACTTAATGAAGGTGCGCCCATTTGGATACGTGACAATTGGGTGACTTTTTGTCCGCGGAGGACGGCAACACGCCGGTGACGCAACTGTCACCGCGTCCATAGATTTGTATGCCCGTGCGCGCATTAGCAACTAAATGTCACCTCCCCCTTGCGGTTTCCATACTAGTCGTCTTCCGCATAAACTTGAAACAGCAGCGTGTTGCATTGCAGCACCGAATTTTTATTTCAAGAATGGCGTCAAGTTCATCACCAAGGCAAAACGTGTGTTTTCATGAAAATAAAATAGACAATGACAATACTGATTGACGAAATTGAGTTGAGGCCATTGCTCTATGACAAATGAAAAGTTGAAAGCCAATATTTAGTACGTTTGCTTTTTTTTCTATTTCTTAATATAAGTGCACAGACAACCATCTCTTCGAGTTCCATTTTATCAAATGTAAAAAGTTTCGTCACTGTCATCGCAAGTGCGCGCAGTCGCGAAAAGTATGGTGACATGTCAGTGACAAAAAAATTATTGTCACCGTGACAAAAGTCACCAGTGCGCGCTAAGGCTAAGAGAAATAAAACAACAAATGATTCATAAAGCAGAACTTCAAAAATATCGATGTTTCCAGGAAACATCGATGTTTGCTATTTATTGAACATAGATATTGCTTTAACAAGGACACCCCTAACACGTACCGGTGGAGCGCACGTAGAGGTCGTCGTGTCCGTCGCGCACGTCGTCGATGTAGGCCAGGGAGCGGTAGCGAGGCGCGGTGAAGGGCGCGTGGTGCGCGCGTAGCAGGCGGTAGTCGCGCATCACTTGCAGGATGAACTTCAGGTTCAAATCCCGCCACTCGGACACATCGTGAACGTTGTACGCGTTTATTTGTGTGAACGGCACGCCGTCTGACGGTCATAGAATAACATGTTACATAATAACACGTAAATCCATTTTGACAGTCGGTCGGGCATCATAATTATGAAACTTACCCGGTTCACCCAAATCGTGAGGGATGGAATCTTTGACTTTGAATTTGCAAACTTTTCCGTCGTACAGTGACTGCCTCAACTTTAGCGTTTCCAACGCTATCGCGTCTCGAAACATGTATTGCAGCACAACCTGTAAGTGCAATTACCACAATGTAATATGTGAACGGTTCTTTATTACATTAATAAATTTTACGCTTAATACACGATTATAATTTAGATAATTGAGTAGAATAAAACGATAATTCTTACCTGCAAATTTGGCCAAAGCTGTGCCAAAGCAAAAGACGCATAAAAATGTACGTCATACGTATTATACATGCGATATTCGTGTCCTTCCAGATATCCAAACATACCAAGTTCATGTCTAAAATGAAAATTCTCAGTATAATACTTATATACTTAAATTACATGTTGTATCCCAATGATTTTTGAATTATTTTAAATGGATAGCTCTAGTAGTTAGTATATGTATAATCAAAATCATAGCAGGTGAAACTATAGGGTAAATTTGTGTGATTTCGCATAAGATACACAAAAAACACTTAAAAACTGGTGTATATACGTTACAAAATAATATAAATGCGACGGTTGTGGGCTCAATCCCCATTGGGGGAATGATAACAATGATAATAAGCACAATCCGACCTCGAGTACCACCACATAAGTTATATACGCAAGATGCGGAATGAAGATCAAAAACAACAAATTAAGCATAATTAGATATTTTCATTTTGAGTAAGAGAGGCTGGGGAGACCTCGGTTGGCCTTCGAAAACACAGTATCAAAGATACTGGAGGAAAGTCACGTAAGAAACATAAGAACGTCCCAGAGGGAGTGTATGAAGATGTTAATGACAGTGGACGAGGCGAAAGAGGTATGCAGAGACCGTAGCGTTTGGCGCTCTGGTCTCTCTGGCTTCCCCGCTAGGGATACAATGTGAAGTTAAGTTTTGATTTTAAGTATACTTACCTTGGATCAGTCTCGGGAAATTCGTCTGAAACGTCGAACCATATGGTGCCGCCGTCCGCGATGAAATAAAGCTCGTTCATTAAGGCACTTTTTAACCAGTCTGGAATATTGCTGGAGAACCATATGGGACATTAAATACAAAATAATGTTATATTTTACTTTACGAAAACATTTTATAAGATAAAAATAAACTATAATTATTATTTTACAAATATAATGATCGTTAGATGATAATAATGAAATATGTGTTTAATTAAATTATTAATAAAGCAAGTCGAAGCCGTCGTAGCACGGCAGCACTGCGTCTGACTGTAAACGCGACCCTTGTAGGTTCGTTTTTAACTCAGGAGATGATTTTTTTTTTATGCGCTCTGGTAAGAGAAAGTGTTGCCTTGAAATCTTAGCACTAGGTTCCCCCTGTCTTATCTGCTATAGAAGGAATACAGCGTGAAGTAAAAAAAATATAGTATAATAACTAATAAGTAAATATGTAAAATTATATAAATTACTTGTTATTTAGTATAGGATCTTGCCACTCTGCAAGCTGCTTTTCCCAATTTTTATAGTTCATAAGGGCGTACGCCGCTATACTAGTACCAGATATGCCATCACTACCGAAATATTTCGTATAAAACCTGAAATAATAGCCAAATTATATATATGAATGTAGGAAAGCTAAAAATGTTACTAGATAATTCTACATAAAATTAAATATTCGAGTGAAAGAGATGAATAACACGAGTATATTTAATATAAGAAGGGAAGCAACAGCAAGGGCGAGGGATAAGGACGACACGTCTTTTTGGATCTTTAATTGTTTATATTCATTACATAGATTAATTACATTTACATTAATTAGATTTATTATTGTTGATTGAGACAATAATAGCTCGCTCTGATAAAGAAATAATGGGCGGAGAGTGGGAAATGAAATGTATTAAGCACTACGTTTCTTCTATTTTCTCTGCTATATGCAAGATAGAGGGTGAAGGTAAAAAATATTTTTATTTGTTTCATATTTTTTTGATTCACTCTTCCACCGCATGTGTTGAGTAGTGATTATCTTAACAGTGCATAACAAGAATTATATTAAAAACACAGTATACAGTACAAACGAAAATATTTCTTTGTATTTAATAACCGTACCTTTTATGTATCTTACTATCTTTTTTATATTTTATAATCGGCATATCCCAAACAAGACAAAACTCAGTTGAACCGCATCCTCCTGGGTCCAACGATATAGTGCTTGACAAACCAATGGAATCATCTATAAAAAACATGTATATTTAAGATTCTTATTTTAATCACCGCACAAAGACTATAATATATATTATTTATTAAATAATGTTTTATAATTATTAATAATGAAAAATAATTGTGGCACGTAGTGATGCAGGTGCACAAGAGTGTGACTGTAAACACTACAGATTCTAGGTTCGATTCCTTCTAATGAAATATTTCATACTTTTAGTTCTTCGCTCTAGTGTCAATGCAAAGAGCAGCGTTGAGTTCCGATATTTAACTCGAAATGCCTCCAGAAATGGGCGGAAAGAGGAGAGCGGACTGTCTAGGTTCTTCACTAGGCTCCGTCTATCTCGCTGCATGCGGGATACAGCGTGAAGTTTAAAATGTATAAAATAGCGTTATTTACTTATTTCATGAGTAGCAAGTAAAAAATTATCACTAAGAACAAATGATAAAGTGACATTCATAGATAAACTTAAGTTCGACGAAGTCACCGTGATATAAAAATTAAATGCAAAACATTCTGTTAGTAACAATTTAATTTGGTTTGTCACAATATATTATTTTGTTAGGCCAATTTTAATTGTTTCCGAGTAAAGTATTAAACAGTAATAATTTAGACGAAAAAATGTTTTCACCAAAAATTGCACTAGGAAATAATATGGTTTTTTATCTAAAAGTTTGATGAATCAATTTCTCGGACATGGAATAAAAAAGGGCCACTTATAATCGTTACGTCATTTGACCATAGATAACCAAAACTTAAATATAAAATGTATAAGCTTCCCAACGCACTGTTGTTTATATAAACATCAGTCATTTATTAGTCTAAACACTTTAGACTTCGAGCTTAGAGCTGTAATGCAGGTCATAAAATATATATATATACATATGTATGTATAATGTAGATAATAAATGTGTAACAATAATAACAGACTGATAACTTGATAATTTCATATACAATTAGATGATTTACTTGAAATTAAAATTAAGAGTAATATTTCTAAAGCTTTATTGACAACCAGTTTCCACAATAATAAATTTAGAAATTAAATACTCGTATTCTAAAATAAATTCAATTTAGAAATACGAGTGTAACCTACGCTATATATATGCCACTACAGCAAGTCTAGATCTTTGAAATAATATTCAGTTTATTAATGCGCTGCGTTTGTGCACTTTAAAAAAAAAGATAAAAAGAAGTTCCTTTACAGCCACCGTTATATTCATCAAACATGTTATGGCTATCAATCTTTTTCAATAAAAGTTGGAAGTTTACTAAGATTTACATGAATAAGCATAAACAAATTATTCTATAATTTAAAATACATATAACTCACTTTTATATATTTTCTTAGGCTTCTCTTTATTATCCTTCTTGTTGCTTGGTTTTTCACCGAAATTGGGAGGCTTCGACATTTGACTGGGGTCAGGTGCTAACTTCCCGTGTGATTTTAAGCATTCCCACACATAATTGGACGTTTTGGTGGAATTCCATAGGCAATAGCTTTCGTGAATTGTTTCATTTGTCTGCTTCTTTTTAGCTATTGTAAAGGTACAAGGTAGGTCGAGCACTTTCTGTTCTAATGTTACCCCACACGTTTTTTCTTCTGAATACCTCTCCAGGTCTAATTTATCTGTAATTTATATTGTTTTTATGTACCTGCTAGCTAATTAAGCTTATACAGTGGGTAAAAAAAGTATTTGCACACCCTAATTTTTTAATGTTACATCTACAAAAAAACAGAATGCTTTTAGTTAATTATTGTATTTCATAGCTTAATCTATATATATTTCGAATTGGTTAATAAAATTTCTCAGAAAATAGAAATTAGAGAATGAGACGGTATAAACACATATTTTAAAGTCAAATAAGTATTTGCACACTAACCGGTTTGTACGTATTTTGTAAAAAAAATCAATAATAAATGAAAGAAATGACACTTAATATTTTGTGTGCATTCCATTAGCATCAATGATGGCTTGCAATCTCCCTGGCATCGATTCCAATAATTTGGACGTTGTTTAAATCGACATTTGTGCCCATTTCTCTACCAAAGCACCCTTCAAATCATTTTTATTTAAAAATTTCATTTTCCTCAAATTTTAAACCAGCAGATGCCATGAATTTTTAATTGGATGGATGTCTGGCATTTATGGCGGAGTTTTCAGCATTCTACGGACATTGTACATCACCCTTGTACAACTTCCTTAAGTTTTCATAGCTGTATGCTTAGGATCATTGTCCTACTGTAAGTAGTATGTCTGACTTACGCCTAATTTCGATGCGCTGCAAAACAAAATATCGCGCAACACTTTACCGTAATCTACTGCTTTCATTATTCCTTTGATAAAAGCCAAGTTTCCCACACCATTTGCTGTCCTGCAGCCTCAAACCATCACAAGACCACCGCCGTGTTTAACTGTACTATGCACATGTTTCGCCTGAAGTTCAGTATTTGGCTTGCGCCATACAAATGTTTCTCTGTCCGTTCCAAAAAGATAAAATTTGCTTTCGTCAGAAAAAAATAAAATTGTACCAAAATTCTAAAGGGGTATTTAAGTATTCTTTCGCGAAAGTTAGTCTTTCTGCTATATTGGCCTCACTTATGAAAGAATTTTTCCTCGCTGTTCGGCTACGAAGACCACCATTACCCAGTACGTTTCTTACAGTTTGGGCACAGACAACCTTACCTAAACTTGACGCGATATCATTTGCTAAGCTTTGAGCGCTTGTAAATGGTTTATTTTTACCGATTTTAAAATTTGTCGCCTTTCTCTCGTACTGAGCTTCTTCGGAAGAACGGACCTTTCCTTATTTTCAACACTACCCATTTCTTCTCGGTTTTTTATAATTTACTACACAGTCGAGTAATTTAACTTTAAATTTGACCTGATTTGGCGATAACTTCAACCTTCATTACGGAGTAAAATAATTTCTTCACGCGTCGATAACGACAGTTTAAATTCTTTCGGCATGTTGGCTTCAAGATTTTTTCTGAACACTAAACAAATGTCTCGTTATTAAAATACGTTTCCCGATGTTCACATGTATACATACAATGTTCACATTTTACCTAAAGTGACAAAATGTCGCGGGAATAACATTGTATCTAGGGAATGGTTGGTGTGCAAATACTTATTTGACTTTAAAAAAGGTGTTTTTATCATCTAATTTTTTTATTTCTGTTTTCTAAGAATTTTTAATAATCAATTCTAAATATATATAGATTAAGCTATTAAATACAATAATTAACTTAAATCATTCTGTGTTTTTCTAGGTGTAACTTAAAAAAAATTAGGTGTGCAAATACTTTTTTTACCCACTGTATATATAAATATATAAAAACAAAAAGTTTAATATGAAAGTAATGAGGAGCAAATTGTTAATTTTTTAGGTTTACGCTTTATCCACTTATGGCAGTGTAGGTAGGTAGCGTTCCACTAGAATTAGAGCAAAATTCAACACTGCCCTTTCCCGAGTGGGTTTCGAACCTACAACCATCGTGTTTCCAATCAAGCGATGCCTGCGCTACGATGACTTCGAAGTAAATTCGTGAACAGAGTATTCTTAGTTTTGCAATTAGGAAAAATTACTATATAGAAGGAAATACATCTTGTATTTAAGATATTCATATTTAAATTAAATAAAAACGAATAATATATTATATTCCTATGACTAAACATTATCGTGTCTATAACAACCGGAGGAGATAAGTGTTAACCAGGTGTTTCATTTATCTTTTCTTTATATTTATATCTTTATTATAAGATTGAAAACATTTTACAGATAATAAAATCAATTAGTCAATTAATTGTGTAATACACTGTAAGACTATATTGGTACTGCGTTAATTACTTTAAATTCGTATAAACTGTTATATTTACGTTATCAGATGCCAGTATGAGCAAGGACCACCTCATTGTGTAAACACATTGGGATTCTGCCAATTATTTTGGTTTTATTTTTGAATGAAATGAGTGTTAAAGAGAAATTTATAATTATAGATTTGCATGACTTTGTATTTTGATATTTTGAGTATATATTTTTTTCAGCTTCACGCTGTATCCCGCACACAGGAAGGTAGGTAGAGGGAACCTAATGCTACGACACTCTGTTCTCCCTTTTCCGCCGAATTCTGAAAGCAATACTGCTCGTTGCCTCGACACCAGAGCGAAGAAATGAAAATATTAAAAAATTTCTTCGACTGGGGATCGAATCCAAAATCGTCCCGTTACATAAACGCTTTTCCATGGAAGTCACTTAATCGTTTACGGAGCCAGCTTGGCCGTAGCAGAGCTTCTCGTGAGATGGGGGTACGAACTGGAGGAAAAGTCACCCTGTGACTGTGGCGCCGATCCACAAACGATGGCACACTTACTCTCCTGCCCGAAATGTCCATTCACCTGCTCACATGACGATCTGATGGAGGCAACAGATGCCGCAGTCGACGTGGCTAAATACTGGCAGAATATGATATGAATTCTCCAATCATTGACACAAAGAAGAAGAACGCTTTTCCCGCATAGCAGCGTAGGAAATTTAGGGGGCGAGCCCGACTTACTCTTGAACAGTTTTTCCAAATGCTAAGCACAATAATAAATATTGATTCTCAGGTTTCTAGTGTACTTTCTGAAAAAAAAAAATATTTAATACTTACTTAGAGATTTCTTCTTATTAGGGTCTGCCAAAACCTCTGTCCATGTGAATGTTATGCTAACATGCCTTTGTTCATTGCTTACATTTTGTGCAGAAAATACAAAAACAGCACATGGCAGGCTGCTATCCTAAAAACATGAACTCATGAGTGACAAAGTATAAGAGATGATATGAGATATGTATACACTTACAACAAAGACAACTTATTTATGTTATTAGCATAGTTAGCAAATTATGACTAGCATATAATAATTTGAACTTAGCTTGATGAGAATGTATGGCTTAGTGGTCAGTGCACCTGGACAGTATCTGGATACCGTCCAGGCGCCCTGACCACTAAGCCATGTTAAAAGGCGTCGATTGTTGCCAGGCATGGGTTCGAGTCCCGCTATGTTAAAATTTTTATACATTTTCTAAATAAATATTTGCTATGTTATCATATGCATACCTTATAATTATGTGGTATCACTGGGGATATTTGTCGACAAACTAATTTAATTCCATATTTTGTAAGGTCATAAGTAGTCCATGCTCTGGGATACAATGCTGTATATTCACAATCTGCACCATTTATATTCCATTCCCATGATTGTGGTGACTTTTTTGGTTTGCTTTTAAAATAATACAATAAGAAAATATTAATTGTACATAAAAAATATATATATAAAAAAAATTGTAAAATGGTATTAATAAAATAAATAAAAATGCTAAGAGTTATAAAATAAAAAATGTAGAAATGATATGATAGTATATTGTATTGTAATACTTAAAATAAATAGTATATATGCAAGGATTGTCTTGAATATTCAAGGTCCCAAGCTGAATCATCATATAAGTGATTCAGCGTGGGGCCTGGACTGGGCCTGTAAATCCAATATGTTATTTATCTAACTCCCTTCAGTACTCTTTACAAATATCACATTTATAATATTAGCAGGACTATAATTATCCATAAAAAAACACACATTTTGTACTTACTTGTAAGTAGATAGTACAGATTGAAAAATTGTTTCTTTTTCATTTCTGATATTTATAATAAACTGGCATTCTGGTACAGTAACATATTCATAAATTCCAGGATAGAGTTGGAAACGGCAAAATTCTCCTTTAAAACCTCTACCTATTGTTCCACCACCTATACCACCTATAGGACAACCTATAAGAAATTGAGTTTAATATTTAACATTCTATTTTTATTATAATAAGAAATTATATTAGTAAAATAAATGCATACCATACATTCTCTGAGCTGATATCATATGAATATAATCCATGATAGGACGTTTTTTTTGTATTTTTTTAGCTATATAATACTTAAAATACCTAAAAGAAATAAAATATTAAAAAATACACCGACAATTTTAGTCAAATTTTACACTCACTCTTACTTAATCTAACTCTTAATGTTACTTATCTTACCTGGTAGTTAGAGGCATCATTTCAAAAATTTGTTTAGGCCTAGGTATAATCAACTGCTTGGTTTTAAGCGGAAATATATGATTTAAAGGAATTTTCAAACCATATTTTGGTGGCTCATCCAATTCAATTGTTTGATCTCCGATTGGTTCAGTTTCCATTTTTTAAAGTTATTTTATAAAATATATATTTAATAAAAAATATTATTAACAGCACTATTTTTTAGATAAGTTATCTAATTAAGATATTATATAGTTAGAACTCGAATAACACAATATTTGTACAAAATAATAAAGAAATATTCAGAAAAGAAAAATATTATCACAATAATTAGTATGTCCTAATTAATGGACTATATTAATATTGGTCGAATATAATGACACATCTAATATAATTCACATATCGTTAACTCTTTCCAGATTTTATCTTAACAGATAGAGCGTAGTGAACTAACGAAAAAGTAAAACTGAAAACTGAAAAGTGGAAATCGTGCATTAATTGCTTCTGTCTAGTTTACTATTTGAATTTGACACATATGTTTAGTGATGTACCTAAATCTATTGCTTAAAGTATCGACTTTCTGATGTGGCTCTTTAAGTCTATTAGAATCGATTTAGATACTTATATTTGCACTTCTTTAAATTTTAAAATAACTGCTATATAGTTAAAATACGATTATACTGTACATAAAAATATTTCATTTAAAATATATAAAAATATTAAATTTTATTACCGTGTGTATAAAATCAATACCAAATGCAATTTTATCATCTGTTCATAAAAATATTGAAATATAAAATAATCTGTGACTTTTGTTGTCATTAGCTTGTGATTGAATTAAACAATATTTTCATCGAGCTAACTTATTATCATATATTATTAATTCCTGTACGTTGTCGAAGTTTAACTGAAATTTAAATGTAATTAATGTATTTATTTTTATTAGTATACAACTTATTTTTTTATGTTTACAGATATACTAGACATAATGTAAAAATTGTATCTTATAAATAATAGAAGAATATTTATAATAAAGTGATTAGTATACTAAATAAAACATAATGGATATACCCGTGCAAATAGCTATTCGACTTAAGCCACCAAGTACTGCTGATTCTCTACAATGTATATTCAGTAATCCAGTAACACAAATTGTTATCACTGAAAGTGGCCAAACTTTTCATGTAAACAGAGCATTACCTGTGGATTGCACTCAGGCCCATCTTTTTAATTCATTTATGGTACCCCAAATTAACTGTTTCTTAGATGGTTGTGATACTTCAGTGGTTGTATTTGGACAGGCTAAATCAGGGAAAACTTACACTTTGTTTGGACCAGGTAAGCAACATAATATTATGAAAGTATTGATATTGATACATCAATACACAACTCCATCTGTATGAACTTTACAATACTGCTGCTGAAAAAGTTATGTTGATTTTTGCAGATCATGTATTAAAAAAAAATGGTTGTCTTAACTATAATTTACTTTTTTAATAAGTGGTTAATGAAAAATAACGATGTTTTCAGCATCTTTTATAAAGTTCACACTGATGGAGTTCAAGAAAGTGTTGTATTAAGTTTTTGCTAAAAGTACTTTAAAATGAAATGTTTTATTGTAGGTTTTGAATGCATACATAGTGAATGTGACCAAGGAATAGTTCCACGTTTCTTAACAGAAATATTCCACAGGCTCAGTCAAATGCCTGAGAGGGAATATATTTTACACATAACATGGATGCAAGTTGTAAATAATAATATATTTGATGTGTTAGGAGCCGGTTTAGTGAGATGTTCTAATGTTGAAGAAGCTTTTCAATATTTACAATTGGGCTGGAGACAAAGGTGTTTAGGAAATAACCATACTGTTTTTACTGTAAGTATGGAGCAAAAATGGGTGGGGACTAATGGTGTTCTTAATCATCGAATGTCTACTGCTAGTTTCTGTGATTTGGCTGCTTACCCTGAACCAGGGTTATATGCTTTAGAAAATATAATTAAGGAACTAGTAGCTGGCAATCCCCCCAAACAAATAAACTATGATAGATGTATATTGACAGCCATGCTACGTGACTCATTTGGTGGTAGGGCATTTACCTGGGTAATAGGGTGTATTAGTACAGAACCTGATGATTACCAAGACACTTTGAAAATTCTCAATTTATCCTTATGTTGTAGAGGTATTAAGAATTTTGTTACTGTAAATTTATTTGCCGACAATAATACTCCTGTATATTCTGAAAAAACTACAATAACAACTGACAATGCTTTCAATTTACAATTTGCAACAGCACAATGGATAAAGTTAGTGTCAAATGCAGAAGGATTATTTAACAAAATATTACAATCAAAATCATTATCTGAAGCAGACATGAGTCAAGTTAGTGAATGGTTATTCCTTAAAGCGGAGTGTGATGAATGTTTGAACACCGAGATGACTGTTGATAATAAGGAAACAAATATAAAACAAGGTTTACCAAGAATAGCAGAAGACACTGAACCCAGTGAGCCCAGTGAGTCAGACTCATCAGATTCTGAAGACAGTGATTCAGAAACAGTTTTTCAAGATAAATTAGAGAAATTAATGGAATATTTTAGAGAAAAAAATGATCAGCTATTTGCTGACCGATGTGAGGAATATTTAAATAATATTGATTCAGATGATATTACTATATCAGAAACCAGCGGTTCACAGTCGTTACCGGTAATGACGTCACAATCTAATTCTGGCAGAAGGAGGACAATTCAACCTGGAGAAAGTATTTCGGGAGCCCAGTTAGAATTATTAAGAAAAGTGGCAGCCAAGGCAATTTCACCCGAATCTCAAAAAATTATTATAGAATCTCATAAAAAAGATGTTGACCCAGAACCAAAAATGATAGAAAGAGAATTACTTAAAATGATAGATTCCCCAAAAATGAACGAAATATGTAAAAAATATAAAATGACTAAAGAAAAATATACCCAAAAGCAAATATTGGCAAGGAAGCTATCAAAAGAAATCAGCAGTAGTCAAACTCAACTAAAGGAACTTATAAATCTCTGTATAGCTAAAAAGCGACTAATAGACGATCTTTCAAAAAGTGGCTCATATAATAATAAAAACAAAATGTGTTTAGAAAAAATTGATTCAAGTTTAGTTGATCAAGACACATTGAAAGAAATTAAAAGGCATGAAACAAATTTAAAAACGTACAAGAAACAGATCGACCAAATCAAAAGGCAGATAAAAAAGGATGAAAAACGTAAGAACACTTTAGACGTAGAGTTACTTAAAGATAAACTAAAATTAGACGAATTGTCAGAATCTTCATTTGATATGAAAGACAAAAAATCTCATTCAATAAAACATTTTACGCATAGAATAACACAGTTAGATAGCATTTTAAAGGAGAAGACTAGTGATTTGGCTAATTTAGAACTGTCAAAGGAAAAAGAACTGATGCTACGTAAGGAGATAAAAAATTTGAGGAAAACTAGAGAGTGTTTGCACGAGCAACGTTGCAGTTTAGGACACAAACGTAAAATGTATAAATCTCTTTCAGATTCTGAGGTATGTCTAAAAATTATGTTTATATGTTTTACATCTTTATAAGCTCACCTCAAGTGTTCTCTTGCAAAGGTTGTGATTTCGATTTCCACTTTGGGGAATCAATTATATATTCTCCTCACTCTGGTGACAAAACAAATGTCTTTAAATTTGGAGATTTGCATAGAGACAGATTGCGTTAACAACTTTTTACATCTGCCTTTTCTGCTGTGTGTGGGATAAGGCATAAAACTAAAAAAGTATTAAACTTAAATTGTGATTGTACTGCTTCATTAAAACTCACTTTAGTTATAATCTTCCTGTTTGCTGTTCATTATAGTGTAAAGATAAATTTATAATAAATTTTTCAGGAGCGAAAGCTACTTGAATGTGAGGAGGCTATAGAAGCGATAGATACAGCAATAGAATATAAAAATAATTTAATATGTGGTAAATCACCATCAGCATCCCTATCAGACTCTCAAGATAACAAGGAATCTAGAAGTAGGGGTGAACAAATGCTAATGGCGAGACTGGATAAATTATCTCATGATGAAATGAAAACACTTTTATACAGATACTTCCAAAAGGTACACCTATTCTTTATAATTATAGATAAAAAAGGGTCATACTTTTAGCTTTTACACTTCCTGCGGCTGCATTTATATACCTTCCTAGGGTAGGAGGTAACACAGTGTCTTAATACTGGGTCCCTCTGCCTTTGTTTCATTTTCCCAATAATTTGCCCAATTTTCGGGACATTGTCTTGCCAGAGAGAAAAATTAAAATATTTCACTCCCTGGGAATGGAACTCGTAAATTCAGTGCTTACATGAGATGCTGTGCTGTTGCAGGACGACGACACATTTTTTTTATCCTCACGTTTTATCCTTAGCAGGTTAGCCATTGCCATTTCGCTTGGTTTCAGTTACACTAAAAACAGAGATCACAGAACATCCACGTCTCTGTTATCTATCACATCTAATAATTCATACATCTTCTGTTCCATCCCTCCTCTTCCATTCCACGCAACCATTTGTAACTCCGTCCTCCGCCTGCCTTTCTGGACATGACGTGTTGGGTAGTGGTCCCCGACACCGCATTCGTCGCTAATTAAAACACCAGCGGCCTATCGGCGCATGGAATTTTGTAGCCATTCGAAGGGGTTGGCAAGGGTCGCTGCTAGTTTTCCATCGTCCTTTTAACTCTCGACGGACTTTGGAATTATCGTAATTCTTTATATAAAATACATGGTGTATGATAATCCCTAGCCTCTACGAATAATATTTATTTGTATCATAAGGTGGTGGACCTGCGCGGCGCGTGCGCGGCGCTGGAGGCGGGCGCGGCGGCGGCAGCAGACGAGGCGGCGGCGTGGCGCGCGCGGGCAGCCGCAGCCTGGCGCCACGCGCCCTCGCAGCGGCGCCCCCTCGCGCACGCCAGGTAACTACTGCAAGATCTAAGTTGAGCTTTACTTTTGTGTGAATGTTCGTATATATACGTACGTGTAACGTCACTTGGTTGGCCTAAACTGATTCATACCGCTTTTGAACAATACGCCTACACGATTTGTACTTAACCGCAGCGGTACATATTTAATTTTTAATATTTTAGTTCGATTTATCTAAAGTAAAAGATAAAGTTGGCACTATACCCACTGTACAAGAATGGAAAAAAATGTACGTGACCAATAAAAAATATATATATTTTATCGATTTCTATACTATATTTAAGGACCCCTGAGATCAGCTGATAAGCCCGATGATTATTAGTGATCGAATATCAAAAATGACTTAATTTTTTTTTCTTAATTTTAAAGTAAATATTTATTAAATAGTCGACATTACACTAACACAAAACGCAAACTTCGAACACATTTCAATGCTAGTAAATTATAGAGTGTAATAATTCACTTTATTTTAAAAAAAAGCAGAACTATCTGCTTTTACAATGATTTACACAAATAGAAAGCTCAACTTACACCTCGCAAATTATACTTATCAAGCTATGTACAAATTATTTATGTCGATAAAGGTCTGTACGGTATGATACGGCGTTAATTTAATGTTTACAGGTGCTTAGGCGGCGTCAATATCGACAGAGCTCTATCGTTGGGCATGACGACGGACTCGGAGACGTCAGACGACGCGATGCGGCTAGTCGATAGAATGAGACAACTCGCTAGGTATCCACCGGTAAGTGTACTAGTATCCATTAGTAACTGTAATGTCCCGCATACAGCGTGAAGATGAAAAATGAAAGATGCGTGTTGAATAGCGGACTTCAACGCCGAGCTTTGCTTTGTCACCAGAGGGAAAGAATGAAATAAAAGTATAAATTTAAATAAATATTTTACATCTTTGAGTGGGAATCGAACTCACACTAGTCGCGTTTAAAATGACACACTTGTGCCGCAGCGCCTCGACTGGCCGATATATTGATATATTTATTTATTCACAGGCTCCTGTAATTCCAAGTCAGAACTTACGGCAACTCATGCCGGCTACCAACCTACCGGTGGCCAGAGTAACCAAGGAAAAGAACAAACTCGTTATCACACAGCAAACCAAGAAAAACTGATATAACGAGAACATTTTATTTTGGCCTCTTAATATTGTACTAGTGTTCATAATTTATTTATTATTGAAACTTGTTTTTCAATTTTTTATCCTCGATGTATATTACTGTAATTCATTATTTTTTTAATTATTGACAAGTCGGAATCTCCATTAAACATAAATATTTTGAGCCATGTTATAAATATAAATCAATACGTACTTAAGTACATATTGATTTTGAAGGTTATTAAGAACTCAAATATGATTAAAGCTTTATTAAGTTAATATTAAATAAAATTTTAAATAATTTAAATTTAATAATAATATTGTTTTAAATCAGATGAAAAATATTGGATACATTACAATTTTTTTAAAAGACATCACTAATTAATATATATTTTTACTATTCATTTAAATTTATACGATATTATCAATACTAAAGAATTTCTTGCCCTATTATCTGTGTATTAATCGTGAAGCAAAAATTTTGTACTCCTCTTTACGAAGTGTGTGGAAGGAGGAGTATGGGTGAGAGAGAGAAAGAGTGTAAAATGCTTTTTTTTTTTCAAAACAATCGATAATAAATACATTAAATTAATGTCAATTGGTTATAGTATTATTAAATTGATCTTACTTTAACTTAAAGCCATAATGCAATATATTTCTTATGTAAACTAGTAGAAGTCATGTTTTTAATTTAAAATATCGTGAGGTTATAATTTTTTAATGACCTTTAAAATTTTAAAACGAAAACGTTACCTACCCACAGGCAAAAATGGTGGATAATGTTTTCGATAATGCAATAATTAAAATTTTTAAATTCCGGTCCTTTGGTTTTTTAGGCGTCAACAATTATTGTTTTTTTATAGAAGAGATTAATACCAACACAAAAGTAACTGTAAAAATTCCATTATAAATTTTGTTGACATCACCACCCATTTTATATTTTTAATAAATAAAAGACAAATCTCTCCCATACGTTTATTAGTTAATAATAAATCACAGGTTTGTTTAATGACAATAGTGGATACATCGAATTTTTATCAATATATATAGTTATGCAATTTTATATTCTTCCATTTGTGTGAAAGGCACAGTCAGTCAGGCATTGTCAGTTTAGAGGTTTTTTATTGTTGCTTCATCATGTCAGCTTCATGCTGTGTACTGTATATAGCAGGGTAGGCAGAGGGAATCTAATGTTAAGACACTCCGTTCCCTATGCATCGCCCAATTTTAAAGTCTACGCCACGCTTACCCATAGCAAAGAAATTATATTTTTTTCCCCCAAGTGGGAATCGATCCCACAGCCGTCGCGTTTACAGTTAGACGCTGTGTGCTGAGCGTTACTCTATTAAAATATGTGAAAACGCACTCAATACCTGTACATACTTATATGCCTTTCCACACTAAAAGATTTATTTTCAGTATACTAGTTTTTATGGCACTGATTGTATTATGATAATTATGGCAATTTTACTATTAAAGCTTTAATAAAATAGGTCAACAGACTGATTAAAATATATGTAATGTGATTTATATTTTTAAAGCTATTATATTATTGACATTATTATTAACTGTCATCACATACACTAATCTACAATTTTACTAACTTTTCTTATTATAATAATTCGATTCTAATAAATTAATAGATCATTATAGATAATGTAAATATGATAAATGTTTTTAATCTGTCATTAAATGTATGCTGTAACATTTTTTTTATTTAAAGTTCCAGGGTATACATAAAATTCCTTCTGACAAAACAGAATAATAATGAGTAACGCAAAGAATATTTCCACGTAATTTCTGAAAAAAGAAAAGGAAAATGGTATATAAAAACCTAAAGGCTAATATATTTTTTTTACGAAAACGTTAACAAGTATCAAACTTGACTTGTATAAGGCCAACATCCGAGACGTGGCACATTCTGTGGCAGAACTCCATGCCACACTCTATTTTATTGCCAGTGCGACGAAATGAAAATAATTAATTTCCCCTAGTGGGAATTGAACCATGGCGTATACCAATCATAGGCTATGCTACAGTGGCTACAAAAATATAACGTGACTCACTTTTACAACGAAAGCGTTAAAATTCTTCTATTTTGGTTGATTATTATATAACATCGCAAGGACATGTCGTTATTATGTATGGTATGGCACTGAAGTATCAATTCTTACTAAATATACTTGTATATGTTATAATCGTCGAAGCTCCGGCGACCCCAGGGTCTGCCTTAGTCAAAGCGAAAATAAATCGCGTTTGTCGAACTTTGACTAAAGAAGAGTATGTAACCTGTTTACTCTATTTAGGTTAAAAACATTGATGTATAAAAAACCCAAGATGCCAGATGTCTCATATAAAAGTTTTCATTTTATTTTAACTTCTGAACACAACAAATCAACAAATGAGCAACACACGTTTATGCAGATCGTTTTGAGACATCAATTTTGCATCTTTGTTTTTTTATATATCAATGGTTAAAATTCATGAGTATCGTATAATAAGACTGTTCTTTACTCACTGTTCCAAGTTTGTCTATTCGAGTAAGGAGTCTCTCACAACAGAGTATCATTAAAGCTGGTGTAATGCTGTCATCTTTCCTGAGATCTATTAGGCCGTATCTCTCTTTTACTTCTTTGCATAATGCTCTTTCTACATGTTTATTTCTGTAATAATAAAGTACATAAAATTAATTAAATGACTTATAGGTAGGTAGGACCTATATATATTTGTATTTACATGCTGTATTCAGTGAGAAGCAGTGTGGCCTCGTCCAGGTGGTTCGCGATGTACATGATAAGTTCGTCTGCGGGACACGAAGACGGCGTAATGAACTGCCCCGTAGGAGACACCATTAGTGGACCTGCTTCACTGGAATTTGTACAGGATATATTACTTAAATTCTTTGAAAATCGCTTCCTTTATATTTAAATATTTTTATTATTAAACCCCGCATTTTTTGTTCTAGTGGTCAAATAAAAATAATTCACCTCTCTAGTATAGATCAAGAAACCCATCATTCATTCATATTCATATTCTATTAAGATTAAATACTATTTTTACTTCTCTCCTGTCCTTGTCATAGCTGGTTACATTTGGAAATCCCCTATTAGTGTAATGACACATATTTTTCAAATTATACATAGAGGAACCAAAACTATCAAATTAAAAAGGCTCCAACATGCTTTTTTATATTACACTTTAATACTTTGTCAATACCCTCCCTTCCTTTAACATCATTTTTAGACAGCCCCTTTATCTATACATATGTGGATATAAAATAACCCTATTAGTAATTGTTTGCCAGACAAGGAAAAACTTACGGCTCCACAACTATTTCGTATTTACTAAGAGATTCTGGAACAGATTCGGGAATTTTTTTCCCATTTCCATAAAAATCCCCCACAGACGTGATCAATTGCCGAAGATGACTGCAGTATTGGGCTGCTGATACTTTTGGCATAAATTTTCTGAAAATGTAATTTTTTCTTAGCTTGAAGTATGTGTATCTCGAATATAAAGGTCAGGAGGAAACTAGGGTGAAGACATTCTGTTCCCCATTTTAGGGGCATTGCGTGTGGAATGACAGAGGTCAGTACTGAGCTTTGTCTGGTTACCAAAGAGTGGAAATGAAAATAATCTATTTTCTAAAGTGGGAATCGAATAGGCAACAATCATGCTTTTACACAATACCTCATAATTTAGGCACTGCGTGGAGGATAGTGTCTTAGCAATAAGTATCCTCTGCTACCGCTGTTATGCGGGATAAAATATAAAGCTTGAACAAAGATTATTATAAGACTTATAAAATAATTTAAAAAAATAAAATAAAAAGAAAACGTAAATAGCGTACCTTCTACAAATGTGTATATCTCTCAATATACTGGACAAGGCTCTCTCATAATTAGGTATTTCTGTTAATGCACTGTCTTCCTGGCTCACTTTTTTTATTAGCTGCAAAAGAATTTTCAAGAAAATTTAAATTTTCGCAAGCACTATGTAACAACGTAGTGCGGCAATGCAGCGTCTGACTGCAAATACGATGAGTTGCGGGTTTAATCCCCACTTGGGGAAAAGAATTATATGAATTTTGTTGATGGAGTAACTAGAAAAAGAGCAGCTCTGAATTCTGCTTCTGAACACACAACGTTACGAAAATTGAACGCAATATACATAGATAGATAGATAAAACTCTTTATTGCATACATAGTACACATATAAATTAGAACATATATAAATTATAAAATATGTATTACCGACAACCACTCATTTCTAACATCAATGATGTTGAGAAATACATCTCCGTCAAGACTTACACCTGTGAATTGACCTAAAGCGATAGTTCTTCCTGAAACAAGAAAATAAGAATTAATTTCACTTAGGATTACAGATTATAATACAAAATGTATAAAAAAATACTTAAGAAAATGTATAAAAAACTAAACAGTCCAAAAGGCGCGTTTTTTTTCAACATTTTTCTATCTTTAATATCGTGGCGCAGGGGCACAACTGGCGACAGGGGGCAGGTGGCGACTGTTGTGGGTTCGATTCCTACTCGAGGAGATGAAATATATTTAAATTTACATTTCTTTACTCTTATGTCAAGGCAAAGCGCGGCGTTGAATTGTGCCACACAACACATATTATTATATTATACAACATACAGAAATTTAACAATAAAGGGACACAAATACTATATTATATTAAAGTGTAGCACTAGCATTAAAAAGATTTTTTAAAACAAATTATATTTTTCTTGATATTTTTATATACCTTTTAAATTGCTCATGTGTTTTGAATGTTGGGATGCCATGGAGGTAAGACTTTGAAGGGCACCTCTTATGTGACTTATGTTCCAACCACTATCATACTTAACCTGAAATTATATAGCAATTAAACAAAAACCTTTCTGGTTCTGGGAAAAAATCACAGATAAAGGACAATATATGTATGTAATTTATAATCATATAAGTTATTGTAATTAATAATCTTTATTAAATCACAAACTTTTGTTTGTTCTTCCTTTACTAAAATAAAACTTCCTACAATTTTTATGAAAACAATAAACCAAATGACTATTACATTAAAAAAAAATGAGTTAGAGAAACAACTGAGTTGTTTCACTCAGTTACACTTAACTGATTCTCTGTATGGATAGTTGCTGCACAAGAGATAATTAAACTTTAACAGTTAGTGTAAGTTCAGGATTAAGAATTTCAATAAAGCATAGTCATATTCCAATATTCCCACTCCAGGAAATTGTTTATTGGATATTTTTATTTCTTTGGCCTAGTGTTGAGGCCAAGTGCGGCGTTGAGTCCCGCCACTCATCAAGCAATACCTCCATAATTCGGCAAAAAGTGGGGAGCGGTCTTAATACTGGGCACCCTCTGCCTACCTTGCTACATGCGGAAAACAGCTTGAAGCCGAAAAAATAAAGCATATTTATTGAGGCATTACCAACTTCTTTTATACCATAAGTTTTGCAGAGTTCTTCTATTAGAGAGTTTACTTGATGTCTTGTTGCATTTGATAATTCATATTTTTTCTTTCCATCATTACTATTTTCTGTTATCCATTCGCTGAAATATTATTAATTGAAAAGATACAGCTGTTAAACTTATATTTTTTTTAGTTTCATGCTGCAAATGGCAGGGTAGGCACAGGGAACTTGGCATTAACACATTCTATTTCCCACTTTCTGTGCAATTTTCGAGATATTATGTGTGGGGGATCAATGTTGTGCTTTGTTATGTTACCAGAGCGAGGAAATGAAAACAAATTATTCCCTGAAGTGGGAGTCAAAGTCATTCATTTTTAACAGTTGGACACTGCCAGGTTGCATCACAAGAGCCTATAATATTTTATTAATTGATTTGTCAATTTACTATAGTGGAGTGTAAGTACATGATTTATACATGGAGTTAATGTATATTATTTTAGTAATAAAAAAAATACATTATATTGGAGATGGCTTTCTTCTCTTCTACTTTTCTTTTAATTTTTTCTGCTTTTTCAAATTCTGAATTGTATTCTTCATATGCCCTTGTAAAATCTATTTTCCTAAAATATTAATACATGTTTTAGTTAATACAAATAGTTTAGAATATATTTATTTTAGGACATATGTGTACAGTAAAAGCTTCTTATTGGTGGGTTTACATTCTGTGTAACAAGTACAAAATCAATCAAATCTTATAAATCAAGTTTCCAGGATTGAAAGTCATGAATAGTCATTTTTCATAAATACAAGACCAAGGAACTTTAGAATAATTTTTTAGACCACAAATACTAAAATGTAGGAATTGTGAATAAGGAGCTTTTATTGTACTAAACTAATTATAAAATTGGATTATATATTACCTGTCATAATTTTTACTTGAAGATCTTGGTATCTTGTCTACATAATTAGTTGATATATCACAGGCATTTAAAATTTTCACTACAGTCTCTCTTACATTTTTACTATTGAGATATATTTTGACTAATTTAAAATTACCTATAAATTTATAGATGTATTGGATTTAAATGGTCTACAAAAATGATTTTCACATATTTCATTTAAATATTACCTTCAGGCATATCCTTTCGTCTTAAATAAAAAGAAAGTGCCGGAATGGACATATTTCGACTAGACTGTTGAGCTTCTATTAATGCACTAAGTTGCTGCAGAGAATTCTCATTTATTTTCTATAAATTTAATAATGACATAATTACAAGATTAATCTGATAGGAATTCCATATTTATATACGACACTTTCAAAACATATAGATGACATAACATTTGATATTTCAAGTTTTAAAATAAAGAGACTTACGTACTCTTTGTTCCGGGTATTTTCCAAATAGATCTGGGTGTACACTAAAATAGAACGGTCTTAAAGCAGTAGAAACTTCGGCAGAGCTTAAAGTCCTGCAGAAAATTCCTCCTAGACATGTACATCTAAAAATGCGATATTATTTTTATTATTCTATGGAAATGTATTATTTATTTCATAAGGTTAAAATGTTACCGTATTCGTAATCTGCAAAACATTATTGAGCTAAACAATAATAATTAATAATTTTAAACGTTTTACGCGTTATTCTTTTCCATAATCATATTTCTATTTTAGTATGATCTTGATTTAAATCATTGCTATTGTCTAATATTATGTGAATTTTGACATATAAAATAATATCGTTTGACATTTGGCGTAGATAATAACTACTTTGAAACAAAGTAGAGTCTACTACTTGTTTGATGTCCAATTCACTGTTAATTTGAAAATTGTATGTAATAATGAATTAAAATTAGGTATATAATACTAAATGGCATGAATATATAAATTGCATATATAAATTCACAAACGAGCAAAATGTGAAGTAAAAAAAATGTTACTTTGTATGATTAAAGGTAATAAATAAGGAAAAACTTATTGAATATAGGATAGTATTTTGTAAAATTAATTTCTAATAAGATTGTAATGTATATTTTTAATTTTTATATGTTTTGCACTCGAGAAAGTAGAAAATCTTTACTAGATATAGTTGAAAAAAAATATTTCTTTTGTGAGAAAATACAAAAAATATCTCAAATATCACTCACTTTCTCACTTCACTTAGAAAAAAATAATAAAATAAATATTAATAATAATAAGATTAAAAAAATGGTTTAAGAAGAGAGTTTTGAATTTTCAGTTTTCGGATTCGTACTAAATTTCATAAATGTAGGTTGACGGGAAATACCCTTTAGGTTTTGATTACGCTGCGAGTTTCATACAAAATACAAGAAAATTAGCAAGTTGGATACATAAATGCTCGTATCTTTTAATTGCGTTCACTTAGAAGCTTTTTTCTGAGCTTATCACATATCTGAACGTTTAATGTTACTTTCAGCTTGATGCCTCTACGCGATTTCGAGATAAATGATCTTGAGCTTGACAGACGGTTCCGTTATTTCCTATTGAGGTACGGACCCCTAAAAACGAAACGGACAAATGTAACTTTTATTAAAATAAAGTCTATATGAAGCCACTATTTAATAAAGAAACTGTATTTCGTACTTTGTATTTCTACTAACAATATTGCTTAAGAGTTGTGAGATTACTACGTTCGTTACTATCATAAAATACTTATATTTCAATTTTTTAAATGATTGATATAATTAGGATTTGAAATAATTAGGTTGTTGTACCTATACAGTTTTTGAAATAGAAACTATGTTATGCCGAATGTGTTATTTATTTTAAGAAAGAATGATTAGACGCTTACTGTTGTAGTAGTATCGCGGAAACAAAGAAAGAATAGAACATTACCGAGGAAGGTTGAAATTGAATATTAACAATAACAATTGAGTCGGCTATTTTATCTTACAGTATAATAAAGGCGGTCCGCCCAGGTTGTAAGGAGGTCGACAACAGAGATTGACTCAGTGCTTAGATGCAGACGCAGTAGCGCCATGTGCCGTACATCCTTTCAAGTGTTTGGTACTTAGCTTTTGTCACAGTATCTTGTAATTGCTGAGTTCAATAATTAAACGATAAATACACCAACAGAGTGAAGGCGAGCGGAGAGCGGCAGTCGAGTGGCGGCCGCGTCGCGTATCAGACATTCGCGGCAAGTGTTGGACCCAAAGTTCATTCGACATTTTTCTATCGGACGTCGAAGGAATCTCACCGGACTGGTTCCCGCGCAACACTGCGTTAGTGCGCCGCTCTGGTGAACCCTTTCGCTTGTAAATGTGCCGATATTTACATATGCGCGCTCGATCTTGCATCGAACTTTCGATCAGCGCTCGCATCTCCGCTGGTGTGCCGCCTGCGCCTGCGCCGTCGCCGCCGCCCCAGCGCGCTCACCTTCCGCACGACGTGCGATGATCCACGTATGTTAAATAAACAAGTATTTATTAACAATTTTTTACTTATCAATAATTTTATTTTCCTAATAGGAAAGCGTTGATGTGTGTTGTTTTATTAATATAGTTTTGATATTGTGGCACTGTCGACGTATAATAAAGTTTCTACTTGCGTAATATCCAGTTATGATCTGACATGTTCTTATTATGGTGATATAACACCTAAAATATGTGATAATATGGGAAATATATTAATGGGTACAATATACCTACATTAACATATGGCATTTAGAGTAAATATGAAAAAAATATTTCATTAAGAATATAATTAAGGGCAATCTTGCCACAATCGAAAAAAAAACAGTATTAAAATTAACAACTTGTATCTCTTCATTCACTCAAAACAATATCAAATAGAAACGTATAAATTAGGTACTAAGGAAAATTAGCTTCGTAAGCAAGTATTAAAATAGTCTACAGTAACGTGCTGAAACAGTTTCTTTGATCTATCTTAAGTTAACTAGTCTAACCTGTTATGTCTCCACTAACCTAACAACGTCACGAACGCGTCTCGTATATTTAAGTCATAAAATAAATTAGATAACTCTATAGTTCACATATGGCGCTACATATTTACTAAAAATCAATTGCGTAAAATAGTTACGACGAACATGAGTATAAATCCATTTAAATAATTGTAGCCATCAAAACTCTATGGCGACCACCGGACCCGAATCCTAAGGTATATAAAGCTTGACCTAATTGACTTTATATCAAAGACATTTAGAGTAGACATGACATTACAATAACTAATTGGTGCTTATAATTAAACTGCACATTAAAATTTCCTGTAAATATATAATATGTACTCGTATGTGGGAATAAATGTTTATAATACACAAATAAAACAAATACTTGTTAAAGGCTACTCTACAACTTACTGAAGTACTAATAAGGATGTTATTTATATGATTCAAATATCCAGTAAAACAACTGTGTTAGAGTTTACTAAACAATAATAACATAATACTGTATCAGAAACGAAAATAAGTTGGTAATGAATGCTCCAGAACGAGAATCTGGCATACTATGACCAGCCATTTGAAATTATATTATGATCTTGACCTCTGCGGTCTCTAGGATTACTTACTAGAATGCAAAGGTCATCTCGGCTTTATTGTATCATTAATTAAATGCTTAATAGAATAGGAACTGTAGTGGGTAACAGAATTGTCTCGTTTCTCAGTACAGTTTTCATTTATTGAATGAAGAAACAGGAAAATTGTAAGGAAGTGTAATTTGCGTCATTCCCTTTATGCCATATATAATGCATGTGGAACGAGGCAAATGATCACAGATATTATTAAAAAAGGACATATTAAAGTTGCTAATATCCTCAATTATTTGTATACATTACTACATTTGTTGATTTATTATTGTTCTCTATTATAATGATGTTATATGCATTTTGTTACGTCAATTTATTTAAAAAAACGACATGCTTGTAAGTCTGTCTACCACATCCCATATAGTATGATAATTGTTTTGTTATTATATGGTTTGTTATATTAGATTGCAAGCACTGAACGATACATATAGATATATAAGGTTTTTTCTTAAGGTAATCTTTAGATTTGATTTGTTTGGATTAAGATGCACATAGAGATATACAGAGACATGGAAAGCGTTATTGAAAACAGGTTTTTAATTCTTTGTTTGCATATAGTGCTAAAGAAAAATAATACGATTATTAAGTTTATATAAATTTATTAAATTGTCTTTTAAGACAATTTTATAGATATTTTTCTTTAATTATTGTATGTGAGATTGAAAGCCAATACACGAATTTGCCAGTGTATTGATTTATTTAAAAAACTATTTTGTGTTTGCCCTTCTATTTACTAACTATTTAAAAGGGGTTATCTAATTAAGCGCCATCTTCATGTCTTTTCCCACATAGCAGACCACCATCAACAAGATAATTGTAAATCAGTAGTAAGTTAATATAGATTAACACAATGTTTCACAACTAGATGCTGTGTTCTATTGCGCCACTTTAGCGACAAGTATTCAATTTGAATTTGTTGAAGAGGTGGACGTCAGGTAGTCTCATTTAATGAGTTTAAACTCCAATCTATAGTGCCAGTTTAGTTTTCCTTAGCATTAACCGTTGGTCATCTCCATTGGGTACTCAGAGATGGACTCTGACTGATGTTTCACGGTAAAATAAATATTAATTGTCTCTAAGAATCTCCTTAGTTTAGATCTGTGTCCACATGCAAACCCTTTAAAAGAACGGACATGTCCGTCCCTCTAAAGTCGATGTATAAATGATAGATGAGTAAAGAATAGTAAGCACCTATAACGCAAATTTGGGATAGGCCAGACACCCATAAATATTTTATCTGTTTTCCACTATTATAGATGATATATTTGAATTTGATATTTTTTTTATTTCGTCAGGCTAATCAAATAGATGTATTGTTTAAAATTAAAATATTTTTGGAACTTACTTATATTTTAAACTAGCGACCTGCTCGCGGCTTCGCCTGCGTGAACTACTTTATTATTAATTTCTGTCTCCATGAGGTACCTACGTCCTATAAGTGATGTCCATGCAAAATTTGAGACTCCTAGTATTTGTAGTAACGAAGTTTCATACAAACTTTCGACCCCAAAAACAACCCTTTGCAAATTGAAACAACAACAAACAACATTGCAAATTCCCGTCTTAGCGAGCACCTACGTCCTATAAGTAACTCCTATGCAAAATTTGAGATTCCTAGCACTTGTAGTTTCTGAGATTCCGTGATGAGTGAGTGACCTTTCGATTTTATATATATAGATTATGTACAATTCTGATTTATATAAATCCGAGGCAATAAACATGGCCCTAAGTCAGAAGTGTTATAGCAATTTAAATTCCCCCAAAAATATAAGATTAAGAATGTGGTGTGGCTATTGACTTTGCCTATAAAAAAATGAAGATATAAAGGGGTGCCACGTTCTAAACTGTTAAAGCAAATTCCATAAGATTACAATTTTTATTTGTCCGAAATAAACAGTAATCGTCCTTTGCATCGCTTTTAAATGCCTTCTAGGCTATTAAATATTGTTATACACTTTAACTCTTATATAAAAAATATTTTTATATAAAAATTCACATTACACATTATTTTGATTTTACATAGAAACTTTACATAGAGATTTTACATATAGATAAGTCCTCATTTTATATGTTGGGAATGTAGAGCATGAAGGGTTCATTTTTCTGGTTGCTTGTTTTCGATAGGATGTAACTTTTCAATGTCGATATATTTGAATTGTAACCTGTTTTATATTTTTTACATTATTCACGACACTTTATATCTAATAATTAGGTATATTTAAAATTTATAGGATTGGGTAAATGAAGAACAAAAAACAAATACAAAACAGCGACCCAAATGAAATATACAGACTAATAAAAATATGTGTATATACATAATATATGTTTCAAAGTCGCCCACCCACTAGTGTTATGTTCATAGACCTAGGAAAAATGTACCGAGGATTGGTGATCGCCGAAGCATGCTGACACCTTCACGCTGTTCTGATTTCATGCCGCACCGCCCTAAACTAAAATTCTTACCTAGGTACCTTTATACTATTTATACTGAATATATATATATTTAAAATACTCTTCTTCTTCTTCTTGAGGCCTGGTAGAGAATTCGGCGGAAAGTTGGGAGCGGAGTGTTTTAACACTAAGCATGAAGGTGAAATTGTAGTACATTTCATACAAAATGAATGTATACGGGCGTATGCAATCTTACGTTTTTTCAATTTTTATAAGTTGGTAGGTACCTCACGTAGGTAATCCTTATTGTCCTATTTAGCTAATTTTTGATGTTATAACATTAGGTATATTTTTCTCTTCTACGTAATAAACAGTAAAGGTGTAAGCTTATTTTGGACTCGTGATATTATGTTTAGCATAACAAGTTCGTCAAGGTTAAATGTCATTATTATTAGTACAATATGGATAATAGTCTTATCAGACAGTTCAGTTTTTGATCTTAGATATCAGAATATTCCTTAAAACATATTATTTTGAAGGTAAAATACAACTCGTATATCGATAGAGTTTTACTAAACTAAAGAAATAGTATTCTATTAATAAAATACGAGTATAATGAGGAGATTCTATATTAAACCACGTTCTAGTTGATGACAAAGTAAATTAAATGTGCATAGTAAAATAAATAGATAAAATATCATGAACACTTAGGGAAGTAAAGAAACCTGAATAAAAGTAACCTTTTAATAAATCTCACCGATTTTATTCCAATAGAAAGTTATGTACAAAGGTATAGGCCTTTTTTAATATATTAAAATAAACGATTTTCCTTGTTTTAAATTAAAATTTATGGAATTACTTGATATTTAAACACTTAAACTTTGGCTCAAGTCCCTTGAACAAGTAGAACGTGTGAAATAATAACTCATGGTGCTAATTAAACAGTGTCGTGCTCATAGGTACCTCTATCCTGTTGGAGACTGGCAGTTGCGTGGGCGTCTCGTAATTACTGTAATTATTAAAGTATGTCTCGTAAAACGTGTAAGTTTCAAATAATTAATCATTATATGTAAGCTACATACTAAATTATGCAAAAACACTTTTTATTACATATAGTCATTTTTATTTTAAAACAATATGAAAACTTAATTTTGGTTGTTATTGGTGGGGTTTAATAATAAAAATACATTTTTAATGTATTGTTTTTGTTATATAATAGAACGATCCATCCAATATAGTTATATATTTTATATAGTAATAAAGAAAATTTATATATAGGTAATCATATGTTTTTATTTTTTAGTTAAGCGATTTTAAACTTGGTCTCTATCTAACCAGCCTAAGAAACATAAATAAATATAAATACTTTAGCGAACTAATACAATTTGGGAGAGTATTAACGTATTCTATTCTGTATTAAGAGATGTATCTAGCTAGCTATTTCAGTTTTAACATTTATATAGATTTTGACATTATTTAAAGTCATTACCTTTATTACACAAATGACTCCACTAATTTCGATCCGCTAAAATATTATTATTTTATAATTCTTTATTGAATCATTTTATTAAATATTTAAAGCAAATTAATATTGAATAATTTATATATCTTGTCGGAAACTCTAGGTGATTGATACATCAGTAGTATGGCATAATACCAATCAGTTAAGGTATAATCATTAATAAATACGAACCGAGATCAAAATGCATCTTAGTGCAGATCTTGGGAATGCATCGACGACCTTCAATTTGACACGACGAGCTGACATTATTGCGATATGATAGCGATCTCTACGTTTGTAGGCTTCTGCCAATGCAATCGGAACCACTAGATATAAGTTTAATCTTCATCAATGTTAAAAAGACTCTATTCTTACCTGCATAAGGATAGTTCGCTTTCATACTGCAGCACGTTACAGGGAAGTGAAATGTAATCCTAATTGGTGGAAACATGAATCTAACTCTTTCTTTGTAATTCAGATTGCAGTAAAAATTACACGTGTCATATATATGTATGTTTAATTTTTAAGAAAGTTACTTTTTGGACTACGCTGTTACGTTTGGTAATACGTAATTTATAAATATAAAGAATATTATAGGTAAATATAAAAAAAAATAGCATTTTATTACTAACTTCGAGTATTATAGTTTAAAATATTTATGTTAAGGATCTTAAATCGTGTTTTTCATGTACATAGCTTTACATAATATTGTCATCATCTCGAATGACAATTGCGGTTACGGTCCTAATCTTACATTGGAATGTTGAATCAATAGGTAGATAGGTACTTATTGCGTCTAAAAATATTGGCTAGCCGTGTTCCTTTAACGATAGTCATTTAGAATGTTAATATGTAGAGTCACATATATTAGTTAGGTCTATTTAATAGAACGTGCTATAACTACTGAATATTGCAGAAATTTCGAAAAAAAAAAGACACAGTTTTCTATTACGGCGGTAACCTTGTTTTAACAAGGAGTCGACATACCAACGACACAACTATAAGATGCTTGTATTAAATAGTATAATTGATCTCTCTTTTTCTTCATTGGAACTTTTACTGGTCAAAAGTGTGTTCCGTTGAAATGCTACTCCTCCTAGCAAGTTGAATCTACAGCTCTGAAATTGCAGGAACGTTGTGGACGACACAGTGATCCCAACGAAGTAGTTTAGTGACAATTGTAATTATAATTTTTGAGTAAATAGTCAAAATGTGTCCCATAGAGTTAAGATGTGGAACGTTTTGAAATTCACGCACACAGATTGAACTTTAACTAACATAACCCAACGCATGCGGACAAAACAGAAAATTTCGCAAAATTTTCACAAAATCTTGCGCAACACAGCTTAGCACAGCTCCACCCGCCGTGCACACCATGTGACGGATCCTAGTATACTGTAGCTATAAGCTACAGTAAGTAATAATACTTACTAGGCCTAACACTCGATAGGAAGAGAGAAAAATAAGTTTAAATTTTAATCTAAAAGTTTCCCAACGGTTTTTCTCAGAGAATGAGAACTTAAAGAGCGCTCCATCTATCGATTCCGCTATATAATCAAAATCGCATTTGAAATCACTGAAATCGCAGTAAGATATCAATTGCTGTATACATTTTACCCCGTTCCATTAGAACCGGGGAATGTAATCCTGTCAGCGCAGCCCGACGGTCGTTGATCTAATTGAGCATTTGAGCTGTGCGTGCGTGCTAATGGGCTAATTGCGTACATGAGAGAAGAATTGGTGAGTAACGCGAGCGGCAGGACGCGAGTGCTCGTGGGTGGCAGACGGCATGGCTCCGCGGCCATACTTCGTTAATGTCGACCCATTCCATCATTTGTGTTGTTTTCTTGAATGAAAAATAAGTCTTCAAATGTTTGAATTTGAGTATCGATTTAGTTTAATTTGGTTGATACATGTATATTATATTTTATTATGAAAATCTTGGAGCAATTTAAATAATGAATTGATTGTAAAATTAATATTTAAACAACCAATAAGAGTGAGTTGGTAGTGTGTCCAATACCTATAATATTATAAATAATAATATAATATTATATTATAAAGTAACAATACTTATTTTTATTCTTGTAAGAAAATAAGTCAGAAAATAACACCAAAAAATATTTTCTAACTAGTATGATTACTAATTGGAAAAGAAATTTCCCTATAGGTAAATTTCTTTCACTCTTTCTGATATGAAAACAATAATGTCGACTGTGTTAAGTATAAAAACCAGTAAGATTTTAATGTAAGTTAGTTAGTAACATAATAGTTATAGTGTCGTCTTCACTGCTTATATTTAAAATACTTTTGTTTTTTTAAGATAAAAAGAGGAAAGGTCTCCTACGGCGCAGCGGTGGAATCCTTCGGCCAATAAGTAATCTTACAAAAATTTGTAAAAAAAAACAGAATGAAAACAGTAAAAAAGGACAGAACAACATAATTCATATTTTAATTATTTTTGTCCTAATAATACAAATGTGGTATACGGTATATATACGAGTATGTCGATCGAAATCTTTCGAACTGGTGACTGAATGAGTAGCACAGCTACATTGCATATAGCTTCTCGTATCATAAACAGTTTAATCTACAATAATGACACAGCATATCTCTTATAATAAGTATTAAAAATTCGATAACCTCAAGAAAAACTGGTATAAAATTCCGAGCAACTTCTAACTTTCGCTGGCAGCATATAACGGATTGCGAGCGACACGCGCCAAAGAAAAAAGAATAAAAAAAAACAAGAACAACAGTTCGTTATTTGCGCGTAACGGCTCCGGTAGCTCGCGAACGATAAGCCATCTCAGTAATTTTAATTTAATGAAGGCAGCTTTATGACAACTTAACGAGGTTTTATTTGAAAACTTAAGTTTGTGCGAATACTTTCTCTTCTTATTACCACAGAATATAAAGCTCTTAAGAAAAATCTCATATATTATAAATGGTTTAAAAAATATATTAAATGTGTTTGTTTCCTATAATGACTAAATTGATAAGAAAATTGCATATAATATACATAGAAATTATGATGTAGAGCTTATGCTTTATTTGTGACTATTATAATATTTACGAACTTTATGAAAGATATAATAAAATATAAAATAATATATGAAATCCAATCAGCTGGGAAATTGATGCAGAGAGAGAGAGAGAGAGTTTTTCATCTTTTCGTAACTATATATGTATGCTGTGTATGCAGAACAATTCATAAAGTATAAACCGATGTCCATTTATTTGGTATGAATTGAAACTTTATTTTCTTATAGGTATATAAAATAAATATTTTTCAAATATTCTATAAGTCCACACTTATCATACTTTCGTTATCATATTAAGAATCTACATTACCATAGTACAAAAAACTAAAAAATTTAATTTCTTAGGGAAATTACAATGCGATACGATGCTTGGTTTCCAAAGCAAATAATCAAAAGTAAAAAAAAAATACTATATGCATAGAAACGATACTCTATTATTTTGAGAGATTCACCGAACTTGGAGAATTTAGAAAGACGTCACTTAGCAATCATACGTTAATTACTACCTGAAGCTTCAATCTAATATGTTAATGGTCCAAATCCAAATAAAAATGGTCACTATGTTGTACACTATGAAGGAACTCTATAAAAATTACTTAATTTTTCTTTTCTTGCTCTTAACAGACATCTTGTAGCCGGTCGTATTTTATTATTCCTGCTTCCATATAGATCACATTCTTATAGCCCGGTTACAAAATTCATTAGTTACTATCTTTTTAGACTCAAAATTAGTAGAGACAAAAATTTATGAAGTAGGTTAAGTTAAGTTAAGAAGTGGGTTATGTTTTAGATCATTTTGTGAGTCAGTCAATTATAAAACGTTATTTAGACGTCAATTTCCTTAACAAGTATTTCTCTACCATTTATATTATTTGTACCAAATTTCAATTTGAATGTAAAATTCTGAGTCCTTCATTTTAATTATTGCAATGGCATTATATTGTCTAATATAGATATTTATTATGTGAAAAGCAAATTTATACTTAATTCTATTTCATTTGATATATCACTTTCAACGTTTGAATAAGTTTTTTTAAAAAAATATCTTTTTATTTGTACTCATATATAAGAAATCGGACAAAAATATGAAAAAAATATGAAGATATGAAGAAAATATGAAGTTGATACCTATTAGTTAATTTAATAACAATTTTATTATGAATGGATTGTATCTGATAAAGAGCTATAATATTTATTTAAGTCTCGAGCTCTACAAAAAACAAATGTTAAACTAATATATATACTTAACAATTAATTTGATGTTTTCTTTTTATGAAAAGGTAAAAACTTGATTCGACATTTTTTATTGAAATTCAAATTAATTTAGTGTATCAATAATCTATTCAAAATGCTAATTGCAGCTGTCATTAATAAAGATATTACTATCAAAACATGTTGTAGTAAAAATGTAATAGATTTTTTTTCATATTTAATTTTTTTCTTTCATGAAAAAAAGATTATTTATATCTATCTGTATCTATATCTTTATGGTATTCAGGCACGTGCATTGGTTGTAATCTAAATAAAATCTCACGACACCTGCGAAGCTCCATATCATTGTTAACACACATTCATCGCTCAGCCGCGCACTTCCCATGTAAGAAACAATTTTTCACCGCCATATTTACTTTCATATCCATAATCTTAATTGTTCTATTTGTTATTTAAACATCTGGTGTGCAGGAAATAGATTAAAACATTTAAGTCCATTTACTGAACGTGAAAAATTTGCAACAAAAGTATTAAATTCGACGGAAATACTTTGTTTTCTTTGATAACATTACTTTTGTATTCTCTTATCGATCAGTGTAGTTGGTGACTAATGTTATTTTTTTTAAATATGCTACAGTCGTGACAGTCAACGATGGAAGAATTGAACGTATATAGGTTAGAGATTATTTAAAAACTCTATAAAATACAGTAAAAGGTAATCCAAAAACTGTCATATAATTAAATTAAATATTGATACAGATATAGCAATCATATTTTATATATATGTAACATATTTTACAAAATCTAATGTACCTAGTATAATACCAATATTTAGTTAACAAATCTCTATAATTAATTTTAAATTATGGAGGGTTAAATATCCTCTCTCGGTGAGGGTATGTTTTAACGTTTTTTATTTAACGGCGGGAATTTCTCGGAAAAATCAAGAAATGGTCCACCATCTCGCTCACCCTTCCCCCACTCAAGATGAGTTCGCCATATAGTCTAGCCTGCTTATAATTACGACTATTTACTTAAACAACGCTCAGTGATTCTGAGGCGCCTTATGTGACATAAATACGCGTCAAAAGCTTAGTGTTGTGTGACAGATAGACAGTGATAAGTGGTACGACTCGCGTTTTGAGAACCTATTTGGGATATTATATTTTTAAAAAATTAGGTAAGAATTATAAAATTAAATAAACAAAAAATTCTTAAAATATTTTTTTAGGAACTTTGAATATTTTTGTAACATAAAAATATCAATTATTTTAAGAAATTAAAAATAGTTACGTTTATTATGACAGCGTTTTTTCTCGTTTCTCTCGTTATATGTAATTTTTTTTTACGAAATTTGATAGCGAGAAATTTTTTGGAAAAATAGTAATTATTTTTTTCCATAACCTAATTAGTTAAATTAAGGTTTAATAGAGCTATTTTTCATGCTAGAGTTTATTTGGTACAATGAGGTTATATTTAATAATTATTTTTATATCTTTTAAGCTTCCAAAAATGTAGTTATTTAATTAAAGTTAGTTCGAATATAATATTAATTGTTGTAAAATATTCAATATTGTAATAAATATTTCTGAACATGAAAATATTTACAAATACTAAAACTGTATAAACATGTTAATTTTCTTGGAAACATTAAATATTGTAGCGCAATGTGTGGGTATTTACGAGCTGATATCATTGAATGTGAAATTGATAAAGTAGAAAGTGGCCTTGCGATAAACTCTCATTAACAACATAATAAATTGTTTTCATTTCATGTAATTTTGTTGAAAAAATCTTAAATTTTCGTCAACATGTTAGTCGACTTATATGAGGCAAGGTATCAGTAGGCAGTAGGTGCGGTGGATAGCCGAGGGGTAGGTGGGTAGGGGCGCGATGGTAGTGGGTGGCGGGGTGTGGCGGGGCGGGGCGCGGCAGGGCCGGCCTGCCGACGCCGCCGCGTCTGGAGCGGCCTCTCATTCCCGCCGCGAGCCCGGCGCTGTTCGCACGTCATGCGTGTACTCGCTCCGCCCGCACACGCACGTCGCGCGCGCCGCAGCTCCCGCGCGCAACCACGCGCCAGTGATGTGCCCCGCGCGCTCCGTCGTCATGTGCCTACGGTTCGGTCGTGAACGAGTGCGGTTCCATTTATTCCCGAAGCGTTGACTGTACGCGCTTTCTGCTCGAGCCAAAGCAGATATCACGGATTGCGGATTTTGTGTAACCATCGCCGTTGGATGCGTTAAAATTTCGGGTGAGTGAGAGAGCCGAGCGAGCGTGCGGCTGGTTTGACCGCATTATTTTCGAAATACGTACGCCGTGATCCGGTCGACCGTGCTAGAGTCATCAAAACACTATAAAAACAAATACATATTCGATACCGTCTCTACAATATAAATATAATTAGATTTTGTTGTAAACATTTAAGTTTTTTACTTATTCTGTTGACAGTAACTTTTCATTTCTAATAATAAACTTAAATTCCTAGCAATTTCCCCATATTCGAATGTGAAAATGTGAATTCATTAGAAATAATTAAATCCGAAAAATTATTAATTTTATATCGATATCTCGTTGAAGTCTTTTACTCAAGACAACTATTGTACAGCTTAAAGTAAAATTTTGTAATGGAACCAAAAGCTTTCTTATGAATCAGTTGACTGACACTTTTTTAATATTAATGTACAAAACAATGCTATGAATGCTGCATAAGTTCTGTTTATAAAGAAAAAAAACATGATATATAGTTATAATAAAGATACCAATACGATTTTTGAGTTAAAATAATATTATAAATATGTACCAGCTGATTTTACAAAGCAAAGTTTCTTGCATACGTAATAACAACCAATATCATTTGCATTTTCTTAGAATCATTATTATGAATATAAATGGTCAAATTAATTCAAATATCACATTTTCTATGAATATCATATGCACCTACTTAGAAGTGGTCACGACGAGCTATAAAACTTGAAAAGCGAACAACGTTCATGTATTTAGTTATATTAGAATAAGTCTCCTTTGAAATTGGAAAAACGGAAATATATGTTTTTTTTTTCTTTTAATAATATTATTATTTCCATAGATGGAAATAAAATTATGTTAATAATAAATAAAGAAATGTATGTTATTTATGGATTAAACATAAACATTGTTTAGCATTTTAAAGCTAGCTACATTTATGAAACCAGTAGGAAGGTAGGTAGCAGCTATTATAGTGTCACAAACAAGACTTGTTGGTAAATAAACAAATTATGCAGAAGCTGTAGGTATCAAAGGTTATGTCGAATACTTACCTATTTATCATCCGCTTTATTGAGGTTATAACTTACGTTTCTTGTACGAATCACACAAATAAAACAAGTACGTTTTTAGCATATTAAGCAATTGTCGTTTTACATAAACTATAGGAGTATAGGCACACTATTACATGCTTACTGATATAAACCAAATTGAAATAGAAACACTTTTATAGAATTATAATGATGATTCACATTATTAATTATTCTTTGATTGATAATGAGATAATATTTGCTGGCGATTATGATAAGCTTTACTTCGCTCTATAAAATAATTTTATCAAATTTGTTATATTTAGTTTATGTGAAACTATTTTATTACTTAACGTAGGCCTTATGTCGCCTAAATATCGTCTCTGTTTATTCACTTCCAGTTTTTATCATATAAGGATTTATTATGTCATAGTGTAGTTAATTGCCTTATATGGTTAGCTATACGCTTAGCAAGGAAAACACATTGTTACGTGATGTAATACAACAGGTTGTCACCATCTTATTTTTATCAATCGTCGTTAGAATTCCTAATACATATACGCATTTTTAAATTCATTTGATAAAAAACAGAAGACAACGTAAATGAAATTATACTAAGAACTTTTACACAGTAATAAAATTAAGTTATTTATAATTACTTAGAACGAAATGTGGAATGGTCTCGCAGCGGAAATTACATTGTGATGGTTTATTTATTAGGAATAATGAGAAATAAGATAAACCGACTACCGCTCCCGAACAATACTGACCGTTGTTTAGCGTTGACTGTTGACGAATAGCCATAGATTAGTTATTCAATGTCATTCATCTTTAAGATTAAGATTATATTAGAAAAAAATATCTTAATAATTTATTTTTTATTTTTTTGTGCAGGTGGGCCGAGGAGAATTATGCGTGGGGCGTGCGCGTGCGCGGTGGTGTGCGCGTTGGTGGCGCTTTGCGCAGCCACAGGGTTGGACGAGGCGACGCGCGCCGCCGCCGAAAAGCAGCTGCTGGCGCTGCTGGGCCTGCCGCGCCGGCCGCCGCCGCGCCAGCGCCCACCACCCCCCGTGCCTCGCGCTATGCGCTTGCTCTACGACGAGCGAAACGCCTTTCCCGCTGCGGCCGCAAATACGGCGCGCTCCTTCTACCACATTCCCACCGACCTCGATGGACGCTTTCCTGGTGAACATCGCTTCCGCCTGTACTTCAATATAAGTGCCGTACCGTCTGATGAAATCGCAAAAGGTGCGGATATTACTTTCCAAAGGGCTTTGGGAACTACTGGAAAACAAAGGTTAATGATCTATGACGTTGTAAGACCCGGTCGAAAAGGTCATAGTGAACCAATTTTGAGGCTTATTGACTCGTTACCACTTCGACCGGGCGAAGGCATTATTACTGCGGATGCTCTGGATGCCGCGAGAAGATGGCTCAAGGAGCCGAAGCAAAATCATGGACTTCTAGTTCGAGTTATTGAAGAGGGAGCTGGAAGCAACGCTAAGTTTCCACATGTGCGTGTAAGGAGAAGGGCGACAGAAGCAGAAGAAGAATGGCGGACGTTCCAACCTTTGCTTATGTTATATACAGAAGACGAGCGAGCGAGGGTTGCCAGAGAGCGTGGCGAGACACTGCTCACGCGTAACAAGCGCGCCGCGCAACGAAGAGGACACCGGGCTCATAGGCGCAAGGAGGCCCGCGAGATATGCCAACGTAGACCGTTGTTTGTCGACTTCGCGGACGTGGGCTGGAGCGACTGGATCGTAGCCCCACAGGGATACGAAGCGTACTACTGCCAAGGCGACTGCCCGTTCCCTTTGGCAGATCACCTTAATGGCACGAACCATGCCATCGTACAAACTCTGGTCAACTCAGTGAACCCCGCGGCAGTGCCTAAAGCGTGCTGCGTTCCTACGCAACTTTCCTCTATATCTATGTTATATATGGACGAAGTGAACAATGTGGTGCTTAAAAACTATCAGGACATGATGGTAGTGGGCTGTGGATGCCGATGACGAAGGCGCGGTGCCTCGTGCGGACCTAGTGATAAGTCGTGGACCCAGTGTACATATAGGAGTGGCCTCGAAAATTGTAAATAACCTCTTTGTATATATACTCGTGTAATTATTATTTTATTGAAAGGACAATGTAATAAAAGATATGAATACTAAACATGTATGATTACTTAATACTCCACATTTTCTCAGAATCTATATTATTTTTATATATCAAAATAAAAAAAAAGGGTAATATCTAAACGTAAAAAAAAATATTTTCAGTCGAAGAGCTAACAGATTTAAATAAATGAATAAATATATATATATAACCACTATAATTAAAAATATATATATATATATAGATTACTTAAACAATAACTGTTATAACTTAAGTTATTCTGTTATTGGGTTGTGTAGTTAACTTCCAATCGCCTGAGTAATTATAACATAACTCGTAGAAATGGTTCAAAAATATGAATCCTTAACAATAAAAAATTAATAAGGAAAGATTAAAGAACTTAACTTTCATTGTGTCGCCACCACGTTTACTATGAACCTCATATGATGAATGGCTGCTATTCATGCTAGGAACGTTACTGAAACATAACCTTGGTTATGTAGACTAAATAAGTTCTTTGAATTAACGGATCACCATTTATATACAAACTGAACTACTTCGCTTATGTACCTAACGTAAGTGTTAATGATATATACTCGTAAATTGTAATTTAGATTCAATTATTTTCAAGTAATTCAATATCTAGTCCCGTACTCAAACTATGTAAAATGTAGAGTTCTTTTATATGGATGAAATACTGATACTCATGAGTGAATTAATCTCTAACATTTATAGCTAATTGTTTCAATGTAATTCCATCGAATTTCGCTTTACAATATTTTATAATCAAAAACACAATCAGCATTAACGACAGTTAGCGTCCCTGTGCTAAGTAAAATTTCAAAAAGAAGTCGTTAAATTAACAAAATGACTAGAGATGAATATCGCGATGAATTTTAATTATAACACTACTAGAGGAATCACGAGTCTCTTATAAAGTCGTCGATAAAGAATTTTAAAGACAATATTTAAAGTAAATTCCGTCTAAAGTGTGGCAGGTCTCTAAATTTCAAATATTTCGTCACAAGGCGGCCGATATATCATGTTTTTGCCCGAGCGCAGGAATGCCCGCCGGCCACCCGGCAACTCCGCGTCTGCCGCGCCCGCCGTCCTACGTCTATATTATCAGTAGATAAATTTAAGCTTTGTCTTTGAATCGTATTTCGTCCTCACGAAGTATTGCTTTTGTTTTTTGTATGTTAACAAAAAAGTGAGTGGAGGCGAACGAAGTGGGTATAATTTATTTTATAGTCGGCTCGCTCGTAACTCGCCGGTGGACGGCTGGACGCCGATATATTCCCATCTTGATGTAATTAACGTAAATGGATTGGCCGTGGCCGGTGCCTGTGAATGTTCGACCCTCTGTGTCTTATGTCTCCTTGTCCTTATAACGACTCCGCCAACTAATATGATTTCATTGATTTCATTCTCTTGTTATCCGATGTAAACCAATTAAAAGTATCCATCCAACCCAAATCGAATAAGGTTGCAAACTCGAATCTCGAGGAACGCGCCGACTTGTCCCTGAGAGAATTATAATTGTTTTGCATTCTTCCACAAGTATAAAAACAAAAGGGCGAGGCACGGCCCCCCGCACTGCTGGTCCTGCAGATCAGACCAAAGTCTGACGGCTCGCATTCCCTTCAGACAAAAAGCTACGATTTATTCGGAGTTGGTAATTTTTATCGCTGTGTTCGATATTAGTGAGCACGCTCATTAAAAATATTAAACATGTTAAGATTTCTTTTGGAACTGTTATAGTACATTTAAATATTTATTTTCTGCTTGTTTTTATATTTTATTATTTTCATAAATTAAATGGTATTTATTGATGTTTAAAAATAATATTTTTAATTATAGTGGTTATATAATAAAACTAGGTGCCGATATCTAATAGTCATATTAATTGGTAGAAAAGGTAAAGTGTGTAATGCATAATTAGATATCATTCATATATACAATGAAACGAGAGGCTGGGAGGCGACAAGAGGCCATCGAACTCGGGTCTCTTCTCCAAACATACGAAATATGCACAAATTAAACCTGTTTCGTCTTGCATTACTTTTATTACTTTTACCTAAATATTTATTTGTAATCTGAAACTGTGTACAGTCAATAGAAAATAACACATCTTATATATTCTCGAACCACGATTTGCAAATTATCGTATAGTTAATATACGATGGCGATACGCTAGACAACTTTGCGTCTTTAAGGAAAGCTGCGCAATAAACTGTCCATATATATATATACATATATCTAGTTACTAAACAATATATTCTTCTAATTTAACATAGTAAAACATGTGTTTTAAAATATATATTTTAATTATTAATATTTTACACATAAAAATATAGACGCCAGATATTTTTTCGATAAAACTGTGATCCTAATAAATTTATTACCGTATCAATATATTTATAATAGTTTTAATTTTTTTATTTAAAATGAATAATATTTTTCTTGATTTTCTTCAAACATTATGTTGTTCCGTAGGTATGAGATAACCATGTCTCCTCCTGCGTAACTTAATACAGGTGAGATTAATATTTATTCCAAAATATTAATAACTATTTTAAAACATAATATATGTATATGGCATAATGATAATCATTATGACATGTTAATTATTTAATTTGCCAAACGACCGTGAGCTCCCGGCTCGGCTCTCTGAACACACCTTTTCTTATAACTTGCGAAAATTTTATATCATTAATAGATCTATAGATATCATATGTATCACATATATCTTGTACTAAGATATTATATTATTATTTATTAAAATAAATGAAATCACGTTGTATCCCGCACACAGCAAGGTGCCTATCCTCCTAGAGGGAACATAGTGTAGAACACTTCCCCATTTTCCGCCGAATTCTGGAGGCAGTGTGTGTTGAGTGGCGGAACTAAACGCCGCCAACTTGACACCAGAGCGAAGAAATGAAAATATAAATTTAAATAAATATTTCATTTCCTCGAGCGGGGATCGAACCCACAACCAGTCGCGTTTAAAGTCACGCACTTGTGTCCCTACGCCACGACTGGCCTGGTTATTATTTATGTAACTAAAAATAATGATTTTAAAGTATATAATTTAAGTACCTAACGTGTCTATTAAATGTAGGTTAGCTCTAAGCTTATTGCCTACTTAAAAATTAAATTAGATTTGACAGGGCCATAAATGTTTATTTAGTTTTAGTTTTCCTAAGCTAGCAAATACTAAAATTAGACATTACTTTATCGTTTGCTTCGTATTTAACGTAAGTGGCAAGATAAAATTTTAGTAAAAATTTTCGGCGGTCGCGTGCCACGCTCACAGTCCACGTGCTTGTCCCGCACGCACCTCAATAACAATCTACTTTCACCATAAGGGCGTCGTCTCATAAGATAATACGTTAGATTTAACAGTGGAAAATTCCAAAAATCGTTGTTGTTAAAATCGCTAAACTATAAGCTTAATGACACATTCAGTGTATTATAAATAGCCGTGGCATACCTATCTATCATTTATCGAATAGAAACTTATCAATTAACATTAGTTTTAATATTTGAGTGATAAATCTATTACCAATAACATAAAAACAACTTAACAAAATCTACATCTATATAATATTTTTGATTTTATTTCTAACATATAAAATTAATAGAATATATATAATAGATTTCGGAGTATTTACGGGAAATTCCAATTAAATATAATAAATATAGCGTAAAGCTAGAAACTTGGACTAGATAATTTCATCCGGCAGCGATAAGAAATAAAAATGGTGGTGTTATGATTGTGGCATGTCACGTGTGCCGGCCGTATAACGGTGGTGACATATTTAACCGGCTGCCGGCTCCATGCTCGCTCTACGGACTGCTTCAGAGGTCCACACTGCTTAGCTGTACTACTGCATTCATTTGGTTAGTTTATGATGAATCCGTATAAAGTGTGTGTTTGTGTGTGTGTGAACACGACTGGTTGTGGGTTCGATTCGCATTTGAGGAAATGAAATATTTATTATTTTCATTTTCTTCGCTTTGGTGTCGAGGCAAAGCGCGGAGATCCGCCACTCAACACGCTATGCTTTTCCTGCAGAATTCAGCGGAAAATGGGCAACGGAGTGTCGTAACACTAGGCTCCCTCTACCTACCTGCTGTGTGCGCAATACAGTGTAACGTAAAAAAATATTCTGTAGCATATCTAGGTAGTAACCAAATATTTTGATTGAAATTCATTAAAATAAAATTTTCTAAATTATGAATGTGATTCAATGAATGAATTATTTCGTTATTGTAAGTACAAATTAATAATCGAATAATATATTATAAATATTTTAATTATTAAATATATACTAGTTTTCAGTTCAGATTAGTTTCGTTAGATAAATGGGATATCTTTTTACATTTCCTTATACGAGTACCTTAAAAAACAAATGCGCATATCTAAAGACCAGACCAGAAATTACATGGAACTGTAAAAATATTTTATTAAAACTTTCAATGAAGCTTGGCTAGTACGTATTTACTGCCTACATACTCTACTGTACACTAGACAGACATAAACAGTAATTTATTTCTGGCAACGAACCCGCGTCCTTGGCGTCGACCTTATATTGCGCAACACCGGTTTTGAAATGCGCACACGCACCATCTATGTACGTATATATTAGTAAAATGATAAGCGATGATACGTTTGCCTTTTTTTAAAGTTACTCTTAAATTGGAACGCCGCATTGCTATAACTAAAGTATATATCTAAGTAAAACAACTACAAGCTTACCTACAGTGAAACAAATAAGAAGAAAATCTGAAATAGGCATTTTCGATTTAAATATTTTTTACCATATACATATATAATCATGAAACTGTGAAATATAATTATAATCTTTTGCAATTATAGGAGGGAATTTAAACTTTTAAATAAAGTAAATCTTCATAAGCAATGTTTAAGCTATAAACACAAAACGTTCTTTGGCAGCAACTTCAATGACATCAAAAAGTGAATTCCTGTACAGAATATATAATTTAAATATTTGTGACAAATATAAGTAAATAATACTTTTTAGTCCTAACACGGATTATACACCAGTATAGATTTATATACCGTTCTTTTGGGTTATATTTAGATTTTTTTTTACCATAGAGTTTAATAGTCTGTATGAGAGGTATCGTTAGAGTCTAGTAGTCCGGAAGATTTTAGTTGCTTACATCTATTTTTATATTTATTAAAAAATGATCTATGTGGATATAAAAGTCAATGATTTGTCAGTGCAATATAGGGAACTTAGGTCGTGCAAGCTTTTCCCACTATAATGGAACCTTCAAAATCATAATCACCTTGTTGTTTCCCACTCTTGCTATAGATCTACACGTCGTATCTCTGGTTGATCAAGGATTCCTTCATTTCTCTTAGTATCAAACAGCATCGTCATGTTTTCTTAGAGGAAATGTCTACATATTTGGAAAAGTATAAGCTTAAGTCGGCTTTTGTAGGGCAATGCCCATGATGGGCTCCTATGGATGAAGAATAAAGAAAAAAGCCAACGCTTAATGATTCATCACGGCTTCGTCTCTGTAACACGTTTAGACTTTACAAATTTTCTTATTTTTTGTTAAACAAAACGTATTTACGGATTTTTGTGTTTATTTATGCAAACTGAAATATGTTTTGCATTCTGGAGTTTGTTTTAGCATTTTAGAGTTCAATTGAATATTTGCAAATATATGATGTACATATTTTAATCTGTTGAAATCTTATAATATTAGACAAAAAATAAACATTTTTCTCTACTAATTTAGGTTAGTTATTTATTTACAATTAAAAAATAACTCTACAATGACTAACTGTGCAAGAAGTAGCATAAAAACAGATTTTTAAATCTAGAGGCAATTAGATACTTTCATTTTCCGGTAGTTAAAAAGTTGTGTTATTTTAGAAGCGTTATTAAAGATTTTTTTCGCCTCACAATATATCCTGCATAGCAGAGCACAGAGGGAAACTGGGGGCCTAGTATTAAGACACACCGTTCCCCTCTTTCCTCCAAATTCTCTAGGCATTGCGCGTTGAGTGGTGTAATTCAACGCCGCGCTTAGTCTTGTTAGCAGAGCGAAGAAATGAAAATATTACATATTTATTTCTCCAGAGTGAGAATCGAACTCGCAACAGTCACGTTTACAGTCGCACACTTATTCTCCTTGTGCTTATCAACGTTATGTTTTATTTACATTTTTCATAACTCTAAGAATTTTGTATTTATAAACATATTCAATTATTTCTTATTGATATTTTACCGAGACGCTTATTATAACAATAAAATGGACACATTATTTTCCTCTTGTTACATAATAAATAATCTAACGCAAATGAGGTGAATTTAGAATGAGTAAACAAGGTTTTACAGGAATAATAAATAAATGATTACTTCTTTGTTTTTGTATTGTTTTTAATTCGAAATGCGTTACTTATGTAAGAATATAATAACTTCTTATTTAAAGATACACAAATCTCTGTTATCATATCATATTATATTTTTTTATAAATGAAAAGAAACAAATTATAAAACGAATAGATATTACACGGAGGTTCCAACGATGCCACATCCACGTTGTCATGCTTGTCGCGGGTGCACACTTGCACAGTTCTCGTAGAGTGAAAGTGGCAGCAAGCCCCTTGGCTCTTAGCGAGCGAAGGCCGATGCGCGTCGATCCAAGTAAATAATATTCACAGATTTAACAGAGAATGGACATTAGAATGATAAGTTGTGCTATTTATTATAAATACTTTATGTGACTGTTGAAAGCAATTAAGAAAATAAATATGGAGAACTATAATTTGCTTTAGAACTTTAATGATTTTTCTGACGCACTTTCTATAACATAGTAATTGATTATGTATGTTCCATATTATATTTGTCTGAATATATTGTTTAATTTTGTAGTGTACAAAAGCAATTAATTATATTGATTTTTGCCTGATCAAACTATAAAAAAACACTTATAATATAATAAATATAATGCTATTTATTAATAACATATAATTATATAGGCATATGTAAGCGGAAGTAAATATTTATAAATAGATTTCATTACAATCGTTTCTAATAATAACATTTTTATCATATAGAATAATTATAAAACAGGTTTATATGGTTCCGACAACTCTCACTGCAACAACATAAATATGTAATAGCAAATATTTGGAATTTAAAAAAATCACTTACATTTCTATATATATATAATTATTTGTCAAAATCTTATCAAATTTACAACAAGTTTGAGGATTTAAAAAAAATATACATGAGCTTAAAGTAGCAAACATAATTTTAAGAAATAAATTTGTGGAATACTTATTACTTAGAGAATCCGGATATGAACGAATTGTCGAGCAAGAACGTTTGCAATGGTCATACATACGTGGTAAGTGTGTTAGGGTTGTTGACGTTTAGAAGAAGAAGAAACTACTATTTTATATATATGACTGTTTCTTTTCAAATCTTGTAAAATGCCATAACAAACCACCACTCAGATATATACCATCTATTATACATTACTTGTAAATATTGCTATACATTTGAAGCATATAAATATTAGATATAGATAAAAAATAAGTTACCTGAATGAGCAGCCCTAAAGCTTAAAAGCGCGACGGCGGCTGCGCGTTCGTCGCAATTACCATCGAGCCCCGCGGCACATTCCACTGGACGTGAGGCCTAATTAGCCCACTGGCGATGAGCCTTTGTCTAACAGCTCACCTTGCCTTACGTGCAGCTTTTAAATGCTGATCGTTTCTCGTTTTGCATACTCGACCTTCCGCAGAGGACGTGTCCCTTTTGGCACAAACTGTGTTGCGTGGCCGCTGCGCTGGTTGCGTTATAATCTGTGCGACCCAAACACATAGATGTTAAATTTAATATAAATATTTTTTTTATTTGTATGACTTAATTATATAGATAAATGTTTGTAAAGTTTTTCATTTTTTTAAAAGTTCATTTAATATTAACAGATAACATATACTAATAGATGCGTTTATTCATTATAGATCTATATATGACTACAATATAAAGAAGTGTAATACAATATACTTGTGTAAGTTAATAATATTTTAATAAAGTAAAGAGTATTTTCGTATGATGGTATGGTAACATATTACTTATATTTTTTACCATTTATCTTTTTCCTATATATAAAAAAAAATTACACATGCATTCGAAATTCCACTAGTGATGTGTCATTTGCAGAATTAATCAAACTCGAATAAACAATCAATAATCACGTGAATGTATTTGCGTGGCGTTGATTTCCACCACTCAACACGCAATGCCCCCAGAATTCGGAGGAAAGTGGGGAGCGGAGTGTCTTAACACTAAACTCCTGCCTGCTAGATGCGGGATACAGCGTGAAGCTGAGAAAAATAAACGAGAATACAACAAAGAGAAGTTGTCTAGCGTGTCAATAATGAACCTTCACACGAACGGAGAGCACAGAGTAAACAAAGAACTCGAATCGAGCTCGGACTTCGGAAGTCGATCCATGTTTACAAGCACTGCGTAAGCGACGCCTAGCCACTAGCCAAACGGTTACGTAAACATGTCGAACATAACGCTCAAACACCGGCCGCACTGATCGTTAAAAATAATATTTATTCTGCTACCACGGACCTGCACTCTTAAAATGTAAAAAACCTGTGATTTACGATAGGACATAGGCGAGCCAGAATTAGTTCTTAGATAGATTTCTTGTATTAATGCATTAACATTATTCAGTAGCATTACTTCTACCTACATAGAAAATAGCAGGTAGTAGAAATAAAATATAAGTGATAGAATTACGATGATAAAGCTCACGTTTACCTAACAAATAGTATATTTATTATCTATGTAAGAAGTCTGGCCTGGTTTATAAATAGCCCGCGGCGGAGGCAGGTGCAGCCGCGCGGGCAGACGCACGGACGCCGTGCTTCCGCGAATCTGCCGACCAAACATCGCAGCCAGTATTGCAAACTGACATTTCCATAATATTGCAAGCCTCTTAAGGCATAGCCAGGTTGGTATTTCAACAAATTGCATTGATTACCTTGGCAGATATTTAATATCGAGATACACATCTTGAGCAATTGATGTAAATAAAGTTGAGGCAGGTCGAGTGACTGTAAATGCGACAGGTTGTGAGTTCGATTCCCATTTTTCATTTCTTCGCTCTGGTGTCGAGGCAAAGCGACACACAATGCCTCCAGAAATCGGTGGATATTGGTGAACGAAGTGTCTTAACACTAGGGTCTCTCGGCCTACCCTGCACGGTGTACACGGGATACACCGTGAAGCTAAAAAAAAGTAAAAAAATGTTTATATTATCGCAGTGTGCACAGGATCTGATTCTAATTCAAATTGCTTCACGTGGAAAGTCGTTCTTAATATGTGAGCCTTTAAGTTATAAATGGAAAAATGGCCTTATATTGGCGGACTAAATAGCGATATGTAAATTAAAAACTTGTTATACCAACGTTTAATGGCAGGATTATATTATTATTCTAACAAGTAGTTATGATAACGTGATGTGTATAGGTTTTAGGTAAAGAACGCAAAAGCCAAGTCACACATCACCACTTTTAGCAATATACGAGTAATTACACAGAGGCCATCATGGTGTAGTGGAACTGCGTCGATTGTTTTCAATTTTAATTTCCTCACTCTATTTGACAAAGAGCAAATCCGCCACTCAACACGTAATATCTTCAATTTGGCAAAAAGTGATCATGACATGACATGAAATGTAATCAAAACAAACCATGTTCGCGTACTTCCCACGGGTTCCCATAGTAAAATTGTAACAGATCACTTGTCTGTACATGGAAGACATATGTTTCCTATTTTCTTGTGAATAACTAGATACAGTTTGTGGGGCTTACGCATAGCTTTGCACTTGTGTGAGTAATCGCTAAAATTAGAGCGAGTAAAAAAGGTAAAAATTATATTTATTATTTGAGATCAAGAAAAAATTTTAAACATAAAAAATATACCAAATCTTCTACACCAGATATGGCATCCTCATAATTTTCACTCTCATCTGCTGTGTCGTTTGTGTTAATAAAATAAATAGATCCGTTATATGACCAAGAACGGCGTTGTGACCATCAAACTTTATTTTGCTTTTACTGCTTAGTCACATACATTTTTCCATTCTTTATTTTTCACTTTTAATAAGTCAAATAGAAAAAAAATATTATGAATTAAATATTTCACGTTACTATCACTACTGCGTGAAGCTGATTTATTTATTTTATGCAGCAGCAAACATTGCTGCTTATAAAGCAGCAATATTTGCTTATAAAGCAGCAATATTTGCTGCATTGCGGTAGACGTCCCACCTACCCTATACATGAATACTCACACAAATGCAAAGCTCGGCTTAGACCTCGTGGACTGATTTCTTTATTTATAACATTTATTTTCTTATAACATACTAGTATAATACAGTTTTATTCGCCAAAAACTTATGTGAATTCGAAAAGCCACAAATATTTTATTATTAGGGCAAATGCTATGACTACTTTGCTGCAGAGAGCTCCTAGTACGAGTCAACATGCACTTGTTACAGTGATAACTGTGTTTTCTGTATACTGGGTTGACAATATGGAAATATCAGGATGAAAGGTCGCCCGATAAATACATTTGGATGAGAATAATGATAGGCGGTTGGTAGACTATAGGGCGCCGCGAAACGACGCCGCGCCGCCTGACCGTGTCGCGTTACGTATCGCACATACTGCCTTCAACGCCAGTAACTTACCGACGGTGATGACGTAAACGATTATAGCATTTCTTCTTATACAACGTAATTTTTTTATGTTCATATTGACATGACAGATTTTATGTACTGTACATATACTATGTACTGGTAAATTAAAACTAATTGATATTTACCAAATTATTATATATAATAAAATAAATTTTATAATTATGTTTTACAGAATTGCGTACGCGAACAAAGAGATCTAGATGTTATTGTATCGTTGCCATTTTATTGCAATCCATGCGACGAGTGGACTCTTATTTTATCGGCTAATATCAAGCGGCCTTTTGACCTATTCCAGTTGACTCGTTCTTAGTATATATTAGTTTACGTAAACATTAAACATATTGTCTTTGTGATTTGCCGCTATAATAATTGAAATAAATATAATAATATCAACTAACGATATAAAAGCTAAAGTCGTAAAATACATTATTAATATTCAAATAGAAACCTGAGATTACCTGGTAGCGTTAATTATGTACATAGTGAATATGTAATTAGCAAGTCTGCACAGGTGCTGGACGTCCTCGGCGACGGTGTGTCTCCCACCTGCAAGCAGCGAGCTCCACCGATACTTGCGTCATTTACAAGTTACAACCTTAAAATAATGAAACTGGTTTCGATTGTGATCTATAAGAAGGTGGATCGACGATTAATGTTCAGAACACACACCTGGCAGACCCCGTGCTGGCACGACACCTGATACCCTCTCGTCCGCTGGCCACTGCTGTCCAGTTCCCATATTCTACTTGGTAATTATGGACATTATAATCACGAATATATTTGCAAACTTATATATTTTATAAATCAATAACATGTTCTGCCTTCTAATATAATAATTTACAATCTTTATTAAATTAATTTTTAACGTTATGTTCTAAGTTTCGAGTTTCATGTGGACCTTATATTATTATTTATTTCTTATGAAGCACGATATTAGTTTCAATTCGTAAACGTTATCAAAACATGTTTATATACTGCGTATATATTTAATTTTAGACATGTCAACATGATTTTGTAAATAACCTTTGATTTTTCTTTGTTTCTTATGTAGCTATTTGTAAACTAATTTACGTGTGACGAGGATTTCAATTCCTTACATACTTTAAATACAAATGCAATCCTTTGAATAATTATTCAACCTTAGTTGGTTTTCCGTACACGTATAAAAAAGACATGTGTTTTTTAAACAAAGAACCCGGAGCAACGACCTGCCCTTATTTGGTAGAGCAGGCGCGGACCACAAATGAGACATAGTATGATGAAGCTGTGCAAGCTGTTAATATTATGTGCCGAGCAGAATGCAATAGTTTGCGCATAGATAATTAATAATAAATATATAAATATATATATTTTTATATATATATAATAATTTATATTTAAAAATGTAAAATTGATTCACTAATTTAATAAACGTAAATTCTGTATATAAATATTAAATATTGATATTTTGTCAGGAATAGCATGCATTTTAAAATATATGCGTACCTACTTAAAAAATATATCACAATTTACTTATTTGTTAAATTTATAAAAATCACAAAATTTGTCATTATGTTAAGAATTATAGTTATGGAAGTTTCTAGAAAATGTAAAATTCTAATTTGAATGGTCTATTAGTGGAGTTGACGTGAGCTTCACAGGTGTAGCAGCAACCTGTTCAATCTCAGTATCACGTTACACCAGGTTTCACATTAGGAAATTTATACGACGTCTCATATGACTACTGACGCTATTAATTATTATTTTATTGATGAGATAAATATTATAATTATTAATTGATTCCGAGAACGTAGTGCAAAACAAAGTGATTCATCCAAGTTTATTCTGTTCAGGATTGGACTGATGTGCGGCCGCGCAGTAGGGTGTGATCATTAAATTAAGTAGTATTTAATTTTAATTAAATGACATTAACATTTTTTACGCATTACGAATGCATTATAAGGCGCAGGTGTCCTTACAGCTTCTGGCGATAAAGCCTAGTCCTAGAGTATTATTTAACAGAACACAAAGATTTATTAATTACTACTCTAGTATAATATATATTTACGAGTAGGTACTCTTTATAATAATATTGTACCCACTTTATTTTTGTAATACACATTTTACCGTTTATTTATATTAAACTCTTATTAAGGCCAAAGTTTTATTTTAAATAAGAATATAAATATAACATGAAACAATTTTTAAAGCTGTAAGACACAATGCTTATTTGAATGTGAGATTTAGGTTATACTTCAGTTTACTATAATAATTATCTTCTGATAATTTATCTTCTGATAATTATTATACGACTTATTAGTTACCTTTTTTTTTCAGCTTCACGCTGTATCCCGCGCACAGCAGGGTAGGCAGAGGGAACCTAGTGTTAAGACACTCCGTTCCCCACTTTCTGCCGAATTCTGGAGGCATTGCGTATTGAGTGGCAGAACTCAACGCTGTGCTTTGCCTCTGCTGCTGCACACCAGAGCGAAGAAATGTCACACCCTTGTGCCGATGCACCACGACTATCATAAGTTATGTTATTACCATATATGCTATGAAATTTAATTATTCGTAAATAACATTTAGGACTATACTCGTAGGCAGAAAATACACAATTTCGTGAACAGGGCGGTGTAACAAACTACTATGGCCGGCAGATAAATATCAACACACCTTATTAACATAAATTTACGTGCCAGTCTGTCGCGAATTACGGCAGTTGTAGATGTAAAGTAATAAAAATATGATATTAATACGATAGCGATAATAATTTAGTTGAAAAGATCTACCTAAAATTTTGGTAAAGTTCAAACATTTACCACATTTGGTGGTGACTAACTTATTTATCAAAATCTTCGTTAGGCTCTCATGTCTAGTACGATTTAACAAAAAATGATGCTACAAAATTGAAGTTTAAATGACAGAAAACGCACTGTATGTAATTAATATATAAAAAGTATGTACATCACAAATAATGAAAGAAAAATGACTCATTTTTTAACACACAATTACTATTTCCTATACTAACAGGAAAACAACTTTTGTGTTAATTTTAAACGAAATCCTCATAAATGTCTCATGTAGTTTGCTTAGGCAGATCGACGGTAGCCTTAACAGTGGGTCACGCAGACGCACGCGCAGTGCAGTAGCGACCTTGCGCCAGGCGGGTGCGGTGTAGGGTTTCGGACCAGCGACCACATTTCTGCCGCTCGCCGCCGCCTGGTCGCGCGTGCGGTTCAATTGCGAAGGAATGCCCTCATCATTCGATAGCCTGACTTAACATCTGATACACTCTAGACTACATTTCTGAAACACCACGAGAGCAACCAACGTAACCGTCCAAGAATCCATGAGAGTTTTCACGCTACATGCGCACCATCACCTTACAAAATACTACTATATATCTATGTTTTTTGCTCAAGAAACATCGATTTTTTATACGTTAAACATTTAAAGGTTAAGTTTAGTTTTAAAGCCTATTTTAGTAGCTTTCCTCGTTCCATACGGTCCGGTAGGGAAACCAAAAAAGTAGTTTGTTATTATATCCTCAAATATTACAATAACTAAAGTATGTGAAACTGATAATATTTTCCTATACATACTCGTATATGCAAGTGCGAATGACACCAATTCGTATCAAATAAATAAGTACAATCATTTATATACCTAATTACGTCTATTAATAAAACTGATAGTGTATGTAATGCCAATCTTCGATGATATATGAAGACGTTCACACGCACCTCTGCCGATTTCAATCATTTCATTTGTGAAATTAATTAAAATAAGAATATTTTTATACTAGAATTTCTTTTTACTAAGTTGTATTTTGTAAGAATGATAATGAATCTAAGTATATAATTGTAAGAAAAACATAATTATACAAAAAAAAATGTAAGCAAATCTTTTAAAAAAACATGAAAAGTTAAGGCAAATGATAAGCAATAGAATCTTCCATACATTCGCAAGTTCCAACTGTCGCAAGTAAACAATACCTACCTATACATAATATGTCTATTTAGTTTTATGCTACTTCGAGCATTGCATTCTTTACATTTCTACATATTTACATATTAAAGGTAGACGCTTATTAATATTCCTCGTTGGCTGTGCTAATTGTAAATACATTTAACCACTTAATCTCTTCAAATCATGTTTAACATATTAAATATTTGCTCTCGTACATACCTACTGAGTAAATGACAGATGAATTCCCAACACATTAGATCAAATTATTTATTTGAATGTGAATCTAAGCCTGTAATACAAATACATTCCTACATATATTTCATATTGAAATTTAAAATAAAATTATTTTGTTATATATTTAAGTACCAACTAAAATAGTAGACACATCTTCATATTTATATCTATTTTATACTCACTGCTGGCGTTCGTCAAGGCAGGATTCTCTCCTTCTCATAGTTAACGACAGATCATAAATAAATTAAACTTTTAAGAAACTAATTTTTGATAATTGTCTTTACTTCTTTGTGTGTACTTTTAATTGCAATAAAAAATATTTGCAAAATATACAAGCAAGATACAAGATAAGATGTGATAAATATTTTCACTGATTGCTTATTATAGCACATTATAAAGTAGTTGACGATAATAACCGTAATACGAGCATATCTATTTTTAGCAGCGATCGTTGCACTGAACGGTAACCACAAGTGATAAATAGTTCAAAATACACTATAAAATTATTATTTTTATGAAAAATAAGAATATTTGCATGTAGAGTTTTTATGTAATTGTTATAGTAGCTATGTATATAAGCCATCCACATTTGTACATACTGTCCTATAGGTTTTGTTTCTTCTTATAATTTTTTATAAGATTTAGATACTTACATACCACAAACAACATATAATATAAACTCATAAATTCGGTACACAGGATTATACAGCTGAATTTTAAAACGCAATATAAATTCTTTTTATATCGTTAAATATGTGGCGTACGAGAGAGATATCGAGAACTAATTTATAATATCACTTCGCACGTTAGGGTTCTCATTTGAATAAAATTATGATACACACTCATTTACCTTGTAGCGAGCAGGTACAGACCAGTCTACACTTAAGTCCAAATCGAGATAACCAAACTTTAAAGGGTTCCAAAACGGGGGTCCACCGATCGATCATTAGAATTTATTTATACTTGACGGTGACAAGATGCAGAGCGAGGAATGGTGGACAAGATTCGGCTTATCGGAAGGTTGGATCGGACCATTCGTCATACTGTCACTGGGACAGCGCACGACGAAACAATCAAAGCAACCGCGTGATAACAGTGATGGCCTCGTGATGGGTTGCCCTATTCATCTACCTTAAAACTAAAGTTATATTTACCCAGATGCAAAAAGGTTTTGATTTTTACTTATTTATTAAATTATACCTACAAATTCAAATGAAATAATACTCTTTCTTGATTATTTGAGCGAGTTTATAATGTAAAGTATATATAACAGGTATTGTCCATGTTAGTCATGTAAGATTATTATTATAAGAGGCAAGTTTTACATACCGCAGGCCAAGTCTATAAAATACAATACGTTACGAGCGATCTGCGGCTTCTGTGTTACGTTTATATTTACAGTTTAAATAATATTTCAACGAATAAATTGTTATTAACTCACACCCAAAAAAGCGATAATTCCGGTTCTTTTAAGCCTTTGCAATAACATTAATGAAGTTAAGCCTTATTTATGATTATTTTATTGTTCAACGTCTATAACAGGTCCCAAGCTTGCAAAATATTTTTAGTTATATCTTATATACACATATATGTATGGATATAATTCTTCTATATGTGCGTTTGTCACCCTATCCGGCTTAAATAGCTGGATCGAATAAAATAACCCATACGGATTTTCTGGAGGGGAATTCCGCTAGTAGTAAATTTAAGATTTATCATAATATAAGTGTAATAAAATTATTTATATTGAAAATATAGACTGGAAGTATTTGAGAGAATTTGAAACTCATTAATTACCGATTTTTATTATTTTTTATAAGGTTATTCTATGCTCAATGCATGCTTTTCTGAACTTTTGCGTAATGAAAAGAAGGGAAGTGAAGAAAATGAAGGAATGCAAAGCAGATTGGGCCATTCCAAGCAACCGTGGTCCGAAGAAGGCGACGGCTCTAAAAATAGTTTTATCACTATATTGCTGAAAATGCACATCTTTATATTGAGATAAGTATAAATACCAAGAAAGGATTAAAAATAAATCAATAGTTCTATTCTATCGCTGTTATTTAATATTCTATGTCACCTTAAGGTTATAATATAGTCCAATCATAGCAACCTTCCCCTATAGGTACCATACTCTTCGGACTGTGTGGCGCACCACCAACCTTTAAAAAAGACGACCACGACAGCTCTGTCAAGAGCGAAACGACAAAGAAGAAGAAGAACTATACTCTTACATGCTTAATCAATTTAAATTCATTTGTAAGCGAAGCAAAATAAGTGCTCTTAGCGATACGCTATAAGGCTTTAGTGCTTCTTTAAACAACATGCCGTCCCAATTTAAAAACATCGTTATCTCTATTCCCACTCAAATCACAGCACAATAAAATGACGATCGCCGAAGAGAAACGAGGCATCACGATAACCATAAATTTGAGCCGAAACGGATGGGACAAATTTTTATAATGGGCCTCCCCCATTCGCTCTCCACGCCGCGCCGCGTTAATGACAACCTAACAGTTTGTTTTAACATCATTATAGGAGCCTATCTAGCATTCCATCTCAGGCAGGTACCTGCTGGCTGTGTACAAATTAGAACATTCATGTCTTTCACTTTGAGAGTTGTTAGTCATTTTAAAGTTATTTTATTTGCAAATAAATAATAATAAATAAATAACTTGTATAGATAAATCTTAGGCCTGGTTGAACAGGAACCCCAGATGGATGGATGAAATATTAATCAACCATACAAATAATCTAAAATTGAGAGAGTTGAACTATCTGAGAAGTCGAACTCGCTATACTATGGAATTCTTGTTACACCCAACAACTTTTCACATCCAAAAGACAGCTACATGTATTTACAATTACCTTATCTCGCTTCAACTCGACTCCTGACATCACACGACAAATATTTGTGATGTTCGATTTGGGCAACACTTAGATGTAGGCTGTGTATGAAACAGAGGTATTTATTTAAAGTTATATATATACAAGTCAGTTTAGTTCTCTTATTATACCTACATCACATATGTCACTCTGATAAAGATTTTTCCTAAATTTTAACTCGTCGAATGCTACCAAAATTTGTAGCAAGACTAGATAAATAATATATATAATTCTTATAAGACTATAATATAAAAATCTAAAAAAACGATTTGACTACATTCATGTATTCTAATTCATTAAAACAAAATCAATTATAAAAAAATTCAAAACCAAGTAAGTAAATTATATATTTTTTCTAAAAACTTCACCCGTACAATAATTCATTATGACAAAAATAAAAGAACTAGGAATGACGTGAACCGCATGCCCACCGCGAGGCCGAATCAAAGGTGACTCTTAATTGATTTTAGGCGAGCAGACTCTCGACTCTCGAGAGATGGTAAAGAAATGACATTTCAATGGCAAAAAATAAAGAAGTTTCGTCGACGAGAGTGGCGGTCGTACAGCAATGATTTAGCGCGTCTTCAGGCCCCGCTCGTTCGGGTTCCCATGGGAAAACGTCCGCAAATATTGACAGTGCAGCTACATGTTTATATGCACTTAATGCATCGCTCACCTTTTTTATGTTTTATTTGTTTTATGCGAGCGAGGCAGACGGAACGTCGGCCTCGTATTTGACTGCCTTTTTTGTTGTAATTTTATTTAGCAGGTAATATCTTACGTCCGTTATAAAATGATAAGATTAAAATTGCAATTCGTTTGGATATTAAATATATATATTATATAAACTTTATCAAGGGTATAAAATATAAAAATTAAGCCATTTACTAAAAAATAAATTACATGCTATATATATGACACGCACATTTTAATACCTAGTTGTTTCTTATTATAAGTTAATTTTCAAGTAATTAAAATATTCTTTTTTCAAATTCACGCTTTGTCTCGCCTATAGCAGGATTTCCAAAGGATTCTCTCTAGAACTCTCTGTTCTACACTTTCCGCTAATATTCCAGACACTGCGTGTTGAATAGCAGGATTCAATGCATACTCTATCTACTTGAGGCGAGAGGACCACGACGCCCCAACACTGCCCACTGCTGCGCCACGATTACTTCTAATTAAGCATATTTTAATTCCGAGTACTAAAAATATTAATAACTGGCTACTTAATAAGTTTTTACTTTAAAGGCTTTCGAGATAATGTACTTTTAACTTGTAATAAATTAATGAAATGGGGGTAAAATATTCTTTTATTTACATTACTCATTGGTTAATATGGATTTTATAATCCATTTACACTATTTTACTCATCACCTGTTTTCATTCTACTTTCAAAGAAGCTTATCATACTCGCCACCCTTGTGCCAGTTTTTTTACCAATTTTTTAAGTATCCTATAAATTACCAAACCCTATTAGTTGTAGATAACTTATAACGTATAATTCAACATACACATGTAGATGCTAAGACTGCTAATAAACCGTATAAAATCAATACAAAAACTACGTTACAAAAAAAACATCATAAATTTAATTATAATCTAATAATTTTGTATATGTAATTGCATTTAATTTGAAATTAGGGTAAGCTACCACAGCGTAAGGGTCGGTAATTTGTGGTTGGACTAATGGGTCAAAATTATGAGTTGTCCTTGGCATGTCTAGATGGGAATGTGCAACTTATTGCGTCACGTCCCATTAATTATTTATGTCGATGTGGATGCACAAATTATAGCTTTCCGATGTCGGCCTCGGCCAAATGGAATGGATTCCTTTTATATTTTTTAGTCCAATTACATTGTTTCTATTATATTTATATTTTGTAAATGTATATTTGTTACTTGTTAGTCACCTTGCTGGTTATTATGAAAATATTCTTCTTATTAAGTTTTATTTTGTGATAAGCTTTGAATTTTATGGTAAGAATATTTCTTTACTGCTTAATCGAAGAATAGTGATGTAGATATTTTAGAAGCTAGTATTAAAACTAGTAAGTAGAGTTGTTATGAATAGCTACTATTTTCAGCTTCACATTGTATCCCGCACATAGAAGTGTAGGCAGAGGAAACCTAGTGTTAGGACTCTTACGTTTCCTACTTTCTGCTGAATTCTGGAAGCATTGCGTATTATTGAGTGGCGAAACTCAACGCCGCCCTTGCCTCATTACCAGAACGAGTAAATGATGATGATTTATACCTAGATATAATTATTTAGAGTAAGTGTAAGGTATAATTAAAAACAAAAATGATATTCCCAACGGCAGAATTATTTATTATAGTTGTACTTAAGACATCAAATAATATTGAGTTTAATAAAGAATACTTGGTTACCCTTTCTGTTATTTATCATTATGACCATAAAAGGAAAAAAGATATGAAATAACTTATTTAACGATTCCAAATGACTGTAGACTTTGTGGGGCTGGCCCCTAAGTTGTTTCTCAGTCTAAAAAAGGATGAGATGCTTGGAGCGATTTTGATTTTGGATACATGAATGCGTGCAAAGGATTTGGACTGTTTACAACTTCGTGGGTGGTTGTGGGCGTGGCGCATTCTGTCCTGCTCTTGCTGATGGGTCCTGTGTGTTTCTCTCTCATCCAAGGGCCGCTCCCACAGGACCCTCTTGTTAAAATACTTTTTGTTCCTCTCAGCTCTCTTAGAGAGATGGTCAGACGGGCAAATATTTACTCACGATTTTTAAAATCTTATTATCATACTTCCACCTTTTACAGATTAAATAAATCGTTCATTGAATATCATATGATTAACCTTATTTCTATAAAGCGTATATATGTTTATTAGATATATATTATAATCAGGAGCTCTAACTCTAGCTCTCACTCATATAAAGGTATTAATCGAATTGGTTAAATAATTGTAATAATTAAATCAACTTCACGCTGTATCCTGCATATAGCAGGATAGGCAAAGGGAACCTAGTGTTAAGACACTCCGTTGCCCACTTTCCACCGATTTTTTCAGGGCATTGCGTGTTGAGTGGCGGAACTTAACGCCGAGCTTTTACCTAGGTGCCAGAGCGAAGAAATTAAAATGTTAATAGATAATGATTCATCCCTCCGAGTGGGGATCGAACTCACAACCGCCACGTTACAGTCACACCTTTGTGCTTGCGCCATATAAAAATTGAACCATTTAAAACTTAAATGAATTAAATACAATATCACAAGAACTTTAAAATAACATTTAAAAGTGTTTTTCAAGGACAAAGTCATAATTTTCCAATATTTAAATCAACCGAGCTTCAGTTTTATTAAGATGAGTATCTATGTTTTAGGGTTTACTTTTGGCGGTGAAGTATAAAGATGGTTTCGGACCGCACACAGTCCAGGCGATAAAGAAATTATCTTCCCAGCTAACGAGCCACGCACGCATCTAATTGGTACCCTGCCGAAGCTGATTCATTTATACGTTCCACTACAAAGTGCGTTGGAAATTGATGATGATCTCATATGGTATCAATCAAATCTTATAATGATTATTTCATCTGATGATTGTTTCAATTTTCAGTTAGGTATATGGATAGACCTATGTCTTGTTTTGCCAGAGCAACGTAAGTGTTAAAGTGAATTTAATATTCATATAGAAAATACTGACATAAATTGTAAATAAAATAAATAGGAAGTGTATTTGACACGAATATTAAAATAACAGTCTTGGCACAGGAGCACAAGTGTGTAGACAACGTCAGTCGTAAAGGCGAAGCTGGTTGTGGGTTCAATCCTTACTCGAAGAAGTAAAATATTTATTAAAAAAATATATTTTCATTTCTTCGCTCTGGTATCAGCAGAGTCAAAGCGTGGTATTGAGGTCTGCCATTCAACATGCAATGCCTCCAGAATTCGGCAGAAAACGGAAAAATAATGTCTTAACACTCTGCCCTCTGCCTAACCTGCTGTGTGCGGGATTCAGCGTGAAACTGAAAAAAAACCATGATACGATTAGATTTAACAAAGATCCGACAGTCACAATAACTTTACGTCTATTAACTTTAAGTCTATTGAATTTAACAATAAGAATTATTTACAATTCAATAATTTGTCAAATTAACAAATTATATTTATAAGTGTGCATAAAAACTCCTCAAAATATTATAAAAAAACAAAATTATCATGTTACGGCAAGTTTGAGCACGTCAAGAGTCTTAGTAGCCTCGGGTCCGTAGATAAGAAATCCATTTCGTCAATACAAAGATGCTCTTGGTACAAATTGTATCTCACAAGAAAAATGTCCAGAAGTTTTAAAATAATAAAAAAAGACGTGAGTCAAGCAACCCTGAAAACATGACTCATCATACATACCGCTCGCTTCAAAAAAAATAGCAAAATTGATAATTTTAAAAACTCTACAATTCAATATCTATGTTTAAGAAAAAAACTATTAAGGCTTTAATAACAAGGTTTCATAAAAACGTCGTATGAAACATATCTCTTGGTTGAAGTAGCTAATATTACGTGAAATACTTGAAATTTTGTTTGTTAATGTAAACACAATGGTTAATGTTTCTGAGTAGAGTGCGTAGAGCTCTCTGAAGAAGCCGCAGTCGCTTTCTCACAATACCGATTAGCCAGGGTAGAGACAATTAGACAAAACACAAACACGTCATAACCTATCAAAACGACAGTAATACTCTGGGAAAGTTGAAGATGCACAAAAATGAGCGGCTAAAAGATAACATTATGTGTTTTAAAAATCCTTCTTACTCTACGGTATCTTTTTGTAATGAAAATAAACAATGCTTTTTACGTTAACTGTTGCTTTTCACCTTAAATGGTTTATCTAGTGATTTTCTCGTCTGCTACTATATGATAAATGATAATAGAATATAACTTTATTTATCTTCAAATAAACTACTTCTAACTTATTATAGTACTAATAAACTAAATTATATAAATTTACTAGCGGCCCGCTCGCGGTTACACCCGCGTGAACTATATTATTATTAATTTCTGTCTCCATGACTACGTCCTAGTGACGTCTATGCAAAATTTGAGACTCCTAGCATTTGTAGTAACGAAGTTTCATACAAACTTTCGACCCCAAAAACAACCCCTTAGAAGTCGAATATTGCAAATTCCCGTCTTAGCGAGCACCTACGTCCTATAAGTAACTCCTATGCAAAATTTGAGATTCCTAGCACATGTAGTTTCTGAGATTTCGTGAAGAGTGAGTGACCTTTCGATTTTATATATATAGATAATAAATCATTTATTAGTAAGAGGCCCTCGTGGCGCAATGCCTCTAGAATTCGGCAGAAAGTTGGGAACGGAGTATCTTAACACTAGATTCCCTCTGCCTACCCTGCTGTGTGCGGGATACAGCGTGAAGCTGATTTTTAATTTGTTATTTATTAGTAAACTTAATTTTGAATCTAAACACCATATCAATATATTTTACTTTAGCATGTAATACCTATTATACGAGTACGAGTAGGTATTGAAATAAAATAGTAACGTAAAACCTCTGCAAGATGCCAATCCGCTGACGCATATCAGGTAAATAAATACGACAACTTTGCTAGTAGGGTCGCAAAAGTTACGAGTATAAATCAGAATAGTGGCGCTAACGCACTATTTAACTGCACATAACAGCATTTGTATTGGATATAAGCGCCACCAGAAAAAATACACCGACGGAAGTAAGATCACAAAGGGACATGCCATCGAGCAAAAAAATATTTGAAAGAAAAAAACAGCATAATTCGGTCGAGAAGCAGTGGTGGGCTCGGACCGCTCTTGTAAAATTTATAACAGCTCTATTTTGTTTACCTGCTTGACTCCGGTCTATATTGTCTTGTAATTGGAAGTATTTGACGATGAATTATTAATTTATTGGCCGTAGTTTCGGTTTAGTTTTTGTAATGATGCTAAAATGTTATTCGTTTGGCTTTTGTACTTGTTTGTCGTACTTGCACAATTTTATAAAGGTGATATTTTATCGCATATTTTAATAGGGAAAAGTACAATTTATAAAAGTACATATTAAATAAAAAAAGGGCGGCCGCGACTTGTTGTACGTACCTACTCTTGCTTTAGGTTTATAAGATAACTCAAACTTACAAAAGATTTTTGTCAATTAAGTTGATAGTATTTTTAATATATTTATGAAATTAAACCTAATCCTAAACGCTAGTCAACGGAGAATTTTCTCTGGTGATCTGTCACTATATTTGTAAACTTTTGATCGATTAGAAATCCTCTGAACTCTGATGTCATTTTCGAGATGTCATTCAGTATTTTCTAACTACGTTTTTTATCGAAAAAAATGACTACATAATATCAAATCTGACAAAACTGAGGAAACAACGTACATAATGAACTTGTTGCTTAGGCAATAGGCAAAACTGGACGAAATATTAGTTTCGTCCAGTTCCTTGCATCTCTATTACAAAATCAATTTGCTTTTATCTTTCTTTTCGTATTTTATTATTATAATAATAAAAAATCCTAACGTCCTATACAATACATACTAAAATTTTCGTTTTGATCTATTCAAAAATACACTTAGGTATTATTTACTTAAGTTGTGAATGATGTAATTGAAAGCGCGGAAAATCACTATTAATGGAAACTTTTGTATGATGAAAACCTTGACAAAATTCCTTTAGAATTGTATTGTGACGCCGCGCCGTATCTATAAATTACAATTAGCAATGACAACAACTTATTATTTCCATAAACACGAGCAATGGGAGTTACTAAGTATATTAATTATGTAACATGAATATATCGTATTATTAAACTAACAATTTAATATGCAGAAAAATATGCGTCGTTTATATTTAAATCTTTCCTTTACGTTATTATTTATTTTAAAAAATCTTGAAGCCATTCGTGGCGCAGTGGCACAAAGTGTGAATGTAAACGCGACTGGTTGTATGTTCGATCCCCATTCGAGGAAATGAAATATTTATTTCAATTTATATTTCCATATCTTCGCTCTGGTGTCGAAGCAAAGCGTGGCGTTAAATTCCGCATCTTAGCACACAATGCCTCCAGAATTCGGCAGAAAATGGGGAACGGAGTGTCTTAACACAAGTTCTCTGCCTACCCTGCTGTGACCGGCATACAGCGTTAAGCTGGTTATTATTTACAGATATGCAGATAGATTTCTAATTCATTTTAAAAACGCATTCTAGTTAAACATTATCCTTCATTATAGTTCTCATTACCACCAGAATAAATCTCTGATTATTTTCCAGTTTTGTATAAGTAATCGATATAAATACAAATTAGGTATACCTATATGAATTAGTCTTGCAAGGTTGTCTTTTGCTGACTTTCACATACAATGTTCAAAACGTTCATTCTATTGGAGGATATTCCTTTAACGGAATTTTTCAAAGCAATTTGTATAAAAAAAAATTAAATATCCTCCTTGAATATATATCTCCTGTCTATAAAATCTCCTTGCACATATTATGTTAAAAATCGAAAACTTATTAAATACAAACACAAAAGACAAAGTTTAAGAAAGTACATTGCCACACTGATGTCGCCTCCATGTCTCGAATGATACGCAACCATAGACCTCAAATATTATACAGCGATATCATTACTATTATAATTCATATGTTTCATGCGTAATGCGGGGTTAAACTGAAATTGATAATTTAACTTTTATATTTATCGAGCAATGGTAGCGTAGTACGAGGTAAGTGATGTTAAAAGCCTCACTCGGTGGCACCTGCAGACGAATGTGCCATTTACATTGTAATGCACGCACAGCCTCCAACCAGTTCGATTAGGAGGGGAATGCTGTCTACATACTTACTAAGCTCGGTAACTGATAAAATTTTGTTAATGCGTAGTACATTTGGATTTTGAGTTTTCTTTATAATCAATTATTACAAAATGTTAGCTTCTTAATATTTCATTATTAAATGAGAAATATGTAGATAAATTATATTTTAACTGTATATAGGTAGGTATATGCTATATGTTCAAATAGGAAATAATAAATAAGTTTACTGGAGAAAAACATAAAATTATAACTTCCTGCCGTTTGATTAATTTTCTAAGGATCCAGCTTAACTAGTTATATGTATGACAATAACAAAACATACATATATATCTATATATACACATATAAACAAAAGTGTGATTGATTCAGTGGCGGGGTGCGGGGGTGCGGGGGTGGTTCAGAGGAGGGGGGTAAGACAGCGGCAGTGACCGCTGCAGCCAGGTGCGTGCGGCCATCGACACCATAAAATTAATAACCCGTCGAGCCTCCTAACCAATGCACTCAGAGTCCCAAGTGCGCTTCATACTCTTCAACGAAAACGGGCGTTTGTTGTCCACTTTTAGAGGATGAATAAAAAAAATACAATAAGTAAATAATCGTAATATTTTTGCAATTAATTTAAATAGACTAATCTTTTTTCTATAACAACAAAATTTGTTATTACGTTTAGTTAGGTAATTTTACTTAACAATCTACATATTTTTTGAAGTTCACGCTAAATCCTGCACAAAGCAGAGTAGGCAGAAGCAACCTGGGAACCTAGTGTTAAAACACTTTAACTATTAAGATATTTCCGTTACCCACTTTTACGCCGAATCCTCGAGGCACAACAACCTCATAGATATATTTACAGCCTACATTTTTTTTCAAGACTTTTTAAAAATAAAATATAAAGGTAAATATGTAATAAAACTTTTCTTGTGTAATTTAGGAAAATAATAAAAAAAATGTAACACAAAGCGTTTTCACAGTGATCTAAAAATGTAGTATGAAAGCGCTTTTAACTCTTATCGAATTGTTCAAGTTACTGCGTTCTCGGAGTTATGTCTCGACATTACAGGGAATGTAATTGATTTTTTCTTTATTTTTTTTTTACTAATTTCTGCACGACGCATCCGCTGCGCTGGTGTAAGCATACCTTGTTATAAAGAAATTGCACAAATATAAAATATGATATAATATATAATTTTATATAATAATCATTAATTAATAATTAACGTGTATAATATAATAATTCACATATATTTTAATACCATATACACTTCAACGCGTTTATTATTCAGGGTGGATTTAAATTAGTATTTAATAGCGACTTTGAATGTGGACCGACGCGGACCGAGGTGCGGTGGACTGCGGGAGGGGACCGGAGGAGCGGCCTCCGAGACGGTGGGTCTGCCTGACAAAGAAGGATTTTATCCGCTCGATTTAGCATGAAATTGGAACACAAAGTGAATAAAGCCACAAGATTGTAAACATTATGAGGTTCCTCTTTTTTATTGAGGCGTTTAAGTTATATAAAGTTTTTAGTTTTGTTAACCACCAGCGGCCACGTCGAAATGCCTATTTATTATCTTGTTAACTATGCGTAGCTAACAAATCGAACTCTTGATGTCAATTCGGTACTTGCAACGTTGCTTATTTGATATTCAGTATTTTATAAGCATTTAAAAGTTTATTAAAGTTATTTTTGGATTTATCCTAGAATAAATCTATACTGAAAGTTTGTTCTTCACAATCGATTAACACGTGGAGGTAAGAAAGCTTTCCAATTATATTTAAAGTAAAACTTGAAAATGTCGTAATTGGCTACGACTGTAACTCTTGAACGCCGCCCGTTCCCACGCGGCATTCAGCCGCTTCCACCAGAATGAATGACTCACTGAACTCGAAGCTCCATTTCCACAAGTCATAGTGCAATTAATAATATACGGCATCCTGTCGAATTATCTCTCGTCGTGGCAGGGGTCCGAGCGGCTTTAATTTACCACAATGGAAGATGGTTCTGAGAAGCGACGGCCGGCGAGGCGGGTCGATTCTTCAACGAAAACAAACAGAAAATAATTATCATAAAGATGAAGAGCGGCCGCTCGGGCCTCGCCGCTGCTAATGGGAGCCCACCTGGCAGCCCGGCACCACCCCGCGCCCCGTGCACGCTACACACGCATTCCTCGCCGTACCAGCACTACATACTACACTCTACACTCTACACTCCACAGGCCGCGGCCCAACAAGCATAGTCATCTCCGCTTCGGCGGGGACGTGATTGTTTTATGATATAAGATAAACCTGCACGCTACAATTATATTATAAATTCCTTTATAGTACCTCGCTACACTGCGATGTATATATAAATAAATAGTTTTTGATAGGGGTCACTATTAAATATGCTTCATATTTCTTAATAAGGCTTTATATATGCATCTTAGGATGTGCTTATTAGGTACTCCATGTTTTTAGAAGCAAAAGTAATTTTATTTACATATTGACTAAAGTTGGTTTTATATTAAAGTGATACAAATATTTATACAAAGAAACATGCCCTAAAACATGTCTAATCCCTAAATTAAATAAACCGCGAGTGTGGATGGCTAGCACTCCTACAGTGACAGAGAGCCTCCAGAGTGCACCTCATGAGAGGCTGGATGGGGTCAAATGATCGGGATGAGTCATAATTGTCTTCAGAATGCTGTTGCAATTTCTTATATGAAGCAGGGACGACGTAGCATAGGCCGAAAATACACTTATGACGCCCGTGATAACGGAGAACGCTCCCATATTACATTGGGTAGCGGTAGCAGAACTCAAACCCGCGCTTTGTCTTCTTACCAAAGTGTGGAAATCTCAGGAGAATACTATAACATACTTTACAAGAAGCATTATGAGGTGTGTTTACACTAACACGATTAAAAATAAAGGCTTCGAAAATTTTTTTATTATATTGTTATTTGCTTCACGCTTTACTCCACGCACAACGAGCCAACGATAGTAGGCAGCGAGAAGCAGCAGCAGCAGCAGCTTCCTCGTTAAGATTCTTTCGTTTCCCACTTTCCACGGTATTCTTGCTGCGTTGCATGTTGAATGGCAGAATTCAACGCCACGCTTTCCACGTAACCAGAGCGAGGAAATGAAAATATTAAATATTTTATTCCCCCAAGCGGGAATCGAACCCACGACCGTCACATTTTCATTCGCACGCTTGTGCACCTGCACCACAACATCCTCTATTGTTAATTCTTTTGTTATTTAATAATATACTTATTTCTTTCAAAGTTTTCTTCTATTTTGTAAATAAAATCTTTTCGGTGAATCCGTAAAGCCTTCATTACATACTTAAGGTTCTAGTTTAAATAAACGACTATTAACAGTATTCAAAGAGACTTAACTTTATCAACGCAGTACAGTTACCAGCACAATTAAACTCAAATGAACAAGATAACAGTTCTTAAGCGACTCTACCTACATATCCTGAGAAATAACCAATAGTGAATGGGAGAAAAAAAGATTTCTTATGTGCCTATCAGTATCGCTCGAGATGGCCGCTACTTTATCTGAAGAATGTTACATAATCTAGGGTACACGGGGATTTTTACGGTACTTTTTTTAAGAACCTTGGTCACTTTTAAGGCTTTTAAGATTCTTTCTTAGGGTTCCGTGTCTCAAAAAAAAAAGACGAAACCCTTATAGAATCACTTTGTTCGTCTCTCCGTCTGTCAAGACCATTTATCTCGAGACCGCATGTAGGTATGTATCAAGCTGAAATTAATATTAAATATTTCTGGGCTCTACGCGACGGTTCCTTGGAGAACAGAAAAAATCAGTCAAGGTAATCACAATTTTGTTTGAATTTTGCTGTCTAATCAAAACCTAAAGAGTACTTTCCGTGAACCACCAGTTATGACATTAAGAAGAAAGTGAGAACTTATAATACAAGTAAAGGAAAATAACCCAGAAGTGGAAGGTATTTCACAGAAAAAAATCACAATCCTGAAATTGGTATGAGTGACAAGAGAGACAGGAGGAGACCTCGGTTGACCTTCGAGAACACAGTATTGATGATACTGGACCAAGGTCCTAAAAGGATGAGGACCCCCCAGGAGGGCATGTGTGAGGAGGTTGATGACAGTGAACGAGACGAAAGAGGTATGCAGAGATCGAAACGTTTGGCGCTCCGTTCAACTGAGAAACAATTGACATTGCCAGATAGATATGACAATTCTAACAGGGTTTTGTTGATGGCTGTTATTGGGCCACCTAATAATACCTAAGCTTAACACGATATACTATACGAATTTTCTAAGGTAACCTATTTTATTTCTATTTATATTCTAAATTTTAAGAATAGGTTAACTTTGTAAATCAGTAGCTTATAACTTTGAATGTCTCTACATAGTTTCTACATTCAACTTATTATACCTACTTGTGAGATTAAAACATAACAAACAACAGGTGCCTCGAATGAGTCACAGACAAAACAAAACCGTAAGGACTTTATTTTATTTTTTGGATTTCTAAAAAGAAATATTTAGAAACTATTCGTCACGCTACCAAAATATTCTAATTATTATCATGTTAAAAGGGTCTCACTTTAAAGATAAGTCTATATTGTCAGCAGTTTGACACTGCGACCGCTATCGACCTGTGAAAGGCAGAGATAAAATACTTACGGAATTCTTCGAGGGACTAAGACGATATACAGTTTTTCTTGTTCTTTTTTCGGTATCGACGTTTCAGAACTGTTTTTGCAAAGATTCCACCTCATATCGGTCGGGTGGTCCATTAAGGCTGGAACAATGGCCCACTCAGTTTCTATTACCAATTTTATCTATATTTAACGCAGCTTATGTGAATTCTGGCGGTGTTTTTTACAAATTGTGCTAACCATCTATAGGTAGTCATTAGGAAGATAAATCGCTCTATTGTTTTATTGTTTTAGAGATTAAATTATTAAGTTCAAAAGACACTTACAGGATACATTACAATTATAAATACATACAGGTATACAATAAGTGTCGGTTTGTACATAGGTGTACCACTCATCTATATAATTCTTTTCGTGTTTTTTATATTGACAGTATACAAAAACGTAAAGAAATAGCAAAGACTTTTTATATACTTGGTGCTAGAGATCGATGATCTTTATGCCTTTATGTACACCTATAGTTATTTAAATAGATTTGTCGCAGCATTTGTCGAGATGCTATAAATGTGAATTTACAGTTTGATAAACGAGTCGTGGCTGTCTCTGCAGTTAGCTTTAGGATATTTCTCACTTTTTTATTATTTTCCTCTCATGTGAATAATGCGTACCAAGACGGCGTCATTAAATGTACCTATATGGTTTTTGTTCATTACTAATAAGACTACATACACTAATGAAATACCCTTTTAACTGATACATATCAATAATCATTCCACAACATAAAGGAATGCAGAGAAGAAATAATTATTGCTTAGTGTAAGAATTTTATCAATTATGTTAGTCCAAAGCTGCGGGTGGCGACCCCAGCGGGTTGCCGCCTGACTAACGTGGAAATAGCTTCCCTTTTGTAGGTCGAATTAACTAAATTTACTCAGTGTCTTGTCTACAAGTTACTTCTTTAGGTTTAATGGAAAAAAAAATATTACATAATACTTAATAAAGCCCATATACCTATTGATTGTATATCAGCTACTGTATTGGTTTATAAGATTCACAGACAGAATAACAGCTTCATTTTTAGTATTTATCATAAAATTTATGTAATAAACTTTTAAGTCATCAAATTTACTCAAAAATACTATTTTCTGATATCGTTACAATTGTTTTCTAATTTACAGACCAGATGAAGTTGAATTTAATAAAGTAACACTTTAATGTTTATTTACACTCTCCTTTGAAAATCATTTAAATTTACACCATGCGAAACAAAAAACAGTACGGCGCAATGTTTGTAAACGAACACAAACAGACTGCCGTGAGCCTTGAAGAGTGCAGCCAACACGCTTCATCCTGACCCATTTAAACAAGGTAAATTAAGCTCTCCTCACGCCACGATTAACTCAAACTTCAAAAGCACTTTTGTATTCTAATCTGCGTAAATATAACATGGAGATAAAAAAGTCCATCAACTTTATACCATCTTCTATAAGGTTCAAATTAGTTTTGATTATAGCATTCGAACCCTGGAAGCTTCGGAATTGGGCACCTAAACATGTTTACCCATAAATCACGATCATTGTTTAAATAATTTTCTATTTCGAAGCATTCCCATGAAGCGCTGGCCACGAGATTCGCGCTAAACACTGTTTCACCGTAAACGTGGGGAGTGCCAAGTTGCTGTTCGCTATAGAATAACTTTCGTATAATAACAATTTTCAATTTACTGTTATTGTTACGTGCATTTCGTAATATATATTTGAAGGAAATTAATGTAGGTAATAAATATCTTTATTTTTGATAGTAACTCATATGTATCCAACAAATATGTAACTCACATATGTATTATGTTTATTAAATGTTAAATTGAATGTAAGTGTTTGTTTCTATTAAGTTATTAAATGTCACCAACAAAAAAACCACCCCCAGTCGTGGCGCAACAGCACAAAGTGTGTTGCAAAATCGACTGGTTGTGGGTTCGATCTCTACTCGAGGAAAGGAAATATTTATTTTCTTTATATATATAAAATGGAAAGGTCAGAAACTACATGTGCTAGGAATCTCAAATTTTGCATAGGAGTTACTTATAGGACGTAGGTGCTCGCTAAGACGGGAATTTGCAATATTCGACTCCTAAGGGGATGAAATAGTGGTTGAAAGTTTAGTTTAGAGGTATGGAATTTTTTTTAATCGCCACCGATTTTTATAACATTTGAAATTTAAACTCTTAGAATTATTTCATGGTTTATTAGGATTCACCCCTAAATGTGCAAATAAGCGGGCGAAGCTGCGCGCGTCCGCTAGTAATTTATATTTTCATTCCTTCGCTCTGGTGTCGAGGCAAAAGCTCGGTGTTGAGTTTCGCTACTCAACTGCAGAATTCGGCGGAAAGTGTGGAACGGAGTGTCTTAACACGAGATTGCCTTGCCTGCTGTGTGTGTGAAGCTGATTCAGATTTTTTACCAACAAAAAAATATATATTTCATCAACAGTTACGATATTCTAAGTATATGGGCATTTTAAAACAAAACATTTCAAATACACAATACACACACTATTAATATAGAAGTAATTCGCTCCTATAATTAGTTACATAACTAGAATGTAAGAACATATATATAAATATTTATTAACCGTTATTAAGTATTTTTTTCATAATTTCATATTAAATTCTAGGGTTAACCAAGAATGCGCGTTGGGTGGCACTACCTTCGTTGTACTTTTTTTCGTCATCTGAAAATGGAATCCAATTATGAATTGCGGCTTAGGAGCAGCGTGTAAAAGTGTTTTGTAATTTTCATTAATGATTAAAAAATGTAAACCTATCTATCTCAACTGAAAAAGATTCCGCTATTACTAGCGGAATATTACAGTTAATTATAGTTAAAAATTCGACCGCCGACGTATCGGTAATATCATGGATAATTAATATTTTTAATGACTCAAGTTGTTTGAATCAATATTTTCTCTCGAAAATAGTCCAATAGCTTACCTAAATGTGTGTGGTTCTTTAAAATGTATCCCGTGGTATCGCAACGCAACCAATATTGCTGGACACTTTTTCATACGTGGAGACGGCACTCTTTACCGCTATTTTCCATAATTTATGAACGCAGGCACCAACTAGGGGGATGGCACTCGCCTAGTAATGGGTTTCCAATCTTTTGTTTAAATCTAAAATAATTTTATGAAATCATTTTTTATTATGAGAACTGAGTTGGCAAGTGGCAAGATGAAAATGTAAATATGTGTTAAAAATTAAAATTATGCAAAACCTACTCTATGTGCATACGCGTGTCTGTAAATCATTCCATTTTTACAATTCTATTTTAAAGGTTCGTCGAGTCGATCTTTACCTCTCCTCTCTTCTCCGCGATACTGTAGCTACTTCACCCCGATCTTGTGTAGTTATAAACTGTGTTCCAAAATGCTTCATGTGTACCTACCTAATGATAATGCCAAAGTGGCCCAAATAAATTAAAACAAACATAAACGTTATATATTAAATGTAAAAAAATATTATATCATTGTCTACTTCGATCAATTATACGTATATAGTTGATTGAAGATTTTCCAACAGCAATGGCACGGTTAACATATCGTTAACATTGATGAGTGATCAAATAGAATAAGAAAATATTAAAAAACTATTATATGTATATCGTAGATCTTCATAATTTCTTGTCATTGGTATACGATGAATCATAAAATGTTATAATTTATATTTATAATATATATCGTCTAAATATATATTTTTCAGTATAAGATATTTAATAATTTGCCGTAATTGCTAGGAACTTCGCCATGTGAAACTTGTACAGCGCCATCTATTTGAATGCCACGGCATGCGACATATCATCTATGAAATATCTCATGTTAAATCACAACTTCATTTACTAAATAATAATGTTATATTTGTCAAGGCCGTGGTGGGGCCGCACATTGCCTGATTATAAACGCGAGTGTTGTGGATTCGATTCCCACTCGCCGACTTAAATTTTTTTCGTGATCGCCTAAAAGTTAAGACTTTCTCCACATTAAAGCATTGTACACTCTGGAAGAGAAGTAAAAATAAATCGAAAATTATAATGAAAACATTAGGTTCCCTCTGCCTATCCTATATGCGGGATACAATAACCTGAAAGAAAAATAAGGAAAATTTAATATTGTCAACATTCTGCACAATTCAGGGTTTTTTATCTGTTTATTCTATTTTTCTGTAATAAGTTATTTCGACCATCTGTTTTTGTCACATATATTGCGTGACATCTGTAAAAATCGGGTAACAAAACCTAGCTCTAATATTGTGGTACTCAGTTTATCGTTAAAATTCTTAATCATAATTATATTTCGTGGTTTATTTTTTAAGAATCATTTCCGTTTTTTACCGATACCCGTAAGATTTTAGGTCATCCTCTCTTAGGCCCGTATTTATAAACCGCTCTCAATTCTGAGATCAATCTTGAGCGCGATCTTGTAATACCGTTTACATGAATTATGTATGAATGAAAACGGTACCTCAGTCGCTTCCAAGATCGATCTCAGAGTTGAGAGCTGTTTATAAAAACGGGCCTTTGTGCGCCATACACGTATTCTACGTTCGCATTCTACGTTCCAAAATTCCGACCGTGCATGGTCTTAATGAGTTATGAAGAAATAAATTACACTTATGATTCAACTATTTTTCTTATATTATTTAAATACTACTTTTTATGAACACAATTTAAAATGTTTCTTCTATTAGAAAGCTCTTGACAGACTTGTTATATTTTTCAGGTAACAGTTTTGTTAATTCACTTCTTGTCAGCCATGTTGGTTTGCATTTATTGTCTATTTTACCAGACTTGTAATTAGAGTAATAGAAGAAAACCTGCAAAAACACAAAACAATAATCATTATACTTATTAAAGAAATTGAAAAAACATATAAAATTTATGAAGTATAAATATTTATTAAAAGTTAAGGCCTACCTACCCAACCCAAAATGTGCTCTTATTTAAAAAATAGTTATAATAGGTAATTAAATGAAGTAAATGCATATAGCACAACAGTCTGTTTGTTATGAAAACTTTGTGGAAATGTTAAGTCTATGTAATAAAATGGACTTTCTATACTGCCTTTTAAGGAAGGTTTTGGCTTCTATACTTAAATTAAGAAACAATATTACTACTAAATGTATTGTAAATAAAGTGTTAAAACTCACTTTTGCTCCTATTTTGCCGTTAACTTCTGAAGGATATTTATATTTGTAGAAGCCACAAGGTGCATTTGATAAGAAATTTACTTGTAGCTCAGATCCACATTGTTCTAAAAGTATTCTTTCTGCAGTCTGAAAAAGTATAAGTCTCTTCATAATATTTTTGAAAATTAGGGGTAACATTCATTTTTATGAAAGAGAATGTCAAGAAGTATGCAAGTAAATTCATTCATTTATAGATTAAAAATATAGATAATGATTACAGCAATGAACATAATTATTTATGAGAGAAAAAATCTTAGCATTTCATAGATGAATGGTGAGGGTATTGTTGCAAGAGCTTAAAACTGTGCCCAGAACTCGTGACAACTGTAGATTTAAGATGGGTTTAAATGTGAATTAACACACACTCCACCACTACTGTTTGTTCTACATAATCCAACATCATTTAACAAATTATTGTGATATTTCGCTTCTCATTGCACTTGTACTGCAGACAATTTAACTCTAAATTTACTCCTGGTTGGTTTGTTAGAAAGTATTTGTATATTTTAAGGGTTATTCAGTTCTGAGCTCATGCTACAAAATTAACTTCTTGAATTTTATCTTACCTGCCGTAAGGTTTCCCCTTCTTTCCAAACACCCTGTGGCAAAATATTTTTAAAGTCTTTTCCTAACTTAACTTGAGTTACAAGAACAAGATGTCTCTGAAGACATCTATCTGTAGTACTTATATCATTTTTTTTATCTGCTTCTGTAATAAATAATTATTTAATTTTATAATAGCTTGTTCACATTTAAAGTTCTTTTGTATTTTTCTATTTGATTATGTACTATAAATGTAAATGCCTTGATACATAGTTATATGAATGCAGTGCAATGGGACAGTGCCTGACTATAAATGTGATAGTTGTAGGTGTAATATAAAGATTGAACAACTTTCAATTGATACATCACATAACATGAGTTTGTGAGTTCTGCCTCTGAATCTAAAAGCCTCAATCTGCAATGTCTTCGGACACAAAGTGGAAAAGATTCAGATTCAGTCTTAATGTTAATTCTTCCCTGCCAACACTGCTATATATGGGATAAAGAAAATTGCCAAGTGAAATTATTTAGTAAAAATGAATCTTTACAACACATTTAATAATGACTTTAGAGAAGAGGACATAATATTTATAGTATTTATTTTAAATTTGTATTAATTTTAAATATTTATAATAGTTGCCCCATTACATATTTACAACAACAGAATACAGGTATGAAAGAAATGCATGCATCATTCTCATAATATTTAAATAGTGATAAATAAAATTTAGTGAATACCTGTTATAATATTTGCAAATTTATATTGATTTAATTCCTCTGTTGAAGAATCTTCAAAGTCTTGAGCTGTTATTTTACTAACAGCTTCTATATCCACATCAATAGATTCATTTTTCAGGAGCTCAGCCTGTACTCTACAAAATTTTTAATAATTGTCAATGTATATGTATACAATACTATAAAAGTGACGAATTTATTTGTTTACAAACACACAAACAAAGTTGCAGGTAAATATTAGTAATAATATAAATAAAAGGTTTTTATATAAATACGTAATATAAGGTATATAACTCGGTATGTAATTTTAGTAATGTAGGTTGACCAACCTGTCATTTTCTCGTCTGATTTCATGATCAGATTTTAGACTTTTTTCAATCTCACTTGTCCAAAGTAAGTCTTTTACTTTTTTTTGGACATCATCAAGGGGTGGGGTGATGACTGGCAGTCGTTCTACACATATTCCAGCTACTATATCCCATGAAGATAATCCTAAAAAAGGTCTTAATGTCAACATTTATTATTCAAAAAATATTTTTACATAATTAAGTTTTTAGTGTTTTTAATATTAAATTTAAATCTCTATATTTTAACAATTATCTAGATATAAAACAGGGAAACTACCTCGAAATAAAATTTTTTGACAAGTTCTAAATTCAGAGCCAATGGCTTTCCTCAAAAGCATTTTTATTCTGGCTAGTAGCTATTTTTTCAATATATTGTAATTATAAGTAATAATATTTAAATTGTATTTATTTTTTAATACATAACCTAATACACCTTTTAATGAAATTCCTTAAATTAACTTCAAATTTTCAGAATATTGACACTTAACACATGACAGCTTGACAGCAGCCCGCAGCCGTTGTCAAGTTACTAGTGTTGTGCATCATAAATAGTACATACTAATCGAGTGGTGGCAAAATAATTAAGTTATTATCAGACAAACAATTACAACTACACTCAATTTAACAAGGAAACTTGTATTATTCTGGCTTAAACCAATTTGTTGAATAAGTCAAGGCAACATTACACATTACATTTTGTATGAAATTCGCTACCGGAAATAAAGGAACTAAAGGGTATTTCCCGTGGACCTACAATTATAAAATTTGGCACAAACTGAGAATTTACAACACAAATAAAGAAAAAAATCCGTTGTGAAGTAAGTAAGTGAAAGCTTATAGGTATTTCATAGAAAAAAATATTACAAACCTATATTTGTAGTTCATCTAACAAAAAATAAGTGCATATTATGCCCGCAAGCTTAAGTTGGTAAATTTTTATTAAAATATGCAGTGTGAGGCAATTTATTAAGAGGAGAAATAAAAATATTTTTAAAAGGCCTTTGGATTTATATATATTACATTTTTAAGAGAAATTTCAATTTATTCATTAAATGAGAAATATTAATATTATATTTTTTTATTTTATCATTATATTTTATTATATTGTTTAAATATTATGATGATTATATTGCTTAAAATAAAAAAAAAACATAATATTTAAATAATTCCAGGTCGAAAGAATTGATATATAACAAGTTTTTATTTTGTAAGTATTTTTTTATTAGGTAAGAGTATCGTTACTAAGTTGGTTATGTACATCGATTAAAATCGATTTCTGTTAATAAACCTTTGAACATGGCAACATCTTTCGATCTTTTCCGGCTTTAGGTGTCACTGAAAGTAAGCTGTGAATGATAGAAAATTTAAAAATCTAAAAGAATCTTAATTAAACTCTTTTAAACTTTGTATTGTACTACTTTAGTTCAACGTTTGTGTTATTGAAATTCAGTTTTTATCCATATTTTGGAGCTACATTAACAAAAACATTACCCCCATGTCAAAGTTTAGATAGGTTATGTTGATCTATATCTTATATTTTTAGGCCCCAACATGAAGCAAATAGTTGCTAACCAAAAAGTGAAAATCCCAGAGGGATTAACTGTTCATGTGAAATCACGACTAGTGACAGTGAAAGGTCCTCGCGGAGTGTTGAAAAGGAACTTCAAACACTTGGCTGTAGACATTCGCATGGTGAACCCTCGGTTATTGAAAGTGGAGAAATGGTTTGGTTCAAAGAAAGAGCTTGCTGCAGTAAGAACTGTATGCTCACACGTTGAAAATATGATCAAAGGTATTTATTATGATTTTGTTGTATTTTTTCGATTTATATTTTCCTATACGTACTTGGTACATGGTTATTTGCCTATTAATTGTTAATTTCTAATATTATTTTATGCTTAGAATTAATTTTAATAAAAGTTTTAACTCTGTATTGTCAAATATGTAATAATCAGTTTGATAAGAGGTATTGTTTTATTGCTATATATATTAGTATCAGTATTCATATTTGCGATATATTTAAAATAAATTGACATTTTAAGGTGTAACTAAGGGATTCCAGTACAAAATGCGCGCTGTGTATGCCCATTTCCCTATCAATTGTGTCACTACTGAGGGAAACACACTTATTGAAATCCGTAACTTCCTTGGAGAGAAATACATCAGGAGAGTAAAAATGGCACCAGGTGTGACTGTCACTAACTCTGTTAAGCAAAAGGATGAGCTCATTATTGAAGGTAACTCCCTTGAAGATGTTTCCAGCTCAGCAGCTCTCATCCAACAATCTACAACTGTCAAAAATAAGGATATCAGAAAGTTCTTGGATGGTCTTTACGTATCTGAGAAAACTACTGTTGTACTGGATGAGATATAAGGACATTAAATTTATAAGTTGAAATTCATCTTTTATTTACGTTAAAATTATTGATATCAATATCAACCATTGTATTACTTACTAGCTGCTGCCTGTAACTTTATATGCATGAGCTTTTTCATAATACATAAATTTACCAACTATAGTCGTTGAAATGTAAAAATGCTTGGTGGCCTTAGTTATTCACTGCTACTTGCAATGTGTTAGTAAATATGTAAGTTGTCCATGACACTCAACAACACTGCTTCTATCTTTTTATTTACATTCCAAATAGTCCAAGAAAACTGAAAATGAAGTGTTTAAGACATTGCTTTTGATTGGCCAACCTGAATGTTACACTTTTTTTTTAACCAGAATTGAAAAATGAAAACAATTTAAATACAGTTGTTATTCAGAGCCAGATCAAATATTAAACATTGCATTAACAGGCAAGTACTCACCCTATGTTGTACTGAGTCAATTTTTATATATTTTTTGTCAATTAAAACTGGCCACCATAATAAATAAAATGATACTCATAAAATTCTTTTTTCAAATTCTTGGTTATGAAAATAACAATTTATTACTTTTCATTTATTAGCTGGACTGTTATGTTTCTCAAGTGTTATTTTTCAAAATCTATTATGGTGGGCTGAATGTACAGCCCAGACTTAATAACTAGTATAACAACTAAAGTTTCATTCAAAATTAATAAACATGCTTCAGATAAACATGCTTTATTTTTCATAAATGAATAGTATTACATATTCGCTACTGAATCCTCTAAAAAAATACTAATAATAAATAATATATATATATTAAGTACTAATAAAGCCATTTTATTATAATTAATTTATCACATATCTTCCAAATGCCTAAGGTAACTGACAGCAATTAGGGTTGCAATTAAATTGTAAACATTATTTATAAGCTTCCACCGTAAATGGACTACACAACACAAAACATCAATTCAAACCAATACCTGAGATGGGGTGTTCAACTAAATAAACTCTTAAGTTTATATATACCTAATTTTAAACTTTTTATAAAATAAGTAATGTTTTTAACTCTGATGGAATTTTGTAAATTTTTTATCAAAGACGAAATTTTTAAGTGTTATCATTTTATGGCTAACATACTATATGCGGGATACATCATGATGTTGATAAAAAGATGTATGTATTTGATATTGTTGAATTAGGATAAAATTTGAGTATTATGATTTAGTTTGGCTTCGAACTTCGAAGTGCTATATGCGTAAGTGTGCCCTCAAAATTCTTGGAAGACTTAAGTGATATCGAGACTATCGATTCAGCCAGACCAGTTGTTGCATAGGGCCACAGTGTGACTGTAAAACCGATTGATTGTGGGTCCGCTCCCCACTCAAGGAGATGAAATATTTATATTTCCATTGCTTGCTCTGGTGTCGAGACAAAGCGCGGCGTTAAGTTCCGCCACTCAACACGCAATGCCTCCAGAATTCGGCGGAAAGCTGGGAACGGAGTCTTAACACTATTCCCTTCCCTCCCTCCTCTCCCTATCCTGCCGTGTTCGGGATACAGCGCGAAGCTAATTTTACTAACAGAGGATGATTTAAAAAGTAACACGAGGATGAGAAATAGTCACTTTCAAAAATATTATCTCTATTTCGTTAAAATTTTTTTTGTAATTATCAAGCAACTTTTTTAACGCATTCTCATCTTTATCGCGATATGCTTCGATTGATGTATTCCATAGTTTTAAATAAGTTTCCCATATTTTAGTAAACTATTACATATTGATTTTTCGTGGGAGTGGTAGTATCAACATTTATTTTAGTTTTCTTCGTCCATATCGAATAAAAAGCAGAAGCGTCCGCCTCCTCGCGTGCAGTCAGGCTATGCCTGCATACACGTACAATAATATTGTCAAAATACGTATTGTCAATAATATTGTGTGTGTGTGGCCGATTTTCAATATTATTGTAAATTTCTAGAAATTCTGTTTTTACCACGACAAGATCAGGGGGAGGCAGGGTTATTGTCAATAATTTTATCGTGTGCGGGCGGGCGTCAATATTTTAGTTTAAAAAAGACTTCAAAGGAGACAAACGCTTATGCTATTTACTCAAGATGGATGACGAAAACAGTATAAATAATGTTGATATTACTACTCCCACGTAAAAACAATATATAATCAAGTTTATTCAAATATGGGAACTTATCCAGAGCTATGGAATACATATATTGAAGCATATAATAGTGCGTTAAAATGCTGATCGATATTTTAAAAAAAATATAATTCTTAAAATCATCCTCTGTTAGTAAAATTAGCTTCACGCAGTATGCCACGCACAGCAGCTACGGGTAGGCACAGCGAACCTAAGGATATGTCATATAATTTCAATTATCTATACTAATATAATAAAGCGGAAGAGTTTGTTTGTTTGTTTGTTTGTTTGAACGTTAAGATCTCTGGATCTACTGGATCGATTTACTTTGTTTTTGTTTTGTATGAAAGCTGCATTCTTCAGAAGTGCTATAGGCTATATAATATTACATTACACATATGTACTAATAAATTAAAATACTTTCTAATTTGACATGCAATTTATTCTGCCATGTTAATAACAACCGTCGTCGCTACGCGACCGCGTTCGTTACCGCGTCATTTTGATATTCATCCTTATGAAAATAAATATAATAGTCACTTTTAGCATTTCATCTAGATTGAAATTATATTTCTATAGAAATTATATTCTTATATTTCAAGCAGGCGTAGCCGCGTCCGGGTCCGCTAGTAACTATAATAAAAAGACTGATCGCACACGTACAATAATATTGTCAATAATATTGTGTATGCGGCTGGCTTGTCAATATAATTGTAGATTTCTAGAAATTCTGTTTATTTTAGAGCCATTACAAATATAGTTATATCTACTTTCTCTCGTTGTCGTGGCACAGCGTCCGACTGTAAATGCGACTTTTGTGGGTTTATCTCCATTTGGGAAAGTAATTTAGATTTACTAGAAAACGGTCTTTTAATACTATGTTTGTCTTTTTTTCTTTTTTGTCTATCTTGCTATATAAAAATAGGTATGTCAACTGTAAAAAAGATTAAATAATTTTATAAAACAAAATTGGACACAGTTATTATACTGGAGACAGTTATTGCTTGAGAAACAACTCAGTCATTTCCCCAGTCGGTTGAGACACACTCTAGAAGTGGTTACCGTCACACAGTACGTAAAATTTCATTTCATTCTAAGCTACAATTACAAGAATATATATATTTTAAAACATATATAGGTCATATACAAAAAAAACAGAGGAACACAAAAAAAACAAATAAAATAAAATTGATATGAACAATTTATTTGAGTATAATGATATGATTTCTGTACATCTTTACACAGGTCATAAACTATTCAAGTGAACTAGACATTTTTATTGAGTAAATCCTTAAGTAAATAGTTTTATAATTTACACTTAAAAAAAAGGGAAGCTGTACACAAGGAAAATTACACTAGTTACAATGAACTATACAGTCAATATGTAGAGGTGAGCTAAATCTACTGAATGAATCACAAGCGATAGCATTCTACGGTTATATATTTACTTATTAACATTTAGCGTTAAATAGTTAAAGGTATTTATTCTATGTCTTTATACAAAATCAGTCTCCTACTATTTGTAATCCACTTTACAACCAACACGGGACGTAACACACTGGACGATTGACGAATTCTAAACTATACTATAACTGAATCCGTTTATATTTATTCATTTAATTATTAATAAGAAATCATTCTATTATATCGGCTTAACATCCACCATTTATAATTATCTAGTTTATTATATAAGCGCATTTTAGATATTTTTAGTAGAGATTTACTATTCAGTGTCTTTATACAATTCCGCATCCAGCTATAGTAAGCAAGAAAACGCCAATAATAACTTCTGATAGTGAGCAAATATAATAATTAATTATAATTAAATAAGATGAAAAAATGCATACTGTTAAAATAGATTAATGAGAAGTCCACATGATTATGGCCGTGGCAAAACAAATAATAAGTAAAAACATGCATAATATCACACGGTATACAATAAAATAAAAAAGCGATAGCCAAAGTAATATAATCAAAGAATTATTGAGGTTAACATAATACAGACATTACATAATTTTTTTTCAATACTTATAACCCCCATTATGTGATTTTTAGAAATAATTTAACATAGTTATTGTGAAACCATCCCACGCGACATCTCACAGCCTTACAACAGTCACTCGTTTCATACACCATAGTTCATTTGCCGAAGGCTTAGGAATGACAATTTCTAAGGACAGTAGCAGTACATTACAATATAGCAACGATAGAAATAATTAATAAATAGTGAATACACTAAAACGAACCGCCCGCTTCATAATATTACGAATTAGGAATAAAATTAATATATAATATTTCAATTACAATATTTGAATAACAGAGATTATTTTTTATTTTTTAAAATTCGTTTTAAATTTCATTCTTAAATTATATTATATAACTAGAAACTGTACAATAGGAATTTTATATTTTATTAACCTAAATAAAACCTAGTTCGGCTGATGGATAAATTTAAGGTAATAATATAATCAATGTAAAGTGTTTAACAGTGTGAAGATTATCACAGACTTAATGTGAAGACAAATTCAAAAGGCCTTTTTATAAAAACATGCATTAGGAATTGTATTCTCGTCATATTTAAAAATACATAATATAATTTCAAACATAATAATAACAGTGACAATGTACAAGATATCGAAAACATCTTAATTCAAATCCAAGTGATATTAATTAGAAGTTTAATAAATAGTAACTAAGACTATTTCAAAAATATCTCCGTCTATTATATTTCATATTGGAATGCGAAGCGCTAAAAAATCAAGCTTAAAAGTTGCCAATTTGAATAGCCAGATCCTGATTCTACGCCAACGAATCATCCTCGAAGTCCTTGACATCCGCGTCGTGTGCGTTCATGCTCTCGAAGTACTGTTGCGGCTTGCCGTTCCACAAAGAGTCTTCGTGGGAGTTGATAGACTTGAGGGTGTTTATGTCGATGGAGTCGGCGTTTTCGTAGAGTATTGATTTGGAAAGTTCTAGAGCTAGATTTTGTGGGGAGTCGTAGGCGAGGTCGTCGGGCAGCGGGCGCAGGCGGGGTGCGGGGCGGTGCGCGGGGCGCAGGCGCGGGAACAAGGGAGCGAGGCGCGCGGTCCGCTCCAAGTACTCGGCTACCAACGACGCACACCTTGAGTGCTCTAATTCAACCTTCCCTTCAGGACCTTGCTTCTGTAATAAATGTTTCATTCATCGTCATTGAGATGCCGTACACGATACTATAATATGGCGCCACTTCTAATGTTTAGGTTTATGTGTATGCATGCGTATCATAAAAAGTGGCGCCATTTACTGTATTATATAATTCAAATCAACGCACACAGCACACATCACAAACAATTATCGTTAGTATAAAATTTGAATAAGCCTATATAATATATATATATATTTACCCAATATTACACAAATTATGTCGGAACGAATTTATTATAATTTGATACAATTTTCGAATTATTTTATGTGGATTTTCTGACTATTATGAATAACTAATAGTAATTTATATAATTTACTTCATAAACATATTCAAATTGGGTGTTGTTTCAAAGCCTACTTGGGTAGAGCCAGAGTGCGTGTTTATGTCAGTATTGCGAGTCGTTGGTAAAAAACTTGAACAGTGCATTGCCAAGTGGAGCTTTTGCTGTGACAGCCATTTATTGCCGTTATGCCACTATGTCCATAACTTGTTAAATAAAAAAATAAAACAAAACCCAAACAAAACTAGCTACTTATACAAAATAAATATTGCTACAAAACGACCTCTCCGTTGGTAAAAGTTTAGATATCACACTAATTCCACTACAGTATTGTTTAATTGCATGTATGTTTGAGGATTATTTAATAATTTAATGGTTTGAGTTTTCTGTAAATTGGTGAGCCATGATAACAAAAAACCCCCATGACCCCATAACAAAAAACTATATAATTAATTAATTACATAAAGCTTTTTCACAGATACACAATATGACATAGTTACATAAAACAATCGTGAATGAATATCATAAAAAAATTAGCCCCAAATTTTGACATGCATATTTAAAACCAATTTGCATATGTGTATATTAATTGAAATATTAGTGCCAGGGACAATGTTAGGCTAAAACAAACCATGTAAAAACATACTGTGGCCAAAAAACTAGTCTACAATAAAAAAAATACAAAATCAGGCCTTTACCACGTGAGTTGTAGCACGGGGGATGTGGCTGAAAATAAAAGATTTCGCTCAATTTAACATCTCCCCGAAACACCTTTCCATCCTTTAACGTACAATAAAAAAATTATAATGTGCATAATTCATTGATTTTAAAGATTTTTTAATTATTATTATTTATAACAATATTTTGATATCAACATGATGTTTATTACTTACCATGAACATTTATTAAACAGATATTATAACAGATATATTTTTATAGGAATAGGTAACAATGTTAAAGTGTATGTTAGTAGGGTAGTTAGTGAAAAGCTCTAAGCTACGGTTCGGTCCATTCAAAAATTAAATACGCGAAATTAAACGAAACGTAAACAAATTATATTTAACAGTAGGGTTGTAACGAACTTGTATGACGTTGAGTTGCGAATGCAAATGATTGATTTGAATTATGTATGGATAATTGACTAAATGTTCCCATAATTGAGGCCTTCTATAGAAATTGTATGATCAAATAATTAATTGAATAACTTTATTTGCTTGTAAAATTATAATAAATGTCTTTCTACTAAACCTTAATATCTAACATATTTATTTGAGAGCTTCCATTTATTTATTCGTAATATTTTAAGAAACGTTTCCTGGGCTAAACTAATACTCTTTAAAGGCCTCAATCAACGCATACAATAAGAAATGAAACGTAAAAACGAAAAGCGAACCGTTCGTGACAACCCTACCAACAACCAAAACAACGAACGAACTGAAAATGGAACGAAAACTTACGACATAATGGCATTTAAACTCCGAACGCCGCACAACACAAACCGAATCACATGAGTTAGCTAGTGAGTCACTTGTGCACTGTCACACGGTGGGGATGGATTAGCACTCGGGTCCGGGCCTGGAGGAGTCCTTGAAGTTGAACCAGTTGTTCCAGAAGGATCGGGGGCGCACCTTATCGTGGGGGGGCTCGCGTGCCGGCAGCTTGTCGCGCGCCGAGCGGCTGCGGGCGGAGTGGGCGGAGGCCAGCGAGTGCGCGGAGGGCGGGCGGGGCGCGGGCGACGCGTTGGTGTGGTGCGTGGGGGCGCGCGGGGCCGCCCCCTTGTGGCGAGGGATGCGCGAGGGGCGCGGGCGCGGCGTGTCGGCGATGCGCGGCTCATCGGGCAGGCGCAGCGGCTCCAGGTCACGCATGCTGCTGCGCGCTCGCTCCAGGCTCTCGCTGCTGCCGCTGCGCCTACCCTCCAGCTGTCGCACGCGCGCCAGTGCACCCTCGAGCTCGATGCTCTTCTCTTCCAGCTGGAATTGCAGTTATTTTACACTTAGTGATAAAGATATTGTGACAGAGATTATCTCCAGCCTACCTATAGATAGATGTGTGAGATGTTTCACCAAAGGGATAATGGATTATGCTTTGATTTGATTGGCTTTGAACCGATATTTAAAATATATATGAATATTTACGTGAAATTTAATTATCATAGATTTAAACACTTATTAAAATGTATGTTTAAACCTTACACGTGTAAGTTTAGTTAAAATAAAAAGTTTAACCTTGACAATATTATTGTGACAATTGTGACAGACGTTACGATAAAAAGAAGTAATGTAAAAGTTATATATTTCATTTAAATTATTTTAACAACAATTATATAATGTCGAGGAATTAATATAGGTGATGATCTACTAAATATGCTGAAATAATTAGGATACTATTGCATTTAAGAGTGCTGTATGCAGTGGTTAGAGTGAATTTTCACTTATTCAAGTCATAGGTCCGAAGACTGTTTAACTAGATAAAACTAAGACAGGGGAATGACTTATTATTAGATTTTATTACCGGTAAAAATTGTAAGTTAAGAAAACGTGTTCTTTCCCATACAATGACCATTTTGGGATACATTTATCACAATTTTATACTGGATAAATTACACGTTTAACCATGGTTCACTGTGTATTCTACAGTAGGTGAACAATTTCAAGGAATATCATTATTTTGTTACAATGGCGTGAGGAAAAAAAATACTATTATTATTTTTTCATTACGAAAAAGAGACTATGTGCGGAAGTAGAAAACTTAGACGTCAATGTAAAGTATATTGCTCTCGGCAATATAGAAAAAGCCAGCTTTATATTAAAAAATAAGCGCATTGGTTAAAAGTCTTAAAAATTTACCTGGCTCTCTCAATACTACTGACTACACTTATTTAAAAATATGGAATTTTACATAAAAATAAAAAGGTACGCTTTATAATAATAGCTCGGAATTATATAAAGATATGATCATAAATAAACAATATTGCTTCGGCTTTATCGTTATTGCATAATAATAATAAAAAAGTTATTACAAAAGGTTAAGGAAATAAAATAATATTAATATATAAATATACATCTAAACATATAAATATAATTGAAGTTTCTATCTGTGATATCTAAAATTTTTTTTTTCAAGTGCATATAGTTATTTACACGATACAAAAACACTAACAAACAAATTTAAAATTTTTGTCTGTCTACCTTACTGTTTATTCAAGCGAAATCTCAGGAAAAATTATATATGAAAATGAAAATTTAAAAGGACATTTCTTGCGAGCGAAATCAAATAAAATTTCAAATTATTTAAATTATTAAGTAAAAGAAAATCAGCTAATTTTCCCTTAAAACACTTAAATAATATGAAATAAATATTGGTACAGTTTAAGCGGGCGAAGCCGCGCTGGGTCCACGAATATTAAATATATATAATGTATACTCTTAAGTATGTACAATGTACATGTATACTCACTCTAAATTTAAGATCTTCATTTTGGTCTCTCGCCCTTTCCAATTTCTCTAATAGTTGAGTACGTTGAGTTGTAGTTCGCCTTAGTCGTGAACTTGTCACCTGCAATGTTGATAATTATCAAGCATTAATATTAATTAACAATATATATTTTTTGTGAAATATATTTTTTTGAGGTTGATTTATGTATAAATTTAAGACTTAGTAAATACTTTAATGTATTTATCTTAATCAAGTTGTTATTATTAAAAAAACGTAATATTTTAATAAAAAATAAACTTATTGTGCAATTTAATACGGTCATAAGTTACCAGTTTACAAAGTTCCGCGATGATTAGTTTAGGCAATGGAGCATGAAAGCAGGACAAACAAACGAATAGCCCGTCGACTTTCACATTCTTTATTCTATTAAAAAGTTCTATTAAATAAGGAATTCATTATAATAATTAGGAAACTAGAAAAAAAACTCGTGCTAAGTTAATATTAACCACATCAATTTCAACACGATTATAATATTGTAATTTAATCTAAATGACCTCCGAATAATGAAGATTTATGAATTATGCAAAGCGCATTAGCTATTCATACTTCAAAGGGCGTCGACAGAAAGGAAGCCTTCGAGTTATGAAATAAAATCTCAAAGTACATACAGCTGGCCGACAAAGAGGTACTTAAGTTTTTTTTATGGATTTTTTTATTGTATGTACCGGAAACATAACACAGAATGATCTAGTTTAATGTACGTATATAACTCAATGCATTACTATGTTATTGTTTAGAGTCCATCGAGCATTAGAATATTCACAGAGTCCCAGTCTATTCATAAAAGCCCCTAAGGACTATGTTATTGCTAATATAATGTATATTAAATATTAAATATGTACACTATTTATTATATTAAAAAGTATGTTAAATTCCACTTAAACATTAAATCTATAAAAGTGTAACCATTAAAATATTTTAAATAAAATATTTGTTCGCACAAATACCATCATAATTGTATTTACTCTTGGTAATTTACCACAAATAATTACTTCAGATTTGGTTATGACAAATATGAAATAGTGTTAAACTAGTAAAAGTCATTGCCATAAGTTTAATGAGTTTTAATGGTACTTATTGATTAATATACGCAAACTTGCACATGCGAATATTATTTTTACAATGTGAATAAAAAACAAAACATTTTTTTATATCTATCTAATACCTACCTAATATATAAAAGCGGTAGTTTAGCGTTTCGGCCACACTCCATTAGTTTTTATCGTCGCGCGTAATTCTGCCGAAATCAGCGTTACGTCACTTGTTGACGAGCACTCGTTAGTCGTTAGTGCAACAAACAGTTCTGTCGTCGACGAAATTGCACGTACCCAACTACCCACTGTGTTACCTCATTTGTTCCGCAATTAGTTGCTAATGAAGGTACACAATGGCTAATACTTTTAATGTTTTTTAAGATTTTTTTTTATAATTCCTTATTAAATCTTAAAACAACAGGAAAACGAAAGTGAACATCACGTTCCGTAACATAAGATAGATTATAGAATAAAGGTCGAATGTATATTGTCGTCTTCTGCATGATTTGCGATATCTGTTCAGTTTACGTTAAGCGCCTGCGGTTTTACCTCGGGCTATAAAGCAGCGAAAGTTGGTAACTAATCGAATTGTGCAATAGATTTTCACCCATCTCTATCGTATGACGTATCATTAACGGCCAAATACGGTCATACTTTTTACGCACAAATAATTTTGATTATAGTTAGATCTGGTGACTTGCAAAACTCTTAAAAAATTAACCGAGCTATTATGCAACTAGACAATAAATTGTTTCGGTTGTGTAAGGCACCAAATTGTTAAGAGTGAAGTATTGTTTTTTCCGTTTTAGTCAATTGGTAATTTTGTCAATGGTAATTACAGGAAAATATATTTGTAAAGTCGTTTCCTTTTTGCGTCGGTAAACCTTGAGTATACATATTTATGACAAAAAAATCGAATAACGAAACATACCTGATTCTGAACGGTAGAGATGAGCAGTTGTCTTTGAAGTTCGACGGGATTGCTCTCAAGAAGAATCGCAGCGAACTTCTTTGAATCGGGTGTTGCGACTTGCGGTGGCCGAGAAGGAGTTCCGAGAGCAGTGTCCAATCGGCCCAATGGTGTGTTCGGCGCCGGAGGTGGACTTGCTGCCGCGGCGGCTTCCAGGAGAGCGGTTTGGGCGAGCAGGGTATCTCTTTCATTTCGTAATCGCACCAAGTCTGTACAATCACCACATCCAGTTGATAATGCTCGAGCAAATGACTCTTCGGCGGTCTCAGAGTGCCTCTCGTCCAGTTCTCCTCGTAATAGTTCTGCTTCATCTCGCAATCGCACGCCTTTCCTCTGTATAACATCGAGTAATGCCCACAGCTCATCTTCGAGCGGGCGAGGGCGGCTGGCGGAGGCGGACGCAGATGCAGAAGAGTGAGCGTCTTTTCCACAGGATGTCTCTGTGCTAAATCCAGAGTCTTGAACAGAGGGTTGTGGTTTCGTCCTGGCAGTGTCCCCGCTGCCTCCTGCGAGTTTTCTTCGTACTCGCACTCCAGGTTCCCAGTCGCGACGCGTCTCATTCGTCGGCGTCGACGGCGCCATTTTCGAACGTAAATTGGGGAAGGTCTCGATGACGAGATCGCGGAATTCGAGTAATGCCCCGACCTCATTCTGGAGTTCCTGAAGATGATTGAAAATGATATTCAAAAAACGGTTAAATAAATTTGTCATTATGTCAATATTTTCTTTTTAGTAGTAGTATAATATCTGGATATTATATTAAAAAATGTTTTCAAAAAGTAGTTTAATCGGATTTATAAAGTACTATGTGAATAGTAATATTAATTTTAAAAAATATAGTAAAATAAATCGTTAGTAGCAAAGCAATGTATTATATTATAATAGAAATTACCTGTAACGCGACGAGAGACTTAGCCTGCTCCGAAATGAGGTAATGGAATGGTCCAGGAGGCGATCGTAGTTGCATACACTCCATGCCCGAGCCTCCGGAGCCACCGCTCGCGCTGTCCGCACCGCCTGTCTGCAAGTTATTGCCTATTATAGAATATTTATCTAATAACTTTATAAAAGACCTTGTAAAATAAAAATTATTTTCGTATTTTTTAAAAATTATGATTGTTTTATTTCATCATCATAAAAGTTGTGAGTTTTCCAACTAAATAAACGTTACTAAATAGGGTTCATGTAATGAATATCTTATTAGAGTAGCAACTCACGATTTTCCTATAAGCGACAGTTGCTCGTTGCTAATAAGGTTACGTTAGATTACTTAAATACGAATTAAGGGCCATTACACGTCTTGCATTCCATGAATTAAACAATCTGTTGAGCAATCACTAGTGTCAATGATAGTAATTGAAACTTAAGTATATACTTATTACCTTTAAAATCTTTTAAGCGTTTCTGTTTGTAATGAAACAAATGATTTATATTTAATCTTATTGCTCATAAAATCAAAGACAATTTGAAGACTTATATAAAATGATTTTTTTTTTATGTAAATTTATAAAAACAAATTATATTTTACATTTTTAAAGTGTTATTCCACACTTCAGAAAGAAAAGTGTTGTGTATGAGTACGTACAATAAAAAGCATGTTGCCAAATTATATTATAGTAGATAACTGGTAAAAAAAGGTTTCAATTTTAAAATAAAGCATACATAAGTATATCTGAAATATATTCACCATTTCTACAAGTAAAACATTTTTTACATTAGATAATATATAATATAAAATATATAATCATTGCGTGTAAGTGATCTCTGTAGTTTGCTTTGGCTAGCCTTTGTTACCGATACTTTGTTTACGCGTCACCTGACCCCCTTTGTGGTTGTAAAATAAGAGTCGTATTTTAAGATCGGTCTTATTTCTTTTGATAACGAAGGTACTTGAAACTATCATCAGTCACACTTTAGCTGAGATCTAGAGCAAATACACTATACAGGCAAGGTTACATGTAATCTTATAAGCACAAAGCATTTGCAAAAAGAATAATATATTTAAAATAAAACAAAAATTAGATATTAGTACCTAAGTACTTATATAAAATTTAAGAAAATACCTATATATTTCTTAAAATTTTGTAAGACTGTTACGTAAAATAGACTTTTTCATATCTTTTTACTACAATAAATAAGGGAAAGGTTAGTTTTGGCGCATATGCACAACCGTGCGACAATAAACCCGACAGGTTGTGGGTTCGATTCCCATTCGAGAAAATTAAAATATTAATTATTTCATTTCCTCGCTCTTACAACGAGGTAAAGCGCGGCGTTGAGTTCCGCCACGACGAATGTCAATTTTGAAACCTATAAATTTGACAGGTGTTATAATGTGAATGAATTTACCTAATAACATCCATATTCGCATGATCGTCGAGTCAGAGAAGCCGATATTTATGAAGTTAACACGACATTTTATAGTTACCAGTTAACTATTTGCGTAAACTTCCTGTGTATATCCCCGTTCGGTAAGAAAACGAACTGCTAATATTAGCACCTATAATTTCAACCAGGTTCAAAACTACACATACATAGGGTATATTAATTATTTGGATACATTGGCTACGTTTCCAGTAGATCAAAAATTCCGTTTTGAGTAAACGTAGAATCTGTATCTGATAAAGAGGCTTATAAATGTCGATGTCACTTAAGTGTGATAGCATTAGTGCTGTCAATTGTGATAAAGTCCTCACTGATACTGTTTTTGTTGTTGTGAAATACCTATGCGATTATTTTATCTTAGTTTTTGATATTTTAAAAGATATATAAATATAAGATGAGTCATATTTGATTAGATCTTGTCTTAAATTCAGGATTCGTATATACTATATTATCACGCATATAGCAAAGACGGCAGAGGGAACCTACTGTTAAGACACTCTGTTCTCCATTTTCCGCTGATTTTTTCGAGACATTGCGCGTTGAGTGGCACTCAATCAAGGCAAAAGCCCGCCTTGGTGCTAGAACGAAAAAAATTAAATTTTAATAAATAATAATTCGAGTGGGGAACCCACGACCGTCGCGTTACAGTCACATCTTGTGCAAATCCGTCACGACGGCATGTAATATATGGTATATACCAAATTATAAAGATCATATGCAAAAGATTGACAGTTATTTATACTTTCTAGCTCAACTAAAACAGTTAGATACTAGAATATTATTTCAAATGTTACGAAAGTTATTCCATTGAATTTTTTGTGAAACATCACAATTTTAAGTTTCACTTTTCACTTCACAAGGCGATTATATTCACTGTGTGTTATTATTATAATTTACTAATGCGTCGCAACATTAAGCCATCGCCATCCACAAACAAACGGAAGCCATAGCTAGAGGCAGCCATTGTTTTCTCTATACAAAACGTAATAGTATGTAAATTGTAGAAAAATCGAAAATAACGCAAAGATATTTGTTATATTTATATTATACTTTGTTGAAAACATATTTTGTATAAAAATATATTGTTTTAATTGCATTAATTTTGCTGAATTGTGAAATTTTATACTTTAAACTTTCCTCTAAAATTTGTAGGTCTTTAGAATCATCTATATATTTTGTTATTATTTGAGTATGTACGGAGTGTCTTAACACTAGCTTTCCTCTGCCTACCCTGCTGTGTGCGGGATACAGCGTGAAGATGTTTTTTTTTTTAATTTGAATATGTCATATAATTATGGGATAGAGTTTAAATTTAAATATTTTTTACAAACATAATGGTAGCATTCGAAACATTATTATAAATCAGTCTACTTACAGAATACAATGGAAACTTTACCTTGAAAATTATTTCCACATGAAATGAAATAATAAACACTATGTTGATTTTCCAAGTTTTTATTTAATGTCGTCAGCATAATATTTGAAGAATAAATACTGTAAATATATATTTTTTTATTATATTTATATTTTACTCATATATATGATATCTTTTGTGCAACAAGTTTTTAAAGTGATATGAATATGTTAAGTTAATCATGTTAACCTTTACGTGAGAGAAAAAGGAAATGTATGTAATGTGATATTGAGGTCGAGGTGTCCTATTGCAAAGCCAAATAGCAATGATAAGTTAATTAATTAGTCATAACATTGTGACGTAGTAGATTCGTCATTTATTTAAGATTTCTCGATATTCTCTACACCTTTTAAGACGTTTAATTGATATTAAATAGTTCTAATTGAATGTCTGTAAATTTAAAATTTTAATTTAATATTTGACATAAACAATATCTACATTTAATGTTCTATGGCCTGTTGTTTCAAGCCTAAATAATGTAGTAAAATTTCAAGAATAAATAAAAAAATTAAGCGTATGAACGTAAACATTTTTTTATAATATTTGACCTTAAAAATGTTGCCGATACGCTAAGGCCAAAACAAATAAGGTTACTATTAATAAAATAGTAAGCAACAATGTTAACGTTCTTTTCTTGCAACGATTTATAGGAAACCGATTAACTGATTTTGTAAAAATATTTTTTATTTTCATTTCAGAGAAAGAGATAATATTATGAGACTTACTTACAAAACGTTTCAAGAAAATAAAACTTCCACTCTCGTTAATATATCTAAAGACTAGGTATATTTAATTAACAGTTGCTTTATCAATTACAGGATTCAGTCACTGTAGCTTAACAGCAGTAAATAAGCTATTTGCATAATAACAACTGGGTCATGGAACTCTCATTTTATTTTTTTCCTTTTCTCAGCGTGAACCTGATCACGCTGTATCCCGCATGTAGCAGAGTATGCAGAGGGAACCGAATACTAGAGACATTACGTGCTGAGTGGCGGAACTAAACGCCGTGCTTTACCTCGACACGAAGAAATGAAAATATTAAATATTTTATTTCCTTGAGTGGGAACTACACTTACAAGCTGTCGCGTTGACACTCACTCGTTTATGCGAGTGCCTGCGCCACGACTGGCCTCGTCTTAATGATTACGCTTTTCATATATTTTTTTATACAAGTGACAAAACGTGCAGACGCACGCGTTCAAGTGTAGGCAATGTTTGTCCAAGCTCCTTAATGCATAATCCTGCATTCTACCATACCATTCCTGACAATATATGTATATATGATTTCTACTAAAATATATTTCGAAAAAATCTGTAGAAGTTTATTTATTAAAATGTTCTTGGATTTATATTTGATAGTTTTGAGTTTTTATATTTGATATGTATGAACTAAAATTTTAATTCATGAACTACTTCATCTTTGGTCACACAGAGTTATATATACGTTATAAACACGTCTATAGAACCTTTACAAGAAAAGCGATCGTCCGTCAGTTAACAGCGTGACAAATTAAATCTCCAACATACCGTTTCATTATACTCGTGGAACACATTACCAAGATGAGCACGCAAAAGTTTTGCCTTGTTACGCACTGCCGTTCAATGCTCATGTAGGTACAATGTACATGCTAGCGGTATAAGAATAAGATCATTTATATTTGGTTTAAATTTATAATACTACATAGAAATATTATATGAAGAATTAGGAGATTTCTTTAACAGATATTATATCTAAAAAGTAAGATAAAAGATAGATTTAAGTAATGTAACTGTTCGGTTTTAAATGGAATTAATTTAATTCGTCATTATAACAATATCGTCTATAATAATCTATCGGCACAGGCTTAATACGATAAAGCAATACAATATTTTAAAAGTATAAATTCGTCCATTTATTTCGTCGTGCATGTTGTTATGGTACAGCGTGTAAACATATCATTATGTCGCGTTTAGACGCTCGCGTTCAACGAGCACAAGCACAAGCACAGGTACAAGCATATAATACTGCTAAGCTGTATGTGCATATGCCCATGTTTTTGCTCGTGCTTGCCACCGCTTAGGACGACTGTCGACTGCGAATTTTTGACAAAGATCAAATGCTGAATGTGCTTGAGCTTGTGCGATTTTTAACACGCGCACAGTTTCGCTTGAATCGCTTGCACCTTCATAGCGTACGGACGTCGTACTCACACATATTCTGTGCGTCGAACCGTGAATATTTGTTACAATGTCGGGCTGGTCTCAGAATTAGATTTTATCTCTCTCTCTCTTCTCTTCTCTTCTCTTTACTGGGTAGAAACAATAATATGAACGTGTCCGTCCGTGTCATCTCCCATGTTTGCCCTGACTAGCATGTTCAAGAGCATATGAACTGAGCCCACGAGAGCGCACGGTCTGCGTGCCGGCTGCTTTCCTACCCGGTTGCTTGCCTCGCATGACGAAACGAAACATTGCTGTAGGCTATGGACTACTGGACTATTCAAATATTTTAGAAGCCATTGCTTATACGCGATCGATAAATGTTATTAAACAATGTTTATCTCTAATCGAAATTTGAACGAAGGTAAACCTATTATATTGACAATGGCTATTTGCATTACCAGATTATAGCTGATATAAACATAACGAAAATTGTGTAAGTGTGGAAGTATAGTATGTAATATTTTTTTTAGCTTTACGTTGTATCCTCCACATAGAAGGAGGCAGAAGAAAACTGGGAACCTAATTTTAAGACACTTTCATTCAGACATTTCGGTTCTGCGCTTTCCGCCGAATTCTGATCATTCTCATTTAATATTAAATACAGAGAGTATGCTCTCTTTACACACTATACACAAAATAAACTTAATGTAAAAAGATATAAAAATTCGTTTAGAAAGTGTGATTGAAAGAGTTAATTGTTGAGAGTGTATGAATGAGACATTATCTTCGCTATACTGTTCACAGTGCGTTAGCTCCGGTGCTAAAAGCCTCTAATTGGTCCTGTAAACCAAAAAAACCGGACAAGCGCGAGTCTGGCTCGTCCACTAAGAATTCCGTGCAAAAAGGGAAGGTCTCAATTTTTTTCTAAAATTCAAGCTTAGGTTAGCCAGAGCCCAAAGCCCAGCAAATTGAAAGCCCCGAAATTTTGTTATTAATATAATTTATTTAATTTGTTTTGAAATGAAGTTACCTCCATAAGTAAACGTAGATTGTTTTTATAAGTTAACTAGCGGACCCGGACGCGGCTACGCCTGCTTGAAATATAAGAATATAATTTCTATAGAAATATAATTAAATCTAGATGAAATGCTAAAATTGACTATTATATTTATTTTCATAAGGATGAATATCAAAAGGACGCGGTAACGAACGCGGTCGCGTAGCGACGACGGTTGTTATTAACATGGCAGAATAAATTGCATGTCAAATTAGAAAGTATTTTAATTTATTAGTATATATGTGTAATGTAATGTTATATAGCCTATAGCACTTCTGAAGAATGCAGCTTTCATACAAAACAAAAACAAAGTAAATCGGACCAGTAGATCCAGAGATCTTAGCGTTCAAACAAACAAACAAACAAACTCTTCCGCTTTATTATATTAGTATAGAAGTATAGATTTAAACCTACAAGTATCTCGACAACATGGTAACACAGTCGCGTCCGCAATCTGCAATAATTTGACAGTTAAAATGCTAATCGTTTATATAATTTCTATACTTGGCTTTTACCTTTTAAGTCTACTGCTGTTTATAGAACAAATTGAATTAACTTCCTACGCTACTTTTATTAATTCCATTTAAGATTACGCCAACAAAATACTTTATTTTTAGATAGAATGCGTTATTTTTTTTTTATTAAACATAGAACATTAAAAGTGTGTTCAAATGAATGTCACATAAACAACCTTCGCCTTTCGACAGAGTGAAAACTGGTAAAACGAGGAAACTTCGACTACCGAGGCGAAAGTGTTAATAATATCTATTAGCTTCATTCACTCTCCTATTGGTCATTTTGCTTTGCCGTAGAATGGCATAATTAAGAAGCGTATTTGTAAACAAAAAAAAAACCTAAATAAAAAAAATTAAATTAAACCACTATCAGAATAAGCAAATTAAATATTATTAGAGTTTCCAAATTTTATATACAAAATAAAAAATAAAGGCCGCGACGAGAAATAAAAAAAAATATATATTCTTCACTTTCACTTTTCTTCAAGTCGCACCGTTTCGTCGCACCTTTACAAAAATTGTCTGACCCGATACCATTGGCCTCCTTATCATTATTTACAAGGCTCACGAGTATTCTTGACGCAGAGCTATTTAGGACAATCAATCTAAAACAATAAATATGTCGATATGTTGGCCGCTCATACTGATCATTACAAAATTATATCAGTTTCACGCTGTATTCCGCACATAGCAGGGTAGGCAGAGGGAACCTAGTGTTAAGACACTCCGGTCCTCACTTTTTGCCGATTTCTGGTGGCATTGTGTGTTGAGTGGCAGAACTTAACGCCGCGCTTTCCCTCCACACCAGAGCGAAGAAATGGAAATACAAACGTAAATAAATATTTCACTTCCTCGAGAGAGGATGGAACTCACAACTGTCGCGTTACAGTCACACCCTGGTGCCGATGGGCCACGACGACCTCAAGTAAAGTAAATTGACGGTTTGAATTTCGGAACAAGCAACGTAGAAAAGCACATATACTGTTATTATAGCAATAAACATATTAGATATAATATGTAGGTATATGTACGCGTGAGCAGCCACAAAACATAATATTACGAACCTGTGTTACCTCCGCCCAAATCACTATCCGTGAAGCCGTACCGACATGAATAAAATAGTTAATTACACAGTATGCAGTATGCACATAGCTATAGCCTATTACTGAGCACAAATACGTGAACAGTGCATTTTGCTCCGTTATACCTACATCTATTATCAAATTATAAACACTGCATAACTAGACGGAAAACGTTTTTTTTTGTGTTTTTTTAGCTTCACGCTATATCCGCATTTAGCAGGGTAGACAGAGGTTACCTGGGAACCTAGGTAACACATTCCGTTCCCATTAAGACACTTCCGTTTCCCACTTTCCACCGAAATGTGGAGGCCACGACTAGCTTCAATTCATAAATAGACATATTGAACTATGTTTCAATAAAATCACTATTCCCCCAATACAATTGTGTACAGTAAGACATTAGCCACTGTGCTAAGATGGCGTCCATTTAGAATAAATGTTATTATTATGATTGTTACTTACAAACGAAGTAAAAAGTAAGGTTTCTTTTACTGCAAACTGCAGAGAAGTATGGTGGCAAGTGTGTCATTAAAATTATATTTCTCAATTTTGATATCAATTTGAAGACACACAACTGTACTTTCATCTATAATAGCTATGCTGTGTTCAATTAAAGAAAAAATATTAAAGCTGTACCTAGTCCACCCTATTTTTTAGATTAGGTAACGGAATTATTACAGAAAACAATTCGATTAACCATATTCTTTATCACATATTGTACCTATATATAGGATTGTATAATCATAAGAAATTACACAGATTAAAAAGTGAACATGTTTTTCCGTAACCATCACTATTTCATCATAGCGATAATATTTAAATAAATACGCAAAGCAAGAAACGAGAAGGTTAATCAAAACAACATAATGAAACAATAGGTAATGTTATGTGTATATAATGTATAAACAACTTAACGGAATATCAGCTATCAATCTTAGACCTGAAAGCAGTTGACGGCGGTGCACGTGGCTGACGTGCGATTAGTCACGTTCGTGTTGGATATTGATATGAGTTTCTCAGCTGGATTTTTCGTGGACTGTAATTACGATTATTGTAACGAGAAATAAAAACCACAACGTTTTAAAAGTTTCACTTTGTATGGAAGTAACAAACAAAATACAATTTTTATTACAAATGGACGCCATCTTGGCGCATTGGATAAATGTCTTATTGTACACAATTGTATTGAGAGAATAGTGATTTAGATTAATATTGTTTTCTCTATTCTTAATATTTAGTTTTCTTTGCCTACAAGTGGCAAGAGCAAGCAAGCAAGAGTTGTGAAACTGAAAGTCCATATTTAAACACTGAATTAATATTATATATACACTAGGTATGTTAAAATTAAAAAAAAAACCTGTTATCATATATTAGACTCAAGGTCTAGTTATAGTTAAAATGAAAATGGTATCGATTCAGGCATATGAATATGTAATACATATATTGTTTATAGAAATAAACAGAGCAAAATCCTAATATAAACTAAAACATCGTATTTGCATATATTGTTTTCGAAATAAACACTATATTTGTAAAATGTAAGTAAAGTATATACAGTCTATACTTTACTCTAAAATATGATATACCAACCAAAATAAGTATCATCAAGAATGTAAATATATACCTTCCATTTTTTGTGTGAACACAAAAAAGCAAAACTTACAGAGCGTTAAGCGCTTTATATTTTATTCAAAATTCAAATATTTCGGTGGAATAAAAATGAATTTAATTTTTATGATAATTCTTAAGGCTATATCTGAGTACAGCGAAGCATTCTTTAGCTTGTATCACATTTAAATGTTTGCCACAGAATCCTTGAAGACAAGGCCAAGTTGCACTTTACTAGGTAATATTAAAAGCGTCGAATATACACAATACTTCTAATGTGCCAGGTGAAACGAAGAAGACTTAATTATATTATAAGTCCATTGTTAGACTCAAATATAAATGCATTCTCCTCTCATCAATATATTTTTTAGATATAACAGCTGCATAGCGATGATTGCTCGCTGATGCTGTTCAGCTACCAACTGTTACGTTAGCCAAGCTAAAATAGAACTTAATTCAGCTGATTAAGGTTTAATTTATCCTATTTAACAACTTGAAAACATTTGTTGTGTATAGCAGTATACTTTAAATGGTTGATAAAGGTCAATTGGGCATCAACATACCTGTTTCCAATGATGTCAGTAACTTCTAAATAAAAAAATATCGAGACAATTTTTACGTTAAATGTTTCTTATCCGACATTTAAATCTTAAAATCCAAGTCACACCGTCTCATATTTATGTTTAGTTTTCAAAATATAAATAAAACATAAATGTCATATTCGAGATATAGTTATAAATATATTATGCACGAGTAAGTATAATAATTAAATAATAAGGAAAACATACAAAGAGTGTATGACAGCATCTTTTTGTTTTATACAATAACATTTCTTATTTTATCTATATGCAACTACAAATAAACACAGGAGGACAAACAACTACGAATGAGTAGTTAATTTTTCCTTGGCTTCGATCGTCCAGAGTAAGTTTTGAAATAATGCAAATTTAGAAAAAATATAGTAAAACGATATAGAAGATAAGATTTTAATAGGTTATAAAATTTATTATAAGATAAGAAATATATAATTGATTATATAATTAATGGACCTCTAGATATAAACGAATCGCTTCCCTCTACCTGCATACAGCCGTCACCATAAAGGACGTGATCCCAGTATCCGGACGAATGGACGAATGTGTACGACTGGCCCATTAATAAACAATACAGCTGTTTGGTCACGACGACCCCTTACTCTAACAGCTGCCTGTTGAACTCCCTACAGTAATTACATTATTAAGTATTTACCGATTTGTATGTATTGTATGTAAGGTATACAAATATAAACTTACTAAATCAATAGTTTATATATACACTGAAATAAACATTGGTATATGATCTAGTTTTCTGTTTTGTATTTGGTATACTGTAATAAAGTTACTTTTTTAAGTAAATATATTTTTAATTATTAAACATTTAAATGAATCTATTAATTCTCATGAACATATCAAGACGTAAGTAAGTAATTAAATATACAAGGATATATCCATATTCATCAAATAACGAAGCATTTATATCTTAATGTCATCAAATTGGGTTGTAGGCAGCGTTAGTCGTTTATCCTATTCATGGCTGTTGTTCCAACTGTTGGCGTGGGCGAGTGATTGTTGCACCCACTGGTAGTACCTATGGATTGCAGACGCAAATTAGTCACAATTAAACGCACTGTGCCCAAGTGGAATCGATTCTTAGTAGTTGAGCAATTAATGTGAAGGTTCTGCATCGGATTCGCATTGTGGCGGAGTTTAGACCTGTTTAAATGATTGTCAAATCATCTAATATGATTTTGTTAAATATTTTTGGTTTTTCTTTCAATCTGGTCTGGTGAGACGAAATATCACGTTCATTTCCGACAGACATCACAACATAAGTGGTTGGAAAATATAATTGGTGAAGGGATTTTAATTTTAATTTAACATATTGAATACCAAATGTCATTTAGTACTGAGCAGTCAATTCTTATTGATGTAAAATTGTAAAATCTATCACTGACATTTGTAAATATATTATAGTGTTCTCTACAATATTTGCAATTAAATTACAATACTGTAAAAAAACATTTCGATTATAAAGTCATATTACCCTTCCCAATTCTAAAGAAAAAATAATATTAGTTCAGCATTCAACTGCCTACAATTCTATCTACACAGTTGTTATATAAAAATATAAACTTGTATATATAACTAAGACGAATTAGATTATTATTCATTTCTGAGATCCGTTGTCCAAACAAATCAACTGTCTGTAACATTACAAGGCCAGCCTCTCAATATTCCGGATATTGACCCGCTTTTGACTAGCCGTGATATTTATTACCTTTGATCTATGTAACGTACCTAATAAAGAGAAATCAATTTAAACTACCGGCGATGAAACAACTTGGAAACTTGACGTGCTTATTTATATCTATTTATACAAATATACTATTTTAATGGATATTTATAATGAAATAATTAAATATTAGTAAATAATTTTAAAATATTATCAAATTAATTGTTGAAACTTTAATCAAATTTATATTGTTATCAGTAGAAATAGATTATGCATAATATTGTAAATAAATGTTAGTTTAACAAAAGGGTTCATATTATTCTTCCCCATACATTAGGTATCGGCGCATTATTAATAAATATTGTTATAGAGAACTATTTTAAAATATTTATATTAAAATCATTACACTTGTATAAGAACATTATGACGTGTAAATGTTTTCCATTGGTAATTAAACATGACTTCGCCACAGTTAAAAATAAATCGTAGGTTTATGTCTTTTCTGAAAACATGTTTTACGTAACAATCTTTTTTATATTTTTACATCTCTTGTTATTGATTTTATCTTTTTCTCTGATTCATTATAGTTTCACAATCAATCCTATCAGTCACATGATTGAATGGCATTTCATATCGGCGTTATTGCTTAAGCCACGAATTGTTAGTCTGAAAGTTTTTTTTTTTTCAAAAAATAATTTAATTACCCAGATTTCCATTGGTTTTGTTCAAAGATGATTTGCTCTAATAGGTACACGGCAAATAAATTGTTTTTTTGAAAAATCATGTAATAGAAAATATTCTTATCTTAAAATATCTTTAATCGTGTATCTATCAGAAAATGGTTGCTTCACATTAATAACAATGAGAATAGTTCAGTGCGATATATCTTGTAACATCATAAAAGATTACAGCTGACAGCGCAACGCAAGAAGGAAATCCTAGTGATGCAAGAAATTACTCAACACAAGACTTTAACATTTCAAACCTTTCAAGAAAATATTATAATTCCATTACGTTTTTAATACTTAAACTACTTTTACTCCTTTATAAGCATAATTTTTAGTTGTTCCGACATTTTGCTTACGTTGTTTTTATTCTGTTTTGCATGTAATTTCGTTCCGATTTGTAATAGTTTTCTTTATAATGTATGAAACATACTTACTAATTGTTGGGCAAAATTATCTCATTGTATTGTTATAACTATTTTAAAAGTTTTAATTAATATATGTATACATGTATTTTATTATGACTTACAACAAGATACAACTTATAAAGCGTCAACAGCTACACTCGATGAAGATAAAAGCAATTGAAATAATTGATGCTACAAGTGTCTTACTACGTACAAGGGCCATTCAGTCCCCTTCATATCTCCAGAGCCCGGCTCCAGACGTATGAGAGTATAGTTAAGTAGGTCTTAAAATTAAATTTCATTTTATTGACAACTAAAATGGTGTAAACTTAAAATATATAATTTACTATATTTCACAAAACATTACATACATATATATTATCATTAAAAACTACTTCGAATAAAGTTAATAACCTACACCCAAATCAGTATGTATGAGTCACCAAATAGACGATAGACGTGTAATAACGGAGGTGTCTGGACCGGAGGTTTCAAGCTATTCCAACCAGATACGATTTAATAACAACTTCAAAGAATATGTAGACTTTTATTTATAAGCTAAATAATATATTAAAAATTTTACAGTGAATTCATCGATATAGATCGATAAAATAAATTAAGGAATTTTACTTGATTTGTTGTTAAGATCTGATCATTTGTTACGATAAAATTTAGGAAATGAAACGTCTGTTTCTTCAAGCATTGCGTAAAATATATTTAATGGAAATTCTTTTATATCTTCTACTAATATATGTATTTTTATCTTAAAATTAATAAAATTTACATCTTTAAATCGCCCTAGCGTTTAGAAATGAAATTTTTATAATTAGTAGTAAGTTAACCGAGTTAATCAGATATGTTATATATTGTTATGTACTGCTCTGCTGTGTGCGGGATACAGCGTGAATATGATTTATATCAGTAAATTATAAGTTAATTATAAACTATCCTTGCATTTCTTCAACCATATTTTGATTTTATTTGTATAATTTCCTTTACAACCAGACGGAACGAATACAAATATAAACTGGGTCGACATTAAATGTTTTAACATAATTCTTTCACCTCCAACGTACTGCTCGCTTAGTCACTCACTTCCTTGACGGAGTTAAATCTGACTCCGTTTACGGTAAACGTAAATATTGCCGGCCATACAAAATAGAACGACTGGTTTCCAAATGTTCACGACTACTGCCAGCGCATCTGTTTTAAAGCGAATATACTTAACTTATTACGAAATATAATTTCGTGAGGTTGAGACATTTGTCAAACATGCATTCATATCGATTGTTATGAGAGTGGGACACTTTCACTGCATGAATCAAGACTTGATCCAGTTCCTCCAGCGGCTGCGAGGACCGAGGATTAAGATCGGAGTCCGGAATTCACAACACGTTTCACAAAGGCTGCGCGCACACACATCGTTGCATAGTTAGGCAACACTTTCTATTCTACGCTACGGTTAACGAATAACTGCTCATTTAATTTACATGAAGCACAGACATAATTGACGCATGAGATGAGGTCCGATAATGGATTACATAGAGGTCATTTATAGTTTTTGGAGAGATTAATTTTGGGCCAAAAATTTTATAGAGTAAAATATAAATAAGTGTTTAAATTGAATAGCATAGGTAATAACAATATTATTTATATTAAGAACAACAAAAATGTTGGGTATTTTACAAATACTTCTAATTTCTTATATTTTATATTGTCTTGTGTCATAATTCTTAGTTATTCATTCTCTTAAAAACCTTGCCTTAATTAACTATGTTAATGAGAAAGTTACTCAAGACAAATATTAGTATATTCAAATGTTATTATTTTAATATAAATGTTTGATCAACATTTCATTAGGTGATTTAAATAATTTAGAACGGTTTTTAAAGCCATATTTTTGAATTTTATTTGGGGACACTTTCACTTTGCATATTAAACTAGAAATATAATTAACCCACTATAGAAATCTTTAGTAATCAAAATATCCCGCGAACGACGTCGGCGTAGTCTTTTCAGTTTGCATTGTTAAGACGTTACGTTGTTTCAAAATTTTAGGAAATACCTATGTAACAGTCTCTTGCTAACAGAGACGAAGCAAATGGCGCAATCAGTTACCAATTATTAAAGATGACATTTGCATTAATCAAAGAAATTACAAAATAAATATATAAGTATTATATTATATTATACTGATTCAAATAAAACAAACACTAAATGTTTAGGGGAATTTTTCTAAAAACAATTCTGAAAACTGCATTCAAATCGTTTAAGCCGTTTCTGAGGTAAGCGTGCATAAACCACAAAGAGAAAATTTTAAAATATCAATGTAGATAAATGCCTCCAATAATGAATTTTCTCATATATCTTCCACGGACAAACAATTTTATGTTATGTATAGATAAGTATGTCAAAAATCATGAAAGTTGTAGCATAAATAATATTGCAGGCCAAGTGATATTAATATCGTCAAAGAACAGCCCAAGCATTTCTCCACGCCCTAGTTAGTATGTACTTTAGTAGGTAATACGAAATGTAATAGGTGTGGACTGCAGATATCGTATAGCAATATTTCTTACTGTTCATTATTCCAGTTACTTTAACCATTCCCTAGTAGTTTGTTCGACTTTAAGAAAATACAAATTAAAATACTAAATACTAATATTTCACTGGTACCGTAGTACTTTTTAATTACTATCTACTTATAATTTATTTAATTCACTTTTTATTCGGAAATAAACAAATTCATATATTTATAAGATACTAGCGGCCCGCTCGCGGCTTCGCCAGCGTGAACTACGTTTTTATTAATTTCTGTCTCCATGAGTACGTCCTATAAGTGACGTCCATGCAAAATTTGAGACTCCTAGCATTTGTACTAACGAAGTTTCATACAAACTTTCAACCCCAAAAACAACCCCTTAGGGGTCGAATATTGCAAGTTCCCGTCTTAGCGAGCACCTACTTCCTATAAATAACTCCTATGCAAAATTTCAGAGTCCTAGCACATGTAATTTCTGAGATTTCGTGATGAGTGAGTGACCTTTCGATTTTATATATATAGATTTTAAAGTCTAATAGACATATTACATCAATTCATCTATGTTATATACAAGTCTTAAATATCTTGTTATAGTAGTATAACGTGGTACGCATTAGTGTAGAGCATATAATATGTATACACATTCAACACACCCATACAAAATGACATTACCCACTACCCGGTGACATTATACGCGACATGTCTAGAGAAACGCGAATGTATTGTTCGAAAGCTTATTGTTGGGATTGAGAGTAGATAACAGCTTCGATTTAACAGTCGAGATGGCTGGTGGTGGGAGACGGAAGTGGCGACGGAAGCGGCGTCACGGTCGCGCGCACCATTATGACGACACAGTGCCGGCTCCCGATTACGAACAACAGGTTTGTGGCTATAAGCCTATAATCATTGTATGCTTTAAATAGTGAAATTTGTTTATTTAGTAGACTTCTTTTATAAGTAATACCTTCAAAAATATATGGAAATAATATTAAATACAATCAATCTCGCTATTTTATTCGTTAGCTGATATTTAGAAAAGTATTGTTTTTACTATTAAATCGTCCTTTCTTTCTTTTTATTACTATTTTCTACGTAACGATCCGTACATAAGTGGAACTTATTTTTGAAGGGACTACGTATCTGTCATATCACGGTTGTCAATTCAACAGTTAGAAAGCTGCGTTACTTATATACTAACAACATAAGTAAGCGCACATGGTATCGATTTGATTTCAAGATATACCCTGCGAGTGGTTACAGTCACGCCAACAATAAAACTAAATCGCATAAGATTTCTCAATTAATTAATACGTAATGGTTGAATTGCGTAAACATTATTGTTATTTCGCAACTTTCGACATCCATCGTCTTCTTTTTGTCTAAAATCCATCCACTTTCTACTAAATTCCTTCAATTTGAATAAAGAAACAACATAACGCTATCTCAACACAACACAAATTGTTTAAAATAAAGTAGTGAGTGAAAACCGTGAATATCATTATGAACTGTAATTTAAACATTAATTAAAATCAAGAGACGGAACTAAATTTAACTGTAAAATAGTAGAATGAACTAAGTGCAATTAAATTGGATTATTTATATTGTATTTTAAGAAAAGGAAGTCAAGGGCCGGTGTTGCTCTTTGACTACTATTACAATAAGAACCACTTTACGATTGAATTGTCTGTGTCGTCAGAGGAGAGTAATTCAATTACCGCCCACAGCTCATAAATGGGTTAGTGGCCCGGCTTCCCCAGCAGTGGTCGGCCTCGTGCAGTCACGTTTCTTACTACTGTCAATATAACGTTCATATTTGTTAGAAGACAAGAACGGTACTTTACGTCAGTTGACATCGTCATTCTCTCATCACTACTTTATAGTTTTCTAAGTATCTGAGACGTGAGATGACGTACCTATACGTCGTGAGTACTACGTAGTTAAAAACAGTTAAAAAATGTACGCTTCGCAAGTAAAATTTGGCGATCTATCATACATTTGGCGTAGATTATAAACTGGAGTCTATTGAAAAATACAAATTACTACGAAATACAAATTAATATTAGGGTAAACGTTCAGTAACATCAATTTGTCTATTAAAAGGTAATAAGGGAAAGAATTCTTATATCTTTAAATTAACTTGTTTCACTTAACCTAAAAACTCCCAAATATTTCGATTTGTTCGTGAATTTTTTCATCAACTAACTTACCATTCTATTACGTCGTAAAGCAAACTAGAATTTACTGATGCTTACCTGAAAAAAAAAGACCATTAGATTACACAGTCAGCTTGAAAAAGTAAAAAATGCGATTAACCTACTTTAATGTTTTATCTTTTTTACAGTAAAAATGAACTTTAAGTAACTTCTATCTATAGATTTAAAAATTCAATTTAAAACGTAGCACAAATTGCATACCTAATATAGATTTTTTAAACCAAATTATTATAGTGTTACAAAATGTCAGTACGAATATCACAATACTTATAATAAATATACGAGTATATTTTACGGTGGTTGCGTAAATATAATTATAATAATGGAGCAGGTAGTACACACTATCCGTATATTTACTTGTTATATTTACGTAATTAAATTGCTCTCATACTATATTCCGATCAATATCCTAGACATATAATTTTGATAATGAAAGTAATGTCTGCAAGCACAAGTGCAATTGAAGTCTACTGCCAATCTGAATCTATATTGCAGATTTATGCAAATTAATTTTCCCATAGGAAAACGTTTTACTAAATATTTCTTTTAATATAATAGTTTTTTTTTCCGGATTTTTCGAGGCATTGCGTGTTGAGTGGTGGAACTCGTAAATATTAATTCATTCCCCCGAATGGGGATCGAACCCACAACTATCGAGTTACACCTTTGTGTATGTACGTTTCATATCAAAATAGATTTAATTTATTTTACAATAGTAATTAATAACAAAGTTTGTACATACATAGTACCTAGTACCTGATACCTGTGATATTTTTATAATAAAACAACTTTATATTGTAAGCCGACACGTATGTAAATGACCTTTCTTGAAGTCACAATGTCACACGGTTCGATGGATCGCGACGTTCCGAATGTTCATACGATGAATGCGATACGTATCGAGTTGTATAAAATGGACGAAATAGAAAATTAAAGCTTAGCAGCGGTCTCTGCAACATGTTTTAAATTTTCAAAAGCATTATAAATAATACTTGTAGACTAGAGTTTAATACTTTCATAATAGTATGAAAATGTTTTACTCGCCTTCGTCCTTTTGCCTATTTCTCCTAAACCATAAATGATGTGGATATTGTTTTCACAATAAAAAAAACTAAGTGGACGATTGTCATAAATCAATTAAAAAACATTTTGTGAATTATAACAAATATAAAGAAATCCAAGTGAAAACGACTTAAAGTGAACAATAGGGATGACAAAAGTTATGCAATATCTCACTGTAATGTAACAACAACAAAGCTAGTTCGAACGAATCTTTTGACGAAATTTATTAAGTTTCTCTGGAAAACTCCTTAAAAGTTTTAAAATTTATTTATTCACATGACTGCTTCTTATGGATCTACAGTTAAACGTAGTATCTAGTTGTACGTTTGTAATCTAGTAGTTGTCTGAATTTAATATTCACCCAAAAATATTTCATATATAGTACGTCACTACAAGGTTGTTTGCATTAGGTAACTACGTATAATATAGAACTATAAAAACATCGTACATGACGTCCGTTTCGCATGAGCTGTCTGGGCAGTGGTACGTGACCCAATCGTAAATGATCTCTGGACACCCCTTCACAAGGAAATAATTTACGACAATCTCAATACTACATAATTTAAAACAAGGTTAAAGTATCGTCATATACAATTCATTGATTTATGGGTGTTTTACTTTATGGAGAAAAGACCCACGACCCCGTGTAACACCAGAGGAGCTACAGGAGCATTGTGGAATGGCCTACCTGCGGCATTGTTTAGGCCATTCCACAGTAATTGGATAACAGCTGATTAAATTAAATAGGTAATTTTTGCATTAGTCTTAACACTAAAGAAATTACTCATTAGCTGATTAAATTATGGACATAATTAGCTTCAACGTCCAAATATTGACTTTGTGCGTGACACACGGTTAATGTAAACGTGAAACATAAAGACAATTCTACTTAATTAAGCTAAAATGGTTTTTAATTATTTAATTACATTTAATTTGTGACTAGTGAAAACATAATACAATAATATTAACCAATTTAATCGAAATGAAGACATTTTATAAATGTCTTCATTTACTTAAATAAGAGAATTGAGCTGAAAAGCTAAATAACGTAGTCATTGCTCTTCTTACTTGTGCCTAACAAAAACAAGCAAAATGCAAATTTTTCTTAACAAAATCATCACAAATTGTTCTCCAAAACGATTGTCAAAGTCGACATAATGCTAGCTAATTAGGAAATTCAAAAGAATGCCTCGTTATATATTCAGTAAATGACAAGACCATTTATCAAGAGGCCACACATTGTCTTACTCGAGTATTCAGAACAGTACCATCAATGCAAAGCATTTAACACTTTCTATTTTTGTCTTAGCGACAAACTCGTAGTGCTTTATCGAGTTACATTATTATTGAACAGTAGGTAAGTTACATTTTTATTTATATCGCATTTTTCTAGTAATATATTAAAAAAACATATTTTGGATAAAATCTTTTTGAAATGCAGTTACTGTAGGTACAGATTGAACTCCATGATATATATGATTGGTGGTTTAACCATTAATTACTATATACTACACTAGCGGCCCGCCCGTGGCTTCGCCCGCGTGAACTACGTTATTATTAATTTCTGTCTCCATGAGTACCTACGTCCTATAAGTGACATCCATGCAAAATTTGACATTCCTAGCACATGTAGTTTCTGAGATTTCGTGATGAGTGAGTGACCTTTCGATTTTATATATATAGATAATGCAAATAACTTGCTAAATTTAAAAGGTATACCTACAATATAAAAAAAAATATATATACGAATATAATATAGAACTTGAGTGGCTTTAAAACTTAAACGTTACTTCACTCGAGGGAATTTCACTGAACCTAGCAAACCGCAGTATAATATAATAAATTATAATAAAGAACTATTGTGCCCATGCTGCACCACGAAGGTCTCCAAGTCTTAACTAACTATCAATAACATTGTTATCAATATCTAAGACTTAAAGCGCACAGCGGTATCTAGATAAGCGGTAGAAAGCGCGGTCGAAACAACACCAACCGCGTTACGCGTTGAGCAAACTTGAAATAGAAGCCGCACCATAAATAAGGTTCGGACCATTTTAACTGTTTCTATTTGTGCAACGCGACTATTAAATTTTACATTACTATATACGGTGAAAACACCTTGTACTATGCCGTTATACTGTACTTAGTTTAAACTTTTAACACTTTGAAAGCCAAATATTTTTTTATTTAATAAATTAATTCGAGTGCAAAGGTTCAATGTTTTAAAAGTTAACAAAACGTGTAAAATCTCTAGTCCCAATGCCAAAAGCCACAAGGTCGACTATTGCGATAATCCTCCGCTCTGATCACGAAAATGTTTAGCACTAAAAAATGAAGACAGTATGTTGTCTGTTTGTGTATTAAAAGTTAGTAGAGAAATTATTGAAGAGAAAATAGTCACTATTCTTGGCGCTATATAAATTGAATATATTATTATGTAACTACGATTATTTGCAAAAGAATAAATTTAACTAATTACTTAAATAAATTTATAATATAAATTTTACTATTTCAATGAATAGTAATTTTTTATCCTGCTTTTATATCTTTTCACAACTATTTATTTCGCGACGCTCTCATGCTCATGCGGTTTTTATCACAAAATTGTATTTTTATATATTATATTTCTGCAAAATTGTATAAATAAAAAAAAAACACTTTTTATTTATATTAGGTACATATTTATTTAGGTATATTATATTCTTTCACGTAAGTATTTAAGTACGTAAGAGATAATTAGTTTTAGGATATAACTTTATAACAATGTTGGAGATGCAAAAAAAGCTTTCTTCAGGTTCATGCCATATCCCGCTTATAGTGGGGAATAGAGTTAAGACACTCCGTTGCGAACGTTATTTTAAATGAATGGGGATTTCTGAAAATATACCACTTGATTAAACTTGGGGATATTGGACATTATTTAAAGTAGAACCTGATGCTTATATTGTTTAACTTAGACTTTGCGATGTAAGCTATAGTTGTTTACTCAAATTCATGTTAAATGCACACCTTCTACTTGTAGATATATTATTCAATTAGTGTATTTATTTAACTGTATTTGGCTTATTGTTCGGATATATATATTTCTTTCCTAAAATCCATTTTGTATTTTCCAGCCACAAAGACATCAAAAGCAGTAAGTTAACCAAAAAGAATACATCTTTTAAAAAGATAATAAATAATACAATAATGTAATGTAACATGACAATAGCACTTTCACACCTAAATTCGTTGAAAAGGAAAACACATACATTTATTTTTGATCAGATATTATTTCTTTTGTAAATATTAAATATTTAAAGTTTATTATATCAATAACAGTTAAAGTCTTTATAGATGATTGCATTTTATTACATAAAATCAAATTTAATCTTAATGTGTCAAATACAATTTAAAATATTCAGGATTTGTAATGCCTTTATACGGTTCGTGTATTAACACATTAGAAAGATATGGTTCGTGTCTTATTACATTAAAACTTGGCCGTAGACATGGGCCGTAACGTCTTTTAAGCATAACCGGTGATCACTAGTTTCGGGGTTACGCGTAGCTAGTTTCAGAAACTAGTTATTTCTGTAACTAGTTACAAATGCTTCATAAGCAGTTGGAAGTTTAATACGATTACTTTTATAGTTATGATTGAAAACGTTTTAGGTTAAATTACAATATCTTGCTACTAAAATGTAATTATTTATTAATTTATTTTATATACAATTATTTTTATATATTTTTTTATATACACTTTATTATATTATATATTTTTAATATATAGAATTATATAGTTTTTTCGCTGATCGTTTTTTAATAATATTTGATATATTATTAAAAAACGATCAGCGAAAAAACTATATAACGATTTAATAATATTTGTAACATTTAAGTTGATTTGAATAAATATATTTGATTTGATTTTTTGATTTTGATTTCATTACGGAGTGAAATTAAAATTCCAAATTAAGTGAAAACAAAAAATTTACACACAAAATACATTCAAAAAGAGTAATTTTACACTTACAGAATGAAAAAAAAGAAATTTAAAAATACAAAAAATAAAACATAAACGCGAAACTGACACGTAATAGCAAAATATTATGGTTTAAAATTGGATGAAACTTGAGACCAAACTTGAGGTAAAAACCAGATGGTTATGGGTTCAATCCCCACTCGAGGAGATGAAATATTTATTTAAATTAATATTTTCATTTCTTCGCTCTGGTGTCGAGGTAAAGCGCGGAGTTGAGTTCTGCCACTCAACAAGCAATGCCTCCGGAATTCGGCAGAAAGTGGGGAACCTAGTGTAACAGAGTGTTACACTAGGTTCCCTCTGCCTACCCTGCTGTGTGTGGGAAACAGCGTGAAGTTGATTTATTTATATAGTATTTAAATTAAAATTAAATTTTAAAATTTTACTACTGAATATAAATAAATAATAAATAAATAAAGCCTTTATTCGCTGACCATTTCAGAATTTTTGTTTGCATAATTAAAATAAAGTATACAATAAAAATTTAAAAGACTTAAAATTAAAAACATTTAAAAAGTAATTAATTTTAGCAGCCTGTACTATTGCTATATAGCTAAACATAAAACAAAAAAAAAATAACAAAATACAAAACAAAAATTAAGATCTTAAAAAAAGTTATAAAAATTGTAAGCTCAGTTATGGGTTCTTTATTACGTATATAAAATATTTTTTCTGTTGAGCTTTATACAAACATTAAAAACATCATTAAAAACATCAAATTCAGATTTTTGCGCTAATTTATTATCAACATTCAAAGTTCTATGAAGTGATGGGTTTAGGCCTCAATTTTTTGTAGCGAACCTCGTATATCGGAATTCTTAAAAGTCTTAGTAGATCGCATAAAAAATCCCAATGTGCTTAAGATATACAAGTGTGAAGTGAACGTCGCAAGCCATTGTAACCGAACCTCTTTTAATAAATAATAAACATTAGGAAAGCTACGTCACGCTAAACAAAAAAAACTCGGAATTGGTTAAAGTCCACCGTCGTGGCGCAGCGGCACAAGGGCGTAGCTGTAACGCGACGGTTGCGGGTTCGAGCCCCAATCGAGGAAATTAAATATTTATTTACATTTATATTTTTATTTCTTCGCTCTGGTGTCGAAGCAGAATTTATTTTTTAATTATCGATATAAAATAATAATCGATCAAACTGCATTAATGCATACATATTAAACTACTGTCGTCTCTTTTTTTCTTGCGGAACGTACTAAAATAGAGCAAGATGCAACTACATAAGTGTCAATGAAGCTAATAAAAATAATATGGTTTTTTCTTGGAATTTTCATAAAACTATAAATAATATAGTTTAACTTCTGCGTTTACAGTTTAGAATCGCTTTTTCGTTTCATTGGGTGTATAATACAAAAAAGTACGATGTTTGTAGCTTTTCAATCAAATTCGCCTATTCTCGTCTCTTTTTTTGTTGCGGTACGTACTATAATAGAGCGAGATACAACTGTGCTAGTGTCGATGTAACTTGATTAGTGGTTACTGCTTACTCTCATGAAACTACGTATGTGAAATAATGGCTATGTGTACAGACACATAACCACAACGCAACATGTAAGTAGTTTCGAATAACCGCGTAGCTCACAATCACCGCGTAGCTCCGAATCATCACAATCACTAGTTTCGACGACAGCCCGAAACTAGTTATGCCGTGATTTGGCTTGTAAGCAGTTTCTGAAACTAGTGACGCTACGTAACGCCCATGTCTACTTGGCCGGACGCTGCGCTGGCCGCGTGTCTAGATAATTCGACTAGTTACAAATATTCGAGTAGGAACATATTTTACATTACCAAAATAAATTTCAATATCTAATGAGACGAAAACAACCTAATACTCCTTTAATGTTAATGAAGTTAAAGTAAAGCCATTTAGAATTTTCTAAAAAAAAAAATAACCAGGTAGTTAACAATTATATTGTAAGTATCATAATTGCTTAATGTTCTACAATTACTTAATTAAACAATTATTTATAATGTGTCAAAAAAAATATGTATCCCAATAAATAGTACAAAATTGATACTCAGTAAATATTTGAAATATAAATATTTTATTAACCTTTTTTCATCATAAAAAATAATGAGAGGTTAAAAATTATTATATTTGAAATAACTATTTATATAACTGCATATTTATGCAATTAGTCTAATTTAGATTTGACTCCATATTCTTTTGTCTTAGAAAGTCATACAATTCCTAGTATATTACGTATAGGTAGGTACAAGTTTTCTAAGCATACCCACATTACTTTGTTGTTGAAATTTAACTTCGTAGATTAACGTAGTAATATTTTTAATTATTACAATAATTATATTTAATTACTAAAGTCATAATCGATATTTCAAAGTATATTGAAAACAAACCTGTGGTGCTAGGACCGTTCTCGTTTGTGTAGCCGCCGTTTTGGTGATCACAAAAGACACTAGTCGTAACCACGAGGGCCTGCATGTCGCCCCATTCGGCACACCCCAACAAAATCTCCCATCAGTCACTCAACTAGAACATACCGCAAGTAATACAACACTGGGGACACTGAAAACTGGAGACCACTCGGCCGTAACACACGCACTCACTAGCGATTGTTACCGTTCCCTATACTGAATACTGATTCATTGGCGACACTGTTTCTTCGGGCGACATTATACAAACTTTCAATGTTTTGGAAACAATAGTCTCGAGCTTCGTAATTGGAGCAAATCTAATAAAGCTGTAACTTTAATTTTCGTAAGAAGCACCACACATAAAGCACTTAGATACTAAAAATTATTCGACCAATTTATATATGAAAGAAAATTTACACGATTCGACGATTCGTACACGATATTTTTCACAGTGAATAGGACAATAAATTTTTAGCACGTCCACAGATCTCAACTTTCTTCAATGTACTGACCGGAGGCAGCTGTGCGAGACCGGTAAAAAGAGAGAGAACTATACTTTGACGTAGAGGCTTTAAGGTTCACTTTGCTAAAAAAAATCTACAGAATTGCACTTTGATAACTATGAAATAAAGTTCAATATTATATTAAAAATATTTGTTGTAAAAACACAGCTGAGTCAGTTTCCTCGAACATTGCGCATGGAAATTCGAGATGGATTGAAAGGTAGTCATTGAGTGCGAAAGGGATACGAAAAGGTACGAATTGAACCGAGCCAAGCCGAATGTAAGCCGAGCGCCAAGGCCGACTAACGTCACGTTTGCAAGAGGCTAGACATGCCCTTATGTACTAGAATACTATACTACTTATATATTGTAAACCTATTTGAAAGTTTATTGCCCTGGAAAAATAGTAATTTTAAATAAAAACAATATTATTGCACACATCGATTGAGCATGGTTGTGTTCTTCTTCTTTTCCTTGCAATTATTTAGGTTAATTCCTTAAAATATAGAAAATTGATCCAAATATAATTCGGTATATTCTATATGCAACAACAGTGACAGATCAATATTTTGCATATTGATGAAGAGAATACGTCATTAAAGATCTAAAGATGACAAGATAAAAAATCATTTGTTTAGTTACATAAAACTTAAACAAATAGTTATTCTCATACCTTTAAAGAATAATATAACATTGTTTCTTATTAAATGCACTGTACAAATCGGTGTAGTAAAATATTATTCATGTTTTCTCTCCCGGCATCCGTTACCCATTGAAGCGTGACAGCAATGATACGCGAAATTTATTGAATGACAAAAAAATGTTTATTTTTACTCTCAATTAGTTACATGTAAAGATTTCTACATTATAAATAGAGCCTCAAATTTATATTGTATAATGAAATTACTTCCGGTTGTAAGCGAAATTATTGACAGAGAAGCATATCCTAAGGATATTTTATTATTGATCTATCTATCAGTTTCTTTGTTAAAATATTAATAATTACTTAGTACTTGAAACTTTAATCTATATAATCTATATATTGCCCCATCATGTACAGTCAAACATGTCTGTAGTCTAAACACTGTTTAAAATCACGAAGATTAATTCACAAGCTCACAAAATATCCTTAAGCAGGTATGGTATTAAAATTTCTTAAAAAAATACTTTCGTAACCGGAATAACATAAATTATAATTAGCATTTAATGTAAGAGAAATTGCAAAGACTTTTTCTTATTTATTTATATTACAAACTGAATGAAAGTGCCTGGAAAGTTTGGTCGCCAGTATTCATTTGTCGTAATTGTATAACATAGACGGATTTGGTGTTTGACAAATTTAACCGAGTAGCTGTTCTAAGACTATAGATAGACCTGGTGAAGAACTTGTTCCGTCATACCCTCTTAAATATCCAATTTTTTTACTAGTGAAGACGACGACCTCCTATATTTTTAATATTGGCCTTAAACAAATTTGGAAAAATGGGATCATTTTGTTTTTATGGGCCAAAATAAAATATTAATTATAGATATTCACAAGAAAATTATATAAGCGTTGTAAGCCTTACTTGAGAAGATTGAATGACGAGAGAAACCATAAAACTCTATCGAAAGTTTAGTAGGTAGGTACTCTACGATGATGATATATAGGTATAATTCAATCGATTTTGTCTTGTATACTACAGGGAACAAAAATCGCGTTAATTTATGAAAAAAAAAATATTTCATTGATTGAAGAATGAAAGAAGTTCCTTACAAAAAAAGGAATTATTTCTAACAGGACTTCAAAAATGTGCTTATTAAAAGGCACCTTTAGGTCCATTGGCATTACTTACATATATTGATATTGGTATTATTTATGTAAATGGCAACGAATGCTGTTGAACCGGTATGGATGAAAAACGTTTTTACCACTTCTTATTATCGATTCCTCCAAGTTGTTTTGTAAGCTGCAAAATACTTTAAACTGGCTTTATTTAACCTATTTAATACACTGCTTTTGTATATGAAAATACATTTTAACTTTGACAAGTTTATTATATTACATACACAATTAATTATTAAAATATGAAATATAACGACATGTTTGAAGCAAAACAAAGCCAGTATCTTAATGATATGATTTAAGTAAAATTAAATAAGTATCATAAAATCAACGACGATCAAGAAACATCACAACAGAATATGAAAATAAATATGAATACTTTAACAATTGGCATTAATCAAAATAAGAGAATTGATGAAGCTTAGCACGGTTGACGTGCATTGACCTGATGGTGTTGCAATAATAAATTAACAGTATTAAACCTTATTCCTTGCAACACACCTACTAGTCAAAACTTGTAATGCAACGTACTTATATACCTACTGACGACACGATGTTCACGACATTGATTTGTAATGCAAAACTGCAAACATCCTATCGTTATACCTACTGACGAATAGGCGGACCGTGAGAGTTTTACAACAGTTAAAAACCACGTTTACCATTGCTTTAAGGCGAATTAATACATAAATGACATCAAAGACTGTGTGTTAGATAATGATGAAGATTTTTGTAAGTAACAAATTCGAATAATTTTATACTTTTATAGGAATATTATAAAATTGAAGAGTTGGTTTGGTTGTACGCGCTCATCTTAGGAACTACTGCTTCGAATTATAAAATTCCTTTTTATCTTGGAGAATCCAATTATTGAGGAAGGTTATATTATAGATTAAATTGCATCACGATAATCGTTTCCATGTATAAGTTGTATAACCCACCGCGTGACAATGCTAGTCATGTATAAACAAATAATGTAAGCTTAATTACGAACTAGTTCATAGTACTAAGCGTCACGTCACTATGAATATTACCTATTTACACAAAACTGTTTACACTACCTACGGTATACAGCACACCTAACATGTGCTCCAAAGTCCCATATGTATTCTTATTTCATATTTTCGAATTTTCTTCTATAATTATACAAAATAATTATTATGTCACAATTGTGCACTTTGCAGTAATGATTTTAGATTACATAATTTGGAGGGGGGAGGATAATAACATTATAAGCCTAAGTGTGAAATGGAAGTAGCACACCTTTTGTACTACTCATTATATGCTTCACTTTTATGTAATGGTGAGAAAGACACGTTTATGCAGCTATACAATTTTATAAGTTATTTTGCATTAGAAATTATTGAAAAAATATATCGATATGAAGAAATAAAAGTTATTTATTAAAATAGTACAGACATTTAGACCATCGTGGCGTAGTAAGACAGCGTCTGGCAGTAAATGCAATGGTTTTAGATTTGAAATCCACTCTAGAAAGACACTACGGCGTTGACCACTGAACAAAGAGAGCGGAGAACGAAGTGTCTTGGTATTAAATTTTCTTAGATTGCGTAGCCATATGCGGGATACTGCGAGAAGCTAAGAAAAAAATATATTCGTATCATAGAAATAATGTATTCGTATCATACAATGAATATAAAAATAAACAAAGTGCACTGTATAGTACAAAAACAAAATAAATGAAAGTAAAAACGTTAATTTCTACATTTCAATGATGACAAATTCTAAGTTTTGACGAAATAAAAGCCTCTGTCCTTCTGGTCTGTCAGATCACATATTAAAGTTTAGCTTTAACAATTAATTTAATTATGAATACGGAATAATTGTAAATGACTAATGTTAATGAGTGGATATTAAAAAAATAAAAACAACAGAAATTACAGTATCACATTTGATCATAAATCACTGATCCTAGTGTATATAACAATTAATGTTTCTATTAATAATTAATAGTTTTATTATAAGCAAATATTTAACAAAAGAATATCTAAAACTTACCTAAAGAATGTCGATTTGGCCTTAGTCATAAGTAGAATTTAGACGTAATCACAAGTGAACTAATGGATAAGACTTGTGCCCCAGTTTTTTGTAATTTTCTCACTAGCTATGTGAAACAAGAAACATCATCGTCGATTAAGTTACAGACAACTGTTAGCCAACAAGTAATGCAAATAATGCGTAAAATTTCAAGTTATTGCAGAATTTCCATCATGTGGTTGGTAGTTTCATATTATAAGAATCTCTGTCTGTTTAGCCTTCTTGTAATATTTTTTTATAAATTTTGAAATTATTACAATAGTAGATGACTACGAAGTACTTAATAAATGTTTTAGTTAAAGACTTGAAAAACTTAGCCAATTTAAGCAACGAAGGTTCTTTTTTATAAAAAAAAACTCAGTCCAAAAAATTTTGAAAAAAGCTGTACGTATATGTATATGCAGTACTCACTTTAAATTTTTTATAATGATGTTTATCTACAATGTAACAATTTGTAAAAAATATTTTAATTCACTTACTTTCAAGGATCATTATTCACAAGGAATGTAGATGTAGGTAGATACGTAAATTTCGTAATAGTTCTTGACTAATTTAGTAGTACATATATAAATATACGTATGTATAATAAACTTTACATATATTATTATAATATATATTATAATATATATTTTGGCATAAATCATAATGTTAACATCTGAAGTAATAACACTATATCATGATTTTCCTGAAGAGTCAGCTATTACCACGCACTCTTACCCGTGTTTTGCATCTCGGAAATTAAATAGCATAATACATGTTTGTCATATTAATATAGGAACATGGAACAAAGAAATTGAATAAGTAGATAAAATTGAGTTATATTCTATACATAGGTATCTATAATTTATGAAGTAATTGGTAAAAAAAAATTATAAGTTATATACTCCATAAAAAAATACACAAATAGTGTGTACTGGTCTTTTAAATCATTTTTTTTATGTTAGTGTGATAGTACGGCAGCCAAGGGTGGAGTCCACTAACCGTGAAGGCTTCATAAGCCAACCAAGTTGAAAAACGTTAAGAAAAAATGCCCTTCTATTAGTTATGAATTCAACTACTAAGAGCACAAAACGTGGCGACGAGTATAATTATTCAGAAGTTAAAAAATATGTTTAAGCGTGTATATTTGTTTGGATTTTTCATGAAACTCTTTATATAATATAGATTATTCCTTAACATTAGAACTTTTAAACAACTTAATTATTAAATGTACTTACTAAATAGCATTTTACACTTGAGTACATTATAATGGCATATTTTTGCGGTTACGGAAGACATAATTCTTATATATAATCCATGAGACGGGCCATATCAACGTTTTCACTTTCTTTATGTCCCCAGCATTGAGCGTAGGATGGGCGTGACTGGGCTCGAGGCGGCCTTGTCGGTAGCACAATTATATACTTTCCCTGTTTTTATGGAAGTTTTACAGGAAAATGATATAACAATATTGTGAAAGTATCGGTAATATATTTATCTAACTAAAAGTTACCCCCATAAAAGTACCTACCTAAATAAAATAAGGTACCTTTGGATATTTTGCGCTTGACGCCTAGAATTTGTGCGTAATAGTTTCATTTAGTGTAGTGGTTTTTTCAACTTCGTTCTCCCTTTTTTATGTAAATATATTTATGTAAAAAAAATATTATTTTTATTGGTATTAATATCATATTATTATAGCAAATGTATTGAAAAACTAACAATAATACTGTTTTAACAATTGAATTACTTATTTACGAATTTTTCGAAAGTAGCGTGATGGGAAGCTGTTGGTACATTTGCGGCATCACATAAAATGACAGTTCTGATAATACGATTTGCATCTTATAGCCTCTGTCAAACAAGTTTTGCACGCAAGACTACAAGGTCAATAAATTGAATGATAAAGCAATTAGTTATAAGTTAGTTATAAGTAAAAATCGGCGTTATTATAGATAGACAAGATTATTTAATATAAATATTTGACAGGTTCGATTTCTTTAATCCTAAATAAATTTTATGAATCTAAGCCTGGTTAATTGCAAACAGGCTGTAATCCTGTTACAATTTAATGCGAGATTCATTTGCATCATTTTTAGTTAGTAAGATGAAAGTGACTCATTTATTTAAATATTTCTTAATATCGCTTTCTTATTTTAGCAACTGAATAAAATACAAGCCTGTAGGTAAAGAAATGGGTATGTTTATAATAATATCTTTCATCTACAATAAAATTTAATTTATTCAATATAAATAGTGAACTTATTATTTATATATAATAGATTTATTCAAAAAAAGAAAGTCAAACAAGTAAAATATAATTTTTATTGAGACTTTTCTAATAGGCAAAAGAACATAACGAATGTCTGACATAGTGAAATTTGACAATGCACTTACGAAGAAAGTTTATTTTGATTCGTCGTGATAAAACAAACGAGTTTCTTTTCACTATACGCTAAAGGCGTTGATGCATTTGACTTCTCACACAGGCACCAAACTTGACATATCTTGACTCTTCAGATAATGGATTTAAAATTAAATAGAATATAATTAGTAACTGGAGTGACGGATGTAACGTTACATGTTTGTTCGTTTATTAATTCTTATAAATATTTTAAAACCATCTAATAGAAATATAGATTAACAGCTAATAAAAGAAAATTAATTATATCTAGTCACGGCAGGAACTACAGCCGACGGTCACAGGGTGAGGGACGTCTTTTTTTGCCGATGATCTTTAAGTAAAATTTATACGTTATTCTTATAATAAAAATTATTAATTACAAACACATAGTTTCTATATTTTAATGTAATTATATATCTATATAAACTTTCCGATCTATTCATGTCAGTAAATAAATTTCATAGAAATCTGATTATGTATTCTAATGGCTCAGCAATTTACCAAATCAGTTACGCTGAAAGTAATTTGGTTTTACGATAACCTTTCACAATACAATGCAAGTGATAATTTGATTGTAAAAATATTAAAAAAACAAATGATATCTCTATGTATTTTAATTTAAAAAATAACAATACATTATTAAGATTACAATTCAATTTCTTTTATCAATCAACACAATCAACATTACATTAACTGCAAAGTTAATTAATTACTAGGTCCATACTTCCATAACAACGTACTACTACAATTGTATAATGTAGTTAATTTCAAATTGTAGGATGCCCTGTAGCACGATGGATTTTAAGAAGGTGGCTGGATGGATGCCAGAAGCCCAAGACCATCCCGATGGTTGGCGCTTGATAAGGGAGATCTACGTTCAGCAGAGGACGGCGATAGGCTGTTTAAAAAAATCATATTCAGCATATTCTTTAATGAAATTTACTTTTGCAAGCAATTTTGAATCGCCGAATGAACATAAGACTATTACCGGTTTAGAAGGCAGTTCTGCTGAGAAAAGCGAGTAAGAGACTCAACGGTTGTGCTTTTCAATGTAGGGGTTACAATTTCATTGTTTAATACAATAAGCCATGTAGTTTTGTCGTATATGATATATTTGTAATATATTTTTAATAAAATACGGATATATGCGTGTATGCAATGCACGTAACTGCCTCTACTTTCGCCGATCAAAAACAAACGAAGTCTGAGAACGTTACCATTCGTGGGACAGTTATAACACGATTAAATGTCATGGACCATGCTTAACATTCACTTTACTTTTATTTATCACCAAAAATATTTTATAACAAATATCTTCCCCATAAACCAGTTAAATATCTAATTGAATATCTAATACCTACTAAAAGTACCTTCTCTACCTACAAAAAATAAGATTATTAGAAGAAATTAGGAAATATTTTGACGTGATAACGTCTTACAATAAATGTTTAACTCATTGTTAAGTTCCGCCTGTGCGTGCAAGCGAGAGCACGGAACTAGCGATAGAGATGCACGATCGGCCTTAAGCGTTCAGCTAGTGACGCATCTCAATTAATTGGTACTTGTATTTAATCTGTATAATTTAAATTAAAAAATATTTGAATTAACAAGTGCAAATATATGTTAATTTGTCTGAAAAAAATGTAATTTTCAATTCCTCTCTTGTATTATACAAAATAATGGTAATTCAGTGATAATAATTAAATTCATAAAATTATGCAATTATTCATCAATGTTTTCTTGTGAAGTTATTATGTAAAATTCGTCCATAAATCGACTCTAGAGAAAACCAGTTTTTTTTATAAATGACTTTTTTCAGTTCAATGGATTTGAAATTTACCTTGAGCGCTTCTATTATAATTCAATTTATACGAGAGATTAGTTGCAGCAGAAAATAACCGCAATTATTTTCTTTTATTCTTCCGCTACTTTGACACTAAATAATAGGAAACACATTTAAATTATATCTACCGTTGCTAAAGATTACAAGAAAACCCTTGTTTATTTGAAATTACTCTGAAAAATTTATTAGGCCTTTTCATTTAAAACTGTTGTAATGAGCATGAATTCAGAAAGTGTATCAAATCCATCTCGACAATAGCCATTAGAAGTGACTATCGACATAAGTCTCGACATGATTCTTCTTGTGTTGGAAAGCATTACACCAGTGGTATAATATTATTTTCACTGACACGTAATGTTTTCCCCGCTCAGTAGAAAAATGCTTATGTCTATATTGCTTTATCTTGTCTACTTCTTCTCCACTTCTCCGCAACTTCCAACTCCACTCTTTCTCTCTGCGTTCTCTGTCTTCCGTGCTCTATATGCGGGATACAGCGTGAAGTAAAAAAAACTTATTAAGTTAGTTATTATAAAGTCAAAGTTAAAATAATAAAAGATTATTTTATATCCTCATTTTTTACTGTTTTTAAATAAACCATAAAGGCTATTACCGTCTGTACCGCAAAACATTATTAGTCTAGCTTAGATTCAATTGCTTTAAATTATACCTGGTATTGACACGCAGCCTAGTAAATGCATAACGGTGGACTTTTTTGACGTAACTGAATTTATTTATTATATCAGATTGGTATTACCTTCTGTTTTGCTTCACAAATCGCTCACGTTTGACAAAACTTAGTTTAAAGATATTGCGGTTGCTTGCTGTGCTGACCCGGTCTTGGTAAATGGAAATGATTTAATTCTTCAATCCCCACTGAAGGATTATATGATACATGGGATCCACAATCAACGTGCGTATCCAAATTTAACATTGTCAGTTTCTTACTTGTTTTTCCACTTTAAAACTACAAAACTGTTACTAATTTATATTTCAGATATAGAATTATTATATTTAATTATTAGAGATATTTAATTATTATAGAAAATAAATCCAATATTATGTAATAATCAGTAATTGAAAAATATATGTTACCTTTTAAATTATTTCGCGAACATCCAAAATTGACTTTATTTTTACTATTTGTATTGTTTATTAGACCAAAAGAAACTTTCTTTGAAAGCGTGTTTGACAAAACTTTTACGTGAAAGTTTAATATATTACAAAAACGTTCGAGCATTGAAAGCGAAGATAAATAAGGTTATACGAGTTACTGACGGCCCTTTATAACGTCGTAGGCGATTATAAATAACTTTTTACTGGGTATAATTAGTTACTTTTTAATAGTATTTTATTTTATAATAATCTGATGAACGTCTAATCCTAATATGCCGCTGGTGCTCATGCTGGTGCATATAAATTACAGAAATCTTGAAATATACACAGGTGTACTCCACTCCTAATTTTCTTCGTGATCTATACTAATATAATAAAGCGGAAGAGTTTGTTTGTTTGTTTGTTTGTTTGTTTGAACGCTAAGATCTCTGGATCTACTGGTCCGATTTACATTGTTTTTGTTTTGTATGAAAGCTGCATTCTTCAGAAGTGCTATAGGCTATATAACATTACATTATACATATAAACTAATATATTTTAAAGTACTTTCTAATTTGACATGCAATTTATTCTGCCATGTTAATAACAACCGTCGCGTCGCTACGCAACCGTTACCGCGACATTTTGATATTCATCCTTATGAAAATAAATATAATAGTCACTTTTAGCATTTTATGTACATTGAAATTATAGTTTACTGTATAACATACTAATAAATAATTAAGACTGATTCGAAATGACCTAGCCTTTGGGCGGCACAGTATGACCGACGCGAACGGGCATTTTCGAACTTTATTTGCTGTTTATAATTAATTTAAAATATACTTTCTTATTTTATTTGATATTGCTGGCAAAAAATATCGTTTTAGGTAGTTTTTCGGTACTTTTTCTAATATTGAGAATATTCTTTAGTCACTTCTTATGGTGGTTCATTTCAATTTCTAAGATATTTATTCTAATGATATGTCTCTACTTATTATTCTTTTTCATTATTTTAGCTTATATTTTCTTACTAATTCTATTGAAAACTGAAAATAATATATTTATTAAATATTTTTATATATATTTATAATATTTTTAAGCAGGCGTAGCCGCGTCCGGGTCCACTAGTTCATAATAAAATATTAACGAATTGGACAACAATACAGACACACAATATTATTAGAAAGTATATATATATTGTAACTTTTAGTGGTATCCTTCGCGTGTCACCTGAATCATCGCGTGCAAGCAATATTCATTATATACGTAGGTTCATCAGGTCGGTAAGGGGTGTGTACACGAAAAAATATTCCAGGGATGGTCCGATAGATATATATAAGGTTGTTTTAGTTTTCGCCATTTGTTATACGTAGAAAGTAAAAAATTTAAAAATGTTCTTTGTAGGTACTCGTTTCAACTAGTGGCCGTCCGCAACTTTATTTACGTGGATTTTTTGTCCATTGACGTACTACTTCCATTTCCCACCCGTTGTTATGGAAATTGGTAACAGGTACGCATAAAGAATCTAGAGTTAAAAAACTCCGTTCTCTGCTCCACGCCACGCTTTGTCACAGTATCAGACCCGAGAAATAGAAATAATTTAAATATCGAATCGAGAATTCATGTGTTTTTGTTAGATATTATTTTTCAGTTCCATGCACTTCCTGCATTTGCTCGATAAACAAAGAGAACGCTGAGTGACGAAATGAATTAAATTGAAAAGGTTTTCATAGTTTATATCTTACTTATAAGACACACATAAGAAATACTAAATTGTTTTAACTAACACTGGTTTTAGCAGGACATAATGTGAATTAATAAAGATAAATCTAAACTAGTTCAGCTCCTGGTGGAACAGCTTTCCAAATCATTATTAATAAATGCAATAAATCAAGAATCAAGGATTAATGCTTATAATAGGAGACAGATTGATTTAGCTAGCATTTGGAGTTTAGTAACTGGGATTTTCGAGGACAAAATATTGATATTCAAAGGAATTACAAATTATTCTTAAAAGAGCATCGTTAGTTTAATATTAGAGTTAAATAATAAAATGTTTTTGTTTATAAAACATTGAATTGAATTGAATTCTTGATATATGGCGTTTCGAGCTTATAAAACATAAATATAAAGGGAAAGTTATTTAAACATTAGATTATATGATTTTGTTTAAAAGTTATTCTTCATCTTAGGAAACCAACTGGTCGTAAACACGTATTTAGCACTGGTGAAGCGGTACAATGAGACCTGGACCGGACGAGCGAGAGATATCACATTAGAAACCGCTAGGAACACACCTCGTTGAATATTGGTTACACTGTTCAAGTTCAAGTAACTGATAATCTGATAAATGTTAGATTATGTGAAAATAGAACGTTCTAGATTTACAATTGAGTGTATCGTGTGACACTGTTGTTTGTGGACCATTACTAAAGGCATCTTGAAGATTTGCTATCTTGATTGTCTTAACATCTCTAAAGTAGATAACAGAAGTAGAACCAGAGAATTAATATTTTCTGGATCGAGATCAAAATTTTTAGAACATGCCTAAAATCGGAAAATTCATGGAAATAAGACGTATTTTGCTAGAATATGTTCTTAAATAAATATGACTCACAGTCCAATCAAGTTAATGAATTTAAGTTAAATTTTTAATCAGTATTTAAATTTGTAGTAAAAATTATAGTAGAATAATTACCAATGATAGCGCACAGTGTATTCCTAAAATATCTAGTCTTACCTTAATATTATAGCTAAAAAACTCATTGATCATTTGAAGGAGAAAAAGTGGATCGTTACTTTCGAGTAAAACGTGACAAAATACGTTTGAAACTAAAAAGCGATTGACAATAAAAAAAATGGAAATGTCTCCCGCCCTCGACCTCAGTACATGGGCATGAACAAAATAAAAAATTATTCATGTCCAGGTACCCAGATCCAGGTAAATTGTTATTTTACGCTTCTTTCTTTGTTAAACAGATTAGGCAGGGAGAAGAATTAAAACGCTTTATTCTCTAAATTTTCCTAATTTAAGAGAAAATGTTTATTACTTTAATAAATACTTTGTGTAATATAAACATTTCCGCTATTGGGGATTGTAGATACCTTACAGGCATTCCATAAAGTCCCGACGAGTTTAATATTTTAAAAGACAATATTACATGGATATCTGACATCTTCAGATATGTATTTTTTTTATCTTTACTTTTTAGTCTTGTTTTCATTAAAACTGTTCATTGCTGTTTCATAACGTGAAACTATTCTACACTTTTTTCCTAATATATTAAAAAAAACAGTTCAAAAATTACCACATGTAAAAATTCTATCTAAGGCCTATTATAATTTGCTGCAATAAAGTCTTGACGCCAATATTATGATTACATGTCTGAGTATTATCTTTAATAAGACAATTGCGTGACTTCCTTCTATCTATTGTATTATTATTAACGCTATTTATATTTTACACTCGTGACCATAAACACTCGTTGTTGCATACGTGTTTTTTTTTCTGCCAAGGCCCACATTCACGAGTGTATTAACGTTGATGTAATAATGTAGGAGGAACTAATGTTCAACCTACAAGAATTGAGATTTCGACGGTGGAGGTCAATGGTAAAATTGTTATCTTTTATTTAGCGAGACACAAGGTCTGATGGTAATTCAACAGAAATATATTAAATTCTCTTCTTCAATTATGTATAAAAAGTTATGTTGTTATTATCTGATAGTTACTGGCTATCCTAAAAAACGGGTGGCTGTTCACGCAGGATGCAATAGAGCTTAGAGGGCATTGAGGGTATTGAAGCTTTTTCTTGTCTATAAAATGGGAAAAGAGGACCGATTATGTATTGATTTACAATTACATAATATGTTCTTTTCCCTAATAATCATAGTGGTTTGTTTTATATTTACAACCTTTCACTAAAGTATAATATATAACAATCATTTGTTTGTGATATCGACAGCTATTTGTAAATTGATGCTGCAATAGACAGCATCTGTGCGGTTATGACGAGTGGTCTAGAGCAAGTAACGTGACGGCTGAAGCATGCGGTTTACTATTTAAAAAATCTAATTTCGCTTATTTCGCTTACTGTGCACATACATAACACACCTATAAGTGTATAAGTATATAATATTATGGGGACAACCAATTATTTACATTTAATTTCAAATTATAATATAATTGCCTAACATTTTTCATAATATATAACACAAAATGTTGGCAGTTCATATCTACAAACACTACACCTTTATTCAAAATCATCTATAATAAAGTTTATGCCATACATCGAAGAAGGAAGCTAGCTGTTTCATGACTATATGAATTACAGCGTCCGGAAATTGAGAATAAGCAATTCACGCAAATGTAGTAGAAGTCTACTCAAGAACTTTAATTATGAAGGAAGTAAGCGCTTGCGCTTAACTTTTGATTTATAAAAGATTGAAACTATCACCTATTATAGGTATCCCTAAGATATTACAGCATAATTATTCTAGTACTATTACGTAATTATTGTTTTACGTATATTTCAAAATATTTTTTTAATATACAAAAACAGTTTAAAACTTGACAAAATGTTGTATACACTGTGTTTGGTGACGAGATGTAGATATATGCAAATTTGCGTCAAATAGACGTCATTGCACCGACAAGCGCGTTGCGGTTAGAAAACAGAAGAAACAAGGAAGTGGAATAATGGACGGTTTTCTAATACATGCTATTATAGTAATTATATATAGCCGTAAAATGTAACATAAAATTGTCTGTGTAACAGAGGTGACGTAAGTGACGAGGGCATTTAAATAAAAGAAACCATTGCACTGCCGTATTTAACGCGTGCTTTTGCTCATATTTGGTGAAACAATTGTCCAAAAGAATAGACGAAGAGGTTACGAAGAGGTATTTATGTAGGTAGACTTCAACAGTAGTACTCTTTGTTAGTCTATATATAGAAGTTATAATAATTGGTCTGATTAAATAGTTTAATTATTTAATTACTATAATTCAAAAGTTATATTCAAATATTAATGAATTTAAATGTATGTATACATTGATAAATATACAATCATATTTCCGTATATTATAAAACTTTTAAATTATATTAAATAAAATTCTTCTTAAATGTAAAAAAAATAAACATATATATATATATATATATATATATATATATTTATTACATTAATGCTAAATATGAATATTTGTCGTGAAATACTAACAAAGAGTTGCACATCGATGAGCCAATATCTGTTACATGTAATGATTGCAATAAAGCACACGTTCATTAGGAATTTTATTCTCATATCGACATAGTCATCAAATAACACATAAAATTTTGATACAATTGTATTACTAATAGATATTGCAAGAAATCGATCTGGTGATGAAAGATTTTAGAACATTCACTTGAACTCATTCTCTTATTTAATATTAATATAAAAAAATACACACATAGTAACTGACGTAGACATTAATTGTGTTATTCTGTTATTTTGGTGCTGAGATGCAGTTGCACCTACATACGATAACCTGGACTACAGAGTATGCACCTAAGGTTTCATTCATTCAAAGAAAGGTATTCTAGAAAATCAACTAGGCGTTTATTATGACTATCATTTGACTAATAACTTCAGAAAGTTTAATATAAAAAAACTAAATTAAGTTTTATTTTGCAAAGTAACAAAAATATCGATGCTCATTCAAAATATAATAACTTAGCTCTTTTGCGACAAGAAATTGAAAGAAATTCAGCTCGTTGGGGCTACGCCTGCAAGTAGTAAAAAAGAGATTCCGATGAATTGAGAACATTTTATTGTTTGAAAGTCCGTTAAAAAGAGGTAAGCAGGCAAGTGGTCATTGATCTTCTTTAATTTGCGTATTTCTATAAAATTATTCTTTTACTTTTTCTTTGACTTCTAAACATCCTGTGTATAAATCCTAAACACCACAAACTACTTACCAAATTATAATATTATTAATAGGTATACATGAAAATGTGTTAAGAGTACGCGCGTACTTTACCTCTTCATACATGGTTCATATATAGGCCACATAGTTAACAACATTATTTTGTATATAATATAATTTGGTTTATATTATCCCCAGTAAAGTAGCGAAACAAATAATAATTAATATATCAATAAATAAAAAAGTAGTAGTAAGATACCTACGTCACTAAGTATAAGATATTATGTTAGACGCATAGAAAAGACTTACAGTCTACTTACGAACTACGTAATCATTTAGCTTACCCCATGTAATCATGTGTCATAATATCATTATCTACGGTAAGAGCTATTCTACATAAACACGCACCATTTTCACTAATTTCCATTTTGGATTTCGCAGTTTTTTCATCCCCTAATATCAATATCACCTCATCCATTTACAGTCAGCACATTCATATCAACATATATGCTAGAATAGTACAACGTAACAACACATAAAGAACTAAGGCCGCGAATAGGCCGTTTGGCAAGACTAAAATGAACTGACGGATTAAATGAACTCAGAACATTGGCAACCGAGTAGATAGGTTTTGCTCCAAACACGCGATCGGTACCTACTAATAGTAATGCTAATATCAATATGTACTTCGGAAAAATAAATTGTAATTTTTAATTTGTAATTAAAAAACAACTAAATTACGCAATATAAGAAAAATTTATACGTAACATATACCTTAAACACGTTAAAAGTAACAATTTAATTATTATCATTTATTATAAAAGTGTGAATATTCATTAAAAAATGTCAACATACTATGCCTTACTTTTTCCTACACATGTATTTATATATGTATAAGTGAACCAGCATAACTTATGTGATTAAAAGCAGGTTGCCGCAACAGCTGAATTTTTGTGTCAACCAAATATCTATTAAATATTAGCACACGCGAGCACCAGGCTGTTCCTGGCACCCTGTTCAGCTTTGCCTTGAACATGCAACATCTGAGGGTAATAAAATTTCGTTATAAACTACGATATGAGGCTATTTATATGATATTATTTCACAAACAAACTTGTGCTTTTTGGCAATATAAATTCTCAGCATTAGAGTTAATTATAATTGCTTAAATAAAAGTAAGCTTTAATTTGGTTCATAGAATAAAATAACTATGTCCTCCTAACAACGTGCTACCGTTAATATAAATCAGCCAGCAGAGGCCAGTCGTGGCGCAGGAGCACAAAGTGTCTCTGTAAACGTGAAAGGTGTGACACTTCCCCCACTCCACACGTAATGCCTCCAGAATTAGGTGGAAAATGGACAACGGAGTGTCTTAACACTAAGTACCTTCTGCCTAGGATAGGCAGTATACGAACGAGGTGTGCGGTATACGAACCAATGAATAAATTCCCATAGGTTTCCTATTGAATAGCTGCGTGTGATTAAAATCATTTGTATTGAACAATTAATACAGCATGGATGATTATTTCGTGCAAATTTAATTGTGTCAAATGCATACCCCACATCGCATTGTCTGGGCGTGGGACGATCGTAGTACATATATACGTATGTACGTATTATTGTTCATATAGAGGCAAAGTACGGGTAAAATAGAAAATATCGAACAATAGTTTTAGTTTTTAACTCCCGCGGTAACCAGTCAGAGAGTATTTGTATTTATTGTCTTTGCCTGTAAGTTGCATTTTGGGTGTTGTTATTTATTGCTAAACGCGAACATTCTAAATAATGTTAATTAGTCTTGCAACTTGTCAAACAATCGCTAGATTAGGCTTTATTCCACTTTGAAACTGTGAATTGATCTTAAGTTTCCTTTAAACTGCAATTGCAATATCAATTATTAATATTAATAAAATTAAATGATTACAATTAAACTATTTACTAGTGAAAATCACACAGTGTATAATATTAAGTATAATGCATTGAACATCTATTATTTATATACTTAGATTACCGCTGAGTACCACACTTAGCAGAGTAGCAGGCACCTGGGAAACTAATGTTAGGACATTTCCAAAGTGTTTCATCCAATTCTAGTTTAGCCTCGTCACCAGAGCGAAGAAATGAAAATATTAAATAATATTTAGCATTGCCCCAAGTCGGATTCGAACACGTAACCGTCGCTTTTATAGTCGCTGCGCCACGACGGCCAGATTTCTCTTACATCATCATCATAGCAAGTCGCGACACGCCGTCAAAACATTCGGAACTAATGTCGATTGTCGTTGAGATAAAACAGGTAAAATGTTAGCTCAGCTAATATACTGACAACATCAGACGTCTCATACCCATAACTATGAAAGTTGATGTGTATATTTTGTATTAATGATTTTCACTTTAAAAAAACATTTGTCAGTTGATAGTTTAAATGTATGAAGTAACTAGCGGCCCGCGCGCGGTTTCACCCGCGTCAACTATATTATTATTAATTTCTGTCTCCATGACTACGTCCTAGTGACGTCTATGCAAAATTTGAGACTCCTAGCATTTGTAGTAACGAAGTTTCATACAAACTTTCGACCCCAAAAACAACCCCTTAGAAATCGAATATTGCAAATTCCCGTCTTAGCGAGCACCTACGTCCTATAAGTAACTTCTATGCAAAATTTGAGATTCCTAGCACTTGTAGTTTCTGAGATTTCGTGATGAGTGAGTGACCTTTCGATTTTATATATATAGATAATTGTGTATGTATAATATAAAATTTTAATTAAATCCAGAGTTCAGCAGAAAGTGGGGAACGGGGTGTCTTAATCTAGGTTCGCTCTGCCTGTTCTGCTGTGTGCGGCATACAGTGTGAAGCTGATTTAGGTATAATATATTCTACTAAAAAAAATTCTAGTGAGGCTATGAGGCACAAGCGTGCAACATAAAACGCGATGGTTCTGTGTTCGATTCCCACTTGAGAGAATTAAATATTTAATATTTTTCTATTTCTGTAGTAACCTAAGTTACAGACCTCTATTCTTCTATTTTTTTATATATTTTGAACAACCTTTAAAAATAATATCATTGAAGGGAAATAATATCTCTTTTATTTAAGATTAATTATGTAAATATAGTCCACAGTTTTGTTGCGTGTGAAAGGGAGTGCCTACGAAACCACACAGTAGTGGAGTGCCTGGTGGTGCTTAGTGGTTATGGTGCAAATTTGTGTCTTCTGAGGAAAGCCTTGAACCAGGTTCCCTTAACCCCATGAGTAAATATTCCCAAGGGATGCTTCTATAGAAAACACAAGTTAATTTCAGCACTGGTCGATGTTTTCCCAAGAACATCCTCCTATGACTCCTTCCTACCTGGTTCCGCAGGAATCGGAGTCGGATCCTGCTCCTCCAGAGCCTTCTATGTAAATTTTTATGTATATTATATATACCAGATCTAACAATATTAAACTATATATACACATATTTGTAAAATTATAGTAATTATTAATCCACTATGTTATGTTCATAATGCAAATGTTTATTGTTATTTGTGAAGGCAGTATTTTAACTAGTTCTCTTTTTAACAAGCATTTTCCTATTGTGTAATATAAAGTGTGTAAATCTTTTTATTGAAAATTGTTTATCCTCCATATAAGAGAACATTGGTGAAGTGATTAGTGTTCACCTAGTATGTTTGGATTGCCATAATTAAAGAATGAGAACTAATTTGAGATATAATCAGTAATTTTCTAATATATTCATAAATTTTAATGTATTAATTTTTTTTCTAATTATATAAGTAGTAGTCTTCTAAGTGCAAGTCTAGGTCATGAAGGCGCCATTTAAATTATTAATAAAGCGCTTCACCTACAAACTTTGTTGACAAGTTACAAATATACAAATTAGTGCATCATTAAATACTTCTTGATTGTATGACAGATACTATTTAATTTTGACTGCTGTTAATTAGTAAGGTCTAATAAAATGTCTTAAATTTTACATACCACATTATAGTTGAAGGCTGCAGCGCCAGGTGCGAAGTACTCTCTATTTATTTTATCACCCATCACGACAGATAAATATCACTGTACGTAAAACATCCCTACCCGAAAATCACTCACAATCATTATTTTAAACAAACTGCATCTTAAGATCTATAAATTTGTTGGAATTAATTAACTTGTTTAGAATAATCATACTTCATTAACCGTTGGGAGCGTCCGAACTAACATTGTTTAGAAACGACACTTAAAAGTTAGTATTAATATTTTTAACGACTAATCATGATGCACATGTAAACTATATAAGAAAATTACGATATTGAGATGTAAATAGTTTTTAATAACCGATAATATAACAATTCAATTTTTTACAAAATTAGTGTAAATTCTCTTGACAATTTGCCTTGACACACAAACGTATTTTCGGATAATCGACCCATTATTACTATATAACATTATTTTACAATATCAAGTCATTAAAACTATGTGAGACCATAGTATATTATATTAAAGAAATATAACTAGTATATGTGTGGATATGATATATTTCCTTAGGATTTATTTTCAAACTTAACATTTTAATTATTATCTTTTTTCTTTTATTTTGTTTAGTATTTATTTCATTACGTGTATCCGATCAAACTTTACAGATGATTAAAAATAGTTATTTTCCTCACAGATAAAAAATTGTAAAAAAATAAATTGTAAGTCGTAAAAAATATTTAATATATTTAACACAGTAATATTACTATTATTAAAAAAAGGGCACGAAAGAAGTATGTATATTACTTCTTTCGTGCCCTTTTTTTACTTATGTTAAACTAACATTGACTAATTCTTTGCCAAACTTTTAGTTTCCAGTTTACTTTTATAGAATTTAAAAAGATCGTGAAAGCTGTAAATAAGTTCGTCATCTCTGTAAATAAATTCGTCATTTCAATAAATAAGTTCGTCATATACGTTTCTTAGACAAAAGAAGTTCGTTATTTATGTGCTTGCCTGTCAGGAACATCAACACACCAAAGGTCTCGCAAGCGTTTAAATGACATTCAAGCTTTTGTAAATTACAATACACCCCGATTTTAGCGACATCTACTGGGTCCAGCTGACCAGGTGTTTTCCTAAACCGATATAGGATAGGTACGGTTGAGGGTACTTTACGAAATAACTATATCTTTTTAATTGTTCTATATGTAGGAACAAACATACATATAGAACAATTGAAAAAATAGGGAATGGGCTATACTGCTGTTGATGGTCTTTACAGTGTCATCGGGCGGGGAAGGTCGAGAGTAGCTCGCCCTTGAAGAAAAAATACGAGCTTTGATGGACGCTCGTGAAAGAGGTAGCTACTTCTTGACTTTTGTTTAAAACTCTCAAATCTATGCTAAAATAAAACATTAAAAACAATAAATAATTCGGAATTACAAGATTTTCATTTTCTCAGTGGTAAGACTTTTCTTCCCTCAACACGCACATCATACACGGAAAATGAGATGGAGATGGAGTGTCTTAACACCAGATTCTTTATAACTTGGTATGCAGGATATAGCGTAGAGCTGATACAGTTTATATTGTAGTTAAAGTTTTTCAGTATAATGGACATTTAACCCTTAGATTTCTTCGGTTTCAGATAATTTGCAAAATTTTTAATGGGACTGATTAATGTTAATAACACGTTAATGTTTAATTGAATTAACGTAATTGTTAATTTAAACTTGTTCAGTAATAGAGGAAGTAGGAGTAGAGAGGTAAGAAAATTCAAACAAGATACATATTTCCCACGTTTTATTAAAATATAAAATCATTCATATTATATTTGTGAAACCTAAATACCAATTATCCAAGCACGACTGATTAATATATGATTAATTAAATTAAATATAAAAAATAATAATATGTATGTGATTAATGACTGTAAATACGATGGTTGTGGGTTCAATTTAACAAAATAGAACTAGACACAAAAACAAATTTAATATAAGGTTACTGTTCATCTTTACAATATTTTTTAATATATTTTTCAATGTTATCAGGCCCAATTTTATCTTCAATCATCTTGAGGGATATGGCGAATACCTCATTGGCAATATCCTTGTCACGAGCCAAGCTCGACTCTTCACAATAGAAGCAATTATTGAAGTAAAGACCAGTAACCCCTTCTAACTCCATTGCCGTTGCTATATATACGGTTGTAGCGGCTGCCTGTTGCTGTTGACAAAATAATAATAATAATATTAATACCATATAATAAAAAAACATATCCTAAAGTCCAAATAACTTAGCTAATGAGATAGCTGCCATGTGGAATATTAATGCGATTATTATTGTGCCAATAGTAGTTTTAGTTAACAGCTTAATAGTAAAAAGAATCGACCAGCATCTTCAGATTTTTTATATATCCAAATATATTTTTTAACCTTAATTTATATTTTAAAAGGTAGAGTTTTTAACATGAATAATAAAAATATTAAAGTAGTGTATTACACACATATAAAACTAATAAATTATCATTAAAATACATATATTACTAACCATTGAAAGTGTTTAAAATAGTTGACACAATTTTTAAGATAACTTTTAGAGAACTAAGTATTCTCTTCAGATTATTTCTCTCGTTTTAGAGGCTATATGGCTGGGGGACTTATTTTTATTGCTTCACTCTGGTAACGAAAGAAAGCGCACCATTGAATTCTGCCACTCATCACTCAATGTTTCGAAAATCTGGCAGAGCTTGGAAAACGATAAGTCTTAACAATTCGTTTTCTCTGTCTAACTTGCTATATGCGGGATACGTCGTAAAGTTAAAAAAAATAATATTTTGCTTACCAGAGACTTAGTAAATGGCCGAACTAATGCAAATAACAATTGATAGAACCACCAACTCTTAGGTAGATTTGTATAAACCATGTTACCAGGGTGTAATGAGTTCACTGCAATGCCATTTTCCTTCCATTCTTCACTTAAAACCTGAAAAAGAAAATACAATTAATTATAATTTTAAACATAAATATACTATATATGTACTATATTAAAAATATTTGTATTTATTTTTATATATTTTATGCGCTCTGACTACTAAAACATAAATTTTTATCAATCTGTCGAATTTTTTATATATTTGTTGCACTTATTTATGCTACAATGATGCCAGCATTGTAGGATTTTTATATAATCTATTATTATTTTCAGAAACACATCAAATAATACTCAATGTTACCGTCAAACTAGCAATATGTTAAAATCGTTTAAGCATTTTTTTATCTTCACATTGTATAGCACTTGCCTACTTTCAATATAACTCATGCAGAATACAGTGTGGAGTTAACAAAATAATAATTCTAATTCATAAACTATGTGCCATACCTTTGCAGTGATAACATTATACAATTTAGAATTAGCGTAAGATGTCATTGTACTGTACTGTTCTTTGGGGTGTGCAAGATTTTGCTTTACAAAAACATTTTTTAGACTCGCCATTCTGAAATGATTATTTTATAGGTATTAATAGATTATATTTTTTGTAGTTTCATGTTGTCATTTCATCATAGCTCATTTTCAGTCTGTTAAAATATTCTTATATGAGAAACAATGAGACTGCCAGAATGACCGGACCCCACTAATTAATTACAAATAAAAGATTTTTTTTCATATAAGAACATGTTAAGAGACTGATATCAGACACTGTTCCTCAATCACTGGTCAATTTTGCATTTTATTATGAGAACAAATTAATTATTAGCTACTTAAAAAAACTAAAAATATTAGTCTCTTGATTGGATGGTTAGATTTAATTATATAAAAAAAATGAGGACTTACCTATGAGATTCTGATGACAAAAATACAACTCTCGAGCCGTTTTTTAATAATGGTTCCAGTAATAATGCAAAATACATATGAGACAAATGGTTTACTTGAAAAGTTCTATCTAGTTTATCTTCAGTTTCTTCGTATGGCAGCCCAAATACTCCAGCATTTAATATTAACATATCCAGATGGCTAAAAATAAACAAAATTATTGAATGTTTTATTGTCTTCAGTTGGATTTCAGCTTGACATTGTATACAAGGCATTGCATTGTATATTGTAACAATTTTGTTTTTTTTAAATATGATAGTCTTTGTGGGTCTTCAACACAACCACACAATATTTTTATAGTACAGTGTTTATTAATAAGTAATTCATTTTTTATAATATGGAATTCAAATATAGAAGTAACATAAAATATAAATTCTATCTACATTGTTTTGGTTAAATAATATATCCTTCAGATCATTTACTGTTTTTGAAAATATGTAAATATACCTAAAATTTTTCTTTCAATGCAAATTAATTAATATCACTCAAATAAACTTAATTCATTTTAAAAAGTTAATAAAATTGCTGATTAATGAAAATAAACCAAAATTGCATTTGGGCAGAAAAAAGAGTGTGACTTTTAAGTATTCAGCATCTCAATTCAATTTCTAGCATATGTATTTTAGCTCTAATATTATTGTAGGAAAGTGAATAAGAATACTTACTCTGAAAAGACAGTTTTAACAGCCATAGCACATTTTTTGACACTTTTTAATGAACTTAAGTCCAGTTCTATTACTTTAAAATTATCATCTGATACATTTACTTCTTCAGTTATCTGTTTAATAGCTTTATGTGTGGCTTCTATGTTACGATTTGCCATTAATATATTACAGCCATGTCTGGCTAAAGATTTTGCTGTCTCATAACCAATTCCAGCATTGCAGCCTGTGATAAGGGCATATTTACCCGATAAGTCAATTCCATGTAATACCTGAAAATATGAGTAACTTACTGTTTATTTGACTTCTTTGATTCATTTTAAAAGAAAACAATATATATATATATATATTTTTTTGATGAAATATATATATTTTAATTAATGTTGTGGGTACTATGACAAATTTAGAGAAAGGAATTATTTTCATTCTACTATGCTAAAACATATTGTGGTGTTGATATTCACCACTCAACATAGTGTCTCATAAATTGAGTGGTGGGTCTTAATAGAAAGTTTCTTTTGCCTACTCTACATACAGAATACAGCATAAAGCAAAAAAAACATGGAACATATACCTGAAAGGCAGTAGAAGAACTATCAAATCGTTGCCTAAAGTCATGAACATGTTTTTTTTCTTCCCTAGCAAATGCTAAACGTGGGTCAATAAAGGTTTTGCTTCCAGTCTCTTGCTGAATATATATGGGTTTGCCATTTTCATCTGTACTTTTGCTCCAGCCAAATGGCAAGTCTTTTGGAATAACCTTCTTATGACCTGTGCGTGGATGAGTCCATTGTATTTTGTTATTACATGTACTATAATATAAATAATAAAATATAAAATAATAGCAGTAAAAAAATATTTGATTTCATTATTTATAGAAGTAATTACTTTACAAAATATACATTTCCATCTTCTGTTGATTTTTCCTCCCAACCCGGTGGAAGCTCATCTTCACTATCCGAATCAATTATGTTATGCATTTTTTATGAATAAATGTAAAATTTTAGTGAAGTGGCTGTTCTTTAGAGCTACTAGATAAGTATTTTTAAGCCTAATTGCCTGAAAAGAAGTTATTTAGACTATTTTAAATCCAATAGTATGGGAATTTATTACAATTACTAATTAAATAAACAAGCCGTCAGAATTATGTTGTTGTTGTTTATAAAAGGGATAAGGCGTCAGAATCACAGAACAAATACCCAACAAAGTCACAGATACAGAACACATTTGCCCAAACACAAAGTGACCCAAAGATAAATGATTATAATTTATGACAGTGACAATGACATTGACATACATGTATATAGTTATTGTATATTAGAATAATATACTCGTTATAGTATATTAGAATGTACTCTGTGATAGTTATCTTTTCTGAAAACCTCACTTTATGTAATGATGATAAAAATTAATAAAAAAAAAAAGGTTGCAAATCGTCTAATTAATATAAATTTAAGGAAATTATATTTATATTTGTAGTTTTGAATTAGATAAACACTTGTAATATATAACTCTCTAATTTAGTAATATATAAATGTGTTCTAAGTTCGAGAATAAGATGCTTTGGTTTTGTGTTTCGGTGTTTTTACACAACAAATCTATAATTTCAAAATGTTTGTTTGTTTGTTCTGTGTTTGTATAGACACATCTTCTGGACTACTTTTGTTTTCTGATTTCAATTAAACTTTTTTGTAGAGTAGCTATTAGGCCTGGGAAGGATTTAAGCTACATAGTTTCGAAGACTTTCACCGCCCCGCCCGACCTCGGAAGACGAGGTCAAAGTCATCATCAAAAACCTCAAAGATAGGAAGGCCCCGGGGCCCGACAAACTATCAAATAGAACGCTCAAGTCCCTACCGGCTCAGCTCATATCTGTATTGGTCATTATTTTCAATTCCCTTCTTAAGTCGTGTTCATTCCCCGACGAATGGAAGGAGGCCATAGTCATAGGCATTCCCAAGCCTAATAAGCCGCGGAATATCCCCACCAGTTACCGACCTATCAGCCTTCTCAGCTGTTTAGGTAAAATTTACGAGAGAATCATTCTCGTTAGACTCTCAGAGGTGGTAGAGGCCGACCTTTCGTTCAGAAATGAGCAATTCGGTTTCAGAAAGAAACATAACAATAAGTCCACCGCGTTGTAGAGCATATCGCTCGACACAACCTTAGGGATCATCTTCACAGCAATACAGCCAGATTGTCTCGTGCACATCCTGCGGGACTTTCTCACTAATAGATACTTTCGCTATAAAGTCGAAGGCACTCTCTCTTCCCCCCGCCTCCTCCGTGCAGGCGTGCCCCAGGGCTCCACGCTCAGTCCTATCCTGTACTCGTTGTACTCCAGTGACATGCCGCTCACTCCGGATGTTCACATGGCTATGTACGCCGACGATACAGCCCTCTGCACCACTTCCCGTAGTACTATCGTATTAAAAGATCGACTCCAGAAAGCGGCCCGCGCACTCGATGAGTGGTTCCGCCAATGGAGAATCGAAGTCAATCCCAAGAAGAGTAAAGCAATACTCTTCCCTATCAATAAAGATAAAAGAGTCTCTACCATCCATCTCTTAGATAAACCCATTCCCTGGGAAAAACAGGTCAAATATCTAGGGTGTCACTCTAGACTCTAGATTCACTTTCAAACCCCACATTAAAAAAGTCTGCAATAAAGCAAAATTCATTCTTAATAGATTATATCATCTCATAAACAAGAAAAGTAAAATGTCACTTAGAAATAAGCTGACACTATACAAAACTTGTAGGTATTAGACCTGTCCTTACTTACGTTTGCGTTGCGTTCGCACACACCAAGCTTGTTCCCTTGCAAAAGGTACAAAATAAAATCTTGCGTATCGCATCAGGTTCCCCCTGGTACGTGCGTAATGTCGACCTACATAGAGATTTTGAACTGGAATCGATTCACGAGCACTGCAAACGCTTAGCGAAGCGCTACTTTGAGCGCGCAGGCTCGCACGCGAATCCCCTCGTCACTGAGGCGTGTAATTAGACGCCTCACGCGCTTCGTAGACGCCCGCGTAGCGTCCTCTTAGACCCCGATGACGCCATTACCGTAGCAAACGCCCCGTACGTAGGTAGGAAACACACTACACACGCACGACACACACACCGTCGTCGTCGCCGGAACCGATGACGCAGTCTAGCTTATCTCACGGCCCGGCGGTGTCTCGGCGCTGTCGGGTCCAGCGGTTAGGGACCGTTAGGTCCCTTAGATTAGTCTAATTTTATCCCCCGGTCGCGGCTTCTGTGTCGCGGCTGGCTTTGCTTAGAATAGGGAAACTCCCAGTCCGCTCGACGACCGCAAGCCGAGGTTCGAGCCCCGCAGGGGGCGCCCTTGCGTCGTCGGCACTCCCACAGGCAGCCACACAGTGCCTGCATATTTTCAGGGACAGAGTACTCTCTGCCCTACCCAGCCGGTGTCGCTGTAAAGGTCAATAGGGCTAACAGCATTAACTTAAAGTCCGGAAAAAAAAGAAGACTTTCACACCTGATATATGATGATGTAACTAAATTATAATAGCGCCCTGAACAAAATTTGTTGAGCGTGATAAATATTTTCCTTTGACTTAAAAATGTAAAAAAAAATAGATCTGGAATCTAAATAACGATAACAGTTCGCCACGCAATGCCTCCGAAATCGGAATCCTAGGGGGAACGGAGTGTCTTAACACTAGGTTCCCTCTGCCTACCTTATCATGTGCGGGATACAGGATGAAGCTGGAAAAAAAATTAACGCCCTCTACTGAATCTCAGAAACACTTCTGGGCCCTGAGTGTCGGAGTTGATTCGAATTTATATAATAAAACCGAATCACAGTAGATGGCACTTTTAAATTATTATTGAAAATATTTTTAGCGCAACGATGTCCCCCATCGTATGACTGAAAACACGATGCTTGTGAGTTCGATTTCCACTTGACTTAAAGAATTATATTATTATTATTGAAACTACTCCCAAGATTAAGTACTATGCCACACTGGCCTTACATAATGTCACGCAAGGCCCGCTCAGTCCATACTCTATAGTGCAGAATCTGCACTGCAGATGTCGAAGGCGCATCCGCTGTATTAGTATAGGTACATAGCGCTAGCTTCAGATTGTTTTGTAATGTGTCTTTCCAATGTTCAGACGGATCGTACTCGTGGTACGTAATGCTTGCAAGCTTGTGAGTTGTAAGACAGAAGCAATGTAGGGTTATACATTTGCAACTACAGATTTGGCGGTTTTAGTTTAAATGCAGTTTAGGTTATATCATTTTATACCAAATCTAACCTAAGCCTAACTAGGTACTCAAAAGATTTTACAGTTTAAAAAAAAAACAATGACGCATTTTTCCGTATTTCGTTATTTACTAAAAATGGCGTTAACAAGAGGCAAACAAGTATTTATCCAACAAGAAATCCAAAGTCGCAAAATTAACAAATTTGGCTGCCTTTTAGAAGTGCAGATATTTTTAATTAATAACCCGTTTACCTCTGGTTTTACCGGAAACCTTTTTCTTATCTTTTTTCTTGTTTTTCTAGTATCGGGCAGCCGGGAAGTTCCTTTTATTATGAGCATGTTTATATATATATATATATATATATATATATATATATATATATATAAATAAAAGCATGTTACATTTTGATGGTATAATTCTATGGATCATAGATATATGATGATATATGATGGTAATAAAGATATTATTTATTATTAAATAAAGATATTCAGCACATTCTTTTCCTCTTGCTACCAAAATGTGCACGCCTTTATTATTTATTAAGTGTTATATTTTTTATTACAGTTAATTTATTTGTAACTTTTTAGATCATTTTATTAATAAATAATAAAAGCTTGTTCTTAAAAAAGGTTTTTTTCTTTAATTTTTTTTAAAAAGGTATGTATGTATCCAAGCGAAATACCTATTGAAGTAAATTCAAATTCAAAAAAGTTTATTACCTTTTTAAGATTATACTAATAAGCTTAAAAAGAATATACGTAAAATAAGACGAATACAAAAATTAAACAAGTAAAAATATAACAAATCGGTAAAAGGAATGAGGCTCAGCGAATGCTGTGAGACGTGTTGTCTTCAGCGCTGTTTTTCAGACTTATCCTAATTCACAATGTTTAAATAAAATTAAATGTATACAGGAGACATATAATACATAGGTTATTCATCATTCTAAGAGAATTACGTAATATGTACCGACCTTACGATTTTTCGATAAATAATCATCAAAAAATATTTGCTTCAAATTAATGTCGTGTTTTTAAAAGTCTGCAACTTTTTTGGCCTTCAACATATCTGACCTGATTTAATGTTTTATTCATTAGGACTTAAAGAAAGTTATGTCAATTTAAAGTACTTAGTTCGACAAATTTGCAAATTACCGTAATAGTTATTTTATACAACTGTTTTACTGAGTTGTCTGAATCTTTAGTTTTCAATTTCTTTATTTATATTTCTATTTCAAGCGAGCCCCCGCACGGGCCCCTCAGTACACAATAAAACAGTAAAAATATTTTGTATGTACATTTAGTAACAAGGTGGAGGTTAGAGTAAAAAAAATATTCAAATCAACTCAAACCTTCCTGCTCAACTGTTCCCCGTTAAATATAACCTGGCCGTCTTCAAGGAAAAAGTGAATAGGCATTTTCTGGGTAAGCATGCTCCACCATCGTTCGCATCGTCACTTACCACCAGGTGAGATAGCGGACAAATGCTTACCCATCTTCAATAAAAAAAAAAAACAAAGAAATCGAATCAAATAAACCAATATCGAAATTTCATCCAAAATAATTAATCGAATAAATTATTCGAATAACTTCTCCTTGTTTTGAAAGTCGGTTAAAAATACAGTTTTATTACAAACAGATTTATTATAAGTATATTAAGTATAGCTATATATTCGTAGACAAACTAATGCCTTAAAATTATTCAAATGACGATAACTTACGCTCGTTTGCCTTGTGCTTTCCGAAAAAAAAATCGGGTTAAGCCCTAAAAAAAGTAATATTCTAGTTTTGCCACTACTCTAGTATTTCCATTTTCGTGTCGAGGCAAATCGCGTCGTTGAGTATTACCGGTCAATGTCATGCCTTCAGAAGTCGGCAGAAATTGTGGAGCATTAGTTTCCCTTGCACTACACTACTGTGTGGAGGATATAGCGTGAAGCTAAAAAAAGATCAATTAATCAATATTACTAAAATAGAGCGGGAAGACATAAGGATATACAGAGTGGAATTGTCAGTGCCATTTTAAATGAAACTTTCAGCGTTTCAATTACTCTATAAAAGCCTAAATAATTCAGAAAAAAAAAATCTCAAAAATAAAAAAGTTATTTTTTCAAACAAAATCTATACTAATATAATAAAGCGGAAGAGTTTGTTTGTTTGTTTGTTTGTTTGAAAGCTAAGATCTCTGGATCTACTGGTCCGATTTACTTTGTTTTTGTTTTGTATGAAAGCTGCATTCTTCAAAAGTGCTATAGGCTATATAACATTAGATTACACATATAAACTAATATATTTTATAGTACTTTCTAATTTGACATGCAATTTATTCTGCCATGTTAATAACAACCGTCGCGTCGCTACGCGACCGTTACCGCAACATTTTGATATTCATCCTTATGAAAATAAACATTATAGTCACTTTTAGCATTTTATCTAGATTGAAATTATGGTTTACTGTATAATATATTAATAAATAATTAAGGAGATGTCACTGATTTGAAATGACCTAGCCTACGGGCGGCACAGTATGACCGACGCGAAAATATTCTTATAGTTCAAGCGGGCGTAGCCGGGTCCGGGTCCACTAGTAAATAATAAAATTATCATTTTAAAATAAAACGCCATTTGTAAAGTATAACATAAACACGCACACATTTACCTGTCAAAGCGGCAACGTCGCATACGTATGTATGCGTCACACGAAATACAAGTATGGATAAAAATCGTGAAATGGAAAAAAAATCCTACGTCCAAACTGTTGAGGTACTTTGATTAATTTCTTTAGCTTTGGGTTTGAAATATTTTACCCTATATGCAGTTTCAGTAAAAGGAGCGCTGCCTCTTCCATGTATAAATAATTAATAAGGCTTAAAATGTTTTCTCACGTTATCATAGCTTATATTTTCATTTTCTCAATTTCAAGTTTTAAGAGCAACTTTGACTTGGTCGGAGTCAAAGCTCAACGATGCCGTCCATCGACAGGTATAAATACATACGACATAGGCTCTTGACGAGACTAACTGAGGAAACCGCGGCGAACGCGTAGTGGCTCCTAGCGTACTATATGTAAATCTAAAAAATATCTCAACATGGACAATGCTGAACTATATAATAAAAGTAATAGTTTACCAAAAAGGGATGCATTCCAATGTTTAGAAGAATATGCACAGAAAATTAAATGGAAAAACGACGGGAACGCAGTTTTAGATATTGGTAGCGGAGATGGAAGTGTTACAACAAATATACTAACAAAATTTTTACCCAGTAATTGTACTAGAGTCGTGGGAAGTGATAAAAGTGACAGAATGGTACAATTCGCAAACAAACACTACGCGTCCAACCTTATCAACTTCACCACCCTCGACATAGAGGGTGACTTACCTGACGAGTTGCAAGGAAAGTTTGATCTCGTTTTTTCTAGTTACGCTCTACATTGGATAACACAGCAAGAGTGAGTACTTAAATAAGTTTCACATTTTATTGCACGATAGATATATTTAAATAAATAAATCAGCTTCACTCTGTATCCCGCACACAATAGGTTAGGCAGAGGGAACCTAGTGTTAAGACACTACGTTTAAAATTGATAGATATATTTAAATCAAATAATAAATAAATATAAGTAAAGAAATTTACCATTTGTATGTTTCAGGATAGCATTCACAAATATATACAATTTATTGACGAGGGGTGGTACTTGTCTACTTATATTCTTAGGATACATGCCCTTGTTTGTTATTTATAGAGCTTTAGCTCGCCAAAAAAAATGGAAAAATTGGCTGAGAGACGTTGAAAATTGCGTGACACCATACCAGGATTGTCAGGCAATTAAAAAAATTAAACATCATTTTATAAATATAATTTCCTAACTCTTGGACCCAATATTAAATTTGTTAAATTCGATTTTTAAGGTCCCTGAAAAAGAAATTGAGAAAATGATGACATCTATCGGATTCAGCAATGTTGAAGTACGTTGTACTGAAAAATCATATACGTACATCGGCTTGGATGCTATTAAAAGTAAGTAAATTAATATCATGAATATAAATATTTGGTTGTCTAATATAAGTCGAGGCCAGTCGTGGCGCAGGGGCACAAAGTGTGACTGAACACGCGTCTGGTTATGGGTGCGATAACTACTCGAGGAAATTAAATATTTATTTAAAATTATATTTCCATTTCTTCGCCTTGGTGTCGAAGTAAAAGCGGGACGTTGAGTTCCCCCACTCAAAACTTAATGCCTCCAAAATTCGGTGGAAAGTGGAGATCGGAGTGTCTTAACACTAAATGCCGTCTGCCTATCCTGCTTAAATATTTGGTATCATTTTTCTTAGGATTGGCTGAAAGTTTCTGTATTCTGCACTTTTGCTACTTTTTAAGACGTTACGCTCAGTGTTTTACAAAAAAATAATTAGGTACGCATGTCGTGTCGACCTGGGTAGCTTGAAATAAAATAAAATAAAAATACTTGTATTTGAACGACAATATGGCGTGAAAAATAAATAGATTTATTATATATTCCCTAGAACATAATTCAAAATTGTTAATTAGCAACCACACCGGGGCACAATAATTGGTTAAAAATATAGCAGAGCTTTCTTAAAAACATAATTTTTAAGTATATTCATTTTTTGGTAACAGATATTTTAGCATCGATCGATCCGTTTAAACTACCGCAGGAACTGATAGAAGATTTCCTTGAAGACTATTTGAAAACTGTTAAAGATTTGAAACTCATAGACCACGAATACTATAATGAAGAAGGTTCAGTCCGAACGAGAAAAGACTATCGTCTTATCACGGTATTTGCTCAGAAATAACTAGTAGAAATTGTTACAGTATATGACATTTTACTTATTATAAAATATTTTGTTCATCTCCCAATGCCTAATAGTACAATATAAAATAATGCACTAGAAGCAAATGTATACACACACAAAATAGGAACTCGTATGCACGCACGCATAGAACACACACACATACACACACACATACACACACACAACAAACACACCCGAAAATACACGTGTCTTTTTCTTTTTTGTTATTTTTTTTACTTTTGTCAAAAAATGTAAATTAGTTTTAAATATAAAATGTTTTTTGAAGAATAAGATGGAGAGATTGTCCTGTTTCATTTTTACCCGCTCAACATCTCAAGGATCAAGATGACTTGAATTTCAGGAAACATTTATTACATGATGGATAATAAGTTATACAAGATGTATAATTTTGATTCCTCCGTATTATTCTATTTCAATGTCTAGTTTAAATTAGTGAATATAAAAGCAAACAAAATAGTTTTAACTTTTATCGAGAGTGTTATTGAAAATTTGCAGCATTCGACAATTTTTAGCAAAACATACAAAAACATAGAACTTACAACTAAGTAACAACAGCCTGAATCCATTAAAATTCTACAGAACACTTGAGTAGATTTAATTGGTTAAAAAATGAGTGGTGGGTTTTTTAGTTCTTAAATATAAAATAGTTTTTTAATTTTTACGTAATATGTTAATAATTCTTTCGTTAGTTCAGATAATATTGTATTGTATAAATAGATTACCAGATTTCGTATACCCTGGTAGTATATACATATAAAAAAATATAAGCAAATTAGAATATGTAAATGTATAATAAGGGGTAAGTGTGATTGTAATAAATATTTAAATTATATTTTTTTATTTTTTATTTATTAACCAACATAGTATAGTTACTAGCGGCCCGCCCGCGGCTTCGCCCGCTTTAAACTACATGATTATTCGTTTAATAAACTGATTTGACTGACAGTCAAATGTGTTGTGAAGTCAATGAATAATTTAATTTACTCGTTCAGGAACAGCATTAAATACATTTTACAACTTAACTCTACAAATAAGAAAAGGCTTGAAAAATTACTAATTTTGTCAAATCCCGGAAATATGAAAAAAACCGGTACCCCGGGATTTTTCTGAAGTCGATCGATAGATCGATCGGTTTCGATATTGCAACCCCTAGTAGTTACCCAGGTATTATTATTTATAAAAAATATATATATTTCTAAATTTTAAACATATTTGGTTTAAGATCTTGTTTATAGTTATTATGAGTACAATTTAAATATTTGTGTCTAACTCATTAAGTATCTGGGTTATCACTTCGCAGTCATCGAAGATCATTTGGTAGCCTAGTAGAGCCCATTTGCTCTTCTTCTCAAAAAATAAAAAAGAAAATAATGAAAACGTTCTTAGATCTTTAGGTAAATAAAATAAAAAAAAGAACTTATATGTAAAAGAAATTATTGTTTAAATTAATAGATGCAGAATACATCCAGGATGTAATAATTATGATATACATACCTATTAGATCGTTGTTCAAATATACATCCGTTCAAATATACGTCACAGATTTTTATAATAATTGGATTTTGGAACTTGTTTTTTCCTCATCGAATGACAAGTTTGTTAGGTTTGTCAGGTTTGTCATTATTTTTATTTTCTTAATATAATGTATATTTACATTTTACTTACGTCGTAAACTCACCGAATAATAGAATAACATTTAAAGCCAAATTGACCTTAACAGTCCTAATATAAGTCACAGTTTTTTGGGAGTTTATTTGATTTTGCTCGCAAAATGATATTTAGGTTTTTCCAGCGTAAACTTCGATCCCGATCCTAAATCTTGAAATGTGGGCGTTTTTACCAATAAGCTAAAGAGTTAGTCAATTCAGTAGAACAGTTGTAATAACTGTTACGGCAATTACTATTATTTACAAATTTATATACTACGTTAATAAAGTTTTTTTTTAATATCTTCCAAGTACAAACACCGACCCTTTTACGATTTTAGTATAAGTATGAATTATAGCACAGAACAAAGCTAGCAATATTTCCTATTTGCACAAGTGTCAGATTGTAAATATTTTCTTTTACTTAAATTAGTAATTACCAAAGTATACAGAGTGGAAGTGCGAGCGTGTAGGGTAAAATATTTCAAACCCATACCTAAAGAAATTAAGATACCTCAACAGTTTATACGTAGGATTTTTTTAAATTTCATGATGTTTATCCATACCTGTATTTCGTGAGATGCAGTTACGCATAGATACCAATAACGTATACACATACTACTACAAAAATAAAGGTTAAACTTCGAACTTTATCGCCAATACCTACGACTCGATTTCGGAATGAGGCGTGTGCGGCGGTGCCCTGTCGATACGTTTATGGGTGCGTGCGACATTCTTAAAAAAACGGTGTTTTATTTTACAATGATAATTTCATTATTTATTTTGTTTGAAGAAAAAGAATGTTTCAAATTGTATTAGTCTTTTAAAGAGTAGTTAAAACTGTGGTTTCATTTAAAGTGGTGCTGACAAAAACACTCTGTATAATTAAATAAGAGTCAACACTCTCTACCGAATCCCAGAAACACTTTTGGGCCCTGAACTCCTCTGTCATGTCGGAGTTGATTCGAATTTATATAATATAACCGAATTACAATAGATGGCACTTTTAAATTATTATTGCAAATATTTTACAAGTTCTTAGCATACTTTACAACAACGGGGACATTGTATGATTGAAAACGCGATGGTCGTGAGTTCGATTTCCACTTGACTTAAAGAATTATATTGGAACTACTCCCAAGATTAAGTACTATTGACACACTGGCCTTACATAATGTCACGCAAGATCCGCTCAGTCCATACTCTATAGTGCAGAATCTGCACTGCAGATGTCGAAGGCGCATCCGCTGTATTACATAATAGCGCTTCAGATAGTTTTGTAATGTCTCTTTCCAACGTTCAGACGGATCGTACTCGTGGTGCGTTCTACTAACTACTACACTGTACGACGGCAGGCTTGTAAGTTGCAAGACAGAAGCAATGTAGGGTTATACATTTGCAACTACATATTATGTTACATCATTTTATACCAAATCTAAGCTAAGCCTAACTAGGTACTTAAAAGATTATACGGTTTTAAAAAAAATCAATGACGCATTTTTTCGTATTTCCTGATATTATAATTTACTACAAATTGCGTTAACAATAGGGAAATAAGAATTCAACAGGAAATCCAAAGTCGCAAAATTAACAGATTTGGCTGCTTACAAGTGCAGGTTTTTTTAAATTAATGACCCGTTTACCTCCGGTGTGACCGGAGACCTTTTGTATCTTGATTTTCTAGTTTCGGGCACCCGGGGCGGGGCCTTTTATTATAGGCATCTATGTTTATGTTTTGTATCTTTTTAGTTTTTGCTGATATTTAGACATTTTTTAAAAGTACTTCCTATTTATATATCAAAAAAATAATGAATTTGATTACTTATAAATTGATCGGCTAATTGCTGACCTTTGAATTGCTGACTGCTTGCTGTGTTGACCTGTTTACAGGTCTCACACAACCAGCTTTTAATTCATCCGGATGCCTATTTCAAAAAACTATATTTATAAGTTAGGCTCAAAGTTTACAGATTTGTTTCACCATTGCCTTACTTAGAAACCTCAAGACGTTTATAAGATACTGAAAATGACGTTACTACTATCTAATAACGTCATTTTCAGATGCTTTTTAAAATTTTATGCTACCAATGGATTGATTATTATCTATTGTACTATTTAGTAATTTTTGTTTACAATTGGGGATTTTTTGAACGGCATCAGGAAAACCTACTGCGAATATTTGTGAAATTATTTTGGTGATAAATTAATACAATTAAATACCGACAACTTACTTTGTCAACTGACTTGCATATTCTGTCAGAAATTTTATTTAGTATATTCCACAGTTTTTCAGTATTCCAGTTCCATAATTTATAGTTATTTTATTTTTGTAATATAAATCAAAAACTTTATGAACTTTATTTCTCGTCTAATTATATTGTAGTCTTAAATAAGCATTATACGGATTACGTCTCCATGTGTTAAATAGCCTACCTTTTTTTTTAGATAGATTAATAATGTTATTATTAATCCAGGGTGCAACGCGTCAGGTATTTTTAGTTATAGAAATACTTATTCTAGCTTTCGAGAATGCAGATTGAAATAAATGTATAATAGATATATGTATATTTCCAGTTGTGTACATAAATCATCAACGCGCTCCCAGTTTACATTACATAGATTACAGAGTTGTATAATATATTTATTTGTTTGTTAAATTGACAATTAATTACCGGTGATTCATAAACGTTGCATAGTGCAACGACGGTAAGCCGATGGTCCACTAATACAGTTTCGACTCCAGCGGTGCACGCACTGATCTAGCGCGACCTTATGAAAATGTGATCTAAACACAATTTCGTAATTGTTTCTAATTTCTTTTCAATACGCGTATATTCTGTAATGTCATATAACAGTCCGTACTCCGCCATCAGATTCAGATAATTATTTCTAATACTAGATGATACAAGTCAAGGTCCATATCCCCTTCTATTATAATATTTAATGACGAATGTATATTTTTTATTGTAATTTTAATAAAAGTGAAAGTTCAGATGCAAAAAGTTGCTTATTATATGAAGGAGGTCTATAAATTTCAAATATTCTGACCGCCTACTAGTTACTCGAACAAATATGCATTAAAGGGGAAGGTGGGGTAAGACGGGGTGGCGAGGTAAGATGGGGACCCTATGAAAATATATAATGCAGTGTCACTACAAAATTTGTTTTTACGCCATTTGTTAGTATATAGTAGTACTTGTTAGTGTCACAAAAAGTTTCGTCGGAGAAAATATGTTCCTACTTAGTATGCATGTTTTTTAAATTTAAAGCGGTTTTATTTAATAATTGACATATATAAAGTGCGTGACTGTTCATAATATACGATATACAAGATGCGTGACATATTTTTTTTATTGATGTTTATTTATTTTATTACTCTAAACTCATTAATTCATTTCGGCTTGCTTTGATTAATACCCACAAAAAATTTTATACAACTTATAAGTCCAGTTTGGGAAAGATGGGGTGGTGGGTGGTGATGGGATGGGATGGGACCTACTGGCGGGCAAGACGGGACGGTCTTACCCGCTAATTTGTTATTCTTTTTGGATTTGGATTTAATTCAAAATTATCATTATTAGTTGTGTTAACTTTATATGTTTATATAGATAATCTGTAATCTTTATCTGTAGGCCTCGAAATTATAAAAGAATAACTCTTAAAACCAACCCAGTCATGTTGATTTTAGATGGCGATGCCTCTCACACCTAAAATTTGCAGTTAATCGAGAAGCACGTAAACATGCTGTGACAATAATATGCTTCCTGCCACAAATTTCAGCCAGCAGATGTTGGTGTTATGGGGCCTTTGAGTTTTTTTTTATGATCAGGCTCTAACAGCAAAGTTAATATCAAATCCTTGGAAAGTAGTTTCTCAATTTCAAGTGGCTGAACTCTTCGGACAAGCTTTATTCGGTCACCAACAATGCCAACTGCAATTAATGCATTTAAAATATGTGGAATCTCGCCTTATAATGCACACATTTTTACCGTGATGACTTCATTGCTGCAGATGCCACTGAAATCGAATTGAATGCTGAAGGGGAAGCAACAGATAATAATTCTTTTGATAATGCAGCATTCCATCTGGTTAGCCCGAAAAAAGTTTACGTCTTATCTACGAACGGCCAAAAAAAGACAAAGAAAAGTCCAAAGACACACGCAAAGACTATTATTACTGCTTCTCCATATAAAACAGAATTAGCGGAAAGACAAAATTGTAAACCGAAACCAAAGCTAACAAACAAAACGAAAAGAAAAGAAACTAATAACACAAATAAGAGATCCAAAAAAAACCATATAACATGACGGAAGAGCTAATATATCAGATGACGAAGATACAGAATGGCTACTACTGCTACGGCTTGTATTCTGAGTCTACTGAAGGATGGATAACTTGCCAGAGATGCGGTAATTGGGCGCATTGTGGTTGTGCAGGAGTGGAAAATAAACGATGACGAAACTGTCCATATTTGCCATGTTTGTGAACATGAAGACGTTTAAGTATTCTATACCCCATCTTACCCAAGGGGATACCCCGTCTTGCCCTATAGGTGGGGTAAAATGGGGAGATTCAACATTTTTTTTAAGTTAATTTTTGTATAAGAAGAATTATATATTTTTTTGTTTTGACTGATTATAATTAAAGGAGAAAGTCTGGTTGTTTTTTTTAAAAAAATCCTACATTGTACAATTGAAAACAGAGGGTTTTATTTATGAAATTCCTTAAGGTCCCCGTCTTACCCCACCTTCCCCTAGTTGTAAAGTGCAAACTTTAAATAATCTTTTATATAAATAATTATTTGCCACCTTTTATATTTTTGCGTAATTTTGTGGACATTGTATATTCTGGAATGTTAAATACAATACTAGTTTCGTCTTATACTCCTACCTCCGTTTAAATTATAATATCAATAGGATATAATGTTACGTAATAATTTTGAATAATTTTTAACATTGATAAAATATGTTTACATAAAAGATAAATATTTTATTTCCTATTTCCGTATTTTTTAAAATTTATTTCAACATTTTGCAGTATATGCCTTACATGTCCCTTTTTTTTACGTGGGGAAATCCTGATGGACTACCACCGCCCGGGAAGGCGGAGGGGCGTGCCGGACACATGCCGGTGCTAAAACCACCCCGGTGTCTAACAGCCTACCTTTCATGTACCTAACCTAATTTATTACTAACATCTGTTCAGTACTAATATTGAAAAGAAATTTACAGCACTTTCAAAAGCCTTAATTTGAAGAAAACTGGTGACTAGGTGACTGGAGTATGTCTGTTAAAGTGCTGAACTAGTATCTATATATAATATATATTATATATAAAAGGAGATGTTACCGCTAACTGAGGTAAGATGCACGCATGTGGGGGATTTTGAGCCACTAAGAAGGGATTTTGAAAAATTTTAACACTAAAAGGATGAAATAGGGGTTGAAAGTTTGTATGGAAAAATATTTAAATTTGCATCGATTTCTATAAAATTTTAAATTTAGCATCTTAAGAATATTTATTTGAAAACGTGTTTCATAGTTTTTTAGAATTCACACCCTAAACTGAAAATATGTTCATAAATATTCGTATAGTATTTTTATTCGTATAGAGGGCGAAGCCGCCTGAGACCACTGGTACGTAATATTGCCCCTTAGCTTGCTTTAGTTTTTAACAACTGTGTTGAATCCAGTACTTTTCCTGTCCTAATGAAATATAGCAAAATAGTGGCGCTTAACAAAAATGGAGATACATTTAACCCTGGAAACTACAGACAGATCTCTGTTTTGCCGTCTTTAAGTAAAATATTTGAAAATAATATTATTAAACTAGCTCATAATTTTCTTGAATATTAACAATTATTTCCACAGTAAGCAATATGGTTTCACCAAAGACAAGTCTACTGCAGATGCGGGTGCTGCCTGGGCCTAAAGCACATTTATGACCCAAGAGAGAAGTCAAAAAATGCTATTGGAATTATTTTACAATCCTATCCTATCCTATCCTATCCTATATCTTATAAAACAAAGTCGCTTTTCGTGTCTGTCTGTTGTTTCTAACTCTTCTTCTTCTAAACCACCCAATGGATTTTGATGCGGTTTTCACCATTAGGTCGACTATTTTTCGTAGAAGGTTTATATATAGTTTATAATTTGTACATTCTTATGTAAATTAACATAAATACGATAAATGTGTATAAAGTCTTACCCGTTGAGACACTTTCGCGCATGCGCTACTTTAATGGTAAGTACTACATAAAAAAAATGTACTGCAGTATTGTTCCTCTTAATAAGATCTACAAAAAAGTGCGCGAGAGCATATTCGTATCTTTTAAGAATAACGTGTAGTGATCATTTTTTTGTCTACAAATAATAATTTCAATATATTTATTATTGTGAGTCATATTTTTCCATAATGGTATTAATCCTTATCCTTTAAAATACTTTATTAAATTTCTACGTTAAACGAAGATAAAATTTGCTTTTTACACTATTTCGAAATTGCGAATAGTTTTACGCAAAACGCATTTAATTGTTGACACATCACGCCGTTGACACCTCAGCTGTATAGAGTCCTCTTTTACTTATCCCTTACTCTCAGCATATAAATAAGTATATTAGTTACGTTGGCCATTTAATGTAGATCAAAACTGTCTTTTACTGTTTTTAATTTTAATAAGTACTTTAGAAGTTGTTACAATATCAAAAAATCCTCGCTGCGAAACGGCTCGCCACTCGCCATGCGTCCGCCGCGCCCGCCTGCTTTACACGCATCGGTGGTTCAGTGGTAGAATGCTCGCCTGCCACGCGGGTGGCCCGGATTCGATTCCCGGCCGATGCATTCTATTTAATTTTCCTCACAGGCAGCCACGTAGTGCTTGCTTTTCATCAGGGACAGAATACCCTCTTAAGCATTAACCACAAGCTCGAAAAAAAAAACCCCCCTGCCTCTATAGCAACGAAGATTTAGATGCGTTTGCACGTATTGGATAATCGGAGTTGAATGTATTATTTCAGCGCGATATATTTGGTTTCATATTTTTTGTAGTAGTTATTAGTAGGTAGGTTTTTGTTTATAATTTCTTCCGTTTAAAAATAGTCATTTAACTATCTAAAAATAGTCATTTAAATATATTTTAATAAGTACTTGAAAAGATTAGTAGCACAGATTTAAAATTACGGTACCTACTAAAAAATCCTTGCCGAGTAAAACAATTGAAAAATCCTTATTGAAACTACGAAAATGCGGGTTGCATTAGAGTTTAATTAATTTTCACATTATCTTAAGTGCTTTGCAAACATACATTATATGAATAATCCAGTAGTAAAAGCGGGCGAAGCCGCAAGGGGGTCGCTAGTGTTATATAAATTATTAGACACTGCGTGAGGCTAAAAAGGATATTGATTATGTTCATTGGGACATATTACTAAAATAGATTGTACAGACACATAAGGATAAATAAATCATTAATAAGGCTTCAAATGTTTTCTCACGTTATCATAGCATATATTTTCATTTTCTCAATTTCAAGTTTTAAGAGCAACTTTGTCTTTGTCGAAGTTAACGCTCAACGATGCCGTCCATTGACAGGTATAAATACATACGACAAGGCTCTTAACGAGACTAACTGAGGAAACCGCGTCGAACGCGCACCCCTTTGCGCACTATATGTAAAAAATATCTCAACATGGACAATGCTGAACTATATAATGAAAGTAATATTTTACCAAAAAGAGATGCATTGCAATGTTTAGAAGAATATGCACAGAAAATCAAATGGAAAAACGACGAGAACATAGTTTTAGATATTGGCAGCGGAGATGGAAGTGTTACAACAAATATACTAACAAAATTTTTACCTAGTAATTGTACTAGAGTCGTGGGAAGTGATAAAAGTGACAGAATGGTACAATTCGCAAACAAACACTACGCGTCCAACCTTATCAACTTTACCATCCTCGACATAGAGGGTGACTTACCTGACGAGTTGCGAGGAAAGTTTGATCTCGTTTTTTCTAATTACGTTCTACAACGGGTATTACAGCAAGAGTGAGTACTTAAATAAGTTTTATACTTTATTACACAATAGATATATTTAAATCAAATAATGAAAACTGAACTATGAAGGGTTCCGTAACGGCAAATAAAAAACATATACTACAACCACCACCACTATTATATTAATCGTGATAAACTATTTTAAACGGACTTTAAAATAATAAATTCTCAATTCGAACAAAAGCTATTTACTTTGAAATTATCCGATATTTCCTAAGAAAACCACGAATTGAATTTGGTTCAAACCAATTTTCATTTGAAATTTTCACTGACTTAATTAATTATTTTTTTTATTTATTCTCTATTGCGCGCTTTTTAAAAATAAAAATACATGTGCTAAAGGCGGGCTTAACGCTAAAAGGAATTATCTACTAGACAACCTTGTCGGATGGGGAATAGTTGTGTATAATACAGTATGTTATACACAAAATACCATGTCTTACAAAACAAAAATATACTATAACTGTATGTGTATATATATCTATATATTACATTTACTTACATAACATTACATTTATTATATTTTAACAAGAATAACTGTTTGAGTTGACGTTTAAATCTTCTATAATTCTATTTTTCTTTTTTCATCAAAGGAACAAAATATTTTCATAATGAATAAACTTTCTTCGAACTATTTTTATCCTTACCTTTTAGAAAAACATGGCTGTCACAGCCCACAATGCATACTCTTGCCATTTGATTACGGAACTCTAAAAATTAAAAAGAGAAGAGAAGAAAACAATACACCGGGAATAACTTCATGATAAAACTTATTTATATGTTTCAGGATGGCATTCACAAATATATACAATTTACTGACGAGGGGTGGTACTTGTCTACTTACATTCTTGGGATACAAGCCCTTGTATACTATTTATAGAACTTTAGCTCGCCAAAAAAAATGGAATAATTGGCTGAGAGATGTTGAACATTACGTCTCACCATACCATGATTGTCAGGTAATTAAAAAATTAAACATCATTTCATAAATATGATTTCCTAACTCTTGGACCCCATGTTAAATTGGTTTTTAAAGGACCCTGAAAAAGAAATTAAGAAAATGATGACATCTATCGGATTCAGAAATATTGAAGTACGTTGTACTGAAAAATCGTATACATACATCGGTTTGGAGGCTTTTAAAAGTAAGCAAATTAATATTTTGATTATAAATATTTGTAATATATTCAGTCGTGGTGCAGGGGCACAAAGTGTGACTGTACCTAAACAAGACTGGCTTTGGATTCAACCCTCACTGAAGGAAATGAAATATTTATTTAAATTTATATTTCCATTTCTTCGCTCTGGTGTCGATCCCTAAGCGCGGCGTTGAGTTTCCCCACTCAACACGCAATGCCTTCAAACTTCGGCGGAAAGTGGGTAACGGAGCGTCTTAACACTAGGTGTCCTCTGCCTACCTTGCTGTAAGCGGGATACAAATTGAAGCTGCTTTAATTCTTTTTTAAATATTTGGTATCACTTTTCGTAGGATTGGCTGAAAGTCTTTGTATACAAATTCAGAAAATACTCGTAGTGGCACGGTCTCTTATTATAAACGCTATTGTTTTCTATTCAATGGAATGAATTATTTCGATTTCTTTGCTCTGGTAACACTGAACACGGGTCCTAACCCACCACTGGTCTGCGGCTATTGAAAGCAAGGGAGAGTTCTAGCAAAACTTTCATCGTACCAGCTTCCCGAGAATTCATGTAAGTAGATCGCTAGTTTTCTCACTGGGCGCAGCATTAAGGTCACTGTCGACAGTATTTGTTTGTTTATTTTCGGATTACATGCCCTTGAACGCTGGCATCCCCCAATCACTTACCACCAGGTGATCCGACCGCTCGTTTGTCTTGTCTTTTCCATAATAAAATACACACCAAAATACTTTTTCCCTGACCTAATATAACAGAGCTTTCTTAAAAATATAATTTTAAATATATTCATTTTTTGGTAACAGATATTATAGCAGCAATCGATCCGTTTAATATACCACAGGAACTGATGGAAGATTTCCTAGAAGACTATATGAAAACTGTTAAAGATTTGAAACTCATAGACTATGTTCACTATAATGAAGAAGGTTCAGTCAGAACGAGAGTAAACTATCGTCTTATCACGGTATTTGCCGAAAAATAACTAGTAGAAATTGTTACAGTATATTATATATTACTTTTTATAAGATATATATTATTATACTAGTGGGCCCGGACGCGGCTACGCCCGCGAAAATATAAGCCTAAATAATTAAAATAAGTTAAATAATAATAAGTGGAGATTTATTATTAGAAAAAATATCTGAGTGACCGAAATGAACAAACAAAAGAAGTAAAAGTAACTAAAGGAAATTCTTAATATTAGAAAAAGTACCTAAACTTTGCCGTGTGCCGTACTAAACATTTTTCTATATTAAATAATTATTAATTTTTGCGAACAATATTAAATAAAATCCCAAATGATTAAAATTACGATATTTTAAGTGTATAACATCGGTATAGATAACCGAACTGAGATAAATTAATTATAAGCAGCAAATAATTACATAAAAAATAATAGTAATTCGAAAATATATAAAAATTTACAAAATCATCAAACCATCTGCCCGTTCGCGTCGGTCATACTATGCCGCCCGTAGGCTAGGTCATTTGGAATCAGTCATATCTCCTTAATTATTATTAGAATGTTATACAGTAAACTATAATTTCCATCTAGATGAAATGCTAAAAGTGACTCTTATATTTATTTTCATAAGGATGAATATCAAATTATAGAAATTATCTAATTTTTGTTAATGTATACAAATCTATATCAGTATGCATTAAGCAAACTCACTTTGGGTGACGTTTTCTTAAAACAACAAACTTTGCAAACCGTAGCTTAGCAACGCGTAGCGACGATTGTTATAAACATGGCGGAATAAATTGCATGTCAAATTAATTATTTTAATATATTTGTATATATCGACAATATTACAAATATGAGAAAAAAAAGTATCCTATGTTCATCCCGAGACCCTCAAGTATCTCTATATGAGAATTTTATCACAATTGAATAAGCGGTTTGGCCCTGATTGCGTAAAAGACAGACAGACAGACAGAGTTACTTTCGAATTTATAATATAGGTATGGATATATATTTTGTTCATCTCCCAATGCCTAATACTACGATATAAAATACTGCATACCTTATTATTATACTAGTGAAATTAGAAATAGAGTTGAAATTTGAAATGAAGGTGAGTTGAAATGACAATTGTGAAATTAGAATAGAGTTGAATAAATTTAGAAATACAATTTATTACTATTTTACTCTTATGTATGTATTATATAACCTCAGTATATGTAGTACACACATACAACTGTGTACGTGGACGGATATCTGTTTCTTTTTTGTTGTTTCTTTATTTTTATCAAAATATAAAGTAACTTAAATATATGATTTTATATAATATAATTTAATATTAATAATAATTCTTTATTTAGTTCAGATGGAATATAACTATTATATAAGACAGATTCCCGGATTTCGCATAGCTTTGTATATAGTACGTATAAAAAAATATAACTAATGCAAATTAGAATGTATAATTAAGGTGTAATGGTGATTAAAATAAATATTTATATTTTTTATTTTATAACAAATAATAATTAATGAAAATAATTTTATAATTTATTTACCAACATTTATTATAGTTATATGTTATCCTAAATTTAATTAATTTTATTGCTGTATTTTTCAAAACAATAATCGTCACTCGTCGCAGGAAGTGTTAGAGCTAAACTTTGTGTGTTAAAGGTTATTTATCAAATTAATGATTTTATAAATTATAACACGCCTTGGGAATGAAATGCTCGCTCCAGTCTTTCAAAAGTATCATTGTCACAACAAATAATTAAATATATTGTATTTGTATAAAATTGAAGAAAAAAAGTCCCGCTGAGTTTCTCGCGCCGGTTCTTTTCAGGTATGAGGCATTAACTTTAGTGAACTGATGGTAGATTATTTCACGTTCAAAAAATGAAGCATGTAACTTCTTATTTTGAATAAAATGATTTGAATTTATTATGTAATTATATATGTTCACTCGGGATAACACTCGGGAATGGGCAAAAATTTATGGAACCCGGGAATACCCTCTAATATTAATAGTATGTCATTGGATAGGTTATTTCCGTAGGAACTATTTTTGTTATGACATTTTGTCAAAACAAATATTTTCTTGGAGTGAAAGAAATATAAAAATTGTTAATAATGATAATTATTTTTTATTATAATTACATTCAAAAGCACTATAATTAAATCTATTATAAGATCTCTAGTTTGGTATTTAAGGTAGCACGGCTTAGGGAGGCCGTCGTGGCGCAGCGGCACAAGGGTGTGTCACTGTAACGCGACGGTTATGGGTTCAATCCACACTAGAGGAAGTGAAATATTTGTTTACGTTTATGTTTCCATTTCTTCGCTCTGGTTTTGAGGCAAAGCGCGGCGTTGAGTTCTGCCATTCAACACGCAATGCTTCCAGAATTCGGCAGAAAGTGGGGAATGGAGTGTATTAACACTAGGTTCGCTCTGCCTACCCTGCTGTGTGCGGGATACAGCGTGACGCTGATGACTTAGGAAACATTTACTATAATGTCTTTTAAAAATATTGGTGGTGCATTTAACTCTTGACTCATCTCATGCCGTACCCAGGCGTGTTTGGATAGGCTTCAGGGCGAGACAGTATGCAAAATAAAGTATTACCATGAAAAAAAGTAAGCACAATAAAAAACGTCATATTCATTAATTATTTTTGTAAAACTTTGTGTCATATATCTCTTAATAGACAACCGTGAGAATAAAGCTGTGACAACAAAAATTGTTCCTATTAAAAAGACTTTTCCAATGATATATGTCTTATTGCTATTGGTGGTCCCAATCTGTCCATTCTCCCGTCACTCGACATTTTTTACGGCAGGCTCCTCAGATTTGCGAGTCAATGTAGGTACTTCCAGCTTGTACTAGACTACTACGCCAATAATGAATGGCAATAGGTAGGAAATAGTGCAACAAAGTTCGTTACAGTAAAGTTCTTATGCACAAAAATACACTAGTTTTTGTTTCATTAAGAACAACTTAGTAGTTCTGATTTTACAGGCATGAATTTTGCAAAAAATTTGAGTGCCGCTCACAGTCACGTGGCCGGTGTGTGTGACATGGGAAGGGGTGTACCGAGTACTAGATAAATATTTAATTGTTTTTTTTAAAGAAAATATAATATACATGTATACAATATCTATAGATACTAAGTTACTAAGTTAATATCTAAGTTATTATATATATACATTTGACACATAAGTTTCAAATAATAATTTTTAAATGTCACTCGTCGACGTTTTCCAGAAAAAGTCCTGCGCGGATGGAGTATGTACCAAAACTGTACCAAATATAATGAAATTGAAATTATTGAAGGTACCTAAACGTACTATCGATTAATGGCGTGTGTATGATGGCACTCTGAACCCAATTAATTTAAATATATTTAAATATTTTATTATCGGACTCCATGTATATACAACTGTATATGTGTATATCACGTTTCACATATATTAATATATTAAACAGGTATTCGAATCCTCGGGTGTTTCAAATAATATCGAGATAATGTTCTCAGTCAAGTTTAATTAGATAAAGAACAAAATAGCATTTTTAGGCCAATGGCAAGTTTAGTGGAAAAACAGTGAATGATGTCATCGTTATTTTCAAAATGTTAGACATTTATTTTAGTATTTACTTCATATACATAGGTACACTGGTAATAAATCTACCATCAATTAATATTGTTGCGCTTTGTAAAATAGTATTTATTACTAACCTTTTATGTTATCTACATTTTGTAAATATTTTATTCGCGATAAGATGCCAGAGTGCCATTTTAAGTGCCAGTCGTGGCGCTGGGTCACAGGTGTGTAAGCGCGACTGGTTGTGGGTTCGATCCCCACTCGAGAAAATGAAATATTTATTTAAATTTATATTTTCGTTTTATCGGAATGGGAAATTCAACACTAGGTTCCCTCTACCTACCCTGCTGTGCGCGGGATACAGTGTGAAGTTGATATTATGCCCAAAAAATGTATTATTATAGTTATCACTACACTATTATTTTTGTTGATATTAATTATTATGAATTAAATGTTTAATATTCTCATTTCTTCACTCTGCTGTCTAGGCAAAGCTCGTTTTTGAGTTTTACCATTCAACACGGCATGCCTTCAGAAGTCGGCAGAAAATGTGGAACGGAGTTTCTTAACACCAGTTTCCCTTGCCCTACACTACTGCATGTAGGATAAAGCGTGAAGCTAAAAAAGATCAATGAACATATTACTAAAATAGAGTGGAAAGACGCATAAGGATAAATAAATAATTAATAAGGCTTAAAATGTTTTCTCACTTTATCATAGCTTATACTTTCATTTTCTCAATTTCAAGTTTTACGAGCAACTTTGTCTTTGTCGAAGTTAGCGAACGCTCAACGATGCCGTCCATCGACAGGTATAAATACATACGACATAGGCTCTTGACGAGACTAACTGAGGAAACCACGCCGAACGCGCGGCGGCAACTAGGGCATTATATGTAAATCTAAAAAATATCTCAACATGGACAATGCTGAGCTATTTCATAAAAGTAATACTTTATCAAAAAGAGATGCATTGCAATGTTTAGAAGAATATGCGCAGAAAATTAAGTGGAAAAATGATTGGAACACAGTTTTAGATATTGGTAGCGGAGATGGAAGTGTTACAACAAATATACTAACAGAATTTTTACCCAGTAACTGTACTAGGGTCGTGGGAAGTGATAAAAGTGACAGAATGGTACAATTCGCAAACAAACACTACGCGAACAACCTTATCAACTTTATCACCCTCGACATAGAGGGAGACTTACCTGACGAGTTGCGAGGAAAATTTGATCTCGTTTTTTCTAATTACGTTCTACATCGGGTAATACAGCAAGAGTGAGTACTTAAATAAGTTTTACATTTTATTACACAATAGATATAATTAAATCAAATAATGAAAACCGGACTATGAAGGACGTTGTTAGCTTAATCAAATTTAAATAAATAGAAAAACATGCAAAGAAAACATTAGAACACAATATGATAGACACAAAAAAGTTGGGTAATTAAAAAGTTATCGCCATTTGAATGAACTCAAACATATATATAGCAATCCATATCTATACTTATACTTATAATAAATCTGTATTTGTCTGTGATAAATTTATTTGTATTTTTAACCGGCTTTCAAAAAAGGAGAAGGTTCAAAATTAATATTTTCGATTCGATATTCTACTAATTATTTTAGATTCGATTTCAATATTGGATTCTTGGATTCGATTTTTGTAATATGCAGCCATTACAGTTATTTTACAAAGAAATATAATTATCTATATCTATATATATAAAAGGACTTGTCCTCACTGACTGAGGTAAGACACACGCACAGCCGTAACCGCTGTGCGTTGAAACGTAAAATTTGGTTTACTTTCGTAGTCTGGACATCCACTGGTTGAAAGCTTGTATGAAAAAAAATTTAAATCAGCACCGATTTTTATAAAATTTGAAATTTAGATTTTTAAAAATATTTAAGTGAACACGTATTTCATCGTTTTCTAGAATTCTCCCCCTAAGGGTGCAAATAATAGGTTGAAAGTTTGTATGGAAAAATCTTTAAATCGCCACCGATTTTTATAAAATTTGAAATTTAGACTTAAAAATATTTCATTGAACACATGTTTCGTGGTTTATTAGAATTCACCTCTAAATAAGCAAGCGAAGCTGCGCGCGTCCGCTAGTATAATATAAATCCTTACCCAAATTAATAATTTAACATTTAAGGGTGTTTCTGAACGAGCAAATTAAATTATTCATTGACATCAACACATTTGACTGTCAGTCAATTCTGTTTATTAAATGAATAATTATGTAATTCAAGCGGGCGAGGCCGCGGTCGGGCTGCTAGTATAAACATAAGATTCACAATTTGTTTCGAATTATGGGGTATATTGTAAATTATAGTAAATAAGTCCTCTGACAGGTGTACCAACGATTAAGTCAAGTTCTGGAAATCGCTGGATGCAGGCAGCGTAGAGAAGCGGAGATCCTTGGGAGAACCGTATGACCAGCAGTGCACTTAAAAAAATCTATAACGATGATAAATTATCGAAAATTTCCGTAGACCTAAGAATACCGAATTCCCATTTTATATGATATACTTTACTCTGTATGATGTGGAGGAATTTACCGTTTATATGTTTCAGGATAGCATTCACAAATATATACAATTTATTGATGGGGGGTGGTACTTGTCTACTTACATTCTTAGGATACGCGTCCTTTTATACTATTTATAGAGCTTTAGCTCGCCAAAAAAAATGGAATAATTGGCTGAGAGACGTTGAACGTGTCGTCTCACCATACCATGATTGTCAGGTAATTAAAAAATCAAACATCATTTCATAAATATAATTTCTTAACTTTTGGACCCCATGTTTAATTTATTTTTAAAGGACCCTGAAAAAGAAATTAAGAAAATGATGACATCTATCGGATTCAGCAATATTGAAGTATGTTGTACTGAAAAATCATATACATACATCGGCTTGGAGGCTTTTAAAAGTAAGTTAATTAATATCTTAAAAATAAATATTTGTTTCTCGAATATAATTCGAGACCAGTCGTGGCACAGGGACACAAAGTGTGACTGTAAATGCGACTGGTTTTGGGTTCGATTTCCACTCGAGAAAACGTACCTAATATTTATTTAAATTTATATTTCCATTTCTTCGCTCTGGTATTGAAGCAAAAGCGCGGCGTTGAGTTCCCCCATTCATCACACAGTGCCTCCAAAATTCAGCAGAAAGTGGGGAACGGAGTGCCCTAAACCTAGGCCTTCCTATCCTCTAAGCGGGATACAGATTGAAGCTGATTTAATTCTTTTTAAATGTTTGGGATCACTTTCCGTAGGATTGGCTAAAAGTCTTTGTATTTTCCATTTTTTGCATTTTTTTAATTTTTATTAAGTTCAGTGTTTAACAAAAAATACTCAAAAATGTAAACAAATTCGGAAAATATGTAAATTTTTGTGACTATCGACAACTATCGTACGTATTTCAACGACAATACAACGTTACGCTAAAACAAATAGATCTATTATACATTCCCTGGAACATCATTCAAAATTGTTTACTTATTACTACAACCACATCGCCACATAATCATCAGTTGAAATTATAACAGAGCTTTCTTAAAAACATAATTTTTAAATAAATTCATTTTTGGTAACAGATATTATAGCAGCGATCGATCCGTTTAATATACCACAGGAACTGATGGAAGACTTCCTAGAAGACTGTATGAAAACTGTTAAAGATTTGAAACTCATACACCATGAATACTATAATGAAGAAGACTCGGTTAGAACGAGAGTAAACTATCGTCTCATCACGGTATTTGCCCAAAAATAACTAGTAGAAATTGTTACAGTATATTATATATTACTTATTATAAAATATTTTGTTCATCTCCCAATGTCTAATAAATTAAATTAATAAGAGTTATTGAGAATTGCGAAATGTATATTAAGGTGTAATTAATGGTGATTGTAATAAATATTTGAATCATATTTTTTATTTTATAAGAAATAATTAATATAAATTACAACATATAAAAGTTATCCTGCATTAAATAAATTTTATTGTTGTGTGTTTTTCAAAACAATCATCGTCACTCGTCTGACTTTTATATCCAATGGATCGGAAATAGAAAAGTTACTACTGTAAGGTGTTAAAATATTTTTTATGAGATTCACTCGGGATGTCACACTCGGGAATGGGCAACCTGGGATTACCCTGTAACATGTCATTGGATAGATTATTTCCGTACGAACAACTTTTGTTATGACAAATCTAAGAAGCCTGTACTGCCTGCCTGCCTTTTTTTACAAAAATGTCGAGTGATGAGACAAGGGGCAGATTGGGACCACCATCCAATAGCAATAAAACATATGTCATTGGATAGGTCTTTTTAAAAGAAACAACTTTTGTTTTGACAGCTTTATTCTCATGGTTGTCCATTAAGAAATGTTTGATACAAAGTTTTATAAATAAAAAATATATTGAATATAACGTTTTTTATTATGCTTACTACGTTTATTTTATGGTAGTACTTTGTTTGCACTGTCTCGCCCTGAAGCCTACCCAAGCACTCCTGGATACGCCGAGATGCCGTCAAGAGGTAAATGCACACCAACAATATTTTTAAAAGACGTTATAGTAGATTAGGGGCTCGCCCGCGGCTTCGCCCGGTTGGACTACATGATTATTCATTTAATAAACAGAATTGACTGACAGCCAAATGTATAGATGTCACTGAATAATTTAATTTACTCGTTCAGAAACAGTCTTAAATGTTATCAGCCTTATATGTTGCTAATCAATAATTGATTAGGGTGGGGATTTATAATATTCTTTATAAAAATACTGTAATGATTGCATATTACAAAAAATACCCAAATCGAATTGAATTAATATCGAAATCGAATCCAAAATAATTAATCAAATAAATGAATCGAAAATAATTAATGGAGAACTTCCTCCTTGGTTAGAAAGTGGGATTGAAATACAAATACATTTGGATTATTATATATTCGTAGGCAAACTAATGCCTTAAATTCATTGAAATGACGATAACAATTTTTTTAATGAACCGATTTTGATGCAACAATGAGATATTATGCTGAGTTTAAAGCAAAGCAATTTGTGAAAGTGTTAAGTAAATCGGTTCAGTACTTTCAGAGATAAGCGTGACCATACATACAGACAGACATTCAGACAGTGAGACAGACAGACAAGAAATTTAAAAAAATATTTTTGCCTCCTATTATTCTTTTTAAGTGTCCCTCTATCCAGTTCAGTCAAACATACTAAATGTACAGACAAAATATTTTTACTGTCTTATTAAGTACAGATTACAAAATATTTTGTTCATCTCCCAATGCCTAATACTACCTTATAAAATAATGCATTAATTTACCTTATTATGATTACTAGTGGAATTAGGAATAGAGTTGAAATGTGAAATTAATAAGAGTTGAAATGAGAATTGTAAAATAAAATGGAGGTCAGGATACATTTATTACATGATGGATAATAAGTTATACAAATTGTACAATTTTGTGTCCTCCGTATTATTTCATTTCATTGACTAGTTTTAATTAGTGCATATAAACATAAAAAAATAGTTTTAACTTTCGTCCAGAGTGTTATTAAAAATTTGCACTATATATTTGCAGGCAAACTCATGCCTTGACTTCATTTGAATGAAGTCAGTTTTGCCTGCAAATATATAGCAATTTATATGTATGCTTATAAAAAATGTACTTATATAAAACATAACCATATAACATGTAAAAAGAATGTAATGTTATAAAAAAATATACGTATAATAAATAATTAGCTTTAAGTTAAAAAAAATTAAAATTTAAGTTAAAAAAAATATATATATAAATATGAATATCAAATATCTACATTAGTCGTATTTTTAAATTCACAACAATCAAAAATTCTCATAGAAATTACAAAAAAAACATTACAGATTAAAGTAATAAGAAAATATATTAGACGTTATTCTATATCTACTAGTTACATTTGTGCAAATACCGTGATATGACGATAGTCCATTCTCGTTCTAACTGAACCTTCTTCATTATAGTATTCGTGGTCTATGAGTTTCAAATCTTTAACAGTTTTCATATAGTCTTCTAGGAAATCTTCTATCAGTTCCTGTGGTATTTTAAACGGATCGATCGCTGCTATAATATCTGTTACCAAAAAATGAATATATTTAAAAATTATGTTTTTAAGAAAGCTCTGTTATAATTTTAACTGATCATTGTGTCGCTGTAAGGTTGATAAGTAACAATTATGAATTATATTCAAGGGAATGTGTAATAGATCTATTTGTTCTAGCTTTACGCTGTGTTGTCGTTGAGATACGGGAGTATTGCTAATTTCCGCCCACTTTTCGGCACATATTGTGTTTGTGTTTTTATGGAAAAGACAAGACAAATGAGCGGTCGGATCACCTGAAGGTAAGTGATCACCGCTACCCCCCGACCCCCTGTAACGCCGGACTTTAAGGTGGAGATAGACCCGCTTTTTTAGGGTACCCATGAGGTATCGACCTGGAAACACTGCTGCAGGTAGGCCATTCCACAGTTACGTGGCACGTGTGGAAGTTGCTACGAAACCACATTGTGGATAGTATTTCAGTTTGTGACGTTCTGTGTGGTTAGAATTTTAATTTTCTCAATTTTTTTTCTTAGTTTAGGAAAACTGGTCAAACGGGTTTTCAAAACCCTCTCCATGATAATTGCGGTGGAGAACGCACAGCGAGGACACGTCTCTAGGCAAATACAAAGTGTCAAGCCATTCACAGATTACTGGGTCCTCAAGAATTCGTTATTTGTGATCAAATAGTTCAAGCTGATACTAGAGTGCACCAGCTCAGAGATAAGAACAGTATTTCATATAAGGCCGAATCGAGGCCCTTTAGCCTTATATAGGGCCAAGATACTAATTTACTTACTTTTAAAAACCTCCAAGCTGATGTATGTATATGATTTTTCAGTACAACGTACTTCTATTTTTCTGAATCCGATAGATGTCATCATTTTTGTAATTTCTTTTTCAGGGTCCTTTAAAAACAAATTTAAAATAGGGTCCAAAAGTTATAAAATTATGTTTATGAAATGATGTTTAATTTTCTAATTACCTGACAATCATGGTATGGTGACACGAAATGTTCAACGTCTCTCAGCCAACTAGTCCATTTTTTTTGGCGAGCCAAAGTTCTATAAATAGTGTACAAGGGCATGTATCCGAAGAATGTAAGTAGACAAGTACCACCCGTCGTCAGTAAATTGTATATATTCGTGAATGCTATCCTGAAACATATAAACGGTAAATTTCTCTACATCATACAGAGTAAAGTATATCATACAGAATAGAAAAGTAATACACATTCGATAATTTTAGGCCTACGGAAATTTTCGATAAGTTATCATCATCATAGACTTTTTTACATCCACTGCTGGACATACGCTTCTCCCAAGGATCTCTGTGATGGTTCTACGCTGCCTGCATCCAGCGGCTTCCGGAAACCTTGACTTGATCATTGGTATACCTGTCAGGGGTCTTATCTACTATAATTCGCAATATACCCCATAATTCGAAAAAAAAATTAAACTTATGTTTATGTATTTATGTTCATATATTTATAGTTAAAAATATTTAATATTTTTTTTATTTGGCGATTAAATTATAATGGTTTTATAATATTGAAATTGCGCCTTACGATGAACAATCAATGATTATTAAAAAATAAGGATAAAAATAGTTGTAAGAAATTATGAAATTATTTAGTTCCTTTGAAGAAAAAAGAAAAAAAATAGGATTATAGAAGATTTAAACGTAAAATGAAACAGTTATACTAGTTAATTTATAATAATTATATATATAAATATATATACAGTTATAGCATATTCTTGTATTGTAAGACATTGTATTTTGTGTATATTATATTGTGTTGTAATGTTTTTTTGCACATATTTCTATTTATTTAAATTTGAGGTTGCCTGGTAGATAGTGCTATTTAGCGTTAAGCCCGCCTTTTGTACATGTATTTTTATTTTTAAAAATCTGTGCAATAAAGAATAAATATCTTTCACTCGAATTGAGAACATCTTCTTTTAAAGTCCGTTAAAAATAGTATGTCACGGTTAATATAATGGTGGTGGTGGTTGTAGTATATGTTTTTTACTTGCCGTTACGGAACCCTTCATAGTCCAGGTTTCATTATTTGATTTAAATATATCTATTGTGTAATAAAGTGTTAAACTTATTTAAGTACTCACTCCTGCTGTACTACCCGTTGTAGAACGTAATTAGAAAAAACGAGATCAAACTTTCCTCGCAACTCGTCAGGTAAGTCACCCTCTATGTCGAGGGTGGTGAAGTTGATAAGGTTGGACGCGTAGTGTTTGTTTGCGAATTGTACCATTCTGTCACTTTTATCACTTCCCACGACTCTAGTACAATTACTGGGTAAAAATTTTGTTAGTATATTTGTTGTAACACTTCCATCTCCGCTACCAATATCTAAAACTGTGTTCCCATCGTTTTTCCATTTAATTTTCTGCGCATATTCTTCTAAACATTGCAATGCATCTCTTTTCGATAAAGTATTACTTGTATGATATAGTTCAGCATTGTCCATGTTGATTTATTTTTTAGATTTACATATATTGCCCTAGGTGCCGCCGCGCGTTCGACGCGGTTTCCTGAGTTAGTCTCGTCAAGAGCCTATGTCGTATGTATTTATACCTGTCGATGGACGGCATCGTTGAGCTTTGACTCCGACCAAGTCAAAGTTGCCTTTAAAATTTGAAATTGTGAAAATGAAAGTATATGCTATGATAACGTGAGAAAACATTTTAAGCCTTATTATAATATGTTCATTGATCTTTTTTAGCTTCACGCTATATACTGCATGCAGTAGTGTAGGGCAAGGGAAACTAGTGTTAAGAAACTCCGTTCCACATTTTCTGTCGACCTCTGAACACCTGCCGTGTTGAATGGTAAAACTCGACAACGCGCTTTGCCTCGACACGACAGTAAAGAAATGATATTATTAAATGTTTAATTTCCTCAACTTATAATCTGTTAAGTTTACCGTTGTGCGTTTACCCCTGCGTCAGGACTTCCCTCAATCTAATTTTTTTATTCATATATAATAAATATCTACTATAATATACCATCTAATATAATAAATATCTATGAAAATAATAGAATAGTTATAAAACTAAAATAATTCATTTTTTAGGATTTGTTCAATTGTTCATGGCAAACGCCTGATATAATTTAATAGCAATAATTTTTTTATCACACATATGGTAATAGATGATATAAATAATGTTACTTATTTTGTCTTACAATTAACCTGTCATAGCATTGTAATATTCTTTTGGGTTTAACTTGACACTTACTAGTGTCCACACTTAAATATGCTGTTTTAATTATTACTGAAAGAAGTCAACCTGATAGAGGAAGAATTACACTACAATTATATTTCTTCTCTATATATTATAAAACAGTAAAAATATTTTAATAATATACAATATATTTTTTTAATTTCTTGTCTGTCTGTCTGTCTGTCTGTATGTATGTATGGGCACGCTAATCTCCGAAAGTACTGAACCAATTTACTTAAAACTTTCACCAATTGCTTTGTTTTAACTCAACTTAACGTCTAAACTTTTCGTCAAAATCGGTTCGTGAAAAAAAATTTTTGGGATTTGAATGAACTTAAGGCATGAGTTTGCCTGCAAATATATAGTAATTCATATCTATACTTATACTTATAATAAATCTGTATTTGTTTGTGATAAGTCTATGTTTTTAACCGGCTTTCAAAGCAAGGAGGAGGTTCTCAATGAAATATTTTCGATTTGATATTCGATTAATTACTTTGGGTTCGATTTCGATATTGGATTATTCGATTCGATTTCCACTCTGTCCCTTTAACACTCTGTGCCTCTTCGCTTTGCCTGCACTTTGCAAGCAGTAAAGCCGCCATTGCCGCTTCCCGTGAGGACTCCGTTAAGAAAATTTGGTAACCCATGTAGAGTCCATTTCCTCTGTTGTAAAAATAAGAAAGAAATTATTTAAAACGTACTTAGATCTTTACGCGATTTACGGTTACGGACGATTTAGAGTTATTTTTTATTTATAATTTCACAAAACAAAAAAAAATAAAGTTATATAATTATTATTCAAATTAACAGGGGCAGAATACATTCATTCATTACATACATGACAAACAATTACAATTAGTTAGAGACAAAGACTATAATTTTTTTTTTCAAGTTTACATCCGGGTCACAGATTTTTATAATACGCACATTGGAACTTGATTTTTCCTCATTGAATGTTAATCAGCGTGTCTATGACAATTCATTATTTCTATTTTCTAGCTATATGTAAATAAACATACATAGCATACTATGCTATGTATGTTTATTTACATTTTACGTAGCAAAAACACCGAATAACAGAATATAATTTAAAGCCAACTATTTAAATGAGGTGACCTTAACAGAGGTGTCGTTTGAATAATGAGCGATGTAAAAAACTGTTGTTTTTTAGGGTTCCGTATTTTTTAAAGAAAAAAGGAACCCTTATAAAATCACTCTATTGTTCATTTGTTTGCCTGTCTGTTTATCAAGATCCTTTATCTAAGGAACGCTTGGAGATATCGAGTTGAAATTCAAACCATATACCTTGACCCACGGCCCTATGATTTTCAGAAAAAAAGTATTATAAACATATAAAAAACATGTATTCGATACTATAAAGGGAATCAAAATTAATAAGGTACTTCCGGTTAACCTAAAATTATGAACTTTTGCAGCTAGCATCTACATCTGTAGATAGTACTGAGTAGTTCAAGGAAAAATCTGGCAACTGGCAAGTAACTACAGTTAAATATGAGCATCGGAAGGGGCCTCATGGTGGTCTTGTCTTGTCTGTCACTATTCATTTGTGGGCGCTGTAGCAATAGAGGTGTCTAAATAATAGACACATTTATATTCTCCGTCTTATTACTTGTAAGTAAGTCTTCATAAAAGATGAAATGAAACACAACAAAAAGGGCTGAAATTTTTATTATTACTTATTATATTATTTTTACAATCTCGCTGTACGAGTATGTTTCTAATATACGAGTCAAATCAGAATATGATGCATATACATTGAAATACTCGTATATTATTTACAGTACAAAAACACATGTATAATAAAAAGATGTCCTTCTCGTAGACGTCTAATAATATATCATTGTAAATGTAATGGGCACAAAGTAAGAAAATTATCTTCAAAGTTCCAATTTTCTTATTATTGCGGAAACTTACCTACTTCAAATAGCAATATGCACAAAATGGCAAAAAGCAAATTATTGCCTTATTTCTCTCGTTTCAAGAGATAGATGAAACGAAAATCAACTTTCAAAAATTCAGTTCAGTAAAAACATTTTTAGGTAGTGATAAAATGTCAATTTCAATTGTTTGTTGATATACTTATTATTTAAATAAAATTATTATAACTTAGAGACGCGTTATAATCTTTTGTAAATTTGGCTTTTTGGGAGTTTTTCTTGACCTCGGTAATAAAGACGACAGCACACCGCAAACTAAAATGAAAGAATGATATTTTAAAAGACATTTTAAGACACAGGGGGGGGGGGGGGCAGGGGCACAAGCGTGCGACTGTAATCGCGATGGTCGCGGGTTCGATTTCCAATCGGGGTAGTGAAATGTTTAATATTCTCATTTTCGTCTTATTATTCTTTAAAATAATCTTGTACAAAGATACATATTTCATGTTACGAAAGTGCTTTTTAATAACATATTACTTTTGACTTCATATTATTGTACTGTAAGAAATATTTTGATTTCAAACATATTAATTTACTTTCATATGTTTCCAAGTTCTACAGAGAGAACCTCTTAAAACATCATTCATTTATATACTATAAGTAAATTTCTTAGCCTACTTGTTGATTGCTTTATAGGTAACTTAGATAACATTTTACTGTTAATATAATTAGAATTGTAATGGTATTTCTTATTATGTTTACTTACATATAAATATGCCCCCTAAAAGATAAAAAGTTGATCTACAGAAATCATTTATAAGCACACCAGTAACATTCGTCCCCACTATAGAGCCACATCGACCAATCATCATCGTGAGGCTTACCGCCGTACCTCTATAAAAGTATTTAAAAAGTTATTTTGTATTATAAAATTATTTATTATATTTATTATTAAGTATAAGAAAGTGAGTAAAAAATATTCTATTTCACACTGTTGTGCACAAACATATCGACAAACACTACAGTGTTTCGTCATAAAAAAAAACGAAACAGTCAATTTTAATATTGGTTTAGGGTTATAATAATATAACCCGGGTTATAATAATAGTTTATATACAGAACAAATATAGCTAACAATTACCTTACATTCGTAGGAAATATCTCCACAACGTATGCATTTATGGGACCGACTACTAGTGCCATGAGTGGAGCGGACGACAGTAGTACAGTAAAAACTATATTTTTTGTCACAAAATTAATTAAAATGCAAAATATGCCTATAATTATATAGATTAATATAAGAAGCGTTTGCTTCCCCAGCAACTTCACCGTAGTGCTGACACCTAGCGCTATGAAGGCGCAACACACATTAGCAACTGTGGTAATCAAAAAAGTTATTGTTTCTATCGAGTCATCGCATACCGGCGTTTCTGCTGTGGTCTATAAGAAAATAAAATATATACATAGTTATTAAACATAATTATGTTTCTTGTTTGAAAATATTACTGTATATAATGAAATCTTTCACACATAGACTATATTTATATATGAAACTAGCGACCCACTCGCGGCTTCGCCCGCTTTAACTATTGAATTACTCATATAATGTATGTGTTTGCAAAGCATTTAAGATAATGTGAAAATTACTGAAACCCTACTGCAACCCGCATTTTGTTAGTTCCAGTAAGGATTTTCCGATTGTCTTAAAATAAACACAAATAATAACACAAACAACAGAAAACTTAATCAACTATCAGGGTCTAGGTTCTCTGACCGCGGTCTCAGACGAAAACCTGTTTTAGAGCAGACACATGGAAGGGGATGCGGGGGGGGGGATTGGAATTGGACCCTCGGTTTCCTGAGGGAGGCCTAGATTAAACGACCAAAGTCAAGACGTCTGACCTCGGGCGGCCGGCTATGCGGAGGGCTGCTCCTTAGGTGCAGATCAGCCGATACATCAGCGCAATGGAATACGTTGGACGCGAGACGACTAATGTGTACCTCTAGGGTTTCTACCTAGGGTGGGTTACGGTGAGTGGCGCGTGGTGTTCACGTAGTATGGTGCCTGCGTCACTCGCCGGAGGGTGAAATTCTGTACTACCTGCAGGATTCCTCGCTGAGTAATACTCGCTAGGGCATTGTGATGTCATCAGTGTATAGTGCGTAGAGAGCAGGTGACAAAATTCTGACTGGGACAACGGCAGCTATCGGGTCGCTGCTAGACCCCGCACTCTCAACTCTCACGCAAAATGTCCTGCCACTTACAAAGCAGAGCGGCAAAGACATGCGCGACGTGCTGGGGGGTGCCCGCTCTGAGCACTTTATGAAATAAGCCCGAGTGCCAGACGCGGTCGAATACGCGTGCTACGTCAAGAAAGACTGCTATTGCACACTCACACTCTCTCTCGGTTGATCACTGTTGCATGGTTTACCCAGAGTGGTATACCCGCTCGCCAAACTGCTCGCTTCTTGGGTGGATGTGCGACTGGTGAAGTGAGAGAAATAACTTCTCGAACAGCTTGGCGACCATGCTGAGGAGGATTTTAGATCGGTATCCCTCAACAGTATAATGAGCAGGCCCTCGTTCCATGTCCGGGGGAAAGAAGCCAGGCGGGTGCGGCGGATCCACTATTATAAGCAAAATGTTGCGGGGCACGGGGGGACGCGTGGTGGACGACGAACCGTTAATCAGCAAGGATTTTTTAGTACTTTAATTTTAAATCTATGCTACCAATCTTTATAATATATTTAATATATTTAAATCACTATAGATAGTATTTATGCAGGTGTATAAATATATATATGTTTGATCGCGCCATGCCCTGTCTTTTAAATTGATTCCTCTAAGATTAGGTTGCCTGGAAGAGATCACTTTTAGTGACAAGGCCGCCCTTTCACATTTATTTTTTGTACGATTTTTTTTTTGTTTTTGTTAAATATATTTAATATGGTGTGAAATAAAGAGTTTTTAATGTTTTTATGTTTATCACTATTTTTAGATATTTAAATGACTATTTTTAAACAGCAGAAATTATTAACAAAAACCTACCTATTAATAACTACTACAACAAATATGAAAACAAATATATCGCGCTTAAATAATACATTCAACTCCAATTATCCAATACGTGCAAACGCTTCTAAATCTTCGTTGCTATAGAGGCAGGCGGGTTTTTTTTCCGAGCTAGTGGTTAATGCTGTTAGCCCTATTGGCTTTTACAGCGACATCGGTTGGGTAGGGAAGAGGGTACTCTGGCCCTGATGAAAAGCAAGCAGCACGTGGCTGCCTGTGAGGAAAATTAAATAGAATGCATCGGCCGGGAATCGAACCCGGGCCGCCCGCGTGGCATGCGAGCATTCTACCGCTGAACCACCGATGCGTGTACGGCTGGCGGGCGCGGCGGACTCGCTTGTATAAGCAAAACGTCGCGGGACGCATGGCGAGTGGCGAGCCGTTTCACAGCAAGGATTTTTTGATATTGTAACAACTGCTAAAGTACTTATTAAAATGAAAAAACGTAAAAGACAGTTTTGATCTACATTAAATGGCCAGCGTAACTGATATACTTATTTATATGCTGAGAGTAAGGGATAAGTGAAACTTGACTCGATACAGCTGATGTGTGAACGGCGTGATGTGTTAACAATTAAATGCGTATTTTCTCTAAAACTATTCGCAATTTCGAAATAGCGTTAAAAGCAAATTTTATCTTCGTTTAACGTAGAAATTTAATAAAGTATTTTAAAGGATAAGGATTAATACCATTATGGAAAAATATCCCTTACAATAAAAAATATATTGAAATTATTATTTTTAGACAGAAAAATGATCACTACACGTTATTCTTAAAAAATATGAATATGCCGTCGCGGACTTTTTTGTAGATCTTATTAAGAGGAACAATACTCCAGTACATTATTTTCATGTAGTACTTACCGTTAAAGCAGCGCATGCGCGAAAGTGTCTCAACGGGTAGGACTTTACACACATTTATCGTATTTATGTTAATTTACATAATAATGTACAAATAATAAACTATATATAAACCTTCTACGAAAAACACCCGACTTAATGGTGAAGACCGCATCAAAATCCGTTGGGTGGTTTAGAAGAAGAAGAGTTAGAAACAACAGACAGACACGAAAAGCGACTTTGTTTTATAAGATATAGGATAACATCGCTTGTGCTTTTATTTACTAACTTCATTATTCTTTTTCGATATAATGTCGCAGGCGGTGGCACCTTCATTGCGATAGCCAGTTAAAACTCTATTAAGGACATCTGGAAGGAATATGTAGAGGCCATTTATCCTAAAATATATAAATAATTGAATTAGTGCTTTTTTCAACAAAACATAAAACAGATAATTTGACACAAAATATAGAAAGGTACTAGTACTTATAATTTTAACTATTTTATAAAAATTTTAAAGTTGTCGTAACAACTTAATTAAATATTAGATTTTTGTGTAAAGAGGTTGATAATTAATTTAAATAGATATGCACATATATTAAACCCTTATCATTAATAATGTAATGCGTTATTGATATAAAAAGTAATTTATTTGCGCATCGTTGAAAAAGAAGCTAACTCAACTTATTGTAACGTTATATATATAGAGAGAGAGAGAGAGCAAATAGTAGAACAGTAGGGCCAGACCTGCGTTATTTTATAAAGAGTGAAAGTTTCTGGTACTATTAGTGTGGTACCATTCTTGGGTGATAGTTCTCTGGCAGTTATTAAGATAGTAGTAGTACCTAATTTTCATTAAATTATAAAGCTCCTTTGTTTTATATTTTCTTAGGAATAATATCAGGAATGACGTTGCTCATTGCTCGACAATTAGTGTGGTTTTAACTCCCCACTAGTCACCTCCAAATTCTATAAGCGCCTACGAACATATTAGGAGCAAATAATATTTTTTACATTAGCTAGTTAAAATTATATATTGTTCTTATTATAAATTGATCTTGTCAGTTACTACATGTATCTTTAGTATATTAGATTCGTAAGCGCTTCTAATTTATAAGAGGTGTCTGACAGGGGGTTACAACCTTTCTGATTGTCTGGCAATGGACAACGTCATTTTTAATAATATTGCCAAGAAAATATGAAAAAACTGAACTTTATAATTTAACGAAAGTTTGGTACTATTTTTTGCATCTTAGTAACCTAATGACTGCGAAAGTAACCACCACCCAACATTCATATTCACTAATAGTAGAAACTTTCAGGCTTTATAAAATAACGAAGGTTATTATATAAAATAACAAAGGTATATTCTATATTTAACTTACATAGCAGCACCAAAGAAGAGAGCTCCAGTTAAGATCAACCACTTCAAATATTCAAATTTTAATAAAGGTTTCGTTTGGATTATAAGAGAATTAAAAAACGAAGGTTTTTTAGTAACAGCCTCCGCTGGGATCTTAAGACTTTTCACCTGTATACCAATTTTATTTTATTTTTATTAAATAAGTCTCTTTTGTGATATGTTCATTTAAAATGTATAATTGAGTATATTTGAAGTACTTTATTTAGAACTAGCGGACGCGCGCAGCTTCGCTTGCTTATTTAGGAGTGAATTCTAATAAACCACGAAACATGTGTTCTATGAAATATTTTTAAGAGTCTAAATTTCAAATTTTATAAAAATTGGTGGCGATTTAAAGATTTTCCCATACAAACTTTTAACCCCTTATTTGCACTCTTAGGGGGTGAATTCTGGAAAACCATGAAACACGTGTTCAATTAAATACTTTTAAAAATCTAAATTTCAAATTTTATAAAAATCGGTGCCGATTTAATATTTTTCTATACAAACTTTGAACCCTTATTTCACCCCTTTAGGGTTAAAATTTTTCTAAATCCCTTCTTAGTGGATGTCCAGATTACGAAAGTAAACTTCTGTCCAAATTTAACGTTTCTACCATGAGCGGTTACGGCTGTGCGTGCGTCTTACCTCAGTCAGTGAGGACAAGTCGTTTTATATATATAGATAGATAATGAAATATCTAAATTTATACTTACAGGAAAGCATAAAGGCGATGTGTTTTTATTGCATGAGTATATGATTTTTAAAACATGTAAAGATTCGTCATGTTTTCCTTGTGAAATTAGGTATTTTGGGCTCTCTGGGCCAAAGGACATTAATATAGCACTAATTAAGAAAAAACTTGAATATATTAACGTTAACAATCGCCAAGGTCGAAAGTAATATATTCCAAAATTTATTTTGAAGTTAAGTGGAAGAATTGCCCATGCCAGTACTGTAAAAGAATATTACTATTTTAAAAATGATTATAAACTTTTTGTATATCTTTTGTTTATAGAATTTACTTTTTAAATGGAGAATAAACAGAAATATTTAACATACGCAGTGCTGATAGTTAAAAAGGTAATTGAATAATAACAAAAATGGTTATTTTATACAAAAACTAACGACTAACTTTTTTTTTGTATTAACTAATATAAATAAAATAAAAAAAAATTGTTCACGTTGTATCCGGTACAGAGCGGGGTAGGGAAAGAGAACCTAGTGTTAAGGCACTCCGTTCTCCACTTCCAGCCGAATTTTGGAAGCATTGCGTGTTGAATGGAATTCAACGTCTCCTTCAGTGGGAATCGAACCCGCAACCTGTCGCGTTTAGAGTCACACTGCCCCTGCGCCACGGCTGGCCTCGGACTAATATAAATAATTAATTCAAATAATAATAACAATTTAAAAATATACCTACACGGAACAATCGCCGTTCCTATTAATTGCATTGCGTTTACAATGGAAAGAGTCAGATCTCTATATCGCCTTGGTAGTATTTCTCCAATAAAAGTGTACGGTACCGATGCTGGGCATACTATACTTTAATGCAATAAAAAATTATGAGTTACGTATGTTTAATTAAGGAGATGATCTACATATCAACAAGACTCATGTGTAAATTCTGTCTAACCAGATTTCATCAAAAATAGATTATTTATCACAATAATAATATCGTGATTACAATTAATAACAATTTGATTTTTATACATAAAACAAATTGTTATTATCTTTATTAATTTAATTCAATTTTGTTAAATAAAAAAATCAATATTCTGTCTTTGATAGCTCCAAAGCAGCCAGATAATATTAGGTAAGCATAAACAAAATATTTTAATGCTAAAAACCATAAGTACAATCGAGTTAAACTACTAAATTTTTATTCTTTTTTCTTATTAAGTTATTACATTTAGTTGACTAATTGTAATGTATACATTTATGTATTTACATATTAATGAAATTTAAAGTATCTGTCTGTGCTTTCGAAATAACACGATACTAAAACATATAAAAGGATTTTAAAATTTTTGCCTGTATGTGATGGCTAATCTCCGGAACAGCTGAGCCGATTTTAATGGGACTTTCACTGAAAGTTAGAGGAGGTAGTTTTATCTAGGAATTCCCGCGTGAACGGGATGAGTACCTACCAATTTTTTGTTTATTTTTTAATGTTATTAGGATATTCTACACAGGGCTATATTGACATTACCACAAAGAGCTCAACATTTTAAATATTGTAAAGCTTATAAGATCTGGCATGAATGCTGCAATACCACCAAAAGCCCCCGCTGCTAGAGTACTATATAATATCATCTTCTTCCTCCCACGAGTGTCCACCAGAAAGCCCCATGGAAATGAAGTAACGACTATTCCTAAAGAGTGCACAAAAAAAAGCTAGTGTTTTAATTTAGTTATAAGATGAGGTAGATGTTTATGTATTTAGAACTGAAATGAACTTTAGAACTGAAATGTTTTTCGAAAGATTTCTTGATAATAAAATAATAATAAAAAAATCAAATATGTAGAATTATTCATTCGATTACCTATATAAGGAATAGAGCCCACACTCCCACGTTGTGCATCACTCATATGTAGGTCGCATTTTGCAGCAGGCAAAACATATGCGTATCCAAAAAGTTCTATAACAACTGACATTAAAAAAAGGGATAACACCAAAGAGTATTTTATGTTATACCAGCCAATACCTAAAAAAAATAAAACTTATTTATTAGATAATTAGTGTGAATTAATGGTTTTACAATGATTCAAAATGTGAAAATCTCATGTATTATCAAATTATATCCATTTAAAAGATTTCTTTGGTTGCGGTTAGGATTGGTCTTGCTTTACGGAACGGATGTGAAGTCGGCATAAAGTCCAATAAGGAAGAACTGAGGTTGTCCACGTCCGGGAGTCGCGTGGGCGACTCAACCAATTGGGAATCCATTCACCATACCAAGGTCTAAATAAAAGGGAATATATCTTCCCCGAGTGGTTGGTAGTGTGGTCCAAGTCATTGACATACATAATTTAAATATTTGTTTTATATCCTTAACATATTTTATCTACTATTTCAAAATACTACCTTAATTATTTTTTATCTATTTAATGTAGGTACTTTTAATGTAATGTACATTTACTGGACCAAATTTTATCAAATTCAAATTATTCAAGGTTCATCGATGTATTATCTATTAATAGCGTGTATATGTCCATATTTAACATCAACATGTATATCTATATATTTGTATATTTTTATATTAAACAGGTGTTCGAATCCTCGTGTGTTTCAAATTCGAGATAATGTTCTCAGTTAATTAGAAAAAAAAACAACTTCACGCTGTATCCCGCACACAGCAGGAACAGCAGAGGGGACCTAGCGTTAAGACACTCCGTTCCCCACTTTCTGCGGAATTCTGGAGGCATTGCGTGTGGGTGCGTTAATTAGAAAAAGAATGTAATAACATTTTTAGGCCAATGGAAAGTTCAGTGGAAAAACGCTGAACGAAGTTATCGTTAATATAATAAATGTTACACATTTATTTTAGTATTTACTTCATATAGGTACACTGGTAATAAATCTACTAAACTAAATTTGATTGCGCTTTATAAAGTAGTACTTATTACTAACCTTCTGTGTTATCTATATTTTGTAAATATATATTTTTTTATTTTTATATATATTTAAATATATATTTTTTGTAATTGGATCTCATTGTAATTTGCTCTTTCTTTACCGTACAACCTATTTCGTGTGTTCTTTATATAACGTGGGCAAAATGTTTAGTGCTCAATTGGCATGTGTGGAATTGAGCAAAGAAATGAAAGCAATGCCTTCTTCAGTTTCTTTTTATATTATAACTAGTGGACCCGTACGCGGCTACGCCCGCTTGAATTTAAATTATTTTCAGTTTTCAATAGAGAGATGCGTTAAGCAAGCTCATTTTGGGTGACGTGCATGTCAAATTAATAAGTATTTTAATATATTGATATATATCGAAAAAATTACAAATATGAGAAAAAAAGTATCCTATGTTCATCCCGAGACCCTCAAGTACCTCTATATGAGTATATTATCACAATTAAATTAGCGGTTTGGCCCTGAATGCGTACAAGACAGACAGAGTTACTTTCGAATTTATAATATAGGTATGGATAATAATTATTCAAACAATATAAAAGTTGAAATATTGTTTCTAACCTGCTACAGAGAGTGCTTGATCCAAATCCACATCATTTTTCTTAGAGCCTACAGACTCCGTTAAAGTGTCCATATTCTTCACTGTCGTAATATTTTTTCTCACAATCTTTACTAAAGTAACGACATGCAATAATTATGTCTATTAAGAGAAAGGCATTTTCCGCGCATTCTTATATAAAGGAAATGTTCTTAGAAAAGTTGCCACAGGCGGCCACACAGTGCCTGCATATTTTCAGGGACAGAGTACCCTCTTCCCTCCCCACCCGGTGTCGCTGTAAAGGCCAATAGGGCTAACAGCATTAACCTCAAGACCGAAAAAAAAAAAAAAAAAAAAAAGAAAAGTTAACACATTTTATTGAGTAGCTATTAAACAAGGAAATCTATTTGTATAATCTCTACATATAATAAAACAGCAAAAATATTTTGTCTGTATATTTTGTATTTTTGACTGAAATGGATAGAGGGGCACTTAAAAATAATAATAGAAACTAAAAATATTTTTTTTTAATATCTTGTCTGTCTGTATGAATGAACTCAAGGCATGAGTTTTATATAGCAATTGATATCTATACTTATACTTATAATAAATCTGTATTATTAACCGACTTTCAAAACAAGGAGAAGTTCTCAATTAAACATTTTCGATTCGATATTCGATTCATTTATTCGATTAATTATTTTGTATTCGATTTCGATATTGGATTTTTCGATTCGATTTTTGTAATATGCAATAATTACAGTTATTTTACAAAGAATATTATAAATTCTTATCCAAATCAATTATTTTAACATTTAAGGCTGTTTCTGAACGAGTAAATTAAATTATTCATTGACAGCACATTTGACTGTCAATTCTGTTTGTTAAATGAATAATCATGTAGTTCAAGCGGGCGAAACCGCGGGGGGGCCGCCAGTATTATAATATTGGCCGTATATTAATAATAATATTATAATATTGACCGTCACCTTCGGTTCCTTAGCGGAATAGTGCCTCGACCCAGATTTATATGTCTCGCGATTATTAATTAAATTGAATAAATCATCTATATTTCTAATTTATTTAACAATTATTTAAAAGAAGAATGTTAAAATTAAATTTTAAATTAATAATTTTTTAAAAAACATAAACTTATTATTGTTAAATTATTCGTTTTAAATATTATGACGGTTCGGAAAACAATCACATGCATCTCTATTAAATATACATACATCTAAAAATAGATCAAATAGTGATTAGTAGCTCTACTTTCGGATTATAATATGAATAATACTGTTTCATTTATGTATGGAAGTTAGATTAAATTAATCTGAGTGACAAGTAATCGTTACTTAATTATATATTATAATATACCATATTAACTGTCTTGATGTCTAATTTTTTTTCTCTCTGTACATTATTAAATATAATTTAACCACATTTTTTATACAATTACATACAGATCGGATTACTGTTTTCATACGAATACAGCATATACTTTTATTAAATTAGCGAATCAATTTTACATTTTTAAATATAAATTATTATAAAAAAAAAAGATACATTTAAAAATATAAAAAAAACCACTCTTCCGAGGGCGGGACAAGGGTCCAAGCCATCGGTGGCTAGGGCTCCAGAGAGAGGAACCTCCGCACAATACGTGCCGTCTCAAGTAACACTGCCTTCTGTATCCGGTTCTTGATCCAACAGCTAAGCGATAGCCTCTTAAGGTGTTGGTCGAGGCTTTCCGCTATTAAACCGTTAACCGAAACCACTATCGGCACAATGATAGTCGCATTGACATCCCACATGGCGGTAATCTCATGGGCTAGGTCCAAATATTTAGATTGTTTTTCTTTTTCGGCCTTCACGAGATTTTCATCATGTGGGATAGTAACGTCAACAATCACTGCGCGGCGCGCCACTCGGTCTACTAGTACTATATCAGGTCTATTCATACGAATATATTATTATGTATTTGAATATTATGTTTAATAAAAAACATCAATTTTATATTCTTCTCACTTTATTGATAATATAAATCGTTTTGCGTTAAGCTGAAAACAAGATAAAACACATGAGAATATATGAATCCTTAATATGGCTTAAAATGTTTTCTCACGTTATCATTGCTTGTACTAAATTTTAGATTTCAAGAGCCTTGTCTGGATCTGAACCTTGCTTTCCTCGATGAGAGATGAGATGCCATGTGCCGACACGTATAAATACAGACGAGAATGACCGCCGAAACCGCGTAGAACGCAAGGACCTAGAGCACTCGCACCTTTTCCACCGCCATCTTTAAATATATATATGTAAATCTAAAAAATATCTCAACATGTACAATGCTGAATTGTATCATAAAAGTAATGCTTTACAAAAAAGAGATGCTCTGCAGTGTTTAGAAGAATATGCGCAGAAAATTAAATGGAAAAACAACGGGAACACAGTTCTAGATATTGGTAGCGGAGATGGAAGTGTTACAACAAATGTGCTATTAAAATTTTTACCCAGTAATTGTACTAGAGTCATGGGAAGTGATAAAAGTGACAGAATGGTACAATTCGCAAACAAACACTACGCGACGAACCTCATCAACTTCATCACCCTCGACATAGAGGGTGACTTACCTGACGAGTTGCAAGGAAAGTTTGACCTCGTTTTTTCTAATTACACTCTACATTGGATAACACAGCAAGAGTGAGTAATTAAATAAGTTTTATATTTTAATACACAATAGATATCTTTAAATCAAAAATAATAAAAACCAGTCCATGAAGGGTTCCGTAGCAAGCATCAAATAAAAAATATACATACATATACATGTATATTACTACCACCACCACCATTATATTATTCTTGATATACGAGAACAATTTTTAATCGACTTTAAAAGAACAGGTTCTCAATTCGACCGAAAGCTTTTTTATCGAAATTAACCCATATCTCCTACGAAAACCACGAAATCAATTTTATTCAAACAAATTTTAGCTTGAAGTCTTCATTGCATTCTATAACCCTATTTTTCCCCATAAAAGCACAAAATATTTTCATAATCAATAAACTTTTTTAGAAAGATATACATACCATTTAGATAAACATACCTATAATGACAGTCCACAAACCATTTTCCATCCCTCAGTTACATGTAAGGAGTATTAACCGTAATAATTTTCTTTTTCAAATCATACCACATTATTTTGTAGAGGTTTATAAAATACAACTACCCTCCAAATTTCCACTATAGTGAACCTATAGTCACCGAGTAAAATGACAACTATATACGGACTACGGATAGATAGACGACATGACGGAGTTATAAGGGATTTCTGTTCCTTGCCATTTTGCAACGGAACTCTAAAAAAACCAGATAAGCGCGAGTCGGGCTCGCTCACCAAGGGTACTTACAAAAATTAGGGGCTCTCGAAGTTTGTCTGAAATACAAGTTTGGCTTAGCTACAGACCTTTCATCTGACACTTCACTTGAACAAACAGCTTAAATATCATATTTTACCTCTTTTAAGACTATTAATTTTTAGGATTTAACTACAAATACAGGGAAAGCGTTGTCGAGCAGTGGATTTAAAAGAAAGCTATGATGATGATGTAAAACTTTCGTAGGCATAAGATTACGTGTAGATTCGATAGGTCGATGTGTATTATTTCTCTATTCTGTATGATATACTCTACATTTCAGGAAGGCATTCACAAATATATACAAACTATTGACGAGGGGTGGTACTTGTCTACTTACATTTATAGGATATATACCATTGTTTATTATATACAGAACTTTAGCTCGCCAAAAAAAATGGAATAATTGGCTGAGAGACGTTGAACACTACGTGTCACCATACCATGATTGTCAGGTGATTGAAAAATGATTATTTCCTAAATATAATTTCCTAACTTTTGGACCTGATTTTTTTAAATTTTATTTTAAAGGACCCTGAAGAAGTGATTAAGAAAATGATGACACTTATCGGATTTAGCAATATTGATGTACGTTGTATTAAAAAAACGTATACATTCATCGGCGTGGAGGCTTTTAAAAGTAAGTAATTGAATAAAATAAATAAAAAAATGTATGTTATCATTTTCTTAAGAGATCGACAGAAAGTCTTTGTATTATGCATTTTTCGTTAGTTTTTGGGAAGATAAGTTCTATGTTTAACAAAAAAATAACCAAAAAAGTAAACAAATTCAGAAAATATGTAGGTTGTGGGCTTAATTGAATGAATTATTTTCTTTTCGTTACTCTGGGAACAAGATAAAGCGCCGCATTGAGTATCGCCTCTTAACACGCAATATTTATCGTAAATTGTGCTAAAAATTGGGAAGAGAGTATCTTAACGGCAATGATAAATAAATATACCTATTATACATTTCCTAGAACATAATTCCATCGCAATCATCAGTTGAAAATATAATAGAGATTTCTTAAAAACATAATTTTTATCTATATTTGCACAATAATTTATTTTTGGTTATCAGGTCACGTAGCATCCATCGATCCGTTTAAAATACCGCAGGAACTGATAGAAGACTTCCTAGAAGACTACTTGAAAACTGTAAAGGATTTGAAACTCATAGACTATGTATACTACAATGAAGAAGGTTCAGTCAGAATGAGAATGAACTATCGTCTTATCACGATATTTGCCGAGAAATAACTAGTAAAAATTGTTACAGTATATTACTTATGATAAAATATTTTGTTCATCTTCTAATTCCTGACAGTACGTTATAAAATCAGCTTCACGCTGTATCACGCACACAGCAGTGAAGGCAGAGCTAACCTAGTGTTACGACACTGTGTTATTCCCTACTTTCCGCCGAATGAGATGTTGAGTGGCAGAACTCATTTTTTTGCCTCGACATCAGAGCGAAGAAATGGATATATTCATTTAAATCAATATTTCATCACCTCGGGTGGGGATCGAACCCACAAACAGTCGGTTTTATAGTCACATTCTGTGCTAAAAGGTACCATTAGATACTGAGAAATTGTACCATTGCATGGGTTAATTTCATAAGCGAAACTTACAAAAAAAATAGAACAGCTAAAAGTCTGAACCCAATAAAATTCTGTAGAACTCTTGAGTAGATTTATTTGGTTAAAGAATGGGTTGTGGGTTTTTTAGTTTTTAAATATGAAATGGCTTTGTTATTTTATGGTGTACAGATTATATAAACATATTACCGGGTTTCATATACCTTTATACAGGGTGGAAGAGGCAGCGCTCCTTTTACTGAAACTGCATATAGGGTAAAATATTTCAAACCCAGAACTAAAGAACGGTACCTCAACAGTTTGGACGTAGGATTTTTTTTTTTCATTTCACGATTTTTATCCATACCTGTATTTCGTGTGACGCACTCATACGCAAGCGACGTTGCCACTTTGACAGGTAAGTGTGTGCGTGTTTATGTTATACTTTACAAATGGCGTTTTATTTTAAAACGATATTTTTATTATTTATTTTGTTTGAAAAAATAACTTTTTCATTTATGGGAATAATTTTTTTTCGGAATTATATTAGTCCTTTATAGAGTAGTTAAAACTGTGGTTTCATTTAAAGTGGTGCTGACAATTCCATCCTGTATATGTATTATATAGCACATATATTCAAAATGTAACTTATGCAAGTTAGAATATGTCAATGTATCTATATATTAAGGTGTAATGGTGATTAAAATAAATATTTAAATTACGATTTTTTATTTTATTACAAATAATTATTATATAATTTTATAATTTATTCACCAATATTTTTTATAAATATTTGTTATTATATGATTTTTATTGTACCTAATACGAAATGTATACGTTATACTAAAACACAATTAGAAAACTATACGTTTGTGGTTAAAACCTACAATATAAAAGAGGGGCAAAATTTGATATTAAAGCCACTAGTTCAAGTTAGGTATCAGATGAAAGGACTTTGGATAAGCTAAGCTTGAATTTCAGGAAAAGCTCGAGACCTCCAATTTTTGTACGGAACTCTTGCTGGGCGAGCTCGACTCGCCCTTGTCAGGTTTTTATAGGGTTACAAAGTTTGAAAACGTTAACTCCATAATTTAAAATTGTTTACACTGGGGACAAGAAAATATATAGTATTTATTTTGTTCATGGTTTTTGAAAACATTTATATTAGTAGTACAAGGTGTGCATTTAGTTTTTTGTTCTCGAGAAAAACGATAAACAGATAAATAAGAAATCAATGAAAGTTTTTTAAAAAATCTCGAGGAAAGCAAGAAAAAATTAAAAAACTTAGGCTTTCTTCTTAAATATATATCAAATAGACCTGCATAAACTACGTACCAGCTAGACTACTAATGCTAATAAACTATTGGGCTTTTTTATTTTCTTTTATATTTATACAGTAGGAGTTTTTGTTTTCCCATATATTTTTTATTTATATTAAATGTTTTGCTGAGCTAAAACAAAGCAATTGGTGATAGTTTTAAGTAAATCTGTTTAGTACTTTCGGAGATAAATGTGATCATACATACTTAAAGACAGACAAAAATGAATTATTATTATTTTTAAGTCATAAATTGAATGTGTGAATCTGCTCTAGGTACACGCTCTAGGTAGAAAAAACGATTATTTAGTAGATATAGAGACATAGTTAGGATAAATAAGTTCAATTGTTTGCATTATTACGAGTAATTGATTTCCTTAACAGTTGTTATTTCCTCTCGTTGCTTCATAATTGCTTTTTATTACATTTTTTCTGCAACATAGTAAGAACTTACAAAGACTTTTGAATTAATGAGAAGATTTTATTAAACAGTATTAATATTATAATAGTTGGCTTACATTTAAACATTTCAAATATATAATTTTACACACATGGCACTAGTGCAAATAGACCATTAAAAATGTTCACTAAGTCATTTAAGAACCCTTATGGGGCTGGCTGTAAAGAGTTACCAGGATTTATTTTTGGAATCTTTAAAAAATTCAATTTATATTATTCTCTGTGTACATTAATAAATATAAAAAATATTTTTAACCATATTTTTTTCAGATCGGATTACCTACAGTTTTCATATAACGTATAATATATTTTAATATTTATGTTTAATAAAAAATATCAATTTTACCTTCTCCTTACTATATTTATAATATAAATTGTTTTATGTTTCACTTATAGAGTGACATCGCCTGGGTATTTATTTGAATTTTGTTTTGTTTTTTTTTACCGTATACTCGTATATATGCTAATAATAATATGAAAGGAATTATTCTAGGGTTAAGTCAGACAAAATGTTTTATTATAATTTTGTTACTACTCTAAATTTGGTTATATTTATTATTAGATATAATTAAAAAAATAAAGAGGCCGTCGCGTCGTGGCGCAATGACACAAGCGTGTGACTGTATATGCAATGGTTGTGGGTTCGATCCCCACTCAGAGAAATTGTTATGTATTTTCATTTCTTCGTTCTGGTAACGAGGCAAGGTCCGGCGTTTAGTTCCGGCACTCAACACGCAATGCCTTGAAAATTCGGCGGCAAGTACGGAACGGAGTCCTCTGACTACTCTGCTGTATGCGAGATACAGAATAAAAAATATAAATTAACATATTATTAAAGTTATTAAATAAAAGGCACAGAGAGCATACATGAGGATAAATAAATCATTAATAAGGTTTAAAATATTTTCTCATGTTATCATTGTTTACACTAATTTGCAGGATTCAAGGCACAATTACGCTTTTACGCTTTCCTCGGCTATCTTTGCTCTATGTTTACGATGCCGTCCACCGATACATATAAATATATACGATCTACGATCCTGGCAAGACGCTGAACCGCGTCGAACGCAAGGACCCGGCGCACGCGCACCTTATTTTCTTTAAATATACATGTAAATCTATAAAATATCTCAACATGGACAATGCTAAACTATATCATAAAAATAATACTTTACAAAAAGGAGACGCTTTGCAGTGTTTAGAAGAATATGCGCAGAAAATTAAATGGAAAAATGATGGGAACACAATTCTAGATATTGGTAGCGGAGACGGGAGTGTTACAACAAATATTCTATTAAAATTCTTACCCAGTAATTGTACTAGAGTCGTGGGAAGTGATAAAAGTGACAGAATGGTACAATTCGCAAACAAATACCACGCGACTAACCTCATCAACTTCACCACCCTCGACATAGAGGGTGACTTACCTGACGAGATGCGAGGAAAGTTCAATCTCGTTTTTTCTAATTACACCCTACATTGGATAATACAGCAAGAGTGAGTACCTAAATTTTGTATTTGAATACGCAACAGATATCCTTAAATCAAAAATAATAAATACCGGCCTATGAAAGGTTCCGTAGCAGGCAGCGTAGAACCGATGCAGGCAGCGCAGAACCGATTGTCGTGGAGATCCTTGGGGGAAGTGTATATACGGCAGTGGACGTAAAATAAGGCTATGATGATGATAAATTATCAAAAAAATCCGAAAGCTTAAGACTACATGTAGATTCAATAGGCCGATGTGTACTACTTTTCTATTCTATATGATACATTCGATTCTATGTGATATACTGTACTTTATATGTTGTACACGAATTTACCGTTTTTACGTTTCAGGGTAGCATTCACAAATATATACAATCTACTAATGAGGGGTGGTACTTGTCTACTTACATTCTTAGGATACATACCTGTCTATACTGTTTATAGAATTTTAGCTCGCCAAAAAAAATGGAATAATTGGCTGAGAGACATTGAACACTACGTGTCACCATACCATGATTGTCAGGTGATTAAAAAATTAAATATTATTACATAAATATAATTTCCCAACTTTTGGACCTGATTTTTTTAAATGTTATTTTAAAGGACCCTGAAAAAGTAATTATGAAAATGATGACATCTATCGGATTTAGCAATATTGATGTGCGTTGTACTGAAAAATCGTATACATACATCGGCGTGGAGGCTTTTAAAAGTAAGCAAATTAATATCTCGAATATAAATGTATCACTAGACATCGCATTACATGCATATGCATGTTTGCGTATGCAAATGTATATACAGTGGAAACTGGATTAACCAGACTAATTGTTATCGTTAATCATTCGGTTAATCGAAAATCCGGATAAAAGAACAAGAACAGAAAGACAGGTGTCTTTTGACTGTTTGTGGGTTCAATGAAATGAATTACTTTCATTTACTTGCTCTGGTAACAAGATAAAGCGCGTCATTGAGTACCGCCTCTTAACACGCAATATGTCTCGAAAATTGGGCGAAAAGTTGGAAAGCATTAAGCAAGCATAGCATCGGCAATACGGTGTAAAACTAAAATATAGATACGTTCCTTAGAATACCATTTATAACATAAATTGTTACTTAGCAACCACACCGCGACGCAATCATCAATTGAAAATATGACAGAGCTTTCTTAAAATCATAATTTTTCAATATATTTGCACAATAATTATTTTTTTGCTAATCAGATCACTTAGCATCAATCAATCCGTTTAAAATACCGCAAGAACTGATGGAAGACTTCCTAGAAGACTATTTGAAAACTGTTAAAGATTTGAAGCTCATAGACTATGTTCACTATAATGAAAAAGGTTCAGATAGAACGAGAATGAACTATCGTCTTATCACGGTATTTGCCGGAAAATAACTAGTAGAAATTGTTACAGTATATATATTACTTATTATAAGATATTTAGTTTATCTCCCAACACCTGATAAATAGTACAGTATAAATTAATACATTATTATACTTTATTATTATACTAGTGAGAAATAGAAGGACAAGATTTTGGAAAGCTTAGAAATACAGTTAATTTCTATTTTACTCCTACATATATGTATTATATAGCTTTACATGTAATATAAAATTTAAGTATATATATATTTTAAATTATACTATTATAAACTCTTAGCCTTAGCGCGCACTGGTAACTTTTGTTACGGTGACAATAAATTTTTTGTCACTGATATGTCACCATACTTTTCGCGACTGCGCGCACTTGCGATGACAATGACGAAATTTTTTACATTTGATAAAATGGATCTCGAAGAGATGATTGTCTGTGCACTTATATTAAGAAATAGAAAAAAAAGCAAATGTAGAAAATATTGGCTTTCAACTTTTCATTTGTCTTAGAGCAATGGCCTCAACTCAATTTCGTCAATCAGTATTGTCATTGTCTATTTTATCTTCATGAAAACACACGTTTTGCCTTGGTGATGAACTTGACGCCATTCTTGAAATAAAAATTCGGTGCTGCAATGCAACACGCTGCTGTTTCATATTTATGCGGAAGACGACTAGTATGGAAACCGCAAGGGGGAGGTGACATTTAGTTGCTAATGCGCGCACGGGCATACAAATCTATGGACGCGGTGACAGTTGCGTCACCGGCGTGTTGCCGTCCTCCGCGGACAAAAAGTCACCCAATTGTCACGTATCCAAATGCGCGCACCTTCATTAAGTGTAATGTACACGGTGACAGTGACGCAACAGTCACGGTGACAAAAATCACTAGTGCGCGCTATACCTTATTACACAAGGCACACACACAATATAAAAAATATAAAATAACATATAATAAATAGCAAATAGCATTCAAAACAAATACATCTTTGCTATAGGTGGCTACTTAATATAACGTTGTATTACCTAGTAAAGTTTAATTGTTTGTTATTTTTCTAATATTATATCTTAATAATATACCTTTGTATATAGTATATACATATTATGTTTAAAATGCAAATTAGAATATGTGAATGTTTGTTAAGGTGTTAATGGTGATTGTGATAAATATTTGAATTACGTTTTTTACCATGTTTAATAATTAATATATAAATAATTCCTTCCTTTCTGTTGTTTCTGTTGTTGTCTATAAGAAAATAAAATAAAGCTTAAGTACGAAACAATATAAAAAATTAAATTACAAATAATTAATTATAATTATATTATTTGTAAAAAATCATTACAATACAGGTAGTAAGCAGCCTTGTATTTTAGTTATTTATTTTATCTTATTAGATTTATAACATAAATTATCAATTATAATTGTAAATAAATAATTACACGTAATAATAATAATAAATAATCATCGTAATACAGATAGTAAGTACCCTTGTGTTTTAATTATTTATTTAACATAATTGGAAATAATGTCGTATAGAATATTGCGATAATTAAAAAAAGTATATGAAATATCCTTTCCCATATTTTTATAACAAGAATCAAGTTGTACAAAATTTTTCGTCACTGTGTGTTTTTTGTATGTACTTAATATATTTAAAGTCATAATTTTACAGATCAACTGTTACAATAAAGATTGAATTTAAGATTGACTTTCTTTTATTTTATTTTTGGACTGATTGTTAGGACGTAGGATATTTTTTTCATTTCACGATTTTTATCCATACCTGTATTTCGTATGACGCAGTTACGCATAGATAAGAATAACGTAAACAAACACTTATTACTACAAAAGTACTAGTAAACAACTTTGAACTTTATCGCCAAAAGCTACGACTCGATTTCGGAATGACGCGTCTGCGGCGGTGTCGCTTTGATAGGTTTATGTGTTTGTGCGACGTCCTTATAAATGGCATTTTTTTTATTTTACAACAATAATTTTATTATTTATTTTGTTTGAAAAAAAAAAACATTTTCATTTTTGGGGAAAAAAAATATTGTATTAGGCTTTTATAGAGTAGTTAAAACTGTGGTTTCATTTAAAGTAGTGCTGACAAAAACACTCTGTATATCTTTGTACGTTACCTTTTATATTTATTTTATCTCATGTCTTCGTGAATAGAATATAGGTATATTTGTGTAGTTTTCATTTCCCGCTTTAGAAAAAACAACTATGTAGTTAGTAGGTATACAGCTATATTGTTTGTATGAATAAGTTAAAGTTATTTGCATTGTTGATGTCCAATTGATTTCCTTAACGATTATTATTTCCTCTCTTAATTGCTTTTCATTGCATTGTTCCTTCTATATGGTCTTATTTACAATTGTTGTAACAAAGCGTCTCCTCTTTGTAACTGTTGAATTAATGAGAAGATTTTTTACTCAGTATACAGATTTACATTATTATAATTTAACGAGTCGATATCGTATGCTGTTCCCGTAAAAGGAGCGCTGACGCTTCCATTCTGTATATAAAAAGACATTTTCCCACTGACTGAGTAAGACGCTCGCACAGCCGTAACCACTGGTGGTGGAAACGTGAAATTTGGACAGATACTTATTTTTTGTGGACATCAACTAAGAAGGGATTTTGAAAAATTTTAAACCTAAAGGGATGAAATAGGGGTTGGAAGTTTGTAAGGATTTTTTCCTAAATCGGCACCGATTTTTATAAAATTTGAAATTCAGGCTCTTAAAAATATTTCATTGAATACATGTTTCATGGTTAATTAGAATTCACCCCCTAAACTGAAAATAATTTTATAAACATATTTAATAAACATTCGTATAGTTCAAGCGCGCGAAGCCGCCCACGTCGGCTAGTTGTTAATAAGCCTTACTGTTTTCTCACATAATCATTGATTATACTAAATTTCAGGTTTCAAGAGCAAGGCTTTGCCTGGATCTGACCTTTGTCGACCATCTTCGTGGGAGTCAACGCTTATCGCTGCTGTGGAGTGATACGTATAAATATCTACATACGATCTAAGCTCCTGACGAGACTGACCGCCGAAACCGCGTCGAATACAAGGACCTAGCATAAGTGCATTTTTTTCTTGAAATATATATGAAAATATAAAAAAATATTTTAACATGGAAAATGCTGAAATATATCATAAAAGTAATACTATACAAAAAAGGGATGCTTTGCTGTGTTTAGAAGAATATGCGCACAAAATTAAATGGAAAAACGATGGGAATACAGTTTTAGATATTGGTAGCGGAGATGGAAGTGTTACAACAAATATACTAGCAAAATTTTTACCCAGTAACTGTACTAGAGTAATGGGAAGTGATAAAAGTGAAAGAATGGTACAATTCGCAAAAAAACACCATGTGACCAACCTTATCAACTTCACCACCCTCGACATAGAGCGTGACTTACCTGACGAGTTGCGAGGAAAGTTTAATCTCGTTTTTTCAAATTACGCCCTTAATTGGATAACACAGCAGGAGTGAGTTCTTAAATAAATTTTATATTTCATTACACAATAGATATCTCTAATTCAAAAATAATAAAAACCGGCAAAAGAAAGGTTTCGAAGCAGCAAATAAAAAACTTATATTATCACCACCACCTCCACCGACACTAATATATATTAATCATGATATACTTCTTTTAACCAACTTTAAACGAAGAGGCTTTCAATTCGACCGAAAGATATGTTCATCGAAATTATCCCATTTCTCCTACGACAATCACGAAATCATTTTTTTTAACCAATTTTCGTTTGAAGTCTTTTTGAATTCTGTAATCCTATTTTTTTTCTTTTTGCTCTCAAAGGCTCGAAATATTTTCATAATCAATTAACTTTCTTAGAGTTTTTGTATCCGTACCATTTAGACAAACATACCTGTATAATGAAAACTCACGAGGCGTATGCACTAGAGAGAGTATTCTCTCAATTTTTTTATCCTTCAGTTAAATGTAAGGCTAAACTTAATAATTAAATTTTTCAAATTATACTTAATCATTTTGTAGCAAATAAAGAAATAACATATTTTATATCTTTCACATATTACGTATAGTCATAAATAATACAAGTAACAAAGTATAATAAACATATATGTGCAGCATACAGCGTGAAGCTAAAGAAAATCATTGGTTGTTCTCTCTCGCAAAGATATTTTACGATAAAATACTCACAAGAGTGACTGTACTAAAAATACAATGAATGAATGACAAATTATTGAATGTGTATTACTTCTCTATTCTATATGATATACTCTACTCTACTCTCTAGAAGAATTTACCTTCTATATGTTTCAGGTTAGCATTCACAAATATATATAATCTATTGACGAGTGGTGGTACTTGTCTACTTATATTAGTAGGATACGTACCCGTGTATACTGTTTATAGAGCTTTAGCTCGCCAAAAAAAATGGAGTAATTGGCTGAGAGACGTTGAACGTGTCGTCTCACCATACCATGATTGTCAGGTGATTAAAAAATGAAATATCATTTCATAAATATAATTTCCTAACTTATTTTCATTTCCTAACTATATTTTTTTTATTTTAATTTTAAAGGACTCTGAAAAAGTAATAAAAAAAATGATGACATCTATTGGATTTAACAATGTTGATGTGCGTTGTACTGAAAAAACTTATACATACATAGGCCTGGAGGCTATTAAAAGTAAGTAAATGAATATCGCGAATATAAATGTTTGTTATCAATGTTTGTAATATTAGCAGAAAGTCTTTGTATTCTCCATTTTCGCTAGTTTATAAGGCGTTAAATTCTGTGTTTAAGAAAAAAATTAAAAAAAATCTGAAAACATGTTATTAAACAGGGTGGAAGAGGCAATGCTCCTTTTACTGAAACTGCATATAGGATAAAATATTTCAAATCCAGAGCTAAAGAAATTAATCAAGGTACCTCAACATTTTAGACGTAGGATTTTTTTTCATTTCACGATTTTTAACAAAACCTGTATTTCGTGTGATGCACGTATACGATGTTGCCGCTTTGACAGGTAAGTGTGTGCGTGTTTATATTGTACTAGCGCACGCGCGCAGCTTCGCTTGCCTATTTAAGGGTGAATTCTAATAACCCATGAAACATGTGTTCAATGAAATATTTTTAAGTCTAAATTTCAAATTTTATAAAAATCGGTGGCGATTTAAAGATTTTTCCATACAAACTTTCAACCCCTTATTTGCACCCTTAGGAGGAGAATTCTAGAAAACGATGAAACACGTGTTCAATTAAATACTTTTAAAAATCTAAATTTCAAATTTTATAGAAATCGGTGCCGATTTAAATTTTTTTCCATAAAAACTTTGATAGGGTTTCACCCCTTTAGGATTAAAATTTTTCAAAATCTCTTCTTAGTGGATGTCCAGATTACGAAAGTAAACTTTTGTCCCAATTTAACGTTTCTACCATCAGCGGTTAAGGCTGTGCGTGCGTCTTACCTCAGTCAGTGAGGACAAGTCCTTTTATATATATAGATTTTAGGGCGTTTTATTTTAAAACGATAATTTTATTATTTATTTTGTTTGAAAATATAACTTTTATTTTGTTTCTGAATTATATTAGGCTTTTATAGAGTAGGTTAAACTGTGGTTTCATTTAAAGTGGTGTTGACAATTCCACCTTGTATAAAACATGTATTCATTTTGACAAAAGACAAAATATAAACAAAAAAATACTATTTCTTAAACTTTTTTGTAACGTTTTAATTTCTATTTAATTTGGTCCAGATTCACACATGTTTTAAAATATAAACAAAATGTATTTGACCAAAAAAAAATACTCATAAAACAATTTTAAACTTAACAAAACACTGAGGCCATCGTGACGCAGCGGCACGAGGGTGTGACTGTAATGTGACGGTCGTGGCTTTGATCCCCATGTTCTTAAAAATATAAATTTCAAATATATTTGTACAATAATTATATTTTGGTAATCAGATTTCATAGCAGGAGTCGATTCGTTTAAAATACCGCAGGAGCTGATGGAAGATTTCCAAGAAGACTATTTGAAAACTATTAAAGATTTGAAACTCAAAGATTATGTTCACTATAATGAAGAAGGTTCAGTCAAAACGAGAATAACATATCGACTTATCACAGTATTTGCGGAAAAATAACTTGTAGAAAATGTTACAATATATGACGTATTATTTATTATGAAATAGAAAAGTTTAGAAATAGAGTTTATTCCTGTTGTACTCTTATAAAACTTAAATATATTGTGTCAATATACTATTACAGACTCTACTACACAAGGCTCACTCAGTATAAAAAGTGTCAAAAAACAAAGTTATTAGTTCTTAAAACAACATTCAAAGGAAATACATTTTTGCTAAAGGTGGCTACTTAATATAACGTTTCATTACTAGCCTTTTATACTTTAATATCTAATTTTATACTTTTTTCACTAGTTGCACCGATGTGTCTCTAATTAAGTCTTAGGTTCATATAGCAAAAAAGTTTAAAGTTAAAATAATATTTTTAGAATTATTTTCGTACAATCGTGTGATAATAATGGCTATCAAGATGTCTTAAATTTTCAGAAAACATTTATTAAATGACGGGTAATAAGTAAGTTATCTATACTATCTATACTAATATAATAAAGCGGAAGAGTTTGTTTGTTTGTTTGTTTGTTTGAACGCTAAGATCTCTGGATCTACTGGTCCGATTTTCATTGTTTTTGTTTTGTATGAAAGCTGCATTCTTCAGAAGTGCTATAGGCTATATAACATTACATTACACATATATACTAATATATTTTAAAGTACTTTCTAATTTGACATGCAATTTATTCTGCCATGTTAATAACAACCGTCGTTGCTACGCGACCGCTACCGCGACGTTTTGATATTCATCCTTATATGAAAATAAATATAATAGTCACTTTTAGCATTTTATCTAGATTGAAATTATAGTTTACTGTATAACATACTAATAAATAATTAAGGAGATGTCACTGATTCCAAATGACCTAGCCACCTAGCGGGCGGCACAGTATGACCGACGCGAACGGGCAGATGACGTTGACGGTTTTATAAATTTTCATACATTTTCGAACTTTATTTGTCGTTTATAATTAATTTAAAATACACTTTGATTCTCTTCTTATTTTATTTGATATTGCCCGCTAAAATTATCCTACTTAATTGAGAGAAATGTTTAGTTATTTCGTAGAGTCGATATCTATGTACGCACGCACGGAAAACTTTAGGTATTTTTTCTAATATTAAGAATACCTATCCTTTAGTTACTTTTAATCCTTTTGTTAGTTCATTTCAATAACTCAGATAATTTTTTCTAATAATGTGTATCTACTTATTATTCTTTTTGATTATTTGAGCTTATATTTTCTTACTAATTCTACTGAGAATTGAAAATAATTTCATGAATATATTTAATAAATATTCTTATAGTTGAAGCAGGCGTAGCCGCGTCCGGGTCCACTAGTATAATATAAGTTGTATAATTTTGTATTCTGCGTATTACGATAGAGTATTTAAGTATTAATAATATCCATGAAGTCATAATTTTTACATTATGTCCCAGTCTTATTCAGTGAATTCGAAAGCAGGGAACAGAACAAATTATATTATATTGACTCCTGGGACAACCTGTATATACCTACACTACAATTGCATTATAAAATACGGTTTAAAATGTAAAGTTATGACTAATTTATTCAGTTTTCTATTTACAAAGTATTTTTTCTAATTACAATTAAAGCTTTTAATGTTATTTTAAATATTGAAATTCCATTGCAATTTACAGGTGTGTCATTATCTTCTGTAAGTTTTGCTTCTTTGGACTCACATTTGACCTCGGAAGTAGAAATGATAACAATCCGCAGACTGTAAAAATAAATACATATGAATATTAATAGATGATGTCATTGAATTTCAGTTATATATACATGTTCGCTAAAAAGTTTGTAAAATTAAAAACTTTTTTTATAGGGAATTTAAAAAGATAATTAGTTAACTTGTATCTATTGTATGTTTTCTTGTATAACAATTTTAAAATAATTATTGTGTATATACCAACCTATTAAAGAACTACTAAATAAGTAAAATGTTGCCTCGCAAGCAGCGTTGATAAGTGCTCCGGCCACGTTAGTTCCCACTATAGAGCCGAAACGACCCACCATCATTGTGAGGCTGACGGCCATTCCTCTACAAATATTAGTTATTAATAAATTGTACTTACTTATGATCGAATTTTTAATAAATATTAATCAATATAACTATATAAAATTAACGGAATATGTAGTTTTATTTAAAATACGTAATTTCAATCAAAAATTTAGGAAAAAGTAAATATTGTTTAAGAAAATAATGTAGTATTTACCTTAAATTTGTAGGAAATATTTCTACAGAATATGCGTTTACAGGGCCAATTGCGAGTCCCATGAGCGGCACAGATGATAGGAGTATAGCGAATAGTATAGTTTGTGTAACGAAATTAATTAAAATACAAAACGTGCCTATTATGAGGAATACTAGAATAAGTAGGGTCTTCTTTCCAATCAGCTTCACTGTGCTACTTACAGCTAACGCTATAAATGCACACGTAAAATTAGCTATTGTATTTATCATGAAAGTAGCTGTTTCTATAGAGTCGTCACACACGGCCGAATCTGTTGCCGTCTGTAAGGAAACAAAACAATGCTTAAATACCCAACAATATGAAAAAAATACGATAAATATATTAAATAAATAATCATTATATTACAGGTAGTAAGTAGCTTTGTTTTATATATATAAAATTTTTAAGGTTTTCCTATATTTTTTTAATAATTTCAATTTAAATATATCTACCTCATTAAGCCTTTGGGCTATCACTTCACAAGCAGTAAAGCCGCCATCGCCGCTCTTCGTCAGGACTCTATTAAGAACATCTGGTAGCCACATATAGAGACCATTTAATCTATGTTGTAAAAATAAGAAAGTATTGTAAGTAATAACTGAAGCCTTGTGTAAGGTGAAAGTTATATGTCACGTTTTCGGATTATCTCAATTTAAATGCATAGGTACAAAAAGTTTAAAAGTTTCATTAAAAAAATATTTTTTTATAATGATTTTTTAAATTGTTTTATAAATCCTGAACGTTTCTGTGCGCATACAACACCGGTAAGTGCTATTAGACAATATCGATAATAAGTGGTTAATTTGGCAGTTATAAGGCAAGTAACATGAAAAAAATAGTACCTAACTTTCGTTAAATTATAAAGCTTTTTTTGGGGTTCCGTACCTTTTAAGGAAAAAAGGGACTCTTATAAGATCATTCTGTTGTCAGTCCGTCTGTCTGTCTATCAAGAGCTTTTATCTCAGGTTTAGAGATGACGAGAAGGTTTGGAGATGGCGAGTTAAAATTCAAACCATATACTTAAATCTTCAGTCCCATGATTTACTGAAAAAATGGTATTTCTACACTTGCTTAAAAAATAGATACGGCCGCTTATATCGCAAAAAACGCGCATTGCGACACTGCAAAGGGAATCAAAATTAATAGGGTACTTCCCGTTGACCTAGAATTATGAAATTTGGCAGCATCTACAGATAGAACTATCTTACGAAATTCAGCAAAAAATCTGAAAAACTATACATTTGTTGTTAAATAAATTCAAATGAGGTATTAGATGAGGGCTCTGGCTAACCTAAGCTTGAATTTCAAAAAAGTTCGAGAGCTCCAATTTTTGTACGGAACCCGTGGTGGGCGAGCCCGATTCGGGCTTGTCCGGTTTTTTTTTATATTTTCTAGGGAATAATATTAGAAATGACAAAGTCTATTTCCAGACACTTAGAATGGTTATAACTCCCTGCCAGTCACCTCCAAATCCTATAAGCTATAAGCGCCTACGAAAATATTAGGAGCAAATAATATTGTTTACATTAGATAATTAAAATGATATATTGTTCTTCTTATAAATTGTATTTCTCAGTTACTACATATATCCTTAGTATATTAGATTCGTTGGCACTTGTAACTAATTAGAGTATAGAGGTGTCCCTTGTATTACTTACCGGTGTTGGGTATTTTACATACTTTTTAAAGAAGAATTTTGTAATGGTTTTCGTACAAAATTTGTATCTAATGTTTTGAACATCATCATTTATATAGTAATCTCAAATATAATAAGATTTTTAGATTTGAGCATAATATTTTGCATATTTAAGATTACACCTGGGTAACAGATTTTTATAATAAATGCATTGCAACACTGCTTTTTCGCTTCAAATATTAATCAATGTATCGATAACAAATTTTCTAAATAGCCCTTCAGCTTGTTGATTTTCACTCTGTATCCCGCACACAGCAGGGTAGGCAGAGGCAATCTAGAGTTAAAACACTCCGTTTCTCATTTTCCACCGAAAAAATAAATCAATTTACTGAAAATTTAAATTTAATAAATATTTAATTTCCTCGAGTGGGGATCGAATCCACAATCAGTAGCATTTACAATAACACACTTGTGTCCTTGAGCTACAATTGGCCTCTTATCTTTGCCTCTTAATTTTTATTTTGATCATATATGTATGTATGTATATTTTACTTACGTAGCAAAAACACCGAAAAACAGAACTCCATTCAAAGACAACCATTTTAAATATGGTGACTTTAACAGAGGTCTCGTTTGACTAAGGAGCGAATTAAAAAATGTTAGTTTTTCTTTATGAGTTTCATCCGGCATCTTGAGGCTTTTGACCTGTCAAAAATATTTTTTATGTATAGAAAGTATTAAAATAATCAGGACATTTGTTCAGGTCGTGAGATTAATAAGCATGATGACAGCCAGTAAAAACCACTAAAATAATGTATCTAATTAATGAAGCCTTTTCGATTTATAGGTTAATACTGTTAGCCCTATTAGCTTTTACATACCGATGCCGGTTAGGGAGAGAAGAGAGTACTCTTACCCTGATAAAGTGGTTTCTTAAGACGATATCATAGTTAGCAAGGGCCCCCCCGCGGGACTCGAATCCAAGCTTGCTGCCGTAAACAGAGGTTTGAATTACTTAAATTTTTACGTTATACCAGGAAGTATACGTTCAAATTACATATTATGAAGGCCAAAGTTTATCTTGATAAAATTTCCTTTATGGTGGAATAATTTTCACAATAAATTTCATATTTAATAAAATTTAAATGAGTATATTTGTAGTACAATAAAATAACATATATTATATTATTATACATTTAACTATTTCTGTAACGCAAGCTATTAAAGTAATACGATGGTGTTTATTATTATTGTTATTTGGTTACTTAAGGCTAACTAAGAATAACACCGTAATCGTATACTATATATCAAGGAATGTAGCTTTACCTAATATAAAATATAAAAAACACACACACATACAAATAAAATTTCCGCTTTATTATATTAGTATAGATAATATAGATACAATTATCTGATGAAATGCCAAAACGCCGATACATTAATACGCGTGAGCTATTGAGCTCTACTTTGATAAACATATAGGTTTATTGACATATAATTTTACCACGAATATGAAAGTAAGATATATTGTCAAGTGATATGAATATTATTTTTAAGATATTTTTTATATCCCATTTAATAGTTTTATCTAAACTTGTAATAGAACTGCAACTCATCGTTGTTTGTACATGGAAATAATATAAGAAAATGTCTCCAATTTTTTTTTTTTTTTATTCATTTGTCAATTTGTCTGCGGCTTTGTTCACGCTTATATTAAAAATGGAGATAGGAACCAATATCAATATTATCCTCATTGTCTAATCTGCTTGAAAAAAATACTCAATACAAGACTTGTCAATTACTAAACTAGTAATTGACAAGTCCGAACTAGTTCGGTTTTTGTGCAAATAGATCGACTTCAGCTTCATTGTTCTTGCAACACTCCAGCGGGCTGAAGTGGTTAAATACCTAAGAGTGGACAGTGACCACAATTTAAGCTTTAAGCCTCATCTCAATAATCTCTCAGTAACATTACGCAAGTTAATTGTCATCTTTAAAACCTGAGGCACATCGCGGATCGTGAGATACTTAAAAGTGTATATTTTACCATATGTCAATCTATTATTAGCTACTAACAATGAGGAGGATCTTATAAGTCCCATATGCTAAAAGTTAAAAGAGCCATTTTAAAAGAAAAATGAAATTATCTATACGTAGGAAAGGTAAAGCCCTACATCTATTCACAGAGCTAATTTTTCGCAAAAATTCTATATACTTTGGCAAACTTCCCGTAACATTTAGTGTTTATTTCATTTTAATGGGCTTAAAAATAAATAAGTGTTTTATTGAATTGCCAGAAACGTTGGCTATCAATGTATGGTGATTCAAATAAATAATTGTTTGGTACAAACGGGCGAAGCCGCAAGCTGGTCGCTAGTCACAAATATATGTTTGTGTCGTCGACAATATTTATATTATGATAAGCAGTAAATATCATAGTTAATAATGCTCTTTATTATACTATGTTTACATGTTTTAATTGTATTTTATTCTTATTAGGTCATGGCGTTGTCAAGGTTATCATAGTCAAGAGATATATTAATATAGAAAGTGAGTACTCGTATTAGTAAAATAAAGGAAAAAAAAACAACATATATTTAAATGTATTCATTGTAAAAAAATAGATAAAAGTAATTAATAGGGTAATTGCTTTTATCAATTTTTTTAGAACTGTCATAAATAACGTTTCTACCAAATATCATCGTTTACCTAAAATTGTAAGTTAACTTTTATCTTTTTTATTATTTGGTGTAAAATTTTTAACATTTTGACTGAAAGAGTAAAATTAAGAATGAATTGTTATATATATTTTTTGAGATTTACTCAGGTTGAAGCAAACCCAAAACAGTCTGGGGTTGATCGTCTTGTATTTTATCGCTGTACTAATCAATCGAGAGGACAATAACACACCTACACCTTGACTGCCCCGTTCGCTCTTTGGTACGCTTGCTCAGAAAGTGACCCAACTGCCCAGTAAATCGGTCGAGTCATAATTTACCTTTCGCTTGGTAACACAAACAAGATCCAAATCTCCGTGATCCAACACATCTAATAATTCATTAATCTTTTTTTCCATCCCTCCTCTTATATTCCACGTAGCTATTTGTAGCCCCGTCCTCTACCTCCCTTCCCGACATGGGGTGTTGGGTGGCGGTCCCCAACGCCCTACTCGTCGCCACTTGGCACACCAGCGAGGACGCACTGGTACACGTCGCCTTGGGGGGACGTCCTAGCAGTGCGCTCTCGCGAGATCCACGTAGCGGATTTAACTTTACAACTCTCATCAGGGGCCGCTCCGGGCAAGCCTTCCATAGTGGATCAGTTTAACTAGTACTTTTATATAAATAATAATTACTTATTTTTGGATGCTAAATATCCATGCTTCACTTTGCATACCGTTTAAAGTAAATTATATAAGGTAATGGCAAATAGTTAATTTATAAAATGTCTGAATATAAATGTAAACAAAATCTTAAATCTATATATATAAAAGGACTTGTCCTCACTGACTGAGGTAAGACGCACGCACAGCCGTAACCACTGATAGTAGAAACGTAAAATTTAGACAGATATTTACTTTCGTAATCTGGACATCCACTAAGAAGGGATTTTGAAAAATTATAATCTTAAAGGGGTGAAATAGGGGTTGAAAGTTTGTATGGAAAAAAAATTAAATCGGCACCGATTCTTATAAAATTTGAAATTCAGATTCTTAAAAGTATTTAATTGAATACATGTTCCATGGTTTTCTAGAATTCCTCCCCTAAGGGTGCAAATAAGGGGTTGAAAGTTTGTATGGAAAAATTCTTCTCTCTTTCTATTTTTATAAAATTTGAAATTTAGACTCTTAAAAATATTTAATTGAACACATGTTTCATGGTTTATTAGAATTCACCCCTAAATAAGCAAGCGAAGCTGCGCGCGTCCGCTAGTATTATATATTGGAGGTATTATTTGTAATTTAATACTTACAGGATAGCTCTCAAGGGGCTTCCTTTTATTTCCTGCGTAAATTATTCTTAACACCTGCAAAGCGTCATCATGTTTTCCTTGTGAAATTAGATATTTTGGACTTTCAGGTCCTAAAGACATCAAAATAGCACTAATGACAAAAAACAGTGAATATATAAGTGTTAGTAACCTCCAGGGTCGAAAATCATATAGTCCAAAATCTATTTTGAAATTGAATGGAAGAATTGCCCACGCTAGCACTGGAAATAAATGAAAAAAGCAACATATATAATAACAAATTTTAAATTATTAGGTTCTAAAAATTAAAGAAATTTGAAAATCAAATCTGCGCAGGCATCTATAGCTTTCTTCGGGGAGGCCACGACACGACGACGGTATAATATTCTCATAACACTTTTCAAATACTATGGGGGGTTAAAACACATACAATTTCTATTAAATACACAATTCACTATTACCAATAAAATGTTCACTTACATGGTACTACGGCCGATCCTGATATCTGCATTGCGTTTACTATAGAAAGTGTTATATCTTTATATCTTGGAGGCATTATTTCCCCAATAAATGTATATGGTACTGCTGCTGGGCATGCTATACTAAAACGTGATGATTAACATTTATATATTAAAATATTTATATGTCACATATTGCAGGGTTTAATTTCCCGAGGGTAATCTAACTGCAGGTGACTTTAACAAAGTTAGAAATATGTATAATAACATAATAGCAGGGTAGGCAGAGGGCACTGGGCACTTCCATTCCCCATTCTTTGGACGCCAGAGCGAAGAAATAAAAATATTAAATACAAGTAACGAAGTTCCTTACAAACTATCAACCCTCAAAAACAACCCCTTAGGAGTCACACATCACAAATTCCAGTCTCAGTGAACACTTTTGTCTTATAAGTAACGTCTATGCAAAATATCAGATTTCTTTGGAATTAATTTCTGGATCTGTTTCTGGATGGATATTATTAAAAAGTAATACAAAAAACACTATGGATCATAATATTACCATAGGGAGCTCAGCAGTTTAAACATTGTAAAACTTAAAAGATCTGGCATAAATGCGGCAATAACACCAAAAGCCCCTGCAGCCAGAGAACTGTACACTACCATATTCTTCCTCCCTCGTGTATCCACCAGATAACCCCATGGAAATGAAGTAACTACTATACCTGCAAAGTTAAAATAAAATATTTAAAACAGATAATTTATCAATTCATCGTAACGTTCATATATAAAGATATTAAAGAAGAACATAGTCAAAGTCAAATAGTTGTATTGAAAATAAAAAGTCTCAATTTTTGAACATTTCATTTCATATTTTGTTGACATAATTTTCCACCAGTTCATTAAAGTTAATGCCTCAGACTTGTGAAGAACCAACCGGCACAAAAAACTCGGTTTTTTGCGCCGCTTCGGTTTATTTAATATACAAAATACACAGCGCAAATAAAGACGTACCGAGGCAATATAGCGCCATGTACATAGCAGTAAGTAAAAGATGTGCTTGTAATAAAAAAAAAAGATCGTGAAAAATACATAGGCTCAAATACAAAAATATATTTATAAAATAAAGAAGAAAAACGTACCAATATATGGTATGGAACCAATAATACCCCGTTGGGCATTAGTCATTTGTAGATCACATTTGGCAGCAGGCAAAATATATGAATATCCAACTGGTTCTATAATACAAGATATTAAAAACAGCGCTAAGACCAAACTGTATTTTATATTGTACCATCCGATACCTGTAACAAGAAAAGTGAGTAAGAGTTTAAATTAATACTGTTATCTTTAAAAAAATGAGTTAATTCTGGATAATATGAAGCTCCTACGAAGTCCATTCCATAGAGAGAAAATTAGAGAGAGAGAGTGAGGGGGACAGAGAGATTAAAGAGATTATTCTTGATTTTCACGACAGATTCTCCAGATATTAGATTTTGTTAGGTCACACTATTATTTGCACCTTTACGGGTAAATTCTGATAAACCATGAAAAACGTGATCAATGAAATATTTTTAAAGAGTCTGTCTCATTTAAAATTTTATAAAAATCAATGGTGATTTAAGGATTTATCCATACAAACTTTCAACCCCGTAATTGCACCCTTACGGGGTTATTTCTAAAAAAACCGTGAAATAGGTATTTAATTAAATGTTTTTATGAGTCTGAATTTAAAATTTTATAAAAATCGGTACCCATTTAAAGATTTTTCCATACAAACTTTCAACCCCTATTTCATCCCTTTAAGGTTTTTTTTTTTAAAAATCCCTTCTTAGTGAATGTCCAGATTAGGAAAATAAACATCTGTCCAAATTTCACGTTTCTACCATCAGCGGTTACGGCAGTGCGTGCGTCTTACCTCAGTCAGTGGGGACATGTCCTTCTGTATTTATAGATAAAGTTAGCACGTCAAGATTGTAGGCAGATGGAACCTAGTGTTAAGATACTCCGGTCATTGCATGTTGAGAGGCGGAACCCAACTCCGTGCGTTGTCATCTTACAATGGCGTGGAAAGGAAAATATTAAATAATTAATTTCGCCAAGTAGAAATCGAATCCACAATTGTCGCGTTTACAGACACTCGCTGTACCACTGCACGACAGTTACCGATAGTGTTTAATATAGGTATGTTTTTTGGTATTTTATCAATAATATTGCGAATTATCAACGACATTATCAAGGATATATCTAATAATTTTTATTTGTGTTTACAAGAAAGAAACAATTTAAACTTATGAGAGAGTATTGTAATGTTAACATTCAGTTGACGTTTAGTGGTCCACCTAAAATAGATCTATAATTCTATACTAATATGAAAAAACGGTAGAGTTTAGTTGTTTATTTATTTGTTTAAACGCTAAGATCTCTAAAACTCTTGTGTTTATGATTTATATATAAACTAGCGGACGGGCGCAGCTTTGCTTGCTTATTTAGGGGTGAATTATAATAAACCACGAAACACATGTTTAATGATATATTTTTAAGAGTCTCCATTTCAAAATTTTATAAAAATCGGTGACGATTTAAAATTTTTTCCATACAAACTTTCAACCCCTTATTTGCACCTTTAGGAGGTGTATTCTAAAAAACCATGAAACATGTGTTCAATGAAATCTATTTAAGACTCTGAATTTCATATTTTATAAAAATCGGTGGCGATTTAAAAAAAAAATCCATACAAACTTTCAACCCCTATTTCACCCCATTTAGGGTTAAAATTTTTCAAAATCTCTTCTTAGTGGATGTCCAGATTACGAAAGTAAACATCTGTCCAAATTTCACGTTTCTACGCACAGCGGTTACGGCTGTGCGTGCGTCTTACCTCAGTCAGTGAGGACAAGTCCTTTTATATATATAGATTACATTCCTTAGCAGTCCTATAGGCACGATACGGTTTACTTTAAATATCATTATTTAAATTATTCAATGATATTCATAATAACAATAATTATGAATGCCATAGAATTATTTTAACCGCGTGCGCAGTAGAAATAGTTAGGAAAATACCAATATCAAGTACCTACACTGAACTACAAAATCATTCAATTTCATTAGTTCTCAAAACGTTAGGGATACTGTATTTCTATCTCGTATAAAAAAAGACACAATTTTCAACATATGGGTTTCTGAACAAAAATAATTCTATTTTTTTACATAGGACAGCGATACCTAAATAAAATATGTATGTAAAATAAATTCTTATTAAGCTTTAACAAATATTAAAAATTCTTTATAAACAAAATGAAGTGTTTGTTTATTATTTCAAATCAACCGAGTTGACAAATACGATAATTTTGCGAGCAAATAAAATCCCAAAACATTTAACTAAAGATTTAATAAATGTATAACACTATAGATAACCATAGATACTAAAATATTCAAATATTTATTTAATATTATTTATTAAATATAAATGTATTTACACTTAATTAAATAATATTAAATATATATTCTAGTAGTTCAAGCAGGCGAAGCCGCGTAGGGGTCACTTGTAAATAAATAAGCCAAACAAAACTAGATCAAGTCTAAACTAAGTCAAGTTCAATAGCTTGATAGTAAGAAATTAATGTTTTTTTAATATAAGTAAATTATTTCAAACCTGCAACAGACAGTGCTTGGTCCAGATCCACTTCATTCTGAGTCTTAGAATCAACAGCTTCCGATAGAGTTTCCGTTTGTTTTTTTACCATAATAATATTTTTCTTATAAAAAAATTCACGCGAATATTTTTCATTTATTCAATTTCACAAAGACGACCGCTCTACTTTGATGTCAATTCACAATTTCGTATCTATTCACATTTGCAATGACTTGACGTACTGATAAATTAAGTCATAATTACGTTGCAAGATATATTTCCCGAATCTTATCACGGCACAAACATATACGAGTACACTGAAATAGTATACACTACTAAATCGTATGCTTATTACGAACAGCTATATACATAAGCCGTAATGTTGAGAGATCTACAAACAATAGTAGAGAGAGATCTTTAGTTTTGGTTATAATAACAGAGAGACCTTGGCGTAATTTTTAATAGCGTGAAGACGTGCGCATGGATATCGGTCTAACATTTCAGTGTTGTCAAGCGACTTTGTTTTTCGTGGTTACAAAGAATTTTGCGAGGACAATAGTATATTGAATTAGAGCCTGCCTTTTTTTGTATCGGGCATTCAATTTTGAATACTAATAATTAAGTTAAGTACGCGTTTATGCATAGTTTTAATTATTATTAACCACGAGTGTTACTAACGTTTATTTTTGGAATAAATATTTAAATATTCATCTCTGAGTCCGCTCAAATCTGCTGCTTTATAAATCTAAAATAGTTTTATATTATATGCCTAATATAGGGAATATTAGGCATATAATAAAAAATGTACAATATGCAGTATAGACAAGAAGTAAACTACCTACTAAGACTAGAAGTAACTACTTCATTATCATATTTTATTTAGTGCGTAAAAAATATATATTCATAAATACGTAAAGAAAATGTTAATTTCAAGTTTTTGGCTCACTATATTTATAATTTTAAGAAGCATAATTATGTACTTGTAAATAAAATAATTCCTTTAAAGTAGTCCAGGCAAATTACTCAAATGAAGGCAAAAATATTTATATATTTATTGATAAATAAATATAATTCTAAATAACTTGCATTTTTTATTAACTATTATAGCTATTATTAATTTATAAGTACACATACTCGTGTTATTATAAAGTTAATATGCATTAAGGAAAATATTGCATTTTTCTTTAATTTATTTACATTTCAAGTAGACAATCTGACGACTGTATCGATCGGCTTCGTCATGCACAGTTTATGTTACCAATACTAAATCAACCAGTAGAGTTATTAAATCTTCCACCAAAATTTGCAGCAACTCATCAACATTTCTACGGTGTGTAATATTTATATGACTTAAAACCACAGCATTTGAGTAGGATAAACATTGGAAATTTCTAGAGCATGTTATGACAATGAATCCATCAGCTCCTGAGGAATCTAATTAGGAACTGCAAGAATGGTAGTGGTTTCTGATGTGGATGCAGTACAGGAGGGTTGCAGTGCTCTTTAGTTTGCGGCCCGTGTATTGGGCAAGCTTGTGTTATTGCATCACCATATCAGGGTGATATCACTGAAGACTGCATTTTTGATCCAGAAATTCTGGAACTGTCTAAATGTTGTTGAAGATGAGAGCACATAAGAGGAATCTGAATTTTTAAAGCTACTGGAAGACGACGATGGATCTTCCATGCTTATACTTAGCTCACCGATTGATCTTTGAATTGAATTGTGAACCATTTCCACTTTCAGACTTTATGACGTATAGCCTCTGCAATTCTATTGGAGATACCTATCTCCAGCAGTGGACGAAGACATTGAATTGATGAGACATTAAATAAGCAAATAATCAAAAATCTTTACGCCATAAAAGTCTATACGTAATAAATATTATATATGAATAAATATGTATATATATATGAATTAAAAATGTACTCGTTAAATATGAACAAAAATATTAAAATACTTCAAGGTCACAATCACAATGAGCTGAATTGGAGCTGGCGGCATCTATAATAACAGTAATGGCTATTGACATTAGATTGAATGTCATCCTGCCACAGGGTTGTACGTAATAGATACTAATACTTTTTATTACGTATTCAACACTTATTACATTTAAATTTGTTAGTCATCTCAGTAAATGGTATTTTTTAAATATTTTTATAACTGTTTACCATATGTAGTAGGGAACGCAGAGTGAGAATAGTGTCAAGACACTCCGCTCCCTACCGCCGAATTCTGGAGGCATTGCTGGAGGTGTTGAGTGATGGAACTCAACTCCGCACTTTAACTGGACACCAGAACGAAGAAATGATAACATTAATTAGTAATATTTCATTTTACTCGAGTCGGAATCGAACCCACTACCTGTCGCACTTACTGTCATAATATATTTGTGCCCCTGCGCCACGTTATATAAATAAAATATAAAAAAATATAAATTGTGTGAGAAATTAAATATACAAGTACAACATTGTTTTTGTTATGTATGGAAAGTCAAATTTCATTGGGTTGATTACGAGTATATGTTACAAAAATATTTTCGATGAAAATCTATATATTAAAATGTGAACCAAAAATTTAGGACCCCTTTTAACTAAAATTGCGCGAACGGAGGAGTGTGAAGTTTGGCACACTTATAGTTTATAATATGCAGGAGAAGTGCAGAACGCTAATATTTTTCAATAATAATTCTTTATTTATTATATGAAGTATTTTAAATCAATAAATAAAACACACACACATACATTTGACAATGTGCACAACACCTTTGAATTTAAAAAAGTGACAAGTTGCTATGGCAACTCCAACGCGCATTATTATATCCGTCAATTGGGTCTCTAATTAATTTAATTTCTCTATTTAATTGTAAGAAAATTGTTGGTTATCTAGTCCTTATTTACTTTGTCATAACAATAACTAGTTGGCCATGTAATGTTGCCCTGAATTAAAGGACGATATAAATGTATGTGTGAGACAGACAACTGTTAACTAAGTGATGTGGTAAAAAAATATAGATAATGTATTCACTTTTCATTCACTTAACCAAAATTAGATTATTTATATTTTATATACGTTGTTCTTTGTTGTTCTACTAATATTATAAAGTTGAAGAGTTTATATGATTAAACGCGAGGCAATCTCAGGAACTATCGTTTTTAAATTAAATATTTTTTGTATTGGATACTGGATAGTCCATTTATTGAGGAAAACTACGAGTATATTATAGGCCGTATCTCATCGCGACTAATAGGAGCGACGTAACTGTAGTAATGTCTTGAAAAATATGCAACGGGGTTTCAAAACTGGGTACCCTCTAACTCGGTACACTAGGTACCCTCTAACTCGGTACTCTAGGTACGAAGAGAAAAGGCGTAGAGCTACTTTTTTTGTATTATACATTTTTCAATGTGATTGTTTTGCTGTTAATTACTTTTCAATATATTTTTTTAAATGTTACATATCTGTAACTTCTCTCTCTCTCTTCTAGCTGAGAAGCTGTTTAATGTGAAGCTTCATCCAGTATTGCATGGTTATTTATTATTTCACTGACCACAATATATGTACATATCAGTTAATGTATGTTTCTTACATTTACATCTTTGGTCGACATCAATTAGTCGCAAAGATTTTGTTTCAATTTCGTTTAACGATTCTATAAAATGTATTTGCTGTTGCGACAGTAACTTTATTTCTTGTCTTAAATCGTTAATTATTTCTTTCAAAGGTAATAGATTGTTATAGACTGAATTAAGCGTATCGTGCAATACTAAATTATTATTAACATTTTCTTCACTAAACGCTTTACCAATGCCATTGGTTTGATTAAGGATTTTCCTCGTTTTTGTTTCTGTAAAAATACAAAGAAAAAATTAAAAACACATAGTTGGAATCAAAGATAAAAGTAGAAAGTATCCTCAAGAGTACTTTTTTTAATGCTCAACGTAAAATCGATGTCGGATGTTATTGGCAATTTTATTTCTTTGTCGTTTTCAGTGACCACACACTTGGTTGATACAAATTTATCTTCTAAACGTTTCTCAGGAGGTAACATAGGGTCAAATGTTTTAATTAAGATATTTTTTCTATCATTGTTCTTAGATATATGAAAATTTAAATTTAAAGCGATTGAAGCAGGCGATATGTTCAATTTGGAATCGTTAGCTGATATATCCCTTGCAGGTTCAAAATTATTCACACCATCATTATTATCGCTTGTAATTGCCATAAAATTATCAGCATTTCTTTCCCTACTTTGAAACTTTTCGCTAGATGGATTGGAGTCCAAATATTCCGATGTCATTTTATCATTTTGTTTATTTATAATGTTACTTTTTCGCCCAGTAGTAAATATTGTACTATGAGCTACATCTATGTTCTTTTGTAACATCGTGCTCGAATCCTCAAGTGAATGTAATAACGTAGATGTATGCTGTTTTGGGACTAGATCGCTGTTAGTTAAATTATGTTCATATAATGAATTTTTATCAAGAGTGAAGCCAGTGTTATCCTTTATTGCTAAGTCAGCTGACGCTTTATGATCTTTGAGATTAATGTTTGTAAAACTTTCACTTTTTGTATGTTGAGATATATTTGATATTAATTCCGTGGAATTTCTTGAATCATTTTTAGGTTTTTGCAATATTGTTTGTGAAAAATTGTTGGAATCAGTTCCCTTTACTTTTAAATTAGATATATCAGCATCTTCCGAATTTCTTGTATCTAAACTTTTACGTTGATATTCTAATAGGGGCTGTAATTACAGGAAAGTATGATTAATTTTAAAAATTAATATATTAAAATAATAGAAATAAATATGAAGAAGTAAAATATTATCTTTACTTTATTTTCTGAAAATATATCAGGGATTTCTGAATTCATTTCAACGCTTTTCTTTAGGTCAACGCTTTTATTCTTCGTTATATGGTGTAATAAAATTTCCTTGGACGAATCCTACAAAAGGTAACGAGAAAATAGGATATTAAAGTAACATATTTTGTATTGCGATTGTTATTTTTTAATACAATCATTGAACTTTACACCCGTGTACTAAATAAGATATAGAAGAAGGATTTCAGGAAATATTTCACTTATATGATTACCAATTAATTACGAATATTTAATTGGCAATCATATAACTGAACTATTTTAATAAGAAAAATACTAAGTTACGGTTTCGTAAATTAATTACAGTCGAGATAAGATACCTACCTAAGATACCACAAATATAAGTACACTTCGCGAGCCTAAGTTGAGCTTTGCATTTGTGTTAGTGATTACTAAAAGACGAGCCAAATATAAAGTTTATTTTTATTAAAAAAAAATAAAACATATCAATTCTTCTACACTCTTTCCTTTTATTTTCCTCTACACTTCTTCTATACAAATTTTTTATAATAATAATAATCCGACGTGCTGACGTCACACCTATACTATAATGATATTATGAACACTAATTTTAATGCAAAGTTTAGCTTAGAGCCTTAGACATCGCGTAGTATACAAAATTATATAAATGTCAATAAATATATTCAAATGTATACAATAATTTACAACTTACGCTTTGTCTGTTGTGAATATCGTCAGTAGCAACGGTATTATATATCTCGTTTTCAACTTTCGATCCTTTTAACATTTTATTTTTTGATAAATCATCAGATCTTGATTTTTCTATACTAGAACTGGTATAAGATTCTTTTAATGGAGATGATGTATCTTCGTTTACGTTTGAAGGGGATATTTTTGTATTAGATCCCGGCACAACAATGTCTCCTTCAGTGGTATACGTCTCTTTTTGATCTTTCTGTTTATTTAAAGTGTTATTTATATTTTTAAACTCCTCTGACTTTGTCAATCTACTGTGAACACTCTTAATAGAAGTATTTAATTCAGAGACTGTATCTTGGCTAATTTTTAAAGTTGCCGTACTGCAAACATCATTAATATCATTCTCATTTTTATTACTTTTAGTAATAGGTTTTGTACTTATATTATTCTGTGAGTATACATCTTGTTCAGTTGGTTTGTCGTCAATATCGTTCTTATATTCATCGAATTTATCGACATTTTTAGATTTGATTTGATCGTTGTTGAAATCTTTTGAAAAGGTAGTAGATGGCGTTTCAGAATGTTCAGCATCATTGGTGATTGATAATTTCTCTGCTATCTCTATATCCCTAATAAATTCAGTATTAGTCAGTGTTCGTAAGGATAGTTTTGGAGACTGCTGTATTTTAGTTACTGTAACGATTACATCGTCATTGGCTACATATTCGATATTTTTATTTTGTATTGGCATCTTATATTCTTCTTTTGATTTTTCTAAGCGTTTTTCTTTCGGTAAGGATACTGTTTTATTTATAGCATTTTCAATTTCAAATTTATCCGAATTTTCGTCTTTTAGTTTTACTTGAGTTTCTGATCTATTTTCAACTATATCTAATGAAGAACTTAATTGATTTATATCTATATTGCTTTTTTTGGAATGCATAACTTTTTTTTTTGCATCAACTTGACTTGATTTTTCTGTAGAAATATTGTACTCATACGCCTCCTTCGAATTTCCTTCCAATAAATCTGTAACGTAAGACGATATACTACTTAGTTTAACTATATTTGGACTTTAAAAAGCAAAATCGATACGATAGCCAGTATAATTGTTATTTATGTAACAAATAATAATAATTCTGTACCTTTTGATGTATTGCTTATGTCTATTCCGCGATTACTATGAAAGCTATCCTGCAATTCTCGCCCATTTTTCTTTTCTTTTTTGACATTATATTCATTAATGGGCTTGTCTGATGGTTCTTTGATAGTGGTTGATGATGGTTCAATCTCTCCCTTTTCAGTGATAATAATAGTATTTATTAAGCTATCTATTATTTCTTTTGCTTCCCTTTTCGATATGAAGTATTTTTTTTTATATTTGTCTTCTAAGCTTGTGTGTAATTTGTTATTAACAATTGTAGATTTTTTTATATCATCAGTAGTACCTTCACTGATTATTTCTTTATCAGATTTGTGACTTTTAAGTAAATTTTCGTTAACTAGTTCTGGTTCTGTCATCCTTATTTCAATTGATTTTAGAAGTGAAATATCTACTACTGGTGTAGTAATTTCATCTTGAGTTTCTAAGATTACTTTACGGTCAATATATTTTTTATTTTGATTTTCTTCATATTTTTTTTTAATGTTCGTTTTTGTTGGTGGCATATAATATAATTCTGTAAACTCATTATCCTGCTGTAGCCTTGTATTGTTACTTGTTTGTTCAAAACTGGTATTTTGAAATTCTTCGTATTTTTTTGTTTTACTAATTGATATATCTTGTGGATAAGTAATCAAAGAATCAGAAATTACACTATCACGAATTTTCTTGCTACTTTGAGAGTCGAATAACGAATCATCTAAGGATTTATTTTTAATATTCTCCGTACTATTCTTCGAAATATCGCTGCTTAATGGCTTAGTATTAGGAGATATAGAAGTTGGCTTATAAGCATACTTATCTTCACTAAACGGCGGATCTAGACATCCACCTATATTTAAAATAAGGATACATTATAATATCGATATAATTTAACAAAGTACTGTCACATTTACATTTATTAACAAGTACCTGCTTTAGATTGGCCAAAAAATGTTTTGGGTGAATTTATTGTATCGCTAGCTGGTATATTAGTTTTTCTCATAGTAAATTTTTCCGTTTCATTCCACGTCCAATCATTTATGTTATCAGTATATACATTTTGCATGTCACTTGTATTGTGCGATGAACTAGGCATATACGGAACGTCGTCTATATCATTTTGCATGAGGCAACCTGATTACCAAATAAATATAGTATCCGCTTCATCATCATCATTCATCATCATTTTATTTGTCACAAATCATTATACATATTTAGCATTCTTACCAGGTTTAAAAATATTTAAAAAAAAATTGTCGCGTTTTTTAGGAGAAATTTTATCACTATGAGAGCCCACAAAAAGGTTAAATGACATAATAGTCTGATCGCTGTTCACAAGTCGTACATTTTTCGTGCGCTGGCTTATATTTAATTTTGGTACTGATATTATAGCCTGTTTTATTTTAGGTTCTTTTTTGCTTTTAATTCTAATCTTGTAGTTAAGAGGGATATTTTCATTTGATGGTCGTTTTATAGTGGTATTTTGGGCTACTGCTATAATTTCGAATGGTAAATTTTGAACACGCTGCTCGTTGAAAGTCTCATCGGTGGGATGACTCTGCGTCATGTTTCTAAAATAATTAATTATGTTAATTGTTGTAGCCGATCTATATATATATATATATATATATATATATATATATCTTAATACATATTGTTATAATAATACGCTAATAATGCCTGGGTACGGTAATATATGCCCATTTCTAAACTACTTCCATTTACTACTTGCTTAGCTGAAATCTAAATTTTGAGACATTGCTTATTTTGAGTGGCGCAAAACATCGCCACGCTTTCTCGGAGGGAAATAAACAGTTTATATACAATTTGCCATTATATCACTAACTGATGGTTTTTTTTATATGTCAATGAATTAATGCTTATCACGCTTAACAACTTTTGTTGAGGCATTTCATTATATATCTTTGTTAACTGAACTGTTGTGGTTGTTTATCATAAAAAGCCTATTGATTATTTCTTATAGTTTAGTTTGACTACTATGTCCTACTTCAGGTCTGGAAGTCTTCGAAATCAAATGTATCCTAGATCCTCCCTAGGATGAATCCTCAGAAGATGTGCGTGTACAAACAGACAGATATAAATTTAAAAAATCATAGATTCTTGTTCTATTACACTATTTATATTACAATAAATAATGTTTTCTTAAAAATAATTAATGAACACACTTTTTTGCTGTTTTATTATAGAATAGATAGATCGAAAAATTTATATATAATTAGCACATAAAATTAAAAACTTATTTAGTTATAATATTTATTTTACAATTATGTATTATTCATCAAATATAATAGAATAGACCATGCGATTACTTTTACATGTGTTTTTAAAATAATTATAGTTATTTTCATTTGTCATATTCTCATTATTTTTACATTCTTTTAACAAATGATAGATACCTAAATTTGTACATTTATTTATAATATCATTCACAGTAACTTTAAGGGGATAAACATAATTTTCCATTGTATTTTTAAATAGGGCGACTCGCTCCTCCGGTAACAGTTTAGTATTTGTGTTAAGGGTTTTCTTAAAAATTAAATTATAGTCACAGTCTATGTTATTTAACATTTGTTCGTAGTTTGGGTGCAATATGGAATATTTTTGCGGAAAATGTTGTTTAAAAGATATAACATCTTCCAAGTTATTTTTAGGATTTTTGTTATTTTCTAGGTCCCCCATGTTTGGTAAAATAAGTTTCAATACATTTTCATCTTCAATGCAGCTAGTACTTTGGTCGTTACTTTGTGTTTCATAATTACTGTGTCGTATACTTTTATTTTTTGGAGTTGTATTATGTTTAATATTTTCTGTAAAAAAAATAAAGAAATAAAAATAATATATTTTTGCTTATAATTCAAAGTAATCTCATAGTGCTTCTTTTAAAACAACAAATATCTCTTTAAATGTTTCAAATTAGCATGAATGTATAGTTTTTGTGGAAACATTACAAAATAAATTAGATATTAACCCTAGATAGATAACCTACGTCGAATCGACGTAACCGATTTTGAAAAATTGATATAACTCGTTTGTTTTTCGCGTCACTAAACTGGCCGTTCCTGTCAACTAATAAGGCCGTTGGAGCTTGCAGGACACACTCGTATCCCTCCGGTAAGTGCAATACTTTCGTCAATATTTACCTACCTTACGTCGAAGTGACGTATGGTTATCTTTAGTGTTAGTTTTTAGATTTTTAGGAAAATGTGTTATTGAGACTTTTTTCAGAATAAATGTGCTTATTTTTTTACTTGTTACAGCTCACGACAAAAAAAAACATCATGTCGTCACATAATCGTATAAACGATGCAAAAATCAGTCGGTTGTTGCATGAAACGAGCGATGCAGAGATTCAGGGGTCGGACAGTGAAACTGAAGACAATTTATTAAAAGATGAAGTACAGAATGATGCTGTAGACTATGAGGTGAGTGGTCCACCAGTAGTAAACACATTGCATACTGAAGATCTGTCTGAAAATAATCCTGAAACTCCTGAAAGTGCTTCGGCAAGTATGCCGATTATCATGCCACAGCGTCAAGCTCTTCGAGGCAAAACGATCATCGTTGGACAGCCACTAAAGGCAGAACAAGTGGAAGAATATCATCTGCTAATATTATACGGACATTAAAGGGTCCCAGTCGGACGAATAAATGCCCTTATGAGCCTTTAGAATGTTTCAGTACATTTATTACTGATGACATTGTGGAGGAGATAACGAAATGGACCAACGCAGAAATTCAGCTGAAGATTGAAACCCCTGATGTAAAAGCCACCTCCCACAGAACTCGAAGGTGTATCTGAGCTAAAGAAAAGAAAATATTGTGCCTTTTGTCCATCAAAAATTAGAAGAATGACAAAGACTATGTGCGGCAACTGTAAAAATCCCATTTGTGGAGAGCACAAGTCCAGCGCCTGTCCTAAGTGTCTTTAAGACGAAAATTAATAAAAAAATATATTTAAGTAGGTTTCTAATATTATATAGTTTATAAAAAAATAACTTTAAAAAGTTTCTGTCCCAAATTATAAAACTGACGGAGAGATTCCTAAATGTTTAAGTTTTATATAGTAAGAAGTACCTCCTTTTGTTATTTTTTTTTTTTTCTTATAATAATATAAATAAACTCTAATGTTTTTTATTTATTCAGAACACAATTACATATATTAAGATATAATATCATATTCATAAACCTAGGATATACATAATCCAAAATATGCTCACTCAAACATTCGCACGTTGAATCGACGTATGGTTATCTTTAGTGTGCAGTTAAATATGGTTATCTATCTAGGGTTAATATAATGGCACGTTCGCTACAAATGAAGAACACGAACGACTATCGAAAAAGTATTCGTATCGTTATCGAGATTTTCGATAGTTGTTCGTGCTTGAACTACTGAAATGAACTGAATATTATCATCGTAATATCATTGTCCAAATGTCAAATTTGCTTATAAATATAAGAATGCAAAGCTCTATAGTTTTTGTTCAACTGTTTTTCCTTTATCACACTTTTCCACCCCTTTAAAAAAAAATATTTTCCTAATAATTTATATTTTTCTGGTGATCTCAGGTTCGTGCTGTAGTTGTAAACTACTACTACGCAGTACTAATAGTGCTTAAAAGCATGGACAGATATTTTAAAATGATTGTCATGTAATTTATAAGTATGTACCTTTATTTTTCACTTGAAGATTTATTGGTTTTATATCAACCAATGATGTTACTTTATTTAGTATATAATTTTCGCTGGATGTGTGCCTAGGAACATTTGAATTTAAGTTGTCTACATTAAATAATGAAGAGGATGGCAACAGATCAATACAAGAATGATATATTTTTAGACAGTCGGCGTCATGTTTTTTAATTATAATTTTATACGTCATTGGTATAACATATTCGGCTGATTGTTCTTCGGTGTTGAGTGCTAATTTATTTATATTTTTAATACATGTTACTATTGGTACGATTTCAAGGCAATAGTTTGAGTTAAGTTTAGAAAATTGTTTCATTAGAGGTGTAAATTTAATTCTAATATAAGAATTATCCATTTATACATAAATAAAACTGAAAAAAAAAAACATAAAAATTAAAATAAAATATACGTAGCAATTTCTGTCATATACTATTGTAGGGTTGTTATCTACACTATGTACATTTTACTTACATTAATGTTATCTTAATCTTGTATAATATGAAGGAATTACATCTTACCTATTAGGGTCCTAATTAGATATGCACTGATAAAATACTGAAAGAAAAATAAGTGTCAATACAAGAATTTAGATTTGTTAAAATTTTTCTTCGAAAATTATTTTATTTGACGTGAATTTGACATAGATATCATTTCTGGCTGGTTTTTTTAAAAAAAATTTTATTATATTTATTATAGGTTTAATAAAAAATATTTACACCAAGATAATTGTTCTTTTTTTGTTAATTGAAATAAAAATTAAATAATAGATATTAATTGGCACTGAAAATAAATATAAATTACTTCATGTTTCGTTTCATTCATCAATATGACTAAGACCGTGAGATAAATTTAATCACAAGCACACACGATAAAAATAAATAAAGGAGATGCGTAAATGTAAAAAAATGGTTTTGTTGGTTTTTTTTTATAAATAATTAAATATAAAACAATAAAACTGCCATTTGATGATTATTTTCGTTTTATTTTCACAATTCGTACTACTATACATTACTTACATGAGCGTAATTTATTCTATTTACAAATATACGATATGCCAGACACTATTATTGCCCCAGATAGGAAAAGAGTGATATATAACTTTAAGTTTTATTTTCTAATTTGTATGTAATATACAGACCTTTCGATATTTTTCTTTTTTTTAATATGCATTTTTAAAAAATCCTTCAAACACAAAAAGTAATGGCTTAAAGTGTTTGACAAAAACATTATACCTACTACATGATTGTGTATCTATATAGAGTAATGTAAACCAGTAACCGACAAGCACCAATGGTCGAAAGATTTTCTCTATTTTTGACTAGTACAAATTTAAAGCAATTTTTAAAAATATATTACAAATTATTTATTTATTTTTGTTCGTAATTATTGTTCTAAACGTGACATATTTTTTATATATGTAATTAAATATAATACTTTCTTAAAGGGTCGATTATTGGTGCTATTACAGTATGTGAAATAGATATGTATAAGATATGCAAAACAATGATAATTCAAATTAATATAATGGGGCTTTTCTAGTTTCAAATTATAATTAATTCATATTAATTATTATTTTCAGATTGCAAATTCTTAATTTAAGAGAATATTAGATCTAAGTACGTCGTGTAGGTTTGTAATAGTCTCTTAAATCAAGGTTAATAGTTGCACTATTAAATTTAGTCCATTTAGACAAAAAAATCTGTACTGTTATCCTTAATTTAGCGTCAAGCAATAAACACTTAGGTATGGAATGCAACTAATGAAATATTTATTAGGCTTCGGGAAAACATAAAAATAGCTCGTTAGTTCATATTTTTCTCACATTAATTGGGTATTTTAAAATGACAACTATAAGATTTGTTGGTCTTATTTACAATTTCACATATTGGTTTATTTCACAATACGCAAAATTTATATGAAATAAAAATGAAAAATATTTTGTACGAACTAATTGATAAATTACAATACTATTTACAAAATAAAAAAAATACATATTTTGCTGAGGTATTTAGTATTTAATGTAAAAAAAAGCTTTTGATATTTCCTTTAAGTTAATGGGAAACGTTCAATATGTTTTTATTGTTAACTAGAATTTGAAATTCCATAATTGAACAGTAACAAAAAAAAAAAGACTTCAACCTGATCCCATATTCCAAATCTAAGGAAACTCCCATAAAACTACCCTCGAAGTTGTATCCTTGTAATGTATCCTTTAAAAAGAAGATACATTGAAACTGGTCACGCCGGTTCAATCATTAGTCCATCTGTCGCGCACATACTTATGTGATATTTATTATAATGAGTCAAAAGTTCTCCTCCTTTTACCAAGTTAGTTAAAAACAAAAATAATTTAAAATTTTTGAACGACATTTATACAAATGAGTAGGTACGTTTTTTTTGTGTTTTGAAAAGTAAAAGAAATACATATATACTTAATTGTATTAATATATGTAATCTCATAACTATTTCTAATTATTTACAAAATAATAAATTAAATTACAGTCTAATTTAAATTAAAATTATAGTTATTCTTATTATACTAGTTGGTCATACAACCATCACACACTACGACTAGAAGCTTGAGATCAATTGAAAGCCAATTCCTTTATTTTTCTATTTATATAATTTACACTTATATTAAAACAGGGACTATTTATTTTTTTGTAAAAATGTAAAAAAACACCGTATATGATTTATTTAAACGGAGCACCTTAATTAAGGATTTTCAATTAATAAAGTATGTGACGTTTTCATGACTTTTCATTTTTACCTTTATTTCTTGTTAAGACTCTTAATGACACAAAACTTATATTACTTGTGGTCAAAAAAAACCTAAATAAATACAAAAAATCTTCAAAATTTAAAAAAAAATATACTTTTACATAAAAGTAATTGATTCCAGCATAATATTAAGACTATATATTTATTTTCAAACACATACTTGTCTACGTAAATTTATATACAAAATTTTAAACTATTTAATAGCTCTAGTAACATATTGCATACGTGTCCCCCCTATCGTGCGATGCAACTTACGCGTACGAACCTATTCCTACTCAAATTTGTAACTTCCATCGTGCTCTGTTTTGCTAATCGCAAACTACCTAATCCCTTACATAATTCATTCAGTCCAAAATATCATTTGACATAATAATTTTAAAATTTAAAGAACTTCTATCATTAGGCAACTGTAATTTAAATTACAGTTTATAAAACAATTTTTTTTAACGGAAATAATGAAAATAAAAAATATTTTTCTATTTGGAAATTTCACCATAAATTTCAAAAGTGAGCATGAATTAGGTAGGAGTTACCTTACAACTAACCGTCAAATTGTCAATTCGATGCTACAAATCAGTTTTAAATAATATTTATGTATTTAACAACTATTATTTAGATTATGACTAAAGTTTTATTAATTTGAATATCGACATTATCAAAGTGTTTTATTATATTGTTTTCATCAGAACCTTATTTATATGAACGATTATATATGTATACCTTTGTGTATAAAGTATTTAAAATTTTTAAATATTAAAATGAAAAAATATATCTTTTATATATATTTTTATTAATTTATATTTTTTTATTATACAAAAATGTACCATCGAAATCACAATTTGTCAACCAAACCATTACCCATAAAAAACACCACCCAATTATTCTATGGAAGATTGCATATAACATAATATTATGTTTAAATAAATATAAATAAAAAATCTCTTTCACGTGTAACTGCGTTTGTGTCAATAACTTACTAAACTTTTTAAGTTCTTAACCTAATTCGCCATTAAATGACATCATAATAAAGATCATCTTACACGAAATCAAATAAATTATGTAGTTTTTGTAAAATAAAAATAAATGTTTTTTTACAAAACAGTTTGTGTTTGTAAAACTGTAGAATTAATATTTTTATTAAAGCAATTTTGTTAAGTGTCATATTTAGTCACTATTTTTTTTATGTTATAAACTTCTTGTGAAATCTGTATGAATATTATATTACTATAATTTTTTTTTCTAACTTACGACATGGTGGGGCCCCCGCATACGTACACGTAAATTTAGAGCGCAGTTTGAAAGTAATTAGTGAAAATCTATAATTGTCTTTGTACCTATACTTTGAATATGAAATAATTGTGACTAACCTTTTCTCATTCAAAACTTAAATTTATTTATCCTTGATTTCAGTAGATATTTCGACAAAATATTTATATGGTAAAAACAAAAAAATACTCAAAATAATACATATCTTAAGTAAACCTTACAATATGTTTTAAGACCTCTGAAAAGTCAATATACTTATTTACTATACTACGAAAATGACTAGATTCACTCATCCATTTGTAAGCATTAATAGCTTATTTTATATGACTAGATATTTACACAGTAAAAAAATTACATAATATATTTATACAATAATTAATATATTATAAGAAATCACGAATGGCAGTTTCTAGATTATTTATTACTAGTATATAAGTAAATACCTATTAATTATAATTTATGTTTAGTTGTTGTAATATTATATTTATATTTTTGTATATCACCTATACTAATAATGTAAATGGAATTTTTGATTAATTTTATGGATTGCTATAAAATTCAAATACAAAATTTATTTTTTATAATAAAAATGCTTTGATAAAATTAGAATGTTATTTCATGTAAATGCAGCGAAATTCAAACGAGTACCTTACTTCATCCTCATCAATATCACCAAGAATGAAAAATGACGACGGAGATTGGTCGACTTTTGTTTTTATTATTATTGTAACTTATTTTGGGCTGTTTATAGTAACCAAAATTAATATACAAAAATTAAAAAAAATTTAGCTAGCGTCTCTATGCATAAAAATATTTATGAATTATATAATTATTACATTAAGCTATTTACAACTATGAGCCTATATCCTATAATACAAATTGGACCGTTATAAAGTAATTTTGAAATTAAATTATTTTATATTTATATACATTGAGATTGTCGCTTATAACAGTTATAGATGATATTTTTTTCATTTATGAAATGTTAAAGGTGAAGTAGGGAATTTAAAATAATGAAATAAAAAGAATTATTTGAACAAGTTATAGGCACTTACTTATTTAAAATAATCAGTATATATTTCTTTCATTTATGTAAATAAATTAAATTAAGAGACGAGTTGATATTAAAATGGTCGTCAAAAATCTTTTTGTCTTTATTAGTGTTTTATTCAAAATATTGTAAAAAAAAAATAATAATAATTAATTGTAACCTCATCGTAATACCCGTGTATGGAATTATTGGACAACAATTGTAGGAGTTCGACACAAACCTCACTGATATTTCAAAATTTCAACATAATTGTGTCGTCTTGCAAGATGCCCTTCCCGCAAATATCTGATTGAAATGCGCCGATGGGCGTCGGCGTGGCTCAGGTGCACAGCCCCGAGTTGTCGACAAGCGAACGAGCGAGGACGTCCGCAGCCGCTATGTCGCTTACTTTACCTTCAAAATGTCCCCTAACGTGGAACATAAATTCCGCTTTTCCAGCGAACTCCTGTCTACACATTAGACACAAGTGGTGCGCATGTGTGTGTTGCCTTTCTGGTGCGTAGTGTGTGTGCCCGTGTGTGAAATACGCACCCCCTCCCCCCCCTTCGTTCACCACCGTAGCGGAGGATACTGACGCCGCGGATATCCCGTGACCGTTCAATATTTGTTGATTTTGGTTGTGATGGTGAAGAAGTTGCAACTTTTCTTGGTTTGTTAAGTGAACTTTTTCTTGTTGCTGAAAATTAAAATCACTCATATCATATGGTTGTAAAATGAGTAAGCATATTATATATTTGATTAATGTTGTAGATATGTAAATTATGTTTCGTTATTGTAACCAATTGAGCCTAGTCATGGCGCAGGGCCACAAGCGTATGACCGTAAACTCGAGGAAATTAGATATTTAATATTTTCATTTCTTCGCTCTGTTGTCGAGCAAAGCGCGGCGTTGAGTTCCACCCCTTAACACGCCATGACTCCAGAAATACGGCGGAAAGTGGGGAGCAGAGTGTTTTAACACTAGGCTCCCTCTGCCTACTCTGCTACATGCGGGATACAGACGTGACGACATGATGCTGAAAAAAGATCAGTAAATAACTAATTTAACTTCTTGTGCTGATAAAACAAACCTGATGTTGTGAAGCTTGTTGCATTTTATCCTGCAGTAGCTTGTTATCTGGGAGATGAGACTTGGCATGAGCACTCCACTCGTCCCTCGTGGCGAACAGGCGCCCGCACAGCTCGCACGACCAGGACACCACCATGCCCGCCGTAGCCGCCGCTACAGCTGCTGTCGCTGCATTTGTATGCACTAGATTCGTGTTCTGAAAATTTAGGGAAAGCTGTCAATAATTATTATGAGTGGTGAAATAAAAACTAAAAATAAAAGTTTTGAATCTGTGTTGTTTGAAGTTTTGTGTCGAAAGAAATGGGTTTGCCTAATAGGTACAGAGATCGCCTCTGTTATGTCTTAGCTATCACAAAAATTTTATGGCTACACAAATCAGAAATAAACAATATTATCGAACGTAGATGAAGACTTCTCTATGCAGTTTTACTCGCACTTGTTTTAAATAATTTTACACCAATAATTTGGGATTAATTAATAATAATTTGATATAATAAACACGTTACACGCCAGATCTTTAAACTAAATGATATCAAAACTCAATCTGTAATTTCAAGAAAGTATTATGAAATATTACATACATTTATTTTTAATTGAGATTTACCTTCTACTGAACTCGAGTGATTTTGTTATTCATAAAGCACAAAAATTAATAGGGCGACACAAACACTACATTTCGGCATAATAAATTATGGCGAACCTTAAAGAATGCACTTAAATAAGCGTTGAATAGCTTGGAATAAAGAGAAATCGCTAGAAAAAAAAGTTAATTCAATGTCGTTATTCTAAGTAAAATAATAACAATAAACTTATATAAATTACAATAATAAAACATCGTAACATGCCACGTAAAAACAGCTATAAACAGAACTTGAAGACATCAATATTCCATGCCATTGGTTTTTCATTGGGATTTACCGTAAAATTGTGTCCAGGTACCTGGCAGACCTGAATAGGCTGCTGGTGGGCATGTTGTTGCTGTTGTTGCTGCTGTTGTTGCTGTTGTTGTTGTGCTGCTGCTGCAATTTCAGCTTGGCTCGGTTTTGTATCTTCTTGTTTCGTGAGTTGCGGCTTGACATCGTCTAATTTAAGAGCTGCAATAATTGTTGTACTTTGAATTCCAATTGATAATATTTTTTGTCAAAAGGTATATTTCTAACGTTAAGTAAAAACTTACGAGGTATTGTAATTGTGCGTTTTCCTAAAGGTGCTATATTTGATGGCGTTATATGTTTTAATTTATTCATATGTAGAACAAGCTTATCTCTTCTTGCAAAGGCTTTATTACAAACTTCACATACATATGGCTTTTCACCTGCCCAATTTAAACATAAATAAATTTAAAGGTTCTTGCGGAAGATATTATATAGTAATATATTTCTATATCAATTTTAATATGTTAATATATTTATATTTAAAAGTTTTATTTTACCTGTGTGTATCCTCATATGTATTGTTAATTTGTCTTTCCGTGCTAAGCCTTTGCCACAAACAGTACATTCAAATGCCTTATTGCCTAAAAATAAATTATTGTTAAAAAAATGCATGTAAGATTTTTAATTTTCACTTTTTCAAAGATTGTCAATCATAATATTTAGATTTTACCTTCATTAGTAGAACTAGTTGGTTTAATAGCTGGGTGTTTCCTAATAGCAGTCCCTTGAAGAGCTTTTAACCGCGTCCCTGGATGCATTGAGCCACCTTCAGCATATGGTTCTGTAAATGGTATTAGATTTGGCCTCGGGATATTATTTGTTACTTCAGGTGACCTGGAAATGATGAAGTATTTTTAATGGTCAATTAACGTATTGATTTGATATATGCATAATCTGATATATATGGCTTTACCAATTTCCTAAGCTTTGTAATACACGCACTCCACCTTCAAAACCCATTCCTACATCATCTGGGACGGTAAATGTTGAGTCTGGTCCTCCAGTGCTGGAGCTTACTTGAGGTACTTTTATTGGTGAATTAATAGAGGCATAATGATGTTGAGTAGAGCTAACTGTTGGTGGTGAAGGATGACCGGGATGTGTATTACTTTGAGTCTGGTAAAATAAATTTATCATTTTATTATATTTTAATATAAGTAATATCTAAATTTAATTTTTATTATATTTTTATTTTGAATATTTGAATACTAACTTGCATATCTTGATGGTGACGTGACGAATTATTGGCGCTATTTGCTTGCTGTTGCTGCTGCTGTTGTTGCTGTTGTTGCTGTTGTTGGTGTTGCTGCTGTTGTTGCTGCGATTGTTGCTGTTGTTGTTGGTGTGGCTGTTGTTGGTGTTGCTGTTGTTGCTGGTGTTGCTGCTGCTGCTGCTGCTGTTGATGCTGTTCACGTCTTGCAGCAGCAGCAGCTTGAGCCATATGTTGTTGAACCGCTACATGTGCCTCTAAGTATGCTGTTTTTTGTGCTTCTGTCATTTTATCCATATTAACCGTGCCATCCTGGTAAAAGAATTGAAATAATTACAGCAGGGCAGAGACAACCAAGAATAGAAACATCTAATTAATTAATCGCTGTCTGTACGGCGAAGATATATCTATTATTGGGGCCCTTACCATTGGAATAGAACCAAAAACAATGATTTCAAAATTTTTGGCTGTATGTCTTTTATCTGTTTGTCTGTCGTTTATGACATCTCAGAAACGGCTTAACCGATTTAAATGCCCTGTATATTATTTTATTTTGGCACATTTTCTTCTAACATTTCGTGTTTGTTTTATTTAAATGAATAATATATTATTAACTATTTTGTTCGACAAAATTGCTACAAGACAACAGGTACAGTTTTATTATATTTAAAAACAACAGTTCTATTAAATCAGCTAAAACTTTAGATTTCGTGTCTTTAAATTGGTTATGTTATCAGAAAATGTAAGTTATTCAGATAAGCAAATAAATAATTGTGTAGTTCAGTCGGGCGCAACTGAGAACGGGTCGCTAGTAAGCATTATATTAATATAAGCTTAAAATACTCTCCTTCTTTTATGATTTTTTTATATTGTTTGAGTCGTCTATAGATAATTTTCCGCGCCTTCAATGAGTGTCTTTGATGCGGTCGTAGGGAGGGCTAGGGAGGCGTCCCCGAGGCCCCCTAGTGCATTCACCCCGCAGAAAGTGAGAACAGTCCCCCACAGCCGACTTTCATTCCATAACACGAATATGAACACCCTATGCTTAATTGCCCAAATTTGATAAGGGGTGGGTTCAACGACCGGCAGAAAAACGGGGAAGCGGACCTAATAGATTTCCAGGGAAATATTATTACGCAGGAATAAAACTAAACAATGTATATGTTGTGTATATTTTTTCTTAGCTTCAAGTGTGTTCTCGCATAGCGGCGTAGACAAAGAGAATCTAGCAAAGTGTCAAAACACTTAGTTTTTTGCTTTCCATCCGAATCTGAGACATTAATGACGTCGCGTTTCGTCTTTTCAGAGCAGTATGTACCTACCTGCTATATAGTTTATTATATTGACAGTATAATTTATACAGCTTAATTCGAGGTATTATTAAGATATTACTATAATATTGTATGGCAAATACAAAATGTAATAAAAAAGAAATGACTTTAAAATCTGTCTTTAATCTGCAAAAACTTTAAGCTAAGTATATAATTCACTAAATTTACCAGTTAATGAGATTTATGAATGTAGAAAATAAAAGTTTGCCACTAAATTAAAAAAGCCAATTACGCACAAGAATACCTCATTGGCTGTCTCGTATTTGTAAACTAACTTAAGTAAAATTCATTCAATGCTAATTCAATCTTAGATTAGAATTTCACACTTAGGTACTATTCTCAATATTTTCTTTGACGTTAAGTTTTAGGTCATATCTGTTGCTAAATTCGCTAGCCACACGTTTCTCAAAGAGCCAGACTACATTATCATGTACACTTGAATGATCTGATTCCGCATTTTCATTGTTTGAGGAAGTCCCCTCGAAGATAAAAGAAGGGTCGAATCGGGGTGCCTTATCACTTCTGCACTGATTAAAAGCAAACTTACCTAACAGGGGCCCAAACAACAAGGGTGGAATAAGTGCCGTTGAATTTGAATATCGAATTATTGTGACGTAACCTAATGTCTATAGTGACAAAAAAAATACAAATGCTTATTTAATATATATTTTTAGCTGTATCCCGCACACATCAGAGTAGACAGAGGGAATCTAGTGTTGAGACACTCCGTTGCACAGTTTCCGCCGAACTCTGGAGGAATTGCGTGTTGATTGACGGAACTTAACGACGTGATTTGCCTCGACGCCAGAGAAAAATATTAAATATTTAATTTCCTCGAATGGGAATCGAACCCACAATCTGTCGCGTTTACAATCCCACTTTGTGCCCTTGCTGCACGACAGGCCTCATTTAATATGTTAAATAGATTAACCAATATATTAGTGACTTGTTTTTTTTCTATTGGACTTCTTTTCTTTATATAATTGCTCACATGTACTTTATATAATAATATTTTATTATTAATATAGTATTTTGCGAATTTTTAAATTTATCTATTTTACTTGTGTATAGAAGGCTATAACTTCCTTTTGGTGGGAGATATACGCGTTCAATTTCTTATATTCTTATTGATATTTCTTACGAATAGCAAAGCGATACAGTGTACATGTATAAAAGTTGTCATACAAAATTTCAATTAATGTGTAATGTCTATAAAACTACCAAGCGACTAACACGTCTTATATTCTAGTAAATCTTAGTATAATTAATCTTTAGCAATTTTTACTCAACTAACTCGTAACTAAATTAACACTTAAAGATAAAAAGATAAAGTCCAAAACGGTTTCTATATCTATCTCTACAAATCAGAAATTAAAAAAAATCTTACTCCAAAAAATTCTGATAATAATAATTCCATCACGAAAACAACGCACTATAAAGGTATATATGAGGATTCACTAAAATTAAACTTCGACCTATGTCTTGTCAAGGTTAAAGTCATGGTTAAGACGCGCACTCTCCCCCGTATCTACGTACTAAGTGCAGGCATCGGCGTTACGTCGATCGATTCCACTTTCCCTTCCAACCACCTGAATTCCTGAAGGCAAGGGGACCAGCTTGCGTGTCTAATGTCTTTTATTAATTTGGAAAACAAAACAGAAACATATTTATCATGGGTACAGTTTTTAAATTATTATAGGTTTTTGGTAAAACTGTTATTTTAGAACAGGTTGTAAAATTTACCGATTGGAGTAAAACAAGCATTACATGTCAAGGGAAAGTTTGCCAAAATACAATAGTCAAATACAATAGTCAAAACAGCTTTAAAATCTGTTAAGTCGGTTCTGAGATTAGCGTGCACTTACACACAGACAAACAAATAAACATTTAAAGGCCAATGTTTTGGGTTCTATTACGGTGATACGAAAAGATCTTCACATATATTTTCTTCCTTCTACAATTGCTTAAAGAGTTATTTTTGTTTCTAGACATATTTAAGTTCCAACCATCGCCTGTGTCTGGCTGGATGCATGTGTTTTAAAATTCAAGGGTAACGCAAACTCTCTTGTAGAGCACCCCCTCATTCCACGCAAGGGCTACTTCAGGGGATTTTGCAAGGGAGCTACATATTCTAGACGAAATTTTATTTAAATTTCTATTACAATATATATATTTTTTACTTTTTTTTAGTCTTTTATTATTAAGTATTAAATTATTATTAATTTGTTTTAATATTAAATTGAAGAAGAATTATTTATATAACTAGCAAATAAATTATATAGACAACAACAATATAGACAAAAAAAAAAAATTTTTTTAGTCGTCACTTAATAATCGTCATAGGTAGACGAAAATTCTAAGAATATTGCATGATGTTGTCTATTTCAATCATCCATCACGTTAGTGGAGAAGGTAGAATCGTCAGTGATGCTCTGGGTAGTACAGTCCCCACCGGGAGGCGGGAGGCCGTAGTAGGAATATCCTTCACCCCGCTAGGTCAGGGTTAACAGTCCCCCGAGCAGGGTGACTGCCAGCCTTCGACCTTGCTTCTGATGTATGTACACCGTTACATTGTTATGCATTCAAGGTTTATTTATTATATATTTTGGATACGATAAATGAAAAAAAAGAAAGTCCGAATTAACTTCGGGATGATACTCCTGCTGAGGGAAGTAAATTTTACGAGTCGATATCAAAGAGTTACTGGACATGCGTACCCAATAAATGTATTCCCGAATGACTTATTGTATCGCTCTCCGATGACAACCTTATGACTATCGTATTAAAGTGTATAATTCGTGATCGTTGAAGACAAAATGTGGATATTCGATAAGCGTTCGTGATACGCTTTTCTTGGGTTGGAAATCGTTTGTCCGCGTTTTTGGCACATTGTAAAATGAACCTTGAGCTTTATTCTTAAGTGTTAAAGTTAATTTTCGTTCGTGCTTCACGCTGCGGGAGCAGGGTCGATACGCGCCGGGCGCGCTGGATCGATAGAGGGGCCGCGACTCGCGACGTGCATCGCCCGCGAGCCGACACATAACAACCATTGTCTTTGACGTTTACTTGGCATTGGTTAACTTTGTAAATGAAAATATTCATAAATAATAATCGATTTCCCTGAATGGGATCGAACCCACAACTGTCGTACTTACAGTATAATGCTTGTGCCTTTGCGCCACGACGGCGTCTAATATCAAAGTCTTATGAAATAATAAGATCAATAATTATGTGAAATTAACGTTAGCTTACACCGCCGCATAATACCTTCAGTTATATCTTTACATAATGGTTGCTGAATAATTCATCTATTTTCATATTCAATAAAATGTTTATAAATTCAAAAGTAATTAACCTTCACATTTTAATTTATATTTTATTTAATAAAAAAGTGTTATTGATAAATTTATGAATGAATTCAATTATACTCTAAATTATTGTTTTCCTACCAGGTTTGAATACCTAAACAAAAAAATAGATAGACAGTTCTATGATTTTCTTTTTTGAAATATAATTTTTTTTATTAATGAGTTGAAGTGAAAATATTTTTATTTAAATTAATATTTTGTACCTAAATATATTTCCGAGTGAAATAATTGTATTTTCAATCATAAAGTGCGCAATTACAATGAGACTGATTTGACAACGTTTATAAAATTATAATAAAGTAAAGCAATAGTCAGCAAATTATTTTTTTCTAAATATAAGCAATATTTAATTATAAATGTCATCCATATGTTTTATCTCATTTCACTTTCGATTACCACATTGACACGGATATGCTAATCGATAATATATATCAATTTTTTATTGGTACGGCTTTATCTACGATAAGTTATCATTATACCAATATAACACATATAGCGTTGGCGTGTCCTATAAAAGTTCGAGTTAATTAGTATAATATTGTTTTAGTCTTTTTACAAAAATATATTCAATACAATTATTAATTAATTAATTGGTATTAATTAAATATGTATTAAAATAATTATTTTCATGTTGTTCATTATATAACAGAATCTTTCATTTTAAATGGTTTCTTGGGATATTTCAAAATTCCTTCGGAAACGAGTGGAGAAGAGAATTGTTAGTATATTACAAATACAAATGCGCGCATAGTTTCACGATTTACCTTGTATGTAGTAGGGTAGGCAGAGTGAACTTACTGTTAGTGTTCTCCGTTCTCCGCTTTTCGCTAGAATATGAGACATTGTGTATCGAGTGGCGGAAATTAACGTCATACCTTATTCTACAGAGTGGGAAAATCATAATAATCATTCATTACCCCGAACGGTAATCGAACCAACACGTTCACAGTGAGATGTCGTGCGTCTGCGCCACCATTGTCTCATATTATTATTTAAAATTATATCTATACTTATTCTTGGTCAAAAATATTAATATAATGTAGTAATCTCCTTGTTTTCGTTGTGTATTGTTCGTATTTCGATGTTATTAAGAATTTTTGTACTGAGATTTCTTTGTTTAAAATTGTTCTTTAATGAATATTAATATATCCTTAGAATATTTGTACTCGCCAGCTCGAGCTAAGCGAAGCATAAGGCACCTTTATAGCTACCTTTTTTTTAAACTCATACATAACAATTATATCACACTAACCTGAAAATTTATGGTGGAAGTGACGATTCTCATAGATTCAGCATAATTTCGCAGCACGGAATCCGTGTTAAGACAACTTTGGCGCCACTCGTACAGCTGTTCCAGTCTCGTCACACAGCGCTCGCAGATCTTCTTCGGCAGAAAGTCATCCTTCGATATCTGCTGGATATACATTACATCATGATTTTAGAAATAGATCGTCTATTTTTAATTATTATATTGCTAGAAATGTATGATAGTTGCAGGTTAAAATCTTTATATTGGTATATTGTGGATTTTTTTTCTATTATAGGTACGTTTAAATATAAAGTATAAAGTGCTTTAAATATTTTATGGAAAAGTAACTGTTGTTTTGTTCAAAGATGATGTACATATTTCCCTAGAGAAAACAATAATATAGAATGAATCATTTTGCAGAAAAAATCAACGTGATTTTGTATCTTTCTTCATTTTGTTTTTTTTAATTCCTATTAAGATATATACATCACATAAAATGTTAAAAAACTATTTTATAATGTTCATTTATTGGAAGTTTGTACAGGACGGAAAGGAGAAACCGGACCCAGATTTTTCCAGGAGCACTGTACACTGTTAAAAACAAAAGATAAAAAAGATAAACAAAGTGATTAAAAAAGACAAGCGTTAGTTTATATAAATTGTTCAAATAATTATTCATAAGTGTTATTCATAAATATTCAAAAAAATGTTCATAGAGGCATCATAGAACAAATTATAATTTATTTAATTTTAATATATAATCATTTGCCAAAACAATATAATACAATATACAATGGAATAGCCATAATTAATAGTGTTAACACTTTATAATACAATAATGTTGATATGATAACATCTTATAAATCGAAGAACATCGGCTGCACCACACAAATTATGATTGATTGTCACGTTCCGTCTGAACCGAACGCGCGAGTGAGAGCGCGGAAAAACGATAGAGAGGCATGATCTTCTAAGCGTCTGACTTGTGACGCACCTATCCATTCGTGTTACTTATAATTAAATCGTACATTGTCGCTTATAATAATTAATCTACATAATTTAATTAAAAATATTTAAATTGATGAGGGCATACAAATATTAATTTAGTTAATTTAACATTTCAGTTAAACTGTTAAAAAATGCGAATTTCTCGAAAAATAATGTAATTTTCAATGAACTCCTCCTTGGAATTACCTATTAAAAAAGCGATCATTAAGTGATAACAATTCAACACTATTCATAGAAGTATGCAATGTTTTTTTTTTCTTTCTCTTACGACGTTATCACGTAAAAATATTAAACCGACTTTTCTTTTAATTTTTTTAGCGTCACATTTTACCACGCAAATAATTGTGCATAGAGCAAAATAGAGTGAGAGAATCTAGTGTCAATTTACTATGTTCTTCGTTTTCAATTGATACCGCAACCGTCGTGTTGAATTTTCCGAAGTCAGGCATTATACCACTGCGCCAGTATGGTTACAACGTTCAAATAACTTGATAGTGTATACTATTTATAATGTAACTGCCTTAGCAGAGCGCTAACCTCTGTTATGTAATCTTATTTGCTCTGCATTGAACGTAAACGATTAAGTTAGAGATAATAAAATTATATAGAATTATATAGAATTCAAAATATATAATAGTTAAATTCTAGTTAGGTGATGCCAATATTGTTAGTGAAATTCTATTTTAATACCTATTTATGTTCAAGATGCGGAATTGAGCATATTAATAAAATTTTATGTTAGCATTAATGAACAAGTAAATATCGATAATATATATTTATGAAATATATTTATTATGCCCACAATTTTATAATAAAGTTGAAATTAAATCTTTAAATTCTTACAAACGTTATAAATAATAATAAAAAAAATTAAGCATTCTCGTGTTTATTTCCAAGTAATAAATTAGAATGTAAATGAGAATATATAAGTCAATTAATTATATCAGAAATATTTAAAGCTTCGGGGAAGTTTTAAATCTTTAACTACATACCGTCTCCGAAATAGTAAATCCATCCAAAGTACTCAATTAAATCTCTCTGTCTCTCTCTCTCTCTAAATTATAAATAATCATATAAAATTCTATTATTCTGACATAAGACCTTGTTTAACCGTTCAACAGGTATCGTGTTTCTGTTCAGGGATGCTATATTTCGTGTTGTTATGACGTTCGTAGCGCGTAGCGCGCGTGCGCCTACGGGGCTACGGCAGTCGACACGTCTCTATTGCTGCCCTCGCCTCTAGCACCATGTTTACCACGGCGTTCAGTCGTGCACCCGCGTATGAAAATAAATTCTGAAATAATAAAGGTAAGTGGCACTAATAATACAAAAATAAAACTCACCATAGTCGGTAAACAGGTCCGCAACTTGAATAGAATCTGCCGCTGTTCGGATTCCTTGTCGAATATGTGAAGGCGAGGCCCGCTCTTGAGCGAGCAGAGGCGGCAGAGGTCGGTGAACGCGGTGAAGTTGAGGTCCTCGGGCTCGGTCATCGCGAAGCACCTGATGAGGAGGTCGAGGAGGCAGGAGTTGTCCATGTATACGGCGGTGGTGTTCGGGTGGCGGGAGACATCAACGCATGTCGCGGGCTCTCAGGGAGGCGTCGCGCCGCCGCTGCGTTCGGGGGGCACTGGGCCCTGCGCTCCCGGCGCGCCCCTCTCGCCCCCTACACCCTCTGCGCCGCCGCCCCCGCCCTCCTCCACCCGCGCCCGCCCCCGCCCCCACAAGCCACCCTCCGCGTGGCTCGGACGCGCCGGAAAATGCGTGCCAGTTTTCCCGTCTGCAATTGCCGATTGTCCGTATTGATTATGACGTCTTAATTTATATTTACGTTATTATGACTAAGGGAAGATGCGTCTCTTACGAGTGGATGTAATAAGTTTGCCTGATATCTTATTGATATAACGACTAAGTTTATATTGTTGTATTATACTTAGATGTCAATCAGCTTTTGTCTTTGACATATTTCAATGGTTAAGCCGTACAAAACTTACCTACTCATAGATTACTTGCATAAACATTTTTATAGAAATACGTTTATTTCTACGTAATAAAAAAAATAACTATATAATAATGACAATACATAATAAATCTACATATGTATATCTCATATCTACAGGCTATATGTAATTGAAATGTTTTAAATAGCTTCATATAAATTTGAAATAGTTCAATATACGCCCTCGATATAAACATTCCAGCAAACATTAGTGGATCGAAAGTTACTTGGAAGTTCCCTTATTATATGAGGCAAAGCAAATTTTTCCGCTAGTTTGAAATACTACTACTTTACTACTAAATTAAAATAATTTGATTTTTTGTATAACTTTCAACATATTTAAAAACAGTTTTTATGAATTATATATTTAAAATAAAAGAGTATTTATAAAATTTTCAAAATATTACATATAATACGTCATTATATGTCATAATATGTCAGGCTTTAACTGGGTGCCTACTATTATTTTACACTTATAGAGTACTAACAAAGTAATAAATGTCGTTCATTTCGTCAGACTCCGACGCTGAACACCATTCGTACTCAGAGAGGACGTTAGCTATTATTAAGCCGGAAGCTTATGAAAACGCCGAAGATATTGAAAACCATATAAAAGATAATGGTTATATAATTCTAGCTGTTAGTATTACTCGAATTATTAGTATTATTTGTAAAATAGGAGGAACGCTCATATGAAATCTATAAACTACTTACACAAATATTTATTATTAGATACTATATTAGAGCTCACGAATAATAAAAAAATGTTATATAAGTTCGAATCGATATATATTTAAGAAAACTGAAAGTTTCGTAGATTCCCGATCAAGTATTTTAAATACATTGTATTATTATAGCTTCATAACATTTTCTTCAATATTAGACATAGGATTAAATATATACTAACTATTTAGTTTTTATTCCATATACAATTGTACTTCTTCTTTCGAGATCATAGATTTCTATCCCAACCTCTTGAAGGTTAAAGATTAATAAATCGATGCGCTACTATAAAACGTACTATAAAATGTTTCCCTTTCCCTATTTCGTTAAATGCAAGAGATAAAAAGCAATTTTTATAGTGATTTTTTTTCATTTATAGTCTATTAATTCGTATTCCAGTCTCCAGCAATGTCTAGGTTCACTTCGATATATCCCTATACATACGAATGTGTGTGAATAGCCTAGTGGCCGTGGCATTGCGTAGCTATTCTGAGGTAGAGAAATACATGGGTGGGCGGGTGGTGCCTCCACGCTCGTACGGAGAAATCAAACGTTTATTATGGAATTAAATATTTATTTTTTACGTACGATCAATTTATTGTATTTAATAAAATGATTATAAAATAACTATGTAAAAAAATTAAAGAAAAAACTATTGGATCTCACTCTCTCTCTCTCTTTCTGTTATGTGTGTTGTTTTTTTTTTAGAAGTAATTTAGAAAATTTAGTAAATGGGCGCATAATAGTAAATTTATAGTTAAGTATAAAGTTTATATTATTTTAGTGGTTTTTCATATTACCATTGTAATATTTTTTTCAGCTTTACTCTGTATCCTGTATATAGCAGGGTAGGCAGAGAGAGCCCAGAGTTAAGACACTCTGCTCCTCACTTTCCGCCGAATTCTGGAGGCATTGTGTGTTGAGTGGCGGAAAAATATTTTTGAGGTTGTAAATTTCGTCATATTTGTCAGCAATATTGATTTTATCGCTCAATAAATAAATTAAATAGAAAGCCGAAAGTAGAATACGAGAGTATTACGAGACTACACCAAAAACGATTGTGAAGATAATAATAATCGAATACATTTATCTACGAAATGGCTTTTTTGTCGTTCCATTAAAATGTGTCATAAAGTACAAATAGCGCTTTGAAATGACTGTTTATTAGAATTTGAATAATAAAAGAGAAGTAATGGCTGTTGTTATTGTGAAACATATTTGCGAACATTATTATACTTTAATATTGATATATTATTGAATATTTCAATTAACCTTAATTAACATTTATCGGGTACCGTACCTCAAAAGGTAAAAACCCTTATAGGATACCTTTGTTACCCGTCTGCCAAGCCAATTTGTCTGGAGATCGTGTGGAGGTATCCAACTGAAATTAATATCAAATGTTGCGGTCTATGGTACCTTACCCTTAGAGCACAGATACAATCAAGCTTCTGAGTCAATGCGATCAAAAGATACGAGCATTTAAATGCATCGTTTTTACTGTATTGTATGAAATTCGCCGCGTTATGAAATTTGTCACGAAGCAAGAATAATACAAACAAAGGAAAAAGGCCAAAATGTTTAAATTTACATTTAATTAATAATATTTCATACATAATGAATGCAAACGCCCGCAAATATATATTTGTCAAATTATTAATTATTAGTGATTATATTTATTTATTTTATATAATTTATTTACTCAGTGAATAAAATATTTTTCATTTTCCTGCACAGGTAAGACAGAGTGCGCCGTTGAGTTCCGCTGCTCATTGTGGAATGTCTCGAACGCTAACTTTAAGCGGACAACCAATTGTATTGACATTAGATTGTTTCCGCCTACTGTTCATCTATCTATATATATCTATATATATAAAATCGAAAGGTCACTCACTCATCACGAAATCTCAGAAACTATATGTCCTAGGAATCTGTAATTTTGCATAGAAGTTATTTATAGGACGTAGGTGCTCGCTAAGACGGGAATTTGTAATATTCGACTTCTAAGGGGTTGTTTTGGGGGTTGAAAGTTTGTATGAAACTTCGTTACTACAAATGCTAGGAGTCTCAAATTTTGCATGGACGTCACTTCAGGACGTAGATACTCATGGAGACAGAAATTAATAATAACGTAGTTCACGCAGGCGAAGCCGCGGGCGGGCTGCTAGTATATATATAAAATCGAAAGGTCACTCACTCATCACGAAATCTCAGAAACTACAAGTGCTAGGAATCTGAAATTTTGCATAGGAGTTACTTATAGGACGTAGGTGCCCGCTAAGACGGGAATTTGCAATATTCGACTTCTAAGGGGTTGTTTTTGGGGTTGAAAGTTTGTATGAAACTTCGTTACTACAAATGCTAGGAGTCTCAAATTTTGCATGGACGTCACTTATAGGAGGTAGGTAGGTACTCATGGAGACAGAAATTAATAATAACGTAGTTCACGCAGGCGAAGCCGCGGGCAGGCCGCTAGTATCCTAATATTTCTAAGTTATATATAATATTCCATAGTTTAATTTCGAAATTCACTCGACGTTTTTGAAGATATCAAGTGTGACCATACAAAGGGTTGCAGTGTCCGTGACGTGGCCGGCGGCGACGTTGCTAGGCGGGGGTTGCGTATGCAAAGTAGAGTCGAGAGTGAGGGCGCGTTCGTTATCCCGCGTAGAAGCAAACCCTCGAAAATTTAGGGTTAGCACTTTGCTTGATTTTTTAAATTTCATTTAAAATAATGTAGTTTTATTAAAAATATTTTTTTTTGCTTTAAAGTACTTTTATCGGCAAATTATTTAATTTGACATAATACCTATATGAGGTATAGTATTCTTACTATTGCTTATTAAAATGAAACTTCATTTTCATTTCATATCCTCCAATTAATGAATGCTTTTCTTTTTTTTAATAAAATATTTTTTATATTCAATTTCATTCATTCTTTCATTAATTCATGCAATATAACTTTTAATATCAATTTTATATCACCCCTGCTGATGTTACATCTCGAACGCCCCAGCTTCGTGTGGTCACTGCTGCTATCTATGGCTTCCATATATAAAAAAGTAATTACATATTCCTATTGACGTTTCGAGTGGGGTTGTCCACGACAAGTTCACATATTAATTACAAATTTCTATTCAAAAAATAGGGTCCCCGATTTGTGAAATCCAAAGATACTCTGGTTTTTTTAATATTTATATCAATATATATAAAAATTGGAAATTAAAAAAAAAAAGTTTGTGAAAAATTAAAAAAAAAAAATGTTTTTAGTTCTATTACGTTACGTTATATATATTGTATGTATAGATACCGATCCGTTACGATTTTTTTATAAGTATTAACATAAATTATAAAAACTCTAACTAGAAAGAGATTGTCCTACTTTACTATAATAATAAAACGTTACATATGTATAGCTATATAAATAAATTAGGGTTATATATATTGAATATGTATATTTAGAAAATGAAATTATAATTAGTTGTAAAAAGCGTATTCAAGGCAATTGCGTGACTTATCTCGGCATATCTATTATTTGTAGCTTATTTCTAGGAGCACGAGATCGATATAAGCATTGGACGTAGTGAGTCATTAGGTAAGCTTACAAGTAGTTTATTGCGATATAACACGATAGGTGCGTCATAAAATTTGTATTGGCCTGTGCTTATTTGGCCTCGTTCTGTAATAAGCTTAATAAATGTGTATTTTATCACATTTATATATTACTTATATATTATACTTACTTATATTTTCTACTAGAGCAACGCAAACGCGGGTTCGCTCGCTTAAAGTTATTTTTATATTATAGCCAAAGAATATATATTTTTTAATATATTTTTTTTTATAAAAAGTATTCTATCTCTTCTAATACCTCTAAGTATATGTATACAAAGTTTCATGATAATCGGTTAAATAGTTTTGGTGTGAAAGCATAAACAAACTTACATTCATAATTTTCATAATTTTCACTTTTTTACAATAACTTCATCATAACTCTCCAGTAGTAATTATGGCCTTTTTATCTATTTTGTAATCATATCGCAGTGTTTGTCTAACCCAACATATAGTATCTATTAAAAATTATAGGAAAGTGGCCAAAGGAGTGTCGTAACACTATATTTTCCTTTAGCTACTTATGCTGCTCGATACGACCGCTACGAAAAATAAATAAAAGATCTTCTTTTTTCTTTTCTTTTCAGTCAGTATTACTAAATATTAAATCTTCTACGTACAATTTACGAAGCTTAAGCTGAGCTTTGCATTTGTGTGAGTTTGTCACTGGCTACTAAAAGTACACGCAAAAACATTTTTTTTTCAAGTTATTGTTTTTGTGGCGAGCATTGGGGGAGGCCTATGTCCAGCAGTGGACCTTAAAAGGCTGATGGATGGATGGATATTTTTTCATTCATATAGTGTGATAGTGGCAACTTTATCTTTTTCATTTTTAGTAAATATATGACGACTCAAAATAAAAATTCTAGAATTAAATATACGACGCTGCTACCGGAACAAGAGAGATACACCGGTTACCGGTTGTCAAAAAGCAGAATAATTGGTTTTAGACCAAGCAAGAGATGCGCCGCGCTTGACGATGTCACACCTACACTATATATGAACACTCACACAAATACAAAGCCCAGCTTAGACATCGCAGTCTGTAGGTACATATATGTGTGACTACCCTTAGAGACGTGAGGTTCTTCTAACGCCGGAGCAAGCTGCTGAGCTATATAGAGGACACTATGGAAGACAACATTTCCCTCATCTCGTGGCGCACATGTCGAGCGGGCCTATTATAGCGTTAGTTCTGGCTGCAAGAAATTGCATACAAAAATGGCGTACTTTGATGGGTCCAGCGAGGTAATTACAAAGTAACATAATATAATGTCTTCTAATTGATTGACAAATTAAACGAATTAATTACTAATGATTTTAGTCTCAAACAAAAGGATCAGAGTCAATGTCAATCAGTGGAAGTCGCTTAATTTATAAAATAAATTATTAAAAATGTATTTGCACCTATTTTTTATTATTTCTCCCATTATTCTATTATAGTTAATTATCCCATTATTTATTTATATAGTTAAAAGCCTTGTGAATCCATCGCCACCTGAGAATTAATATATAATTAAAATTACTTTACATTTCTCTGAGCTTTAGATTGTCTTTGCGTATTTCACAATGTGCAACAAATGCGTGAAGATAAAATAATTGATGAATATAATTCAAATAGAATAATAATTCGAAAAGAAGAATAGATAATACAAATTTGTTTGTCACGTATAACATAGAGTAGTGGAAGCTCAAGCGTACTGGCCGGACAGCCTGCGAGCGAGCTACGGGCGACGCACGAACTACAGCGAGTACTTTAACGCTTTGCACGGAAGCGAGAATCACGCGGAAGCCTTGCGCGAAATACATTTTTTCTTTCCAAATAGTACGTTGATAATTTTTATATATATTTATTTACACTTTTATACAATTACTGGTCTTTAACATTCTTGAATGGAATACAATCAATATTTTATTATATTTATATAGCAAATATTTTTTATGGTTTAAAAATTAGATAAATACATATTATATTATATAATTTAAAATAGAAAATTATTTAGAAAATAGATAATACATACATATATTACATATTTTTCTGTATTTAATTAAATATTTTGGATAATATTAGTCATTTCTCTAGGGTATATCTATGTATAGTTTATGCATGTTGAACTAAAATCAAAAGGGTGAGGGATAACGGATAACCCCCTAAGCATTTACACTGTAAATCTTTGAATTTTAATATGCCCCTGCTACAAACATGTGACGCTATTTAAAATTTCCTATAGATACCTTAAGTACATATAAAAATATATTTCATTACTTTTACAAGTACTTACATTATACATATTTATAATATATCTAGATAGTAGTTAAAACTAACAGTATAGAGAAGTTTGTTTCATCCATTTTCATGTAAGATTACCTATAAATAAGATTAGGTGGCAAAATAACCAAATCGAGTAAATAATTAATTAACATTTTACAGTGATAGTGGGACCGATGCTCCGTCAATGGCAAATTGGCGACTATATACAAAAGCACGTAGCGCCTACGCTCTCGCCAGCACTCACCGCCCTGGCTCACGAACGACCGGCGGAACCGCTATTGTGGCTTGCTGATTACTTAAAACGTCACAATCCCAACGAACCCCAATTAGCTCCTCAGCTCCAGGAAATGAGAGATGAAGAAAAATGTCATACCCCATCGCCCTCACACTGATAAAAAAACGCTTTTAAGGGAAATAAGTAGTTATCTGATTCCCTTCAATTTTTATAAATATCGTTCATCAAATTTATAGAAATAAAAGAATATTCTATATTTTTTATCCATATAATATCAGCTTTTAAAATAGATTTATAGCAAGTCTACATTTATAACAATGTCACATATATGTATTAATGTAACTAATCGTAGACATTGTATAGTTCAATTTTTAATTTTTTTGCAGAACTCGTGTATTTTGTGAACAACCGAATACATCCAAGTATTTTTTGGTACAGTTACAAAAGAAATTATAAGGCAAAAAAATATCATTTGAATACTGCTTGATGACAATTTCATTAAAAATAGTAAGTCATTCAGCATTTGTGTATTTACAGCCTATCTCTAGGCGATATAAACAGTTTTATATACAAAAAAGTATGTTTAATTCATTACCAAAATGGTGCTATTCATTTTTTATCTTTTGTATGTATTTTCCCTACTTGGGAATTACAAGGAGTAATTTAAAATTTATATTTTTATTTAAATATATAACAAAATTCAGGTAAAGGTATTTGAAAATAAAACAACAATTCCCCAATTTTATTTATTAGTTACAAAAGTATTTCTATCACAGGCTAACATGTAAGAATAGTGTATAAACATTTTTTTTTACTTATTATGATAATTATAGTTCAAGTATAATGAATGAATATGGAAAAAAACAGTTGTAAATCAACAGTCAGTCATTTAATAAGCGAAAAAAATTAGAACGAGTGAAATCGTAAACTACGTATTTTTTTAAAAACTAAAAAAAGCCTTAATTAGTCACAAAATTATTTTTAATTTATAATGAAACAAAATTTAAAAAATAAAAATATATCATATTTATTTATGAGTAACCACATAGGGGTGCAAGACTTATTAATTAAAACAATTTTAACTTAAAATAATTACAAATGAAAAAAATATACTATAATCTAATAAGTGAAAGGAAAAACATTTGGTAAAAATCATGGCTTAACTAAATGAAGAGATTACGAATAAAATTGCTTAATGACGCAGCGATACCTGTAAAAAAAGTATAAATGTAATTCTATTTTTATTTAATACGAGCATATCTATTAGATTATACTTCTGATAAAATATCCCACTCTCGTCGACGCTATCACTATCCTATTCACGAGTCGTCGACTGCACTGTATGATGTACATACAAATAAAGTAGTAAGTAATAGCTGAGTGAGCTCTATATACATATAATACATACGTACCAGCACTCAGGGCGCCCCCATGCGCACCGTGGCGGCGTCAGTGACGGAGCACAGGCCTATCTTCTTGCAGACGTCCTTGGTGCCGAACTCCTCTATCAGGTGGATCACTCCCTCGCCATATATCTCGAGCATTGTGTGACACTGTATTTGTATCATATAAACTTGTAAAAATGTGTGTACAATTTTTTTTATAAAGTGACACTTTTTCAACAATGAAATTCAGTTAATTTCATATTTCATTTCATAGTCACAATGAATGCACGCAATGATTGTGGTATTGTTAAACAAAATATCAATAACAAAATATATTCCTTCCAACCTATAATTTATATTATAGGCATTATATTATCTCTCTTAATACATTAGAAAGATAAATAAAAATAATAAAAAGAAATATATATAAATGGTTACCCGATTGTAGTATTTAGAGGGCAAAGCTGAGCATGCTTTTTCTACGATATGCACAATATTTCTGTCGACTTTGTCATTATTGAGCACTTTCTTAAGAGCCATCACTACCGTCTCGCATACAGCGCAGTCCAAAATCTCTTCTGCTGAGAAAAAATAATTTCAATTATAATAATAATATAATTAATTAATGACAGAAGTTGTAGCCCAGAGGCGCAAGTGCGTGACTATAAACGCGACTCATTGTGGGTTTAATCCCCACTCGAGGAAATAAAATATTTATTTAAATTTATATTTTTATTTCTTCGCTCCGGCGTCGAACCATAGCGCGGCGTTGAGTTCCGCCATTCAACACGCAATGCTTGCAGAATTTGGCGGAAAATGGAAACGGAGTGTGTTAACTATAGGTTCCCTTTGCCTAACCTACTGCGTGCGGGAAAAAGCGTGAAGCTAAAACATAATGAACCTTTAAGAGTGTCCAAGGTGGCGCCACACAGTTTAAGTTCGCGGCACACCTCGTCGGGGTTGAGCTCTTGGGCTAGCAGGCTGATGACGAGGTCTGAGTACTTTTCCACGAACTGGTCGCAGTCGGGGCGTACCGACTTCGGCATGTGTTTACATACGCCGTGCACGATTTTTTTGATTTCGTCCTGTAATTTAAAGTTATATTTATTTTATCTGATTCATATAAGTATAGTTAATTTCAGCACAACACTAGCTTTCAACTTTTTGTTGGGAAAATGAGAAACGGGAGATGGAGTATCTTTAACACTAGGTTCCCTCTGCCTACCATAAAAAACAAAAGTATACTTACATCATTATGTTTATCCTTGATTTGGTCATCGATCTCCTTGAGTACAAACTCGCATATGACGCAAATAGTTTTCTGCTTTATATTAACCGAGCGGCCATTGACTGTATCGTCTGGGATCTCGTTTGTAGCTACAACAAGAGATTTTATAAACAAATGTTATGGCCAATCGAAAACTAGAGTCAGTCATTTGTAAAAAAGTTTAAATATAATATTATGGGGAAATTTAATTTGAAACAATTTAATTTATCTCAAGCAAGCAAGCCGTAATGTGTATAGCATTATCACATTAAATTACACAAGATTGACGTGACTTCAAATCACGTGTAAATACCAAAATTTAAAAAAAAATAACAAAAAAATATAAGTTATACCTATGTCACCGTCACCATTTTCCAACATAGACTTAGGTAGCATCGGTCGCCGTCTGTTATTCCTGTCGCCCCTCAATATTGGACTGTTGTGGAACTTATCTATGGACGAGTGGCTTACGGTATGCAGATTGATTTTCTCAGTACCAAGAGACAGCGGATCAGTGTGTTTTTTATCGTCCTTGCAAAGTTTAAGGTATACACAAATTTCCTGAGCGTTGAGGTCGGCTACCAGCATTTCTACCAATTGGTTGGTATAAGTGTCCACGAAGTCGACGCATTCAGTACGCAATTTGGCGGATAGGTGGTTGCATAGCCCGTCTAATGCTTTACGGATACTATCCTGTGTAGAACATTTCTGATTATATATTAACTCTTATTGGGTAAAATATTAATAATTTATAAGTTAGTTTATTATAAATTTTAGAAAAGAACAAAATCCACAAACAATCTAAGGTTACCAGTCGTAGCTCAGGGGCAGGGTACTGCGACTGTAAACGTGACTGGGGTTCGATTCCCACTCGAGAAAATTAAATATTTAAATTTATATTTTCATTTATTTGCTCTGGTGTCGAGGCAAAGCGCGGCGTTAAATTCCGCCAATCAACACGCAATGCCTGTTGAATTCGGCGGAAAGTGGAGCTTGGAGTTTTGTTTTATTCTTACAACCCTTTTATAGTTATTTTTATTTAAATACGTACTAAATCGTGAACATAAATAAAATTAATAAGATATATACAATACCTCACTACGATTATTCTTTAGCATGGTTTCAAGTTGCTCTACAGCAAACAGACAGAGAGGACAGTTGGACTTCTCTGCGTTTATATCAACACGACGTACCTCCTCGGTTTTAGGACACAAGCCTAGAGCTGGACATACCTGATGACAACATTTTATATTTATATAAGTATTACGAAATCAATTTCTAAATACTTTTGTATATGTAAGTTATATGTACCCTTAATAACGATTTATTACTCAAATACTTAATTACTGATTCAAAATATTTTTTCAATTTTCAAAATTTAGGAGGATAAGAGAGAAATTAAGTAACATGTATTAAAACGTTAGCAGCGTCCAGTGGAATGAAATAAAAAAAAAGACATAGTTTTAGACTAAATATCAATAATTAACTTAAGTAAAAAACAATGTGACAATTCTTATGTTATAATAACCAATTCACACCCACTTCATGAGGAACTGGATTGGAATTTGATACGTAAAAATATGAGTTTAGAGTTTCATTCAACTCTATAAATGAGAATGTGTGAATGTGAGACTCACGCTGGCCGGGTCTATCTCCTGCACGAGCAGCGCGATGACGGCGGGCCCGTACTGCGACACGAACTGGCGGCACTCGTCGTCGATGGACGCGGGCAGCACGTCGCACGCCTCCTCCACCGCCTTCTTGATGGCCTCCTGATAACACAAATATTCACATATGATCTTGTACAGTACGGTTGACAAGTCGTTGCTTGCCTGAAGTTAGCTGTGGATGGCTGCGAAGACTTGATTTTAAGATTTTTCTTACTTTTGATTATTTTCTTCCCCGAACCGTACACAAAAGATCAGAAAAACTAAATTCAGACTTGATGACCGCAGTGTACTAGGAAAGCATGTATAACGAGAAGCTCACCTCAGTGTTGTCGTCGCTGAGCTCCACCTGTATATAATGCAGGAAGTACTGGCAGAAGGAGCAGACGGCGTCGGAGCGCGGCGCAGACACGAACATCCTCTCTATGGGCAACGCGGGGACCTGGCTCGCTTCAGTGCCCAATATTTGTACGTTCTCATGTTTTTTTGCTTGGTTGTTCTGTCCAAATAAAAATCAAATTTTATAAATGCTGATTACGAACTTATTTAAAAATATTTGTTTAAGCTTAAAATTACTGATGAGACTGAGATCTTTTTTCTTTATTGGTTTTAAACGCTTTTTAGAGAATCATATTTTCCCCAATGCACTGTTTTCTTTACCTTTACTTAGTTATAATTTAATTAATGTACCTCTATAATGTAGCTATTGGCTTCGTCTTGACCAATGAGTTCCGTTGACATTTTAACAGCTTTCAAAGCCAACTCCTTAGGGATGAGAGGTGCAATGGTTACTTCAGTTTTGTTAGTACAGATTCCAATCAAACTGCATAATTCTGCACCTTTTAATTCCGATACTAAGAAGTTATAGATTGTTGAAGAATATTGCTCAACGAGATGGAGACATTCGGATTTGAATTCGCCCGTTTGCTTGCATAAACCTATTAGATATAAAATAATTATTAATGTATAATTTCAGCATAAATTTAAGATGATAAGATAATTTCTTGTTCCCTGTGGCTTCATTTCCAACATTAAATGGAAATAATAAAAATAAGTCTTCTATGGCACATGATATATTCTAAGTGCCCAAGGTTACAGGTAAGCCGTTTTGATTAAAGAGATAGAAGTAAATGTTAAACGTAAACGTTTGAAGTATATGAAAAAAAGGTAACATTAAGCAAACTTACCAACGAGTATTTTGTGAAACTCTAATTCCGTCGTATTCGCTACTAGCGTGTCGCGCAAATGTTGGATAACTTGTTCGCAGAATTCACATGGAATATCACTAAATGGTAAAAAAAACATGTTTTAGCTTCATGCTTACTATACTACTAATTTGAGAAATTGCGTGTTGCGTGATGGAACTTGAAGACGAGCTTTGTCTTCTTACCAGAGAGGAAACGATAACAATTATTCCTGAGTGGGCATTGAACTCACAATTGTCACGTTCCTAGACGCTTTACAGCTGCGCCACAACGGCCTTAAAATATTTTTAGTTAACGACATGAAATTATCATTTTTTTTTAACTTGCTATCATCATAATTGAGCAAGTTATCATAAAATTATATGAACCATCAACAGTTTTGTGTTCAAATCCGTTTAGACACCAAACGTGTGTACCATAAAAATTAGGACATTATGGCAGAGAGGTACAGTTTGGGCAAAGAGTGGAGAATGGAGTGTATCAACACTGGGTTCTCTCTGCCTACCTCTGTATTATGTACAAGGATTGATATAATTTTAATTTATTAAATATTTCAACGTTTTTGTCCTTGCATATCAATATTTAAATGTTTTTTCCTGCTTGGTATGGTCTTAACCTTCTGATTAATATATTTCTTTAAAATATAATTTGATTATATTTTTTTATATTAATAATAATTAATATAACCATTTATTTAGTTATTTTTCTATGCCTACTTAATATCCCTTGCCGGTTTTTAGAATACATTTATTACTTACTCAGAAGCTTTTAGATCCTTAGTTTCATCAACAAATGTGTACAAATTGTGTGAATGGTAGAGATAGTTGCACTGTCCATTGATGTGGCAAATGGACTGCGGTGTCAGATCCTTCTTCAAAGCAGCTACTATGTTCTCATAGTACTTGAATACTAGCATGGAACAAGAATCAGAGAATGATCCCACTTTTTGACACGCCTGAAATAAGCAACATTAATATATAATTTTAATTTGATTTCATTTTCTAAATGTGATCATGGCGGTTACAGGTTCAATTTGCGCTCGGAGGTATTAATTATTTTCACTTTCTCGCTCTGGTAAGAAGACAAAGCGCGGCGTTGGGTTCAGTCACTCAATACGCAATCTCGTACTAGGTACCTTTTGACTATTCCGTTTATGACGGATACAGCGTGAAGTTAAAAAAAATACTTTAATACCTGAAGTAATCCAACAAGGAAGTCCTCGTAGCTCGTCGCGTCAAAGCGTTTTCTGACAATACCGACGGATCTTCGGCAATTCGAGCAACCCTCTCTACGTTTTAGAGCTCCATTCTGAAATTAAATGTGCAAAAGTAACAAAACATAACATAACAAGGGTTTCCTCATCCTAAATACAATCTATTCAGAATATTAAAGAAAACATTTGAAATTTTTGAAAAAAATTAATGAAGGAGGTTTTTGGAAACCGTCCAAGTGTTTTGACCACTAAGATATATTCTTATCAAGCTACGTAGAAAATCTTACATATTTTTTAAAACTTATTAGTTCAAATGGTTTGTTCATAACTTTGTACTATGTTCAAATAATATACCTTCTTAGTAATGTAATTAAATGGACCCAGTTTCAATGTCTCCATAAAGAAAATTTACACAATTTATGAATAAATATTAGTCTTTGAATAAATAAAGTTCTATTATAATAAAATCATTAAGATTATTAGGTATTTTAATCTTAAGCTTAGTTTGACAAAATTCATACAGAAAATTCCAAAAAATATCTTTTAACGGGAATTTTACTAGTCTATTCTATTTTGTATTTATATGTTTATTATGACTTAAAAAAAACACTCACGTAATCCACAAGGAGGTTGTCAATTTTAGCGTTATTGCATAGTCCAGCGACGGAGCATACAGCTGTGGGGTCCATTTCAGAAGACAATGTCTCTACTAATTCGGGCACAAAGTCGTCCGCCAGCTTAATACATTCCTTTGTAACTATCTTGATAGGGATCAATTTGCATTCTCCCTCGAAAACTTCTTTTAACTCTTCCTGTTGATTGAAATATTTATTTTTAGCTATAAATATTACAATTTTTTTTTTATGCTAAACATGTTTAAAAGTGGTAGTATTTACAGTCTTACTCTATGTATGTGTCTAAATATTTATAACGGACATGTTTATTATTAATTTCATTTGTAATAAATAATATTAATAAATCTTTTATTTCTCAATCTCTAGTCCAAAATCCAAATTGAATGATTTAAAAAGGCTATTTACGGTGCAAAACAAATGCCATTAATTTATTTTGAGTTTTTATATGTGAGACAAAGCATATTAAATCTTTATAATAATTATAATTTTAGTTTATTGAGGCGTTGAGTTCTGCCACTCAATAATACCTCCAGAATTCGGCAGAAAGTGGGGAATGGAGTGTCCTTACACTAGATTCCCTCTGTCTACCCTGTTGTGTGAGGGATGAAGCTTATTTAATTTAATTTTTATTTTTATAATCTTAGTTTATAAAAATTATTATAATTATAAGGGCTGATGTTTTCTTATTATTATTATAACAACGTCCATAACAATAACAAAATATTGTATTATAGATAATATGTACAGAAAGTAAATTATTAAGAAATAAATAAATATAATTAACTTAATACGATATTCTATAGGTATTTTATCGGTCATTGTCTTATATCAGTTGAAAGAGTCATAAATTAATAAAAACATTACTAATAAAACTTTAAACATTGCTAATATAAACATTTTATTTTTATAAATATATTTATCCCGCGCATGGTAGGGTATAAAGAGGGAACCTGGGAACCTAGTGTTGACACTCCCTTCACTATTTTCCGCCAAATTCTTGAGGCATTGCGTGTTGAGGGGCTGAACAGAACGCTGCGCTTTGCCTTGTTACCAGAGTGAGGAAATGAAAATATTAACAAAAAGAAAATAAATAAAATAATTATGTAGTTATTGTAATTATTTATATGAAAAAAAAATCGAAATATAAATATTCTTTAATTACAATTAATTGTCGATACAAGCACTTTAAAATCAAGTTACATAGATATGTCAGTAGTGTCAGTCCTACAGGAAGCTATCACCGACTCGGAAGGCAGTTCCGCTGAAAAGGGCCGGCAAGAAACTCAGTTACTCTTTTCAAAATATAATTTACAATAGATATAAAAATATTCGAAAATAATGATGAAACATAATAATGATGTACTTGTACTAAATGAATAAAAAATGAAATAAATAAAATATTTCAAAAACCATCACAGAAATTGAATACACTCCAATTTTATTGGAAGAAAATAACTTGCACGGATCATCATGACCTAGCCTTTTCAAGTAATTCAACAAAAAAATGCTGTCTACCGCAATTGAGGATATTCGATATTAAAATACATAACTATATTTTGCTTGGAGGTTTCCATTTCGTTATTGTTATATTATTATAATATATTCTACATAAAATATATGCAGAATACACTTTTTCATTATTGTTATATCATAATACATATGTAGAATATACTATTATGATATAACAATAACGAAAAGGAAACTTTCAAGCAAAATATAATATTTCTCACCGGATGGCAATAACGACAATATTTTATTATATTTGTAAGTAATACGTATATTTAAACATAATAGAGGAGCTGTTTAGGCGAACAATATGCGATGTCATAGCAACGTGTATGTGACTTTACAAATATAATAGAACTGTATAGTGTCAAACATATGGTAGTGTATGTTATATTAATAGATAGACGTTGTGCCCCTACACCATTACGGTCTCAAATAAAGAAAATATAGGTAATAAGACCGTGGTAAACAATCACCTGTGTTTCGTTACTCTGGAGCTGATCCCGGGCCTGTTTCACCATGTCCTTGCAAATCTTGCAAATGCCGTCATCGTCTTGTGGGAACGTCATTTTGGACCAGACGCGTTGCACACAATGATGGGTCATTTTGCATTCGCGGCCAGTGCTGTTTAAAAACATTAATTTTATTTTACTCGAAAATATGAGTAAAAAAAAGTATTCTATCTCCATATATATTACTTCGCTGTCATACATACATAACATATACATATAGGTCAAACTAACTTGTTTCTTAAATTCTAAATATATTTTTTTAATTATTTATATGCGTTTGTTGTGCACGATTTCAGTAATGGCCACTTACAACTTCATTTAATTTTTTAATAAAAAAAAAACCATTAAAAATTAAAGGACCTCTTTTTCCCCATTTGCGTGGGGAAAAATCTTCTCATAATGCTCTCCTATACTTCTCAAGGAGCCTCAAAAATAATTAATATATTGAATTTCAATATCCTACCTACTATATTCCTAAGATTTCTATTATAAATATACTCGTATAATATAAAATAACCAATCAATGGTAGAATGTTTAAAATTCTAAATTGTCATAATATTTCATTTAAAATGTTGAATGAATTCTGTCCAGTTTCTTTCGATACGGTAGAGTAGTTTCATTTTAAATATCCGTTTAAAATGAAAGCGTGATGCAGCAACATTGTAATTTTATAGCATTGCGTTACGTTAATATCGTAACGATTATCTATCTTTCCTATATATTTTTTTTGTAAAAATATTTTAGGAAGAAAACTAAATAAAATATTTAATTTTCTTACTAAGTAATTTTAGTCGCAGGGCAGTGAGACTGCCTGTTTGATTGTAAACGGGATTCGATTCCCACTCAGAGTAATAAAGTTTTGTCAATTCCTCGCTTTTATATCAAAACATTACACGGCGTTGAGTTCAACAACCCAACACGGGATTTTGGGCGATGCGTGGTTAACGGAGTGTCTTAACATTAATTTCCCTCTGCCTTCCCTGCTATAGGAGCATGAAGCTAAAAAAATTCATAATTACCTAAAATTGCTGCACCAATAAGAAGGTCCCCAGGTACATTTTGTAGCTCCCAATAGATGTGCTGAAAATAGATCAATAACATTAATGGAAAAGAAGAAATATTCTTTAATGGAAGGAAAATTAATATTTCTATCCCAACCTATCCTGTAATAGCGAATTAAGTGTATATGAACGTTACTAGAAAATAAAGTATGTGTTGTTTTTCAGAATACTGCTTGTTGATGAAAGGACATACAATTTTAACAATATATAATAATATAAACTGCTATATTTAAATATATACGTACGCTTTTGTTTGGTAGGTTCTTCAGTCTTCTTTTTCTGTTAACAAAAAAAATATTGTATTAAATAAAAATTAGAACATAATCTTTATAATCTATATTATTGTAAAGAATGACAAAATGTTTATGAAATTAAAACGTTAAGTATTTTTTTTTAGGTAATAATACGAATGTTTTTTTTTTTCATTCCTCCTAGTAAAAATAGAACCCACAACCATCGTTTTTACAGTCAGAAGCTGTTTCATTGCGTTTCAATAGCCCCTTTAATACTTTTTTTTTCGATTCGATTAAAAATACGTTTTAACTTACCAAGATCAAACGATCAACTTTAGGGTTGTTACACATGCCGATTATCTTGCACATGGTCTCAGGAGTAGTATCGGATTGGAGGACATGGCTCATATACTGTTGTAGTTCCGCCGTGTTCTCCTTGCACATGGCGGTGATGGCTGGCGACGGCACATCGCGGCAAGCGGAGCTTACACGAGTTCCTAAATATTCCTGTATGAAAATAGATACTTAATTAGCACCCAAACAACAAAACCTATACGATAAATTCACAAACTTAACATGTAAACAAGTACTTTATGATTATTCTCTCTATTCTTATATTGCATATAACGAAGAAGGGAAAAAACTAATAAAAGTGCCCTTGTACCCCGTATAGCAGGCTATTCAGAGGAAAACTAGTGTTATGACACTCTGTTGACTGGTGAAACGCAACGCTACGTTTTGACAGAGTGAGAAAATGAATATAATTCATTCCCACAAGAGAAAATCGAACCCACAACCAAATAGCTGTCCCACATTACAGTAGTACATTTATAAAATTGTATGTTCTAAGAATTTATTATTCAATGAATTCTTGTCTATAAAACTGACTGAACGACTGTAGGTACTGCAATACTGTAAGCACAAGTCAAATCAAACAAATGTAACATCAACATCACTATTATGAGTTACGATATGACAGACGAGTAAAGGAAAAACATAAGTACAAATTACTTAGACAATTTGAAGTTTAATTATTTAATAAAGACTTTTTTCTAATTTGAATATAACACACTATTATTAACACTTATAATGAAGTGTTAATTTAGATAAGCCAAAGTTTACATAAATGTAGTTGTTGTTCTTCATTAATTTGATATAATAAATTAAATTAGATCATCAATACAGAAACCGTACAAGCAAAGGTTAGACAAACCTCTTAGGTTAAAATATATATTTACTGTTAAAACTTTTATTGTTTTTTTTTATTTTAAGTGTAACCTCAAACCTGCCTAACTAATTAATGCTAATAAATGCCTATAATTACGTATGGAACTCCATAACTCAGAAGTTAGAGTAGAAACTTGTGTATCATAACATTTCTATAAGCTAAATAAAAAAGTTATTTAATATAAAAGCTCCAAAATGGCTTTATCTTGTTTTAAATATGCAGGAAGAACACGCTTCTTATCACTAACACAGATTACATTGTAAATATTTGTCGTGTTGAACCGACACTACTGATAAAATTTAAATTTTTACCAAAACAAAAAAAAATGAAAATGCTAAAACAATACAATCGAATTGATAACCTCCTTTTCTTACAGAAGTCGGTTAAAAACTAGGTAGGTACAGTACTAACTAAAGGTTTACTATGTGATGATGACATCGACCTTAAATCATAATAAAGATGTATGAACTTTGTAGTTGTATAAAAATTACAATCGGTTTATTAACGAATATATCCCGTATTGGATTAACTATTTTTAATTTGTTTTAACTTCATCCTGTATCCCACTCACAGGTAGGCAGAGGGAACCTAAAATTAAGACATTGTGTCCCCCATTTTCCGCCAAATTCTGGAGACATTGTGTGTTGAGTGGCGAAAATTGGTTATTTGCTTTGACAGCAGAGCGAAGAAATTAAAATATTAAATATTTCATTTCCTCGAGTGGGAATCGAACCCACAACCAATCGCGTTTATATTATATACTTGTAATCCTGAGCTACGACTGGCCTCATTGGATTAACTCTTATTACCATAAAATATAAATGGACAATTAAAGTCCTAACCTATGTAACTTTACATACAAAATTAATAGGTAAATTAAAAAACATCTTACATCATTAATCATATCCTTAACATCCTTAAGTTGTCTGAACAGACGGACGATCTTGTCGGACACATCGTTGGATTTGAGTTCGACTCGTTCCTGTTCCCATACTGTACCGATGCAGTGCTGCACTGCGCCGCAGTCTGCAGCCCGCCTGTATTCATTAAATTGATATTTTTATTAAAGAGGAGAAGAAGAAGTAGAAGGTAGGTATACGGGCGAAGCCGTAGCCGTGTACCTTCTATAAGTCTTGTATTATGCTGCTATTATCCAAAAGAATGATTATATAATTTATATATTCAATCATGAATAATTTGTTTTTGTAATTCTCAGAAACAGCAAGTAGTGGGTATAGAGGATATCAACGGTGGCAAGAGCGCCCCCGGAATGAATCGAGCCTAGACTGAGGAATGTATCCAATCGTGAAACTATTTATCCAAACGCGAACTCGTATGGGGATCGAACCCAGTATCCACAATTATCACGGATTCAAACAGTCAGTCTCTCTTCTTAATACTGTCACGAGCTCCACAGAGATATATATTATATACGTATGTATATTTAAATGTTACGTTTATTTTAACTACAAGTAAGAATAAGGAAAATTTTAGACATTTACGGCTGGAACCTACTGGGTAGATTAATTACATGTAGCTTAATATTTTATAACTCATAATTTTCATTAATTAATTCCTCCTACAAAACTCTTCATACGCATAATAGTAAACTAGCTCCCATATTAGCAGTTACTAAGAATTTTCGTTATCAAATCGTACGATTTTACGTAACTCGCGAACACAGTTCACATTGGGCTTGTATTTTTGTTTAATCTATATCAAAATAGAAGCAATAATTGAATATAGCATCCAACATATATTATAGTTTAGGTTTTGTGGTATAAAAATCAACAGTAAAATATTTATTCATGAATCACGAATTACGTTTACGTGATTCATAATTTGCAGCGGTATTAGTGGTTAGGTAATAGAATAAACCAATTACTTATTAGATATCGATTTGTTCTTGCTTGTCCAACAAATAGATTGCATTATAAAAGTGTCGAAAACATTTCAAGAGAATATCTTATTATAATAATCGTAGTAAAAGCAATGGTATTAGTACACTTTTATTTTGACAATTTAGCAGTAGCTTAACTTACAAGTAATAGAAACTAGTCACATTTTCCCTAAATTAATCATTTCCTTTCTCCATTTTCTGTCGACTTTCGATAATAATATGTTTAATCGAAGAAAATTGTTTCAGCAGACATAAAATACTTAGATATATAATTATAAAGAATACAAACATTTTTAATTTCCAACAGAATTTGAACTAACAACCATTACAAAATTGGTTTTTTTTCTTATTTATATTTATTTATTATATTAACATTTTAATAATATAGGTATGTAAATATAATAATCATTCAAGTACTTTTGACCTCTTATTTATCATTAGCAAAATAATTGCTAATATGCCACTTTTATATTGGCAATGTAATTATACTAATTAGTTCATGAAATTAAAAAAAAACTGATTTCATATCAGAAAAAGGTAAAAATAGATATTCATCACAACTGGAGATCCAGTTTTAACATGCTTTTAATATTTTTGTAATTTTAAGCTTTTTTTAATCATACTATCTCTTAACTAGGATTTTCATACAATGTGACATTGGCAAAGTCGTTTGAGCTCCACCGACACACTTGAAACACTTCAATCAAATAACTGAACTAAACTTATATTCATAATTGATATTGACTTTACATGCTATGATTCAGATATTTAATCTCACAAAGGGCAATATATAAACAACAATAACGGGTAATGTAATATTCCTTTAGTGGTCAGAAAATGGAGAATAGAGTTCCTTTACATTGCTTCTCATCTATTTTCAGTGAACTAAACACCAACTTAAAAATGGATACTTCTCAAATAAATACTTACTTCAAATTTTCACACCAATATTCTGGTCCCTTAGAACATTCTTTTGGAATTTGCCGAGCAGTTGACAAACCTGTGGACATTGTTAACACTAACATTAGTTGTCATTACAGGTTTTAAAATGTACCTAAATTACTAATATAAAATATAAATATTTATATCTCCATATGATATTTTTAAGTAAATATTAACTAATTTATATATATATGTATTTCAGTTTAGATTATTTTAATAGCCTTTTATCTAAAATAAAATCATGCAAAAGGTCAAAGTGGTTTATTGTTTGTGTTATTTGTCTTCTTAAGTCAATAGCTTTATAAAGTATGGAAACGAAACTATTTATGTAGATAAATAATATTGATGATTGTACATTTAGTTTAAGCATGGATAATAAATGTATTATTTCAAGTGGTTAATAATTATCTGGTTACAAGTGTAATGAAACACTTTTAGATCTAATTATATAAAATAATTAAAAATCAATCTTAGCAGTGAATATAAGGTTGTTTCCCTCTTTGTGTTTTATTGTTTAAAACATTGCATATTGCTATCCCACGGCACATAAATGACCTCAGTATAAATATATCTATATCTAATACATTATAATTGTATAATATTACATAGTAAATATGTTGCAATTTTTGGTAATGATGTCAATTTAATATGAAAACAAAATTTTAAACAACCAGTTGTAATGTTTTTCAAGCTTGATATATTGACATACATGCATAATAAATTAAGAGCCCATTCCCCTTCTGTTTATGCTGATTGCAGGAAATTCAATATTATTACAAACAGTGAGTAAGTAGGGAGCTCATACAATAATATCATATGAATCATAATAAATTTTAAGACAATATTTCATAAAATTATTATTTTATAATAAGGACAGTTGTTGTGCAGGGGCACAAGTGTATGACTGTAAACAAACTGGTTGTGAGTTCAATCCTGCCTCAAAGAAATTAAGTATTTATTTAAATTTATATTTTCATTTCTTCACTCAGGTGTTGAGGCAAAGCCTGGCCAACCAGTTTGAGTTCTGTTATTCAACATGCAATGCCTCCTGAATTTGGCAGAAAGTGTAGAATGGAGTGCCTTAACACAAGGGTTCCCTCTGCCTACCCTGCTGCATGCAGGATACAGCGTGAAGTTGATTTATAATGACAATGATGATGATGCAACTAACTGTACACACAATGGTTATGGGTTCAATACTCATATGGGGGAATTCATTATTTTTGTTTGTTTGCAGGAAATATAAATAATTCATTGCTCCTACTGGAAATTGTACCTAATCCATGATGTACCTAAACCTTGATTTAAATGAGAATATTGAAAATATGCTATCTTTTTATAAATATTTTAATACACAAATTATAATAATATCTTCTTTTATCACACTACTAAACTCATTTGTATAATGTCTTATTCATCGCCACCTGGGTAAACATAAATTACAGTAAATATAAATTAATACTTTATTCATTTACTTCAATTTTAATAAACATTTTGAAAACTGCCATGTTATTGTTATATAAAAAAAATTATTTAGTATTAAAAAACACTAATTTAAAGTTATATTAACGCTTAATGGTATGCTTATCAAGTTTCAATTTGAATAGTCTTTGTTTATGACATTCTTTGTTCAATAAATAAAAAAGATACGTAAGCAGATATTGTTAAAATATGTATTTAATATTTCTATAATATATATTAAATTCTTTTGATTTTCAAGAACTTTCTAATACGAGAAGAACTACGTACTTATTGAAAACGTAACACCACAAGCCGTAGGCAAGCAATAATGCAATATGTGCTAAAATAAGAATGTAGTCACACTACCGTAGAGTTTTGCAGCAATTAGTTACCACATACCTGTATATATTAATGTAACAAAGACAACAAAAGGATTAATAATTATTAAGGGAAATAAAATAACACTTACTTGTACAACAAAAGAATGATATTGTAATAAGACAAACTGTAAATGCGTTTGTCATTGTTAACGTTTTTAAAACGTTTAAAATCTAAAATCCACTGTCCACTTTCGTCGTCGGTTCTATGAAGACTAACAAAACAAAATACCCTACAATTTAGAATTTGTTATATCCGTACGAATACGAGGTTTATTGCGTATTGATTTGATATTATAAACAAATGTCAAGTCATGAAGACAGATTATAAAATTTTCTTCAAAATTATCCACAGATATAGTTATAATGTTTGGCAAAACTAAAAAAATTATGAGTTTTTCATCCTTATTTGTTACCATTAAATTTAAAATATTTCTACTTTAACTAATATGTTTATGTATTTCTATGTTCACAATTTTAAGTTCAAATTTACGTTAAGAATAACAAAATATTTAGTCTATAAACGTTGTAGGCTATTCGACAATAGATGGCTCTGTTTATTACAGAAGCATAGATAGATTTATTACATAATATTTAATACGCTATTTGTCAAGAGGTGGCATTAAGAACTTTAGTAATAAAAAGTTAAGGACTTAATTTACCACGTTAATTTAACTGTTCCACAAATTAAAAAAACATATTTAATGAGTACATATAAAATTTAAATAATTTAACAAGTATGTCACGACAAGTGTATCAAAATTTATAAAATATTGTTTTCTTGTAATTTAATACTAGAAGACAACATAATAACAATTAACTTTCTATGTTTTTAATTTTTTAAAAAACGTCAGAATAAAAATAGGATACTTTTATATCTCACTCGCAGGAAAATTATTAATTATTATTGTGTGCTTTGATGGAATAAAATATTTTTTTAAAAAGGTAAAGTTCCTGCATTCCTGTAAGTCATAAAATAAACAATAATTGCACATTAAAATACGGTTCAAACTTATTATATTTTATTATAGTGGTAGCGAAAGCTACTGTTACTTGTTGGCATGATGAGGTTTCCTTTTATTTTAATTGATTTATAGTATGTAACTGATTATTTTATATTTTATTGCCGACATTTTTTTTATAGTACCTAACAAATTCGTAGTCTTGTTTTGGGGTTCATGTATACATACAAACTTGACTTTGATTTTTAATCTTGGGTATGCATTATGTAAATGAACGTATTTTAGCTTTTCAATAAAAAATATTTTTGTATGCATATTTTATTCGCAACCATCGCACATTTAGTCTAATTAGAACAAATGAGACACAGACGCTGACTCTTATGCTGGTGAGCTTCACAAAGTAGGTAATAATAGTGCAAACTTATTTTATAATTTACACGAAGTCAGGTCCAATATCAGAGAAATTGCAATTTCCAACGTTTTTCCTGGGACACAATTAGTCGGTGTTCCCCGGAGAGGTCCGAGTCGGGTCGTAATAAAATTAAGAAGACGCCTCGGGCGTACGGTCGCGGTAAGTCGATGCCTTCGGTGGGCATAAAACAAATCCATCCGAGCCGGTCCATGAGCGCTACGGCATAGCTGTAGAGTCCCTTATTTTTATTTAGGTATATTTCTTTTTTATATTTAAATTATTGTTTTAAAATATATACTGAATATGTTAAATAATTTCAAACTAATATTTTTATATGAAATATTTTAAATAGTAATAATCAAACTTCAGCAATTTTTGTATTTGCAAGATAATAAGAAATATTTCTTTTATTTTTGTTTTACTAGGTTTATAGCTTTAATACTATTGCTATAGTAAAAGTGTATATAGCTACGTTATATTTTATATTGTCTATAGAGATATTGTACGAGTAAACATGTATCGATGTAAGCAAATTTACGTCAGCGAAAATTCATTTATTTGTTTTAAATAATATTATCGTATTACGTACGAGCTAATATTACGCATGATCTTGATAGTGTATCTTATATTTAATATTTTCAAATATATATTTATCAAACAACAAAATAAATTGTAAATTATAAAATAAGTTTGTACTATTATTACCTACTTTATGAATAGATATAGACTCGCCAGCATAAGAATCGACGCCAGTATGTCTCATTGGTTCTAAATACCTTTAAAAATTATTATAATGATTTAGGAAGTAATTAGTATAATCAATTAGAATAGTAACTTAGACATAAGCGTACTAAAATATGGCTGTAAAAATATCAATTTTTTTTTCATTTCTTCACTCTGATGTAGAGGCAAAACACAGTGTTGAGTTCCGCTACTCAATACGCAATGCCTCTAGAATTCGGCGGAAAATGGGTAACGGAGTGTCTAACATTTGATTCCCTCTGCCTAGCCTGTTATGTGCGGGATCCAGTGTGAAACTAAAAAAAAAAACAAGAAAAGATAACGGAATTAACTATTATCGATACAAAAGCTTGTACCACACACGAAGCCTCCACAGCCGGTCACGTATACGATGTCCATATTCTGAATAACACTTGAAACCGTCCTAACGCACTGACATTCTTGTTTGTCCTCATACGCCACGTGACGCGACTGTACACTGGCGGTATACCTTTTAGATATAAACTTACTGCTTGTACAAGTATTAGGATGAAGAAATACATTTTCTAACCCTTGTGTTTCCTTTTATTAGCAACTCATTTCTGTTGATATTCTACTTTTCCCGTTTTGTTTATTATAGCATATAATAAGTATTTTTGGTTACAAATTCGTCTGTAATGTATGTACCTAATCCTAATAGCAGTTAAAACTATTATTAATCACATATCTTTGTAAGACAAGTAACTATCAATTTTAATGTCCTAATCCTAAATGTATCTTGGAAGGTTTCCAGGACATCCTTGGTGTCTTTACGGGATATGCTGAAAATATAATATACGTTACAGTTCTTTTTTCCACTCTTCATAACCACTTGACTGTAGCTGTAGCAAAATATTTAAACATTTACGCTATTTCATTCGTTATTCATGTTTCAAACTGTAACACAGAATTTTATCGATTTTATATATTTTTAATACAAAACAACTTTATTATATATAAAGTAAAGCACAATAGCTAGCTTTTATTTAATTCGCTATTACAAGAAATCAAAATGTCGTATATCACAATGAAAATCAAACAGTTACCCTTGAACACTTACTAAATAACATCTTAAAACCGAACGGTCCTCCACAGGGCCATTCATTCCGTAATTTACGGGAAAGAGAATTCGAGGGCTATCCAGAGCCAGAGTTTACGGTCGCGATCAGTTAGCCCAGTAAGTAATCCAGTGGGCATCGAGTGCAGCGGGCGGCAATAAAAAAGAGTTATAGTTGGAAGAAAAGGAAAGTCTCCGTCTCGGATCCTCACCGTTAGTTAGGGATCAAGGGCTCAGCGCTCGCCGGGCGATAATCATAATTTTTACTTACGAGAGCACGAGAACAGCATTAGTTGGCGGCGCGACAAATCTTCCCTAACTGCGGCTAACTTCGCGACTCTACTTCGTCTTGGTACATTTTTGCGAGCTCGGGGATATACTCGTAGCTATGAAATAGGTGATGCACATGAGATTTCTATTTTATGATGCACCGCACGTGTGAAAGTTATGTTTACGGTGTTTTTAACTGTTCAAGCTCTTTATGTAAAGTTCAATATAATTGCTTTGAATAGTAATGTGTTTATAATATTAGAAGTTAAATCTTAGGAACAATGCATATAAAATAAAAATTAATATACCTACATATTATATTAAGTAAGTATAGACTATAGAAAGCCTAGTGGCTTGGCCTTTGACATACCAACGTCAAAGGCCAACTTGATATACCTATGTTATTGTTTTAAACTGTAGAGAAGCGCCTGTCGATCTTGTGCCGAAATACATATTATTGATATTTTCTTCAAGTCAGTTTTAAGTGTACAGATAGGTATATGGTGAACTGATTTACTCATTTAATACATAATAATATTTTCATTTTTTGCATCCATTTTTGCCACCCTAGAAGCTTAAGCTTCTAGCAGGATCTACAATTCGATTTTTACTTTGTAATTAATTTATTAATTCTATTTTTAATATAAATGATGTAATTGGTTTTTTATAAGTAAATCAGAAATAATTTCAGATTAAAAAAGTCAGAAGTTGTCTCTATCTTCCAATGTCAGTTCCCCTTATTTACTAAACATCACATTTTCAGAAGTGCAATACAATACTTACATAAAGCGTCCGAGGCGAGGCGGTCGATTAAGAAGCTGCACCGTTGCCTGGCGACGCCGCCATCTTGCCTCCACCCTTACCCACCCCCCACCCCCTCTGTAAACAACTGTATCGTTGCACTGAAATACTCGATATATTAAAGAGCTCCTTGGATTTTTAAAAACTCTTCTTGATGTATATAGTACATTCTATTTGAATATACATAAATAAAGCATGTATTGTTAAAAAAATAACGGTTTTTGAACATGTAAAGTTGTTTGAAATATATTCGTTCGAATAAATGTAGATTTTCATATAAGTATCTACATATATTAATCATAGATAACTTTAAGATTTCCTACATTTATATCTTCATTAATTAAGTACCCACTTATTTTATTGTTTTTAATTATAAAATAGTAATGAGAAGAAAAGTATAAAAGGTATATCAACCGATGACATTATGTGCTGCACCATAGTTCAAATAAAAAAAAATTAAAATTATTATTTCACACTATGGCTTAAAAGTTCAAATAAAATTCAGTTAAAAAAAACACTTTTTCTCATTTAGCATTATAGACGAACAAAATAAAAAAAATATATACTACTACTACATAGCTTATTTCTAATCATTACATGTACCTCTTACCGTATCTTAAATCTAATATCGTACCTAGAAATATTTGTTTTTTTCTTAAAAATATATCTATAAAAATATATCTTTATTAAAAAATAAAAAGAAAAAAGATTACTTTTAAAATCAATGAAACGATTGAAAATCATCTCTTAAATCTAAAAATGAAGTTAGAAACAGTGAAGCTGCAGTTAAATGAATGTTAAACGTGTAATTTCTCGTGAACGCTGCAAAGACAGATGGCGGCTATTATTCAAGATTACAGATACCCTTTGCCTAGGTATTGCAGAATGAATTAAATCATCTTCGCAATTTTCTGAAATTGATATAGTGGCGTTTATTATATATCTACTTATTAATTTCAATAAGGCCATATCAGGCCATTGAGGCCAGTCGTGGCACAGTGTGACTGTAACCGCGATAGGTGGTGGGTTCAACTCCACTCGAAGAAATGTAATATTTAATATTTTAATTTCTTCGCTCTGATTGAATTCCGCCATTCAACACGCAATACCTCCAGAATTCAGCGAAAAGTGGGGAGCGGAGTGTTATGACACTAGTCTAACACTGCCTCCGCTACATGCAGGATACAACGTGAAGCTGAAAAAAAGAAACAAAAATATTTAACAAGATATTTTTACTATAGGTTAAATATATTTTTACCACAGGTTACCACAAGTTAAATATATTTGTATGAAAATTAGTAATATAAAATCACAATTAAATATTCAATTTAAGAAGCTGTTACAGTCATAAGATAGTAGGCAGGTACTGTAAGATACTATTAATATTTCCATTATATAATGATAGCATCCATCGCTTCACATGGCAATTCCCATTAAGTTTATATTATTAAAGCAGAAGGCAATCTGTACAGCGTTTTAATGTATTATGTAGAATTATAAAGGCGTCGAGCCCCGCTTACTTCTTATGATTTATTCATGAGGAAGAACAACGTTAAATTTGAACATGCCTACTTGTACTTGTACAGGGGCATTTTGGTATAAAATGTCAAACGCTTTAAGCGCCTAATTTGTTTTTCATAAAGATTTATCGGTAACTACTTAAAACACTAATTTTATTCAACGAACAAAAGTATCTTTCAATTTAAAGGTTACATTAGAATATCTGAAGATTGTTTAAAACAATTATTGAGTTCTACACTGTTTCAGTCTTTCAGTGGGTATATCGAGACGTGCTAGTGTAGTAAATAGTATACCACGAAGCCAGTGCAGTATTCAGTAAAGTTTGTTCTAACTGTCGGCTCGTAGCAGCCGGGTGAATTTATACACAAATATATCCAAAAGAAAATTTCTTTGAAGTCGGGAACAAAGCCAATCCACCGCGGTTATCTGTGATATTTTCAGGCGAACTCGTACCTTATTCGCAAACGTCGAATCCGTATACAATACAGTGCGAAACGAAATTCGAAGGATAGATAATTTCGTAGCAGAAGAAATAAGGCGAAGGGAAAAATATAAATTGAATAGTCGAATACACGCATCCCGGCATTACCATAAAGGCAACAGGGATCAAGCGGGATTCCTCTACGAACTTTTTTATTTTCCTTCCACCTCTAAATCTCCAGCGAAATCTTCGCGAATCTGCAAATGTTGATTTGATGATGTCGTGCTCCGCCGTCGTACTACGAGCGTAATATGCGACTACTACGTTGCGTAGACGGTCTACGTATAGTGAATTCCGTTACCATCTAGCTCTTATTGTTTTTTGTCATTGATTTAATATTTCATACTATGGTAAATAAAGAATTTTTATTTTGTTGCAATATGTAAGAATATGTTATATCGCCAAAATAGAAAAGTTTAAAAGATGTTTTAAAGACAGAGAAAATATTAGGTAATTAATATCGTTGAATAAGATAGTTATATTTATTGATTTTTTTAGTTTTCAATTAAGGATCGAACTTATAAAGGAAAATAATTTTATTTAGCTGTATTAATTAACCTATACTCGTTCCTATACTGTATAGTAGTCAATACACAATTTAGTAAATTAATTTAAAAAAAATCTATACTTAGAGACGAAGACTCCTTATAGTAATACTAGAGGCTTCTATTACTTATTATAAATCGTATTACTTATTATAAATACGTATTATAAATCTGCGTAAATATGTACAAAACATTTGCCAAATAGTAAACCTTTCCGAAACATTTCGTGAACTAACGAGCGAGAGCTGAAGGTTGCCTCCATGGATTACTTGACTCATCCATTGCGGTCATTAAGACACATTACCTCCCCCCCTATACTTACCTCCCACCGATCCACTTTTTAATTCAACTTTCCTCCTAACCAATTTGCATGATTACTTTCCTTTTTATTGCTCTCCTCGTGATGGTACTGGTATATTGATACTTTTTTCAAGAGTATTCGAGTACGCAATGAAGCCTTCATTTTGTTAAGCGGTTCGCTCAAAATTACTAATGTTATGAAATAAGTTTAAAATATGTTTTCAGTTTTGGCTGCGCTTTCGGGAGTCATTTTCCTGATACTAGTTAAGTATTCATCTAACAGAATCTTTGGTTTTGCTTGTACAATTATTTTATATAATACAAAACTTGAAAATTATTAAATAATCTAAAGTTCATTGGGTATCATAGAAAGTTTATAGATTTTACACACATAGGCATATAATTTTTCTCAGATATTAATGACTTAGATAATAGATACGATAATACTAAAAGAAACTTAATAATAAAATTATATTCTTTATATGGATATACTGACTAAGGAAATAATAAAAAAAAATAGTAACAAATGTCTAAATTTATTTTATTTATATGTGTACTGTAATCGTACATTCGTTCCATTTTTTCATACAATTTATAATGAGCTAAAAAAAACGCGTGCACCAATAAAAGCTAGCGCGAGGTGTCACCACTCAACCAACTTTATTGTTCTGTCGTTCAAACCCGACAGATCGTGATAGAATTAAATTGGGAGCATCGCACCGTTATGGGGAAAATAATAACAGTGGTATCGGATGTCTTTACGCGCCGGTGGCAGGGGTCTCGACTTCCAGTTAATAGAAATCCAGCCAATGATAATCTGTTTTCTACACCATTAATCCTGAACTAAGTCTGAGTACAATCTGTGGCGTCTTCGTGGAGCGCGTCGAGTTTTATAGTCTCGTTAAGGTCCGCAATTTGTGGAGTCGGGCTGTTAAGGAGCGCCTCGCCCTCATTCGCCTCCAAATCCTAATTCCGACCGTGGACTTTCTTAATCTTACGATATCGGGCTCAAGGTAATTGTTTCAAAATTGTAGCGATAGCGTCTGTAGGTATGGGGCGATGGGCGTACGCTGTTTTTAGTGATTGCGGCTCACTTATTATTAGGTAATATATGCTTTAAATGGACCCATTTTAACATTAAATATTATTTACAAATGCGAAATTTAAAGTATAATATAGTTGCATGCAACTATTAAATATTTCAATTACAATGTTACAATTTCTTTAAAAACTTAAGAATCATGATACTAAAGATAAATAGTTAAGATTAATGTCTTATCTTTGTTATTGTAATTCATCTGAATATGAAAAAGGATAATTTTTTAAATAAACATCTTTTAATACTTAACTAAAAGCAAGATTTTTTTTTGTTTAATTAAAATACTACAGTTTTTTGAATACGTAGAGTATTTATTCATTACTTTCCTTTTATTAAGTGGATTTGTATTATTTATATTTCTAAATAATTAAAAACTATTGAGTTCATTATAAGCAACAGAAATGAAAATTCTTCAATTGTAATTTATATTCGGTGTATTGTAAAATATAATGCTCAAGCTAAAGATACGTATGGTTCAAATGAATACAAATTACATTTGCAAATAATGTTAATCCACAAATTAGTTATCTCCCTATCTCGCCTCCCCAGCTACTGTTCGCATTTCTCTACGGCAAACTTACACCAAGGCAGAATGTATAAGTAGAATATTGAACAGAATAATAGATAATTATTATTATCCTTGAAAGCTTATTTATTATTGTATACATATTCTCGTTTTAACAATTGGCAAGCAATAAAATAAGTTTTTTTTTATTTTACACCAAGGTTACAAATACAAAGAAGAAAGAAAGAATCGAACTCGCTCACCAAGAATTCCGCACGAATTTCAGCTGTGCGGGACACGGCGAAAAGCTAAAAAAAGGTTATAGAGTATATTAATGTAATATAATAAACGTTCAGAATGATAACAATAGCCGCTTAGAAAATTGCATGTTATATTCTTTTAAAAAATCTGTAATTTTATATCGTTCAGTGCAGAACGTTTATAATTAAGCATAGCGCTGCTAAATGTTTAGATAATGAATTTACAATAAACCAAATTAATACTTTTGTAATATTAATAATTATATTAAAACATAACTGGAAAATTATTTTATTTAAGTATGATGTAAAAGAAGTTTAATTGATTGTAATTTTACTTACCTACACTTAGAAACTGGAAATTGAAATATTTAAATAATAAAGAATATTTATTAAAATAAAGGAAAGAATACATACATTAAGATATACAGCCTGTTGAGTTTTCTTAAGTGGTCTGTTACAATGTCGATCGCTGTTAATAGTAGTACTGTTAGCATTTAATAGCACATTTAAGTGTCCATGAAGTATTCTGGAACTCTATAGATTGCTGTGTCTCATGCGAGTATAAAAAAATAATAATATTGCCAGCCTGTAATATATAAGAATAAGTACATATTAATTGATCAGATAAAAAATACAATTAACTATTTATAAATTACAATTGAAATTCATTCTCTTAAATACTTCAGTTACTAAATTATCTACACGTACTAACTACATACATATCATTATCAGTTTATAAGGTTTATATTTTTACAGATTAAGTAAAACTATCATTTTAAAATTTTCCAATAGAGTTAGTTGCTTATTATCACAATGAAAGAAATATTAATGTAGTAAGTTTGTATGAAAGACTTTTTTTTAGTTTCTTGCTGTTTCCCGCACATAGAAGGGATAGATAAAAGACACTTGCTTGACTCGACAAGGCGTTTCCCACTTTCCCCGAGTTTTGGGCTGCTTTGCCTCGACACTAGTAGTGTCCACGAGTAGTCTCGTACATTTGCGTACTTATAAACGAACTTACTTATTTTTAATACGAACTACTATTGTCTCGTTAAGTTGTTAAAGAAAATCTTTTCAAAGTTTAATTTTCGTTAATTTTAAATGTTTAAAATCTAAAAGCTTTACTGAAAACGATACTAATAGAAATGTACATAATAAAATGGTTTATAACCTGGTGTAGATATAATATAGAATTGGGCATCTTTACGCCTCATCTAGCCCTCGTTATGCCGCGATCGTAAATCTTCATTCCTCCTACCTCCCCCTCTCCCTCCTCCCTAGGTGTCGTACCCACTTGAATGCTTTGATATCATAAGTTATAATTTTCTTTGGGCATGTCTAAAATGCTCGACTTTACTAGAATATTTATGATACATGTTTGTTTTGTAACATACTCGTAAATAAAAGCGGACATGTTTAAATGTATATAAATAAATTAAATATTATAATTTTGCTACGGCCACTATTTCGTCAATTAAGTATCTCTCGGTCTTTTATAGCTTCGCGCTGTATCACGCACAGAGCGGTAGTCAGAAGGGACCTGGAACCTAGTGTTAAAACACTTCGTTGCCATTAAGATACTTCCGTTCTCTACTTTCCGCCAAATTCTGGAGGCATTACGTGTTGAGTGGTTGAACTCGATATCGCGCTTTGCCTAGTTACCACAGCTAGGAACTGAAAACGTTTAATAATTCATTTCCTCGAGTGGTAATCAAACCCACAACTTGTCGCGTTTCACACACTTGCTCCTCTGCGTCACAACTGGCAGTTCTCTAGTTATGGCTTTAAATATATGTTCTTTTCAAACTTCTGGTTAAACAAGGTAAACCAAAAGTTTCCAACAACCAGAAGGCACTGCCTTGAACATAGACGTAAATTAGGCAGAGACTTTAGTAATGCATAACCAACACAACATTCTTCGTTTTTCAGCTTCACGCTATGAGTCATTAACTTCTCTTTCCATGATTAAAGTAAGTAAAAAGAGAAAAAAATATAAAAAAACACTAATAAATTGTTAATATTTAATGTCTTTGTTTGCATTAAAGTGATTCTGTATAAAAATATTCTATATCTGCACGAGTAGACGCAATAAATCCAAGTGAAGCGTATTTATTTACTTGCCATGTCTCTCTCAGTAAGGCGGCGTTCTATTTGCCTTTTTCAAGGTATTAGGTACAATTTGTGAAGTATTTTTATAGAGGCCTAAAATTTTGCAATGATTATTAAGGTATGTTTCTTTTATTCTTTATTTAAATATTTTATCTATATTTCTATACTAATGTTACAAAACAGAAGTGTTTGTTTGTCTGACTCTCAGAGCCTACAAGTTCGGCCTGTAAAACCCTTTTTGTAATTCATTTATAGAGGAAGGCCGTAATAGGCTATACTATATCGAAATGATCGTTTCGATGTAACCCAATGTACCTGAGGTTAAAGTTATTCCGAGAACTTAAAATATGTAATGTATCATACACATCTCTCAGGTATTTCTATTTCACCACGTATTTAAACCCGCAGATAAAAACCTTAATAAGTTAAAATTTTCAGTTTATTTATCTTATTTCTCTTAGACAGAAAATAATTTCAAAATATCAATTATTTTATATTACACGAAAAATGTGCAACTTTCACTGAATTTTACAATTGCGAAAGAAAAAAATATTATTGAGTGAGAAAGAACTCCGGGAAAACACTGGTTCAAGTCCCATTACCCAAAATAGTTATATAAATTCAAAATAACGGAAATCAAACTACTATATATTATCATCATTATAAGTATCATCATCATCATCATCATCATCAACAGCCCTCTTTTGTCCACTTTATAAGTATATACATTTATTATTATAATTAAACAATTGTAAGCTGAATAAATTGAATGCAAGATCGCGTCTTAATTCAAATCATATAAATAAGTAAATACTCGTATATATACCCAACTGAGTATATCAAGCTACGTTGAGTGCGATATTATTTTGTAGTCAGGCAGCTTCAGGCACGGAACACAATTAACTTGTAAGATTGTCTGCGGAGGCTGCACTCGTACCCTCGCCCTCCTCGATCTACCCTCCCTCCGAAACAAAACATCAATAAACTTAACAACATATACGATTTTGAACCTTAATATTACATATTAGAGTTTGAAATCATGTAATATTTTGTAAGTTTTATGTGGCGCATTTATTTCGTGTAGGTATAGCAGTCCAGTTACCCTTGATTGGTTGTCGTTCCTCTAATCCCGTTTTGATCCTTTCCACCCAAACCTAGCCCTCGCTCAGTTAACTATTGACATGCGTTCCTACCTGTTCGTATGTTTTTCCTCCGACGCCTGTATTATTTATTAGCACACAAATGTTGAGATATCTACAAATCAATTAAATACTCATATAAGTACCCGAAATACTAATGTCTTACCTGTTATAAACATATAATTCTACTTTTGTAAAGAGAAATTTCTTTAATAGAGAAAGATGTCATAAGAGTTCAAAATGTTCTTACTCTTGTGAAATCTTAGTTAGAGTATCAGAAAAATGGTAGAAAGAATAAACACTTTCCAAAGCTCCCAAGGCTCACGATATGTGTGAAGAAAACTTTAAGAAATCAAATTGAAATTCAAATTAAGTATAAAAAAATCTATGCTTTATTTAGAACCAGTAAGAAATAATAATCGAGGCAAAGCGCGGCGTTAAGTTCTGCCACTCAACACTCAATGACTCCAGAACTCGGCAGCAAGCGGGAGAGAAACGGAGTGCCTTAACACTAAGTTCCCTTTACCTACCCTCCTGCGCGCAGGGTACAGCTTGAAGCTTATAAAAAAAATGAAATAAATAAATTCAACAATTTTTAGTATAGTTGTATTCGTATCATCATCACGTACATACGTTGTTTAAATATCACCAGTCTTATTTTCCCAAGTTTATGACCAGTAGATAAGCTGTATTATCAATTTGTAAAACAATAAACCATACACATGCAGCAATTTTATAATGATATGACGTTGTTCACGTGACTGGCTGAGGCATAAATGGTATTTTCTTCAGTGTTCAGAGTTCTATAATATTGAAACTACGAAAATAATATTTGTTATATTTATTATGAAAGGTTACATATAGTAATTTCATTTAAGACGTAAAATTTATTATAATAATTCTTTTTTATATTATGTACTACAAAGGTTCTGGCTATATTTATTCTAAGAAAATCTAGTATTTTATAAAATCAAAAAAACAAATCAGCTTCACGTTTTATCCCGCACACAGCGAGGTAGGCAGAGGGAAGCTAGTATTAGGAACCTAGTATTGACACTCCGTTCCCCACTTTTTGCCGAATTATGGAGGATCGTACCCACAACCGTCGCGTTACAGTCACACCCTTGTGCCGCTGCGCCACGGCGGCTTTACCTGTATTTTAAGAAATACTATTTTTTATTATTTTTGATAAACTAATAATTTTAGCTTAAAATAACTATATTATTATAGATGTATTATTATAGATAAGGTTGCTTAAAACTTTTATAGTTTAAAACGATTTCCTTACATAGTATTGATGATAAAATGTGTTATTATTAAAAATGCATAAAGCTATAATATATGTGACTTGTATAGTTATTTACGATATGTTGTTTAAGAACAAATATAATATAACGCGGGGATGATATGATATCACGTACGCTCGCATGTAGACCCTAGACCTCAGTGACTAAGGCAATCCTTGATAAAATAAAAAACAACATTAATGTTTGCCACCATAAAGATAAAATGTGACGCGCACGAACTGCGGTCGGCCACCGAACACACGTGCTTATGTAAGTATACACGAAACCTAGAGCAAATACTACGGCGCTGTCTAATTATAGCGATGTGAATGATAAAACTCGTAATTACCTTTTGATAGTACAAACGATCTATAAAGACCTCTCCGTCAGCACTGTCTCAACTCTCATGTGCCTCTATCTCGTGCCCTGGAAAGCCATTAGAGCGGTCGGGCGCTAGTCCGCGAAAGCTGCCACCAAAAAGAGCAAAGAATCGAAAAGCGATACCGACTAATCCCACTAATCGGGGGGCAATTGAAAAATAAAAATGTAGATGGCGGAATGATTCCATTTGGAGCCAAAACGATGCGACAAAATAATAAAAAAGGTAGAAGCGGAACGGAATGGGCCTGCCCTCGGCGGCCGACGGCTAATATTGAAAGCAAATCCTCGGCTAAATCCTTAAAGCGCTCGGATTGGAGCACCTGGAAACTGTGTGCTCGCCCGCGTCGCTGTTCTGATAATCATTTACTGGATTATTGTATACTTTCCGCTTAATGTCACCGAATTTCGTGAATCAATTGGTCGCAATTTATAGGCACATCGAACTTTGACCCCAATTTTCACGTTGGAATTTTCAAAGGATTTGGAGGTTTTACACAAGTATTTTAACTGGATCGGCTTTGCTGAAATTTCTTTACGTTCAATATTGGATAAATTCTTTTTGTATCATTTATTAAACCTGATAACAAAAGTTGAGAGGCTAATAATTTCTTTAACTTTTTTTATTGCACCTTGGAATTAATTGAATATTTTCTTTCTCTGCTGTAGTTTCTTGTTCTTTGCTTTGCTATTACGTGAAATAGAAATATAAAAATATATAAAAATTAATTCCTTGTTTACTAAAAACAATCAGAAAATAAAGACGAAGCCTTAAAAAACCTATTAAGTTCGAGTCGGAAGTTCCCACCGAAAATTTCGTACCAATTTCGCGATTGTATGTCAAAGGGAAGCTTAACTTATAAAAAAATTGACAATTGCATTAATTTAAGTTTGTGATGATATTTATCTATGAAATATCAAATAATTTTATTTTTTCAGATTTTTTCCTTTAATTGTATTGTAAATTCACAAAAGAGAAGAATAGATTGTCTTGACTTAAAAGCTATTTCTTCTGTTCTTCAAGAGACTATAGACCTGAAGATACAAATTTTACCTTGAGACCTCCAAGTAATCGATTTTTTTTACTTTTACTTGAACAGATGGAAAATAAAACTATCCTATAAGAGTTCCGTTTTTACCTTTGGAGGTACAGAACCCTAAAAATGATTTTTCTTATGAGCATACAAAGGTGGTATGTTTTGCAAATTGTCTTGCTATTTTATAAACTATTTTTTTATAAAATAGCATGACAAAATGCAAACCAGACTACAATTATATATAACTAGCGACCCTATTGCGGCTTCGCCCGCTTTTACTACTGGATTATTCATATAATGTATGTTTGCAAAGCACTTAAGATAATGTGAAAATTAATTAAACCCTAATACAACCCGCATAGTTTCAATAAGGATTTTCCAATTGTTTTACACAGCAAGGATTATTTAGTAGGTACCGTAATTTTAAATCTGTGCTACTAATCTTTTCAAGTACTTATTAAAATATATTTAAATTACTATTTTTAGATAGTTAAATGACATTAACACATTCAACTCGAATTATCCAATACGTGCAAACGCATCTAAATCTTCGTTGCTATAAAGGCAGGCGGGTTTTTTTTTTCGAGCTTGTGGTTAATGCTGAAGAGGGTATTCTGTCTCTGATGAAAAGCAAGCACTACGTGGCTGCCTGTGACGAAAATTAAATAGAATGCATCGGCCGGGAATTGAACCCGGGCTGCCCGCGTGGCAGGCGAGCATTCTACCACTGAACCACCGATGCGTGTAAGGCAGGCGGGCGCGGCGGACTCGCTTGTATAAGCATAACGTCGCGAGGCGCGTTTCGCAGCAAGGATTTTTTGATATTGTAACAACTTCTAAAGTACTTATTAAAATGAAAAACAGAAAAGACAGTTTTGATCTACATTAAATGGCCAACGTAACTAATATACTTATTTATATGCTGAGAGTAAGGGATAAGTGAAACTTGACTCGATACAGTTGATGTGTGAACGGCGTGATGTGTCAATAATTAAATGCGTTTTTCTCTAAAACTATTCGCAATTTCGAAATAGTTTAAAAAGCAAATTTTATCTTCGTTTAACGTAGAAATTTAATAAAGTATTTTAAAGGATAAGGATTAATACCATTATGGAAAAATATCCCTCACAATAAAAAATATATTTAAATTACTATTTTTAGACAGAAATATGATCACTACACGTTATTCTTAAAAGATACGAATATGCCATCGCGGACTTTTTTGTAGATCTTATTAAGAGAAACAATACTCCAGTACATTTTTTTCATGTAGTATTTACCATTAAAGCAGCGCATGCGCCAAAGTGTCTCAGCGGGTAGGACTTTATACACATTTATCGTATTTATGTTAATTTACATAAGAATGTACAAATAATAAACTATATATAAACCTTCCCTGAGAAATACTCGACCTAATGGTGAAAACCGCATCCAAATCCGTTGGGTGGTTTAGAAGAAGAAGAGTTAGAAAGTTCAGACAGACACAAAAAGCGACTTTGTTTTATAAGATATAGGATTGTACTAAATATGCATGTGTACTAAATTATTTAGTCTAAACGGTCAATGCTATCACAGCACCATTGAGGTGAACTTAGAAAATGTTTGCTAAGTTAAGAAAAAATAAGAAAATAGAAGCACGCAATCGATGTAAGTACGATATGTTCATACAATATTACTCTTTTACTGCATTTGTAGTACATAGAAGTGTTCTATTTAAATTTGTTTTACATACTTATTGTAGTAGATGTGCTCGGTTACGACAACACAATCTATCTTTCGTTGGCAGCTCGCCGCCCGCTATAAAATAGCTTACCCTAACGTGAAATTTATATCAAATTCTATTTAATATACATCTTTTAGTGCAAGCGTTCAAGGCGATGCTATTATGGAAATACTTCTTGTATTGAAAACGGTTGATACATACAATTTCTATCTCATAATATTATTTATATTTTGAGACATATTTAAAAAACATAATAAATGTTTGGAACTGTATTTCTTTGTTAGAGAATAGAGTGTTTTTTTTAATTATTATAAAGTTATTATACTGTTGAAGTAAGTGGCAAATACAATCTAAATACCTTAAAAAAATGTACTTACCTATATTTTTTTATATATTTAAGTTATGTTTACGTGCATTTGTTTTAAATAATCCAAATAATGTTTGAAATATTTTTCTATATTGCAAAGAAAATAATATTTAATGTGTGCATGTATTCCTGTGGTATCAACTTAGTTTGATCTAGTTTTTTATTTAAAAGATGACGTAATCGAGAGTGATCTTAGCCACGATTTAATAAATATGGTCAGCCGTTTAAAGATCACCAGCTCTTTTCTAGTCGATGAACGGACGTAAGCAACTTCCACTATTCTGATCGATTCCATATTTCGTATCTTGTCACTTTATCAATATTGCCTATAGACGATCACCTTGATCTGATACTACAGTATCATCTAGTATCTGTAAGATTTGGGTATTTTATTCTTTAGTACACCAACTAACAGCAGAGGTATCATAAGAGGGTTCATTTTAATGAATGAATAGAATGTAGATAAATTTAGGTATTACTTTTAACTTTCAATTTTTAAAATAGTAAGGTACATTTAAGGATACAAATAAAACGACCTAATAATCAGTGATATTTTTTTTATTATGACTAGAGGTTTTTAAATTATAAAACAATCACTTATCCCTTTGATACATTTACAAATTAATCAAGAAACAATTGATCTTGTGTGTTTTGTTTGATATGTATGAAATGAAAACCTCAATTTGTTCATTATTACACGTCGAATTATTTATTTACATTATTTTTTCTCTGTTCACAATATTACAATAGGCACACGGAAGTAGCTCTAACGTGTTTCTTTAATACTGGCCATCTACTAGCAGCAGTTAAAAATGTAATAACATAAAATATTATTCATTAAAAAAACAAAGAACTTAATTAACAAGGGTAATATTAACAAGGAGACGAAGTAACGTTACACTGCATAATGCCTTACGACGCCATCAGTCAATATTTTTTTCCTAACGATCATTCAACCACTATATAATAATTATTTACAATTTAATTGGAAGATAATAAATATTAAGTAGTTGTATTAGTAATGAGATCTTGGTTACATTAATCTCATTGAAACGATTGCTTTTTTTATAAATTTCTGCGTACACCTTCCACTTGTTTCATCTGAATATTCTGACATAAAAAAAAACATTATCATCGTTATTAATTAAAAATTAAATAATTTATTTATTTGAAAGTACTTGAGTTTTACAAAAGTAACAACAAACGTCGATACAAATAAATTTAATTAATTTCTTAGAAACATTTGATTTTAAAAATATAAGAAAATCAATATAGCATATTTCTATTACTTTTCAAAATTTGTTGATAAATTATTTGATATGACAGTGGAAGGTAATATTTACACTCTCAATTCGTTCGTGCTTTTAAAATGTAAAACAATTACATTGTACTAAAACTTTGGTAGTTACGTAGGTATAGCAAGTATTTACAAGTTGTTATTTTAATAATCTCTAATTAATCATTTACAATATATCATCAAATATTTTACTTTGTGCTATTTTAGGCAATTTGTTAGTTTTCAAAATATCTCAATAATTTCTTAAATATTAAATGATTTACGAGGTTGCACTTTACACACTATTTCAAATGCATAAAATAACAAGGTAATTTGAAAAAATATTGATACTTCATGTTTATGATGACCAAGAAAAAATATATTTATTAAATCGACTTTTAAATAATAAAATCTTATCATAGTCTAAAGTTAAATGCTTTAAAGTATAATTAGTTGAAAGTAGAAATAAATAACCTAATTTATATTTACAAAGATTTAAGGTACACAATCAAAAGTACTCTATAATTAATAATCTACAATACATTAAGCTTGTAAAAATTGCACACATCGCTTTGGTATACGTACATACATAGCTACATATTTACATAAATCGTTAACTTTATTGCCTGAAATTTCATAGTTTTATATATCCATCCTCGTGGGATTACAAACGAAGAACACCCGTATTCATAAACGCCTCTCTTAATTATAAATATGGAATAATGGAATTTATAAAACATTATAATATATCAGTTTTTAGCTGTGTTTATGTTACAAAATTCGATATAAAAAGCTGAAATGTATTTGTTATATTTATATTTTAATAAAATAACATTATAGAAGGCTTATGAATACAGCGTCGCGTATATGACAGCAATTATTAAGTGTGATCAGTCAAACCACTCCCAGAGGTGACGATAGAGGCCGTGCGCGGAAGAGGTCGCGCGCGTCGGCGGCGGCGGCTAGGAGGCGCGCGCGACGGCGAGCAGCGCAGGCGAGCGAGCCTCCTCGCCGCGGGCCTCGTCTCAGAGCACGCGGTCCACCACTCCGCCCGCCGCGTACTGACACGCCGACAACGGCGCCGAGCCCGCCCGCGACACCGGCGACACCGTGCCGTAGCCGCTGCTAAAACTAGACGAGTGCTGCTTAGCCTTCAGTCGTAATGAAGCGATCGAAGATGACATCGCCGGACAGGGCTCGGCGCGATACATGCTGTAAGGGTTCGGTGGAGCTGTATACGGACAAGGCGCTACGCTGCCGCCCACACTACCTGATCCCCCCACTCCTCCCATACCGCCGCCGCCGACGCCGCCCATTGACGTTGCAGTGTTGAAGCAGTTTACGGAGCCTTGGTGATGACTCGCCGGCACCACTGATCCGAGAGGGTTTACGGGCCAGGGAAAGCTCTTTGTGCCTAACGGACTAGGTACTTTCGCAGCCCAGTTGTTATAAGGATAAGATGAGTATATCGCATCGGTGTCAGGGAAGGGTTGCATCAAACCGTTGAACTGTGTGCTGAAACCATTTTTGAAGTCAACTGCTGCGGCTGCAGCTGCGTTCATTGCATTTCTCTCTCGCTTCCGCCATTTCGCTCTCCGATTTTTGAACCACACCTGTAAGAAATTCATAATATTAGGACCCTGAACTGTGTCAAAGTTTAATAGTAAATAAAATTGCGAGAAAACTTTTAACGATATTCTCGAATCAGATCACGGGCAGAGTTGTGGGGGGTGTCATTAACTTTACTCATTACAAAGTTGACAGAAGGACGCGGCGCATCGGCGTATTCGAGCCACGTAGAGGCGGAGGAGGCGAGGACCGCCCGACCGCAGCCAACGACCCGTCTAATTGCGGTCGCGAAATGAAGATAAACGAGCATCGCGATTGGACGGGACGCATCCGCAGGCTCGCCAGGACCCGCTCGGCCGCTATAAATGTATGACTTGGAGCCTCCGCTGAATCGATGTCGTTGTTTAGCGCAGCCCCGGGTCGGGGGCGGAGTGACGCGCGATAAGTCGCGTGAGCACAGATAACGCGCGCGCTGATGTATGGCCGCGTCCGTCAGCGCGCGATCGATCGCCGACGACACCTCCACGATAAATTGCGCAATCCACGTAGCGACTGTAATAAATATTGTGCCGGCAGCGGTATTTGTCTCACTCACTGTGGCGTGCCCACCGAGCCGAAACGGTAAATAATACCCTCTTTCCTCGGTTAAGTGAACATAAACGGTCGTTTCCACCCCATATAAGAGCGTTTATTTTTTGAAACATAAATTTTACAAATTCACGTGGACGCATGTCTTTTGCCATACAGGTAACATCCTATTCATCTTTCTTATTTTTTTTTTGTTTATCTTTAGAAAAAAAAAATCGAATTTTCCAGGTATTTCCTATCAAATCATCAACGAAAGGGTCTCCATCTCCACAAAACCCGAATGTAACTGCTTAATAATGACAGTAGAATGATATTATTTAGGTGCACATATGTGGAAATAATTTCCATTATTTGAATAGCGGGCAGCGCAGCAGGGCGTAGGAGACCGGAGGGTCGCGATATTGCGACGGGGCTAATCCTTTAAATATATTATTGTAGGATGTTGAGGCGGCGTCGTCAGGAGCTAGGGGTGGCAATTTTTAATGTTTTCTAAATCAATACTAATGTGTGCGTCTTGTAATGAATTCGCGGTGCCCTCTTTAAATGTGATAATTGAATTAATCGTTTAATAAACTAAGATAATTAATATTAGTTTTCTATTATTGTTTACGTAAAATTTGTTAGTATTTAATGAATTCCAATAGATACCTTATGAAATATAACACAAAACCTATATAATACTTTAGGACCTATAATTTAGCAGAGTTTAGGCCTAGGAAGAGTCTGTATTTAGGTACATGAGTAGATTCTACACCAAAATCTTTTACACGTTTTTAGTAACATTATGACAAAAATATGCAAGAAAATACCAAGCATTTAAAGATAAGGTGTTATCAAGTTATCATGCGGGGCGCGTAGGGCAAGATTAATGCGCCCATCGTTGCGAGGCCAACATCAACCCGACAGCGACTATGTTTTACCGAAAACAAAATTGCTATAGTTACAAGTAAAGTAAAGAAGATAATATATTTCTATCTCTAAAATATCTTAAAATATCTAAAGATATACCAAAGATACTATGGTATATTACATTTGATTACCAAATTCAATTAATTTTTACCAGTAACGAAAAAGTATTTATAATTGTACCAAATTAAATAATAAGAATTTTATTAAAGTTAGATTAAGATAAAAAATATATTATATGTCTACTATTAATGCTTTATTTCTTAAACTTTTAATTGCTTAGTAAATTGAAGAAATAGCATTCCATTCTATAATAATTATGAATAATTTCAATTTTTTACCATAACAAACCTCTATATCTATAGTCTCATTGTCCATATAATAAACGAGACAATGAACTGTGCGACCGCACTATGCGAATAATAAACCTATTTTACGGTCAGCGGGAGCAGGGTTGCTAAATTGCCTTAAATTTAAATTAAACTAGAATCACAGTTTTATTAGTGTCATCAATCAAATGACGGTCCATTGGAATGGCTGGCTCTGGCTCCTTAGTGTAGGATTATGGGACATATTTCTAAAGTAAGAGGGACTGTAATACCGTAATTCGATTTACTTTGGGTACTATTCGGAAGTCAAATAAACATGGGCTCGAGTAAATGGATATGAACCAGGATTTGACACGTGCGGAGTTTAGGGTTGTTAGAATATATTTTATTCATGTTACTTCGTAGTCCGCCAATATCATATATTATGTAGAAATTTTAACACTGCTTTAAAATTTAATTTTACTTTATATCTTTTATGCATATAAGGTATACATAAATGATACATATAAGGTATATATACGTAAATAACACCATAGATTTATATTTTGTTTTTTATTATGTTCATCTAATACCGATTAGAAGGTTTTATAGTTGATAATAGCTAAAAGAGATTTGGTTTACCAATTGGAGTGGAGTTGGATTTTGGATAACGTATTCAATAAGTACTTACCAAACATCTATCCACTTCTCCTATAAATGGGAAAATTATTGCAGAAAAAATATCTCAAAAATTTTGCAATTTCTAGGCGGGAAAGCCTCGAAATCTCGAATTCTCGGTTGTCCAAACAGTAAGTTACCTGTCTAACCTGTTATTATGGGGAAGACAACGTGAAGTGGAAAGAACAGAAAATCTATTTAACTGCAATATTGATTCTAATAAACATGCCTCCAGAATTCGGCAGAAAGTAGAGAACGTAGTGTCTTAACACTAGGTTCTCTCTGCCTACCCTGCTGTGTGCGGGATACAGCGTGAAGCACATTTAATTTTTTTTTTTTAACATCAATAGTTAGAACCAAATATTCTTTTAATATTTACTCAAAAGAATGCGACAACTGTGTCGCCCCTAACAATATTAAATGCACCCCGTGGATCTTGATCGGCAGCGGAAAACGAAACACACAAACTATTATCACCTTTTACTGTAAAAATCATTAATCATCTGTTTTTGGCTCTAATCTTTTATATATTAATATTTTATAAAAAAAATACTTAAATATAGTAATTTTTAGTTATTCATAATAAAGAATATATCTATCTATATTTGTTATTATCTTTTTTAATTTTGAGTATTTCGATTTTGACATAGAGTCAAGAAAAAAATTATATACCTACATATAAAAAATCTTAGGAATTTTAGCTATGCAGCAGATTAATTATATCAGTTCTTTCCTAATTTTATAAAAACAATTGATATCTTTTATTATTACTTAAAGATGATTGTAATTATTACTTAAAGAATTTAGATTATAATAGTCTTGCAACTACGAATATGCGTCTATACAGGTCTCCAACAGATCTTTTTTCTGACATTTCCCCAGGATTAGATGGGAGAACATCAAAACTGTTCTCTCAGCCATAAATTAAATATAATATTTATTAGTAAATTGCGTATAGTAGATACAACATATTTGCAACTACAGTTTTCGCTTCTCCGTCTTATTCACTACCCACAGCGTATAACAACAACTCATATATTTCTATCAAAGAAAACATAGAGGCAGCAAAACGTCAATAAATAGAGATTAACTATGATTACAAAATATATATATAAAAGATCGAATTTGACGTTGTTCATTGAAATAAATTCATCGATAAATCCACCATGGAGCCAAACGAGATCCAACCAATCAAAACACTCAACATTCAGTCTATCAAAACAAGAAGGATACCGTCAGACATCTAGTATTCTAGGAGCTTACCTCACGACTACCACTACGCCTTTACAATTTGCAATAGAGCACCTTAAACCATTTACATAAAGTATAATTTACAATGACAACTAAATGACAGTAATACACAGTAGCAAATAAATTTGCGATCAGAGTTCTTAATATGCTTGTTCTATCGTAGGAAATGATATTTCCCTTCACATCACTACACGGTGAGGCTAAATCCTGATCCTCATTTAGACATGACGTTATTATTATAAGATTAATTTACTATAGTTTCACATAATGTTGTACGTTAGACGTTTTCGAATAACTTATGTTCTAGGCTTAAGTCAATACAATTCTTGTTTTATAAGATCTATTTTGTAATCAGTTTCACGCTATATTCCGCACACAGCAAAGTAAGCAGAGGGAACCAAGTGTTAAGACATTCCGTTCCCTATTTTCCAAATTCTAGAGGCACTGTATATTGAAGAAGAAATGCAAATATAACTTTAAACAAATATTTCATTTCCGCGAGTGGGGAATCGAACCCACATCCAGTCGCGTTTACAGTCACACACTTGAGACATAATTATATTATAGAACAATATTAATTATAACGAAATATAACAAACCGAACTAAAAAAACCAATTTCGTTTCAGCCATAAAAGCTAGGAAGCAAATCGTGCCCAGTATATCAAAATTAACAACAACACGACGACAAATCCAATTCACTGAATAAACATAGTTTCAAAAATCGTTCAAACTTTGCTAAGCGCGATATGGGCATATTCCTATACGGCTAGAGGGCTAGAAAAAAGCCGTTTTGCTAAACTGTTTGTGCATCGACAGGCGACATGCACTAAAAGCATTGCAAAACATGGGCACGGGTCCACGTAAAATAAATAACGTTACGTGCCGCCCGCCCTGTCGACGGATGCGTAACTACGTAGTTTTTTGTGAGCGCTAAAATGTTTTCGCGTCTTACTCAAATATGTAGATACGCGGCCTATGACGGATTTATGATTTGTTATATCATTTGGACGGTTCTTTCGTAATTGTTATATAATTTGGATTTAAACATCTTTATTTCCATTTCGACAATGTCATTTATATGAGAAATTAAATAAAAATAAATATTATATAGTACTAGCGGACGCGCGCAGCTTCGCCCGCTTTTTTGCACTTTTACGGGTGAATCCTAATAAACCATGAAACTCGTGTTCAATGAAATAATTTTAAGAGTTTAAATTTCAAATCTTATAAAAATCAGTGGCGATTTTAAAAAGGAGTCGAATATTGCAAATTCCCGTCTTAGCGAGCACCTACGTTCTATAAGTAACTCCTATGCAAAATTTGAGATTCCTAGCACATGTAGTTTCTGAGATTTCGTGATGAGTGAGTGACCTTTCGATTTTATGTATATAGATTAACAGGCAAAGGCAGGCAAAGTAAATAATGCGAAGAGCTGAAGATCGAGCTCAGTGACGTGCCATTGGAGAGGCATATGTCCAGCAGTGGACGAGGACAGGCTGATGATGTTGATGATGATGATGATGATGATGATGACAGTAAATAAAAAATGTAAATATGCAGTGAAGAGAAAATGACAAAAATCCTAATTTTGTACTTATTAACTATTATTAAATAACCATATCAGTTGTAATGTATCAAAAATACAAAATACCTAGCAGAGATTACTATTTAAGTCGTTACTCATTTTTAAACATTAAAATAACCCAATTACATTAAGAATATTGTATAACAGACATATTTATTTATTTATAAGATTTTATTAGAGCTTAAAGAAAATAAAGAGATATTTTTCATCGTCAATAAAGCTCACGCCCTACAGCTTCTGAGAAAACGCAAATGGGGCTCGTCGTCAAGCCAATCGTCCGTGAAACGACTCCCGACGTGTCTCATTCGCTACGTATCGTATCGTATTCGGTGACAGAGTATTAACGCATCGATCTCCATGCAAAAACTATTTATTTTTATATTGAAATATTGATATAAGGAATGAGGTTATGTGTTGAACGTTATAAACACAAGTTAGTATTCAATTTAAATTAAAACAGCCATGAAATATTTTATTAAGACTTTTTGTTTACCTTTTCCCAAAGCTATCTTGGGTTTGTAAATTTTAATAACCTATCTATTTATTATTGCTAATTTGGGTGTTTTTTTTATTTTTCTTCGGTGTATTTACTAGGTCTGTTAATATTTTTTTCAATTGACCCCGACTATAAAAATAACTTCTTAAGATCTTAAAAAGTATACACTTAATTTCAATAACCCTTATGATTTAAACTAGTAAAAATCAACATTTACCAACCGCTCAACAATCAACAACTTGTTTTAAACTAGTAAAATTCAACATGTACTTTTCTTTTAGTTATTTATTTATCAAATAGAAGTAGATAGTAGTTAAGATGATTTTATACATATTTATGAAAAATACTTCGATATATGCAAAAATAAAATAAAAAAATGAGTATAATTGTAATATATTGAACTTGTCAGCCCAAATTAAATAATTCCGAAAACATACCAAAATTAAAATAACAGCTAACAAAGTGATTGCAGATGACATTCGCAATTTGCAAGTGTGGTAAAGAAAACATTGTATTAACATATCATATTTAAAGAGCCAATAAGCAGGCAATGACCCTAATGAGTGGGCAACAAAAAAATGTCGGGCGATTTATCGTTGCGCGCGCGCACAGATTTATTGAAGAGATGCGCAGACGAGCGCACGCTAATCCCACAGTCAGGGTTGTCGCTGCGTACCACCATATCGAATATCAGAACTTACCAATGTTGTGAATATGCTAGTATGTCTTAAGCCTTATATTTGATTTAATAATTAATCAACTACAAGAGAAAATAGTTTCATTTTTTTCTAATTTATTTTTCTTATCTGCACATTAGTTATAAATAATGAAGCAACGAAGCATTTCTCAGTTATGTTTTTGAAGTTTCACACAATCTTAAATAAATACTTAATGATATAAAATAATCCAAATACTTGTAGGAAGTATAAAATTGCAACCCTAGTAACAAGACGATACAACGTTTTAAGAGCACACGCTGCCTTTCAGTATAGAATGTTACGACTCGAAATGAATATCTAACACTTGAAATACACCAAGCTCATCTCGAATATATCGATTTACACATATCTGTAAAGTATTTCGTTTTAATTATGAATTAACAAGGCTATTCAAGAGAAAGCTAATATATGTAGTAATACACTTACCTACATATTAAAATACCTACTATAGGTACAAACACATTAATATTATTATATATGTTAAATATTTTATTTTCACTGTGTGGGACCTTTTAAAATATTTAATTTATCAGAACCTACTTAGTAATAAAATTATAAAATGATAAGAAGTAAAAAAATATTATGATTAAATATTAGATATACAAAGAAAAATTTAACAATGAAATAAATCCATACTCTCTTTCAGATACCAAGAGAAAGATCATCGTAAACTTATTTTATACAGAAGCAACAAGATTGTAAGAATTTGTCGAATCAACACGTCTCAGAGCTTAACACGACTACATTAATGTCCCACATAGCGAAGAAACCGAAAAATATTCTACGAATTCTGAACATTGTGTAAATATTACAAGCTGAGTAGAACCGCAGGATCTCTAGCTGGGCCTTCCAAAACTATTGACAGTGTGGATGCGATCACATTTAAGCCGCGGATTATGAAAAGACCAAAATAGACGCTTCAAATCCTCAAGGATTAAGGGATTCGGTGTTCCGTTCGACGGCGGCTACAAAAATATATCGAGTGCACGCCGGATGCAACGATTAGTCTAAACATCGCGCTCGTTAATATTGTTGAACACCTTCGTTTCTCAAATACTGTATTCTATGATTGTTCTTTAAATTGTCTTAAATTTTAATAATCCAAAATTCAGGGCACATGAATCTGAGAACCTAATGTTAAGGCACTTCGTTGCCTTTAGGACGATTCCGTTTCCCATTTTCCGCTGAATTCTAAACATTGCGTGTTGAGAGGCGGAACTCAACGCCGTATAATAAGTAAAATTTGTATATTATGCCAATAAAAAGTTTCACTTATTAGCACAATTTGCAGTTATGTAAATAAAGAGTCGAGGGTACTTATTAGACTAATACAAATATAGCGAAACAGTATCAACATTTAGTAATTATCTGTCATTTATGTCAAATAAAACTTAAAATGACTGACATTACGCTATAATAAGACTAATTTAATTCTGATAAAAAATATATTAAATTTCAGTATATTACTTACTCTAACTCTTGCTTCGGTAAGGTTAGTCCACATTGCGATCTCTTCACGGGTGGACATGTCGGGGTAACGATTTCTTGCAAAAGTCGCCTCGAGTTCTTGAAGCTGTTGACTTGTAAAATGCGTCCGTTGCCGTCGTTGACGTTTGTTCTTTTTGTCTCCTTTGTCATCCAAAGTTTCATCGGGTCCCACGCCAGGAGTTGTTGACTCGGTCTTTATTGTTGGTTCAGATGTTAACGGCCGATCTATGAAGAATAACATCATAAATTAACTTATGTTATTATGAATTATATATTCTTAGAGATGATTTAAAATTTATATTTGTCTATATATTTATCTCTTAGACGCTCGTGGCTTAGAGGCGTACAGGCTTCAAACCTGTACATTACAGTACTGTGGAAATGTGACATTGTGATGCAAATTTTCAATAATTTTCAACTTCATTAATTTTACTTTAAATGTGTAACCACAAAGCGTTAAATATAAAATTTACATGAGTATACCATTAAAATACAAATTTATTCCGCAATATATAATATGTCACAAATCTGTGATACGTCACTTAAAGCTAAAGCTGGTCGTAATAAACTCAAGTGTTGCCACAGGATAAAAATAATTTGAGCTTACAAATAAAAAATATTGAATCATGACCGACGGTAGCTCGCTGCTAATGCGCGGGATTAGGCGCGGGCGCACCCAGCTTTTACAACGCAGCTGTAAATTCGTTGTTCTCAATGATCGACGTCACAGTGTAAGATAATTTATGATACAGATGATAAATTTTTCTATGTTGTCTAGTTTATATAATGACAGATAAAAAAGAACTAGTAAGTATATGAATATTATTGTTTATAGTAAGTTAGGCATATACCTCAAACTCTATTTCTTGACTTGAAAAATAATGTAAGTTATAAAAAAAGTAAAAACAATTAAAAACAAACAATGAAATTCTATATTCAAAATATCATGAAAATCAATATAGATATCAGTTGATAAATTAATTTGACAAATTGGTGAACATATTTTAAGGGTAATTATGTTGAACCAAATGTCAGGTAAACATTGTAACTGTGCCGAGTGCGAGGGGACAAGTGATATGCGTTATTACATCAATACGTTACTGATAACGTGATCGCAATCAACGAATATTGGTTCAGTCGAAATCCCTGTGTCAATGAACCGCTTGCATGCTATAATTACTCTCTGGCTTAGCCTCGGACTGGGTTAATGTTACATTACGAAGGATGTAGGTAAAGGTAAGTAAAAAATTTAATGCTTATTGTTAAATATTTATAAATATCCCATAAATAACACTTTTCCTCACTAAAAATTATCATTGATATCTCTGTTATTTTAGATGTAATTTATTAATAGTTCATTCCTAGTTCATATAAAACTATTACTTTTTATTTGTTAGCTTTGTCTTTTTTTGTAAAATTTTGATTTTCAATTACTTATAGTACCTACCTATTTATATATCTCTCTCAGAAATTACATTACAGACTTGAAGATAGCGAAAATATGTGTATATATCTTGTACATACAAGTGTACATACGTATATTTATTTTTAAACTTATATCACGACTTTTTGTTAAAATAATTCAAGGTTGCAAATTACCGTAAAAGATAAGTTAAAACCACAATTTTCAAGTGTTTTCTGTTATTGACATTCTCTATTATAAAAAAATGTCAAATAATAAGGATAATAAAGATATGTCTGTTTTGTTTATTTTATATTAAATTAGTGGCCAGCCCGCGGCTTTACTCCCATGATGTGGGTATACATAATTTTACTTAATTTTATTTAAAGTTCATTTAGTAAACCTTGTTATACACAACTTAAAAGAAGCTTAGATTACAAATCTAAACTTTTCGGGACGTTATTTGGGTTTGCTTGCAGAAATTGTCGTGCTTAATAGAAAAACATTTGATAATCTATCTGGGCGCTAGGTACACGCGCGCGATAATCGTGGTTTACCACATATAAATCCCGATCCCGCAGGAATTCAGTGATAAAAAATAAAATATTCCTCCACAACTTATAACCTCTCAAAGCCCCATAAAAATCCAATCCCAAAAAGTCCCATAAAAATCAGCTTAGTTCTTCACGACAGACAGACAGGTAAAAAAAAAAGAAAAAAGTGCCTATCAATGTTTTTTTGCATAATTGAATTTCTTTGTAAAAATCAATTAAATTTTGCACCACGTGCCAAAAATTGTCTATTTTTTTATAATTCCGTTCAACCGCACCGAATATAGTCTATTTCCATCAGTTTTCCAAGGCACTTAAAAAAATGTTTAAGTTCATTGAGAGTATTTTTTATTTATTTAAAAGCATTTTTGTCAAATTTCAAAAAAAATCGCAATTTTTCTTTAGTATTATTGCTGAGTCTGAAACGACTATATAGAAAAGAATTCGGAGTACAAGATAGTAATTTATTTTTTTCAGCCTCAAATAGATATGTAGCATGGTAAGCAGAGGGAGCCCAGTGTTAAGGCACTCCACTCCACTTTCTGCTGAATTCTGGAGGCATTGTGTGTTGAGTGGCGAAACTAAACGCCGTAACAATACGTGAACTAATTAATCATATTATATACTAAGAAATCGCCGCTATCGCTGCAAAATACATATTATGGATAAATACGATTTAATATTTGTATACAGATATTTTTTTATAATAAAGTAATTAAATTAATATTTAAAAATATTTTATTTTATAGATTCTTTGCTATTTAACGTTTCAAGATTTTCAAGAACATAATCCCAGCTTTACTAATCAGTTATAGTACCTATCAGTACCTATGCATATAATAAAATATAATAATTAAATTACTTGTATCTGTGGAATAAATGAAAAAAAAATGGCAAGCAATTACATTACACTATTACAATATATACAGATTTTTTTTATATTTTTCTCATAATTGTCACAACTTGGTCTATCACCTGGTTTCGTTTTATCGTTGACTCCTGGGACACCTGTATGTAGATACATAGACATTTCAGTAGGTACGTTAGTACATTTTTGTGTTCAAGTGCATATTGGCGTACAAAATCTAATGACAAATTAGGTATTGTGATAAAGACTTATTTATATAGATACGAACTATTTTCATTCGTAATTTCATATTATAATCGGATTAACTTAAGCGACGTTATTGCAGCCCGCTATCTTGATTGAAGACTAACAATTAACTATTCATTTATATATATTTAATATCATTTACCTACTATTTGGGGCCGTTGTGGCGCCGCGCCGGCGCACAAGGATGTGACTGTAGCGAGACGATTTTGGGTTCGATCCCCATTCGAGGGGATCCCCCATGAATTATTATTTATTAAAATGCAGGATACAGAGTGAAGCTGATTTTTTAAATTAATTTAGCTACTTAAATATTAAAGAATATATTTTACTTCATGTTCAGACATTATTTTCTTTTAGTATAGTGAAGTAGCAGTAATTTTGCAAAGCTTACCATATAAGATTTAAAAAATACTTTTACAACAAAAATCTAAATAGAAATTCACCAATTTGTAAAAGATAAATATAAACACCTTAATTTGCTAATTGACTCAAACCACGAGTCATGATGCATCGAACTTATCTTGTTTATTGCCAGGTTTGAAACACAATCCTACATTGATACGACTACATTAGCAAATGTTTGTGATATAAAGAGTATGTATGCTAAGGAAATACCAAACCATTGTAAATGATTCACTAAGATCTATCTATACATAAAATGTTTCAATAATAACGTTTTGAACTTTGAACGAAATATTTAAAAATACTAATTTATATACTTTTTACGTTACAGACGGCTGATGTGATTTATTTATGATATTTACATTTTTTTTAATTTTTATCTCAAATATACTATTGTTAGCGTACTCGTGTAAAAGTGGGTAGATTTGGGTGAAAAAAGACAATAAAAGCAGTGGAATTGTGTCAAACGGGAACAGTTGCTTGTAGGCGGAAGCCCTGATTGGAAGGTATCTAGTGTGTAGTGTTGTTATTGAGTGATACATGTCACTTATTGTAATTACGTGGAACCTCTAGCCGAGTACGTTAAAAACATGTAGACGGTATGTGTTTTTATCGTGTTTATTTAAAAAACGTTAACCGCTTCCGATTTCTAGCACTAGCTATATTAAAACAATCAATCTGGTCGCAAAGCAGTTTGTGTGTAATAAACACATAGGGATTAATACTTCGGTTTGGACAGGACGCTACCGATGGCATTCTCTCGCGCGATTACGATATCGATATCGATACGATACGGCCAGATAGTGCTATCACGTACGCTTTGTACGCCCGCCGACCGCCGACCGATCCATCATTCAAAAACAACCTTTGCGTTGCCGACGACACGCTAAGGTAAATAGCAGTACATGTGTTTCGATATCGATACACGCTGCCACTTCACGCCCGATACTCGATTCTGATAAGACATTTCCTTTAATGTTCCTTTCAAGTTATGTAATAAGTGTTGCTTGATGATGCTTACTTGGATAGTTGTGTTGAGAGGTCCCTTATCTAAGAATAGCGATGCTATCCTTCTATTGTAATGTGCGTTGAATTAATGTAGCTACTTATGTATGTGATTTATTATAGCAGTTAAGCGGTTTTTTTATAAAAGTCTACTTCTAAATTAAATATTATTTTCAAGATATAAATATTCTATAACTTTAATTTTCAATGTAGTGATGTATGAGACTGGCGCAGACAAGCGTGTGATAGTAAACGCAGCAGGTTGTGGTTGCAATTCCCACTCGCGGAAATGAATTTTTTAAGATTTTCCCTAGCTTTTTTTTTAATGAGCCATGAGGGAATGAGGAATGAAGGAATGAGCGTTCAGTTCCCCCATTCAACACGCAATGCCTCCAAAAATCAAAGAGAAACGTAGAACGGAAGTGGTTCAATGGGAACGGAATGTCCTAACACTAGGTTTCCAGGTTCCATCTACCTACTATGTATGGGATACAACGTGTTGCTAAAAATATATAAAAATATGTTGATATATAGTTGTATTGTAATTTAGTATACTTATGAACATTATAAAATACTTATAATAATAAGAACATAATAAAGACTATTACAACATAAGTATATATAAATTAACTTACTGTCATCTGTGAGCTTACGGTCGCGGCGAGGTCTCGGCGGTGCATACAGTGATTGCTCTACCCCAGAGCCGCCTGACGCTAGCGAGGAATGCCCACTATCTCTGAACTCGCCTGTTTCAGCCCATACTATAACAAAATTTCATAAATAAATACACGTAATAGCTTAATTAAATAAATTAGTTTTAAAATCATAATTACTACAAAGTAGTTGAACGACTAATAATTATAACAGAAAGTGTTGCAAGAAATATACCTAAAAATAAAAAAAATAACAAAGTCTTTAAGGTTTACTTAATATAAATAATTAAATGTGCATAAATAGGTTCTTATTCCAAATAAAATTCACAAGAAAACATGTTTTTTTACACTTCTAGCCATATATAAATATCTGCTAAACCAAATCGCGACGTTGGATACCTGTTCTATAAATAGGTGCCTATGAAGTTAAAACCAAGCAACATTATTTTCAATATTTTCGTGTTATTTTCAAGTTACATGACACAATAAGTACAATGCCACAATTCACCAATTTCAGTCGATTTCATCAATTGTATCTTTCAAATGTTAATCTTGCAGCAAACATCTTTATAGTGACAGTATAATTCCATTGTTTTGGGAAAAGTCACGAACTGGCGATCGACAACATTGAAAAGTGCTCATAATTAAAATACAAAACGCTATGTAAACTGACAACTGAGACTTTTCGATGTCAATTTTTTTAAACAGAATTTTTGAAGCCTCTACTAATTTAAAATTAATTGGACAGATGTTGGACGCGCATTTGCCAAAACCGCAAAATTCAAAACAATTGTTTCTTCATACTGTAGACACGTTTTTAGTGTTTTTTTAGTGTTACGCTAAATTGTAAGTGATTTAATGTTAGAAGATTTTAAAATTCAAGAAATATTGCTTGGTATATCTTAGAAGTGAGAATTAACTTTCTCTAATAAGCGTGATGTAAAATATTTTTTCCTATTATAATATAATATGGGTATGTGCAATTATAAAAGCCAAATAATAACGGATAGTGTTAATTGCCCTACATGTTATCACATCACAACTAGAACAAACGTCGGATCGCACAAACGTACAGACGACTCGTTCAAATAAATTTTATGTTTGCTGGTTTGATAACGGCTGATAAGGGCCTTCATTGTTTTATTGAGGTTGTAAAATGCCTCGGTTACAACCGACTGCTGACATTCGTTAGTAGAAGGAGTTAAAGAATTATAACTGGTTCATCAGGAGATATCTGGGAAAATGGGAATTAAAGATAAAAACTCTATAGTATATTTTGATTAAAATTTACTCTGTAGTTCATTAATAGAAATAATCTGTCACGATTAAATAATTACTTAAATTGACAAAGAGTATTTATGCCGCTGATTAGTTCATTTTTTATCAGCCTAATTAAAGTATTAAAGGAAAACAATAAGGAACTCTGCCTCCACTTTTTGACTGATATTAAATAAAAATATATTATAGATTAGTTACTTTTAGTGAAAAATGTCAATCAGATTTGTAATTTCTCGGGGTTCCCATTTAAACTCGCCGAAATATACGATAAGAATAAAAAATCTCGTTACAACGAATTCCTAAATTATTTTTTAAAATTAAATTCACCGCGACTATACGTACTATTTAGTCTTATGAATGCTCTTGTTACATATATATATTAAGATTACCTAATAATCGCATATTATATATAGGTAATGCTTATAGAAAGAATTTATCATTAAAAGACGACAAGAAGCATAAAGAACATCAATATACACAGGTATTAAGTTGCCTCTTTAAGCAAAATTAGATAATTAGAATTACCTATTAAATAAAAAAGTTATATTTTTTTTCTGAATATTTCATGTGGTAGAAGTAAAAAATATATTTTTTTAAATATATATATAATATTTTTATAGGTAGGAAGGCTAGTCAGGGTAATTATGATTTTATTTATTTATGGTAAAGCAAATCAGCACTTGCCGCTTGATGCCTACGTGCCTACGTGCAGCAGTGGACGGCGATAAGTTGATAAAAAAATCAGCACTGTCTTAAAAACAGACAGAAAGAAATTTGAATTAATCACTAAGTTTTTTCTGCCTGCCCAGTAGTGCAGATGCTTGAAGCTATTAACCTTTTTAATTTTAAGATGTTTAAAAGTAGATACTTATCTACTAATGTAATTTTTTAAATGAATTTAGATTTTACTTAACATAATAATATATTATGTAACGTAATGAGTAAAGAGGAAGGCCTCTTCTATTCTATATTATTAAATATTCAACGTTGCTATAAATCGTCAAGCTAAAAGTGTAAAAAGCATAAACAGAAATGTTGTATTTACTAACGGCAGATAGCCTCGCAGCAAACACAGATAAGTACTTTTAATTTATGATCTTGGCCCTGACTGCTGAACGTAAAACCAGGAATTTAACCGAAAAATTCCAAGTAAGTTAACTTTTTCAACATTATTTTAAAACGTAAAATAAATTTAAAACGAAATTTGAGCGAAAAGTTATAACAATAATTCGCAAACAACTTCTGCTGAGAGAATTTAGTGTTATGGTTCACAACTCTGTTCTTAATGTAACGTCCTTTTTAGAGATATGGGTTGTACCTAATGAAATTTCTAGTGATTATATGTATATGTAATGTAATTATTTATCCTTATTTCCATTTTTAGGGTTTCGTACCTCAAAGAGTTAAAACGGGACCCTAAAACATTACTTTGTCGTTTTTCTGTTAGGACCGTTTATCTCAAGATCGCTTGGAAGTATCAAGCTCGAATTAGTTTTAAATATACGGACCTATGTGACAGAAAATATCAAGTTTCTAAGGCAACGCAATCATACGAGCATTTATGCATTCATTTTTCTATATTTATAGGAAATTCACCGCGTTATAAATATCTATAGGGTACTTCTCGTGGACTTAGAGTTTCATATATGGTGAGCACTTTCAATACAAATAAAAAACACGAAATTGAAAACTTAATGGTATTTCATAGAAAAGAAAAATAATTACAAACTTAACTTTATGATTGTGCACAATGAGTGCATATTTCCGCAAACTTATATTTGTCCACTTTCATTAGTTGTATTTCCCGTTGACCTACAATCCTAAAATTGTACGGAACGGAAGTCTCGGTGGACAAGCCTGACACTCACTTAACCGGTTTTTATATATTCCTGATTTTTTAACACATCTAGATCTATATTATTTATATTGTTCTGTTATTCTCACATTGACAACATAACAAACCATCGCTATTTATAATCAGATACTCTTGCAACAGTAGTTCTTAATTATTATTATTAATATGATAAAGATCAATTTTGTTCAAAATTATTCACTCTGATTAACAATAGCCAATAAATTATAGCGACTGCTGAGCTCACGTAAACAAGAACTATCAAGTATTGCTTAGAGCAGTGAGATATCTCATTTATAATATTATAATTCTGAACTAATGTTGACAGAATGACGGTGTAACAAATGAGCGCGCTTAGGTGGTATAAATAATTATATGTCGGTAATAATAATTCTACTATGTAACTATTTTTCTACTAAGATTGTATTTTTTTATTGATTTTTGCCAACGATTTTCGATTAATTTTATGTACTTAAAAATGAAATATCAATCTGTTTTTTAATTAGCACTTCCATTAATCGCGATCTCACTTTAAATAATTATAAGCTAAATTTGCTGCATTTCCTACGACATTCCGCGCATAATCGCAACCTATAGAGTACTTCCCGTGGACCTACATTTATGAAATTTGGCACAAGAAAACTTACAATACAAGTAAAGGAAAAAAAATGATAAGTGAAAAATTTTAGCAAAAAAACATTACAAACTTATATATATACTAGCGACCCCCTTGCGGCTTCGCCCGCTTTTACTACTGGATTATTCATATAATGTATGTTTGCAAAGCACTTAAGATAATATGAAAATTAATTAAATCCTAATTCAACCCGCATTTTCGTAGTTTCAATAAGGATTTTCCAATTGTTTTACACAGCAAGGATTTTTTAGTAGGTACCGTAATTTTAAATCTGTGCTACTAATCTTTTCAAGTATTTATTAAAATATATTTAAATGACTATTTTTAGATAGTTACTATTTTTAACTATTATATACTATTTTTATACACTATTTTTAAACGGAAGAAATTATAAACAAAAACCTACCTACTAATAACTACTACAAAAAATATGAAACCAAATATATCGCGCTGAAATAATAAATGCTGAAGAGGATATTCTGTCCCTTATGAAAAGCAAGCACTACGTGGCTGCCTGTGAGGAAAATTAAATAGAATGCATCGGCCGGGAATCGAACCTGGGCCGCCCGCGTGGCAGGCGAGCATTCTACCACTGAACCACCGATGCGTGTAAGGCAGGCGGGCGCGGCGGACGCATGGCGAGTGGCGAGCCGTTTCGCAGCAAGGATTTTTTGATATTGTAACAACTTCTAAAGTACTTATTAAAATGAAAAATAGTAAAAGACAGTTTTGCAAAAAGCAAATTTTATCTTCGTTTAACGTAGAAAATTAATAAAGTATTTTAAAGGATAAGGATTAATACCATTATGGAAAAATATCCCTCACAATAAAAAATATATTGAAATTACAATTTTTAGACAGAAATATGATCACTACACGTTATTCTTAAAAGATACGAAAATGCTCTCGCTGACTTTTTGTAGATCTTATTAAGACGAACAATACTCCAGTACATTATATTCATGTAGTACTTACCATTAAAGCAGCTCATGCGCGAAAGTGTCTCAACGGGTAGGACTTTGTACACATTTATCGTTTTTATGTTAATTTACATAAGAATGTACAAATAATAAACTATATATAAACCTTCCCTGAGAAATACTCGACCTAACTGTGAAAATTGCATCAAAATCCGTTGGGTGGTTTAGAAGAAGAAGAGTTAGAAAGTTCAGACAGACACGAAAAGCGACTTTGTTTTATAAGATATAGGATTGTAATTAATTTCATACAAATGAGTTCATATAGGAGCAAACTTAAGCCTGTCAACTTTTATAAATTGTAATTCCTGTTGACCTACACTACTGAAGACAGAATTGGTGCTGAAGACTTGCTAGAATGGGTTTTTTAATTTTGCATAGTTTTGGCAAATTACATTTATCAATAAGAAAAAGACAAAAGTGACAATGTAGATTATAGATATGTGTTCTTTATTATACTTCAAAAATCTAAAAAAAAATTCAAAATTCTAAATGATTTAACGTTAGTAAAACATGAATTGCTCACCATATCCCACTACCAATATACTCGTATGACACACTGTGTGTTCTAAGTACTCTACTGCACTTAAATCAACCTGCCTCAAAATCCCATTACAATCAAATCAAACAGGCCTACTTATCTAAATGAGATTGAAACAAATAGCTGTTAATCTCAGTCCATTGGACCACCGAGCCTGTGCCGGCCGGTGTCTGCTTAATGCCATAATCCTGATGCGGAAGGGCTGGCACTTCCGACACTTGTTTGTTCAAAACAAACGTCCCTATCATTTACTTTGGAGATCCTTAAACGTGAAAGATTCACTATTATTTACGTTTAATTACACTACGAGTATAAAGAAACAATTTGATTAGTTTTCACTATGTGAAGTCTTTATATACTTAATACTAGTGAACCCGGACGCGGCTATGCCTGCTTGAACTATAAGAATATTTATTAAATATTATATAATATATTTATTTTTATAAGGAAGAATATCAAAATATAAGTTAATTTTGGGTGACGTTTTCTTAAAACAACAAAGAAACTTTGCAAACCGGTGCTTAGCAACGACGGTTGTTATTAACATGGCAGAATAAATTGCATGCCAAATTAGAAAGTATTTTAATTTATTAGTACATATGTGTAATGTAATATTATATAGCCTATAGCACTTCTGAAGAATGCAGCTTTCATACAAAACAAAAACATAGTAAATCGGACCAGTAGATCCAGAGATCTTAGCGTTCAAACAAACCAACTAACAAACAAACTCTTCCGCTTTATTATATTAGTATAGATTAACAACAGTGTAATAGTTAATAAATATATAATAACGTTGTACGTATTGTTGGTACGTAAATATTATACACCTTATGGTGGATTTTGGGAACCTTATTGAAGTTAAAAGTTAAAGTCTGTATTTAAAAACTAAGACGTTTTTAATTATTACCATTCTGTACGATTACGGTAAATTATATGTCTAATTTTTCTGATTCAGTTCAGTTAATTCAATTCAGAACCATTCTTAGAGTACATATCATTTGCTTTGAATTACGATCCTGCATAATATATTATAAACTTCGAAATTAATATATTCTTTATATGAATAAATAAACTTTTCAAAAAGAATCCATACGAAATTCTTTACGGAACGATAATCTCTTAATGTGTATCTCTAGTATATAGGTATGGGTTAATACCATAAGTATATAAGTGTATAATACCGCTAACTACTGTTATTTAATTTATATAAATTAGTTTTATAATCCAGCACATTTAAGTTTGATTTAAATAAATCTATGTAAATCACAGCTATAAAAACATTTGTCATACATATGCTCATACAAAATTATAATAAGACAGTCTATATCCGAATCATAAAAATCGTGTAACCAAGTAATAACACTTGTACACGATAAAGATATCGAATGCTACTGATTAGTGTGCGGCAGGCAGTAGGCACGTCTCTAGGGTACCTGCGCGGTATCTGCCCGACCAATGATGTAGCGGCGCGAATTATCGCCAGAATTAATGGCGTGTGAGTTATAAATGGCCGGCGGATTAGGGTCGATCCATTTTATTCCTATTTTACCTACCGGAAAGAGCCTTCATTGAAAACGAACACAAATTCGCGGGAGCATCCGCTAATTCTCCTCCGTTCGCCTCTTTCCCCGTGCGTTGCCCCATACGCCTCTTTCGCTCTGACGACCTTTACGAGGTGTAATTCATCATCATTTTACGGTTTCATGAGTCTACATTCAAACTAAAGGATCTCTATTTTAATATAAATTTAGCCAAATTCATCATAAAGTATAGTAGGTTTTATTTTTTTACCTGCATTGAGGGATTTGGAGTATAGCAACATTTAGATAGTTGTATATACAGAGTGTACCTCAATCAATGGATCAACGCTGGTCTAAGAGTAGGGGACCTCAGTGACTATCCATTTCACCCCCATGTATTTTCAGCGATTTTCAGTGGTTCAACAGATACGTTTTTATATTTTGCAGCAGTCAACTATATTCAAACAATATTTGGAGATTACAAATATTTTGATATTGTAAAGCTATTCTAGCATAGGCCGTGAATTATGTAATGAACTTAAATGGTGTTTAATATGAACTTTCAGAGGCTATAAACTAAATACCTGCTAATACACTGAAAGTCACTGAACATACATGGAGATGAAAGTTGAAACGGATAGGTACTGAGGGAGGAACACTCTGTATATGTTTTATAAAGATATATTTATCTTTATATACTTGGGTAAATAACTTTCTTGAAAAAGTAACAAGACGTTGTTTGAAAGTCTTCAGACATGCTCAATTAGTATTCCAAATAGCCGCCAACATATCGTACACATAAATGTAAAGAGTGGACCGTTCGGGAGGCACGAACCTCGCATTACTTAGACGTTGCAAACTTTTGCATTTGCAACTTGAATCTTAACATGTTTAACATAAGTGCCACAATTGCTGGAGATACTTTGAGAGTTTGCATCAAACTCGGTTTCTATTTCACCCAAGCAATAACCGTCTTACTGCTCCCGCTAGTAGGTTCAAAGTGATGAAGTCGCACCAATCGGCAACGAGTGCGGGACTTTGAGGCTTAGAGTAATTGTAATAAAGCGGAGTGCACCAGTTATGGGACGTGAGAGGTTCTAGACCAAATCCCAAGTAAGCTGTAACTTCCTTTTGGATTTTCGGAAGCCATTTATCAGTCTGATGTGGGCGTCTGGAAATTTTTCATGTTTCGTTATTTTAGAGAGACTTGACATATACAATTGGTAAGTTTGGAATAATACCCAGTTAATACTGCGGCAGTAGCAGTTCAAGGTCATTTATTACAAGTACAGGAAAGATGTACAAAAATGTTAAAATTCTCAACAAATTAAGTAATCTTAGTTTATTGAATTACTAAACTCTCTCCGCATATAATAATTCAAATAAACTTTATACAAATTAGTGTTCATGAGTTTGTTTTATGTAATGCGCTATTCAGCAAGGGGAAATAGTTTGTCCCAGAGCGCACATTACGCTGATAAATCAAGGGTAACCCTTCCGCCGCCGCAAGCAAATTACCGACCACCTGAGACTTGTAAAAATGCCCCACAAAATAACTTGTACTTATAAATTACGGTACAAATAATAGAAGAAAATGAAGCAAGTTCTTATTTTTTTTTTCTTTTTTTTTAGCTTCACGCTGTATCCCTGCTACGGTAGGCAAAGGGAACATACTATTAAGACACTCCGCTCCCCACTTTCCGCCGAATTCTCGAAGCATTGTATGTTGAGAGGCGGAACTCAGCGCCGCGCCGTGGTTTTGGCTTGGTACCGGAACGAAGAAATTAAAATATTAATAAATAATAATTCATTCCTCTGATTGGGAATTGAACCCAAAACCATCGCGCTACAGTCACACGCTGTTACCTCTGCGCCACGACGCGACGGCCTGAAAACTTGCTCGTTTTCAGAATAAATGTTTTATTTAATAACTGTATATAATATACTAACACATTTTAAATAATTTAGTAAGGGTACAAAAACAAGTTGTAATTAATTTAATTTATAAAAATTTGTCTAACGTTGAAAATTAATTAAGAAAATTGGTTTACTAATACCATACTAAAGGATTACGTATTTCATAGTCCATATTTAATAAATTTATCATTTATTTTGTACTGTAAAAATATTTAGCTAAACATATCTCCTACTTATTACAGGGTAGGCAAAGAGAATAAATAGAGTGTTAAAACACTACGTTCTCGCTCAATTTCAAGAGGTTACGTTTTGAATATTGAAAGTTGTCGTCGTACTACGTAAATTACAATAATCCTACTATTCTACTAATATTATAAATGTGAAAGTTTGTTCTACTTTCACGACAAAACTACTGAACGAATATTGAAACTTTAGAGTAACACAATATAATAAATTAAAAAATATATTAACCATTAAAACAACCGCTTTATTAAATGAAGTTCATTAAATGATTTGAATTATATTTTACCGCAAATAACAAAGAAAAATATTTAGGAGAATTTTAGACATAAAGGGGACATGAAATAGGCAGCCAAAAGACTAGGGTGAGAGTATTCCGGAGGTAATCACTGGTCCCATATGGACACAAATTACTTTTTCTATGGTTTCCCTTTTGATGACAGACGGAATGGGGCGCAGTGATACGTTGGATTTTGGCAATAATACCATTATACGAATATCATAAACAATAAGATGATGTGACTATTTTTATGTCTTGATTTTGACTTTGACTTAGTTGCTTTAAATAATTGGCATATATAAGCTTCATTGAGCGTTTCCTTTTTGTTTTAATAGCCTGTTTGTAATTAATTATTATCATAAGGAAGAAATATTGTTTTTTTTAGTCTTCAATTTTTTCCCTAAACGTTAAATTGATTTATATCCGTCTAACAGATGAAAGTGCAAGCATTTGAATCTGACATATGTCGTTTCGTTCGTAACCGCGGATTGGGGTGTCGTAAATGTCGCCGTTCTGTATATTTTCAATTTGCATAAATATTAGTGCGCGCTGTAATATCATAAATATATTAGAGTGGTGATACAGATTTTATGGTGATTACAAAATTATGCTAGCTGATTCGGAGGGTGAAAACACATTTACCATATATTTATTTCATTTCACCTATTATTCTTCTATTATATTAAACTATAATATATTGACATGAAAAATAAAAATAAAATAATAATTATATAGATATTTTGATTTTAATTAAAATTTTATCACCTTTAACGCTTTGTTTTTTTTTGTAAAGAAAAGAAACATAAAAAAATATATCAAGGAATGTGTATACATTAAGATATTATTTTTAATAATAAAATATTTTATTATTGTATATTCAGTTATGCACATCTAGAAATGACATCGTGATTTACCTTTATATATAAGAAAAAATATGTACATATATCGAACCTAGCTTATGGGACACAAGCGAGTGAATGTAAACGCGACAAGTTGTGGGTTCGATTCCCACTCGAGCTTTGTTCTGGTGTCGAGGCGACCGCGGCGTTGAATTCCGCCACTCAACACGCATTGCCTCCAGAATTCGGCAGAAAGTGGGGAATGGAGTGTATTAAGACTAGGCTTTCTCTGCCTAATCTGCTACATGAGCGTGAAGCTGAAGAAAAATAAAAAAAATATTGTAAAGTCATAACACTATAATTATGAGGCGGGTCGTAGAGACCACGTCTCACAAAGCGGCGTCATCCGCTATTGTTGTACACTGTCATATATCACATGACATGTCACCGTGTTTTATACAAACGCCTCGTCAGTTTTACATATTAGATTCATTACAGCCCTCTTATACTGAAAGCCCATATCTATGTTTAAACTTTGCTTCTATCATAGTATGTTTTATTAAACTAATCATTTACGAATTGACTTATCATTTATCCAAACATTTATTTCCTTTATATATATTTAGTAGGCTAGGCTCAAAGATTTTAGAGTTAGTACGGATGCGGTTTAACTGTTTTTTGCTCCTTTATATTTTAAATAAAATTAAATAATTTAATCATTTCCACGAACACACAATTTTAGTCAGTACCTAACTTTATTAGATTTTCATTTTTATGTATTAGAGTTCCATTTAATAAGATTTTTATTTTAAATCTATTATTTTTAACAAAATGGCTTTGATATTTTATTTTAATATATTCTTAAGTTTATAATAAAATATTTCTTTTAATAAAATAATGGAGTATTTTAGTGATAAATTATAAGGCAACAATGGCCAAATTTCTATAATTTGTAATTTCTTTTAAATAAGTAACAAAATAGGGTACCTTCAATTGTGTTTATGTTTACGTATGTTCCACATTGTGTAGTATTTGGCCATCATAGCCCATTATATCCTTATTTGTTCTAGATCTTTTGTTGTGGCGAGGGTGACTGAGCAATGTTCAGACAACAATTTGTCATAAAATAAAAAGATTTATTATCCTATGTGTGTAATACGCAGCTACTCTTTAACAACCGTTATTGTGCCCTTTTATAGCAACGAATAAAATGGGTACGAGGAAAGTAATATTATACAAAAGATATGGGGGTCATAATCAGAAAAAGTGCACATTTTGTGTCTTTTCTTGTCCCGCTACTTTGAATGCGTTTTAAAAATACAATTTTAAAGATAATTTAAATATTTTGCCATTTAAGATAAATTTACTTATTAACTTAAAGATTTTTGTAATATCTTAAATGTATTAAGGCTAATAATAGTATTTTTTGTTAGTTGCAAAAAACTTTTCAAAATGCTTCCATACAATTTTTCGTGTCCCATTCACCACTTTACTTTTTAAAAATTGGTTTGTTACGAATATTTATGGTTTTATTTGATTTCAGATATGTTTATATTACTTTACTTTATGCATAATATTAAATAGAACTACTTTTATTGATACATTATTTAATAAATAATATATATTAATTAACTAAATTTGTCCCAAAATATTGTCTTTTCGTTACTCAGGGCTAGTAACGTACAATTAAATTATGAACGCAATTATTTTGAATGGTGTTTAATATTATTCTTTATTGTGGCACCATTATTCTAAAAGTCAATGCTGTCGTAGCTACAACCAGTAGTGTTCTCGCAGCAGTTGAGGGGTTCAAATGTTTTAAAGGGAATGCGTAAAATTACATCTCAGGGTTATAAACGGCTTTTATTTTGGTAAGTATTCTATAATTTGGTTTTCTTGTTTATGTTATTTGCTTCTTTTTACAAAATCTCAAAAAAGAACGTCAGTGCTTGCACATGCAACACGTGGCTTATGAGCAAATATTTAAAAAGGTTAGAATTTCTCAGACTTCATTCTCAATTTCGTTATATTTCGTTACGTAACGAAACTGAGAAAATATGAAGCCTAGTTCACAATTACGGTACCAATGTTTTCTTATATATGTTTATAATAAAATTTTATCGAACCGGTGCTTGTATATGGAAGATATGTATATAAGAAAAAAAAATTGCTGGCATATGAAAAAAATTATTAGTGACTTTTCATAACGTAAAGTAACCAAAAATAATGATTTTTAAGTTTTTTTGCTTGTTTGCTTGTTTGTCTATGTGTTTGTGCACGCTAATCTCAGAAACAGCTGATTTAGTTAAAATTTATTTTTATTCTTTCTGAAATTAGTTGTGATTTTGTGATTATTATTTTTTGATATATATTTTTGTATTTTCAGTAAGCGTAAGCTCCTATGTCAAATGCTGAAACAAATGCTTTTTTTTTTTAGATATAGAGAACGTCTTAAAAAGACCAATCCTATTAAATATGAAGATATGCGGAATAAACACTTACAAAGCATTAAACTTAATTCCAATGATAACGACTCAAATTTTGATATATTTTAAAGTGAATTTAATTTTATCATTAACTTTGTGATCTCTAACTAGAAATATAAGTTTATTACGTTACGAACTAGCATTATTATATTGTTAATATTCTCACTTTGTTATGTTTTCTTCTTACATTTATAATCTGTTAATTCAACGATTGAACCTTTAAAATTTTGATCTGTGTCTCATTAAATAAAAAAAACAATACTTTTATTCATATAATATCGTTATTTTGTTGTGTATAATGCCTTATGTCATCAGTTTCGTAACAAACATTATCAGTGTTGTTACTTATCAGTTACGTTACGAATTCGAAAATGTCCACTTTTCTGATTATGACCCATGGACATTGTTTTTGAAATGTATTACCGACAGGGGCCAATAAAATGGGAAAATGTAAAATTTTTATGGCACTAAAATAGGGTTCAAATATTTATGATAAGTTCAATTTTAATACATTACAGCTTCGTTAAAAAATAGGCTTAAATCTATAAGTATTTATTTTTGTAAGTCAATGAAGAAACTAATAGCCTGATGTTATATGGAACGAAAACTGTTAGGTGAAGATCTCTGACCACACGACAGATGGGCATCAGTGCAAGGGTTAGCTCTACATCTGTCGAATACTATCAATCATTCTACCGCAAATATTGTTTATACTGTTGACTTATTATTTGTCAATAGCTGTCGAATCCCAATTCTCATTGACTTTTGATTTGTTAACTGCGCTTCCGTAATGTGAGATAACTTTAGGCTATGTTTACTATATAACTTATATATTTCAAAATTTAATAACTAAATGTTATATATATTTTTCTCTAATTATTAGTAAGATTCATTAGTTCCAATAACCTATATTATTAAAGCAATAACACCCATAAACATGTGCTTAAACTATTAAAGTTTGTCATCGGCAATTAGTAAAGGAGCATTAAACAATTTATAGACCTACCTCTGAGCCATGTGACACTCATTCGAAACGGCTGTTAACAAATTAAACCGATTTGTTCTGTTATTCTAATAGGGCAACGGGAAGCGGCCGTCAAACGTATTTTGACAAAATTTATTACAACCACGCCTTCTTCGAAGTTTTTTAGGATAGCGGGCGACGAGACATCTGTCGTACAGAAAGCAGTCACGCCCTACGCGTAAGGGAAATTTTGAAAATATTGACATTGATATAGAATATTTTTTGTTTAAGTAACATCTTGTGCGTGTAATTTTACTAATACGACACGCGCATCTTTGATCATTTTTTGTTAGTTATGGTGTGGTTTATTACTTCTAATAAAAAAAATTTCATATGTTATTCATAGTCCATCGTCTGCATTTAGCGGGTTAGGCACAGAAAACCTAAAACACTATAATTTGAGGGTGAGATTTGAACCATGATAATGTCAAATATATTTTCAGGTATAATTTTTTTTTCAGCTTCACCCTATATCTCGCTCATAGGCAAAGGGAATCTAGTGTTAAGTTTTAATCTAATATTGGCAATAGTTTTATAATAATTTAATATTTAGTTAGTTTTTTAATAATTAATATATAAGTACCAACAATTAAGTAAATACAACTTTACATTTAACTATCACGAGCTAAAATAGAGCAACGTAGCAAAAAGTATACACCTTTTAATGGTTGTCTAATTCTGATACCATGAAAAAATAAAACTTGCGTACACTCTTCAAAGCGGGGCGACACCGCACCGCGCCAGCACCCCGGTGTTAAATTCCCATGTCGCTGATCTCGCTATTTTTTTCCCTCACAAAAACTATGTAGTAACGACGGTTCATAGCAGACAGTGTGGCACCAACTTTTTCCGTCACTTTTTATCCTAATAAATCACGGTGCCGAACGATTGTGATTTTTACTGATTGAGATTAATTGCTAATAATAACAATGAAAACTTACATAATAGAATTGAAAATTATTTTAAATTTGTTATTTAATGGCAAATGTTTTTAGCATAATCCTAAAGCACAGTATATACCTACTTATTTAGAAGAAACTCAAAAAATGAGCTTCACACTTTATCCCGCACACACAGGGTAGGCAAGGGGAACCTAATGTTAATACACTCCGTTCTCCACCTTCTGCCGAATTCTGGAGACATTGCGTATTGAGTGGCAGACCTCAAAGCCGCGCTTTGACTTGACACCAGAGCGAAGATATATAAATGTGATTTCATTTCTTCGAGTGGGAATCAAACCCACAACCAGTCGGTTTTACAGTCCCACTTTGTACCTCGGTGCTACGACTGGCCTCAAGAAGAAGATAGAGCAAGAAGCTCATAAAAAGTATTAATATGAATGCTGTCATTTTAAAAAAATAAAATATTATTACGTATTTTTTCTTAAAAGTAACGGAAATATAACGATGAAAAAGCGTTTTTAAATTGACAAAAACACACATCACATTCCAAAATATAAGAAAATAAAAAAGTATAAAAAAAATTTTAAGTTAAACGGTTTTATATTGCAGATAAATGTACTAAAAGCTAAAAAATAATTTCATAGAAATTATGATTACTAAAATTTAATCGTGGGGCACGTCCAATATCTACAATTGAAAGACATAGCGTGAGACTTCACCCACCTAGTGGTAAGTAGCAAGTGTCCCCACGATTTTATTTTAGTAATCATAATTTCTATGAAATTATTTTTTAGCTTTTAGTACATTTATCTGCAATATAAAACCGTTTAACTTAAAATTTTTTTTATACTTTTTTATTTTTAAGTTTTTAGTTTTTATTTCTCATGCTATTCAATTCGTTGAAATGAGGCTCGATGTCTCATTATTGCAAGGTTAATGGAGAATGTTACGAACGACCCCCCCAGAGGTCCAATAGAGGGACAAGGCTATGTACAACAAGATGTGCCTGAATCTTGAGGGGAAAACGCTAACGACATATCATTTTTATCCACCTAGTGCCATACAGTTCTCGGCGCGCTTTTACCATTTACCTTGGGTGGTACCCCTAGCGACGTATCATTTTTAGGCACCCTATAGCCACACAGTCCTCGACAGGATACCAGATCTTGACTTAGGTGGGAGATTCATATTGTAATTGTGTATAGTATACTGTATTATACTTACCAAGCCCTTTATTTTGATACCCATATTGATGGGATTGAAAACTACATTATCCGCCATTTTGTAGCAGTGGCCATCTTTGATTTTGATTTTGTATAGTGCACTGAATTCTACTTGACAAGCCCTTTCATTTGATACCCATATTGATGGGATTGAAAAAAACTAAGTTGTCCGCCATCTTGTAGCGGCGGCCATCTTGGATTTTGATTTTGTATAGTCCACTGAATTCTGCTTGACAAGCCCTTTCATTTGATACCCGTATTGATAGGATTGAAAAAAATTAACTTGTCCGCCATCTTATAGTGGCGGCCATCTTGGATTTTGATTTTGTATAGTCCACTGAATTCTACTTGACAAGCCCTTTCATTTGATATCCATATTGATGGGATTGAAAAAAACTAAGTTGTCCGCCATCTTGTAGCGGCGGCCATCTTGGATTCACAATAATATTGAATATGGATAATTGTATTGTCACCAGAATCAAAGGCGTATACCAAATTTCAGATCAATCGGTTAACGGGAAGAGGGTTAAATTTCAATTACTAAATTTGACCCAAACAAACAAACGGGGTGAGCTAAATAAAACCGTTTAATAAAAAGAGGCCAAACATTAAATGCGGCATAACTGTCGGTCAGATTCGGGACGTCGAGATAAACTTTATAATCTGAGCCGGGACACGAACTACGAGCAACAGCAAATATTTGTACCGGATTAGACGCACTCGCTTTATAATTTACTATGTCCTTATGATAGTTCAGTTTGAAGATGCATTCTAAAATATAATTATCTCATAAATAAATAACATTTTATTAAAATAATATTTAAAATTATTTACTTCTCGATATAGGATATCAGAAATCTTTTATTTTCAACACATAATTAGTTTTCCATTTTCCCCTTCAACCTAATAAGAAACGGGGTTAACGCTAAGGTGAAAAAATCCACAAAATCAACGACGGCTTTAGCAAGATTTCGTAAAACCAGCTCAATTTAAAATTAAAGCCACGAAACGTGTTTTTCGCGTATTTTATAAAAATCTCGGGATGTAAGAACAACCTTCGACGATAAGCTCAAGCGCCAATATCATACGCTAAATCGATTACATTTTATAAATCTATTTAAAAAAGGAAGCCTGTTTTATGTTTTTGCCAAAAATAATATAGACAAAAAAAAAACATTTACTTAGTAAAATTGGTATGAGACATAAAAATAACTTGGAACATATTTTTATACTTATTTATAACATTGTCACAAACATCACATTTCTTTTCCAATTTAATCAAAATTGCTATCTTTTTCGACAAAATCAATAAAAAAATATATCTACCCTCATAATAAAAAAAAACAAACTTCACATTACATTGAGTAACTACAGCAATTGACTAATGAACTTAACATACAATAGCAGTTTAATAAATAAAATGCAGTCTTTTTAATCCCCTATTTAAATTCAATGCCAAGCAAGTGCAGGACTAATCATCACAATATAATGCTTCGCTGAGTTGAGGGGTGCTTTTTGTGGCGCGACTGCGACAGAGATACTATTTTATATAAAAAACTGTAAAAAACGAAAGGGATGGACAACATAGTCGATTCATTTGGATTGACTTTAAATGATTGCCTTTTTTGTTCGGCGGTGATGGATTGCGAATCATTTTGCTTACGCTCGATTCACGTGTGTTAAATTGTCTTTGTATTTTGCTGTTAAATATATATTAAAATTGAATATCGATATCGAAAAGTTTAATAATAGCAATATTATCAATAAGCGTGAAAAGTACTGAGTAAATCATATATATTTTATACGTGCGTTAAATTTATACAGAAATTAGCTTTATTATTTAATAAAAAAAAATTATAATGTTAAAAAAATATTACGTATTTATAGAATAATATTAATAGCCTTCAGTGTATTGCAGTTTGGATTTTTTTTTTTAAATTAGCAATTCACAAGTTCTAGACTCTACCACTATTATTGTCAGTTTAATTTTCAATTATATGGTAAATAGATTCTCTATGTCTTCATCTAGGTAAAGCGAGCTCAGTAATGCTATATACGCATAGATACCATACTGTTTATTTATTTTAGTAGATCTAATGTAATATTCTTTTATTATATCTAAAACTAAAGAACAATCGTGGTGCAGGAGCTCAGCACAGGTTGTGGGTTCGATTACCATTCGAAAAAATGAAGTATTTAATATTTTAATATATTCACTATGGTGCAGCGTTGAGTTCCGCCACTGAACACTTAATTTTCTCCAGAATTCGGCAAAAAATAGGCAACGGAAGTAAGACACACGTGAAAGGAGTGTCGTAACACTAGGTTCCATCTGCCTACCTTGCTATATACCAGACACCGCGTGAAGCTTTAAAAAAAAGATAAATATAAAAAACTCAAATAGAGCACGCGTTCGTCGCGAACATTATAATACTAATTGCGTAACTAAACGGCAGGGGCGCGTAATCCGATATTGATGCGTTTGTAAAAACTATCCGATCCTCGCCCCCTCTCCCTTCTCTTTGTTGTCACTGAATAATTCATCAAACAGGTGCATCATGGGCTAATTTGTTGCTTTGTATATTTTACGTGTGTTCTTTATAAAATGAGGATATTTATTTAAAGATAAAATAAATTATTATGCATACTGAAAAAAATTGAAAAACAAGATATATTGTTTTGAGATATTAATAAATTATTTTTAAACAAAAAATGTTAAATTATTTATTTTTTATATACTTATTCTTATAAAACAGTTAGGTAAGGTTAACTATACTCGAATATCTATTGATGATTGTATTTTATTATTGTAGAGTAAAAATTGTTCATTGAAGATAATCAAGCGTGGCGGGATGTGGGTATATCATAAATTCATAGCCGTATACAAAATTAGGACTTATTCACGTCCCACCCCAAATGTCACGCATTTTGTGCTGCTCTTATGTTTGCTTTTGGTTTTGTCTTAAAGTTATTAAAGAGAGTCATATCACTATACATATACATTGAAATGTATTTCTATTTTTCTTTTTCATTTTAAAAACAGGTAACAGCGTCATAACATTTTTACATTATATGTAGGCATATATATTAAAAATGTCATTCCTAAGAATTCATTGTTTATATCTTTTAAAGCAGTAAGCAATAATTATCTTTGATAATAAATAAGTTTAAATTTATTCTTATTTGTCAAATCTTATAGTGAAATTATTTTTATTCTTTTTATCATTATAACGAACAATACAAGTGTAAAGTAGAGAGAATTATCTACTATATAAAAAAAACTTAAAACGTATTTACTCATATAATCAAAATAATATAACTAAACCTTTGGAATTATTAACAAGATATTTAAATCACTCACATTTTAATTTTTCTAACGGCTCATGATGTAGAGGTGGCGCGTGGTGCAAGGGTGTGTGCTGCGGCTCATGGTGCAAGGGCGCCATCAGGCTCGATATCGCTGAACCTACTGAAGCTGCTACCGAGTCGTGAAGGTGACCTCCCCCATGGAGCTCTAGTTCACTGAGGCACAGCCCGTTCTCGCCCAGCGGCTCCATGCCGGCCGCCAGCGCTTCTTTGTACACGCGGAGATGAATGGTGAGGCCTTCTCTTTACTTTCGGTGAACGGGTCGCAGTAGCGACTGAGGTAGTCCAGTTAGGCGTGGCCCATGCTTTGGTAAACCTATAACGAATTATGTTGCGTTAAATTTATGTCTGGTACAAAAACATACAATAAAATTGTTTTTTTTATTTTAATTCATATATATAAATATTTTTCACTAATAATAGATTTCATTAAAATTAACAATATTATATGTTTCATTGTTATAAACTACAATTCTTTAAAAATAAACTGCAACATAATATATATTTTTTCTTATTTCGGAATTAAGCACTTAATGTTTTTTGTTCCTTTGCATCCAAAATGTAAATACACTAATCTTGGCAAAAATAATTTAGGGATTACATATTTAGATTTTTACTACTAATCCGCATGATATAATATATTATTGCATATGTATCTACCTAAACATAGCAATATGTTAAATAAGGGGTTCCTTAATTCAATTCAAATGTTTCCAACTAAGACAATAAATATATCAGTAGTACGTAAAAGTATTATCAGTATGATTTAAGACGTGTACACAGTGGTGTAAAAAGTAAATGCTGTCAATAACAACCTGATGTAGATATACAGCCCCACCACTTTCATATTTCAAATGGTAGAGTCAGTAGATAGACGTTTTTTGGTATCATAAAGCTCGATGGAGAATAGGAAGTATGTGTTGAATGCGCGCATATAGTGATTTACGGGCTTAATTGCCTTTTTCACGTGGAACTTCACTTGGAATTCAATATCAGGCAAAGAGAATAAAAGTCGGCGTTGAAATACTAACGCTTTCGTATTGCTAGCTACGCAGTTTATAATAAAAATAATGCGTTATTGAAAATATTAACATTTAAACAGCGTAAAATATATTTATTTATGTGTTTTTTTAGACAAGACCTAACATATACAAAAATAAAATTAATTTTAAACAGTCAATAGTAAACATAAAAGCAAAATCATTCATGCATGGGTAATATCTTACAAAAAGTGTTAAAACTTCAACTATTGTTGATTATTATTTCTTTAGATGTCCTAATATGTTTTATTCGTAATTACTTAGAGAATATAACGTTGTGTATTTTTTTTAATTAAAAATAATTATATATAGGTACCTTATTAAGTAATCAGAACGTTTTAGCTGCTATTAAATGAAATTAAATAAAATATATAGTTACAATTATTATGTAAATGATTTTGCACATCCTATATCTTATAAAACAAAGTCGCTTTTCGTGTCTGTCTGAACTTTCTAACTCTTCTTCTTCTTAACCACCCAACGGATTTTTATGCAGTTTTCACCATTAGGTCGAGTATTTCTCAGGGAAGGTTTATATATAGTTTATTATTTGTACATTCTTATGTAAATTGACATAAATACGATAAATGTGTCTAAAGTCCTACCCGTTGAGACACTTTCGCGCATGCGCTGCTTTAATGGTAAGTACTACATGAAAATAATGTACTGGAGTATTGTTCCTCTTAATAAGATCTACAAAAAAGTCCGCGAGAGCATATTTTTATCTTTTAAGGATAACGTGTAGTGATCATATTACTGTCTAAAAATAGTAATTTCAATATATTTTTTATTGTGAGGGATATTTTTCCATAATGGTATTAATCCTTATCCTTTAAAATACTTTATTAATTTTCTACGTTAAACGAAGATAAAATTTGCTATTTACACTATTTCGAAATTGCGAATAGTTTTAGAAAAAAACGCATTTAATTGTTGACACATCACGCCGTTGACTCATCAGCTGTGCCGACTCAAGTTTTACTTATCCCTTACTCTCAGCATATAAAAAAGTATATTAGTTACGTTGGCCATTTAATGTAGATCAAAACTGTCTTTTACTCTTTTTTCATTTTAATAAGTACTTTAGAAGTTGTTACAATATCAAAACATCCTTGCTGCGAAACGCGCCCCGCGACGTTTTGCTTATACAAGCGCGTCATGAGCAGTCATCGGTTGTTCAGTGGTAGAATGCTCGCCTGCCACGCGGGTGGCCCGGGTTCACTTCCCGGCCAATGCATTCTATTTAATTTTCCTCACCGCAACCACGTAGTGCTTGCTTTTCATCAGGGACAGAAGCCACAAGCTCGAAAAAAAAAACCCGCCCGCTATAACGAAGATTTAGATGCGTTTGCACGTATTGGATAATTGGAGTTGAATGTATTATTTCAGCGCGATATATTTGGTTTCATATTTTTTATAGTAGTTATTAGTAGGTAGGCTTTTGTTTATAATTTCTTCCGTTTAAAAAAAATATAGTAATAGTCATTTATCTATCTAAAAATAGTCATTTAAATATATTTTAATAACTACTTGAAAAGATTAGTAGCACAGATTTAAAATTACGGTACCTACTAAAAAATCCTTGCTGTGTAAAACAATTGGAAAATACTTATTGAAACTACGAAAATGCGGGTTGCATTAGAGTTTAATTAATTTTCACATTATCTTAAGTGCTTTGCAAACATACATTATATGAATAATCCAGTAGTAAAAGCGGGCGAAGCCGCAAGGGGGTCGCTAGTTATAATAATATAAATGCGATGACCGACACCAACATATGTATATCCTCATTATAATATGCTACTGGCACAATTACGTAATGCGTGTTAAATATTGTTATTGCAATTAAATATTTATAATAATTTAACAGTTATATATAGGTCTAATATAAAGGAAAAGGTTGGATCTGATAATATTAGTTATTATATTTATCATAATTAATACTTAAAAAAACAACTTTACGCGTATCCCGCATAGGCAGAGGCGCGTTAAGGCGTAACTTGATGTCGGGCTTTTAGGTTGGTGCCAAAGCGAACAAATGAAAATATTAAAAAACTCGCGAACTCACAACCGTCGCGTTACAGTCACGCCCTTGTGCCACTGCGCCCCGGCGGCCTAATTAATATTACCAGGACCAAGCCCAATAAAATCCTATAAACCATGTAAAAATAAATTAAAAGACAAACACAACAAAGTAAAAGTAATTTATTGTAAATTTAGAGCATAAAAAGAAACAAATAAAGTATATCTAATTTCTCCTTTCGTTCATGTTTCATAATAATGAGTTATGTATCTTTTCGATATTTATTGACTTTACTAATAGGGCAAAGCTAAAATACCACTGTTCGAGCTTAAGCCATTATCCTTTAAAACCTGTAAGCCTTTTGAGCTTAAAGATTTAAGTTGGCGACAGAAGACCGTTTAACGTTTATAAAATTAATAAAACAATGCCTAATATTACTTAAACTTGAATCTCGCAACATATTTTTTTATACTACTTACATATATCAATAACAATTTAATGTCTTTAAAATATTTTTTGTCATACGTACTTATCTGTGAATGTTAAGAATAATACTTAAAGATAAAATTTATCTGCTTATAGTTTTGCAAACTTATTTTGTGATATTTTTGTTTTCGCTTTATGTAACATTTTTAGAACAAATATTTAAAATAAAGTAAATGGACTTGGCTCGTTCTTTTAATAGAATTGAATGTTGAATTCTATCAAATACGCCAAAAGTTCTTCTAGATTTACAAAAACGCATCTGCTCGGTATGAAATAGAAACACTAATAAGACACCATGTTCTCCACTTTTCATTCGTTAGAGATTGAGCTCTATATCGTTAAACTTAATGCTACATTTCTTTTTATACGAGTACCGTGAAAATAAAAGAAACTTGAATTTAATAAGTATACAATATTACTGTGTAAATTATGAACTTACAATACACTAACAATCGCGATAGCGTAATTAAATTTAAAATAATTCTACACTTTTATGACATCACCATGGTACTAATTTGTAGATATTTATTGAGATAAAAAAGAAGACAAATATCTAATATGACAATAATGAAAGAGAATTCTGTCATTAAATGTTATCACAAATCACTGATTGAAGATAATGATAATAACATGGCGAATGTAACTCAATATGGTTCAGAAGTACAAAGAGAAACGGAAATTACGGCTAACCTCACTGACATTGTTGACCATAGATAATATATACTCAATATTATATTATAAAAAAATTAGAAACAAATTTAAATTAAATAATTATTACAAAGTAACACTTTAAAAACATATCATATCAGTGGATGAATGGAATATAAGTGTAAAACATGTGTAACGACATCTAACATGGCAAATATTTGAGTGTATCTGCTTGTATCTCGTCTATCTGTTGATAAGACGGCTGTATGGCAGCGTCGACTGTCGATATTGACACGCACCGCTGATACTGGCGTTCGTGAGAATTCAATGTTTCTATTGAAACGCTATGAATATAAATAACTTATTGCTTCTTGTTTTAAGCTATGTAGGTTGTTTTTGTAGAATAAATTTGTCATTCACTATTTTATATTTCATACTCTGGGAAATGGAAGTTTATTTCGTTTTTAAATCTCTTTGGTAAATTTTGTGTTAGCCAATACAGTCACGTCCTAGTCTACAAATGACTCTATAAACAGATAGTAATTGCATTTTATCACAATATTATAGCATAGAGTATATTCACTACCTATGATATAGGTACAGATATCAAGGAACTACCTATAAAATATATATTGCTATTTATATTTACCATTTTTACATTTTATTTCACTACTATTTTTATTATTTTGGCGTTTATTTAGCATCATACAACATAACGAATACGTAGGTAGAGTTAAATCTAATGTTAAGAGACACGTTTCTAAACATATTGTGTACCTATAGGATTTTCTTTCAGTTTCACGAGAGAGAGCCTAGTGTTAAGACACTCCATTCCCCTCTTATCGCCGAATTCTGGAGGCATTGTGAGACTGGGAATTGAACCCACATGTTGTAGCATTTAAAGTCACAGTGCAATTACTGACCTCATATGAAATTTTTGTCCTTTATAGCAAGCGAAGAGAGATGATTGCCGAGCGAAGCGAACAGATTATCTCTTGTATTTTATATAGGTAATTTAACTTATTCTTTACAATATTTTTTCTTTTCGTATCTCCATTTATATTTCACGTGGTAAAAAGGACGCACCTAGTGTTAATGCACTGTATCTTCCAAATTTCGTCTCTTTTCATTTTTATTGTGTGATGAAACTCCACAAAGTGTCTTATCCGACGGAAAAAATATTAATTATTAATTATTTTTTCCTTCGAATAAGAATTATAGTATTTGTATATTATACTTAATATTATTTTATGAATAATGTCCCATATTAGGTGCATTACGTTATAGGAAATTATTTTAAATGAACACAATGTTTACTATCAGCCAGCTATTTCCTACTTATTTATGAAAGGTATAAAAGTTTGAACGTAGCGGGTTTTAAATTTTCTCTAATAAATACATATAATCTATGGAGATATAGTAACAATATATTTTCTAAATAGCACATGTTTAATTTTTTCACTAGAGTAATTGTCATACCTAAAGATTTGCTTTGTTTTTTTTGTAAAGGATTTCATCAATAATTAAGTTGAATTTGAACTTTGCAGATATTCCAAAAGCTCTAGGCAGGTCTAACATCACAATTATAATATCCGTCTCTATATGCTGTTGACATAATATTTTTATACAATATCACATAATCTATATATATAAAAGGGCTTGTCCTCACTGACTGAGGTAAGACGCACGCACAGCCGTAACCGCTGTGCGTAGAAATGTGAAATTTGAACAGATGTTTACTTTCGTAATCTGAACATCCACTAAGAAGGGATTTTGAAAAATTTTAACCCTAAAGGGGAGAAATAGGGGTTGAAAGTTTGTATAGAAAAAATTTTAAATCGGCACCGATTTTTATAAAATTGTAAATTCAGACTCTTAAAAATATTTAATTGAACACCTGTTTCACGGTTTTTTAGAATTTATCCCCTAAGGGTGCCAATAAGGGGTTGAAAGTTTGTATAGATTTTTTTTTAAATCGGCACCAATTTTTATAAAATTTGAAAATCAAACTCTTAAAAGTATTCAATTGAACACATGTTTTATGATTTTCTAGAATTCACCCCCTAAGGGTGCAAATAAGGAACGGAAAATTTGTATGGTAAAATCTTTAAATCGCCACCGATTTTTATAAAATTTGAAATTTAGACTCCTAAAAATTGAATTTAATTGAAAACATGTTTCGTGGTTTATTAGAATTCACCCCTAATTAAGAAAGCGAAGCTGCGCGCGTCCGCTAGTGTTATATATCACACTAGAGCACTAATTTTCATCAAGTTGATACTTAATTTTTTTAAATGTTATTTAACAATTATTATTTCTTAGTAAATTTAATTTGAGGCAATGCAGTTTGAATAAGTATTTATGTTCTTACATAAATACTCGTTATGACTGCAAATCCTGAAATTTGTGCAAAACGTGGCGCTATTTTGTTTAATAAAAATGACTCACTCATTTAATACTTTACTATTAATATTAATTAAATATTACAAAAGAAATATGCTTTATCTGTAGGTATTTCATATTTTTCGATTATAAAACGATTATAATATCCGTTCTCTGATAAACAAAAACTTATCTCTACATCAACTACCATCAATTTAGTTTTATCGACAGTAGTCAAAAATAAATTATGGAAAAATACATTAAACAACAAAAACATTTTAGATCTAATTTTAAATAAAAAATAATTCCTAAAAAAATATTTTACCTGAAAAAAATTAAGGTATTTGTTTTAGTTTTAATATTTTTGCCTAATGTTAAGTAACTTATTTTTATAAAATTCACATTTATGCATATATTTAAATACTATTTATATATCTAATTTAGGTAGGTACCTACAGTACCTGTATCAAGTTTTGCAACAGAATTACCGTCGGCATTGTCGGAGCGTCCTACTATAAAAATATCCTATAAGTACATTTTCGTTAAGCTAAATATATTATTGAAAGGTTATAAAAATAATTTCAAGAACGGAATTTAATTATTTTTACTCGCTTTTAATCAAAAAATATTATTTTTTTATACCAATAGAGTTTCTTCAAGAGTCATATTCATAGTTAACATGACTTGCGGCCAGTCCTGCCGCAGGAGTATAAGATTCACACTCGAAAAAATGATTTAATATTTTCATTTCCTCGCTCTGGTAACGAGCCAAAGCGCGGCGTTCAGTTCCGCCCAGTGGGGAACGGAAGTGTCTTAATAGGAACGAAATGTCTTGACGCTAGATTGGTATGTGCGGGGTATATCGTGAAACTAAAATAACATTAACTACACTTTTAATAAGTCTATTTTGTACCTTTTTATTATTTGGAAAATTTAAAAACTTATAGATGATGTAAAAAGTGTTTTAATCTACTTGTTATTTTATGTTTTGTTTTTAAACATCAATATTTGTTAAATATCTATTTCCTACAAAAGGTGAAACATTAATATTGTTGCAATAATTAAAAATATTTTAATAAATATCATTAAAATAATTTAATTGCTTTACATGGCAAGCTCTATCATAAATATCTTATTAAGTTCTTCTATGACTTTCTCAACTGCATAATCTTTGAGAACCCATGACTACAATAAATAGACTTACTTTTATAGGTTATTTTATTATTAACTAATTCAGTTTCCCATTGAGTACATACATTTCTTCAATAGGTTGTCCATCTATATGTTAATTTTTTTTTTCAATGATTGAAAAATAATGCTTTGTTTAATTTTAGTTGCATGATTTCTAAAAATTTATGAAACACTTGTTTTATCTTATTGAACAAACTTATTTATATATCTCGGCACGTTTCTCAAATATTAGAACAAAATAGAGTAATGATATAAATGAAAAATAGCTCAACGGCTATATCTTGTTCATTCGTGTTGCATGGACTTACCGTGAAGATGCAGATGCATGCACTATTAATTGTTTTGAATGCTTGGAAGCTTAGCTCGATCAACCTCAGGTCGTTCCTTAGGCTCAACACGGCGTGCGGGCTCCAAATCCTTGGATATCCGTCATAATCTTGTCCAAGCCTTCGGATTACACGCGTCCCGTCACAACGTAAACACAAGAACAATCAGATACCGATAAATCAAAGCGCACGATACGACGGGAATCCGCTAAATCCTCGCGGGGATCGCGTAAAAAATACTAGTATTAAAAACAGTCTTAAGTGGGCTTACGAACGCGGCGCGGAACGGCCCGCACTGGCTCTAATCTCGGCCACTTCCCGACGCAATTTGAACCTAACTCCACCACTCTATACATCATCCGGCGACGCCCGCCCACCGCGCCGCCGCGGCCCCGTACTCTCGTCCCGCTCTAACCCGCACGTTTCCAGCATGCTGTCCCGCTCTCACTGAAATCTCGCCGTGTGGAGTTTTCAGTGCGTGCGGGGGGGACGCAGTCAGCTGGCCGAACTTATGCGGATAAAATCGACTTTTTATCGGCTTGCTGTGACGGCTCGTGACGTCACTGTTTACTTCGGACGGACGTGGACTTGGTGTAAAAAATATTTCTTTAAACTTCATAAGTCTAGGTTTGCCTGTCAAAATATTCTACTATTTTATTAGAAAATCTTATTATTGCAACTGTATTATTTTCAGGAAAACTTTTATGTTTCTTCATTAATATGCATGTGAGGTGGCTTCAGAACTTTGTTTATTTTCAGTGCTACAACTAATAGATGCCTAAATTTTGATATTAGAGATAAGGGTAGCAATAGCCAAATTCTTTTATTGTCCATTTGGTATATGCTTTTAACGATAAAAGCTCTTCAAAGAGATTAAAGATAAATTTGTGACATAATGTATCTAACTAAATTTATTCAACAGGCAAAGCTCATTTAAATCGTGCAATATGTTTTCCTTATAGCACACAAATAATTGCAGTTTAAATCGCGCTCCATGCAGCGTCGCCCGCAATAAATAAACGGGCGTTCGCAACGTAAACAGATCGAGCGCATTAACCGCGCGTCGGCGTACATAAAGAGAGCGGTATAAATATAAAGTTCCCACTCGCTGCCGCGCAAACTTAGCTAAACAACGCCATAATTGCCTTCATTACTTAAATTACTGAAATTATTTATTCAAAAAGCTGGCAACATTTAGGCGCGAGCGGTCCCGCCCACCGCGCGACGGTTCGCCAATGGGGAGGCGGCGCGGCGAGGTGGGAGGGGCGGAGTTCAATATGGCGGACACATTTGCAGCCTTCTCGGAGCGGACGCGTCGGAAACCCGCCGTCGCTGGCGCGTTTTCCAGCTGAATCACTCTATGGTGTTTAATTGGAGGTACCCATAACTTGGAAATTTGGGTGTCTGAAGTAAGATTAATACATTAATTAACTGTTATAATTATCTTACTCCTTGATATGACTTCTCCGACGGCAATTCTCCGACGGCTCTTCACTATAAGGTAACATAATGCACATAATATAATTAAAAAATGTATCTATAAGTAGATATAGCTCCTTACAAAAATATGTTTTAAGTTGACAATCACACTCATGTCTTAAAATTAGAATGTAGACATATAGAAATTTATACTTACGTACAGCTAATTAACTCATTATCTCAATAGTTATTATTTAGTTATTATTAAAAGATAACGATAAGATAATCTTTACGTAGGTACTTATATAGGTAATTATTTACAATGTATAGAACTAACAATTGAATGGAATAAATAATTTCCTTGTAACAACAATATTTAAAGAATTATTTAACTTCTTCCAACAACTTAACACATTTCTTTATAGAACCACAAAGAAATACAGAAATATGTTATAAAATATCTAACCTGCTTACCTTAAATAAGTTAAATTTTTCAATAATAAATAATCCATTGACATATATAATTAATCATGTTATTTCTTTCATTACGAGTAGGTACTAGGTACATTAAGGTACTAAATTGATTAATTCTTATAGGGATCGGCGAACAATAAATATATGGAAATATTGAAAGTTAGAAGTAGAAATTAGAAATAGAAATATGCTTCTTTTAATATAGCTTTAATATATAAACAGTGTACAACCGGATAATGGTGGTGAGAAGATAATTATACCCATGTGTACGATATCTAATAGAAACAATAAAATAAATATTGCAAAGATAGAAGAAACAGGTCATTCTACTCGTTTCTTATATTATGTGGGAATATCTCCCTAGCTTTTATAGAACTATCATCAGTTAATTTCTATAATATATTCCAAAGGCAATATTAGAAGGGTCATTTTATATTAAGTTAGGTATAAAGAGGAGTTAGGCCAGTTGAGGCCAGTCACAAACGTACGACTTGTAAACCCGATAGATTGTGGATTCGATTCCCACTCGAGGAAATGAAATATTCAATATTTTCATTTTTTCGCTCTGCTCTATGCAAAGCGCGGCGTTGAATTCCGCCACTTCCGTAAAAAGTGGAGAGGTTAAAATATCTAATGTTGTGTACCTATATATACTTACGTATATTTATTTTTATATACAATTTTTTTTTCAGATTCTAAGAGTTGAGGGAGTTCCTACTTCTTTACTTTAAATACGATGTTTTGCTTATTTTTCTTCTAATACAAATCAATTGTAAACTTTAGTGTGAAATCTAGATATTATCATCATCTCATTTATTTATTAAAGTAGGTAACGGAAGTGTCACAATTGGAACGGAGTGCCTGAACACTAGGTTGCCTGGTTCCCTCTGCGTACACTGCTATTAAGTTAGGAAAGTGTGTAATTTATTATATTATAGACAAATAAACAAAAAAAAGAATTCGTTGTATTATTTCACCTTGAATATTTAGTAAATAGTACACACTACAACATAAATTATATTAAATAAACCCAACTTTACAAATGAAATAATAAAATAACTATATAATAAGATAAAATAACTAGTTACATAATTATATAATATTATTGAGGTTATAAAGCTCTACGAAGGTTTGCTTAACGCCATTACTTCCGCATGTTAAATACTTATCTAGGTACATGTAGATCGAAATATGAAAGTTTCTTTTCAGAAGTTTATAATATTTTTTTATTAAAAAAAAACCTTTAAACAAATAAACCACTAAAGTTTGATTGATACATTTGGAACATTTTCAATTCCATGTTAAATGCTTACTTAAGCTTTCGTAGCAAACTGTAGCTGTTTCAATTTAAATGAAATAACACTATTATAGAAATTAATTAATTAATAATATAATGTTATACTTATAAATAAACTTATATATAATCTCACTTATTTATTTATAAATACTAATAAATAAAAATGAATAAAATCGAATAAAATATTATTTCTATATATAGATAATAATGTAGACAGATAATTAACAAAAATAAAATACATCCGGATGTCCGTAAATATAGGAACAGAGGAATATAAATAGAAAGCAAAATATTTTAAACCAACACCAGCACCAGCTACAAATGTAATGATTTGTCTGATTAATCGAGCGTCGCAGATGTCTGCCAAAAATAAAGGATAGGGTCGCGGTAATCGAGTCTAAAGGGGGCTTCCCCTACTAATAGATAGTGTTTGTCATTTATTGTTAAGCGATGATTTAAATTTATTTATAATGATATTTCAATTTTTTTAACAAATAATGTTAAATGCGTTATTTTATGAGAATTTGAAATATTATAATTATATAAATTGAGAAATTGTTTATTTAATTTTTCTAGTTGTGTTTTTATTAGTGTGTCCTCACTTAAAATTATCTAAATATTTTTCCAAAACGTTTTTTCATTATTTTCTAATTTCCAAATTATTTTTTAAGTACAGCATTCAATTGTATTGCTCTATATCCTTTATATAAACTTCACACTCATATAAGTAAAATAACTATAAAAATAAAGGAAAAGCGATATTTCTTTTCTTAAAAAAAAATACTAGACAATCAAACATGATGCTTGTCTATAGGTAATTAATGCAATGTCAAAAAGTAGGCAATTACGTCAGTCGTTACCTTGAGGTTCTAAAATAATAAAAAACATATGAATCTACTTACATTATAACCAACAACAAACACATGGCAGTGCCGTGATACTAAGTTACACTTTCTGTTTGAAATAAAGATAATTGTTATTATCTTTATTTGTTTCTTAAAATATAGAAAAAAACAAAGTGATCTTAACAACTTTGAAAATGAAATTGCAGAAAACATAAACTTTGAATGCCTAATAAAAGAGTTCGCAGATAGAAAGGCTAGAAGAAGTGAAATTTTATTACTTTTTCTCATTATTTTTTTTTTAAATAGATGGTTATTTCGTTGTAACCATTCCCTTTTTTGTATATTATTGAAATGTAGTTAGGGGGCGCCAAAAAATTTCGCCCAGGGCGCCAGTAGTGCTAAAACCGGCACTGGGTACTAGGTAACGTGTAGTTCCTATTACAGTACCAGTATAATACCTACAAGAATTTGAAATATACCTACTACTTTACTGCATAATAAACAACTACATAAACCCATTATTGTAAGTATTTTCGAAGCTCTAATCAAATTAGTATCTAATGATGGCTTGTGAAACAAATAAGTTCAAACTAAATTAAACTATATTAAATATTATTAATATTAAAGAAATTTTCTCTACCTATTTCTTCTTTCTTCTTGTTCTCTAAAGACCATTTACACACTCATCAAAAATTCATGAATGGGTAAATGATCGACCCTGAGTTTAGTAAGCAAGCGACCCTGGCTGCAGATTTAACATCAACGACTATGCTACGAATAATATACATAAGATAGGTCTAAGCTCCTATAATTTTTATAATAAATATCGGATCGCTTTTACTTCTTGTAAGAAAGGCACACAGCTACCTGCCTACATGCTACAAAACAATAAAAATATTATCATGAAAGACGGGTCGTCTTCAGGAATATATCGTTACTAAAAAGTTTTATTTATTATGAAGAATTTAGAAAATTATCTTTTATTACTGCTTCATGCTGTTTATAACAGGGTAGACTAACGAAACGACGAAACTTGTGTTAAAAGTTAAACACTATGTTCCGGAACAGAAAGTTGCGGATCTCAACGTAGTGCTTTGCTTTGTTGCCAGGACAAGGAAATTTAAATAATTCTTCCCTCCAGTAGAAATCGAACCTATACCCTACTACTACTACCTACCGCTTTATTTTATTATTGTGTTCTTTTTAATTTACTTAGGTAGGTAGTACAAAGATCAACGACATTCATTGATTGTTTGATCATACAAAATTCGCCATATCAATTTATAGATAAAATAAAATTTTACCAATCACATCAATAAGGCTAATGTATCATTAATATAATATTAATAAAATAAATAATTTATTAAACAGGTATTTCTAAGTATATATTATGCAAACGCTAATAATAATAACGCAGCCAGGTCACTCTACATGCACTACCTAATCTGAACTTGAAGCGCATAAACATTTATAGCACATAAATTGCAACTAATGCTGCAATCAGCAGTTTATCGGAGTATAGTAGTAATGTGATTGTTAATTATTCTACTTAGTTCTAGTGCTTACATGTTAGAGCGTTCTAAGCTGTTTACGAATTCATATACATATGTAGGTATACGAGTATATGGAAGTCTGTCGTGGTGCAAGGGCACAAGCCTATGTAAAGGCGATAGATTGTAGGTTTGACTCCCATTAGATAAAGTAAAATATTTAATGATTTCATTTCTTCACTCTGGTGTTGACGCAAAGTGCGGCGTTGCGTCCCATCACCCCAGAATTGGCTCTGAACCCCAGAGCGGAGTGTCTTAACACTAGGATCCCTCTGCCTACCTTGCTACATGCATACAGCTTGAAGCTAAAAAAAAGTAAGTAGGTATATATTAATCTTACTAGAGTGCATTTAGAAGTGCAATGTAAGTTATATTTATGGTGAGTATATCTTAATGTAACATGAATGTACAAAACATAAAACAATAATTTTGGTATATTGTCCGTAGCTTTGTGAACGTAGACTGGAGAACGTGCCTCCTTCCTGCATCGCCAAACATGCCGGCTAAGGGCGATCTGTCCACAGTGCTACAAGATATCCTACACTAATAGTTATCAAAAGTAACTCCTATAAAACATTATGTTTCGAAGGATTTTTTGACCATTTTATTATTGATATTAAAGTAAAATCGTAATACTATTGAAAATTAAATTGTGAATTTAATATTCACATTATACCGTACAAAAATTTATAAGAATTGTGACGAATACGAAAAACTAGCTATGAAGAAATTACCAGGCATCCCAAAGGCAGCTTCAATGTAATTTTTTAGACTTTATATTTACTGGTTTTATGTGTGAATAAGAAGCACATAAAAACAATCTATGAGGCAGAATGTCCATCATAAGTTCTTTCGGTACATCGTTAGTTCGACGGTAATATGCTGAGATTAAGCGATTAGCGTAAGAACATAATCCGATGTCAGCCGTCACCGCGTGAACTTGACCGCGCGACATGCAAACACACTATATTGTACTTGTCATATGAATACTGTAAATTACAAGGACATCATCGATTACATGTACCTACCTAATAAATAGGATATATTCAATTCCTCGCTCTGGTAAAGAGGCACGCGGTGTTGAGTTCCGCCGTCCAACACCCAATGCCTCCAGAGTTTGATGGTGGGGAATGGAAGTGTCTTAATGGGAACGGGAAATGGATACTCATTAAAAAAGCGGTAAACAATATTATAAATAAATACCTGTAGACATAAGTGAAACTACTAAACCAAACCGGTCGAAACCTATTTACCCTATTATTAACAGTTTGCTCTTCAAATCTTAATATGTCTAGTATGATATCTGAAATCCAATCTTTGAGGTGGATTCAATTTTCTACATTGAATCTATGTACCTATTGAAAAAGAAATTTTCAATATTGTATTTTGCATCTTGCTTTTTACTTACAACACCAAATTCTTTTTTTCAGTGAGCGGGTAAAACATGTTGTCTCTATTAGTATCAAATAGTAATTTTCTAAAAACCTAATAGTTACTGAATAACATTTACTCATGCGTTTTATTTAAACAAGTAGAACACTTCCCCCCTAGTAACTTCCCAGCAGTATTTCCCAAAAACAGATAGCGGGAGCAATAAAAGGATTAAAAGAGTTGTTTATATTATAACATTACATACATACGTAGAGCATTGTTATCGGCAAAGCAATAAATAAAAGTAAATCTAGACCGTTATCAATGCCACTGAATTTTTCGATTAGATATCAATCACGAAATATTCTCATACCTAAAAACATGTAGATAATAAAAAAAATAAAAATATGATAGGTACCTACCTACTCCAAAATATATTAAAATACTAATATGAGATTGTGTAATTGTAACAAAAATATTTTTATATTTACTTAAATTATATTTACCTAAGTTCTTGGACTTGTACCAGTATTAAACATGGTTAAATTAAATACCTACTATTATTTACATTGTTAAGTATAGGTATATATATTTTGTAAATATTTACATTTTACTAACTATAATAGTAGATATGTGAAAACTTCTAACAGGCCGAGGCCTGGTTGAGGCCAGTCGTGGCGCAAGCAACAAGTTGTGCGTTCGAATCCCACTAGGTATATATTTTCCTTTCCTAGCTCTGGTAACAAGGCAAAAGCGCGGCGTTGAGTTCCGCCGCCTCAATACTCAAAGCTTCCAGAATTTGGCGGATAGTGGGAGTACGCAAGTGTCATAATATGAACGGATTGTCATAACATTAGGTTCCCAGGTTCCCTCTGCAAACATTGCTGTGTGCGAGGCACATCGTGAAGCTACTACCTATCGTTATAGAGCTTATTAAATAATTGTTTGTAAGTAGCTGTAGAGCTATATGAATATCTTACATTAAAGCTTCGTAAACTTCGACTTTCTTTGAACTTATTATGTAAGTTCACGATATTGTTATTACAGAACAAAGATGTTTTAATATTATATAAGTAAATTATAAAGGGTCGTATCGGTCGACGAGCATAATTTATTCTCTTTGAATATTCATAGCAGCTCAATACTCATTAAATTTTCAAATATAGACAACAACTAGGAGATGCTCTCCTAAAGTCGTACCCAATACGTAGGTAGGTATATAGTATTTCACCAACTCAGCAATCAGTGACCAAAAATTATAATAAAGAAATATAATAATTTATTTTTATATTTATATTTTCATTCTTTCGCTCTGGTGTCAAGAGGCAACCTAATATTAAAAAGCCACGCTTTACGCGGCTTTTTAATATTAGGTTGCCTCTGCGTACCCTGCTGTATGCGGGATACAGCATGAAGCTGATGTTTTTTTTTAATTAAAATATTTTAATCATCAATTCATACAGTATATTTTATTGAAAAGCTATAGGTAAACACTATGTAAAAATAATATTTTATTCTATAAAAAACAATTCGTGAATAGATATTTTTATTTGAGTAAGTTACGTTCAGAAAAATATACACTTATGACTATTTCGTTTATAATATATATTTCGTATATAATAATTTAAAATTGTGGTCATCTTACTTCCAATGAGCAAAGATGCCAATGATTAATCATCCCATTGTTTTAATGATGCGAAATTATGCAGATTCAAGGCGATCACAATGCCCGCGATTTCTGCACGATCCCCAAATACAGCCCTAACATCTTTTACTTCGACTTACAATAGAATGTCATAAAATATACCTATCTATTTACGACTTATACGAATATCTTTTACTCGCATAGGGGAGAGCGGGGCTAAAAGTTACCGAGGTAAGTTGTTCCGATGGAAATAATTTCGCGGAGAAAAGTGATAGGAATATTTAGTAAACATATAGTGAAATGCAATGTGATAGCGCACCCATGGCCAGCATATTGAACAATCCACTGGCACCCGAAACCAATGGAATAGCACACGGGTGTCGTTGGTGCACGATTGTAAGTATTTTCGCATTTGATATTTTTGGTCTGTCTCACAAATTTTAACGATTAGGCTCGAGTATGTTAGTGTTTTTTTTACATATATTATCTACTATTTCGGAACACTATTTGTAAATTATTTATGTTTCGTAATCTTATTTATATTTAATTTTTTTTCAACACGTATTCTTGGGGCTAGATGTTCCCTTTTTTTGGGGTATGTTGTGACCTCGGAAAAACTTTCGCTAATTCATTTGTACCGATAAAGAGATGTAAATATTGTAATTTTTCATACTAAAACATATTGTAATTTAGTAACATGCAGACTTATGCTCGAAAATCAACTCGAGGTTATGTGTCATATGAGTTGATGCAAAAACCAGCGGATGTAGTTTTCAAAGATAAAAACTATTACCAAAGGATTACATATACATATTGAGCGCGAAAAGCTAAAGCTATAAAATCTTTGTTTATATGTATATTTTGGTTTAACAAAATCAAAATAAGTTTTATTTTATGTAAAATTATCTTTTACTTTTTAGTTCGTTGTTTTTCGGATCAGTTTTTTTATTGTTCAAAATTAATTCTTTTCACGATTTTAAGTGATAAGTAACCTTAAAAGGATACTTCTTAAATCAGTGTTAGTTGTGGTGGTAGTGGTTGTTAACGAGTGGCATCTGTTGTGATATGTAAAACTTGACTCAATTAGGTATTATTTTTGTGGAAACTAACATTTTGGTATATTGACAAGAAAATACATAAAAAAAATATTCGGACGAATTGGGAACCTCTCCCTTTTTTGAAGTCGGTGGAAAATGAAAATATCTTTTTTGAGGTTGGTTGGAAAGAAATGCAACGATGGGGAATCTTACTTCTGACAATAATTTTAACAAAGTTTACCCTTGTAAATATTCCAGCATAATTAAAATTTACCAAAATAAAAACAAATTTTCTCAATTTTCACCAGATTTTATAATCGGAACCTAACCAAACTTTCATCAACTATCCTTGAAGTGTATCCTTTCAAATAAGAAAAAAATCATTGGAATCGGTTGGCGTAATATTGAGTTATTCGTCATTTTGTCGCACACATACCAATACAAATTTAATACTTATGTGATTTTCTCATAGATACCATTGTCAAAAATAGAATTTAAAAAAATTGGTTCCCACATGGGAAGCACTACCTTTCAAATAAAAAAAAATCATCAAAATCGGTTCACCTAATCAAAAGTTATGAAGTAACATACTTACATAAAAAAAACAGTCAAATTGATAATCTCCTTTTCTTACAGAAGTCGGTTAAAAAAGATTTGCTTTTGCGCCTGGTGATTATTATGATACTGTTGATTATTCCTTAGGTAAACAGGCTTTGTTCGATTATTTATTGTTTTTAATTGTGCAAATAATAGCTTTAAAAAATATGGTAACAATTTACCCCGGTCTGTTAACAACTTGCCCCAAGTCGGGGTAAGTTGTTACTTTCCGACTTCAGTCACAAAAAAATTTATAATAAAAAAGTCTTACAAAGAATACCCCAAATTACTGTTTTAATTGCAAGTCTAGATATGTAAGTTGAATTTGATTATATTGTATAAATACTGAAATCAAGTATTCGTAGCAATATTTGAGGTTAAAAAAAAATCGGAACTTTTGGCCCCGCTCTCCCCTACATTAAAATTGTTTGAAAATTAAATTGATTATTTACTTATACAAGAGATATTTTTAAAATAAAATGTTAAAACGAAACAAATAGAAGAAAAAATGCTCGAAAGTTTTATGTTCGTTTTAAATTCTATTCGCATTTTTATAGATACCTACTCTTTAAGAATAATAAGTCATTCAGTTATTTAAACCAAGCGTCTCCTCCCTGGGGCTAAACTTCACAAATTAAAATCTTATCTTTTAATTCGAATTCGATCCTATTCGAATTTGTTTATACTTTCGAAATATTAGAAATGAATCAAAATTTACTTATATAACCGGAGCACAGTGTACGAACGACGTCGAACTATGTCTAACTCAGTAGTTGCAAGATCAGTCTCCGGTTAAAGCAACGATTTTTATTTTGCTCCACTTTGCTAAGACAAAGCGTAGTTTTAAGTTCCGCCACCTGTAACCGAAACGACCTCGAAATGTTTCGAATTCTGGAGGAAATTTGAAAATGAAAGAATTCACTAGATTCGCTATGTCTATCCTGCTTTATGGGGAAAAACGCAAATGTAAAAAAATAGAAACTATTATATTTACTTACATTTTTTTACTAATAAAATGACTGTAAAACGTAATGAGAAAAACTCTAATTTAATATAATTCTACAATAGCTGACCGACTCATGCATTATAATAGTAATTGTAACAAAGTTTAATTACCGTCTCGAATCAATAGCGTCTCAGCTAATGGAATAGTTGGGAGTCAATCACACGGCTCGTAAACCCCCAGTTCAGTTGTTACTTCCACTACATATAATTACAATTGAATTTATGTCTCATGTTACTTAGTAAATGATAGTAACGAAACAAGTTAAGGTAAATCTACTTACTGAATACTGAAATAAGATAGAATAATCCGTATAGAGTTTGGAATTATGTTTAAATTTTGGAGTGAATGAGTTTTTTACTATATCTGTTAAATATTCCTATGTGAAAAAAGTTATTTTTATATGGAAAGCGGTCATAGTTGTTGGTGGTATATCTACCATTTTTTAATTTTAATTTTTTATTTTGTTTTTATTAGTTACGGGTTCGATCCCCATTCGCAGACACGAAATATTTATTTAAATTTATATTTTCATTTCTTCGGTCTTGTGTCGAGGTATAGCGCGGCCACTCAACACGCAATGGCTCCAGAAATCGATGGAAAATAGGGAACGAAGTGTCGTAACCTAGTGTTCTCTATCCTGCTCTGTGCGGGATACACCATGAAGTTGATTTTTGTTTTTAATATTTTTGATAAATATACTAGTTTGTGCTTTAATGACAAATAGGTATTTCCTACCAATTTATCAAGCCCGATACTTAATCCGAACACACCACAAAATCAATACACACCCCAACTAAATTAGCGTGTAACATTTCCTGTTTAAATTGTAAACGGGATCGTTTCTCGCCAAAATATTGTAACGATATAGAAATTGAAGGAGAACGGTGCGCGGGCGTCGGCACGCTCCGGACGCGTGGCTGTCACGTGGCCTTCAAAAAGGACGCGCCTCCTTTAAACCCTCACCAGTATTTATTCTACCACTATCCTCTCATTGTAAGTCTCGTGTCATCCAACGCAAATTCAGTTTGGATCTCATCACGCACCCCCCTTACGTCATCACTAAGCAAACATCCAGATTGCATTATTATTTAATTGTCTAGAGTGTTTTCTTTTGTGAATTTAAAATGAAAGTTGAACTTTGATTAGCGTATGGGTCACATACGTTTGAAATTTATAAAAATATTAATTTTTATTTAAGTCTTTCGCTGGTTGTAGCATTGTCTAGCTTAGTTAGAACAAAAGCTATATTAAAGCTCACAAATTTTTAACTATTTTATATAATAAAGTATCAAAAAATTATAAAATCATCGCGGTGCCCATAACGAAATCTGCACAGCGACCCAACCTGAAGTAATACCAGCCATACATCAGCTTCCATTCTAATGGTAATTCGGGATATACGATATTGTAGCCACGGTCCCTCCATAACAAATGTTTATTTTATACACAACGCCACTAACAATAGTGTGCAAATACCTAAACGCCGTAAATGGCGGTGCGATGCGATTTAGATGATAATGCCCGAACAGAAATAATAATGGACGCCGCTAGTAATTTCTCACTGTTTACTCTCGCGGTTTTCCGATTTATGTATATAGATAAATATTTTTATGATCAATTAATAGGTTAGGCAATTGTGATTGATAAATTCAAACATGAAGAAATTCTAAACTTTTTCTATATTCTTTAAATCAAATAGCCGAAATTTATCAATAACTTGGCAAATTAACCTTTTTTACTTGAGAAACAAATTAAAGAACATTATAAGGTAGCCATTTAGTGTTTTTAGTATTCTATTGAAATTTAAGCAAATATTATTTCTACTGAGGTCGTCGTGATGTAGGACGGTCGTGGGTTCGATTCCCACTTGGGGAATGAATAATTATTTCCATTTCTTTCCATTTCTATAGCACCAGGGCAAAAAGCGCGGCGGAGAGTCCCGTCACTCAACACAATGCCTCAAAAATTCGACGGAAAGTGGGGATCGGAGTGTTATAACAATGGGCTACCTCTGCCTTCTCTGCGGGATACAACGTCAAGCTGAAAAAGATATATTTATAAATTTAACATCAATCTATTATATAAATTGTTTATATGAACAAAGACAATACCGAGACGCCGTTAAACATACCTAGATAGATACCGTAATATTTCCCAAGCACAACATATAAATATATAAACAAAGGGTAGGTAATTCGGTAGCTATGTGAGCTTACATGTTTAATTTGATATTTAAAGGTGGGTACACCTGACAGCCCTAACGCACATGCATATTCATGGGCTTCATTAATCATACCCAGCTAACACCTACAAGATACTCCCGCACGAATTTCGTGAAATATAATGAAGTATTAGTTATGCATGCCGCTATGACGCCGTTGCAATTTGTTATAGTAAATTGCGCGTTTGAACAATTTATATTTACCTATCGAAATTTATCCCGTCGTAGAGCTTCATATATTTCGGCGGTCTCTATGGAATAATTTTGTACGATTTATTTAATTGTTGTTTAATGATAATGAACACAATCGCATGTTGTATATTAAATCTGCTAGCGCGTAGGTAATAAATGACACAAAAGCAAAAATAGAATAAAAAACGCCCTATAAAGTTTTCGGGATTACGGCTCGTGCCCACAATTTTTTTTATTCATAAAAAATAGTTTACAATGTTAGACTAATCCAAAAGGATTTTTTTTAAATATTAGCATACGGCGCAGAAATTAAAGTCGTTTTAAGCCTACATCTGTCAATGGGCGTGGAAATAAGATGCATGGAGGATTTATGTTAATATTTCATTATTGCTTTATGCGCGAATGCAGCAATATTGCTATTTGTGCAACCCCATTATTCTGATATCATAGTAATATCACGCTTTTATACGTTTTTATAGGGACGAGATCAGTATCCTAGCAGTAGCAGTCCTATGATGAATAAAACCAAAGATATGTCTCGGACATATGTAGCCTCTTCACATGGCGTGAACTTTTAAATCCAATGTTTAAAAAAAGATTCCCATTTTTTTAATTAATCGCGCACCTAGATTATAAACATATCAAAAATAAGGTTTGTTATTTTTATATAATTACGTACAATAAAAAATATTAAAAAAGAATTATAGATAAACAAAGATAAAAAAAGAATAAAATTAAAGTCCCACTTCCTCTTATAAGTGTTTCACACAAGTTATCAGCGCGGGAACACGGGGCGATAGTGACACATGTCAGATGTCATAGAGGCGTCAGAGGCGATCGCGCGGCAATCCGTCACCGCGTCGCGCCTCCCGGGACCGCCGTCGATCGACCTCACTAATTTGTTACTTTTGATTATATTTTTATTTATAAGAAAATAATTTGGATGTACTCGCAACAAAGAGGAGGAACTCTTTGTTATTTATTTTTCGCTCTTATTTTTCGTAAATACAATTGTCAATCAATCGATTTAACGTGTACACAAAGTGAAAAATTTCTTCTTTATTGTGACTTTTAACTTTCTTTACTGTGACTAATATATATTTTTTTATTATTTATATTTAGGAACATAAATGTGATTACATTTTAATGATTTACCTATTTCTTATATTAAAAATATTTATCTTATTATTTTTTTATTTTTATCTTTTATTTAGACGATGATGATTTAGATTTAATAGCGTCGAACAACGTTTGAAATTTAGGCCCACATCTATCATGTGTATTATATATATTTACTTGAGACAATGATAGATCATTGTATCAAATTCCATTTGAAAATAATCTAATGAACCTAATACTACTCATTTGGCCGTAAAATGACTGTCATTTTAATATATGGGTTTTTTATGTCTATATGACATAATATGATTATGACCTCGGGAAAGTCATAAATATGACTACGGTTTACGTCATTTATGTTTGCCATAATTAGTAAGTCTAGAGTCGAGTCGAGAAAGCCGTGAGTCACAATATTTGTGTAAAAGTAATAATGTAAAGTATAATTTTTTTTAGTATAATTTTTAATGTGCTAAAAATCATTTAGGTAGTACCTATTGAAAAATGGTCGATGTTCTTTGATCTGTCGAATAGGTATAATTTATTCTTTAGATAAATTAAAATAATTTTTAATTACGATTGCTTATCTTAAGAAATATGGGAGTTCCTAGTTCCTGTCTTTAATAATAAAGACAACAAAAAAATGTAGGAAACGAAAATAAATAGGATTTAAAGCTATCGCTTGCATGCTGCTGAATTGAAATTGCTTAAGAATTAAAAAGGTACGCAAAACTACCTACCTTTTCAATACTTAAGCATTTTTTTCTTACAAATCCTGCTAATATTATAAATGTGGAAATTTGTAAGAATAGATGTTCATTCCACTTTTGCGTAATTTAGAAAATTTACAGTAGCACTACTTTATTCATATCTATATTATTATCTATACCTACATTAATATAACACACAACTAATATATGTATAATTTGACTAATAATTTAATAATTATAACAATAAGTTTCAGCGAGTGAAGTTTCGGTCGCTAGTTTTTTATAAATCAACTCTCATAAATAATTAGGTACATAATATAGCAAATATAAATAAACTCATTTTAGTCCGAAAAATATGCTTGCAGTGTTTTGAACTGAATGCAGAACCAATAATGTCATCATTCGGGAACTCGGCATTAAACAACGTCTCTCCTCCGTCGTCACATTCTTACTTTTTTCTATCTAATTTTCGCCAGGGTGGCTTCCATGTTTTGACCTATAATTCAAAGGAGAATTGAATACAGCAGCCCACGTGAGATGAACAAGTGAAGCCCTCTCTACAAGTGTACTAGGTAAACAGCCTTCCGTGAAAAATTACCTCGCTATTTTAACAACTTACCACAATTGCTCTATCAAGAATGAAACGACAAAGAGAAAGGAATGATTTGTAAACTATAAATTTGAGATATTTTTTACTTATATTTTTAACAGTCATTTTGTTATAGTACAAAAATATTCCATTTTACAACTCTGGAAGCAAAATTATTTTTTATTTGAAATTGAATGTAAAGAATTGTAATTCCAAACACTAAACTAAAACTAAACGGCTAGTAGCTAAATTAATTAAATATCCAATCATCCTAAAAAAAACAATTAAGACAAAAGAGAAAAACTTAATTTACTTTTAACGACATTTTAAAACAATTCCGATCGGATTTACCAATCGGGGATGATAGGTAGCCATATTTTCCAGTACGCTGAGTCAACAGCCGTCCATTCATCGGTGCAATGAAAATATTGCCCATTTATCTTTTGTTTTTCGTTCAAAACCTCTCGATTTAACTCAGGTGTGAACGTGAATTGTGCACGTCAAAATTCATTTATTGAATCGTTGATATGTGAAATCACTATTTTGTTTGACATGTTCAATTGAATGTCTGCAAAGGGATTTTGTGAAAGCTCTCAATATTACTAGCTATATAGCTATATAGTGCAATAACAAAGAAATTGAATTGGTAAATTTAATTTCGGTATTTTTTTTTAATCTAAAATTAGCTTTTATGATACGATGAGTAGATAGGCAGCCATTAATCACTTTATTATTTTATGTCTGCTTTAAATGATTACATAACAGCAATATCGATTAAATCTGGACAAATGAGCTTAGGTAGTTTTCTGACATATATAAATATTAAAATACTTTTAGAACTAATCATCGATAATACGTTGTAGGTACTGGATATATCAATTTATGTATACCAATATATATTAGTGGTTAATATAATATGGAAATCACATTTTTTTAGTATAGGCTATATTTTAGATATATTAAAATTAGAAAAATCTGTTGACACCATTCAATACATAATTAATTCATTATTAATTATCCAAATATAGCAACTATCATAATAAATTACAGTACGATTTTGCTTCGTTTTGAGGCAGTCGTGGCGCAGTGACAAAATAATTGTACTCTTACGTCGCAGCGACGATTGTGGGCTCGATTCCGACTCGGGAGAATGAATTATGAATTATTTTAATTTCCTCACTCTGGTAACGAGGCGAAGCGCGGCGTTGAGTTTCGCGATTCAATGCCTCGAGAATTCGGGGAAAAGTGGGAAACGGAGTGATTTAACACTAGCTTCTATTTGCTTACCTTGCTATATAATTTAAAAATAATATTCAGTAATACAATAATTACAAAACTAGCTCCCTCTAGTGTTAAATAGAACAAGTACGATAGCCTCAATATTAAATTTCTATTGAACAATAGATGGCGCTAGGAGTAAGTTTAACTTCGACAAAATATATAAGATGGCGTTAGAAAAGGCTTGTATTATTTTGTTTTACTTAGAAAGCGATTTTCAAAATAACTGCATCTCTATATCTATGCATATTAGACAATAAAATTTAATCACCTTTTCTGATATATAAATAAGTTATATGAATGATCAGAATCATCATATAAATAATAAAACAAAATAATATTTTTTACCCAATTTTAATATTCATCTGCCAATTTTCCATAAAGTAGAAAATAGAAATACAAAAATCCTAGCATTATAAAACGTATTACAAAAATATGAACAGAAGTATCACGTAATAAATGCTAAAATATCAGATCTATAAGATAACGTCGTAATTAAAATATAAAGACTTAAATGTTAGCTATAATCGGACGTTGATTTTTATTTCGTATATGACTATAAATAAAATATTTTTTTTCTTATTTATTTATTCATTTAGAGAAATATAAGTATAAAAAATATTAAGGGCATTCCATAGATTACGTCACACAAATTTCATAATTTTTTGACTCCTCCTTTGCAACTTTGCACCAAAAAAAAAAATAATTAAAGTAAGCGCCCTCTTTAATATAATGCACAATGTAATAAATATTAAAACTCTCTAGGAACTTTCGTAAAGATGGAGCTGAATGTTAATCATACAAAAAATCCAGTAAGATGTTAAACACATGTTTAAATTTCAGGATTGATTAGATGCCAAACAACATTTTCCACATAATATTGATTTGCCCCTAACATATTTTTTTTTTTTTTCAAGAAACCATTATTATAAAAATCGACGTCTGATATTTTCTTTAACATAGAAATTTATTATTAAAAGAGAAACAATACTACCCAATGCTCATTACACACAAATATAATTATAAAATTTTAACTATACATACTTAATTGATATATAAATTAGTTTCATAAATAAAAAAAATAGGATTGCTTTCTTGGTCATTAAAAAAAAATATAATTATTTATAAATATAATTTTATTATTTAAAAATTGAGCAACAATACATTAAAATGCCTCTTCGGAATGTGTTAATATCAAATTTCAGAACTCTATATATCTGTTACTAAAGAGAGCAGATGAAAATAACTAATTCCCTCTAGTGAGAATCGAATCCACAATCGTGGCGGTTGCAGTCTACGACTGCGCAGGTCAGCCATGTATATAAGTATAGATTAAAACTAAATGTATATATGTAATGTATAAAGATCATAGAGTCATATATTTTGAAAACAATAAACACAAAGAAACATGCAGGTACTCGTACAATAAAATGTAATCATTTGAATAATAAAAATTAACCCATGGTAACATGATTTTAGTAAACAGACAGAAACAGTTTAGATTACATTTTTCTTTGTTTACAAAGCCAAAATGAAATTTATAGCTTTGAACGTAAAAGTAATACACTATAGAAATACAGTATCAACTCTATATAATACCGAAAAAACTGTCAGTAACGACGAATATATCTGCACCTGACGGCATTATATGTACAGAAAATATTAGGAAATAGTCTTTTGATTTGCATATTATGATTAACTAAATGAGTATAAAATTCAAAATATAAAATATAAAAAAAAATGAATGTAAAGTTAATTTTTTGATAATAATAAAAATAAGTATTTTTTTTAGTTCATTTAACAACCACTCCTCATAGCATAAAAAAATCTGTAATCCCTTCAGTGTCATCATATAGAGTTTACACTGTACATTGTTATGCTAACTCCATTTCTACTAAAATTGACGATTTATTTTCAAAAATGATTCAATGATTGAAATACTATTACTTTATGTTGAACAATTTGAATTGACTCACTCACTCTTCAATTTTTACCATTTATCACAGTAATTATAAAATTAATAAACACTAAACAACAGTCCAAAATACTCGGCCGAATATAAAAAAAAAAACAAATTCTTTATTTTTTTCTAGAATATTCTCATACTATTAGCACAGCCATGGTTCATGCGGTATTGTACGTACATCATAGCTGAATTATGCCAGTAGTAAAGAGCACCTAGCACTAAAACGTGCCACCATTGGTGAGAGTGTCCGATATAATCCACCTTACCAGGGAACCAGCGTTCTGGTACCTGTAAAGAAAAGATTTTATGTTAGCTCCATACTGTAATCCCACATATGCACAAGAATCCTAGTGTTAAGGCACTGCGTTTTCATTAAGAGACTTCCGTTTCCCACTATCCGCCGAATTTTGGAGGCTTTGAAAAATAGAATTCAACACCGCGTTACTAGAGAGAGAGAGAAAATCAAAATATTAAATATTTCATTTCCTCGAGTTGGTATCGAACCCACAGCCTGTCGCGTTTACAGTAACACCTGTAGCCCCCACCCCATCTCATAAATTATTTAATGTAAATTACATATTTAACTTAAATAACTTTTTATGCTGTAACCCTAGTGGTGGTTTTATTATGATTTTCAATATTAAATAAATGAGAAACAAAATATAAAAGAATATTTAGTAAATTTTTACCTTGAAGGCATAAATAGCGAAGGCTGTCCCACTAATAACATACATCCCTATGACTCTAGGGAAGAACATCTGAAATAAGATAAGACGGTTATTTATTAATAAATCAATCAGTACCATTCCATTCGTATAAATATTAAAAATATATTTATATTGTATAATTTTGGGTAGATGTAGGTGAAACAACTTTATAAAACCCAAAAAAAAACAAGGAAAATCATTTTAAAGCACCAAAATATCCAAAATATTTAACGTTTATGATCAAACAATAACTTAACGTTTTAAGATATCATCAAACAATGACAATTAATTTAATTTACTCAATTTTATTATTTTCTTCATTTTGTTTTCTATATTAGTTTTCCTATGAACTTCCATTTTATAATACAAAGTTCAAACACCTAATACATTTTTTGAAGGACGCGCCGCAATTTTAAGCAGAAAAAAAACGAGTTAATGAACTCATAATGTCCAACATGGTTAGGGTAGCTTAACAAATTATCTTTGCATTAAAGAACGTTTGTGAACTTTGTATTTAAGGTATATAATAAATACCTAATATTGTTTATAACTTAATATGGCCATGCTTAATATATCCATAAAATCTTAATATATTTGTGTGTCTTTCAAAATTTATAAATTTGAATGCACTGTGAAACATTCATCGTTCAGACAGATGGCGATACAAAGTGGAACCCGTTAGTATTAAGAAAATTATAATGTCAACAACTAACGGTGCAAAACCCTCTAATAACAAAAATATATTTATAAAAAATTTAAAATCTCATTAAACCGTTATGTCGACATTTTCCGTAGAATTTACGATTTATTCACTTTTTTATAATTTACATTTTACACAATTAAAAAATGTTCCTTATAAGATTTAAATATAGCTTTACATGGTATAAAATCTTATTATCGGTATAATGAAATCTGACAAGATTTAGTAAGTACGTGAACGTCAAAAGAGCAATTATCTCTATTTTCGTACGTAATAAAAACAAATACAAAACTATTATTACTTTCAACTTTCCAATTTCCAACTAACTGAAGTCCATTTTGAAGAATGAGTCGTTCTTTATTGGGGTAACAAGATAAATCGCGGCGTTTAGTTCCGCCTCTTAACACGCAATGTCTCGTAAATAGTTATAAAATCAAAAATATTCTTAAATTATTTTTATTTAAATTTTTGCACAAATTTTATAATGTAATCTACAATCTAAACAAATCTAAAACGAATATAAGAAAATAACTAATAATTGCATTTTTAGTATGGGAAAATAAAACAATTGTAAAACGGTGTAAATTGTTACTACCTACCATTAACAATTGGGACTACAATAAGGCCCGTATTTATAAAGCTCTTAACTCTGAGATTGATCTTAAGATCGAACTCGAGATGCTGTTTTCATTCGTATACTAATTATAATTAATGAATGGAAACGGCATCTCATTATTTAAAGTTATCTCTCAAATTTATAAATACGGGCCTAAATTTTAGGTGTTCTTTATTATTGTTTTTTTTTATTTAGTTTGAAGAATATTGATGAATAAAGGGTAATATAATATTAAATGCTGTTTTATACAGACAATGTAAATTAATAATAAAAAATGTTTAACAAGAATTATAACGATACGGGCACGATTAAATTTTTTTTTTTAATTAATTTCTTTAATTTAATATTAATAATATAATATTTTTTTAAATTTACTCACTTGCACCATAGGATTATCGAAGCCTCCCATAACATACGTCCAATGTAGAGTAGGCAGGACACCGTACGCCGCCCATCCTATGAACACGCACATCTTGACCACGTATGGTATTTGAAGTCTTGGTATTTGCAGCACCATGGCCGCCACAAATATTAACGTCACTGACAGCATATAAAAAGCTTTGAGCTCCTGAAAATTAAACGTAAAGGTACTATATTTTGCAATTTTTTTACCAGTAGCAGGGTAGGCAGAGAAAACCAAATGATAATCCACTCTCCACTTTCCACCACTCTGGATGCATTGTGAGTTGAGTGGCGAAACTCAAAGCTGCGCTTTTGCATCGATAGCAGAGTGAAGAAATGAAAATAGTAAATATTTCATTTCCTCGAATAGAAATCGAACCCACAACCTGTCGCATTTAAAGTCACACGCTAGTGCCAATACGCAACGACTGGCTTCTATAGCCGCATCATTTTGTAATTTATTCATACCTAACTACCTATCTTTTAATAAATATATGTAGGAATTTGCATTTTACTACAAAAACTGCTAATAAGCTTATAGTTGTATAACTTTAGTACGTACTATCGTTAATTATTAATCGTGACGCAGATTAAAATTATATTATACTAGCGGACCCGGACGCGGCTACGCCTGCTTGAAATATAAGAATATAATTTCTATAGAAATATAATTTCAATCTAGATGAAATGCTAAAAGTGACTATTATATTTATTTTCATAAGGATGAATATCAAAATGACGCGGTAATAAACGCGGTCGCGTAGCGACGACGGTTGTTATTAACATGGCAGAATAAATTGCATGTCAAATTAGAAAGTATTTTAATTTATTAGTATATATGTGTAATGTAATGTTATATAGCCTATAGCACTTCTGAAGAATGCAGCTTTCATACAAAACAAAAACAAAGTAAATTGGACCAGTAGATCCAGAGATCTTAGCGTTCAAACAAACAAACAAACAAACAAACAAACTCTTCCGCTTTATTATATTAGTATAGAGTATAGATAGTAAAACGGCCTAGACTTGCCCGGATGTAAACAGGATACTGCCATACTAACGTTATTATTAATAGAGATCACAAGAGACTACATGATATTAGAGAATTCTAACTTGTCAGATTTCCTATAATAGTTATTTATATGACGATTAATAAAGAGAAAAGAAGAAATGCTAAAATTGAAATGGTGTATGGAGTGTCTTAATACAAAGTTCCTTCTGCCTATCCTGCTGTCTGCGGGATACAGCGTGAAGCTAAAAAATCAAAAATATCATATAAAATGAACGCCAAGCGCAACCACTAACCAATTTAAGTTATCATTGTGCTAAAATTGCCGGACAGCGGATGAAATACATTACGAATGCAAAATGGATGACAATGGATCATTTTGTACGAGGTCTTGTAGCAGTTGCGTTAAAAAACTTGATACATGTATATTTAAACGAGGACACTTGACCTATCGAGTGGTGGTTTAAAATACACACTAGCAATCTATCGTCGAGTAAATATTTTAAATTGCTAATTCTATCTATACCTGCGACTTCGTCTGCGTGGCTTTAAAATAAATTGATATAACTTATTTTAATTGTGATTAGTAACCGATTGACTAAAACTATATTTAAATTAAGGCGTTTCTGAGATAAGCGTGCACATACGCACAAAAACGCATTTTTATTATACGTCTAAATTATTTATTTTCCTATCCCTTCCATCTATAGCGATGTGGTGCAATTGTTGTTTATATTAAGAGATCCTAATGCCATATATTTTGCAGAAACTCCTATAGTATATTTGTCACCATACTCGTATACCTACTTATCTATAATTTCACCGGGTATGAGCTGAAACTAACATCTCATCTGAACACGCTTCGCAGTTGCTTGTTCTTAATGATATTGTAGTAATTATAAACTAAAATACATGCTAGTATTTTGTATGCCATAATTGTGTTATCCACCTATAATCCTATAAATAAATATCTATTACCATTATAAAGAATAAATCATCTTCAACAACAAATATTACAAATAAGAAAAATATACAAATACTAGTAAAATATTAACATTAATACTAGTACATAAGAAAAAAATATATAGTAATACTTGAAAAATAGTTAATGAAGGTCAATAACAGCGTGTTAACTGTTAACGCAACGCAATTGCTAAACAATCGGTCAAGTGAATCAATAAAATGGAACGACCGATTACCTCCTCCGTATTATGTGTAACTAATGTAAGTACGTTCATATGTGATGTTATACAGTGATATAAAATAATGTTTAAAAATAATTCGAACAGCTGATTTAAAAATAATTTCTATTTAAATACTTTCTATCAACACAGTATCTGGAAAGTTGATAACAGCTAAACTGTTATTACTGTTGTAATTATTTATATATTTTTATTATTATTTTTATATAAAGGGGTTCGAGATCCTACAGTCAAACTGATTAAACAGTTTTTTAGGACATATCATAATTTTGTCATAATGCTCTATTGTAATAATAAAATAAAAAAAAATAGTGACGCTTATGTGTTTTCAAATTATGATTTTGTTTGCTTAATATATACCTACTAATACATATATATTGACTAAAAAGAACTTAGGTACTAAACAAGAAGAAGGTAGACTTAGGTACTTAATAGAAAATATAAATGCGACCTAAATGTTTAATTTAAAGATAAGCCAATTTAATAACCATGCAAAAAGTTTTGAATAAGTTTCAAACTACTTTAACTTTCTATTTCAACTGCATTCCATAAACATAGCTACTACACTTTTAAATCATTTGCACTTGATTTTTTTTTCAGCTTTATACTGTATCCCGGATTTAACAGGTTAAGCAGTGGGATCTTAGTGTTAAGGCACTCCATTCCCCAATTTTCGCCGATTTTTTCGAGGCATTGCGTGTTGAGTGGCGAAGCTCAACGCTGTGCTTTCGCCTTGTTATCAGAGCGGAAATGTTAATAAATGTTAATTCATTCCTACGAAAGGGAATCGAACCCACAACTGTCACAAACACACATTTACAGTCACATTCTTGTGCCACTGCGCCACGGGGGCCTCAAATCTCAACCTATACTATTCTAAATGAATGCATAAATATCTAAATTTCTAACAAGTCACGAATACGACAAAAAAGTCCGTTTTCCGATGTTGATAATTTACCAACGAAATTAGTCAAAACTAAGGCGTTAAGAGAGATTCGCCTTTCACTTCCTACCATAACTTTTACTTGCGTGCGGCCATCTTATACGCTATTGGTGTCTGTATGATTAAGTTTCATTATATAGTTTTTTTGGCCTTGACTTCAATATTCGAGTCTTCCGCAACGTATTCTTTCAACTTATTTGATTAACTTAAACATTTATAAGTTTTTTTTCAACTAGCTGCCTAAAGGTATTTGGTTATATTAGGTCATATTTCATCTTTGAAAGCCACTAATACAATAAAAGCACTACATACATTCAGTTGGTTTACAGGTTCTTCCTCTAACATTTATTTGGAGGCTAAATAAGATTTACTTATAATGGTAAAGTGCACATAACATTTTGTACTTTACACAAATGAATAGTTATACAATGTCAATCGTCATATTTTTTTTTAAAACAAAACGCACCTTGACGAGGTTTATTTATATAAGATCCATCTTACAAAATAAATATTGTTAGGTAGGTCAATAATTTTTCACTTAAACATGATTATGCCAAGAAAGTCTTAAGTCTGAGATCGACCTTGAGATGCCGTTTTCATTCATCTATGAATCACAACGCCTTAAGATCGATCTCACACTTGAGAGCAATTTATAAATGCGGGCTTAAGTAAGATTCAAAAATATACAAGGAAAAAACCTAACCTAACAAGATGAGTAAGAATAAATACATACGTATAAAGTAATGCATAATTATACTCGTATGTATATTTTTTACATAACTCATGATGCTAAAAAAACATACACTATGTTAAGATTCTAATTAGAATTAAGCATTTTGTCTTGCTCTAATACGACTAGTTAAAGCGAGATAAAAGTTGATCTAAGGCATGAACCCGGTATAGAAACTATGTAATTACGCCATAGTATGAGAGGTTTGCTATGCTCTGTTTAAGTGAAATGAAATGTCGATTCGCATGAAGTGACAGATATTTTACTATAGCAAATTGCATCTATTCGGAAGACAGATTGTAAAGGCATTCATAGTACCATTAAAATCTTAATACTTTTTCTACCTAAAGGACTTAATTAATGCCTTAGTGTTAAAGATAATATATTTACAAAAAAAGGCCGATGTAGGTCGTCGTCGATTAATATCAAGGAAGTAAAGTATTACTTTAAAATTTTTCAATTTTACATTGCGAATATACAGGCAATTTAAATAATTACATACTTTGTTCTTACTCACGAAGCGCAAAGTACTGCAAAATATAACATTTTTTTTATTAATCTACTTACATGAGCTTTAATACGCATATCATTTACTCGTTGCACGATAAAAATATTATGAAAAGGTCGTACGGGATATTAGTATTTCAAGTTTAATGTTTAACGTTACAGAGGCATAAATAGGGACAAATTTTTTGGTTGTTTTTTTGCTTATGAAAGATATATATTTTTTTAAATTATTTTATATATATAGCGAATCATATATATTATATCAATTGTATCTACATCAATCCATTGAATAAATTTCAAATTAATGTAGAATGGAGGAAGTATTGACGCGGTCATGGCACAGTTGAAATTTGCTTTATTTGGACAGAATGCTTGTGACTTAACTTCTTCTAACTTCCAAATACACAGTGATATGTTTAAAATATACAAAATATTTTTATATCAAATAATATACTGTCATTATGACGGAGAATGGAGAACGGAATAAGTTTTAACTAGAGTACAATTACTATACCTATCTTCTCGTTATATTATATTTTATGTTAAAAACCAGTGCTGAAAAGAAAAAAACACACGCCATACTTACATGATGACACCAAAACGCGTAATATACCCCAGAAGTGTATATCGCAAGTAGAGACAGCGCGATACCGAAGAGATCGTACATCAAAAACGTATTGTAGTCGTGCTCTGAGCGGCAGGAGAACGTGTGGTAAAGAGCTGATAGGGCCATACATATCTATAAACAAATATAAAAAATATAATTTAGTTAGATTTTGGAAATGTACATGTTTTTTTTTCCGGCTTCACGCCGTTTCGATGGGAACCTAGTGTTAAGGCACTCCATTCCTTACTTTCCGCCGATTTTTTGAGACATTGCGTATTGTGTGACGGCACTTAACGTCGCCCTTTGCCTATATACGTATGCACGTAAATAGGCGAAGGGCGTGTACATGTGTACATAATCTTTATTAATATAATAAATAGATAATTTAGGTATTTAAGAATACATCAAACAAATCGTGAGAATAAGATAAATATTTTAGCACATAAATATAATATATTAATTTCTATAATCTCGTTAATTCGATTTATCTACAAAAACACTACCGTTTGCGCAATTCTCAAACGTGTTTTGTGTAAATATTAACTTCAAGAACCGAGGAAATAGCGAAACATTCGTATATTGCCATTGAACATGACGTCGTCGGGTGTTTACTTATACAAGAAAATGAACGTGTCCAACGTCTGTGTTATAAAGAGTCTTTTATCAAACCGGTTCTATTAAATGAAAGCTTCATTTATATTATATGATTAAAATAGACATTTCTTTATTATTTTTAATGAGTGTTAAATCGGAACTAACAAAGCAACTAAGAAGGATTCATTTTAAAATATTATAAATATAACCATTTAATTCGATTAAACATGAAAACATTTAAGTATATTTTTTAATGGTCATGTAATGTTTTGCCAATATGTATTGTCACTTATTACATCACATACTTACTGCGCCAAAGGTCAACATATGTTAAACTCTTCCCTTTAACATAAAAATGCTTCTACTGCTTATATAGAAAGTGTCATTTATATAAAAACTGTTATTTTCATTATTCAAAAAATATTTTAATTAATTATAATAAATCATCTGATATCAATGTTCCACTTAATTGGTTTTACTGAATTTTATCAGTGAACTGAAACGAGTTGATTTTAGATATGTAGCTAGTTTTAATAATAGTTACATTCCTTTACTTGTATCGAACTTACATAAATTAAATTTTGATGGGCTTTCCATAGAAAATAAAATTAAGTATTTTTTATAAAATATATTTAAATTCTGGAAATCTGTTTCCTAGATATATGCACCGAAATATATTCTATATAGTATATTCTAATCAACTAAAGATATTTTTTGTAACATAATAAAATGTAAGTTTTGACTAATAAAAGTATTAAAATAATGGCTTTTTGCACTCAACAGGAAGTTTACAAGAAGTAAGTGGCCAATGTGGGATTTATGTCCACTAGCTTATAAATAGTAAAATTATTATAAAAATCTTATAATATTGTAAAACATAGGCATTTCATTATTATAGGACAGACCACCATTGGACCATTACTCGTTAATTTTACGATTTCTTTGTAATATGTTTTTTTTGGCCTTTGCTGGTCAATACTCCTTTGCCATTGGTCAATCAATGCCTTGAAAGCGCACCTCATGTCATATCCGACCTGCCGCTCCCCGCTACAGTGAAAGTGTTAACGCGGCGGGTGCGGCCAAAATATGTAAAAAGCTAATATAACGTTATTAGGTGATCTTCAACATTTATATATGCACTTTAAACGTATCCTTAATATTTATATTTAAGTCAACTTACATCGAAGATAGCGTAAATATAATAAAATACCACCGCGGGTTCCGTACTAAATTTAGGATTGTAGACAATGGAAAGTACACCTTATAGGTAACTTATAAAAGTTGACAATCTGAACTGATCACTCGTTTTCTGTGAAATAAACTTTTATTTGTGACATAAATAATTTTGTTTCGATTTTTCCTTTTATTTGTACTGCAAGCTCTCACTGCTTCTTGCCAAATTGGAGGTCGACGGGAAGTGCCCGTCTGATTACGCACCGAATTTCCCACAAAAACAATGCATAACTCTCATATCTTTTGATTGGATTGAATAAGAAGCTCGATTTTTTTCTGTGCTCCAAGGGAGAGTAAATCTGAATATTTGATATTAATTTGAGCTTGATACCTCCACGCAATCTCGAGATAAACGGTCTTGACATATGGACAGCAAAAAGATACAAGGGTTCCGTTTTTTTTTCCTTTGAGGCACGAGACTCTAAAAGTAGAACTTGTCAACGTGATATTAATGAAATAAATAGTCGGTAAATGTTTCTTTGGTACCTAGTCCCTACCTACTGCCAAAAGTAAAGTTATTAGATCTATAATAACAAAGAACCTTCTTCTTCTCGGTTGACCTTCGAAAACACAGTATCAAAGATACTGGAGGAAGGTCACGTAAAAAGTATGATGACCCCCCGAAATGCATGTATGAAAAGGTCGCCCTTGAACAGTGGACGAGACGAAAGAGGTATGTAGAGACCGTAGCGTTTGGCGCTCCGTTCTCTCTGACTTCCCCGCTAAGGAATAAAACGTGAAGTTTAACTTAACTTCACGTGTATATAGTTAAGTTAATAACAAAGAAGGCCTTTGCAATCTTACCACCTCCAAAATAATAAAACACGATAAGATCAGCACATAATGAGATAAAATAAGAATTGTTACCAATTGGATTTATCGCCTAATATCTATTAATTAGGTACCTTGATTATACCTCGTTCCTGATATATACCTAGCAATCAACAATAATAATAGTACAAAATGGACAAAATGTCGTTGTTACTATATATTTTTTCTACGATATCTTTATCATTCATGGCCAAAATAATATTTATTATTATAATTGTTATAAAAATTAAAATATACAATTATATAGGTTAATCTTTGACCTTAAAAAATATATAAAATTACGTTTTTTCGAACAAAACAAAATTTTTCGTACAAACATCTGAATATACTTTCTACACTATACAATGTACGAGGTTCCCTCTGCCTACCCTGCAGCGTGAAGCTGATTTTTTTAAAATTATTGTATAAAATGATGCTAATGAGGGACTATTTACTTCGAAATTTTATTGCCATTAATAAATATATGCTAGGACCAGTTTGTATTCGCTGAAAGCTAAAATAATTTCTAAACTACAGAAACTTTCACTGTCAGTGTTATAATGGTAGTTGGAAATTACACACATATTTTTTGGTTTCTCGCTTTATCACACAGACAACAAGGTAGACAGAGGGAACTTAGTGCTGAGACATTGTGTTCCCCATTTTCCGTCGAAGTCTGGTGGCATTGCGTGTTGATTGGCGAAATTCATCGCCGGGTTTTGCCTCGACACCAGAGCGAAGAAATGAAAAGATGTATTAAATATTTTATTTCTTCGAGTGAGAATCGAACCCACAACTTGTCGCGTTCACAATCGCAAAGATCTGTTAAGAATACCTAAATATCTTTCATAATAGAAAAACAGTATATGTATGTAACGTACTTATAAATTATAAACTACAAATAATGGAAAGTTTTCACGTCGTCGTCTTTCTGCTTACTCATCAATTACAAACAAACGTATAAAACTATACGCTATAATGTGGTAAGTAATAACAGGTAGGTCGTTACGTGCCAAGTTTAATCTTAAATTTAGATTAAACTAGGTTTAGTAAGGCTTAATTTTGTTTTAGATTCATTTAATATATAAAATTTGTAAATTTATTTAATGTTTACGGGTAGAGGTATAGGTATAGAATATTAGAGAGGATTTTTGATTGTGAACTATGACTATTTCCACTCCGATACTCATACCTAAAGTTTGTATAACAAGAAAGCTCTATGTTTTAAAATAATTAATATAAACAATAGCGCGATTGAAACTCAAATTGAAATAAAATATGAAAGATATTACAGCTGTTGATATTATATTAGTTATATCCTAAATTTTATTTCCCTTTATATAAACCGAAGACGTCAGGCCGAGGCAAGGGATGATTGAGGTCGTCGTGGCGCAGGGGCACAAGAGACACTGTAAACGGGACGGTTGTGGGTTCTATTTGAAGGAATGAATTATTTAATATTTTCATTTCCTCGCTTTGGTAACATGGAAAAGCGCGGCGTTGAGATTTGCCACGCTAAACGCAATGCTTCAAGAATTCATTGCGGCAGAAAGTTGAGAACGGAGTGTCTTAACACTAGGTTCTTTCTCTCTTCGTCTACCATACTATATATGGAATATAGGGTGAAGATAAAAAAAAAGTAACAAATACCATGTTAGGATTAATGTAGCAGGTTTTTGTTTCATTTCGAGTTATTGCTTTTGTTTTACAAAAAAGTCAAAATTTATTAAAATTTGAGGTCAGAGTGATAAATGTTAAGTCCAAATCTTATTTGTGCAAATTAATCTTAAACTTTAGTAATAAGTTTTTAAATAAATATTCGACGAGATAATATTTCTATATTACGTTATCACAATTCTATCGGAATGTTCATGGGTACTGAACAAAATGAAAGTGCAAGTACTCACAAGAAAACATGAGAATAGTATCGCCGCTACGGTCTTGTCGGTCAGCGTCGCGTGGATGTTAATAATGACCAGATCGTTGACTGTGAGGAATAACAGCAGAAAGAAACCGAATATGTGAGTCCATATGTTCATTGTCTCATTTGTCCACCAGAATATACTGAAAATAATGTAACTTATCAATAATATACATAAATAGGCACCAGTTATTCAAATTATATTAAAAATAAATATAAATATTTGTATGGAAGTCACATAGATTTAACCTGTGTGTATAAATGAAAAACAAAACAGAATTAAATAAATAAAATAAAAAAAACAGATTCTTTTCTCTTCATAGCAAAAAAGTGTTTTGATTATCAAAACTTTCACATCATAACCACTTTTTTGTATTCAAAATAGTTAAATATTAGTGGTTTATTATTATAACATTGTAAAATTAAGAATATTGTATTAGGGAGGCGATAGTGCTTTCTTCTACAGAATTAACCATCTTAGGTACCATAACTAGCAAAAGAATTATGACCCTTCCGAGCGAGCAGGGTTTTCGGCGGCAAGCCAGCCCCTTTAATTGGAACAACATTTATACTTTAAAAGAATATTATAAAGAATCTTAAGACACATAATATGAGACAAAAAGAAAAAACTGGAAAAAATGTATACAACAAACAATACAGTCAAATTAAAAACCTCTTTCTTTTACGAAGTTGTTAAAAAAAGTTCAAGTTTGCTGCCCTGTAATGTACACCAGGGATGTTACAGCTACAGTTTTACCAATAGAAACATTTACGGAGCTTTATAACCTCCCTGATGTTGCATAACAATAATTCACCTATGTCATAATTTTGGTATCAACAATATTAGCATCTTATAAAATATTATTGTATTAAATATTTACCTTTCCCAACACAATTTTGTAGGCAATAATTTTCTATAACCATCTCTTATATATGGATTATGTTGTAAATATACTGGTGCTTCTTCATATTTCAACAATTTTCTATAGTTCATGTACTCAACATCATCTTCTGTGAGATTATTATTATCTTCAAGCTTCTTCCCTCGTCTCATTAATGTGTTTCCAGATGAAAATTCAGATTCGTGCTTGCACTCATCCTCAAGCTTAAATAAATTTATAGACATTATTTTATGCATTATTATCTATTAATATTTCCTTTTTTGTAGTTACGAAAGGAAATGTGAAATTAAATAATATATATTCTTCAAGATATATTTTTTATAATAAAACTACAATGGATATAATAAAAATGTTACAATAAAATCGAAAATATCACAAAGAATATTTAAATTAAAATAAAAAAAATGTTTAAATGTTTAAAGCTCTATAAGATATTATTCTTAAGTAGGTATAGGTAAAAATAGTTCCGCTATTAGAAAGTTAACAAAACAAAAAGCTTTTACTTTATCTTACTTTATCTATTGGCATGAATTGAACAGTTTCTGCATGACACTCGCTCACTTTTCTTGTCATGGTTAGAGTCATGTTTAATTTTTATTTGTTAAAGTAATACTTATTATAGGTAATAATAATTATAGAAATTTTATCGTTGCACTTATCACAGCTCTGCTTTAATTTATAAATATATTTTAAACGAAAAATATAATTAAATCCAAAGAGTTAAAACTTTATTTCTCTTTATCGTAATAATTGTAAACACTACAGACTACACTACACTTCCATCCGAATATGTTGTCATTACAAAACTGAACTGAATAACAAGAGGAGCATTATACTATTGACAATTGACAGTTGTCCTCTGTCAGTAAATAATACATATGTTATCTGTAAAATACAGATAACATATGTATTAGTTAGCTGTTTAGTTGTAGCGTAGAACCTTTTCTTGTAGTTTGTATTTATAATACGGTACTATAGACATATAAATATATATTTTTTGCTATATTTAGTATTTTCTTATACGTATATTTTATAAAGACAATAAAAATTCACCAAAATTTGTGTACGGTTTTATATCAATATGTTTCATAACTGTATGTCATTTGGTATCGTTAAAATTATTTTTTAAAAATAACTGTGAATTGACTTAATTGATTGCGTTCTTATATAATGAATTTATTTTAAAGTAATTACTTCAATTGTCATTTTGTTTTGTAACACGATATAAGAAATCTTACTAAATGTTTGCCGTTGGAAATAGAAAAAGGTCTAATTTTAATTAAATTTTAATATCGATAACCTAAGTGACTTATTTTTTTTTAGTTTTAATCTCTTCACGACACTTTTTTTAAGACGCTTCAGATATTTTTTTGTGTTCACGATGTATTCCGGGCACGATGTATTTTACGATGTATAGCAGGGTACGCAAAGGGAACCTGGAATCTTAGTTATAGCCGTTAGTGGAAAAGAATAATTTGGTTATTATTTTCTAATAATAAGACTTAACCAATCACATAATATATAAATAAATTGCGAATAAACAGTTATTAAGCTTAAATTGCAAGAAATTATTTAATGAAGTTATAAGATTATTACTTTTTGTCATTCACATTATTTAAAACAAGTCTATAATTATTTGTATGCCTTTATAATCTTCACAACTACTAATATAAGTATTTTTACAAAATATTTGTCAAAATTTATCATTGCAATAACATTAGACAGTACCAACTGATAATAATAAATTGAAATTAATTTCCATTTTTCAATGTCTTTATTAGATAAATTGGAATATTAGTACATCACACAAATTACGAATTTGAAACATTAGTACCTGGGAAAGTTTCAAATTGCAAAAATGTGCTTGAAAATAACCCTATCTGCTTACTTTGTTATCCAAAAATAGCGCCCAGAATTCTTTGCCATATACGTCACGTCCGAATTGTAGATAGTATTGCCATATACTTAATATTATATTGATTTTGAAACACATACTTTCTGAATAACTTACAAAAACAATATAAATTTAAAACAAACGCGCTTGGTTTTCACTTAAGCTTCATTATTATTAATTTAGATATTATTTTTTATTACTTTAATTTAAGAAAACCGTAATTCAATATATATCGAATATTTAAAAAAAGACAAGTAATCATGAACGCTCTTTGTAAATGGTCGATTTTCCTGTTTGCTGTTCTCCATTCGTCGCGAGTGCGTTAATTTTGTTAGAACCTGCGCTCTGTTCTAATTCTTATTATTTCTTAATATTAGTTATTATTATTTTTTATTTAAGTCTTTGAGATTTTATCTTAATAGTCACTTTTTTATTATTATTGCATAAAACGACTTAAGTGGTACTTTTGCGTTTAGACGGGAGCCATCTTGCAATCTCTAATCAAAGGTCCTTGGCTCACAGTTTCGTTGTCTAGTTGAAAGGCAGTATATTCAATCATAAAATAGTCAAATGGCGTTAAAACGAATTAATAGGGTACGTATAAAGAATTTGGCTGCTAATTTTAAGAATTCGTCTAGATCAAGTGGTGTGCTATAAAATTCGTAACAGACTTCGGAGTGAATGTTTCGTCACTGTGAATACCTATTATCGAAATTTCTTCTGGATAATTCCGTGTGCGTGATTCTTCATTAAAATATTTAAATATTTCCTACGCTTAATACATCTGCGATATATAACGGTGTTTTACTGGTTCTTTCAGGCTACAGTTTTATGCACACGGCGTACATAAAATGTCGGAAATATGTGCCAATTTTGAGGTTTTCTCACAATATATTGATGACAAAAAAGACTTGCTACAATGAGCACTTGTATAATTAAATTAAACTAGTTATAGTCATTGTTGTATTAAAATCTGTAAAAAGTTGTCCATCCGTATGTTTTTTTCCAAGTGATGATGTGTTTGACGTGTTTTACTTATCACTATATTGTTTCCTGTATTGTTATAAGACAGAGTCGTATGATGTTACAGGAATTACAAGATCTGGGTAGAGACCCGCCGGCACAATGTTCAGCAGGACCACACGGTGAAGATCGTAAGTGTCTATCGATCCTTTAGTTGCTTTTTTAAAATTTGTGACTCATCTCCATTATGTACAATAAAAAAACGACTATTTTTCTACTTATATAAGAAATAAATGAGAATTGTCAATATTTTGAAATTAACTTTTATATTTAATATTTTCTATTGTAATTCAATGGTCATTTTTATGAATTTACATTTGATGATGTGATGAATCAGCTGATGTCCATTCTATTGACGTGAATAAAATCTTTAAAAAATATGGAGATATAATTTTTTTTTCTTATTCTTACAGTTTTCCATTGGCAAGCCACAATAATGGGTCCAGTAAGTATCTAATATTAATAAAATTATATTAGTTTGTTAATTTGGAAGCACTACACTCGACATAACGACATAATTTTTCTCTATTTCAATGAAGCCTTATAAGTAATTTAGCAAGATTACATTGTCTTGAGCAAAAATAGCCATAACTTATATAATGTGTAATTATTTTGCAGGTTGACAGTCCCTATCAGGGTGGTGTATTTTTCCTCACCATACATTTCCCTACAGACTATCCATTCAAACCACCAAAAGTTGCATTCACAACGCGCATCTATCACCCCAATATAAACAGTAATGGTTCCATTTGTCTTGATATTCTGCGTGCACAATGGTCTCCAGCACTTACCATATCCAAAGGTAATTGGCTTTTCTTGGCCTTTTTATTGCTTGTTTAGTATTTATTTTTTATTTATCATATAATAATAAGTATTATAATGTTTTAATTATTATTTATTATTTCAGTGTTGCTCTCAATCTGCTCACTTCTTTGCGATCCAAACCCCGATGATCCTTTGGTGCCAGAAATTGCTAGGATCTACAAAACTGACAGAGAAAAGTACAATGAATTAGCCCGAGAGTGGACTAGGAAGTATGCCATGTGATGAGTCAGATGTGACATCAGTAAACATATACACACAGATCGCCACAGCCCGGGCTTATACCCTTCCTGTTCTCATCCACGCCCAATTCCGTTTTTGTCTGAAATCCTTACCAATCACCAAAATTATTCAAACTCTGTTCAATCTACATGGTTTTAGAATCCGATTGTCTCTTGTACTTTAAATGCCAATTATTGCGACTAAGTAAAATAATACACATGATATGCAAATAGTTTCTGTTCATGTAATTAAGTACCATTTTCTATAAAAGAAATGATTTTTGTTTAACATTGATGTGTCGGTAGATGTTTTATCGCATACACTCATTTAGTTAAAACATTAGTTAAATTTACGTAATTTCATGTAATTCCTAAAGAATTTGTACTTTAACTAGATCTAAATTGCATTGTGAAACTGTACAATAGCCATATTTTAGGAGATGGAGTGTTGATTGCTTTACAATTTTTTTTCATGTTTTCACTGATTTGTATGAATTCTCATGTTACAAAACATTCTGGTTAATGTGTAAGTAAATGATTTACTTAAAGAGCTTGTTGATGGTATTGAGTGAGTGTTATTTTTTTTAAAAGAAACCATTTTTTATTAAGTTAGTAAATATGTAGCCTGCTAAACAGACTGATTTAAACGGTCAGTTTTCTTTCATCCACAATATTTAAGAAAACGCTCCTATAGTTAAACAATACAATATAAATTACAGTGTATCTCATAAGATGATAAGTTTTAATTAATCTAGAATTTTTCATTATGGCGACCTTTATGTTATAATTTTATCTAATATATATTGTGGTTGTAAGGATACCTGCGTTGTGATTTCCGCGACATATCCTGTGACCCATCCTCCTTTCCCATATTATATTCGATCAACTATCAGTATGGTATATGGAGTCATGGCATGAGTGGCAAAGTATGGTGTGTTTACTTTACAGCTGTAAGAGAAAGCTTTTGTTCATTTGGTTAACACAGGGAGAGATTACTCAAAGCTTTTCAAACTGTAATCAGTCGATGATGTACTTTAGCTTCACTAAATTGTAAGAAACAATAAATTATTGTGTATGTAAATACATGTTGAGCTTTATTTAGGCAACTTCCTTTTTTTAAAATGCAGCTGTAAAAAATGCTCATATGCATTAAGTCTATTTTTGGTTCTGTCGAGAGAAGTTTGGCAGTAGTTTGAGATTGAATAAAAATGCTACAAATAATAAACATTTACGTCACTTTTTCATTTAGTAGTAATGAGTCACCACGACACAAACTTGTTATTTATCTCTAAATAGTCCAGTGGGTCATTCTCCTTTTTTCAGGTTAAATGAAAATAGTTTTGTATACAGTTTGACAATATGTTGACTCCAGGATAATAGGAGTTTAGTTACTTAATTATTTTTTTCATTAAGATCATTAATCTAGAGATTTATATTTAATTTAAGGTGAAGTTCTTAATACAGACATTTTTTTATCAGCTCATAAGGCCATAAAACTATACTAATATTAAAAACTATATTTTTCACAATTTTATACATTTTCTGGTATCCTATTATAAAAGTGTACCGTACAGTTTGTCCCATAAAAGGAATTACGGGTGCGCTGAGTTGGAGCTTATTTCTAGTATTAGTATTAAGTACATAACAGATTTTGGTAACATCATTAATATTTTTCTGAACATACATCATATTTTCAAAGACGTATTGCAGCTGCCAATATATTTATATCTATATTTCTTCATTGACATTTTTTTGTTTATAAGGAGAATTAAATTATATAAACACTTGCGTTGTATACCTACTTGGATTTTAATCAATTCAGCTCGGCAAATGAGGAAAATATGGTTTCTTTGTTTTAACTATTCTTATCAATTAAATACAATGACAGGGAATGAGTAAAAAAAACCAAGACAAAAATAAAAGATTTTTTTTAAATGTGGGTAAGTACTTATGTGGCATTTTAAGGTAAAAGGTTAAAACTTAAGACAATTATTATAGCTCGTCTGTACTATCCAACAATAGTGATTTTGGATGAACCAATTATTTAAGTGCTTATTATAATATTTTGATTATTTTTTTGTATTTAGTTTCGTAATTTTTTTATTGTTGTTGTTTACTTTAAACGCACCACGGACATGATATGTCGTTCGTGCCCATCTAAGCTGTCTCTAAAAAAATATTTGACAATCAAAATCATAAGAAACCATCCTAATTCGTCATTAAAATTCACTTTTTGAGCAAATTCAGTTATTATTTTAAACAATATAAGTATGACAATACTTTATCGAATTCGTTTTTGTTTCATCAAGTGGAAAAGCATTTTTTTACATAAAATTTAACAGAACTCACATTCATCTTCAACCTTCATATTTATTTTACTGAGTACCTATAATTAAACATCAATTTTATTTTCATTAGCTTTAAAGCTGATAAGGTATGGTACTTTAAGATGTTATCGCTGGATTCGTCTTGTCTATTGTCACTTAAATATTTCTATTATAAAATACCTAGACCTCTAGAAATCTATCTACCTTCTATCTAATCTAATCTACCTTCAAATAATATCTAGACAACAATACTTATTAAAAGAATTGCCCTAATGAATATACTTCCTGCTGTAATTTTTAATTAATGCTCATTTGAAAATTAGTGATTTATTTCTATCGATAGTCCAAAATAATTATAAAGGACAAAAAATACACAGATAATTTAAATATTTATTAATTCTAATTATATTTAGGTACACACATAAAAGGCACATTCTACAGTTCAATGGTCTCCATGTTTGGCATTTAATGGACAAATAAGAAATACCTACGTATAATCTTATTTATTTATGATATTTATAATATTGTTTTTTTTTCTAAATTTATATTTTACAGTCATTTTAATGGCTTTCACATAACACGTAAAATTCAAAATATAAATAATTATATTTGCATTGTCATTTATCATTTGTTATCTATATCTATTGTATAGCAGGGCGATTTCCTTAATAATACAGATATAAAATGCGCATATTGTTTAAATGATAATAATCTAGATTATCGATTATACTCACATTCTATTACGAAAAAGTCTAGTTTTTATATAAGTAACAGATTCGATATTTGATTTATTTAAGAAACAAATTTCTTATTCATTTATTTAATTTTTTAAATTATAATTCAGTGGTTTCCATGTTTTTGGCATTTTTCATTTGTTCTAGTTGTTGGTAGAAATCGTAGTTGCCTTGATTAGTTTCCGTTTCCGTCTCAGTAGATTGTATGGAAGGGAACGCGGCGGTTGTAATGAAATATGGTTTTTCGTTTGTCAAGTCTTGGTCCACAGCATTCTCGTCAAGTGAATCTCTTTCTGAGTGACTTATTTGGTCGTCCGATTTGTACCAGTCGTTCTCGTATGCGTGCAGCCATATTGGATTGGAGCCTTTAGTGCTATGTTTGTTTGTGTTTGGTACTCTACCTCCTGAACTGCGAATTGTCATGTCAGATTCGCCTGGCGTTGGCGAAGCTGTAAATAATCGTCAAGTTGTGAATAACAGTATTCTACTAATAAAATATTTAAAAGTTACTCATACATTTTAATGACTTATACAGTGTGTATGTAGGTTGCTGACTGATATCGACAGTTGAATTTGTGGAATAGTTTTGTAATGTAAACATAGGTTAACAATAATTACTTAAAAACAAAAAACAGCTTCACGCTCTATCAGCACACAGCAGGGTAGGCAGAGGGAAACTATTGTTAAGACACTCCGTTCCCCTCTTTCTGCCAAATTCTGGAGGCATTGCGTGTTGAGGGGCAAAACTCAACGCCGCGCTTTGCTTCGACACTAGAACGAAGAAATGGAAATATAAACGTAAATAAATATTTCACTTCCTCGAGTGGGGATCGAACCCACAACCGTCGTGTTACAGTCACACCCTTGTGCCGCTGCGCCACGACGGCCTAGCCGGCGTAAGTAAATTTCAATATTATAAACGAAGAAAAAATTGCATCTACATAAATACATAGGTACAAATATGAATTGTAACGCCATGAAGCCATCGGGATACATTGGCACAGTGTTTGAAAGTAAATGTGATGATTGTGGGTTCGACCCTCACTTGGAGGGAATGAATTGTAAATTACTAGCTCTTACATGACGTTGCGCAACATTCAGTTCCACCACTGAACGAAAGTGGTTAGGGACAATTAAATTTGGATTCTCTATACCTACGTGCGGAATAAAGTAGAAAGATAACAGAAAATCTCTTACAATAAGCAGTGGCAGTGGCAGCCTTCAACTTCCTCACGTAGTCGGCCCGTTGCGACAAGCATATCATAATGGACACGACGAGCAGTACGGCGAGGAAGAGCGTGCTCCACACCAGCCAGTACACTGTCTGGTTGGACGACAGGCTGTCTGCGGTGAGGGGCTCGTACTCCGCTGGCTGAGTGTCTAACACGTTAAATTCCTATAATATAAAATCAAATTAAATCAGCTTAACGCCGTATCCCGCACACAGCAGGCTAGGCAGAGGGAACTTAGTGCTAGGATACTCCGTACCCCACTTTCTGCCGAATTCTGGAGTCATTGCGTGATGAGTGGCGGAACTCAACACCGCGCATTGCCTCGACACTAGAGTAAAGAAATTAAAATATAAATGTAAATAAATATTGCACTTCCTCGAGTGGGGATCGAACCCACAACCAGTCGCGTTTCCACTCACACATTGTGCCCCTGCGCCGGGACTGGTCACATTCCTATAAATATACCAATATATTAAATTTGTCTATTTTGAATATAAATTTTCAAATAAACTACATTTTGTAAAAGTATTTTCGTAATTCTCTCTTCTCTAACCACGAGATATCTTGCAAATTTTGAATTTATTTCATGTTTTATTTCAAGGTTTAATAAACGGTTGTAGGTTCTTAAACTTATAAAACAATATCTTGTAGTAACAATGTCTACTAATATTTTATGAGAGTAGTTAAAAAGCCTCTTTTGTATAAAAGTTAGAAAAATATGTTATGTGAAGATATCTGTAATTGCCCACTGCGTATACAGGAAATAGAATTCAATGGTACATGTTTTTTTTATTATGATTACTATAACGTACATATTTCGTAATAATAAAATTCTGATCTTCAGATTAAATAGTATCAAGGAAAACTAAATATAGATTGAAGTATTGTCCTGTAGAATTTTTTTGATTTCATCTATAATAGAACTTTTGTTCAATTTCCTATTGATTAATTTTATGCTTTACTCAACAAAAATAGCTAAAATCAATAGGTTGGGTAATTTAATAGCAAACATTAAGTGTTTACGTAAAAAAACGTCAATCGATATGTCGTAATAACGGTACGCTTATATTTATTCCGAGCCATTGTGACGTCAGTTCTCAGTGATTATAATTTCCAATACGAATAATTTATGATTCTGTTACGACGACATTTATACTTAGGTATACATTATGTCTAACCCGTCATAGTTGTAAGTTCAACTTTTTTATACATATACGTACCTACTGTGTATAAAATATACTCGTTTATCTTATTTAGTTATACCAAGTATATGCCTTAATTAATTTATAAATCGCTCTCAACTGTGAGATCGATCTTGAGATGCCGTTTACATTCATAGAATATAATAATTTATGAATGTAAACATCATCTCAAGATTAATCTCACAGTTGAGACCTATTTATAAATACGATCCTAAATTTGCGAGTTGCGAGATAAGAGGTATGGAAAAGTTAATCAAGAGTAATTATGAAATAATTAGTATCTTATTTCATAAAAACAATACCAGAAAAAAAAATTGACAAATATTACAGTCCGCGAGGTGTAAGCTGAGCTTTGCATTTGTGCTAAAAATATTAGTCATCAATAAAAAACAAACAAATTAAAAAGTATCAATTCTTCTATATCGTTCTTGTATCCTCATCATTTTCACTTTTCACTGTTGAGTTGGTTGGTTGATTCGTGTTGACTTTTTCTTTTAATAAATCGAACAAAAAATAAAATATTAAGATTAAACATGTGACGTTGATACCAGTACAAGAAGTACTAGTCTGGTAATATCATTTATTTATTGTATACCAATATACAAAAAAAAAACCCTATACGAAACAATCAAATTAAATATACCTTAAAAAGACCATCTAGTTGTTCTATATTCTTGTCAATAAGCTTCAGTACTTGACCAACTTCCAACACAGAATGGTCCAAACCGTTCACGAGATGCAAATACAAATCCGTTTTAGTATTGTCCACCGAGCCATCTTTATTTTCGTGTACTCTTAAGTCGTCAATATTAACAACAGATTCCGTTACACGCGCCAATTGTTGTCTAAACATATGTATTTTGTCTCTTATTTCTGATGGGTGGGACCGTAAAACGAAACGCACTCTTTGGTCTTCTCTTAATAAGTATATGAATACGTGTGCTATGTCTTGTAGACCGTCTGTGTCGTTTGCTAATACCTGTCGACAAAAAATCATATTTCTTTTATTAATTTTTATCTATATCTATCATCGAGTCCGGAGGCAGTAAATAAATTTAAATGAGCGAGGGAATGCAGACATTAAATATTTTATTTGGTCGAGTGGAAATCGAATGGCCTCTTAACTGAAAGTAATGAAAATAAAGAATTTTTACCTACCTTAAAATCAAAATAACCCTTCATTCCCTTCTGTGGATCGAAGTTAAGTGAAATTGCGCCTGTTTCAATATTAACTAAAAATGGCGACACCGCCAAATTCTCTAATCCTTCTGTTAAGGTTTCCTTAACATCGCCTAGTAAATAATAATTTACTTTGGCGTTAACACCCTCGTCTAAATCTATTGCCTGAAAAAAGAAATTAATATTAAAATAATAAAATCATTTAAAGCCCAAACAAAAAAATTCCAATATTCTATTAATGCATTATAAATATTATAAAAAGCATAATATGTAACATATTATCATTTAATTATATTAAAATTAAAACACATTTTATTGTAATTATGCTATATATAATTTCATATTGTTTAAGTTGATAGTGTACCTGTACAATAAAATACCACAATAAAAGTCTCGTTAAAAGAGGGAAAAGTAATGCATAAACCCAAGGATTATAATTTTTCTGACAAATATCTATCTATCAAAAATAACATATTTATTCATAATATTAATGTTATATTGATTAACAATATGTGATGAAGCCACTTGGGTGATAACTGATGCCTAACAAATAACAAGGGTTCTTGGTTCTTACTTCTTATGACGAGTTTTTATTATAATTTTATAATTTATACAACAATAAGAATATTTATTTAAAGGTAATATTTTATTCACTAATTTGTATCGTAGTGTACAATTCCTTGAAATAAGGTTTTCTGAACTCTTGCGCATTGTTCACTCGGGAAGTAAACAATCAATCAAAAGTAAAAAATCTATCTACATCTAAATTCAGTGGCCACGACTCATTGGCCATACTGCATAAACTTACCTTTACATGCATAAACTCAATACCGAAATCAGCTTCAGTGGTTACACCGCCAGTGAATATTTTACTCACAAATGTTGGACTGTTGTCATTAACATCATTAACCATTATATGCACTTTCAATGTACTTATTCCGTCTAATTGTTCGTCGTAGTTTGGTACGGACAGACAGTCTTCAGTGGCGAAAATTATTAATAAATATTGTGATTTGGTTTCTCTATCCAATGGTTTAGATGTTAATCTGTGATGGAGATATCAAATGTGTTATAGTGTTTCATAAAAAAAAATTGAGTTTATAGTAACTTCTATAAAATTAATACATGTTAAATTCTTAATGTGTCTATAAAATTACAAAATCGGTATAGCGTAGCTTAATAAAACATGATAAATGATAGTTGAAAGTTTTATTACTAATTATTTTTGAGATAAATATTTATACGTCTTTCAATTGGCAACACATATTTATACAATCTTTTTAAGTTAGCCTAAACGGGAAAACGGAGAAACAAAATATCCTAACGAAACAAAAAAATAAAAATGTTAATTCGTATTTCATTAATGACAAATACTATTTTTTGTTAATTACAAGGATAATTATAATTTTAAATACAATAAAAATTTAAAATCTATGAAATACCTATGAGTATTTTTATCCAAATTAAACATTCCATCTTCATTGCCCGCCACTAAATAAAAGCAAACAGGCAACACAGGTTCATCCCCTCTATCTATTTCATCCCTTTCTATAACACTCGGCAAATATGTTATGTAATCTTTGACATTCTCAGTTATATTTAAATGTATGTGTTTAAATGGAAACCTTGGGCGGTAATTGTCGACGTTTTGTACATAAATTGTTAAATCCAGGTCAGAGCTGAGTGGAGTTGGAAGCCCAAGGTCGTATGCTTCTATTCTTAACTAAAACAACAAAATTCAAATTCAAGATATTCTTTATTCAAATAGGCAAATATTATTAGCACTTTTGAATCGTCGAATGAACATGGGAACAAAAAGCTACCACCGGTTCGGAAGGCAGTTCTGCTGAGAAGAGCCGGCAAGAAACTCAACAGTTGCTCTTTTCAAAATCAATGGTACAATCTATTACATTTGCTGGCAGCTATCCTACATTATGCAATATGTTAATAATAAATAAATATGAATTGAATTATAAACTAAGTTCTGCTTACCTGGGTCTATGCGAGATACAGCGTAAAACTAGAAAAAAAGAAGAAAAATCAATGAATTACCTGATAAGTAGTCTGTTTGTCCCTATCAAAAGTCTGAGCAGTCCTCAGCACCCCGGCCGTGTGCAAGGAGAACGCACGATAAGCGCCCTGAGCGTCGTGCCGCAGCCGGTACCGCACTGCGCCGTTAGCACCTATGTCCGCGTCTATAGCTCTCACTTCTACCACCGTTGTGCCGATTGTTGCATTCTATGTTATGTATTATATTATATTTAAAATATATGCTATGTTATTGTGGCTTTGTAGGTCATTGATTGTAAAATTATATTTAAAAATAATCCTATTTAAATGGGTTTGAAAATACAAAGTAACGCCAACGCAGCTAAAATATAGATGGAAAGTGGAAACAATGACTTTTTATCAGCTTATCTAACAAATATATTTTGGTTTAAGTACAAAAGAATATTCTTAGTATTAAGGTTAACTTCTCATACAATTTAAAACTAATGATACAAACCTCAGGTACTTTAATAGTGACATTTTGTGTAGGATACACAAATATTGGCGCGTGATCGTTATAATCTGTTACACACACGCGTAGCTCCCCCTTCACTACATTCGCGGGTATCCCGAGATCTCTCGCTTCTACTATAAAGGTGTAATTTCCAAAGCGATCTTTTAAGGAGTGTTTCGCGAACAACCGCCCTGTATTAGCATCGCCACCCACTTGTTCAAAACGGAAAAGGTCTGGAAAAAAGTTTAATGTTTACTAAATCATATCTAGTTCCTAACTATTCCATCATGTGGTTCTCGGACCGCTATTGGTCCCTTATAGCAATTAAATTATGGCCCATGATAGCGAAAGAATTTAAATTTAGAATTTGATCACCCATAGTACGAAAAGTGCCATTAAAATAATTCAATCAAAGTGGTCCCTACTAACAACAATAATATAAATATCTCTGACCGATGGAATGAAATCGTTGGGAACTCCCATGAGTTATTTTCATTTTCGTCGCTTTGGTAACAAGAAAAAGTGCGGCAATGAGTTGAGTCTTAAAATAAGGCAACGCGTGGAATGTTGATACTAGGTTTTCTTTGCCTCTGCTATATGCTACTATATTCTAATGAAACTATAGAAAAAACATACCATATCCTTTCCCAGCAACCAAATGAAACTGAACTCTTCCGTTTGGAGTATTACTGTCGTCCGCGTCGGTCGCTGATATAGATACTATTGGTTCCCTATAATTGTGGAACTCCGTGACGGTTGCACAGTCTGTTGGCAGATTTAGTACTGGCGGATTGTCATTTACATCTTCTATGTATATTCTGTGAAATTAAGTTTAGATTTGTTACATTAATAAATATGTAACGGATAAATAAATATGTAACGGATAAAAATATTATGATAAAGAATTTAAAGCGAAACGAAGCTAAGAATTTAAAGCAAATATAAAATCCTCACAAAACCTTTCACTTTTGAAACAATGTATAAACATACATATACATACTTACACAATTTGTTTAAAGGCGTTTCTACTCTCCCCACTGAGGTATCCAAATTGATAATTGTCCCACGCTTCTACCACCAGATTGTATGACGACTGACTCTCACGATCCAACCAGTCTGATACTTTCAAAGCTCCCGTGTCCGCATTTATTAGAAATTTACCCTAAAATAATATTTAAATTTTGCATATGACAAGATTATATAAATTGGAAGCGCAAGCAATTGAAGAAAAAATATATTTTTTGTTATAAAAATTTAAGGAACATTTTATGAATTGATTTAAAAAATATATAAATTATTTTAAGGTATTAATAACTACTTAAGTTTTATGTAATAATAACTGTAAATATACTGTAATAATAACACGCCATGCTTCCGGAATTCAGCGGAAAATCGAGAACGCATATATACCTCGCTATATGCGAGATACAGACCCTAAAAACATAAAATAAAAAAGATTATAACCTGAGTAGAAACGCGATCAAGTAGATATGTAATTTTCCCGTATTCTCCGGAATCAGCATCCTTTGCCAATATATTTGTTATTGTTGTACCTGGCTCCGTATCTTCCCTTACACGGTACTCAAACTGCGACGGCTCGAATATTGGATTATTATCATTCTCATCTAAAACCTACGGAACAGAAATACTTATAAGTTTACCTTTTTATTCTTTGTAAATAATCACAAGAATGAATCATGACAAGCTTATCTAGAGTAATAATAGTCTAGTACACACAAAGTTAAACAAATATGTAAATTGTTTATATCAACTATAGACACAAACGCGGGTTCGCCCGTTTAATAGTCAAATTATATAAAATATTATTATAAATGTAACCTGTCTTATCATTATGTATAAGCTATATTAATATAAAGTTTAATTTAAATCTGTTCAGTAGGTTTAGCGTGGAAGTGAAACAAACATCCATCATTTGGACAAACTTTCACTTTAATAATAAAGTAGCATAGTATACATAAATAAACTGTATGAATATAATTACCATAACGCACTCTTAGTATTAAATAAAAAGTAATATTAATAGTATAAAACAATATGAAACCTGTATAAACATATCCACAAAAGCATATCTCGGTGGTATTCCACTGTCCATAGCTTTTACCGTAATATTTAACCACGAATGCATTTCGTGGTCTATTTTGTTCGCAACCACTAATTCTCCGGTCAAACTCTCTATGTGTAGGAGACTTCGTAGTTCTTCAGCACCTAATGGATGTGACTTTAATACTATTTCATACATAATACAGTTAATATTACATAAAAAGAGAAGAGGGTGTTGTGGCGCAGCTGCACAGAAAAAGACAAAAAAATGACTGAATGTCATTCTAGGTGTAGACTAACAAAAAAAAAATAAACATATGTGAATGTCCATTATGAGAATTAAATAATTCGTTTATTATATACGATAATGGGTATTCTAGAAACAATATTTAAAACCTATACCTTCCAAGAAGTATGTCATAGTCCTATTCTTGTCTGCATCGTCAGCCATCACTGTCTCGATGTGCATTCCATTTTTCGAGTTTTCAGTTATGGAGGTTTTGTAAAAGGGTTTTCTAAATTTGGGATTGTTGTCATTCTCATCTAACACTATAATAGTCAAAATTCCATAAGCCATTTGTTTTGGACCTCCTTCAATGGCGGCCATATCCTCTACCGTTAATGTTAGCTTGATCATTTCAACTTTCTCTCTGTCTAGTAACCTTTAAAGAAATATGTATAAAATCGTAAATAAAATTACTAATTTAAATTTTATCATTATTACAACCTAGCTTTAGTGATCGCAATGTCTCGAATTTGGTCGGTGCGTAGTATCTTAACACTAGTTTCCCTGTCTCTTTTAAATCGTATTCACAACAACATTACAAAAACATCGATCATTTATAGATTCCTTTATATTTTTTAAATTCATGCTGTATCTCGCGCATAGCAGGGTAAGCAGAGGGAACCTGGGAACCTAGTGTCAACACATTTTCGTTCCTTCTTTATTTTTATATATATTTTAATACAGCAACTTACCTAACAACTTTCAAAGTGCCATCCACAGTGTTTAAGTCCCACACAGATATGTAATCATATTCTGTTGTAGGTACAATGATACCATCTTCATTTTTAGCGTAACTTGCGGATTTATCAATAGCGAATCTTAGCACTGGTTGTTCATCTAAATCATATGCCTGAGCTCTGAATATTGGTGTTCCAACCTGAAACAAACAAGTATTTAAAATGTACTGTAGGGTTGGGGTTATGATTTTTGACTTCTCCCATTCTTGTCAGCGCTGGTTACTTTTTACATTCACAAATTATTAAACTAATAAAAAAGTTTAGTGTTTATGTTTGCATTTTCAAATGTGATGTCAAGATATTTAAGACACCACATCTCGCCTTGTAATAAATGTCCTTCTTCAAGGACCTAATTACATGAAGTGATGGAATTTATGAATGTTAGCTGTAACCTAGAGATAGTTATTTCTAATTCTAAGCATAATTTAAGTAGTAAATAAAAAATATGCTAACAACTTCAACAAAAAGACACGGGCAACGTGGCTGTACAGGTAAGTAAAAAACATGAAAAAAATAAGGCTAATTTATACTGACCTGTGTATTCTCCATAACGTGAACGGTGCCAGGCTCAAGTAATACCGGTGATTTATTATTCACGTCCACTATAGTGATGTTTACAATTACAGCTGCACTTAATTGTTGGTCTCCGATACCCCCATCTAGTGCCACCTTCAAAATTACGTTATATTACTTATTATATTTAACTTCGCAATGTTTCCCTCGTATACCAATGTAGGCAAAGGCTTAATATATTTTCATAGCGTTAATATACTTTCATCGCGTGCTTATTAGTGAAACTCAACGCTGCGATTGTTTAGTTACAAGAGCGCGCAAATAAAAATAATTAATTTCCCTGAGTAAGAATTGAACTTACTCATCGCACGAGTGTGGTGACTCACAGTTAAATGTGGTGCCACTGCAGCCTCTTTTTTTATAATAAAATATAATAAATATAAATAATTTAAATTTACATCCATAATATATTAATAAGTCGGTATAAGAAGGTAGAAATTTTATTATAGAAAGTGGAGTACGGAGTGTTATAGACGCTAAGGTGACGCAAAATGAAGCTGAACTCTGTATTCACTAAATTCATAAAATATTTGTAGACTATACAATAAAGTTTACTTACCACAGTTAATGTGTATTTAGTAATTTTAGGATCGGTCCTATCTGGATCTAAGTTTGATCCATTCGCAACCGACACGAGCCCAGAAAGGGAATCTATAACGAATTTGTCACTCGCACCTCTTTGTATGCGATATACTATACGATTATTTGGCGACGACCCGTCCACATCACGAGCTTTTACCTAAAAATAATATTTTTTATAGTTTCACGCTATATCCAGTAAAGAGCAGCTATGTGAGCCTATTGTTGAGACATTCCCACGCACCGCCTAATTTTTGAGACATTGAGTGGCGAAACTTAATATCACGCTTTGTTGCTACGGCGGGAAAATATAAATAATTTATTCCTGCGAATCGGATTCGAGCCCACAAGCGTCGTATTTAGTTAAAAGCTGTGCCACATCAATAATAATTATTATTAACACACACTAAGTAAATGAGGCTGAGGCTAAAACTAAAGAGCCGTGTATGAACACTATATATCAAGCATCATATAAGAAATTTCGAAAGTTTTATTTACTTCAAAATTAGCTAAAAAATAATAAATTAACTGTCAAATATTATTTAAATCTATTTAAGCTGCTTCCAGTTATATAGTTAGGTAGGTAGAAACGTATCAAGACACTGTTCTCTACTTTCAACCCAAATCTTACCTCTAAAACACTAGTACCGCCAGGCATATCCTCAGGTATTGCACGCTTATATATCATTTGTGTGAACATCGGCGCGTGGTCGTTTACATCTTGCACGTAAATTGTAACGGGCACTGTTGATGATAGTGGTGGAACTCCAAAATCACGAGCTTGTACCTGCAAAGTGTATTTTTTTTTCAGTGTCACGCCGTATCCCGCATATAACAGGATAGGCAGGCTTAGTGTCCTCCTCTGGTAAGACTTCATTATTTCATAGAATAATTATTCCCCATAGTGTGGATTAAAACCATTATAATATATACAATACACAAAATTTCAACTGAATAGGCCCAGTCTTTTAGAAGTAGAGTGACAACACATGTATAATATGTACAGTACGGTGAACACATTTTGGCCGCCCGCCCTGAAGTTAGCTGTAGATGGCTGCGCAGATTTTATTTTAGGATTTCTCTTACTTTTAAATGTTTTCTTCCAGAGTAAACAGTCCACGTAAGTTTAGAAAACTTATCTGCAGGGTGGCCATGACTTGAGAATTATTGTACATTTATTTCATAGACACTGATATATAATGTCAAAAACTTTACTAATAGAGACAATATTGATTGTGCACAAAACCAATAATACTTACAGTAAGGTGTATAGGGCGTATGTTGCTGTTGTCACCGGGTATTTGTTCGAAATCGACACCCACGAGTGGTGTTATGATACCGAGATTTGGGTCAATCGAGAAATTATTCTTGTAATCGCCTCCAACTATTGAATATTCTATGTGACTATTTTTGGTACCTTTAATGTAAATAGCATTTACAATTATTGAATATAATGCTATAACTGCTATAACTAACATGCTATTAGTATTTTTTTAAATATGAGGGAATAGAACCCACAACTTTGCACTTTGAGTCCCTGCACTACGACTGGTCTCTAATACTTAAATACTATTAGTATAGCTGCTTTAGTATTAAAGATAATTAAGAAAATATCACTGGATAAAATAATTGAGGCCAGTTGTAGCGCAGGGGCACAAGCGTGTGAAATATTTAATATTTTAATTTCTTCGCTGTGATGCCGAGAAAAGCGCGGCGTTGGGTTCCGCCACTCAGCACGTGCCTCCAGAATTCGGTGGAAAGTGGAGAGCTGAGTGTTTTACTAATAAATAATCGCCTTCTGCCTACCCTACTACATATTTATCCCACAATATTTTATAGCATACCATTTAAATCAATGTCTCTAGCTTCAAGAACTAGTGGGTTTTCAAATTCGATTTCATTTTCCAATAACCTAGCCTCATATTTATTGGCGAGAAACATCGGCGCGTTGTCGTTGACATCTTCTATGTTAATTATAAGTTGTACTGTGTTTCTATTGCCTTTACCCTGAAAAGAAAAAACAAAATTTTAAAGCTTTAAAATGATTTACTGTTTCGTTAAATATACATAGTATAAATAATATCTAAGCTTCATTAAAGGGATGCAAGAATAATAATATAATATTAATTTATTAACTAGGTATAATCTAGGTATAATATAATTTAGCTTTTAAGGTTCTCATGCCAAATGGCAAAACTGTACCCTATATAGATTCGTTATGTCTGTCTGCTCGTCGGCAGCCACGTAATTCCTAAATTATTAAAACTACAAAGTAAGTTAATATTTAGTATTCTGTGAACTGCTTTACAATTTTTATACGATTTCAATTTGATTAGGAAGATTTAAAAGTATTTTTTGTCAAAGTTACTTCCAAGTAGTAAGATGCGTTTATGCCATCAGTAAGCGTGTACACGCTAGATTGCTATTGCCAACCCTGCTGTATATGGTAACAAAAAAATAATATCAACCTGATCATCTCGTGCTTCAACTGTAAGATAATGCCTCGACACAAGTTCTCTGTCAAAGCTTTCATCGCCAGCCTCTTTTACAGTTATAATGCCTGATATTGGATTTAAATATAATCTGTAATTAATTAAAATTGTGTGTTAATGAAAACAATAAAAAAAAAGTAAATTGAAGCCATTGTTAATACTCACAAATGAGCAATGCTCCCACCAAGACTTGTGTATCTTACACCTCTAGTGCCATAATTATCGGAATCTTGATCCAAGGCCTGGACCCACGCCACAGTAGTACCAATGCCACAGTTCTCAGGGACAGAAACTGTGTATAATGATTCAGTGAATTCAGGGAAATTGTCATTCTCATCTTTAATGTGCACTGTTATTGGGACCACACTAAAACATTAAATATAGTTTTTATTTTCTTATTGTAATTTAATTGAATTATCTAATTGTGTTCTGGAGCTCTAAAACCATACTCCAAACTATCAGATGTCGCCAGAGCACGCCATAACCACATCTATGTTTGGATGCTAAATGCAGGATACAGCATGCAACTAAAATAACTTACCTCATTTTGGGATCTTTAGATACAACTTCTTTGGCCACTAAACTAAAATTCATTACTGTAACTTGTTCATAATCCAAGTAGGAAGGATCATTCACTCTTATTAAGAAAGATGCCTCATTAATGCCTTTAAATGGTGTGACATCAAATATACCTTTGTCACCCACTAAATACAGTTCAAATGTTCCATTTTTACCCTGAAATTTAAACAATCTATTTATAATACTGTCATATCTATAAAAAGCATTATTTGTGGGTTTGATTGATTTGTTTGAAGTAGAGGCAGATAATTATTTTCATTTTGTTCCTTTGGCAACTCAAAATACAGTATTAAGTTCCACTACTATATTGATTTTTTTTTAATCTTTAGTCCAGGTGGAAAGAGGAGAACAGAGCATCTTTACACTAGGTTCTTATATTCAAATTCAACCTATATTTTATTCAAGTAGATTTTTGTGAGCACTGCATTCAAAATAAATTTTATAATTTAGTTATTACATATGTGCATTGGTAGCAAGCAACCTTGCTTGAGATTTAATTGATGGTAAATTCTTATATTTTATAAATCATTATTTTGTACCTGATCATAATCAAACACTTCAGGTACAGCATCTTGAAGGAATGTTATTGGTGTATTCTGCTGAGCGTTCTCAATAATTTCTCCTACATATCTTGCACTACGGAACCTCGGTTTCTCATCATTAACATCTGTTACTATAACCGTTACTTCTGTGGTTGCTGTTGGCAAGGGAGATATGGTATGTGATTCTTCAGTTGCCTATAATATAAATGGATGAAATTAATAAAGTCCATTTCTTAAGAAAAGCAGTAATATATAAAGATATATTTATACACAAGCTCAAAGTAAAGATAATGAATTACCAAAATTTCCAGTATATAGGCCCCATTGCTGTTATTAGGATCTTCTCTATCTAATGAACTAACAGTGTAAACAATACCAGAACTGCTGTCAATATCAAAATGCTCTTCTCCACCAGATATAATACTATAGGAGATTCTATTATTAATTCCTCTATCACCATCAATTGCTCGCACTGTAATTGTAAAGGATCAGATAATATTTCATTATTTTATGCTTAAGCTTAAAATTACATGCTATATATTAGGGTAGACAGTGGGGACCTAATGTTAAGGCAATTCATTTCCGATTTTTTCTCCAATTTTAGAGTTATTGCCAGTCAAGTAGCACATGTTGTCTTGCCAGTGTAGGAAATTGCAAATAGTTCATAATTTGGTTTCAAATTGGATAAACTCACCCCCATGCCTTTTATAGTCAGATGCTGTCCCATTAGTTAATTAAAAACTTGTAGCAGTTACCTTGCAATACTGAAGTTCCCACTGGTGCATCTTCACTAATTCTGGTAACTGGACTTGCAACAACAAATTCCGGTGGTTGATCTTCGACATCTTGAACCTTAACTAGAATAGCAGCTGTACCCGTATTCACTTTTCCTTGGTTGGCTCTATCCACTGCTAAAATTCGCAACTGGTATAGTGACTTCCTTTCGTAATCTAATCGATTTGTTAGACGCACAACTCCTTTTCCATTCACGGTTTGTACAGCAAAGTTGTCAACATCACCGTCTAACTCTTGCAAATGATATAAAACCTGAAAAAGTATGTTATTTTAATCAAAATTTGCATACCGGAAGAATATTTTTTATTAAAAATAATAAATATTGTAGCATACTGGATTGTAAATACAGGTAAAATTGACATTGACTTTGACATTTAATTTGTCGTTTACTAAATATAGTACGTTCGACGAGTCGTGACCACCGTAAAATTATAGTTATCAGCTTTCTGAACTTTTGCGCATTGTTCAGTCTGGAAGAAAATAATCATAATTTTTAACAAAAAAAAAACCGACTTCTACCGGATCCTATAATAAGAACCTAAATAAATTCTCATCTACCCTCCCTGTTGTTGTACTATATACCTACTTGTGAATTTAAAAAAGAATCATGGAAATCGGTTGGCGTGATATTAAGTTGCTTGATGTTCGGTATACGTAACTGTAAAATGTAATATTAAAACAAAAAAAATACTTGTCCATAGGCTCCTTCGTCAAGGTCTGTCGCTTCTACGGTAAGTAAAACACCAGGCGGCGCGTCTTCTTTAACAGTAATAGCAGAAGGGTAAGGTTTAAATACAGGTTCGTTGTCGTTGACATCTTCAACTAAAAGCAGGAAACTTTGCGTGATAAAGTTACCTTCGCCCAAATGACCGTCAGTTAAAGTTAGTACAAATGAGTATTCATCGCGTACCTGCAAATGTAATTGATTTATTTATTTTTTTTATATTAAAATAGGCTTGTGTTAATGCATATTATATTTATTTTACTATTGAAATTGAAACTAGTCGTGGCGTAGGGACACTAACTGACTGTAAAATCGACCGGCTGTGGGTTCGATCCCCACTCGAGGAAATTAAATATTTATTTAAATTTTTAATTTCTTTGTTCTGGTGTCGAAGCAAAGGGCGGCGTTGAGTTTCGCCACTCAATACGCAATGCCTTCAGAATTCGGTGAACGGTGGGTAACGGAGTGTCTTGACACTAGGTTCCCTCCGCCTACCCTGCTGTGCTGTGGGGTACAGCGTGAAGCTGATTTAATTATTTTTTACTATTGAAATATTTATCTCTCATCGTATTGTTGTAATGTGTATAAAAAATAATAGACAAAATTGTTTATTACTTCTCTATCTAATTCCTTAACTAAATAAATATTAGCTTCGTTGGACGAAATGGCTTCTATTCTTAATATATCACTACCGACTTGCTCTCGTATGCCAAATTGTAAAGCGTCTCCGTCAGGGTCAATACCCCTTAAACGGTATATTAAGCTACCTGAAAATAACAACAGAACTTGATATAAAATATATATAATAATGAAAATATTGAAACTTATTTGTATAAGCAATGTTCAATTGCAATTCAATTCTTTAATATGTTAAGCTAGATTAGATTTAAATAATTAGAAAGAAATATAATCCCAAAAGTAACTAATTAAATTTAAATTAAAATAAAGTCAAATATATCAATTTATAGCTGTGTATTCATTTCTATTTGTGTCGTTGATGAATAATACACAACGATTAGTTTCGAATTCCAGGTGAACGGGAATGTACGGCTTCCCTCGTCGATGTTGGGTGTAAGTTGCCTTGGTAACCCCACTTCCCCTTACCAGGTAATTTCCGGCTGTCTGCCCTGTCATGATACCACTCAAACGTAGTGGTAAGCCTACTACTTTTAATAATTCTTTTATTTCGTATAACTACTAAAAGTACTATTTTCTTTGTGTAAACTGCATGAAACAATTCAGATATTTTTTAAAATACATATAAACATTAGCAGTATACATTTTGTATATATAGTGTAAAGTTTTTAATATTTATGCTTATGAACAAGTAATGGATTAAAAAAATATATATCAAATAATTGACACTTATTAGAATAATGTTAAAGCGTTATATATAAATATATACCTATATAGCTAACATATTGTGTAATACTAGGAAGTATTCGAACAGGTTCTGAGCTTAGATAGCTTAGAAGGCAGTATATAATTACACTAGTACTCGAAGAATATGTAATAACTCACCAATAGGCGTATCAGGTCCTTCTTTCAATCTTATGACTATTTCCGAGCGTCCGTCGATAAGGAATCGCGGTGGTCTGTTCCCCAGCACTCCTTGGATGCACACCATGCATAGCACGTTCAGAAAACATATTATCTTCAGAGATTTTAAGCGAACTCTTGGTGGAGATTTTACACTCTTCGTAGAGATCAGTCTCTTATTCATGGCTCACCTGCCGCATTGGATCTTATTGTTTATTGTAATAAAGAACATTTTCCCTGGACTTTTCTTCACACGGTTTCACCGTGAGAAGTTTTGGCGCGTGCAATACGGGCGAAAGTGTTAACACCACTCTCTTTGGTTAACTTCTGCTACGTGCCCGTCAACTTGAGTAATATCACAGGTACCTGCGATAGATAGGTGATAATGTTATAATTGTTTTGTAAAGTTAGAAAACTTAATGTAATTTTCTACATACTTACAATTTCGTAATTATGAATTTTTTTTGTAAAATATTGCAATTTTTTTAAATTCTTGAATACTAACATTTTCATCATCGCCTAGATTGTGTATGATGAAAAATTCTCAAAAACTTTTAATTTTTAAAATATAATAAAGGCCTAACGATATCTAAATTTAATTAATAAATCCAACTAGCTAACTAGATATATCGGAGACACGTACTGTAATCAGATGCATTTGTATGTACTTAAAAGTAATATAAAGTCGACATCAACATGTAGGTTATCGTAGCGGATAAACAGTGCGTGTCAAAGGCTGTGCTTGTTAACTTGCCGTGTCTTATATAGTGCCTTCATTAAGACAACCTGGGCTTTAATAAATGTTAATTGTGAACATATAAAGTTAATGTTTTGATTATATATAATTTTATTTTTTAAATTAATAATAATATGTCAAATAAAACAGTGCAATTTTAAATTTATCGAAATATTCTGTAGAATATTAGTGCGCGGTTACTGAGATGGAATTTTAAAATTTACGACACAGAATTTGAAATTTAAGAAATATAACATAAATATTATAAATATTTACTTATACACGTTTGTAATAATAATTTCGCCCAACACAATATGTGAGACGGTGCCGATATCATCAGTATAGCGAACTGAGATTGCAATATTGCACTTATGACTCTTATGTAGCAATTGATGTGAGTAGATTCAAGTAAATACTACGTTTTAAGTAATTTCTATTTATAATAACATCACATAAAGAGTACAGCCCGCGAGTTCTAAACTGATGTGCGAGTGTTTATATACAGTATAGGTGCGACGTCGGAGTGTCTCAACACTAGGTTCTAGGTTCCCTCTGTCTATCCTGCTATGTACGGGATACAGCGTGAAGCTAAACAACTTTATTTTAAAAAGTTTTATATTTAGCTCTACTTTTAGTGCTCACTCAAATAACTGCAAAGTTTTAAGCCACGCAAATTGTACTTAGGTAGAGTAATGCAACATTTATTGTACGTTCTTTTAGAAAACGTATATAAATTTCAAAACTCGCTTTTTAAAAAAGTATTTTTCTTTTCTAAGTGTAGTATCACTATTAATGAAAGTACCTACTGCGGAGCATGTACTCTAATATAGCGAAATAATGCAAAAATGAAAAAAAAAAGTACCAGCGAGACTTATTCTAACATGAATGTTTATTTCTTATTTTGCAAGTCAACATTTAGCAACCTCTTTGTTGTAACAAAAACTCTACATTTAATGTTTACTTGTCTGGAACTAATTGCAAAAAATATCTTCTTTTTACTATTACACAAGACGATTTCGTTTGTGTATTTATGATCACTTCGAGAAATTTTGTTAGAGGTAGGTACTCATAATAGGAATAATACTCATATATATATTTGTAAAAGCAGTTTGCACAAATTACGTTTAATTATTATGTGGGAATAAGTAAAAGTAGCCTGTAATTCACATTAATATAGCATTTTACGAAGTGACGTTATGTAACAACTTAACTCTCTTCGCTAATGAACTATTGCTTCAGTTTAAACAATGACATGACCGCCATTATTAAAAGCTAACGAATATTTTGTAAAGAGGTGCGTTCACACGTTAGCTTTCAAAACAATAGTTTAAATTACATAAAAATAATTTAAAATGACCTCGTATGGCCGGTATACTGTAATGTATTGAGCAGTCGTTGACGTTGTCGTCCTGCCATGAGTTACATGGTGGGTATATGAGTTTGAAACAAAAGGGTCAAACAGCGCATCGGGCGCGAAGGCCGTTGACAGTGGCTAGCGACCCTTTTATTAGGAAGTGAACTTTGCTTTTAATTAATTTTAATTTATTATTAAAAGGTTTTTTTTCCCTGCTGTGCAAGTCTGTCTTATTATAAAAAGATGAGAAAAATTCAAAAATGTGCTCTTATGGAGGCAGGTTGATGGACGACGACCATTCGTTTTGTCAACGATCTGTGACCGCGAAAGCAAGTCCATGCTTGCAATAAAATTTTAACATTAGTAAAATATGCTTTTAACCTTTTTCCGAAACATGTATTAAGAAAGTTTAGTGTACAAATTAAGTAAGTACACAATGTGTGTTATTTGCGCGATGGGCGTGACGGACGTTAGGAGTTCAGCTCGGTACTCGGTACCGAAACGAGAGAAAGCTACCCTCCGTTACTTCAATGAGCACAACTAAATAAATCATAAAGTAGATATATTTTTTAATAGGCTTAAAGTGCGCCCCGAGTTTTTAGTAGATGCTTGAATATTATGAAAATATAATAAAGCTTTATAAAACCTTACAGGGACCGCTTAATTAGTAATTTGCAAATATTTTCAGCATGTAATTCTGTAAGCATTGCCGTTGATAAATTAGATACTAGGAAACATATTATAAAATAAAATAAACAATGTTATTTATTGTGAAAAAAAATGTAAAATACGCGTGAAAACACTTACAATTTTATGTGATATAGGCATTGTAAGACTTCTCTATTTAGGTTAAGCCATGTCCCTAAAGCCAATTTATTAATTTAAGCAATTAATACGATAGAAGACATATTAAAGTTAAAATTAGTGATTTCAGTTACCCGTACATACGTACTTACGTACATACATACTTAACTTACAATAGTATAAAGTAAATCCTAGTATTAAACATAAAAAAAATTACGTACATTCCTTGCTTATAATCTTTTCGTATTTAATTTTCTATTAAAACTAAAAACTAAGTAAATCGTTAACCACGATTCAGTATAGTTGTATATTAACTACAATGAAAGGCGCTTTTAATTTACTTCGTTGTTCATATTAATGACATAAACTAAACGAATATAGTAAAAAAATTAATGATGCGTATAAATTTTTTATACGAAATTTTATTATATATTGACATGATCGATCGTTATTCTTTTTACTGTATTTGCCTGTCGAATTTTTAATTTTATACTAAAAGCTTATAGAGATAGAGATATTTCACAACGTAACTAATTTAAATCGCCATCTATCTATATAATATTAAAGCGTTAACTAAAAACTAGATATTGGGTAAGAAATACAAACTTTAGATAAATATATTTTGTGTAATTTATACAGCTCATAAAGTAATAGTTCGACAGAAAAGTATTTAAAATTGTATAGATCTTTTGCTAAGTGTAATTTGGGCTTAGACACAAATTTGAATTTAATGAACTAAATATCTGATTGTTTTCTTTTTTATTTTTATTTTGGCTATGCTTGTGACTTCATCTGTGTGGGAAAATAAGCTGACATAACGTTTTTTTGACATAAAACAAAGACTAAATATTAAGGAAAGCTTACCTAAGTTCAAAATACACTAGTTAACTATCCTTAAAAATAGACTTTCTCATATAAGTATCTTCCATGTACAGACAGCCAATAGTTTTATTATATGTATAGACATAGTGCTAAACATCCAATTCATCTATTATATAGCTTAAATTGGTATTTAATATAATTTTTATATTATATAATTCATGTTAATAGTTACATAGTAAAGCAGGTGGAGATGTAAAGTGATACGAAATCATGATGATCACAAGTGGTAGGTAATCAGCGTCGTTTAGTTTGTTCTCATTTTCACTTTCATCAAACAAAAACAAATGTTTTGTTCTCTCCTATCATTATTTATTTGCAGTAATTTAAAATGTAGCAAATGTGTTTGTAATCATGTTTCTGTGGATTGTAAGATTTATTACGAGTAATAAGTTGTTCCTCAGATTGTCTTTGTTTCTTTATTGGATCAAAAACATCTCCATTATACTTTTCTTTTGTTATGTTTGTTATTTTATACTTATTAATTTAAAACTATAGGTCCAAAAAAAAAAAAACTGTAGGCATAATAAAAAAGTTTTATATAAATTTCGTAGAAAACATTAATCAATATACCGGTTAGAAATTCCTTGTTAAAAATATCAGGATATGTATTTAAAATTAAATTGTTTTGTAAATATATCTAAATGTTATAAAATTTTGTTATAATAAGCTGTTTCACAAATTTCTTACACCTATATTTTATAAGCATATGAAATTCAATAAAGTAGAATAAGTTTAACGTGATAATGGAAACTTACAACTTGATTCTACAGAAGATACGTACATAGCAGGTGAGCCGCTTTTTATATGCGAAAGTCTCAGTAATTACAGGGTCACTTCCTTTTCATTCATGTTAGGTACATGTATTTGTGCACGTACTATTTACGTTAAATTAGAGATTCTAATTGCTTTTTAATCAAAAGAGAATATCAAACAATCGTTACTGTCTCTAAATAGTTGACTTTTGATATTAACTATAATGTTTAAAAAATAGCATATTCAAATGACAATGTTTATTCCTTCATTATTTCTATAAACATATCGAAGTAGAGGAATGTTTTAAAAACGTTGATGATTAACGCCGTCTAATGTGCCATAGGTTTGAGTATGTTATAAAGAAGATATAGGAGTAAGTAATTATGTAAAAATTATAACCTAATTAAGCCTATTAATATGTTTATTCGTATTAAATAAATAAAGTTTCACAAATACTGTGTTTAAGGGTGATTGCCCCAGGTGGTAGGAGTGCAGTGAGCGTGTCGGTGCGGTTAGCCGTCGTCGTTAGGGTCCGGATTCACACCGACTTACCATCGGATGATACAGACCGATGCAAAATATATACATATATGTAAATATATATATACCTACAGGTAGTTTTAATTGAAATAAAAGTAAATGGACATATATGTAACTTATCAATAAATTTATATTTTGTAATTTACTGTATCTGCTTATTGTGAAACTGGGTAGGGGTTACGATAGGTAGAAGTGTTGGTTGTGCATTCGATTACTAATGAACAACCAATGTGTCTAAAATAAAGATTTTTAATATTCCCTAATAATCTTACTATTGTAATAATTACACAAAGGAAAATATGTATCTACAATATTTTTCTGTTGATTCAAAATTATTATTATTTATATATATAGGTTTATTCTTTTATCTTTAGATAAAATTGATATAGATATGATACAAGAATGTTATCTATTATTTTTTTTACTGTACCTTTTTAATTTTACAAGACAAAGATCAAAGTTCTTTGGTTACATAATGATTACAAATATAAGGGTAGAGTAAATTAAAGCAAATGATAATTCAAGAAAATAATAAAATAAAAGCATTAATATAGAAATATAATTTAATATAATTTTTAGTTACTTGTCGAAATATTTATATTTTGACGAGTGCTCTGCCAGTGTTGTCTCCAGCTAGCATTCCTACGAATGCATCATAAATATTATCAAAACCTTCAGTTATATGTTCTTTAGTTTTTATTTGTCCAGATTTTATCCATTTGATAAGATCAGCAAATGCTTCAGGCCATCGAGAGGCCCAACGTGGTACCAAAAAGCCTTCCACTTTTAATTGTTTCATTACAATATCTACCTGAACTATGGGAGCTCTCGGCATATTTGCTACGTCCTCATTATAAGCACTTATACTTCCACAAACTGAAACTCTTCCAAAATTATTCATTTGGTTCATTATAATACTACTTATTTCACCTCCAACATTGTCAAAGTAACAATCAACGCCATTAGGTGCTGCTTCTTTAAGTGCTTTACCGATATTTGCAGTCTTGTAATTTATGGCTCTATCGAATCCTAATTCTTTTTCTAACCATTCGACTTTGTCATCTGATCCAGCGAAACCGATGACTTTGCAACCTTTTATTTTAGCTATTTGTCCAACGAGAGATCCAACTGCGCCGGCAGCGCCAGTCACGACGACTGTTTCACCAGGCTTAGGCTGACATATTTCAAGTAAGCCGAAGTAAGCAGTTGCTCCAGGCATTCCTACTGCACCAACAGCTAAAGACGGCGATAAACCATTCATATTTGGCGCTTTGTACACTAGGTCTACTGCAGAAGTTGACACATTTGCATTAACGATACAATAGTCGCACCAACCCTTATGTGATACCATTCTAGTCCCGACAGGGTATCTGGGGTCCTTCGAGTCTTCAACAACTCCTACTTGAAAACCAAACTGATCATAAGGAATTGGATATCTTCTATTGTAAGCTCGCATGTAAGGATCTACACCAACATATTCAGTTTTGACGAGGACTTCTCCATTCTGGATTGGCGGTAAGTCATATTCAACAATTTCAAAATCATCTCGCTTCGGTACTCCTTCGAAATATTTTTTCACGACATACTTCCTAGCTTTAACCATATTTATGTGTTCAAGTTATGTTATCTACACGCAACTAAAATAATAGTAAAGGAAATTGTTTTATAAATATGGAATTTATCAATTTACAAAGTATTATCGCTTGAGTCTATGTCTATTATCAAATATCAGTCGATATTGGTATTCTTTTATTGATAAGTAGGCGGCCTTTTAGGATAACCGTTATGAAAAACAATTTTATCTTTCAACGAAATATGGCTTAGTCATAAGTATAGCTTTAATAACCTTTTAAAAGTGTGTAGTCCTATGTTTATATTAATTATACTAGCGGACGCGCGCAGCTTCGCTTGCATATTTAGGGGTGAATTCTAATAACCCATGAAACATGTGTTCAATGAAATATTTTTAAAAGTCTAAATTTCTAATTTTATAAAAATCGGTGGCTATTTAAAGATTTTTCTATACAAACTTTCAACCCCTTATTTTCACCCTTAGGGGGTGAATTCTAGAAAACCATGAAACATATGTTCAATTAAATATTTTTAAGAGTCTAAATATCAAATTTTATAAAAATCGGTGGCTATTTAAAGATTTTTCCATACAAACTTCCAACCCCTTATTTTCACCCTTAGGGGGTGAATTCTAGAAAACCATGAAACATATGTTCAATTAAATATTTTTAAGAATCTAAATATCAAATTTTATAAAAATCGGTGGCGATTTAAGAATTTTCCCATACAAACTTTCAACCCCTTATTTGCACCCTTAGGGGGTGAATTCTAGAAAACCATGAAACATGTGTTTAATTATATACGTTTAAGAGTCTGAATTTCAAATTTTATAAAAATTGGTGACGATTTAAAAAAAACCTATACAAACTTTCAACCCCTTATTTGCACCATTAGGAAGAGAATTCTAGAAAACGATGAAACACGTGTTCAATTAAATACTTTTAAAAATCTAAATTTAAAATTTTATAAAAATCGGTGCTGATTTAATTTTTTTTCCATACAAACTTTGAACCCCTATTTCACCCCTTCAGGGTTAAAATTTTTCAAAATCCCTTCTTAGTGGATGTCCAGATTACGAAAGTAAACTTTTGTCCAAATTTAACGTTTCTACGCACAGCGGTTACGGCTGTGCGTGCGTCTTACCTCAGTCAGTGAGGACAAGTCCTTTTATATATATAGATTATAATATCTTTTACTACCTTTATTGTATTTACAGTACCTAAAAAAAATATTCAGGAAATCATGAAACCGTAGGTTTGAATATATACTTTATTTGTATTGACAACTCAATATCTCTAAGCGTTCCTGAGATAGTGCTCTTGGCAGACAGACAGGCGGAAAACAAAGTGATCTTATAAGCGTTCCTTTTTTCCTTAAAAGGTATGGAACGCTAAAAATTTAAAATTTTACCAATAAATTATATTTTTCTCTCTTAAAAAGGATATGTGGATGTGATTAATCAATAAAATTCCAAGCTACGTAGAGTTCTCTAAACGAATATAAATAGGTAGAATAGAATCTGCAAATGTATTTCTATGACATACTCTCACTGACATCTATAATACATTATTTACTCAGGTATTTCGCACGATTTCTAAGGAACAAAAGTTTTCCCATAAACAGTTTTCCAATTCTTTTAGATGCTAAGATATATTTTATAGTTTTAAAATCATGCAGTATTAACAATATTTATTATTTTAACGACAACTATTAAAATCAACAGGATCTTATATTTATATTATTTTCATTTTTCTAGTAATAATGTTATAGTGGTAGGCTAAAAGAGATATTTCTACTAAAATGTTTTTGTTTATGTAATTTACATAGTACCTACCTACATGCAAAGTTTTCAAAATAAGTATGCTAACGGGTTACGGCATAATCAAAATTAATGTTTTATTCTAGTTAGAAAGTAACACTTAAGTCAGTTTAATTTAAAGTGCAAGATTATTTCATTTAACATTTATAAGCCGAAAGTGGATGGTGGAAAGCGTAAACACTTATATTTGGCCGAATTCATAAAAGAATTGGGTAGATATGGTATCATTGTTGGAAAGAATTCGTTGTTTTAATTTAAAATGAATATATAGTTATGTTTGTATAATTTATTTTATTATTAAATAATGATAGTGTTATTATTCGTTTAAAATTTATTGTATCAATGAACTTTCTTTCCTCGATAACTATAATTTATATGGATATAACAACTGACCCATAAATTTAGATCTGTCACGATCTACTTCACGCTATGATTTGCTTATAGCAGGTGTTGTCAAACGTATTGATTGATTTAAAATAATAAAAAAAACATGAATATATAAGTATTAAAATTAAGAAATCAATACATATTATACATTTGTAAATAGTCGCTATTTATTGATGAAATTAAAATATTTGTCTGTTTATCCGTTTTTTTGGTCCGTACTGCGTAAACGCTATTCTCAGAAACGGCTTAATCGATCTTAATGCAGTTTTCATTGTTATATTTTGGCAAACTTTTAAAAGTTCATAATTAACTTGAAGTGACTAAAACTTTCGTTTTCAATATATGAATATTGCCGTTAATATGATAATGTCCAGATCATGAAAGTAATTCAAATTAGAAAATTAATAATTGAGTAATTAAATTAGTAGGGAACGGAAGTGTTTTAATAGCAACAGAATGTTGCACTGGGTTTCCCGGTTCCCCCTGTCTATTCTGATGTGTGCGAGATACAGCAAAAATATATTATACAATAAGTCCTGAAGTATTATTATTTTTCCGGTAATAGAAGCAAATTCAACAAATGCAAAACATTAAATATTTTTGTTGTGGGAATATGTCAAATATTTTTATAAGTATTTATTTGGGTGTAAAATATTTTATAACAATAACTTTTTCCCTATCATAAATGTGAAGGCCCTGAATATCAATTATCGGGATACAGGTGACAACTTCCACGTACACTTAGACTTGTTTTGTACGGTAAACTTAATGCTTAATTTTGTTCTACTTATTTAATATGTAACCTACGAAGAACTTATAAATATTTAAGAAATTACAATATTTTTTTTCCACTTTTAAAGTGTTATTCTGCACCTAAATGCAGTTTTGCATACGTCCTAGGAAAGAAAAAACACTTTTCTATAAAACGTATACAAAACTTTTACGTAGCTGGATTTAATACCTCTGGATTTCCATGAGGTTTTTATTTAAATTCCGCTACATTCATATACTTACACGTTTTATAAAAAAGTATATTTATCAACAAATCATTAACATACTTACTTAAGAGTATTTTATTTTAACAGTCAAAAGATATGTTTATTTTTTTATTACTTTTGTTAGTGATATAATTTAAATTATCTGCAAATGTAAATTATAAGCAAGTATTTATATTAAATTTAATTTTGGCAGCCATCTGATTCATATATCTAACCAATTTTACTTTGATAACGTACCTAAATAAATAGAAATCTATCATTTTAAAGATAAAAAATACTAATAAAAACTCATGCGCTCACTTCTCCTTTTATTAAATATGTCTAAATACAAACTTTATTGTAGTTTCTTTATAAAATATAATAGTTCTTTTATACAATAAAATAAATATAACTCATGTTTGACAACGAGAGTAAAAAAACTTTTGTTATTGCAAAAATAATCTATTTTTTTGCAATAACAAAAGTAAAAAAAAAATCAATTAAATATTTTTTTATAAAAAAAATATACATACACAAAAACAATTCACGTCCAATGTCAGAATTTTTAAAAAAGCACACAAATTTTGTAACTATAGCGTAAAGCAAGGGACCGTTCACTGCACTTCCTCTAGCGGGGCGGGCACCGGCACCGGCAGGTTGGCTATGACTGGCTGTGGCTATATAACTTCTTGACTAAACAAATATTATAAGCCAATATGTATATGTTAGTATATTTAAAGTTGTATTTAAGTAGATGGATATTAGTTGTTGTTAAAACAAGATCATAATTTCACGTTACTTTCATAAGAAGGTGCCAGTAAGAGTCGTTTGAAAATGATTATAGTAACCAATATTCAATTTTACTACGCGTAATATACATTATACGTATATTAAAATTACAGATTATGAAACTTTGAAAATACTGATATCTACTGCTTCGTAAGCTTTGTTTATTTCAGGAACTCTTTAGATAAGAAATTTGAGTTTGTAGAGTCAGATTTTGAAGAAAATTTGTCAAAACTTGGGAATATCTTAATATATCTTTTGTGGACTAAATAAAAATGAAAAAGAATGTATGAATAAAATTTATTTAAAAAAAAATCGTTGTGGTTTAAACTCTACCAACCTAAAATTCTTGTTTATTCTACCTAAAAAAGAGAAATAAGTATTTTCTAAAGATATATTTTTATTCATATAAACATTACTTTTACATGATGTAATTTGTTCGTAGGTTCGTATATTTATTTTAAATATTCAAATAAATATACGAAATTTTGAAATGATATTTTAATGTCTTTGCCTTTTGCAATATCCGTCAAAAGTATAAAATTATTATAATTTTTTTAAAAATTGAAATAGCCTGTTATTAATTCTAATAATTAATGTGAATTTGATTTGGTGTAACTGAGCAGCCAAGCGCGACTCTCCGTCGGACTCGATGGACGAGCGCTGACCGTGACGCTCAACCATATGCTACGTGGCCCATAGAAAAGTATCATTACTATTACAATGTATAACTGCTTTCTTAGTTTATACAGGAATATGTAAATAAAATATTTAGTTAGGTACTCTAAAATAGACTTATTAGGAAGTTGTCATAATATTATTTTTCTTACTATTATTTATATATTATATTTGTAAGTCTAATGTAAGATTGCTATTTTTTATAAAACTGACAGACGAAAAGATTCATATATTATATGTTTTACGTTATTCATTTTCGTACTTTGATTTGCTTATATTTTTAATCTTTATAAAATATTTCTTTATCAGAAATTATTTTATCATTGACGTAGATACATATAAATTCAATGGGATATTCAATAAAACAATCTAACACAATTATATATTTTTTTAGCTTCATGCTACGTCCTGCATATAGCAGGTAAGACAGAGGGAGCCTAATAACTTAGTGCTAAAACACTCTGTTCCCAAATTCCGCCGAATTTTGAAGGCAAGTTTTCGTTTTAGGAGGTAAGAATCCAACCCACAAACGTAACGTTTTTAGTCGCACGGTTCTGCATCACGACGGCTTCAAATAATTTTATGATAAATGGACGTTTTGTTCAATTGATCTTGCTTCTGACAAACCGAAATGCAAAAAGTGACAAAAGAAAATGTACAAATATTTTCTTTAGGTGTATGTACATATGTAATAGAGTCAATGGGTAACTTTCTAATGGGTAACTTTTATAATGGGTTAACATAAAAAGACTTTTATAAATTAAGTCCATACCCATATACACTATTGATCATATTAAATTATATCTATCTAATCTTTTTAACATATTAAAGAACGATATTCGTTTCGTGTAACAAAAAATAATACAAAATTAAAAAGCAAAAAAATTATAATTGAAAGCATTTTAATCTATTATAGTTAATTATTATAGGATAACGCTATTTGACCATCGACTGTATAACAAATTAAAAAGATACCTGGAGAATTGCAATAAATTCGTATAATCCATTATAATATGGTTTTTTATAAATAATTTCGATATATTAGTATTTATACAGGTATCCACGTCCAGCTTACATCCCCTTCGATGCTCTACAGTCGTGCTTGGCTGGTGTCGTGAACCGTTCCTGTCACGATTGGCTTCGTGCGCCATTACACGCACCACACTTGTTACTCTACTAATAACTGTACAATCGTTATCCACTATTAGGTAATATTCTCACGCATTCTACTTTGCATTTAACAACAAGTGCTTCCTATTCCAAAAAAGTTTATACTAAATATTTGAGTCAAAGGCAGCTCTTTTTGTTAAATTTTATAAGTGTGATAAAGTAAATATTATGCTTAAAATATAAACAATCCAATCTTATTTTATACTAATTTACGTTTTTAGTTAAAATGCCGACTATATATTCTGTTTGTTTCTATGTTCTACAACGTGTGAAAGTTAATTTTAACTACCACCGAATAGCATTAGCCACGGCCTGTGCTAGGATAGATTTACAATATCAAATTATTTGCACATTGTCTCAATATAGTAGACTGGTGAAAATTCAGACAGCAAAAAAGCGTAAATACCTAAAAAATCTATTAAAATGTTAGTCAATTATTGTAATAAGAATAACAATTTTTACTGTTTCATGATTTGAATATATTTTTTAATAAGTTGTCATTAAGCTTTTGGAAAAAAATCACTAAAGTTTCAACTTTTAACTGTAACCAGGAACAAATTAAGAAATCTTGCAATCTAGCTTTTAAATGGAAAACACAGTTCTAGGCCACGACCACTTCTACCCGAGTGTGTGACTAAGAAGAAGAAGATATTAGAAATGAACAAGGCCAAATTAATAACATATTCATATTATTTTATGAAGCGGAAAGTAAGCGAATATGTAATAACGTAAGTTTATGTCATTCTCATGCGTACATCACGCATCAACGCACGCACTAGACAATTACATAATTATACGTTTAAATAGACTTAAAAAATATATATTATTTTGTATAACATACTTATACGTATATATATACGTGTTACCGGCAATCTGTATAATCCGGTACTCTATACAATACATGGATAATATTATCTAGAATACCTTCCTAAAATATGTGGCCAATAAAAAAAAATAAACAAAAAATATATCAATTCTTCTTTGGACTTGCATCCTCATAATTATCAGTCTCGTCTGTTGTGTCGTAACAATGAATCGTTCTTACTTACACTTACACTATTGTGTACACTCACAAATGTAAAGTTCAGCAAACGCCTTGCGGACTAAAATAATCAATCTAGCACGTAATTAATTGTAAGATTAACTGTGAATTAAGGGTTATCTGTAAAGTAATTAATATAAGTTCATGTTTACTTGATAACGGAATGCAGTAAATATTTTGCATTAGGTATATACCTATAGATCTTATTTTAAATAATAACATTATTTTGCAAAATATTAAAGTGAATTACTTCTTTAAATAAAGAAAGTTTGTCATTCCAGTAATACGAGAATCATTTAATTTTTTAATTTTTATGAAGTGGAAAAAATTAATTGGTCTGCACATTTGCGCAAAAAAAGTACTGAAATAAAACAATGAAACAATTCATATTTTAATTATTTTTTATTTTAGATAAAGTATATTGTACATTCTTTTAACATTTCTATGACTGTTCTTGTTTTCTCAAAAAATAATTCCAAATTTCTACCTTACAATGCTAAGGCGCCATGAGACTAGAGTAGTGACCGTAACTTAGATATTAACTTTGATGAAACCCGCAGTAACCCGCTAACACTCGGATTCATCAAACTTAATATGAAAGTCTTTTGAAATAGAGCACATAATCAGTCGCATTCCACGATTCCATTGATACGTATCTACTATAAAACCTTATAGTAATTTGACATTTTTTAAAATATCATATAAGAAAATCATCATTAAATTCAAGTTAAATTATTTATATGGGTACAATAAAGGCAAGTAACTGTTCTCAATATTGTCTTGTTATTGTTTATATCAGCCATTACGTTTTGATTATTCATTTAATAATAATAAGTGCCAGTAAAAGTGCCAAAAAAGCCAAAAATTCATAAAATAAAAAAAATCGACAATTATAATGAAAACATAAACCTTTATTCTTCCTTCAAAATCGATGAATTATAAGCTAAATTCTTTATAATTACAGGAAAAATCATTTTGCTATTTTATATAGGTACCGTCAAAAGTAACATAAGGTTTTATAGATACTGCATGAGTTCATTTCACATTTGCTTACTATATTTTTTTATTATATATTATAAGGTAATCGTAAGTAATGAAGCAGCTTTTTAACGATGGTAGAGGAGGCAATAAGTGTTGATCTTAGTTAAGTGTTGTTTCACAGATAATATAATAAACTTTAAAAGCAGTTATTGTAAAGTAATGCTTCACAATTAATGAAATATCTGGATACTTCATTCTTTTACTTGGAAATAATTAAATAAATTAATTGTACAATAATAATCTAATTTAATGAAATCATGGCGTTATAAAAAAAACAATATTTGCCAATTGTTTATAAACAACAACAAAAAAATATTTTAATAATGATCCATTTTTGTGTTGTGCGTTTTTCACAAAAAACCGTTAAAGTTCGTTACACTAATAGAATAGCAGCAGCAAAAATCGGTAAGCCAGTACGAATACATTTGCTTCTAAGTTACGATATTTATATTAGGTATATTACTATAGTCAATTGTTACATTTATAAGTAACATCTACTAACACAAATCCATCACAATTATTTAGAATATCAGTTGTTTCCATTTCGTTCTGGTTACTTTATATTTTATTATTAATTAATTAACTACATAAATTATCTAATTCAATATTCTAGGATTTATATTAAAATAGTTGAGTCGATTTGTCCATAAAATCTTTTAATACTTTAACAATAATATAAGATAAGACGACATTTTACATAGAAAAAAATTATTCGACAATAGTTTTATTTCACCATAATTAAATAATAAAAATATAATTCTGCAACTTTTTTTTTTTAAATATATACCTCTGAATAGAACTGCTATTTGCTACAATTTAAATACAATTTAGATTTGACTAGAAATAATCAGTACCTGTAGAGTCAATAGACATTTCAAAATAAATATACATTAAATATTTTATATTTCATTCAAGAAGATTAATGATGTTTTAAACTGCACGCTGTATCCCGCAAAAAGCGGGGAAGGCAAAAGGTACTCAGTTTTTAGACACTCCGTTCCCCAATATCTAATTTCCGGGACATTGCGTATTGAATGGCGGAATACAACGCCGCGTATTGTCTTGTTAGTACAGCGGGGAAGGAAAATAATTAATTCCACTGAATGGAAATCAAACTATCGTGTTTATGACTGCCACAACGGATCTTATAATCTATTTTTACAGTATTCAAATATTTTTTACGACGCGATTGCACTAATTTGTACTTTCGCTTTAGAAGTAATATATTATTCATAGGATATTCATTATAATAATAAACATAAAATGTTTATATATAATGCATATTATGTATGTAGGAGAAGTTGATAAAACATCTATTCTATATTAAATTTTACTATTGCATATTTTTTTATTTTACTTTTAGATATTAGATACTAGATCTTTTCCCTTATGATTATTACAAATTAATATTTATTAAACAAACTAAGCTGTGTATAAAATAACAACAATTGGAAAACATTTCTTGATTGAAGAAAGAATTGAAAGATACATCATCAAGATAAACGCCATTATTTAATATAAAAAAAAACGATTCTCTTTATTATCTATACGTCGAATAATATAATTATTATCTTCATAAATGTGAATGTCTATATAGGTGAAGAAATTTCATACTAGCATGATGGTGTAGAGTTGGTGCATTATTCTACGATTTAGAGGTGGACACTGGTCGGCGTTACGTAACGTAACGCGTTACGTTCGCGTACACGTACACTTTTTCACACACACGTAGTTTTTAATTTTGGATTTCGAAACATCTCTGGTTTCATGGTCGCTGCAAAAGGTACACTCCGTAAGGTCGATCAGTACCCACTCATATAATATACGAATAGAACTTACATTATGTATTTGAAAAATTGTTACTTTTGAAAATATTTTCATAGTGATCTTATTATTACTGTTCTATATATAACATTCAAATTACATTTCCATTGGCTTTCAATTTTATGTATGGAATTTTCATATATCATATAATTTTATTACATTGTTTTTGAATATAATTTTAAATTGGAAATTTCATTTATATTTCATGTGATATTTTGGATATTTTAGACATGAAGCAATTTCAAATAGGCGTTGACTCCCGTAGAATGAAAGACACATTTTAGGTACCATTATAATATTGGAGACAATATACGTAATATTTACAAGTGTTTCAAATTGTACTTATAACATTTCTTTTGTATTTATATCTTTCTTCTTTTTCTACAATTACAATTTCGTTGCAGACGGTGTACGGGTGTATAGACAAACAGTTTAACTACAATAAAATTAGAAGAGATCAATCTGGCATTATTTTTACATTCACTTTTGGGAACTTAAATGCTGTTGTTTTTTAATTCCACTGATCCAATTCACACATATTTAATCTATATATTATCACTGAAATGGATTTACAATATTTGTTTCAAAGTAAACTCTACTTACTCAGTTTTTTAACTTAATACAATATATTTTTCTGTTTCCATCATTTCTGTTTTTCATCTTAATGAATTTCTTTTTTATCACGCGAACTCCCCTAATGTTCCTATTTTACTTGAAACATTGTATCCTAATAGACAGTTCATATATAAAAAATTACATCCCTCTACAATTTTTTATGTAGTATTCACTATATGTGATATCATAAACTTTATAAGCTGTGATTTTTAGGCTTATCTACATACTAATCATTAGGAAAGACTATATGACATTCCTAGTATATAATATGACAGATCTAGAACATTTATGCTATATAGTGAGCATTCACTTGTGTACTTTTATTTGATTGAGCTAAAATAAGTAATTTAAGATCTCTTCACGCAGCAATTAAGCTTTAGGTCTTGTGCGTTTAATACTAGCTAGTATTGTTAAAAATTTTCTAATAAAATTTTCCAATTCATTGCACGTTTGGCGGTCGTAGAACTGTGATGCAAATCGATCCACGCAATAGTCTCAATAAATCGATTACTTCTGGTGTTTTCATTGACGTTACGTTTTCATCATTCACCTGTAAAAAATAATAGTATGTTATAAATAATTTTAGCAATATTTCAGTTGCTTTATAAAGGTATGTATTATAGAGTTATAATAAAATCGAATCGATTATGGAGATAGAATAAAATCGAATTGATAAACCGTGGTCATACATAGTCTTGCAATATCGAATCAACCGACTAAAAAATAGTAACTGTTCAAAACAGACGCTTTGTGGACAGGTGGCGGGTCACAGTTTTCATTTACATGTAAATCACCTTTTAAATACAAAAGTGTTAGCCTCTACATGGTTATAGAATAGATGCTTAATTTAGAAAAAGTTTAGAGAAATTTCAATGCAACTCCAATATACATAGTAAAAAGATTTTATATAATACGTGTAATAAACTGATTTGAATATCGAGTTTATGTTATAAAACACAAGACATTAATAGCATGAATTTGTTTATTTAATAGTTTTTTTTATGATCATATATAACTAATGGCATAAGGGAGAGCGGAACTGATGGTTTGGTAGTTGTGAGTTTAATCCCATACTGAGAAATATATTTAAATTATTTTGATTTCGGCATCGATTCAGTTCCACCACTCAACATGCAGTGCCTCGTAATTTGGACGAAAACAAAATAAAGGAATATCTTCACATGAGGTTCTCTCTGCCTACTCTAGAAGGCGGAGAAAAAAAAGTAAAGTTATTTATTATTTAACCTTAACCGTTAAATAAGACAAGAAAAATAGGTTTCACCTGTAAAATAACGTCGCCGCGTCTAAGGCGGCCGTCGCGCGCGGCCACGCTATCGCTGTACACCGCCGAGATGTAGCTCTGCCCCGAGTCCGGGTGGCTCTGGACGCTGAACCCCAGCCGACTGTTCCAGCCGCGGTTCAACTCCACTGTCACTATCTATAATTGAGAATAGTAAACACTTCATATAACATTATAATTTGAGGCCGTTGTGGCGCAGTATCACAGCATCCGAATCGTCCTTTAAACCGATGGCTATAGGTTCGATCTGGAAGCGGAATGAATAATGAATAATTCCTGGCTGTAATAAGGAGATAAACAAAGTGTTGACGTCTGGCATTCAACACGCGATGCCACGATGGTTGTGTGCTTGTCACACAATGGAATGGGTCCTAGATTCCTTCTGCCTACCATGCTATAATCTGGATAGTGTAAATCATTAAATTTTTATGATTTATTTCATTTTATGAATTGAAATTGTAAGTCTATCGAAGTTAGGATGAAACTTAACTAAAAAAAAAATTAGGATAGTGAAAAAACTGTAAAACAATATAAATTTATGAATCCTTTTAGTATACCGAAATTGACATTTTGTATTAAAGTGGAGAAATATGAAACGTTTATGAAACAATTGTAGCGTAATTTTTCACAAACGGATACAGAATTTCGGAAAGTAATCCAGCCGGTCGCACTTTAGAGGCGCTTCAGGCACATGTTGCGGTCACATCGCTCCGACTGTATTGTGCCCTCTTTAGTGAAATGTATGAATTGCTGTAGATAAATAGCATTTTTTGCAGGTTTGAACGTTATTTCAAAAATTTAAATGATATATTCAAAATAATATACTAGCGAAGATTTACACAAAATTGTATAGCTATCTAAATATTTACTTGCTACCATTGCTATGGATCGAAGCTGTATTTTAAATAGAATTACTTCGCATAACGCAAACCTAGACGTTAATTTTAGAAAATAAATAGATTAATTTAGTTTAAAATATTTTACCGTAGGTTCTGTGGTAGTTACTTCCACCGGGGTTTCAGGTTCGACGTTTTCTTTTTGGACGGTCGCGGTGTCAACTTCTTTTGGCTTCGGTGGAATATCAGTAGGAAATGGTTTTGCTTTTCTTTCGTTTTCAGGTGACAACGCCACCCCTTTCCATTTCTTTAAGCCATTGCCTGTAATTATATAATTCATTTTTGAAATATGCAATTTGAAGGCATAGTTGTTAGAGAAAAAATAGACATGAGAGTTTTAAAGTAATTTTAAATGAAAAATTATATCGTTAATTTCAAAATCTCTGGCCAGTCGCGGCACAGGAACACATGCGTGCGACTGTAAACACGACAGGTTGTAGGTTCGATTTCCACTCGAGTAAATTAAAGGTTTAATATTTTCATTTCTTCGCTCTGCTAGAAAGGAAAAGCGACTATGAGTTTACCATTCAACACGCCTCGAGAATTCGGCGGCAAGTGGGTAACGTAAGTGTCTTAATGGGAACGATTTACAGGTTCTCTCAGCCTACCTTGCTCTGTGTGGGAAAAATGTGGCTAAAATCTCCTAAATTAAATAGCCCTATGAAACCATAGCAAATGAGGAGTTATCAATCTACTGACAAAGACAAAAGACAATAAGGTTCCCACCGTCATCCTTATTTCCTTCAGAAGCGCTCTCACTGGTGGTAGTAGTGGTAGTAGTATGCAACACAGCGCTCTGATATGCAGGGCTCGAGTGTTTGAAGCGTTCGTCACTAGATAATTCAGCAGGCATAGAGACCGGCTCATCAGAGTCTACTGGGAAGGCTGATTCAGAGAATCTTGGTAGCGGTGTCTCTTCTTGGTATACGTTAGGCGCGTCCAGTGTGTCATTGTCTAGGTTATTTAATTCGTAACCGTGTGGGGGTACTGAAAAATTTTTAATTAGATTTTTTAATTTATTTTTCTCATATAATATGATTCTTGTCGAAGAAATATTAATTTCACAATTAATATTTCTTCGTGATTTTGATATCTCATTAATTCAATTATTACTTAGATAAATTTATGATATTATAAAATAGATTATATTTTACGCTTTTTGCCAGTTTCCTAGTAAACTAACTAGTTATTTCTACTAAGTGTTATTCCTCACTTAAGAAAGAAAAATACTTTTTAGAAAACATACAAAAATCTCGCTATGTTCAAATTTTAATATGTTTTCTAAAAAGTAGTTTACTAGTTAGTTATAATAGTAGGCAATATAACTTTGTTAAAATAATTTCAGCGCATATTTTCTTTCAGTATAGCAATTACAAAAAGCTATTAAATGTATTAATTAAAGCGACACATGTTTATGAAATATAAATACATTTTATAAGCAAAAATAATACGTGTAATGGTTTCGCATGTAATTTTATTATATTATTGATAAAGTAAAGTGATATCCCGGGAATAGTAGTTACTGTTGTAATCCGTTTGGGAATCGAACCCAGAACTGTGAAAAATGTTTTATAACAATAGAAAATTTATTTCACAATAAATTTAATGTATTAAATCCGTGATAAAAAAGATTCGGTCTATGGTTTACTATAAAACAATATAACATTAGTGTAACTTTCTATAGTGCGTGATTGGGAACATGCGTGTGCACGCGAGCTTATGTGGAAAATAATAATATTATACCAATACTCTCTCCAACTTTCCTTTAATCAATAAGTTTCCGTGATAAAATATTACATACAAATAAGAAAATACATATAAAGTAACTTAGAGCTTAGGTATTATGAAATTGAAATTTTTCAGAGCTAAAATCTAAAGAGATAACAAGATTATACTTAAAGTAAATACAAACTAAACATAGCTATTACAATGTGGTAATACTATCAATATATTAAACAATGTTCATTAATTACTGACGAGGCATGACATTAACTTGATTAATTATAATGTTATAAAAGAATTTGTGAGGGGAAGCTGTACTAAAACTAAGAAGTCGATGGGTGTTTATTTCAAAAGGTAAATTTGTATCGACTTTAGTGCTGCTTTATGGGTTTGTCCAAAGCGCAAGAATATATAGAATCCTTCAGACTGTCAATTTGCTGTTCGGATAAGTGTAATGAAGCTGACTAAAAACAATTGTTGTTTCGTATTATTTTAATTTCAGAAAAGTTGAAACAAAAATATTATTATATTATATAATAGATTATTATACTTCAAATTATTCCTCCTTATATTATTAAAAATTTAACGCGATCATACAAAGAATAATTCTGTCTAGTGGAAAACTTCTTGTTTTTGTTAGTCGTACGAAGCTTAAGAAACAACAAAAGTTTTTAGTTAGCGCACAGGCACAGGCTAAATACGCATATGGATAGTGCGAGCCGACAGAGTCTCACCTGTCAGGCTTAGCTTTTGTTTTCTACAAGAAGGCGGAGCCGTGGGACTTGTGAGTGTAACAGAACGAGGCCGCTTCAATTCTTCAATAATTATAATATCCGCGCAAGATCCTATAGAATCTAATGGTGGGTCCATGGTAGCTGAACGTTCCATGGTGCGACGGTCTAACGTCGCGCGTTCCGTTCCCGATAGTTCGGAATGACAGTCGATGGTTTGGGAACGCTTGAAGCTCTCTACACGCTTTGAGTGTGTGTCTAGCTTTACGTTGCAACTTGGCAAATCTGTGCGGAAAACCTACTAGCTTAGACTTAGTGCAGTGTCTGTGTGTCTATTTACTGTTGGTTTATTGTATTTATATATATATATATAATAAAACGTTATATTAAAGGGTCTCGCAATTATGTTACGCAAATTGCTATTTTATCTCCTATAATCCTTTATTCAGTACAATAATTATATTTTTTTTTGAAAAACAAATTAAGTAATATAACTATTAAAAAATATATTAGCATTACTCGTATACAGTAGGATACAAATGTTTATATTTACAAGAAATAATATAATATTAATATAAATAACTAATATTATATAGGAAATTGTTAACCAAAATTCATTAGTTTAAATCACTAGCTCGTGCTGCTTGTTCGGTCACCGCAGTATTTACGATGGTTAGCTAAAATTTATGCACAATAGAAGCTTAAATTAATTTATTGCATTGTATCTGACAGATATGAGAATTTATATTAATAAATTGTTTAATTTTATGATTTATTTATACTTATTTAGATTATTTTTGATCTCAGGTTTGTATATTATGTTGGAATAACATAGATAATGTCAAAATTGATGATAGTAGATAGTTTTTAATATTTTTTAATTTGCAAAATTTTGTGTAATATTATTGAAAAATAACCTTTTTCCTTTAAAATTAATTGTAGACATTTAATTTTATTTTATATAGATAATTTTCTTGTCAAATTCTCATTCCATTTGATATGAAATTTGATTTAAATTGCAAATAATGTAATTTAACATTTTTGTATTTTAAAGTTTATTGACATTAATGTTGTTATATAAAATTTGTTATTATTCTTAACTTCCGTGCTACTATAAATATTCAGTAAACATTTCGTAAATTAAATTCAATAGCTTAAACCAAATGTGCAACGAATATTTAAACTTTATATATCTTCGATAAATTAAGTTATCAATGCTTATATTAACAAACTTACCGTTAGGTGTTTCATAATGGTTATCCTTAGTAAGTTTTCTATGTTTGCGAGGCGATAAGCAAGGCGAGCGCGAACCGTCGCCGGTGTCCGGGGTAAGGCGACGTGCGGCCAGGTCGCACAGCATTGACACTGCTTCAGCTCTGTTACAAGTGTACAAATAAAATAAATAAATCAAATTTTAATTGTAACATTTTCACTCGTTAAAAAATGCCTACTACGACTTGTGTTACAGGCAATTTGCATTTGTTATTTACTGCTGTAAATAAATATGAATTCTGCTTGGGAGAACTTTAGTATACAAAATACAGAGAAGAATTATTGTCCTTTATAAAAAAAGTTAGCAATCCCGACCCAGATATGTTCTACAAATACGTAAGTCTCCGAACTAAATAAACAGCTTTGAAAAGGGAAGAAAATTAGTATCGACGCAACGCTTTTGTGTCGAACTCTGAATAGTAGCTTAAGCCTTGCTAAGTCTATGTAAGTACTTTGATTCTATTGAAAAAGTATTTTTTGCTGAACATTCAAGTCCTGTTACCACTTGTTCTTGACACAAAGATATACAAACAAATAACAATTATAATACAAATCCATACTTATATTATAAATTCGAAAGTAACTCTGTCTGTCTGTCTGTCTGTCTTTTACGCAATCAGGGCCAAACCGGTAATTCTATTGTGATAAAATACTCATATAGAGAAACTTGAGGGTCTCGGGATGAACATAGGATACTTTTTTTCTCATATTTGTAATATTTTCGATATATATCAATATATTAAAATATTCGTATAGTTCAAGCGGGCGTAGCCGCGTTCGGGTCCACTAGTATACTATAATTTTGTTATTTTTCAGAGCTTCATGAAAAAATTGTCCAAATATCAATGAATAATAAAATATATTTGTATATTTACAGTACCTCAAAGGTGGTTTAGGCCTGACAGGTCCATCAGAGTCAGTGGGTTCTTTCGGTGACATCGGTGACACTGGCGTAGCGGCGTGGTCCCGGTACAGCCTCAGGCGCACCTCGGAGCCGCACGCGCGTAGAAACGCGACCGCTTCCGCGTGCGACATGTTAGACATTGGCGTGTCGTTCACCTGGCATGTTATTCTTGTAAGTAAAGAGTTGTAATATTGTTATTATTTAGTGTAAAGTAGTAGGGATTTTGCGTTTTTCTACTAGAAGTAGAATAAAGTTGGTATACCTTATTTTTTACAATTTACAACGTCTGAAAAATTTGTAAATAAATACATAAGAATAAACTTATGGATAGTCACGTTCACTTTTAAATTTTTAATTCCATAGAGATATTATCAAAAGACACCGAATTAACAAACTTTTACGATACGTAGTTGTAATCCTTATAAATACCTTATTGTGAGGGTTTTTTTAGCTTTACGCTGTATTTCCCGCCGAGTTCCGTAGGCAGGGTTGTGAAGTGGCGGCACTCAACGCCGCGCCTTTATGTATTGAGCTTTGCGTCGTTACCAGAGCGAGGATATGTAAATATTAAATATTTCATTCTCCCGAGTGGGAATCGAACCAACAACCCGTCGCGCTTACAGTCGCACTTGCTTGCCCTTGCGCCACGACTAGCCTCACTGTAAGCGTTACGGACCAACAAGTGCTATGTTCCCATTTTGGATGAAAAACGTTAAAATCATGGTAAAAACGATTTATTAGAAACCAATACAGTTTTCTCTTACTTGTGCTGCTAAATCTTTTGTATTTATATACATTAAACAGGATACCTACAGCAATAATCCTATCCCCGGGCTGTATCCTCCCGTCGCTGAGAGCGGGTTCCCTGACTAGAGCTCGTACGTAGTGTCCAAGTGCACTGTGATCCTCCTTCCTCAGCGTGAAGCCCAGTGAGCCGTTTACTTTTGTCATTATAATATCGAATTCCTGAAAGAATTGTATTATATTATAATTGTATTATATATATATTAATATTTTTTCTTATACTAAAGTTATGTATGACTTATATTATAGGTATTCAACTAAATTTACCAGAGAGTACCTAGTGTTAAGACAATCTCAATCTCTCTCTGTTTTTGGCCCTGTTTTAAAACACTGCGTTCTGAATAGCGGCATCTGCGCGTTGTCTTGTTAGAGTGATCAAATAAAAAATATTTAAATATATTGATTTCCCTGAGTGGGGTATAAAAAAACATTGGTGGTAACAGTCAGACGCCGTCCCATTACATCACGATGGCCATTATGGCACCATCTTAGAATAACTTTCATTGTACAAAATAAAAAAATAATAAATAAATAATATATTTCTTGCAGATTTTCATGCAATGCTTTTCTATATAATTTGAACTAGACTTTAAAAGCTATAAATAACAAAGTCCTAACGTTTGAAACGATTATTCATTTGCTTGATATAGCACTGTAAAATCTTTATTGCAACCTTTTTTAAACGTTAAAAAGATAATATAAGTTTATTTTATATCAGCTGATATACAAATACCCAAAATAGTTAAAACTTTACGACAATAAAGCATTTTATTGCATTATAAAATAAGTACTTAAGTATATATATATATTCGTATTATGACAACAAGTATATAATTCTCATGTGACAAGTTTCATATTTGCAAGCAGTCTACGAACTCCATCTAAACTTGTCGGTCTCGAGCCTGTGTAATAGGATTATTATATATTTTACATAATATATTATATACGGTACTGTAATACTCACCACAGAACCGTCGTCCTTTGAAGCGTAAACATATGGAGTCTTATTAGGAATATGGGATTAGGAATTAAATAGCGTATTCTAGTTCTACACTAAATATATATTTCTATTTACTAGCATAATATACTATAACAATATACTAAATATAATATAAAAATAAATCAGCTTCACGCTGTATCCCGCACACAGAAGGGTAGGCAGAGGGAACCTAGTGTTAAGGCACTCCGTTCCCCACTTAGTGCCGAATTTTGGAGGTATTGCATATTGAGTGGCAGAACTGAACGCCGCAAATAATATTGTTTAATAAAATATGTATATTAGGTATATTCTGTGTGTGATATTCTTATAATGGCAAATTATATTTTTTTTTATGGTAAAGACTAAAACAAGGCAACTAAAATATCATCTCAATAATAGATAAGATTAGAAAATTTTACGTCAAATAGTCCATTTGTTATTTAAATGTAAATAAATAACGTGTTTCCACGAAACAATGTAACCGATTTAAAGTCACTTACGACAACAAATCAAAATATATTGCCATTGTTATTTCATACACAACAATAGCATTTACAATTGTACACTAACACCGTATATCCTTTATTATGTAAATTAAGCCAGTCAGTGGCACTCGATAGCCACTGAATAAATGATATGGCAGATCAATATACAAGTCAACTGTAACGCACGAATTAATGGAACAATATTACTGGTTCATGTTGTACTTGGGCTTTTCTGCTGTTGTTTTAAAAACTTTTTTGTTGTTAAAGTTTAAAATAGGGAAAAAATTATGTAAATTGCTGTTACACAAGTGTAATTGTGGCGTATTCACATTTATCTAGATTACAGGTTGTTGAATCGCTGCAAGGCGTTTAAAAGTAAGTAAGGCTATAATTTTATTTTCTTTTGAAGTATTTAATATTAGACAACGTTTTTATAATTTTAAAGTCCGGAATGGTTGTGCGGTAGCGTTATGTACTTAATTAAACATTATGTCACTACAATGTTAAATACGAGACATGAGATAAAATTAAGTAACATTTAACTATTGCAACTAGCTTACTCAGTCGTTAAAAAGCTTGCTTTGTATTTACAAATTATGAACTGTACAGGATTTCGAATTTTAATAGAACTTTTTACTTACGCCATATTGTATATCGTAAACCGGTAAAGGCCGATCTAGATCTGGTAAATGTAAGTCTTGCGTCCTTCTGTCATCAGGACTAGCTTCGCGTCTTCCCCTGCCTTCTGAAGACGATGTTGTAGCACTACTTGTCGTTTGTGAAAGTCTAAGTACAGAAACAATCATTCATAAAATATTATATAGGTATATATCTATACTGAATATTTTATTTTATGCATTTCCAGTGGGATAAGTAAGAAAAAACATAATTATTTTTTTCAATATTTGCTGTTATTTAGTTGGACTTTCAAGCAAAACATTATTGAGGCCATGTCAGTTATCTATTGTAGCGATTTGGTATAATATATTCTATGTTACAAACTTTCGTGTTGTAAAAAGAAAAAAAGAACAAATATGTTAAAATATTTTTAATTTTTAGCTCACGTTATTTCATTTCATTATAACACATAATTATGAGATGCTCTGTGAAATAAATTATAATAAAATGTAGTTATAATAAACAATAACAGTATTAAAGTATTCGATGTTAATAATTAATGCTTCGCCTTTACTCTGTCCAGTTAAATTATGCGGCGGACGGAACCTTTGGCTATAAATTGAGTCCACTTGAAAATTCAATTTAGTTTACATAAAGTTTTTACTTAATATTATAATTTAGTTATCTACCTATACTAATATTATCAAAGTTGAATATGGTCGTTGCGCTTGCCAAAACCGTTATGTGTTTTTAGTCAAGTTTTCAGGAGAGACAAAAAACTATCTTATTTATTAAATAATAGCTTTATCAAAAAATTATAAATGCAATATGGTGACAAAATATATTATGTTTGAACTGAGATACAAGCGAAAATGATAAAATCTACCCTTCATCTGTAATAATTTTTTTTAACCATTTTGATGCACATATCAGAATTGTCTTGTAACCACCATTTCTTACAAGTGAAAAATATGCACATATCAGTTTTGTAAAAGAACATAATCGGATTTATTTAGTGTTATTATGAGGATAACAAAAATGTATTAAACTTAAAACAAATATTTATACTGATGATTAGTAATGATAAACGTAAGGAATTGTGGTTTGGCGCTTTTTTACGTGAAAATAGTTAATCTGATAACGATAAAACAGTACGGTACGTTTTATTAGTCCTGTGGTTATTAATACTAATAATAATTAACAAAAAAATGTTTAATAGAAAACTCGAAGGGTAGAAAGTGGTTAGGAAAGGTTTATAGATAGACTAAGCCTTTAATGTTTATCCCTTAAATAACTAGGTAAATTTGAAGTAAATAAAAAGCGAATTCAATAAGTATTGCAATAAACTTTATCAAGATAACTAAAACTAAATTTAAGTAACACTTTCGCTTTCGTGCCGCACATATACATGGACGTATTTATAGTTACTACAGTACATCTCTTTGCCTCGAACTCGAATATGGATGACCAAGGAATAGCGCCGCGCGCAAACCCGTGCCAGAGCTTAATGCCTAAAATTAAGTTCAGCTAAAAAGCTGTTAGGCGAGCTCTGTCTTCTTTGGTCATCCACAAGTCGAGTGGGTCAGATGACATCTCTCCTTTAGTGCTCCTGTGCTGTCACCTGTGCTAATGGGTCTGTTTTGGTACTCTTATTCAATCGGTATAGTCCCAGACTTGTGGAATAGCGCTCTTATTCACCCGATCTCCAAGAAAGGCGATGGTTCCGATCCATCTAACTACAGCCCTATTGCCACCCTGGCTCTTGAAAGTGATGGAGAGCATTATCAATGGCCAGCTTTTGATTTAACTGGAGAATCACTGATTGATTAACGACAGTCAATATGGCTTCCGCCATGGTCGCTCAACCAGTGACCTTCTGGTTTACCTAATCCACCGGTAGGCTACGGCTATTGAAAGCAAGGAATAGGGTCTGGCAGTTAGTTTGGACATGGCGAAGGTCTTCGATCGCGTGTGGCATGAGGCGCTCCTTGCAATACTTCCATCCTATGGCTTTCCGAGAGTTTATGCAAGTGGATCGCTAGCATTCTTACTGGGTGCAGCCTCAAGGTAACTGTTGACGGTTTTTGCTTGGAGTACATGCCCGTGAACGCTGTCCCCCAAGGCTGTGTGCTGTCCCCTACGCTGCTTATTCAGATTATCAATGCCATGTCTCTGGATTCTAGAATGTGCGTTCTTCTTGTTTTGGTATGCTTTTTCTTTCTTTGTGTACCTCATATTCTTCTAGTGACAAATTTTCTTTGAATACGGTGCAAATCAAATTAAAACTTTATCAGCTTCCAATTGAATGTAAATAGTTCTCTTTATTGTATCCTCCGAAGAAGACGTTATCACGTCGAGTGTATTTTTTTTTATATTTGTTACCTTAGAACTTTAGACTGGTCTTTTCTTTGATTTGGTCTATTTCTGACAATTTTATCCATGACAAAATCATATTAGTCTTAAATTTGCATTAAGTATGTGCACAGCAAATGGAAGATTAACACAATATCATGCTAAACGATTTCGATGATTCTTTTTTTATTGGAAAGGATACACTTTAAGGATAGTTTGATGAGAGTTTGGTTATGTTCTAATTATGGGATCCAGTGGAAATCGGTTTTTTTTTAATTGTTATACTTATTGTGTACTTCAAACTTGTGTGTCGTGCACTTGCTCTGCAGTAATGATTAAACTTGAACTCTTGGCAATAAGCCTAAAACCATTCTCACAGGCTTCTTTCAGAAGCTGACTTACAAGAAGGATTTCTTGGTTTACTTTCAGAAGATGATTCTGGTTTGGTGGCATACAATTGCTTAACCCATGTATTAAAAGTATCGTTAGTTAAGTGTCTTCTACAATTGTATTAAGTACGCCTTTCCTATAACTCTCTGCTTCGTATTAAAGTCGCGCTTTTTTTATTGTTGTATATTTCATTAATATCCATCTCCTTGAAATTTCCAGCCTCCATCTTGTTTATCTAGTATGAAGTGACCAGTTCCGAGTTCGGCTGACTTCCGGCTTACAAATTCTCCAGTAGCTTCATCTAGGTACAAATGAATCGTATTTTCAACCAATACTATACCTGCTCGCTCTGAATCTGCTATTTCCATCGGCAGTCGCTGAGATTTGAGCTCTGTCTCATTATATTACCGATAAGGTAGAAGTGGAAGGGACATACTCAACCTGATCCTTCAAAAGTTCTGTACCAAAAAAATCTGTAGCACAAGGCTCGAGTGACGGTTCCCCTTAATGTATTACATTACATAATGTAATAACATTTCGCATCGGATCATTGCTGCTGGGTCATAACTGCACATAACGATTTTGTCTTGTATTTTTTGATTTATTTTGTCGACTTCCAGGCGGAAATACAATATATTTGTTTTTGTAGGCTATGCAGAGTACTATTTTAATGCTATTTATCGAATAAAAAAAAAATAAAAAAAATACACATAACGGTTTTGGCAGGCGCACCGACGATGTTGGTTTATTCGTTTGTTAGAAATTGAACGACTTTGAATTTCTATATAGATTAGGAAAATTATGTTTGGGTCGATAGCTATATTCATGGGGCAAATAGTCTATTTGAGAAAAAAAATTGCGTTGATATATTATGTTAAATATGTATTTTATACTTTTATAAATATGTATGTACACTTTTTTATAATATATCTAGCGGGGTAGGTAGAGGAAGCTTTGTGTTAAGACACTGACTGCATTTTCCATTTTCCGCAGAATTCCAATTTAGACTTTTTATTTCGTTGCGTTTGAATGACAGAATACGAAAACGCATATCAATACTAATATTATACTTTTGTCTTTCAGTTTTACGCTGTGTACCGTATATAGCGGGGATAGGCAGAGGCAACTAGGACAACACAGTTTACGCCGAATTTTCTCCGAAAGTGTTGAGTGGCAGAACTGAACGCTGCCCTTTGTATGGTACCAAACCAATGAAATTAAAATATTAATAAATAATAATTGTTTTCCCCGAGTGGGAATCGAATATACAACTGTCACGTTTACAATCCACGCTCGTTCCACTGGGCCACGACGGCTTTATAAATATACTTTCATCGAAATAATATTGGTATTTTAAATATACCAAAATGTTATTCGATCCACCTTAAAAGTTTCAAAATTAAAACCATTACATTACATGGTTTTATAAAATTAACGAAGTAAGAACATAACGCAGAAGTTTTTAAGGCCTAATTAGCTACGTATTTAAAAAGCTGGCACGTTATTGAAATGAAAGCTGAGTTTGTCATTATGGGAAATTCATTCGTTTCGTGACATTTTCCGTAACTCTACGGTAACATATTAATGACTTTTAGGTGTTACTGGATTAGAGTGAGAATATTTTAGTTAAATCTAAGATTGAAACAACCAATACCACTATACTCCAAAGAATTTATTAAATACTTCCGAAATTAGGAAATATTTTATAAATTGAGGAAATACAATTGAACCAATCAAAATTTTGCTACATCAATAAACATTTACATTGTAATTATAATAAACGAGCGTAGTAAAATATTAATTTAAATAAAATGTTTTTTATTACTCTACCAAAAAAAGTATATTACTGAAGGTGTAAGCTTGGTAAATATGTAAAATAATTGTTTGTATAGGTGTATTTTAAATTATGCGAAAATTGTTCTTATTGAGGCACTCAAATTTTAAAAGTGTGATATATATAAGCCTATACATTAGCCATTTAAATTACTAAGAACAGTTAAAAAACAAATTCTCTTATAAGAACCTATTAAAGTTGTTAAAATAATCTTTGCTTAAATGTAAAAACCAATCTGTTTAAAGTAATGGACTACCCTCCCTTGAATATAAATGTTCAATATTGGATATAAAAATCCATTCTGCACAGCATCTATATTTTATTTGCTTAACTCAAGAATACCAATTTCCTGACTTTTAATGGAGTATCCGAGATATACTACTGTACGAGCGTTCGTTGTTAAGGATATCGATTGGCGAGTGAGCGTGACATGTCCGGACATGGAAAACTTTTGCTCTTTTAGCATTTGCGTGCCTATATTGCTCGTATTTCAAGTATTTATTATTCTTTGTGTTTTATGGCAGGAGTTCATTTTTTATTTTTTTAAAGGTTTTGATGTTGCATGAAGAATAAAAAATTCTCTTACTCGCATGGCAAGGGTTCCGTAATAATTTCAAGATTGTATTTGCAGACATGTACATTCATTCTGTATGAAATGAAGTACAATTATAAGTTTGTAATTTTCAGTTTTTGGATTTTTTCCTTTATTTATCCTGCAAGTTCTCACTGTTTGCCCAATTTCATAATTGTAGGACCACCGGAAGTATGTATATGTTTTCATTACACGGCGAATGTCATATAAACGCAAAAACGTTCATATACGCAATCTCGAGATAAATGCTCTTGACAGACGGACAGACGAACAACAGAGTGATTCTATAAAGGTTCTATTTTTCCTTTTAGGTACGGAACCCTAAAAATAATAGCTCTAATAAAAATTGATAGTAACATTGAAAATTTAGGTAGCGTTCAGAATGATCAATAGCGACAACAGGCCGAGATAAATAAACATGAACTACCGTCTCTCTGTAGTATTTCAGCGGCGACACCGAAATACCAATGTGTAAGCCCAAAACAAAGCCCGCTTCATAGCTCAACTTCAAAATGAACTGTGAGTTGCTTACGCTGCTACCTTTGCATGGACTGCTTTTACTGAAGACATTTAACAACTTCCTGCACATTTAATTGTATAAAGAATATAATAGTAATAAACCAATCTAAAAATACCATAGCACAATTAGTGTCACGAACGTAGGAAGTGTTTAATATTTTTTTGTAACACAGAAGTTATTAGATACAATGCTAGTTTTATAGGATAATTGTTAATTTATCTACCAAGAAACGGATTTTATGAATTAATGGGTACAGGTGGACTACAGTTAACACAGTATCTTTTAATATACTAAGCACATTAATTTTCTTTATAAACTTCGATTCGATTCGAGAAACCAAGAAAAGCTGGAAATATTAATACTATATTCTATATTATTTTAGGTTTCCGCTGTATTCTGCATATTGCAGGGTAGGCAGAGGAAACCGTAACTGTAGTGTTGTGTGTTCCGCTGAATTTTCTAGGCGTTTCGTGTTGTCGTCGAATGACGGAACTTGCTATGCCTTGTTAGTAGAGCGAAGAAATTAAAAGATTAAATATTCCATTTCAATTACTGGTAAGAGTAACAAGAAATGATTTGTTCGAATGCATCGTTATCAATAGTGATTGTGAATACTAAGTTGTGATATCTCACCTCGCGTGTAAAGGATGACAGTTAAGAGGATCGAGAGGCAGGTGGGGGTGCGGGGTCCGAGCAGGCGGGGTCGGCGGGTCCGGTGGTGTGACACTCTCCAGGACGTCGTTTGGGGGTCGGCACACTCGCAGTTCCACCCTAGTTGACGCGGTGCGAAGAACTTCGAGAGCCTCCTGTTTACAATGGAGAATATATCACAATATTGGTTTAATACTTAGGAACTCAACTTTTCCGAAATACATGTACTACTATGACATTTTAGTAAATAAATATTTTCATAAGAATTTTTTTATTAACTTCACACTGTCCTGCATATTTTAGAGGTTCTAGTATCAAAAAGGGTCTTGAAAATTTCTATCTAGCGAAAAGAACCGCAATAATTTCGACTAGAACTGGAGTCATTGCGTTTTGAATGGCGGATCTTAACGCCGCGTGTTGCTAGGGCAGGGATTTCTCCGCCCTAGACCCCCGTCGCCGTATACCAAATATCAAATAAATCAAATCCACAACCATCACTTTATTAATCACTGTGCCACGAGGGTCTTATTAAGAAACATTTTTAATATTAATTTTTCTAAAACATTTTCTATTTTGTTTCTTTATATATAAAATTTCTCTTATTAAATAGAATATATTTTCACAGCATTTTAAAAATTTAATCTTTTAAAAATCTATAATGTTAAGTGTTGAATTTAGATTGCAGAGGGTTTTTATTTAAAATTACATCTCATGTTTGCATGTTGCATTTTTATGCGAGTCTTAGTCACTATAATGATTTATCAACATAACATCTACAATGTTTCATAATTTTCCTTGAAATTTGTCGTAAATTTTAACGATTATTTTCCATGCGGCTCTACAGGAAATATACAAACAGCTAAAACGTAATGAAATTGTTTTGTGAGCTCATGTGACCAACAGTGTAAAAAACGATTAAAGAACGTTATCAACATTACGGCCAGTCGTGTCGTAAGGGCACTAACGTGTGACTGTAACGCGACCGGTTGTGAGTTCGATTTCCACTTGAGTCTCCTAACACTAGGCTCCCTCTGCCGTCAAGCTAAAAAAAGTATTATGACTATATATGTGAATATTCAATGCGTAAACATATTTAAAATTCAACATATGTACTATAAAATAGAAGTAAATACAATTTTCAGGTAGGTATACCTACATATGTGGTACATGTAAGTATAGCTTAATTTAATTAGTTCCATGAAAAATATTCACATAAATTACTCGATTAAAAATACTTAGGTATAGATTTTACACAAAATTTAACTTGTACGAACAACAGAAATGTTAAATGTATTTATATAAAAAAAAAGAAAAACAATATGAAATAAAAATGTGGTTTAAAAATACGAGGTCACAATTTTTTCGTGTCATATAGCTTTGTAGTGGAAACAAGTATAAATTCTGGCCTGGTTTGTAACGTAAATAACGAAGTAATGTTTCACCAGCGATTGAAAGCAAATTGCCTAAAAAAAGGAACAGATTAGTTTCCCCCACTTTGGCGCTGGGCGTGCTTAATAGCTTAGGCAAACCGAGGTTATTGAAGCAATAAGCCATTTTGTGGGAATGTGAGTATCGATCCGGTATACGTCAGGCAAGTTAGTGGAGTCCTCCATTAAAGTTACTAACACGCGTTGGAATTCATAAATACTTACATAATGCCACCACTGTTTATAATATAATATGCTTTTAAGAATTTGCCAGTTATATTTTTTTGTTTCACGTTGTATCCCGCACATAGCAGGGTAGGGAGAGGGAACCTAGTGTTAAGATACTCTGTTCCCATTGAGACACTTCCATTCTCCACTTTCGGTTGAATTCTGGAGGCACTGTGCGTTGAGAGGCGTATAGGTAGAAATAAGTTGAGTGCTGAGGCCGCGCGTTGCTTTATTACCGGAGCGAAGAAATGAAAATGTCAAATACTTAATTTCTTTGGGTGGGAATCGAATCCATAACTTTATACGTTTACAGTCGCAGATTTGTGCCCCTGCGCTATGACTAGCCTCATAAATCAATGCCTTAAATATATTACAAAACAAGAGATATGTATAAAGAAAAAAAACAATATTGGCATCGTCATAAAAAGCTTAGAAATATAAAATGAGTAAATAAAATATGTTTTTTTATCATTCCTAAGGTTGCCGTCAGGATACGTTTAGAAACAACAGAAATATCTAATAACACCCTAAAATAGTAAAGGCTTCATTAAAGACCGTTGTAGTAAAGAGGATAATTAATTTTCTAAATGTAAACTATCGTAGAGTAAACTTTATTCCCTAATTAAATAGAGCACGGTAATTGAGGTACGAGTTTCTAGTTCAGTACTAACATTTGGTGTAGTTGTGTCGAAAGCTGATTCAGTGGCACAAAGGAGGAGAAAGAGGAGGAGCAGGAGGAGCAGGAGGAGGAGGAGACTATCTATTTTTCAAGTGACACCAACAGAGGTCAGGACTTTATTCATTCGCTTTGTGCAGCTTATCGAAGTGTCAAAAGCTTGTACGTAGTTAGATACGAAGAAGACCTTTGTGTGCCCAACGTGGTTTGTCGTGATGGTTGGCACTAATTAAAAGGTAAAATAAAATTGGTACCAAAATTCTGAATTTACTTCTATAATACAAGGTCGTAATTCGAGAGACGATCATTTTACAACATACGAGTGTATAACCGTCAAAAGCTTTAAGTAAGAAACTGAACTTCTTTTAGTTTTAGAACGTATTTCAAGTGAAAATATCAAAACAGTATTTTATAAATACCATATACAGACGTATCAAATTGCTTGCAGTTTGTTCAGATATACATACCTACTAGATTTAGACGTTATGCAACTTTGTATGAATTAGCGAGAAAATCATATTAAAACCAATAAATATAACACTTATACATAATATTAGTTTTGCGTTTCACTTTCGAGTGGGCGGCACCGCGAGAACGTGAAATATAATTGAATTCCGTTAACCCGCTCATATTTTATAACACATTGATTTTCTCATACACTGCACGGTTGGTTTATGTTAAATCAATATCAGCTTTTTGTTTGCTACAGCCTCGTGAAAGTACAATTACGAGTAAAAATAGCCAGTATGCATGAAAATGTATTTAATTTTTTTGTTGTTTTTGCAATACAACTCCTCTTTTATAAATCTGTATATGATGATTTTTATTTTATGAACAAAAGGAAAAATGAATATATAATTTCCACAGTTTGGTTCGTATAATAATATACATATCTACGTACTCATTACTGGCACAAGATTCTTTATGCCTAGCAAATATCTGTAAAAGGTTTCTCATTTCGTAAAGCATGTTTGTTAAGAAAAAACAGAGCTTCCTTTCAGTGATTACGAAGTTTCGTCGCATTATCTGCAACATACTCGTATGTTTACATTTCCAAGTCGTGCTCGTTGTACGACGAACTTGTATAATGTACAAATATCACTGTCTAATTATACACACTGTAGAACTAAGAATTTAGTGCAAATATATGGCACATATAATATTCTGTATATACAATGAATTTATATTCTAAACAAACAATTGTTAAAAAATATACAAAGCGAATTTAAATAAAGTGGAAGAGTCTCTATTTTATTTATTTAAGTACCTTTAAAACATAGTATATATTACCTCCGTGTATTTTTTAATTTGTAGAGGTTATTTGAAAAAAATATACATAATTTTAATTGAATTTTTTTTTTCAAAATATAGTACCTATTCCCGAAAAAGTACACAAAAACTTGGACGTTATTTATTTACTGCGCCGGATATTTTGTTTTATGTTTTTAATTTTGAAGTTTTTCACGTTATTCTTCGCTTCTGTTTCGTATTATATTTTACCTTTCGTATAATTTATAAGAAAATGCTTTAAGTATATCCTATATCTTATAAAACAAAGTCGCTTTTCGTGTCTGTCTGTTGTTTCTAACTCTTCTTCTTCTAAACCACCCAACGGATTTTGATGCGGTCTTCACCATTAAGTCGAGTGTTTTTCGTAGAAGGTTTATATATAGTTTATTATTTGTACATTCTTATGTAAATTAACATAAATACGATAAAGTTCTACTCGTTGAGACACTTTCGCGCATGCGCTGCTCTAATGGTAAGTACTACATGAAAAAAATGTACTGGAGTATTGTTTCTCTCAATAAGATCTACAAAAAAGTCCGCGAGAGCATATTCGTATCTTTTAAGAATAACGCGTAGTGATCATTTTTCTGTCTAAAAATAATAATTTCAATATATTTTTTAATGTGAGGGATATTTTTCCATAATGGTATTAATCCTTGTCCTTTAAAATACTTTATTAATTTTCTACGTTAAACGAAGATAAAATTTGCTTTTTACAATATTTCGAAATTGCGAATAATTTTACAGAAAAACGCATTTAATTATTGACACATCCCGCCGTTGACACATCAGCTGTATGTTACTCAAGTTTCACTTATCCCTTACTCTCAGCATATAAATAAGTACATTAGTTACGTTGGCCATTTAATGTAGACCAAAACTGTCTTTTACTGTTTTTCATTTTAATAAGTACTTTAGAAGTTGATACAATATCAAAAAAATCCTTACTGCGAAACGGCTCGCCACTCGCCATGCGTCCGCCGCCCCCGCCTGCCTTACACGTATCGGTGGTTCAGTGGTAGAATGCTCGCATGCCACGCGGGCGGCCCGGGTTCGATTCCCGGCCCATGCATTCTATTTAATTTTCCTCACAGGCAGCCACGTCGTGCTTGCTTTTCATCAGGGACAGAATACCCCCTTCAGCATTAACTACAAGCTCGAAAAAAAAGACCCGGCTGCCTCTATAGCAACGAAGATTTAGTTAGATGCGTTTGCACGTATTGAATAATTGGAGTTGAATGTATTATTTAGGCGCGATATATTTGGTTTCACATTTTTTTGTAGTAGTTATTAGTAGGTAGGTTTTTGTTTATAATTTCTTCCGTTTAAAAATAGTCATTTAACTATCTAAAAATAGTCATTTAAATATATTTTAATAAGTACTTGAAAAGATTAGTAGCACAGATTTAAAATTACGGTACCTACTAAAAAATCCTTGCTGTGTAAAACAATTGGAAAATCCTTATTGAAACTACAAAAATGCGGGTTGCATTAGGGTTTAATTAATTTTCACATTTTCTTAAGTGCTTTGCAAACATAAATTACATGAATAATCCAATAGTTAAAGCGGGCGAAGCCGCAAGAGGGTCGCTAGTTTATCTATAATTTTATAAGTACTCTATAGATTTAATAAGACATCTATCAATAAATAGTAAATAGTTATTTTCAGTAGACCGTAGACCGCATCAACGCATAACATCAGGCTTAATGCAATCAAAACCAAACTTATGAACACGTATCTACAATTTTATATATGTACATTTATTGTAGTTAAACATATTTTTAAAAAGAGTAAACTCACATATGTACTAAGTCCTGCCAGCGGCACACTGTTTGCTGATAGCAGTAAGTCTTTCGGTGCAAGTCTGCCAGTGCGCCAGGCGGGCTGAGGCGGATACAGGCGCCGTATCCTCACGAGACCGCCGCCCCCGCAAACGGACATGCCCAGCCCACGTCCATCCTTTTCTACTACAACTGTGAACGTGTTTTCTGTTGGCAAAATATTATTTTTATTAATTTATGTATATATATGTATTTATAGCTTCGTAGCATAATGGGGGTATTTTATGACATGGAAATCTATATACTTTATTTAATAAAAGTTTCTTAAAACATATAGATATATCTCTAATGGGAATTTCACCATAAATTTATTAGATTCTCTCAATAAAATTAATACAATTTCTATCATAATGCGTTCTCTTTTGGAAAATTTATGTTGTTTATAAATCTTTTTAACAGTGTATCTGACAGTTGCCGCCTCGGTTCGGCATAGCGGATCAATCATTCACAGATATAAAATTTTACACGGTAACTGGAAACTATCAAGCTCAACTTATTTCTACCTATACTTTTTGTAGGTTTGCGTATAAAAAAGTCGCGTTTACCTAAGTTTAAATACCTGTAAGTAAAAATTGTGGTTTAAGATCTAGGAGGTCACTCTAGTAGTTCAATGTCTAGGGTTATTTTAATTTCGATCGCGTTGGTGTTGACTTCAATGGGCAGAAAATAGGAATCGAAATGATATATCATTATTATTTGCTAAGTAGATCCCGATAGCGGCTTCTTTAAAAATATTTATATTTTATTCTACATCACATTAAGAATCTTTAAAATTTTCAGCATTAATTAAATACAGTTTGCATGTTTTCTAGTAAAGTTATATATTATTTATTTTTATTTCTTAAAATTTACCATTTTGATGGTCCTACTATAAATTATATTATATTTATATTTTCATTATATGTATAATATAAATATAGATATGCAGCGGCGCGGCGGTAAGAATTTTATTATACGAGTACTCGTATTTACTTTTATATTGCACGTCAACACAAACGGTATTAGCTCCTGTATTATTTTATTAAAAAATATTAATAACTTTAACATATTACTGCATGGTTCAAAGTTTCAAATAATATGCCATAATTTAGTTATACAAAAGACGAATAAAATCTTGCAACTATTTAAAAATATGTTAAATTTATTCCACAGGCACAGGTTCGATTCGATGCGATTGTACGTTGAAACAACTTTTAATAGCTTTCATTTTTTTAAGTAAGTAGCTTCTTAGTAAATAACTGAGGTTCTATATGCGATAGCGCCTTAGGGAACCATAACAAAGATGTATAATTTTTTTTTGTAAAAAAATATTCCAAATATTTAGTGATAATTTGTATAATAAAAAATCTATTATTACAACATATATAAAGATAAAAGATTGAAGTTATTTTTATGCCAGCAACGGACGCCGAAGGGTGTCGGACATGAATTAAACATCACCTAAGGGAATCCACAGAAACAATTTTAGAAGTGATCTCATTCAATTCAGGCCATTCCTACGCAATTCCCTCCACATAAGGCAATTTTTAGGTAATTTGTGGAGTTTAACGCCATTTGATTCTGGATTCTGGACCGTGATTATGTCAATCCATTTTATTAGACGACGTTACTCTGTACTAAAAATTGATTTGTTTCTTTTACTGTCGAGGTCACGACAATTCGTGAATATAAATGTTTCGGTTGGACTTAGCAACAAAATGTATGAAATGAAACGTTTTTTTATTATCTTCATGCAATAAATTGACCATAGTGAGGCAGTGCGAATATGAACGCGACAGTTGTTGCTTGGATCCCCATTTGTGGTAGAATTATTTTCATACCCTCACTATGATAATAAGATAAACAGTTCTAGGTTCCATTTGCCTATCCTGACATGACCGAGATACAGCGTGTAGTTAAAGAATATATACGTTGCTGTAGGTACTGAAATCTACACTTTACTAGTTCATATCTACACATATGCACTGTTTATTATATCGCCTACAAAGATAAAACTTGGGCTATCTACTAAAAATTCTATTTACAAATAAAAGAATGAAAACTAATTATAACAAAATGCTGCCTTGTTTTTAAGGTATTATTTTTTGGACTTGCCTGCTACCTGTTCTATCTTTAATGGTTGTAATACTAGTAGTAAAACATATTTTATTTAATTCTAAATTCAATTGCGATTACAGCTTAATAAACGTTGATGTTAAAAATAAAGTGATATTTTAAAAATAATATTTTTATAGTTTTGTTTAAAAAGCTAAGATAAAACTATTTAATGAATGAAATGTTTTATTCATTATTCAACATTTGAGCGAGCATTCGTAAGAATAGAAATTTTCTTCGCTGTTATGATGTTGCATCTATTGTAGTTAAACATGAACAATGACTTTAAAAAGAGGAAAGTAACACAGTATACTAAGAAGATTTTTTTCTTGTGAAAATACATTTATAAATATAGTTTTTTTGCGTTATTAACACTTATTAATAAACAATAGTAGTGGCCAGTGTCGGTCTGATTCATCCAAAATAATGTTTATAGGATTTTTTATTGCTTACGTATTATCTGGATACATTCACACAGCAGTGTAAACAGTGAGAATCGAGTGTCGAGACCCTCCGTTTTCTACTTTTCGTCGGAATTCGCGACAATGACGAATGAAGTGTTTTAAATATTTTTTCTTCTAGCAGTATACGTGCGATGGTAACGGAAATGGAGAACGAAGACTCCTCGGAGAGAAGGATTCGTAAGTATATTAATAGATATTTAATTTAATCACATTGGAAATATTACGTAGATGTAGCGTCGCAACAAAGTAATGCTGACGTCAATATTACGTCAACGGGAGGCTTCGTTCGGATCTGGTCTCTATTTAAATATTTTTCACTGGTTTTTCTTATTTTGTGTAAAATTCTAACTTGTAGGTGAACAATTGCGACAACATATTGCTTTACATTTTGCAGATATTATGTATATAAAAATAAGAATTATTATGTATTTTCGTAATCGATACATAGGTACTCGTATTATATAGGTACCGAAGCATTTTGAACATCAAATTATATCTCTATAGCCACAATAGCGAAAACGGTCCGAAACTTTTCAGAATATTTTTGTTTATAATGACAACTGCAATTAACAGATGTTTTATCGGCTAAAAACAATTTGATTGTTTTAAATCGAGTGCTCTTAGGGGCCTGAATACTGTTGAAGTTGAAGTTAAATCTTTTATAGCAAATTATTTTATCACTTTATTACTACTTGTCAAATGAATCATAAAAAAAAACTTCAAAATTTTTTTTCACGCTTTATCCCTAGCTGTGTTAAGCTGTGCTGGACCGCAACGGTGTGACTATAAGCGCGACGGTTGTGGTTCGATTCCCACTCGAAGGAATCAATTACTATTTATTAATATTTTCATTTCTTCTCTCTGGTAACGGCGCGAACCACGGCATTAAGTTCGTTACTCAATACACAATACCCTGATAATTCGGCGAAAAGAGGGCAACGTAGTGTCATAACCATCTGCCTAACCTGCTATACGCGGGAAACAGCGTGAAACTGAAAAAAAAAACAAATGCTATACACATAAATAACATCAATACCGCTTATAAGCAAAGACGATGACGCAATACAAACGGAGCGACGATGCGACAAACGTTAAATACAGGCCGTAGTAGGCTGGACACAGCGCTGGCTAACTTTGCTAATATTGGAACTATAGACAACTGGCACGTTCAGCTGTTGTTTCGAATGGGAACGAAGTGGACTTCAGTGAATAAAACACCATGCAATTGCTCGTTGCAACGGTTGTAGTTTATTAAATCTTTTAGAAATGAGGCCAGACTGTAAAAGCGACTGGTTGTGGGTTCCATCCCAGTAGGGGAATGAAAAAATTATTCCAATTTTATGTTTCCATTTTCTTCACTCTGATGTCGTGACTGAACACGCAATGCCTTCAGAATACGGTGGAAAGTGGGGAACGGAGTGTCTTAACACTAGGTACCCTCTGCGTATCCTGCTATGTGCGGGATACAGCGTGAAGCTGATTTGATTGATTTTACTTTTAGCGTGAAAGCGTAACAAACAATCTTACATTCACATTTATAATATAAGTATGATTTATCATATCAATTCAGTAAATATTTTTGTGAAAAATATTTAGAACAAAGCGTTTTATATCAAAAGTGCTATTACAATATGGCAGTTGAAAAAAGTCCGGATTGAAGTCATTAGAGCGATATTTAAATACTTAATGACTAGCCTGAGGAGAAACAGTCAAATACTGACGTGACGATGTGTGCTACTTTTAATATTTGCTGACAATTGACACTTTAAGGAAATAAATACGAGAAAAAATAACGAAATACGTTTTAAGTTACAATATATACTTACTAGCGGACGCGCGCAGCTTCGCTTGCGTAATTAGGGGTGAATTCTAGAAAACCATGAAACATGTGTTCAATTAAATACTTTTAAGAGTCCGAATTTCAAATTTTATAAAAATTGGTGCCGATTTAAAAAAAATTCCATACAAACTTTCAACCCCTTATTTGCACCCTTAGGGGGAGAATTCTAGAAAACGATGAAACACGTGTTCAATTAAATACTTTTAAAAATCTAAATTTCAAGTTTTATAAAAATCGGTGCCGATTTAATTTTTTTTCCATACAAACTTTGAACCCCTATTTCACCCCTTTAGGGTAAAAATTTTTCAAAATCCCTTCTTAGTGGATGTCCAGATTACGAAAGTAAACATCTGTCCAAATTCGAGGTTTCTACCATCAGTGGTTACGGCTGTGCGTGCGTCTTACCTCAGTCAGTGAGGACAAGTCCTTTTATATATATAGACTAGCGGACGCACGCAGCTTCGCTTGCGTATTTAAGGATGAATTCTAATAACCCATGAAACATGTGTTCAATGAAATATTTTTAAGAGTCTAAATTTCAAATTTTATAATAATTGGTGGCGATTTAAAGATTTTTCCATACAAACTTTCAACCCCTTATTTGTACCCTTAGGGGGTGAATTCTAGAAAACCATGAAACATATGTTGAATTAAATATTTTTAAGAATCTAAATATCAAATTTTATAAGAATCGGTGGCGATTTAAGAATTTTCCCATACAAACTTTCAACCCGTTATTTGCACCCTTTGGGGGGTGAATTCTAGAAAACCATGAAACATGTGGTTAATTATATACGTTTAAGAGTCTGAATTTCAAATATTATAAAAATTGGTGACGATTTAAAAAAAAACCTATACAAATTTTCAACCCCTTATTTGCACCCTTAGGGGGAGAATTCTAGAAAACGATGAAACATGTGTTCAATTAAATACTTTTAAAAATCTAAATTTCAAATTTTATAAAAATCGGTGCCGATTTAATTTTTTTTCCATACAAACTTTGAACCCCTATTTCACCCCTTTAGGGTTAAAATTTTTCAAAATCCCTTCTTAGTGGATGTCCAGATTACGAAAGTAAACTTTTGTCCAAATTTAACGTTTCTACGCACAGCGGTTAGGGCTGTGCGTGCGTCTTACCTCAGTCAGTGAGGACAAGTCCTTTTATATATATAGATTAGTGACCTAAAAATATATTCAAACTACCTACATAAAAAAAATAGTAACCAAAAATAGATATAATCTCCAGTTACCGACGTTACGCCCCTCTAATAACCGATTTCGGTAACATTATTAATATATTTCTTAATATATATACTGACATTTTCAAAAAATATATTGAGATGCAACCATCAATATCTTTAAATTTGTGCTTTAAGGATTTTTGCTTTGATTTGGAAATTCTTTCTTTAGAAAATACAAAGATTGATTTAATACCGACTGCATTGCCCCAAAGTAAAATGTCATATGTCATATTGCATAATACAATAATTATGTTGTCTTCTTACATATTATGTATTTTCTTGTTTACGTAGTAGTATGTAGCTTTCTGGATCACTGAGTGCGTTGTTCAGCAATGCGTGCAACGTACCCATAAATGTTATAAATATGGAAATTAAAGGGTTTAAACTCCATATTTGTAAGAAATTACCTATGATTATATTATATTACATGAGGTCATTTTGACGAGTAATTTCTTGTCTAACAAGCTTTTACGATTTTATAAACTTCTTAGTTACTTTTTTAATTCCTTAAAAGGTACGGAACCTTAAGAAAAGAAAAAAAATACTACTATTATAAAATGTAGATAAAAATTAACCTATATGTTGCTCCACAATCTATTTTCCATTTAAAATTTTCCCGTAAATTTCGATTGAGCTTACCAAAAATTAGTCTGAATAAAGACAACAGCCATACAGACAACAATTTTAAAAGCATTTATTTGTGTTTAACATCGTGTAAATAACTATATACACTTCAAAAAACAGTTATTTTGAAATCACAAATGGACATTTCAATTTTATTTATATGTACATACCTATCTAGAGATAACTTTTGTTTTCAAAGCTAGAGTTTGGTTCTAGAACAATAATATCTTCCTCTGAGCCCATACTATCACAACTTTGTTAAGAAAATATAACCATAATAAGACTGTCTTTCCCCTGGTCGAACTTCAAACATTTTTTTACATAATTAGCATGACTTCTCACACACTATTTGTATTTACAAATGGCGTGTGAGAAGTACCGCTAATTGTTATTTAACAATAGAGATAGTGGATAGGTTTGTGGAATTTCTTTACTAACGATGGTAAGATCAGCTCCATTAAATGTATGATGTACGATGTACTCGTATGTATAATTGTATATGTATAGGGATTTTTTATCAGATTCTATTCTTTTTTATCAGGATGTGGGCTCGATTTCCATTCGAGGAAATGAAATATTTAATATTTTAAGCAATAATTTTGGCAAAGCGCGGCATTGAGCATCGCCACTCAACACGCAATGCCTCAAGAATTTGGGGAAGGGAGAGTCTCAACACTAGGTGCCCATATTCCCTCTTCTTACTCCGCTATTTGTAGGATACAGCGTGAAAAAGTAAATAAAATTATGACAATATCAGACATGGAAATGTGTTACTATTTTTACGCTTTTGTTTTGAAAATGTATATTGTGTATATTCAATGTGTCATTATAATAGTACATGTGTCATTTGTATATAAGCTATTGTCATTCGTAATGAGATGTACAATTCAAAATACTTGTAAATGATAAATAATATCTAGTTTAACATTGTATAGTACAATAAATTTCCAATCTAAAAGTATTATTTCCATTTCAAAGTAATCCATAATATTTTACATTTGTATCTTCTAACCTAAAGGGTCTGTCGAAAAAATTACAAACAAGAAGGCATTGAAAATAATGATAAAATATTTGTAATGTCAAAAGAATAAAGATCTCTGTAAGAAGAATTGATGTAAGTTTGTAACTTTTATCATTTCGGCGGAAGAATGGACGACATTAATAATAACGCTTGATGTTTTTTTTGCCAAGTACAAAAGGTAAATGTGTGTACCACGTACTTTTATAATCTTCCAAAAAACAGTGTTTTACAAGATTATTATAATATTCTTATTATTTATTTTCTTCTTCTGTAGTTTCTTCGCTTCTTCTTCTTTATCCGCACACAGCAGGGTAGGCAGGTGAAACCTATTGCTAAAAAATTCCGTTCCCGATTTTCCGCCGAATTTTGGAGGTATACCATGTTGAGTGGCGAAGCTCAACGCCGCGCTTTGCCACCAGGGGAAAGGAATGAACATATTAAATATTCCATTTCCTCGAGTGGGACTCGAACTCACAACCTGTCGAGTTTACAGTCACAGGACTGACCTCTTTATTACATTTATTTAATTCTGTAATTAATGTCGTTCTGTATTTATTACATTCAATTATTTGGGTCATAACATTAATTAATATAATAATATTTGCGTTGCAGTTTTATTTAAAAAAAAACTGGAAATATATTGCCATACTATCTTGAAAGTGTAATATAACTCATGAGTGGAGTGAAGTACGTATTGTTGAAGTATTAAGAGTGAATGGAATCGAGGCATCGCCGCTATTACACTAACTGCGATCGTTTTGATCAGCGTTTTCCTTTAGTGAGGCGAAGTATTGGAGCTTTATTGCCTTTAATTAAACTGAAAAACAATTGCTAAGCCTCCTTCAGCTTAATGAAATATAATCTAGTTATATTTAAGTTAATATAATTAGTTTATAATTTCAGCTTCACACTGCTTCCCGCATGTAGCAGGGTAGAGGGAGTCTAGTGTTAAGACACTCCGCTCCTCACTTTCCTGTGAATTTTTGAGGCATTGTTGAGTGGCGGAACTCATCGCCGCGCTTTGCCTCGGTACCAGAGCGATTATTTAGGCTTATAGTTTGATTATTTACACTTATATTTTGTTACTAATCCTATTGAAAACTGAAAATAATTTCAAATATATATTTGTAAAAAATATTCGTATAGTAGACTAGACTTAAATGGTAAAAAGAGTGTACTTTATCTACGTTAGTTTATGGATCTAAGCATTGATTTTAACTTGTTATATATATCTTATTGTATGTTATTGCTCCATAGGCGTCTCATAAAGTTTAGCAATTCTGAGGGAATACGTACCTACATAGGATATGATCGTGAGGCCTCCACCCATCGCATGAAAAGGAGTAATGAAGCTATTGTGATCAAGATTTAGGAGTTTAATTTCTGTTTAGCGTTGGATTATGGGAACATTGTGTTTTGTGATACTGGGAATTGTTTTTAGCTTTTAATTGTTTGCAACTTTTATATAATTAAGAAAAATATTTATTTACGTATAATACCTGTGTTATGTATAATACCTGTAATCTATATATATAAAATCGAAAGGTCACTCACTCATCACGAAATCTCAGAAACTACATGTGCTAGGAATCTCAAATTTTGCATAGGAGTTACTTATAGGACGTAGGTGCTCGCTAAGACGGGAATTTGCAATATTCGAGTTCTAAGGGGTTGTTTTTGGGGTCGAAAGTTTGTATGAAACTTCGTTACTACAAATGCTAGGGGTCTCAGAATTTTGCATAGATGTCACTAGGACGTAGTCATGGAGACGGAAATTAATAATAACATAGTTCACGCGGGTGAAACCGCGAGCGGACCGCTAGTACGTAACATACCTATGTATATTACGTATGTAAATATAATTGTAAAGACTGACTCAGAAATAACAATTCAAAATCAGAATTACGAATAAATCTACAATTATTTTTCAGTATTTAGCTATTTCCCAGTATACCTTTACTATTTACAGTTTTCACACAAGGTAAATCATGGGTCGTATATAATAACAGAATGCCTAATAGCACCTCTAAATGCCCCAGTTGGAGTTGTATTTACATTGTCTTAGGTACAATAATGACGAAATTGCGTGAGAAGGTGGGTACTGGGGGCCGTTGTTGTTTTAACGTCGCGTCGGTCGTTACAATTCATATCGACGTTCACCCCTCGCGTGGATGTTACAGACGTGTATGTTACATTTTTAAGCGCTTGGCCTACTTTGAGTTTTTGAATCATTAATATTTTAACGCTTATAGCTCACTCACATCGATGTTGCAATATATTTCAAATTATAAAGTTAAAATGTTTGTATTTTATATATTATTTATTCTTAGATAATGGCGATATAATTTATGCTGGTCCTAACAGTATCTACATTGAAATGATAATATTTTTTGGGAGAAATAATAAAAAACCTTGTAATAACTGGAATCTGCAATCTCATTTTGTTGAAATTATTGCTTTGTAAATAGATGTTCAAATACAAAAGCCAAGATATTCAATATATTTTCATTTAGCTGATGCCAAAGGCAAGCACAGTGAGATGATTAAGTGCCAAGAACAATCGAGAAGCGCATCAGGATCGCGGTTTGATAGGTTTCAATTCAACATGGGATAATTCAATTACTATTTCACAGGAATGTCTCCGTCAATCCTTACTTTTATTGGTTGTTTTGAAGATAAGTAGAATTGGATTTGTAGTGGAGTCTTTCTATCAAATATATAAAAAAAACTACAAAAAAGAAAAAAGTCGGTTTAAACCGACTTAAGAACTATGTAACAGGTTTTCTCCTTTAAAGGAGACAAAAATATTTTATTATTTTCGTTCTACTCTCTCTCTCTTTACGCCAAAGGTGAAACGTAAACTACATACTTAAAATATGCAGACAACTGAACTAGAATTATATGTACGACAAAGTAGTAACAAGTCATAAAAGAGATAAATCATCTATTATTTATTACGGCTGTAATTCATATAGCAAATTCAATTCATGCGTAGCCCAAGGACTCACAAATGTAATAGATTGACTTTTTGCTAGCATAGAGTTAGCACAAATGACAAGGCTCAAGGTGAGCCAAGGGAGCTGTAGGCTGTGCATACAAATTGTGCGCCTAAATAAGATAAGCCGCTATTTCGATCTCACCGCACGAAGGCAGGTAAAACCTCACAATAAAAGAGGAAATTCCTTAAACAAAACTGCATTTTTTAGCTTGTGTTTAAATATTTGTTTTTATTACTTGGAAAATTGAAAATACTACGCTGCATGCATGCAGTCAATTACTTTGAACTAGTTTTCCAAGTAGTGCTATTTTAGAGTATTATTTATGTAAAACCACTATTACTTATACTATTACTATTATTTATTTCATGCATTAAAATAAACAAATGGAGGTTTACAGAGAATACAAGTATCTATCTGAAACACCTCAGCGGAACTGAACCTAATGACTGTAATGACAGAATTAAAAATGTATAAAGTCAAATTATGCATAATATAAAACTATTCCAAATGATTTCAATATTATTTATTTATGCACATAAGTAACACCTAACAAAGAATCTATTTTATACAGTTTATTATAAACTATTTTTCTTTTGCTATTTATTCAACCATGTAGCCAGTTTTTACGGGTGTATACATTTCATAGTTTACAACTTTTATATTTTTCTCTGTATATTTTACATGTATAAATAGAAAACGAAAAAATAATAGTTGGTGATTTACGAGCACTGAAATAGGTTAACAAACAATTCTATTTAAAATAAAATATAGAAGTTTCAATGTCGGTAGATTGGCATAAACATTTGTTCAGTTATAGGTATGTCTAGATCCTAAATATTTAACGAAGGTAGCCTTTGTTTATCTTTATGATTTATTTATACTACACAGTAGTACACTTATAACATGATTATAATATTAATTTTAAATATTTATTATATACTTAAATCAAAAATTGGTTTTCCTATAAATATTCCAAGCTTTAAGTCCAAAGTTTTATCAAAATTTTACGTTGATAACTCATATTAAATAGCGGAATCGGAATCAATTTCTTGATTGCATTTACGCTCAAAAAAATATCACATTACGTTTGGTTTTATTAATTAAAAAGCTTTCGAATCATATTTTTTAAAAATACTATATTCCAATTCGTATATTAAATCCTCGTACGGAATATTGTACTTATGCACCTATTATATATACTCTGGTATTCGAGACTCGCCACTATTTTAAACTTATTTTGCATTTCTAAGATTTTAGTTAGATGTAAATTTATACAGCTAAACTCTGGGCAGATTGTCGTTCATTGAGCCTAATTTATAATATGAAATATATTTAATTTAGAATCATATGTCGAGATTAGGAAACGTAAAGTGTTTTTTTATCTCATTGTACAGTTCGTACTCTACAAACTTTAATACTTGCAAGAAATATTTGTTTAAATTTTCTTTTTTGTACCCTTTTCCCTCTTTATACTTTCCTAAAAGCAGTACAGTGGCCCGCTCACAAAACACCATATTTCAGACGATATTACTAAAGCCCTTGAAAGGACAAAGCCTTTTTTGCATCCCGGTAATGTATCCGGGTGTCAGGGGAAAATGGCAGTCTGTAAGGTTTCGCGTCTATAAAGATAAAAGGTAGCATCAACTCTTTGTTTGAACTTTTAGGTCTTTAAGACCACGCTCGTTAGCAAGACTGTATTAAATTAAATGAGTCAGCGATATTGATATCGTAGAATAACTGTTTCGGTTGAATTATTCCATGTTATTGTAAAAAAAAAATATCCTTAGATATTGTTATTATTGAAGATTACTTAATGAGGATACATATTTTATAATTTTATGGCTTTAGCTTACAATTTTAAAACAATTACCTACTTGTATATTTGACTTTTGTTTTTTTTTTATATTTAGCATGAGGCCATGAAAGGATCAATATTAGAATGCAATTTAAATAAAATTATGTATTTTAGGATTTTATTACGTGCCTGGCGGAGAACAAATAGAAAAAAGTAAACATTTCGTCAAGGATCTCAAACGTTGGAATGCAGAGTGACTCACTTTGTCATATTTTTTGCTTTACATTTGTTAATATATGTGAAATATGCGTAAGTGCTAAGTATATAAAAAAATGTTAAAACGTTCCTGGAATTCTCACACGCCAATGACCGCTCAAACACACCGAAGAGCAAAGAACATTTTTTATGGTCGCATTGTGGATTTACAAAGCAGTAAAATCATATATCTATAAAACTAATATACCTATGTATATATAACTGTGCATTATCAGTCTTTACAAAACCTGCTGCTTTCATTAAGGTCAGCTTACACATTTAAAAGAAAACATTTTCACCTCTAAATGTGACTTGATTTTTGTACCCAATATCAGTTCAATTGAATTAATGGATAAATAAATATATGGTATATTTTTTGCTTTTTTTTTTGCGGTTTCCTTTAAAACGTCATATAGTTAGGTCTTCCCGTATTGATTACGTTTGTATGTTAGGTTTCAACACGTAATTTAATATGAAAAACGTTTCTACTTATAAGACCAAACTGAGAGTGAAGTCTGGGTCACCTAAAAGAAACCACGCACGTATGTCACGATTAAGCCAAATTCTGATTCACAATAGATGGGATACAGATGACTTGGATAGTTTCACATTCAATCTGCATACATATGCTATATAAGCACAAATAACCTACATGCACTTAACGTTGCCAATTCAAAATCAACAACTTTAGGTTGGTTCTAGTAGTTGAAGGTTCGTCCTCAACGTCGATGAAATATATAAATAGATATCCTAAAATATTATAAAAGAATTACAATTAAAAAAGGAATATATGATTGATTTCATATATTACCTGACGGTTTTTACGTCATATATCATGTCTTGGGACAAAATCACATTCTTTAAATCTCGCCGCAAAAATACAAGATTTACGATTTGGTTGCACGTAAATCTGATACATAGGTACTTTGTATTCTGTAAAGAAGTTATTTGATCTCAAAGAAAACCCTCTGCCTTCGAATGTGGTCGCATAAATCAAAATAAATAGGTAGATTATAATGTTTCTAGTGTATCGTTTATGTGTAAACTGCAACCTAGAAACTGGGAACCTAAAGTTTAGATACTCCATTCCAATTAAAACACACGCTAGCCTAATTTATTATTATACTTGAATCAGTGTTTAAAGCACTTACCATCCGTAATAAAGGGATACACTGCCCGTAGTTCAGCTTCGTATTGTTCAAGAGATATGGGCGGAACGATTGCTGGCACATAATCTTCTTCAGGTGACCGCTCTGAACCATAGCCTTGGTCAAAACCTGGATCTTGAAGCTTCCATACGGGTTCGGCGTTGGATCCTGTAAAAAAAATTGTAAACTTTAGAATAAACTTATTTTTAAAACACTACAATATAATACTATTTACTTATTCTATATTTATGAACTAATTGTAACTGTACATACATATATGTATGTATATATATCAGTTAACTAGATTACTTTCAAGAAAGTTTTAAGAAAAACAAGAAAAGCTATTTTATTCTTAAAATAAATACAATGAGTACACTCGATAAATTTCTATTCAGTTGCCATTACGTCGAAAAACACACCCAGGAAACGTTGAAAAAAGTGTAATTATGAAAAAGGCCTAAGATAAAAGAAAATAACATCTCATTATCCTGAACATTATTCTCTCACCCTTTCCTCTTTTTAGAAAAGAACGCTAAAACTTAGTTCCATTTCTGGTTTATGTAGGCATCCTCTTTTTAATTCAATTGCGAGTCGAGAAGTTGGACACATCAAAATACCCGGTCGTATCTGAGTTACAAGCTATTTTATAAATCTAGTTTTTTTAATTTTTCTTGCAAATTACATTTGCTCCCCGAGTGAGAATCGAACCCACAACCGTCGCGTTTACAGCCACACGCTCGACGCCTACGCCTCGACGGTTTAAATTTTCATAATGCATAGAAATTAAAGAATAGTACTGGTACTGGCAAAAGTAATTCACTCTATTCTTCATAATTATATCAATACAATCAAGAATTAAAAAAAAAAATTCTGTCGTATTTGTATGATACTGTGTATTTTTGATGAAATTGTATTTTGTACAATGACCTGATCCTGATGTTGAAAATTTTAAAATGTTAAACGTCATTCATGATCCTGATCGACGTTTAACATTGTAAAATTTTTCGTTGTATATTGCAAAGGACTGTTTCAATAAAAAACTGTTTGTTATGCGATATTGTATAGCAAAATATTTTTTATTTCAAATTAACCTTATGCTGTTTTACTTTTTTTATATTTTATATACATATTAAATAACAATTTCTGAATATTCAGTTATGTATATTTTTTTTATAAAAGAAAATTCCATAAAATTATTTAATATAAATCTTATTTAGACTTCATTTCTTGTGCATGAAAAAAGTAAGCTTTTATTCGATAGATTTTAGGGTTCCATACCTCACTTGCTCTAAGAAAGTGTAGTTAATTTCATACAAAATGACTGCATAAGTGCGCAAAATTTAAGTTGTCAACTTTTATAAATTATACTTTCCGTTGAGATATAATCTTGAAATTGGTACGGAACTTCTATGGGCGAGTCCGACTCGCACTTGACCGGTATTTTATTATAAATGGACTCGTAGCATATTATGAAAAGAAAACACAATGGCATTAATAGATAGCAACAAATCTTACATGAAGAAAACATGTTAGGAAGAATAAAGGTAAAATATAGTTTTGCGTGCCACGGATTAGTTGAGGCTTCTAGTAAACGTTACTAACATTGATTTATGATGGCTCTGCTTTCGGTACAGTCTGCAGCATTGTTTACGAGTGTATGCAAATGTGGTGCTAGCATATAATTTTACTCGCTCGACTTTGGCATAGCAGTGTTGCATAACGTAACTTGAAAACATCATCAATATTTTTTTACCAAGTTGAGTAGTAGCAACTGTAGATAAAAGCGAAAATTTCTACAATTTTATTTTTTCTTTTATATTTAATTTTCTTTTATAGTTTTCCGCTGTATTCCGCATATAGTAGGAAAGGCAGAAGAAACCTAGAACGTAGGTTCCCGTTTCCTATTTTCCTTAAATGTTCAAGATTTAGTGTTTTGAGTGGCGAAATTCAATCAATTAACTCCGAATGGTAATCAAATCTAAAACCTAACTATTATAGTCACTCGTTGTTCCCCTGAGCCACAACGACCTCAATTATATAATATGTAAATATTTTCTAAAGACGTTATTAGATAGAACTGTTCTAAACCTAGAGCGGTATATTAATAAGCAATTAGGATCGAACTGTATCGACACAAGTGAACCGTGTTTGCAAAACGGGGTTGTAATGGGATTCTCATGTAACTAGAATACATAGTGGGAATGTGTACATACATTCAGTAGTCTAATTAGTGAAACGTGAAAAGACTCTAATTACAGCCAATAAATTCACAATGAAAGATATATAGAAATCAAAGCTATAATAAAGCTTTTCGTTGGTGTATTTGGTTGTTTAGGCAGTTAAAAAAGATTTTAAAAGCATAACGTAGTTTTTATGGTAAAATGAGTTTTGATTTATTTTAACTGAAAGTTTAGCTATTATATCTTATCTATACATTTAATGAAATTGTAACTCATCACTGTCTGTGCATGGAAGATATATGAGAAAATTTGTTAATGAAGGAATTAATGAGGTAAGTTGTTAATGAACCTAAAATAATTAAAATGTTAATCTGTAGTACTTTTTTCGACAAAATAAGTGTTTTATTGAATTGTCTAAAACTTTAGTTTTCAATGTATTAGTATTGTCTTAAAAATAATAGTGCTATTAGATCACGAAAGTAATTAAGGTGAGTAAATAAGTAATTGAGTAATTCATACGGGTCGCTATAAAACCTTAATTACATTTATTTAATTGAATCTATTTTCAGTAAAATGAAATTATTAATAAACGACAATAATACAATTATTAATAATATATAATAAGAATCGAAAATATATTACGTTAGCGTGAAAGTTAACAATCAAATATTAAATTATATAAATTTATAAAATTATGCAGGATGAATTAATTTCATTTTCAATCTGTGGGAGCATACCGTTTAATAAATCGGCTATAGCATAATTTTCAATTACACTTGAACAGCATGTTTTACAATCATTTAAATATTTAATTACTTCATTAATTTCAGCAGTTATCATTGACGTGCAGTATAGTTCAGTGAAACAAACTAAAACGTACAAACATAGTTTCAACACAATGCAATACCAGAGTGGCTTTCTTTTATCAATGGTAAAATCAGAATAACTAGTTTTCCTCAATTCAAGTATAAAATGCTTGAATCGAGTAGCTAACTAACGTATTTTTAAATAGTAACAAAAAAACAACGTTATATAAGTTGGTTTTTTTGTTACTTTTTATTATTATTTTACGTTAAGTAATAAGATAATATTTATTTTACGTCAAGTTCGGAACAAAACATCAAATTAAGAAAATTTATGTTACTTTGACAAAATTTCCAGGAGCCTGTTTTAATACAACTACAATCATTAATCATGTTATTGTATTAAATTTAAATTAAATTGCTTAACCCAACTTCTTCCTTCCCAACTATAAAGAGATAAATTACAGGCATCAGATAGAGGAGAGGTTTGGAGATAATTGAAGCAGTAGTACGAGTCTTAAAAGCTTAGATTAAAATGCTCAAAGGTGTTATCAAAAGATTGCAACTCGGGCCTAGGGCTTGCAAACAGCCTTACTTTGAAATGAAAAAATCACAATAACTTCTTTAATAAATTATTATTAAAGATAACTGTTAAAGCTACATTTTTACTACATTGAATTGGTTATACTAAAATACTATTGAATGTAGGGAATTTGTAATTTTTTAATTTAAATAATAAATATATCCACTACGGTAAATACATAAATATTTATTAAGATGTAAAATTTACGTCACGAATATGAAAGAAGACAATATATATATTGACTCTTCCACGCATACGGTGCCTTTGTTATTCATATATTTTTGTAATCACACACATAGTAATACATAAACACTTCTGAAAATAAAGATTCTGGAACAAAAACACGTTATTCATCTCAACCCGACTGATTAAAATTTAAATATAAAGAATCACCTCGCTTATAGCACCATAAAAGTTTCCTGTTGCCCTCCTGAAATAACATCCTTTAGGAGTTTTGCAAACATTATGGATATTGTACTCAGATAACTCTAACTCGACGTAATTTTAAACGCCTTTGTTATATTCTAATTCGCAATTCACACGATAGAGAAATATAAGATTTATAATTTTTCTTGCTGAATTACTATTTTGTAGCTTAGTAGATATACTACATAATTATATAATTTAGAAGCGATATTGAATTCTATCGAAACACATAAGTCTGAATCTATTAGGGGAATTGTTATCTTAAGAAAAAACGGCTTTATATTAAGATATATCACAACTAATACATATGTGTCGTCTCTGTGGGGACGGTAAGCGACATTGAAGTGACATTATCTCTAATTTCTAACTTATAATGTGGAACTCTACAGTTACTCTACGTTATATTGTAATGTTTGTATTACTTTTCAACAATTTCCAACTTGTAACTGTAAACGCGACGGTTGTGGGTTCGATTCTCAGGGGAATAAATTATTATTTAATTATAACATTATTATATATATAGCATATTTGGCGTTGCATCCCGCCACTCAACACGCAATGCGTTAAAGATTCGGTGAAAAGTGAACGGCGTGTAACACCAGGTTCCCTCTGCCTACCCTGTTATATGCGGGATACAGCGTGAAGCGAAAATAAAAAGTCTTTAAATTTTGGCATTGTGATTATAATAAACCATTTACCAGCTTTCCCCACTGCGGAGCAGTGTTCAATCAATGTCATGTAAAGTCCAATCCAACAGGCAAATTGGGATTAATAATAGCCAACAAAGAAAACCTTCTACGTTTATTCTGTTGATTAGTAAGACAAATTGAGGAGGAAATATTGAGAAAACTTTTGTGAATTACTGAATATTACTTAATGGTATAAATAGAAACTAAATACATTAGATCATACGAATACGAGTATATCTAAATAATTAGATTAGTAAGCTTTAAGTATTTTCCTATTTTAAGCTATTTCGGTTCTCGGTTTTTCGCCCCTAATTGACACATTACGCGTTGGTTGAAGGCATTGATAAAAAATACCGATTAAGTGGAACTCTCTCACCGGAAAATGAGCTCACCACTCGAAAAGAAAACAAATAATTTAACAAATTTTAAAGTATTTGAACTACCTATCTAACCATTAAATCTTATTCTTAGTTATACTCGGAAGTAGGTATAAAAAATATGAAAGTTACATAATAAATATTTTGTAGTTTTAGATGTAAGAAAAATTGCAAAATAATTTGAAGGTGAGAAAATATATTTAATGCCACCATACAATATGAAATAATCGTTTTTCTAAGCAAACATGATTCTTTATTACAGAAATGTGCGCTTTCCATTTATTTGTCATGAATTGATGAAATAGGGGCTTCCATTGCAATTTCTAAGAAAAATATATGGGTCATAATCAGAAAAGTGGACATTTTCGAATTCGTAACGTAACTGATAAGTAACAACACTGATAATGTTTGTTACGAAACTGATGATATAAGGCATTATACACAACAAAGTAAGGATATTATACGAATAAAACTACTGTTGTTTTTATTTAATGAGAAACAAATTAAAATTTTAAAGATTCAATCGTTGAATTAACAGATTATAAATGTAAGAAAACATAACAAAGTGACAATATTAACAATATAATAATGCTAGTTCGTAACGTAATAAACTTATATTTCTAGTTAGAGATCACAAAGTTAATGATAAAATTAAATCCACTTTGAAATATATCAAAATTTGAGTCGTTATCACGGGAATTAAGTTTAATTCTTTGTAAGTGTTTATTCCGCATATCTTCATATTTAATAGGATTGGTCTTTTTAAGACGTTCTCTATATCTTTTATGTGTTTCAGCATTTGACATAGGAGCCATGACGCTTACTGAAAATAAAAAAATATGTATCAATAGATATTTAATAATATTTTATGTTTATTGTTTAGATCTTTAACAACGCTAGTACAGAACGTATTTGTTTTTAAATAAAAGCTTCACCCACTTGAACTACATATTTATTAATTCACTATCTCCAGAGAAAAAAATAGTAATTACAAAATCACAACTAATTTCAGGAAGAATAAAAAAATGTTTTTAACTAAATCGGTTAAGCCGTTTCTGATATAAGCATGCACAAACACATTAGACAAACAAGCAAACAGGCAAAAAACTTAAAAATCATTATTTTTGGTTACTTTACGTTATCAAAAGTCACCAATTATTTTTTTCATATACCAGCAATTTTTTTTTATATACATATCTTCCGATGGTAACGTAATTATGAACTAGGCTTCATATTTTCTCAGTTTCGTTACGTAACGAAATATAACGCAATTGAGAATAAAGTCTGAGAAATTCTAACCTTTTTAAATATTTGCTCATAAGCCACGTGTTGCATGTGCAAGTACTGAAGTTCTTTTTTGAGATTTTGTAAAAAGAAGCAAATAACATAAACAAGAAAACGAAATTATAGAATACTTACCAAAATAAAAGCCGTTTATAACCCTGAGATGTAATTTCACGCATTCCCTCTAAAACATTTGAACCCCTCAACTGCTGCGAGAACACTACTTATTGTAGCTACGACAGCATTGACTTTTAGAATTATGGTGCCACAATAAAAACTAATATTAAACACCATCCAAAATAATTGCATTCATAATTTAATTGTACGTTACTAGCCCTGAGTAACAAAAAAGACAATATTTTGGGACAAATTTACTTAATTCGTATATATTATTTATTAAATAATGTATCAATAAAAGTACTTTTATTTAATATTTTGCATAAAGTAAAGTAATATAAACATATCTGAAATCAAATAAAACCATAAACATTCGTAACAAATCAATTTTTAAAAAGTAAAGTGGTGAATGGGACACGAAAAATTGTATGGAAGCATTTTGAAAAGTTTTTTGCAAGTAACAAAAAATACTATTATTTGCCATAATACATTTAAAACATTACAAAAATCTTTAAGTTAATAAGTAAATTTATCTTAAATGGCAAAATATTTAAATTATCTTTAAAATTGTATTTTTAAAACGCATTCAAAGTAGCGGGACAAGAAAAGACACAAAATGTACACTTTTTCTGATTATGACCCATATTCATAAATTCCAATAAAGATACCTTAGATAAAATTTCAATAGAGTAACTGAGCTGAGGTAAGGCAGAAAGAGTTATTGTTATCTTTCTTATGCGTTTAGTTTCCTTCATTCTGTAATATGTGTAAGAATATTTTATCTAATATTCGCTTAAAATATATTTAAATAATAAAAGAGTATTTTCATTATTTTTCTTCTATTTTATACATCCTAAAGATTGCCTGTTATGAAATTCAAGGCAGCGCTGTAGTCTAACAAAATATAAGTAAGGAAAAATTTGAGAAAAATGGTGTAAAGTAAATGTGTGAGTATATTTATTTTCCCTATCTTCTAGATTATTGGCGATTTAACCAACACCCAATAATATGTTTTAAGTAAATGCCTAGTATACTCGTATTGTGAACGTTTAAAACAAATACATTTTATTTTCATTCCTATTGTTAACCTCAAAAATATATAAGGTAATATTCGACAAACTGTTTAAGGTTTATACCGCATAAACGTATGCAGATTATATTATACAAAATTTATAAATCGATCTTGAGATGCCGTTTTTATTCATAGAATTTATGTAATTTATGAATGAAAATGGCATCGCAAGATGAGACACAAAATTATAAAAAAAATTACAACACTCCATCCTTCTTTTTCCGTGTCAATTAGAGACACTGAACACTGAGTAGCAGAACTTAACGCCGCGTTTTGTTTTGCCAGAGCGGGGAAATAGAAATATTTCATTTATCCAAGTGGGCGGTCTAACTTACAACTAACGCGTGTACAGTCAGTAAGTAACAGTGATCTACGATTAAAACTATTCAAATTTAGAATCCGCACATCTAAATTTTTTCTTGTCATTATATAAGCTTATTTCAAAAATTATATTAGAAGTTTTTTCTCGTCTTATCGTTATTCACTACACTTTAATTTACATAAAAACTTAATATAAAATTTTCGCTCCCTCAGAGAGTATATTCGTAAAGTGCTTCAAACGTGCCTTTATAAACTCGACGTAAATGATTAAAGTGAATCTTGTTTCCATAAAATTAGTGTAGTGTTCCCACTCAGCAGATACGTATAAAAGGAATGCAATGTATGAAAAGAAGTACTTGCACACGTTTGCGACATGGAGGGAAGCTAGCTCTATGGATATGTGTGTGTTTATTTGATACAAAGATAAACTAGGGAACATCCGTTTATATATACATATATTTTTTGCATTTTCGACGTTATACTTAAGTAATATGAGACGGGAGCGTACTACGTGGCCTTTATGCAAACCTAACGACCGCTCTGTAGCTTTACCGGATGTTCTGAATTATGTGATTATTATACAGTGCAAGCATTCGCCTTAGGAGCTAGAGCGAGTTCTATTAACTTGCTCGATTAAACTAAAATCTGCAATCAGCTGACGAGGTCATAAAATAACATTGTTATTATTCAATACGTCGCCTTTAATCGTTAGTATTTAAGCTTTATATAATAGTGGATGTTTTGGGTAGTATGTATTTTGGGTAGTATGTGTTATGGGTAGTATGTATGTATTTGGGTGTTATGTTTTAATTATTTTTATTTCTCTGCCCTATTTAGACGAAATTCGATATTGGGTTCGATTATCGAAATTGGGTGGAGAGTAAGGAAAAGTGCTAACTCTGTTAACTTATAGAGGTATGGGAAGCTGAAAAATAAACCAATATCGCGAGTAAAGCTATTAGGGTATTACTGAAACGTTACCACATAATGTAAATATTTACAGAAAGCTGGTGAATCAATTACTGAATTAGTTTTTCACGAGACGTCTCTGATCTAATTTCTTTTGCCTTACTTTTTATGAAACTGTAAGAAGATTAATCTCCCCTCGCGGCTATTAGGCTTTTTATCTCCTTACCATTTTTTATTTAGATAGCTATATAAAAGGAATTTTATCATTCATTTTTGGGATAGAGTATTAGGTGTAAAAAAACTCTCGTTACACTAAGACATTTCTCCATTTAATATCTATTAAATAGGAAAGCTATGCATCTGACGGTAGATTATAATAACGTGTTAGTTAATCAAAATTGTACTGAATTTATTTTTACTTTGAAATCACTTATTCTGTGGCCTTTCAAAAGCTACAAAGAACGATTTGAAAATATAGAGGTAATATTTAAAATTTAATAATTAGCATTATAAGTCCGTTATGTATGTTAAATAGTTAACTAAAAAGACTAACCTGATTTCGACACGCGGTACCGCAGACCACGCCCACTTTTGGGATGACATCGATTATATGTTCCGAATTCACCATAATTATTATTGACTCGACTATAGTCCGCTAAATGTCGGTTTCCATCCAAATGGTTGGGCAGAGACCTGTTCCAACCCATAACATCGCCGACAACTGATCCGCACACCGAAGACTCTGTCTGACTTTTAGTTTCTCCATTGCAGAGATCGCCGCTGGAACGTGCTCGTCGGCCTTTGAGGCCCTTTGCGGAATGCTGGCTTATGTTTGAGCCCATCGCGAGGCGGGACCTCAGGAGGGTCCCGCCGCCCTCATTGCGCCAAAGTTCTTGTAATTCGCTTTCGTTTTCAGTGCAAGCGTCGTGATCTGTAAATAAGGATATAACGTTATTTATTTGTGAAATAATAAGCATTGAGGCTGTAGTGACGCAGGGGCACAAGTGTGTGACTGTTAAATGACGGTTAAGGATTTGATCCCTTTTCTAGAGAATTAATTATTATTTATTAATATTTTTATTTCTTCGCTCTGGCACCAATGCACAAAACTTGAGTTAGATTCCGTAACTCAACGCCGGGTAACAGACCGTCTTTAACATTAATATCCCTCTGCTGCGCCTACCCTGCCTACCCTGCAGTAAGCGGGATGCAGCGTAAGATTGATTCTAAGTATTTGTAGAAATTCGAACTAACTAAATAACAATGTTGCAAAACTTTCAGATACCACGTTCCTGATAGCTTCCAATATCTTCGATTTAGTAAATAGTACTTTGGTATTCAGATCGCATACTATTGCAAACTATGCTTATCAAGGAATCTTTTAGCTCAAAATTCAAAACTTACTAGTTGTCTTCCCGTTGTTGTTTAAGGAGTGTTAGAGATGATTTATTCGTATGTGGATAGGTACTGAATTTAAAGTATTGCTCTGATTATTAATTATATAATACAATACATGTATATATGTATAATATTTGGATTTGTAGGTTTGAATTGAACACATCATCATTCTATTTCACTTAACAATAACAGAAATAATAACTTCTATAACAAAGATTATCGACGTCGAATTAGCTCCGTCACAATTCACAGCACAATCAGTAAGAAATTGTCTGAGTAACGATTAAGAGTCACTGGAATGCGACCTAATTTGGAGCACAATGAAATCTCGGAAGACAATTAAAAATTCACGCAAACGACGTTTCTTTAATGTAGCAGGAATTATAAGTGAAACGATAATAATAAAATAAAGAAAAGAACTTATTTTTATGTACAAATTAGATAAAAAATCATACAAAATGTTGTCAAATTATCAAGTACGATTTATTACTTAACTAATATTAAGACATAATCGTTATTATATTATTTATCTGTTACAAAAAGTTAATTATATAATTTATTAAAAGCTATTATTATTTAAGTGCATTTATTTTTTACCTTAAGTAATGAAAAATTACGTCGATCTCTGCTTTTCACCGACATCGCACTTGTTAGGCAAAGAAGAGCAAAGAAACAAGAGTATTTTAAATATTAACAAGAAAGATTCACGTTAACATGTTAGACTTATTATAACTGAGATATAACAAACTACCAGATTTGTCTGCGTATAAAAAACATATTTTCGACGACTAAATATATTTCAGTGGTTGTTCCACCCTCTTTTATGTCACACCTATATCTTTGTAGGGGATATAATGATTATGAATTAGAATATTAAGTATGATGAGTTAATCTAAGAAATATTAATTAAAATTATCTAAGAAGATTTCGACTACCGCATTCTAAAAAACAATTTATTTTCGAATTAACGATACATTTTATTTATACAATTCTTTTGGTACCTACAATTTACAACAGTACTAGCATTTTTAATCTGTAAACTATATAGTTTTAGACATATGTCAAGTTCGTAAAAATATAAGCTTTTGTGTAAGCGCACACAGTCTCGTAGATAGCCTCATATTGACTCAGCATAATGCAGACGCTAGGCGCTTTGTTCCCCATTCACTTAAAGACTAGGCTAAGAAAACAATTTCTTTGTTATAACTACCAAGAGAATATATACCAGCAGTATACGCAAAATTGAACTTAAATTAATCAAAGTATAGTGTTGAACTTATCTATATATATAAAAGGACTTGTCCTCACTGACTGAGGTAAGACGCACGCACAGCCGTAACCGCTGTGCGTAGAAACGTTAAATTTGAACAAAAGTTTACTTTTGTAATCTGGACATCCACTAAGAAGGGATTTTGAAAAATGTTAACCCTAAAGGGGTGAAATAGGGGTTCAAAGTTTGTATGAAAAAAAATTTAAATCGGCACCGATTTTTATAAAATTTGAAATTTAGATTTTTAAAAGCATTTAATTTAACACGTGTTTCATGGTTTTCTAGAATTTACCCCCTAAGGGTGCAAATAAGGGGTTGACAGTTTGTATGGGAAAAATCTTAAATCGCCACTGATTTTTATAAAATTTGATATTTAGACTCTTAAAAATATTTAATTGAACATATGTTTCATGGTTTTCTAGAATTTACCCCCTAAGGGTGCAAATAAGGGGTTGAAAGTTTATATGGAAAAATCTTTAAATCGCCACCGATTTTTATAAAATTTGAAATTTAGACTCTTAAAAATATTTCATTGAACACATGTTTCATGGGTTATTAGAATTCACCCTTAAATACGCTAGCGAAGCTGCGCGCGTCCGCTAGTATTAAAATATAAGTTTTTTAAGTTAAGAATGTTCATATGTGACGATCTAAGCGAATTTTGAAAATTGGTCTTACGATATTTGTTTATCGTGGAGATTTGTTTTTGATTTATTACTTGTTTTTTTTTATAAAAGTTTAAAAAAGCGCGCAATGCTTGTAGAAATCTGCGGAAGGTGGGGAGCGGAGTTTCTTATCACTAAACCTTGCTACATTTGGGATACAGCGCGAAGCTGAAAAAATATATATAAAGTGACTATATCTATATATATAACATTGCTACCGTTTCAATAATTATTAATGAAATTTCGAATCTCTTGTTAACGCTGTACTTTTACGGAAAACATTCGCCCTCGATACAATTCTAAGCAATTCAAGTCGAGGAATCAAGTTTCAATTAAGATGAGAAGTTTAACAGCGTAAGGGTTGAAAGCATTCCAAGAAATCCATTGCTTCGAGTCGATTCACTTAGAATTACTTTGGTTCGACTAATTCTATTCCACTGAAAGTAGAGCTATATTAGGCAGTGAATTTTTCATGTATGAATTAATGTATAATACGTTAATGATTGTCACCAATCCACATCAATTGGTTGGCTATAGACATAAAGATAAGTCCACATTTGAGCACAAACTATTTTTCAAGTATTACTATTTTTTTATATATTTTAGTACAATAACCAATATTATATTACAATTTGAGGGCGTCGAAGCGCAGTGTCACAGGCGTGCGACGGTAAACGTGGTGTTTGTGGGTTCGATTCCCATTGGAGGGAATAAAAATTTTGGTAACGAGGTGTAGCGCGGCGTTGAGTTTCGCTACTCAAGACATTAAATATGAAAACTTAATATATTATTGTCTGTCACAATAACAATTTTAAACTGTTATAGTTCCATCTAAAAGTCGGTTTCGCAGAATGTCTATTATTATCTTATAGCTATAGTCGGTTAAATATTTATAGCGATATTCTGATATACACAATTAATTTAATATGTATATTCACAGAGCTTGCAGTGCGGTTCAAATAGGATTAAGGCTTTATTAACCTCAAGGCGTGATCAATTGAAATAGATTAGGGTAAAAAGACTGGTATTTTGTATTGTCTACTGAGTTTTAACATCGTCACCTATACCAAAATTATAGAGTTTACTTCACCCTAATCTAATTATTAATAATGAAGTTTTAAAATTAATTCCACTAAATCTTACTAACTTACCGAGGCTTGTTATATGCTTATAAGTTTTATTTAGAAAATTCGGAAATAAGCGTGTAAAGAACGATAAACAAACACTTTAAAAATCAAAGTAATTTAAATATAATCAGCGAACAGACAATTATATATACTGTATTATTAAATATTATACCAAAAATTTTTAATTTTTTTAAAATGTCTTTAATAAGCTAAATACAACAATAGAAAGATAATAAATAGTAAATCACGAAGAGTTGTCTACAAAATAAAGTGAGTCTCTCGTTATCTTATTTATAAAAACGCCTCGTTTATTCTATTTTTTACTACAATTCAAGTAGAAACATCATAGAATTCTTTCTATATTTTGAAGCGCTATAGATATATTTGAACGTGCGTACTGGCGCGTATTAGTCACGATTATTTATAGACGGGAATTATTTATAAAATACTTAAGAACTTCCCACTTGCGAACTGTTGATAAAAAATAGTTGTTGGAAATAGATGTTTGATATAAGTGTAAAATAATAATATTTTATTATATTCAATATTTATATATGTACTTTTTTGTTATTTTTTTAATTTATATGTTGTGGCTTGAAGAGAGCAACCAATAATAATGATTCTTTATGTGAGGCTCGACACAGAGGCAAGCACGATCGCAGGTTAAGACTTAACAAGCACCCATTTTTACTATATTATTATTATTCCCTCAAGAGATTTAAAGCCAAAAATAAAGAAAATCCAGTACTGTGACGTTTATTATATTAATATTACGATATTGTTGGAAACTTATGTAAGTACCTAATTAATTTAAAATATAGAATTTATTTTAAATATATTTTAATTTATAAAAAAATACTTACAAAGTAGACAAAGGCACTAATTATGTAATTGCATCTAATAATGAAAGTAGAAACACAATACTAATTTCGTTGCACAAAGGCTTACACGGGTCGCTAAATTTTTACAAAATAAAAAGTTTTAACATAAAAATTATGAAGATAAAATAAAGCGGCTTTCGTATCTGAAGTGAAGATCACTTATCTTCATTTGAGTACAGCAAGCACGGCATTGCACTTTCAATAATAAATAGAGACAATATTACGTATGGGGTTCTCTCATTGTGATGATTCTATATTATAATAATTTTTAGGCTTTTTAGCATTGAAAATTAAAAGTAATATTTGTAGTAAAGGCAAGGTAAGCGTAAGTAAGCCTAGTGATATGTCACTCGGTTTTCCCGTCCACTTTTCGACAAAAATCCATTTAATAAGTGGTAAAGATTAAAGTTGCCGCATTTTGTCTATTAAAAAATTGATAAGATCATGTGATAAGATTTCTTTTTTTTTTGTAAATATTAAAATCTAAATATTTAAAAAAAACTTAAAATATAAACGTTCTCATAAGTAACACATTAAATCCAATGTAGTCATGCAATTTCTGAAAACATTAATAAATTCTTAATGTAAGGTAATTTAATCTTATACCCGAAAATAATCAACCAGCTCCATGTGACTTTTAAATTTCCGAGAAAATTACGAAAATTAGAACACGCGCTTCGTAACCTAACTTACAATTCCGACAATACTCATCGCATATGTACAGGTCCAACTGACAACATCCTTTTCTCGAAGTTGAAACTAGAAGAAATTTGTGATTTTTGATTTTGAGAACGATCTAAATATCACTTATATATGTATGTACGTTTGTTGTTACACATCCGACAGCTTTGGTAGTTACGCAGTGAATTGATATATGATACAAAATCAAATACAAATAATAATCAGCTTCACGCTGTATCCCGCATACAGCAGGGTAGGCAGAGGGAACCTAGAGTTAAGACACTCCACTGACTTTCCGCCGAATTCTGGAGTTATTTAAAGAAAAAAGTACCGACGAATTCATCTGTAAAAGCTCGGCATTCTGAATAACATATTCATGCTCTAAAACAGGGTTTCTTAAACTATGGGTCCCGAAACCAAAGGGGGTCGCGTAGCAAAATTATGGGGTCGCGAGAGATTTTAATGTCAAATATTTATATATAATAAATAAATTTTTATAATTTTTTGTGCAATTTTTAATTTTAGATTTTTGTATGTTTCAAAACGAATTCTAAAACTATATATTTTCATATGTATATGTATATTGTTACCTAATAAATAAATCATCAAAAAATATGAATTTATTTTTCTTTTATATTTGTATGGGGGGTCGTTAAGAAACTCGCAATCATAAATGGGGTCGTGAATGACAAAAGTTTAAGAAGCCCTGCTCTCAAAGATAGCTGCTATGTACTGACATAGTAAAAATATTGGAACTTGTACGATTGAATTTTTTTTTAAATATAATATATTTATACTACAAGAGATACTAAAATATAATCATAAATAAATATTGTAAAAAATATATACGAGAATTATATAATGTATATTTAATGCAAAGGGTACACGTATTAGATAAAAGACTAAATCATATTGATTACGATAGTCTCTGAAATCTTCATTAATGATAATAACTAGAGAATCAATTACGTATATGCCACTTTTTAAACAAATGTGTATATATTGTCAAATCCATGGCAGTGTGTTTAATGTTTTATTTATAGATTTAATATACTTTATAAGCATTATTAATGAAAAATATTAGCGTTCTGCACTTCTTCTTCATATCAACTATATGTGTGCCAAATTTCATACTCTTTCGTCCGCCCAATTTTCATAAAAAGGGGTTCAAAGTTTTTGCCTCACGTATTAATATATACATAGTAATTAAATTTCATTCAAGTATAACATGTCATTATATTTAACGATTCGCAATATTAATCAGCATCTGCAACGTAGCAGTTGACACGGCGATAACTAATGAATGCTTCTAGTCACCTTAAATACGATACTCGCTAGCGTATATATAGAATTGTTTGTAATTGAGATGTAATATAACGTCATTAGAGCACAAAGTTTTTTTTAAACGAGGATAGTCGGTACAAGTGAGTTGTGTTGTGAAAAATAGCGTATTTACACTTTGAATATTATAATTATTTATAGAAAAAAGTTCTATTACTTCAATTGAAAGTAATCTACGATATTAAACAAATATCATAATCTTTGGTAGCTATTTACTTTACTGAAGTGCTTATCATACCAACACACGCGATGCAAATCGATAAGGCAACACTTACATAAAACCTATTTGCGAATTGTATACACTTGACTATAACTAGAGTTTCAGGCTAAATAGATAATACTTGCCTTTGTTTGTATATTGCGTACATTTTTTTTATATAAAAGAAGGTAAATCTATGATAATATAAGATAATCTTATGTTTGGGTATCTATAATATGTAAGTTATATATTTATAAGTTTCTATCTTAAATAATAAACCGAATAATTAATAGTAGCCGCCCAGTTACATTTAGTCATGAATTGGAGCGCCATTCATCCAAACTTAATTATGACGGGTCCCCAATCTTTCTTTGACTCGTCTAATTTTAGTATTAATTGTGACTTATCCGAGATACAAACTTAAATATATACCAAGTAGCATTTAAAATAAGATTATGTTTATATAAAATAATATTTAATCATATTGGAATTGAACGAATAGCGTGGCAGTTTATGTTTCATCGTAAGTCAAAATATTCATATGAATAAGCTTTATAATAAGACTCCTGGGTTCTATATCCAATTTTTTTTTAAGTTAAAGTTTTACTATAAAACTAAAATTATTATAGCATGTACATTATAAATATTGTAGCTATCTCATTGTATTTTATTATGATTTTATTGTGCCAACCTTATGATATAATGTTAGCTATTTGATTTTGCTTTCGATAAACATTTATAGTAGATGCTAAGGTCTTTTCTGGTTCTATTTAAATAAAATCGCAAAAGACACGGCACTGGGAGTCATTCTCTTGGAGACAGTAGTCTAAGGAAACTTTGTTTTGAAGTATTATAGCTGTATACAATATATTCTAAATGTGTGCATCTAAATGGAAAATATAATTGCAAAAGTTTCAATTTTTTGCCTAACAATAATTAATAAAATCTATGTTCAAAATTCCTACAATATTGAATCATTATTTAGGCAAAAATCTCACGAATATAAGAAGAGTATAGGTTAGTATACTCTGGAGTAAACCTCTTAATATATCGAGAAGGGACTAAGCTGGTGCGCAACGTGTCTCACACCGCTAGGTATTTATAGCAACGGAATGCGTCGCCCACCAACTATAACATCACTGTCAAGTTCATTATAAATTTATATTGTTACACACGATTATAGCTCTTGAAATTTTAATAAAAACGACGATATTACAATGCGCGAGTTATATATTTCTCGAGCTTATATATTTAAATTGACATATTTCTCAGGCATAAGTTCAAAATAAAATATATAATACACATTTTGTAAAATGGTTAAACTATTGAACTATTTAAATATTTTTTTTTATACAGTCTACTAAAATAATAATTTAATATTTTTAATTTTGTGTGATGGTTAAGCAGTGTTTATTAACTTCGTTAGTCAATGTAATGACTTCGAGGATACGTATATATAATTAGTTGTGAAGTTTTGTCACATTATTCATCATCATTCATTCTGAATCATCATCATCAGCCTGTCCTCGTCTACTGCTGGACATAGGTCACTCCAATCGCATGCCACTGAGCTCGATCTTGAGCTTTTTTTTTGAAGACTGAATAAGATCGATCAATTAATAATTAATCGATAATAATTATTAATATTGAAATTAATTTGATTATTACTAGAGAAATAAAACTAAATATATTTTAATAGAAAATAAAAAGCTGCCTCTGTAAACTTACATACGTATAAGAATGACAAAAATATACACAAAAACTTCAGTTATTTATGTACGAGTACGTACTCCTTCACATTAATTGTTATCTATTAAAATTGTAAAATAAATGTAGCGTAGAGTATCTTAATTACGGGAGCGCATCGCTCATCTACTTTATTAGTGCCAGCGCAAATGATCAATTGATGTTTACGTAGCGATCGTTGATACACTTCTAATTAAGTATCTCAATTAATCATTTTTTACATTACAACTATAACTTACATTCTTATTAGAAGAATCTTCGTTTACTATGTAAGAAAAAAAATTATAAAATAAAGTTCCATTTCACGTTCCACGGAACCTAATAAAGCGTAATACTATCGAGCTTTGTTAGTAAATAAAAATATATTTTTTAATATTGAAACATCTATTATTGGCATAATAAATATTAAATAATAAACTAAAACGACTTTAATTAATGAACCCTCAAACAAATGTGTTTATAATCAATGACTACAATCTGTTGGGAGTATCGCTTTAATTATAATATTTTAATTAAATATTAGTTTAACTAATTATATGGCAGCAAAGTATACGATAACTAGCGGACGCGCGCAGCTTCGCTTGGTTATTGCTTAGGGGTGAATTCTAATAAACTTTGAAACACGTGTTCAATAAAATATTTTTAAGAGTCTCAATTTCAAATTTTATAAAAATCAGTGGCGATTTAAAGATTTTTCTATATAAAATTTTAACCCCTTATTTACACCCCTAGGGGATGAATTAAAATAAACCACGAAACTTATGTTTAATGAAATATTTTTAAGAGTCTATATTTCAAATTTTATAAAAATCGGTGGCGATTTAAAGATTTTTCCATACTTTCAACCCCTTATTTGCACCCTTAGGGGGTGAATTCTAGAAAACCATGAAACACATGTTCAATTAAATATTTTTAAGAGTCTAAATTAAAAAAAATATAATAATCAGTGGCGTTTAAAAGATTTTTCCATACAAACTTTCAACCCCTTATTGGCACTCTGGCACAGGGGAAGAATTCTAGAAAACCATGAAACATGTGTTCAATTAAATACTTTTAAGAGTCTGAATTTCAAATTTTATAAAAATTGGTGCCGATTTAAAAAAAATTCTATACAAACTTTCAACCCCTTATTTGCACCCTTAGGGGGAGAACTCTAGAAAACTGTGAAACACGTGTTCAATTAAATACTTTTAAAAATCTAAATTTCAAATTTTATAAAAATCGGTGCCGATTTAATTTTTTTTCCATACAAACTTTGAACTCCTATTTCACCCCTTTAGGGTAAAAATTTTTCAAAATCCCTTCTTAGTGGATGTCCAGATTACGAAAGTAAATATCTGTCCAAATTTTACGTTTCTACGCACAGCGGTTACGGCTGTACGCGCGTCTTACCTCAGTCAGTGAGGACAAGTCCTTTTATATATATAGATTATTAATGTAGTTATGTTTTTATATAATAAACCATGATTTTTGAGAAAGAAAAAAAATTATAGATAAATAAATCAACAATTAGTTTAAAAAGCGTTTACTACTGTATCATCTAAAATGATTTTGTAAGTCTAATTTTTGTACAAAAACGTAATTATTACTATAGTTAAAAACAAATATATTTACACTGCACTACAAGTCAGTCTACAGTCAGTAAATATACCTGTATCTAGTACTGTTTGTATTTGAATCACCTGTGCCAGGAGTGGTGTGGCACCAATAAGAGTGGTACAACCTGATACAGAATTCAATAGATATTTATTTTTACTTTTTCATATTCCATTTTAAAACACATAGTCTGGCTTAATAAAACATGTAAGAAGAAAAATTATTTTCTATAACGGGGTAGAATAAATTTCATTGAAGAAAGATTTTTTTTTTGCATATAATGATTATTTTTATTAGTTCATTTTAACAAAACGTATTTAAAATGTACACACATTTTAAATGTTTAATATTTACTGGATAACTGTGTGTATTTTTTTATGTACATTTTTGACAAATAAACAATAAAACACACTTAAATTAACTTTGCACTTAGCGCGGGAGATCTAAAATATTAAATTGCGACTTCTGATAAATGTATGCTAATATTAAAATGTTATATGTTAATGAACAAAAAGAAAGGTTGGACTTCTTATTTTTTTTCTTTTTATATAAATAATATACCTAAGTACTTGCGTTTATTTACCTTCACTTATTCAAGTAGGTATATAATATAGATATGAAACGTTATTCTTAAAGCAATTTCAAAAATAGACTTTTCCTTTGCTAATTTAAACAATCACCTTCAATTTGGCAATATTCATATCAGCTAAATTTTTATATTGACTGCCGTCAATGGTATTTTCAAGAAAATAAACAAAATTTGTGTCAACTACGCTTTTGTTTCACACTTTTAACACACTCGAGAGTCGGGGCAGTAATTAAAAAAAGACAACAAACACTGTCACGAGAGCATTCGTTTCTTATCAGTTTTTATGGGACCGCCCGGAAGGTAGGCTTAAAATGAAATGGACGTTATGGTCCGTTATAATGGGCCCCTGCGCCCATTTTTACCTGACCAAGCCTAATTGAAATAAGGTACAGGATCTGAATATCGAATGTTTTAGTTGCGTTATATTAACTAACTTTCACTACTTTGGACTTATCTATAATGACTGATTTAAGAGCAATATCTATATACCTAATTATATATATAATAAAATTGTAAGTGATCGCCGTCTGTACACAGAGGATATGTGAGAAAATCAATTAATGGAGACACTTTTCAAAATGGCCATGTTTTTTTCAAGTGAATGTAGACATTTATACGATACTAAACATTAACAAACCAATCTGAGCTGAACCGATTTTAGAGGGGGCTGCTAGTAATTTAATAAAATAATCAATATATAAATGAATAAGTAATAAAAGTAAATAAAAATAAATATTAGATATTGTTATAAAAATTTAAGATTCGTGCAGTTCACATGGGCGAAGCCACAAGCGGAATACTAGTTATGTAAAACATAAATGTAAGAACATTTTAAATCAAGTAGCAACTGTGGTTAGCTTTTTAAAACATAAAGACAAACAAATTTAACGAAAAACGTAAATTGCACTCATTTTAACAATTCTTCCGAATATTTTCGTGAAGCGTAATGTTTATGACTAACGCTACTAACAATATTTTATGAAAATGGATCAACGCCCTACAGAGAGTTGAGACATTTTTATTGGGCACAATTTATTCTAATTGTTTTCGCCCTCGTAAATATTGCCCGAATATAGGTTAGCACCAAATGCTTAAGAATAACAGTACTTAGTAATTGTATAACATGAAATATATAAATATTAATAAGCATAATTTTAAGCAGGTTATGAGAAACATATGATAGCAACTTTTAACATTTAATTCTGAATCAACATTGACATACAATATATTAATTTTATTTAGGTATCTGGATAAAAATATTAGTAGTATAAGCATGTCACAAAAAAGTTCTATGAAAAGCCTTAAAAAATCTAGATATTGATGATAAACTTAAGTTTCAATTAGGGTAAGGGTCCTTCCTATTAAATATTATATTTTCACTGTGCATATCGTAAATAGAACATTCTTAAGAAATTACCAAAATTGAAAATTTTAGTAGGTATATAGATCGAAACGAAGTGTCGTACCCTATTACAGCCTTCTTTGATACATATCCAACAAAACATTTTTTTCAATTCGAACCAGTACTTACTGAGGGTAGCGTATAAATAAAGTTAGTAAAACTTTATCTACCCTATTTTAGAACTTTTTACAATTGTTTTTCTTTCCTTTCTTAGAATGATTCTTAAAAAGTGTATAGGTACTTTTTAAAAATCCTTCATTTATATACGTTCTTTATAAAATCTTTCATATTTAAAGAATTTTATTATTAATATTTTCCCACAATAAACTAGGAAATCGTACATCAGCAACTGACAGATTTAGAAGTAAAAGGTCGGCTTAATTCACTTTAGGGATAAATTCTCAAGTGTCACGGAAAATGCTTCATCCATTTATTTCTCCAATAGAGATTACGCTCGTGACGTAAGTGGTTTACCACAATAGTGCAGAGGTTTGCCCCAAAGCATTGGATTATCAGAGTCCATTCGATTTAGAGTATCGCAGCTTACAAAACGAATGTGCTTTACAGGGTCATGTTGTTGACAATTAATTTCTTAGAGACCGTCTACTCTTAAACTGAACTTACGAGCACATGCAAATAAATGTAATTATAATAACATGCAGTTTGTCATTTGTTACTCAGTTAAACGTCAAAGTCACAAAAATAATATCGGCAACATAAAATATAAGAAATAATAAATAAAATATAATAATAGGTAATACAATTTTAAATAGTCTTTGAAAAGGAAACGACGTTGGGAGATTTTGATTTGTATGTTCTTAAAGGAACTGTAATGTCATTTCTCTATTGCATACGTCCGTTGTACCTATAGCAGAATAAATAACATTTAATTTTTTTTCCCCAAATACATTTAAATAAGATAAAATAAAGAAATCGTATTATTCAAGAAGGCGAAGCCGCGGTCGCGCCGCTAGTTTTACAATATCATATAACATATTATTATGATATTTTAAATCTTCAAAAAGAACAACTTTTATTTTGCATTTAAATAAAACAAAGCGGTCGACATTGACCTCAAAACGTGAGGTGTTCCCGGAGCAACGATGGCTCTCTGGAGGCATCAATGTGAAGACTTGCTAGAATGCATAATAAGGCTTTCATAGAACCACGCTCACTTTCATAGTGACCCCTAATTCGTCAAGCTATCTCGTCGAGATGAAGCGACCATTTTGATGCTTGATGAAATATTCCATTCAACGAGCCTTTGTCGGAGACGAAGAATATTTATTATCATTTTACTTTTACTTATATTATACATTTCAGCCTCGACACCAGAGCGAAAAGGATAGAAATATTTTATTTTCTCGAATGGTAATCGAACCCACAACTGTCGCGGTTACAGTCACACTTGATGCGCCACGACTGGTCCCTAATAAGGTAAATGTTTTTTGGGTTTAAAAAAAAAGAGTAAGTCATCTTAAATAAAAAATATAAGAAACTTTTTAGTTAATGATTTGTAACAATTAGGTATTTTACATTAAAAAAAAACTTCAAGGACACAAGTGTCGTATAAAATAATTTTCGGCAGTCTTCGTAGTTTGTAGATCAAATAGCTTAAGAATCTTCGATATCGATAAAGAGCCTACAAATTTCAATTTATTCCGTCGGTCTTTAATTCTTTTTAGATTAAATATAAAAGTAGAAGTTTAGTAAAAAAAAACTAAAAGAAAGTAAAAAAATATTATGCAAAGCATAATAAAATTTACAAAAATTAATTTTATATTCAGCAATGGAAAGTTGAACGATGATTACCTAAAAAGCATTCATATCTAACATTACCTTCCTACTATTAGAAAGTTATGGGAAATTGTTACAAAATGTATGTTCGGATTAATGGCTAAAACACTATGAAATTCTAATTGCAATATAATAAAAAATGTTTTTTTGTTATTTTTTTCTTAAAGGAATAGGTAGAGGAACCTCGAGTCTCGAGACATTACAGTACCGTTGAGTGACGGAACTGAACGCCGCTCTTTGCCCGAGTTTTAGTTAGACGCTATGCTGCGCCACGAAGGCCTAAGACGTAATTAATTCATTTAATTTCAGATCCTTTATTGAATCACATCGCTATCTTTGACATTACGATTTTAAAATTAGAACACATCCTTTCAAACAAATTACATAAGTATATATCGCGTAATGAAGAAGCATCATGGTTTCTTAGTGAAGTTTCACGACTGAAACAATATTGAAACGCTATCTTCAAATAAATATTTATTACACCAATTGTGACAGTATCATCTTTTTAAAGTATAATAAAGTTACGATTTAAATTATGTATTCAATCTTGCAAAAGTAAAATATTAAGAATAAGAATATAAATAATTCAGTGGCAGAGAATAAATGTAAATCTAATGGATTACTAAATCTTACGATTTAATGTCTAATATAAGCTATAAATAAATTAATTACTCCTAATTATCATTTGAAATTTATTAAAAGAAATGAAGGATCAAAGGTCAATTTTTTATTTCACACTTGTTCAAGGTGTTTTACGTTTCAAGTAAAATAACTACCTACGTGTCACTAAAAAAATAATTAAAGATTTACATTTTACCTTTTTTTCTTTTTTTCTTTTAACTTTTATTAATTAATGTATTTATAGAATGTATTCTATTTCTATTCAATTTTTTTTTCAAATTACTACTTACTATTAAGAAATATAAATATATACATATTACAATAAACAAGCAGAACCATGGTGTAAAAAAAAATAAATGAAATCTATTTAAAATGTCAAAGTTCACTCACCAAAACAACCACCGCAATACAAAACGAAATCCGGTTCAAATCAAATTCAAAAGCAAACAATCGAAAATGCCACAGTCCACAATATGAATTCACATAATATAACGGTACGGAATGTCAGAACTCAAATAACATAAACACTATTGTTATATATCGTTCGAAGCGTCTTACAAACTGGATTTTTACGTAATTATATAAAAGTTGTTTAGGAAAGTCAAAAATCCAAATCCTCCCGGTATACAATCCACGTGATAATACCGGTACGGCTGCTCAACCGGTCGACGTGCCTCGAGTGCTGTCAAACCGAGCAGCTGGTACGCGATCTCGGTCGCTCTGGCGGACAAACGCACAACTAACTTGAAACTTGAGCGCAAGGTAAAGTGTACTAAGTCATACTTCACAGAACTCAATGTTATATCGTTATTAACAGAAAAAAATGCTTCCGCTAACTTGTTTTATAGCTTACTAGCGGAAGCGCGCAGCTTCGCTTGCGTAATTAGGGGTGAATTCTAATAAACCACGAAACATGTGTTCAATGAAATATTTTTAAGAGTCTAAATTTCAAATTTTATAAAAATCGGTGGCGATTTAAAGATTTTTCCATACAAACTTTCAACCCCTTATTTGAACCCTTATGGGATGAATTCTAGAAAACCATGAAACACATGTTCAATTAAATATTTTTAAGAGTCTAAATATCAAATTTTATAAAAATTGGTGGCGATTTAAGAATTTTCCCATACAAATTTTCAACCCCTTATTTGCACCCTTAGGGGGTGAATTCTAGAAAACCATGAAACATGTGTTTAATTATATATAATATACGTATATAGTATACGTATACGTTTAAGAGTCTGAATTTCAAATTTTATAAAAATTGGTGACGATTTAAAAAAAACCTATACAAACTTTCAACCCCTTATTTGCACCCTTAGAAGGAGAATTCTAGAAAACGATGAAACACGTGTTCAATTAAATACTTTTAAGAGTCTGAATTTCAAATTTTATAAAAATCGGTGCCGATTTAATTTTTTTTCCATACAAACTTTGAACCCCTATTTCACCCCTTTAGGGTAAAAATTTTTCAAAATCCCTTCTTAGTGGATGTCCAGATTACGAAAGTAAACTTTTGTCCAAATTTAACATTTCTACCATCAGCGGTTACGGCTGTGCGTGCGTCTTACCTCAGTCAGTGAGGACAAGTCCTTTTATATATATAGATTCATCACTTTTTGTATCAAAATACATAAATAATAATTGCAAAATTCTATTTTTTGCTATGAAAAACAAGATATTGTGAACTTCAATTAAAGTGAGTGAGTGTGAGTGAGTTCTTCAATTAAATGTATTATACATTTTTTATAATATATAAGTGAAAACAAAGCCTAAAGAAATATGTATACATGCCTTTGTCCAGCGGCGCTCCAAGTGAGCCGCGTCATGGCGTTGGCGGCGCGTCGGCGTTGGGGAGGGAGGATATTGACTTGCGGCGCCGTCACTGCGCATGTACTATACCATGTGTTTCTGTTTTCAAGCCGCTTAGCGCTCACAGCTAAGAAAATTATAACTATTTCTTTGTTTACTGCCGCCGTGTGCAATTACCGTTTCGCAATCCGTGATAATGCTATCTGTACGACCAAAGCCGCAGTGGCGCACCGGACGTACGTAGCGACGACCCGAACGGCCTTGACCCTAAGCAAAAATTAGCCCGGCGTGCTTACGTTAGTTGCGATTGATGCTATAAATAAGTTACCCTGGCCTTTATAGATTGACCGTGTATCTATGGTTTGTCTATAAAATATTAGCAGCTACTTTACTCTATATTTATTTACACAGGTGCTTAAAATACCTTGGAAAAACGTCTAGGTAGGGATTCCTATAATATGTTCAAATTATTTCAATATTAATGGCAAGTTGGGCAAGTTGCTATACCTAGCTTTAATACAAAAAAGCACTTGCCTACTTTTGATTATAATACTAAGTACTATTAATTTAAACTAAATAAAAAAAGCTGTAAGTATTGTAAATAGGTACTTCAAAGAACAGCCGATAACCTAGATAATCAATTCTTAATTCTAGCTAGAGGTAGAGAAAAGGCATTTAAAAACCGATTTGACCTACATCGGCACATAAGTACGACCATTAATTTATTTCTAACTTTGTTTCATACTTGTATAATGCGACTACAGCTGAGCGTCTCAAGTGTTGGCCTGGAGCCAGTGAACGAAGATTTCTTAGATGTCACTTTTTTCGTCGGTTTTCTTCGCGAAAGGCAAAAAGGAACGGAAACCATTACATTGATTTATGAAAGCGAAGAAGAAGAAGCGAAGGCTTCGAATCTATACTTAAATATTAAGCTACATTCCTCTCCGGTTATAAATCGCATTCGATATTAATGATCTCATTGAAGCGTTTTATGTTTAGATACTTTTTCGCTTTCCAAATTCAGGCACATATCTACCTTTTTAGTAGATAAAATTAGAAATAGTTACAAATCCCAATATTTGCGCGCCTGCTTGGATTACACGATTATTTATGTAATAATCTAAATTGCTCTCTTTTTTCAGTTTCACGCTGTATCCCGCATGTAGCAGGGTAGGTAGAATAGGGTAGGCATAGCCGGCCTAGTGTTAAGATACACTGCTCACCACTTCTCGCCCAATTCTGGAGGCATTGCGTGTTTAATGGTGGAAATCTAAATTTCTCTCGTACTCTAAAATACATTTACAGTAGGTATGCTTATTTAAATAAATTATCTTTACGAGATAGACATATACGGTCGCCGATTTTTTGTATACCTTTTTAAGCTGTACTATTCTTTACATTATTTTGATTTATCTCGCTGCGAAGTGACTTCTACACTACATTTTCATCGCATATTTCAACCGCTTTCAAGCAAATTACAACAAATAACTACAATTTACTACAAATTACTTTTATTTAGAAAAAAAGGAGTTGCCTTTTTTTCTAAATAAAATATAATTAAGTTTATAATTTTACGTAAAAAAATTAAAATGTATCTGAAAGAAGTAGATTTCATACGCACTTAAAATTGAAAATCTATTTTTGTACATGGAATTGCAAAAATAAAAAAAATATAACGTTTATCCATCGTCCTGCATCATTACTACCACCACTTTCCCGAATTGTGAAAGATGAGAAATCTGTACTACATATTTACGAATAATTACTAAAATAAATACGATATAATTAATATAAATATAAAATGCATGATTATAATTTTAAGAAACTGTCGCAAATATAAAATAGGACTGTATTTAAACAAAACATTATATGATCTGTGGCACTGAATATATTTTTTATAGTTACAATTTATAATTATTGTTTTTCTCCAATAAATTTAAGCAGCTCTGCGGGTAAATTTCAAAATAACAAGCCAGTTTCGATACGACGAAGTTGTCTCAATAACCACTAGAGGGCTAAACTTTAGCAACAAAGCCTTTAACATCGAAGTTATCAGATTATTTTACATAGATGGCGTAACAACATTAGATGAATGCAGCACCATCTACAAATATGGAATTCTCAATTTTACCTATAGAGAGCTTTTAAAAGTTAATTCGGCTTAAGACGATTTTAAGATTTAGTTCGTAAAAATAATAGTTTCATAAGCCTTATATCTAAATAAATAAATTTATGCACATTCTAAAATAAGAGGAAATGAATAACGTCGATATTATATTATAATAGATATAAATAATTGCAGTAAGTATATATTTATATAGAGGTGTCCCGCGATAAATGGATAATCCTAAAACACCTAATAATAAAGTCGGTCGGTCTAGGAAGACCTTCTTATAGGGCGCTTTATATTAAAAAGAACAATAAAAAAATCAATAACTTAATATTATTTAACTAAATTTATAAAGACACGTACTTTTTCTTTATAATTAGGGATTTTATTAAACTATTTTGGGTCTTTGTATATCACAGTAAAGAATAAAAAGTGGGGTGGTAATTTATTGGACAAATAAATTAATTTTTACCATGAAATTAAATAAATATTTTATTTTAGTAAGAGTTTAAGTATACTTGATGAAAAAAATGTAAGTTACTTTAAATATGCGATTATTGCTATTAAAATACAAAGAAGTCTTCGAAGTCTTAAAAGAAGTCTTAGTGAAAATGAAACAAAAGAGTACGAGAGGGATTCGTTATGCCCGATTTTGATCGAGCACGTAAACGAGGATGTAGATTAAATTCCATCAAGTATCGTATCTGCTAGTAATAGCTAGCTGTCTCCATACAAGGTTTTCCTAGCCCGGGGGGTGCGTAGACACGGACACCCCTGGATAATGTATAAGGGATCAATTTACATTAACTATAGGTTCAGTATTCAAAAACTAATTAATTATTTTTTGTTCTAATATAATTTATGAACATTATTTCATTTTTAAATAAAAGAAACGAAGCTGCCGGAAGCTATCTCGTATAGCAATGTGACCGTGACATTGAAAGAGAATAGAACAGCGATGATATATACGAGTATGTTGCTCGTCAAATTTAATTAAACATAAACTAGGACTACCTTGGAAAGAAAATTAAAGAAGTGAGTCAATTTTTTAAAGGAATAAGGTTTTTTTGGCTTGTTAGGGTGTGATTTAATGCAATATTCAAGGGGGCGAATACATAAGAAAAGAGTACCTAATCATCGAAATTTCCTTTTGGCACTTTTTTTTTCTATTAGATACGTATATATTTTTTCAGCTTGCTAATGAGCTAGGGCCTAGGGATCCTAATGTTAAGACACTCAAAGTTAAAAAAAAATTAAGACACTGGTAAGTGACGAAACCAGAGCGAAGAAATGAAAATATTAAATATTTTACTACCTCGAATGGGAATCGAATCTACAACATGTTACGTTTACAGTCACACGCTTGTGCTCCATCGCCACGATTGGTCTCACCATACGTATATTACGTTTTATAAATACAACAAAATGTAAGCAGGTCATCTTTACCTACTATGAAAGTTTTCACAATATTTTAATTATTATTATATGCTCATATTTAACGTAACAATTATTACCTAACGAACTATATGACAGCCGAAGCAAACAGCTGCCCGACATAAATCAGTGGATAATGGAGTGTAGCCTTATGCTAACACAACTAAGAACTTTACAAATATTTCCTATACCTCTGGACCTTATTATTATGAAAATAAAGGTGTTTTCGCCTACGCGCTAGCGGTTTTGCGAATTTATGGACCCTTTAGACCTATTTTCGTTATGAGTAACACCTTACTGAATATTAATGAAAGGCATCATAATGGTACAGAGTATAAAAAGATGCTGAGTATATTTTCAAAATATATTTTCTTGATATTACTTTTTAGCGTTGTAATATATTAATTTTAGATTAAAAGTTATTATAAAAAATTGTGCGGTCGTTTCGGTACACCATCTGACTGTAAATGTGGCGGTTGTGGTTTCGATCCCCATCGAGGAAATTAATTATTTTTTATTTCCCTGTTCTGGTAAGAAGACGGCGTTAAAAAAAGATATACAAAAGTTTATTTTTTTGAGTATAGCCCTATATAATATGTTAGTAACAATTTTGTTTAATATTATATACCTATATTAAATGAAACTGAAATATTACTTACTAAGAAAAGATTTAGAGATCACCACGCGCCGTCTCTCTCTTAACTTGTTCTTAAGTATTCTTCTCTTTAAGCGGTTAAGTACTACGTCAGCCTCGTCTACGCTCTCAGATGAAGAAGTCCGAGTAATTCGCGGGGCACCGCTCACAGAATGTCGTCTTTTTTTTATAAACACACTTGTACTTTTATTACAGTGCTCTACTTCTGATATACCTCTTCTATACATTTTTAAACGCTTTTTCATTTCACAATCGGCGGCTATATCTGTCGGAACATTGATGAAATCGTAATCTGAAGTGTTTTCTTCAGTTTTACTAAATCGCCAAGCTTCTTCCAAATTAAAATTTGGAATTCCATTACATTTTATTTCTTCACTCGTGCACTTTGGTTTTAGTGTTTGACGTAGGTGTAAGGCAAGCCAATCTGGATTAGACCCAGTGCGAGCAGGCAAGCTTTTCAGGTAAGTATTAAGAAAGGAGACTTTATTTTGAGGGCGTTTGTATAGGGCGTCAGAGTTTGAGCGCGGTAAAGAATGACACCCTTTCAGTTCAGCTGACAATGTTGTATCATGAAATGACTGTGATGTTTGAAGTCCTAAACATACATTTTCCGTTTCCTCAGAGCCTTTATTATATTCTTCGAATTTGTTTAGAGATATGGTAGAGGACCGAATCGAGTTTGAATTTGAATCAATAATCTCAATAACTTCAGCTTCATTTTGTGATAATTTATCATTAGAAACAAGATCTTCGTAAGTCTCATTGTCGGAGCTTTTATAGCTACTCACTTCGCTCGGCCCTTCTGAATGGAAAGGCGTGGTGTCGAGGCTATTTATTTGCAAATTATGGAAGTTGTTGTTTACTGTGAGCTTGCTTGGAATGTTTGATATACTAGTACTGTCCTTTATTATATAACTGCTATTTTTCTCTTCGCTATTATCACTTATTTCTACTGGATTGCGGAAGACACGTGTAAATACTTTGTCCCCCGAAATTGAATTATGTTTATGAATTAAGTGTTTTCTAATTATATGCCTGTAATCTTTCTCATTTAGCGACTGGCTGGTCTTTAGTAATGGTTCGTTACAATCGGAACTTTTAATTGATATGTTATCATCGTTGGTCTCAATTAACAAATTTCCTTCAGAATCAAACAGTTGTATTATTGGAAATTTAATGCTGGGTGAAAGATTTCGTGTCCGCAGTTCCCATTTTCGTTGATTAGGCTTTCGCAATTGTATACGAATAACGTTATCTTCTATAATTGGCCCATCACTATCACTCGAGTCCGTTTTTTGCGACATTTTGCAAATTTTGCCCGGTTACTTGCGCCAGACATTTGTTTATACTTTAAAAATATTATTTCACAAATTTGAAAATATAATTACTTAATATTAATTCGTTTGTTTACAGTCAGCTGTTGTACAATTTGGCACGGTTCCAACGATTCTTTGGCATTCACTTTAAAATAGCACCAATGTCAATTTTGTTTTTCAACACACGCGTACACGTAAGTGATCGTAACGTTCGATCATATTTCTATGATTTATTGTTAATTAAACTGACACCTGTCACTGCACTGTCACTAACACACCTTTTGTAATGTTTTGCGACCACACTGTGCTCGAAGTAGCAGCTTTTGCATAAGTATGAGGTAGAATTTTCAACAATCATTTCTTACATCGCCTAACGATCTTGCGCGATATTAATTTATGTAATAAATTGTGAACGTCTAAACAGACGATCTCTTCGTTCACGACTGTTCTCGTTGCCGGCGTATTAGTTTTCGACCCGCGTTTTAGTTGAGCGTGGGTATTACTCGCGACTCCGGACATATCTGCACTGAGAGCAAACTGCTAAATAGACTCGAGGCACTATAAATAGTGAAACGCGTCGGCAATCTGGCTGCTCCCCTTGAACCTAGAATGCGTAACAAACATAATCTGCGTCCACGCAACTGTTCACACTGACACAGTTTTCATTTGACCACGAAGCGACCATATGCGACCACCGCCATTAACCACCCGCCTTTTAATACTGTTCGTACAGATCTAAAGTATTAGTATAGACTTAAATAACATTTACGATAGGAGCTGTCAATGTCGCTTCATTATGGTATGCTCGGTTAATCGTTTTACAAACACGTGGGTAGCATTGAATATTGGCAACCTTAGCGCATGTTTTCAAACACTGTTGTAATTGTCACGTGCTTTAGTTTTGTCGTGTTTAGTTTTTGTGGTAGGTGGGTATATACAAAAAAAACTGAACTTATATTATTATTAATAATAATAATATTTAAATATTATGTTAGCAAAGTAAGCATTTATTGTTTAAGCAATGAGAAAAAGTAACTGAATGAATGAAATTTATAATATATTTTGGAATAATTATTTTTTTAATTGCCTGCACGTTCATACTACCCACATAATATATTTAACTGCGCCCTAAATCATATGTAGACGCAATAAAAAGTGTTAGTGGTCACTGCATACGAACTTACGTTACGGACTCGCAACGTTCATATATGACGTCCATTCATATTCAAATCAAATTGAGCTCTATCGCAATAAAAATAAAGTGCTATTTTTATTGCTAAAATGTTAAAAAGGCATTTCGGCAATCTCGAATTTTACAATCTGGCGGTCAAGCGTACCTATCATAACGATCACAGCAATGAGATTTTATTTTTATGTTACAATTTGTTGACTTTAAATTACGTAGTCTTTTTGATTAAAATTTTCATTTAACTTGTACTTATTGGTTTGTGCAAAGTGTTATGCATAATATTTTGATTCAGAGGGAAATTAATGAAAAATTAGCCGAAAACTTAAAGGCATTGAGTAGTGGGTTCGATGTGAAATTGCCGCGTTTAATTACGCCAATTTAACAAACTGAAAATAACGAATATATTCTCTCTCTCTTGGCCTTTTTAAAGAAAATATTTGCAATGTTGCGTAATTATATTTCAAAATGTAGTGTTAGCATATTTGTGTAAATGTGGGTAGATTTAGGTAAAGAAGACCCAAAAGGAATGGAATTGTGTCAAACGGGAACAGTTTCTAGTAGGAAGCTCTGATTGGAAGGTATCTAGTGTGTAGTGTCGTTATTGAGTGATACATGTCACTTATTGTAATTACGTGGAACCTCTATCCGAGTACGTTGGAAACATATAGACGGTATGTATCTCCTGTTATTTTAAAAACGCTAACCGCTTCCGTCGTCGATTTCTAACAATAGTATTAAAAAAGTAATAAAAATTTCATATTTATAGTAAACTACTTCCATTTTCTCCTTATAATATGAAGTGAAATAAACACAATAATTAAATAATAAGTTAGTTAATATACATATATAATATATAGATTTAGTTGAAAGAAAAAATAATGTAAATTTTATCTTTTACTTAAGCAAAAGATAGACAAATGACAATGCCTCAACGCAGCTATAATGCAAATATTGGTTTAGCCTGAGTTCACTGCTGTAGTTTTGCTCGTCGAGTTATGTCAGGCGGCTTGCGATAAAGTCAAGTGTTTATTCAAGAATACTTCATACGCTTGCTGTTTGTGTTTTACTGAATCAACATTCGTCCTTTGTATTTGACAAGTGATAGAATGTGATTGTCATTGTCGCCAGTCTAGTTTAGTCTATAATTTCACTATAATATCCATTTATCTATTTATATTCATGTTAAGAGTTTCCGTATTTATAGCTTAGAAAAGCTACTCTTATTTCAATTTAATAAAAAAAATATTAGAATACAGGCGAGTCGTGGCGCAGAGGCATAAGCGTGCGGCTGTAAAAGTGACAGGTTGTGGACAGGCGCCATAACGGCCCCACGAATATTTTTGAAATAATAAAAGTCAATTTTGAAAAAATATGTTTATCTATATATTTGTATGTTACTCATTTAAAATAATAATAATAATGAAAAATAAAAACAAAAAAAACTGGTGCAAGATCGTGATGAAATTATAACGAATTGAAACCCCAGGGAGTGCAAGAACCGTAAAAAAAGGGTCAACGAAATGATTTGGTTCCCATAAACGGATATTTTTATGTGTTTTTTTCAATATGATCTTTAATATTTGGGTCAGGTGGAACGCGCTGATCTCAGGAACTAGTAGCTAACTAGCTATATAGCAATATCAATAAATATTTCAATTTTATATTATATTTAATATTTAATATTATTATATTTTCATAATTTTACATCATATTTATTTTAGCCGTGCACGTACCGTTTGTGGGACCATTAGTGTTGATAAATAGTGTTAGGGGACGTCAGGTGTAGGTAATAGATAATTAGTGATAAATGAACAACGATTTTTCTATAAAAAATATGATATACATTTTTATTTTAGGCTTTACTTTAAAATATAATTTATGAATAATAAAGCCATATTTGTATAATATAACTGAGGCCATGGTGAATTGTTGGTCTAAATCATATGACAGCACTTGTTTTTGATTTCAATCTCATTCGTGGAATATCTGTCAGACTACACGGGAAGTTTTCAAATAAAAAAGAATCATCAAAATCGCTTCATCCAGTCAAAAACATCATGGTTGTAGGTTCGATACCAATTTGTGGCAAGACAAAGTGCAACGTAGAGTTGCACCACTCAACACGCAATGAATCCAGAATTCGGCGAAAAATGAGGAACGGAAGTATCTTTATGAGAAGGTTCCATGGTTCCAGGTTCCCATGGCCCACCCTGGCAGGTGTGCGGGATATAACGTGAAGCTATTCATAATATATTCTAACAAATTCACAGATTACTTATTTGGTATTTAAAAAAGTCATTTGCAAAGGTTAAGGTGTAAACGTGTGTTTGTGTAAACGGAATGGTTTTTCTTTGCCACTGTTTGGCTTACTTCCAAATGATGTTCTTTTGTCTTCATCTTCGGTTCTAAATGATGTGACACTACCTCCAATAATAAACACCTGCTTTGTGCCATACTCGTTATAGATATATGAATGTGCCTCAAGGGAGTATGCATGAACGAATTCTTAATATGCGCCAAAAGAAGTGTAAAAAATACAGGTTAGTGTATGAATTTTTGTATGAATATAAATTTATACTATACTATTTTTAATCTATATCCTATCAAAAACAAAAATGTGAAATGAAAGCCAAGTTAAATTTTAAATAATGCGTCGTTCTATATTCCAGTGACAAAAGAATGGGAGATCTGTATGGGTGCATTTTCTGTTCTGTTCACTCCAGATAAAATTCGAGGTCTAAGTTTAACTTGGCAATTATTTATTATATTTGTAAATTATTGTACTTCAAGTTTGTACTGGACTATTAAGAGAATATTTTATTTAGGGTCTGGTAGTAAAAACAGACGGATGAACGGAAAACAAAGTAGTCTTATAAGGATTCTTTTTTGTTTTAAGAGGTGCGGAACCTTAAAAAGAAGATGGTTCAAAATAAATTATAATTTCCTTTGTCATAAATATATTCAAATTGTAAAACGTCTATCATAATCGGGTTACAGGATGAATATAATATCTCCAGATGCCCAAATATTCGGGGACCACTTAGACATGCGAAATGTATTCACCGAATTGAATAACAAGCGGCCAAAAGGAATTCATTTAGATTCGCCTCGTAATGGAAAACCCGATTTGATAGAAATATTATATTTGCTTACTATTATCGAAGTTATTGTATGTTACATTTTGATGACAGTAACAACATTACATGTTGAATCATTAGAATAAATCTCTTTTATTATGTTTTCCATACAAAATGTTTATAGTTCAGAGATTTTATAATCAGGTCCATACGTTTGGCGCTTTATTACGTTATTAAATTATAACAACTATATCAATTATAATATTAATTATATTATATGTTTAATTATAGTATATTTAGTGATTGAATTGTCCTATACGTTGAAGTCTTTAGGCACTGTGGAACAGACTATTAGAAAATGTGACAAAACTTCTCAAATGCCGCCCAGTCAAGGTGTATTCTTTTTTGCACTTCTTCTGGGCTAAACTCTAAGGGAAAAGAAACTACTAAAACATTAATAATCCAAGTGAACTATAATTATATTTATTATTTTATGTGTTCAAAAGGTGAAACTCATCTTAGGTTTATCAGCTTGAATTGTGCGTTGGTAATTTATTTATGCGTGCATCTCTACTAACAAAATATATTTTATATTCATAAAAATTCCTTCGCTGTGGTGTCGAGGCTAAGTCTTATCGTGTCTTACTATTAGGTTCCCTCTGCCTACCCTGCTGTGTGCGGGATACAGCGTGAAGCAGATTTTTTTAAGGTCAAAGAGAAACAAAAAGCTTAATTCTATTTACGAGTGTATGTTTTTACTAAAAACAGCTTGTTGTAATTAAATTTTCGAATGGGACCAAACCAATACTAACGCAATAAAACCGTGCTGTTTCAAGTCAAGCAAACAATTTTCATCATGAGTCTATCCCATTTTGATATAAGGAAAAGAAGAGGGATAGCTGTATTTGAAAAGTGAGGAACAATTTGTGTACTAACCTAGTTTGTATATGTATCTATGTAGGTGCGACTAGCCCAACTTCTATTGCTTCTATGATATATTTTGAAATTTCGAAGTATTAATATCACATTGTACTTGCTAATCGGTATTTAGGACAATTGTATTGAAATTTATTCTCTAATTTGAATAATCTTTATTTCTCAACCGTAATTTGGCGTTTTTATTGAAATTTAAAGCCTAAAATTTAATGCAGCCAAATGAAATAAAAATGAATTAAACTGAAACTATTTTTATGATAAACAATATTTAACGACATTATTTTTTTCTCATATTTTTTTGTATATTTCTATTTTAAAGTTGATTTTGTGTACCTAAGAACATTTTTTAGTTATTTTTGCATAACTAATATTATAATTTAAGGATGCTTAGCAAAGATATTGAATGCAAGTATAGAAAAGTAGCAAAATTGATACGAGTTTTAAATTTTTGTACGGATATTGTGCTGCTTCTTGTTTGAAGAGAAAACAGGACGTACTCGTATGTTGTGAGAGCTTTAATTTTGCTGTCTTTTGCTTGAAAATTTAAACTTTATACTTATATACTTTATCTTCATGTATCTAAAGCGAGTTATTGATCACTATTTGATAAAGCGAGTTATTGATCACTATTTGAGAAGATAAAGACAATTGTGAACAAATGAAAGAAAGAAAGAAAGAAATGGATCTAAAAAGCGTAAAGCAACAAGAATAATGTATTTACATTGATGGTACTACAAGTTAGTGCATATATATATGTAATCAACGTACGACAGCCGTACCTGACAGTGATATATGGATATGATAAAAAAAAACATAAATGCAAGAGAGAATCGATCGAATCCGCAAAGAAATGACGGCTAGATATTATGAAAATAAACTATTTATAAATGTAAACTAGCCACTTAGAAAACATGCTGATGACGTCATTTTAAAGCCTGATGACGAAATACGGCTACTTTATTATCCTAATATTATACTAATTAATATTTAAGTACAAGTAGCTGTTATAACTTAGGTATATTTTCAGAAATAAGCGTGAATATAACTTCCCTTTCGGAACTTTCGGATACGAAACGTGTTCTGAATTTTATTGAGCGTGGAAAGGCATGCTTAATTTATCCAGTAATCGTGACTATTGTGCACTCAATAGCCGTCATTTGGAATTCTTCCAACAAGTTGTCGTTGATAGTTTTGGAATAAAATAAGCCATATATGTCATAATATTATTTGTACCGGTATAATTAATTATTTTAAAATATGGTTTTTATAATGGATTTAAAATAAGATTAATGTTATTAAGTATAGGGAAATAAGTTAAAAATATTCATCAGAAAATATCAATTTAAATACAGTTATTGACCTAATATTACTTTATAATACTCATAGTTCTATTACTTGTAGACAAAAAAAAAACAAATAAAAAGAAGGATCTAGGTGAAGTCAAAGATATACTTGACTTTTTCATATACTAGCGACCCTCTTGCGGCTTCGCCCGCTTTAACTACTGGATTATTCATGTAATGTATGTTTGCAAAGCACTTAAGATAATGTGAAAATTAATTAAACCCTAATGCAACCCGCATTTTTGTAGTTTCAATAAGGATTTTCCAATTGTTTTACACAGCAAGGAATTTTTAGTAGGTACCGTAATTTTAAATCTGTGCTACTAATCTTTTCAAGTACTTATTAAAATATATTTAAATGACTATTTTTAGATAGTAAAATGACTATTTTTAAACGGAAGAAATTATAAACAAAAACCTACCTACTAATAACTACTACAAAAAATGTGAAACCAAATATATCGCGCTTAAATAATACATTCAACTCCAATTATCCAATACGTGCAAACGCATCTAAATCTTCGTTGCTATGCCTCTATAGCGGGCGGGTTTTTCTTTTTCGAGCTTGTGGTTAATGCTGAAGAGGGTATTCTGTCCCTGATGAAAAGCAAGCGCTACGTGACTGCCTGTGAGGAAAATTAAATATAATGCAATGGCCGGGAAACGAACCCGGGCCGCCCGCGTGGCAGGCGAGCATTCTACCACTGAACCACCGATGACTGCTCATGACGCGCTTGTATAAGCAAAACGTCGCGGGGCGCGTTTCGCAGCAAGGATGTTTTGATATTGTAACAACTTCTAAAGTACTTATTAAAATGAAAAAACAGTAAAAGACAGTTTTGATCTACATTAAATGGCCAACGTAACTAATATACTTATTTATATGCTGAGAGTAAGGGATAAGTAAAACTTAAGTCGGCACAGCTGATGAGTCAACGGCGTGATGTGTCAACAATTAAATGCGTTTTTCTCTAAAACTATTCGCAATTTCGAAATAGTGTAAAAAGCAAATTTTATCTTCGTTTAACGTAGAAAATTAATAAAGTATTTTAAAGGATAAAGATTAATACCATTATGGAAAAATATCCCTCACAATAAAAAATATATTGAAATTACTATTTTTAGACAAAAATATGATCACTACACGTTATCCTTAAAAGATAAAAATATGCTGTCGCGGACTTTTTTGTAGATCTTATTAAGAAAAACAATACTCCAGTATATTATTTTCATGTAGTACTTACCATTAAAGCAGCGCATGCGCGAAAGTGTCTCAACGGGTACGAGTTTAGACACATTTATCGTATTTATGTTAATTTACATAAGAATGTACAAATAATAAACTATATATAAACCTTCCCTGAGAAATACTCGACCAAATGGTGAAAACCGCATAAAAATCCGTTGGGTGGTTTAGAAGAAGAAGAGTTAGAAAGTTCAGACAGACACGAAAAGCGACTTTGTTTTATAAGATATAGGATGTAAAAATCAAATCAAAATATCTATGTCATGCTTTATCTTTGTTCTGAAGCGTTTGAAATTTAAAATTTTATTCTATAATCTTTTAAAGGTTAGAAAACATTAGATTTGAAACTAGGGTCCGAATACTCCGTTCTCTACTTTCCGCTCGGATTTCAGACATTAAATATTGAATGACCGGCCTTAACACTATGCTTTGTATTACTAGACCGGGGAAAGTAAAATAGCTTAAATCCGGGGTCGAACTCGAACCCATTTATTGCGCTTACAGTAGGAGGCTATCACACTGTGCCACAATGATTAATATATTTATGTAAAAAATACTTTGTTTGTTTTCTTTAACATAATATAATGTTACCTATTTTGTCTAATAATAAGTTCAACGTCAATATCAGAAACTCGATCAGCCTTACGAAAGGAAAGTGTTTTATCTACAAACGATACGGTAATTTGAGCCTGAATCTCTTTTACACCCTCGTCACTTTGACGGTTTCAGTCAGACTGCCTACGTCAAACAGAACAAAATATATTTTCCACTAAATAAACAGTCAAGGAAATTAGTAATATAGCACAATTTCAATAAAAAAATTACTTATATAAATTTTACATGAAATTTATTGTGGTTATTACTATTTGATTAATAAATTATACATATTGATTAATGTTTTTTTTATTATTATAGCAAGAAGCACTGGAAGTTACAAAATATAAACGATAATATTTAGTGTTCTAAATATAATTAAACAGAAAATTTTAATTTTAACATTCCAGTGTCCATTGGATAAAAGTCTAAAAAGGGAATGTGTGGGGAGTTTAGAGGCGCGGCAATAAAGACCGAGCGCAAACCACAAAGACAATTGCTTTTTACTGCTATTTGTTTCGGATAAAAAAAGTCGTAGTATACATTAATTTATAGAAGCCAATCGTATTTAAAGATTTGTGTTTGTTTCTATATGTATAACGTAATTTTATCCGCCTGGAGTTAAGGCGCTTGCTATGTATGTATAGTATATATTGTATTTTCATTCCGTATTATTGGTAGAAGAGGCAATTCTCTTCTCTTATTTTAATTATCTATCTTTCTGCAATAGTAGTTTTCTGAATATAATTACTAAGTTTATATCGAACAAATTGTTGACTTTGAGAATTTCTATTTCCAGTACCTACACTTAATTACATTGATTATGTTTAACAAACAAGAAATTTCCTTGAACAATATTCATAATATTGAAATAAGCGCTACATATTTGCTTTAAGTACACTCCACATTGCAGAGAATATTTATCCACTACTTCATTTGCGTACAAATATAATATAAATGTATAAAAATCATCAAAGTAAACATACAATGATGGATGATTAAATTTACAAAAGATAGATAAAATTGTGTACAAATTAAGTAAAGTACTACATTTTAAAAAGAGTTAAGTCAAGTTAAGTTAACAGAATGAGCTTAACGCTTTTTCATGCACAGCTGGGCAGACAGAGGCGACCAAGTGGTAGGACACTCCGTTTGTCAGTTTTCATCTAATTTTGGAATATGCTGAATGGTAGAGGCCATAGTAAAGCCCGGTTTCCATTGTGAACTCCTAAGACTAAACTCATATTAATATTTCCACCACCAAATAGTCGAGCGGAAAGGACGGAGCGAGGAGAAAGCATCGAAAGAAATTAATTCTGTTCTAGATATAATACACATAATTCTTTCTTGGTGCAAATATAAAATTAATTAATTTTAAAGGAGTTTTCAGCATTACCCGCTATGACTCACCTAATGTACTCTCATATCGCATTGCTCATCACAGAAAATATTGGTAAATTGTAAAAGAGTAATTTAATTTCATGCTTATATCGGACAAACGATAGTGAAAAAAGGGTTGCATTAAATTCTGTTACTTAATTGCAAGCGGTAGCATAATGACATAATGATAGATCATTATCTTTTTTCTATCTTTACATAATGAACTTATGGTATAATTTGTGGTATTATTTATGAATTATTTCGATAATAATTAAAATGGTCGTGGGGCAAAGATGGAATTTTTTAAGCATTCATCAGAAGGACGGCGACCTAAATTTCAGGTGGAATGTTTGACTACGGTTGCTATAGCGCACCTTTTCGCAATCGACCGGTGCACCACAAAGTCATACGATGTGGTACCTAGATTCGTGCAATGGTATAATCAGAGTAATATTGTAGGCTAGGTTCATAATTTATGCTGAGGCTAAGTTCAAAATAATTTTGATATATTCTATTCATAAACTACTTTTCCATCCTGAATACAGTATTATATTAATATACTTTTTTTATTTTTTTTTTATTTTAAAAACATCCACGGGCGCATAGTTGCCCGTGCCTTTTTTTATTTTAGGAAAGTTCTTTTAATGTGGTGTACTTAATTTTGGGACAATTTAAACTGTACTTATATCTAGAGCTTATACTAGAGGGGTTGGATGAGACCCCTACCGACAACTTTTTTTTTTCTTTTTTTTTTTGACATATATTATTATAGTACATTACACATATAATTGTCTTTTATATAATTATTTTATACATGTATATAGGTGTGGAATTTTTTAAAAACCAGGGAAAGGGTATATATTAATATACTAGTAACGAATGTTTACCTTCCCTTTTTCGATAACTACGTGGTCAGCAGTCCAAATTTCTACCATTACATGCTTTAAAACTTTTAACTGAAAATGGTTCGCTGTAATCGAATCGTTTTTAACTGGTTCACCTGTCGATACGAACTCGATAAAGCGTGCCGTTTCACGCCAAACAAATGTTCCATTAACACACTTCTCTTTCACATATCAGGAAGTGGGAGGACATCATTGATAAAACCCAATTGTTAACTTGAAAATATATACGGAAATAAGTATATAAATATCATTTATTTTATTTAAAAACTATAAACTTTTTTTTAAGCAGAACACATTAATAAGACTAATAATTAATTAGAGAAAATATAAAAAAAGTTAAGACTAGGTTTCTTTGTAGAGTAGGTTCCCATGCTTACTCTGATATATGCGGGATACATCGTGAAGCAAAAAAAGAAGAACATTCATTTTCTGTAAATAATTATATACTCGTTAACTGTAAAATATAGACAAGATGACAACGTAACTAGTTTAACAAGGCACGAGGGTGAACCAGGTCACTCTGTAAGTTATGCGGTTATTACTTTGTGTACAGGTCTAACTATGCAATTATGTAAACGCCAAAATCTTAACAAATACTTGTATAGAGAAAGAGATTCTGTTATGATCATAAATATTTATATATTTATAAACCGATGAAAAAATAGTATTTTTTTTATTTACTTTAAAACTAAAATTTCTTATTACTGATTACATCGCTTTTGATCATTCTTTTTTCTATTAGAGTATATGAGGACATTAAAATTGGTCCCAAATGAATTACATAGGGTTATCTCCATATTCCTCCATGTTTAAATTTTTATACATTTCCTAAAAAAAGATTTTCTTGTCTTTTTGAAGAAATTGTGGTTTGAGTTCCGCCTAAATGGTGCATTTTATCTACCCTACGGAGATTCTTTCGAGTGGAGAACCCCATACCATCGTTTTTACAATCAGACGCTCACTGCGCTACTAGCAATGTCTGAAGTAAATGTAAATGATCATATAATCTTATTTATTATCAACAAAAGTAATAAATCAATTGGGCATGGGCACAAAGCAGAGAATTATTACACCTAGTGTGGATGACACTTAATGCGACCTGTACAATCGATCTACATATTATATGGTATGGTCGAATTGTTCTTCGTTTTAATTACACCTGAAGCTAATTAGTTTGTAGATATTATGAATAGAATTGGTGTCTTCTAATAAGTGTTTTACTTATTTAGAACAAAGAAATATATCAGGTTAATTGGCAAAATATAAATATGCCTCAAATAAATAAAAAAAAACACAAGACAAGGGAGCTTACATTACAAATATACGGGAAAAATTTTATGAAATAAAATGAAAATGTAACTTACAGCTATATTGATTTCGACTCGGTGAACAATTTTTACTTTTTGCCTACTTCTACTCTCTTAAATTCTGAAAGGTGGTTATGGAAAACTTTTTGCTATTTCCATGTATAAGCTTACAAGCAGACTATATGCAATTTTATTGTTTGTTAAGACAAATTTAAATTTGATGTCCTCAAATTCAATTAAATTTTATATTCATTATTATAGGAGAGGACATAAAATTAATCTTTAATCTTTAATTAATCTTTAATTTTATGTCCTCTCCTATTATAATGCAATGGGTCGGTGGTGGTGACCAGGATGGTTGTGGATAGTTCGATCCTTAATCGTGGAAATGGATTATTTTCATTTTCATAGTTAAGGCAAAATGAATGAATTTATACAAAAACGTATATTTTAATTACCATATTGTAATATCAATGCAATATTATATACAAAAATCTTTTTCATTCTTCCATAATTTGGAAACATAAGCACAATGTGACATTATTTCAGTTGAAATAAGCCTAGCCGGGAGGTAAACACGTACATTTGACGCACTTGACTCACATTGACGTGTACGCATAACGTCTAATGGGATGTTTCTGAGATTTATACGCAAGGAACTTATTCGGCAGATATATTATTTAAACAAAAGAAATAAATAAATCAGATGTAATATCATCTAATGATCCTGTTCTTATAGTTTTCGCATTCTAAGGCTGCAATTAAAAAGGGCAACTTAAAAATAATTTTAATTCTTTAAATAATTTTATATTATTTGTAACAAAAATATTTTATAAATTTCAAAATAGCAAAATATTTAATTATATTTTTGTATTTAATTTTAATTTTAAACGGTATTTAAATACTGAAACTTATATATCTCTGAATATTAACTTTTTTATTTTCGTTTTTTTATTGTGGTTAGGGAAAGCTGGACGTCGCGGTAATACCTATTTACTGTCACTGTGTACAAATTTGCCATCGACAAGTGAATACGAGTACGTGAAAATCAGTTTTGATGTTAATAATGTTAGTTAGCTGTTGAGAACGCGCCACTTTAGACCTAGTGTCCGAGTAATCTAATAGAACATGGATGAGACTTCCCTCCAATAAACTTGTTAACTGGGACTCGTAAGGGTAATCTATGAGGACGTGAGAAAGCCTTTTAATTAAAGCTCTTGTTATTCATTTCAAAGTTTCACACTTCTCCATTTGCTAAAGAAGGAATAATTAGCGAATTAATAAGTCGTTTTTTTGCCTTTTTTCAAGGATAGAAATTGCAAGGCAATAAATAAATAAAATTACGGTAAAATGCTTTTTGATTATCTATATAAATAAAAGGACTTGTCACTGACTGAGGTAAGACGCACGCACAGCCGTAACCGCTGTGCGTAGAAACGTGAAATTTGGACAAATGTTTACTTTTGTAATCTGGACATCCACTAAGGGATTTTGAAAAATTTTAACCCTAAATGGGCGAAATAGGGGTTGAAAGTTTGTATGGAAAAAAAAATTAAATCGGCGCCGATTTTTATAAAATTGTAAATTCAGACTCTTAAAAATATTTAATTGAACATGTTTTTTATGGTTTTCTAGAATTCACTCCCTAAGGGTGCCAATATGGGATTGAAAGTTAGTATGAAAAAATCTTTAAATCGCCACCGATTTTCATAAAAATCAAAACTTAGACTCTTAAAAATATTTCATTGAACACATGTTTCGTGGTTTATTTTAATTCATTCCCTAGGGGTGCAAATAAGGGGTTGAAAGTTCGTATGGTAAAATCTTTAAATCGCCACCGATATTTATGAAATTTTAAACTTAGGCTCTTAAAAATATACCATTGAACACATGTTTCGTGGTTTATTTTAATTCATCCCCTAGCGGTGTAAATAAGGGGTTGAAAGTTTGTATGGAAAAATGTTTAAATCACCACCGATTTTTATAAAATTTGAAAATTAGACTCTTAAAAATATTTCATTGAACACATGTTTCATGGTTTATTAGAATTCACCCCTAAATACGCAAACGAAGCTGCGCGTGTCCGTTAGTAAGTTTATATTTGTAATTGTAAAAAAACAAAATATTAATGTATAATATATATTATACCCACCCATGTTTAATTATTATTTAAAATTGTATCAAGAGATGAGAACGTTAGTGTGAGATCACTTAATTTTGATCTTCATCATCTTCATCTTCTTTAATTTAGTGTAAATAAATGCAGACTCATATTTAATACATTACACTTTTCCTTTCATAAGAATTATGTGAAATATAGAGAAATTTTCATTTTAATTCAAAAACCAGCTGGCATTTAGAATCTAATTGGGCGAAACGATTAATTTTCGTAAGAGGTAAAGTTCGCTCTAAATGTCTCCTCACAATGCGAACCATCTCTAGCAATTCATGATATCGGGAGTTATGCTCTGCTCTTTGCTCAGCGATGCTGTGCGCTCCGAAGTGGAACTATAATAATTATGAAACTTTCTGAGTGAAATTTGGAAGGATACTGATAATAACCCTTATAATTTCTTTCATTAATTGCTTATAGTATATTTATGTAAACTTTACATTTTACAAATCCCCACATAAAAGTCATTAGGCATAAGATTGCATAAATCTACGAGACCTTGCCACGTCAAAGAGAGAATTTTTTGAGAATTCTTTTCAATCGTTAGAGTAATCTTTGTTGACCAACCATCATCACCTTGTTGACATCAAGAACAGTCACTTCATACACAACTGAGAAATTTAGTAGAAAGGTTGTTTCTTTCTGTAACGGTCGCCTTTGAATAAATATTAAACAATAATATTTACTACGCAAAAGCTATCAGGCTTTAGAGTTTAAGGAGATTTTCTGATAATAGACGTAGAGAGAGAAACGTCTCAAGCCAAAAGAGCGCCATATTTAAAGTCGTCACTAGTAAACACTATATAAATACGCTATGAATACGTACAAAAAATTGTGTAAAAGCTGCAAATTACAGTAAAAATTTTTTTCGATACCTTGAAGCTATAATACGGTCTGTATTTCCTCGTCAACTTGGACGTTTATTGGTTTTTCTGGAGTGAAATTATTATCGTCATTCATTACCGTCCCAATTTGCCAGCAAGGGGTGTGAAGCATAATCAGGCGTAAAATTACTTTCCTAAGACTGATGGCCGAAAGGCGCTAAGCTCTAGGCCAATAAACGAAAATAGGCCGCACTTAAAATATAAAATAACTTTTTACGTGGAACGGCTGTTATTCTTTGACTGCTGTAGGTTTAATTAATTTTTTGTCAACCCTAAGAGAATTATTAGCACAAAAATAATTACGTTTTGTGATATTTGTTGTTATTAAAACTAATTTGTATACATAAATTTCAATAACTGATTCATTGTAGTTTATGATAAGAAATTTATAAATATAGATAGATATATCCATATCCATATCCATATATATATATAGTTGTATCCCGCGTGTAGAGAAGTAAGAAGAGAGAGCACTCCAACTCTACAATGTTTAGACTCTACACTTTCTGCCGAATTCTGAAGGTAAGAAATAGATGAAGAAAAAAATTACAATTTAGACCGCGTTTGATAAATAAAAGTCTATGTTACAGATAAAGACGGCAATAAATTTTTAAATTGCTTCAAAATAAAATTATCTATAGGTACAAGTATTATTTATTTCATAAGCAATAAGTAGTTCTATTATTATTGGTTCTGAAGCTTATTCTTACGGGAAATAATTTTGTACCGAATAAAAATATTCGTCTAGAGGAACAATTTTAGACCCTCGTCAATTTGATACTTCAGGATAACCAAATATCTGCTTAATGTCAAGTTTTTGTTCCGGTGTGATTTTATGGTCGTTTAACAAAGGTATCTAAGTGGAAGATGAAAATAAATGTAATGAAGTAGATTGACTTAACAAATGTTTTAAAAATATTTCTAATTAGGTTACTTGTAGCTTCATTTTATTTATATTTAAATGTTTTTTTTTATCAAATTTTAAAAATACCTTGTAACTCATTCGTGCAATTTCTATTCAAATTTCTAATCTACAGTTCCATTGATATATTTTAATCTACGTTAGTGTCACCAAAATATTACTATAATAATTAACTAAATAGATATTTGTAAAACTTTCATCAAATTTTGAAAAGGTATAGTGTTAATGACGTACCGTACAATGATCTAAAAAAAAACTCAAGTACGGGCCGGTATTGTGTGCAAAGCTTTTAAAAGTTCGATTTCGTAGCCACTTCCGTAGAGTGGATATAGCGCAAGCAATGTAACAGGCAGATTTCCTGTAAGAACAGTGTCAAAGTGATAAATATTGATAATATACTGTTTCTTTAATAAAGTATTTATTCTACAGCGTTACTCATATTTTATAATTTTTATATTGTTTATTCGCATTAACAAATACCTATTATTAAATATGTTTTTAGAATCTTTTTATATCTCATTCCACTGGCATCCATCTTTTAAACTAGCTTCCGGAAGTTTATATTAAAGACTAGTCGCCCAAAGATAAAATATAAATTATGTTTTTCCGAAAACTGCAGCACAAGATAACTGCTCACTATCAATGGTTTTCTGCTTGAAAGGATTTGCAATGCCATCAGCGGCCGACAGTCTGAGATAACTTTTAAAATTTACTTTTATTACCGCTAATGGTTCTTTTTATTATATTACCTTTTAGATTTATATATTTTTATTTTTTATAATATTTAGTAGAATACTAAGACTTGTGTATTTTATGAGTTCATGAGACATCCTAAGTGCCCAGCCCATTTAAATTAAATTGAAACGCATCAATGATTCCGACTTACATTTGGCCACTTTTTCCTAATTGTAAAGTACCTTTTCTTTATCATGAAAACATGAAATTTTCTATACAAAAAAAATCAAATTACACACAAAAAAAACTTGCCAGTGCCAACATGTTATACACATGTGTTTTTTTAGAAACACACCAAATTGTGAGTGTAAAAGGATTTCATTGCATTCGAGATCAGGGTTGGCTTTCATGTCCCAGCAATCTATTTGTCTACGTCTGCCTGACAGAGAGCTATTGTTCGATATGCCTGTATAGTGAAATTTTAAAATCCAAATTATACTTTTTAGTTATACATTGTATTCGTTCAAATATAGTAAGAATTTATTTATTTTTATTTTGATTTTATTTAAAGAGTAAAACAATATACAAGAAAAAATCTAATTAGAATCTAAAATCTAAATCAACGCAATCAAAAGGTATGAGGTCGTATTTGCTTGGTCGTATTTTTAATGATATTCGCCATGTTATCAAAATCTGTAGGATACTTTTCGTGGACCTATATTTATTTTATTTGACACGATCTGAGAACTTACAATAAACATAAAGTAAAAAATCTGTAAAGTTGAAATTTATAGGTGTTTCCAAAAAAAAAACATTACGAGTACGATACCAGCGAGTCCGACTCCTACTTGACCAGTTTTGTTTTATTTTTGTCATATTTTTTGTTAATAGAGAAGAAAACTGTACTGAAAACGTTTATATAATAAACCGGAAAAAAAAAAAATATTAAAATAATAAAAGTTATATGTGTTTATATGATGGAGAACGGCTTAATATCTTTCAAAAGAATTACAATTTGGGTTTAATAAAGCCAGGGATTATAAGCAAATATTTGTACTTTGAGGTCAAGACTATAGATATTAAAAATGGAAGACTTTTTCATTTTGACAAGCTTCCCTTAATTGTTTTTTTGGTCAATCGGCTTATAAATAAAAAAAAATTATACTATTTTAAAGAATGTTCGAAAATATACCGAAACTAATGCAGATTAGTAAATTAATAATTATGTAAACATGTCAAGCGGGCGAAGCCGCGAGCGGGTGGCTACCCGTTCTATAATATATAAGGACCTACGTAAACAGATATAATTTACATATTGATAAAATATTCCTCGTTTCCACTTCATAATACTTATCGTAGACGTGGCTAAATCAACAATAATTTAGTTACCCGAACCTTTAATCCGAAGCGGTGCTTCGGTGATGGTTTTCCGATCCTATTAACCGCAAAGCTGAGAGTTGATAAACTGAATGCTACAGCGAGGGCAAACGATCGCAGATACGAATATTACTAGCTGCTTGCTTATATTATTTTTACTTTAAGTTTACCATAATATTTTAGTGATTTTTATTAATTTAATAATATCAAACTGAAAATAAATTTAGATATATTATTTCAAACACAAATATTCAGATGTTTATAAGTTGTCAATGACTCGAATTAGGGCGTAAAGCGAGAAACGGAGTGTCCACAAAATACAAAAGATAGAACTAAAATCAACACCTGCAAGGTGGTTAGATTTCACTATAGAAAGTCTTCCCTATGACGACAGTAGATTTACTTTGTCTTCAGTATTTAATCTAATAAGCTGCTTAAGCAGTTGTCTAAGGATGTGTTAATCTAAGCATTTAAGCATTAAACTGTTGACTGAAATAGTACCTGTGTTAATTCTGTACATGTGTCTATACTAGTTAGTTAATTAAATACAGTGTATAATTATTATATTAACATATATATTTATCACAAATATATGTATATTCATTTCTATCTAGATTTGGCATAAATATTCTTTAGTGAAAGGCCGAAAAATGTAATTTGGACTAAGGCCTTAAGTCCGACCAGAGGTTTGACTAATTAAACCTAAGGGTGCCAGTGCTTACAATTGATATTATGAATACATGTTGAAAGCACGGCGCTGAGTACCGCCATTCGACACAGAAAATAGGGAACGAGGTTCCCTCTGCCTACCCTGCTGTATGCGGTATACAGCGTGAAGATGATATGAAATACATGTTTCAAGTTTATAACTCTGACAAAAGAACGAACGTTGATATCTCTTGAGGATGTCAATCAGATGTTCAACAATAGCAATATAAAATATATATACTTATATAAATATATTTCTTTGAAGTGCATTTTTCAGTAGTAGTTGAAAGTAACATTTCAAATTAACATATATGAGTATATTTTCGATTTGTAATATAATCAGTAATGTCAGTCAAACACAATTATCGTTTTATCAACAATTTTTTAATAGAAATAAATGTTAAACGAACTAATTGATGCTATTTAGTGTTAGTTCAAAACTGTAATTCTTTAAAGTTTTATTATGCTAAGCTAAGTTAATTAGTTTTCTTAGTATATTGTTTTATGTATTCTGTAATAGTAGACTGTAGAGGTACACTGTGTATTATTAATGAATACAAGGAAATTTAAAAAGTAAATTAGAGTTTGTATTTATTAATTTTATTTGTGTATATTCTTATCACGAAGAGTTTCTACGATAATCCAAAAATCAGAAAAAAAATGTTGTCTTGTTAGGAATTGTAATAAAACGAAGTTATATATTTAATTTTTTTATATGTAAGTTTTAAATAAGACGAACGAATAATAAAATATAATCATTAAATCCATTTCAAGTGTATAATCATACTTGGATAAACAATCTAGTGGTTATTTTTAAAATGAAGACCTTATTTCTGTTATGACATTTTAAATAAAACATCGTGAGGTAAGTTGCAACTAAAAAGCAATTCTGGAGCGCGTATTCACAGACCAATCCTTAGTGAATGTTGAGCGAAATTTATAACGCCCTTTCATTAAACCAGGTCGCACCTACCAATGATATAAAAATAGGTTATTACTTATTTCTTATGTCGTTCATTTAACCTTCAGAATAATATTTTTTACATAAACATAATCTGTTCCATACAACGTGACATTGGCGAAGTGAATTGTGCTCAACTGGCACGCTCGAAACGCCATATATCAAGAAATCAATGAATCGACATATTCTTAACTAATATTATCGTTTTATTATAGTAGTGTTAGTAATACTATCAAAGCGTTTCAAATTTCATATTCTTAAGATTTCCATGTCAATTTTAATAGTTCAATAGTTTTTCAATCTACGAACTATTAGGTATAAAAATTAGAATGGAATTATGTGAAGTTAAAATATATGTAGGTAAAATATAGGTATTGGTATTGCAGATTTGGGATTAATACTTGGTTTCTTTAATCGTCGGAAAAATTACGTAAGTATATGCTATATTGCTAACAATAAATCTATAATAAACCCTACCCTATAATAAATATTTTTTATCTTTTATTAATCTCTGACAAGAATAGTTCCTCTATTTGACGTATGTGTGTGTCCCAAAGGAATGAACCAATTTTGATGGAACTTTTTTTTGTTCTTGCTCAGCGGTGTGAAGATTATCAGCTATTTTCCAGTTGTTTGTTTACTCTTTAGAGATTTGTATGTAGAGGGTTTTTTAAATATTTAATATAATGTAATGATTTTCTTCGTTAATTATAATAAACTTTAAGGAGTAAAAAAAGTTAAATAAGAATTTAAAGAGTAATATGCAACAACTGTGACTAAGAATGCCGGTTAGTCGAATTTTAATAAGCCCAAAACAATTATTAAGTTACGAAGCAGACGGTAAGACGACAAAAGTTTGTTCGATATTTTGTGCCGTTGCTTTAGTAATATATAGCATTATTATATATAGTATTACTTTAGCTATAGAATAGAACAGATATCAGAAAAGAGTTTAACTATATAAACTAAATAAAATTTGTTTAGCTTTTTGAAGGTTATTAGACTTTTTTTAATCATTCGTTTCCTTATTGCAACTATTGGAGTCGAGGATTTTTAATTATGAATTATTCTTAATGACATTTTTATGTATCTACCTTCTATAGGAGATAGCAATTATAACAATGTATGCTTTAAAATAGTAAAAAAAAATAATTTCTCTACATTAAATAATAAAGTGATGGAGACAATACTTAAAATAACATGTTGAATACATGTCACGGACCTCAGCCTATTAAAAACATTTAAATATTTATATAGTTTTGCTTAAAGATAGAACGTATAAACTATCTACATGTTTTTTCAATTTACTATTATAGAGCCTAGCAGGTTAATATTTGCAGAAATCCGTAATGATGACAAATGATATCGCATTAATGGATATTCTATTGTTAGGCCAGTGCTTTTATGGGACATGACAAACCGATTTAATAATAAATTATAAAGATATATTACCTTTTTACTTTTAGCATTTTTTTCCTTTTAAATTAAATTAGAGGAGATTTAATTACTTTTTAATTCTTATTATATTTTTAACTTTTTAGTTTTGTAATATGTATTCTTAAATAACAAATTAAACACAATGAATCCACTTAAAATTAAAATATCACTATTTTTTTTACTTAAAATATAAATAAAATTATATATATATATAACACAAAGACTGAAACGTATTATGTCTACATTACTAAATTACACAAAGTAAATGTAAACTGGTACATCCATATAATCATGAATAAATAATAACTTCTCGTAGTTTCGCAACAATTTGCTTAGCCTGATGTACTGCAATATTAGAAAACTCTTGTGGCTTGTAACAAATGTAAACAACTAAAAGCTGACCTATTAAATATTCGGGTTAGTATCTATTCTACGATATTAAATTCCAAAAGAGACGCGATATATTATGTAGGAATTTCTACGAACTCCTTTATTATTCTAATATGTTTTAGTTTTTATTTTTAGGCAACTTCTATGTGATATAGGAGAGACAGAGAGAGCTTAGAGATAATATATTAATGCGATCAGATGAGTGACACACTGGTATAATTCCGATCTTTTGACTATCAATACTGATAAAACTGAATTCGTAGCTTTTTCTCACCAATTCCATCAAAGCTAAATAGCATTTAAAATAAAAGAATAATTGCGTGAATTCTTCTGGTCTTAAATAAATTTTCAATGACACTTTTATTCAGTTGACAAACGCATTATGCTTTAGAAAGCGTCGCCTGCATTGGTTGCATACCACCATTCCAAAATACTAGTTTAAAGCAATTTGGCATAACGCCCGCCCGCAAATCATTGTCGAGTGAGCCCGTGTGTTGACTAGCTTAAGAATTTGGATAGCTGTAAAAATGGTATTATGTTTTCGTACTGTATCTCTATATTTGTTTAAAGTTTAAAGCAGAAATTATTTTCTAGACTAAGGCTTCAATACAAAAAGAAAATTATCTTATTACAATTTTAAATATAATAATATGGTTCAATAATAATATCATTTTAGTTTTTCATAAATTTAAAGATTTTAAAATTTAGATATTTAAAATTATAAAGCAAATGGCTTTAAACCGCCAAACTATGCAAATGCACAATCCACCCATGCGGTAATAATTAGTGGTTAATTTGTACACTTAAATGCTATTATCTAAAATGGGATTGCAGTATTATTTACAGAATATCCATCCATACCTATATTATACATTTGAAAGTAACTCTGTCTGTCTGTCTTTTACGCAATCAGGGCCAAACCGCTAATTTAATTGTAATAAAATACTCATATAGAGATACTTGAGGGTCTCGGGATGAACATAGGATACTTTTTTTTCTCATATATTAAAATACTTATTAATATGACATGCAATTTATTCCGCCATGTTTATAACAACCGTCTCTATGCGACCGTTGCTAAGCAACGATTTGCAAAGTTTGTTGTTAGAAAACATCACCCAAAATGATCTTGCTTAACGCATCTCTCTATTGAAAACTGAAAATAATTTCATAAATATATTTAATAAATATTCGTATAGTTCAAGCGGTAGTAGCCGCGTTCTTGTCCACTAGTTTGGATATAAAACAGAAATAATAATTAATCTTGATAAATCATAACACCAAGGTTCCATTTAACCATTCATTCCGCGTGCCGCCTGTTAGATGCAGGTGGTGTTGAATTGTTCAGAAAAAAAATATAAAATCGCTATTTATTCCTCCCGCGAACGAGCCCTTGTTATTTCCACAGAGGTGATTTGCATAAAAATGCACTATCTTTTACAATTCCCGTGCAGACACCGGCAACTTCTAAAGCTGAACACTTTTGTAGAGTGTTTGAAAATGAAATTTAAAGTACATGCAAATCTTTTAACAACTGCTCTGTTATCTATCTATGAATTTACATTTCTTTAGTAGGTTGTAAACACGAATTACTGCTTTATTTATTTTTCACCAATTAGTAATACTAGAGAATCGATTGATGCGTACATAACGCGTTGCCATAGCAACGTGTATGCTTTGTGTCACTATACAAATGTGTATAAAGTGATCTCAGTAGTGTTAATATATTATTTTATTAATTTAATGTATTTTTAAATTATTACTTTATATCGTGGTGAAAGTATTTAGCATTTTACATTTTCCTCTATATAAACTATAACTATCCTAAATTTCAAAGATATTTTGAATCGACTAATAAGCGCGCTAAATAAACCTATTTCTAGTATTAATATTATGTACATCATACATTATTTCAATAAAAAATAAGAAATAAAATCCTCAAAATACATAAACCAAAAGGGCAGTAAAACTAAGTGTCATTTTATGGACGAGGGCGTACAATCTGTACATCGTAATGTCGCAGATAACTTAACGGCCAGTTTAATATTATAGACACCAAAGAAAGAATATTTTAATATTTATTATATTTTTACATATTTTTTTTTTATTTTATCACTTTAAGGGTGTTTAACTTAAGTAAGTGTTTAGCTTCGCAGTTGGTGCAAACGTTTAATATTTAGAAAGAGCTAACTCTAATGTTATAATAAACAAAACTAATGAAAATTATTTAATTTGGTTCCTTCTAAAAGAAAAACAAACGTCGATGGACTGTCTGCCCTATCATTAATCTTGAAGACTTTATTAAGTGTCCACAGAAAAGTTCAAAGAAAATACAAGGCATTAGCCAAGTATTGTAATTAAAAGGAAGGTTGGAATATCGTTTGTCTGTGTGGTTTTATACTTTTGACTTGATATCTTTTTAACCGACTGCGCGACGCAAAGGAGTTATAGTTAATGTTGAAAATTATTTTTTTGGAGAAGTCTAAGCAATGGAGTATGATCAGTAAATTAAATGTCCCCGGTACGAGTAAATCTGTTTGTTTTTTAGATAATACGTTCACATTACAATACAGTCTTATTTAATATCAGGATGAATGTATAATTCTATAATTAGGTGTAGTTTTTTACTGTCGCTATAAAAAAAATATGGGATAAGGAAAGCTACCATCTTGATCAATTATTTTATTATGGGTTCACTAGATTCCCTCTGCCTACCTTGCTGTGTGCGGGATATAGCGTGAAGCAGATTTTCTTTATTATTTAAATTTTTCTGTCATTCTTTCAAAGTTTTTATATAGAATTTCAGTGTTTATGTAAACATTTTATAAACGAAATTGTGATACATTTTTGAGCTAACCACTTAACTTGTCATTAACTCAGCCATGTTTTAACCAACTGCGTCCCTTTTAGAGTGCTTTTAGTATAATAACTAGGCTACTATCATAACAAGAATTCAGGTGTAAATCCTTACTGGTACCAGTACACACTTTTTGATGTTATATTAAAATGTAATTTCATTAAGATACCTTTGAGAGAAAGTAATGTATTACAGTTGTTAATATGCAAACTAATTTGAGTGAAACGTGAAAAATGGAGACATCTATTACTATACATTTCATGTAAGCGTAAATAATGAAAAGAAATATTATGTTTATTGAAGTATGTCGTGGCGTCGCGTCGTATAGCGTGTCTACGCAAGCGAACGACGGTGGTGGGTTCGATTCCTAGGAGATGAATTATTTATTATTTTTATTTGAGTTTTGCCACACAACAGGTGATACAGCGGAAAGTGAGAAACGTGAACGAAAATGTCTTAGCACTAAAAAAAATCATTCATTTACACTAACAAAACCCATAATCAATATTATGGGCGTAATAACTGTTTTTAAAATTTATTAGGCTTAAATAAAAAATATGAACATTTTTTATATAAAAAAAATGAAATATGGCGGCTTACATCAATCACTTACACTATTCATTTATCATTTATATCGATGAGCATCTATTATATCCGCGTAGTCATTCGTTCGGCGTAATTTTTTAAAATTATTTTTCTGCAAATGTAATTTTAATATTTTAATGTCAAATTAGTAAATGAGTTGAAATGTGTCTAGCCAACCGTGAGGGACAAGATTCAATTTTATTGTGGGAAAAATATTTTATAACTATTGAATCTGTTTATATTAAAACAGGTGTATGTAACGCAGTTTGTAAATTAATAGATATTGTAGTATATTTTATATCATATTTTATTTTAATATATGATTATTTGAACAAATTAAATTATTCATATTATCTTAGTATAAACAACTAATTATTTTAATTCAATATGCGGCTTTAATTTATTTTTATTTATTAAATACATAGAAAACATTTTATATATTTATAAACATAGACATTTTAGTTATACGTAAGTGTTTGTAACTATTTTCATTTATTTTATCGTATACAGATAGAACAAAGTAATTGCAAAAAACCACTGGTGCGTAAGATTCATCATATTTTCGGGCGAGTTCGCGGCTTTGAATTTTGCGCTTTGCATGGACGAGGCCATTTTGTAAATTTATATTACTAGTACACAAGACTCCTAGAAGTCTTATTTTAGTTTATATTGAACGAAAACTCCTTTTATAAAAAAATCTATATGTGTATTCAACAACTTGCAAATGATATTACTTACTTCTAATATGTTGGTGGCTTTATTTATTTCATAATATTGAACATCGATTTGCTGTCAAACTGTAGCCGCAGGTGTCGTAGAGCGTATCTTGACGTTTCATTGTCGTAGAGCGTCTCGTTTAATTACAATGTTCTGGAGACTGAAATTTTTGTTTTAATAAAGGCTTATGCTAATACCTTGAAACCCTATTAATTAATAGCCCTAAAATTTATAATGTCAGTTTTAATGGTACAAAAAAATATTATATGATTCTGAAATAAACCAGTCGTGGCACGTGGCACGAGCGTGCGACAGTAAGCGTGACAGGTTGCGGGTTCCATTCCTACTCCAGGATATTAATTGTTTATTATTTTAATTTCTTCCAGAATTCTGCGGAAACTAGGAACGAAAGTACCTTAATGGGGACGGAGTGTCTTTCTACTCTACTATGTGCGAGTAACAGTGTGAAGTTAAAGAAAAAAGTACTAAATAATAATTATGACGAAAAAAAAATCTCTTAAATATATTTTATACTTTTATAATTTATTTTACTTATTTCTACTTTTTTCTGTTCAATTTTAACAGAGAGTTTTATTTCAATAGAAACATAATTTGGATAAATAAAGATGACATAAAGCTGTACATATATTTAACGCTACAAAGGTAGCATATGTTATTAATAGTAGCAGATGGTCTTGCATCGTACCTCGTAAAATATGATATATGCAATGTATAGAATAAGTAAAATAGTCTACTATAAAACGTTTATCTGGAATAAGGCCAAATGCAAAATGGCAAACTGTAAGCCTTATAGTTTAGCCTTATAGTTACGTGAAAATGTGTTAAATATATTGTATATTGTATTGCCAGTATAGAAAAGGATTATAAAATACTAGCGACCCCCTCGCGGCTTCGCCCGCTTTTACTACTGGATTATTTATATAATGTATGTTTGCAAAGCACTTAAGATAATGTGAAAATTAATAAAACCCTAATGCAACCCGCATTTTCGTTGTTTCAATAAGTATTTTTCAATTGTTTTACTCGGCAAGGATTTTTTAGTAGGTACCGTAATTTTAAATCTGTGCTACTAATCTTTTCAAGTACTTATTAAAATATATTTAAATGACTATTTTTAGATAGTTAAATGACTATTTTTAAACGGAAGAAATTATAAACAAAAGCCTACCTACTAATAACTACTACAAAAATATGAAACCAAATATATCGCGCTGAAATAATACATTCAACTCCAATTATCCAATACGTGCAAACGCATCTAAATCTTTGTTGCAATGCCTGTGGTTAATGCTGAAGAGGGTATTCTGTCCCTGATGAAAAGCAAGCACTACGTGGCTGCCTGTGAGGAAAATTAAATAGAATTTATTGGCCGGGAATCGAACCCGGGCCGCCCGCGTGGCAGGCGAGCATTCTACCACTGAACCACCGATGACTGCTCATGACGCGCTTGTATAAGCAAAACGTCGCGGGGCGCGTTTCGCAGCAAGGATGTTTTGATATTGTAACAACTTCTAAAGTACTTATTAAAATGAAAAACAGTAAAAGACAGTTTTGATCTACATTAAATGGCCAACGTAACTATATACTAATATACTTATTTATATGCTGAGAGTAAGGGATAAGTGAAACTTGACTCGATACAGCTGTTGTGTGAACGGCGTGATGTGTTAACTATTAAATGCGTTTTTCTCTAAAACTATTCGCAATTTCGAAATAGTGTAAAAAGCTAATTTTATCTTCGTTTAACGTAGAAATTTAATAAAGTATTTTAAAGGATAAGGATTAATACCATTATGGAAAAATATCCCTCACAATAAAAAATATATTGAAATTACTATTTTTAGACAGAAATATGATCACTACACGTTATTCTTAAAAGATACGAATATGCCATCGCTGACTTTTTTGTAGATCTTATTAAGAGAAACAATACTCCAGTACATTTTTTTCATGTAGTATTTACCATTAAAGCAGCGCATGCGCCAAAGTGTCACAGTGGGTAGGACTTTATACACATTTATCGTATTTATGTTAATTTACATAAAAATGTACAAATAATAAACTATATATAAACCTTCCTTGAGAAATACTCGACCTAATGGTGAAAACCACATCCAAATCCGTTGGGTGGTTTAGAAGAAGAAGAGTTAGAAAGTTCAGACAGACACAAAAAGCGACTTTGTTTTATAAGATATAGGATGTATATTCAACGTTACGTAAATTAAAATTCACTTATTTAATTTTACGAACGACAAAATACTAAAGTAAGAATGTTTGTTAAAACAACTTTAAATCGTTGTAATATATCTTTAAATGTTACTTGATGCCAGCCAGGTTGCACAACTCCTGACTCCTGGCACTAGTCCTGACTGTAAACGCGACTGGTTGTGAGTTCGATTTACGACTCAAGGAAATTAAAATATTTAATACTTCCATGTTCTCCGCATTGGTGCCACAAAGAAACTAACATACATATAGACCGATAAACACACTAACCTCCTTTGCGTTGCACAGTTGGGTAAGATGAGCAAGATTTAAATGAAACACTGTGTACATAGCGACATCATTGTATTTTATGAATTACACCATTAATATGGATTTATGTAATACAACGTAATGTGATTATAGCTGAATATTTACCTTGTAAAAGCCACTGGCTTTAAATAAGAAAGTTTTAAATAAATTAAATTAAATGAATACTTAAAAAAATATTAATATTATTACTACAATTTCTACATAATAATTGAAATTATATAACTTCAAAATATGCTTTATTTTCTATAATCACGTTACGATAAGATATTTAAAAATCTTATACATATATTATATCAGTTTAACATTTAATTGAAAACATCATTTAATTACTATAAACTACATTAAAAATTGTGTATATATCACATAATTTATGTTTTGATATCATATTAAACTGTATTAGTTTACAATGTTGTAACGCTAATTATATAAACATTTTGTACGACTAAATTACAATTGAATTGATGATGTAAATAAAATAAAATATATTATTTATATCATAAGTATATATCGTAGTTTCAAAGCAATGATTAAAATCCAAATGTTAAAATTGTTTTAGGCCTTAATTGTCACATTATAACGGTTCTTTCTATACATGTAAAAATTGTACTGATATATTAAATTAAGTTAAATAAAATAGTTATGATATAGGTTGCTCGAACTGTTATTTCTTTATTTTTTTGCTATTGACTAAAAAAATCACTGAAATATATTTTTAAAGTACATAATTCTAAATTTATTATCAAAATGAGTAAATTAAATATTTAGCTATCAATTAGGCGTTTCTTACTTTAATTATAAGAACATCTAAAAAAATTACGATAAAAAAAAAAATTAACAATATGTAGATGATATGAGATAATGATCGTAGTATATATACGTATTGTCTTTTCTTTATTATAGTACATCTTATTTCTAGTAAAACTATTGCAAAATATAAAAATATGAACAGCAAGAAAAAAATATTTTATAAACAAACCTTGAATCGAATCTACACATTTTTTATAAAAAAAAAAGAACAGAGAAAAATAAATTTAATATAACAATCTCTTCAAGTCTTACATACATACACCTACATTATTATAGCATATTTAAAGGAACAATAATAGTTCCTAAGAAAATATATAAATTATTCCATGTAATATTCGACATAACATTAAAAGGTATGTATTGAATTAAATTACCACATCAATTATTTGTCACCCGAGTAACTTGCTTGATATATTGTGTACTCGTATTGACATTAAAAACTCTAAGTGGAGAAACGGAGTCTCATTAGGTTCCCAGGTTCCCGCTGCCTACCCCGCTATGTTCAGAATATAACGTGAAAAAAAAAAAAAATTCTAAGCCTCACATGTATATAGGTCTTAGATATAATTATATTGATCACTAGACGCGTAAGCAATAAATGATTTAAAGTAACCAGCTACTAATTTAAAAGTCTCCTTAGTCCGTTATGTTATCATTTTGCTTATTTCAATAATTTACTTGCTCTTAACAAAGCCGAAGGAAATTTTGTTCTTACTAAAAAAAAATGTATCTAAGTATTTGTAATAAGCACTTGATAATTCTTTGTCATTTTGTTCATAAACCATCTTTTCAAAGCGCTAAAAATCTCAATCAAGTTATTCTTTATTTCAACGGTTATATTGCCAAATTATCACATACTTTCACATGAAATAACAAATTTGAATTTATATATTTTTTTTTATGAAAGAGTAAAGTTTCAGGGTACGCCAGTGGTGTTGAGTAATAACTATATCATGACAGCTTTACAGACATGCCTTACGCTGGAGTAGATCGTATGCCTTTGTGACATCTCAGTTGGACTTTTATTAAAATGAAAGCATTTTTTCATTTGTTTAGTCATGTTTTGTTTTAGAACAGTGCTAGCGTGGTAAGTGTAACCATCGCTATAAAATATTATATTTTCACGGGCGGGTATATTGAAAAATGTCATTATGTTATAACATAATATATAACAATAATATTAACATAATATATAACAATAATATATTATATCAAGGTATTTTAGGTAGGAATTGAAATGTCGAACAAAGCGCGGCGTTGAGTTCCGCCATTCAACAGGCAATATTTCTAAGATTCGGCGGAAAGTTGGGAGCGGAGTGTCTTAACACTAGTTTCTCTCTGCGTACCCTGGTGTATGAGGGATACAGCGTGAAGGTAAAAAAAATATTTTAAGGTTACTACATATATTTTTTTATTTTGAAAAGTGAAAAAATATGTTTTAAATATCATATGTGTGTATTTAAATGGTAACAAGAAATGATACTCCTATATTATAAAAGTCTAGGAATAGGTAACTTAAGTATTGACGCGTTTCAATTACGTGAAATTCCAAATGATATACAAATAACCAATCGCGATATTTAAGCAAGTACTTAAGCAAATATTACCTACATTTGATAATACAGTAAATAAAATAATTACTGAGTAAATGTTTGTAATAACGACAAGACGCGCGTGTGTTCTTCGTATATGTATTCGTACATATATCAATTTATTTCTCAGCGGAACATACACAGGAAGTTAACTCCACCCAAGCTAATATTATTTATTCCGGTTATAATTCCCGTTGGCGATTATTTCGTCTTAATAGTAGCATAAAGAGTATGTCGTCTTTTTGCTATAATGCGCGGCATTATTACGTTTTCTGAAGAGGAATATTCCTCAATTTTTTTTCACAGAGATATACTTAAGAGAGACTTAAATTTAAGAGTACAGCGGATAAAAAACTAATGAAACTGTTAATTATATTGCATTTATAGCCATAAATTATATATATTGCGTTACTAATTATTTTAATTGTTGTATCGCCAACCTATATTTTTTGGCGTTTGTACCAACAAACAAAAAAAAACAAGTTTTCAGTACACAATTATTTTCACACAATTTTTTTCTTATATATTTCGAGAACGTACTTCATCATGAAGATATTGTGGTAACAATTATCAGGACTGTTCTAATTTAAATAAAATAAAAAAATATATATAAATTACACATCCATAATATTATGTATGCACATATTTTTGTCGATTATAAAGAAATGTCTTAAGTAAAAAATTACATTTTAATACATTAATATAAGGACTAAAACAACAAATTATGAAACGCAAATCTGCTATATTACATTTTTCTAATTTTCAGTCACATCCATCTTATATAAGCTTTTAACAAATTGCGGGAAAGTGATCACTTGCATGATAAAAAGTAAATTAATAAAACAATACTATTAATTACAATTTTATATAAAATATTTATTAATTAAATATAAATTCAGCTTTTCACTGGTATTTGTTTCCATACTAAACTACATACATTAACTGTTTTAATAATTAACAAAATTTTCTACTTATACAATTCAACAACAAATTGATATCTCGTTACATTTTATATACCTATACGAGTACTTCATATCGCCATAACTACACCGACACTTGAGTCCCCAAACCACGTTAGTCTTTGCATAACATGAAATTTTATTTGAACTAATTGGTAAAAAATGGCTACCTTTATTCATTTTGACATCTACAATTTCATAAGGCTTCTTTTTAATAAACTCCTACGTTGATCTGTAAAAAATGACAATATAGTTAATAAAAGTTAATTTTTCTGCAAATACCATTAACAACTAAAATCGATATTGAATAGAAGTAATAGGATAAATTAAATTAATTAATTATTTTTTCCTGTCTATGAAAATATGCATAAAAGAAAAGTTGATTAAGTTAATTGATTGACAAATAAGTCGGTCCATCTAAGTAATATTTCCGGTTAAAAAGGGTTGGTTATTGGTAATTACTTATGGGCGGCCTCTCTACGTGATTGAAAATATAAAAATATATAGATAATTTTAAAAAATACTCAATGTTTAAATAGAGTAAATTTATAAAGTTCACAAAAGCTTCGTAACTTTTAAAGTGTTGCATATGGACATTACACTTGGAAAAACGGTATTTCGTCATCGTATCGCAGTGGCACAAGGGTGTGACTGAATCGCAACGGCTGTAGGTTAGAACCCCACTCGAGGGAATTAATTATTATTTATTAATATTTTCAATTCTTCTTTCTGGCACCAAGGCAAAAGCCCGGCGTTGAGTTCGGCCACTCAACACACAATGCCTCAAAAAATTCGGTGGAAAATGGGGAACGGAGTGTCTTAACACACTAGGGTTCCTTCTGCCTACCCTACCGTGTGCTGGATACAGCATGGACCTGCTTTATAATTAAAATTAACTCACAATATCAGTACATGTTCACTAAACGACGTGTATCGGGCACCCGTCTTTCGACCTCACGTTGTCCATAGGTGGGGGTATGACCACATACGTATCGCGACCGGGTAGCTCTTCATCCCCTGCAAATAACGGTGGAGGGGGTATGACGTCACTGTCCACCTCTTCCTCTATCACCTCCTGCCTCCGGCGGCCGGGCATGTAGTTCAGCACACAAGTAACAGCGATTAGGAAGAGAAAGAATACGAACACCACGTCGAACATTATTAAAAAATTGACCATTACTAGTTGCATTCTTAGTCACATTATGCGCCTTCATACACACTGGTTTTTGTTTTGCTTTAGGACATGTTTGACAATTGTGCAACCTGAAACAAATATATATATTTTAATTGAGGATAGTATTCGATTAATAACGCTGTCTTGAAAAAAAAATTCTTAAGCAATTTTTTTTTTGGCGCAAATAAATTATGAATTCCATTCCTCCCCCTAAATTAATATCTGTAAAGAGTCAGACTAAACACTTGCATGAGCTAGTAGTTATAATAATTAACGACGTTGCTAATTGGAAAATGTAGTCAGATCTTATTTTTTCCTATTTTTCTTTGGCCGAAGTTTTTATAAAAAAAAAAGTCTAGAAATCCTAAGCGTAGTTGTATCTGTCATGTAATTGTTTGTAATTTTGTAATTTTGTTATCTTTAAAGCTTGTTTTTTTAATTTTCTCATATGTATTCTTTTACATTATTTCCATATAAAACGAAATTGCTATTGGTTGTTTGCTCTTTTCGATGAATGGCATTACCTTGTGTTTTTTTCCGCTGACACAATGCTTACCAAGTATTACGAAGGTACAGATCTTACACAGAATTCATTTTGCAATAAAGCCATCTCGAGCAGTTTTTGTCCCCTTTATTCATCCATTATAAAGCTTAAATTAATAAAACATATTATGTTTTATAGTAGGAATTTATGAAAAGTTTATAAAGCCAGTTATGGCACAGAGGGGCACTATTGTGTGACTATAAACGCGACAGGTTGTGGGTTTGATTCCTACTGGATTAAATTGATTAATAATATTTTCGTTTCTTCGCTCTGGTATAGAGGCAAAGTGCGGCGTTAAGTTCCACTACTCAACTTCAGAAATTGGGAAACTTCAGAAATTGGGAAATGGAGTTGTTTTAATGAGAACGGAGTGTCTTAACATAAGGTCCCCAGGTTCTCTTTACATAATCTGCAATGTGCAGGATGCAGCGTGAAAATATTTTTTTTCTTCCTTATTATTATAAAATGAAGCATGGTTTATATAACATTAGAATTTTAAAGCGTAAATTTGGTCATTTTAAAGCAGAGAATTAAAACAGGTAAAAGGCAAATGACTCATTTAGGAAACTTGAAATCTATTTAAACCGGACTATTTATCTCCCGGTGCAGATGGCAGCTTAGTTAAACATGGCGTCGTGGATAAGAGAAAATGAGTAAAGCTGTATAATTTGGCAATTTATTAATTTCAATTAATAATTTGTTTTTTACGGAAATCCATATGCTGAAGTAATTAGATTTTTTAATTTAAGATTGTACAATTAAAACGAATATCGAAGGTAATGTTAAAAAAGTCATACATTAGCAAAAAAACATTTTTCAAGTCTAATGTAGCATGTTGTTTGAAAATCAATAATAAGTTTTATTAGATAACTTGAAAAACAATCCCTGTACGTTAGAAATAAAATGAAATAGTTTTTTTGCGAATATAACGAGTGTAATATACTCTTTAAAAATACGTAATTTTAAAATGATAATTCTCCTCACCCAAGCATCGTGAGAGTGGATGTAATATCCGTTCCAATCTTGTTTATCTAAAACTGTGGTCTTAAAGACTGAAACGAACTCTATTCAGTAGATCATGGGCGGTTTTATTAAGCCTGATTTGTTTTCGGGATTGAAAGTGAACAGACACTGTGAACTCCGATCACGTAATTATTGGTCTCCTATTGAAAGACTGACCTACATTGATGGTGATACCCTTTTCATTTGTTGTTTGTTTACGTTGACATTGTTCATTTATTTTTTATGAAATCTGATAATTTTTATATAACTTTTTCAATATTATGTTATTTATTTTTTCAACAAGATATAAAATACCCCATAATGGTTTTGGTTTGTATAAAATAACCATAACTGCTTTTCAAAAGTTATACATACAAATTTAATTAAAAAAAAATGAACAATCCAAAAGTTTTATATAGCGTTGCCATTTTGCTCTTTTCAGATGTGTTAAATGTTTTATGTCGAGTTATCGTGACAGGTTGACAACATTGCCGTATTTTATATACGCTGTGTACAAGTAGGTACCTAGTATATATATGTATTTGTAGTATAAGTGAGGGTAAATTTTAATTTGATTTATCTACGTAGGGTGTTTTTTTTAAATATATTATATTTTATTAAAGTTTATTTAATTTACGAGTATATAGACGATATCTTCGTATACTTGTAGATTCAGTTTGTCGTAAACTATCTCACCTCTATATTTCTGGGGTGGGTTCAATCCCTACCCGAGGGAATGAATTATTGTTTATTAATATTTTCATTTCTTCGCTTTGGCACCAAGGCAAAAATCTCGAAGAACATTGAAGCCGTAAATTTTGAGTATATACTCGTTTAGTTTGGATATCAATTTTTCCTTAATAGATCCTTTTTTCCCTAAAAGGTACGGTACGATTAGGTAAAAATATATTCAATTTTAATGTGTAATATAATTTAATCGCCATTGTTACTTATCGACATATCGCGTAAGTTAATATCGTATTGCCCATCATCAATCATTTTGCGAAGTGATGATTAATGAGACGGCAGATCTTGTTGATATCTATAATTTGATAAGAGAGTTCCTATTCCAGTAATCTTTTATTGGAAAGAAGGCTATTATAGTTATAGATTCCGTTTAGAGCAAAGCTACCCCAAGGAACTTGGCCTGGTTAAAATTCAATGAACAGTCAAACTATCTATATATATAAAAGGACTTGTCCTCATTGACTGAGGTAAGATGTGCGCCCAGACGTAACCGCTGATGGTAGAAACGTCAAATTTGGACAGATGTTTACTTTCGTAATCTGGACATCCACTAAGAAAGGATTTTGAAAAATTTTAACCCTAAAGGGGTAAAATAGGGGTTGAAAGTTTGTATGGAAAAAAAATTAAATCGGCACCGATTTTTATAAAATTTGAAATTTAGATTTATAAAAGTATTTAATTGAACACTTGTTTCATCGTTTTCTAGAATTCTCCCCCTAAGGGTGCAAATAAGGGGTTTAAAATCTTTATGGAAAAATCTTTAAATCGCCACCGATTTATATAAAATTTGAAATTTAGACTCTCAAAAATATTTCATTAAACACATGTTTCGTGTTTTATTAAAATTCACCCCTAAATACGCAAGCGAAGCTGCGCGCGTCCGCTAGTTTAATATAATATTAAAAAAGTACTAAAGCTCCCAAAGCTTTACGTATAAAAGCTTACATATTCGATTCATATATCATATATCTGTAGATCAAAAACGATTGAGTGCTCAATATAAAGCGTCAAGGTAAATTATGTGCTTATATACTAAACTTATATACGAAAGCGATCAAATACTCTTTACGATGATTCACGGACCCTTAGACGTATCATATTAACCATTGCCGTAAATGTAAGTAATCCGCCGCCTCTTAGTACTAAAACTGGAAAGTGAAAATCGACTTTAGAATCATTATACATAAGCTATCGATTGTTTCATTAAACACTTCGTTAATTAATCAATAATATCCGTGACAGTACTGCAAGTCATTATTAATGTGATAAATCGACGGTTAAACGATCGGTCAATCCATTAGAATGAAATTCGTATATCCTGTTTCTATCTTAGACAAGGGGTGAAGGTTTATACAAAGCCGGCTTTAATTTAACAACTTTTGGGTCCGTGCTATACTAGACGTTTATTAAATAACATGATGTGAGGTATTCTAGTTGAAATCTGAGACTGTTACCTCTGCAAAATGTAGTTTGTTTTTGTTTTAGTTCGAATTTAAAGTAAATATCTAATTGATTATGATCGTAGCGCAGTTGAAAGGTTATAAATACTTATATTTAAATTTGTTTTTACATGGACAATCAGATCAATCAATCATAAGTGGGTTTTAAATCGATATTCTATATCCATAATAAAAATTGTGTGTGTCGACCGGCTGTGTGCTCGTCCAGACTAGGGAAAAACATTTTTTAAATCTATCAGTTAGAAAGAGAATCATTACCAAATGAAGTAAAAAGTAATAATTTACAAAGCCTTGATCGTAGCCAAGGTAAAAATAAAATAATAAATTATTTTTTTCTAGATTTAGTTCTAGGTATAAAATAGTAACTCGGTTGGCTTTAAACATTTAATTTTTCAGTCGAAGTATTAACATAAAAGTTATGTTATTGAAATATGCTACATATTTTTATATGACATATACGACAAAGAGAGGTAGAGAAGGCGGAAAGTGTCTTAATAGGAAACGGATTGCCTTAACACTTTGTTCCCAGGTTCGCTCTGCCCACCCTGCTATGTACGAGATACAACGTCAAGCTACAAAAAGCCAATACTACGCTACATCCTGAATATTAGGATATTACCTATTTCTAAAATTTTAATTGAAAATAAAAAAAATATTTACTCAATTTTGCTTCATTTATTAAGATCTTCTCTAATGATAAGTAAGTCGTCTGTTTTGCTAATGATACAAAAAACATTCTGACATTTTGTTTATATTTATAGCATGAATTATGAGTTAAAATGTCACAGCTCTTCTAATCTTGTTTGTGTGTGACTGTTGGGACGAAATGTTAATAATGGAAGAGAAATTAGATTTTGTTAACGATGATATATTTAACTTGTTTAATATATTTTTTTTCCCTCTCAGCCATTAAAAATGTCGTTTTAGGTCAGGAAAACAGTTCGATTCTAGGTACAAGGATCAGACTTAAAGAGATCTTTAAAGTCGTTTGTTTGGACTTCAAATTCGAATATGTTAGACGGCTCTCGGTAAGCAGAGCGCCGTGTGAAAACCAGTGAAAAGCGAATTACTACTTTGGAGTGAGTTTGGGGAAGGATAATGGATGTGGCTCAACCGATTTCCTAAATCTTTTCTGTTATGTTAAGGGTCGAGGAGCGCAGTGTGATATATTTAGTAGAAAAATTAAATATAAAATCAAAATAAATAAAACATATACAAATAAAATAAAAATCAAATTAAATATAAAATCAAATTAAATAACAAAATTGACGTTCCGAAAACTTGTCAATTTTGTTTTACTTGTCAATATTTTTCATATTTTTTGGACAAATGACCCAATTTTATGTTTATATAGCACATGAAAATTAAATTAAAGATCCCCAATTACATAATTAGATACACAAGAGGGGGCATAAGTGTATGCTTGGGCCGTTTTACCCGTAACTGGAGCATCCTTAGGATGTGGACTTACGGAAGCCCACCAAGTTTATGTCTTTGAGGAACTTTACAGAGCGATATGTATGTATTTATGTGTGTCTGATTATATATTGTATGGATATTCTGCTTTCAACATTTGTGAAAGTTTAGAAATGGTTATAATAGCAAATACATAATATCTAATTCAATTATACATTGTATCTACACAATTATATTTGATATAGAAAGAAAAGAAACAAAGAATTCATATTTTAAAATACATATGTAAATTCTTATTGTAACTTTGGATAACTAATAATTATTGTATAACAAATGTTTTGTGGAACTCCCTTACAAAAATTAATAAAAAAATGAATAAATTTCAAGTTATTTATTTATTACTTAAATTTGTATTTTGTAATTTATATTGTGACCAAATGTTTGTGATTCTAAATGGTTGCTAATAACTTGCCAAAAAACACAAAATTTCCTTCTTGACATACATTCTAAAATCTATAATCTATAAAGATTTAAATAAATATAAACACTATATTTTTATCCTTGTACTAGTAGCTTAATGTAATATTTTATACGACCTTTAACATAAGTTACATAAAAAATATGGACCACATTCTTTTAACGTAAAATCATTATATTCAGATTTTACGTTGTTGACTTTTAAAATTCGCGTAATGTATGAGTCCCCGCGACGCGCCGCGGCATTATTCTAACGAGCCTTTACTACATATATGTGGGTATGGGAATAATAATCTAGTACGTGATAATATATATTGTTTTTATAACGTTTAAATCGTGTTCAGAATGTAAGTTTTTAACTTTTTGAATAATTAATAATATATGGTAATTTTATATTAATATGTTAAATTATTTGGGTTCGATTCTCACTCGGGGAAATTAATTTTCATTTCTTCACTCTGGTGTCCAGGCAAAGCGCGGCGTTGAGTTCTGCCACTCACCACGCAATGTCTTCGAACGGAGAGAGGTCTTTTTTGTTTACCCTGCTATATCCCACATACAGCTTGAAGCTAAAAAAAATTAGAAAGTTTATAGGAAAATCATATATAGAAAATATATTTAAGCTTGCAAATAAGAGTAAATCTGCTTCTAAAGTTTAATTTTACAAGTTAATATTAAAACAGTAAATACGTTATATTTATATTTTGGACACAATGCAAAAGAATATTGTCTACTTTTGATTAGTCTCAAAATTTGGCTTATGTTTTCATTAAGCTCCAATATGGTTGTTTTCCCCAAATTCTCCAAAATAATTAAAGAAGTAAAGTTTTTTAATAAAAAAAATTTGAGAAACAATATTTTTAACAATCCACTAGTACAGTATAAACAAGAATAAATTACTATCAGGGATATTATAAAACTAGAAAGTATCAAACACATCCCACGTAGTTGATACAACTTTACCTATATTTGAACACAACCTTAACAAATACATTTACTCAAAGCAACTATAAATAACGTGGTTGTTTTGCCTCGGTTTTTACACGTGCCTATTTTCAACATGAAATGTTCTATAAATCCTACGGCGAGGCGGCGACGTCTCCACTTTGTTTGTTACTACTAAAATTGGAACATGATAGGGTTTCGCGTCCCATTTTAGGAACATTCTGGCAAAATCTAATACTGAATAAATTCTATTTCCTGAAGGAGGGATGGTGAAAGAAATACTTTATATGTGTAAAAACTAGGAAAGAGAAGTCGTTGTGAGATTTTTTATACAGCATATTGACATATGAAGTCAGTCGTAGCGCAGGGGCAGGAGCATGTGACTGAAAACACGACAGCTTGTGGGTTGGATTCTCCCTCGAGGAAATGAAATTTCTAATATTTTAATTTTTTCCCTCTGGTATTCGAGTTCCTCCACTCAACACGAAATGCCTCCAGAATTCAGCAGAAAGTGGAGAGCAGAGTATCTTAACACTAGGCTCCCCCTTGTTTTCGCTGCTAGATGCGCAATATAGCATGAAGCTCAAAAAAAACTAAATATTAATAATTAATGGTCGTAAAAAATTGTAGGTATTACAAAATAGTCGTTTATATTTTTACTTTAATATATTTTATAAAGTTTTACTTATTTTATAAAGTGAAAGGACCAGTAGTGTAAATACAACAAGAAACGCTAAAAGAGTCTTTCAAGATCTGAAGAATGTAAATAGTTGTAGTTATAGATTAAATATGTCAAGTACACATTTATATATAAATGTTTTTATTATATTTCTCTTGTAATGTACCGTTTGTAAATGGAATTATATAATGTTTACGTTTATTGTATATATAATTACCATTTTTAAGGTCAACAATATGTGTATATTAATAAGTATTTTTTTCCTAAGTGTGGAATAACACTTTAAAATATTAACAAATGATTAATAAATAGCATTCTCTTTTGCCAAATGATAATTCTAAACAATTATGTTTGGGTGGCGGAAATTCGTAAAAACCTTCCTACAGATATGCTAAGAATTTCGATTAAGCTTGATGAGAATGTATGACTTAGTGGCCAGAGCGCTTCTGTTTTTGTTCTCATCATTAAGTTTATTAGTAGATAAGTATTTTTGATAGATTTAATTAGGCAGTTAGGGTTATAAAATGTAAAAAGATTTAGAAATACTAAAAAGATTTTAACAATAAAGATAAGCTTCACAAATGATTTTTATTTATGAGAGAAACGAGCGAAATCAGGATACAAAAATTAAATAAATAAAATTATATTTTCTTTCTTCCAAACTCCTAATGGATAAATTAATTTACATTTTCATTTAATAATTCTCTAAGGATTGTTATTAGATAAATTTAAAGTAAATAATAAATGATTTTCCTAAGTAACTAATTAGAATTTTAGACCATAAACGACATAGATAGATATAAAGATCTATATTCGATTTTTTTTTCGTTATTTTTACACAATTTAAATAAGATTATTTTAGCCTGATTACTTGTGTATATATTTTTAATATTCAAGAATGCACATTTTTAGACAATGCTATATTTCCAACACTTTCAGTAGCTCTTAATCACATTTCTATTATTGATATTATAACATTATTTAAAATGTGTAAAAACGACCAATTTAATTTGGTCTCAGAATTGTCGTTTTGTAGATGTCAATTAGGAGCAGAAATCGAACAGACCGAAATAATTCTATTAATCTAATGAACAATAACTTATAGAACTATTCATATTGTAACTTTAATTAATATTCCGGATAGTTGGTAAAATAGATAAGCTGGATTTGGTGACCTTATAACAATAATGGTCATTGATTTGGACATCGATCTATTAAAGGGTGTTAATTGAAATAACCTTTATCTAAAATTTACGATCTAATATTAGATCGCAAGTGGCAGTACATACACTCATGTTATTTATATATATAACTTTTTTGCTTTATTACTAATTTGCTTGGAATACATTTTGTGAGAAGTCATAAGTCGACATATTAAGATTTCCCCTCTCGCTAATGAAGCACCATTCAATTAATATGGTATGTGATTTTAAATAATTAATCATTAATTCAATTACAGACAGTAATTATATAAAATAATAACATGGAATGGAGAGACGGTTTAAGTTTTATATGTTGTATATAAACTAGATAGTACTGAGTACTCATTAATTAAATTTCGCTAGCTTTTAAAATAATTAATCTACATTTTTTATTCCAAAATATATAAAATAATATATATTTAATCAGCTAACAGATGACTTATATGATATATCTAAGATAAATTCGATTTTTTCGATATTTTATTTATAATAAATTAATAATTCTAATTCGTAAATTTAAGAAATTATTTTTTCCATCATAGTACATAAAACAATAACATCGATCTATTTAAGAACTAATAAGATTATGCCTTAGAACATTGAGCAGCGTTGAGTTCTGCCACTCAACACGCAATGTCTCCAGAATTCGGCATATAGTGAGGAATGTCTTTCCTCTGAGGTTCCCTCTGCCTACTCAGCTGTGTGCGGGATACAGTGTGAAGCTGATTTTTTTAAATATTTTACTTTAACTATAAAACAATTCAATAAAAAAATAACTAACATAAAAATATATTTATTATACGTAATGGCACTTGACTTACTTTTATGATCACATTAAAGATCGTTCCACTCACGTCACTGTAACATATTCACTCGCGAAGTTTCAAATAACCCCAGGAGTGGTGCACGCCAGCCGGCGTCGGGCGGCAGACTGAAAGCTCCGCACTCGGACACCCCCAGTTCTGATTTACAAACATAAATGTTCCAGTTTGACAGTCGTAGCTCAAAATGTGGTATTCTTGTATGAAAAAATAATTATTTTTAACAATTGAATTATTAGATGCCTTACTTTTGATATATTGTCTAATGAGATGTCATTTCTGAGATCAGCGTGCACATATGCAGTGACAAACACGACAATTTAAAAATCATTGTTTTGGGTTTTGAACTGAAGTCGTCCATTAGAACTGAAGTCATAATAAAAAAATAAACTCAATAGGACATCGAAAAGTTGGTCAAATTGAGCTTGTAAGATTTCACGTACACACTTATTAACACTTATTAATACGACAAGTAACAAGTTAGATAAAAGCTTGTAAAATAATATAATATGACGTAAAGCTTTTTTTTAGAAAACGTATAAAACATTTAACCGCACTCTTTATGGCTTATTGGGTTAGCACTTAGAAGATTTCTAAGATTTTAAAATGCTTATATATTTTTCTAATCGAAGTATGCAATTTACAAAGTTAAAAATATTATAACGGCTAAAGAAAATTTATCAACCAGTTTTTTTCACCCAACGTTTTTGGATTGTCAACGTTAAACAGCTTTAAATTAAGGAAAAGAATATAAAATTGTCGTTCATCTAAGAGTTTTCTTTCATTAAATAATAAGTCCGCGAGAAATTAAATACAATGAAACAATAATAATTGTTCATATCTTTTGATTGGATTTATTTTTAGGACATTTCGCCTTTTCATTAATGACTTTAACAAAAAGTCCATTTAGCTTTCTTATTTTTTGTATAATATAATATGTTATTATTGTACACGTGCATAATTTTATAATATTACAATTATTTGATAGAACACTTAGCAATACCTCAAATTCTGGTGGAAAGATTGAAATTTTCTGACAATAGCATCTCTCTATTTATCCTTCAAATCTATATGATAAAGTACTATAATGAAATAACAAATAAAATAATTTCCTTCTTGGAGTAAAAAACTACTAATTGGCTATGACTGAAAAACTTTAAACAATGAACTATAATATATATGTAAGACAAGTCATCAATATATTATATATACAGTAAAAGCCAATTTTTTAAAATCTCCATGTAAACAAAGCCCATCTCATACAAAATAAATGTTAGTTTAATACTTCGACTACAGAAAATTTTCAATAGCGGATATGTCCGAATGACGTGCTGGGACAATATCCGTTGCAATCGCGCTCGGTCCACCAATTACTTGTTCTCGTACACTTCCTGAAACGTATGTGCTTGCTCGGGGAAAAGCGTTGGTATATAGTAAAAAAATACATAAATTAGGTACTCTGTTCTTTCGATCAGTAGTAAATGATTAAAATGCCAATTTGCGAAGTGAGTGAAGTGACGAAGTGACGTATATAAATTCCGTCAATAACTCCGCCAATATCTTTAAATAATATTTTTTTATGTTCATTGTATAAAATATTATACAAGGCCCGCAATTTATGAAAATAAAATGCTTTGTGTTGATAATAAATAAATTTGCAGCAAAAACGTCATACTAAATAATTTATATGCGCTAAATTCTTAATACAGCCTCAAGATTTCTTTTATCCTTTACTGTTGAATTTTTAAGAAATCGCTTTCTTTCTGTTTCTCACTAATTGCTTTTTACAATAGGTATACGGAAATTTGTACATATATTAATAACCATTTAATTTGTGAGAGCTGGTTTTATAATTATATAATATCAACAAACTTAATATATAAGAAAAAAAGAAAAAAGACTAGGTAAGTTAATTTAGATCTAGAAGCAAACTGTCGCTGATATGGAGAAATAGGAAAGGGAAACCTCCAAACTCATTGTCACTAAGAATGGTACAAACGAATAAGAAGAAATAAAGTAAATAATAAGCATTCAAGAAGAGAAAAGGCATTTAATGATCTAAGCCTTTGTGGCACATGTTGCTTTGTTCTTTCTCCTTTGAAGCGCCTTACATTTTGAATTGCGAGTGCTTATCAATTTAAGATTTTCCAACGAAGAAGGATTATGAAAGATGAATATTTAAACACAAATTTAAAATTGAAAAACGTATTATATCATCTAAATAGTTTCTTCAATATAAATTTATTATAAAAAAATATTTAGGCCACTTGAGTTGAATTTAATTTTAGTTACTATTGCATGGGGGGAAAAATATGAGATTTATATATGAACTCAAGATGAAAGAAAGGATGTCACGGAACAATACACTACCCTGTTTTATTAAATGATGTCGATTGTTTATCTAGTTACATTGAAATGAAAGGAAATGTTAAGAAAACAATAAACATGGGCTCTATGGATAAACAAACCCAGAAAAGGTCAAGGGCTTCACGCTCTACATTTAATTAAATTTCGTGTACAACGGTTGACACATGACACTTGTGATATGTTGCAAAAAGATACACGATTAAAATGTAGACATGAATTATGGATATTTAAACAACGTTGTAATATATAACAATATTTTTTTGTATAGAAGGGTAGGCAGAAGGAATCTAGTGTTAAGATTCTTTGTTCCCCACTTTCCACTGGGCTTTCAAGACATTGCGTGTAGAGTGATAGAACTCAACGCCACGCTTTGCCTTGTTACCAGAGCGAAAAAAATGAAATATTAATAAATAAATAATAATTCATTTTCTCGAGTAGAAATTTAACCCACCGGACCGTCGCCTTTACCGTCAGAATTTTTGTCTGTTTGTCTGTCTAGACACTGGTACTGAAAAAATATAGTTGGTATGGTAGCTTAGAGTCAGAACGTACAGCTTTTTCGGTTATTATACGAGTAGCTACTGCAATGAAGTGAAAGAATTATGGCATGGTAATATATTAAAATATACAGCAACTTGTAGGATATTTTTTACGCTTTTTATTTAATTTCAGCATTTTTAAAAGAACAAGTTGAATAATTATTCTTTTTAGGGTTCTGTACCTCAAAAGTTACTGTTTATCTCCAAATCCACTGGTTACTCCAAGGATATCTTATATATGTACTTTATAACAATCGTAATATTATTATTGAGAACCTTTATATAGTAAGTACATAAAAGATAAATAGAAAAAAATATTAATTATATAAGTTTCTTAAAATTTTAATTTACTTTATAAAATTATAGATAAATTTGTATCGTCAAGGTAGATCATTAAAATGAAGTCGCAGTTCAGATCATTAAAAATATTAAATTTTAGTTTTCGCTTATAATTTCTTTTATTATCCGTTTCCGTTCCTCGATAATATTTTGGCCTATAGCCATCATAGTAACTAAAGATTCTGTTAATGTCACGTTTATAGTTAAAAGTTATTTCACAAAGCTATAACGGCCTCAGATAATATCTTAGCACTTGGTTCCCTCTGTTCAAAGAGGGTATTTCATTAAAAAAGGAACCTAAACTGAAGGTAAACGAACTCACACGAAGCTAGTTATACTATAAAAGAATAATAGAATTAAAATAATTCCACAATAAGATTATTCAAGTTCTTTGAACTATATTTACTTTGACCTACATATTGAAATAATCGTTGGTTTCTCTATTCAACATTAAAAATAGTAGAGTCCAAAGTGCATGCAACTGTATTTACTCGCAAATTAAAACGTTTGTAGCGTGACAGCAGCTTAATGTAATCTACACTTGATTTGTTTTTAAGCAAAGGTTTTATATACTATAATTTTCTTTATAAAGTTTTGTGTTAAAATGTTCACTTCATTTATATACTTTATATGAAATTTTGTGGACTATAAAAAATGTGCCCTTCTTTCTATTATAAAAAAGTATTAGTTATGTATATATTATATTTTTATCATTACAGTTTCCAATGCGAGCAGGAGCTAACGAATAAAACGAATATTAATTTCATATCTTAAAATTATTATATCCTTCCGAGATAAAACTATGTAAAAAGCTTTCTTATTTCTTTAGTTATTAAATATTAGAAATGGAGCAGAATGTTGTTTCTCTACTGTATTGAACAAAATGGTAGGTACGTTTCTATTTTCCAGTCTTCGTGACTTCCAAAATCAGATGATTTGCAACCGTTTTGCTGATTATTAAAGTCCCCCTTAGGACGTGACTCTCGCTTGTTTCAGAAATTGGGTCGCTTCTTCAGTTTATAGATAACATTTAAAAGCACTTCCAATTTTATCGGTGAAATTTTCGACAGGTTATGTTGATTTTGGTACATTGACGCTTATCTTCGTGTGATACTGATGGGAAACTACTTAAAACTGTGAAAAGGATAATATTGTTTCAATCAATAGGTAACCCAACATAGCGATGATATCTGACTTATAGAGGCTCAGAGCTTACGTGTAAAACTTCTTCTATTCATATCATTTCTTTTGTATGTCATAGTGAATTTTTCTTTGCTATACACGAATAAAATGATATAATTAATTATTTAATAAATAATAATTTCTACACATTTTAAGAGTACATTTATACATAAAGGAAGAAATATACCTAAATAAAACTACGACATTAAATAACATCAGTCTTAAAAACTCAAACGTCCGTAGCTTCTATACAAGTAAATTTGAAGCATTAATAATTTAATTAGAACTCGACATACTGTTTATTATTTTATAAAATTTACATGATTTATATGAAAAGATTAAGAACAAAGGATATTTTAGCAGGTACAAAGTTTATAATTAACATTTCCCACTTGAAAATATTTACAAGGAATGAGCAGGCAATTGAATATGGCCTGTCTTATTATCAATGTTTGATATTTGCCGATTGTATTAAATTAGGTCTTGTAGGGAACTATTATTTATATTAATTATAGTTTATTTAATATGATACATATATTTAATAGTATATATATGAAAGCGCTCGCTACTGTCGACTGAACCGTTGTGGAATCAAAATAATATTTACTCCTACCCCCTTGTCGAAGGCATATTTTATAAATACATACGTACCGTTGTTTCCTCAGTTATTTCTTAATATTATTGTAATTATTGTATTTATTAATAATTTTATTGTAATTATTAATGATATATATGTCAGAATTAAAAAGAAGAAATTAGAATAGAAAACAAACTGTCAGGAGTATAGCGAGATATCCTTTGGGATAAATAAAATAAAGAAAAATATTATTAAGTGTGATTGTTGTTCTTCCACCATTCCCACATATATGTTTGTGATTGAGTTTTGTATAAACTGTGTCGTGATTTACTATTTGTGTTCCAACTATATGCACTTTAAAGTGATGTTGAATATACTCAGTGCTAACCGTGAGTAATCTTTTTAATCATTTTTATCATCACTACAGTCTTTTTCATAATTTTATAATTTATAATGATAGAGATAGGGAAGCTACTAGGTAAAGGAAAAACACCTATATAAATTTGTTTATATGATGTATACGCTTTAAATATCTGATATCCAGTAAACAGTAATATTAATTATAACAGCCAAAATTCAAAACTATAAATATAATATATAATACTAAAAATAGTAGGTAAAGACGTTCATAAAACTAATCATTTCTATTTCCTAACGAAGGAGGCAGCTGATTTTTGTTTATGGTAAAATGAAATATTTGCTTATTTTTTTTATCGGTAGAAGAAACCAAAATAATCTTCAGTGAAATTTCATTTCTTGTAAAGACTATCAAGAGCTCCCTACACGACAGCATATCAGTCTGTCGTCGCCTTAACAAGACATACAAAGTAATGCATCTACCAATGACGCCGAAGAAGACGCTATCGGCATTCGCCGGTTTTGAAAAAATCTATAGTAGTACTAAATTATTAAATAAGTGTACATGTTAAATGAAAAACTAAAGTACATTTAGTAGTATTTTCAAATTATAATTCTAGAAGACTCGAGCAATATAGCGCCTACTTCGATTTAAATGAACGAAGTTAAAATAGGGCGTTATAAAGTTAAAAGCAACCTCAAACGATATTCTGAATAGACATTTCATTCGAACTCTGCTTTGATACTTCTAGCGTGCTTGGAACGTGTCTCCTAATGAATGTCGACATAAATCCTCACAGATATTTTCATTTAAGTTTTGAGGATCATATTGCCTGTGTTGGAAGTGTGCACGGTAATGAAAGGCATACCTGTGCGTGACCCATTCAGAGGAACCATATTGTGCCATGTTGCCAACTTTAAAATGGATAATTAAATCTATTTTTTTTTCTATTCTATTCTATTGAGCAACGTAATAGGCGGCCGTTAATTATATTGAAAACTGTTGATTTAGATATAAACAACGTTCAAATAATATAAAAAAAACAACTCCAAATGGTGTTCCCCTATATATAATGACGACATTCTTCATTCAGGTGGCTTCGGGCACATAAAGTACGAAGCTTTTAGAATGATTATGTCGTCAAATCTTTTGCTTTCTGCTCGGCAGCATTATTAGAAGTCATTCCAGTCCGTATTCCAAAAGAGCGAGAAATTGCGGTGTAATGACGACATAACCATAGTGCTCATGACGCGTAGGCTCCACTCACTAGCTCTAGTCTTAATGAGTCCCATCACTCTTTACATTATTTACCAAAGGTTAAAGTTATAATCATTTCGATTTTAACTTTTTGAATGTTAACTCCATTCTTTACTTAAATTTAATCTTTATTCAACATTCTGAGAACTGGTTCAGTTATTTAACTGTTCGGGTCAGAAATGTTTCGAAACTAGTGTTAAAATCAGTTAGAGCATTTATTACTAAAATATTATTTAAGTTTATTTTTCATCGTAAGTAGAATTTTAATAGACTCACTGTTAACTACTGTTTTATTACTTGGAAATTTTATGTGAAAAGTTGAAATACCTCGTCGAAATTAAAAGCGAAAGACATTTTGGTACAATTGCTTTTATAGTAACGTAGGCGCTTGATGTCTCTCAATAAATTAAATTACGTGTTAGACGTAAAACAAAACAGAGCAGCAATTTCTTAATTTTATAAAAATAAAATGAGAGTACATTAAGAATAAACATAACTTTATTATATTTTGACATTGAGATTTATTAAGACAGGCTTTTTTAAATCATTTAAATTTTAATTTCCTACTTACGGTAATAAATTAATTACAAAATTAATTATTAATTCTATAAAAACTATATTAAACGATATTTATATTTTGATGAAGTGAAAAATAAATGTGAAGTTGTATTCAATGTATATATATATAATAAGTGTAGTGATACTACATATAATATAACAATTATTTTAAATATTCTAAAACTATTTTAATTAAATAGCTTTACATTGTGTTTAATTAAAACAGCTAATTGAATTTATGTTTCATCTAATTTTCTATTGAAATTAATAATTTTGACCACACATATCGATTTCTAGTAATCAGCTTTGGACATATAGCCAAATGTGTTTGGTATTAATTAGTGAAATAGCGTGAGTAATTCGAATGCAATCTGTGCAAATCGCAAAATGGCGGGGAGTTGTGGCGCCAAAGATACTAATCTAACATGGCGGGTCAGCTGAACGCTGACCTCTGCAGCGTTTGCGATTACGTCATTATAATAAGTTGTAAGTGCGCTAAATATTTATAATAATTAGTGCACTTTTACAGTAAACTAATTATTTTTATACTTTTTTACCAAAAAAATGAAGCCTATATTTTTACCATATTTTGTTAATAAAACAGAGAATTCAGATTTATTATTTTTTTTACAGATAGTAAATACTAATGAAGTATTTACAGAAAATATATCATCTACGGGATACAGCGTGAAGCTAAAATAAATATTAAAAACTTATTTGTTGAAGTTACTAATATTTTCAAAATTTACGATTATATCTATGCATTCGTATGTATGTAAAATGTTAACATCATAGGTTACGTAGTGTTGACCGTACAACGTCCTATGTTCGATCCGAAACATTCCCTGGCCCTGTCTAAGCAATAAACCTCGGTAATTACGGAATAGCTTCGTACGTGAACTGTGTGCGAGACTATTTATTTAATCACTTTGAAGGGAAAATAATGGATAAGCTCTACTGCCCTGAGATCAAAATAGTTCTTTTTTTTTTTTATGGTAAAAGGACAAGGCAAACGAGCGTTAGGGTCACCTGATGGTGATCACCGCCGCCCACGACCCCGTGCAGCACCAGAGGAGCTACAGGTGCGTTGCCGGCCTTTGAGGTGGAGATAGACGCGCTTTTTAAAGGTACCCATATCGTACCAACCTGGAAACACTGCCGCGGATAGACCGTTCCACAGTTCGACGGCAGTTTATTGGATATCGTGTCCACCACCACCGAATTGTTTAGGTTTGATTCAATATGTATTTCTTATGTCTTAGGTAATGGGTGAGGTCAGATTATTCCAATGAGCAGATGATATACAATTGATTCTTAAGCAACAGAACTTTTTATTTTACTTTCCAGAGGGATTTAAAATATTTTTTTTTACTTGATTTACCTATCTACTCTATTTTTTGTATTCTATAACTTTCCATTTCAGTTCGATGTCTACAAAGTTTTTTTCCCTAACGTATTCAAAATTTAGTAGGAAAGTTGTTGGTGAAAATCAAAGTTTCAAAAGCTTAGGGTTACAGAAAGTCTCTTCAAACTTTGGGTTGTACGTACTTGCTTATGTGAATCGTTTTACATGTGCTGAGTTCTATACAGTTACATTTTGGATTTAAATTTGTAGTTCATTTATATTTATATGCTTTTCAAATTTTCAATATGTAGTTTTATCAATTATTATTTATCTGTTCTTTAAAGTACGCGTCTGATAAAACTAAATCTTAGCAGTGATGCTAATCTGTAAAGAAAATTAGAAAAATCTTAGTAGACTTAAATCATGCTCATGTTCTGAATAACTGTGCAATACCGACAGCACCTGTACCGTATACACTTATCCACCTAAGATGTTATTTACCGACTATAAAAAATCGATATCTAAATTCTTTACCTTTTCTTATTATAATAAAATCATAACGGATCGTATCTGTACCTGGAAGATATATAAGGTACAATGTTATTGGTGGCATTTAATATCGTAGTAGAGCCAGAAACTATGATTTTATTATTTGTCTATATGTCTGTTTGCCCACGTACGCCCTCGCTAATCTTAGAAACAGCTTAGCCGATTTAAATGCAGTTTTAACTAGTGTATAATTTTTTTCCCTAATCATAAAGTAAATGGCTTAGTTTTAAGTTATATATCTCAAAAATAGTTATATTATGTACATATTTATGTACTGAGAAGTACACATATGATAATAAATTCTTAAAAGCATTAAGGTTCAATATACTAAATATGGCTTTAAATATTTATCATCTCCACTTTAATAGTCGCGTTGGTCGTCCTTACAAGGATAACGACGCCATGTACTGAGATTGCGGTCGTGTTCTTTTTGATTTCGTTGCGATAGCAGATTTATATTAGGAACATGTTAGTTGATTAACTAATCTTACGATCTATTCTGGTGTATTGTGATTACTTTATGATATATTCGGTTAAGTTATTCTATTTAATGCCTATTTTTAGTAACAATGGTTCATTAGATTTGATTGATTTATTCGAGATTTATTTCATAACATATAAAATAAAAAATGTATAATTTTATATATTTTTTAAAATTTTAGGCAATTTTATTTTAAAGGCATGGCATTGTTAAAAAAAACTGGTCAAGTGCGAATGAGAATCGCTCATCAATCGTTACGTAACAATTTTAACTACTAATGATACAACTACGAATATAAGTTTTTTTTTCTATGAAATATCATAATATTTTCACTAATTAGATTTTTTCCTATATTAGTAAGTTAGTAAGTTCTGACTGTTAGTGAGTAAACTGATGGTCGTATATTTTGATCGCAATGACCTAGATGATCTTGAATATTTGCTATTAATTTCACATCCAGCAAAGTAAACCTATAAGTATTCCGTTTTTTCCTTTTGAGGTACGGGGCCCTAAGAATGTGTGATTTTTTCACATTGACAAAATCTATGTATGTTTTTTTATATGTTCGTATGTATATTCACCTTATACTCTATACCAAACCAAATCGCATATATATTTATTATTTTAGATAAGTAATGTCAAGGCTGCAAATCTATTATTTAAAATATTTATGTACATTTCTGCGTTCTGAAAGTATATCTTACTATAAATAAACCGAGAACTATAGAAATATCGTTAGTAGCGAGCCTGTCATAACCACATTATCAGTATGGTGTGGCGTTGATAAATACTCTTTACTTAGTCCATCTAACGACTAAAGCGCTGCATCTGTCATGCTAGTTCCAAAGTACTAGTACTTACTAGTAAATGAAAGCGCTGCAACGCTAAGTAACACCTGCGTCTCTCTCGAACAGTGAACACAAATCGATTTTGTAAATGGATTACTTTTATTCTACAGACTGAAGTAGCAAACTTACATAAATGTTATTTTATTTTTCGTAGGGATAACATAACGTTGTATGAATAATATTAATAATATCTCATAATAATATTTTCTTTCAATATAAATAGAAACACGACAATTTGCTCAATTCACCGTTCCCTTCGTTACTGAAATTATGGATTATTAGGCTTATCTATATATATAAAAGGACTTGTCCTCACTGACTGAGGTAAGACGCACGCACAGCCGTAACCGCTGTGCGTAGAAACTTGAAATTTGGACAGATGTTTACTTTTATAATCTGGACATCCACTAAGAAGGGATTTTGAAAAATTTTAACCCGAAAGGGGTGAGATGGGGGTTGAAAGTATGTATGGAAAAAAATTTAAATCGGCACCGATTTTTATAAATTTTTAAATTTAGATTTTAAAAGTATTTAATTGAACACGTGTTTCATCGTTTTCTAGAATTCTCCCCCTAAGGGTGCAAATAAGGGGTTGAAAGTTTGTATGGAAAAATCTTTAAAACGCCACGGATTATTATAAAATTTTAAATTTAGACTATTTAAAATATTTAATTGAACATGTGTTTCATGGTTTTCTAGAATTCACCCCCTAAGGGTGCAAATAAGGGGTTCAAAGTTTGTATGGAAAAATCTTTAAATCGCCACCGATTTTTATAAAATTTGAAATTTAGACTCTTAAAAATATTTCATTGAACACATGTTTCGTGGTTTATTAGAATTCACCCCTAATTACGCAAGCGAAGCTGCGCGCGTCCGCTAGTTATTTGGATAAATTGCAAAAACGTTTCTTGATCTGATTAAATTTCATACATAATTTGTACTAGGTGCAAAGATAGTTTACTAAAGCTAAACTTAATATTTTCTTTTGGATTCTTCGTAATTTGAATTAAAACTTCTAATTTTTTTATAGGTAGGTATGTTTTCTCTTTTTTATTTTATTTGAAACGATTACAAATATAGATTGGTTATAAACAGCACATTTCATTTCCTCGAATGGAAATCGAATCCACAACCTGTCGTGTATACAGTCACACCCTTGTGCCCTTGAGCCACAACAAACCTCAACCATTTAGTCATATATCCCGGGTGGTTTATTCAGTTAGCTCAGTATTTTTATAAATTGCCAAAAGAAGTTTAATAATATATGCATATCAATTAGTCCAAACCTGATATTACAAAAGCACGAGTCCAAATCGAAATGGTTTCCTACTAATCTCGCCGCGTAATCTATTTAACTCAATAAAAGTCAGAGTTGATTAACAACCGATTTTTAAGGGAAACAGCTTGTTAATAACTAATTTGAAATAGTTTCAAATGACAATGTTACAAAATATGCTCCCGATACCAAGAATAGTATAGTATATTATTTATATATATATTATACATATAGAGCTACTTAATATATTTAGTACAATTTTATAGCTTCAGCGCTCGCATTTTAAATGACGGTACTCACTTGCCTTGTTACAAGAGCGAGAAAATGAACATTTTAAATATATCATTCCCTTGGGGCAAAATCGAACCCACAGCCAGCACGTTTACAGTCGCACGCTTGTATTATACACGACATACAAAGATACATAGGAATATAATAGATGTACAAAAATTATAAAGTTCTAATTACATTTATACTTCCTTTACTTTATTATCATTGAATTGAATTGAATTCTTGATATGTGGCGTTTCGAGAGTGCCAGTTGAGCACAATTCATTTCGCCAATGTCACGTTGTATGGAAAATACACGAAGGAAATTGACCGGTAATAAAAAAGATTAATATACACAATTATAGAATACATGTAAAAAAAAGAGATCCAGTGTAAGTACAATTATTATCATTAATAGAAACTCCAAATTGTCAAATATGATCACGACAAAGTGTTATTGTTTTCTAACACTTTCAAATGCTCTAGTCCGTCAAGTTTTAATTATGTAAGGTAACACTAAACGAGCGCGCGCAATAGTGAAAGCTTGGTGCTTGGTTATCACGAGCACTGTTTGACTCTAATTGTCATACATGTATAGGAAGTCGCTTCGGGACACGTAAATAAATATTTGATATCGATCAGAGAAAATATATTGTATTTGTATTCCATAATAGCACACGACGGTGGAAGTTATAGTTGTGTCGTTACTGCCTTACCCTGCTATGTGCCAGATAAAATATGAAACTAAAAATCCAGCGAAATCTATAAAAACGACCTAAAACATCACGTTTTCTGTACGTGAGCCTCCTTAAATATTTATTTTATTCTGTATTTTTAGTAACTTGTGAAAATTTCAACTGTCTAGTCTAGTGTCTAGTGTAAACAGACAGACTGACGGATAGCGGATTTTTGGTAATAGGGTCCCGTTTTACCCTTTAGGTAAGGAACCTTAAAAATAACTACATTATTAAGAAAATTTCATCGTAAGAATTTCGTTAATCTTTACCATATTTATCACAACAGTAATATCAATCATGCTTATTTTATATAGAAATGGAATTCTCCACAGAACGTCGTACAAATTAAGCTTCACGATCGAGTAGGGTCATTTTTTATCAAACCCTTTTTTACAATCAACGTGTTCCCTATAAACTTGAACAACCGTCAAGTTTTTATGGTGTATTTTGACTTTGGTCGAATTGATTACGGTTCAGGTATCTAGAATACAATGGGCAGTAGCCATGGCCAACGCTTGTTGAAGCAAAACAATCACTCCAACTATAGAATGCCTTCACATAATTTGTACTTATTTCTTTCTATGTTGGATAAGCTTCGTAACTGATATCAACGATAAGTGGTATTTTTTTAATATATCTTTAACATCTTAATTTGGTAGTTAAAATTTTAAATGCTTAAGCCTTCTTAGAACCTGTCTCTTAACCCGAAGAGGTGCTTAAGCACAATTTTAAAGTTGTATTCGGTATTTCTTAAAAAAATATGTCGTTTATCATCTTAGCCGTTATTAAGGCTGTTGCACTTTGTTAAAATGCAAAAAATATCTTGAGAAATTACCCTTAACATATTTTTTCTTATCTTATCTTCTTCTTCTTCTTATCTTAACTCCTTCATTTAGGTATAATTTAACATAACGATAGAATTGCGCAACGTTGTTTTATTGTTTATCTTTACTAGTCATAAAATATACTATGTTATTCATCATCATTATCATCATCGACAGCCATCGATCATCCACAGTTGGACAAAGGCCTTTCCTTGTTCTCATCACCACACTCATCTTCAGCTCTTCGTTTTTACGGGGTCTCCACTCTAAGATACGTCTGCCCCAGTGGCCGTCAGCTCTACGACAAATATGCCCCCGCCCATTGCCACTTCAGCGACTTCAGCGACTTCAGGACGCATTGGTCGAATATTAATAAAGTACATAAAATATTATTTAAAGAATACAGAATAAAATTTTCTCTGCTCGTGTTTTTAAAACTGTATAAAAATAACAAAAAAGCATTACTGAAGTACGGAAAACATTGAATGTTTTAGCATTATGATGATGTACTAACATTTTTTATTAAAATGTCCAAGATATCTTAACCATTTAATTGTAAGCGTAGACGGTTATTAGATTTTGTTTAATTTAGGACCCCTAATTCTTCCCAACGTTACCCATTTCCATTATCCTTGTCGACGTTCCAGAGTAAGGATATAATTTAATAATCCTCATTTAAATTTTCACATCTTATTATCGTGATACTCTTTACGTCTCGTTATACTTTAACAGCCCGCGGCTTAAAATCAAAACGAAGCCATTAGACTCTCTTATATGTCATACAAAATGCTAAATACAATTTCAAGTTCATTACGTTGTTAGAATTTTTACTTGTAGCTTATTTATTTATTTAATTTACAGATGTAAAGTAGAACGAACACAATAGTCTTACTTAAGTCCAATTTTATTTTTGTTAATATGCTTAGTTAATAGGCTTAATGCGATAGATACTAATGGAAATGAAGTTAATATATTTAATAAAGAATAAAAACCACTCAACCTGCAATGCCTTCAGAATTTTTTATCTCTTGAGGTCTTAACACTAGGTTCTCTTTGCTTGCTCTTCTGCGTGCTGGTTACAATGTGAAGCTATAAAAAGAATAAGAAGAATTAATTTTTCGACCATATAAATCTTACGTACTCGTACACATGGGAAATTCCCTTAAAAAAACCCCTGCGTATTTTCATATAATTGACATTGTTATTCTAAACTAAGATTCATTACCAGCTTTATAACAAGTCGTCATCTTGTTTACACCTAGAAATAATGTAATTAAAGCAGTAAGCGGATAAACATACTGTCTAATTATGTCACAGCGAGCTAGGTGTCATTTAACTTTCTCAAATGTACTCGTATTACTCGTGAGCTGACATTATTAACAACGAGAACAACACTTTACAATAGGCGTTAAGTTTCTAAGTGTTTATTATAAGTGCCCACTGTCGCAATACTGTAGTTCATAGTCCATATTATTGTCTAGGGAGTAAGTTAATGAAAGTGACGAATTGGAAGTCTTGAAAGTACTTTTTAATTTTTCTGTAGCACGTATTTCGTAAATATCAGGGTAGACAGAAGGAACGTGATGGTACACGCCGTTTCGGATTTTCCGCTAATCCAGGGGCATTCCGTGTTGAGTAAGGAAGGAATAAATAAAAATATTAAATATTTAAGAGGAAATGAAATATTTATTTAAATTTATATTTCCATTTCTTCGCTCTGGTGTCGAGGCAAAACGCAGCGTTGCGTCCTGCCACTCAACACACAAAGCCTCCAGAATTTGGCAGAAAGTGAGGAATGGAGTGTCTTAACACTAGGTTCCCTCTGCCTACCCTGTTATGTGCGGGATACAGCGTGAAGCTGATTAATAGTTCAATTCTCGAAATGGGATCGTACCATCGCGTTGCAGTCACACCGTACGCCCCTGGACCACGATGGCCTCAAAGCAGTAACAAGAGTCAGTTATAATATTGAAATACATAATATACATATAATCAAAACTTACGAATATATAGCGTTGATTTAGAAAGCTTTAAAAGCTATAATTATTGTGCTGTAAGTAATCGCCTCAAAGAGTAAACTACAAATTTGTAACAAACTCGATGCCAATTATATTAAACTGGACGCAGTTTGTTATGTTGTTTGTTTCTCAATAGAACTATATATATATATATATTAAGTATTTATTTAATGTACGCAAAACTCGCAGATGAGATGAATGATCTATATTGCATGCAATAAACAGAATCATCTTAAAAAAAATAAAAAAATAAAGTGATGTTTTAATAGATTCTTTTGCCTGCTATATAAAAAGCACAACATTTATATGCATAAAAAATAGAATTAGTACATACATAGCATGCTCAGGTTATTCTTTGTTCAAAGACGAATACTGTTCAAGCATTGTTGAAGAAATTTTAGAAAGACTAAGTTACAAAGTTAAACTTAGGAAGTATGGCGTCAAATGACAGTCCCCGTAAATTACACTACTTCCCGTTCCGAGTAAATCGATGTGAGAACAAAGATGCTATGTTTATAAATTGTTCTCCAAGTCTTTAAGTCTTGAAAAGCTCATTTAAATTAATTATAGTTAATTTATTTCAATATTAAAATGAACTACCTCGAACATTTCAGATTATACTTTACGAATTAATAGTAAGTTATTTTTCTGGTAATTTTTTAAGTAAAAAAATGTATATAAATAAGTTCACGATCACTAAGTCAATGTTTCTTAAAAATAATCGTTTTTTTTATATTACCTTTGATACGTTACCGTACGTACCAGTCATAAGAAGCAAGTATAAGATAGATAATCAATAAATTAACACAATTAAGTTCCTGTAATTAACATATACCGCCAAGCTGAGGTATTAATGAAAAATAAATTATATAAATAACAATGTTAAACATTAATCATTTGATTATTTTCTTAAAAAACGTGTCTTCTCTTTTCATCTTGTTATCTCAGATTTACTTGGTTTTTACCTATAACAAAATAAAATCAATACTGTATCAGCTATCTAGTATGAAATTGAAAATGATGTTGAATATTTGTTTTCCTTATAGAATTTGGAATTCATCATATATTATATGTATACGAGGCCGTTGTGGCGCATGGGCACAAGCGTTTGACAGTAAACGCGACTGTTGTAGATTCGATTCCCACTCGGGGAAATGAATTATTACCTTTTAGTATTTTTATTTCTTCGCTTTGGTAACAAGGCGAAGCGCGGTGTTGAGTTTCGCTACTCAACCCTAATGTCTTGAAATTCGGCAAAAAGTGGGGAACTTTAAACTAGGTTCCCTCTGCCTACCTTACTATGCGCGGAATACAGCGCAAAGCTGAAAAAATTAAAATATTACTTAACTACATATTTTTTCTTGAAATATTAAGCTTGATGGAATCTGAGAAACAAAACTTGTCCGCGGGTATTAGGCAGTTAGTGGTACATGTATGTAAGTACTTGAGCCCATATCAACGTGCGGGTAACTAGCCCTACGGTATTGCGTGAACACAAGTGAGATGGTTCGAAAGACATTTACAAAGCACGACTATCTTTTCCAATTATATATTTTATTTTCGTTATACTCGTATGTATATAGAAGAACAATTTCCGGAATGTAAATTTTTTGACGATAAAAAAATCGCTTGGGGTTCTTTATTCGACGCGTATATTTTCTTTTGTTCGGTGCCGAATCAAAATTATATAGGTGTGATATATTGCATAAGGTTAAGAACATTGTTATTAAAGTTAATATTAAAAAAAAAATACCATTTCGTAAATACGTATATTTACGAAATTATAAGTAATAGTTTTTCCGACTTATCATCATAAAATATATTACTTAAGTTTAATATTTTAATATAATTATTATGCACTGCATGTATAAATATCTCTGTCCTTGGAAATAACCTCTGAGAACCGATCCCACCATTGCAATAAGGAAATTGTTGTAGCACGAAAATCGGTACAGCATAAGTGGAGCTTAGGTGAACCTGCTTTTCTTAAAAAAATATACTAGTATCATTGAGTACAAAGTATACTTTATATTGAAATAGCCATTTTTAAGAAATATATAAAAAATATATTATAAATCATTTTTCATAATAAAGTAAGTTATACTTAGGTACCAAAAGTACACTTCACGTATGTTCATTTAAAGGCTCCGCCACTGTTGAAATTTAATTTTAATTTTCTTCTGTAAACAGATATGTCATTTATTAATTAACAAAATGATAAGTACTGAACAAAAATATCGGAGATATGCCAATATAAATAAATATACGACGTACATAACCATATGTGATATATATATTTGCTTGTAATTTTTTTAGCTTCTCGCTGTATTTCGCACATAGTATGGTAGAGCTAGCGTTACGACACTCCGTTCTCATTACTTCTGAAGGCATTGCATGTTGAGTGGTGGAACTAAACACCACTTTTTACCACATTGCCAGAGTTAGGTAATGAAAATACAAGAGTGGAAATCAAACCCACAACTTTTTCTGCTTAAAACTCGCATGTGCCTCTCCGCCATGCACGATTTCCTCTCATATATTTCAATATAATAAAATATATTACATTATAATAACTAGAATATATAATATATATAACAATATACACCTGTGGGGGTACAGGTTGAGATACAGACAATATTCACGGTAGCTAATGTGTCTGCGGCGTCCATTAACGCATTATATCGGTACGGTTATGGCGGGAAAATCGTTAGTGTCCTCTTCAATTGAATTAAATTGTTATTACGTAACTGTTCACAAGTTCACTGCAATCCAATGTTATTGTGCTTATTTTATATTGCTATTAGATTGTGATAGAGTCTTTTTCTTGGTTGTACGTAGATAGAAAGTAAAACAATATAAAATATAATTATCAAAAATCTCTTTAGATCATTTGTTTCGAAATTATTTTTTTTGTAGCAGTGTATGTAGAGGGAGCTTAGTATTATGGCACTCTGCTCCCTAGTTTCCGTCGAATTTTGAAGGTATTGTGTGTTGAGAGACGAAATTCAACGCCGCCCTTTGCCCCGATCAGAGCGCAGAAATCAAAATATTAAAATATAAAACAAATATTAAATATTAAATTTTTTCGAGTTGGAATCAAACCCGTTACGTTTACAGTCATGGGCTTGTGCTCCTGCGCTAGGAATGGCCTCTTTTTTTGTTGCAAATTAGCTTATTTTGCAACAATTAATTATAAATACTATAAAATATTTGTTATTTATTCGTTTGCATAATGTACAAAAACAATTGCACACATAATAAAGCTTTTAAAAAATATTATACATATGAAAACTAAAGCTTACTTGTAAGCTTTTGAAATGCTTAGCATTAGCATTAGAAGACAATAGATTAGGTTGCCGGAAGCTGCGTACTCAGTCGGTGACACAGTGAAGAGATGTAGTCCTTTGATCTCCTCGTTCCTTCGTGTGAAGGACTTCTGAATGGATCGCGCATACGTATTATTTTCTGAGAACAGTTAAGTAATTAACCTTTAGATAAATTTCATTATTTTTCATTGATTGGTTGACATAATATTTTTGTTAATGGGTAATAATGAAAATAAGATTAAAATAGATAAAATAATATAAGTAAAAGAAGAATAATATAAATAGAAATATAAAAGTTATAAGAGTTACAAGGTCGGCAGTACAGGTCATGGTCGGTGCAAGCTCAATTGAAACGGCTGAGCAAACAAGCGTATTGGAGTCAGAGAGCCCTCGGAAGTCGCCTCGAGTCCTCTTTTCAGTTAGGAGATATATAGAGAGACGAATAGGCTTTTGATGTTATTATATATGTATATGTTATATTTAGTTCATTTGTCATTTAATATTTCATATTTCTTTTTCTTATCCAGCTCCAGTTGATTTAATTCCCGAGGTTTAATTCCCGAAATTTGTCTTATTGAACTAAATGTTTTTTAAATGTAAGTTTAGTGCGAAAATTAGTACATGTGTAGGTATATATATACTTTAGAAATATATTAAATTTTATGATTTGTTTATTTCCCGTAGTTATCTATATATATAAAATCGAAAGGTCACTCACTCATCACGAAATCTCAGAAACTACAAGTGCTAGGAATCTCAAATTTTGCATAGCAGTTACTTATAGGACGTAGGTGCTCGCTAAGACGGGAATTTGCAATATTCGACTTCTAAGGGGTTGTTTTTGGGGTTGAAAGTTTGTATGAAACTTCGTTATTACAAATGCTAGGAATCTCAAATTTTGCATAGACGTCACTAGGACGTAGTCATGGAAACAGAAATTAATAATAACATAGTTCACGCGGGTGAAACCGCGAGCGGGCCGCTAGTATAACATATTATTCTTATTCCAAGACCACTTTCTATTTCTACTGTGCCATAGAGTCCCATAGATTAATATTGAAAATGCAAACCGATGTGCGCAATACATGATTACACTGGATGATGTATTGTTTTCCTTTCGATTAGCTCGTGTCAGTATTTTAATCAGGCCTTCACTATTACAATAGTACATGTAGTACTTAGTAAGTTAGTACACACGTTGTTGATAGAAATGAAACTGATTATTTATTTATCAGTAGCATATCTTGACCTTTAAATATCAAATAGTAATTGTTCTATGTACTTCCTATAATAGAAAAGTGAAAAGATGCATAAAAATTTTTTCGCTTCGAGCTTTTTTCTCTAATAGTTAAAAGAGTCTAGTCTTATAGCTGATCTCTAATTTGGTTTGTAGAGGCATCGATGATCGGGTGGTGGAGATTAACGCCGCGCTAAAAATGGAAATACGAATATATAACTACTCCAACATTATGATACTTAAGGAGAAATCTCAAAATTTCAAAATATAAAGTATACACAATTATAAATCAAATAATTTCATTTCAAATAGATTCTCAAGGCACAGGTTGACAATGAAGCCCGCAATCCGACCAGTGATCACCCGCGGGGCTGTCAGCTGATTGCAATAAACTAAACTCTACATCGGCATGGATCGTTTCAATTGAACAATAATTGATTTATCGCTTAATCAAATACTGATTTATCATTTATAATGTTTTAATAAGGAACGTGTGTTTTGAATAGCGTGTTTGGGACTTGTCTGTCTGACTACCGTAACTAGGGTGTTATTACTGTGTATTGTGTGAGACTGTCACTCGAGATAATTCTTTTTTCGTAATAAATAATTGTTTTTTTGGGAACCTAGAATTAAGACACTTCGTTCCCATTAAGGCACTTCCTTTTCCTATTTTCAGCTGAAATCTGATGGTATTACTTGTTGAGTTGAGTTGTTGATTAAATAAAAATATTAAAAATTCCATCATTTCCACCGAATCCATCGAAGCGAACCCACAACCTGTCTCGCTTACAATTGCACGCTTGTGCCCCTGCTCCAGTACTGTTTGTTTTAGCCACCTTAATATATAACCTCTTTAAGAATATTAAAATCTTCAAAGTGCAACATAACAAGACAATTCATTTTAAAGGTTTTCTTAATTTTTTTGCAACAAATATATTTTTAATGTACATAAATTGTGGACAACAATGTGTCTTAAAATTTGTAAGACCATGCTCCATATAAAAATTACTTCAGAGGTGCTTCCGTTACCCATTTTCCGCTGAAGTCTGGAAGCATTGCGTGTTGAGTGACAAAACTAAACGCCGCTCTTTGCCTCGACACCAGATCGAGGAAATGAAATATTGAATATTTCCATTTCCTCGAGTGGGGCTCGAACTCACAACCTGTCGTGTTTACATCCCCACCTTTGTGCCCCTGCCCCACGACTGGTCTATAATAGAATTCTACATACTCGATTTATAGTAAAAAAAAACGAAATAAGTTAGAAGCCATCAAACTTATTCATTTTGTCGTTTGTGTTTGTAAATTTTGATATCAACATTTGCAGCGTCTTTAAAATGTTTACATCACAATGTAATATTGAAGTTGCTCCTAAGCAATATATTTCAGCTATCTTCAACTCCAAAACACATTAAACTAAAGCTAACTTCAACTTCATATAACACCTTTATCGAACAATAGTTGGATCTAAAGTAAATTTCTCATGTCGGTTATTTCCATTAAGCTTGCCTACGCTTTACGAAACTTATGAAAGGACTTAAAATGTAAAATCTATATTATACCACTTTATAAGTACTAGTCGAAACTTTTCGTATTCCTTAGGGAATTATTCATTTTATAATTATTGGCAAATCTTATTATTACGAGATATGCGTGAAAGGTAGTGGGTTCGATTTCCACAAACGAAATATTTAGTCGTATTAATTAGATTAAGTATTAACATTATATAACATATATTATGTAAATATTAAAGTAACATTCAAAGAGACAACTTTGACCTTAGTTTATAATGGATATAAATTATGTATATTTAACATTGACGTGTGCTTAGAATAAAAAAGCGACACCCAATTGTAATATTATACAAATTTTTGTTGTTACGGTTATTTGTATGTGTTCTGTATCGTAAATCTGTAGTGAGTAATAAACCAGTCTGCGTTGAGCTGTCGTGTCTCATTGACGTATCCCTAAACACAACAGTGGCGACGAGGATCATTTACTTACACGTGTTAGTTCGAAATTTATAACAATGCCTATTGGACGAGTTGAACCATATAATTTAGGAAATGGCAATTGGGACGCTTATGTTCGACGAGTGAATCAGTTTATTATGTTGAATAACATAGATAAGTCATTGGAAGTTGCCACGTTGGTAACTGTAGTGGGTGCGGAATGCTACGATTTAATGTGCGACTTGTGTGCTCCCAGCATACCTGAAACAAAGTCTTACGGCGACCTTGTAAAGTTAGTGAAGGAACATTTAGAACCGGAACGGTCCGAGATCGCGGAGAGGCACATTTTTCGCCAACGTGTGCAAAGACAAGGTGAAAGTATTCGTGAATACCTACAAGCATTAAAACATCTTGCGAAAACGTGCAACTTTGGTTCTTGTTTAGAAGTATGTTTGAGGGATCAATTTGTTTCGGGACTGTTCGATGAAGATATGCGATCAAGAATCTTCGCAGAGAGTAAGTTAGACTACAAGCGAGCGGTGGAATTGGCATTGGCGCTCGAGGCGGCGGAGCGGCACGCGGTTACGGCGAGAGCTTCAGGCAACTCGGCTAGCGCGCAATCCAGCGCACCTCCGCTCGATGACGACGGGTTGCACCGGATCGGCGCGGGCGCAGCCGGTCCGCGGGCACGTGGTGGCACCGGCGGCGGCGGCGGTGGCGGCGGCGCGAGCGTCAGCCGCTCGGCACGTGCATGCTCGCGGTGCGGTAAATTCGGTCATGCTGAAGGCAAGTGTCGTTTTAAGCATTACAACTGTGATGCGTGTGGTGAAAAAGGCCACTTAAAAATAGTGTGTAAAAATACTTCCGTTAGGAAGGGTTATAAAAATCAGTTTTTTTTAAATGAGTCCGATGCTGAGGATGATAATTGTAACTTTTATAATTTAGTTATTAATAATGACGGCGACGGACCGTTCTATATTAATTTGATGGTGGAAAATATTAAATGTAAATTCGAAATTGACACGGGATGTAAAATATCTATAATTTCTAAACATTATTATGATGAGAACTTCTCAAATATTCCAATTGAAAGTAACATTCTTAATTTAAAATCATATACGGGTGACGTTATCGAGACTCTCGGGTACATTGTTGTTAATGTTTGTTGCGGTAATCATTACGCGAAGCTTAATTTATATATTATTAAAAATGGCGGGCCCCCTCTGATGGGACGCGCCTGGATTAAAGATTTAAAGTTAGCTGTAGTAGAATGCCATAGTTTATCGTATGAGGACTCGATGGCGACATCGTTACGTAATGAATTTCCGAATGTTTTCGCTAAGGGGCTAGGGACATTCAAATCTAAGTTTAGATTGTATTTAAAAGATATTACACCGGTATTTGTTAAAGCGCGGCCATTGCCTCTGGCTTTGCGGCAGCCTGTAGAAGAGGAGCTCAACCGGTTGCAAAGGGAAGGTGTGATTTTTAAAGTAGAACGGTCAGACTACGGTACCCCTATCGTACCGGTGGTTAAAAGTAATGGTAGTATTAGGTTGTGTGGTGATTATAAAATAACCATTAACCCATTATTGAAGGATTATCATTACCCTTTGCCACGGATTGAGGACCTATTTGCAGTTTTAGGGGGAGGTGAGCAGTATACTAAATTGGACCTGTCTAACGCCTTTCAACAATGTATTTTGCATGAGGACTCACAGCCGATGACGGCGATTACAACACATGTTGGCACTTTTGTTTATAAAAGGGTTCCATTTGGAATAAAATGTATTCCCGAAAATTTTCAAAAAATCATGGAGGAGACATTGAGTGGATTGCCGTCAACGGCAGTTTTTGCGGATGACATATGTATTACTGGTAAAAATAAGGAAGTGCATTTGTCCAATTTAAAAGCAGTACTACAAAGACTTAGTGAAAACGGCTTAAGAATTAACTTTTCTAAGTGTAAATTTTTCAGGGACAGTGTCACTTATTTAGGATATAAAATCGATAAGTTTGGTTTGCATACCGACAAAAAAAAAATTGAGGCAATTGTAGCTGCACCTCCTCCAATTAATATTACTCAACTTAAAAGTTTTATGGGACTTGTAAACTTTTATGCCAAATTTTGTATGAACATGAGCGATATTCTCAAACCACTCTATTGTCTTTTAAAAAAAAATATTAAATGGGAATGGTCAGATAAGTGTAAGGCAGCTTTTATAAAAATAAAAAATATTTTAAGTAGTGCTCCTGTCTTAGCTCATTATGATGCTAGCCTTCCACTTATATTATCGGTGGACAGCAGTTCTTATGGCGTGGGCTCTGTGCTTACACAGCGGTACGCAGATGGAACTGAAAGACCGGTGTGTTGCGCTTCGAGGACGCTCAATGTGGCTGAAGTGGGTTACTCTCAATTAGATAAAGAGGCTTTAGCAATAGTATTCGGGGTGAGTAAACACCACCAATATATTTATGGTAGACATTTTACTTTGCGCAGCGATCACCGTCCGTTAAGTTACATTTTCGGTAAAAAGAAGGGAATACCTGTGACCGCTGCCAGCCGTCTACAACGGTACGCAGTTAAGTTGGCTGCCTACGATTATGATATCGAGTTTGTAAATTCATCAAAAAACTGTTTCGCAGATGCTCTTTCCCGTCTTCCTCTCAGTTTGCCATGTAGGCAAACGAGTGGTAATGACCGAGAATGTAGTTATTTAAATTATGTACAAGGACACTTTCCGATTAGTTTTAAAGATATTAAAAGTGAAACGGTTAAAGATCCGGTATTAAGTAAAATTTATGGTTTTGTGATGTACGGATGGCCAGCTGAGAGGTTAACTGATAAAATTTTAAATATTTATTATAATCGAAAGGATAATTTACATGTAGATCAGGGTTGTTTAGTGTGGGGGTTTAGAATAGTGGTGCCTAAGTCCTTGAGGGAATTAGTTTTGAATGAAATACACGACGGTCACATGGGGATTGTGAAAATGAAACAAATCGCGCGTAATTACGTGTGGTGGGAAAATATAGACGCGGACATTGAGCGCGTGGCGCGGGAGTGTGCGTCGTGCCGCGCGGTGTCGGCCGCCCCGCCCGCTGCCCCGCTGCATTCGTGGCCCTGGCCTCCCGAGCCCTGGTCGCGACTGCACATTGATTTCCTAGGTCCGTTCAGTAATATGTATTTTCTCGTAGTTATTGACGCACATTCGAAATGGATAGAGGTGGAGAAAGTAACAACGACATCAGCTACAATTGTTATAGATAGTTTAAGACGGTTATTTGCACGTTTCGGTTTACCAAAACGTCTAGTGAGCGACAACGGTCCACCATTTTCATCGTCAGAGTTCGCGCAGTATTTGAAACGGAACGGTATAAAGCATACATTAATAGCCCCGTATAATCCGTCAAGCAACGGCGCCGCCGAGAATGCAGTTCGTTCGATTAAGCGTGTTTTAAGAAAGGCACAACTAGACAGAGAGGGTTATAGTACGGCTTTAAACAGATTTCTATTTACATATAGAAATACGGAACAAAGTGCTACGGGCAGGGAACCAGCGGTAGCTCTTTTAGGTAGACGACTACGCGGACGTCTTGATCTGCTACGGCCCGACGTATCTGAACGCATTCGCAGCGATCAGTTACGCCGTGAGCAGAGCACGGGCCGTCCGCTACGAGTGTTGGCGCGCGACGAGCCGGTCATGTTACGTAATTATGGTAAGTCGGGTCGTAAATGGGCTGAGGGGGTTGTCGCAAACCGAACAGGGCCAGTTTCTTATACTATTGAAACAAATAGTGGGCAAATCCATAAACGGCATATTAATCAATTACACAGTAATAAATCGCGCCATTCATTGAGTAGGACTATAGACGTATCCGATTCAGAAAACCAGGAAGATTTAATGGTTGAAGATGAGTCCTTCGCCAGTGAGGAGGTAAGAACTAGTGAGCCACAATCGCCCTTGCTAAACACGCCGCCCACGCCACCCGCCGATAATAACCGACGGGAACGAAAAGCTGCTTTACGGTGTAAAGAATTGTTAAGAGCATTAAAGAAATAAGTTTTTTTATATTATTAGATATTTATTTTTAAGATATAAGATATAAGATTTTATTAGATAAAATAGATATTAGTATAATATAGATAAAAATATTAATATAAAATAATTAGTTTAATTTATAATTATATATATAATTAGTTTAAATATATAATTAGTTTAAATATATAATTAGTTTAAATGTATAATTAGTTTAAATATATAATTAGTTTAATTTTTTTTTTAATTAAAGGAGGAAAAGTGTGAAAAGGAGAAAAATTAAGATAATTTTTTATGTTACTAAATTAAAGGAGGAAAAGTGTTCTGTATCGTAAATCTGTAGTGAGTAATAAACCAGTCTGCGTTGAGCTGTCGTGTCTCATTGACGTATCCCTAAACACAACAGTATGCTTGGCGAGAATCATTCACATAATTTTGTAGTATATATCTAAAGAATAAAAAAGAAATTTGAAACTTCCACATAGATAACCTTGTAAACGTACATGACCTTTGAGAATATATTTTCCAAACGTTTTCCATTTTTATTTACATTTGTTATATACTATAAAAAAAATGTAAAATTGTATAAGCCCACTCAACATATCATTCAATATGCCGCGTTTGAAACGACGGAAAGTAAAGGTAAAAGCGAAATACATAGTTCTATTTTTAGATATTAACTTTTTTATTTAATAAAACGTTGTGCATTTATTGTCAAATTTATTGTTTTATATCCGTTTTGGCAGTACAAATCGCAACTTCGAGTTCCCCCATATAACACGTAATATCTTGAATGGGAGAAAGTAAAGAACATAGAGACGACACTGGACTCTCTCCGCCTATACTGTCAATAGCACAGCGTGTACAACGAATGCAGCTTTTTTATTTGCACAGAAAATTGTAGCATAAAATGTATGGTGACAATATAATATGGATAAAAATCTAATAATGGCTTATTAAGTTAGTATATTTAAAGTTACTGAATTGAATTAAATTAATCTCGTATATTTTGGTCTACGATTAAAATACACTTAAAATATGCTTTCAAACGTAATTTTTTGTTGTTTCAGTTTATTTTTTTTTGTATATCTCGTACTGTACCTACTAGTAAACAAAAGGAACGCATTTATAAATAAGGTATTAATATAATTGGGTATTACAATTTAATACTACAAGTACATATAACAATATCCATACAGTACACATGTATGTACATGTACGCCATGTATTTGTAAGTATATATGTATATACTTACAAATACATGGCGCCAGTGTCAAGACGAAAACATTAAACAACGTTTGAATATCGCAACACTTTAGTGATGTTGGGTAATAATAATAATATATTAGTTAATTTAAATTAAAGCTAATTTGTATTAAAATATAATAAACTTTAATATCTAATGTATGTTTATATTTACTAAACATAACTTAACAAGGTAAAGCGCAGCGTTGAGTTACGTTACATTCAATGCAATGCCTCATCCACCGACAAATGGGGAATAGAGTGTCTTACCACTAAGTTTACTATACCACCCTGCTATAAGCGTGAAGCTATATAAAGCAAACTTAAAGTCACTTGACATATATATATGTTAGAAGATTAAAAAAAACTTATTTTTTAATATTAAATATAATATAATTCTATAGCATGAAATTATAAAAAAGAAATACATTAAAGCGTATTATACACTGTGAAGTAATTTTACAAAATAACAAGACTAATAAAGTATATATTGTTATAAGCAAGAACTAGTAGTGAATGTATTAAAATGAACTATTTATCGACCTGTTTAGTTCTCTACACTACCTTACAATTCATATTGCATGTCCAGTACCGCACCGCCCACGGCGCACCAGCTCGTTGGATCCGAATACTTTATTTACTGAACAACGAGCATTGTGTCTTCAGTAACTAATCTATGGGCGTAATTACTTTTACTTTATTTTAAATAAAATAATCAGCTTTCGTTAATATATGGATCAATAGTAAAGATATATAATTTATTAAACTTACTAATATCCCAGGCCACTGTGACTCATTATAAGAAAGAAAGAAAGAAAGACAAAGCGTAGCGTTGAGTTCTGCCATCTTAACGTAGTGTCTCGAATTTGAGCAGAAAGCGGTGTATGTGGAGCGTCCTGGCACTAGTTTCTCTGTCTATTCCATTATACTTTTGCAGGATAAAGCGTGAAACTATAATAAAAAAATATGTATTACAAATATTAATACGATTATTTAAATATAGATATTGTTATCGTGAAACAGACGTTTTTTAAACGGTTTTATTTAGCTCACCCCGTTTGTTTATTTATTTATTTGTCTATAAGTCTAGTCTCTAAAGCGTATATTTATCTATATTATATTTTTAATTGATCAAAGTATTATTCTCATCTAATAATTATAAAGATAGGGTGAGAAATTATAAAATGTCATTTGACCTTTGACTCTACTATGTATATAGTTTTTACTTACTATTCATTAACATATTATATTGTATACTAAATTAATTTTTTTTCAGCTTCACGCTGTATATAGGGGGAATTTAGTGCTAACACACTCTGTTCTCCACTTTCTATCGGATGAGGCCGCAGATTGCCTTGTTACCAGGGTAAAAAATAAAATAATAATTCATTCTCTCCAATGGGTATTGAGCTCACGACCGTTGCGTTTACAAACACACACTTGTGCCACTGCGCTACGACGACCTCTAAGGATGGGGTTAATGTTATATTTATATTTTAAGACCACTATGACCAGGCACTTGCACACTACATCACAATCAAATCTTATATTAAGAAAAGTATACTGTACTACACAGTCGTCATAGGTCAAAGGTTACAGAAAACTAATAAAATATATCTGAATACATTTCTGTTCAAGAAGAAGTATAAATCTCACACCCTTTCCATTTAAGTCGTTTGAACTTATTGCGATCCCCTTTTGGTATTCGACTAACTTAGTTCAGGTAATAAAGGCATCCTGCGGCAATGTGGCCTAAATACAATTTAGCAATATTTTAACCGTCTAATTGACTTGTAATAATTGAGACCAGTTGTGGTGCAGGGGCACAAGCGTGTGGCTGTAAACGCGACTGGTGGTGGGTTCAATTTCCATTCGAATTGAAAATATTAAATATTTCATTTTCTCACTCTGGTAACGAGGCAAAGCGCAGAGTCGAGAGAGCCACTCAACACGCAATGCCTCCAAGAATTTGGCGGAAAGTGGAAAACGGAAGTGTCTTAATGGGAACGAATGTGTCAACACTAGGTTCCCTTTACCCTACCCTACGCTACTATATGCATGAAGCGAAATAAATAATTAAGACTTTTTCATATCACTTATTAGCTATTATTAGTTATTAACTGAGTGATTTGTATTTTATTTGCATAATATATTTTTTAATGTTATTAAGACTTTATAAGAACAAAAAAGTACTTTAAAGTTTACAAAGTTATGACTTTCCTCCCCTGATCGTGCCAAGTAAGCACACATAGTACGTAGTAAGTGTCGGTAGTAGTCTGCATCGTATATCATTACCATCCTGGGCCCGAACGTCCATTAACATCGCTTCGTGTTGCCGTTGCGTGACTCCAAACATTTTGTAAGCCCTACTAGTGCTGGACTTAGAATATTCTTTATAGAAATGGTATTATGTTTCTTCTTAACTATTATATAATGAATAAATCAATTACATATTATTTTTAAAGCTTCATAATATACTTTATGTTAATATAGGTATCTACACAAGAGTAATAAAATAGTTTATGATTAAAATTTGAAAATAATTTTATTTTCAGAAATACTTAAACCATATACTATACAGTAATTTCATACAACGTTCGATGACTATGATCTTAGGTTTTCTTTTTATCTAATGATTTTTTTTTACAATTCTATAGAATGCAAAATAAAATAATAATAAATAAATAATAAATTTAAATGATGCAAAATAATATTCAGATATATTATAAAATCTAATTTAATTTCATTAGATAGCGTAGTTTTAGATTCGTTTTGTTTTCAATTCGCATGTCATTTTTAATACTATTCTATTCTATGATACGTACACCCCAGAGATAACAGGAGACCTGTAACATTAGTACAGTTTGTTAATTAAAATATTGCCGACGCTCATTTAGATTTGTTTGCTCGTATTGTCACGACATATTGTGCTTTACCGCTTCCAGTGATATACGAGTGTGTGTTGGAATCTACGTCGAATATTTTTTTTATGATAGAATCTAGATCATGAAAAATTTTATTTTAAAATAATAAAGAACAAGCTTATTCTTAATTGTTTTATTTTTATACTAGCGACCCCCTTGCGGCTTCGCCCGCTTTTACTACTGGATTATTCATATAATGTATGTTTGCAAAGCACTTAAGATAATGTGAAAATTAATTAAACTCTAATGCAACCCGCATTTTCGTAGTTCCAATAAGGATTTTCCAATTGTTTTACTCGGCAAGGATTTTTTAGTAGGTATCGTAATTTTAAATCTGTGCTACTAATCTTTTCAAGTACTTATTAAAATATATTTAAATGACTATTTTTAGATAGTTAAATGACTATTTTTAAACGGAAGAAATTATAAACAAAAGCCTTCCTACTAATAACTACTACAAAAAATATGAAACCAAATATATCGCGCTGAAATAATACATTCAACTCCAATTATCCAATACGTGCAAACGCATCTAAATCTTCGTTGCTATGCCTCTATAGCGGGCGGGTTTTTTTTTCGAGCTTGTGGTTAATGCTGAAGAGGGTATTCTGTCCCTGATGAAAAGCAAGCACTACGTGGCTGCCTGTGGGGAAAATTAAATAGAATGCATGGACTGGGAATCGAACCCGGGCCGCCCGCGTGGCAGGCGAGCATTCTACCACTGAACCACCGATGACTACTCATGACGCGCTTGTATAAGCAAAACGTCGCGGGGCGCGTTTCGCAGCAAGGATGTTTTGATATTGTAACAACTTCTAAAGTACTTATTAAAATGAAAAAACAGTAAAAGACAGTTTTGATCTACATTAAATGGCCAACGTAACTAATATACTTATTTATATGCTGAGAGTAAGGGATAAGTAAAACTTAAGTCGGCACAGCTGATGAGTCAACGGCGTGATGTGTCAACAATTAAATGCGTTTTTCTCTTAAACTATTCGCAATTTCGAAATAGTGTATAAAGCAAATTTTATCTTCGTTTAACGTAGAAAATTAATAAAGTATTTTAAAGGATAAGGATTAATACCATTATGGAAAAATATCCCTCACAATAGAAAGTATATTGAAATTACTATTTTTAGACAGAAATATGATCACTACACGTTATCCTTAAAAGATAAAAATATGCTCTCGCGGACTTTTTTGTAGATCTTATTCAGAGGAACAATACTCCAGTACATTATTTTCATGTAGTACTTACCATTAAAGCAGCGCATGCGCGAAAGTGTCTCAATGGGTAGGACTTTAGACACATTTATTGTATTTATGTTAATTTACATAAGAATGTACAAATAATAAACTATATATAAACCTTCCCTGAGAAATACTCGACCTAATGGTGAAAACCGCATCCAAATCCGTTGGGTGGTTTAGAAGAAGAAGAGTTAGAAAGTTCAGACAGACACGAAAAGCGACTTTGTTTTATAAGATATAGGATTGTCGTGTTGTTTATGTCGTTTAAGTATAAAACAATTACAGTTTGATGCAATTTAAAGAAATAATAGTAAATAAACTAGTTTCTATTTACCAATATTTCATGTCTGGAATTCGAACCAATACCATATAGATAGCTTAATAAATGCGATCTTACTGAAAAGGCTATATATGCGCTGTTACTCAAAAGGCTATATTTTATGGTAATTAAGATCAGAAATATCTTTCTATAATATTCAGTTCTTTTCCCCTAATCGTATTCACATACCAAAGATGTAGTTGCGTGTAATTTGTAAAATAAGAGAATATCGACCCTTGCACGTTCCAAACGTAATTACTAGAGAATAATTGCACCTCTATTTAAGGTACAGAGCCAATTTGTTCAACTAGTTAGAGTAGACAGTTTTTGTTAAAAAGCCGCTTTTGAAATTTTTGTTAAAGTTCTAGACGTTGCTATTGTGGGAATGTTAATTTAAATAAATACTTATTTGAAATTACATTAGTGGAATGTAATGATAATTTTATTCGTATGAAATATAATATGTAAATTTTTAATTTTTCAATTAATTATATTCAAATTCTGAATATTTAATGCTCATCTAAAAAAATATTCGAGGTAAGGTACACGTATAAGGATTCAAATTTACAATATGAAGCATAGCATTGATATGGCGTAAAAATACCTTCTGCTTTCTAATACAGAGGAGAAAAATGCGGGCGTCAAAAAATAAAATAAATATGTTTGTGAATATTTAACAATCAAGAAATTTCCAAATATAGTTGTATATAAGGGATATGCTTGCCATGTGTCTCCTCGTAAAATATCTTAAAAATATTTAAAGGCTGTTAATAAAAACTGTAGAACTAATTAAAACAAAGTTGAGTTTCTTATCTTCATCAAACAAGGACTTTACTAGTCGCGTTTTTAATGAGGACAACGTGATAACGTGACAAAGTGTTAAATCTCATAAACCAACTATGATATAGACTAAATTACTTTTAGAATACGATATCTATTTGGTATGGTAAATACTTATTATTATAGTATAATAAATATTATAAATATATCTACACCACACAAGTTAAAGCAAGATTAGTGCTAGCCAAGCTATCTCAATATACCTATGTAACGAGGTAGCTTAGGTAGCTAAATCTCGTAGATAAATAAGAGTTCGTATAATTGTTCATATGATTAAGATATATACAAATATATCAACATGGTCCTCGAAGCCTTGGTGGGTAATTACATGGTAATGCGGCTCATAAATTTGGAATGTCGTAATACACACTACTATAAATATTACCGAAAGTGGTGATTTACCAGTCGATAGACAGTTAAAAAAACAACTAGTAATGGACCATTAACGCTGAACCAGTATAAAGTTGTCTATTTTTACATTTTAGTCTTCATAAATGTCGATGAGGCCGTTGTGATGCAGGGGCGCAAGCCCTGTTAACACGATAGGTTGTGGGGTTGACTCTGACTCGAGGTTTCCTCTGCTCGCACATAGCAGGGTTGCTATGTGCAGGATACAGCGTAGAGCTAAAAAATAGCGATAATTTATTTACGCTAGTTCTATGAATTGTTAGTTAAAATGTTTTGCTAATTTAACAAATTATTAAAAATAATTAAGAAATAAAATTTTTATTTTAAAAATAGTATACGAACTGAAATGTTCGTAATGTATATTTTATTATGTGAAGCAAACATCCTTTTTTACAAAATACACGAGGATAGAGAAGTATGAAATTTGACACAGCTATTGTTTATATAGAGGAGGGCAGAATAATAATGATTTTTAAAATAAGACATAAAAGTATACACTGCCTTATGTTTGACGATATTACACTTTTGTATAAAGTGGCATACACGTTGCTATGGCAACGCGCTTCAATTTGTTCTCTAGTTTTATATATGCGAGCTCTAACGGAGTTTGTACATCCATTTATATTCAATTCAATTCTAATTATTTATTCAATTAAATTAAATAAATTATGTAGGAATTAAAATATGTTCATATGCTTTAATTTACATGATATTTAATAAAATACGATATTTTTTCAATTTTTGAATTGGCTCTTAATCATTAGTTTAAACTTCGCATAATGGTTAAACTTTGTTCAAAATTTAATACTTAACGCGTACCGTATTTTCAAGTTTAATTTGTTTACATAATAGGACTTTGTAAGTTGTTTTGTTTCTGATAAATTAGATAATTATCTAAGTTATAGTAGCTATTTATTACAAAATTCTGCTAAGCTTTTATTTATATAAAATAAATGTTAGCATTTTTTATATTTTACTACTTCCATAACGCTGCATAAAAAGAATAATAGAGAAACTCTATGGCTATTAAGTACCTTTACACTTATTGAAATAAATCCTTTTTTTTTGTTATGTATAATTGTCAGAACGTTACAGTTGTTTTGCGATACATATTTGCTTATAAAAAATATATTTTATTATTCGTATATAAAAATACTTATATAATGATTTATATAATGATAATACATACATGCTGACTCGTATAATTTTGAATATACGAGTATTTTATGTGCCCCAACCGGCACAATGACTGGACATAATTATGGATTTCTGTCTACTTTAAGCAAATTAGAAGAAATTTCTTGTGAGAAACTTTGTTGCAGAGAAATAAGCTTGGAGCAGTGCCTGAGACCTACGATTTAGGTGTAGCGGGTTAGCTTAAGGGTCATTTCTAAACTTCAAGGCACGATGCGTCTAGGGCAGTCTCTACCTCACTAAACCCAACATGACTCTGCTAGTGAAAGAAATTCCTTTTAGAAATGAATTTATGATAGTTCTATTTTGTTAATCTTTCCAAATAGACTCATTGCACATCCATGACTTCTCATACTTTAAATACGTATATGGAGGACAATATCTGAATCTGTTTTTTCTTTTTAGGTACGGACCCCTAAAAAGATTAATAATATAATTTATAACTTTTGAAACTTATAAATTATCTATTATTCTCACAAGTCACATCCATTAATTAGAAAATTCAAGTTTCTTTTTTGTTTAAAACATTGCATCATTCAATTAAGACATAAATTTAATATGTAATCGATTTCTCGTGTTCATTAAATACTCATTCCAAAAACATGCCCTTTAGGGGCCAATAAATATTCAAGCTGTCTGAAAAACTACTGCCAGACTTGAAATAACTCTCCGTACCTTTATACTTACATATTAAAAACATGCTTTAAAATATACCACACCGGTTTTAATGAAATAACTAAAATTAAAAAGTTTTAAAACGTTCTCTTGATAGGTTTTGTTCTTGTAATTGTAGTCCCAGAATTTTTATGCTAAATAATTATTGACAAATACCACTCTTTCAAAAGTAATAATATTAAATAAAATAAAGTGATATCATAGTGTTTTTACGTATTAATATAAAAGTTACGCGATATATATTGTTTTTATAAAAATATATGTTTTATTCTATTTTAAAGGAATATTAAAAAACAAAAATAAAACACTAGGCTAGTGTAGACCCCCTTGGCCTTCAAGAGGTGAGGGTACGAATGCCGCTGCGCTCAAAAAACATTTGAACATAGAATAATTAAATGTGATGTTTTTTTTCATATACATACATTAGATTGTTTCGTAATTCTTAGATATAAGCTTAAATATGTATTAGAGATTATCAATTGCTCGGCCCCAATATTACCCGTGGGATGTATTTTATTTTATGACTTTGGAATTTTATAGACACTTCCAAGAACTTTAAATACAGATCAAATTTCAAAACATTGCTTATAAAATAGGATTGGAATATTTTACCCTACATCAGTAAATTGTTTTCATATTTTTTTTCTAAATAGTCATTAATCCTTAAGAAATTCATATTAAAAAGAATTTAGTATCGTAATTGCGCATTTACATAGCTTAATAAAAAAAAAAAACCTTTTTGGTTTCTAAAGCCACATATAAACAAATAACCATAGAAGGATAGGATCTCTCTTTGCGTCACACAGTCGGATAAAAAAGGTAATAGCGTAATTAGATTGAAGGAGGTACTGTGTACAAAGTTATAGTAAAATTTTACAATACGTATATCTGACACTAGGTTCTCCCTATCTAACCATGTAGCTACATTTTATATCTTATTACAATTTATATTTGTAATAAAATATAAAATTTATGTGCGATATTTCATAAAAATAGTTTAAAATAAATACAAGTTACATCTACAAAGTCCAACACAGTAAATATTTATTTATCTAGATTGTGGCAAACGTTAGCAACGTTAAAAATGAGAAATTTCGTAAGATTTAGTTTTCACTTTATTTTTTGCTATCACGTTTTTAAGAAAAACACTTTTTTCTATCAATTCAAAAGCGTTTCAACGCAATTCATTCACATTTATTTTCGGTGTTCAAAGCAAAGTGGAATCCATTAAGATTCGGTGAAACGATATGCTCTCGGAATGTTATTCTGTCTCTTTCACTTGGAATTTTATCGTCCCTTTTGTGAAAAATAATAATAATGAAAGTGCTTTAGTTAAAAAGACTTAGCCATTTTAGAAAATACGCACAAAAAATATCTTTCCTTTTAATGTAATGAAATTTGAAAAAAAAGTAATTCTCAAATTCATTTAAATTAAGACTAATCTTCATTCGGTTACTTCGTATAAAAATATTACCTTACCGCAACTTATTTACCTTTAATACCATTACTACAATATTAATTAGCAAATAGTACCTATATATAAAACATAGGGAAAAATTGTCGAGTGAAATTTTGAGCTTGAATTATATCCCATAAAGTCGAGAACGACGTATTACTTAATATTAAACTTGGTTCTCATTTCACATTTATGTTTTTGATGGGATCTTCAATTATAATAATTAATAGGTGAAGCAAATAGTGTCTGTCCAGTGTCCTTTCTTGAAAATAATGTGTATGCTTCAGAGGATGAAGTTTAGCACAGTTATAGTTTATATAGAGAGGAAGTGTAGAATTATATTTTTTAAATAAAACATGAACATACATTAAATTACTAAAATAAATAATACATTACAATATTTTTTCAGAAACGTATAAAAAATTGAACGTAGTGGAATTAAATTATTTTTTTTATACATTTCTAAAAAAGTATTTTTCTTTCTTAACTGTAGAATAATACTTTAAAAATATTTGACTATTTATATTTGAAATTATAAACTTTTCTATAAAGTGACATACACGTGGCTATGGCAACGTGGGACGGGTTTTCTACGCGTCAAATCGTTCTCTAATTAAACTGTATTTTCAAAGAAATCGAAGAATAATTATAATTAAATCCTGTTGAATACAGTGTCCAGTTAAATTACTAATTCATTAAAACAGCAGTACAAAAAGCTGGAGGTATGCAGTGTGCAGCATATAAGCATTCATTTTTCCATCATTAATATTCTCATACATTTTTTGCAATTACCGCTAATGCTATGTCAATGAGAGGAGGTTTTTACTTATTCCGTTGAATATATTTACATTTTATTTAATATAATGTTTATAATGAACATTCAGAGGTTTGCTTGTATTGTAGGTATATTATATAAGACATTGGTAACATCTAAATCTAACTTTTTTGCTTTTTAAAATTAGCTTTTTAAAATTCAAGAAACACAAAAAAAATAAATCTCAGATACTTTATTTTTTTTAACATTATGAAAAACTACTTATATAAGATTTTTTTCAGCTCATGCTGTATCCTGCACACAGCAAGATAGGCAGTTGTAACCTTCTGTTAAGACACTCCGTTCCCCATTTTCCACGCGAAACTCAATGTCGAGTATTTGCCTTGGTGCCAGAGCTATGAAATGAAACTATTAATAAATTATAATTCATTACCTCGAATAGGAACTGAACCCATAACCTTCATGTTGCAGTCACAACCTTATGCCCCTGCGCCATGACGGTCTCAAATAAAATTTTATTTTAAAATATAATATGAAGCTAAGAAATTTTATAGTTACTTGAATGGTTTCACCCTGCCAGATTATATAAAACGTGGTAAAACATAAAAGTGCTATATCGCTTTCAACGTATATATATATATATTTAGTCACTTTTATTAGAGCACTAAAGTCTTAGCTTGAACGATAATGAGTATTACTTTAATAAACGCTGTCATAAGGACGTTACATGGAATGATGATACATTTTAAGAACCAGTTTCTATAATGAGCAGTTCAATAGTCAATACTGTGTTAGTGTGTATTTTTATTTTTATTTCAACGAAAATGTTCACATTTTACTTTAAATAAACTCACGGTTAATTTCATAATTAATAGAATTTTATTTTAAAAGTGTATTTTATTTAAGCTATGCTTAGCCAGTTTCCAAGCACGTTTTAACACTATTAAGATCTCTTGTGATTATTAAAAGCTTTTATAAATTAAATATGTAAATGGTATGGTTAATATAATATGAGAAATATAATTTTCCAATCCAAAAATTAAAAATATAATTGAAGCCGTCATGGCTCAGTAGCTCAAGCGTGTTACTGTACGCTACGTACGCTGTACGCGACGGTTGTGGATTCGATTCCTACTCATGGTTTTTTCACTCTGATAATAACGTGAAGAGAATCAAGATAAAGAGTTCTCTATATGTATGATATTCAAGAATGTATGTCAACTATTATTTTTAAAAAGATATTTTATTGAAATGTTTTATTTTTTTAAATAAAAAAACATCCACCTTCCTTCTATTACTTAGGCATAAAACAATTCCCCGCTCCTTCGACTTCACACTTAAGAATTCAATTAATCTACTGGCATCTACACAGACCGAGACACTCGTGACTAGTGATTTCTTTTTTATAACAAGAGCTCCACACCCGATATTCTTATAGAAATAAGAATAAGACAAACCTTACAAAAAGTAACGGGCCCCGAACAATGAGCGATGATACGGATTTATCTCATAAATTAACCAGTAGGATCATCTCATCAACCGCATCTCTTTAACTAAGCTGTGTGTCACGACGATCAAGGTGCTCTAGTAGAAAAAAAGTTTTCTCTGTTAATATAAAAAATACAAAATAATAAATATAGGTAGAATAGTGTTGGAAATCTATCGAAATATGAAATAATATTGTACGGTAATTTGTTTGTAAATGTAGTATATAATGGTATATTGAAAATAAAATTATATACCTACATGAGGCGTGACAGGTTATGGGTTCGATTATTCGAGAAAATTTAAAATTTCATATTTTTATTTATACGCCGTGGTAATGAGACAAAGCGCGGCCTTGAAATTCGCCACTCAACACGCAATGTCTCCGGAACGCAGAAATTCAGAGGAAAGTGGAGAAAATTGGCACTGGGTCCCCAAGTTCCCTCCGCCTAGCCTGCTTTATGCGGGATACAGGTAATGCTAAAAAACCTGCCAACTCGGAGAAGACTTTTAGTTTTAATATCAGATTAACGTCTATTTTTAACAACAAAATTAATTGTTCCCAGTATCGCCCGAAGATATTCCAATATACAAAAGAATTTAACGTATAGACGTATAACTAAGCAAATTCCTTCATATTTCTTTGGGAACAACAAAGAACGTTCCGTGACCTTTAGGCCAGCGCAGACGCTGAAAGAGAAAAAAATACAAGCACGAGCAAATGAAATCGAAATACAGTCTGGTCTCAGGCAAGGTCTCGGAGTAAGATATAGCATTTTGATTAACTGTTGTCGGACGACGGCCTGTGATGTATACTTGCGGATCCCTTTGATATACTTTATCTTGATGGTTTTTCGTAAAAAGTATATTTTAAATGTTTATTTTATGTAAATAGCACTTGTTTTTTCAACAACATCTAAGTTAAAAGTTACGGAATAAAGTTTTATTGCCATATAAGAAAAATTGGCAAAATGTCATTTTTCTATTTTTATTTTTCCAAACGAAGATTATTCACTATAATATTAAATAACAGTAAAGCTAACTCTAAATTTGAACATTAAGAGGTATATTGTAATTAAAAATGTCGATAAAGATAACATTATCGTATTTAATAAATTAAAGCAAAAAAATTACTCGCATCGCCGGTTCAGTCCGCCCGGTTTTTTTGCAGTAGAATTCCAATCTTCGAACATGACATAATAATTAAATTCCTCACTTGATATATGTATTTTAGTATCATATTTCGCTTTTAGTCAATAATAATACCTTGTACTTATGATAGTAACTTTGAAAGCTTTTGTCGTTTTTATTTCTTCTTTTGTTCTTAACATTATCTCGCTGAAATGTATCCTTAAAAACAACCTCCTAAGTAAAAATACTATAGTACCTCTAAAAATATGTGTACAAACTTTCACTATAATCTGTTGAGTAGTTCTACCGTGAATGCGTAATAAACAAACTTATATTCACATTTATAACATTAGAGAAAAAAAGTATGATAATTATATACAAGAGTCCTGAAATTAAGAGAATTCTTAGGATTATTTTTGTTACGGGTTTTATAATTAGAAATTACCATCGTAGCACACCCCCTTTATTGCTCTATAATATTATTTGAGGGCCAGAACGCGTCACGCTTTCCTTGCTCTTTAAAGGGCACGACTACAGTAAGACATCGTATGCAATATTTATTGGATTTTTTGCCACTTACATTTATGGCAGAATTCTATAAAAAAGAAAATCATACTCGCACCATTAATTACCCTACTGTATGAAAATTACATGTATTATTTATACAATTTTATTTATGCAAATTATGAGTCAGCTTATGACGTTTTCGGTAAAAACTTTTCGTCTTTAGGGTCATATTTTCAAATAAAAATAGCATTGTGACTGACCGCTTACAATTTTAACATTTTTCAGTGCTTGTTTGTAGTTTCAAAAATACTTGTAAGGATAGTTTCAATATCGTATCGCCTACTTTAAAGGGTTCTATAGACCCCCAAAAGAAGCAAATTTCCTATTCTTCGTAATTATACAAGTTGGTGGGTAGCGCCCTACACGCGGCACGCGATTTACAAACTAGTGTTAGAAAAAAACACTGATGAATAAACATTTTTTAGTTGAGCTTCACGCTGTATCCCGTTTATTATACTCGTAGTAAGAGTAAGTAAAGGGAGTAACCTATTTAAGACAGTCCGTTTTTCATTTCTTTTACACAATTTTTGAGACATTGTGTGAAATGACGAAACCTAATGCCGCACTTTACCATATTTACATAGATACTTCATGAATGTATCCACAACCATCGTACTTACAGTTAGTCCCTAAAATAAAAAAATGTAAGTAATATATCTTAACAAATAAAATATAAAATAATGTTTAGAACATTTATCTATATATATAAAAGGACTTGTCCTCACTGACTAAGGTAAGACGCACGCACAGCCGTAACCGCTGTGCGTAGAAACGAGAAATTTGGACAAAGGTTTCCTTTCGTAATGTGGACATCCACTATGAAGGGATTTTGTAAAGTTTTAACCCTAAAGGGGTGAAATAGGGGTTCACAGTTTGTATGGAAAAAAAAATAAATCGGCACCGATTTTTATAAAATTTGAAATTTAGATTTTTAAAAGTATTTAATTGAATACGTGTTTCATCGTTTTCTAGAATTCTCCCCCTAAGGGTGCAAGTAAGGGGTTGAAAGTTTGTATAGATTTTTTTTTAAATGGGCACCAATTTTTATAAAATTTGAAATTCAGACTCTTAAAAGTATTTAATTGAACACATGTTTCATGGTTCTCTAGAATTCTTCCCCTAAGGGTACAAATAAGGGGTTGAAAGTTTCTATGGAAAAATCTTTAAATCGCCACCGATTTTTATAAAATTTGAAATTTAGATTTTTAAAAGTATTTAATTGAATACGTGTTTCATCGTTTTCTAGAATTCTCCCCCTAAGGGTGCAAGTAAGGGGTTGAAAGTTTGTATAGATTTTTTTTTAAATGGGCACCAATTTTTATAAAATTTGAAATTCAGACTCTTAAAAGTATTTAATTGAACACATGTTTCATGGTTCTCTAGAATTCTTCCCCTAAGGGTACAAATAAGGGGTTGAAAGTTTCTATGGAAAAATCTTTAAAACGCCACCGATTTTTATAAAATTTGAAATTTAGACTCTTAAAAATATTTCATTGAACACATGTTTCGTGGTTTATTAGAATTCACCCCTAATTACGCAAGCGAAGCTGCGCACGTCCGCTAGTTTAATATAACTTTAAATTAGATTCGTTTAAGTATATGATACTGATGGATATTTTGAACTCATTAGGCTAGACGACCTTAAAGCATATCAAGTTTAATAATAAATAAAAGTCAATAGCCGGTGTTCGACGATCATATTAAATGATAGGTTTGTAGCGTCTAAGTTGACCCTCGCTTCGTTATACCAAAAGTTGTAAGTGGACAGTACGGTCAACAAGTCTTGGCCGCCCTGAAATTAGCTACATTTGGCTGCGCAGATTTGTGTTTAAAATTTTAGATTTTAAATTATTTATTACCTTCCCGAATGAACAATGTTTAAAAGTTCAGAAAACCTAAGTACAAAGCGGCCACAACTTGTTGACCGCACTGTATATTCCATGTAACACAAGACCGGGTTTGTCAACTCGACCGGCGGCCGCCTCGGTCCCACTAGTTCAGTACCGGCCAAGTCGCGTAACGGACGCGCCGTAGAGGCGCGCGCATCTACTCTATCGAACTTCACTTTACGTGTGTGGGAACCCTGTGCAACAGTGGTGTGTGGACTGAGTGCATGGGGTGTCAGTGCTTTTGGCGGGAGAGGGAAACTTGTATTGATATCGCTTTCGTAATTCCGTGATAACAGTAAGTCCGGTTTTCATTTATCTCTTGTCTGAAATACGGTTAACGAACTACCTTTCACATGTTAATTTATTTTACGTCTTTTGTTTTGGTTGTGTAGAGGTTTTTTAGTGTACTTTTAATTTATTAGGACATATTCGTTCCTGTCTTTTAGATCTTATTTATAGTTAGTTGTATATTTAAATTATGTAACAATAGCTTTTTTATAAACAATTTATTTATTGTTTATAGTAATAATGAGATACTTGATTTTACTTTTATAATATTTGCAATTAATATTTTACATGGAATCGAATATATTTTCACTTCAGTTTAATTCTTGAATTGTAATTATAATATCTTTATATAATATAGTATATATCTTTATTCAATTAATAAACTTCTATTGATAAAATGTCATTTTTACTATGATACTATGACAAAATTTTACTTTGAATTTTTTTTTTTAAAATAACTAAATATAAAATACATATTATGTACGCCTAAGTTTCGTTAGTATGAAATATTCGTTGAACTCTTTCGTATGCATGACATGCGCCTGCGCGGCGTTATTAATGCTGCAGGCCGGAGATACAATGCAAAACTAGAACAAGAAATGTAAACGTTTTTGTGTGATTCATACAAATTTATGAATACCTGAGAATTTCATATATCAGCTGAAGGTTTTTTTAAATCCACTTCTAGGAGCCTGAACGAAATAAGTATTTTCCAATTTTATTTAGCAAATCAACCAATATTAACGAAAAAAAAACGTGAATAACACAAAAGGCAAAGGCAGTGCTAAATATATATGAGAGAATCGTGAGCCCTCTAAAGCTATTAAGGATAATAAGAGACTGAAGTATGTATATCGCGCTATAAGACAAAACTTACGAGCTACTTGAATAGCCAATTACAATAGCAACGCTTCCCAAGTTAGAATACGGACGCTTCCTTAGTTAGAATACGGACCTAGCTAAGTTAGGGCTTACCCATTCCTTACTGATTCTCCTTGGCGGCCCATTCGTATTTTCCAAGGCAATTTAAAATAACTACCTGTTTCTTCGCATTACCTACTGTGCAATAAGTTGTATATTTTTCTCTTTTACGAACCAGCTTTATTGTTAGTAATGAAAATATATTTGATTTAATACTAGTAGTTATTTGCAAGTAAACATTATATACAAATCAATGATTTTCTCATTTTTCAACCAACTAATTTTCCGATATAAACTTTGTATAATTTAAGTGAACAGCTGGAAGACTATTAATCCTCTTATTTTTCAAAAGCAAATGATTTATTTAATTTACTTTCTTTCTTTATAGTTTTTGCAGCAATTGTTAGTTTTTATTTTCTTCATCTTGTCGGTCGTTACTTTTTATTGTTTTTGCAACATGATGTTTGGTTCTCACTGTAGTGAATTTCGAATACGATTGACCTTCCTAAAGAAAGAGAATTGAGAACCAAGTTAAATGTTCACTGAAGGATGGGACCTATATGGGTTCCGAGTTCTGTGTTCCCTCCAGATAAAGACTCAGTCTTTATGCGAGGAATACCTGTATATATTTTTCATTTTCATAATCTAGTAAAATAAAGTTAATATATAATATTTTAAATCCGTGTAAGAGTGGAAAACGGATTATGTTGACACAACTTTTTTTCTCTTCAAAATGTTTGGTACGAAAAAATAAAACTGAAAAAAAGAGATAAAAATATCTATACAAAAGTAGAAAAAAAATAATACCATCAATTTTTGATATAATAAATTACAAGGTTTATTCAACGCTATGTAGATGTATAACATCACAATACAAAAGTAATAAATAATGGGAGAGTGGTCACCCTCGGTCTTTTTGTTGACTAATTACGCAAAAATTATTCTTTTCACACAATTCAACAACAGGAAAGAAAAACTCATTTTCATGATTAATGTTTGGATTATATTTTTGATTTTTGATTACGTATGAAATATTTTTCATGAAGAATAAATGGGGAGTGGAGTGTCTTAACACTAGATTCCCTCTGCCTAACCCTGCTGAGTGAAAAGTGATGCAAAAAAAAAACTAGTTTACATTTACAAATGTGTTAAAGTAATTCGATTTAAAATTCGATATTATTTTTTTGATACTTTTAATATATATTTTACTTTTTATATAGAACCAGGGTTGTTAAGTACTTTTATTATTTTATTAATGTAAAACGTACATTACGTAAAAGGTACCAAAGCTATATGGAACGTGTTAGGTTGACGAAAATACTTGTAGCAAGGCTATTTTAACTAAATCTAACGCCATAGGGCTGAGATGTAGGGCAATGTGTACGTGCTCTACATTATTCATTAAACTGAAGTCTGACACAAAATCATTAGTATAACTACGGTGACTCATTAAAAGAAATTTCAAGCGTATTTTATAGAATTTTGTATACAATGACTCAATGCTGAAGTGATTACGTGATTTTATCATGTTATTTATGTTTTAGTTGCCGCTTTTTGATAATACATTTCAGTTCATTTTATAAAGACACATTTCTATTCTATAGTATTTTAAGGTGATTTTCAGTTAACTATTTCAATATATTTCAAATTAAATATGTTTTAAATTTCTGTACTTAAATATGGACGTATTTTATAGTAGCTGCCAGTAGTATTTAAGGTATTTAAAATATTGGAGCTCCATAAATAAAATTTGTTTTTTTCTGACATACATAACGTTTATTTTTTTTTATGCCAATTAACTTTACATTGAGGTAATAAAATGGTCCATTTCAGGAATTTCTAAACATTTTGTGGTACCACACCCAAACTGGCTTAGGTTTTGGATAACAAGACATTGTTGACTTCCGTTTTAAATTTTTTGTCCTTATATTTAGGTAAATTGTATCTCTATATATTTATTTTATATAATAATGTTGCTATTTTTATACTTCAATGATAAATGCGGCATTTTTTCTTTTTCAAATTCCTTTAGCACATATTAACAATTTCGCGGTCCGTTCCTTGCTATAGATTCTAAACGATTAAAAAGGTCCGTGCCTGGTCCACTCTCGACTTACATATGGCCCATGATTTGTAGGATCATTAATCTTACTTAGGATTTACGACCACCGAGAGCGAGCGTTGGTGAAATTATCAAAAATACTTTAAACTTACTTTTTATATTTATAATAGTCTCTTTTCTGAATATTCTGGTTTTAGATAGAAAACGGAGAAAAAATACTGTTATATATAACGTTTTCTCCTTACAGTATTTAAGTGTCATATCTTTGTGCCCCTCCGTAGCATTTTGTTATTTGTATAATTTTTCTATATAATACGTTTTATGTTGTACACATTGCTACCGTAACCTTTACCTTTACTGTTACTTTACGACATTTTTCATTTGCAAATAGAATAAAAGACTAAGGTCTACGTTATCAGTATTAATCAATATAAGCCCACGCATGACGTGTCAGTTAAACTGAGGAGTAGTTCCTGGTAACTGACGCGACACCTAGTCACTGACTCTACTGACTGCTGTGCCCTTGACTCTCTGGTCGATAAACGAAATACAAAAATGTCAATTGTATTTATTCAATTTCATAATTTAAAAAGGTTTCCATTTCGTATATAATATCGCATATAAATGAATAAAGTTTTTCGTGAATTCTATTTGGATAAGGTGAACGTAATTTTATTAAGTGAATTCATATATATGTATTTATTATGCGTAGATATTTTAGCTACGTTCCAATATGTTCTCTCTTTGTATATTTCATGAACAAGTTTTTCCTTTTTTAATACGAATAATGATATCAGCACCTGTTATATCAAAATAAGATATCGAATTAAATTAGTACTACTTATTTGTACTGCTTTGCTTACAATAATGATACCGTTTTTAATAGCTTTACATGATTTTTTAATACTATTTTCAAATATTAATTTAAATATTATTGAATTTACTTTGGTTTAATGTACTGTATTATATTATCATCATACCTAACGTTTTTTTAATAGAGTAAAATAATTCACATCATTATGCCCAATCGTTTCCAGGACAGTGACTGTAAATGGAATGGATATAAAGTCCTCTAGGACTTAGGAGAATGATTATATTATGTAAATTATATTGATTTGCTCTGTTAGACCACGAACAGCGTTGAGTTCCGCCACTCATAACACAATGTCTGGCAAATGTCTTAACATTAATCTCTCTGCCTACCCTGCTTTGTGAGAGAAAGCTGTTGTTTGTACAAAAAATTTTTTTTCTCTATAATATAATAATTGAAGCTTACGTTTTTTATATTAAATTCTATAGCTTCAAGCTTTTATACGGCGAGGATTATTTATTTTGCGTCCTTAAGTGTCAAGTACGCGTCAAAGCGCTATAGTGTTACAATTTCAATTTCAGTTGATATTACGTCGATAGCATCAGATCATTTCGTAACCTTCGCCTTGTGAGTGGTTTATAACACGCAACTCTGCGCCACATTTTAGATTTACAAGTAGCAGATTTTCTTGTATACAGAACATAAATTTAAACCAACATACGAAAATAGCAACTCAATATATTTATGCGGTGACAACAACGTTTTGTAGTATACAATATTGTTTCTATGTTCTAAGCAGCCTAGCCAGCTTAGTGTCTAGTGTTAGGACACTTCGCTTCTGGAGGCATTGCGTGTTAAGTGGCTGAACTTAATGCCACATTTCTAAGAATACTAATAATAATAGTAACATTTTTTTTATTTTTGTTTTTTATATATATACGAGTCTATATTATTCACTGTTTTTAATTTATTAAACAGAGTTTGCTTGTCGTTAAAATTAATACACATATATAATATACATAATAAAATGTTTCTTGATTATTTCGATTTCTAAGAGGACTTACCATGTATACTAGTGAGACTGCCTTCTTGGAAGTCAGATCACAGCCGGTGTGTAAATTGTATCTACTACGATATACAGTTACCTGACAAATTTTGAAATAATTCTCAATAAACCCATAGCTGCTTATTTTAGGAATTCGTAAAGTTACATTTCCACGATCGGTTACGCAAGCTAAATGTTTCCTTCATTTGCTTTGAATCATTCAGGAAAGCATCTTCCACTAGGCCGGCTACCACATAACCTGCCTTATAAGAAAAGTTATTTAGTATCTAACATCCTCCGCGTAAACTCAACTTTATCTCTTAAGGAATAAGAATTAGGAAATACATTCAGTTAAGATTATTAATTCATATATCCATAAATGGGAAACTAGAAATATTGCTGGCGGCGTGAAACAACTTGGTAAATGTGGACAGCATCATAAGTTTGATAAAAAGTGTTTCTTGAGTAAGCTACAAGCAGCGACATTACGCAATACTGCTGAACAAATAAATATAATCTTGATTATGTAAAGCCAGAGTAAATTGAGCCAACAAAAAACACATGGTGTTCCTTTTATTACACTAATGTCAATAATACTTTCTAATCTTTTACAGAACATTAAAATATCATCATTTCGCAAAATTTAGCATTTGCTCTAGCTCATTGAATATGACTTAGTAATTACTCAATAGTCATTGTTCAATCATTTTTGTAGTAGCAATCGAATAAGATGACAAAGCAATGTGATGTTTGACATGTTTAGCTTATGTATTTATCGATGTACAACAACTACAATTATATAATATCTAGTACTGTATTTATAATGGAAGTCATCATGAAGAATATTAAAAATAATTATAATATTTACTAAAAAAATGACTTCTTCAATTTCAATCGGTTCAGAATCAGAACCTAACCAAACTTTCTTCAAACATCTTTTTCTGTGTACATCCTTTCCAATAAAAAAAGTATCATCGAAATTGGTTGGCGAGATATTGAGTTATTCGTCCATTTGCCGGAATTTTCATAAGATAGATATTGTAAGAAAAACATTTGAGTCCCATCTCCTTTTTAACCTTTTCACTTTACGCGTAGATAGCGTAGATTAAAATCACATCATTGTCCCACATTATTAAATTGAAAAAATCATTAATTATTCATTACTGGTGTTTTTGTTCTATTAAGAAAATATATAAACACTCAAATTTTCTCATTTCCAAATAAGAAAAACAATTGAAAATAGAAAAATTACATACAATAAACAATTTGATTGCATCACCGTAACAATATAGAGCAATTCGTGACCGGAGACAAAGCACTCAATTCTCCTATATACCAAGCAATATGTCACAGTACAGGATCAGATAGCATGCGATGGCAATAACGGTCAGCGTCGGGACAACGGATTTATCGCCGCGGAGTAGATAATAATTGTTTTCTCGATATCGGTAGAAGTGGATCGTGGGCGCTCCGTACAAAGGACTCGCTCACGCTGTCTTGGAGCAATCGAGGAGTGAAGACGAACTTGATTTGAATAGATGTTGAGATTGTTATTTTCGAGAGGGTTTTTTATGTGCACGCAAATGAAAAATACGACTTTCACGTGAATTACAATTGTATAATTTAATTATTTTATAACTAGCGGACGCACGCAGCTTCGCCCGCTTATTTGCATTTTTAGGCGTGAATCCTAATAAACCATGAAACACATGTTCAATGAAATAATTTTAAGAGTTTAAATTTCAAATCTTATAAATATCGGTGGCGATTTAAAAAAAATTCCATACAAACTTTCAACCCCTATTTCATCCCCTTAGAAGTCGAATATTGCAAATTCCCGTCTTAGCGAGCACCTACGTTCTATAAGTAACTCCTATGTAAAATTTGAGATTCCTAGCACATGTAGTTTCTGAGATTTCGTGATGAGTGAGTGCCTTTCGATTTTATATATATAGATAATATACATTATCCAGTAGTGGCGCGGGGGTAGAAATGTGTGACTGTAAAAGCGGTTGGTTGTGGGTGTTCGATCCCCAGGACCATTAATGGGAAAAGAAATATTAAATATTTTCATTTCTTAGCTCTGGTGTCGATGCAAAGCGCGGCGCGGTAATAAGCAATGCTTCCAGAATTCGGCGTAAAATGGGGAACGGACTACGTTCCCTCGGTCTATCCTGTTGTGTACGGAATACAGTATGAAGCAAAAAAAAGTCCTGTAAGCCATTGATACTCTTATCTTTGCTTCATTTTACGTATTTTTATACCTATTCTTTGAATAATACTTTTTTTACTATTGGAATTTTAAATTGTCCTAAGCACACCAGGCTTAAATACATTCAATATAACCAATCCCCGGCTGCGATTTAAAATTACAACCATGTCATGTATTATATAATAGATAAGATCATTTTATACGTCTTACATCTCTGGTACAATTAAAGGCGCTATTCACAACAATTCTATTAGGATTTAAATTGTCATTGCTCTCGTAGTTTCGCTTTAAATTGTTATATCAGCTGCATCTCTTATGCAAATATATCTAACGGTAACTATAAGCAATTTTAAGAAATTGTCCATATCTGGTTTACGTAGATGTTTTACGGACTGGTTAAGATTTATCATCTTCTTAAGATCTGCATACGAAAACAGCTTTCTCAGGGTAAGTTATGTAACAAAACGTTCCTTAAATTGTTAATGTTATTTTAAAATAAATACTGGAAATAACTCACATTTTTTTATCTGTTACGCAAAATACAGTTAAGTCGAGATAATATATTTAGTGCATGTCGTCAATTATAACAAGAACACAGATTATGATATTAAAAAAGATTTTTTTTGTTATGTTATCAAATGTAATGATTTTTAATGTATTATATATCCCTACCGCGGTACTGACCATTTATGTAAGAAACATAAAAATGCCGAATGCTTATATCTGTAAAATTGCTTTAATATACTTATATAAATTGCATTAATAATGATAAAGAAGATCTTTTTAGAGCACAGTTGTGACGTTTTGTATAAAATAAAATATTATGTAAAAGTATGATTTGTTTCCTGTGTGTTGAGGAGTCTGCCTAAATATCTACTAATATAATTGTACTATGCGTGTGTTTGTCTCTCTATTCGTTCTAAAAGACTGGACTAATTTACATTAAATTTAGCTTTTATATTTCAATGGGTTCTCGAATGATTTTAAAATATAATTGGATCCGCTAGTGTGCACTACTGTCATAATACTATAAGAAATCAGTCAAATTAAGTAAGTATACAAAATTTTAAATTTCATATTTATTATGACACTTAATTTCCGAGCACGCATCGTCTGGCAGGATCGATGATAGTAAATATTTTTCTGTAGTACCCAATATTATTCGACCATGCCATTTAAGTAAAAATATAATCTGAATTTTTGATATCAATCTATCTTTATATGTATTAAAGATCATACCAAACTATACAATGATCAGACAAACAACATACATAACACATTTTTTTAAGAAAAATGATATAAGCATTATATCTTTTAAAAGATAAAGTTCACTAACCTTAACACAATTATAAAATCCAAGCCTAGCCTACGTATATATAATATAGCACTATAAAACGAAGGCTCTGATTTACATAGTTCCCGGTAGCCTTATTGTTCGTGTGTGGTCTTCATTGCTATGGTAACGCTATCGTGGAACGACCGATCTTTGTTGATGGACGGCCAGGCTAATTGTTGAGGCAAAGAGCAATACTAAATGTCACCACTTGACCGTTAGCCCCCTAGACTATCTATAGAATTAACAGCTCATTAATTAATTAAATGGAAACATGTTAGATATATTATGTAAATGGATTTTAGGTGTGTAACACTAGAATAGGTGAATATATTTTATTTGTGAAATAAATGTACGAGTTAAGATAAATCGTAGAGAAGTTCAATTCAATTCAAATTCAAACCTTGTTTTATTGAAAATGTTTTAAATAATAAAAACATATTTGGAGACGTACGTTCTGTTCAATAATTCAATACACCAGGTTAATTATAAAAAATGTCATAAATACAAAAAAAAATAATGTAATGATATCTATATTTACATACAAATTAAGTTACTTCTAAACTCGTTGAAACAGGAATCAGCGACGTTTTAATTTTATCTAAGGACGTTCCGTATTTTTATTTTTTATTATTTATACAGCTGACGAAAATTCTTGAAGCATAACTTTCTGCAAACGCAAAAGTCAGATATGGTGCTATAATAAAGCCTAATTCATATTATAAGAAATTAATTAAAACGTCAGAACCACACCGGAAAAAAACAATGAATTCATAATTAATGGCTTTGTACCTATTATGTGTATGAAAGTTTAGTTTTTTATAAAATATAAGTAGTAAATTGTGTTAATTATGCCATAATGTAATGTTCAAATAATTTTCAGAGGTAATTTTTGAGATAATTTGTTATTTACTTATTTACTTACATAAAGACGGATATTTTTAATATGAATGGAACAAACTGTCAAAATTGTTAGTCTTTAAATACATTTTTTTTTATTACATCATTATGTCTGTTAAATGATTTCAATGAATATTTACATATCGTGCCGATAATAGAATTTTTTCTCTTTAAAAACATGTTCGAGTAATTTTTATTTATATAGCAATGTAAAATCAAGAATATCGTGTAAAAGGAGGTACTGTGTACCAGTGTTTTTATTATGCAGTAAGCGACGCGAGCTAGAGTTAGCGAGCGAAAAGTCAGGCATATTATACGAATAAATCAATTTTAAAATAAACTTTTATAAGTTTTTTCGACTGAATGTTTAATGCAATATGTGAATCATTGAAACTATTTCACTTTTTCATAGGTTTTAGTTCCAAGAAAGTAAATTCTATATGTCATATGAAAGGAATATAATATAGTAAGATTTTAAGCCTCACCTATTTTTGTTCCAAGTGAATTTACTACCCAAATCCGGTTAATTATTGCGACTGGTTTATAATTAAATCTAGCCTTATGACCCGAATAGTGTAGCTACTAGAAAATCACGCAAATACGGCTGTAGCTTACACGGACAGCCAGTCAAATTGTTAACCGTAAGCTTGAACTAATTTAATATTCTTACTTTTGGCTTAGATGGTTTTCAACGAGAATTTTTGAAATAGTAAACTTTTTTAGGTTTTTCTCTTATTCTCATTATTTGTATTTAAAAGTTACATATTTATTTATTTTAATAATTGCTGCATGCGGTATAAAGAATTAAGAAAACTGTTATTGTAAAATTTTTACACGATATAATGGAATATAATTATTATTGAATTTGAGAATCGTTAAATTCTATAATTATTTAAAGATTGAAAAAGAAGAAGAAGTGTGTGTATTAACAATTTCATACCCAGAATATTTACTATTTAACTTTACTGCACATGCACATGCAAATGTGTATTCGAAATAAGTATCTCTGTCGTTATAAGCAATGCCGATCAAACGTGCACTCCACTGCACTAAAGCGGTCAAAACTATATAGGTCACTATAACTAATTAAATGGTTGTTGTTCACGCAAAATACCGGTAGCTCGCGTTGTAACATAACTTGTATAGGTTCCATTAAAGCTTCGTGTTGGAAAAGAGTTAATAGTGGAAATATAACATTTTAATTTTTAACTAGGTCACTGTTATCAGTGTATATAATTGTTTGTTTTTAGTATTGTAAATGCTATTAAACATCACTTGCCATGAACTTTGATATTTTAGTGAGTCATTTTAGATATAATCTAATATAAACACTACATAATATCATTATATATACACATACTGTTGTATGAGATATATTAAATATATTATTAGGTTTTTATCCCACACACAGCAGAGTAGGGAGAGGGAACCTAGTGTTGTAACACTCCGTTCCCCACTTCCGCTGGGCTTTTTGCCTTGGTAATTATCCCATTAAAAATTAAATTATTACATATGTGTATAATATTCAAATCACATAAGAAATAAAATTTAACGACTATAGTATCAATAATATGTAAAACATGAAAGTGATTTATTATATTTTTCAAATTTTCTTTGTATACAAGACTGATTTATTATATTTATTGATTAATGGTTGACCATCTCAACACTGACGGGTAGCGTGTAACATCTCTCAAACGCCTGTCAAAAGTCCGCTACCGACGATCTGTTTGTCGTATTTATGGCGTTCTGTTGTCCGTATTCTAATAAAGAAATGAATATTAATATATTACGGAAGTAAAACTGTTAATTAAGAAAATAAAACGTACTTTAGTATTTTACGCAGTAGGAAGAATGGAGAGACGTAGTGATAGATCTCGTTACGCGATCACATCATATACCTCTTGTTGCGCAAAAAGAAAGCAGAAACACTATGTATTCTCCGGAATGTCTATACCTAAAAATATTTATAAAATTAACACAAAATAAGAATATTAATTATTTCTCGTATAAACTAAATTAAAATAAAAAAATACTATTTAAAAGTCTGCTAATACATATAAATAGTACTAAATCTTCGATGTGTACTAATATAATAGAAAACTTAATGAATAATTTGATTGTGACATGACTAAAATTATTATATGAAGGTTTTATAATTTTGATGATTTAAAGATATTTCTTGTGATTCAGTAATAACAAATTGCATAGAATAATTGGTTTATCGTCAAGGTAGCGTATATTATGTTATTAATATAACATTATGGCAATCTAATGTTGAAATTGTGGTAATTGCGATAATTGTTTTTGTATTATTTTTAATATTTATAGTAAAACTGTAACTGTATATTTATAGTAAACTGTAAAGATATTTGGTTAGGCCAGGCGATCTACATCATTACTTATTTTTGTTTAATTGATTATTATGAGGATTCATTCCCACTCGAGAACATAAAATATTTCATATTTTATATTTTTCGCTTTGTGTGGTGGCAAAGCGCGGCGTTAAATCCCGCCACTTAACACGCATTGCGCCTCTACAATACGACCGAAAATGGTAACGAAGTGTTTTAACACTAGGTTCCCTCTGTCTACCCTTGAATACCTTAATATTAAGAATAAACTGTGTAACCTCATCGCGATAAATAAATTACAGACCATACCATTTCCCATTATGATTCTCATAAGTAAATGTAAAAGTGATTCTATAAATACGAAGCAGACTGACAGGACTCTTCTAATTTTACTTAGAACTGGAACCGTATTTTCCTGCTAAGTTTCTACCTGCCTAAAATGAACACTTTGTTTTTTATTACTGTGAGTGATTTATAATATAATTTCGCTTGTCTGCATCAAGCTTAGCAAAAAATGAAGGGTTTATAATTTGTATGCAGGTTTATAAGAGTTTTAGTAATACGAAGCTACTCAGAATTGAAAAATAAATTAGCTTCAATATTATTATTAAACTGATATTTAATAACTGGGTATATTGCAGCACACACCAAGATTTTTTTAAAAATTAGCTTCACGCAGTATCCCGCACAGAGAAGGATAGGCAGAGGGAACCTACTGTTAAGACACTCCGTTCCTCACTTTCCACCGAATTCTGGAGACATTGCATGTTGAGTGGCGGAACTCAACGCCACTTTTTGCCTCGACACCAGAGCGAAGAAATGAAAATATAAATGTAAATTAATATTTTATTTCCTCGAATGGGGATCGAACCCACAACCGTTTACAGTTTCCCTTGTACAGCTGCGCCACGAAGGTCTCGGCTAATATCGAAATAATATTGGTGGCAAGCTCTCGATAATTCCGTATTGTTACCCAGCCTCAGTTTAATTAACATGCTGTGTTATCTGGATGTGGCTGAACGTGGAACTCTTAATCGGGGGGAATAGAACTAATTTACATAGTTTAACTATTCGCCACGTTCTTTCTTAGGATTTCACATCAAGATATTTGTAACGGTAATGTCAATCAGATAGTTGGGACCTTGGGTCAGCTATTTACGCAAATTAGCTGATTAATAAGGTAGGTAAGTTGTATCTAACGTTGCATATATACCTATACAGAATTTATTATTTTCAATTAAATTTCAAATCAAATTTTGATAAAAGTTAAATTAAAATACAAAAGTAGTTTAAAATCAAATAAATGTTAGCTAAATAATGAATACTAACTCTGGCTGCTAAGTCGAAGGAAGTAGGTTCGATTGCCTACCCAATATATGCTATTCCTAAAATCTATGGGTATTGATCAAAGCCAATAATATTTATAGTCCTATTTTAACATGCATATATTTCTTCATTTATCCGATTACCATAAAACAGAAAGTAAAGCTCAAGGGATCGGATAACCGTATTAGATTTTTATTTAAAATACCCAAGGATATTTATTTATTTAATTTTGTGCCCATCCTATCACTTACCAAGCATTCCATAAAGATAAACTGATATTTCGAATAGCGTGTGGTCGAAATGTTGAAACGATCGTAAACCTTACTCGACGGCCGGGCGGCCTGGCTTGTCACACGTTTTTATGACGATGTACCTACTCGCTGGTACCGACAACAGAACAAGATAAATAAAAGTAATGATTAAAGACCGGTAGCTGTATCATTAAATTTTATCATTATTTTGATTTTTTAATCGCCTTGGCTCATTTATAACAGTTCTTCATTTAAAGTGGATAGTGTAGTAGTTCATATTAGCAACAAAACCTTACAAACCCTTCGATCTTATTACTCAAGCTATTTAAGAAGAGAATTAAAGTGCAATTTTTTTTATTTTCTCTATGTCTATTTTCGAAAATATATTAATGAAATAAAAAAAAATATATCTACAACTGTAAAATGTGTGAGGCTTACTAATTTATCTTAAACATTTATGTATCGTAAATAATAATAAAATAATGGACCGGTTCAGTTTATTTTTTCAATTGCCATTCATCAGTTCGTGGTTGAAATTCCTTGTGTTTTATATCTTTTATTGCGTCCTTACGCACCGGATGTCGACGTACTTGGCTAAGGTCACTCGTATACCTTTTTTATTAGTGTCTACATACGCCAAATATTCAAGCAGGCTAGTACCAGAATATCTTCTCACATATCAGACATTTTACTGTGAGAATACAGATAACTTAATATTAATTCACTTCATTCTTAATATTTCAACCTTTTGGAAGTACTGGTGGTCAAGCCAAGCGCCGTGCTTTGCCTTACTAATGAGTATTCTCTCTAGGCGTCTCTCATTTTAATACTAAATTTTATCTGTCTACCGAGTGTTTGAGGCAATCATTTGTTTCTCCGCTATGTTCTCTTTGTAGATAAAGTGCGGCGTTTAGTTCCGTCACTCAATACCCTGTGTCTAAAGTGATTCTAAAAACAATAGATAACTTAATAAAAACTTTGATTTATACGTATATTTGTAGTTATGAGAAAATGAAATGAAAATTAATGAGGCATATAGCTAAGTATATTGTACAAGTAGGTACTAACCATGTTTGGACATAAATGAAAACGATTCACAATAATGAATTTAATATATGTAAATTTAAACAACTAAAACCAAAACTAACTAATTATACCTACTTTATAATAAACATTGTGAAATATTTGCAAAACTGAAATTAATAGTGCTCCATCAACCTTAATTACACTTACAAGTGCAATAAACTGAATGATTATTTTCAATACATTTATTTGGCTCACAAATTTAAAAGTAAAAAAAACTTCATTGCATACCACAAAAGGCTTACACCGTTTCAAATCTTGAAATAGGCGTGAACAAAACCCATGAGAATCTCATAGTTTATGAAAAGAAAAATAATTCTGTCAATCAAACTAAATTGAATTCTAAATTTTTATTACCGTAAAGTAAGATGTAGTATTTAAATTGTTTTATTAAAATAAACAGAAGCTACTTATTTTGTTTTGAGACATCGATTAATTATAATCGATTAATTATCGACTTGTATTTGGCCAGTTTTTTTAATTATATTATAGACTTTATAGTAAATATATAACTTATTTTTATATTACTTTCTTATTGTATTATAGACTCTTTGCACCTCAACGTGTGGTCTGCATTCCAGAAGTATAAAAAGTTAGTCTTTCGTGTTAACAGAATTCTAAACGACTTGCAATTTATGAGCAACGCCCATAGCGGCATTACAATGTGTAGTTGGCCCTATGATTTGTAGAATAAGTCCTGGAGAAATGGTAGCCATTTTCACATAGGTACTACCGGGGTCAATCCAGACCACTATTTATAGCTAAAGGTCACTAAAAGGTCGTATCCTGCTCTGTCCGCTTTCTACAGCTTTGATTTTAAACTGGTGCAACACGCCCTCGGCTATTTAAAAGGTCAAGTAAAAAATGTTATCTATTTTCAGCCCTGTTTCACATTCTATGGTATTGTTGCAACAAGTATTTAACTATTTAGACGTGTTTTATAGTTTAACAGATAGCTACTATATTGTTCTAGCTCTATTACGTTATCAGATAAATAAAATATGTTGTGCAAAAATATATGGGAAAGTTTTATTTCGTAGATTTAAGCATTTCTATAAAATAAACCTGAGTGATATTTTTTTCTATTCTTTCTTTCTTCGAGTCTATTCTTTCTTTTCTATTTTTTTCTTTCTTATTCCATTTCTTTCAATTTTCAAAGTCAATTGATGCGTGACATTTATTATTTAACGCACAAATTAGGACTTTCCGCGCTTTTATAAATTAATGAAATTCGCAACATCGAGCAGGAAGCTATTTCGTAATGTCTCTCTGGAGACGTGAATTTAAAAATTCATCGGTATGTCTCAGTTGCTGAGAACTCGGGGGTAATTTTCGATGAGAATCGCTGAAGAGTTGAAGGTACACACTTAATATCATAATTGGTTAGGGACTTTAAAGGATGGCGAACCAGCGACATCCTGTATGATGTGGAACTCCATACATGGTTATCTCCATACTTTTTGTCACAATATATTTCATACAAGTTACTTTCTACTTTAAACGATTACGCCTCCGCTCGGTCACGGCGTTGCGTCACACTGGAAATTGCATCTAAATGAAAAAACTTATTGAGAAACTGGCGCTTGTGGTAAACGTGATTAATTGATTTTCTTATTTTATGCTTTTAGTAACTTTCTTGTAAATTAAATAAACGAATCTGTTGTAAAATACTTCTTAACTTTTCGATATTTTACATACATAAATATTTCAAGGAATTGCGTGTTCAGTGGCGGAATTTAACGCCGAGCGTTTGCCTTGGTGCCAAAGCAAAGAAATGAAAATATTAATAAATAATAATTCTTCCCCCGAGTGGGGATCGAACCCGTAACCGTCGCGTTACAGTCAATCGCTTCAACCCTTGCACTACGACGTCCTAAAAATCACTTATCTTAAAAAATATTATAAGAATTATGCAATTCATAAAAGTATAACAACGCATTACTCGGGCTATGTTTGGCGGGAAGTAAATATTTGTAGTAATAGTGTACACATAAATGTGACCAAAAATAGAGAAACAGGAATCAATAGTTGTTAACCTATTTGGTGTTAGAATTATGTTCACCTAAGTACTTTTTGAAAAACTTAATAATAGTCTTTCAATTTCTAAATATCTACAAAACTAGGTAACTTACTAGTTAATTAAATAATACATGGAAATTTTATTTCGAATATACAATTATATGTTATCTATTTCATTTATATTAATGATTCTACGTCAAGAATTAAATAAAATAAAATATAAATAACAATTTAGGTGATAGTATTTATAGAAATAATTTCTCATAAAAGAAGAAATAGTACTCGAAGCAACGTATGGCAACAAGATTTACTTTAAGGTCGTAAACTCGTCCATGTTCGTGCTAACGTAGGCTTATTGAGGAAAGCTGCTTACCTTCAGTATGCGTTCGATGTTAGAGAAACATGTTTTTATACGATATGACTATAAATACAAAAAATACTAGAATTTTATTTCAAGAATATACATTTATCTTGCCAGCGTGGACAGTTAGGGACCACCTCAAATATTTCATAAATACCTTTAACAAATATAGAATATTAATATTATTAGTGATATAAAATATTTATAAATTAATATTAAATTTCCATTAATAAAATTAAAATTTAAATACAAACGTTTACAGTAGAAAATGATGTATCACACATTATCTCACTATTTAATTGATAAGATAAGGCTTATGTATTTTTTTATTATCTTACTTTTTTTCTTTTTTTTGGTTTACAATAAATAGCATATATACCTATTTTCATAATTTCGATTAAATTCACATTTACACTGAGAATGTTACGGTTAAAAATGAATAGCATGAAAATATATGTTAATACGCGACGGATAACATCAGTCACGGATTTGTACAACAGAAAAAGAAAATGAAGTGTTGCTTCCTGTCACTCATTAAGTAAGTAGCCTAGCGAAAATACAGTTTTAAATATAACTTGGAACCTGTAATAATACCTATTAGGTTTTTGCATATGTCCGTGTGACCTGACGTTTTGGTTTAATTTTCCAATATATCTTAGTAAAATTTTTCGCTTTTAACTATTACAAATTTTTCTCTACTTTTAATCTAACTATTTCTATTTCTAAAATATGCCATAAGCACAATATTATGGTTTAAACATGCAACACAAAACTTATTTGTATTATAAAGAAAACTTTTTGAAATACCTATTATATTATCTAATACTCCTACTTAAATTCTATTTTTTCTTAAGCAATCACATATCTCTAAAAAATAAATTAAATAACATTTTTTTTAAAAATATGCATGTAAAATATATATATCTTTTTAATATATAAAGTAAAAAAAATATAATTGGGAAATATGGCTCTAGAATTATAAAATACCTATAATGGTTTTGCCGTTCTGAATCACCAAGGCCGTGTAACGTCCGCTACCGCCGAGTTCAATGCATTCTTTCATACATGTATTTAATTTACAGTCCTTGACGACAGTAGTAGTGGAGTGTTATGCTTAAAAAATATAAACATAAAAATAAGTTTAAGTTTAAAATAAATTGTTGCATACAATTCTCATGCTATAATAATATTATCAAGATAAAGAGTGAAGCTGCCTAAAGCTGTAGTAGGCAAGGCAAGAGTCTTTGTAACTTAAATAAAAGATTAAAATAAGTAGGTATAGTTTGTATTGTTAAAATTCTGTGATTAAGTTCTGCTACTCAAAGCGGAGAAAGGTTCAATGCAAATTTCACTGACTACATAATTTTTATAAGCTGTATATTTTACACTTTATGAAAATGTTTAAATCTTTTCTGAAAATGATAAAATGCATGTAAGCATCAATATTAAGTTTTAAAAATGTGTTATAAGTTGACATGATAATAATTTTTATAGTTTATACGTATAGCCTGAGGATGTTATTTCATCATTTCATCTGTTTATTGTTATATTATCATTATTTTGTTTATTATTATATTATTATTATTTTCATTTCCAACAATATCTCAACTTAAAATATAGTAGAAATATAAAATTATAGTTGTATTGTTGTATAAGCTTAAATCTAATTGATAGACAGTCGATTTAAATAAGCTACTAAACAATATATTTCGCCAGTCTACTCAAAATTATATAGCTACAAATTTAGCAATGAATATTTAAACTATTAATAGTGAACAAACACCGAGCGACCATTAAAATTTACTTATATTTGATTGTAAAACACAATTCCAGCAATTGAGTAAGTTGTTGCTTGTAAAATAATAATAATAATTTAGTATAAAGTTAACAAAACTTAGGTTGTCATTGTCAATAACAGCATTATCTGGAGGTTACATACAAAGATTGCGATACTGCATTAATTACTCTAGTGTTGTGAAAACCACGCTTTCTATATCTTCATCGGCAAAAGCAGAACGGTGCTTGGTTCTTGGGCAAGAGCTGACGCGTAAATTGCTGCTAATCAACAGTGGCCGACTTGTACTAGGTATTGTTTAGAATAAAACTAGTCGAGTATTGATATTTGATCTCCGTTGTGAAACTAGATACTAAATATTGATTGGTTTAAACGAGCTTTTCGATTTGTGTATAAGTATAACTAACGTTCTGAACGTATTCAATATTAAAATTAACTTTTTCCGTTATACTTATATAGATTTTTTCTTTACTTTCATATCAATTTATAATACGTATAAAGTGTGAATCTATCTTTTCTTTATATTCTCCTTAACGACAATAGTAACAATAACTCAACTTTTTGTTAATATGTGGGAGATAAACCTTTATAATTTTAAATATTTTCCTCATTTTTATAAAATGTTGTATGAAATCGTGCGTATGAATTATAATGTTTACAAAAAAGACACCCACTAAAAAGTTCATTATCTAGAGCAACATTTACACTCCTTAAATAAAAAATATTCTAAAAAAACTTCATTTGATCTGGCTCACGTTTCGCTAACTATTTAGTTCTTAGATAGTATCTCTTTGTTCGACATACTGTAGTACCGTTATGTTTACCTTCGTTTGGGCATAAATTCTAAACAAATAAAACATCCGGTGCTAGCCCTTAGGCATGAAGAATTTCCTATACAAATATTATTCCCTCCCATTAGTTTTCTAACAGTTCACCTTTGACTCACCGATGTTTAACGATTTAGAGAGAAATGTTTATTGGAATAAGAAACATGCTCAGATGATAAGCAATTTTCTTTACGCACAAAATAATTATTTTACGAGTACTCTGTCAAGTAATTAGAATCAGTAAAACGAAATGAATAATAATTGTTAGTATCTACATATGAGATTTTTTATAGCTCACAACTTTTGATTATACATGGGCGCCGTATCAAGTAGGTAATTGTATATTTTATTTGAGAAATGAAGATTAATTTTACATAAAACGTAATTAAAGTTTTTTTATGTTATTCTTAAAGAAAAGTAGGAATAATGTACATAAAAGCATATAAAAAAATATGAATATATTATTAGATAAACAATACTTGTTTATTCGAATTTCTAGTGTCGAACTGTTGTTAGTAATTAAATTTTTGTGGCTCAGTTGGAACATTACTGCGCACTTCGAAGTGAAGAGACACCTAGACATAAAAAAAAATACGTGATTGACATTTAATTTATAAAAGAAACCCTCTATTCAAAATAATATAGGTATTTTATTATTGCCTAAACCGGAATAACGAAATGTATATTTTACAAACAAATTGTAGGTAGTTCCTTTAAGCATAAGATATACAATCGACGGGGTAACGTATTTGGGCACGTGTACTTAAACATTAACACTACAATTATATAGTATAAGTAAAGTCACGACAAGCTACAAAAGATTGTTGATATTATATTACAACTGGCTGACTGGAATTTTCATTCAAAGTGGTTTAAAATGAGCTAAGACAACTATATATAGATTTGAATTAAGATAAGGTAGAGCCACTTTCAAAATTATATATAGTGCTTGCTATTGTAGCTATGAGTGATTTGTTTCTTGCCGTAACTAAAAATTAACGGTGGTCGGTGGACTTGCCAATCTATTACACATTCAATATGTTTTACATGGTCGTGGTCTGAAACAGTTGAGATGACGTTAATTTAAGGAGCTAGTTATGGGTTCAGTTCCGGGAATATTACTTGGTATATGTAGACGTAAATGTGTATTTTGGGCTTGACTAAGTTCTATCACATATTATGTATATCTAGGATGAATTAATGTTACTAAAACAAGAATGTGTGAAAACAATAAAGTGTTATTATAATAAGTCACTATATTGAATAATAAAATGTACATAGCTCTATCCCTATTATTAGAGTTCGTCAATATGCCTTAGCTTAGTTAATTTCAAAAATCTATGCATCTTCTAATTAATTAGTTACAAAAATAAAACACATCTTATATTTGGTGCCATATTAGGCCAACACAACATTTCGTAAGTCGAGCTTTCGCCGTATTATCTAAGTTCTGTGGACAATAGACCGCATGCGTAATGCGTTATCGTAAATCTGCCTTTTACAATTGACTTTTCTAATAAGGAGGTTGCTCTTATTCTCCTGTAATGTGCTAATTGAAGCAAATATTCGAATTTTACTTGCTAATTGTTCTTAATTGAAGTTCTCTCGCTGTGAATCATGATGAAATATGTTAACAGTTGGTTTGTTCCAGGTACAGAAATACAACCCTAAAGACAGTGCTTTTCAAAGGATGAGGAGTAAGCAACGAAGCTGGAACACCTTTATCCGCCTGGATACGATAAAGGCAACAGGTATGTAACTTTTTTTTATAACTTCCTTTATTTATTTCAATTTAAACACAAGAGAGATTAAAAGAGCCACGTACTGTTCTATCTATAATTAATTCCAAAGCATATGCTAGGCTATGGTTGTTTACTTGGATTAAAGGAGCTGTAATAACATAAACTTAGATTAACAAAGTATTATAAAGAATAAGTCTTTGTTCTTAAAAATGACATAAACGACTTAATTGTCTCCAAAATTGAGTTGTTTTTTAATGAGGTCAACCATTGTGCTTACGTAAAAGGTGTATTTAAAATGATATGCTTACGAAATCTAAATCCACTGTTTTACATCTCCCATAAGCTTGAACACATTGTCGTTTCACACCCACGTCGCCATGTATAATTTCGCGACTTAAGCAAGCTGCATAACTCATGATGAGAGATATGAATATTTTATAGCAAAACTTTTATTATATTATAGAATGTTTTATATTTGTAGAAACGTCTCTCTTTACTTCAAAATTGTTCTAAGGATCGCTCTTTCTTTTTTTATTTAAATTTTTAAACTCTACCACTCTGACAACACCTTGAGAGACCAACTCTATTTTTAAAATAATAAACGTAAATTTATAATGTTATATGCAGAAAGGATACTTGGGGTCATCTTATGATAACATATTATTTTCTTAATTGGAATCGAACTTACAGCTGCTATGTCAGTTACTAATAATTTTTCCTATACTCGTAAACTATATTCATTTAATAAACTTTACGATACGATTTACTATAAACTTTAAAACATAATTTAATTTTCTCTGTCTTGAAAATAACATGTCTGTAAAGGAACTTGGTCATTTATCGCAAAAAAAAACTAATTTAAAAGTATTATAATTTATTAAATGTTATAATATTAAGTTTTGTAACAAAATTTTACATTTTATGATCCATTCATAATACCTTAACGATAATTACAAAAGGCTAATCTCGGTTGTCAAAGAAAATGTACACTTAAAGGGTAGTAAATCCTTTATGAGCGACAATGAAGCTAAAACCGGCATAATGGAATATAATGGAGCGAAAGAAAGTCAAGACATTAGGTAGCCACAATGTCTACTTGCTTCAGATTTTTATCTGGAGTAAAGAGCAATTTAGTTGAGAGTGAAGTGGATTGAATTAAATTGTAGCGGTGGATGACTCTTGTTTCTTAGCGCTATGGTCGTTGTTTTTTTTGGTTTAATAATTTTTTAATGAATATCCATTTGTATATGTTTAATTTTATGAGTTCGGTTCCCACTCGATGAAATTAAATATTTAATTTTTTGCGGCACTTCACTCTGGTTAGTTCCTCCACTCAATATGCAATGCCTCCAGAATTCAGGGAGTAGTGGGGAGCAGAGTGTCTTAACACTAGGCTCCTTCTACTTTACCCTGCTACTCGCCGGATACAATGAATTTGAAATTATAATAAATTATTTTTAAAACAATTAAATAGAGTTATAGTATTTTCTTAACAAGGTACGAGCTTGATGCGTTACACGGTATGAATAAATCTGTTTGCCATTTCCAACCTGCAATAAATTGCTTTTCCAAGCCAATCTATAACTATTCTAGAGTTACTAAAATATATGAACGTATGGTGGATTCAAACAATATAAACCTTTCAAATATTAAAGTAATATTTTTATATGAATGTAAGCAGTAATTATTTTGATAAAAGGTGACTAAAATCCACAACAGGTGATATTATTATGCCACTTTTGAGTTCATAAACGATTAAAATCTTTATAACGCATATTACGAAGTGCCTGCTCATAAAGAAGTAAACAACGAATAAGATATAAACTTCCACAGCAAAATTATCTTGATGAAAATAAAAAAATATATACAATTTAGGTTCATGAAGTTTTATTTCATTATAGTTATATTAACATGTATGCATGAATTTGAGGAATCTTTAATTACTTATAAGTAAAGTAATATTTATAAACATTTGTTTGTACTACAGAAAATAAAATGTCTACAGATTCCTTTTCATTTTTTCTTTTACTTTTCATTCCATAAATAGATGCCAACGTCGCGCCGTCTCTAAATTCACTCTCGTGGACCAATCGCTTTGGCTTATCTTCGATCGTGACAAGAGCAATCGGCTTAAGCTTTTCGCATGAGTTTGCATAAGATTTTTTATTACAAAAAATAGACACCAGTGCATCTCTTCCATTCGTTAAATAAATTGTAAAACTATGTGTAGTTTCTAGAAATATCTTAAAGCAAGAAATCAAGTAAAACCTTTTAGACTATTTTAAAATTGTCAATTAATCTTTAGTTGACAAGTAAAATTAAATTAGTAGTTACAGATCAACTTGCAACGTTTATATAAAAATATTTTAATATTTAGCATTTATTGAAGATATGTTTAAATATATACTTATATTTAAAAAATATATATTTACTCCCATATATACCGTTGTAATTAGCTTAGGAGCCATCGTGTAGACTTGCAGGTCCTAACACCGTGACTTATTTCAATCAGAAAGAAAAGAAATATAAAATTCAATTATAAATTGCCCGTGTAGAGAGTACTAGGCTACGATAAGCTTACCTATATGTAACGCATAAGGACAGACAAACATATTCTGTATTTGTACAAAATAACGTCCTTCCGTTTAAACTCGTTCAGCAACTAGTTTACTAGTAATTTGTAACATACTAATTTTAACTACTTGTTTTGTTATATTTGTACTTATTGGCTCCCTTATAAGTTGTCAAGGTAGTTGTGAAGGCCACAGATTTCATTAACCTCAGATTCAAAAGAAATAAAACAGGTTTTACTCTTGTAGTAATAAAATATCTAGTCAATAGTATGTCACTTTTTTTCGATATTTGTACAGTTTGCGAGGATTAAGCTGAGCTTTGCATTTGTGTGAGTGCCTCTAAAAGTAGAGTCAGAAAAAAAAACAAAGTCAATAAAAGTTATATAAATATAAAAGTTATATCAATTACTTTACGCTGAATATTACATCCCCGTAATGTTGCCATCGTGGTGCAGAGGGAAAAGCGTATGACTGCAAACACGACGTGATTGTGGGTTCGATTCCCGCTTCGAATTTTCTCCTGCATTTGTTAGCGTTGTTCATTCCAGGTTATTTTAAGTATATCAATAGTGACAAACTGATTGATTATAGATAATAAATATATAATATACATAATCAAGATACGAAGTTGACCACACTAATTCTTATTTTAACTATTACAGCCATAGTCGTAAATTTAGGATTAAATAAAGGATTATACTTCTAAAGTGAGCATTATTATTATAGTTTTTTAAACAAAAATGTTCTAGGTAGCAAAAGATAGCATACCGTTCTAAATAATAAATAAGTTCAGCCGACCTTTTCCTAAGAAATTACTGGTATTATGCCCACGTGATATTTTTGTAAGAAATGTTTATAATAAAGAAGATAGACGCCTACACCTTCTACGAAGAAATACTAGTTAAAGCTATTCATTGCACACAAATAATGTTTTAAATTAAGAGTAAAATAATAAAAAGTAAATTGTTATCATTTTGGAATTAATACATTAATAACTTGACTGAGAGAAGTTTTGTTGGGTTAGAATTTTAACTGAATCAATTGAATTGGGTTGGACCGACTGAAATACTCATCATATTCATATGACAATTTAAATAAATTATTATTTTTTGACTCTCTGTATATTTAAAAAAAAATAGTCTTAGAAAAGACCATTCTCTACACTACACATATTACTACTGTTTATTCAAGCATAGCATATATCGCTTATAAATAATATTACCTAATTTCTTTCCAATTAAATACTTTTACAATATTCTTCAGATTTAATTCATTTATCATTTTAACAGACAAAATGGTCATTGCTTCTGAGTATATGTAACTGTCATCGTATGTGATGCGAGTTGCATCGATTCTTGTCCAAGTGCATCGGTTAGCGACGCCTGTCATCGACATAGCATATTCAATGTAGAGTTCTTTGAAACGGATGGTCCAATATTACATAATGAATGATAATGAATTAATAATATACACTTTTAGTTTTTATATTGTATAAACGAAAATAACAAATTAATGTCTGTCTGTCTGTCGTACCACGAAAACGTATTACATAAAAAACTTTCTGTATATCCTTTATTTTTACCTAATATTACCATAACGGAACCGCAAAAGAATGGCAGACAGATTTTATCATGATTACGCTATTAAAGCTACACGGGTACATGAATCATCTTTAAGGAATGTCGAAATGAAACGATTTATTGCAATATTAAATATAAAATTGTGTCATTACGTGTTGCCATGGCGTGGCGTGGTTGTATGTTCAAGTTTACTGGATACATTTTTATTATTATTATTTTTTAGCTATAGATAGGCAAAGGAAGCCTGGGAATCGAGTGTTGAGATACTCAGTTCCTATTAAGATACTTCCATTCTCCACTTTTCGCCGAATTCTCGAGGCATTGCATGCCTGTTGAACGCTTACCTCGTTCAACAGGCATGCAATGCCTGCGCTTTACCTCGTTACCAGAGCAGCAGCAGAGCAGAGCAGGGAAATAAGAATTTAAAATTTTTCATTCCCCCGCAAAAAAAAAGCAAATCCATTACCGTCGTGTTCAATTTGTGACATACAAACCTATTTTCTAATTCTGGTGACACAAAATTGTGATTTAACTTAATACTTAGCAAGTATTCTAAAAATAAAATAGAAAAAAGAATAACTTGTCCCTTATCTCTGCCTCTACGCAAAATGGAAATAGTCCGAGAAGATTAAAACAATTCAATCTGTTTCATACTACATCATTATCTTTATTTATTACACTCCATAGTACGAGCCTGTTATGGTCCTAATTAAACTGAATCTAGCCCCATGCGGCCGCTTTTTTTTCTAACGGTAGCTTTATTATATAACCGGCTAGTACGAATAGGTTTTATACATGTAGAAAATGGCAAGCCATTTGTTACAAATGTCCCTATATATTAAAGATCATTATCGCGTAGCAAGTATTTAAATTAAGATATCACATCGTGTTATAGGCGATGCATTTGTGATCATCGCTACGTGGAAATGCATATAATGCTGCGTACATTTTAAAACAATATCGATAACTGATGCATAATTGAGTAGGATATCCTATTTCCGTCAGGTGCTTAATTGTAATAGAAATATTTTATTTGCACTCTTTTCCTTGAATAGAATAAGAATAAATACAATTCAATTCTTAAAGCATAAATATTTAATTTAAATTTTATAAAAACAGCAGTTTTGCCAGTTTTTCCCGATCACGGTTTAGGAAGCGGGAAGCGCTGCCTAGTTCTCCACCTTCCGTCCTATTTTGGAGACATTTATTTGTTTTAAGCAGTATACGAAATATAGTATTTTATACGTAAAAAAATGATGTTGTTTAAAGGTTCACTATTCTAAAGCGCTACCAATCATATTATTCATGATTTAAGTTCTACGAACCAGAAAACACACATGCAACGATTCAAATATAAACAAGTAATGTATGTATCAAGTTGTTATTCGTACCTAGTAAATTGAAACTCGAGACAGCTAGAAACAAATTCGTAGGAGCTCGTTACAAGCATCAGCGTGCATCATCTGAGACCACACAGAGGGATTAATGTAAAAACTTTGATTTTACAATACGGTTGAAACTTATTTTTGTTTGCTAAAATTTAAATTACAAATCATTAATTAATATTTATATTTCATTTATATTTTAGCTTTTACACTAGCGTGTGACTAAAACGCAATGGTTGTGGGTTCATCAATCAACACGCAATGCCTTCAGATTTCAGCGTAGTGTCTAAACACTAGGTTTCCTCTGAAATCCTACTTTATGCGGGATAATTTCTTGGAGAATATAGAGAATTTCTGATATTCCTTCGGACAGGAAAAATATAATTCCATTTCACTTCGTTTTTACCAGAAAAAAAATCACATGCATCACTAATCAAGACATTATATCAGTATAACGGTATGCAATAAAAGCACCCGCCGCATGTCGCTCCGAACATGTTGACTGACATGCACAAACGAGTTGATATAAATGCGATTGGCCGGACAAGATAAACCTGGTTTGAACCTAGGCAACCTGAGTTTCGTCTAAAAAAACATAAAATGTCGGCCGTCGCTCTTTAGGTTTTTACGATGCTGGGACATTGACGGTTGTCTAGCGTACTGCGACGTACTGGCACGATGAGTTATATGTAGATATCAGAATTATATGTATTGGTTTATCTAATTACTTTTCATAATAAAGCCCATCTCATATCATAGTAAACGTTAAATTTCAATAGATATTTCTTCATAGTTTGTCTTTATACATGTAGCGTAAAAAGTTACAGATATATTATATAATGTATTAAGTAATATAATAATAGCAAATTATAATATTAAAATAACTTTTAACAAAAAAAAACCGACTGTTAATCTTAACTATTGAGTTCGTTTTTATCTATTTAGTTTGATGCAGTCGAGTTTTTTGTTTTTAACAGTTATTTTCTCAGTATTACAGTAATGATAGTCATGATATGAAATCCTTGTATGGAGGCCATTAATTTGATACCCAACTTACAGTATTCGAAAAAAAAATGTTGCACTAATTACAATGGTGTCGCACCGCCGAGCCGCCATGTTTCATATTTTTAACGCCACTTAAGTAGGTATCTAAGAACACCAATATACATTAGTAAGTAAAATAAATTAAAAATAAAATTAACGCTAACTGCAAAGAAAAAGAGTAATTAGCCATGTTATAATTAAATAGGTACTAAAAACCGTAAATAGATATATTTTTTATTCATAAAACTAATACTTACCATTTTTGTGAAATGCTGGCTAATTGTAATTCTTAGTTAATTATACGTACTACATACTTAGCAAGGCTGTTAGAGGTCGAATTCTTGTTTTAATATGGATATTTTTTCTTGTATATATGTACGTACCTATCGTATATGTTGACTCAGTATCGGCATATATGGAATGTCTATCTATCTGTACTGTAGTACTACTACTTAATGTACATGTAATTTTAGTAAATATTTTCATTAAAAACTTTTAAAATTTTTATATGGTTGTTTAATGAGTATGCTTTAAAAAAACAACTTCGTTGTTTAACAAGCTATACCTTTCGATAGCACTAAGGCAAATTTTTAAATTATTTTTGATATACAAGTAATATCCAGAAGTTTCGTGAACTAGGAACTTCAATTATATCAATCCAAATAGCTGTTAATAAAGACTTATAATGTTATATTATAAACCATTACAAATTATTACTATAATACACTAAATTGAAAAACCTAGTAAAGTTTGGCGGGCGATAAATAATTCTGGATTCAGGTGTCTCGTTCTCGTTCAGCCTAGCAGCGGCTGTATTAGAGCTATGTCGTTTAAAGTACAATACTCTTTGCGTAATTGTATTATTCACAGTAATAAATTTGCGCTTTCTAAATTCAGCCAGTCTAAATGGTAAGTTCATTTGGACTGGTATGATTCGATCTACACTTTTGTATTGTCTTTATAAGCCTGGTTAATCGTTTAGCCAATTATTTATTATTATATTGTTTACTACCTATCTAAACTCGAATTCGTTTGCTTAACTAACTTATTGTATAAAATCTAATAATAATTTTTTTTTAACGTAAATTGTTGTCTGTGATGATGATATTAAGATGATATCACAAAAATTTAACAGTATGTCTCACCTGAGAATCAGTTATCTTAACTAGGTACTTAGTTTTATCTATTTTCTATTTGTGTATGTATAGACATATACAAATAGAAAATAGATAGATAAATATGATATCTATTCAAAATTACAAGAGTTAAACATTGCGCCAGTAACCTTATATCATCGAATCAAAGTGGTATTATGTAAGTTGACTTTCGATGCTTTAATTTAATCTCATGGGCGGTGTACCTACGAGTACGTACGAGAGCATGTAATGTGAACGTAGAGACCACTCGACTAGTATATATTTGCAATAATTTTATTCATAACAAATTAAAATAAAATTTTAGATTATTTAAACACTGTAATTAATTTAATTAGGGAGAATTAGGGGAGGCCTATGTCCAACAGTAGACGTTGAAAGGCTGATGCATGGATGGATGGAATTAATTTAAGAAAAAATACTTTATTATTTGATTAATGAATTACATTTTATTTTAATAATATTGTTAACGTCTTACGTCGTTGTTACATTTTCGTCTTTAGTGGATAAATTAACTTTAAAGTAAAAGCCATTTGACTTTCTGTAAAACCTAGATAAAATTAAAAAGGCTCTCCATTTGACAAAGCGTAATAGACATATACCTTCTATATTTATTTACTATCATAAACTGACATTATAAATATAACCTAGTATAATATTTTATCCTTAATATAAGAAAGTGTAATTAAAATAATTATAACATTAATCTAATTCTCATTATAATGTAGTTTTCTAATATTCCAAGAAAGACTGCTAACGACAGATTTGTCCCGAAGATATGACGACACAATGGTGGTATCTGTACCATCGTTCCGTTTCCCATGAGTAATGGTATTGATTTCTATAACGACATCACAAATAATTGTACAAATAACCAATATAAAATTACGTAAGATTGGAGACGAGTTATAGGTTCGATGCTTAGAAGGAAATTGAACAATTGTGGTTCAATCATAGAACTGCTCTGTGACCCGTCCTTTCATTTGTCAAACTAGTTTTGGACCAACTTCGATCTTATTAGTTAAGCACCATTGTCTGACAGACTGATGAAATATGACCCGTATTGTTGGAGCAAGCTTCAACTTTCTATGAATATATGCACAGTGCTGAGTAAAATTATTACGTTCAGAGAAGTTAGTACTCTACTAATTCACATCTTTTACTACTGTAGACGGGAGTTAATGATTACCTTTCGTATTATAAAACTAGAGGGCCCGGTAGACGTTCTCCTGTTAATTTATTGTGATATTTTAAATTTAATATTTATTTTCTTTAATTTCTCCATAATTTTTAATGTATCCTATATCTTATAAAACAAAGTCGCTTTTCGTGTCTGTCTGAACTTTCTAACTCTTCTTCTTCTAAACCACCCAACGGATTTTTATGCGGTTTTCACCATTAGGTCGAGTATTTCTCAGGGAAGGTTTATATATAGTTTATTATTTGTACATTCTTATGTAAATTAACATAAATACGATAAATGTGTCTAAAGTCCTACCCATTGAGACACTTTCGCGCATGCGCTGCTTTAATGGTAAGTACTACATGAAAAAAATGTACTGGAGTATTGTTCCTCTTAATAAGATCTACAAAAAAGTCAGCGAGAGCATATTTTTATCTTTTAAGGATAACGTGTAGTGATCATTTTTCTGTCTAAAAATAGTAATTTCAATATATTTTTTATTGTGAGGGATATTTTTCTATAATGGTATTAATCCTTATCCTTTAAAATACTTTATTAATTTTGTACGTTAAACGAAGATAAAATTTGCTTTTTACACTATTTCGAAATTGCGAATAGTTTTAGAGAAAAACGCATTTAATTGTTGACACATCACGCCGTTGACTCATCAGCTGTGCCGACTTAAGTTTTACTTATCCCTTACTCTCAGCATATAAATAAGTATATTAGTTACGTTGGCCATTTAATGTAGATCAAAACTGTCTTTTACTGTTTTTTTCATTTTAATAAGTACTTTAGAAGTTGTTACAATATCAAAACATCCTTGCTGCGAAACGCGCCCCGCGACGTTTTGCTTATACAAGCGCGTCATGAGCAGTCATCGGTGGTTCCGTGGTAGAATGCTCGCCTGCCACGCGGGCCCGTGTTCGATTCCCGGCCGATGCATTCTATTTAATTTTCCTCACAGGCAGCCACGTAGTGCTTGCTTTTCATCAGGGACAGAATACCCTCTTCAGCATTAACCACAAGCTCGAAAAATAAAACCCGCCCGCTGTAGAGGCATAACAACGAAGATTTAGATGCGTTTGCACGTATTGGATAATTGGAGTTGAATGTATTATGTATTTCAGCGCGATATATTTGGTTTCATATTTTTTGTAGTAGTTATTAGTAGGTAGGTTTTTGTTTATAATTTCTTCCGTTTAAAAATAGTCATTTAACTATCTAAAAATAGTCATTTAAATATATTTTAATAAGTACTTGAAAAGATTAGTAGTACAGATTTAAAATTACGATACCTACTAAAAAATCCTTGCCGAGTAAAACAATCGGAAAATCCTTATTGGAACTACGAAAATGCGGGTTGTATTAGAGTTTAATTAATTTTCACATTATCTTAAGTGCTTTGCAAACATACATTATATGAATAATCCAGTAGTAAAAGCGGGCGAAGCCGCAAGGGGGTCGCTAGTATTTTATAAACCTACCTAATTCCTACTAATAAAAAACACAAAAAAGCAAATCTTTTAAAAATTGCATGTACAATTCGGCAGTTTATTTTTATATTTATATAGAAGATTATATATGAAAATATCTAAGTAAATAGGTATTTTATCAAATTTCAAATATATCATTGTGTTTTGGTTCCATGAACATTTAGTACTAGACACTATAGATTATTGGAAAAGACTTTAAATTGTAATTTTATTGATATTATACATTATTTGTATTGTTAAGAATATAAATGGAACAATTTTAGCTTCAACAATATGAAATATAACTGGACAATTTTCTATTAAATTTGTACACAACAAAAGAGCGACCGTTATTTCACAATGTGAAACATTTCTTCAATCTTTTATTGCCGCCTAGACTCTTCTTTATAATTTTCAATAATAATGTTCATTGCATTATTCTTTAAAGTTAATTTTAAATTTCCTATAGTTGTTTTTATTACAATACAAAAGTGAAGCTATATTGTTTAAAATCGTACAAAATGGAAACATATTTGTACTAAGTAAACAATTATTTTTTTTGCAATTGCAAAACAAAAATAAGTTTCTCACATAATCTAAAATATACATTTTCTCCATACAGATACATCTATTGATATGATCTATTTAGCCTCTGGTATATTTCGAACATATTCTTATGCAACAGAATTTAGCTATAAATTTTGACATAAAGTACTCGTAACATAGGTGCGTTCTAGGAGCTAATCAAATAGGCCGGTGTATAACCACAAACTTGTTAGGTGAGCTTGTACGAATTAACCAGTTGCGGATACAATCACGGTTGCCACTCGCTGTAATGACATAGTGAACATTAAATAATAGACTGGAATTAGGACGGTCTGTACTATACTCATATTATTTGAAATCAGAAAATGTGGCTGTCGTGACCCAGAAGCGCAAGAGTGTGACTGTAACACGACGGCTGTGAGGTCGTTCTTCACATATATTTTTCTCGATTGAGGAAATGAAATAACAATTTAAATTTACATTTTCCCTTTGCTCATTTTGTTCTCAAAGCGCGGTGTTGAGTTCCGCCATTCAACATGCAATGTCTCCAGAATTCGGATAACGGAACGTAAAAAGGTTCCCTATGCCTAACCTGGTGTGTACGCGATACAGCGTTAAGCTGATTTGATTTATTTTTTCAGTAAAAGAAAATGTAATACAGGGTGGAAGAGGCAGCGCTTTTTTTACTGAAACTGCATGTAGGGTAAAATATTTCAAACCTAGAATTAAAAAAAATAATCAAGGTACCTCAACGGTTTGGATGTAGGATTTTTGTTTCATTTCACGATTTTTATCCATACCTGTATTTCGTGTCACGCACACATACGTATGCGACGTTGCCGCTTTGACAGGTAAGTGTGTGCGTGCCTATGTTATACTTTACAAATGGCGTTTTATTTTAAAACGATAATTTTATTATTTATTTTGTTTGAAAAAAAAAACTTTTTTCATTTTTGGGAATTATTTTTTTTTCCGAATTATATTAGGCTTTTATAGAGTAGTTAAAACTGTGGTTTCATTTAAAGTGGCGCTGACAATTCCACCCTGTATATTTAAAAGAAAATAATATTTGTCTAAGTACCCGAACCTGACTCCACCACTCTATTTTATTTTGTTGATCTTCACATGATATATCGTGCACCATGTATTGAATAATGTTCTTGAAATGAAGGCATAAATTTACTTGACAGTCTCTGTGCGAAAAATAGTTCGTGACGGTCCACTGAGAATAAACTGCGATCCCACATTCACAGGTCAAAATGGCACTTGTTTTAGTTGAACACCGCGATTTCGCAAATATGACCACTAACGTGTTTTACAAAGGCTTTTGTATGGTGTGCATGATATCGTCATCACCATAACGTTCACTATTCCCTGTCATCCAAGGAACATTGCAGATAATCATGGCCAAGCGTCATAACTCATGCTGAAGAATATTTAAATTCGTGTTTGCACATTTAGCACGCAAGCTGTAACAAGTAGATAGTTACGGTTCTCACGCGAGCTAAACTTAACATATGATTTTACGGTAGTGCAAGGGAAAAGTGACTTGTCACTTTATAATAACTGCCCTTTAAAAGCATGCACTTGAATAATTGGTATTTTCGCTACGTACATTTGTCGTTATGTAACTTATTTCTTGTTTATTGATATTAACAATAATAATTACAGTAATGCAGAACAAATTTTACTAAACGAACGAAAAATATATTTTATATAAATTTCTATAGTATAGCAAAGCAATAGCACAGCTGGCAGCAAATAAAGCTCTTTTGAAATTTAATATTTACTAATAGCTCAGATAAACTTGTTATTCCGTCCACGGAACTAACAATGCGCGGGCGCACATAGATAACAGCCGATATAGAACGCCGTGCAGTACTCGCAGCATGGTAACTGTTCTGTGCCAGCCCATACATTTTTACATGAGTGGTCGTTAAATCGCCGTATTATGTTCGACATGATTATATAAGCTTGTATAATAAGATACCTTCCGGCATGTTTATGTCCACTTATCAAATCCCAACAAATCGGCCATCACGATTTGAGAGGTCGTTATATACGGTTTCGCGTAAGCAAAGGAATGTCCTGGGATTATGTAAAGATACTTTATTTTTTTTACATTTAAAATAGTAATTTTACAAAGTAAAATTCTTTATAATTTATAGTAATAATAAGAATACATGTAAAATTTTAATATTCTTTCATGAGATATCCGGGCAGATATAAAAGTGTTTGGAACTTTTCTCTTAATGAGCTACCTTTATTATTATTAACATAATTTAATCGTTCAATTATGAGACTATTGTTTCCAATATAAGACGAATACTATCTAGATTACTTTAGAAAGCAATGTCGTGATGTAAGAAATGAAATGTAAGAAAATTACTTTGCTTATTTGAATATTTACTTCTTATACAATATTTTTTTCGATATTTATTAATGTGTACCTACAACTAGAACAATGAAAATTGTAGAGAAATTTTTGCCTTTGATACTTGTTTTAAGAAAAACAATACTGTATCGGTACATAGTAATAAATTCTAAATAAAGGCATCTCGTCACCGCGAATATTTATTACGTTCCCTAACCCGTGTGCAGTATCGCAAAGCTCGCCTCACTTATGTTAATTTATTCACATTTCAATGAGATGACTCTACAGAATACGTTTATGCACCGTCGCGTTCTTTTTGTGTTATTTTTTTATTATTTTTTGTTTAAAAAATAAAATTAAAATTAAATTTACTTAATTCTGTACCCCCCATACAGCAGGATAGGCAGAGGGAACCTAGGGAGTGGCGTGTTGAGTGGCGGCACTTAACGTTTCTTTAGTCTAAGCTAGTGAATTATAATATATCTTAATTTATATGCTTAGCACTCGATGAATCATAAATGTAAATGTATTGTGAAAATAATGTAAACCGATTGCTGGAAATGCAAATATCTATACACAAACAGCTTATTGCTCGGAGCGCATAAATCAAACTTAGACAGACGTATTATTAAGCTTGCTAATCGCTTTCGACATGTTTCGAATGTAATAATAATTGTAAACGTGATTATATTGTAAAACATGTCCAAATAACAGAAAACAATTAACTAAGCTTTAGTTCATATACTTACATGATTCGCTTATATTGTAGTTTGATAAAAAAACTAAATAATTATAATGAAAAGACTAAATAATTGTAAAAGAGAAAATGTAATATTTAATATTTTCATTCCTTCGCACTAGTATCGAGGCAAAGCGCGGCGTTGAGTTTCACCACTCAATATGCAATGCCTCCAGAATTCGGCAGAAAATGGAGAACGGAGTGACTAGGCAGTAACTAAGCCAAAAATATTACTTATACTAAAATAACCATGTTACTTTAATTTTTTTTTATGTTATACAAGACAAGAAAATTATTTATATTATATCACTAAATTCTAAATTTATCAAGAAACAGAAGTTAACAGTAAATTAATAAATTGCAGTTTTTGATAGTAGTTAATGATATTTCTTTACTAATTAAAAATCTTCTACCATACGTATATTATAGCTAGGTGTCATATAAAAAAAATCTACTATTACCTATCAACGTAAGAAATATATAGAAAATAACCAGTAGATATTATATGCCGTTAGTCAGTGTGTGAATTTCCTTTTACGTTCGTTATTACCCGTGACCAATACTGTTATTATTAAGTAATCGCATTGATTAATTGCTATTTATAACTTTTCTCTCACGCATTTTCATACTGGGGACCTATTTATTTATAAAATGATTATTTATTTAAGAATGCTACTACGTCAGTTAGTACGTGCGGCTCAAATTGTGAAATTGAAATTTAAATCGCATGAATGTTTGTGCAACCGCATGCATGGCATATGACCGGTATCCAAAAAGTAAAAAAAGATAATATAAAAACTTCTAAACTAAATGAGTTCTCTTTTTTAAATTAATTATGTCATTATAAATTGTTATTTTTGCTATGATTTAGTTCGGATCATGTTTATACACGTTCACACACGGAGTTGAAATGTTAATTTATATTTATTACTAGCGGCCCGCTCGCGGTTTCACCCGCGTGAACTATGTTATTTTTAATTTCTGTCTCCATGACTACGTCCTAGTGACGTCTATGCAAAATTTGAGACTCCTAGCATTTGTAGTAACGAAGTTTCATGCAAACTTTCGACCCCAAAAACAACCCCTTAGAAGTCGAATATTGCAAATTCCCGTCTTAGCGAGCACCTACGTCCTATAAGTAACTCCTATGCAAAATTTGAGATTCCTAGCGCATGTAGTTTCTGAGATTTCGTGATGAGTGAGTGACCTTTCGATTTTATATATATAGATGAATTTATTTAAGTTTAGAGCCTATTATTATGAATTAAATTTAGTAAATTTATTTAAAGATGTAAATATATAGACTATATACATATATTATAAATCGTATGATTATGTTTTCAACGTGACCGTAAGTTACCGACCGTCTGTTGGTGAAATTCGAATGTTTCACTCCTACGATATGTTGTACGAAACCTTAATATGTAAATACGGATACTGTTGCAAAACTCATCCACCTAAAATAAATTGTACCTACACAGACTCTAAGACTTATTTCTATAAAATATTTTTGAAAATATTTCTGTTTAAAGTGTAATACTAAGTATAATGTAATTGTAGCAGCTAAAAAACGACTGTCACGTTTATACCATGCCTGAAAATTTTCAGACGTATAAAATTTTACTTGTTATTTCTATATTCCTTCTCACATATTTTACAAACACAAAAGTTAAAAAAAATTACATATACACTCAAACAATGATTTACAATAAAGAAATGTGACAAATATCGTAATTTGTATACGTCTCATTAACTACTGACCCCGTTGAGATTTCCTAAGGCGCATAACAAAGCAGCCTTCGACCCGAACATTGAAGACCCATAAAACATAATTAATGGCTTCAGAGTTTTGGTACTGATGTAACATGTTGTGTAAGAAACTACCTCAGTTCCTAACAATGCTGCCCAAGCCTGAGCTAAGATGATTAGCTGACGTAAATCGATCGCACGATTATTTATTTGTAAATCAGTTTTACATACTACTTATATTATTCATATAAATTATATTCAAGAAGGAAAATTACTTATCCCATAGGCTTTGGCTATAATATATAACGTTGCTAATTAGATTTTACGAAGATAGTATAAAAAATAAACTTAATTATAACATTGGAATAGCTTGAACTGGTGTATAAAATTTTATAACTAACGATTTAATTATAGTATACATTTCGTTCTTCTATGTTAACTTAACGTAAAGTACATAAAATGTTTTATTTATAACCTAAAGTTAACGCTAAATAACGCCTAAGGTTGCATAATGAAAGATAATTTTATAACAATATGACAGTATCAAATTTCTCGTAGGCAGGGCAATAACTGTTTATATTTGTGTTAGAAGAAATTTATACAAATAACTATTTGTAGTCTGTCTGTGTATAATAGGTAAAATTTGAATAATAATATAATTTTATTACTGGATAAAAGAAACAATAAAAAAGTATATGTATTTAATCTGTCTTTATACCGTGGTAAGTTTGTGGGGTCGGCGCTAAGCTTCTTACCATTTGACCGCAATAATGGCCATTTACCCAGAAATATTGTAAGTACTCGTGTATATATAGGTGTAATAAGATCTTTGAAGCCAAGAAAGTGAACCAATTCTTGAGACCAGGTAAGAGTAATATTCATTTGCAGTGTGCAGGTGTAAACAAACTAAGTTGACTATGGTTTATCATACTTTGGTCAAACAAAGAGATGCATGGGTGTGACGTTGAAGAAACACAATTTAGGGAAGAACAATACTTATTAAGAAAAAGTATGGAAATTTAAACGTAGCGGGACTCAAACCCGAACCTGGAACCCGACCAGGAGGCGCGGGTTCGAGTTCTGCTATGTTCAATTTTTTAACCTTTGTCTTAATAAATATTGATCTGATTGAATTATTTTTCAATTCTTTTTTTTTAAATTATTTTTCTCTTTATCTCGTATTTTTTTTTATTAAAATCTAATATGTAGGACTATTACATATTTTTTAGATATTTAACCGATTTTATAAAATAATCAATTGCACAAATAACAAAATTACTTATGCAATTTATTATTACTATTGTACTATGTTTTAACACTTCAATATTGATCGTATCTAAATAGTATATTTTCTTTATAATGAAATGCAATACTTACATTAAGTTTAAATCTGTGTATGTGTAAGCATTCGAATAGATCGATTGTGACATACAATCGAATAGACACACATCATCGATAAGTGCAATCGCCATCGAGTATTAAAATAAATACCAACATAATTGCCCCCGGCGCCAAATGTCGCCAAGCGCCACTCATCTAAAGTGCAGACATTTTTATGTAGAATTATAGCAACATAACTTGTTATTATTTATATTTAAAATTCAACACACGTATAAATAAACATGCTGTATTACATGAGGTAAAGGTGGTTCTAGATTAAAAAAAAAACATTTAGAAACAGTTTTACTTATTGAAAAATAAGATTTATAATATTTTTTTGCAGTTCATTGCTTATCGAGGACGGCGTTAAGCTCATTAGACACCTTATAACCGCGATCGTGGTCACAGGAGGCTTATTCCTGTGAGCGTTACTTTATAAAGGGGCGTGAGTTAGGTGCTTCTGGATTACTAATGGATCAATTTATTACTATAATATTTTAATTAAAAATCGTAAAAAAAAAAAAATTAAGATTAAATAAAGTTAGAATCTTAGTTCTCCGCATTTCCATTTCTTCGCGCTGGTGTCGAGGCAAAGGGCGTCGTTGATTTCAGCAACTCAACACGCGATGTTTCCAAAATTCAACGGAAAGTGGGGAGCGGAGTGTCTCAACACTAGGCTCTCCCTAAACGCGGGATACAGCATAGAGCTAAATAAAAAAGAATATTGAAATTAAGTATAGAGACAAATTCCAGTTCACGCAAATTACACTCTACAATTATGCAATTATGAGATAAAATAACAGACGTGATCTAAACGTGACTAAGAATACCTGCGCGGCTACCGTAGCGTCTTAGTCGCACTTAACCTGTTAATAGCATTAAAAGGATTCCGCCGTAAAAGGTTTCAGCTTTAAGGCTTAACAAGTAAACGATCAATTAGTACAAGCTGCGGTCTAAAGATGTTATAATGTATGCAAAAAAATACATAAAAGTACATTGTAAAAGCTTATGATATAATTAAAACAAGATTTTCATCTAATCTTCATATGAAACCAAGTGAAAGAACACCTACCTATTCCAATAATATAATATGAAGAAGATACAACTCATACCATATGTCTGTTAAGCTGATTTACAAAGACCCACGGAGTTTGCTATAAAAGATATCTCGTGCTCAGGATTAAAATAATTCAGTCTTTAACTACAAACGTGCGCTCTGAGAGGGCAATGCTGATTAAATATAACCCGCTAGAGATTTATAAATGTTTATTTCTGTTGCGGACCCTTCACGGGCTTTGTACACCACTGTTAATAAAACATTGTTTGTCGTAAGTGAATGTGTTGTTGTTATGTGAATGTACTGACTGAAAAATTTATGGCGACCGAGTGTTAATAATGAACTCTGCGATTATATTTATAAAATGGATATAACTATTTTAATATCAGTTAAAATTGTATTTGAAATGAAAGTCGTATAAAATCTAATGAAAGGAAGCAATATTAAAATTGTATATGAAAAATAAAATATTCCTTTGATTGCGAATACTGATATATTGGAAGTCTAGATAGTAAATGATTCCAGATTGTAAAGTTACAAGGCGGTAAATCATGTCTTTACAACAATGAATATTTTATTAAATTGATTGACGCCATATCTGTTGCTTATTCTTACCACCAACGATAAAAGTGGTCGTTGAATTGACACAACACAAAGGGTTTCATTCTCAGGTATAGTAAATTATAAATCTATTTCTAGACATACGTCAGATTATGAAAGTGCTAGTTAACGTACAACAAGGCTATATAAAGGCAGGCCCTAATTAAATGTCTTGTTTTCGATATTATTTCCGTTCAAATTCAACTTAACGCTTTTAAAACGGCCTTTAAGTTAAAGGTATAACAAATGTACAAATGTTCAAAGAGTTTTAGTATATACTTTCTTCTAACATCTTAAACAAATAATTTCAATTATGGCGAGCCAACTAAATAAGACAAAACTGTTATTTTATAAACTATATTTTTTTAGACGAGCGCAGCTAGCCAAAGATGCTTAATAACATTAAAATGAAGATATTTTAACGAAGTACTAACAACAAAATGCAAATGCATCCTCCTATGAGAAACATACATACATATGTAATGTAACATATTGTTAAGGACCTGGACCGCGAGATCGCATCAGACACAGGGTAAGGGCTTAAGCATGACTATCAGATCATTCGCACGCATATTACAGGCACACCGGGGCCCTGGGCGAGGGCTAACAGTACCCCGCGTGATTAGACGCCACACGATACAACCCATTGTCGGTACACGATCACTACTTAGAAATTGCGGAAATAGCTTACACGGGCCCCGAGACGTTTCAATCGCGAAGTAAATATACGCTAGGATACACCGGTCATGTCTCTATGGAATTAATTACTCTTGCTCTACTGATTCTATGATCGTTCTGAATGAAATATTGCTACGCGTGTGCTGACATAATACGTAGGGCAATGCCGTTTAGTAGCTAAAAGACCTGGTAGCTAAGTTTAATATTTCAATAATAAATATAATATAATATTATTATTTTTTTCGTACATTTTATTTAAAATCTAATTCAAAATTCACAAACACGTTGCTCAACTAATGAGCGCTTTAGCCCATCCTTAAAAAAATATTTCATTAATTCACCTAATGCCCAACATCCATTACATGTAACTACTTAAAATGTTTGATAGTCATAAAACTGTAACGTGAGGACATTGGTGAGCGTAGAAGTGTTTACGACCCACCTAATGAGAAATACCATTGCACTCGCGCGTGACTAACTAGTGTTTGGTCCCTGGATGCTGGGCATCATCAACCTTGAAAGAACTCTAGAAGTTTCTACCGAAGGTTGAGATTCCAGTGCAGCTTTTTATGTTCGACACGAGTTACCGATGACTATAAAAGAAACTGCAGATCAATTTCCCGAGCGACATTATTTACTGAGCTCGTGCATCCTTGCTAAAGGTAAACATGACAAAATCTGTTATTGTCAAGAAAACATGAACAGAACCCAACCGTTACATATGTATGTAGTAGGTACATATAAGTTCCGTGTATGTGTTCAATTTATTTAATTTTTCAGCTTCACGCTGTATCCCTCTTATATCAGGTTAGACAAAGGAATCTAGTGTTAAGGCACTCCATTCCCACTTTCCGCCTAATGAGGCAATGAAGAGCCAGAAGAGCCGAAAGAACCAGAGAGGCAAAATAATAAATCTATCATAAAAGAATACAAGAATTCAGAAAACAGCTCAAGGCAGTAATCAGCAAAACTCGACGTTTGACTCTGCAATTGTACCTTGAAGGGTTTGCGAAGATACAAAAATTACAGCGGTCGATACTGAGAATATCATATCTCAAAGAAGCCACACGAATATAAAGTTTGCTTCCACTATCGAAAACTAAGTTATTGAAATTAAATCCAACGATTTTAGATATCAAAAGTCGGTGAATAACAAAGACGATAGAAAATAAAAGAAACTTTTTGAAAGTAAGCGAAGAATTTAACCTACGAAAAATATTTACACACGAAACCAATCAACAAAAACTCCCACACCATAAAGAACAATCAATCTTTCGAACTCTGAAAGGAATCTCAATCAAAACAAAGTGTGGGGAAGCCGGGATAGGATAAAAGCTTCTATAAATCATAAAATCAGGCTGTATTCAAAGCGGTCTATCTAAAAAAATATTTGACCCTTGTTTAGATACGTAGGCTCGAAAGGGTGCATCTCCAATTTGTCCTATACTGTACTAATCAACGCTTCGAATGTGATTTATGGCCTCATTAAAATTTCCATAATCACCTTTTTTTAAGTGTTACCTGAGATATTTTTTTGTAATTTCGATTTAGGAACTCCATTCTAAGAGTCGTCGATATGAGCATCGTAATGTCGTGCGTAGGATGAATTTAATTATAAATTATTTTATTAGTCAGGATAAAATTAAGTAAAATTTAATCTGTATATATAAAAGTAAAGTAAAGTAAAACTTGTCCTCACTGACTGAGGTAAGACGCACGCACAGCCGTAACCGCTGATGTTAGAAACGTGAAATTTGGACAGATGTTTACTTCTGTAATCTGGACATCTACTAAGAAGGGATTTTAAAAAATTTTAAGCCTAAAGGAGTGAAATAAGGGTTGAAAGTTTGTATGGAAAAAAATTTTAATCGGCGCCGATTTTTATAAGATTTGAAGCTTAGACTCTTAAAAATATTTCATTGAACACGTGCTTCATGGTTTATTAGAATTCATCCCTAAATAAGCAAGCAAAGCTGCGCGCGTCCGCTAGTTTTATATAAAATTCTATGAAGTTTTTGTTACAATGTCTACCGTACTATAAAGAAATAGTATACATCGCATACAAACCTATTTAAAATATTTAAACATGAGAAAATCGATATGTTAACTTAAAAATCTTGCCAAACAATCTTATGATAAACTAATGTTAATAGAGGTGACCTTTTAAGATTATCTGCAGACATAACTTTCATATAACGTTATACGTAAGTTATCTATCGACAGCTTTACCTGGTGTAACTCTAGCTTTAGGCTCGCGATTAACCTCTGCTCTTGCACTGCAATATTTACCTTAACCGATTTTGCTTGTTAAGATAAATTATTCAAAAAACATTTAAAGAGAGAAGACATTCCTTTTATTTCATTGTTTTGATGAAAATAGAATCTAAAATTGTGTATTTATGACAAAATATTTGTAATCACTAAGATTATTTATTATTTATTTATTACATTTTAGTCATATTTTCCAATATTAAAGAAAGCTACCAGTGACATGGTTATCATAACATATTATTATTACTAAAAAAATAATACATTATTAAGTTGATAATTTCTAACATATATCTATAGTACAGCTAGTAAGTTTAATAATTTTAAAGAATTTTAAAATTCTTACAATAATCAACTGTCAAATAAAAATAATCATAACAAAATTTACTGCGTTACATACTATTTGTAATAAAAAAAGCCATATTCTGTAATCAATGCAGACATTATAATAGAAATGGGACTTTAATCTGAATACCAAAATAGACAAAGGTCGGATATAAATTGTATACGTCATCTTATTGGGAATACTCCGTTATTCTCAACTCCATATCGAGATGAGTTTATGGTGATTTGGTACCATTCACTCGGAAATTGGCGTTCAACTTGACTTCGAGTCGACATGACAGAGAACGAATTGCTTATCGCTTATCATACTATCTTAATATATAGAGGTTCAAGTCATAGTTCAGTGTATAACTACCTCACATCCAGAAATATATATTTTATTGAACACTGTAAATTGTTTACGTGAATTTAAGTTATTTAAAAGTTCAATTCGTATTGCATTGATGAAAAAACAATCAAATACAAATGAAAATAAAAAAAAAATACTATATGCGATGGAAAGTGGGAAACGGATGTGACCTAATGGGATCGGAGTATCTTAACACTAGGTTCCCAGTTTCTTTGCGTGATACTGATACAGCGTGAAGCGTGTGGGTTCGATCCCTCTCAGTGAACAATTTTCATAGACTATTTTTATCGAACGATTTTACTTCCGTCACTTAAGTGTCTCAAATTAATATAAAGAATAACGTATAGAACCAAAAAAAGTAATTCAATATTGAATTGAACTGTAAATAAACCTGTACATGATTCAAACATGACATTTCTATATCAAACTCAAAGCCTGCCTGGTCATAACAATGAAGCGGTTACATGAGATATACCACATAACAACACTCATCGAAGAAATCGCAGTGAAATAATATTCGCGCATGCGATCGAGCATTCCCGACCCTGACCCCAGGTCGACAACCCCGCTCGTGACACTTCGATTCTCTATCGATCACGACTAGGATCTCGATATCCAATCGATATTTTATTCGATATTTTTACGCTCTTACTTAACCGACTCGCCGTGTTCGTGGTTGCCGAAATCAATGTGGGCACAGGAACAGTTAACTTTTATATCATTGTTGTATACCGCTAGCTCTGATAAGCAGGTGGTTTTTGTGTTCTTGAGATAGGCAGAACCAATTATATTACGTGGTCTTAGTATAGTCAAGTTTACGTTCTTATATTACTTAGTATTATTGTGAATTAATAATAAAGCAACGGTACTTACTGATTAGTGTACCTACCTTTTGTTACAAAAGTATGTAATATGTTGTTATGTCAGGATGAAAGGCAAGGTCTTGCATAGCTAGAACTACCGTATAGCAGATATGGTAAAATAAATTTCTACTGTAATAACTCATAAAATATAATATATTTCTATAAAATAAATATTTTAATGCAAAACAGCATATGGAGACGAAAGATGAGGATTTTTAGCACGTTTATTGATCTACGTACGAAGTCCAAGTATGCGCCATAATTAACAGCGGAAGTTTAAAATTAGATGAAACACTTATGTTTCACCAAACTGTAACAGCAAATATCTTCATAATTAACTCATAGTATATAATAAATAGAGCATAACAAGTGATAGGCTATTATATAGTGGTAGGATATTATAGTTTTTACCATAACTAAATAATAATAAACATTTTTTGTAACCAATCGTGACTGCTTGTATTGGTAACAACATGAAAACGAAACCTTCTTTGCGTACTAACAATACAAGTCAAGTTGATTTATCCAACCAGTGTCAAAAGGTCAAATATCATTTATAACAATCAATCGTAATAATATCTTGGCGTCCACGTTCCGAATAACAGAAATAGAAGGCGCCGTACCGAGCTGCTAATTGAATTGATTATTATTCGATATTACATTTTAAGGTTATAAGTAATAATAGAAAAGGTCATTTTAAAGAATGTTATCTTATATTAACGTGATTACTAGCAAAGCTGAATAAAGGGCAGAGTAAGTTATGCAAAAAAAATAGCAATAGAGTACCTATCAATCTTTAAAATTAAACTTAAATTAAATCAGCTTCACGCTATATCCCGCACACAGCAGGCAGAGGGAGCTTAGTGTTTAGACACCCCCCTACTTTCCGCTGAATTCTGGAGGAACTTCATGTGAAGTGGCAGAACTCAACGTTGCGCCTTACCTCGTTGCCAGAACGCGGATATAAAAATATTAAATATTTTTCTTACTCAATTGATTGATTTTCACTCGTAACATTCTTCTACGTAAAATTCTTTGAGTAGAAATCGTACACACAAATATTAAAATTGCTTCACACAAATTAATTAATTAAAAGAATACAAAAGAAATCAATAGAAAGTGTACTTAATTAATGAATCGTTCGAGATAAACGTGCAAACATATTAAATAACAATAGACACACACAAACACACAATTAATAAACATATTGTGACGAACAAACGATTCGTAACACAACTACGAGTATAAGCTATGTTGCATCCTAAGAAGCAATCCCCAAGCAGCCAGTCCCGCCCACACAACACCCTCTTGTACGTCTTTCGACACTCAAATAAACCATAAATTATAATTTTTTAAATCATCGTGAAGCAATATGCATGAGACGGATCTAATGAATGACTGCCCCGGCGTGTCGTTCTCGGATCTTATGAAGAATCTAACACGTTTTTCCATTCAAGCTCAGACAACGTGTTAAAATCCATTATAGATAAGACCCTATAGAAAATTTACATTAGTAATTTACTTCGAAACGATCGGATTCTTTGGTGTAGGTATTTGAAATAAGTTTATATATTTACCTTTAATATATACTTCTTAAATAGGTTTTTTAAGATTATTAATTCCTGTTTGTATAAGCTAATTATACAACATTTTTTGTATAAAATTTTTGGTGCATATGTATATAATAATACTGAATCCGTAATTCTTTTTAATACGAAATTAAGTATTATTTACTGTCGTTACAAGAAATTGAAACTAGCAATTACATTAAATTAAAGAAACATCTTTAAATTCTGTAATAGCTTTAATAGAAAACATATACAAACTGAATCCAAGTGGGAACATGGCCTCGGGCGCACTCACCTCTACCTTTGATTGTACCTTACGATGACAAGCCTATTCCCAATAATAAGTATTTATTACAGCCGCTCACTATCCTTTGTAAACGAAACTAAACAATGATGAATAAGACATGGGAATTGTTATTGTTATTCCATTAAAATATAATAATTATTTATACAGCTTCACGCTGAATCCCGCATGTAGCAGAGTGTTCACTTTCCGCCGAATTCTAGAGTTTGCGTGTTTAGTTGCGGAACTCAACGCTTTGCCTCGTCACCAGAGAGAAATGAAGATATTAAATATTTCATTTTGAGTGGGGTCAAACCCACAACCTGTCGTGTTTACAGTTTTAGACGCGTTACACGCTTGTGCCCCACGCCACGACTGATCTGAAAAATTAATATTTGATACATATTTAAAACTTCAATACTTATTTAAGAATACCATTTATAGGAATGTCAAAAATTATCTAATTTGGCCTTCACGTCATGGGGTACTTGACCATGAATGTAACAAAGCGGCAAAAAGTAACAATAATCTCCCGCCGGTAAAAATGACGGCTCTTCGCTATGATTATGAGGGGCCATAGGTTAGATGAGTATCGGTAACAAGGTTCTAAAGAGGAACAATGTAATGATATTCCACTTTGGAGATAATAGGAAAATTGTAATATGCTTAAAAGCTCACGTAACAGTCGATATTATGATTGAATAGATTATATTATAATGATAGTATTTTTAAACTCTAGCTTGATTAGGATGGAATTTTATTTATAAGGATGGATTCTATTTATAAGGATGGCATTCTAAATATTAGGATGGAATTCTAAATCTAAGGTCTAGTAACGGTCAGCATGGAGGCATCAGTTTTCAGTCAAAATTATGGGCCCATAAGCTATACGATCTCGCGTGCTACCTCACTGTTAGTGACCTAGGTTCAACCAGCATTCCTTCTTAGGTTTAATAATACACGAGTCCAACGTAACGATCCTGACTTGCCTTCATTAAATCTGAACTATCTACTATACATTGATGTGAAGATTTTAAAATATTACTAGGAGTTGTTTGCTACCAAATAACATGTTAGAAGAGATTGGTACATTTTTTAACCTTAAGTGAAAAAAATATTTGTCTATAAATATATTTTTTCTTTCACATTAAGTATAAGTAGGTTCCCTCTGCCTACCAAATGAAACTAAGTATATTTATCTATCCTAATATTCCCAACGTAAGCAATTCTTTAATCTAAATAGCTTTGATTGATCTCTTTCATGTGTAATCTACATTCCCGATCTAAAGCTCGTTTACAAAAAAATATTGAACAAAAAATCACTCAATACAACCGCACCGGTGCCAACCATCCTCTACATCCGGGTCCGACCATCCATTAAAGAGGTTATTTGTATATTAAGGGTGAGGCTTACCAACCTATGGGGACCTTTTTACCTTTTTAGGGTCCATTAGGGATTAACATCAGATTTTAACATTCTCAAACATTTTATGAACTTTTTATATTAAAATTCCAGTAATAAATACGTGTTACAGTCTATCATAGTCAAGACGCAACACTCTAATTTCAATAATAAAATAGGTATATCAAAAACAGTTATAAATTACAAATCACTGGTACTAATAATAGAGATGGATGTTCACTGTTCAGCTAACATAGACAATATCCCTTTATTATACAGCGTGGGTCGCCCACAATTCAAACTCGTTTTAGACATTCCATAAATTAACATAACGATCTAAGATGAATAACGAGTGCGTCCTTTTAATAAACTCTTTTATTGTATTGCCGACAGAATTAAACATTTTTTTAAATGTAATTACCATTAAAAAATATCAAAAGATAACTTTTATATAATATATTAATATCAATATTCATTTCTGGTCAATGAATTTGAAAGTTATGATATTCTAAGCCTATCCATAGAACAAGGAATGTCCCTTCATTCCGTTAGAGTATTCTCACGATCCTTAAAATGTCATATAAAATTTATAACAGCGTAGATATATAATATATGGTTTATTTATTTGTTATTTATTTTATAACTAACAATTACTATTTATTATGTTCTTAATTTTAAAGAATTAATGATAGAGAAAATTAAATTAATAGAAAGTTTAATTGAAGATTGTTAAGTCGATTCAATTTTATAATGCAAAATATTAAATACATACAAATGACATGAACTCTTTAGTAAAATAACAATAAATTACAGTTTTTAAGTAATACCAACCTTGGCGTGGCACAACAGTTAAAACTTTCGTATTTACGTTTTTACAACATGTACGTGATCTAATGTCAGTAGTAACGGTGTCAGTGTGAATGCTCCAAAAAAACGAGATACAATTGATGAAAAAAAAAAACCAGTGATAAATCTTTTTTTAGCAATATATACTTTCTGGTGTACACAATAAGGGTGGTGTAAGCGCACCGAACGAATCCAATTAGGTGTTTCAGAGTGTACAATGCGTCTAGTTAGCATCGCGTAATTGAACACATCAAAGAAGCATTGTGGGCGCCCGGCGACCGGCAACCAGTGACCGGCCTACCCTCAAACACGATTCGAGCCCGATTGCGACGTACCGATTCTATCAATGCTGGTTACGCACTAATTATTTTGTATCGAAAAAACTATCAAGTTTTACACTTTTTTTATATTTAATATATAATCACAAAAGAAATAGCGTTAGCTGTCAACATTTTAAGGAAGAGAGAGAAGCAGATTTCAAATCTTTTTTTTTCAGCCTCACAGTGTATGCCTCAAGCAGACTATCGTTAAGACACTCCGCTCTCCACTTTCCGCCAAATTCTGAATGCATTGGGTTTTGAGTGGGGAAACTTAACGACTCGCTTTGCCTCGACAACAGAGCGACGAAATGAAAATATTAAATATTTCATTTCCTGGAGACGGAATCGAACCAACAACCTGTCGCGCTTATATAGTAGTTAGTCACACGCCACGACTGCTATCAAATTATTTTTCAAACATTGTTTGAAATATATCACCTTTCAATCATTTTTTGAAAATACAATGAAAGATGCATTATTACCATCTGATGCACAAATGCACCACGTCACTATGGTTCTGTTATTTCATTCTGCATCAATAGCATACTGATATTGAGTACGGAATCATGAATAATAAGCGCCTTACTTCGCTAGGTAGTATGCAGTTACGACATATAAGAAACAACTGTAAATTAGATTACTTCATAGATAAGCTAAAATGTAAATAGAAAATGGACAGAATTTTCATTGTTCTTAACTTGGACAAAGCGGAGTTTGAGAGGCAAAAAAACAATTACGTAACAATATGAACCGATTGTGTAACTGTTAACTCATTTAGCAGCCATCTGTCTTCATATTATCTTCGTAGCTAAATTAAATTATTGTTTTAGGGAGAGGGATCTCCGTTACCCACTTTCCGAATTCTGGAGGTACGTGTTGAGTGGCTAAACTATACGCCACGCATTACCTCCACACCAGAATTTCCTTGAGTGGGAATCGAACCCACAATTTGTCGCGTTTACATTCACACGCTTATGCACTTACGCCACTACTGGTCTCTAAATGATTGCAGCTAAATGATCTGATAAATTGTTATAATGAAGTCAGGAATTCTAAAATAATTACTCTTAGGTATATATTTTTTTGGAAGAACAACTTATTTCAAATATCGCAACACGAATTCTCATGTAGTTTGTGTAAACTTATAGACACTTTGCAATTATATGCTGTGCATATTAGGAAAGCAAAGAGACCGCGCTGTGTAGATAAATAATTATTTAATTTTACTCAATTCGCTTATTATATTGCATCATAATAGTGATGAAAAATGGAAAATGTTAACATCAAACGTTTCTAATATGTAGTATACCTAATATAAAAGTTGATTTAAATATGATAAAATAAAATTTAAATGTGTGAGAAACGTTATAATTCTGTTTCCCTCAAAGACTTTAAGGTAAAATTTAGATTATTTATCGATTTTTTAATTGCTCTTAGTTCATTACTAATCTATACGTCAAATTAATTGGACAGCGAAAAAATATAACTAAGCTATTAATTATTTAATGACATTTATTTTGAAGGCAAGAATCATTTAATGAACATTTTATAAACTAGTGATATTTTTATGACCCAAAATGCACATACTAGTTGTAATGATGTGATTATATTATGATATAAACGTCATAGGATATTTTGAAAATCTCCAAATCTACCATTTTATCAAGGAATTGTAACGTAAAAATACGTAAAAACAGGGTATTTTTATGGAGCATACAAGAAATTGATTTGTAAGGGTTACAATATATTTAACCTACTGTGTTCAAGAGATATACATAAAAAAAACTACAATAATTATAATATCACAAAAATTTACAACCTGTTTCTCTTTAAAGATATAATAAAAATATTACAGGTAGCTATTAAAAAAGCTGCATGTAGCATGTAGGTCGATTCGTTCGTGCAAAATAAATCGACTTAATCAAGAGGAAACATTCCAGATAATATACGCAACGTACGTATTTAGATAAAGACGTGACTAGAGAAAGTGGTCCACGCGTACGGATACATGTACTCGTACCTAACGAATCAACAATGACTCGAGTACATATTTTTTAGTATCGAGAACGTTCATTAACTTTCAAATTGAATTAGTGCAGTGGGTGTCACAAATGAAACCTTATTGTTAAGTCAGCTTATTACCACGCCAAGGAATTGAAAATATTAATTATGAAGCTTAATGAATAATCTTCGTAATTAATATTTAAATGATAGGCAAATAAATTATTGGTATTTATCATTTATTTTGCTCTCAAAATGTTAAAGTCTCTACTTCGTGCTTGTTCTTATTACCATAGTGAGGAATTGATAATAATTTATTCCCCTAAGTGGGAATTGAACCCGCAACTATCACTTTTTCTGCCGATTCTGGATCTGGATTGTTTATATAAAAGACAATTTATCTTTTAAGATCATGTTACATAAATGTACTTAATTTTATATAGGTATCAATTTCTATTGTTTAAAATAAATGTTTATTGTTACAATTTGATATATCTCAAATATATTGATTAATATCATTTGATAATATCGTTGAATCGCTGACAAACTAATCAATGGCGAGTTACATAAAATCGATAACGACTAGCCGTAATCGACTTTAATGTATCGGAAGCATATTTTATTGGTACTTCATTAGACCACCTACTATATCTTTAAAATAGCCTGTTTAGCTGATTGTAATATCGAGCATTTAAAATGATTTACGATTTATCCAATTAAAAATTATGTTGTCATTCTGTTCTATTTCTATGGTAATAAAAAATAAAAATATATTGCTTATAAAATATCATTTGATATTTGATTGAAAATACTTTACATAACATTTTAGTACCTACGTTTGGGAGAATATTATTTATGAGAATACATTTATTATTTTAGCAGGGTACCGGGAACCTAGTGCTTGAGTGCGTGCTTGAGTGAAGGAACTCAACGTCACGCCACGCCAGAGAAAAGAAATAAAAAAATATATATTAAATATTCAACAAAAACATTTTCGAGTGGTAATCGAACCCACAACCTGTCGCGATTACAGTCACACTTTGTGCCCTGTGCTACGATTGGCTTCAAAATACGATAATGCACCGAACCTAAAAATAACACTTTTAACGCAATTCTCTTATATTTAAACGGTGAAGATACGATTGAAATAAATAGGCTAGCTTGCTATTTATCTATATATATAAAATCGAAAGGTCACTCACTCATCACGAAATCTCAGAAACTACATGTGCTAGGAATCTCAAATTTTGCATAGGAGTTACTTATAGGACGTAGGTGCCCGCTAAGACGGGAATTTGCAATATTCGACTTCTAAGGGGTTGTTTTTGGGGTCGAAAGTTTGTATGAAACTTCGTTACTACAAATGCTAGGAGTCTCAAATTTTGCATAACGTCACTAGGACGTAGTCATGGAGACAGAAACAATAAATAAGAGAAGAAAAGAGAAATTAATAACAACATAGTTCATGCGGGTGAAACCGCGAACGGGTCGCTAGTAACTAATATATATATAAAATAACAAATATTTAGATATAGTTATATTTGTAACAAAATAGATAATTATTACTGTTATTAATAAGACTAACAAATTTAATTTGTATATGATAGAAAAGCAACAATATGCTTTGATGAATCCATCAATTCTGATTGCCCGAACCCGCGTTTAATTTGCATAAATTTAATCTAGTTCAATTTAAACCTTGTTAGTTGTAGATATTGTATAATGAATTTTTGTCTGAAGTTTCTGTTAAAGTTTACGTAGGTAATGTTATTAAATGATGACTATTGGAAATAATAAAGGTTTATACTAGATTTTTTTATTTCTCATTTAATGATCAAATCTAAACAGCTTATTAAAAATATTCCGTCGTTGACACAGTTTCCACCCTACTAACGTTAGGAGCTCTAACTTTTATAAATATAGCCTATTGACCTAAATTACTTAAACACGCAAAATAAAGGTACTAAAAAAGGTTCAAAGCCGTTCTTACTATGAACCCTTGTAAAAAGCCATAGTAATAAAGTACCGCGCCTAATTCTGGGCAATATAAGCCGTCTGGTTTTTTGAAACAATCTTGATTAACCTTTTTCTTATTACGCAACTAACACAGTAGGCCGATATAATATTACAATATGGTCGTATTTACATAATTTTCATATTTTGAAAATAAATTGGTTATTATTTAATGATGAATTGTTGGATATCTTTATGTGTAGGATTAAATAAGAAAGATTACTCAATATCTTAGAAGTTTAATCCCACAAGTTTAAGATGTCAATTTTTATAACGTAAATTGTAATATAGATTGAAGCCTATATAGTATGTTGTTAAAAATGCTTATAAATAAAATTACTATCAATTCTTAGTTATCTTATTTTTAATAGGTACAAGTACGAGTAGATGAGTTAACAGTTTTTAGAATCACTTTCACTCTGTATCCCGCATATAGCAGGGTAGGCAGAGTTTAAACTCTCCGTTCCCCACTTTCGGCCAAATTATTCGAAGCAGTGCGTGTGAGTGTGGCAACACTAATTTAACTTTTAAAAGAAATATAAAATATAATTAGTTTTATATGCACATACAATTTTAACCAAAACGCAGACACATCAATTATCGTTATCAACATACAGATTTAGAACGAACTCCATAAGTGTATGGGGGTCAACCTCGCCTTATACGTTTGTAACGTAACTAGTCGAAGGGTCAGTTCGCGTGATCCTTGCTATAAAGTTAACTTTTTGTATAGATTACACCGCCACGATACCACCGTATAGGGGTCAGGGAGTCAAACACTATGTTTATAGACCTTAATAAGTCGGCCGAGATTACGGCCACTCTATAAAGCTTATCTACCTAATTATCGAGAGCAGAGGAATTAGTAGGAAGTAAGACAATAATTAAAGCGATCTTATACAAGTATTTTATAGTGGTGCCAATAATCTTGTTAGAAATAACATTAGTGTTTTTTTCAGCTACACGCTTTATCCCGCATTTAGCAGGATAAGCAGAGGGGTATTAAATGACAAACAATGAAAAACAATGAGGTCAGCAATGGTTTGTGGTTTTCTTTATTTTCAATCAACTGAAAGAAGTATATAAGTAGGTACATTATACACATTCATACTCATATATTGTCTATTTTTTAAATATATAGGTAATGCTAGCTACTACCTAAAAATATTACAGGCACCAAAAAATATAAGTAAAATCGATTTTTTAGTATCAACTAAGTCGACTTGTTTTATTAATATGTAGGTAGCCTACATACAGTAAAATTGACGGCAAATCGATACTGTTGACCAGTGGAACAAAGGTAGCGTAACGTAACCGTAAAGTTGAGTTTTCATTAAAAATATTATCTATTCGTTTTTGTTGAATAAGTGTTTTCGCTTCACGCATTCCTCGCATTTTACGGGTTAATAAGAGAGTGTGGTGTTGAGAAGTTTCATTATTTAAAATTAATTCTTTTTGTTTTATATGTAATCATGTTGGGTGGAGTGGAGAGACCTGACACTAACTGTAACTGTATACTGTAACATTTGATTTCTTGAGTGGCTTGAAGTGACTACGACTACACATGTTCTAAGAGGCATAGGTATAAGTCTTACTTTCATACTCTTAATAATCCAAGCGTACAGCTAACGTAAAAGTAACTTTTTTCTTTTTAAACAAAGGTAGGCAGAGAGAGCCTAGTGTTAGGACTAAGGACACTCTGCTATCCACTTCTCGCCGAATTCTGGCGGACGTCAGACGCCGCGTCTTGCCTCAACACCAGAGAAATGAAGATATTTAATATTTCATTTCATTGGGGATCAAACCCAATATCTGTCGTACTTACAGTCACACGCTTGTGCCCTTGCACCACAACTGGCCTCTGGCCTTTAATTATAACCTTTTTTATAATCTTTAAAATCTATTCCTAAACTGGAAATTGTTTCGTATAAAGTATTAACAGACGATGCATCGAATGCACTGTTACTGTTATGCATTAACATATGGTATAAAATTTGGAAACGCATTATGAAACAAATTTTCATTATAATAAAACGAAATTTGGTAATCCCACCCAATATGGGATTAACATAATCTACTCTACAAATGACAACCGGAATCCCTAACATCATTTATCAATGGAACGCCATGAATAAAAATCTTTCAAACATTTTTATGAGAATGGAAATTTAAGATTACGAGGCGATATATTTGTGATTTTTATACTATTTCAATCACAAGTGGTTTAAAAGAATCGCTGTTTATCTAAGTTTACATAAGTCAGGATAGTCAGAATAGTCAGGATAGTCAGGATAGTCAGAATAGTCAGGATAGTCAGAAAGAACCTGCGTGTTACGTGGCGGACCACAACGCCACACTTTGCCTCGTTGCCAAGGCGAGGAAATGAAAAAATTAAACTCATTTCCTTGAATGGGAATCGAACCCACAACTTGTTGTATCAAACGCTTACCCACTGCACCATAACTGACTGATATGAGAATAATTAAGAAAAAGTTAGTGAAGTTAGTAAGTGGTAAACTAACCAGCTTAGATGTATGTACTGACAAGTAGCGACATCGCTTACCGAAAAGAAATTAAATCTAATTGTGTTAAAAACTTATATTTTGTTTTAAGGTCGATGTTAAAATAAAATACATAACTAGCATTATGATAATAGTTCTCCGTGACCAAAAGTCACAGTACTTCATTATATGGTGGTTCTGGGGTCAAGACGACATCGTGCCGCGACCATTGCACTGCCCCCCGCTGCTCTTGCCCTGTGGAAATCTCCAATCACAGAAACTTCTTAGAATCGACAATGATAAATGCGTCGATCACAGGATTCCTGCGATCAAAGAAAATAAATGGTACTTCACAGGCTGAAACACCTAGTTACTGGTGTTGTGGCGTTGCAGATTACCTTTTATACAGTGATATATGATCTGTAATACGGTCGATTGTTATATAGGTGCACTTGTGTGCCTTAGTCGTGTATATAAAATTATTTTTCAAATGTGTGAGTGGGTAACGGAGTGTCTAAACACTAGGTTCCCTCTGCCTAGCTTGCTGTGTGCGGGATACAGCGTGAAGTTGATTTAAATTTAATTTTCAAATGATTTAAAGCACAATGAGAAGCAATAAAAAACCGCGCCGCTACAATACGAAAATGATAGTCACGACCATAGAAACAATATTAATTTATATAAATTACAAACCTTCAGTCTCGATCCCTAGAGCACTTTTATTATATTTGTAAATGTTTTTTTTAATAAATACGTCAATTTAAATACGTTATTTACGTATTTTTATATACTATACAGTTTTTTATAGGCTGTAGCTCTGATCTACACAAAGATCGACGACGATGCTGACTCCTAAAGTCATGTTTGGTCCTGAGCGGCAGATAATAATTCCTTAATTACGTTCCCTTGGTTTTCCAAATGATCGAATGGCAGTAATTGCTTTTCTGTTCGACTTAAACGGGTTTAATTGGCACTTTTGTTGGAATGTGCGGTCATAATTTAACTGACCACGATATTTTGATGTTGTTGCGATAGAAGATATATTTACTTTTAGATTAGGTTTATTTAGTACTTTTTTGATATATGTTTATAATCAAAAATAATAACTTTTTTTATAATGCAAAAATGCAAGATATTTAATTTTGTATTTTTTTAAATATTATATTGAGGCAACTAAAATAGTAACTTTTATAAACTATGAATGTAATTTAATATTGATTAGGTGACTTCTAAAATGCAGAAAAAATCTGTAAAATTATTTGTCGCGTTTATCAAAAAATATAGGTTTAATTATATGTACGAAATTAACAAAAGTCTAGCTTTACACGCTACAAGATGGAGTGCTTTAGAAGAATTTTGTAATATAAATATTTCACATTGAAAATTATTTTAAACATCGCATAAATATTAATACAATTAACAGCGTAGAGTTTATGAACTAAGCAAATAAAAGATTAATGAAAAGTGAGCTACGTATTTAGGTACAATCCTGCAGTTCCTGATAATATAAATAATACGAACTTTCCCGTCGTATGTAACATTATATTATCAAGTATGATACAAATGTAACAGCTGTTACTAAGTTATGCAATTGAATCCCAGCGACTGGTTGAGACGCCGTTGGCAGACTACGCTAGAAGGGTACTTTCCAAGTTGGCATTCTAGTGCCAGTGAACTTGTTACTTGCACAACTGCAAAACTGAGATAAGGACCGCGAATTCACCATCTTAGAAATATATTCATCGCCTCTGGCGTAGATCACGTTTGTTTCTGTTGATAACTATAATCTTTAGTTATCTGCAGATAGTTTGGAATGTATTGTCGATAAGTTCCGTAGTTAATAAAACTTCTAAAAGGCCATATTACTATACCATTTTCGATTAAATGGACATTTTATAGTTTAAAATTTCTGCTAACATTCAAAAACGTTAGTAACACCCTACTTAATAGCTGGTCATAATCGAATGTTCATTTCGTGCCTCACTTTGCGAAACGAACGTCATGCCGTACCTCGCTTCAATGAGCCATTGCACGTTTATACGTTAAACTGGTACTCGGGGTGTCAGCAGAGCTCGTGACAGGGTTAGCCAACCTTTGGCCCGGAAAATGCAGGCGAGCTGTGCCTATTTAATTTTCATTTCGTATCTGATATTTCAGATTGTTAGGCACTTACTTATTCACGCGAAACGGTTGTCAGTTAAAATTCATACTCGTTTTATTACCGGTTAATTGTATAGCTGTGATGTATTGTATGCTAATATAAGATATAAGTATTCCGGTATAAGAAACAAGTACAATGTTATATATTTTTTTTACAATTTTGCAAGTTGTTTACGAGGCAACGCTAAAAGAATCGCCAAGATCATTTATATATGACTTTTACATACATGACTTTTCTTATGCGTTGATTTATATTTTTCATCTTTTTAGATAGAATAGGCATATTTCTACAGACTCCGTATAATGGCGAAGGGTTTCAACGAAATTGAGTTAAAAACAAGTTATAACACAGCTATAAAGTGGATGTTTCCTGGTTGTAACAGAAGCGAGAGATTTCATAATTTCCCTTTTCGCAACTAGAACTTGGTATTCCATTATAAAAGTAATTTATAATAGATGTTACATTATTAAAATGTGGTGTAGTGCGTTTATCAATTAATTAAACATTACCTTTTAAGTTCGTACTGTGAAATTAACTTAAAAAATAAATATTTTACTCTTTTCGCACAAAAAATATTACTTTTGTTGTATTGTATTTTAATACAGATAGATAGAGCTTTGGCTCTTGTAACAATGTTTGACCTATAATGATACAACCATTTTACCTTACCTTACCCTTATATAATGACGATCGAAACTATAGTATCATAATAGGATAACCACCCTTCTCTTTAAATAATAGTAAATTCCTTGCACTTGTACAGCGTGGAGGTACACAATGGCTTAACGGTTCAGATCTTTGTGACATGATTACGATCTACATTATAGCAAAATACGTCTACTTTCTTAATAGTTAGAAAATTTTAAAGCGGAAATATAGGCGTAAAATAAAGAAAATTATTCTTGCATAAAACTAAATATACTTACTTATGTAGTAGTATATTATAAACTAGTGTCTAGCGAATCTAGTAACATGACACTATACCTCAAATTCCCGTCCGAATTATAAACAATTTCTAAATTGATTGATTTCTTGATAAGTGGAGTTTCGAACGTGCCTGTTGAGCACAATTTATTTCGCCAATGTCACGTTATATGGAAAAAATTCTACAAATTATCTATTTTTTGACAGGATGACGTTGACAGCGGCACTGGTGTTGCTCGCGTTGTGTGCGGCGGCGCGCGGCGGCGACCCGGTGTTCGACCCGAGCACGCTGATGCGGCTGGTGCTCGTGCCGGCGGACGCAGCCGTCGGATCAGTCATCTACCGCGTCCGCGCTTCCGATCCGGACTTTGATTATCCGCTGCATTTTGAACTTATAGGTATTATTATTTATTTACTGAATTGCTTTTTTTTTATTATAGCTTCGCTACGATCTGGGAACTTACTGTTAAGACATTACGTTCGCATTAAGATACTTCCGTTCCCACTTTTCGACGAATTCTAGAGACATTATGGGTTGGGTGCCGAAAACGAAACGCGAATTGCCTCGTTACATTGTCATAGCGAGAAAATTAAAATATTAAAAATGTATTTCTTTGAATGGGAATCGAACCCAGGACCTATATAGGCTTACAGAGGCACGCAATTTAAACCTACCGCTTCATCAATATTTATAAAACAATAATAAAATAATAATTTCTTTATTGCGTTAAATCATTTCTGATATGTTTAATCTAATTATAAAATATATGACAGGACAAATGGGTCGTCTCGACATCGGTATAGAGACACTTCCTTGCACGCGCTACAACTCAGTGTGCCAGGCCAATGTGATATTACTTCGGAGACTGGAACCAGGTCGCTACGTGGACTTCAGGCTGTCAGCTCGCAACACCCGAGGCAGGAGTGCCAGAATCGCATGTTCTATAACCGGCACTAACGCTACCACACCCAGAGACACGATATTCCCACATCAGCCTGGCATCATATTAGTACCTGAGGTAAGACATTAAGTGTGAAAGATCGTTTGTTACTTACAATAATACAGAATGCTTATAATATTAAACATTCTATTTTATTAAGTATGCTTATACGTATGTATGTACATTAGATAATTTGAAGTTTACCTTCACACATATTACTTCGAAATTCTTTCTTCAGAATCTTCAAAATTGGATTTTTGTTATTTAGAAAGGTAGCCGTAAATGTGTTTCTTTGTATATAAGCTGAAATTCTGGATATATATTTAGAGTTAAATTTGAAATATTCTCTATTCTCAAACTTGTCTAGTAAACACGAAGTGGTTTTGCCATATTACTAAAGTAATCACCCTATCAAAGGACATGTATAATAATTTGGAATACTCAAGCGGTGTAACAGCCATAACAAAAAACACTATCAGCCGGTAACTATATGAAGCTGCCAATATCTGCACTTCGCAATATTGATGTCATCAAATGAAGCATAGGAGCCTGCGGCATGATGGGAGGTGATTGATGATGATGACGTGCACCCTCGCGCGCGGAAACGAAATCGAAATTAACTGCTGTGACCTTTAAGAGATAAAAAATATATTTCTATAAATCATGTGCAAAAAATATGAGGTCGATCATGGCACAGGGGCACTAAGTGTGCCTGTGAGCGCTACTGGTTGTATATTCGTCCCTACTCGAGGAGAAGAAATTTCCATTTCCATTTCTTTGCTTTGGTGTCTAGGCAAAACGCGGCGTTGAGTTTCGACTGCCTCCAGATTTCGGTGGAATGTGGGGAACGGAGTGTCTTGACACTAGTTTCCCTCTGCCTATCCTGCCGTGGGATACAGCGTGGAGCTGATTTACATATGTATAAAAATAAATTAAAACCTAAATAACAATTATCTATGAACAAGTAAAATATTTATTGTTACAGGACGCCAAACGTGGAACGGATCTTGAAATTGTCATTTCGAGAAAAAATCCTCTGTCACCGAAGCCACTGGAACTGGAACTTTGGGTATATTATATTTTACTTAAGCGAAGTTATAAATGGAAATATCTTGGACCTTAGCATGATAGTGTGTGAAAATCTTAACTTATAATATACTAGCGGCCCGCCCGCGGCTTCGCCTGCGTGAACTACGTTATTATTAATTTCTATCTCCATGAGTATGTACGTCCTAGAAGTGACGTCCATGTAAAATTTGAGACTCCTAGCATTTGTAGTAACGAAGTTTCATACAAAATTTTCAACCCCAAAAACAACCCCTTAGAAGTCAAATATTGCAATTTCCCTTAGCGTCTTAGCGAGCACCTACGTCCTATAAGTAACTCCTATGCAAAATTTGAGATTCCTAGCACATGTAGTTTCTGAGATTTCGTGATGAGTGAGTGACCTTTCGATTTTATATATATAGATTGAGAATGATTCATAAATAAAAAATCGTTAAAAATATTGTTATAGTAATTTATTGTATAAATAATTATGATAGATATTTTGATGTTTAAAGCCTTATATTTTACTAGCGACCCTCTTGCGGCTTCGCCCGCTTTTACTACTGGATTATTCATATAATGTATGTTTGCAAAGCACTTAAGATAATGTGAAAATTAATTAAACCTTAATGCAACCCGCATATTCGTAGTTTCAATAAGGATTTTCCAATAGTTTTACACAGCAAGGATTTTTTAGTAGGTACCGTAATTTTAAATCTGTGCTACTAATCTTTTCAAGTACTTATTAAAATATATTTAAACTAGTGGGCCCGGACGCGGCTACGCCCGCGAAAGTATAAGCCTAAATAATTAAAATAAGTTAAAAAATAATAATAAATGGAGATTTATTATTAGAAAAAATATCTGAGTAACCGAAATGAACAAACAAAAGAAATAAAAGTAACTAAAGGAAATTCTTAATATTAGAAAAAGTACCTAAAGTTTGCCGTGCGCGCGTACTAAACATTTTTATATATTACATACTTATTAATTTTTGCGAACAATATTAAATAAAATCCCAAATGATTAAAATTACGATATTTTAAGTGTAGTATAACATCAGTATAGACAACCGAACTGAGATAAATTAATTATAAGCAGCAAATAATTATATAAAAAATAATAGTAATTCGAAAATATATAAAAATTTACAAAATCATCAAAGTCAAGATCATACTGTACCACTCGTAGGCTAGGTCATTTGGAATCAGTGACATCTTAATTATTTTTTGGAATGTTACACATTACACTATAATTTCCATCAAGATGAAATGCTAAAATTGACTATTATATTTATTTTCATAAGGATGAATATCAAATTATAGAAATCATCTAATTTTTGTTAATGTATACAAATCTATATTGGCGCGCGCCATGTATGCATTAAGCAAACTCACTTTGGGTGACGTTTTCTTAAAACAGCAAACTTTGCAAGTTGTTGCTTAGCAACGCGTATCGACGATTGTTATTAACATGGCGGAATAAATTCCTTGTCAAATTAATTATTTTAATATATTGTTATATAACGAAAATATTACAAATATGAGAAAAAAAAGTATCCTATGTTCATCCCGGGACCCTCAAGTATCTCTATATGAGTATTTTATCACAATTAAATTAGCGGTTTGGCCCTGATTGCGTAAAGGACAGACAGACAGACAGACAGACAGACAGACAGACAGAGTTACTTTCGAATTTATAATATAGGTATGGATGACTATTTTTAGATAGTTAAATGACTATTTTTAAACGGAAGAAATTATAAACAAAAACCTACCTACTAATAACTACTACGAAAAATATGAAACCAAATATATCGCGCTGAAATAATACATTCAAGTCCAATTATCCAATACGTGCAAACGCATCCAAATCTTCGTTGCTATAAAGGCAGGCGGGTTTATTTTTCGAGCTTATGGTTAATGCTGAAGAGGGTATTCTGTCTCTGATGAAAAGCACTACGTGGCTGCCTGTGAGGAAAATTAAATAGAATGCATCGGCCGGGCATCGAACCCGGGCCGCCCGCGTGGCAGGCGACCATTCTACCACTGAACCACCGATGCGTGTAAGGCAGGCGGGCGCGGCGGACGCATGGCGAGTGGCGAGCCGTTTCGCAGCAACTATTTTTTGATATTGTAACAACTTCTAAAGTACTTATTAAAATGAAAAACAGTAAAAGACAGTTTTGATCTACATTAAATGGCTAACGTAACTAATGTACTTATTTATATGCTGAGAATAAGGGATAAGTGAAACTTGACTCGATACAGCTGATGTGTGAACGGCATGATGTGTCAACAATTAAATGCGTTTTTCTGTAAAACTATTCGCAATTTCGAAATAGTGTATAAAGCAAATGTTATCTTCGTTGAACGTAGAAAATTAATAAAGTATTTTAAAGGATAAGGATTCATACCATTATAGAAAAATATGACTCACAATAAAAAATAAAGTGAAATTATTATTTTTAGACAGAAAAATGATCACTACACGTTATACTTAAAAGATACGAATATGCCGTCGCGGACTTTTTTGTAGATCTTATTAAGAGGAATAATACTCCAGTACATTTTTTTCACGTAGTACTTACCATTAAAGCAGCGCATGCGCGAAAGTGTCTCAACGGGTAGGACTTTATACACATTTATCGTATTTATGTTAATTTACATAAGAATGTACAAATAATAAATTATATATAAACCTTCTACGAAAAACACTCGACTTAATGGTGAAGACCGCATCAAAATCCGTTGGGTGGTTTAGAAGAAGAAGAGTTAGAAACAACAGACAGACACGAAAAGCGACTTTATTTTATAAGATATAGGATAAGCCTAATCCAATGTGTAAGTCTTTACAGACATCAGTGCTTCTTAAATTCAATATTGGTTCTTTTACTTTTACAACAATATTTAGTAAAGCATATATATAATTTGTTTTAACCTTAAAGAAATAACTTTATTATGTTTAATTATGTTTCCTATCGGCATGCTCGATACACATTTCCCTGTAACCACATAATGAGGTTTCGCTGCCACCACTAATAGACCTCATTTCATCGTGATATCTCGTTGACGGAATTTCACTGGCATAAATCATTTATCATATTTTAATGTCTCGATGACAGTCGTGGCACAAGAGCACAAAGTGTGAATGTAAACGCGACAGGTTGTGGGTTCGATACCCACTCGAGAATGTGATATATTTAATATTTTCATTTTCTTCGCTGTCCAGGCAAAGCGCGGCGTTGAGCTCCGCCACTCAACACGCAATGCTTCTTAAAATTTGGGAACGGAGTGTCTGAACACTAGGTTTTCACAGCCTACCCTGCTGTGTGCGGGATAAGCCATACAGCGGTACACTAAAAAATAAAAAAAATTGTAATTTAAATATTAAGATGACCTTATAGTAGTCATTGTTATCTTATCTTTTAACAGCTAAATAAAATACGACTAAGAAACACAACTTGTTTTTGTGGATAAAACAAAACTCAAATCATTTTACCAACTTAACAAGTGTCCTTATTACATCAACCGTTAAATACAGGACTACGCACATACTAGTTATCTATATTTTATATTTGATATCTCGGACCGAGGCAAAATAGTTAACAATAAAAGCTCTCGGTAACATAATATTACACAATTATAGAGCATTAAGAAGTCTTGGGGCGTGTTAAATTTCTCACAGTTCGTGGTAAATGAGTAGCCCTTGTGCCTTGAGGTTCTACTAAGATATTATATTTATATGTACATATAAACGCCTTAGAAACGTTTTAGGATAGTTAAAATAATTTCCCATGTTAAAACGAAAAATATGCTAAGAAAAGTCATATATTATGTTATAACTTAATAATACACACGACTAAAAGACTAGGGCTTCATCAGCATGATTACTTGTTATTTTTATAATATAAACACATTTAAGCAGAACTTGAAGCACTTGTTAGATTTCACATATTTCACATTTAATAGGTAAATAGACAAAATATAACATAAAACCCATATCGACATTTTATTCTCCACTTTCTGGAATATTAAGAACAGTATGGGTTATGTGATAGCTGAATTCAAAGCTTCACTTTGCATATCCCGATCGGATCAAACATCACCGTACTGTATTATATAAATCTTCTACTTGTACGATATTTGAAGTCACAATCCTTCCATAACACGGATATCAAATGCGCCGTTGTAATCCTTTAGAATTTATTATAAAAATATGTATAATAAATAGTATGATGATGTACGATGTATATAGGTCATATAACAATAACAAGCCTTTTGGCTGGTTAGGCAGACGGAACCTGGTGTTAAGACAGTCCATTCTCTACTTTTCGCTGAATTCTGGAGGTATTGCGTGTTGAGCAGCAGAACTCAACGCCGCGTTTTGTCGACACCAGAGCAAAGAAATATAAATTTAAATAAATATTTTATTTCCTCGAGCGCAACGACGGGCCTGAACTTTATTTTTATTTTTTTTGTCATAATATACAGTACTTACCGGTTCTATTGAGTACCTCGTGGAAAAACGCATGTTATCGTCCATTAAAACTTATAATGACGGAGCCCTGCTCCCTACACACACCGTCATTTAAAATGGACTCTACGTGATGAAATTAACTATTATATAGAATTTTGCTTTTAAATTTCAAGTTTAGCTGCACATGTAATGTTTTAGTTTCGTAAATTATTTTTTGCACATATAATATGCAACTTTGTCTCAAGTTAATAGGTATTTGTTAAGGGTGAAGTTTATTTTGTAATAAAAAGACTAAAGGAATATAACAATAAATAATTGTTTACCATATATTTAGAATTGATAAGCTTAATTATATATAGGATTAAATGATCGCCTTTTTAATATTATAAATAATAGATTTTTTTAATTATATGTTTCTGGCATTTTCATTTTTTTTGCGAAGACGTCACAACACTCAGTTTTAGGTCATATAACCTGTATGGAAGAACTAGTTCATAAAGGTTGATTAAAACCCTTTTTTCACATCTTCATTGTCTCTTTATGCAGGGTTCTCCGCTCTTCGCAATAAGACAGCGGCGTGTATCCACAGAGAATACGGAAGGCACAATATTCTTAGTCGGCCCCTTAGATTTCGAGGCGCAGTCCATGTATCACTTAACGTTATTAGCTGTGGTAAGTTTTCTACGAAAGCCTAATGTGCTCCATTGGAATGCATTAATGAGAATCATAAAAATAACGGTGGCTTAAATATTCGTTACTTGTAAGTAGCGTTGGTTACATCTGATAAAAACGTCGACAGACGTTTCGAGATGCATTTCACTATAATAATGTTCTTCTAAATTGATCTGGTGACACTAATTTTATAATAAAACCAGTTTTAGCTATCATATATGTAATAAGGTCTGATATTTATAATATAGTTTATATATTACAGGATCCCTACGTAGAACTGGGGAAAGATACTCGGAATATAGCTGGATTAGAAATCGTTGTAGTTGTCCAAGACGTCCAAGATATGCCTCCTGTGTTCACATCAGCGCCGCCCATCACACACTTGCCTCGTCAAGTGGCGCCAGGTGATATGATAGTGAAAGTTCGTGCTGAAGATGGTGATAAAGGTGCGCCTCGGCAAATAAGATATGGCCTTGTATCTGAAGGGAACCCGTTCACACCGTTCTTTAACATCAATGAGACATCTGGTATGTAAGATTCATATATTTTAATATTTTTATAATTAAACAAATTTTTTGTAGGTTACCCTAAAATATGTGACATTCATACGTTTAAATTTTCAAATCATAATATAATACACAGTTCAAATTGCATTAATACATCTAGATATTTGTAATGTATCGAACAGGGGTATGTATGGGACATTTATCCTTTGTGCGGAAATTCAATTTCCACACTATGAGTAAACGATAACATTCATTTAAATTTTATCACTGTAAAGTTTCATGTAAAATGCATGTCTATTGCACATTTAGAGCATATTCGAACGAATTGCCTTTGATATTGAGAGGGTAAGTTATCAGATCTCAAGGAGGCATTGTCTAAATTGCTTGATAATCTCAAAAATGATCTTAACATATAGAGTGATAAAATTTTTAAAATTCTGTCACAATTTTTATATTTTTTATAAAATAATAGTGTCATGTTGAGTTCTACCACTTTACAAGTAGTGACTCGAATACGGGCGGAAAGTGGATAATGAAGTGACTTAACTCTAAGTTCTCTTTAACTACTCTTCTTTTGAGATTGCATACACACATTTTATTTGTAATAATATATAAACAATAAACAAATAGTTCTATATATATAAATCTCCGCAGGAAAATAAGGTTTCAATTAAAAAGTCATCCACTCGCAAGCTTCGTGCGAAACTTTGCATGTTTCACTTGCAAGTGGCGGTTATGTTTATGACAATCTACAATATTTTAATGTAAATGGAGTGTATTTTCATGTACTTACACTGACAAGTTATTATCAAAATTTACTTAAACTTTTCCAGATGTGTGTACTGTATTGTACATGCAGTGCATTGCAAATAGTATTGCAATTATTTACTAAGTTAAAAAAATATAGAACCCTTACGTGAAATGCTTTTTTATTTAATAAACACACAAATTATTTTGTATTTGGTATATATAAATAAATAAAAAATATTTTTTTACATTATAAAAAAATACGCACTAAAGTAGTTAGTATATCGATATTTTCCTTTTTAAAACTCTTGTATAGTTATACTAACTGGCTTGTTAAAATCCACATCAGGGCAAACTTTGCTTTACGAAAGTACATACATACATTTTTAACTTTTACATAATTTTCCACTTGTATTACCTATTAATGTGAGGTCGACGCCCTGTGAGCGAGCGATATTTCAATTTCACTCTATCCTCATATAATTTACGATATTTCGTAATAAAACATGTGTTTTATTGAACACAATTCTCGCTATAGTCACATTTTAGTACGTGCTGTAAATAATATTTTGCATTATGGCCTTAAAGTGGAGTCATGAGCCTCTAATACTTGGTAGGAATATGAATAAAATTTACTTTGTATACTTCTTCATTTCGGATAATATCTAAAAATGTTCTTTAAAAAGAATTTGTTATAATTATAAGATTCTCCTCAAACAGATTCCAATCTAAACTTTAGAATATAATATGTAAAATCGAACAACAATAATAATCATCTATAGCACGGACGGACATTCATGGCCATTATTCATTTTAAATGTTAAGTCAATGCAACCTACTTAGATAAGATCAGCACAACGTCAGCAGGCTTCCTCGGGGTCCTTTTTACTTATCATGGCTTTTGACCCGAGTTTTATCACCATCACATCGCGTGACCTACTTCACTCACTATTTTGCACAATATACCTTCACTCATTTTATCCAAATTAAATCCAACTCTAACCGCCAACTTTGACAATTAACCACTAAGCTCAGCTTATTTTCTAGTATCAACTGACGAACTCTGAGTAATTAAACTATACTCGTACCAAAATAAACTTTAAATTTAAATCTCCCTAGTGTCAAAATGAGATTACATTTTAAACCTTTTTAGTCTTTATTAAATGTCAGATGGAATTATGAGGTTTTAAATTGAAAGCCAGCTAGATAACGAGCTTAACATAATGTTTCCACTGGGAAAGGAGCTTGAGGATTCCTAAGAATTGAACAAGTTAAAGGTGGAATTGAACAGCCCCGACGACAAAGAAGAACGACACTATAGTAGATTATTTGTGAGGAATAAAATTTAATGTCTGATTTAATTCATCATCATCATCGAGGCCGTCGCGGCGCATTGGCTCAAGCGTGCGACTCTAAACGCGACAGTTGTGGGTTCGATTCCCACTCATGATAGAAATGAATTGTTATTTATGAATATTTTGATTTTTTCGCTTTGACAACAAGGCTAACCGCGGCGTTGAGTTCTGCCACTTAACACGAATGCCTCGAAAAGTGGGGAACGGAGTGTCTTAACCCTAAGCTCCCTCTGCGTACACTGCTATATCCTATCCTTCCTATATCTTATAAAACAAAGTCGCTTTTCGTGTCTGTCTGTTGTTTCTAACTCTTCTTCTTCTAAACCACCCAACGGATTTTGATGTGGTCTTCACCATTAAGTCGAGTGTTTTTCTTAGAAGGTTTATATATAGTTTATTATTTGTACATTCTTATGTAAATTAACATAAATACGATAAATGTGTATAAAGTCCTACCCGTTCAGACACTTTCGCGCATGCGCTGCTCTAATGGTAAGTACTACGTGAAAAAAATGTACTGGAGTATTGTTCCTCTTAAAAAGATCTACAAAAAAGTCCGCGAGAGCATATTCGTATCTTTTAAGAAAAAACTAAAAATAATAATTTCAATATATTTTTTATTGTGAGGGATATTTTTCCATAATGGTATTAATCCTTATCCTTTAAAATACTTTATTAATTTTCTACGTTAAACGAAGATAAAATTTGCTTTTTACAATATTTCGAAATTGCGAATAGTTTTACAGAAAAACGCATTTAATTGTTGACACATCCCGCCGTTGACACATCAGCTGTATGTTACTCAAGTTTCACTTATCCCTTACTCTCAGCATATAAATAAGTACATTAGTTACGTTGGCCATTTAATGTAGACCAAAAGTGTCTTTTACTGTTTTTCATTTTAATAAGAACTTTAGAAGTTGTTACAATATCAAAAAAATCCTTGCTGCGAAACGGCTCGCCACTCGCCATGCGTCCGCCGCGCCCGCCTGCCTTACACGCATCGGTGGTTCAGTGGTAGAATGCTCGCCTGCCACGCGGGCGGTCCGGGTTCGATTCCCGGCCCATGCATTCTATTTAATTTTCCTCACAGGCAGCCACGTCGTGCTTGCTTTTCATCAGGGACAGAATACCCCCTTCAGCATTAACCACAAGCTCGAAAAAAAAAACCCGGCTGCCTCTATAGCAACGAAGATTTAGTTAGATGCGTTTGCACGTATTGGATAATTGGAGTTGAATGTATTATTTAAGCGCGATATATTTGGTTTCACATTTTTTGTAGTAGTTAGTAGTAGGTAGGTTTTTGTTTATAATTTCTTCCGTTTAAAAATAGTCATTTAAATATATTTTAATAAGTACTTGAAAACATTAGTAGCACAGATTTAAAATTACGGTACCTACTAAAAAATCCTTGCTGTGTAAAACAATTGGAAAATCCTTATTGAAACTACGAAAATGCGGGTTGCATTAGGGTTTAATTAATTTTCACATTATCTTAAGTGCTTTGCAAACATACATTACATGAATAATCCAGTAGTTAAAGCGGGCGAAGCCGCAAGAGGGTCGCTAGTGTAAAATATAGCGCAAAGCTGAAAAAAATAATAATTTTTCCACATAAATAAGCAAACCATTTTATTTCTATCTTTTATTATTGACTGTGCGAAACGTAGGTGACAAGTGTCGACAGTGACAGAGTATAATAATTATGACAGGCGATAGCTGTTTACTTTGTTATTAAGAAGTTCACGTGTATTAACTAACGACTTAGGTTAAAATTATATCATTATACTGAATCCACTGTTTCTTTACCATTATTGTTTATACAGTAAGCCAATACATTGCATATTTAATAAATGTTAATTTATAGGTCAATATATAAATCACTATAGATTTTTAAAGAAATTTTGTTTTCATTGTTTGTTATGTTATAAGATATAAAAAATTATATAGAAAAAACAAATTATACACTTGACCACGGGGGCGAAGCCGAATGTAAGAGATAATAGGTATTTTGTAAACTCTACTATATACATATAAATAAATGTAAATATATAAAGCTCTAACTGTCAATTTTAAAGTATACAATTTTCAATATAAACGCAAACAAGGTACGCCATTGAAAACAATCCAACTGCCTTAACTTTGTTTTCATAACGAACGGACACTTAGTGAATACTCCTCTGGGAGACATGACAATATACACTACAGTCCAGACCACGCTTCACAGTTCCCTTTACCGTTGAATGATAATGATTAGAAACATACGGAGCAAGATCCTATAGTTTATACAAATCTTAGGTTATAAAGACAATATTATTTTGCCTATACATCATAATATGATTTTTATAAAATTCAATTCAGTTTAATCAATTTAATTGGATCAATTAATTTGTACAATGGAGATGAAAAAATAATTAAAGTACAGAAAAATATCTTATCATTTATTTATTTCTAGCTGTAACACACCCACAAGCCCAATTATTAATGGTTAAGATAAATAAAATAAATCGCAATATCGTATTTTTGCTTTAGAAGTTACCAATGGATCGCATGTCAAAGACAAACTCTCGGTAAAGCTATTCGGAAAAGACTTATATTTTATTGCAAGCGTTCTTGACGGGTAAATAAATTGTGATAGATTTCTTTCTATTATATAAAATCATATGGATGACTGTTTTCTTCTATATATATAAAACTCTTCCGTTTGCCTAAAGGACGCGGCCTACAACGTTGAAATTGGTTTTTAAAACGTTTGGTGGAAAACGTTGAAAAAAAAATTTACAATAAGACTAAAACGTAACTTTTAGTTATATCTTTTATACGACGGCCTTTAGGAAGAACCTACATATGTATAATGACGTAATAGAACATAACAAGAGTATTACAATGTTTTATTCAAAGCGACGCGAAGGGTGAAAAATGATTTTTGTATGACACTCAAACGACAGACAGGCGACGAAACCGAGTTAGATAAATCTAATTATTATTTGTACATATGTGACGACTTCGTATTTAACACCGAAATTTGGTTGAAAGATGAAATTTAATTATCTAGGCAACTTTTTTGTCTATTGATTCTTTATCAGAAAATACTTATATTTTTTGGGAATTTAGGGAACCTGTGAACCTATTGTAAAGACATAGATTTTAACCCTAAGTATTTGAATTTACAACCCAACATCTAATGCTATCCATAAAATATTCTAAAAATTTACATAAAGCTAGAACTAAAGTACATCTGTCCCATGACACCTTGGCTCTAAGTGGGTACCTAATGACTCATTATATGATTATAATATCCTTTTGTTGGCGAAACTCAAGTGGGTGTTGCTGTCATTCAACATATATTCTAATGGGTGCCACATAGATATTTTCTGGCACTAAGTATGTCCACGTACCTTGGTTTAGGCTTTTATGCTCCATTGAATATGATTTGCTCTAATGAACGCCGTTGTATACTAAATCTCCACAAATTACAATGCTCGCTGCATTATGGACTTGTTTTCGATAGTAATAAGCGAATACAAATTCCTAATATGGACACTATTTAATATTTAATTTCTATGAGAGCACGAGCAATTGTAATCAATAATCAATCTGATTTTAGTAAAATCAAAATGTAGAAGCAAAAATTTAAAATTATGAAATATTGTAAATTTGTAATATTGCGCCATCTATCGAAAATCCTCTTAAATATTTACAACTACGCTAAAGATATGGGACCATGAAACAATTTTTTCCTAGTGTACGTAGTACACGGTAACGTACACAGAGGGCACGAACGGGCAGATAAGGTATAGTCGTTGGTTCTTTAAAAGTAAAATTTTACGAACAACATAATTATATTCAGGTAAAATAACCTGAATAAAAAATACATCAAAGAAGCTTTTAAAAAAAAAACGGAGTAGCATGGTACGCGTAAAATAATAAATAGTTAAACAAAAAATCATGAATTATCTAGTGTTTGAAATATCATATGATTCAATTTATTTGAATGAATTATTGTAATAATAATATTATTATGTTAACTGCTACTTTTAACATTTTATTAGATAAACATTACAATACTGATATTTTTGTTATATTTTTTTATTTTGTAGGTGAAGTAACACTTGAAAGGCCAATTGAAGAGATTGCAGCAATATCACATGCTGGTGCTCCAATACTTCTTACTGTAGTAGCTGAAGAGGTGCGTCTCTCTAGAGAGGAGCCTGAGGCGATGTCGTCGACGGTACAACTTGCATTTATACTTCCTGAACGTGACAACTCACCGCCATACTTTGAGAATGACTCGTAAGTTATTTATTGTTTTTTTTTTTATTATGATTAATAACAATTGATGATGAAAATTAAAAAAAGAACTGGTAAATAGATGCGAAACATATTTTTACTCTTGTTTATACTTAACATAATATAGTTAAAAAGCAATACATAATTTAAAAAGTTGTTACAAATCACATTTTAAATAAATTTTCAGATACATAAGCTATTTAGATGAAAATGCTCCTCAAGGTACAGCGCTTGTATTTAACGATCCTTATATTCCTCAAGTGAATGATAATGATGCAGGAAAAAATGGCGTGTTCTCTCTCACACTAGTTGGTAACAATGGTACTTTCGAAATATCTCCAACAGTCGCTGAAAGGCATGCACAATTTATTATCAAAGTTCGAGACAACACCATGCTGGATTTTGAAGCCAGAAAATCAGTTATTTTTCAGGTATATTTATTTATCATTTAATTATAAGAGGCCATTCGTGGCGCAGCGACACAAGCATTTTTTCTTTGTTGAAGGTGAAACAAATCAATGAATATAATGTAGAGTATAATCTTAGATTTTCAAAAATTTTTATGTTCCCATACCTATAAGATTGACAGGACTCTGGAAATAATTTGTATTAAAGTTCACTTAAGTCCTCTTCTAAAAAGTTTTGTTAATTTGTATAATGAAAATCTAAATAGTATATATGAAAATCTTTGTTTATTTCAGATTTTGGCGCAGGAACTTGGTCCAGCAACGAACTTATCAGCAGTTACAAATGTAACTGTTTACTTGAACGATGTCAACGACAACCCTCCTGTATTTTTAGCTCTCTCATACGATGTAGAAATACCAGAAAATGTAACGGCCGGTACGAGAGTAGTGCAAGTTGCAGCTGACGACGTAGATACAGGGGCGTTTGGCAAAATTCAGTATACTGCCATATTAGGATATTTGAATACATCATTACACCTAGATCCTATTTCAGGATTAATAACTATAGCAACAAATAACCATGGGTTTGATCGTGAAGCTATGCCAGACTTGCATTTTTTAGTAGAGGCTAGAGACGATGACGGTGTAGGTTTAAGAGTTACAGTGCCATTAATTATTAAGTTATTAGATGTAAATGATAACCCACCGGAATTTGAAAGGTTGTTATATGAATTTGTATTATCACCAAGCTTAAATAATTTTACATCAGCGGCGTTTGTTAAGGCAGTTGATAAAGACGCAGAGCCACCAAATAATGTAGTAAAATATGAAATAATTGAAGGAAATGGAGATGGAAAATTTGCAATCAATGAAGATACAGGTATTATAATTCGTACATACTGAAATTATATAAAAATATATATTTTACGGGGAATCTGTATAATTCGGTATTCTATACATTGCCGAGTTATTATATAAAATACCGAAGTTATTAGTATATAAGTTATTAGTAGGTTGTCGGTAACATTTACATTGATAAGTAATGCTAGGAATATAAAATAAATAAGTTTCAAAAATTTTCGCAGATTCGAGACCTGCGATGTGCAAATTTTTATACGTTTCTAAAATGTATTTCTATCCTGTTGTTGTTTCTTAGACTAACAAATGACAAAATTGTACATTACTTTTTTTATTTTGCAGGTGAATTGTATTTACTAGAAACTTTAAAAAGAACAAAGAAGCAAAATGTATATAGAAGCAAAAGACAATATGACAATGAGGAAGAAAGCGAAGTTTATATGCTGACTATAAGAGCTTACGACCTTGGTATTCCAAGATTATTTTCAAGCACAACTGTAAAGATTTACCCACCAGAAAGTAAAACACGAACGATGTCGTTCATAGTTCCTGGTGCGAATCCAGATAAGAAAAAATTAGAAGAAGTATTGAGTACATTGTCTGGAGGAAAAGTTACTATTGTGGACATAAAACCTTACAAAGGAACATCAGATCTGAGTGGCCAAGAGTCTAGTCAAGAAAAGTAAGGAACTATATCATAATATTTCATCATTAGAGTTACCGCATATGATCTGACTGTAAACGCGAAGGTTGTGGGTTCGATTCTCACTCGGAACTTGAATTATTTTTATTTCGCCGCTCTGGTAACAAGACAAAGTGCGGTGTTGAGTTCAATCACTCAACATAAAATATCTCGAAAATTGAGCGGAACAGTGTCTTAACATAGGTTCCCTCTGCATACCCTGCTATATGTGTCATACAGCATAAAGGAAAAACATAAATCTGGGGATACGGCAGTGCACCAGCAAAAATGTGATCTTACTTTCAGAGTAATTTTTACTTTCAGACATCACCAAAGTGAGGATTTTTTGTATATTATTTACCTTAATATTTTTTAAATATTCTTATTGATATTTAATGTTTTATTTCAGAAGCGTAGTAATAGCTATAGTGCGTATGGCTGGTAACTCTGCTATCAACGTAGCAAAACTGCAAGAGCAATTAGCAAAGAATATGACTGTTTATTCATCCACCACAATACATAAAGAACAAACGTCAACTGCTGAAGATAATTCGGTAATATTCAATATAAAATAATAATATTCAATTTAAAATTAAAATTCATATCAAAAATTTACATAATTTTATTTTTGTTTCAGGGGGTATATAAAGCTGAAAGTCGTTTATTGTTTTGGTTATTAATCTTATTGGCGATTTTAATAGCGCTAGTATTACTTTTACTCATATGCTGTTGTATATGTGAAGGTTGTCCATTATATATGCCACCGAGGTATTAACTATTTTGTATTAGATATTATACGCTTATTTATAATATGTTATTTAGTAAATTATTGTATTTTAATTATAATATAATATATGAATCATAGAAACTCAAATACAGCAATATCCAATTTTTTCCAAAGTAAAAAGGAACATCTTATTTTTTATAGTACAGTTCGTAGTTTACATATCTTGTAATATCTCAGTTATAGAGTTATAATATTTGTTCAAAACATACAGGAGTTATTACGAAAACATACTTTTTTAATCTCCCAAATGTCTATTTAAACGAAGATTGCTTTATTCGTTTCTATCCGATTCATATATGTATAATATACTTTTATATATATTTTATTTAATAATATTATATATTCCGTATATATGTAAACAATATGACTATTATTTGTTGCATGTATAGGTTTGTTATAAAATTAACGCAATTAAGCTGATTGCAAATTTTTATTATTAGCTTTTTATATTTATTTATACACCAAATTAAAAGTATCACACAATTATACATCACTTCTAAGAAAATAACGTATTAAAGCACTTTTTTAATCCATCTCATTTAAGAAAGTAAAGTAAAAAAACAGATAGGTACATAGATATCCATTAATAAATTCTAGGAAAAGAGTGATACGTGTCAACTCCACAGAGGACGACGTGCGCTTAGTGGTTCGAGAGAAGGGAGTTGGGAAGGAAAACAAGACGACCCAAAATATAGAAAATAAATCCATACAAACACCTGAATGGAGGAGGCGGGAGGCGTGGAGCGCAGAACAGACAGACTTGAGGACGAAACCAACTCAGTGGAAATTTAATAAGAGGAACTACCGTGGGAAGGATGTATCTAAACCAGCTTCAACTCCAGGAGACATAAGACAGGAATTCGTTCATGCGGCTACTGATAATGACTATAAATATGATGACACTCGGCAATCGTTTCGTCAAAGGTGATTTTTTCTTACATATCAAATTAATTCGTTTTAATATGGTAGAGTCTTGTGGGGTTGATTATTTATTTGATAATTATTTATTTCCTTATCATGGTAACAAGACAAAGCGCAGAGTTTAGTTCCGCCGCTGGACACGAAAAAAATTAGTCGAAATATCAAAAATTTGCCGGAAAGTATGGGGATGCCCAATTATTTTAAGTTTCCTCTTACTCTGCTATATGCAAGACACAGAGGGACTAAAAAAAATTAGGCCCGAAGAATAAAATAAAAGAAATTCATGAAAAATAAAACATTTTTTAAATTGTATAAAATTGAATGATGGAACTATAACAATACTTTTTTTTCAGAGATGGACCCAATATAATTTATACTAAAGAAATGCAATTACAAGAGGCCTTTGCGAATAAACATAAAGAATATATTGAAGACCTAGAAAACGGATATGACAGGATAGCCACTTTAAATCGACGAAAAGATCAAGAAAATGACTCGTTAAGGAGGCACGAAATCGAGCGCGGCTCAGAGGTGGAAGGATATATTAAGTCTGAGGGTGACCGAAATATTCATGACAATGAAGATCACAAATCAAAACGGGAAATTGATAAACATGGCCAGTCTTCTTTGAGCAGAGACCAATATTTTATTAAAGAAGGTAACACGGAAATATTACGATTAGTTACACGTGGTAAAAATGAAGAAGAACAGTACGTCAACCTTCCCGTTCAACAGCGCCCTGTCACTTTAATTCCCCACAATCAGTACATTGTTGTGGATAGTGGAAAGGAAATGCTTATGGAACGATTTATTCGCGAGCAAGGTGAAGAAGCCACAAATATGAGAGAAAAAATGAAAGTTACCGATTTGGATGATATTTCCAACGACAAAGATGGTAGAAGTGTTGGTCGTAAGTCACAACTCGCACAGGAACTAAATCTACATGAATATTCAAATTTGCAACCGGATGTGCCGGGATCAGTGCCGCAAAAGTCAGATTACTTACAAAGTGCCTTATTAGAAATGCAAAATAAATCATCAATTCATCAAGAATTATTAGAATCATCTTTACGTAAACAAAATGAGTTACTTCACCAAATTCTTATAGAAAGAGAGAGAATGTTACAAAATCATGAAACAGCATCTCAAGTTGAAAGTAAACTGGAAACTCAAAGCCTACCTGGACATTCTGTTATGGCTACCCAAACAGAATGCCATATCGGCACTCAAACAGATCCCCATTTATTAAATGAGGTAAAACGAAAGTCAAGAAGCGATAATGATTCTTACAGTGAAGATGAATCCCAACCCTCTATGGACAGCACCAAAAAAGTAGCATGGTTAAAAAAGAAGAAACCTAAGAAAAAAATCAAATACCGTGATCCAAGGCGGAGTATACGTGTATACGAACAAAAAAGAAAAATTAAAACTCCTATTATTGAAGAGAGTGATGTATCACCGTCCTTAGAAAGTGAAAAGCATGTAAGAATAAGTAAAACAAATGAAAGAGAGGAAAGAGTAAAGCATTATGGTGACATAACCAAGAGTACTGTCACCACTTCAAAGAATGAAACAGTAAGATCCACTCAAATCAAACCAGTAGAAGGTGACAGGAAACCTAAATTAAGACGAGAAGTATTAATGGAAATTTCAGATTCATTTGACGATAAAGTGGATTCAGATGCACTTAAAAAATCTAGAATGGCACGTGATACAGTTTCTACAAGTGAAGAAAGTGCTGAACAAAAGTTGCTTCTAGAGAATGAAAACAGAAGGTCGACTCCTAGTGCAAGTAGTCATTTACATACTGACAAACGAAATTTAGTATTTTCACGACAAGGATCGTCAACCGAAGAACGCGACCATGTCGCTGAATCAAACAAAAAAGTAATGATAACAGATTTAGATGAACCTGAAAAAAATGGTAAAATTATTAAAGAAGATCAAATAAGTAACAAGGACACTTCATTACAAAAAGATGTGGAGAGTGAGTCGATAAAAATAGGTGACAGTAAACCAGTCCAAAAAAGCTTACCGAGATACATGCAATGGTACAACAAGAAAACGAATGGTAACTCTAAGCCATCAACATCTGAAAAAATTGTGCCAGATAAACCTAAACGGTCTTCTAAAACAAAAACAGATCAAGAGAAAGACTCTAAAGATAAGATTGCGAGATATGGTAAAATAAACAGTAAAGAGAGTCAAACTCAAATTGGAGAGACAAAAAAAAACTACAAAGAAAAAGAAAGTGATTTTATCCACCCGCGTTTACTCAAGGAGGGTAGAGTTACACCTGTTCCAGAGGGACCGTTACCCGACGTCCACCCTTTACTACAGCACTCTGAGCATAGATACGAACACCAATACGAAAATCAAAATCCACTTTGTTATATAAAACCAACACATATACCAAAATATTTAGGAGGACCATCAGCTCCTAGACGGCAATCTGTAGAACAACAGCCTATATATGTTAATCAAGATGATATAAAAAAAACAGAAAAACAAGATATATCTGAAAGCGCTTTAACTCACAGTATATCAATTTCAACGAACTACGAAGATGATAAAGGAGCAGAAGTGCACGTTTCCAAAATAAATATCGGAGGAGATACAGCTGCAGAGACTTCCAAACGGATTATATCGAAAGGAGATGATAATGACTCTGGTATTGCCATGAGCACGCTAGTTCAACAAGCGGGCAATATAAAAAGGCTGCCAATAACAGAGAAAAAGAGTATTTTCACTATTGCCTACGATGATGTTCAAACGAAGCAGCTTCGACCCGACAGTAGTTCCACGTCCTATTAATTATTGATATGTTGTTTTCATTCGTCATCCAGAGTGCCTTATAGACGTTATTTTTCTATAATACAAATTGTATACTTTGTTCCGTCCTATTTATTGAATTACGTATTACATTGTAAATAGATTTTTTAAAATAATATTTTAGGTGTAACTAAGAGATCAACTGCCTTTATTTATGACTGGTTTATAAATACATTTTAATGTAATATGTACGAAACATTTTATTGTATATAATCTAAAACTAAGGAAACGTATTATTTAAATTAATAATAGCTTTAAATAAATCTGTTGTAAATAACTATTTTTTCATCCACATTACCCGTACTGTTTCAGTATGTAATTCTATATTTGTTATAAAATATAAAGTTATATGAGTATATTTACAAAAATGTTTTATTTCTCCTTTCTTTATAGACAATCAATTTATTGGCAAATCTATTTAAAATAAATAGTTTAATAATAATCGTTTTTTTTCATTTAAGTTTCATCATTCAAGTATATAATTTTATCATAACATTGAACTGGTTTTATGAAACTTTCAGAAATTACTCTGAACAGTATTTTTTAAAAAGGACTTTTTGTAGGAGTTCTACAAAAAACTACCAGATAAATTTTTGACAGTTACCCCCGAAATCTTATAAAATAATATTTATAAAAAAAAATACACAAATGAAGCACAAAAAAAAATTTATAAAAAAAAAATACACAAATGAAGCACAAAAACTGACACAATATCACATTGAAAATACCATGAAAATATGTATTTTATTGAAAATAAAAATAGTTACTTAGGCATATGAGATATTCGATGCTCGGTTGTTCATTAAATACGAAATTGGTGTGAAAGTAGTGAGTGCGGGCTCTTTTTACCCGCCGCCATTGACAGCTACTTTGGCCCACTCATTACTAGGCTTTCAGAAATGAGCTAGAGGTTATTATTAAATACATGGTTATAGTAGCTTAAAATGGGGCTATTCAATGATAGATGGCGCTGTTATATTACATTGTAGTTTTATCCTCTCACCAATAGGTGGCTGTAATGGAGTTCAAAAAATGATTTACATCAGTTTAAATTAGTGAGTAGATTTTAATTATGTTTTACTCTCATTAAAAAATAATAAATAATCTACTATCATGCAAATTAAATATTTAATTTCCCCGACTGTTAATGGAACCCACAAATAAGATAGTGCCACTGCGCCACGACGCGTCGGCCTAACAACAATATTATCCAGGTGAGGCCAGTTGTGGGTTCACGACAGGCTGAAGGTTCGATTCCTAATCGAGGAAACGAGATATTCAATATTTTCATCGAGCCTCTGCTTTATTATCGTTTGCGTTTATTTTACTTAATGATCCTTTATCGCATCCTATTTTTTAATTCGGATTCATATTGGTGGAGAGGGTTTTCGCTGAGTTTTAGTGGGTAAGATTTTCCTGAATTTTCTCGGATTTTCCGGATTCACTGGTGAGTTCTTATTTACGTGGGCGGTCTGCGTACCTATCAATAAAATAAAATTCAGCAGAAAATGGAAAATGGAATGTCTTATTTAGGTTCGCTCTGCCTACTCTGCTATATGCGGGATACAGCGTCAATCAAAAATAATAAAAACCATCGTGTGTAAAGTCATAACTCACGATCGATGATGCAATACATTAATAATATGGTATTATAATATTAACTTGTTTATGGTTTATTATATACTTATACAAAAACAACACAGTGGACATTTTCTAGATTATTTTAAATACTTAAATTGTTTATCGATTAAGTCTTAGCAATCCAGAAATGTAAAGTTGAACATTGTTTCATCGAGCACTCAATCATTCGCATGAGCTATTCTTCAGCTCATTTGCACAGACAACTCGCGCGGAAAATTATTTCTTTTCATATTCCCATTTTTCACGTCTTACTTAAAGTTTCCAATGACTGGGGAGTTTACAATTCCTCTGTTTATTTTTGACTTTTTCCTCCCGAGGAATTTGTTCTTAGCTGTTTGTTTTCGCTAATTGCTTAGGTGCCGTTTAAATTAAGCTTTTTTTTTCTATATTTATAGAATATAAAAAAATTTGAAGGTAATTTTTATATTCTCCACTATTTGGAAAATTTAAAACCACATAAATTTTCAAAAGTAGTTTATTATTTTTAATGTATATTTGAAGAAAAAAACATAACAAATATTTTATGTCACTCACAAGAAATAACAGTTTTTATGAATGAATATGATAAAATAAAGAAAGTTTAACCAATATTATGATGATTGCCAACTCTGGCGGAACTTTTATTAAGAAAGTACCAGAGCGACAGAAACAGACATGAGGTATGTAAATTACGTCTCCCCGCGGCGACTTGCTTTCACGGTCCACTGGCTTGATCATAATAAAAACTCGCGCCGTCGCCTTCGCGCGAAGTTTGACCATAAATTCGGTGGTCTTAGTAATCGTCCGCTTGCCGACGGCGAAATTCCTTCCCGACCCTAGATCTGCTTTTAATATAATAATAAATATCACAAGAACACACTACTTTTTCTGTAAAGTTTTTTTCTCTCTTTGTTTCCCCGAGGGCGAGCCAAGACCATTAAAAAGGTTAGGGCGGGCGGTATTTTATGTGTTTTTAAGTGTGTAACAGTCATAATAGCCGTTGTATGGTATCGTAAATTAGGCGTTTTATATTTTTATGCTTAAAAAAATATCTTATAAATATTAGAATAGTTTTATGAAACACATTTCATTACATCAGATAGAGATGTGAAAAATAAAATAAATAGAGATTTTCCTGTCAATATTTTATAATATCAGGTGGCAATATATAATTTAGGTATATTAATTAAAAAATGTAGGCTTAAAAAGTAATAAATGTTACATCCCTCTATACTCTAAATATATTTATATATATATAAGTTATTATATAAATATATCTCAGATTTTAAGTATTTCTACATTAATTATAATCAATTACAAAGATTAATTGTTAATAAACGAATATCTGACTAGAATTCAAAGTAATTAACCTCAGAAGTCTTACTTCGGTTTTTGAGATGTAACAGATGAAAATTGCCTAAGTGTCGGATTATACCGCTTACTTCGCGAAGGGTTAACTTTGAAGTATCATTGCGCTTATTAATGGTCAAGTTCAGCCCCACTGGGCCACAATTGAAACTGATTGCTTTAAATTAATTATTAAATTGATATCATTTATTATTAAAATATATGTAAATTTATGTATATAGTATACAATTTATACCTCTATATATATTTGTAGGTAGGTGAGTAGTGATTTTATACTTTTTCGTGACGAACTATTGCGTTCATTTCTTTCGTAGAAAGATGAAATTCAATTGCTGTTTCGTGGTAAGTAAAGCTAACAAAGAAAATGTATAGGATGACAATGTTACTATATTTAGAACCTATTGGTTAAGTATATTATTTTTTATATTCACGAAAGCATTGTTTATATCCCTCTTTCACTTACATTTGTTAATTGAGTATTTGATATTGTTTTCTTTTTGTTATTTACCATGTTTTGCTGATTCCGACGCTCACATTGTTTAATATGTATTTGTTTAAGATAACTCTGTATTTCTCTTTAAGTGAAATGTAATTTCTTTTGAGAAATAAATAAACTCTTTAACCACATTGCGTGTTGAGTGGTGGAACTCAACACCGCGCTTTGCCTTGACACCACAGCGAGGAAATGGAAATATTAAATATTTTATTTCCTCGTGGGAATCGAATCTACAACCTCTCGCTTTTCAGTCAGCCCCTGCGCCACGACTGGCCTCAACTGGCACTGATTTTCTTATAAGTGAAAATTATAACTAGACAATTTTTCAAACAAGCATTAATTATAAGATTTTATTAATTTTTCTGAGTCCACCTCCGCACGTAAAATTGACACTTATTGCTTTTGGCCGAATTTATACGGAAAAACCAATTAATCACGTCGCCTCTATCTTAGAGAACTCGCAATAAATTCTTTACGGACTTTAATTATTTTCTTATGATTTTAATTTCTCGACACCCTCGCCTAATCTTGGATTTTCGAACAACTGTCTCCACTCAAATTTTTTTGACTTAAAGTTCGCGACTTTTATTAATAAAGGGAAGATAATTAATACTACTTAAATGTTGATTAAGTTTTTAAAATTTTATTGAATTTTTTGCTAAGATAAACATTGCTTTCTGGTACTAATCGTATTTTTTTTATTTTTTCTAATTATAATATTATGAACGAACATTACTAATTATTTCATTTTTCCTGAAAATATATTCATGTAATTCTATGATATACCTACTCTTCTACTTTGATTAGCGATACATTAATATTGAACACTTGTGAAAGGTTATATATTTTATGACGCTTTTAATTTTAAATGATAACAAATTTTCAAAATTAATTTCTTATATAAATCTATTCAAGACTTCATAATTGATGGGAAGCAATTATACGAATTCGACCTAAAAACCGCGCAATTAGAGAACCATTTGTCCACAACAATAGACGATCTTTTCGGTCCCCTTTTCTAGCGATATTAGTGATGACTTCAATAAAAATAATTCTTGTCTTTTAGGCAAATTGCATCGCGAAGTCCAAGGAAAGCCTTTAATTAAGGTTGGCCCCTTCGCCACCCCGTGAGCAGCGTTGCGGCCGTCACCTTTTATTTTTGTTAATTCTCGGGGCTCTTTCTTCGCCGCATAAGTTACTTTCACCCTTTCCACCGTGATTCTTTACGCCTTTTTGTCACCGTTTTGAATTCTTTTGAAGAAACCCTTTTCTTCCCATCTGCCACGCCCGTCGATATTAACTCCGCGACGAGTTAAACTTTTTAATATCCGTTAAATTTTGTTACGCTGGCTCTAATGCCTTTTAAGGAGATTCTGAGTAAAAAAATGCAAGCACTTAACGACAATCTTGTTTAAAAGAAAAAGTACGGCATATTTTTCTCTTTAATTCTGATAAAAGATTAACTTACCCTTTTTTTAATGCTAGTTAGGTATGTTTTACCTACAATTATTTACATGTTATAAAATATCTACAGTTAATATTTATATTGTTACGGTTTGTAATGAAGATCGTGGTCTTTGTGAAGAGAAGATATTTGCTTATAAATAAAGCTTCCTGTTCAAAAGGAATAAATGAGAAGATATTTCTTAAGATTCATTAAATTATTCACAAGGGAACAAAGAAAAATAATGTAAATTAGATCGAAATGTTTAAAAAAAAGTTGTTTGGAAACACAAGATCGTGATGGGGCCGCAGTTGTCGGGACACGGAATTTTTAATCCATTTCCCGCAGTCGATTAATATTCAGAGCTCGGCCGGTCTGGTTCATCTCCTTTTCCATTATTGCCTGGACGCCAACGTCTTCTGCCTTCACTTTGATTTTCAAACTAATTATGTTCCTTTTACATATAATTGCCTTATAAATTTATACATAATATAAAAAAAGATGTGTGATGAACAATTTAAAAATTCTGCTTAGTCAAACATTTAAATATAATATTTAATATCAATCTATTAATTAATGTAAATTGCAAACTATCAATTAAACAGGAATAGCAATTACACTAACATAAACCTATTCACGATCCGCCAACAGCAATATTGCCTTAATATATTCAATATCCGAGGAAATGATAATTTACCGACGGTTAGAATCCATTATGGGTATTTACTTGACCTGAGCTTAGTGCTTACTAAGACAACAGGGGTGACCGAGCGCTGGTACAACCACCATAACATTGAAGCTCCTTGAGAACACTTACCGAAATGCACGAGGGACTAAAATTAAATATTCTGGATGTTGATGTGAATAAGTACTCTGTATTTCTTCATAGTTTTTTAATATCCTAATGAAGCTAAGTTCTGGCAATGAAATAGAAAGAAAATCAACAAATAAGTTTTAAACGCCAAATAAGAAATCTAAAGCTTTTATAAGATACTGCTGCTATCAGCAACAATAGGAAGAAAAAAAATACTGAAAGTAAACTACTATCTGATAGTTAAAATCAGCATTAGTCTCCATTACAAGTTGGATTGTGTGGAGAAGCTTGATATCATCCACATCAATTATCATATTGTTAATTGATTGGTGGAGTAGTTTGACTAGGAAGGCAGACCCTGGCAATAGCCGGGATTAATGCCAGGAAGAAGAAGAATTATTATATTATTATTTTGCATGCACAATAATGTATTTCAATGGAAAATCCTTCATTTAATATTTATTTATGTTTCATTTATCTACGCAGTCACGCAGTTTCATTTATCTAGTTATCTACGCATGGAAATAGATTTGATAGAATAAAAAAAGTTTTTTTGTTTATTTAGCAGAAATCAAAAACTTAAATTAATGAATCAAGTAAATAGTTACCTAATATGTTAAGTGCAAATTGGAATACAACTAATCTTGTAATTCGTAGTTAGAACTGGACAGCGATGGCAAAAATGTAGAATAATATAGTATTTTTATAAAATTATTTTGAATACTTCTAATAATTGCATTCGTATATAGACACCACAGTTAAATAAAGTAATTTACTTTAAAAGTCCACACGCATACTTCCCAAAAAAAGATTTTTCAAAACCTCATAAGCATAGACAAACATTCCACCCGCAGCTGTCAATAGAAAATAAAAGAAGATAAATATAACGAAGACAAACAGAAAGGTGAATCGAAATTACCGCGACCTGAATTTGGAATTCAAATCTGGAGATATGGCTTTCTACTTCCGCAACACTGTTGTGGTGCTTGATGTTTATATAGAATAAAATTGATTTATTGATTCTACTATATCATAGTGTTACATTGTGCAATATGAAATATTCTTTATATTTCCTAGATAACTTTTACTTTGAATTTTTACATTGGAAAGGCCTATGTCCAGCAGCGGACGAGGACAGGCTGATGATGATGATGATGATGTTGATGAAGTTTTACTTGAACAAATGTAATGAATTCCATGTTTTAGAACTAACAAATCAATTGTTCGAGACATTGCATATTGAAAGGCGGAAACGAATCAACGCCAAACTTCTGCCTTGATGTCAGGGTGAAGAAATGAAAAGATAATAGTTCGTATATATAATAAATAATAGTTTTTACCCCAAATGGCGATCATATCCACAATCGTGGTGTTACAGTCACATCCTTACGCCTCTGCGCCACCACGTCCTGGAATAGTGTGAAATATAATTATTGTTAGAAATCGGAAGCGGTTAGCGTTTTAAAAATAACACGATAAAAATACATACCGTCTATATGTTTTTAACGTACTCGGATAGAGGTTCCACGTAATTACAATAAGTGACATGTATCACTCAATAACAACACTACACACTAGATACCTTCCAATCAGGGCTTCCGACTGTAAGCAACTGTTCCCGTTTGACACAATTCCACTACTTTAATTGTCTTTTTCACTTAAATCTACCCACTTTTACACGAGTGCGCTAACATTGTAGATAATCTATATATTAATTTTAAAATTATATGAATCTTATATATTTCGTATGCTTAGAATCATATATTTTTATATTATCTAACATATCATCCAAAAATAACTTTAAAAATAAATATCTATTCGATCTACGACAATAATGTGACGTATATAAAATATGTTTATTACATACGAAATATTTCAAGAAGGGAAATCAGGGATAATCTATAAATATTGCCCTCGACACTTTCGCTCGCAAATTTTAAAGCGACAGTATTCCTTATTGTACCCGCACAGTGAAAAATGTATGCACACCCCCTACCGTAATATACGACACGCGTGGGGAGTTATTAAAATTATAAACAAATAAAATTATTCAACTCACACCCTTATGAATCTTTTCGTGGTTCGAATACTTTTTAAATTGAAGTTTGTTTTTTACATATTAAAAAATAACAATCAGGTTTATGTTTTATTCCACATGTTTTTATGTAGGCAGAGAGAAAAGAGAAGTGAAGACACTGCGTACTCCGCTTTCCGGCCGAATTCGAAATATTAATTTATTGAGTAGTCTTAATAGAAAGGGACTAGGGGGGAATTTTGATAATTCATTTCCCTGAGTTATGTTCCTTTTCTAAAGAGCAACACCACGATGGAAGATAAATAAAAAAAAATGCTAAAACTTATTTCTTCAATTTTTATAGAATTCAAATGTGTTTCGTATAATTTAAGGAGAAAATAAAGTCATTATTTTAATAAAAAGAACATTATATCTGTAAAAAAATGCTTAAAAAAGTATATGCTATTTTTCTAGCAATGTGATAGATAGAGAGCTCACCTGCACAGTGTTGCACATAAGTTCCTACAGGCATACGTCAAAAACTAATTTTCAAGGCTATTTATTTAGGCCAAAAAAAGTATATATATCCGAAGTAAGAAAGTCACTAGCAGTTCAAAAATAACAATTTCCATTTCGATAAAATGTATACGTTTTCCATATATCGATATGCCTATAACCCTGTTCCCTTTATTTTATATTAAAGCGATAAACATGTCGATTTCTTGAGTCACGCCTGGCCGCGCTCCCTTCGAATATGCAAGTCATGAGAAGGCGCTTATCACAAGGTTTAGATACCTTCGAGATAGACGTGAGATGAATTGCCGCGTTGCTATGTGATCTTAGTTCGCGCAAATTTGCATTCTCCGTATTGTTTCTACAAACAATACTAACTACTCATAGTTATTTATAACGTACCTATGCAATGTGTATTTCCATAGAATTTACATTGAAATTTTGATCAATTTGCAATTTGTTGTATTTATTGGAATAATATTAAAGTAATAAATATTCGTGATAGTATTAAAAATATTATTTACTAATACAAAATTAAAATATATTAAAATTTAATAATATTTCTAGTAGCTTTAACGTGAAATGGTTTCATTTAGAGAAATTTTAAGCATCATAAATAACGTTCGATTACTCTAATCTGGAGTTGGGGCCGGCGTCGGACACTCTAACAATGGCGTTAAAAATGAGTTCGCAGTCCGACTGTCAGCTTGAATGAATCACTCTGCTGCACAGAAGAAATATCTATCGAGAGTTATTTGCACAATTTTGTTCACAATTTTCCATTAAAGGTTTTTTGATACAAGATCGACAGAAAAATATTAAGTCTGTATTTTTGGAACTTTATTTTCTATTTTTACAGCTTCAACTTCAGCTGTATAGCATATAGCAATGTAGGCAGAGAGAACCTGGTCATCATTTATAATTTTCCCCTGAATTTCTCGAAGCAGTGCATGTTGAGTGGTGAAACTCAACGCCGGATTTTGCATTGGTGCCAGAGCGAAGGAATTCAAATATTAGTAAATAATAGTTCATTCATTTAACATTTTAAAAGTACTATAAAGTCATTATATTAAATGTACTCATAACTAAGAAAATCGCTATTACGACCATTATACAAATACTTTAGACGAACAAACGACGTTGTTATAACAATATTATTAGAAATAATATTACATGCAGAGGAATTTCCCTCAATAGCTGTAGCCTCATAAAGCAGCCGTGTTGAACAACGACTGTGTGAACAAGCGGCCGCTTGGGACGCAAAACTTCAACAATTCCCTGTTGGCTTGTCGCGAACAGAGTTTTACGGCCAAATTAATATAGCAAATTAATGCGTTTCGAAACCGTATAATTTTCGCATATGAGAGAGAGGGTTTCTTGCGACATACCGACATATTGGATACCTTGTAAATTAACGCTTCCATATATATGTTTAAATCATTTTCTGCTATATGTCTCACGGAATAATTGCTAGATTTGCTTGTACGGATTTGTATATTGCTTGAAACCGTGAGGGTATATTGTATCTAGGGAAGAGTGGGACTAGTAGGGCGAGATTCGTATCATTTTTCCATATGGAAATTATATAACGAACGGAGCACAAGACAACAACGATATGTTAATTAAAGGAAAACACACAGAAAATGTTTCGTGTTTATTTTGTGGCAGCAGACATAGAAAACGACGGTTATGTCTTTCAATTTTTTCTCTATTCAGTCTCTCATACAAACTGTAAAAGTACTAAATTTTGCTTCGATTGGTTATTTCAAGGTATTTTAGGAAATTTCATTCTTATTGTTTCAATAGAACCAAATTGCTTTATTAATTTTTATTATTAATAATATCATTGTTATAAATAATAATTTGTAGTATTTTTTATTTTATTTTAAGAATATCTATACAGATACTATAATGATTGGTCACAGACCAAAAAACTAACTGACAAAAATAGCACGCATGTCACTACAGACAGACAAGTAATAGGTTCGATTCACACTTCATAAAATAAAATATTTCTTCATTTCTTGACTCTGTTATCAATACAAATATAGGATACAGGGTGAACCTGAAAAAATAAATAAATTGGTTACTGATAACAATACATACAACATCAAGCCAGCTAGTCAAGTAATTGTTGTTAAAAATATATTTTCAAAATAAAGCATACGCTACGTCTAATATAATACACGTTTAATTATTCGTACACTTGCAAGGAGCATGTAACTTTATAAGCTCGATTCGTCACGACAATTGAACATGCGAGGGTCTGATGAGACACATTTCTTAAACGCTGTACAATAACAATAAAAAGTTACACCGGGACTTTGTTAATTTGAAACATTCTTACTTAGGTATACATTGAAAATTTATTAAGAAAGAAAAAAATAAAATATCTTTGGTAAAATGATCGAAAAAAAATTATATAAAAACAAGGTATGGAAAGTTTTTATACAATTGTAGACTGAATAACAGTATAATACGACATGAGCACTTTAGTAAATGATACAGACCAAGATGAACCAGACCAGACCTGACCAGACCAGATATTCTCTTATGTTACATGAATTGGCAAATACACAGAATATAATAAATATATTTAATATAACAACGGTCGTCGACAATATTGAGAGCAAACAATTAGAGGCAAGTTAAGGGAGATGGGGGTGCCGATTAAGTTATACACATGCGGGTTAGAGGGTAACCCTGACTCAGGAAGATTAAGATTCATCGGAAGGCCCTTACATGGAACAAACATTGTATTACGAGCCGGTGTCTTGGCGATGTTTGCCTAAGGTAGGTGGATGTTAATTTAGAATTCACCCCCTTCGACGTTGTACCCAATATTAATATTTTGATACCGTCGCGTAGAAAAGATTCCTTATAAGCCATTGTAAGGAAAATTTAAAAGACACGTTGATTTTCTTTAGGTAATTTGCGGTAACAAACAAGGGGTGGAGCGGTATGGCCATTAATGTTCTGGAAACGCCTTCGGGCTGTCCACAGCTTGACCGTCCTCCAGGGTATACACTCCGCACTATTAAAGTGCTAAGAGGGACATTATTTTACCCTCTTGGGCCTTGTCATTAGAATAAATTAACGGCTTAATTGTCTCTATTATAGTTTTCAAAGCTGCTTGTGACATCTTGTGATGATGAATTTTCTTCATATAAAATTTTAAATAATCTCTAGTTTTTCTAAAAAATCTTTTATTGTAATAATGTAGTATATACTTTTTTACTACATAGTTTTTTATATTTTTATGTACAATTCAAGCAAGATCACTGTTACTTAGGGAGGGCCCGGATGATGTGTTTCTTTTGTCTCCTCGGCCGAAACAAGACAATGTAAGAAAAGGCCGGTGGGTCAGCAATCGCCAACGGTCAAGAAATATTAGATCACATAGAGATAGGCAAACGGAGGAACTGACATATTACCAAAACTATATTATATTTTTTTGGAATTTCAAATATATTTTTTAATTTCCAATATATTTATAATTAAAATAAAAACAAAAGTTGATATTACTAAGCAACTAAATATTACAAATAAGTATAAACAAGATCCATTTATTTTTTATATTCATAATATTCAATTTAATCTAGTATTTATTTAAAACGAATTACAATATCTATATATATAAAATCGAAAGGTCACTCACTCATCACGAAATCTCAGAAACTATACGTGCTAGGAATCTCAAATTTTGCATAGGAGTTATTTATAGGACGTAGGTGCTCGTTAAGACGGGAATTTGCAATATTCGACTTCTAAGGGGTTGTTTTTGGGGCCGAAAGTTTGTATGAAACTTCGTTACTACAAATGCTAGGAAATTCTCAAACTTTGCATAGACGTCACTAGGACGTAGCCATGGAGAAAGAAATTAATAATAACATACTTCACGCGGGTGAAACCGTGAGAGGGCCGCAACGCAAAGCTTCACTTAAGCTCGAATTGCACATAAATTATATTAATAATAAACAAAACAACGAATAAATATTTGCCACTTCTATCAATTTCTAGTGCAACAAAGGAAATCAGCAGCGACGATCGGAGATCCCAAGTCCGGCACATTAAGGACAGACCGCAGTCGGTTTATCAATCGAGGGTGACTTTATTTAAAATCACTACCTATTGTCACTAGAATTGCGCATTCAAGTGGAAAATTTATTACCCTATTTTATGCTTACTTATAAAGAATCTATCTTTTGTTAAGGATTTAATTATTTTATTACTAAGGTATTTTATTATTATATATTTCTAAATATATAGAAAAGTGGCTAATAGCTATATACTAATGTAGAAATAAAAACATTTTTCTATATATTCAGAAAATTTTTATTAGAGATGATCTTTAAATTATGTTTGTAACGAATAAAAAAGATGCAATTTCAAACAATAAATTAAATAATAATTTGGAAATATTTAGCTAATGTATTTTTATTGTTTTGAATTATTACATAAAAATGAGAACGGAATATCTAAACACTAGGTTCTGATAACATACTCGTATATAAAGTGAACCTTAAATAAAATGTTACTAAAAAGAGCAAATCCAGCAATAACCACAATATAATATTGTTATCATAACATCTACCACGCAAACACGAAGCCGAAGAAGCTGAGATATGTAGACTTGCGGACTATCGGACAAATGGACCGGTACTAATAAAATGTAAGGGGTAAGATGTAGATTGCTATTTAGATAATTGTTAGCTGTGTCCGCACTGGCCAGTGTATCGGAAAAGTCGTTACGTATGGGGAGGTTTTATGGCCGTCCGAGGTGGTCGTTTATAGGAAAACTATCAGAACAGTCATAGGAAATGGATGACGTCGCTTTGTTGTTTCCGGTAAACGGATGTGAGAAATTATTACATTGTAGCATGTTATATAGCGTGTCCAATTGTGGTATTATAGTTTTTTTAAGTTTAATCTAGTTTTATTTAAGTATATGAAGAATATCTAATTTTAATTTAGCTTTTGTATATTAATATGTTTTAATTTACGAATTTATTTAATCTATTATTTAATTATTCTGAAACAGACTTCCTTATAAAGACAACCGAGAAAAAGGTATTCTAAAATATTTAAATTTTAGATAATAATTTTAATCTAAAACGTTATTTCTAGCTCATATTGTACATACATATTTTCTTAAAACACAATATTACCTATTTGGCAAAGTGAAACATCCTCTGTTTATTTGGCCGAAGCCTAAATAAGCGAGTGCCCGCCAGGTGAGAAGTGAAATGGTTCGCAATTTTTCCTTTTGCGCTTTCACCGCCTCCTGTTTCCTTTACGCCACTTTATATTACACCTTTTAGAGGCTTTACAGTATACTCGCATATTTTCTATATCAAACAACAGTTTAATATAAAGCTCTCAAAAGCGCTTTTTAGCGAATTGAGGTAGAAATATTTTATGCGTCACTGAGCGCATTCTGTCCCAACACCGAATTATGACGGTCAACTGACCACCCAGCGGAGACGAAAACGGGTAATCAGATATACAAACATTTTCCTTTGATATAGATAAAATATCTTAGTGTACACGGCTTTGTTTTGAAATCACAAGTTTCATCACAACTGCCATTGTTCCTGGGAAACCTTCTGAAATATCCTGAAAAGATAAGATAAGAAACTCATAATCAATGAACTATACTTAAAAAGTAATGAAATCTACAATAGTTTCCTTTTAATGAATAGAATCAATCATATTCAAGCAGTGCTCGCCAACTTCGATACTTCAATACGTGACTGACATGGCTTTACTCTATTGTTGGTATGTCATATTACAATATGTGCCTTATTTAAGTGTAAATAAGGCTTATATTTAAACTGAATGTATGGAATATCATAGAATTTGCAAGTTCGATGTTTAGCGCCACCTGCGTTGGCCATCGTCTCATAATATTCGGCTTAGCGCTCGTACCACACCGCACGCAGCGCGTTTATATTAAACGACTTGAACTTACAAGAACGCGTCATAGAATAGAAGGGTGTAACTTGAGGTATTTGTTTTGTACAATATTTATTTAAAAAATATATACCTTTAATATAGCTTTAATTTAAACTTTTTCAAGTTACAACCAATATACGCAATTATATATCTACAATTGTTATAAGTCGTTTTGATTTAATTTCTATCTAGTAATATACAAATATAGTGAAAGTTTCCCATATTTTAAATATATGTCTAAAAAATTATTATATTTTGCATATACGACCGTATATTAATTAAATTAACCATTAATGATAATATAAAAGCGAGCCGTACATACATAAACATTGAAATAAAACGAAGTAGACCCACGTGATGCATGGGGCTGTTGAAATAATATTATCGTTACGACTCCGTACTTACTCTCCAAGGAAAATCAACATAAAGTGAATAAAAGAAAATTATGAATCGCACGAAAATAAATTACCCCGTGTTGGCGGCAAAATAACATCACATTTGAATGCCTTTTATGCTTTATGGGCCCGTAACTATATGAATAAGAACTCGCTGCTTTATGAGACAACGGGAGCACGTACGTCGCATTATTTTTAGGTTTTCTTACTTGTTTAGGTGTATTTTATATGTATATTTGAAAGTTTTTGTATGAGCTTTGAAAAATTTTTTTATACGTTTCGCTAAAATATTAGTGAAGAGTAAAGTGTGATAATTAATTTAGAAGATATATCAATTCATTTGAATTAGTAGTCATTTCAAGAAGTAGCACCTACTAAATATTAAAATTAATTAAAGCTGTCTCACTTCTATTAATATCATAAAATAATTCATCAATCAAGTAAACAAAAGCCAAAATATATAAAATGTTACATAATATAGAAAATGGACATAAATAACCGTCCGAAGTCATGGTCCGAAACAACATTTGAAACGAGCACTTACTATACGAGTGAGATATGGCGTGTGAACGCGTAGCGCCTACCAAAACCTACCACAGAATAAATTTCCAATAATTACATTATCGAAAAAAATTGTCGCACTCACCGCCGACAAATTTCTCCTTACCTCGGGAGCCCATAATTCCTAATGACATGCAATAACCGTACCCCCAATTTTCGACATAAACCCGCCATAACAATATCGACATCAGCAAAATTTTTCCCCGGGAATTTTTATTTGAGAATAAGTAACACTTTTCTCTGTAATCAAAATTTCCAGAGCCCCGCGGTCGGGTGTTTATCGGCTACTCAATTTGATTTTTACCACCGTTCTGATTTCACTCCTTTCGAGGAATGTTGAAACGTACGTGACAGGCCATCCCCTTATTTGCCTTTATTTAAAAGTATGTGCTATGTCATATTTTTTATGTTAGCCTGTGTTTTGATTAGCCTGTCTTTTTATTAGTATTTTTTTTATTTTTTTGTAAATTGACTAATCAATGGTATCTACATTAGTTAGTAGAAGTCTTTTTAGGCTTCCTTTTAATACTTTCCGAGTAGTTCTGGAGGCAATGCGTGTTGAATGCCAAAAGTCAAAATATTAAATATTTAATTGACTCTACAGGGAATCGAACCTACAACTTGTCGCATTTATAATCGCACTCTTGTGCCCTTGCCCCATGACGGGCCTGGTTAGCTAAATTTAAATTTTCAAATTGAAGAAGTTAACTAAAGTTTAAAATAAAACTTCTTCATAAAGTATTTTTTGTATTTCATAAACTATTTTTGAGCTTTATATTTGTAAGAATTGTAGTTGTAATATTGAAAATCCTATAGGATATAAGTTTTATATTCATTGAATTATCTCCCACTGTCCACTGAAACTTGGATAAAATACACATATTTATATTCAGGCCGGACCGACGTTTCAATTGCATACTATTTTACCTTCATAATCCGGTTACAGAAGAAGGGTGAGTAAGAATTTTTTTATGTAATTTAAAATTTACACATCTCTTCATATATATAATAAAAAATGAATATATTATTCAAAAATTCAGAAGTTTATTTTTATCGTTAATTCAAATTTTATTACCATAACGAAAACCCAGAAATTTATTTGCCACTAGAAAATAAATGCGAATTTATCTAATGCAAAGCATTTTTACCATATATAATTCCTACAAAAAATATGAAGAGCTTCTGTTATTTCATTTCTTCATGAGGGCTTTAAGACGTCACAAGTCTGATCACGTGCCGACCTCCTTATGACTAATGACCAGCTCACATGGCCCTCACACCTCGTGTTTTATATTCAAATCATACAGCATCCTGGCCCTGATTAATGCTATTTTCTTTACGATCATTTGCAAAACGTCTTGGTTTTATCATCTAAATTGTAACTAATTTCCTTTTTAGTGAAATATATCGCTCAATAGTTTAATATATCAATAAAAGTATTTAACAAAATCTATGTTTCAGGCAAACATTTACAGTTCTCTCATTTGTAAGACGTCTGGGTACGCCTTAGACAAATTAATAACGAGATAAAGAAACTCGGCGGGTCTTAATTCATTAATTAACCTAATTGTATTTGCCACGGCTCCCATTATTATGGTGTTTTGTGATTAGTACAGACTAGATATAGAGAATTCTTTATAAATTTACTGATAAATAAATATTTTTTTAGCTATTTTATGGGATTACTAGATTTAAAATACAAATTTATATAAAGTCATCTTGGTAGAGCACAAGTAGATGAACTTTTAACGACAAGAACTGTCAATAGATAACAAAAATATTATAATCTATTATTATAAAGTTGTAATATTAAACAGTTAACATAAACGTTATAAATTGTTTTAACGTTTTCTCTGCAAAATATACTCTGTACATCAAAATTGTGGGTTTGTTTGATTGCCAAAGGAAGGGGTAAATCGAAAAGTTTCTGTGAAGAAAAATTTGGTAATTTAAGAAACAAAATAAGCGCTGAACCGGCTGCTCCGAAGATTTTTCACTTTCAAACATTAATTGCTATAGAAAGTAAAATAAGTCAGCGCGTTTCGCTTTCCGCCTTTTACTGTAATAAATTAATTTCACTGTATACTTTCTCAAACAATGTAAACAAACTTTCCAAGTTTTTTTAAGTTAAAAACAATATTATTCATTTCACTATTCATTCTCATAGAATAGGTACTTTCTTTATTAAAAAACTAGCAAAAATATCGAGGGGTGAATTTGTTTTTTTACATAATAATTTAGTATGGCCATAACCTAACTTTGTAAATAAAAGCGAAACAAATTATTACTCCCCGTGTCGCACATATCATAGGTGCAATACGCGGCAGTAAAAAAGTTGATATCGTATTCGTAATAGATTGTATTTCTGCTGTTATTTTGGAACTTTTGCAAATCGTTCAACTTGTTTGTGTATTTATACCAATTTTATGGAATATACATTTATGTTTATATATGTATTATTTTCTATAGTATTATGTAATATTTTCCTTAAATTAAATTTAAAAAACTGCTCTACCATAAAGGAGAAGTTATTTTGCCTACTCAGTCCCAGGCGATATAAAATCTATTTCTGTAATATAATGTAACTAGCGACCCTCTTGCGGCTTCGCCCGCCTTTACTACTGGATTATTCATATAATGTATGTTTGCAAAGAACTTAAGATAATGTGAAAATTAATTAAACCCTAATTCAACCCGCATTTTCGTAGTTTCAATAAAGATTTTCCAATTGTTTTACACAGCAAGGATTTTTTAGTATGTACCGTAATTTTAAATCTGTGCTACTAATTTTTTCAAGTACTTATTAAAATATATTTAAATTACTATTTTTAGATAGTTAAATGACAATTTTTAAATGGAAGAAATTATAAACAAAAACCTACCTACTAATAACTACTACAAAAAATATGAAACCAAATATATCGCGCTGAAATAATACATTCAACTCCAATTATCTAATACGTGCAAACGCATCTAAATCTTCGTTGCTATAGAGACAGGCGGGTTTTTTTTTCGAGCTTGTGGTTAATGCTGAAGAGGGTAATCTGTCTCCGATGAAAAGCAAGCACTACGTGGCTGCCTGTGAAGAAAATTAAAAAGAATGCATCGGCCGGGAATTGAACCCGGGCCGCACGTGTGCATTCTACCACTGAACCACCAATGCGTGTAAGGCAGGCGGGCGCGGCGGACGCTTGGCGAGTGGCGAGCCGTTTCGCAGCAAGGATTTTTTGATATTGTAACAACTTCTAAAGTACTTATTAAAATGAAAAAACAGTAAAAGACAGTTTTGATCTACATTAAATGGCCAACGTAACTAATATACTTATTTATATGCTGAGAGTAAGGGATAAGTGAAACTTGAGTAACATACAGCTGATGTGTCAACGGCGGGATGTGTCAACAATTAAATGCGTTTTTCTGTAAAACTATTCGCAATTTCTAAATAGTGTAAAAAGCAAATTTTATCTTCGTTTAACGTAGAAATTTAATAAAGTATTTTAAAGGATAAGGATTAATACCATTATGGAAAAATATCCCTCACATTAAAAAATATATTGAAATTACAATTTTTAGACAGAAATATGATCACTACACGTTATTCTTAAAAGATAAAAATATGCCGTCGCGGACTTTTTTGTAGATCTTATTAAGAGGAACAATACTCCAGTACATTATTTTCATGTAGTACTTACCATTAAAGCAGCGCATGCGCGAAAGTGTCTCAACGGGTAGGACTTTATACACATTTATAGTATTTATGTTAATTTACATAAGAATGTATAAATAATAAACTATATATAAACCTTCCCTGAGAAATACTCGACCTAATGGTGAAAACCGCATAAAAATCCGTTGGGTGGTTTAGAAGAAGAAGAGTTAGAAAGTTCAGACAGACACGAAAAGCGACTTTGTTTTTATTAAACGGTTTTTTAAACGGTTTTATTTAGCTCACCCCGTTTGTTTGTTTGTTTGGGTCAAATTTAGTAATTGAAATTTAACCCTCTTCCCGTTAACCGATTGATCTGAAATTTGGTATACGCCTTTGATTCTGGTGACAATACAATTATCCATATTCAATATTATTGTGAATCCAAGATGGCCGCCGCTACAAGATGGCGGACAACTTAGTTTTTTTCAATCCCATCAATATGGATATCAAATGAAAGGGCTTGTCAAGTAGAATTCAGTGGACTATACAAAATCAAAATCCAAGATGGCCGCCACTATAAGATGGCGGACAAGTTAGTTTTTTTCAATCCTATCAATACGGGTATCAAATGAAAGGGCTTGTCAAGCAGAATTCAGTGGACTATACAAAATCAAAATCCAAGATGGCCGCCGCTACAAGATGGCGTACAAGTTAGTTTTTTCGATCCCATCAATATGGGTATCAAATGAAAGGGCTTGTCAAGTAGAATTCAGTGCACTATACAAAATCAAAATCAAAGATGGCCACTGCTACAAAATGGCGGATAATGTAGTTTTCAATCCCATCAATATGGGTATCAAAATAAAGGGCTTGGTAAGTATAATACAGTATACTATACACAATTACAATATGAATCTCCCACCTAAGTCAAAATCTGGTATCCTGTCGAGGACTGTGTGGCTATAGGGTGCCTAAAAATGATACGTCGCTAGGGGTACCACCCAAGGTAAAAGGTAAAAGCGCGCCGAGAACTGTATGGCACTAGGTGGATAAAAATGATATGTCGTTAGCGTTTTCCCCTCAAGATTCAGGCACATCTTGTTGTACATAGCCTTGTCCCTCTATTGGACCTCTGGGGGGGTCGTTCGTAACATTCTCCATTAACCTTGCAATAATGAGACATCGAGCCTCATTTCAACGAATTGAATAGCATGAGAAATAAAAACTAAAAACTTAAAAATAAAAAAGTAAAAAAAAAATTTTAAGTTAAACGGTTTTATATTGCAGATAAATGTACTAAAAGCTAAAAAATAATTTCATAGAAATTATGATTACTAAAATAAAATCGTGGGGACACTTGCTACTTACCACTAGGTGGGTGAAGTCTCACGCTATGTCTTTCAATTGTAGATATTGGACGTGCCCCACGATTAAATTTTAGTAATCATAATTTCTATGAAATTATTTTTTAGCTTTTAGTACATTTATCTGCAATATAAAACCGTTTAACTTAAAATTTTTTTTTTACTTTTTTTATAAGATATAGGATAGGATAATTAACCCTTTGCATTTACAGTTCGACATATTCTAAAAGGCAATCGCATAAAAAAGTCTTTATAAATTAATTTTAAAAATGTTCTCTCAAAGACAAATTATAAAAGAAACATGAATTACTAATATGATTGTTCTATTTATACCGGAACAAACATTGGAACATTTCAAACTGAAAGGTCATTTAATTGGGTTTGTTCAGGACAAAACAAAGAAGCGAAACTTTTAAATTGAGTGTCCGTGAAGTGTTGGCAACGTGTTGATCTTTGCCTGCCCTTTCTAGCTAACAATTTTCTTTACAAAATTACTCGTTGAGAAGAGAAAAGTTGCACTATTTTTCTTATTTCTAGTTAAGAATGAAGAGATCTTATGCAAAGATTGCATAAGATTTTTTATATTGTTACGGGAGCAGTTTTTTTATTTTTTACTAATAAAATATTTTATAAGCATATTTTAATAAAATAATTAAAGGATTGTAAATATTTCCATATTATCGCATAAACCGATTCAACACGAATTTACTTTGCAATGATACACATAAATAACAAAAGTTCTCATATAAGCTCATACCCATACATCTTCCATCTAATCAAGCCGACAAGCAGGCAATCAGCGAGTGGCCTGGAATTAGAATTGAATGTAAATGTGCGGGCTTTATCGGGATTATAGTGTTCGTCTGTGAGTGGAAGATAGTTGCGGTTCCGTCCAGTTGGGTATGTGCCAGTGTAGGAAGGACCGGGTATTTGGGGAAGAAGGGGTTACACATGAAATATTCTTTTAAAAATTAAATCTAAAAACTCATCTTATTAACACTTGTTATTAATTTTTAAAACTTCACATATCGAGATCGGTTTCATTGATTCGGTACAGAATGACGAAGATGATACTTTTTTAGAAAATGTATCAAAAATTAACGTTCGGTATTCGAACTTTAAAATTTTTTATACAGTATGTATCTTCTTCTATGATTGCGTCTTTTGGAAACTGTCCAAGTACACTGACCACTAAGCCATACGCTTTCATCAAGCAACGTCGAAATTCTTATTATCTAATACTCGTCGTTATTTATTATTAAATTCATAAATAGAACTACATTTTAATAGAAAAACTTGTAAAATGTATTTTACTCCATAATAATAATAATAGTAAAATTTTATACAAACTTACATCACTAAGTTGGATTCAGGTTCTATGTAAAGTGGTCGTTATACACCCATACGGCACCATATATACCCGTATCCCATCTCTTTAACAAATTTTACTGTCAACTAATCCACCCTTTTCACGGGACATTCCATATAGCTGGTGTACATCGTCGTTTTGATAAAATTAACTAACATTGTAAAGTGACCCAGTAGGCATACCTAAAACATTCATTTAAAAATATGCCTACTGCGTATATATTTTAATCATTATTTGTTAATAAAAAATACTGGAACTAATATTACAAAATAAAAGAAATCTGAAGATGATTCAATTATAGTCCAATTAAGAAATTGGTCTAAGAAAGTAAGACTTGGTATCACCTAGAAAGAAACGAAAACACCTTCTACAATACCGCTATTTTAAAGAACATTTAAAAATTGACTTTTGGTTTTAATTATAAAATGGCCCAGCCACTTTAATTAAACAAGCCATTTAATTAATAGTTCGCACGAATCACTCTAAAGTTGTTTCATTAAATCACACCGTGGATTGAAACTATCATTAAGGTTGGTAAGCGATCGTGAAGCTGTCAATCCCGCCAAACCGCGCATTACGCTAAATGGATCGCGTAACGGGATGGTCCGGGATCCCGGAATGTAGGGATCCCGGGATCCTCGTAGGGGAGGAAATAGTAGCAACCTGCGAGAATATTCGACTACTTATGGACAATAAAGCAATGTAACGCAACTACCGGTCCCGGAAATGGTGTATTCATCTAATTTAGTGATGCGACCCAATTATATAATTTGAATTATGTTCTACATGACCACCTTTGTTTGACTTGTATAATATAATAACGTTCATATACAACTACATACCAATTGTAGGTTAATGAGGAACATGTTTAAAGTTTGAATTAATTAATGTACAAGATTATATTCAAGCTCATTTTTAATTTTAGAAAAATGTTTGAATAAAGTTCTTCACGCCGTATCCCGCATGTGGCATACTAGGCAGAGGGAGCTTAGTCTTAAAAGCCCTCTTTCAGCCGAATTTTGAAGCCTCGACACGAGAGCGTTGAAATCAAAATATTAAATACCTCATTTCTTCGAGAGAAAATTGAATCCACAACTTTTCGCGATTACAGTCACACGCTTGTGCCTCTACGCTATGACAGATCTCAAAATATATCTAAAGTAAAGTAAGTATACCTAATGTAAATGATGTTACACTACTTTAGCTAACATAGAAATCAGACGACAGCAATGTAAAGTCAGGAACATTATCGCTGTTTGAGTTCACATTAAATCTTAGAGGCGGCCCATAAATAACGCAAACTTTTATCCCGCCCGAAATAAGCACTCAAAAATGCAAAGAGCAGAACGGTATAGAAGCACGTTCACTAAATTTATTTTGTTTCGTACAATTCAAATAACCATAATTCACTGAACCTGAGCCTATCTAACGATATAATGAAACGCCGTTAAGTTTAGAAGTAAAGCTTAAGTTAGCAATGTTCTTACCTCGAGATAAAGATGTCTTTCCGATTTATTGATCTCGCTTACTTTTGGTAATGGGTAACGGCAAATTAAAAGATTTCTATTTTCCATTACGTGAAGATATCATAGAAACTATGTATTTAATAACTAATTACTATTTTTTATCACTAAATAAAGTATTATAATATTTCATGACATTATTATACAAAAAATAACTAATATAATCTTACAATAACTAATAGAAAAAGAAATCTATGAATAGAAAAATACAAATATCAATATATTGTTACAAGTCAAAAATGTAGAGCCGCCATCTTGGTTCGATAATTAGATGGTTTGTATTCAAGTCGCACGCTACGTATGAATTTTAGCTATTGTCTGACATTGGACCTCGGAAGCTATATCATTTCGCACCTTCGATCTACTTAAGGGTAGGGGGTGAAAAACGGAACACATTATAAAGGGATGAAAGGCAGTTCGGTGAGGGAATAGCCAAATATGTTAAAAGAACGATATTGAAAAATATAATAGTATTAGCTGTATCCATACGCATAATATATGGTATTTCTAATGATTATTTGTAAATAAAAAATACTTAAATAAATTTAAGAATATAAACTAAAATTAATTCAGCACAGATATTTCAAAAATTTGAATATTCAAAAAACTTTGCTTGTCTAAAAAAAACTTTTACATGTCAGATTCACTATGTATGCCGCATACAGGTACATGGAGCCTCGCGTTAAGACTTTCCCTTCCCATATTTTGGAGACATTATGGGAATCGAATCCACAACCTATATCATTGACAATCACACGCTTGTCCTACTGCGCCAAGACTGGCCTCATACATAAATAACAAATATAATACAGATTGGGTGAGTTTGAACTGGCTCCCTTATTTGCGTCTGCACGTCTATTTATCCCAGACAATCCCTCAACAGTTAAACAAATGCTCCCATTGAAAAATATTAATCTTAGGACGCCTAATAGATATTTATGCTTGGTCGGAAACAATTTCTATGGAGGTGGGGTTTATTTTGCGAACGCTTAACAAATTCAATCAGCTGATGCTGTTTACCATCGATACACTTATCCGCTTCCCTCATTATATTATAAATTATATTATTCACGGATCGGAGGACTTGCTGCACTTTTATACTAAAATGTCTTATAATGCATACATTGTATTCATATATATACTTGAGGCCAGTCGTGGGGCAGGGCCACGAGCATGCGATTGTAATAGCGACAGGTTGTAAGTTCGATTCCAACTCGAGGAAATAAAATATTTAATATCTTTGAATAAAAACATTCGATTTTTCATTTCTTTGCTCTGGTAACGAGACAAAGTGTCTTAATGGAACGGAATGCCTCAACACTAAGTTCTCTAGTTTCCTCTGCTTATTTCGTAATGTATGAGGTACAGCGTAATCAAATACGTTAAAGTAAAAAAACTGTAAAAAGTCTTTAGTTAAATCTATGATATTACATTTTAATTAATGAAACGCTAAAGTTATTCTTTTATAATTAAAAAATAAATCTTGCTGCCATTGTAATATTTTACACAAATCAACAATTACTATTCTGTATGTCAATGTCAATAAAGTGTGAGGGCAAATGTTAATAGTGATAAAAATATAAAAAGATCCCTACATTAGAGAGTCTGGTGCGCGCCTGTCTAGACGTGGCTCCAGCCACGAGCGAATATTTGATTAAATAAAGAGATCAAATAGTGCACATATACCGCAATACCGGAGAATTAAAAGAATTAAATGTTTAATTAAATAAGTCTTAAAATTAAATAATTTAATTAGTGGAACGAACGTGGATGGTTCTTAGTAATACATACTCTACTCTTTATAAAAAAATAATTATTAATATTGTCGTACTGCGACAGGCTCTCGAGAAAAGCTAGTTATTTCTACAATTCATACAGAAATTTGTGTACGCATAGAGCCACTATTACTTAAAAAAAATTACAAACTTTTAAAATGATACGACTTATAGTAATCTTTTACAGCCTTAAATACATCTACCAAATTAAATACTTAAAAATGTTAGGTAAGTTTCAGAAGCTGTAGTCGCACAAAATTCCAAGTGGAACAAAAATGAGACAACGTAAATTAAAAATGTACAAAAAAGAAACACAAGGACCAGGGGACAGGGTTATGACAAGTATGTGAGCCAATGGTGTTAATGAAAACGGCCCTAAAAAGAGCTACGTCCAAAATTGAAGTCGCTTTTAGAAGCAAGAATTTGGGCTAAAATATGAATCAGGATGGTGTTTTTATTAATTGTTATTTATGTTTATAACAATCAAAAATATAATAACTGTTTAATTAATAGTTCGATTAGTCCAATAAGTGTATTACTTTATTTTATGTAATTAAGCAAGAAAATATGAAAATCATATCGTTAATGCTACCACGAATACGTATTTTTGGATATTCTAATAAACAAAACACCAATTAGCTGTCACACTATTCTCGTAGATTAAAAAATTCCTACAGATGAGCTATAAACAATGAAAATACAAGACAAATGGTTTTAATTAACCTGATGGGCTTATGAGTGATCGCCTTAAATTCGTAAATTTCGTCGCAATTAGAAACACTTGCAAATCTCATATCAATTAGGCAGCCACCCAACATAACGCCCTCGTAATTGTTTTTGAATGCGTAGTTCCTGCTTCGTATGATTTATTTGAATTTTAAGTTGAAAATTTGTTTGGTAATTTTGTAAAACCTTGGCGGTTCAATATCACCTTAAATTATAACATTTTTCACACACAAGAACCTATCTATTAAAAAATCTTACAAAATATATACATTTATATACAGCAGAGACATGTGGCTTTACTAACAAGTCATTAAAGAAACAAAGCGGGAACAAAAAAAACAGAGATACAAGCCTCAACGTGGCTAACTAAAGGAAATCGCTGGAGACGTCTTTTGAATAATTTCTATTTCTGGGACAGACAACGGACGACTGAAATCTGCAGCCTTGACAGCTAATTAGAGTTCTCATTGTTCAATGAATCTTGCCGCATTTTCAACTTTTCCTAAATAACATTAATATAAGCCGTAAACTAAATGCTAATAGAGTCCAATGTTGTGTACAATTTTAGTTTCATTAGCTTCTTTCTTAAATATTTCGAGTACTGGAAAAATACAATAATCCGCTGTGAATTGTGGGCATTGTACTGAGTCAGTGTCCAGGAAGGATGTTTTGCCGGGGTTCTCCTTTTATTGTCGAATTTGCGTTTTATGGGCTGTCACAAAGGGAGTGCTGAGAGAATGTGACAATTCTGCACCCTTGTCTTGTCTGTTTTTTTACAACGCGACGATTAACTAGCTTATTGTCATTCGAAATTCATAACGTTCTTTTTAAGGTATCCCGATCAAAATATACTGTACACCGTTTCGTTTTTTCGTAGAAAGTGTCTCCTACACTTAACAAATTAATAACAATGACTTTTGTTGATATTAGAAAAAGTTTAGCGACTATTTAAAGTGAATAAAACCAATCTTATAAGTATATATTTATTTAGACAAGGAAGTTCATTTAACATTACACTAAAAGTTTTAAAAGAGTACGAGTACGATAATATATGTAAGCTTACAACTTAAATAAATTACGTTTTAAGAAGTAAAATAATTTAGAGTAAACATGTTAAACGTTGACAGGTCAAAGGGTGGACATCAGGAACAGCGAACATCGAACAGGAATCGAACACATAATAATATACCAACTGCATCATGATTGCAATTGCAATTGTGCAAATAGGCAATAATTTTAAATATATATATAATTCAAGAAGACATGTTGTGTGTATGAAAACGAAAGTTAAATAATTCCTTTCAATGCATATCCCTATCTTAATAGCCAGTGTCCAGATGCAAACGACTTTGAAATATAAGGGATATTTATAACACTTACTACGGGCGGAGGACCCAGATTTCGTTATTAAGTTCTTAATCACATGCTGTATGAGGAGTTTCGTTTGAAAATATATTAATCATATTTTAGATAAAAGAATTGTTAAAATCAATTTAAGTTGTAAATAAGCATACAATTTACAATTTAGACCAGTCGTGGCTCAGTGGCATAAGCATGTAAATGTAAACGCAACAGATTGTGCGTTCGAACACGCACGCAAACACTTCGTTGTTTAACACTAGGTTCCCTCTGCCTACCCTGTTATGTACGGGATACAGCGTGAAGTTAAAAAAATAAGTATACAAAAAATATAAAATATAAAAAAAATAAAATAAAACAGGTTCACTATAGCGAGTTCCAAATAAAAAAAACACGTGAAACAAACAAACAACCAAACCGTTTCGTTTTCACTTTCGATTACACAAAATGTCATCAAGAGCGCAGAAACCGCAAGAGTCAATAAAATGAAATCGCAGCGCACGCGGAACGAGGGTGTCGCTGCCGTCGGACGTGAGGCAGTGACGACGGTCGCTTTATTGCTGACCTCTGTCTGTCTATGGGCTCCTAATCACTGCTTCTGATACTATATTGATTATTATGTATTCATTTTTATCTCTTCAAAAGTTTACTCCGCATTAGCAAGGTAGGTAGAGGAGAACTTAGTGTTAAGACACTTCGTCCTCCGCTTGATTACGATTTGCGTGTTGACCAAGGGAAATCATTTGCAATAACATCTGTGTTGTTTTAATTCATATATAGTGGCTTCTTTTTATATGTGGTATTGTACTATATAATACTTATCTATATATATAAAATCGAAAGGTCACTCACTCATCACGAAATCTCAGAAACTACATGTGCTAGGAATCTCAAATTTTGCATAGGAGTTACTTATAGGACGTAGGTGCTCGCTAAGACGGGAATTTGCAATATTCGACTTCTAAGGGGTTGTTTTTGGGGTCGAAAGTTTGTATGAAATTCGTTACTACAAATGCTAGGAGTCTCAAATTTTGCATAGACGTCACTAGGACGTAGTCATGGAGACAGAAATTAATAATAACACAGTTCACGCGGGTGAAACCGCGAGCGGGCCGCTAGTAATATATATTTCTGAAAAGACAACAAAAATCTTACCTTAAATATACCAAAAATATGCACAATATATAAAATACAATCAAATAATTATGAAAATACTCTTGTATATTTAATTTAATAATTTAAATGTTATATATTTTTTTAACATAGTATCATATGATATTAATGAAGGTCGTATATGCAGGAGCTCGGACCATTAGACGAAAGACAAACAGCGGTACAAACATACCTACTAATCTCTCCTCAAATTTGCTTGACCCGTACTTCTTCCTTACGAGGGGCTAAAAGCTCTTTATTCGTATTCAGATTTCCATACTAGTAAGAGGTATTCTTATTTTATATTTATTATATCTTTATATTTATACAAAACAAACATTTAATAATAATTTATTTAATAGAAATATTTTTCTATTAAATTCGCTTCAGTGTCGAGGCAAAGCGCAAAGTTGAGTCTACTATGATATTAAAAAATAAATTATTTTATGTTAAATCCAAAAAAAAATGATATAAATTTGATACATAATCATTTAAGCCAAATATTTAATTTGTATTTCCTTTGTTGTCAGCTTTATAAGCACATGTATGTTTTAATCGTCTACCCATTTAAACTTTTCTAACTACGGCACGCTGAGAGGGCTCGTTACCGAAGGATTATTAAATATTGGAACAGTATCCGTCTGATAAAAGCTGCTTCCTAGACGACCGACAATCCCTACCAAGGAAAGAGGACAAAGACAATTGTTTTAATAAAGTTGTAGTTGAACTTGATTAATTTTCATTTCAATCCACGAGTTCGTCGTTTGTACTTTAGGCTTTGATTCACTGGATGCGCTATGCTATGTATTTTTTGGGAATAATATACAAATTTTGACATGAGACTTAACTTTTTTAATTGTTATAATGTTATAAATATTGCTTGTTTATGCAATTCAAATATTACATAACTTTCAATATGGACTTTATACATTTCCAATTATTTTTATGTTATACTAGTTTTTAAGTAAAGAAAGATTATTCTTCAGAGACAAATATATGAAAATATCTTGTTAAACATATTAATTACTCTAAAATTATATTTAAAACAAACATAGTATTGTTTTTTCAGTACGCCAAGTGTACGTACTACGTACACTTACTTTGATGTAAACATTCCGTTGCTTATTCCGCATCACGAACTGTCCACATCGCCACCTGGTTTAGACGTAAGCCCTGCGAAATTGTTGGATTAGAGCGAATGGACTAAAAAGAAACAATACACGCAGATTTATTCATCGGCACTTGAAATTGAATTCGATTATTCACAAACGCGGCGATTGTGGGTTAGACCCCCACTCGGGGGGTTGAAATATTTAATATTTTAATTGCCTCGCTCTGGTTACAAGATAACGGCGTTGAGGTCTCAACAATAACCTATCTAGACTTAATAGAGGGCGGAGTGTCTTACCACTAGTTTTACAGGAAACTAAAAAGGAAAATAAATGGAACGCTTGTAGGACTTTGTTGTCCATCCCAAGCATCCCAGCATTCATCCCAAAGTTCGCATGAATGTACCAATTTGAAATCAATATCAAATATTTAAATCTATAGTTCCTTGGAGCTCACAAACAATAAGCTTCTAACGCCCAATATTAATAATGTATCTCCTATCTCCAGTTAACGTCTATCTTGTACTGCCCGACATATCTATCCAATCACTAACCTGCATGCCTACCTCCATCTCTGTCTATTTCAATCTTTGGTAGCAATTTTTGGATTAGGATTGGTTATTAACTTTGGGCGTAAGTCAACGCAATTAAAAGATACGAGTGCTTATTCATCGTTTATGCTGCATTTTCTAGAAACTTTGCCACGTAATCAAGAAAAAATATCACAAACTTATAATTATAGTTCATTTCATACATAGTATGCATAGAGTGTATACATCTACGTTGCCAACTTAAGCTGTTCATCTTTTAGAATTCGTACTTCCCATTGACAGATAATCCTGAAATTAGTACGGAACGCTTGACGCCCACTAGCATTTAATTAGGTTCTAGTCAATAATTTTAGTTTGTATTTATAAATATATTAAGTAATTTTATCACAATAATATAATCCAATGCATATTATGTACATGATTTATTACTAAAGAGAAAAAAATGAAATCCTAGTTGAGCTTAAATCGGTTATCGGAGCTAAACACCCAGGGGTGTTTAATTGTGAAAAGAAATCTTTGCTCTTTGTCAGCTTTACTGAGGGGAGCTATTGATTTCTTTTGTTTTATGCTGATTGAGACACCTTAGCGAATCGGGGACCCCACGTTTGAACGCCTCAAAAAACACATTATTTACAAAAGCGAATTGTAAAAATGAATCATTTATTTTATTAATTGCTTAAATCGATTTTTCTATAAATATAGGTGTTAAATTTGAAACTAAACATGACCTTTAAGTGTAGTTTATGTTTTATAAATCTTTTATTTATTATATTTTTAAGTATAGCCATTCATAATGATATAGAGTGAAGGCGGTCATTGGAACCACAAAAGACATCAATCTTTGTCGAACCAATTCTTATCAAATGTAACGTGTAAAACCTTTATCAGAACCACAAAGTATCGATGTGACATTTGGAAATATTTAAAATGAACCCAATTTCTTTGTAAATAAGAAAGTTATTTGATAAGAAAACACTAAACGAGATACCGGGAGCCAATCAACATTAGTCCCTTTGAGATACGCTGTTAGGCTCATTTCTCTTGTGATTGACTGTAACTTAAGAAAAAAAATTAGATTGCCACCTCGTGTACGATAGCATCGCATTTTTCGTATTTCCGCTAATGGGACTCTGTTTTATCTCAAGTGCCTAATGTTCTTATGCGGGCGACAATAATAAGATTTTGACACGTTAATGAAGCAGATTATAGACATTTGAAGGATGAGTTTCAAATATTGACAACTTTATATTTTTAATATATAAATTAATATATTTTATTAAACATATAAAAAAATGGGGTCATTATTATGCAATAAGATGTATTATGTGTGTGCATGTGTAAGAGATTATAGACGCGATGGATATAGATTCAATGTTTCTTGAAGGAAATGAATAATGCATTTCTCCATCCTGGCAAGACAAAACACGACGTAGGGTTCCACAACTCAACACTACCATAAAAAATATATAAGAAATCTATTATTTCTTCAAAACCACAAAAATATTTAACAATTTTACCACATTTTAAATGAGACCATTTTAAGCAGCGTTCTAAATGTATTTTCATTTAAAATACACTTGTATTGGCCGCTTAAAACTATTTATAAAACATAGCGAACAAAACATTAGCGTCATATAAAAAATGATGACAATGATAAAATCTCTACCACCGACCATCACTCGCCTTTTCAATTCCATCTCAAGGTATGCTCCTATAAGAAGCGTCAAGGAGGTCCTCAGGCCAGGGGTGACGTCAGCGGCGACTTTAATTGCGGAGCACTTCGTTAACGGCCGACTTGATGGCATCTATAATGAACACCCGAATTAATGTAGTGGGCGAAATCGGAAATCGAAGTGTGGACACCCTAACGCAATTCTAAATTTTGTTTATTTAGGATTGGTCTCCGAATTACCTATTCGACTCTTGTTTTTGTTGCACGTTGATGGATGTACTGTGTAAAAGGATAGTTTCTCTAACTGTATCTGTATTTGTTATAAATTTACAGACTAGTAGCCTAATAAATATGTAGTAGAGAACTAAAACGTAGGATTTATTAAAAATAGGGAAGTTTTTATACTCTATAACACCTAATTTATATAATAATTAATTTGTATATTTCTACATTTATAATATTTATGCTATAAAACTTACAAAATAACGGACTGTACCTACATACATAAATTATATTTAGAGGCAGACTCAATCAACTTTTTCAATTGTTAAAAATGCCTTCCGAACTCTTGTTTTGCGACGGCTGGTCCTAAATAAATATGCTAAAATAAGACTACAGAAACTGCTCAATACTTGAAGCTATTGAGATGAGGAGGGATTTTGAAATAAAAAATTGGTCCATGAAGATTGACAGGTGCGCCTTAATAACTGCAGCGACAGCTGCTTACCAAAACGAGAAAAGGTAAATTGCCGACTTTATGAATTGTAAGCGTTAAGGAAAATTATTATGATTTCTTTGATAAATTTCTCTGATGACCCATTTAATAATATTTTTTGTTGATTTAAAATATTCTTGCATAGTTAAAATTAAAAAATATACAAATATTTTTTACAGAGCTGAGGATCGAGTGTGGTGGCGAGAATTGGGGAAGTCCTATGTCCATCAGTGGACAAAAGATGGCTGCTGATGATGATGATGATGACAAATATTTTTTAAAATAATACACATGTAAAATTATTGTTGTTATAAGTAAGTTATATTATTATAAAAACCTTATTTTGATTCTTAAGAAATTAATTTCCCTATTTCGTAGATTTTTTCAAATACTAATTGCTGCTCTAAAATTCATTCACTAGACTAAAATACTATGCAGACAAAACAGTTATAGACAATAGAAGGGCTATCCGGTCTGGGCATCAGCCACTTATTCCGCTGGCCTAAGCAAATTTTCGCCCGGCTCTGTTGGTTTTTCGTCGGATTCCATTTCTTCATTTCTGATTATATTATACTATACTTTGGATAAACAATGGCTATATTCCAACCCTTTTGCACTATTGCTGTTAAAAGGCTTGATAACTATAGAGTTCTTTTAAATGAATTTATTGTTTATGTTTGTAGTGTTTATGTTACTTTATTTTAAACTTACTTACTTACTTACATACTTTTAATTAATAAAAGGAAATAATGTTATTTTGTGAAACAGTGTATAACTGTTGGTATAGGTGACGGTTTTAGGTTCAATATCCACTCAAGTGGATTTAAGCAGTTTTCGCTTAGCTTCGGTTAGATAAAACGTTACTCTATGTTTACAATTACGCAAAAAGTTGAAAAGCATGCCTTGAAGTCTGAGCTTAGCAGTTTTTATTCTAAAAATATATTTAATAAATACTCAAAAAAATTCTTTTTCACCAAATATATTTTTTGGTTCATTTTCTACAATATCTATAACTGAATAATCAAGGTTTGAAAAAGCTTCCCACAGACATACCAATCTATCTATACATATATATAATAAAATTGTAGTTGATCGTTGTCTGCACATGAAGATATATGAGAAAATCTGTTACAAGGTTCATTTACAATATAATAGAATAAAACACAATGGTTTTTATTAGTAGTTTTTATTATTGTGTTTTGGCAAACTATCCTTAATAAATATTTGTTCGACAAATTACTATGAAATAATAGTTTTATTGGATTGGTTAAAACTTTCGTTTCCAATATAAGGATATTGTTTTGAAAACGAAATATTATTAGAATTACTTTCCTTCAAATTTTACTAATCTAAATTATTTTGTATAGTACAAGCGGGCGAAGCCGCGAGCGGGTCGCTAGCACTTGATACACATATCACAAAAAGTACTACCAATGAGAATCCTTCTCCATCTAGTGTAACAATTTTATAAACATTTTTCCCTAGATCTAACCGCTGTAAAAGGTTTTTGTATACGTTGCTTTTTGACTCCTTTTGGCAGTTAATCCAATATTGACCGCCCCGGCAGGCTATTGACTTATGTTTGTATTACTCATAATAATTCGTCGGGTACCTTTTATTATTCAAAACATCAATTTGCTTGAGTTGCTTTCTTTTGCAGAAGCTCGTTTATTTTATTATATTTATTTTGCTTGGCTTATATTTTAATTTCTTAGTAGAAATCAAATATATATATTAAGACATACTATTCTCACATACCAGTATATTCGTTATCGTTACCTACGTACCTACTATATCTACATCATACAAATAAAATAATCTCATCCGTTATCACAAAGTAAAATTTACAAATATTATTTACACGTGGAATGAAAATATACTCACATCATTTCCACTAAGCTAAATATAAGTCTTTCATTTAAAAGTAGGGTAGAAGCAGCTTCCGCCACGAACAAAGAGTTTCACAGTATCTAAATGTTAATCTTTGGTCAGTCGCGCAAAAATTATGTTTTTCGGACTGAAGTTACTGGGTTGGAAGAACCGTTCATTAAATTTATTAAGTTATATCTAACACCCACACGCTCAGACGGTAGATGCGGTAAGGGGAAACATTCTTGGTTATTAATAGCGCAAAGCCCGTTATTTGTTAAGGTTTAAGCTTAGGATCTATGGTGGACATATTTAAATAGATTATGTGTAATCATGTAATGGTAATCTGTGAATTTAAATTAATTGAATTATTCAAATATTCAGAATGCAATTGATAAAATATATGAGGCTTATAATTATATTTAATAATAAAAAAAATTCTAGCTTCACGCTGCTGCAGAAAAAGTTTAATGTAAGACACTCTGCTCTCCACTTTCGCCGAATTCTGGAAGCATTGTGTTTTAAGTGGCCAAACTCAACGTACCGCTTTGCCTCGACACTAGGGTGAAAAAATTAAAAGAGTACATATTTCGTTTCCTAGAGTGGGAATGAATCCATAACCTATCGCGTTTACAGTCACACACTTGTGCCCCGGTACCACGTGGCCTCAAAAATAAATCTATTACAGAATTTTTTCCTGAGTTGCTATACCAACACATATTTTTAAGTTCTCTATTTTAAATATTATAAAACGCTTTAATTGGCGCTAATATAATATTCAATTTACATACAAAAATTATTTGTATTGTTCTAACTTAACCTGCTCATGAAAAGCAAATGGTTCGAAAAATGTTATTGCCACGTTACAGTACGATCTATTTAAAAGGCTTCATTTTATTTCGCGTCAATTTCTTCAAAGCGAAATGACTTCAATTTGAATATGTAATGACGGCTTAGGATAATCGTTTGGCTTACACTAATAAAGGCTCTACTTTAAAGCGAAGTTTCAAAAGAATCTAACAATCGTTCGATCCGATTCGGGGGTCGTATAATTTATTCGAGTGTGGATCGCCATTTTGCGGCGGGGCGGTCTACGCTATCGCTCCGGAAGACGCCTTAAGACATTGATGCTGATTCTTTTTTTATTATGCTCCCCTGGTTCCTTAAAGACGCTAATATAAAGCGGCCATATATAAATAAGCCGCCTTTGTGAATGCTCCTCGATTTCTAAGCAAGAAGCGATGCACCCTCGTCTACGGAAAACAATCTAAATTACATTTTCACGCAACTTCAAATGTCTTATTAATTGCGACTTTTCAATGTGATAAATTTTATTCTTTTAATGTGTTTGCTTCGAAATCGGCTTATGGCTAACAGTAATGGTAGAGTCTCGATTCTATTATAAGAAAGCTCCATTTCAAATGCATTATATATTTTTTATAAATACTCATAATTATAATATATTTTGTTTAAGACGAACTATATTTGGTACTATATAGAGGGACACAAGCGTGTGGCACACTTGAGAAAATGATATATTTAATATCTTCGTTTCTTCGCTCTGGCGTCGAGGCAAACCGCTGCCACTCAGCACGCAATGCCTACGGAATTCAGCGGAAAGCAGTAACCGGTGTGTCCTAAGACTAGCCTTCTTCTGCCCTCTATATGCGGGATAGAGCAAAAAACTCAAAAAAAACTACATTTTATTTGGAATATGCCCATTGTTCACGAAGACACCTGAATGATTTAAAGGTGGCCCCCAGACAGCTTACGATACGGCTTTCATCACCTTTGGAATGACCCGTATCCCTCTAGCTTTTAGATAATACGAGATAGTGTCGCAAATTCTCGGGGGATTTGTCAAACAAATGCTTTGCAATGTATCGAAAAAAATCGACGGCTCAGTAGTCGCCATTAAGGCTATTTATGGGTGATTCTCCCTTAGCTTTTTTATTAATAAAACGTATATTATGCGCACAAGTGCGTTTTATATGGCGGTCCTCCTTTTCTTCGCGGATATTATCGTCCGTCTTCGGACATCTAATGTTATCGATTACGTATTAGGATGAAATATATTGTCCTATGTGTTATTCATAGTAATAAAATAGCAAGATGTGTTACGTGGAGATTTGACAAAGCAACATATATTGTTTTTTAGCTTCACGCTTTATCCCCCATTTAGCAGCGTAGGCAGAGGGAGCCTAGTGTTAAGATACTCCGCACCCCACTTTTCGCCGAATTCTGGAGGCACTGCGTGTTGAGTGGCGGTACTCAACGCCGCACTTTCCCTCAACCTATTTACCTATGTGGATATGTCTTAAAAATATGGAATAGTGGAAAGTAATCCAGAAAATAATATAATACGTACAAAAATATATGAAAATAAATATTATTGCGTATACTATTGATATTTTTGTATTTACAAAGGCTAAGTGAAAAAGCAAAGTTTTCTAATATTTTTGTTTTTCAAACTTGACACATGTATCAGGTAGATCTGTTTACTTCATACTTGCGGCAAGCAGTTATGCAAACACGAGTATTGATACGGGAACTTTGTGACAGGAAAACAAAGGCATTCATACATATAATAAGAAGAAACGATTCTATTTATATATTTTGATATTTGGTAGATAAAAACAAATTATACTATGTAAGTTATATAAGGCCAAGGATTTTCCTTTTAAATAGTTTTAGTTTTAAGTGATTAGTATATTTACTTCATTTTTATTAACATTACATATACTTCGTATTTTGCGGGGTAAGCCCGAATAACCTACCTTTCTGTAGTTTGCTTTCTCCTTTAAAAATTTTGCTAATTGGAAGATGAAACTATTTATTTACGTACGTATTTACGTATTTTATTTTTTAACTAATCTAATGGCACGAATGGGAACTTTCCTAAGCTTGAATAATCCTATTGTGCCACTTTGACAAACATATTGATTAATTTATTTTTTACCTTCAAACTCTATGCCGCATATAGTAAGGTAGGCAGAGGAAAACTGTTATAACCTAGTGTTACGATACTCCGTTCCCAAAAAGACACTTCCGTTACCCATTTTCCGCCAAATTCTGCATGCATATTTGAGTGATTAAGTGATATGTATATTGAGTGTTAACTCATCACCAGAGCGAGAATATGATAATTAAATATACTTATATCAATTCTTTTTTCTACTTAACATTAATAATATTTTAGCATATAATAAAAGTCACAGTGTTAACACACTATATCTACCCCTAAGTTCGATTTATCGATGTTTTTCTTATCGAGAGAGAACTTTTCAATCCCTCAGTGGTGTTTGCGTAAGAGCTAACAGACGTTATTTGAAAGCTACATGGTAATGGCAAGGTTTCATTTTGCCACAATTTTTTAGAGATATTTTGCCACGTATAAGATTGTGAAATTAGTGAAATATAATATACTTATATTATTTTAAAATATAATATACTTATATTATTTATTATTAGTAAATATATATAATATAAAATACTTATTTTACAATTAAATAATGTTTTTTATTATTAAATTCCTGAAATGTTAATCTTTGTTGAAAACATTTTCATTTCTTCGTTCTAGTGTCCAAACAAACAAAGCGTTGGCAGGACCGCCACTCAACACGCAATGCCTCAAGAATTCGGCGAAAGTGGGAAGCGGAGAGCCTTAACACTAGCCTTCCTGGAGGATGCGGGATACAAATGAAGAAGGAAGAATATAATGTGCAAATGTTAAAAAAATGTGTAATTTTAATTTCTACATACAAGTAGTATTCTGCATAAATATATATCTGCTTTTCACACAACGACGAAGTTTATTACACCTCAGGAGCTAATCCACCGCGTTTGACGATTGTTACAAAAGAGAGCTAACAGGGGCGAAAATTAAAATGTATTTATTCGAACGGCATAAAAAGCCAATATGAGTGGCAATAAAAAGAGGATGCAGTGAGAAATAATAAAAGATAACCTCTGGAGTGAATGGAAGAGCTCTTGTAAAGAATGTTTGTGTAGTGGATAAGACGCGATCGAGGGGACACCTCCCCTCCTCCTCGGCAGGCGTGGGCAGGAATTAAAATCTTTTCACAGTGTTTCAATCTACTCGTAACTGTAGTGATTCTAACAATACACGTCAAATTTGACTTATTTGTTTTTTTTTGTACGGGAAATTGAAATTTTTATATAAGTATATATTTTTTATATATAGCCTATTATTTCTTCGAGTAGCAATTCGGACTATTTTAAAATCAAAGTTACTAGAAAAACACTATACATTTTTTTTCTTAATCTTTTTTACTGTTCTTTTAAAAACGAGTTATTTTTTCCTTTAAAAGTTAATATAACAAAGTGAAATTATATTAATATTTCTATAACGATCAGAGCCTTATTCTCAAATCTGGGCGTACATGTGTGTCTTATTAACAAGGCACTTTAGACAGCACCTCATTTCTAATTCAGAATTGTTCTCTCGCTGCGACATTAAGTCGTTACGAACCCTTGAGCCAGGCCACGGTCGAACACAGATTATAGGAAAAATCTTTGTATAATTTTTTTTAACACAGTTTATTTTCTAGGATTTAAAAAAATAAGACACTCTTGTAGATTAAATTTGTAGGTAATATAAGTGCGTTAAATACCTTCAATATATTTATTTGGAAGCTCTTGATATAAAATAGTATTCAGTAATAGATATAGTTTCAATTTGAAAAAATAACAACCAAATATTATTCATTCTATATAAGCATCTTTATATTTATTTTTGCTAATAATTTATGAACTTTTACCAATAAATTATATTTATAATAAATATATAAAGACTAATTCAAGTTACATACATATATTGGAATATTTTGATAGCACTTCTATACGCATTTACTCTTTAAGCGAAAGCGGTGGTATTACGCAGTGTCGTAACTTCATTTCTGTAAGTCTCGTTTCATGAGTAGATTACAAGTAATTAATTTATAAGAATACGGCTGCCAGGAGGCATTACCTGTCTTTATGAGGGTCGGAATCGTTCTAATATGAGAAGATTGGATGCTTATATAAAATTTGTAAACTACTTTTTAAAGCAAATAATTCTTTAAGCAAATAATTGTGTATAATTTTTTTTTAATTTTTCTTCTTATAGATATAAGATTGTCAATCTTTATGAATAAATTATAGTACGGAATCATTTTATTTTCTATTTTCCACAAAATATTTGTACCATATTTTTTTTAATAAATTTCAATCAAATTTTTTTAGGGTCCCTCACAAGTTTTAGGCCATAATTTTGATGGGTTGAATGGCGGAACTCTACTATATATAATATTTATTTATACATTTTCATATAAACTATTATTTAACAGTACGGCGTATCTAATCTTTGTAACGAAATTAAGCCATCGCGCTTTCACGCGCAAGCTGTTACTTTTAATGTTATTCGGTTTAGAATTAATGATTTTATTGCTACAATTACCAGTTATTGTGGTAACTGCTTAAAATACAAAATGGTTCACTCAAAGAGTGTTATAAAATTTTATTTTATACAATTATGAAAGAATAATATTAAAGTATAAAAATATATATAAATAGATACTTGTATATGTTGCATTCTGCATATTCACAAATATTATAGGCATTATAATATATGTGAAAATTAATAAATCATAGTTCTCTGGCGATGTAATTACAAAAAGCGGATGAAAAGATTACATTAAAATACAAAACTTTATATATAGGCTTGTACAGAAGTTGAATGTAAGATTTGATTCAAAATCACTAAAAAACAGCAGTTATTTAAACGGCAATAACTAAATATACCCAGATGTCTATATTTTATACGGTTTTTCCCGCTTATAATATTTTTTATATTATAGCAACATTTATTATACAAAATCCTTTCATAAAATTTAGGATTTCTCATGTAAAAGCTATATTATTAGTAGGATAGAATAAAATTAGCAAACGTACACAAATATGCTTAAAGTAGTAATCATTCCCCGTGTACATGCCAAAGACATTTCACCTGTGAAAGTTCCCCAGTCCCCGGGGACCGATTAAACGTGTTAAAGTAAGAATTACAAAGTGGCGGAGAGAAGCAGCCAGTTAGCACGTAGCGAGAAATTGCCAAACGTTTGTAGAAATAAGGATTCAGTATTGATGTTTCTAGAGACATCCCATTTTAGTAAAAAATTCTTTGCCTACTATTAGCTAGAGTTTATTGTTTGATACCACGCTTTGCTTTGATACCACAACGAAGATATAAAAATATTAAATATTAAATATTTCTTTGTTTCGAATGTGATACGAACCCCAACTTGTCACGTTTACATTCGCACGCTTATGTCCCTAAACCATGACTGCCCTTAACTATGATACTCTAACTCTAACACGATTATTAATGAAACTTTTTATTAATATTATATATCGTATTGTATCAGTAAGAGATTCGCAGGTCGTCTGTTCCGGTCATCGCCGTTGGCCGTGAGTTCCATAACACATTCATTCTAAGTGAGCGAAAAATAACAAAATGATAATAATAGGCATTTTTTATTTATTAAGTACTGTAGTCCTAGAGACCTTGAGAATACCTCGTAAACATTTTTTCCTTCCTTTTTAAAAAAGATTTTGTAGCTTTTAACCACCATAATTTAAAATGAATTAATGGGTGTTGTTTGTAAAGAGTGATTAAAATAATTAAAACTCCCGTTATAGGAGCCGTCAGATCGATCTCAACGGAGACATTAGTGTTTTTACGGCACTACCCGTGTTGTAAAGAAATATTAAGACACTATAAAGGAAGTATAATTATTTTACGATAGAAATGCAGACTTAAAGTAATAATCATTAATAATAAGAAGTGTAACGATTTCATGGATTTTTCTCAAAAGTTTTTAAAAGGTGAACGTATATTTCATATGAACAAGTGTTTCCACGAACTATAAAAAACAAACATATAACCTTTGAAAAGAGGTAGCTGCCATTAGATAATTTTTATTATTCATTTGTATAATACAAATATAAAAATGTTAGTGGAAGAAAAAATACAAGTTTTAAATTTAATACAATACGAATTTAATATTCATTAAATAAGTATCATAATTCATAATAATAAATTTATTTCTTGCTATAGTTTTGAAACACCTACGCTAACTTCCAAATATAACATTTAAAAATGTTTCACGTATACATTAACACAAGTTCGACATTCTCAGGCAAATGTTCGCCTCCTTATTACAATAATAATTATCAAGAATGGCGCTCAGCCGACTTTTAATTGATCCTCGAGGGCGACTCGCAGATAAAACTTATCAACTTTCTCTATTACAGTTTAAGAAAACCGCCGCCGTCGTTTTGTTTGGCCGATAGCGCAGTTTTCATTGCTTTGCGAGTGTAATGTGACGTGTAATCTCGATGGGATAAGTAAGAAATATTTGTCCAAAGTTATTTTTAAGGAAATTTCAAATTAGCCCAAGATCCCAGAGCTGCCAGACCTACGTCATTTTAGCAAATCTGAAATTTTGAGGACTATTAGTCTAATATGTAGTTAAGGCAGTGTGCCTACTCACTAACTCAAAAGTGGGCACCTTTCAGAGGTAGCGTAAATAACGGTATATCTCTGTATGGGCAGATGATTAAGTCATCGGACTGGTCTGAGTGTTTATGAGGGGTTATGAATTAGTCTGTAAGTATTAATATATTTAAAATTTAATTTATAACAAAAATTAAGTAGATACCTTCATATTTTTCTATGATATAATTAGTAGAATATTGAGGATAATATAACAATTATTTATTTTTCATAACTTAAAACAATAACTGGCGCCGAATTATAATAAAACGTTTAGTGTAAACGAAACAACAAACTTCCATATTTTATTACGATCGTAATCGTAAAGCGTGCCGCGTCCCGCGAAAAGTTGCGTCTTGCCGGTCCTCTCTCCCCTTTTCAGTGATTTCATTATGGAATTAAACTAAAACTTAGATAATACAACAAATTCTAAATGCGTAATTTGTAGCTTCCCTTGTACTAATAAAATATATTTATTAAATTAAATCGAAATTTTAATGAAAATTGTGTTAATATATTTTATTCGTAGTTCTAAATCTATGATTTAGGTATATTTATGTAATTCAATTCAATGCGAGGCAAACATGACATAAGGATATTTTTGGAAGACAGTGAAACAAAGTATAAGGTGATAAATAGTATTATTTCACAGACATAAATTTGTTTAAAACTTAAAAGGAAATATGTAAAAACTAAAATTTATTTTATCCACTAAATGAATTTATCACATCAGATATAATCAGTTCTATAGGTAACAAATATTGAATTATTCGAGCTAAGAAAAATTTACAAAATAAAAACTGTTACTGCTATAATTTGTTCCTCATTCTTTTCTGGAGAAAACAAATAAATTACATAGTTAATAGTTAGGTAAGAAATCGTGAGAGAGTTAGACAATTAGAAGCGCTTCTTGTAAATTTATGTGTTTACGTTCAGAACATCTTGCAACGGTGCGTCGATTTATTTGCAATATATTACCGGAGAATGGAGAATGATCGTTACTTAAGAGGGTTCCTTAAGCACTAATCATTGTATTTGTTTGTAGTTAACACATAGGATCAGTCACTACCTAAATATTTTTATTTTAAAAACATGAATGATAATAGTGGTATTTTATACTTTGGAATTTCCACAATTTTATTCATAAATTAAAATTTTAAATGTATGTGTAGTTATTAGTAAAAAAAAAGAATGTCTTGTTTAAAATTTTCTTATACAATTGAATTATTGTTCTTTAGTGTTTAGAATACATATTATTATGTGCCGCCTGCCCACATTTAAACATATTCAAATGTGTAAAGTGATATGTCACTAAATACACAATTTCAATATTTTTAATATAAATTCGTTACTCTATGAACATCGCCGTCCATCCAGCACGTTCAATATGATAACAGGTGTTCCAGCACATCCACTGTTTGCTTAAACCTATTGAAACGCTTCAACCAATTTATCTTTTCCGTGCACACCGCACATCTCGGCCAAGCAGATAGTGCAGCAAAACACAAACGTTGACTCGGACGCCCCGGAACGTGACAATTGACAGCTAAGCCTCCACCAGGCAAGGAGTGTTTTACTCCTTTTGGTCCACACTCGCACTGCGCCGCCGGTTTCTGACGACGTTATTTTTTAATCAAATATATCCGGCACGGGTGATAGACGAAAGGGTTGCCAGTAATGAAAAACTAAAAGGAAAAAGTTGCCTTTTAAGCAAATAGAGACGAGACGAAGTTGATTGGTTTTGTTAGCGAGCCTGTTGATTGGCACGGACGTAAACAATTGGCTCCAGTGTTTAAGTTGAAAGGACAATTGAAACTCAACGATATCGCTACATCACACACGGTGCCGTTGTTCGCGGTTTGTTTTCGGTATGCCGATGGTGCTCGACAACTAGTTTTAAAAAATAAACTTTTGGTATTGACATTGCTCTTATACGATATATTTGAACTTTTTATATATTTTTTTAAATAAAATCGTGTTTTGTTCTTGAAGAGAGAGATTTTGGGCACCATCGCACAAGAACTACGTAAATTCTCGTAAATATTCACGGTTGGTAGCCATGAGGCAATAAATCAGTGATCCTCAGCCGCTATCATGAGTCCATTAGAGGTGCGTGCCGCCCGGGAAATGTTTTTAATAATGTATATTTTTTTCTAGTAAAAAAATATTTGTAGTATGTATAGTATTAAAATAAAAAAATAATTTATATTAATATAAAAAACGATACTTAAAGGTATGTATAGTATGTATACTCTCATACACAAATATAGAGACGCATATTACACAGAATTTATTAGAGTTATAGATCTTTTATTCCATCAACGTCCGTATAATGTTAATTAACATTTTGTTAATTGATTGATGATCATTGAAGATTTCATTTAATTATACGATCTACAATATAAGGCTGTTTCTGAATACTACATACTACAACGATTGAATAAATTTCTAGAATAATTAATGACTTGTTTAAATACAATTTTGCAAAAATTTTATAAAATTTTAGAATAATTAATGAAGGTTTTAATATTATATTATTGTATCAAATATGCGCACTCGTCGACTTGAATAAATTTAAGCGGTCCGAGAATTTTTGGGACTCATTACGTAGTATTTATGTGAGGAGATAAAAATATTAGGGACAAGCTTAATCGGTAACGGATGAACAGGATACCCTTGTCCCTTTTAAATTTCTGTTTTGTAAAGTTTTAATTTTATTTCTAATAAAAGCTTTTTTTAACATCAATTATTTATTGTAAAATTGTTATTTTAGAAGTAAATCAAAAATGTAATGCTGTATATCATAGCATAAACAACGCAAAAGTGATATAATTTAAATATTTATATTAATTCTGGTTTAAATTAATATTTATGCACCAATAACATTCAAATCATAACAGAAAGATACCACCACGACTATAAATAAAAGAATAACACCTCATTAAGTTTCCGAAGAATGACATTTATCAAAACAAGCAAGAAGCGAGGTCGTGTCCAGGACAGTTTTAAATACTTAAATTAATTTCCCCCTGATTTTTCTTTAAGAAGTTGTAACTCTCCAAGTGGGGATAATGCGATGATATATAAAAAAGGTCCCCGTGAGCCGAGCCCTAATAAATTATACCCTCGATAACAATGGGATTTTTTAGGGACCTTTTGTTGCAACTTTTGATATCACCTGAAAGTATTTGAAAGTTAAATGTATATCATTTTTTTAGGTTCACGGTGTATCTCGCATGTAGTAGGGTGGGCAGAGGAAGCCTAGTGTTAAGACACTCCGCTACCCACTTTCCACCGAATTCTGGAGGCATTGCTTGTTGAATTGCGGAACACAAAGTCGAAAAAAAGCGATTTGCGTCTACACCCTATGGTGGAGAATTGCTATCGAATGGGAATTGAACCCAAAACCTGTCGCGTCATGACATACAGTCACACGCTTGTGCCCCCACGTTACAACTGACCTCTTCGTTATTATGTAACTAATTTAACTAGTATAGTATAGTAGTAGTAGTATAGTAGTAGTAGTATAGTACTAATATGTAACTGTTTTCTATATTATTGACATATAATTTTATGAAAGAGTTACGTATACAAATTTCTGTGCATTTAAATTGTTAATATGGAATTTCATTATTTCTGTTGATGCTTCTTATGTGCCAATAATATTTAAATATGTAGGGCATTTCTAAAAGACCGTAATTAATATATTTTGTATTCAATAAACATTGAAGTAAATTCAGAAAAATAATAAGTAGTCTCTTCTACCAAAGTAACATAGTTCTTTTTCACGAACGATAAAAAATAAAGCCCTAATATCGTTTAATGTGCCTGTAGGGAGTGACTGGCCAAAGCGGAAAATTCGCCGAACATATGGTAGGGTTGTTAACGTATGGAAAATGCGTATAAAGTTTAATAATAACGTATGGTATTGTGATAATTATGTCCTTTGTTTCATCTTCACGCTGTATCTCGCATATAACATAGTAAGCAGGTGGAACCTAGTGTTAAGACACTCTGTTCTCCACTTTTCGCCGAATTTTACGAGGCATTACTTGTTGAGTTATGGACTTGAATAAAATTAAAAATCACCTTTGACACTAATAATAGTAGTGAAATGTTATAATTTATCAAAATTAAGAATGAATATAGCTTCTTATATACATGTAGCATTGCGGGTACAGATTGCATAATATAATATAACAAATGAAGTTGTCTAGTAATACGTAGAAAAATTGTTGAAAATATAATTAAATATTATCTACGTACTATCTTCAACTGCCAGCCCTAGCTAATAAAATGGGCAATGCTACCAATTTATATCGCAATAATCCGCGTGGACATTACGTATCCGATATTATCGGCGCCCGAGGTAAGCGCTAGTTTGAGGACAAAAAACGATTCTCATTTATACGGCCACTTCTCGTGACAGGCCATCGTCTCCCCCTCTGGACGTTACTGACTTTGTTCTTACTTTTCTCTGATAACTAATCGCCTAAAATAGCTTAAATAATAACAAGAAGATTAATTTTGTTGTTTATTAACTTATATTATTTATGTAGAATATTACCCTTTGCATTAAGATAAAACTTAATGTTAACCATATTTAATTTTTCACTAAAATACATTATTATTATATTTAAACAAGATAAATGGCAAACAAATATCAATATTATACTTTATCATATTTATGTGCCAGTCGTGGCGTATGGGCACATGTGTGTTCATGTCACTTCATTTCACGAATGTTAGACGTTAAGTATGAATAACTAGCACTTAAATAAATATTTATAGTCATTTAATTTCATAAAATTTCGCTGACCTTATCTTAATATGATGAAATATTAAACTATCTTTGTAATATTCAATTTGAAAATTGATAAGCCATTAAAAATAACGTTGAAATGACAAAAGGTAAATCCTGCGCTCGTCCAAATAAAGTTTCAGTCGTGAAATAAAATGCTTTTTCCCTTTTATCGCGATCACAAACATGGCTGTGCGCATTGTGATGTAATTGAAAAATCAGTGCCTCGAACTACATTCAGAGTTTCTATCTATTATTCAGTTGACAATCAAGTGGAATTCCGAAAAACGACGTGAAAAACACTCGCCTGTTGTTTCTCCACGATGTGACGTATTAAAAATTTACGGCCTTAATCGTACCGATGCATGGCCAAACAAAAGCGTTCAAATTGCAACGAATCACGATAGTTTGCTATTTATCTGATCAATTACTTAAGGCTTTTGTACGGGAAAGTTTTATAAATGTGTTGAGGCTACGTTGCGTCTCTCTATCCGTGTAATGTTTGATTAAAAATAGACTAAAATGATTTCTTAGCAATTTCTTAAAATGTGCAGATACTATATCAATCATTTAAATATAATTAAAATAAAATATTTTAAAATAAAGTTTACTTGATGTAGAACCATAGTCGTCCATCTAAACCAAAAAGCAAATATTAATGCATCCTTAACGAAATCAACAATTTTACATTCAATAATATTTAATTGAACATGACTAGAGTTTTTCAGTGGCATAATTATATTGAACATCTGGAACATCACATATTTGAACGTCTGGAACAAATGAAATATATTGAAAATTAAGGTTGTCGAGGCCTAATGCTATAGCCCTGACTATAAACGGGATGGTTCTAAGTTTGATTTCCATTCAGCGAACAATAAAATTTAAATTATTTACATTTACCAGTAAAACAAAGCACGCCATTGGCTATCGTCATCGATGGTCGATGTCAGCATGGCAGGGCGAGGTACCAGGTTCAAGCAATACTGTTCTACATCAGTTCAAATACTAAGATATGTCATCGAATAACATATCTTCATCTTCATAAGTGTAAGCTTATATTTGATTCTCAATATTTACGTATGTATGGTAAGTGCTGTGGTTTCTAATACTATACCTATCTATACCTAGCCGTGGAACAAAATCACAAGATAAAAATAAGGATTCCTTTGATATTTTCCTCAGCCATATGCGGGTGCACCGTTCCCTTCATCACTGGGGGAAAATCTGTGGACTCATCAAAACAATAAACAAAGTATCGGAACCCTATTTTATTATGTTATTATGCACGCCGCTCTATGATTTACGCTGCACAATGCATGAAAAATCAATGTTCATCTAGAATATTATTAATTTAACAGCTTTTTTTATTTACATAAAAAAATGTTTTACGCAAGTTTGGATATTGAAAATATTTTAGGAAAATCAATTAAGAAAAATATTCATTGATTTTAATTTCTATTTTTATAATTTTGAATAATTTTCCTATGTACAGACATTGATTGTTTATAACATTCTTCATTGATTGTTTACAACATATATATTCTTTTGAATGCAGTTTGAAAAATCCAAAAACATTATGAACAATCCGATATTAGTGAATGCGTCAGTTTCTTATAATATATTTTTGATTTGTTATAACAAGAAATGAAATAAAAATATTCATGAAAAGGCCTAATAAGATCGCAGGTGCCAAGGGCTAGTCACAAATGTCTTAAAACCTATCCACTAGGTGCCTGTAATAGAGACGCAATCCGATCCAAAACGGAACGATGTCCAGTGCTCAAAGTGGCAGTCCCTCCATGGAGCTAGGATGGAAAGGGTTAACCACCTACTCATTTGAAGTTACCCCGATTACGAAAGGAAAAGAATATTTTTCGGACCGAATTATTAATTTTACAAGTAGAACAATATTCTGGACCAAACCAATAGTCACTCGCGGCAGTAGCGCCTTACGTGATGATGAAAAGGCCTAAATAGAATTCTTGGCTACCATAAGATTATCAATCAAGAGGCATTTGCCGGTACAAATTTATCATAAGCGTCTTATTGTGACGCCCACGCCGGAGCACACAATATCCATCGGATATCCGGAGGGGAGCTAACATCATATTTTTATCATCATTACGTCAAATTTAGGCTACGTTTATAAGGATAAGACTTGATAACGACTATTGTAATTATAACAACACTAAATTGATTTTTAGCTTGCCACTACAAAATTTTAAAATAACTGTAAGAACAATATTAACAAGTAAAGCTTATTCATATTTTTCAGGAATATTTACAGAAAAAAAGTATGGAATCAATATCAATTGAATCTCATGCGGGAGCCACCAGTCTATGTAATATTCAAATTATACCATTGACATGGATAAGAGCAATCATTGAGTTCCTAGCCGATTCTTCTTAGCAGAACTAGTTTCTGAAATGATTCCAAAATTATTGCAAAACTCTATTTGAGTAAAAAATATTTTGAGGCCGTCGCCTCCGGCCAGCTTACGAGATACAACGAGGAGCTAAAAAAATTAAACTTTATTTTTAATTATTTCGTTATACTGAGAGACTTTCGATGTTAGCAAGATGACATACCTAAACACTAAAACCTAAGTAAGAGAGCACCAACACACAACATATAAAGTTATTTTAATTTTTTCAACCAAAACACAATAAGTAAATAATTTTATTTTATATTTTTTTAATAATGTCTATGTTTTAACGCAGCCCCGCATCTTATTGGCTGATTAATGACTGTATAGTCACCTTGTAAGCTTGGAAAACAGAATTTTGAAATACTTACCATAAATAATTAAGATTTGACTAAATTTCTATGCATTTCTTATACAGTTGGAAAAATATAACGTAACAATAACGAATTTATGGTACATTGAATAATTGAACTTCGTGAAATCTTAACAAACTATATTTTTAAAGCATAATATAATAACTTTCAAAATTCAGATGTGTATTAATATCTATTTGCGAGTCAAGTATTTATATATGCTAAATAACGAATTGAAGCATATAAAATGCGTTACCGTTGTCAAACATATAGTAGAGTGTGTTTCATTAATTTAATTTATTGTTCATTTTTAAAAAAATATAGGTAGTCTGCTCTCCTTCTTTTTTAAAATGTGTTGTGGCAAATATCAAGTTTTCGTAAAAAAGATACAAAGTTTACGCTTCGCTTAAAAAATAAAATATCCTTTTACCACGTTAGGAAATATAATTAAACTACGTATCATAAAAATACTAATAAGATAATCTACAAAATTACCTTCCTTTCTTTTAAATATCTGCCAGGAATCATATTTCTGTATGTATTAAAATTAATATTTAATAGAATGAGTGTATTAGGAAATCATTAAAATGGTACGTTGAACAACAAAGCTTTCATTGAAGTAAAAAGATATTTTATTTTATTATGTGATTTTATAATATTGCTTTTAAAAATGTTCAAGTTCTGATATAATTTGTATTCTTTTAAAGAATTTTCAATGAATACTTCCTTAAGAACTCAACTACGCACTGAATCTTATTATAACGCAATTTGTATAGGAAATATATATTTTACATAATATACAATATACATTATATGAATTTAACTTACTTTTTTAAGCACTAAAACACTATTCACTTTCTATTTCAATTTTCGATGTCATATTTAATGAGATTCTTTGGCAAAATAATTTAAAAAAATAACTAAATCAACGTATCACTAACAATTGCTCCTTAAAAGTATGCTTCTTAAAACATATGCTTCACTAGGTACCAATCAATCGTCTAGAAAGTTGAGCCGATCAATAAGCGAATCGCCATATCCTATACAACACGGCCATTTTAAGATACCAATTTTTCGCCCAAATTCCATTTATTCAAATGGTATTCTAAAATTAGACGTGTTACACGAAATCGTCTCTTTCAAGAGTCCATGCCTTAAGCTATGAAGGAGGTGTAGTGGGCGTGTCAAGTTTTGACCACGCCTACGCACTGGGCGTGTCTATCTATACAGATATTAAAAATAATATACTTTTATGTGCACGTACTATAGGTAAGAACCTATTATCTTTAGACACTAATAAAAATGAATGGTTTGTGAAATGCATTTTATGATGTGATTTGTTTAAAATGTTGTAATAGTTGTAATTAGGCAGCTATAGGTCTTAACAGAATATTTTGTATTTATTTTATTATAAAACACCAATCTTCATTAAAATAATTTAGTTCCTAAACAATTCTCAATGAAACTATCATAGTAATTTTTCTATATTTTACACAAAATCACGTATTTGAAAATACCAATAAATTACGTGTAATGTACCTACCTAAAGCTCAAGTAATAAAATACAGAAAAAGAAAAAAATCCTAGCCACCAAAGCCCTAATAACATTTTAAATAAATAAATTTAAAAAATTAAATAAAACTTTCAGTAAATCAATACTAATTTAAAACACAAAATACATATTAAATTTTTAACAAGTACTAAGTATGTCACAAGTGCTACGAAGGTCTACGTAATGAATCTAACGTCTAAAATTGAGGCGGGGCTTTTCTACGGCGTAGCACGAAGTTTCGCGCTGCCACGCGAAATATGAAACCAGAAGCCAGAGAACCATTTATAAAAGAACTTTACCGTTGTACTCTTATTCCCTGTAAACTCCTGAAATTTAATAAGACAGGAGGAGGGAAAAAGCTCAATATATTTTGGACGAGTCTGTGAGAAACGCATGGCAGTGAGGGATGAAAAGGAATTCGACAGGATGTATTACGTAACGTCAGTTAAGCGCCGGCAGTGTAGGAGAGAGCACGTTCGGTTCGGTCTTCTAAGTACACAATAAACAACAACAACGTGTTTAGATTCGTAAACAATCAACATTTTGGAAGTTACCTACGAAGTAAAGGTAGGTTTAATAGCGGGAATGTATAGTTTTATTTTTTCATAGCCTATGCTATAAAATTATTGTATTTTTATTTTATTTTATACTTATGTATTTTTTTCTTATTTTTATTTTTACCTATTTTTGTAATATTTCTTTACTTTTCAATACTTATATTAAAATCTCTTAGTGTTTATTTGCGATTAATATTTTAAAAATAAATTTAGATAAACAGATTAAACTCTTTTTTAAATATATATAAACCAATTTTTACAATCAAAATTAAATAATACGAAATATAAAAGTAAAATTTAAAAGGTGAAAATATAACGCAAGCTTAAATGTTAAAGAGTAACATAATTATAATAAAAATGATATTAACATGACACGACACTATAATGTTTTTTTTTAAATAGGACTTTTAATTAAATTATTGCGAGTTAATTTCTGTTTTAAATTAGATTTTTTTTAAATACTACCACATCCGACAATATATATATTTTTTTACATAAATATACTATTGTATTCATATAATGTCGTGTTTAATTGGTATGCTGGATCGGGTAAAATTGTAAATAATATACGAGTAGGTACCAAAAACTTTAAATTAAAATAAATAGGTATAGATTTTTTTTAATCTTTACTAATTTTGATCATTTATTTATTGTAAAAGAAAACTAGCAATATGAAATTGAAATTACATTAAAGTTCAATTATTCTATATTATTCTTTTTTTTTATTCGTTTGCTCGTATATACATTAATGTAATATAACAAAGTGCATTTTGAACTATTGTTAGAACAGAAATTTAGGCTACAAAAAAATAGCATTTATGGAAAAAATAAAAGAAATAAAAGAGTACTACCATGCCGGCACCATTAAACCGATACTTGAGGAAGTTGTATACTTTTACCATGGATTAAAATTAAAAATTATATCAGCTTCACGCTGTATCCCGCACACAGCAGGGTAACATGGATATAATAAAGATATTATATTATTATGTGAAAAAACAATAAATATTTTTTTAAGCTATAATGCCAAAAAGTAGGGAAATTCTCTAATTAATCGAAGCTCCGGTAATTAGCACTCACTAAAAGACAACTTATTATCGACGCCTAAAACCCGACTGGGTACCATGTATGAGCGTCAAAAAACAAATTATCTTGTAATAAGAAAATATATATTTTAATTTATTTGTTGCTTCTTGACTTAAAATAAAAAAAAATTATGAAGCCGAGACTTTGTCATAAAAGTTTATTTGAAGAATTCCAAATTTTTTCACTGCCGCCACATCCTTTTCTTCGGTACCTGAGGATTGCTCAATGGCCCTTACCATTTATTTTAGAGGTCTTAATTTTTCTTTAAAATCAAATTAAATCCACAATAAAAATTAAATAGATAAAAATCATTGATATCGATAAATGAAAAAGGCAGTTTAGAGGAACTAGTTATTGACATTTATGATTTCGACAAAATCGATTTGTATCACTATTACAAATTAAATTTAGTAATCAATATCAATAGTAAATTCAAATAGCTGTCAGCTGTCTGTAAAAAAATGAGTAATACCTTGAGCTTATTCTGTTAAACAAGTACCTAAAAAAATGCTGATATTTTCATGACAGCACTCGCTCTAAAAGTAAAAAAATTCAATTCATTATCCTATCCTATCCTATCCTATATATTATAAAACAAAGTCGCTTTTCGTGTCTGTCTGAAATTTCTAACTCTTCTTCTTCTAAACCACCCAACGGATTTTGATGCGGTTTTCACCATTAGGTCGAGTATTTCTCAGGGAAGGTTTATATATAGTTTATTATTTGTACATTCTTATGTAAATTAAAATAAATACGATAAATGTGTATAAAGTCTTACCCGTTGAGACACTTTCGCGCATGCGCTGCTTTAATGGTAAATACTACATGAAAATAATGTACTGAAGTATTGTTCCTCTTAATAAGATCTACAAAAAAGTCCGCGACGGCATGTTCGTATCTTTTAAGAATAACGTGTAGTGATCATTTTTTTGTCTAAAAATAATAATTTCAATATATTTTTTATTGTGAGGGATATTTTCCCATAATGGTATTAATCCTTATCCTTTAAAATACTTTATTAATTTTCTACGTTAAACGAAGATAAAATTTGCTTTTTACACTATTTCGAATTGCGAATAGTTTTACAACGCATTTAATTGTTGACACATCATTTGTATGTTACTCAAGTTTCACTTATCCCTTACTCTCAGCATATAAATAAGTATTTAGTTACGTTGGCCATTTAATGTAGACCAAAACTGTCTTTTACTGTTTTTCATTTTAATAAGTACTTTAGAAGTTGTTACAATATCAAAAAATCCTTGCTGCGAAACGGCTCGCTACTCGCCATGCGTACCTCCGCGCCCCACGACGTTTTGCTTATACAAGCGCGTCCGCCGCGCCCGCCGCGCCCGCCTGCCTTACACGCATCGGTGGTTCAGTGGTAGAATGCTCGCCTGCCACGCGGGCGCGGGTTCGATTACCGGCCGATGCATTCTATTTAATTTTCCTCACAGGCAGCTATGTAGTTTTTTCATCAGGGACAGAATACATACCGTGTTCAGCATTAACCATAAGCTCGAAAACCGCCTGCCTTTATAGCAACGAAGATGTTGTGGCGTTTGCACGTATTGGATAATTGGAGTCGAATGTATTATTTCAGCGCGATATATTTGGTTTCATATTTTTTGTAGTAGTTATTAGTAGGTAGGTTTTTGTTTATAGTTTCTTCCGTTTAAAAATAGTCATTTAACTATCTAAAAATAGTCATTTAAATATATTTTAATAAGTACTTGAAAAGATTAGTAGCACAGATTTAAAATTACGGTACCTACAAAAAAATCCTTGCTGTGTAAAACACCTAGAAAATCCTTATTGAAACTACGAAAATGCGGGTTGCATTAGGGTTTAATAATTTTCACATTATCTTAAGTCCTTTGCAAACATACATTATATGAAGAATCCATTAGTAAAAGCGGGCGAAGCCGCAAGAGGGTCGCTAGTCATCAAATAAAATTGAAGATGAAAGTGATATTATGCTAGATGTCAAGAGGAAGTTCATAAGCGTATAGTTTAGTGTCGATATCTTAAGAACCTCGTTGCATATTCATATTTTCTATAGTGCTTCTCGGTGCATTATATCTACAAATATACAAAAAATATTGTTATACACAGGTAAAATAATAATGTCAATATTTTAATCCAATTAATATATAGAAAAGTTTAATAAGTATTTTGGTAGGTATTACAAAATTCTAAAGTGTTTAATGCATCACCCCGATAGCTCCCCCAATTTAGTATATGTTGGAAAGCGCGCTGTTTATTGCGAGTATGCCAACAGTGCCATAACAGCACAGATGTGATGTTTTTAAAAATTCGATTTACACACATTCAATATTTTTAAATTTTTTCAACCAAACTCGTAAAATGCAAAAGATATATATATAAAGATAAGAAATACATGTAATTGAAAAATTATGCTTCCTCATACGTGTTGCAAATTAAAATTCTCATTTTTAATTGAATTTTAATATTGAACAAAGTATAAGTTATATTAGTAAAAACTGCATAAACACCGCCTATTAATTATGTTTAATTATGAGGATATAAGACGTATTTAATACTTACTGTTAGGAATAAAATACTTTAATATATCTATCTACAATCAAAATAAAACAAATGCTTTAATTAACTTGTAAAAACTTTTGTGTCTTTCACTTGCCTACGTTTAATTTTCTTTTCTTATAAAATTAAATTTTAAAGAAATGAAAAAATATTTCATATTTTTTCAAAAGATCCTAGCGATTCACCACAATCTATTTTCTACGTTATATTTATTTCAGTTAGAATAAATTAGATATATTTTATAAATAATACGTATAGTTCTTCTTAGACAAAGAAAATTACTGTTTCAGATACGTCAATGCGTATTGTTTTGGTTGCATATCAAATGCACCCCATGTTTACGTCCCCTTGTTTACTATTTACAAGGGAGGGTGGCAAGGCTACGTAGTAAGCGTTGGTCGAAACGCGTGAAGTGCGTCTGTTGTGCGAGAGTTTTACATTTTTCGAACAGTTGGGAAAATGATTAATATGAAAATGACTATGAGAATGCATGAAAAATTTAAAAAAAGAGTGTCTTGGCACTAGGTTCCCTCTGCCTATCCTGCTGTGTGTGGGATACAACGTAAAGCTGATTAGATTTTTTGTTGTCGAAACATTTGTACATTAAAACTCAAATACATTCAGGTAACAGATCAAACAGTTCTTCAGAACACTCCCCATGATTGTAACTAGAACATGATAGAAATAATCCCATTAAATTCAAATGGTAATAAAATTAATGTTTATGTTGTTTATGTGTGGGTTCCAATGTACATAATAATATATTTAACTAGTTGCCAATTAGTTTAGTAATGTGACATAACATTCCACAAACTAATATTCAAAATCCAAAATGTTCTAAAAAATAATATAGCACTGACTTCCCTCCATTTCTTTTTTACCCAAACAACCCAATAATAAAATAAAGGTGTCTTCAGTGACGAAGTACATTTTATATCGCAAAATAAGTTACAAAAAAATTCATAGCGTCACTGAGCTAATTAAAGAAAAGCTGATCTGAATATTTGATTACCAGCCAGAGGGTAATAAGCTAACCGCGGCCTGGATTAATAATTCAAGATTTGAACAATTGAATCTGCCACGATATCTGTATTAAATATGCAAATTAGTTATTTATTCAAGCCGCGCTACTTCCACTCACAAGGGGAGCTTTATGAAAACTTGGTGCTAATTTACGTGTCGTTCTTGTCATACTCGTGTCTCTGTGACGGCCGTCGCGACTTGGTACGTCGAGATTTTACGTTCGTTCCTGTGAATTCTGTACCCAAAGAATACCGCTTCTTGTTTAATATTAAATAGATTACTGTATACAGTTTTGAAATTATCTTAAACATTCTGTCGCTGTTATTACCTTCTTGTAATAATATAACGATTAATTTCGATAAAGTACTATTATAATAATTTACTAATATTTATTAAGACATAAGAAGCATTGCCTGTTCTTTTTGAATGATTATTAAAGTTTTTATACAATCGGGCAAAGTTGTGTATAATATGCTAATATAAAATGATGCTAGAATTGTATAGATTTCACCGTATAACACTAGAAGTGCCGAAGATTGATACCCTCCCTGAACCGCCGTCGTGACAAATTTGTCCCATTCTACTTATTATGTTGATTGTTGGTATAATACAAAAAAAATATTATTAAAATTATTCGTAAAATATGTAGACCATATTTAATAATCAATTCTTATTCTTTAGCAAACATAAAAGTACCAAAAAATAAAACACAAAGAAAGAATCAAATATTTCTAATACGTTCTAAGGTCGTGACAACTAACTGAATAACTCTTACAAAATTATAAGTTATTGAAACTAGTTAATATTATTAGTAGGCCAAGTAATACATTAATATATTCTTCATCAGTGATACATCACAGATGATTTATAACATTGCGTGGTAATGCCTCCAGAATTCGGCGGAAAATGCCAGCGGAGTGCATAGCACTAGGTTCCCAGGTTCCCTCTACTTACCCTACAATTGCCCACATTTGGTATCAAGTGTTTTTCTGAAATTCAAGCCTAGCTTAGTCATCCTTTCATCTGATACCTCACTTGGATTAGCGGCAAAATTTAGTATTGACACCAATTTTACCCCACTTTTCAGGCTATTATTTTTTAAGATTTATACATAAATGTATAGTTTTCAGATTTTTTCCTGTACTAGTACTACATGTAGATGCTAGCTGCCAGATTTTATAATTCTAAGTTAACTGAAAGTACCTTATTAATTTGATTCCCTTTATAGTGTCGAAATACATGTTTTTTACTATATAAATAGTCATATATTTTTTTAAGGGCGCTTTTTCAGGAAATGAAGGGACTGTAGATCGTCATATAGTTCATATTCATATACTCATATGAATATCAACTCGATTTCTCCAAGCATTCCTGAGATAAAGGCACAGACAGACGGATGGACAAAAAAATGATCTTATAAGGGTTTTTTTTTCCTTAAAAGCTACAGAACCCTAAAAACTTAGGCATTGACTGCTAAACCTACTATTCAATTTTTTTCCGCCCCCGCATTGCCCTTTCCCCTCCACCTCGTCCCCGAGGCATGAAAATATGTCAAATTATACCCTCAAATAATAAAATAATAATGGCGGGACAAAAATGACCCAGCGGCAGTTCTAGGTAAACCTATTTTTTTTTCAAAAAGTATGACTGCTATAAAATTATTTATATTTTTAATTAAATAAAGGTGTAAAATTGGTAGTAGTAAAAAAAATTCATCTACATAAATTAACAAATAAAAAAGTTATATACAATCAACCTTGCGTTTGGGTCAAAAATGGGACGGCGGCGCTTCTAGTGATAATGACGGCATTATTTTAGCAGGAGGCATTAATTAATTAAAGCGTAGGACACCATAAATGTTACGAATTAAAATTTGGTTTTGTTTCGAGTCAATTGTACAAAATATATGAAGCAAATACCAATCCCACTAACAACATAAATTTGAAATGAGAGCAAAATTAAATGAACAATGATGTCGTTTTCAATTTCATTGACAAAATAATCGGAGATCTATATGGGTGCCGAGTTTGTTTTAGAGTCGTTTAGTTTTATTTGAGACTTTTTTTACATATATATATGCTTTATTATATTTAAAAGTTATTATCCTTCCAGCTTGTACTGGATTTATATTATAAGGTTTTTTATATATATATTTGGTGATTATCGATGGTGACATGATGCTCAAGTTTAAATCGAGCTACAATTATTTCAATAAGGAATTTTAATAATTATAAAAATAAAAAAGAATTAGCATTATTATGATATGAAAGTATACTAGAAGTACGCATTACTTACAATACACTTATAAAATTTATATAATATGCTAGCTATATAATATATAGAAAACGAAAAAAATATTAACGGAAAAATAAAATATCAATTTATTATTTTTGTACGACCGCCAGTAGCATATTATATTTTTCAATAATAATAAGATACATACCAAGCTAATATTCCAAAGCCAATCAAAATTATTAATTGAAGAATATTAAACAATAGCAAGATATCGCGGAGTTGCCCCAAGAGAGACGTTTAATTTAGATTATTTATAATTTCGCGGCGAATGGGCTCGGGCTAAGACGGTCGGTACGAGCTAATTTCCAAAATAAATATTAGTTCAATCAGACTCCACTGGCCGTTATGTTAGTCATTGTGGGGCTCCGGAAATATTATTATAGCAACTTAATTGTTGTGCCTACTTCTACAGAGAATATTGTTTTAGGTTGTGTTTATTATATCCCAAATGCTATTTACTTTTATCATAATTTGTATTTTGTTTCTGAAATTATATAAATATTATGTTAGAGTCTATGTGAGAAAATGCAAGAATGGATGGATAGGTGACGGAATTATTTTTGTACCTAATGATAATCTATATGTTATAAACAAGCACAAACAATCGTTTTCTGTGAACGTCTCTCTGTATTTAAAAAGAAATCTTTTATTTTAAAAATCAAAACTTCTTAAAAAGTTTCGTAATTTTCGTTACTCTTAAGAAAAGCTGATGGGAATGGTTTATTTATTCATTTCTTTGGTTTTTATTACAAAAAAAAACTTGACAACGTAATTTTTTTTTTAATATTATTCCTTATGTGCTTAAGTTTTCAAAATCTTGTATATTATGCTATACTGAACATATAAGTTTTATCGTTAAACTTATATTATAATTTAGTAGACAATAGTCTCAGATAAAGAATCAAAAGATGATTTCACCAAATAAGATCATTTACATTAAGAGCAAGATGTGACATCCTTCGAAGGAGCATTGTTTTCAATAAATTAAACGGACAAGGTACTCCGCAAACAGCCTCCGGCCTCCGTCAACACAATTATTATACTCGGACAGCCACCCTCGTTGATAAACATACTCTAAATAAATTAACGGACCTTCATTTCAGTTCGATTCAATTGTCGAAACTGAAAAAATAGCTTAATCGTTTATATGATTTAGTAGATAAATCATCGCACTTATTTTATTATATAAACTTATTGGTAGTTCATATGAACTAACATTTTCTTTTCTTCGCTCTTACACAAGGCAAAAAAAACACAGCATTGAGTTCTACCACTCAAGAAGCAATGCGTCGACAAATTCGGCAGTAAATGGGGAACGGAGTGTCTTAACACTAGGTTCCTTCTGCTTACCATGTTTTACGCGGGATACAGCGTGAAATTGATTTGATTTATAAGTAATTCACTTATATCTATGTTGTTACAGATTAACGATACAAAATGAGTGCGCGGCCAGCTCCAGCCGGCGCTCGCACTAAGAAACAAAATCACGCAAATATACCATGTCCCATAGAAGACTGTGCACGATTTACATATGGAAAACTTCCGGATCACTTGACTAAGATTCATGGCTTGACTGGGGCAGAACGAGACGCCCTCAATGAGCAGCAAAGAAAAAGATTTTTCAATGGAGAACTCTGCCAAGTCAGATTTTTAAAGGAGTCGGCTATACGAGACCTCTGGGGTGAAGATTATGATGATCCACGAATTCGAGCAAAAATTCATCAAAGTTATTCTTTAGTGAAAATAAGGATTATACCACTAGCGGCTACTCAGCGAGCTCGCCCTCTAACAGAACAGGACGCAAATGTTTTAACAGCATACAATGCGAGAACTGCCCCTCGTCCAGCCCGGGTACAACGATCACGTGCTCGCACTCGTCCTTATTCTATACCAGAGACAAACCCAGCTGAAAACCGAGTCTCAAGCGAGTCAAGCGAGGAAGAAACCCCCCGTAATTCTCTCCCACCGTCGCCGCCACCTTCTTCTCCATCATTACCACCCTCACCTGCGCCTTACGAACTTCAGCCTGTAGAAACGCGCTTGCGAGATATCTTCGATTCCAAAATCGACGCTGGATACAAAGCTGTCATTGATGATATGAAAAAATCAATGACTATGGGAAGAACACTTGGAACGCGTAAGAGAAAAATCTACCGCACATACCGGCGATATGCTAAGCGCTTGATCGCGTATCTTCATCGCCAACACTCACCTCTCGCTTACGATGTCGACGTATTACTCTGTGGGGAACGACAAGTATGCGCATTTCTAGAAAGAATTAGTAGTGAACACAAAACAAAAACATTGCGAAACTACATCGTGGCGGCGATCAAATTATTAGATTCTAGGCTTTTTGCGATAGAAACGGATCCATCCAACAAAGAAAAAGTTGCATCCATGACCCGCGTGTATGAGGTCCTACATGGGCGCCTTAACGCATGTGATCGACTTCTCGCGCAGAAGGATTCCTGCCAAAAGGAAACTACTCCCTTCGACAGTGATCCTATGGATCAAACTTTCAATGAGAACTACGACGATTTGGTGTAATGACTTGACATTGACATTTTTAATTCTAGTCTTATAACAATTTTAAAGTATTATGAATACATTGTAAATACATAATTCTAGTCAAGATTTGTAGATTTTTGGAGGTTTTATTATGAGTCAATCAGTCAGTCACTTTTTGAAGGTTTTATTGTATTTAGTGTTACACTTAGTATTTCTTTAATTATACAATAAAGTTAGTAAGTACAACTGATATGTGACTGAAGTGGAAATAAGTGTATAACGAAAAATTATTATTTAAATTTTTTCATTGTTTTGATAATAGTGATTGTGGAAATAAATATAATTATAACGAAATAGAATTAATCAAATTCCTTTTCTATTATAATTGTAGTGAAGATTGTTTAGTGCATGATAAATATTGTAAATATGAAACTACGTGTTGAAAGCAATAAGCTTTTTTTCTAAAACCGCAGTAACAATAAGGCAATGAATAGATTTAGATGAAATATACATACATTCTTTGAAACGAATTCGAAGTATTATAAAATTAGAATTTTACTTTATTTATTTTATTTTATATATATTACTTAATAAATTTTAATTTATAACATAATGTTTACATAATATAACTGTTCCAATAAATCTACAAATAATCCTATTACATTTCCTATTTGATCTCATAAGTTATGTTATGTTAAATTTTATTATTTATGTTTTTAAACTTCAACCATTCTGTTGTTAATTTAATTTTTATGAATGAAAATATAGATTATAAATATATTTATAGTTCTGTAAATACAAAAGCTATACCTAGTTAAGCTTAAGCGCACGTGCAATAATTTCTTATTTTAAAACTTAAGACTAGTATGACGGTTATTTTAAATGACGAATTTGTAGCTCTATCATAAACTAAAATTCAGGCATTGTAAAAATATAAATTAATATTTACACATTTTTCGTATTATTTATCTTATTTATGTTTGCTTTGACCTGACAACTTATCATTATGTACATAATATAACACTATACATACTGTAAGAAATGTATATAAGTCTTTATTAAACACCATTATATTGTAACAATAACACTATTGTTCAATTTTTTCTTTTTATCTTTATATGCTTCCAATTAAAGCAAAAGATATTAAAATTTACGATGAAACTAAAATGAATAACTTTATTTGCCAAGACAACGTATACAGAAGAACTAGTAAATATCACTATAGCGGAGACATCTTGTACAAAAAAAAGGTGATAATCAAAAATTATCGATAAAGTTAAATTATCTATTCAGCAACAGATGGCGCTAATGTCTTAACCACCACTGCACTCCTACTATAATATGATGCCCTAGTACATGGCGATTGTAACTGCCTGCTCCAGATTCTCCACTAGCAAACACCCACGTTCCTAGCGTTCCGAAGATTCATGACGTACTTGTTGTTTACCTTGTTTATTAACGGAATCTCGATTTTGTTTAAATAATTCGATATTTATGTGATGTATGATATTATTGAATATATCTTTTTTTTATTAAAAGAAATCATTACATATTCATGTTTTAGTGAAAATGTTAGTAAATATTTACATAAAGTAAATAATTAATAAAATTAATATTTTCAAATATCTGTAATTATCTAATCTATAATTTTTAATAAAATAAATAGATAGATTATATTATTAATTAGAAGATAGATAAATAAATAAATCAGCTTCACGCCGTAATCCGCTCGCGGCAGGGTAGGCAGAGGGAAGAGTGTTAAGGCACTCCGTTCCCCACTTTCTACTTTCTTTTCCGTTAAAATATGGAGACATTGCGTATTGGGTGGTGGAACTCAACGCCGCACTTTGCCTCAACACCAGAGCAAAAAAATGGAAACATAAATTTAAATAAACATTTCATTTCATCGAGTGGGGCTCGAACCCACAATCAGTCGCGTCAGTTACAGTCACACACTTGTGCCTCTGCGCCACAACTGGCCTCAATACATGTTTTTACAATAAGTAATTATAATGATAATTTCAAAACTTTTGTTATTTTAAACAACGTAGGTAGAAAGAACGACGCGTGGAGAATAGGGTAAACACACGACGAGCTATTCCAAGTCTATTTTAAAAGCATCAGTCATAGGGCTATTCCTGGAACAACCGCCTTGAACCAAACACAAACTAGTTTCGTGACTCGGGAACATTCGAGAAAGAATGATTATCTAATATACAAAACCTCCAATGATACACGAAGCTTTCGCACGTGCCAACGGCGTTGCAGGTGTTTTTCGCTAGAGATTCGTTATTCTAATTTGAGCATAAGCGTAGGCGATGGCGCACAAAATTTACGCCGTTTAACGATCGTTACTGGCAACTACAAAAAACAAACTAGTTTCTAGATTTTATTTTTGTAAATACATTTTTTTGTAAGTTTTTATGAAGCTTTAATTGTTATTCTTAAAGTGACTTTAAGTGTTTATTACATTAATGTTATTTGCATATTTTTTCAGAGCTGCTCAGTTTTGTTATAATAGTAAATAGTGATGCCAACGTTGCATATAATGTAACCTTTTTTTATTCGTAGCTTTAATTATAATAGAATAGTTTTTAGAATTTACTTAAATTCAATTTTATCTATAAAATTTACATGTGATATTTGTAGCACTTTGTCTTTAACTATTTTATCTTATAAAAATCTCATTTTACGCAAATATGAAAGAAGACAATAAAAAGTACAAATAAACATGAACGAAACTACGATATATTTATAAAAACTTCGATAGGACATTATGTCGTTAAATAGATAAATATTAATGTCCATTTAACACAACACGCTGTTTCTGGCACGCGAGCGAATTGTATGACACTCACCAACTTGAAAAGTGCAATATCAAATAATACAATACTAACTGGTTTACGTCACACGCATTCGGTGCAAAGTGCATGTATGCACCTCAATCTCCTCGCGTTCATGCTGCCCTGGTGATCGTTCCTTTTGTAAGCGACACCAAAGGGGCCCTATCCCCTTCAAGAGCACCCTTCTCTGGGTCATCGCTCGTCATGCGGTCACTGAACTCGACGACCTTCGTGTGCATTTTGCCTTTTTACACGCTTAATGTATGATGCACTTTATTAATCTATTTATGAACATTAATTAAATCACAATTTTACTGATATTTTAGTATTCCTCATTTATTTGAAGAAAAATAATGAATTCATATTTTTAGGACGCTTATTTATTTAAAATAGATGTAGACGAACAATTTTTAGATCACTAACAAAGTTAGCAAGAAAGAAGAGTAAAGGAAGAAGTCAGGAAGGAAGAAAAGGTATTGCAACTTATTATATTCTTAATGAACAAAATGATTCAAAACGTCAAACAAAATACATTAATTATTATTAGCCAAAAATGCAAATAGACGAAAATAACATTGTTTTTTTTTATAGAACGATGTACACTGATCTTACCAGGAACTCGAAGGACAAGGAGTACAGAAAACGAAAGAGTAATTGAATGCATTTGTATATATTTCTATGCAATTCATATTTTACTACTCAATATCACCTATGGCGCTGCCACCTTTTCTAATAAGTTCTTAATTACAAATTACATGAAAATATTGATTCCGTTTCAATTGTTATATTTAATTTATCTTAACTGTGCTTACAAATCATTCGTATTTCTACAAAGGTCAACAGGTTTTACTTATAAAAAATCATGTTAACAATTGAATTTCGACTGAATTATTTATTTATTATCAAAATCAGCCAGAAATGCAGTATAGGTATGATTTTGTAGAAACAACTGGACGCTGATCGTTGATCTTACCAGGAACTCGAAGGACGAGGAGTACAGAAAACTAAAAAGTAATTTAATGCATTTGCAATATATGCAATTCATATTTTGCTGTTCAATATCACCTGTGGTGCTGTAATTTTTTAATATTTCCTTAATTTCAAATGACTTATTATTTGTATCTTAATCACAAACTTGTTATTTATGTCTGAATCGTGTCGTCGTTAGTCGTTCTGCTAAATTAAGCACTTTCATTACTCACTTATTTGTCTTTGCTTATATTTTTGCTTTATATTACCAATATTATATTGATAATACTTAAAACACTTCTTAAGACTAGATTCCTTCGGCCTACCCTACTGTGAGCGGGATACAGCGTGTAATATTGGATGTTTGATTTACTGAAATTTTAAAATATACTTAATATGGTTTTTTTAAATTTGTTCGCATTTAAAGTAACAACTTTATTTATCTCAGTTCGTTTTTGAAAACGAAAAGTAAAAAAAATATTTAACCTCGTCCCACTTACATACAGAATTCTGAACTGTGTCTGTAATAAAAATATCGTACAGTTTCAGAACCACAAATGTGAGATACACAATCAGTCAATGGGTAAATTATATAAAGAATAATGTTTAACAGAACTCCAAATTCCGGATACAAATATAAAAAAACCAATAACATAAGTAAGGCTTAATAAAATTTAAATTAATAATTTGATACAAATTTGTAAAATATTTTTATTCCCATTTTGTATATTTTCCTATCAGATTATTCTAATAAATATTTTATATCATGCAATATTTTTGTATTGCTTATTGTGGAAGCTTGACGGTAATGAAACACTCATAGGTGCAGCAGTGCTATATGTGAAACTTTTATTAATTACTGTCTCTATCGTAAATTAAGATCGTTATTAAATATATAATTCGTAAACACTGATCGAAATACACCTACTATATATTTATTCTTCAAATTTTGCAAACGAATTTTGTAAACGAAAACATAATTAGTAGTTTATTTATTGACCTATACAGTAGCTTTCCAGGTGTAAAATAAGAAACATCTAAATTTGTATAGCTGACTTCTTGGCTTTTTACTAATGCGGTTAATAAAAGGTCAACATTCTATTAAATTTATCTTACTCTTAAAGAATGAGTTCAATCATGCATTAAGATTTATTTAACTATAACTATGATTGTAATTATATTATTTAACCACACAAACATATTTTTGTATTAAAGAGATATTATTATAATATTTTGAAACCTGGAAATATTCTTTCACTTTATGTATTGGCAATTATTTCCATCCCGAAGTGTCTAACTAAGCGATTCTGGCTGAGTAAGTAGATATTTTCGTCCATCGCTTGCTCGTTTCTGCGTAATGTCCATTCTCGCTGGTATTTACACCGATAGCGCTTTGCCTCGTATAAAACACGTAAGGTGACTCAGTAGAGCTTATTTTGTTCCCATCATTTGTGAGAGAGCCATCTAGTGACAAACGCGTCAAACTTGCGAGTGGCTAGTGTGGTTGTGCTGTGTTTTGGAAATCCTTACTTATCAAAATGCCTGGACGTCCTATTTGGCAGGTAATAAATTTACTTGCATTTACTTAATTTTTGCTATAAACCAAATTAAACCCAAACCCAATATTCAAAATTATAACTCAAATCTTATGATTTGATCCAATGCGTAGACGTGACATTAATAAGCCTACCTTAAAATATCAGGTAAAATGTCACGTATCAAGTCGTATTGCACTTACTTTATTAATTTAATTTTATGTAATTATAATATAGGCATATTACAATTTTAATATTACAATTTATTAGTTCTGTTCATCTAATAGATTAAATAAAAAAACTACCAAATTATTGTTGATATCAAAAACTTTCAAAAGCTTTTTAAGAAAAACACAGAAAGTAATTACTTATTAAATTTATTATCACATTAGAAAGAATATAACTACATAATAAACATACAAATATGTTTGCGAAATACAAAATTCACATAAAATATATACTGATTCATTCCGTCGATCTATTTTAACAGAAAATCATTGGTTAAGAATACAAATATATTGCTTAGTCTAAAATATCTACATAATTACAATAACCTAACAGTCAATTTTATAAATAATTTTTTAACAATAATTTCTTAATTGTTAAATATTTTTTTATCAGTATTTTTATTTATAACCGTTTCAATATCTCCAATCATGAAATTCGCTGGTAAATTGTGGAATATTTGTTGAATGAAGCCCAGTAAAATATCTTCTATAGTCTTTGATAAGATCGGCCGCAAAGACTCGGATACTGGTCGCCAATTTGCATTCAGATAAGCGTTAGTGCTATCCTCTGAAAATAAAATTTATAAAAATCATGTAATTAATTGTATTTATATTTACTATGTGTATTCATTACGATTATATTTTTAACTCATATTAGCTGTCTCTTGTTGGAAAATAAATTATAAAACAATTTTATTTAAAATATTAAAAAGACACAAAAAATATTAAAATAAAAATAATAATTTTATTATAAAATTTAAAAAATAAATTTATCATAAAATCATTATACCATAACTGACTGTCAAACTTATACATCGCGGTAAACTTTATAAATTTAAATAAATACAAGAATTGCAAAATCTAAGCGAATTGGCAATAACTGACGCCCAAGGTCATCAGCGACGGCGTCTCACAATGTTTCAACGTTGCAATTTGTAACATGAATGTACTAGGATAACAGATTGAGCTAAGAGATTGTATAGACGCATGTATAGTAGCGCCATCTAATATCGAGTAGCGAAATAAGGTTAGTTTTGTACAACAGAACTAGATGTCGCTAGTGATCTATATAATGCTTACCGAGCGACGATATACCGTCGAACAAATTACTCATATGTAATTTTAATCCCCCTATATTATATTTTACGTGCACTTGAGTAACATTGAAGAATGGTAGGCCGTCTTTTTCATAAAGCTTTACGTCGCTTACAATGTCTATAGTCATATTACCTAAAAGCAAAAACATTTAATGTATTAAATTTAAATTCGTTTTAAAATAAAATAAGTGGGTACCAATACTTTTTTAAATATTTATATCAAACTTACTTGGTTCAAACCAACATAAACCGCTACCAACTAAAGGAATTAACAAAATTTTTCCTCTTAAATCATATGTGCCTTCTATTCTTATTTTTGGAACTCGAACTCTTGTATAAAAATCGTATGACTTACTGTGCACCCTGAAAAATACAATAAAAATTAAATAACATTCTGAAAATCTAAATATTACGATTTAGTAAAAGCTGTAAATACTTACTGACTCAATAATACCTCAGTTTTCCCAAAACCTGTTACCAACACGTTATCAAGCGCAGCATTGACATTAACAGGTCCTTCGCCCTGAAGTATTCTTATTTTCGGAATATTTAGAGGATCTATAGGAGGCAAATCTATTTCTGGAAGACCTGAAATAAAGAAAAAAGATATTGCAAAAAAAAAATTGTCACTGCCATAAGTAAACAAGATGAAGAAATAGCACTTTCGCTTTCTGCTTATGTCGTATACATGTTTCGTAATTGAGGCTGTGCCACGAGCTCAGTGCCTTATGACATGCTTAAAATTAATTTGTTATCTCTTTAGACTCATGCTGATACATTATATTTTACATAATATTGTGAATCATTGCAATTTGATATGGCACTTTATGTCTATAGATATATCTTCAGCCAAATAATTACATACTAATAAAACATAGACATGAGGCTAGTTGTGTCACAGGGGTAGAAGCATGTAACTGTAAAGGTCACAGGTTGTGGATTCGATTCTTCCTCGAAATGAAATATTAAATATTTCCATTTCCTCGCTCTGGTAACAAGGCAAAATGCGGCGTTGAGTTCCTCCACTCAAAACGCATTGTCACCATAATTCGGCGGTACGTGGGGAACATAAAGCTCTTAATTGGAACTGAATGTCTTAATAATAGGTTCCCTCAACCTACCTTGTTAAATATGACATAAATATGATAATTTGAATAATATAGGTATTATTAGATTTATTGAAAGAAAACGGTAAAAATGTCTTAAATGTCTTACGGTAACTGTACTTAAGTAACAAATTCGTTCACACATTTATTTATAAAACATAATAGTCATCCTTAAAGTTATCTTATCGCAGGGTAGGCTGAGGGAACCAGTGTTAAGACGCTCCGTTCCACATTTTCCGTCAAAATCTGGAGGTATTGCGTCTTGAGTGGTGGAACGAACATCAGAGCGAAGAAATGAAAATATTAATTAAATTAAATAAATATTTAATTTTTTCGAGTGGGAATCGAACCCATAACCAGTCCCGTTAACAGTCACACACTTGTGCCCCTGCACCACGACTGGCCTCGAGTATATTTACTACAATAAAGTACCTAAGCGCAAACTGCATTTACGTTGTGCAACGGAATACACGGCGTCGGCCACTTACGAGGCTGTCTAGCCTAGAACCGCACATTACCTACTTATCCGTAATACTATCATTAGAAACGATGCGTTGTAAAAATAGCATACTAGCTCGTGTCTTCAACACTTCTTGTTTACATAATAAATATTTAGAAAAAATATATAGAGGACAAAGAAAAATAGGAAAAATCGAAAGAATATTCAATTAAAAACCGATATCTTAAGTAGCTTCCTCATAAGCGTTAAATATTACATATTGTTGTCCAAAATAAAATATATATTTATATGTGACTCTAGTATCTCACCTGGTCCCAAAGCTATAAACAACTTTTGTACGGCTTCTGTAGAACAATCATCGAAGTCTGGATCACTTTTAAGACAAGTCTGGACGAAACTAGCTGAAAGTAAATGGAAATTAAAACAATAAAATACGTAATTCTACATAATATCAAATAAATATTTATATTAAAATACATTAATAATGAAAATAATTTTATTCTAGGAATAATATGTATTGCATAAAGTTACTTTACACAGCTTTATGAATATATTAATATGTAGATACAAAATAATTAACCTACTTTAAAAAACCTCCTCGGTTATCTATTCGACTGTAAGTTTTTTTATTTTAAGAATTTGTACATATATCATGTTTTTGTGGGCGGCGTAGAGCCGTTTGCGAGTGTATATATATCTGATGGTACACCATAATTGTAGGTTCAAATCGTACTTACAAAAAGGATTTTTTGAGATACAGAGTTTTTTCTGGTTGAGGTTAAAAAAGACTAGTAAATATAATTAATGTGAAAAATTAATTAAAAATAATATATTACGAAAAAATAATTAAACATAGAAAAATATATTTAATAAATAATTAAACTTTAAATGTTTAAAACTACTCACGTTTCGTTTTGTAATATTCAGCAGTTGTCGCTGAATACAACACAAACACCATAAACAATTTGGACAACATGATTTAATTGAAGCGACTAGGTCCTATCGTGGGCCCCGAGCAGGCTGCTCGAGGTGGTCGGTAAGGACTGTGGCAGAGACTGTCTTCGAGTTACTTGCTGTTACGCGAAGTGGGGGCACAACGCAATTGTCAGCGCAAATAAAAGTTAAACTTTGCCCTTCCAAAGTTGGTTCAAAAGCACCTATATACCCCTTGGAAATTATATCTCATTTCTATAGAGTCTAATGTTAGAGTATATAAGATACGAATACTATTGTTAACTATCTACTTCGATTACATAATGCTTTTGAAGCGTTTTTGTGAGTCTTTATTATTAACTAGTGGACCCGGACGCGGCTACGCCTGCTTCAACTATAAGAATATTTATTAAATATATTCATGAAATTATTTTCAATTTTCAATAGAATTAGTAAGAAAATATAAGCTTAAATAATCAAAAGAATAATAAGTAGATACACATTATTAGAAAAAAATATCTGAGTTATTGAAATTAACCAACAATAGGATTAAAAGTAACTAAAGGATAGGTATTCTCAATATTAGAAAAAGTACCTAAAGTTTTCCGTGCGTGCGTACATAGATATCGACTCTACGAAATATCTAAACATTTCTCTCTATTAAGTAGGATAATTTTAGCGAGCAATATCAAATAAAATAAGAAGAGAACCAAAGTGTAGTTTAAATTAATTATAAACAGCAAATAATTACATAAACATTTACAATAGTTCGAAAATGTATGAAAATTTATAAAACCGTCAACGTCATCTGCCCGTTCGCGTCGGTCATACTCGCCTACTATGCCGCCCGTAGGCTAGGTCATTCCGAATCAGTGACATCTCCTTAATTATTTATTAGAATGTTATACAGCAAACTATAATTTCAATCTAGATAAAATGCTAAAAGTGACTATTATATTTATTTTCCTAAGGATGAATATCAAAATGTCGCGGTAACGGTTGCATAGCGACGCGACGGTTGTTATTAACATGGCAGAATAAATTGCATGTCAAATTAGAAAGTATTTTAAAATATATTAGTTTATATGTGTAATGTAATGTTATATAGCCTATAGCACTTCGGAAGAATGCAGCTTTCATACAAAACAAAAACAATGAAAATCGGACCAGTAGATCCAGAGATCTTAGCGTTCAAACAAACAAACAAACAAACAAACAAACAAACAAACAAACAAACTCTTCCGCTTTATTATATTAGTATAGATATTTAATTTTATATTAGGTTACGTGATAACTGTAACGTGTTCAATGAAAGAGACACATCCTCTTTTGCAATATTGCCTCATAGCTTCAGTCAGAGATTACCTGCGAAGTAGAAACTAGCTATCAACACCAAGTTCCTGTAAAACTAGTTATTCTAGTTAGTGGATCGTCGAAGCGCTGCATTCGTAACAGAAACCCAGTAACAGATAATAAGTGTTACATTGGTTCCGTCCCATCGACTCCTTGAACGCGATTACTATTTGCTAACCGTTTTTTAGTACTCTTTCGTATTGTGTGTACAATTTGTGTTTAGTTTAAAATTTACTTTAAATTAAAAATCACAGAAATATGTCCATATAAATTAATAATATGGTTATAATCAATCCTACGTGATTCCTGAGGCAGTCATGGCGCGACGGTTGTGAATTCGATTCCCATTTGGAGGAATTAATTATTTTCAATTCCTCGATCTGGTTACCAGATAAAATGCGGCGTTGAATTTTGCTGTTGAACTGGTAATGTCTTAAAAATTTGATTCTCTCTGCTTATCCTGCTGTATGCGCTGATGAAGCTGCTCTATAATCCTACGTACTTATATTATTGATATACATATTTTATTATTACGGGTATTTTGGATTGTTATAATATTATAACAATCCTAAATACTCGAATTATCATATAAATATTATAATAAACGTATTGTTAAAAAAGGAATTTGAACCTATATTATTCAATTTATATTTTTATAAGCAAAAAATTTGCACTTCTAAAGTGAGAAAATTATTTAATAACAAATAAGGATGACTTGTGAAATTATTACATTAGTGGGGTAGCATAGAGAATGGCTTTATGAACTTAAAGGCGGCCTTGAACAGTGAATGGTCGATGTTTACACAATTTCGTGTTCGGGAATAGGGTAAAAAGCTTATTATTAGTTAACGCTTACGAATTATAATATTTCTTTACTATATGGAAATATTAAATATTGTTATGAGGCCAGTCGTGGTGCAGGGGCACTTGCTCTGGTAACGAGGCACAGCGCGGTGCTGGGTTCTGCCACTCAACATGTATGAAGCTAGGCATAGTCTCCAGAATTCGACGAAAATTGGGAAACGGAAGTGTCTTAATGGGAATGAAGTGTCTTAACACTAGGTTCCCAGGTAGTTCCCGACCATCCTGCCTTGTGCGGGCTAAGCATGAACCAACAAAATATTACACTATAGTACAAAGAAGCAAGATAGCATCAATTAAAATTATGATTAGCATTTACTTGTGCTTTGTACACTATTTTTTATATTCATTATATTCATTTTTGAATGTAGTTTAAAGGTACATCATAAAGCAATATAAACATTATTATTATTCCTGACTCCTGAGTCAACGTTCCTATGCCAGAGAGCCCACGCGACATTTATTCCTAATGATTAACATATAAATCATCACAATAGTGAGCAAACACTAATTACAAGAGCTAGCTTGTATCAAGGTTTTACAGTCATATGGATTTATTTAACATCCTCGCGAATTGGCTTGCATTCAAAATAAACAAATCATATACTGGCCCACGCTATTTCTCGAACTTTTGCAACATCTTTGTGGTTTATGCTGTCCTGGTACTTGTACTTTTGCTGAATCGTGGGATGAATCCATCTTGCAGCATCCATTTTGTCCAAATGTTTGTTTATTTATCCAAACGACTTCTAATAAATAATTTAAGCGATTTTGAGTCTATTGTATCTCATCGTGGTTTTTTATTCGTGCTCGGTAATAATAAATCATTTATATATATTTTATCATTGTTTTATGTTGTAACTATTGTTTTTTATTTATTATTTATAGTTTTAAATATCCTGCATACAAAACAAAAGGTATTAATTATATTAATTAAAGGTTTACTATTAATTCAAAAAAACAGTGCTTTAATATTTAAGTTTTTTTTTAAATAAGAAATATACTGACCGCATTTTTTAAGTTATTTTAAAAAATCAAAAAATACTACATGTACCTATAGAAATTGTTTTGGTTTTTAGCTTCCGCTTTGTTCCGCATATAGCAGAGCAATCTTGAGCGGGAAATTTAAAATAATTAATTCGCCTTAGAGTGGATCGAACCCACCACCATCGTATTTGGAATCAGATGCCCCACTGCGCAACGACGGCCTTAAATCGTTTAAAAGAAATAATTTTCCTTTTATTTTAAAACCACAAATTTAAATAAATATAAAATGGATTATGTACTCGTATCTACACCAAACATAATATAAGTCGACAGAACGATGAAGCTCCGAAATCGTTGCGGTTATTTTTGTGTTTCAAATCCGTTTTATTGCTTGTAAATAGGTTATGATAAGACACTTAGCTCATAAAAAAATATATTCATTTTTTATTGTAGAAACTTTCCAAGTAGTAGGTTAGAGTGACAGAAAAAATAAAACATATATACAATAACAATGTTAAAAAATAAATTTACCAGGAAGGGACCCCACCCTGCAGGGATCCAAAATTATTTCAATGAAACTTATAAGTTTGGAACCTAACCCTAACATTCTGTCAAGTACTTTTCATTCCTTTGACAATGTATGCTGTACTATTTCATCTTTCTCTGCAAAATAAAAACTATAGAACAGATATTATATTTAAGTTATTTTTTCATTCACACTATCTGGTAAGTACGTCATCAGTCAGTTATTGAATGTTGGGATGTTTTTTTTTATTACATACTGTTGAATACATCTCTACGTAGTCAAGTTAAAATGGATGGTAAATACGTGTATGGTTAGCATAATATAATTTACACGAACGGAATCGCCGGAATTAACTAGTCTCTTATACAAGCAGTAAACGCATAAGGAAACTGGGAAATGGATCATAGAGATTACCGGAGAAATCTGGATCAAGGCCGCGCGTTTTCCTTATTGCTAGAGCGAAAAAATTAAAACATTAACTTATAAAGCTCCTAGGAGCCTCTAACTATTTTAAAATAAAAAAATACTTAATTCTTACCTCATCACACACGATAATTTATGACATTTAAAATGCGCGTGCGCTTATTTAATTTTAAATGTTGACATTTGCTGAGTACATGTCATGTAAGTTTCTCGAATTGCTACATTACGCTTTCGCGCACATCTTATATCTTTAAACATTTTTATTTTTTTTATGAGTAATTATTACAATAGTATGTAAAATATTTAACAATTTATATATGTGACTTTATAATATAAATATTAAATTACTCATATATTAATTTATAGGTAGGTACATCAGACGCTTAATTTGTCGTCTTTCAGTAAGACACTAAATCTATTTAAACAATTCTTACTATCTAATTAACAAAAAAAACTCTTAAAATGGGTTTCATAAATATTTATTCTATCTAACATTTTATAAAAATGCCAAGCGAATTTTTTTGTCTAATATAAATTAGAAGTTATTTTAGGTAAATTAAAGCTTTGTTAATATTTTCACCCACACGTTAGCTAAACTTTTCATAAATGCCAAGGATTCGACTTAGGAAAATAAATAAAAAGTACATACATTTCTTTTTATTAAATAGTATAAAATATTTACAAAATTATATTATTAGTCAGGTAAAGAGGCTTTCGGAAAAAATAATTATTCTCTAATAAATAAGTCATAGCATTTTAAATCATTATATAAGAACTCAAATCACAAATCTATGAACAAAAAAAATAAACAGACACTCATCAGGCAACATAAAAATAACAATGACCCTGAGTTTAAAGATAAATTAGCTAAAAATTTCAAAAAAATGATTAACCAAATAATTATCATGGTGTCGACGCATAATTAGTGAGTCGATGACTACATGTGGCGGGTGTTGCCAAACCCGCCGTGGCCTGCTTGAGAGGCTCCCTTGTTGAAGCCCATTTGGAGGTTCAGCTCGGCATTATGCGCTCTGAGCTGTTCCTCTGTAAATGTTCTTTCGTTCTTGTCTGCCATTTTCGGACCAAGATGTGGGCCATTGAACTCTGGATGTTTTTGAGTCTGGAAGTAGTTATATAAGTATAAGTAATATATAATAATAATTAAAAAAATATATATTTTTATGTATATTGCGATTAATGATGAAGAATATATTTTTTAATAATCACTTTTAAATAGTGGCAAACGTTAATGTCGTTGAAAAAGAAATAAATAGAAAATAAATGTATATTAAAACAATTAATAATTACGAAGCAATTATTACACAATGAAATTATAATGTATCATTGTGAAAAAATACTCACTATTCTGCCCAAAGAGTATAAACACAAGGTGACTTGAGGAATGTTACGCCTTTCAAACAGATCAGCAGTCTGGAAAATTTCTTCCTCTGGAACGCCATATTTTTTAATGCCTGCTTGAAACCTGGAATTTGCCATGTAATGGTAAATACATATTGCCTTTGTAATGATTTTATTTTTTCGGTACTATATATTAAAAATAAATAAATATATTTGTATAATTGACCTTTGAATATTTTCCATAAGTTGGAAATTGGTTCCTCTCTCTTGAATTTTTTTGACTGATCCAGGAGCTAATTTGTTAATCAGCTTGCATAAAACAATACCATCCTTGAGTATGTCCTCATACGCTCCTTTTGGTACGGGTTCTCCTAGCACTGCGTAAATCCAGTTAAGGACTTCTTCCTCTTGCTCCTTGTTCCTAGCCTGAAACAACATATGCTTATGTCAGAGACATAAATAAAAGCAAGTGTTTTGAACTACCGCCATAAAATATCTGCTCCAGTGCCAAGTCGTTTGATGGTACAGCGACCGGATTCCAGAATCATATCCGAAAATAACGTTAACGCAACCTAACGGATGTTATCTAAATGATAATTCTGGAAATCTAAAAGCTTCAGAGTTAAAAGGCAATCACTCATTGTGAGATGGAAATTTATGTACATTGTATACAATAATAAACAGAGAAGAATCCCAAAATTATTGAAACAAGTAACAAAGCAAACATAATGATTGTCCGTTTTACGAAAACAAATAATTTTGTCTAAAATTAATCTTGAATTATTAACAAAGAAATATTATAAATTTAAAGCTAATTAAGCTTACAGGCATCTTGATATGAACAATTTATAATGAGCACTAATGAGACGAGTGTCCTGATCCGTATCAAAATGTGGACTGGTTGTGGATCCGCCCGCCCAGAGCCGGCCAGCATCGGCGGGGGCGGACGGCGGGCGTCATTCAGCCATTTGTTTTCAACGAACTAAAGTCAAACGCATACGTAATTATAGCTATTACACCATTGCCTATCAACCTACGATTGCATGATAAACCATTTCAGTATGGAGCTTTTAAGACAAGATTAATTTGTGCAATATTAAGCCAATTCGGTCTTGACTTTTTATGACAAGATTAATTTATGCAAAAATAATATATGTTAAATTTAGACTGGACTACTTACTCTATTTAGAAGCATTTATGTTTTTAAACAACTTATAATATAAAACCATCATTTATTTTTTTTATAATTCTACTTTAAAAAGTCTGTTGTTAGAGCTTTACTATATTTTTCAACCTTCACGTTTGACGTTTTGGACTATAATACCTAACTAAAGTTGCAACTTCTTAATGTTACGGCTAATTTAAAATTTACTCATTAACATGTTCGATATATATTTCATCTGAATTAGAAATAAAACTATTGCAAGCATGTCCTATCTATTTTAGGAATCTAAACTAAATCACCGTTATAAATATAGAAATCTGAAGATTTTGACATTAAATACTTGCTTTTGATCATTTACTTAGATAAGATATAATAAGATATCATAATGAAAATATACCAAATAATAATGAAAGTAGGTAGATAGAAAATATTCTAACATCAATATATCAAACTAGCGGACCCGCGCAGCTTCGCTTGCGTATTTAGGAGTGAATTCTAGAAAACCATGAAACACATGTTTAATGAAATATTTTTAAGAGTCTAAATATCAAATTTTATAAAAATCGGTGGCGATTTAAGAATTTTTCCATACAAACTTTCAACCCCTTATTTGCACCCTTAGGGGGAGAATTCTAGAAAACGATGAAACACGTGTTCAATTAAATACTTTTAAAAATCTAAATTTCAAATTTTATAAAAATTGAACCCCTATTTCACCCCTTTAGGGTTAAAATTTTTCAAAATCCCTTCTTAGTGGATGTCCAGATTACGAAAGTAAACATCTGTCCAAATTCCACGTTTCTACGCAGAGCGGTTACGGCTGTGCGTGCGTCTTACCTCAGTCAGTGAGGACAAGTCCTTTTATATATATAGATATAAATACTTCAAATTGGAATGCCATTTATTATAATTTGAAACGAAGCGCATCGATGCAGCTATTATCATTACAAGGTTGTCACAATAAAATTAAAACATTTGGTATCCTGCACACAGCACGGTAGACAGAGGGAACCTGAGAACCTACGGGAATCGAACACACAACCTGTCGCGTTTACAGTACCGCGCTTGTGGCGCTGCGCCACGACTGACCTGAAAATTAGACAATTATTCAAAAATACGATTGATAAATTAACTGAGATATCTATACTCTTCGTTATTTCGTTAGCAACAACTAAAAGCAATAAAAATAGAATTAAAAACCAGATCGTTGTGAAACCAGCAAAATATGATTAATTTCATAGTGTTTCCGGTTAGATTAATCTGTACCTATACGTATTTTATAATCTTGAACTTTGGTTTCTGTTCTTACCACACTGAAAAATTAAATAATAGTTAATTATATGTAGTATAAGCACACTGACAGTCTGTCCTTAAACGCGAGGGTTATGGGTTCGAATTCCTCACGGGGGAACATAATTATTTTGTTTAGATTTCCTTGTTCTAGTAAGACAAAGGGCAGCATCGGCTAAAATTCGTGGGGAATACGGAGATATTTGATACTAGGATGAAAGTTCTTTCTACTTACACTTCTATATGCAGGGTTAATGCTGAAAAAATCGATTCAAATCCGTGACGTAAACGTAAAGGAAACGCGACGGTTGTTAGTTCGATTCCCACTCGAGGAATGAAATAAAGTCTTGATGTGAAGGACAAAAACTTAAAAACTAAATTCCTAGTTTCCCTCTGCCTACCCTCTATTGATTTCTAAAATGATTTCTAAAGCCATTGGATTATTTCTTTTTTATTTCTCTGGAAAAGCTTTTTCATTCAAAAGACCTTGTCTGATTCTCATTAAACGAAGACCGGATTAGCACAACACATCTGTGAAATATTTGTTTGTACGTTCGTCATTAATCCAGCAATAATCTAATATTAGAATATTTTCGAGTGCACTCGGTGATGTAAGAAATAACATTGTCGAAACATTTTATGTTGAAATAACGCGCAAACATTTTATTTTGTGTTAGTTATTGTTGGTTTATTTATTTTATTAACTATCAATTATAAATTTATTTTAAATGCACACAATTTATCTTAACTTTTGCACATCGATAAAGAGAGCTCAAAGCATATAAGGACATACTTTGAAACGTTGAAATATTAATTTTTAATATTACTTGGAGATTTAGCAAAAGCAAACTTAAAGCAAAGGCAATTCATAGTAATGAGACTTTTTTTAGCTTCCCGCTGTATCCCGCACACAGCAGGGTAGGCAGAGGGAACCTAGTGTTAAGACACTCCGTTCCCCACTTTCTGCCGAATTCCGGAGGTCGTGTGTTAAGTGACAGAGCTCAACGCCGCGCTTTGTCTCGACACCAGAGCGAAGAAATGGAAATATAAATTTTTAATAAATATTTCATCTCCTCGAGTGGGGATTGAACCCACAACCAGTCGATTTTACAGTCCTAACGGCCTAAATATAAACATGTATACGAGTATATAGTAAATAAAAGATATAATAATAATTATATTAGATAATAAAAATACAAAATATAACTTGTTATGTATTTTAAAAGAAATAGCACTAATAAATTATATCGTATAAATAGCACTCTTGCACTGGCAATTGTCCAATTAAAATCAAACCACGCGCAGGCACGTGCTGGGAAACCCCTTAAAAATTTATGTAATTTATTATGATGATTTTTATATTTGTTTCATGTAAAAAAAAACAAAAAAATATCATTTTAGGTTAACAACTTATAACATATTTTTTTACCTGTTTCAAATTAGGTAGATTATAGTACCTATATATCTTAAATAAAAAACATAACATAGGGTATTTTATTCTTTATACAAAATTACATAATTATAAAAAAATATGTTATTTTCTGTTATTGAGAAGTAGAGAACAGTTTCTTAGGAGAGAACAGATTTTTAAGTTGAAATTTATTTTCTTTGAAAATTCTAACTTTAACCAATATTTTTATGGTATATAAATTGCTATAAGATAAAATTTGTTTCTTTCCTTCAGTGTGCTGGTAAACGCGAGCCTGAAAAAGAACAAGAGGCACAGAGGTGGATAGAAGCTGTGATAGGCGAGCCATTCCCAGCAGACCTGCCATACGAACTGGCTCTCAGGAATGGAATTATTCTGTGCAAGCTCATGAATAGATTGCAACCAGGCATTATCTCAAAAGTCAATGTTTCGGGTGGAGACTACAAGTTCATGGACAATATTAGCCAGTAAGATTTCTTTGATTTTAAAATAATATGCTGTGTATAATAATACGAAAAAAAAGGTTCGGTTTCGTATTATTATGTAGGAGTTCGGCGCTTGATGAAGGAGGCCTACATTCAGCAGTCGACGGCGATAGGCTGATGAAAAACTGTAGGATTTCGTTTTTTTAATGCTCCAAATTGTACTGAGATTTTTTTTTCAGATTCCAAAAAGCCTGTGCTAAATATGGTGTACCTGACGTGGACCTCTTCCAATCTACGGATTTGTGGGACCAAAAGAATATTGCGTTAGTTACGCAAACAATCTTTGCTCTAGGCAGAACGGTATTCACTTTTTTATGATTTTGTTTCATACATCACATAATGCTATAAAATAATGACGACATGTCGTTTTAACAACTAGTCTGTAGGTATTATGTAAAAATATAAAGTAATAATCAGCTCATTCAGCCGTCAATCAAAAAAGATCACAGTACATTATATAAATAAATATCCGGTCAATGACGTACATTTTATTTAATTTCCAGACATACAAACACCCAGAATGGCGTGGCCCCTGCCTAGGCCCGAAACCCGCTGAAGAGAATCGCCGTGAGTTCAGTGAAGATGTTCTACGTGCAGGAGAAGCTGTCATCGGCCTGCAGGCTGGTACGAACAAGATGGCGTCCCAGTCCGGCCAGAACTTTGGCGCTTCGCGTAAAATCATTCTCGGAAAGTGATGTAATAGTATATCAGCATGAGCGTCAGAATGGGGGTCACATCATCATCTCAGGATTTACTAAAAACCCTGAAAACAAAAAAAATCTTTACAAGAACATATAGCTGTTCAAAGCTAAACTTCAGGACCCTCTAAATACGCTCATGGATATCAGAAACAAAAAAAAAACGTTCACAGTTGTGTGAACCTTCTGTATTTATTCTTTTGATGTTTTAAAATGTATGTCAAGTAGTTTTTTAAGTTACATAAAAATGAAAAATACAATGATTTTATTATTCTACCTGTAGATATAATATATTTTAATTTTTGTATATTATTACACTAGAAAATTATAATCTAGGGTTTTCTTAATAAATTATAAACATTTATACTATTTTATTAAATGCTTATTTATTTTATAAAACCTAAATCAACTGTGATCTTTAATTGTAAAAAACAAAAATCGTTGTTTCAAATAAATTACAAATCATATAAGCATTATATAATATACGCTAATATAAGGATCAAATATATAGATAAATATAATTTTGTGATTTAATTGAATTTTATTTATTCCACAAAAATGCATGTTTCTATCTACATTTAATATTTGTTTTCGTTTGAGTGCATAATGAATATCCATTTTAAATTCTTAATATTTAATTAAAATTATCAATCGTTAAGCCAGCCGTTAGTTAAATAACCCATTTGATTGCAATGACAAGACATGCGAAATAAACGATAGATTTTTTTAGCTTCTCGCTGTATCGAACACATAGCAGGGTAGGCAGGGCACTAGAGGAGGATCTGGGAACTTAGTGTTAAAACACTCCGTTCCCATTGAGACACTTCCGTTTCCCCTTTTTCGCCGAATTTACCTTTGCCTCGTTACCTGAGCGAGGAATTGAAAATATTAAATATTTTATTCCCCGAATGGCCTTCGAACCCACAACCGTCGCGTTTACAGTTGTGCGCTACATCATATTGGCAAAAGATAAATTACCAAAGTAGACAGTAAATTTTTCATTGATTATATGAGATTCGTGAATTGACTTGCGAATTGATTGAATTATTTTGTTGATATTGAATTTAGTTAAATTTGTCTTATTTTATCTTACCTTTGTTATTAAAATCTACACAGTGTTTGTTTGTATCGAGTATCATGAAAGTATGTAAATATTTATGTCATCATCATTATCATCAGTGACCGCTGATTAAAATGATGTCTGTCCTGTCTTCTTCCACTGAGAGAAATCAAATGCAGAAAATATTCTACTAAGTAAATAAGTATATTATTATTAATAAATAAGTAAACTTATTATATATATATATATATATATATATATAAAGCGCAATAATACTGCTCTAATGGCACAGCACAGAGCTTGGTCTTCAACTCAACTGGTATAAGATAATATTAATTATAAACGCCATCTATGTTTGAAATAAGAAATGTCTACTTGACATAGTTAGGTAAAGATGGCGTAATAGTAAAAGAAATATTCAAGGTCACACATAGAGGTGTGCTACAACGATTTTTTAAATGTACATTACTAAATCGATTAAGTTACTTAATAAATATTTTATCCTACTATATAATTTTTTTTAGTCAGATTCTTTTCTTCAGATAATGTCAGATTTTGTTACTACAAATTAATGTTCAGTAAATAAAACTGATAATATCAGCACCAAATGACGAAACAGTATTTTTATATATTAAGACATATAGTACGACAATAACCGACATGGCACTTATTATTATTTAGACAACTAGTATTTAGTCATTAGAATTAAGTAGGAGTTACTTTATCGCCATCTTTTACAATATTGTCTTATTAAAACTTATTGTTATCGCCATCTTTTACAATATTGTCTTATTAAAACTTACAAGTGAAAAAAAATAAGAGATCAAATGTTTGTAAGTGCTGTATAGTATGTAAAAAATGTCATAGTAATCTCAAATATATATTTCTGTAAAATTATTTAAAACTTCAATAATAACACAACTAGGCGTCTGAATAATAAAAACAAGTATGAACAACATATGAAAGTGCTTAATACAAATAAATATATGTCATATCAGTAGTTTTTTTTATAATTATCTGCCAATCAACGCAAAACCTCACTATCTGCCAAACAACGCAAGAAAACTGTATAAATTACTCCGAATAGTTTTGTTTAAAGGTTAATTATTAGACATCAGCTTCAAAAATGAATATAAAGAAAAAGGCAGCTCACAGATAATACAATACTTATTACTTACGGTTAAATAGTCATTTAAATAAAATATTTAATTTCATCTGTCATCACTCCAAAGTCTTTTTTATGAAGTTATGCCAGTCTTCTTAAAGTTATTCGATTGTATCGATTAATTGCGCTTACAAGAAAATATGTGGATACTGACAACACTATTATTAAATAACATTAATAACAAGCTGGCGAGTACTTGTTGTGGTTTTTGTAGACCATTTGTTACTTATTTGTGAACTTAAATTTTTAAATAGTATTTTCAAAAATATGCGACTCTACTGTGAGGTTACAAGAAAATGATAACCTTCGGCGGCTCAAATACATCCACGGCTCCGGAAGAATCTGGTACGAAAATAATAAATTACTGTCAAATATGAAATTACGTTTTGTTATATTTGAACGTATTATTATTTTTAGGCGACGTAAGAAGCATTTGCGAAAGTATTTGTAGTGATGGATCAAACGCAACAGTGCAACCAGGGTCAAATCAAAGACCCCGAATGGACATCGCATGTGTATTGGACGTGACCCAAACATTGAACCTTGCTCACAGAAAAAGAGCACTGGAAGAAGTTCGTCTAGCTTCTGATCTTGTAAATGCAAACTTACACCACATCCAAGTAAGCTAAAATGCCTTTTTATGAAATATTCATACATATTTTGAATGTTACTCAGCATTTACTTATTGATATTTAAATAAGAAGCGATTAAATATTATTGTTATTCATTAATATACATTTTAATTTGTAAAATATCCTCTCTGTATTCTTGCAGGGACATATTTATATTTATATATTCATCTTATCAGGGCTCAACACAATTTTTTTGTCTTGTTACCGTCGTGTCTAATATTCATGAGATTGTTTTTGTCTATAGTTGGCATGAATCTTTTTTTAAATTTATAAAGTTATATAAAAATATGAGACTATTATGGCACAGCAGTACATTATCTGGCTGTAAATGTGATGATTGTAAGATTAATTCTCTAATGCGGAATACATTATTTTCATTTCCTTGTTCTGGTATCAAGACAAAGTGCTGTCTTGAATTTCACCACTCAACATGTGTTTTCTTGATAATTGTCAATATAATAAAATTGTCATTCCTTTAAACAGTTTGAAAAACTTGACTTTGGTGAAACAAGTGTATTGGACACATTTTACAATGCAGATGTGGCTCTTGTGGATCTCAGTCTACAAGTACAGCAAAGTTCTTTGCTATACCATCTTGGGGTTCGAGAGAGTTTTGATATGAAAGAAAATGTTTTATTATACAATGATGTGGATTCTGATGCAACTTTACGTCTTAAGGTGAATACATTTATATAACTTCCTTTTATCTTTATGCGACAATATTGATGTGTTAATTAAATGAACAACCACTTATCCAAACTACTATACCTGTCTAAATTGTGGGTTCTTACTCCTACTTGTGCTCCGTTTCCATGAAAATGTTAGATGTCATATATGTAAATAATAATTTACATTTGATTATATACCAGTTGGTATTTGCCAAAACTGCAAAAAATACTTATTTAAAAGTTTTAGCTTATTTAAAATTAAACTATGCTTCTATGATTCTCACATAGAAGCAATCAAAACATTTTTCTATCTCATAGCCTTTTAACATGTCTTCATTGTTGTGCAAGTGATTAACTCACAAAGGAGAATTGTAATAGCAAGGCTGAAGATATTATTCAATTCCGTTAGCGGACAACTCTGTAGCTCGGAGTACAGTGCATAAAGGCTATATAGATAATATATGTATATGTACAGCATGTATTTGAAAGGTATTTGTGTAAACCTTAGAATGGTATATTTATAAATTATGGTTATATCAAGAAATAAATTTTTAAAAATAAAAGAGCATTATGCTATTCCATTGTTATATTTCTAAACATTGTGTTGTTAAATAAAAGTAAAGAATGCCAGTCGTGGAACTTGTGGTATGTGCACACAATAATGCGATTGTTAACTCGACAGGTTGTGGATTGATTCCCACCCAGGATATGGAATATTTAATATTTTTGTATCAGAGGCCAGAATGACTGACACTCTGTTCCCCTCTTTCCGCCAAATTTTAGAGGCATTGTGTATTGAATGGCGGATTAAAAACTTTGCCTCAACACTAGAGCAAAGAAATGGAAATATAAATTTAAATAATTATTTAATTTCCTTGAGACGGGATTGAACCCACAACCAGTCGCGTGTACAGTCACACTTTGCGCCCCTGCGCCACTACTGACCTCAGTAGAGTCAGAAGCTAGAGTTACTAAACAAACAACAAAGCACACACTGTCACTTAAGCCTTGAATGATAATATCAATAGTTATTACTCTCAATTTCTCAATTGCTCTATGCTAGATATGTCACATCAACAAAACTGTGTTCACATAGACTGGATTTGAAGTTTAATGTTTTATTAAACCTTATTATAATGGAACAATTATAAATGTTTGTTTTTATTATGCAATTTTTTTCGGCTGGTTTATCTTAATGTACTTAAAACTTAACACTTAAAAGACAACAAATTCAGTACTATGCAAAAGTAAGTCTATAGAGATTTAAGAAAAGTGAGGAATTGTTGTTTTTATTTAAACTTATAGAATTTCCCGAATACCGAAATAAAAGAAAAGAAAAACGTACTAATTACAAGGTAATATTGAAAAAAAAATGTATATCCATGTTATGCGAACAGACCTTCACCTGTTCCTTTGTTTAATCATTGTCACCTTGTTTCGTGTTTGAATTATGTGAAACGAATTATTTCATTTTATTACTGTAGGACGACACATCGACGGGTTTTACCCGCGTAGATCTCGAATTTCATTATATATTTCATAATATTTTTTTAAATAAAACTTATAAAAAATAACTAGCTTTAAGAAATAATATCTTATATTTGTACAGCAGTTTCTGTATTTACTAAATTAATGAGTAATTTAATTATCAATTATATGAAATATTTTTCAATGCACATTGTAATTTTAGTATGAGATAATATTTTTTTAGCTGTTCCCACAGCTATTTTAGTAGCAGCTAACTGCTGGTTCGTCAATAATTCAAATAGCAGTTTATTGCTATGTTGACAGCCTAAAGTATTAAATAATTGAATTATATAAATATGCACATAATATTTTTATTTGTTTTAGTTTTTATTTTTTTTCATGTTTTAGATGACAAAATTGAAAACAAAAACACAATCGGAACAAACTTGTATAAAACATACATATTTAAAAATTGTCATTACAATAAAAATAAATAAATGAACCTAACATTTCTATAATCCATTTGTTTCAGATATCCCTCCCGAACTTCCTGTTCGTATCGTACAAGCTGACAGATGCGGGTACTTGCGTTATAACAAACCCCGCCGCAGCTAAGTTCAAGGGCGAGGAGGCGCCCGACCCGAAACAACATTTGACTTTACGACTCAGAAATATCCTTCAAGATGTCGAAGTTCAAACTAAGTAATTTAATTTTATATTATCTCTATATATAGCAAGATGGACTCCCTTAGTCATCTTACGCCCAGTGTTAATAATGTATCTCTGATGTCCAGTTAACGTCAATCTTGGATTTTTTGACATGTCTATCCAATCACTAACCTGCATGCCGTCCTCCATCTCTGTCTATTTTAATCTATGGTTGCAATTTATGGATTAGGATTGATTATTAACATCGGGCGTTAGTGTTGGGACGTTCCGTTCTTCGCTTTTCGCCCTCTTGCCTCCGAGTAGGGATCTAAATTATAACCCTTATAGACCTCTAATGATTCCTCGACTCTTGTTACGAAAAGTCATCCATTATATGAAAAATCTTGTTTTGTTAATAAATTGTTAAAATGTAACAATGCAGAAATATTTTTGTTTAATAAACAACACAAATATTTAATTTAGATAAATTTGATACGCATTTACTTTATTATTTATTTATTATACATAGTTTTTAATTACATATTAGATATTAAGATACCTTACGAAGTCAATTTTAATATTTATTTTATGCAAATTAATGCATAGAGTGGCTTACGGGTCTGACATTTTCTCAATAAACTTATTACTTTATTGCGTACATAAATATACACCCACGGTGAGATTATGCTGCCATCGTAGTCAATGATACTATTAATTTAACGATCTAAAATATTTTCATGCAACTGTTAAAACATTTAACGAAAAAGTTAAAACATTAAAAAAAAACTTACTTATTTCTTTAATCATTTTAGTTATTGATACTTGCGTTTTAATTCATAAAAAAAGGATAAACTCTTATAAAAGAATTAAAGTAATCGAATATATTATCTAAAAACTATAATAATTATTTTTATTCATTGCACTGTCTTTGGTATCTTAGTTATTCTTATTAGTTTATAAATAACTTATCAATGGCAAATCTGGCACATAGCGGAAATTCCGGTCGTACAGGCAGACAGCCAAAAATGCTAATATAAAATACGTGGGTATAATCAAGAGAAATTATTGAAGAAACTATAAATAATTACTATTGCAGATATTATCATTTCAAATTCAATAAAACCTATATATTATTATTCAATTTTAAACAAATTTAATTATCTGCAATTAATATGTTCGTTCGTTCTCATACTTCGCTAGTTGAAAATTATTAAACAGTCTGTAGTATGTAATATAAGAAGTATTTACTTTGTACCATCAATACGGTACCACAGGAGTATACATATAGAAACGAAACGAAAATGCTATGCTGACAGAGCCATGCAATATGTTATTTATTTTTTTATTACATACACACAAACTTTCTTAGACAAACAACAAAGTAATTCATTTAATAGTTCAGATATTTAGACGGATCTGGCTTCTTCACTATCTGTTTAGTTCGAGTACTCGAACTCAAGTAAAATTATCCTAGGCTAATATCGAAAGCTTAGTGACCTAAAGTTACTGAAAGATCAAATATGTTGAACTAAAATTAGCATAGTTCTGCAATAAAAACAAATACAAAAGATTAATTTTATCATTGGAAATAGTTACTTAACCGCAGTCCCAATGACAAAAATAAAATTATATTGAAAAATTGTAATAAAGCACGTTCACCATTGATATGCTATGAAGAACCTAGTGTAGATATCTATTATATTTTAATATTTAAATGTAAGCTCTATTCTATATGTGAGAGAGTGTTTAACAAGAAACGCGATAGTTATGGGCTCGATACCTACGAGGAAATGATGTTATTTAAATTATATTTATTTTACTGTTCTGTAAAGCAAACATATGCAATTAGGCCACAATTTCATTACACCATATTCTCTCCTTTTGTACTACACGAAAATAAGAGTTAAGCTAAAAATAATAACAGACTGTTGCAGTCTTTTCGATTACACCTAATTGCTAAATATAGAGTGATAGCTAAACTCGATAGTTATGGATTCGATACCCACTGAGGGTTATATAATATTTAATATTTTTATTTCCTCGCTACGGTAACGAGGCAAAGTGCGGCGTTGATTTCCACCACTCAACACGCAATTTATCGTGAATTCGGCAGAAAGTGTGAAACGGAAATGTCTTAATTGGAATGAAGTCTCTTAACATTAGGTTCTCAAGTTCCCTCTGCCTATCCTGCTATATGCGAGATACAGCGCGAAATAAAGGAAAGATAAAAAAGTTAAACATTTAATGTATTTGAATAAATCGGCAAAATAAAAAAATAACTTAAACTATGAAAACATTGCAGAGCTCACATACAAGAAAAGTTCCTATCGGACCTGCGTAAGGCTCGCGAGACCTACACCGGGACGGAGCTAGCGAACGTACTGCACGCTATGAGACGACGCTTAGACGATCCAGCTGTCCTATCCGGAGATACCATATTGAATCTTTTGATATCCTACAGAGAAATACAGGACTATGACGCCATTGTACAGATTGTGGACGACCTCAAAACTATTATGAACAGAAAAAACTATGTCAACATGCCTATTATAAGGTTTATGTACGCGTTTGCTATGAATAGGTAAGTCTTGTAATATTGTAGTTGTTTTATTTATATGACATTTTATGTTAGTAGGTCGTATACTTTGAAACTACTGTTTGTTTAAAACTTGTATGGTAAGTAACGTCATATTCATTTGTCAACATATCGTGTCATATGGTATTAAAGTAAAGCTAAAAAATAGTTAAAAGTCCACATGGTATTCTTATTAGCTTAGCGTTTAAATTCGGTATTGAATTTATTCTAATGAAATTCTCAATTTAAAAAAAATGTGTGATGAATTATTCCAATTATTATTATCCCCTACAATGACATAATTTGTGGTTGATAGCTGTGTAACGTTGTAATTACTGAACTATTCAAAATAGTTTAATCAAATTTAACGAGAATGATTATTATTATTTTCAGGAGAAACAAGGAGGGCGATAGAGAAAATGCTTTAAAAGTTTGCGTGAAGGCGTTAGAAAAAAAAGAAAATAGATTTCCCGACATGTTATGCCTTTGCGGTCGTATATACAAAGACAAATTTGTAGAATCTCAACACACAGACGTAGAAAGTTTGACTAATGCTATACATTGGTAAGTAATAAGTAGGTTTACATTGTTTTTAACCAAGACTTATAAAAATTGTACATTTATTTTTATGCTACTTTTTGTGTCTACATAAAGTAAGACAGGAAAAAATATTTTATACAACCAGTACTGTAATGACAATATTCGAAGAACTTTATATAAATTAAAATAATATAAACTAACTTAACGATATTAAGTTTGTGAAGAGTATTAGTATTGTGTATAGGTATTTTTTCAAGATGATTAATGTATTTAAAATTATATTACAGGTACAGACAGGGTTTCGAAGTGCAGCCAAATGAATATGCGGGAATTAATTTGGCAACTTTACTAGTTATAGCCGGAAATGAATTTAAAAACTCTCAAGAATTACAACATATAGGTATTGATATTATCTATAAGTATATTTATAAAACTTCCGTTACTGAGTGACTGACGGCATTGACCCAATACCGTTTACCAGTACCATTTTTGACCCAATTTTTGAGACATTGCGAGTTTAGTGGTGGCCCTTAACGACGCGCTATTTTATAACAGAGCGAGAATATGAAAATATTTGAAATATAATCATTGCCATGTGGGGATCGAACTCACAGCCATCGCGTTACAGTTGTATGCTCACAACGCCTCAAATCTTCATATTGTTAGGGTTGTTTAGGATTTATTTTCATCTTTAATTTCTTTTAGGTATGGTACTCAATCACTTAATAGGTAAAAAAGGCAGTTTATCCTCATTAAAAGACTACTGGGATGTAGCGACATTCTTTGAAATCTCAGTTCTGGCCCAAGATTATGTGAAGGCAATACAAGCAGCGGAATGTATGTTTAAATTAAAACCGCCTAACTGGTATTTGAAATCGACTATAGGAAATATAGAGCTTATTGATAGGTAAGTACACTACATTACAGTACTCATATAAATAAAACCAGGGTAGGTAGAAGTGTTATCAACAATCCGTCCTTCACGTTTCGTGTATTTTTTAGATATTGCGTGTTCTATTACGTAACTTAACGTCGTGTTTTGTCTTTTTATCAGAGAGAGGAAGTCAAAATCATAATAATTTATTACCCGCATTTGCAATTGAAACGACAACTGTCACGTTTACAGTCAGATACAGTGCCAGTGAGCCACAACCGCTTCTCAATAATGTTAATATAAAAAATAACTTTAGAGAAATGTTCGGTAATAAGTTAATATAAAAAAATACTTAAAGAAATATTATAAGTTCGTATAAAATCATGTGTAGTATAATTAGTAAACCATATACCTATATATATTTAGGGCGTTTAAATGTACAAGTAAAATATTTTTAATCCGAAATATATATTGTTGAGATTACATTGTTTTTTAGGTTTAGGAAAAGTGAAGAAACATCACCAGAACAACAAGTGTTTTCGTTTTGGATGGAGTTCTTTGTTGAGGCAACTAAAAGCAGCTGTGAAAATATTATCCGCTTTCCTGTAAGTAATAATTCTACCCTTTATAGAGATTTCAGATTAATAATTAAAATATAACAGATTATAATTAATTATCTTTTCATCTCTTCATTAAAAATATATTTTTAAGGTGGTAATTCTAGAAACAACAAAAGTGTACATGCCCTCGTATTTAAACGTTAATATGGGAGCGGAACAGAAGTCTATAGAGATATTTAATTTATGCCTGGACTCGATGCGCGGCGACTGCAGGCAGGTGCATCGGTGGCTGTTCACATCTGATATGATCAGGACTTACAGGTTGTGTTTTATGTTATTTCTTGCCTTTATGTCAATTCCTATTTATAGTTAAGCTAAGAAATTAATCTTGTATAAAGTAATCTTTTTTCCACTTTTTCCCAGAAATTAAATTATATTCAAAGTTAATGTTATGCTAAAAATACGCTTAAATTAAGTATTCATAACACTTAATTTTTGCATTATTAAAGTTCTTTTAAGATAAATTCTTTATAAACCACAATCACAATTATTGTATAATAATTATTGCCTGATATTTAATAATATTATTATCCTTAAGCTTGTGCTATTATTGTCAATATTATATTGCATTATTTAATTTATTTTTTTTTCTTCTATTTTTAGTCTCTACAAGCGTGATGAACGGTGTCTGTTTCTATATGTCAGTGAGAATTCCGATGATTTTCAAATATTTCTTCCATCTCAAGCTTTCCGACAACATCTATATGATCTTTTGGGAGAACTCACTGCAGACCACGAGAAAGTTGCTGACTTAGACACTAGTGTTATGCAAGATCAGTTGAAAGTTGGTATAACCTTCTTTTTTAAGTTTTATATCTATACTAGTGGGCCCGGACGCGGCTACGCCCGCGAAAATATAAGCCTAAATAATTAAAATAAGTTAAAAAATAATAATAAGTGGAGATTTATTATTAGAAAAAATATCAGAGAAACCGAAATGAACAAACAAAAGAAGTAAAAGTAACTAAAGGAAATTCTTAATATTAGGAAAAGTACTTAAGTACTTAATATTAGTAAAGTTTGGCGTGCGCGCGTACTAAACATTTTTCTATATAAAATAATTATTAATTTTTGCGAACAATATTAAATAAAATCCCAAATGATTAAAATTACGATATTTTAAGTGTATAACATCGGTATAGATAACCGAACTGAGATATATTAATTATAAGCAGCAAATAATTACATAAAAAATAATAGTTATTCGAAAATATATTAAAAATTACAAAATCATCAAAGTCATCTGCCCATTCGCGTTGGTGATACTATACCACTCCTAGGCTAGGTCAATCCGAATCAATGACATCTTAATAATTTATTAGAATGTTATACAGTAAACTATAATTTCCATCAAGATGAAATGCTAAAAGTGACTATTATATTTATTTTCATAAGGATGAATATAAATTATAGAAATCATCTAATTTTTGTTAATGTATACAAATCTATATCGGCGCGCGCCATGTATGCATTAAGCAAACTCGCTTTGTGTGACGTTTTCTTAAAACAACAAACTTTGCAAGCCGTTGCTTAGCAACGCGTAGCGACGATTGTTATTAACATGGCGGAATAAATTGCATGTCAAATTAATTATTTTAATGTATTGGTATATATCGAAAATATTACAAATATGAGGAAAAAAAAGTATCCTATGTTCATCCCGAGACCCTCAAGTATCTCTATATGAGTATTTTATCGCAATTAAATTAGCGGTTTGGCCCTGATTTCGTAAAAGACAGAGAGAGTTACTTTCGAATTTATAATATAGGTATGGATTTATCGTGACTACAGGATTTTTCTCAAAATGGTATTAATTCTGTGTCTCTTGAAAGATAGTGTAAATTTACTTCTATGACTTCATTAATTACTTATAAATTATTTAAGACTGTCTTTCCCCTGCTTTACTTCTTTCTTGTATATCAATCTGTTTCAATAGTAAGTCTTCGTAATAATTTCATATAAAACTTAATTTCTGTACAATCATATTCCAGTTTGAATACGAATTAGACGATTGCAACAAAAGGGTGGTCCTCGGTAAAGGTACATATGGCGTTGTGTACGCGGCTCGGGACCTCAACACGCAAGTGCGTATCGCGGTCAAAGAGATACCCGAGAAGAATCTCGGTGATGTTCAACCTTTGCATGAAGAAATATTGTTGCACTCACAACTGAGGCATAGGAATATTGTTCAGGTAACTATTGTCCAATTAAATAATTTAAATTGTCCAATTAAAATATGCACAATTGGTCAATTAATGATTTCAAATGCATTATCATAAAAAATGTGGAAGTCGTGGCGCAGGAGCATAACCTTTTTTCACAATAAAAATTTGAACAATTGTTTTTAAGATTTTTTTAAATAGTAAATTTAAATAATGTTACATATTTATTCTGAAAATATAACATTTTAATTGCCGCATACTTAAATATCATAATTAGACAGAAGAGATATTATTTATGCAAAAATTAATAGCAATGATGAAAAATATACACATTTATCTTAACAAAACTTTATAACATATTTAAAAAAATCTTCCTACCTATTTATTAGTATGCAAAAGAATTTAAGAAAGTTATGTTTATTTTTGTTTCATATAATGTAAATATGCATAACAGTAATCATAAAACATTAAGAAAATTACTATTACTACTATATTTTCAGTACCTTGGCTCTATATCAGAGGATAATTACTTCAAAATATTTATGGAACAAGTTCCTGGAGGATCCCTCTCGGCATTGCTAAGATCAAAATGGGGTCCATTGAAGGAAAATGAAGCAACAATAGCATATTATACCAAGCAGATTTTAGAAGGCATGTTTTTTAATATGGAATTTATAATGTTAATGGTTCTCTTTGTAATCATTACTCGAAATAATTATGACTAAGTCGTGGCGCACTAGGGCAGTGTCTAAATTTAAACGCGATAGTTTTAGGTTTGATTTCGACTTGGAAGATTGATTATATTTAATTTATTACATTTCTCCACTCAAATAGACGAAGTGCGGCATTTAATTCTTAACGCGCAATGTGTTGTAAATTCTGCAGCAAGTAGAAAATTAAGTGTCTAAACATTAAGTTCTTTCTGCCTACTAAATGCGGGAAAAAAAGGTGAAGCTGCGTTTTTGGAAAAGTGAAATTTTACAATTTTATTATGAATTAATAAATAATACATAGGTAAGGCATTATAATGGTATACTTTAAATGCAAATTTTTTCAGGTCTTAAATATCTGCACGATCAAAAAATAGTTCACCGCGATATAAAAGGGGACAATGTACTAGTGAACACTTATAGTGGAGTGGTTAAGATATCGGACTTTGGTACTTCTAAGCGACTCGCTGGTCTGTGTCCGTCTACTGAGACCTTCGCCGGCACCCTACAGTATATGGCACCAGAGGTCATCGACAAAGGTCAAAGGGGATATGGGGCTCCTGTAAGTATTTATAAATTTTTTCGGCTTCTCTCTTTATTCTGCACATGGCAGTTTACAAAGGAAATCTAGTGTCAAGGTATTCCGTTTTCCTCGTTCCAGCTGAATTAGATACATAGTGTGGATTAATTGAAACATTTTATAGAATTTTAACACAGTAGTTGTTATACAATAAGGGTATTTCTCACTAGTAACTACATAAATTACCCTAAAGAGGGGCAGCTATAAACTACTGAAGCAAACGCGCTTTGTTGTTTGAACCAAAATAATTCGTCCCCCTGAGTGAGAATAAAATCCACGACCATCGCGTTTACAATCGGACGCTGTGCCGTTTCGTCACGAAAACTTTAAAAATATTAATTCTAGCTATTTTAATTAAATATATCGATTTGTTTGTGTCTGAATGCCAAATTACATAAGACTATATTATTATAAGACTATTTTTACATTTGGCATTTACTTGGCTATAATTTAAATAATATAATTGTGATATTATATTATGATGTTATAATTACGCGTATCGGTCAATACATGCTCTTTTAATATGATTTTTATTTTGTTTTCTTATCATCAGTATTAATTATTATATTGACATATCAATCCTAAGAAAATATTATAATTTATCTTCACATTTATAGTTTCACGCTGTGTCTCGCACATAGCAGCATGCGCAGAGGAAACTCAATGTTATAACATTCCTTTCCCCACGTTTCGTCGAATTTTTGAAGCTACGCATATTGTCTGGCGGAACTCAACGCTGCACTTTGCTGTGATACCAGAGCTAAGAAATGAAAATATTAATAAATAACAATTCATTCCCCCGAGTGGGAATCGAATCCACATCCGTCGCGGTTACAATCACACCCTTGCGCAACGACGGTCTCTAATCTTCACACATTTTTTTTGAAATAGATACTTATATCTAATCAATACTTACTTTCCTTTGCTTGATATTTTGACATACATTTATACGAGGTGTGTTCAAAAAGTAAGGTGACTTTGTATTTTTAAGAAAAAATATTTATTTATTTATCAATATTTATGTTGTCCCCTTCAAAGTAATCCCCCTCAGATACAATACACTTATGCCAACGGTTTTTCCAATCGTCAAAGCACTTTCTCATAAGCACTTTTCGGTATAGCCTTGAGCTCTTCCAGCGATGCAGTCTTTATCTCTTCAATCGTTGCAAATCTCCGTCCTTTCATAGGTTTCGATATCATAACCATATACCCATGATTCGTCACCAGTTATGACCCTTTTGAGTAAATCTGGGTCGTCGTTGACGTCATTCAACAGTTCTTGAGCGATGCTCATGCGACGGTTCTTTTGGTCAAAATTTAGCAATTTCGGAACAAACTTCGCTGACACACGTCTCATGCCCAAAACGTTAGAAAAAATTTCATGGCACGAGCCAAGCGATATACCAACATCCTCAGCAACTTCTCTGATAGTGATTCGACGATTTTCCAGAACAATTTTCTTCACTGCTTGAACGTTTTCATCAGTTGTTGACGTGCTTGGGCGTCCGGAGCGAGGCTCGTCATTGGCATCTTCCCGGCCATCTTGGAAGAGTTTGTACCACTTGTAAACATTTTTTTTACTCAGAACAGTTTCACCGTATGCCACTGTCAACATTTTAAGTGTTTCGGAGCACTTTATTTTATTTTTTACACAAAATTTGATGCAAATCCTTTGATCCATATTTTTCGATAGCAAGAAATCGCCGAGCACGCAAAACACTTATAACCTTTACGCCTCTCCCAACCAAACAAAAAATGCTATACACTTGAAACTTGGTACAGGTGTTCGGGAAGAGTGTACCAACATAACAAAATAAAAAAATCGATAATCGAAAGTACGTTGCCCGCCAAATTTGAAAAGTCACCTTACTTTTTGAACACACCTCGTATATAGTTAACCTATAAATATATACCTATAGTAAACTTATAAAGATATACCTATAGTAGTTAAATTTATACTTAACATTATTAATTAAGTAGCAATATTTAAATGCTTATTTATATTTTCCTAGGCTGATATATGGTCGTTAGGATGCACGGTGGTGGAAATGGCGACTGGTAACCCGCCCTTTATGGAGTTAGGGTCACCACAAGCTGCTTTATTTAAGGTAGGTATTTAGCCATTAGATTTAGATTTAAATTATTAATATTATATAGCCATTAGAAATTGCATTTTTAGTATTTTTAGTGAAGTTTGTAGCAGTAGTAGTTGAATTATAGTGCATTGTAAAGTAGTTTTTGTGTATTTCTTTATAGTACGATTTATTAACTCTTAAATTAAAGAAATATAATTATCATTTTGACTAATAAAAATACCTATTAAAAATAATATACTTAAAAATGTACTATGTTTAATTAGTTCTAGAATATAAATTAGATATAAAAAATATTTTATAGCAAAAAAAATAGTAATATATTCTATATTTACAGGTTGGATATTACAAAATGCATCCCGAGATACCTAGTGAATTGTCGCTTAAGGCTAAGAACTTTATTTTGCGTTGCTTCATCCCTGATCCGGAGAAGAGAGCCACAGCTGCTGAATTACTAGAAGATCTATTTTTATGCGAGTATGTAATATAAACACATAATTTTTATTTTAAAAAATCACCTTATTTAAATATAATTCTTCCATTTGGGAATCAAATCGAAGACAAACGCCATCCTACATGCCATGATAGAGTAGAATGTAAATAATTACAACAACTTGATAATTTTAAATTATTTTAATTATGCGATTGTTACTGTTAGTCACGCCCGCACATAGCAGGGTAGGCAAAGGGAATCTTGACTTAAGAAATTCTGTTCCTCATGCACCACTCAATTTTCGAGAGTGGCGAGATCCACCGTCGCATAAGGAATTGGAAATTATTCATTTTCCCGAGTGGGAAATTTGAATCCATAATGGTCGCGTTTACCTCCGACGCTTTGCTTGTTAAAACTTCTAAAATTTCTTTTCATCCTTATCTATTTAAAGGAAAAAGAAATCCAGTTCGCGTCTCGGCAGCAGCGTGGACTACAGTCGAAGTATATCAGTTCCCGCCGACAAGGTGCGTCCCTCTGTCGCACAAAAGAAAATATCTGAGCCGTGTCTGCCTGGAAACCTGCCTAGCTCACCGGAAATCGAGTAAGTTGTTATTCTATTGTTATTACTATGTCTAGCCATTTTTATTTCTTTTTTTGTATTCTGAAATATCTCTTCTGTATACTTTATATTATGTAGTATGTTTGACTTTTAAATATTATTTTTGGATTTACTTATGGGTTAAATTTAAATTATTAAAGTTTCTTATTTTGACAGTTTATTTGATATTGTTTTTATTTAATTATAAAATATTTTTTAAGTGTTCTAATTTTATTTATAAACAGTAATATTCGATTTATATTTCATTAAGAATTTTAGTTAAATTTTTAAGTGTATTTAATTTATATAATATTACACAAAAGATATATTTTTGAATACACTTTGATGAATTCTTTTGACCTTCCATTAGAGAGGCATGAATTTTATATACAAGATCATATCTAATTTAGAAATAATCACCTATTTATTTGCATGATATAGTTTGTGATACATACGCTATTAGATTGTATGCATATTGTGTATGATGTCATCCATACATACATGGTTGAAGGGATCTTAGTATGTGGTGACGTACTAACTACAAAAAAATATACATAATATTTTATAAACAATATTATTTTTAATACAATCAATTATTATATATTTATAGTTATTAGTTCGGAACCACTTATAAATCACATTATCATAGTAAACATATGCATAAATACATACCTAAATATTAGTACATATTAGAACTACATACTCCTTATTTTATGACCATCTACAAATAAATATGTGATTGTTTAATTTTATTACAATTTAAAACTATTGAAAATTTTAATTATTTTCGTTTTTATTCTTCTGTAACATATTTACATAATGAGAAAGTCCATTTTCAATTCCAGTTAATTTAATAATTTACAAAAGTAATAAATAAATATTAACATATAACTATTCACCAAGGTAACGTTTTTTTGCGATTGTTTTTTAATTATTTTGACATGATATTGCTAAAATATAAGAATATTCATTAAAATAACACTACTCGATCAGCTAATAGATAATTTCATTGTAATTATTCACTAGATTCATTTTACAACTTTTACATTATAACTTTAATCGCTATTACATTATAATTATTTTTTTCGTAAGATTTGTTGAATAGCAATAAAATATGTATTAATTAATTATTTATAATGATAACAGTACAATGGTTCAAGTTCATTAAAATTACATACATGCATATTAATGTTTCAATGATCTCTACGTCCATATTTTTGTTTTATCTTTTTCGTTTATTTTACTTATCAAAAATATTGTAGGTTTTGCTATTTAAGTAACTACATAGTTCTAGCATGGTAGTTTACGAGAACTTCCTAGTATAAATATTTATTATACTATATTATTCCTAGTATAATAGTTTTGGGGCTAAGGTACGCCGTTCTTCACTTTCCGCCCAATTCTCGAGACCAGTAGTGGTTTAAAAAAATACATTACTTTTTATTTCACGATTCATCTCGCAAATCAGGGTAAGCAGGGTGAACCTAGTGTCAAGACTACTATACTAGTGTTTGAATGGCGTAGCCTACGACCGCGTTTTGACTTACCGGAGCGGGAAAATTAAACTAATTTATGTTTCCCAACATATAGGGTGTGAGTGTGGAGTGAGTGGCGTAACTCAGCTCCGCGCTTTGTCTTGTTACGAGAGCGTGAGCGAGAAATGGCATAAGAACCCACAATCGTTACGCCTATATTCAGATTCTTTACCTCTGCGCTATGACGGCATCGTGAACAAAGTATTTTTTTAAAATATGATAAAGCTAAATATGTTAAAGTTTTCTGACTATGGTGTTTCGAGCTCACCAGTTAAGTAGAAATAATTTCGTCTACATCACGTCGAATTGAAAAAAACGAAAGATATTGAACGGTAAAAAAGATAATACTGTATAATAATATGTGATAATCATTATATAATGATCATTTTAATATGTGATAGCCATTTTTACACTATCATTTCATTTGAAATATCTTTTTATTCGGTAACAAAACTAACAACTTAAACTGTATGGTGTGTGCCTCTGCCCTAAGCGTATATTTGTTTCCGCACAAGGGTTAAAACGGTGCGGTCTAACCCAACAATCACTAGGACGGCGTCGTCGATGCTCTCACCGATACTGATATACCCGCCGGATTTGTCGAATAGCAGGTAATTTGTAAGAAAAGTATTATTTAAAAAACACCAGGTTCACGTTTGTTCCCTCATAGGAGGGAAGGCAAAAGGAATCCATCATTACCCACTTCACAAATTTTACCGCCCAGTGTTTCGAGACATTGCATGTTGAGTGGTAGAACTCGTCGCTGACCTTTGTCTACAAGAACGATAAAATAACATTTTTGATAATCATTTCCCCGAATATAAATCGAACCCACAAACATCGTGTTTACAGACAGACGTTTTCCGCTGCACCACAGCGACCTCAGTTGTATTGGTTATAGAATTCTATTCGATTTTATCCATGTGCCACTTACTTTGTAATTATTTTATACAATTTGAAAAAATAGTAAAATATTATATATATTTCTAAGGTTTTCTTTGTCAAACTGTAATATTAGAATGGAAGAATCGATCAATTTCTTTATCTATTATGTTAATGATTTCCTGCTTGTACTAACTAAATAACTACCAAGAAAATGCATAAGTACTAAAAAGCTAATATTGATTTATTAAATAATGTATTTGAGAAAATACATTTTTTGTATAATTTATGTTTTATGTTGAAATAAATTATTTTTCATGGATATATCGTCTATAATATATTACCTAATCATATGAGGTTATGAGTAGACTCGCCACAGACCCATGGACTATATTTACATGCAACTTATAAGCATATCTATGAAAAATTGTTTAATATAATTGTCTTAAAGTTATTTTAAAAAAAACCATGAACCTGTATGTTATATGTTGTTTAAATCATCTGAAAATGTATCTAAACATCACAAATCACTTCAGTTCACTCATATATATTTATTATACAACACGCTGTATATCACTAAGCTTATTCACTGTTTCAAATTAACATCCTTTAATTTTTTTTTTAAATAATGTATAAATAATTAAATAAATGTTCTATATCAATAAACATTTATTTTGCAAAATAATCAAATATTAAATATTAATGCTTTGATGTTATTTATGAACTAAAAATTACTAAATAGAATATATGAATTTCTATCTTTATTATATATGTATATAGTAGCATGTTATTATACATAAATTATATAAATATAACATGTCTTTTATTATTCTTTAATTACCAGCACCATGCCGAACACACCGTCTACTGACGAAATGGATAGCAATGACACAATTTTAAATAGGCGAAGCTCTTCTGGAGGCTTATTATCGCCAGAGGTAGGTAGTATTTATTGTATGATTTTAATTAAAACCAACCCTACCCTGATACATGTGGCATAAAGCGTAAAAATTAAAACAGTAAAATGATCGTTATCGTCTTTTTTTATACCTATAATATTAAATTTTAAAATAAATAATGTAAACATATTTAATTTTATCTTTTAAATGTTTTGTTTTTAGGTATACACATTTTTTTATTATTTATGTAACAATTAAATATATATTTTTATTTAAATAAAGGTGGATATGACAAACGTGCCTCGATCTTCAATTGACATAGAACAAGATGGATTCTACCTTCTCAAGAAAGACTCGCAACGCCGTCTCACTCTCTCCCGTGTGTTGGAGCAGGACAGCGAGAAAATTTGCTCCAAATGGATGCTCAGTATACAACAGGACTTTGGAAATACTGTATTAACATTGGTAAGTTAGTAAAATGATGTGGTTTATATTATTAATTAATTTTTATTTGCAAATTTTATAAAAAAGTAATAAAATTAATCTAATTAATATGTCTTTTAAAAATCAAATTATATGCTTCAACTAGTGTTCATACTGAATTAATTATTTAGTATTTAATAGTATAGTAATATTATTATTGCCACATTAATTGAACAGCGTTAGTGATTTATACTGTTGTGGAATGTTTAGCTTTGTTTATTTAATAATCATACTTGTAGTAAAAGTAATCTTTCTGTTTTTAATTTCATTATTTATACTGAAACATCCTAAATTGACTTAAACCTTTTTTCAATTAAAGTTCATTAATTTTTATATATGCAAATTTTGCTTGGAACTATGCTCACTTTGACTCGAACCTAAATAGAAATTAGGCTAGGAACGTAAATAGAAGAATGTTCAAGATGCACAGTCAATTTTAACTAGAAATATTTCACAAATTAGTTAATTAATTATTATATTTCATTTAATATTTTCAGAATCACTTGGAAACTCTTCGCTGTGCTCTCAAAGACTACATAATGGACCAAAACAGAAATGTTATCGAGCGCGCAATAACAACGTTAAAGGAAGAATTGGATTTTGACGCAAATGCAATTAATGAACTGCATTCCGCCATTTACATGTTTCAAGAAGCCGTGAATGTAGTGTTGAGGATGCACAGCATAAAACCACATTGGATGTTTGCCCTTGACAACCTTGTACGGAATGCTGTTCAAGCCGCTATTACTGTTTTATCGCCTGGTTAGTATTTTCTATCTGCAAGTTATACAAAGTCGCCTTTGCGAAACGGCACAGCGTCTGAGTGTTAACGCATCGTTTATGTTGTTGTTGTAAAAAGACAAAGTGTAGCGTTGATGTTTTTGAGATAGATAACACCAGGTTCAATTTGCCTACCTTACTGTATACTGTCTTGGGAAACGTTCGAGGACGGTTGGTCGGTTTCCAAAAGGCGCAGGTTCGATTAGCGCTACATTAAAGTTTGTATACGTTTCTTTAAGTTTTTAGTATTTTTTTCAATGAAAGAATGTTTTTCAACAGAACTAGGAGCCAACCTGGCAGGGCAGGAGGGCGAGCGGCGCGCGCCCGATGCGTCCCCGTCCGCATTGTCCACCGCCACCTCCACGCGCGATCCACTCGCCCTCGCGGTGCACCAGATGCGCCAGGAGAACGATAAGTATGTAAACGTCTGCATAACTAGTTGCGATATTATATATAAAGTGTATCACAGTATCGAAAATAAGTTAAACCTACTACCATAATTAATAGCTAAAACAATGTTCATTTTATTACTACACTAAATATAAAAAATAAAAATTAACATTAAATATTTAATAAAAATACTATTTAGGTTATTGAATGTAACAGATTTATTTATGGTATAAAAGGTAATAAAGACAAATATATATTACATTTATTTAATTTTATTAACATTTATTTAAAATGTTTTTGCTAAATTTCAGATTACAGCAAGATTTATTAGAAAGCTATCAACAGTACCAAGCGTTGCTTCGACTTATGCTTGAAGAGCAAAAGTCACAAACTCAAATAATAAGAGAAATAGTAGACAGTAAAATAAAGTGAGTATTATTTTTATCAATTAAATATAAATAAATTAGGGTCCTAAGGCCCTAAGCCTAAGGGCCTTAGCCTACGTGACTGCACAACACGTGACAGTAAATCCTACTATTATTAATCTATTCTCACTTTTCATAATTTTTCAGAAATCAAACTTCAACCACAGATGAAACAGACTACGATGAAGAACAATTGCAAGCGTTCAAAGAATGGATGTCGTCTAGAAATGTACCTGAATGTGCCGCCTATGTTCTCGTGGAACAGAAATACACACTGAATGATGTATTACAACACGCACAGAGAGAGGATATTGCCAGGCTAAACTTAAAGTATGTATTTTTTTAATGTATTACAGCTTTACGCTAATTATGAGCATTAGTCGATTATACTAGTGTTGAGTAGGGGAACCCTTGGGAGGCTTCTTGTCAGAGCATAAAAACAAAAACAATTTATTTTTTCAAGTCGAAATCAACTCCATAAATACACAGGCATACAAATAAAAAATAGAAATATTAAATTAAAAACATCTTTGTTATATTACAGAGGTGGTGTAGAACTAAGACTATGGCGCGCAATAACGGAACAACGTATCACGTCGAATCACCTGCGTCGCACCAGCAGCACGGAAACAGATATAGACAATAACTCCATAGTGGTAGTGGAATGTTCCAGATGTAAAACTTCTAGAACAATCTCCTCTTGTTCGAATAACCCCACAGTAGTTATAAAGGAGAACGGCGAAGAGTTTTGCACGGAAAATGGCGTTGTCAATCTTTGACTATTACGTGGGTGGTGCACTCTGCAGTAGTTTTGTTAAGCGGTTATTATGTTAGATATATTAAAAACTATGTTTCATTATGATTTTTTTTTGTTAATTTACTATGTAATGATGTTTTTTTTTCTTATTCGTTTAACAATAATGAGATAATCATGTGTTAATTAAAAGTTGTTAGACTTTAGTGTCTAGGACAGAAAATGTATTCTACAGTCACAATAACCAATTAAATTTTAATAACACATCTACTTTTTTAGGTTTGTTTCCAAGAAAGTAAATAAATCGTGGATCTCAATCAAAGCTAGTGTTAATAATTATCGATTTTTAACACATATAATTAACACAATTTACATAGTGCCTGAACATTAAAAACTAACTGACAATTTTTTTTTATATAATTATTAACACAAAAAATTGTAGTTTGTGGATTTCCTGTAAGTAATTAATTATAAGTATATACTTATATTATTATTTTTTCTACCACATAACATATTGTGGAATACACTAAAGGTTATTTTGTTAATGATAATTAACTTTTTTTTATACATATATTTCATTACACACAATTCACATGTTTAAATAAACAAATTTCTTTTTTCTCGTATTAATTATATACATATATTATTGATAATTTTAATTTATTTAAGCTTTTTATAACCGCTTAAAGGCTTGAGTGTGTCACCCTAACATGTGTATATAGTAAGTTTAGAATAATGATTTACATAATAGTTATTAGTAAGGGGCGATTATAAATGAAAGAAAAATTACGAGTAATTATTTTATTAAATATGTCTGATAAATTAATCATATTGAAGCAAATAAAAAAAATATCAATACCAATGGATATTTAGAAAATTAATTAAAACTTAGCAACCAATATTTTTGTACTACAACCAATATATTGTAACATAATATGTGTAGAGTAAGAATTGGTTATTTTATATCCTGATAGTAAATATAAATGCAATTATTAAAAACTATATTATTGAAATGCATCTCATTTTAACAATATGTATATTCTTTCATTTGTATTCGCTCACATTGTAAATATTGCTACAGCAATAAGCTTTGCGCACACGTGGTGCTAACAATGTGATGTATAGCGAAGTGCCTTAGAATACGCTTGTTGATATAACACGGGACTACTTATATATTTTTACAATAGATTATATACATATATTTATATAGTATCCGTTTAAATGTATTTGGGACATTTATTATAAATAATATAAGCCATCTGAAATCGACTATTTTGGCCACCATTACTATACCATTTTGGCTTCGTCGGTAACTAGAGATATTATAAAATAATTATATACGAAATCTGTTCTCGCTATTTTTTATGTTTTCAAAACTCATTAACATTGACTTTGACTTAAGTCAGTTAACAAAATCTTATGTTTATATAAAAATATTCAAGTCGAATTTTTTATTATATATTTGTCAATGAAAACATTTGTCTCGCTATTGCATAATGCTAAAAGTTTGAAAATAATATTTAATATAAGATATAATTTTTGTTGATCTATAAAATAATTATAATATGTTGTGCCATAAATACATAATCGACATAGTTGCGTTAATTTTAATAATTGTTATGTAATTTAGATATTTAAATATATATTTATGTTTAAGAACATAAATTATATTACATCATAGTTTATAGTTTTGTATAATTGTGTGTCGTACTAACAACACTGAACGCTTTTTTTTGTCATAATATTAATATTACATCCTTATTTTTATATACAGTAGTTGTATAGTCTTCCATTATTATTTTTTTGTATTTTTGTTTAATTTTATATTAAATAAAAATAGCCTTGTTACAAAAGGTAGCTTTCTTTACAAAACATTTGGTGATTTGTTGAAATGTTTATTACACAAGATCATTATTTTTCTATAATGTAAGTATATATAACAAAACTATGTGCATGTGACTTAAACTTTATATAATTTACAGTTTTTATATCAAATGTATTATTCGAAATATTTTAAGTATCTCTCTGGAGATACTTAAAAGTGTCCTTTCAAAACCAATAATAGCATACAAATGATATTAAATTAATGTATTTTTGAAATTTTCATTTAACTCAAAACATTTAAAAAAATATTAATATTTTTTAATCTATAATGATAATATTACTAAAATCACACTTGCAACCAATTTATAGCGTTATTTCATTACTGTGTGTTTCATGAGAATAAAAATATACATACTTTTAATAAATATCACATATATTTTCAATAATTTTCACAATATCTCAAATATATTGTATTTGAATATAATAAAATGCCTTTGATACTATTGAAGTAAGGGTTGCACTAGAGTAAGCACTACTATAACAATACTCAATGATACTGTTGCGAAGTACAAAATATAAAACGTTAAAACTATTACTTTGTTTTATTGTCACCTTCAATTATTAATTATTACTCGCCATGAACTATAAAACTAATATTTAATTTATTAAAAAATCGATATGGTATTCCCAACTTCTCAAAGAGCCCTGTGAAATTTAGCTGGGTCCTGAATATATTTAGTCAGGTCTTTTCATACCAGATGTTCTTATTCTCATCAGCTTAAAACTTATGTGAAAATGTAGATTGTACTCATCTTAGACTACCCATTTTTTTTTTCAAATTTCAACTTTCGACCTGAATGGTTTGTGTGCAAACTAACGAGTCATTAGTCTCATTTTTTTTCTTCAACCAACTACAAACCAAGCTACCACTGTTCAAAATATGTTACCCAAAAGAAGATTTTATAATGTTAACTTACAGTAGAATCTATAACTTTAATTGCTTACATAATATATTCCCGACTGCTTCAAATCAATCTCAAAGTAATATTCATAAAACACGAATAACACATGTAGGTAAGGAGTGGGTAATTTGAATACGATGTTATTAGCGACGGGAACCTATATTGTTACAATTTAAGTTCCCAGTCCCCCGGGCGTGTGACGTAATACATTAATTCAGCTGTGTTTGCGGAATACGTCTATCCTAATTTACATACACCGCGAAACGTACGTATTAACTTACGTTACGAACGACTAATGGAATTCCTATTAGTTCGCATGACTTATTATACTTGCATTATTGTGGTATTCTTAGTATGGAGAGATTTATGAGGTTCGCGTTGAGGTTATCTGAAATATATTTAAATTTGGCACGAAATAATTAATAGAAAAGTTCTATGAAACAAAAAACAATGTTAAAATTAACGTATCAACGATTTTTTTCAATAGCAATATGAAAACGAGAGTATTATGTACAAATGTACAAAAGAAAATATTTTTAAATTTCGTTTGCACTTACTACAGTGGTGCCTGATAGTTGATACCTACACGACATTCATATTTCACACTGCCGTATGAATTTTAAAATACACTTACCCTCATTGTCCTCCGAAGAACATTTTTTATTTTCTGGTCATAGAGGAGAGTAGCAGCTCTAGTAGATTCAACGATCTATAGAGAGATTTCTTTTCAGCTTACCGCTGTATCCTTCATGTTGCAGGGTAGGTAGAAGGAGGCTAGTGTTAAGACACTGCGAACCTTACTTTCCGCTGTGTTGAGTGGCGGAACTTAACGCCGCGCTTTGCCTATTAGATGTGTGAGAGTAAATTTGTTAGAAAACACCTATACCTACTGCATTCATATAATATATACTATATTCACATGGTCACATGTATACATATAGGTATATATGCTATTGGAAACAAATCTTCTTTGTGCTGTCTTAGAAAATTAATTATAGCGATGTCTGACTCTGGACTTAAAACAAGCTGATCAGGTAATTAATAAAACAGTTAAGAATAAAACCTTTTATTAGATACCAGTTTATAAAAGTGAAAATTGCTAGAACTGTGGGGTGGATGTCTACTCAATTACTAGAGCGTCTTAATTATATTAGATATGCTCGAGACTTTGGATTTGAATTTCAATCGTGAAGCCCAAACCCGTGTCAGACAGACGAAAGAATTGTTAATTTTATTAGATTCGCCCGAAGACTTTTTAATGTAAATCGAGCTCTGATCTCATTATACAGAATTTCGTAGGCGATCCTATTAAGTCGCTACAATTACCTATAACTTTCGGTGTTTAGAAACGCTAAGGACGGTTCAAGATTGTTTATTTATTTATTTAAGTTTTAGCATCTTGCAAAGTATTTATAATAGAACACTTCGAAACTTTGATAATAACATCAATGGTAAGTGTTTCTTCAGACCTTTATAGTTGTACATTGTTGGAATATTTAGCCAATTCTTTATTCTCTATTCCTCTCACTCTTTTAATACAAGTTCAATTAGGACTAACACTTTTATTTATCCTATTACTTTGTATAATGCAGTGCAATCCTTAAAAGGCAAAGAAAAATAAACTATTAATCCATCAACTTACTAAGTTGATGGAGATATGAGCGTTAGTAGGCGATTCATTTGCACATACAATTTATATAAGTAAGTCGGACAAACGTCCACTCAAATTGGTCCCTTAGTTACCATTGTTCGATATCAGTGATACATTTTATGAGTAAATAAGTGCAAGCGACGCCTGGCGGGATCGCTCGCGCTGGCAGTGAACCAAAACGCTGTAGCTTGCATAATGTGGATTTATGCCAGGCGCGAGTCCGCTAAAGCGGAACCCTGGCGTCTGAGCCCTGCCCTAAGCAATTTGCACAAGATATGCTCAAACGAACCCACCTCAAACGTTCTTGGCCTTAGATTATCTTATAATAAGCTTTGTTGCAGCATAAGCAGCAGTTTTCATATCCAACAATATTACCTACACTTCGTGAATATTGTGTGGAACAGAAGTGAATATTGCTTATGCTGTAAAATGCACTTGAGAAAAAACTAAATTACCTACATATGCATAAAATGAATTGCAAATAATTTTACTTAGACAATATGTATAAATAATATATGTATAAAGTACATTTTTATAAAGATACAATATAAATAATGCAACCTAATTCATGACCTTTCCAAGGCTTGCTCAAGTTGTCACAAAATACAAACAGAAAGAAGTTCCACCCTTAGTTAAAACGTAATATCTCAAGCAGGTGGTGGTGGTGGCAAACAACGACATTGTCATCTCATTTATGTACCGATCGCCTCAACCCTAGAGATGTGAGAATCGAAATCGATTGATCGCAACGACAGACGGTTTCCACGTGTTGAAAGGTCTCAGATAATATAATATAAAAGCTTTCAAGAGAATAGCGCTTCACGGCATGTCTGAAGTATCAATTCAGCTTGTAAGATGACTACCTCTCGGATGTTCCAGACCTCCGATGGCTGTATTGGAAAATTGCTACGGCACGCTCTCAGAGTTAGAAAAATCCCAACGGGAGTAGATTTTTATTAAAACTTTATAAAATATACTGCTACTTGATCATGCATATTGCGGTCTTACTACGCTATAAGAGCATGTTTAAGATTATTTTTTATTTTTATTTTATAGGTTTTTCATAAAATTATGACTTCTTATTTTTTTTTAGCTTTATGCTGTATTGATCATAGCAGGGTAGGCAGAGGGAACATGGGCACCTAGCGGAAAAATCCATTAAGGTACTTCCGTTCCCCATTTTTTGCAGAATTTTTGAAACAATGAGTGTTGAATAGCGGAACTTAACGTGGAGCTTTACTTCATTATCAGAGCGAGAAAATGAAATATTTTAATATTTCGTAATATTTCGTCGTATTTTTTATTTTTTTTATTTATGTTCCTCGAGTGAGAATCGAACCCGGAACCGTCACGCTTACAGCTGCACGCTTGTGTTCCTGCGCCTGTTGGCGATCTTTTGTGTTTTTTTTACTTTATGCGTAGAATTATGAGAAATATTTTGACTGCATTGAATTGGTAGGTAAATAAATTTCAAATCGTACGATTATAAATTATGTAAGGTCAAATACTTAGATAATGAAGCAAATATAGATTCAGTAACTATTATTGTTACAATTTACACTCACATCTTTATCCATTGCATAAAAATAAGGAGGTAAAGTAGCATTATACCGTGAAACACAAAGAACTCTTACGCGCCGTTGCCCGGAATCGCAAAAATGCGTGCTAACGGCGGCGTCTTGATATTTTATCGTGGACTGAAAGGAACTTACGGATTCTTCTGTTTGTTTGAACAAACGAGCAACAAATACGACGCGGAAATGCAAACCGCTTTTATTTTACGAAGCGAAGCCATTCAAAGGAATACTGCCTTCGAGGTAACAAAGGATAGACGCAATATTCCTAAATAACATCGCTAAGTGCGTTTACTATGTTTGTTTTGTTCTCATGTTGGGAATAAACAATTTTACTTCCAAACTTGAAAATTCTCAAAGATAAGGTACTTGAAACTTAATTTTTTTTTCTGCTTCACGCTGTATCCCGCATATAGCAAGGAAGGCATAGGGATTCTGGGCACTTCCGTTCCCAATTTATTTTGCAATTTTTTCTAGTTAAGTTAGAAATATTTGAATCATGCGATAATAGTGTTATAATATTAGCGGCACCTACTTTTCAAATCATTACACTAAAATGTAGCAACAGTAAACAGAATCGCTATTAACATAACATGTATGTATTTATTGCAAATGTCACTTATGATAGACAAAGTGTGTCTGTTATTACAAGCAATATTTGCTTAGGCTCGTGCGGGCATGTGCGGGCTCGAATACAGGATTTGCATATTGGTAGCAAGCTGTCTTAATTTGGGCGTAATGTACCGGGGCACGGGGGGCCCTGAGGGCCCTGGGGTGTCCCCACATGACGCCATTACATTGCAATTTATTGTCTCAATCTGTGCCGGCTCCGACTGCAGACTGAACTTACGATTTGTTTCCGCGAAATACACATGAGGTTGTATTGGTTTTAGAATGTAAGCTCTGATGGTCTTGTTATTTTCCTTTTGCTAAAAATTATGTTATGAAATTCGTTTCATATTTGATCTCAAAGAAAAGTAATTGCACGCTAGCGTCTAGAAAAATTCACGTTTTCCTTGTGGAGTTCGTTGTAGCGGTAGCAAAATAAGGAATCAACTTTCAAAATCATATTGGAGCCAAGAACCTAAAAACAGTAAGAAAAAATAAATGAATTAGCATGGTAAACTATTTCATCGAAAATAGAAATAAAACTTTTTAACAAAAATCCGGGGCAATTCCAGACCCGAATGCACCTAAGGACGAGCTCGAGAAGCAATAAAAATACCGAGCGAGGGTCAATCAGGTTAAGTGTTTTGTCCGCCGCGTATTTGCGTCCAAATAATATATATCCAAGATTTATACGTCGAGTAAGTGGCGAAATTGTTGGAATAATAGCTGGCGTTCTTTGTGCGAGCTTGCGCCGGCATGGATATATATAGGTATATTTAAGGTATTTGGGTTTTGTTACATTTTCTTATGTTATTAAATATTTTTGTAATAAGGCTCTCCACGTTTGTATTTACTAGAATTGCAAAGTTACAAGAACAAATCCATTATGTCATAAATGTAAAATTTTACATCATTTTCCAAAGAAAATTGAACCTATAACCTTATTTTCGTCTTTACGGTCTGTTAAATATAAGTAATAAATAGCCTTGAGAGTAAATTGTTAAGATATTTTTCTTAATCTTATACAACCTCAATAGGTAGAAATTGTACATATTATTCAAAGTAATTAAGTCATATATACAATTAACATAATAATATGGAATATAAAGTTATGTTTTAATAAGAGATTTGCTAAGCAGCTGCCATACGATGAGTAAGACGTTTATGAAGGGTTTACATCTGTCTATTCAAATATTGTCGCGGGGGCTTGCGACGGCTTATCAAGTAGTGGCCGCAACAGGTAGCGTCTCTCTGCGCTAATATAAAACCTTTCAGCGAACGCTTCAATTTAAATTTAGTTTAAAATTTCTTAATATATATGCAAAAAGTACTTATTCAGTTTTTTGTAGAATATCTGAAGGATTTTGACTTTATCATAGGATTTTGTAGCATAAGTTGCTTCATGAGGCTTTATTGAGACTTCCATTTTCTTGATATACAAAGATTTTCAAATATGAAAAGTAGATAGTACAGTAGGTATATCTGCTGTCCTCTGAAACTATATGTCCTAAATTAGTATTTTTTTGTACCTTCTTATGGTATTTACTAGAATTGTGCCTCCAGTCGATATCTTAGGATATCGATCGAGTAATGATGAAACATGATTAGTATTTTTTTGATGATAATTTGCCTTGATTACATTTTACTCGTATTCTCTAATGATATGCAAATCATTAATAACAATCCAGAAAACTAAATCCAAATAAAAACAGCCACGAATTTCTCTAGTTCCCAATAGAAATTTATGTTTAAAACTGTTGAAGTTCAAAAACTCTTTGAAATAAATAATTTATAAGTTTTAATGCACTAAAGAAAATTGACTTAAAGGAGCTTTTCTGAAAATTTTCAAAACCTTGCAGGTGTCGGGATCGTCTTGCAGTGAAGATCAAAATTCAAAATGTATTATTTATAGACGCTAGTCGCTAGGTGTCTGGGGAGCGTTGGAGACATAGGCATTCTAATAACTACTTACAGAGTACCTAAGGATGTGTCCATATTTTATATTATTTAATTTATAATAACAAACATTAAAAAATATCTCCAACGGATTTAGGTACGTACATGTGTATGATGAGAAACGGATTCTTTACTTTTTCGTGTAAATTACGATTCTCGGTTCAAATCCAGCTTAAGGAAATAATCATGAAGGTGTATTTGTGTTTCGTCGTCATCCAACATGAAATTAATTAGGCTGAAATTGGAATATGTAGGAAATGCGTATAATATTACAAATAGAGTTTATAATAGAGTTTTGTTTTTTGCATAAATAAACTATATTTATATTTTAGTAGCAATTTCACTAAAAGTCCAATAAGACTAAATTACCCTTTTTTAGGTGTCTACTACTTATATTTTAAAAGAATCATATTCTTACATATTCTTAACAGAGTATCAACTATCAAAAATTTAAAAAGGTTATTCTATAGAGAGCACTAACAGCATCTACATTGAGACGGCAGCGTTACAAGTCTAAGTTGCTATATGATAGCGGAGGGAGGAGTGCTAATTGGAAATACATGAGAATTTGCATTTTACTTTGTCCCGAACTCCTCGTGGAGTGACGTCTAGAGGAATCCTTTGTCGGTAGGACTTATTTAAGACTATATTCTCTTACATGTTGTTTGTATATTTAATACAATTATTTCTTGTAAATGGTTCGATGTATCCCAATTTTTTTATATACATAAAATCTTTAAATATTTTTGTGTTAACTATTCTAATCTATTCTAATTTTTAAACTTAAAAAAAATTACAAATCGAAGGATAGATGCTCGTATCTTTAACGTTTCTTTGACGATTAGTTACGTTGACTTAAAAATATTTTTTGTGCTGCAAAGAACTGTGAAACTGAATATTAATGTCAGCTTGATATGTCCACGAATTCTTAAGAAAAAAGATCTCTTCTGACGGACGAAAAAATGACGAAGAAAAAAGTAATCCTATAAAAGTTACATTTTTCTTTTGAGCTATGGAATCGCCAAAATTAAGCATTACCTTTAAAAATCAATACCAAAACCGAATATAAAAAAAAATCTAATTTCTTTATAATTATAATATTAATTGCAGTAATTAAATCTCAATGCGAATGTATTTAAAGTTAAACTGTTTTGTTATATCTAGATAGGTATTAAAGTATTGTATTGCGAAGATATACCCCCGGGGGAGTCTGGCAATCAGGGCGAACAGCGCTCGTTGCGAATCCATTAAGGATAAATTAAAGAACGTCACAATCCGCGTAAACGAATTTAAGTACGTGGCACCTACCTGACTTGAGCAATATTTGTGTATATTAAATAGTAATATATATACGTACATAGGTATAATATGTAGTTCTATCTAGCTACGTGGTATGAATACAAGCGTGATAGGTTGTGGTTTCGATTCCCATTCGAGGAAAAGAAATATTTTATATTTTTATTTCATCGTTGTGATGCGGTGTTTAATTCCGCCACTCTACACGCAATTCTTCCAGAATTCATCGGAAAGTGGCGATCCAAATTGTGGATTATCCAGATAAGTGCAGAATACAGTGAAAATGTATAAAAAATATATAACGAAAATTTTATTAGTAACAGTTATTGCAGAGATTGTATATAAAACTATATTAAAATCTCGTAAATAATAATTAACTTACACATAAAACGAAATAAATGCGACACATCTTTCAATATCATACGAACACGGTGCATGTTATAGCGTAGCACCATTTGTCTTACCCTTGCCCAAATGGCTAAAGCTTAATATTCAATTTTTTCGCCTAATTCCTTGGCATTGTGCTGGAGATTAATAGTCTTCGCCCTTTAAAAAATTACGATAAAGGGTCCCTCGTATCATAGAGTCGTTAATGTCGCTACCATCAGTCATGCGTGCACTAAATCTATTTTAGATCGCGCCTCTCACGTACTCGTACCAACTCAATTTCGACATCGTTCAACCGTTTGTAAATTATTTTGCATACAAACAAAAACAGCGGTTTTTGTAATGCAAATTTGTCAATGTTGTGGATATTATAAGTGAATTTAATATTGTATGTCTTTATGTGTAGGTATATTTCACTATTATTTATTTAAGTTTTATTATTTTTGATATTAGTTTTTGTTCACGTATACATTTTCTACATCTAGGCTGGAGAACTCCACGCTGAGCTCCTGTAGGTAACCTCCTAATAAATGATAAAAGTATCTATTTAGATATATATTTTTTATTATTTTTGCGATACTGATATTTTAGAAATTTTAAAACCTTTTAGCATGTGTGCTCGTCAGCAGGCATGTTCTGTTCTTGTACCATCATAACAAATTTGCTTATTTTTTAATAATGATGATGATTTGAACTCATGAGAAAGTTAGGCTGTCTCTTATATTACCTTAAATAGAACACAATTATCTATTTTTTAAAATTTATTTATATATATTTTATGTATACCACAAATGGAATACAAGCAAAATTACACTTACATATAGTAAATGCTCATGACATTTTCTATGTCTAGATAAATATTTATTTTCAACATAAGTTACAACAAAAAATATACTTCAAAAATTACTATAATTATTTACAGGGCAAATATCTAATTTAACACAAATTTCCATTTATTTTAAGTGACTAGTTAATCTTAGCACTAGACATCATAAGTAGCTAAAATGACATTATTTGCAATTACTTTTACATCATAATAGTATATAGATAAGATACTATATTTCACTACATCAATCAGTGTCAAAGTTCAACCTGAACATTCTCCTTTTTAACGTTATTAAAATTAACATTTAATTTCTAAATTATTTGAAACATTCACCTACAAGGCGATTGGTATATTAAAAAACTGAAATATATAGCAATTAAAAAGATTTTCTAATTAAGCATGCAGAAAATGTGTCCGCCATCTGCCGCAATCCATCAAGTCGGCGTCGGCCTCTACCCCGAAACGTTCGCTCTCAGGCTGATCCCATTTGTAATATACTAAACTTATTGCCAAATTTCACACGTCATGTGAATGAAAAATATTACTTTATTTGCTCTAAAAAATGTAGTATCTTTAAAATTTTGGAATCACTAGTTCGCGGTTATAGTACGAGTACAAATTACTATCTAGCCCTCAAGGCGTTTGAGAAAAACTTCTGATTGTAGATCTCTACGTTTAGTTTGTTACGCCACGTGCGGCGTTTAATTATGCCATTCAACACAAGACAATGTCTCGTATTCAAACGGAAAGCGGAAAATAGAGTGGCTTGACTAGACTCCATTTATCTACTAATATAGGGGATACACAATTGTTACGTGTGATAACACGACTACCAGACTAAAACATATGTATAAATATTTACCAGAATAGGATACGTACCTATAGTATACGTATATTATTAAAGATATATAATTGCCAGAATTCAAACAATTGTTGTGTTTAATCAGGCAAGTCTTATAAACACTAGGCTCCCTCTGCCTACCCTGCGGTATGAGGGATACAGCATAAAACTGAAAAAATAAATAAGATTATTACATAAAATTTCAGATAGAACTGTCAAGAATAACAGATTTCAGAAAGCGCACGTAAATATATTTCACACTAAAATGTTTAGCGCATAAAAAGATAATTTCCAACCATTTGGCGAGGTTAATCGCCAGCTCTCTGTCAGGCAAGGGTTGAAGTCTCGTAAATACGTAAACGCTATATCCATTATTACCATTATAACGGGCGTCGAACTTATTTCGCACATTATTAGATATTTTGCATGTCATTGTCTCCAGAACTTGAGAACTATTGAAATTACTATTG